>NC_064638.1:1265077178-1267577178 GCF_023864345.2 Schistocerca serialis cubense | reverse complement strand
ACATAAGAAATCCTAGTGATGCTCAAGCGCCAGTGAAATCGAAAGTTTTCTTTCCATTCATTAAGGAAGTGACTGGCTGCATAGGAAAAATCTTGAGAAAGTGGAGCAGTGCAGTAATTTACATGCCCACACGGAAGGTACAAGTTCATCGGCCGAGGATGCTCGCCAACTGCTGGAAAAAGCTGGAATTTATAGGATTCCGTGTAGTTGTGGGGAGGTGTAGACGGGTACAACCAAAAGAACGGTCAAAAAATGACTCAAAAAACACAAGGCAGTTGCAGAGGATGGGAGACTGACAAATCAGCTATTGTGGAACATGTTTTATAGCCAGGAGACCATCACATTCATTTTGACTGGATTCAAGTACTGGCAGCCACAAACAGATACCACGAAAGACCATACAGAGAGGCCACAGAGATTGTAAAAAACCCAGGAATTTTAATAAGAAGGAGGAGGGCATGAAATTGAATGAAATTTGTATACCGGTGCTGAAAAAGATGTGTGCCAGTCTTCCACCATGGTATGATAGTAACAGCAGATGACGGCAATCAACAGCAGCCAATAGCGATCACGTATTCAAAACATGTGATGTCAGTAGCAAGCCAGGATGTGAATTGGACATTCAACAAAACTATGATCCCCCTTGAAAATGTCCTCCGCAGATGGTGATGAAATGTCAGGTTTTGAAGTGAAATCCCTTAGAACAAGGGATAATAGCCCAGAATATTTTATTAATTTTGACAATTCTGGCCATGAAAGTTTACATTTTACAGACTGCTGTTTGTTGTAAACCAGATGTAAGCCTATTCCATTATTCTCCAGAATATATATGGTATGGATGTGTTTGGGTCAACAGCAAGCATCAAATTTTTTGAAGACTCATAAAATATCTCTGGTAAATCACTCCTCAGGAGACGGAAATTTTGTTTTAGTTTAGTGGCTTCTAAGACTCACAGAATTTATTTTACAGCTGGAGATGCTGAGCTGTAGATAGGTACAACAAAAAGACTGTCAAACAAAGCTTTTGGCCAACTAGGCCTTCATCAGAATTAGACAACACACACACACACACACACACACACACACACACAGTCTCTGACTACCAAGACCAAGGCCAGACTATGGGCCTATCTGCAACTCAGAATCTCCACAATAAGGTGAGTAGCAACTACCCTTTTCATAATATTGTCCTTAACTTTTAAAGAAAGCATTTATTATTGTTTCACAAGACGTCTTGTAATGCCCACCGCTTACAAAACCGTAACTACCCTACTGATTCCATAATGTCTCGTCCAGTGATGACAGTATGTTGGATAGTGATCTGAGGCTTTATCTTAAGTTTTTGGTTAAATTTAATAGTGAGTCTGGTGGTCAGTAGAAGGATCCAATTATAAATTAATGTCTACACTTGATACTGAGTCTTGTCCAAACGATCTCCCAGGCAGTTTCGATTTATATCTTGTTGAGTATGCCTTTCATGTCCACTGTGGTGAATACACTTTTCCATCAGTTTATCCTTTTGAAACACACTTACATGGGGACCATCCTTACTCACCATCACCAATTTTGTCCAGATTTACATTGCATGTACAGCTTGGCCAGAAATAAACGTGATAGAATTGGAAGCTCCAGATGGCATAAAAGGCACGAAAAAGAGCGCCTAAGAAAAATTTAGGATTGCAAAATAAATTTGCAGGACAAGATGTAGGGCACAAACAGATACTTTTATTACAATACAGTTGATGATTTACAATTTCTGGGGCAATATTGATCAAAACAAGAGGGAAAGCAATAATTTTCTCAGCATCTGGAACACTTATAAATGCAGAATTTTTACAGTAATGTAGTTGTTTTAAAGTTTAGTTGCAAAAACAAACTCGGTTAACATTCATAAAAGGTTCTCCCTCATCACACTATTTCGTAGCAAGCCATGCATAACTCTACATTTCACCAAATATTGGTGGGGATAGCTGATTGTGTACAATGGAATGTATTTTGAGGCAGTCTTCTCAGGATGTGATTTCTTTTCTACCTCTCTATGAGATATGAGAAGTTATGAAGCTTTCTGATCACATTCTTTACTACCTTGCAATAAAATAGTCATCACAGAGTTGCTGTTAGTAGAATGCATTTGGAGAAGGGGAATCGCTTCAGTACTACGGTATGGCAATCCTTCATCTCCAAAAATCTCGTATTATAGTTGTATATAGGTTTGTCTTTGGCATGAGTAATTAGCATTTGTCTTTGGCACGAATCATTAGCAGAATACATTTGTTCTCCTGCACGTAGGGCTTCATTACATCAATAAATTTTTTTTAATGATGTTGTTCTATGTTTGCTAGACTTTGACAAACTAATCATGAGATTCCTATATTTTGCCATATACACTGCTGGAAATTGAAATAAGAACACCGTGAATTCATTGTCCCAGGAAGGGGAAACTTTATTGACACATTCCTGGGGTCAGATACATCACATGATCACACTGACAGAACCACAGGCACATAGACACAGGCAACAGAGCATGCACAATGTCGGCACTAGTACAGTGTATATCCACCTTTCGCAGCAATGCAGGCTGCTATTCTCCCATGGAGACGATCGTAGAGATGCTGGATGTAGTCCTGTGGAACGGCTTGCCATGCCATTTCCACCTGGCGCCTCAGTTGGACCAGCGTTCGTGCTGGACGTGTAGACCGTGTGAGATGACGCTTCATTCAGTCCCAAACATGCTCAATGGGGGACAGATCCGGAGATCTTGCTGGCCAGGGTAGTTGACTTACACCTTCTAGAGCACGTTGGGTGGCACGGGATACATGCGGACGTGCATTGTCCTGTTGGAACAGCAAGTTCCCTTGCCGGTCTAGGAATGGTAGAACGATGGGTTCGATGACGGTTTGGATGTACTGTGCACTATTCAGTGTCCCCTCGACGATCACCAGTGGTGTACGGCCAGTGTAGGAGATCGCTCCCCACACCATGGTGCCGGGTGTTGGCCCTGTGTGCCTCGGTCGTATGCAGTCCTGATTGTGGCGCTCACCTGCACGGCGCCAAACACGCATACGACCATCATTGGCACCAAGGCAGAAGCGACTCTCATCGCTGAAGACGACACGTCTCCATTTGTCCCTCCATTCACGCCTGTCGCGACACCACTGGAGGCGGGCTGCACGATGTTGGGGCGTGAGCGGAAGACGGCCTAACGGTGTGCGGGACCGTAGCCCAGCTTCATGGAGACGGTTGCGAATGGTCCTCGCCGATACCCCAGAAGCAACAGTGTCCCTAATTTGCTGGGAAGTGGCGGTGCGGTCCCCTACGGCACTGCGTAGGATCCTACGGTCTTGGCGTGCATCCGTGCATCGCTGCGGTCCGGTCCCAGGTCGACGGGCACGTGCACCTTCCGCCGACCACTGGCGACAACATCGATGTACTGTGGAGACCTCACGCCCCACGTGTTGAGCAATTCGGCGGTACGTCCACCCGGCCTCCCGCATGCCCACTATACGCCCTCGCTCAAAGTCCGTCAACTGCACATACGGTTCACGTCCACGCTGTCGCGGCATGCTACCAGTGTTAAAGACTGCGATTGAGCTCCGTATGCCACGGCAAACTGGCTGACACTGACGGCGGCGGTGCACAAATACTGCGCAGCTAGCGCCATTCGACGGCCAACACCGCGGTTCCTGGTGTGCCCACTGTGCCGTGCGTGTGATCATTGCTTGTACAGCCCTGTCGCAGTGTCCGGAGCAAGTATGGTGGGTCTGACACACCGGTGTCAATGTGTTCTTTTTTCCATTTCCAGGAGTGTATTTATAACCTATTTTTTGAATCCCCTGGTCCAAAATTTTCCTTTGCCTTTCCTTTTCACACCTTTTATGAAAATATTACTGAATACAATGTATTGAGCATTGTTTGTTTTGGTTTACTTGCAGGGTAAGTAATGTGAAAGAAAAGTGTGCTTAGGGACTCAGCCCCACCATCCTTGGATTGCCATTCTATACTTTTTCCACTGTGTCATCCACTACCTGGAAAGTATGCTAACATAAATGCTAATGCTTCTCCTGATCAGCACCAAAAATGCTACTTTTCTAATCACTTATTCATCTGGTGCCCCCATTTCTGTCACTTTCATTTCTATCCATTCCTGTACAAGGTGTGTTCAAAAAATTCAGGAATTTTGTCCACAAAAATTTTCTACACTTACCTTTTACTTATTGTGCATGATCTTCTTTGAAATACTCTTCTCTACAATTGATACACTGCTCCTAATGCCATTTCCACTTCCGGAAGCAGTCATGGTACACCTCTTGCTGGATCGCGCGAACTGCTATCTGTGAATTTTCTTTTATCTCATCTATCATTGCAAATCTTCATTCTTTCAATGGAGTTTTCAACTTTGGAAATAAAAAAAGTCTGTAGAGTACGGAGTATGAGGCAGCACAGTGGCAATAATCACGCACCAACAGAGATGTATGTGTGGGTGTTTTTGTGATGCAAGAGCCACATTTCATACCATTTTCTTGCAGGCATTGCAACATGTTCCCATAGTACCACTGATTAACAGTTTGTCCCTGTGGCACGAAATCATGATGAACTAACCCTTCAAAGTCAAAGAAAACAATTAGCATGGCTCTGACATTTGACCTGACCTGATGAGCTTTTTCTGGTCTTGGAGAACCTTTCCCGACCCATTGTGAAGACTGAACCCTGGTCTCAACATCATAACTATAGACCCACATCTCATCACCAGTTACTATTCTATTAAGGGACATTTTGTTCTCATTTACATGATCCAAAAGCTCTTCAGAGATTGCAAAGCGAAGGTCTTTCTGATCTTGACTCATGAGGTGTGGGATGAGCCATGGGATGAACTTGGCAGCAACACGATGCATTGCAAGATGCTGTCACAGCAGGATTTCACGAAATGACCCAACTGAAATGTTACATTCTTCTACAGACTCTCATACAGTCAGTTGTTGATTGGCATGCTCAGTTTTGTAGACCTTCTTGACATGAGCGCCTTCTGTAGACATCGAAGGGGATCCTGAATGAGGGTCATCTTTAACTTTCGTCCAGCCATTTTTAAATCATGTGAACCATTCATAACACCGAGTACAGTTTAAGCACACAATCACCGTAGGCTTCATGCTTCATTTGGTGTCTCTCTGTAAGAATTTTCTTGAGTTTCATACAAAATTTAATGCACATGCGCTGCTCTATCTGTCTCGAAATTTACAAAATTGTGCGACACAACATTCTACCCAATACAGCACTCAACAATAACAAACACACAAACAACACAGAAACTTCTGGCATTTACACATTAATCACTGGTGTGTGCAGGGATGCTGACCACTTTTTGCTCCAACACACCATTGGCACAAAATTAAGAATGTTCTGGAATTTTTTGAACAGACCCTGTGCATACCATAAATGTGGACAAAATCAGTGATGACAAGTAGGCACATTTCCCTTGTTAGATTCACGCAAAAAATCTCTGTGAGTATTGTCAATTTCACATTTTGCCCAGCTTTTTGTAGCTGTGTGAACTCAACTACTTTTTATGAGTATTTCAAGCACAGGGACTTCATTGTGACTCATTTAGCAGTTGCTCATAAGTTTTCAATCATCTCATCTGTGAGGGATTTCTTCAGATCTTACACTAATATTTTAGGGTCTCCTACAACTACCATAACTGGGACAAGATGGAGTCGCCTACCCCTGCCACCACCCACCCACACACAAGACTTCCTGATAATAATTTCTTTCAGCATGCCTATCAAAGTATAACCACCTATTGGTTTTTATGCAACATGCAGCAAAATATTTCAATAATCCAATTCATAACAAGGCCCCGGGAATAGACAACATTCCATTAGAACTACTGACAGCCTTGGGAGAGCCAGTCCTGACAAAACACTACCATCTGGTAAGCAAGATATATGAGACAGGCGAAATACCCTCAGACTTCAAGAAGAATATAATAATTCCAATCCCAAAGAAAGCAGGTGATGACAGATGCGAAAATTACCGAACAATCAGTTTAATAAGTCACGGCTGCAAAATACTAACGCGAATTCTTTACAGACAAATGGAAAAACTAGTAGAAGCCGACCTTGGGGAAGATCAGTTTGGATGCCGTAGAAATATTGGAACATCTGAGGCAATACTGACCCTACGATTTATCTTAGAAGAGAGATTAAGGAAAGGCACACCTACGTTTCTAGCATTTGTAGACTTAGAGAAAGCTTTTGACAATGTTGACTGGAATACTCTCTTTCAAATTCTGAAGGTGGCAGGGGTAAAATACAGGCTATTTACAATTTGTACAGAAACCAGATGGCAGTTATAAGAGTCGCGGGACATGAAAGGGAAGCAGTGGTTGGGAAGGGAGTATGACAGGGGTGTAGCCTCTCCCCGATGTTATTCAATCTGTATATTGAGCAAGCAGTGAAGGAAACAAAAGAAAAGTTCGTAGTAGGTATTAAAATCCATGGAGAAGAAATAAAAACTTTCAGGTTCGCCGATGACATTGTAATTCTGTCAGAGACAGCAAAGGACTTGGAAGAGCAGCTGAACGGAATGGGTAGTGTCTTGAAAGAAGGATATAAGATGAACATCAACAAAACGAGGATAATGGAATGTAGTCAAATTAAGTTGGGTGATGCTGAGGGAATTAGATTAGGAAGGCAGACACATAAAGTAGTAAAGGGGTTTTGCTATTTGGGGAGCAAAATAACTGATGATGGTCGAAGTAGAGAGGATATAAAATGTAGACTGGCAATGGCAAGGAAAGCTTTTCTGAAGAAGAGAAATTTGTTAACATCGAGTATAGATTTAAGTGTCAGGAAGTCGTTTCTGAAAGTATTTGTATGGAGTGTAGCCATGAATGGAAGTGAAACATGGACGATAAATAGTTTGGACAAGAAGAGAATAGAAGCTTTTGAAATGTGGTGCTACAGAAGAATGCAGAAGATTAGATGGATAGATCACATAACTAATGAAGAAGTATTGAATAGGATTGGGGAGAAGAGAAGTTTGTGGCACAACTTGACTAGAAGAAGGGATCGGTTGGTAGGACATATTCTGAGGCATCAAGGGATCACCAATTTAGTTTTAGAGGGCAGAGTGGAGGGTAAAAATTGTAGAGGGAGACCAATAGATGAATACACTAAGCAGATTCAGAAAGATGTACGTTGCAGTAGTTACTGGGAGATGAAGAAGCTTGCACAGGATAGAGTAGCATGGAGAGCTGCATCAAACCAGTCTCAGGACTGAAGACCACAACAACAACAACAACTGGAAAACAATAAAGTGAAGTCAACTGACCCACGAAATGTGGTCCAAACTGAATAGGGTATCAGTCACTGCATCGGTCAATTGACAATTTTGTGTCAGAATTATAAGAGCAATTTGAAAGTCCAGCATCAAGCTTTACTAGGCAATACTCATGGTTGCTTATTATTATTTTTGACTTTTTGCATTAATTATTACTATTGAGATTTTGCATTATCAACTCTAAGCACAAAGTCAGTATAATAGTGGATTTATTGTATACATATAATCCTTATCCAAATATGACATCAGAAAACTTAGTACCATATTCCTTGACCCTGAGCACTTGTTAACAATCCAAGCTTATGATCAGAATTTGTAAAATACGATTAGGCATAAAATTTCACTTCAGCATACCTTACATTGTAAGGAAAATATATTATAGATATCAGTACTTGTACTACAAGTGGTACATAAATTTAACAATGAAGAACCACCTTCACTTATTGTACTACGTGTACTACTATTGTTTGTTTAAATATACATTTACAGAATAGGAGTCACCTCAGGAAATGATTTCTCATTAGTGTTAAGATTTGTTTTACTACCTGCCAGACACCATGTGTTATTGAACAAGTAACCAAACATTTTTGTTGCTGCACAGTGAATTCCCTCCTGTTCATTCATCCACATATAGTGTTTGGTAGATCCCATCATGAGGTAGAGCCTTTAGGAATGTGGAAAAAGTCAAGTTGCAGATTAAAAAGAAGAAATAGCCACTACAAGCGAGTTCTATTAATTGATTTTTTTTTAGACTAATGCTTTCTAAGTGACAATGTGAGTCAAAGGAACTTGGTCTTAGAATGAGTCACAACATAATTCACAGAAATCTGATAAGAAAATTTACAAAGAAAAACAAAAGGCTATAAAAACTAAAAAAGCACACACACACACGCACACACACACACACACACACACACACACACACACACACACACACACACACAACTTCAAGCAGTATATACAACAAACCATACAGTACTTTACTGTATGGTTAAATGATGATGGCATACTCTTGGGTAAAATATTCTGGAGGTAAAACAGTCCCCCATTCGGATCTCCGGGCGGGGACTACTCAAGAGGACGTCGTTATCAGGAGAAAGAAAACTGGCGTTCTACAGATCGGAGCGTGGAATGTCAGATCCCTTAATCGGGCAGGTAGGTTAGAAAATTTAAAAAGGGAAATGGATAGGTTAAAGTTAGATATAGAGAGTATTAGTGAAGTTCGGTGGCAGGAGGAACAAGACTTTGTCAAGTGAATACAGGGTTATAAATACAAAACCAATTAGAGGTAATGCAAGAGTAGGTTTTAATATGAATAAAAAAATAGGAGTGCGGGTAAGCTACTGCAAACAGCATAGTGAACGCCTTATTGTGGCCAAGATAGACACAAAGCCCATGCTTACTACAGTAGTACACGTTTATATGCCAACTAGCTCTGCAGATGACAAAGAAATTGAAGAAATGTATGATGAGATAAAAGAAATTATTCAGGTAGTGAAGGGAGACAAATATTTAACAGTCATGGGTGATTGGAATTCGATATTAGGATAAGGAAGAGAAGAAAATGTAGTGGGTGAATAGGGATTGGTGGTAAGAAATGAAAGAGGAAGCCACCTGGTAGAATTCTGCACAGAGCCAACTAGCTCTGCAGATGACAAAGAGATTGAAGAAATGTATGATGAGATAAAAGTAATTATTCAGGTTGTGAAGGGAGACAAAAATTTAACAGTCATGGGTGATTGGAATTCGATAGTAGGAAAAGGAAGAGAAGAAAATGTAGTGGGTGAATATGGATTGGTGGTAAGAAATGAAAGAGGAAGCCACCTGGTAGAATTCTGCACAGAGCATAACTTAATCATAGCTAACACTTGGTTCAAGAATCATAAAAGAATGTTGTATACATGGAAGAAGCCTGGAGATATTGACAGGTTTCAGATAGATTACATAATGGTAAGACAGAGATTTAGGAACCAGGTTTTAAATTATAAGACATTTCCAGGGGCAGATGTGGACTCTGACCACAATCTGTTGGTTATGAACTGTAGATTAAAACTGAAGAAACTGCAAAAAGGTGGGAATTTAAGGAGATGGGTCCTGTACAGAGTTTTAGGGAGAGCATAAGGGAACAATTGACAGGAATGAGGGACAGAAATACAGTAGAAGAAGAATGGATAGCTTTGAGGGATGAAGTAGTGAAGGCAGCAGAAGATCAAGTAGGTAAAAAGATGAGGGCTAGTAGAAATCTTTGGGTAACAGAAGAAATATTTAATTTAATTGATGAAAGGAGAAAATATAAAAATGCAGTAAATGAAGCAGGCAAAAAGGAATACAAACGTCTCAAAAATGAAATCGACAGGAAGTGGAAATGGCTAAGCAGGCATGGCTAGAGGAAAAATGTAAGGATATATAGGCTTATCTCACTAGGGGTAAGATAGGTACTGCCTAAAGGAAAATTAAAGAGACTTTTGGAGAAAAGAGAACGACTTGTATGAATATAAAGAGATCAGATGGAAAAGATGAGCAAAATGTATGAGACAGGCGAAATACCCTCAGACTTCAAGAAGAATATAATAATTCTAATCCCAAAGAAAGCAGGTGTTGACAGATGTGAAAATTACCGAACTATCAGCTTAATAAGACACGGCTGCAAAATACTACCACAAATTCTTTACAGACGAATCAAAAACTAGCAGAAGCCGACCTCGGGGAAGATCAGTTTGGATTCTGTAGAAATATTGTAACACGTGAGGCAACACTGACCCTACGACTTATCATAGAAAATAGATTAAGGAAAGGCAAACCTACATTTCTAGCATTTGTAGACTTAGAGAAACCTTTTGACAATGTTGACTGGAATACTCTCTTTCAAATTCTGAAGGTGGCAGGGGTAAAATACTGGGAGCAAAGGGCTATTTACAATTTGTACAGAAACCAGATGGCAGTTATAAGAGTCGAGGGGCATGAAAGCTAAGCAGTGGTTGGAAAGGGAGTGAGACAGGGTTGTAGCCTATCCTCGATGTTATTCAATCTGTATATTGAGCAAGCAGTAAAGGAAACAAAAGAAAAATTTGGAGTAGGTATTAAAATCCATGGAGAAGAAATAAAAACTGTAAGGTACGCCAATGACATTGTAATTGTGTCAGAGACAGCAAAGGACTTGGACGAGCAGTTGAACGCAATGGACAGTGTCTTGAAAGGAGGATATAAGATGAACATCAACAAAAGCAAAAAGAGGATAATGGAATGTAGTCGAGTTACCTTGGGTGATGCTGAGGGAATTAGATTAGGAAATGAGACACTTAAAGTAGCAAAGGAGTTTTTCCATTTGGGGAGCAAAATAACTGATGATGGTCGAAGTAGAGAGGATATAAAATGTGGACGATCAATGGCAAGGAAAGTGTTTTTGAAGAAGAGAAATATGTTAACGTCAAGTATGGATTTAAATGTCAGGAAGTCGTTTCTGAAAGTATTTGTACGGAGTGTAGCCATGTATGGAAGTGAAACATGGACGATAAATAGTTTGGACAAGAAGAGAATAGAAGCTTTCGAAATGTGGTGCTACAGAAGAATGTTTATGATTAGATGGATAGATCACATAACTAATGAAGAGGTATTGGATAGGGTTGGGGAGAAGACTAGAAGAAGGGATTGGTTGGTAGGACATGTTCTGAGGCATCAAGGGATCACCAATTTAGTACTGGAGGGCAGCGTTAAGGGTAAAAATCGTAGAGGGAGACCAAGAGATGAATACACTAAGCAGATTCAGAAAGGTGTAGGTTGCAGTAAGTACTGGGAGATGAAGCAGCTTGCACAGGATAGAGTAGCATGGAGAGCTGTATCAATCCAGTCTCAGGACTGAACACCACAACAACAACATACAACAAACCACATATTACAGTGCAGAGGTCAAGCCTTTAAACTACTGCAAGGAATCCCAGAACAGAATAAGTGGAGTACGTCTGAACGAAGTTTTTGAAATCTAGAAAATATCACCCAAATTTCTCAAGCCTGCTGGCGGCCTATTGAGAAGGAAACCGTCAGAAACGACTCAAGAGAGTACATCATTCTGTAGAACTGCTAAAGGAATTATTTCGAAGAATAAATCATTTTTTAACCAGTATTCTTTGCCCCTTTTCAGTGTGTCAACATTATTAACTGCAGGTGAGAGTTTATGTACAAGGATGGCAAAGTTAGAATTGAGAGATGCTTTAACTGCGCAATTTCTTTAACAACTGAGATCATTTTGACTACATCTTTCTGGCTTAAGAGCGTTCTTTATGAAGGCACAGAGTTGCTCCGGTGATGATACCATAGAATGTAAAAGAGTGAAAGTTGAGAAGTAAACAGGCCGTTAGGACATTTCTACAAATGACACACACCTTACATCAGTAGTTCGCAACATTTCTGAGATAATTATCCCTGAATCCAGTCAGACATTAGATTTATCCCACACACCCCTCCTCTTCCTTCCCTCCCCCACCTGCCTAATCACTGGACAACATTAGCACCTAAATAATCATTAGAATGAAAAAGAATTTCCTTTCAACACTTTGCTTTTTACATTGATGAAAGACAAATGATATTTCGTTTCTGCAGTTGTTTTATTAAACCTCTAACCAATGATTCAATGAGACAGTTGGATATACTTTTTTTTCCCCTTCAGAATGCAATTTTCAGTACACTGTGAGTCCTACTTAAACACCTTCTCAGAAAAGAGAGCTAGTGATCAACACTGAGGGTAGACACTTGTTGCAAAACATGCGAACTATGCACCACTTCTCTCCATAGTATCACTTGTTTCATACACATCCTGCACCCCAATTTAGAATCAACAAAATTAAAATTTGTTAGGGTGCTGTTTGTAGAGCACTTCATTGTTGAACTCCATAGTTGTGAACTGGCAGAAATTGGAAGACCTCCAACTGCCAACGCTTTGTATGTTTCAACTGCCACTAAGAATAATAATAATAATAATATCAAAGTGTAGACCATACAGCATTGTAGCAGCCATTATACAGTTATTGTTGTGTGTACTGTCAATTAGTTTGTGGTGCCGATGAGATCGACACCAGTATCGATCTGAGCATCATCATTGAACTGAGCAAAACATTATCTTTGTGTAGTTCTGCCATCCAGTTCTCTGTAAGCCTTACTTGTGTGAAGAGATAAATTAATGAACTCCTGATTATAAGGTGTTGTTTGGTGTATCTCACCCGAGCGTCCACCTCACTGGTGACCCCGAGTTGTAATGTATTCCGTCTTCGCCGTTTTACTGTGTCCGCGGCCTCTGCGTTGGTTATTTTCTCATGTATTACATCAACACAACATTCAAACAATGGCTTTGGCCCAACGCCTAACGCCGGATTTTGTGATCGATATGCATCGTGTTGTGGGCAATGTACACCCACCAGGACTGCAACACGATGCCTCTCACTCGTCGATTACGCCGATTTTGTCGGACGTTTTCATGCCTGCAACAATAAGTGAGGTTAGGAGTGTGCACGACTGCGGCTATCAGACGCCTTTGTTCCCGCCACATGTGCCCTCCCTCATTGACGGTGCAGTTACCTCATACGGATCTCCATGCAGGGCGGGATCAATGCCGATTTCTGCAAATGCTCCATTGGATAACCTACCACCGCCAGGACAACGGTTTACCATGCCGCAATCTGTGCAGTACCACACGCGGATTCCTGCCACGTGGCCAGAACTGCTTCGTTCACAGGTCAACCTCCTCAGCATCCGACCACGCCCATGTCTGCCTCAGTTCAGCATCAGCAAATGCCTTCCTACTTCGATACCTTGGCCTGCAACAGGGACAATAACTTGTTATCTGTGCCTGACCTCCACCTCTATCCCATTGCTACGCCTCAGTGGTTTGTGCCACGACAGTCACCTTATCCGCACACCGTTTTGGGTGGAGTGACTATGAACAGTGAACATTCACACATTCCATCCCACGTTCGACATCATTTCCCACACTGTGCTTCTGGACAGCCCGCACCTCCGCAGCCTCCCTGAAACACAGGTGGCACTGGCTCTGATCATACATCGAGCTTTCGGCGGACTGGCACGCGTTTTCAAACTTTGAACTTTTTCTCACCTGTCTCCGGGTGCCGCCTCCTGCGCACAACATGACAGGCACCTCCCAGTGCTCCATTCTGTCCGGGCACAATTAGATAATTACAGATGACTTTATATTAAAGACATTTCGTTGGGATATTTTTTCCTAGTGGACAGAGGCGCCGATGTTTCGCTGCTGCCTATGTCCTTAGTGTCGTCGAACATCCGCCCTCATCATACTTCATGGCAAGCTTTGAATTCCACAAAACTACAATGCTTGGATTCAACCTCCCACGTCGTCTCTCTCTCCGGAAACTGCAAACTTGAGTGGACTTTTTTAGTGTGCAATATTGAGGAACCTATACTAGGCATTGACTTCTTGCGACACCACAAACTTTCACCAGACCTAGTGCAAAACACCGTGTTTCATCACCTGTCCAAAACTCACTTCCCCTGTGCTCCGTCGAACAAACCCCCCCGTGACACGTCGGTCCGGGCTCATCTCATCTGTACATGCTCGGCTCTGTCGACGTCGTTACAAGAAACAACGCACAAGTGCCTTGTCGAGCTTGAAAACGTCGCTTGCCTAAGCAAGGAAAACTTCGAGCTCTCCCTCCGGCTCCATGAAACTCAGCTCCAGCTATCCGAAGCAGCAAAGGAATTACAGACACTGCAGCAAGGACAAAGCAGGGTCAGTTAAGTGTGCAGGATCTGCTTGTAGTCCCAGCAATTGAGCCTCCGTGTGCTTACCTCCCACTACCCCTCGCAACTGTGCTATCAAGTCTACCATTACATGTACTGACAGTTCCACAGGACCACACTCTCCTAACATGGTAGCATTTGACACTTGGCTGGACACGAGTGTGCATGCATGATGAGCGTCACGTGTTCCCGTACTGAGAGCTCCTACCCCTCCCCTCGCAGACAGCACCTCAAACTATGCAACAGCGGCTCCTGCACGCTGCCGTGCGACCGCCACTGACAATACAAACAGTGCACTCGCGCCTAGCACTTCACCCGCGACTGTGCTGCCACAGGCAGCACCCTCGGACAATGGACTCACTAACGCTTCACGAACTCTATCAAGCTCACCCGGCCATGGTGCCACTGCTTTGGGCTGGCAGCCATCTTGTCACGTTAACTCCTGGGACACTTTGCCGCCTCGGCTCCTGTCGGATCCGCTGAGTGGCTCCGAACACCATGACCTCGCCTCACCTGCCCCACCTGCCTCACATTGTAAACAAACCGCCTCCCATGCGGCTGGCAACATTTCCATCGTCACCAATGGCACGGTTCACAAGCTTCGCCTCACGCCAGGCCCCCTGATCTCCAGTAAACCACGTCGACTTTGATCCGAACGCATCTCCGACGTTAAAAAGCAGATTTCTGAACTTCTAAGCTCCGCTGTCATCGAACACTCTGCCAGCAGCTGGTCTACTCCCATTCACATGACACCCAAGAAGACGGGTCCTGGCACATGTGCGGAGACTACCATCAACTAAATGCACGAACAATTATGGACACCTACCCCATACCCAACACTGCCGACTTTACCAGTTCCCTCGCAGGTGTGACCATGTTCTCTGTCATTGATTGCAAACGAGCCTACCACCAGATCCCCATGGCTCCTGAAGACATCGAGAAGACAGCAATCACCACCCCAATCAGGTTATTTCAGTTTCGATTCATGCCCTTCAGTATGAAAAATGCAACCCAGACCTGGCAAAGCTTCATCAACGAAGTGCTATTCGAACTAAAATTCTTTTCATATCTTGATGACATTCTTCTGTTCAGCTTCTCTGTCGAGGACAACATTCGACATGTGCAAACTGTTATGAACACTCTCGTGGCAGCAGGCATCGAGACCAACCAGGAAAAATTGCAGCTACATCAACCCGCTGTCACTTTTCTTGGTTTTCGGGTCTCTGCCGAAGGCATTTCACCGCCCCCTGACAAAGTACAAACAATACTAAACCTACCCAGACCTTCGTCATTCAAAGAACTCTGGTGCTTTCTGGGGACGGTTAACTATTATCGCCGCCATCTACCTCAGGCTGCAGAGATTCAGGCTCCACTGACAGACGCCTTGGCAGGCACCAAGACTTCTGGATCTTGGCCCATTCCGTGGACTCCTGCTATGACTGACTCTTTCACTGCCCTCAAAAATCTTCTTGCCGAGGCCTGCACCATTGCACATCCTCATCCCAATGTGCAGCTTTTCACCACCACAGATGCAAGCGATACTGCCATTGGCACTGTCCTTAGCCAGACAGTTGACGGCCAAACTTCGCCACTGCAGTTCTTCTCGTGCAAGCTCACCAATGCACAATGGAAATATTCTGCGTTTGACAGGGAGTTGCTCATGGTCTACAAAGCGATCAAGCATTTTAAGACTGACGTTGAGGGACGCCCTGTCTATGTTTTAACAGACCACAAACCCCTGGCTGCGGCCATTTCAAACCCGCCAGCTGACCCACCTCCTCGCCGTTTCAGATACATGGACTTCACATCTCAGTTCACCACCAATGTCAGACACATAAACGGTGTTGAAAATATACACTCCTGGAAATGGAAAAAAGAACACATTGACACCGGTGTGTCAGACCCACCATACTTGCTCCGGACACTGCGAGAGGGCTGTACAAGCAATGATCACACGCACGGCACAGCGGACACACCAGGAACCGCGGTGTTGGCCGTCGAATGGCGCTAGCTGCGCAGCATTTGTACACCGCCGCCGTCAGTGTCAGCCAGTTTGCCGTGGCATACGGAGCTACATCGCAGTGTTTAACACTGGTAGCATGCCGCGACAGCGTGGACGTGAACCGTATGTGCAGTTGACGGACTTTGAGCGAGGGCCTATAGTGGGCATGCGGGAGGCCGGGTGGATGTACCGCCGAATTGCTCAACACGTGGGGAGTGAGGTCTCCACAGTACATCGATGTTGTCGCCAGTGGTCGGCGGAAGGTGCACGTGCCCGTCGACCTGGGACCGGACCGCAGCGACGCACAGATGCACGCCAAGACCGTAGGATCCTACGCAGTGCCGTAGGGGACCGCACCGCCACTTCCCAGCAAAGTAGGGACACTGTTGCTCCTGGGGTATCGGCGAGGACCATTCGCAACCATCTCCATGAAGCTGGGCTACGGTCCCGCACACCGTTAGGCCGTCTTCCGCTCACGCCCCAACATCGTGCAGCCTGCCTCCAGTGGTGTCGTGACAGGCGTGAATGGAGGGACGAATGGAGACGTGTCGTCTTCAGCGATGAGAGTCGCTTCTGCCTTGGTGCCAATGATGGTCGTATGCGTGTTTGGCGCCGTGCAGGTGAGCGCCACAATCAGGACTGCATACGACCGAGGCACACAGGGCCAACACTCGGCATCATGGTGTGGGGAGCGATCTCCTACACTGGCCGTACACCACTGGTGATCGTCGAGGGGACACTGAATAGTGCACGGTACATCCAAACTGTCATCGAACCTATCGTTCTACCATTCTTAGACCGGCAAGGGAACTTGCTGTTCCAACAGGACAATGCACGTCCGCATGTATCCCGTGCCACCCAACGTGCTCTAGAAGGTGTACGTCAACTACCCTGGCCAGCAAGATCTCCAGATCTGTCCCCCATTGAGCATGTTTGGGACTGGATGAAGCGTCGTCTCACGCGGTCTGCACGTCCAGCACGAACGCTGGTCCAACTGAGGCGCCAGGTGGAAATGGCATGGCAAGCCGTTCCACAGGACTACATCCAGCATCTCTACGATCGTCTCCATGGGAGAATAGCAGCCTGCATTGCTGCGAAAGGTGGATATACACTGTACTAGTGCCGACATTGTGCATGCTCTGTTGCCTGTGTCTACGTGCCTGTGGTTCTGTCAGTGTGATCATGTGATGTATCTGACCCCAGGAATGTGTCAATAAAGTTTCCCCTTCCTGGGACAATGAATTCACGGTGTTCTTATTTCAATTTCCAGGAGTGTAGTTGCTGATTTCCTTTCAGCAGTAGACGCCATTCATTCGCTGTTAGACCTCTCTGAACTGCCTAACCTCCAACTCGCTGACGAGGACACACAAAACCTGATTTCAGACTCTACCTCTTCACTACACTTTGTCTGCACCACCTTCCCTGGCATTTCTGGTGAGATCTGGTGCGACGACAGTACAGGCATGTTATGCCCCCTCATCCCAACCACGCTCCATCGAGCTGTCTTCGACGCACTGCATAATTTAGCCCGCCCCGGTGTTCGTGCATGCGTCCGTCCACTTTGTAGCGGAGTGCTTTGTGTGGAGAAATGTCAACAAGGACTGCCAGTAATGGGCACGCTCCTGCGTTGCGTGTCAACGCTGCAAAGTACACAAGCACACTTCACCCCCCCCTCGGTGACTTTTCGATCCCTCCTGGGCGTTTCCAGCATATTCACATTGACATTTTCGGCCCTCCCCCCCTCTAATGTCTTTCGTTATGTTCTCTCATCTATCAACCAAACAACTCGCTGGGTTGAGGCTGTCCCCCTCCCCAATATCATGGCAGAAACTGTTGCTCGAGCTTCCGTTGAGTCATGGGTATCGCGTTTCGGATGTCAAACTATCATCACGACTGACCAGACAATTTGAGTCGGCCCTGTTCAACGAGATTTGTAACATTTGCGGCATCCGGCGCATCCATACCACAGAATATCACCCACAAAGTAACGGGCTAGTTGAGCGCTGGCACCGCACTTTCAAGGCGATGCCATGACTCTCTATGGACGGAGGCCCTTCCCCTGGTGCTACTCGGCATTTGTGCGATCTATAAGGAAGACCTCAAAGGCACAATAGCCGAGATCGTATACGGCCAGAACATTGTTCTCCCTGGCGAACTTGTGAGCCCTTCCACTTCTCCACCTCAGTCTGACTTACCTTCCTTCGTAGACCGCAACAGACGCCACTTCATCAATCTCCATATCCCTCCGCCCACCAGCCATTCCCGTCCTAAGGTTCACGTCCCAAAATCTCTGAACAATTGCGAGTACGTCATGCTCCGAGATGACACTGTCCGTGCTCCCCTCCAACCCCCATATACCGGCCCGTACCGAGTCCTCCGGCGCTCAGCCAACACCTATGATATCCAGATGAACGATTCAGCTGTTACAGTCTCTCTCAACAGACTTAAGCCTGCTCATGTCGAGCCCGCTTCTACCCCCCTTCAGGCCACGACCACGCCACTCACTGTCGTGGCCCAGGATGCTCCAATCACTCCCTCCACGTCAGACTCACTCACTCAGTTGAGTGACTTCCAGTTCCAATCGTCGACTGTCGTGGCCCATGATGCTCCAATCACTCCCTCCACGTCGGACTCACTCACTCAGTTGAGTGACTTCCAGCTCCAATTGTCGAGCTCTTCTCCGACCTCGTCCTTGTCTTCTCCAGTCTCACACACTCCGTCGAGTGATCACATGCTCCCCACGTCGAACTTACCTACGATCATGCCCTCTCCGCCGGGCCTTTCTCCAGTCCCTTCGACCTCTCCCCCGTCGCCTGCCTCACCCTGTCAAGGTTTCTCACACCTCCCCATCTTGAACGTGCCCTCGCTTGAGGTGTTTGTGCCTGTCCCCCCAGACATAATCCACGACATCTCTATAATACTACCCAATGATTCACTGTTCCCATTCATCCGGTGCTCAGGACACAACCTCCGCCATTCCCTGCCACCTGGTGAAATGTGTTCCCCACACCCACCGCAAACCGCCGGTCTACCTGTCGCCGCACGACCAGCATGACGCCCCAAGCGCTTCAACGACTTCGAGGTTCGGTGGCCGGACCTTCCTTCACGACATCTACCCACATAGCTCCCCGACAACACTGTCACGCTGCCCGTGGTCCGGCTCCTGCGGACCATCCCTGCCAACGCCATAGTCACCCCCCCCCCCCGGTCTCTTAGTGGTACCCTGCACTGTGGTGGTAGTGGTGGGGGGGGGGGGCTATGTGGCGTCAATGAGATTGACACCAGTATCGATCTGAGCATCATCTTTGAACTGAGCAAAACATTATCTTTGTGTAGTTCCGCCATCCAGTTCTCTGTAAGCCTTACTTGTGTGTTGTTGTTGTTGTTGTTGTGGTCTTCAGTCCTGAGACTGGTTTGATGCAGCTCTCCATGCTACTCTATCCTGTGCAAGCTTTTTCATCTCCCAGTACCTACTGCAACCTACATCCTTCTGAATCTGCTTAGTGTATTCATCTCTTGGTCTCCCTCTACGATTTTTACCCTCCACGCTCCCCTCCAATACTAAATTGGTGATCCCTTGATGCCTCAGAACATGTCCTACCAACCGATCCCTTCTTCTGGTCAAGTTGTGCCACAAACTTCTCTTCTCCCCAATCCTATTCAATACTTCCTCATTAGTTATGTGATCTACCCATCTAATCTTCAGCATTCTTCTGTAGAGGTAAATAAATGAACTCCTGATTATAAGGTATTGTTTGGTGTATCTCACCCAAGCATCCACCTCAAGTTTGTTCATTGTTACATAGTGACAATGAAGCAATATCTAGTCTATTGCGAGAACAACTGGGAGAATGCATTTTCATGAGATATTTCAGCATATGTGATATATCTCAATTTTCCTGTCATAGAAGCACGTGTAGTGGGTAGACAGTGAGAGAAGCTTTTGTTCATACATTTGTTTAACAATTGTAACTTCCACCACATTGTGCCACATGTTAATGCTAGTATTTGGTAACTTTAGTGATCAGCATTACAGTCTTATGAAATAGTGATAACATTAAAGATCTTTTAGTTTAGTTTCCTTCCCAAAACAAAATTCAGCCTTTTTCATTTTACCACTCACAGGGTAAGCATCCCCGGGTTGGGAGCCACTGCCTTAGATAGTGCAGCTAATGTACGGGGGTAATAAAACTTGCACAGAAACTGAATTATGTAATAAAACTTACACAGAGATGGGTATTCAAATAATAACCTACAGGCCTCCAAAGAAAAACTTCAGATTCATATTCAGGAAGCTTAAAATACTAACAATACCCTCAACATAGATATACAATTTGAATATTTTCAGACAAATGCTGAACGTTGTAACTACAACACTTTAAATAATACAGCACTCCACATACACCAAACAAAAAGACCACACCATGGCATGTGAGCCATGTAGATGTTAAACTTCACAACTAACTGCCAGTCTACAACAGAAAGTTAGAAGATGGCAGTAACCTTATAGCAGAAAAATTTTAAAAATTTCTACTCAAATAATGTTTCTACTCTGTAAGAGACTATGTTGGTCAATAACGTTTTGGCGACAAGTTCATATTAAGTAAAGACATAAAATACTTTCTTTCATTCCTTAACATATTCACTATGTTTGCAATCTGTATGTGAACAATTACTTAAATAACACAAAGGGGTTTGGTAAAAAGTTAGACACAGGTAAATAGTAATAATGAAGCATACATTATAACTTTTTTCTTAAACCTTTTATTAATGATTCAGCCAATAGTTGCAGTATCGCAACTTGATTTTGACTTGGTAAGAGGCATGTGTGGATTGTGGCTTTCATTCTGCAAACATTTATGAAGCATGTGTCGTCACGCTGATATTTATAATTAAGATCAGGCACTGTCAGGGCAGCCTCAGTAGGCCAGGATTGAAAATGAACCTGTAAGATTTGAAACTAGTTGCCTAATATAAATACTGCAACTGTTAACAGAATCATTAATAAACACTTTAAGAAATTTTATAAAGTTGCTGGTTCCCTAACAACAATATGTTGAAACTATATATATTCCAGGAAAACCTGTAATAGAACAATGTAAAGGGTCTATGGATGAAGCAATGAACCTTCAACAAAAAGCACTGCAAAGAAAAATTAGCCTGATGTATTTATTTTTTATTTATTTATTTATTGTTCTGTGGGACCAAATTAAGGAGAAGTCTCCATGGTCATGGAACGAGTCAATACATGAAATTATAACACAATATTAGAAACAGATAAAATGAAATATAAAAAAAACATATTCAGGTGACAAGTCGTAAGTTTAAATGAAGAAAATCAACAATGTAACACTGGAATTTGCTTAATTTTTAGCTCTTCCAGGAGCTCCTTGACAGAATAGAAGGAGTGAGCCACGAGGAAACTCTTCAGTTTAGACTTAAAAGAGTTTGGGCTACTGCTAAGATCTTTGAGTTCTTGTGGTAGCTTATTGAAAATGGATGCAGCAAAATACTGCACTCCTTTCTGCACAAGAGTCAAGGAAGTGCATTCTACATGCAGATTTGATTTCTGCCTAGTATTAACTGAGTGAAAGCTGCTAACTCTTGGGAATAGGCTAATATTGCTAACAACAAACGACATTAAAGAAAATATATACTGTGAGGGCAATGTCAGAATTCCCAGATTTTTGAATAGGGGTCGAAAAGAGGTTCTCAAACTTACACCACATATAGCTCGAACAGCCCGTTTTTGAGCCAAAAATACCCTTTTTGAATCAGAAGAATTACCCCAAAAAATAATACCATACGACATAAGCGTATGAAAATATGCGAAGTAGACTACTTTTCGTGTTGAAGTGTCACTTATTTCAGATACTGTTCTAATGGTAAATAAAGCAGCATTTAGCTTCTGAACAAGATCCTGGATATGGGCTTTCCACAACAGCTTACTATCTATCCGAACACCTAGGAATTTGAACTGTTCCGTCTCGCTTATAATATGCCCATTCTGTCTGATCAAAATATCGGTTCTTGTTGAATTGTGAGTTAGAAACTGTAAAAACTGAGTCTTACTGTGATTTAGCATCAAATTATTTTCCACAAGCCACGAACTTATTTCATGAACTACATCATTTGTTACTGTTTCAATATTACACACAAGATCCTTCACTATCAAGCTGGTGTCATCAGCAAACAGAAATATTTTTGAATCACCTGTAATACTAGAAGGCATATCATTTATACAAATAAGAAACAGCAGTGGCCCCAGCACCGACCCTTGGGGAACGCCCCACTTAACAGTGCCCCATTGGGACTGAACATCACTACCACTCTCAATATTGCGGATAATTACCCTCTGCTTTCTGTTCTTAAAGTAAGAGGCGAACCAATTGTAAGCTACTCCCCTACTCCATAATGGTCCAACTACTGCAGTAATATTTTGTGGTCAACACAGTCAAAAGCCTTCATTAAATCAAAGAAAACACCTAGCATTCGCA
The DNA here is from genome assembly GCF_023864345.2 of Schistocerca serialis cubense. Lineage (NCBI taxonomy): Eukaryota > Metazoa > Arthropoda > Insecta > Orthoptera > Acrididae > Schistocerca > Schistocerca serialis. The sequence continues at coordinate 1,267,554,576 of NC_064638.1, read as the reverse complement.
ACCTTTTATTTAATCCGTCCAAAACCTCACAGAGAAAAGAGAATATAGCATTTTCAGTTGTTAAACCATTTCTAAAACCAAACTGAACATTTGACAGCAAATTATGTGAATATACAACCTTCTCGATAACTTTAGCAAACACCGATGGCATAGAAATAGGTCTAAAATTGTCAACATTATCAATGTCTCCCTTTTTATAAAGTGGCTTCACTACCGAGTACTTTAATCGGTCAGGAAACCGACCACTCCTAAAGGAAAAGTTACAGATATGGCTGAGAACTGGGCTAACATACATAGAACAAAACTTCAGTATTCTGCTAGATACCCCATCATATCCATGAGAGTTCTTGGTCTTTAGTGATTTAATTATTAACTCAATCTCCCTCTTGTCAGTATCATGGAGGAGCATTTCAGGTAACAGTCTCGGAACACTTTTTTCTAAGAGCGCTATATGATTCCCTGTTGGGACTAGGTTTCTATTTAGTTCACCTGCTATATTCAGAAAGTGATTATTAAATACTGTACATATATGCGACTTATCAGTAACACGGACATTCCCACTACGCACTGATTCTATATCCTCGACCTGTCTCTGCAGACCAGCAACTTCCTTTACGACTGACCATATGGTTTTAATTTTATCCTGAGACTTAGCTATTCTATCTGCATACCACATACTTTTTGCCTTCCTAATAACATTTTTAAGCACCTTACCACACTGTTTGTAATGGGCTGCTGCATTTAGATTTTGACTGTTTCTAACGTTTTGATATAATTGCCACTTTGTTCTACAAGATATTCTTATCCCTCTAGTCAGCCACCCAGGCTGCCTGTTTGTGCTAGTACCCTGTTTTAAACGTTCTAATGGAAAGCAACTTTCAAAGAGCATGAGAAAAGTCTTGAGAACAGCATTATATTTATCGTCTACTGAAACAGCGCTATAAACATCTTGCCACTCTTGTTCATTTATAAGGTTTACAAAGGTCTCTACAGCAACTGGATCAGCTTTCCTGAACAGCTGATGACTATATTTAACACATGTTGCAGCATAAAAATCTTTTAAAGTTAAAATATGCGCATCATGATCTGAAAGGCCATTCACCTTTTTGTACCCTACATAACAGCAGATGAGATTGAGAAGGTGATATGCCAAATGAAAAACAAAAATTCCACTGGTGTGGACAATATATCTATCAAAGTACTGAAACATTGCCACAAATATATTCTTAAAGTTCTGTGTCACATTTTTAATGAATCTCTAAATCAAGGTACTGTCCCTAATAGACTAAAATTTGCAGTTGTTAAACCACTCTTTAAAAAGTGATGATAAAGAAGAGGTTTCTATCTACCGTTCAGTTTCATTGTTAACAAGTCTTTCAAAAATCCTTGAGAAACTTATGTACAATAGAATCATGGCTCACCTTAATAAATATGACATCCTTAATAAAAATCAGTTTGGATTCCAAAAGGGTGTTTTGACTGAACAAGCCATTTTCTCATTTGTCAACCAACTCGAATCAATAAACAAGGACATGTCACCAGTTGGAATCTTTTTGATCTGTCAAAAGAATTTGACTGTGTAGACCACAAGATTCTACTAAGAAAGGCTGGGCATTATGGCTTAAAAGATAAAGTAGGGAAGTGGCTTGAGTCGTATCTAGATGACAGAAATCAGAAGGTAGTATTAAACAATTATGCAAATGTGCCAGGTCTGATTGGGGTACAAAAAAAATGTGGAGTGCCGCAGGGCTCGGTGCTTGGTCCCTTACTTTTCTTAATCTTTGTAAATGACCTCCCATGGTGTGTGACCCAAGAAGCGCACTTCACCCTATTTGCAGATGACACAACCATTGTGATTGACAAGGTACCCACCTGCAGTCTAGAGAACTCTGCGACCACTATATTCCAAGAAGTTCTAGATTGGTTCACTGCAAATGGTCTGTCCCTCAATGTTAATAAGACTCATTTCATTCAGTTTCAAACAATAAACAAAAAATTGGAAAATGTTGAAATAAAAGGTAGGGACAAAGAAATAGTGAAAGTTGTATCATCCAAATTTCTGGGTTTACATATTGATAACAAACAAAATTGGTCTGTCAACATCACTGACCTATGTAAATGACTTAATTCAGCAGCATTTGTCATTCGCTCTACTGCATCTGTTTGTGACAAGGAAACAATCAAAACTGCATATGTTGGTTATTTTCATTCAACCACAAGCAAATAAAGTCTTTGTTGCACAGAAGACAGTTATCAGGATTATGAGTAGAGTGCATCCTAGATCTTCTTGCAGATATTTATTCAAACAGCTGGGGATCCTCACCATGCCTTGTCAATACATCTTGTCAGTAATGTGCTTCGTGAACAAAAATTCTGCAATTTACAAAATGAATAGTGCGTACCATGATCACAATACAAAAAGAAAGCATGATCCTCACAAAGATTTAAAAAATCTCAGTGTGGCACAGAAAGCAGTTCTTTATTCAACTATAAAAGTGTTCAATAAACTTCCTGTCCATATCAAATCAGTCATTGGGGATCTTACTAAATTCAAAACAGAGCTAAAACTTTATCTTTCGGATAATTCTTTCTATTCTTTGCAGGAATTGTTTGATAATGTGCAATACTTCTTGAATTTATGTTTAATTTCATGCATTTCTAATAGAACTGGTTATGTAGATTAACATATCACTTATTGGCAGAATATTTTTAGATGAATTTCTTTAAATTTGTTTATGTAATCATCTATGTCATTACTGTACTATTATTATCATCTATGTCATCACAGTACTATTATCTGTGTTGTTATATGAATTTTTGTGTGTAATTATTTGACACGTGGATGTCCTTTTTCACGTATCTGCTTATATATGTTAAACTGGTCGCCTCATGATCATCTACATGTGGCTATTTCTGTAATAACCTGACACATTCTACATCCTAGTGATACATTCGCATCTAGGATCAACGGAACACAAAAATAAATAAATGTAAAATATTTTACTTGTTATTACACCACTCCTGATGCTAATATTATTATTTTTTCCCCTAATCTCTCTTAATTAGAACCACATATACAATATTTACATGAACTGCTAATTTCCTACTCCAGCTACATTTTTCTAAGTTTTACCATTCACAGTATAGTTTACTGATGACAGTAGTGTAAATAGCTCATGTAGAAATAATGGAAAATCCAGGATGGAACTGAGGGAATATGGTATAGTTGTAGGTAAACAACTAGAATTTTCTCAGATACAGATTTATTCACACTTAGCTTCTACACAGATACAAGTCCGGAGGCTAACTCCTGTTAGGGTCCAACATCCTGCCCCAAAGCCCTCTCCTCAAAGATAGCACACTTACGCACAGAACAAATATCGATATTTATGGCGCTCAATGCCACATAGCCCCCCCCCCCAGTATGGAGTACGTCCCTGTGAATGGGGGGGGGGGGGGGGGGGAGAGAAGTTAGGAAGGTAACGCACAGTTCTTCTGCGTCAGGTGAAAGTGGTCGACTGGTAGGAGACCGGGGGGTGAAACCCGGTACGTCGACGGTGAAGTCAGCAAGCGACGCCGGCAGCTGAAGACGACGTCCAGTCCTGGAGTGGAGGTGTAGCACTTCGTCAGCCGGCAGGCGGAGAATCACCTTGCCAGAAGGCCTAACAAAGGCACGCAAATTGCCACACGCAGCACTTCTGCTCAATTTAAAGCGGCGCACCACATGAGATTCTGCACTTCCTCCCTCAGTATTGTCACACGCGAGTACCACACACACTGTATCGCCATCTACAACAACAGATAATTTATGCATGTCATCAGGGTGCACATATGTTGTGAATTTTTGGATGGCACCTATACGAGCAATGGTAGGGAGGCAGGGAGGTGTGGGAAAGCCATGGCAGGGGGAAGCATCTGCTAAGAGGGGGGTGGCAGGTTCACTGGACTGCGCAGGAGACAACCTCGGGCGATCAGCTGACAGACGAGGGAGCGTGACCGAAGGCAACAAGGAGCCAGCATGGGTTGAACGGCGTGACAAAGAGCTGTCACACGAAGATGGTAACACAATGGTACAATCCAAGTGGTTGGCAGTTTGACTGCAAGGGCTGTGAGGAGTGAAGCCCCGAAAAGATTGGCCACTCGAATTAGATGAAAGCGGAGAAGGAGCAGTGCTCGGCAGAGAAGCACGCTGTGGAGAATCAATACTCAAATGCATGGTGTGGGAAGATGGATGGCCACTCGAAGCAGGAGTAGGAGAAATAGGGGCAGAATCAGGAAGGTTCACCTGAGGCTCAATGAAAGCTGGTTTCACTTGGTTGAGTGAGACCGTGGTTACAGAGTCTTTTATGAGGAGATCCATGTTATTCTCAGAGCATTTGACGACCTTGTAAGGACCTGTGTAGGGCGACTGAAGCGGGGCTTTGACTGAGTCGTCTCTGAGAAACACGTACTCACAAGAGTCTAGCGTGCGCGGTACGTACACGCACGGAGGTGTATGAGCAGCCGGAGGTGGCGGCTGAATTTTGCTGCAGTGCAAGCGCACCCGCTCAAGAAGTGAAGGGAGTTCAGTGGGCCGTGGAAGTGGGGTCGGAGTGACTAATTCTCCAGGCAAAACCAGAGATTGGCCATACACAAACTCGGCTACGGAACCCTTGAGGTCTTCCTTGAAAGTCGCACGAAGGCCAAGAAGCACGAAGGGCAGTGCCTCTGTCCATAGTGAGTCATGGCAACGCAGGGCAGACTTTAAGGTGCGATGCCATCGCTCGACAAGCCCATTGATTTGGGGGTGGTATGCAGAAGTATGAATTTTGAGAATACCACACATTTTACATAAGTCAGAGAAAACTGAAGACTCGAATTGTCGCCCCTGGTCAGTGGTGAGGTAAACAGGTGAGCCAAATCTAGAGATTCACGAATCTAAGAATGCTTGACTTACTGTCTCGGAGGTAATGTTCGGAATAGGCACAGCCTCAGCCCACCGAGTCATCCTGTCAATAGCTGTAAACAAGTAAAGGAAACCCTCGGAGGGGGGCAAAGGGCCTACGAGGTCGACATGAACATGGTGAAACCAGCCTGGCGGTTGGGCAAAACAGCCAAGGGGTGGAGAAGTGTGCCTGTAAACTTTGTTCTGTTGACACACCATGCATGCCCTTGACCAAGACTGACAGTCACGGCGCATGTCTCTCCAGACAAATTCAGTTACCAGACGGGAGGAAGCTTTGACACCGGGGTGTGCTAAAGTGTGTAGTTTGTCAAAGACCTGGTGTTGAAGGGGCTTAGGAATGAATGGCCACAACGTACCAGTCGTTTCATCACACCACACTAAGTCAGATATGCCAGGGAAAGTAGAGCGTACCGGTTGGAGAGAGGAGCTGTGGTCTGAAATTAACTGCATGGTATCGGGGTCTGCCGATTGCAACCGAGGTAGGTCCGTTAAGTCAATTAAGGTTGTGACAGCACCAACACGCGAGAGAAAATCAGCGACCACATTGGCCGCTCCTCGGATGTAGCGAATGTCATTTATAAATTGCAAGATGTAATCGATGTGACGAAAGCGTCGTGGGGGCGGATCAGCCGCAGGATTTTTTATGGCAGGAACCAACGGCTTGTGATCAGTGAGCACATAGAAATCTCGTCCCTCAACATCAGTTCTGAAGTGTCTTATGGCCTTGTAAACTGCAAGTAATTCTCTGTCGAATGCTGAGTATTTCTTCTGCGCGTTGTTTAGCTTTTTGAGAAAAACTGCAGAGGCGTAGTAACATCGTTGTATGTCTGACTCAGTACTGCGCCGATAGCATTGTCACTAGCGTCAGTAGTGATAAACATTGTGGCGTTCGCCCGTGGGTGAGCAATAGTGACAGCGGAGGCCAACAGCTGTTTGAGTTCATTAAATGCCTTGTCCATATCTGGTGTCCATGGTACCTGGCAGGTGCCAGAAGTTTGTGGGCCAGCGAGAGCATCTGTGAGAGGAGCCTGCACCGCAGAAGCGACTGGCGAATGTTTCCGGTAATAATTAACTGTTCCAATGAACCTGCGTAATTCCCTATAGGTCTGAGGGCGTAGCATCTCGAGAACAGGCTTGATCTTGTCCTGTGGTGGTGTCAGACCGTCTGATGACACAACATAACTTAGGAATTTGACGGATGACTGGTGCAATTGAATCTTTTTATTGTTTAGTTCAATACCAGCGGCTGCTAAAATATCTGTCACAACTTGAACACGCTCCTCATTCTGTTCTAAAGTAGAAGCAAAAACCAATATGTCGTCCATGTATACGAAACAAAAGTCTAGATGGGATAAAGTTTGATTGATGAAACGCTGCCACGTTTGGGGGGCGTTTTTCAACCCAAACGGCATAAATTTGTATTGGAACAGCCCGAAGGGAGTGGTTATGGCAGTCTTTTCAATGTCTTCCGGAGCCATAGGAATCTGATGAAATGCGTGCTTACAGTCCAAAACAGAGATGTACTTTGCACCTGCGAGCGCATGATTGAAGTCTGCGATGTGTGGGACCGGACATTTATCAATGATGGTACGGGCATTTAAACGCCTATGTCTCCGAACATACGCCAAGTGCCGTCTTTCTTTTGGTCAAACAGGATATGACTAGCCCAGCAACCAGAAGAAGGTTCAATTATTCCCTTTTGAAACAGATCGTCCAATTGTTCTTTTGCAATTTTCATAAATTCCGGCTTGAGGCGGCGTGGGCATTGCGATATGGGCGGCCCATCGGTTAGACGTAACCGATGAACTGTGCCATTAGTGACTACTGCAGTACGTGGCACGGCATGACAGTCAGATGTCCGTGAAGCGGAGCAGGCAGTGGCGGACAGGCCAAGCTGTAGCGCTGAGGGCACGGAAGTACAGGTGTGCCACCCGCTCGTAGGCTGCGTAATGGCCGCACACGTGTTAACATGGGCGAGGTTGGTACACTGGCTGTTGGTAGCGGGCCGTGCCGCTACGAGCGCTGTAGGCACGAGTGGGTGTGGCTGAACAGCAGATGGCCGTAGTTCATTGCCACGAGCTTGGCAAGTTAATTGTCCATTTGGAACACAAGGAGCATGAGCACTCGGGCATACCCTATCATTACAAAAGGGGGTGCTGACACAGTTTACAGAGTTCACAACATTGTTGTTAACGTGCGCGGGCACGGGAACACCAGATTGGCACGGACTGACTTTGTCCGTAGCCGACGAGTCGTCTGCTTGTAGTGCCGCGAGGCATTGTTGTGTGGAGGCCAACTCGTGGTGTATGTCGCGGAGATGCAGCAGCATTTCGATACGTTCCATCCGCAACTTCGAAGACTTGGCGCACTCCACTAGCCACTTGTTTGTCCAAGATTGCAGCTCCAAAGATAGGTTTACACACTTCTTAGCACAGCACACATGTTTGGTGTTAGCCAAACTGTCACTCGGCGAAGCGAAAGGAATATGTTTGTTAAGGGGTTAAGTGGGGGGGGGGGGGGGGGGGGGCGGTAAAACACAGTATTTTGCACAAAATCTAGTGACAACTGATAGTGCTTGAGGAAATCAATTCCGAGAATAGGTTCTTCAGTTGTCGACATTAGAAACGTCCACTCCAGCTTGCACTCGGGCGAAAGTTTCACTGTCTACAAAGTGGAACCCGAACACTGTAGGGTAGACAAGTTCACTGCACGAAGTACTGTTTTGTGTGGTTGCACTCTATTGGTTGCTAGGTGAACCGGCAGCAAAGAGACATCTGCGCCAGTGTCTACCAGAAAACATACACCTGATCGTAAATCGCGAACATAGACTCGACCACACTTACTGTTATTGTCCGAAATGGAGTGCAACGTGGGATGGTGCCCGTTGTTTACATCGCAGGAGGTGGCACTGTAGCCTACCTGCGGTTGGAGTTTGGGTAAGAACACGGTGACTGGCATTTGCGAGCTTGCTCCCCGAATCTCGCGTGGAAGAAACAGTAAGGTTGGGCGGGCCTGTGCTCCTGTGGGTAGTTGCTAGGTGACGGAGTATGTGCCCCAGAGTCTTCCACCGAGGCCGATGCACTGTCATTGCGGGGAGTTGAAGGTGCAGGCAGGGCGGCTAGTTTAACAAACTTGTTATTAGCAGCACCAGACAATGGCATGGCGTCAGAAAGCGTCTTAGTGCGGTCACGTCCAGAATGCAGTGCACGGAGCTCACGTTGCCTGGCGGAGTATGCTCTGTCGGCGGCGCGTAAACGTTCATTTACTGGCCTATCTTCATACGCAGAGATTGCAGTCTGGACAGGCAAAGGCAGCTTTTCAGTCCAGATTTCTGCGAGTGTGTCATCAGGCATAACTTGTTCATCGACGAGAAGACGGATGCACCGCCACAGCTGGGAAGGAGACCTGTCGCCGAGACGCTCTTCGTAGATGAGCTGTCGCACATTTTCTCTCCTGGTTTTAGAGATGCGCTCCAGTATCGTCTGTCTCGCCACAGCATACTTCCCTGCTAGGGGGGTGCTTTGACCAGATCGTAAATTAAATCGACGCGGTCGTGAAGATGGTACATGAGGCAGGCGAAGCGTGCGTTGTCGTCCAAAGCACAAACATTGAATGTTTGCTCAACCAGGTTAAACCAGAACTCTGAGTGAGCGGGTTTGAAGTCTGGTAATTTCGGCAGATTCGGCACTGCAGTCACTGCGGAGGCCCGCCTATTACTTCGGACGGAAGTAGAGCATGCAGAAGATTGCGAGTCCGAATTATTGGCGTCCTGTAATGCAGGAATCGCGAAATTCACTTGACGCCGCGGGGGGCTGAGAGGCGACGGACGCTCGAACGGTGTGAGGATCGTAGGCAAAATGTGCATTCTCATTGACGTGGTAGCTCGGAGAGAAGCCCCAAGTGCTTAAGTACGCCAGTGAATGTCCGTTATGCACACAGTGTGCATAACTGTGAGTGGTGGGGCTGGTTGTAGATGTCGCAGTAATTACTGTCCAGCACAGAATTGTTGACCTGATTAGAAGCAACACAAGGATCCCACACACGTCCACTAGGATGCACACTCGGTGTGATATTTGCTGTTTGGCAAGCATTGAACACCTGTTGACTAGCCGGTGCGGAAGGATACACACGTGGCGGGAACTGATTCGAGTTTGAATTTACTACTGGATTTTCCAAAGTAGCAAAACCCCGCTCGACGCCACGAACTGTATTGAATTGTGTGTTCGACACAGGAGCAGGAATGTTCCGACCAACACTCTGTGGAGAACACATGGGAAGGTCCAGGCTAACAAAGCCAGAGTCCACTACCGTTGGCGGTTGGAAGAAACTGGCGGCACTCGATGAATTCCACTGCATGTTCTGGCTGAAGGATTCCGAAGATTCTTGCGGCATGTCCACTACGACGGCAGGAGTGCTGGAGAGATGTTGCTGGAATCCGGGCAGCGGTGAATGCTGAAAGGCCATTGTCTGGAGCTGAACAAAGGCCCTCGCGATCGCGGAGAAACCCGACGCGGTTTGCGCGTAAATAACCTTCGGGCGGTAACTCAGACGCGTATTACACAAAAACAGGGGCACCAGTGAGGGAATATGGTATAGTTGTAGGTAAACAACTAGAATTCTCTCAGATACAGATTTATTCACACTTAGCTTCTACACAGATACAAGTCCGGAGGCTAACTCCTGTTAGCGTCCAACATCCTGCCCCAAAGCCCTCTCCTCAAAGATAGCACACTTACGCACAGAACAAATGTCGATATTTATGGTGCTCTATGCCACAGAACAATGATAATGTTATGAAAAGGATATACGAGTATTGTTACTCAGCATATAGCAGAGCTGTTAAGGCCCAGGCAGGTGCAACAAAAAGATTACTAAACAGCTAAGCTTTTGGCCAGAAAGCCTTCTTCCATAACACACATCATACACAAACACATTCACGCAAACGCAGCTCGCACACACATGACCACTGTCTCTGGCTGCCGGGCCAGACTGCAAGCAACTGTGCATGATGAGAGAAGCAATCTGGATAGCAGGGGAAGCTGGGGCAGGGAGGGGGAGGGAGTGCAGGGTACAGGTGGAATAAAGTGCCTTACTATCATTTTACCATTTCCCACCCACACACCGCTCTCCCTCCTCCTTCCTACCCAGCTACCCCCACCTATCAGATTGCTTTTCTCATCATGCACAGTTGATCACAGTCTGCCCCAGCTGCCATACACAAGGGTCATGTGCATGTGAGTTGTGTTTATCTGAATATGTGTGTGTGTGTGTGTGTGTGTGTGTGTGTGTGTGTGTGTGTTATTTCAGAAGAAGGTCTTCTGGCTGAAAGCTTACATTTTTAGCAGTCTTTTTCTTGTGCCTGTCTGCGACTGAGCATCTCCGCTATATGATGAGTAGCAATCTATCCTTTTCATAATATCGTCATGTAGAAATAATTTATTTAGAGAAATATTCCAAATTTACAATATGTATACACCATGTTCAGTTCAGAGTTTGAATCTGCTAAACACTGTTTGTTTCTCACTTTATTTGAAAGCCCCCATCTCCTCGCTCAAACAACAGTTTTACTTCGTCCAAAAATTTGATATGTCAAGATAGTCTTTCATGTTCCTGATTGTTTCAATCTTCAGATGTAATTCTTTACAAAATTAATTGTTATAATTTGGTAGCCCTGACTTCCTGTTTCCAAAAATGCGTTCTTTTAATAAAGTAACCTATTAGTTAATAACCCTAATTAGAAAATTTCATTTTTTAGAAAATTCTTGTTAAACTTTGGGAATCTCAGTGCACACTAAGACTTCCCTCTCACAAAATAGCACCTATATTTTGCCGTTTTCTAATTATAGAGATTTTGTTTGGATAAATTTACTTTACTGAATATTGTATCTTTCACTTTTTCTATCTTTGCTGTTACTGTCTAAAACATATTTGTCCTATATTTTACTAATTTGCAATTTCTGTAACCTATGCATTTATAAAGAGGCATCTTGCATAAATCAGTATTCAGTGAGTGTCTGATAATGACTGTGTAAAGTAACATGTGAGTCCTTCAGTGCCCCAGTGACATACATGTTAATCACTGTAACACTACATTATGCCAAAAAGGTGTATATCATGCAGGAACAAAACTTTACGACAGATTACCAAGACATATAAAATCTCTTCCTGAACTATAAAGCTTTAAACAGTATTTCAAAAATTTGTAATGATTAACTGTATAGATCCAATTTGTCATAAAAATTCAAATAATGTATGTTTGACGTTTGAAAAACTAACAGCTAAAAAGGTTTTCTGTCCAATATCCTGTGTACAATATATGTACTGGAAAAGAGATTTATATGGACAAATAAATAAATAAATAATGAGTACTAATAATATCCTTAGGAGAATGGAAGCTAACAATGGTATTTCAGATTATTAAATGGGACAATATATTCAATTTTGTTTATGTGACTTCTTGTAACTATTTAATTTTGCACATATTAATGAATTTCTTTCAGATAATAATATAAAATTTGAGGTAAAACAGATTATGAACAAATGAAAAAAAATTATCAGAAAATATAACTGAAAAATTAAACAGAACTATAACAATGTAATAACATAACAAATTTGTGAGCAGTGGGAAAAATCTTTTAAAATTTTATGTCAGTACCCATTGTATGAGCAAACAAACAATGTTCTGTGAAATATTGCACCAGGCATAATGCAGCCCCACTGCACACGTTGTTTTCGCGCACGGGATGAGTTAGTTACTGTTCATATGCAGAAGGTCATTGAACAGACTACTGCCAAGCAATTGGAAGTTGGTGAGAATGAGTTGTTGGAGGGCTACTGAGAGTTGTGTACCACAGATAACAAATGTACCTCAAGTACTACCATCTCCAGTGCATATTGTCTGTTCTGCAGAAAACAGATTTTCTATCATTACTGTTACACCTGACTGTGAACGGCATTCAGTAGGTCAAGGTGTTGTGTATGGAGGAGACAGGCACCAGTGAGAACTCAGGTTGTTAAATCCATCCCCCTAACCAACAAATCTGAGCCGCTGTCTTCCACTGAAACTGAAACTGAGCCATTTGAGAATCACTTTACCTGTTGGGAACTATGCTCTATCTTGTGTCAAGAGGAGGCAAAGACAAAACCATAGTCTGTTAATTGTTGGCAATTCAAATGGATGGCAAATAATGGAACCTCTCAGGAAAACAGCAACAAGGAATGGGAAGGAATGCTACGTGCACTCAGTGTGTATGCTTGGAGACTTCATTTAATGTGTTGAAGAGGCTATTCCAGCAGCAAAGGATGTAAGCAACTGCAGACTGTAGTGCACATTTGAACAAACAATTTCTATCATCTGGGCCCTAAGGTCATACTTGGATCATTCCAGCGACTGGCAGAGAAGACTGAGAATGCCATCCTTGCTCACAGAATTTCAACAAGGATCACAATCTACAGCACTTTTCCCCAGAAAAGTTCATGACTCCCTAGTTTGTAGTTGAATGTAAGGCTTGAATGGGAGGCTGTGAAGAACAATGGAAACTCCAGGTTGGAATGTCAACAATATAAGGAAAGAGATATCTTGCTAATAAACATATAGATGACACCCTGAGTTACAGACAGGCACAATGGAAAGACTGTTACACGATTAGCTTTCAGCCACAGAATTCTTCAGAGAAGGACACGCACACACACACACACACACACACACACACACACACACACAGTCATTCACACAAGTAACCATTCCTCACACACACACACACACACACACACACACACACACACACACACAAAAGTGCCGTCTTCAGCAGCTCAGACCAGAACGCAACTGTCACATAGAATGGAAGCAGCAATCAGGAGGGGGTGACGAAGGGGAACAGATAGCAGGGACTAGAAGGAAGCATAAGACTGCCAGCAGGTACAGCATCAGGAGGCTGTGGGGCAGGGAAGTGGGGAGGGTGAGAAATGTAGAGTGGAAAAGGAGAGGAGTGGGAAAGAGGAAAGATGAGTGGGTGCACTGGCAGAGGATGGCACACAAAAGGGGTGAGAAGATGAGAAGCTGGCCAATGATTGCAGTGGAGCTGGTATATGACATGTTTTATTTTGGGGTGGCTACCAGGATGAATGGCCACCGCCAAACTGTGGCCAAGATCAAAGTAGGCAATCCTGTGGCACAATCCTGAGAATTCTATGGTCCCCCGAAATGGGCCAGATGTGTACTATACATAAGAGACTAGTACCAGGTAGCTGACAATGCATGGGGTGCACACAAGGGCTTTTCAGATTAAGAGTCCATCCATTCCACATATCGAAAGCTATAGCAGACCCCAAAGTATCAGTGTAAGGTCCAAAGATATGCTCCTCATAGGTGTGAGTGGACAATAAATAGTTTAGACAAGAAGATAATACAAGCTTTCGAAATGTGGTGCTACAGAAGAATGCTGAAGATTAGATGGGTAGATCACATAAATAATGAGGAGCTATTGAATAGAATTGGAGAGAAGAGAAATTTGTGGCACAACTTGACTAGAAGAAGGGATTGGTTGGTAGGGCATATTCTGAGGCATCAAGGGAGGGCAGCGTGGAGGGTAAAAATCAAAGAGGGAGAACAAGCGATGAATACACTAAGCAGATTCAGAAGGATGTAGGTTGAAGCAGGTACTGGGAGATGAAGAAGCTTGCACAGGATATGGTAGCATGGAGAGCTGCATCAAACCGGTCTCAGGACAGAAGACCACAACAACAGATGTGAATATTAAAATCCTAGTAGATAACTGCCGAAGCATTTGCAACAAAGTGCCACAGTTTGAAGTGGTCCTAAAAAGCGGTGAAGCTCACATAATACTAGGTATAGAAAACTGGTTAAAACCTGAAATTCACAGAAGTGAGATTTCTGGGGAAAATTTAAGCACAAATTGAAAGGATAGGCAAATGGGAAATGGAGGTGCCGTATTCATCACAGTGGACAACAAACTTAAATCCACCTAGATATTACTTGAAAATGTGTGTGAGATCGTATGGGCAAAAGTCAATATGAACGATGGGCATAAAATTGTATTTGGATTCTTCTATTGACCACCAGACCCACCTCCTGATACAACCAAAAACTTTTAAGAAACCTCAGTTTCCTTGTACATAAGTTCCCCAATCATACTGTTATCACCAGAGGAGACTAACCATAGATCTATCAACTGGGATAATTACAGTTTTACAGTTTTGTTAGTGGTGGGTGTGACAAGACATCCTATAAAACATTACTAAATGGCTTGTCTGAAAACTACCTTGAAAAGACAGTTCAGAACCTTACTCATGATGGAAATATATTGGATCCAATGGCACTAAATACACCTGAACTCTCTGACAATGTCCACATCAAAACTATTATGAATGACCAAGAGGCAGATGTAGCAACAATAATTACCAAAGTAACAACAATTTGAGGACAGATTGCTACTCACCACACAGAGAATTCATTGAGCTAGAGACAGGCACAGTGAAAAAGACTGCTCCAATACTTTAAACTTCTGGACAAAGTCCTTTTTCAAAATAAAAAACACACACATACTGACACAATCACAGTCCACACACACGGGGCCACAATCACCGGGCACCAGGACTGGGCTGTGACTGTGTGAATAGCAATCTGCTAGGGTGGGTGGTGGGAGTAAGGGAGGAAGCATGGGGCCACATCAGAACCTCCATCCGCATCAAACCTACCAACAACAAACTACACCTCCACTTTGACTGCTGCCACCCATTCCGTACCAAGGAATACTTTTCATACAGCCTAGCAACCCATGTTCATTGCATATAGTGTGCACTTATAACAAATAACTTGTCTTGTGCCGTTCTGTAGTTGTTTCACAATTGTGAGCCCGAACCTGTACTTTCATTATTGCTTCAGCTAACACAGTGATAAGATGTGGTGCTGTACACCCAAGTAAACAGCAGTAATATAAAATAAACAGAGCTATGTGAAAAACTTTATGATCCATGCAAAAAAATAAAAAATTCCCCAGACTCTGAGCTAGCAGTACAATCCCACAATGAAGTAGTTGTCTACAAAATAAACAGTAATTAAATAAGCATTTGGCTGGGATCTGGCACAACTGCATTGTTAATGCTCCAAGGGGGTCATTACTATGGGGTAAAACTTGTATGCAGCAACAGAATGAGACAATGGAAGTTTTTTTGTTATTGTTAATTAAACAGTGTTTTAGCTTGTAAAAGTTTATTTTATCATTGATTACTTAAACTAAGACTAAACTGTCATTCTGCTCATACATGATTACATTAAAACATAGAAACAGTTATTCTTTACCTGTGTACAAATCATGCAGTATGATTGCTTGTTTTGTTAAAACTGGTACCCCCACACAAGAGTTAATTGTAACTTCAGACTTTTCTCAGCTGATTCAGTTACCCTTAATGAATTACTTCCTGAAAGACACAGCACAAATATTCAATCATACCTTGAAAACATCAACGAACATCAACAAAAGCAAAACGAGGATAATGGAATGTAGTTGAATTAAGCCGGGTGATGCTGAGGGAATTAGATTAGGAAATGAGACACTTAAAGTAGTAAAGGAGTTTTGCTATTTGGGGAGCAAAATAACTGATGATAGTCGAAGTAGAGAAGATATAAAATGTAGACCGGCAATGGCAAGGAAAGTGTTTCTGAAGAAGAGAAATTTGTTAACATCGAGTACAGATTTAAGTGTCAGGAAGTCACTTCTGAAAGTATTTGTATGGAGTGTAGCCATGTATGGAAGTGAAACATGGACAATAAATAGTTTGGACAAGAAAATAATAGAAGCTTTCGAAATGTGGTGCTACAGAAGAATGCTGAAGATTAGATGGGTAGATCACATAAATAATGAGGAGGTATTGAATAGAATTGGAGAGAAGAGAAATTTGTGGCACAACTTGACTAGAAGAAGGGATTGGTTGGTAGGGCATATTCTGAGGCATCAAGGGATCATCAATTTAGTATTGGAGGGCAGCGTGGAGGGTAAAAATCAAAGAGGGAGAACAAGCGATGAATACACTAAGCAGATTCCGAGAAATTTGTTAACATCGAGTATAGATTTAAGTGTCAGGAAGTCATTTCTGAAAGTATTTGTATGGAGTGTAGCCATGTATGGAAGTGAAACATGGACAATAAATAGTTTGGACAAGAAGATAATAGAAGCTTTCGAAATGTGGTGCTACAGAAGAATGCTGAAGATTAGATGGGTAGATCACATAAATAATGAGGAGGTATTGAATAGAATTGGAGAGAAGAGAAATTTGTGGCACAACTTGACTAGAAGAAGGGATTGGTTGGTAGGGCATATTCTGAGGCATCAAGGGATCACCAATTTAGTATTGGAGGGCAGCGTGGAGGGTAAAAATCAAAGAGGGAGAACAAGCGATGAATACACTAAGCAGATTCAGAAGGATGTAGGTTGAAGCAGGTACTGGGAGATGAAGAAGCTTGCACAGGATATGGTAGCACGGAGAGCTGCATCAAACCAGTCTCAGGACAGAAGACCACCACAACAGATGTGAATATTAAAATCCTAGTAGATAACTGCCGAAGCATTTGCAACAAAGTGCCACAGTTTGAAGTGGTCCTAAAAAGCGGTGAAGCTCACATAATACTAGGTATAGAAAACTGGTTAAAACCTGAAATTCACAGAAGTGAGATTTCTGGGGAAAATTTAAGCACAAATTGAAAGGATAGGCAAATGGGAAATGGAGGTGCCGTATTCATCACAGTGGACAACAAACTTAAATCCACCTAGATATTACTTGAAAATGTGTGTGAGATCGTATGGGCAAAAGTCAATATGAACGATGGGCATAAAATTGTATTTGGATTCTTCTATTGACCACCAGACCCACCTCCTGATACAACCAAAAACTTTTAAGAAACCTCAGTTTCCTTGTACATAAGTTCCCCAATCATACTGTTATCACCAGAGGAGACTAACCATAGATCTATCAACTGGGATAATTACAGTTTTGTTAGTGGTGGGTGTGACAAGACATCCTATAAAATATTACTAAATGGCTTGTCTGAAAACTACCTTGAAAAGACAGTTCAGAACCTTACTCATGATGGACATATATTGGATCCAATGGCACTAAATACACCTGAACTCTCTGACAATGTCCACATCAAAACTATTATGAATGACCAAGAGGCAGATGTAGCAACAATAATTACCAAAGTAACAACAATTTGAGGACAGATTGCTACTCACCACACAGAGAATTCATTGAGCTAGAGACAGGCACAGTGAAAAAGACTGCTCAAATACTTTAAACTTCTGGACAAAGACCTTCTTCCAAAATAAAAAACACACACATACTGACACAATCACAGTCCACACACACGGGGCCACAATCACCGGGCACCAGGACTGGGCTGTGACTGTGTGAATAGCAATCTGCTAGGGTGGGTGGTGGGAGTAAGGGAGGAAGCATGGGGCCACATCAGAACCTCCATCCGCATCAAACTTACCAACAACAAACTACACCTCCACTTTGACTGCTGCCACCCATTCCATACCAAGGAATACTTTTCATACAGCCTAGCAACCCATGTTCATTGCATATAGTGTGCACTTATAACAAATAACTTGTCTTGTGCCGTTCTGTAGTTGTTTCACAATTGTGAGCCCGAACCTGTACTTTCATTATTGCTTCAGCTAACACAGTGATAAGATGTGGTGCTGTACACCCAAGTAAACAGCAGTAATATAAAATAAACAGAGCTATGTGAAAAACTTTATGATCCATGCAAAAAAATAAAAAATTCCCCAGACTCTGAGCTAGCAGTACAATCCCACAATGAAGTAGTTGTCTACAAAATAAACAGTAATTAAACAAGCATTTGGCTGGGATCTCGCACAACTGCATTGTTAATGCTCCAAGGGGGTCATTACTATGGGGTAAAACTTGTATGCAGCAACAGAATGAGACAATGGAAGTTTTTTTGTTATTGTTTAATTAAACAGTGTTTTAGCTTGTAAATGTTTATTTTATCATTGATTACTTAAACTAAAACTAAACTGTCATTCTGCTCATACATGATTACATTAAAACATAGAAACAGTTATTCTTTACCTGTGTACAAATCATGCAGTATGATTGCTTGTTTTGTTAAAACTGGTACCCCCACACAAGAGTTAATTGTAACTTCAGACTTTTCTCAGCTGATTCAGTTACCCTTAATGAATTACTTTCTGAAAGAAACAGCACAAATATTCAATCATACCTTGAAAACATCAACGAACATCAACAAAAGCAAAACGAGGATAATGGAATGTAGTCGAATTAAGCCGGGTGATGCTGAGGGAATTAGATTAGGAAATGAGACACTTAAAGTAGTAAAGGAGTTTTGCTATTTGGGGAGCAAAATAACTGACGATGGTCGAAGTAGAGAGGATATGAAATGTAGACTGGCAATGGTAAGGAAAGCGTTTCTGAAGTAGAGAAATTTGTTAACATTGAGTATTGATTTAAGTGTCAGGAAGTCATTTCTGAAAGTATTTGTATGGAGTGTAGCCATGTATGGAAGTGAAACATGGACGATAAATAGTTTGGACAAGAAGAGAATAGAAGCTTTTGAAATGTGGTGCTACAGAAAAATGCTGAAGATCAGATGGGTAGATCACATAACTAATGAGGAGGTATTGAATAGAACTGGGGAGAAGAGGAGTTTCTGGCACAACTTGACTAGAAGAAGGGATCGGTTGGTAGGACATGTTCTGAGGCATCAAGCGATCAGCAATTTAGTACTGGAGGGCAGCGTGGAGGGTAAAAATCGTAGAGGGAGACCAAGAGATGAATACACTAAGCAGATTCAGAAGGATGTAAGTTGCAATAGGTACTGGGAGATGAAGAAGCTTGCACACGATAGAGTAGCATGGAGAGCTGCATCAAAACAGTCTCAGGACTGAAGACCACAACAACAACACAACCTTGAAAAACTTCCCGAAGTTATGCAAAGATTGGGAAATTGTTTTAAATGTTCAGAAAATTAAAACTGTGCACTTCATAAAACGAAAAAAAAAAAGTATGACAGTATCCTATGACTATAATATCAATGAGTCACAGCTGGAATAAGCCAAATCGCACAAATACCTGTGAGTAATATTTTGAAGGGATATGAAACAGAATGACCACATAGGCTCAGTCACAGGGGTGGCCTTTTATCAGCCACCAGACTCATCTCGTGATGTACGGTAACCGAAAACTTTAGAGAAAACTTCAGTTCACTTGTAAGTTAAGAGCCCCAATCCTACTGTAATCATCAGTGGAGACTTTAATCATTCAACAATTAATTGGGAATATTATAGTTTTGTTAGTAGTGGGCATATAACACATCTTGTGAAACTTTACTAAATGCCTTCTCTGAAAACTACCTAGACTGGATAGTTCCATTGTCTCATTTTGTTGCTGCATACAAAAGACCCCCTCAGAGCATTTAACAGTGCATTTGTGTCAGATCCCATCAGACCTAATGGGAACAAATAGACCTGAACTCTTTGAGGATGTCCACATCAAAACTGGTACCCGTGACCATGAAACGATTGTGGCAACAACGATTACCAAAGAAAAAAGGACAACTAAAACAAGCTGAAAGATATATATGTTCAGTAAACTAGCAGTGTCATATCTCAATGAGGAACTTGAAACTTTCACCACAGGGCAGGAGCATGTCAACTCTGGCTCATGTTTAAAAGAGTAGCTGACCACACACTGGATAGACATGTACCCAGTAGAACAGTTCATAATGGGAGGCAACCTCCATGGTATACAGTCACTGCAAAGAAACTTCTAAAGAAACAGAGATTACTGCATAACAGGGGTAAAACAAAGGGTAGGGTTATAGATGAAGAGATGCTGAATGAAATGTGTTTGGCTGTCAAGAGAGCAATGCATGATGTCTTCAATGACTACTGTAGCAGAATATTTGTCAAGTGATTTTCACAGAAACCAAAGATATTCTGGTCATATGTCAAGGCTGTTAGTGGCACCAAACTTAGTGTCCAGTCCCTAGTGAATGAGACAGGAAGAGAAATTGAGGGTAGCAAAGCAAAAGCTGAAGTTCTTAACTCAATTTTCTAATGTTCCTTTACAAAGGAAAAATCCACGAGAAAGTGCCAATTTAATCCTTGTACCACTGAAAAGATGTATGAAATGGGTATTAGTGTCAGTGGTACTGAGAAATAATTAAAACTGAACAAAGCTCCAGGACCTGATGGAACCCCTGTCAGAGTATATACTGAATTTTCAGCTGAGTTAGCCCCTATTCTAACTATAATATATTGTAGATCCCTCAAACAAAAAACCATGCCTAGTTCTTGGAAAACATCACAGGTCACACCCCTCTACAAGAAGGGTAGTAGAAGTGACCCTCAAAACTACCATCCAATATCCTTGACATTCATTTGTTGTAGAATCTTAGAACATATACTGAGCTCAAATGTAATGAGGTATCTTGAACAGAATGACTCCTCAATGTCCACCAGCATGGATTTCAAAAACATTGATCGTGAGACACCAAACTGTCTCTTCTCTTATGACATATTGGAAGCTTTGGATCAAGGCAGTTACATAGATGCAGTATTTCTTGATTTCCGAAAAGCAATTGACTGCGTACTACACCTACACTTATTGTCAAAAGTACGATCATATGGGGTATCAAGTAAAATTTGTGACTGGACAGAGGACTTTTTGATAGGGCGGACACAACATGTTATCTTGGATGGAGAGTCATTGTAAGGTGTAGAAGTAACTTTGGGTGTGCCCCAGGGAAGAGTGTTGGTACCCTTGCTGCCCATGTTGTATATTAATGACCTTGCAGGCAACATTAATAGTAAAATCAAGCTTTTTACAGATGGTGAAGTTATCTGTAATGAAGTACTATCTGAAACAAACTGCATAAATATTCAGTCAGATCTTGATGAGATTTCAAAGTGGTGCAGAGATTGGCAACGTCCTTTAAATGTTCAGAAATGCAAAATTTTGCACTTCACTTCACAAAATGAATAAATGTAGTATCCTATGACTATAATATCAATGAGACATTGTTGGAATCGGCTAACTCATACAAATACCTGGGCGTGACACTTTGCAACATACGTTCAGTCATGGGTAAACCAGATGGTAGACTTTGGTTTATTGGTGTGTGGGATCGTACCAGATAGGACTAACGAGGGATATTGAAGGTACATGGAGAAGGGCAGCAGGAATGGTCACAGGTTTCTTTAATCCAAGGGAGAGTGTCACACCGATACTGAAGGATTTGAACTGGAAGACTCTTGAAGATATAAGTAAACTATCACTAGAAAGTATTTCACAAAGTTACAAGAAACAGCTTTAAATGATTACTCTAGGAATATACTACAATCCCCTACTTTTCACTCACACTGGGATTGTGAAGATTACATAAAAATAATTACTGCACATACAGAGGAATTAAAGCAATCGTTATTCTAATTCTCCATACATGAATGGAATAGGAAGAAACCCTAATAACTTATATGGAGGGATATACCCTCTGCCATGCACCTCATGGTGGTTTGTAGAGAGTAGATGTAACTGGTAGCAGTGCCAGAATGGACTTGCCCCACTGACTAGTAGATGCTGCAGTACTTGCAGCGGATCCTGATGCAGTTTGGAATTCCTGTGTGATGGTCTGGATAACTGTCTGTCTATTACATATTACGACCCTCTTTAACTGTTGATGGTCTCTTGTCAGTCAACAGACAAGGTCAGCCTGTACGCTTTTGTGTTGCATGTGTTCCTTCACATTTCCACTTCACTATCACATCAGAAACAGTGGACCTAGGGATGTTTAGGAGTGTGGAAATCTCATGTACAGACATATGAAACAAGTGACACCCAATCACCTGACCACATTCAGAGACCGTGAGTTCCGCAGAGCACCCCATTCTGCTGTCTCACAATGTCTAATGACTACTGAGGCAATTGACATGGACTACCTGGTAGACCGAGCGAGGTGGCGCAGTGGTTAGCACACTGGACTCGCATTCGGGAGGACGATGGTTCAATCCCGTCTCCGGCCATCGTGATTTAGGTTTTCCGTGATTTCCCTAAATCGCTTCAGGCAAATGCCGGGATGGTTCCTTTGAAAGGGTACGGCCGATTTCCTTCCCCATCCTTCCCTCACCCGAGCTTGCGCTCCGTCTCCAATGACCTCATTGTCGACGGGATGTTAAATATTAATCTCACCCCTCACTACCTGGTAGTAGGTGGCAGCACAATGCAACTAATGTGAAAAACGTATGTTTTTTGAGGGTGTCCGGATACTTTTGATCACATAGTCTAGAAAATACATTCACTTCATCCCTATACAGAAACAATAGAAGACATAGAATAAAATTTCACATTTCACAGCAACCTCACTACAGAAGCAATAACAGAAATAACAACTATGTTCAAATGGGTTACTGAATAAAAACTACTTACAGTTTAAGGATGAATGTTGTTGTTGTTATGGACTTCAGTCCAGAGACTGGTTTGATGCAGCTCTCCATGCTACCCTATCCTGTGCAAGGTTCTTTATCTCCGAGTAGTTACTGCAACCTACAACCTTCTGAATCTGCTTAGTGTATTCATCCTTTGTTCTCCCTCTGCGATTTTTTCCCTCTATGCTTCCCTTCGATACTAAATTGGTGATCCCTTGATGCCTCAGAATGTGTCCTGCCAACTGATCCCTTCTTCTAGTCAATTTGTGCCCCAAATCCCTCTTCTCTCCTATTCTATTCAGTACCTCCTCATTAGTTATGTGATCCACCCATCTAATCTTCAGCATTTTTCTGTAGCACGACATTTCAAAAGCTTCTATTCTTTTCTTGTCTAAACTATTTATTGTCCGTGTTTCACTTCCATACATGGCTACATTCCAAACGAATACTTTCAGAAAGGACTTCCTGACACTTAAATCTATACTCAATGTTAACAAATTTATCTTCTTCAGAAACGCTTTCCTTGCCATTGCCAGTCTACATTTTATATCCTCTCTACTTTGACCATCATCAATTATTTTGCTCCCCAAATAGCAAACCTCATCTACTACTTTAAGTGTCTCATTTCCTAATCTAATTCCCTCAGGATCACCTAATTTAATACGACTACACTCCATTATCCTCATTTTGTTTTTGTTGATGTAATCTAATTCCCTCAGCATCGCCTGATTTAATACGACTACACTCCATTATCCTCATTTTGTTTTTGTTGATGTTCATCTTATATCCTTCTTTCAAGACACTGTCCATTCCGTTCAACTGCTCTCCCAGGTCTTTTGCTGTCTCTGACAGAATTACAATGTCACCGGCAAACTTTAAGTTTTTATTTCTTCTCCATGGATTTTAATTCCTACTCTGAATTTTTCTTTTGTTTCCTCTGCAAAATGAGGGACTGTCGATGGGATGCCCAACATCGGGATCCATATCCAACATTTTTGCCAGTCATTTGGAGAACCAGATATCTGAAAAGATAGCCACTGTTGAAAAACTTAAAATCATATATTCACAGAGATATGTGGATGGTGCTTTATTGTCTAGTAGATGAGCCAAATGAAAAAATAGATTAACTGCACTAAGAAATCAATAAAGTACAACAAAACATAAAGTACACATTTGAAAACGAAAACCAAATAAATTTTCTTAGCGTAAGAGTAATAAACAAAAATGGCAAACACTCTTTTAACATTTGTAGAGCACCAACCGCCACAGACATAAAAACACATTGACATCCAATCATCCCCACAACTGGAAGCTAGCTGCACTAAGACACAAGCTATACATAACGAACAGGATTTCACTCAACAAGAGAAACAGGAAAAAGAACATGCGCAGAACAACTTCTATCAAACTTTTAAGTATAAATTTATATTATCACTACATAATAAATAAGCAAAATGTGACAGAATTGTTCATAAACACAGTATATAATGTCCAAAATATAAAGCAAAATAGTTTCAACATTAATATATATGTATTCCAGACCACTGAAAAAGCCTTGCAATTAAAAAAAGCAAAACTCTTATAGTAAGAAGAATTTGTTGTATTCAGTTGTGATTGACACATCTAAAGTAATAATTAATATAGAAGAGGGAAACATTCCACGTGGGAAAAATTATATATAAAAACAAAGATGAGGTGACTTACCGAACGAAAGTGCTGGCAGGTCGATAGACACACAAACAAACACAAACATACACACAAAATTCAAGCTTTCGCAACAAACTGTTGCCTCATCAGGAAAGAGGGAAGGAGAGGGGAAGACGAAAGGAAGTGGGTTTTAAGGGAGAGGGTAAGGAGTCATTCCAATCCCGGGAGCGGAAAGACTTACCTTAGGGGGAAAAAAGGACAGGTATACACTCGCACTCACGCACATATCCATCCATCTGTATGTGTGGATGGATATGTGCGTGAGTGCGAGTGTATACCTGTCCTTTTTTCCCCCTAAGGTAAGTCTTTCCGCTCCCGGGATTGGAATGACTCCTTACCCTCTCCCTTAAAACCCACTTCCTTTCGTCTTCCCCTCTCCTTCCCTCTTTCCTGATGAGGCAACAGTTTGTTGCGAAAGCTTGAATTTTGTGTGTATGTTTGTGTTTGTTTGTGTGTCTATCGACCTGCCAGCGCTTTCGTTTGGTAAGTCACCTCATCTTTGTTTTTATATATAAAGTAATAATTATCAACATATCATCATATGCAACTTCTTGTTGTTGTGGTCTTCAGTCCTGAGACTGGTTTGATGCAGCTCTCCATGCTACTCTATCCTGTGCAAGCTGCTTCATCTCCCAGTACCTACTGCAACCTACATCCTTCTGAATCTGCTTAGTTTATTCATCTCTTGGTCTCCCTCTACGATTTTTACCCTCCACGCTGCCCTCCAATACTAAATTGGTGATCCCTTGATGCCTCAAAAAATGGTTCAAATGGCTCTGAGCACTATGGGACTTAACATCTATGGTCATCAGTCCCCTAGAACTTAGAACTACTTAAACCTAACTAACCTAAGGACATCACACAACACCCAGCCATCTCGAGGCAGAGAAAATCCCTGACCCCGCTGGGAATCGAACCCGGGAACCCGGGCGTGGGAAGCGAGAACGCTACCGCACGGCCACAAGATGCCTCAGAACATGTCCTACCAACCAATCACTTCTTCTGGTCAAGTTGTGCCACAAACTTCTCTTCTCCCAATCCTATTCAATACTTCCTCATTAGTTATGTGATCTACCCATCTAATCTTCAGCATTCTTCTGTAGCACCACATTTCGAAAGCTTCTCTTTTCTTCTTGTCCAAACTATTTATCATCCATGTTTCACTTCCATACATGGCTACACTCCATACAAATACTTTCAGGACGACTTCCTGACACTTAAATCTATATTTGATGTTAATAAATATCTCTTCTTCAGAAACGCTTTCCTTGCCATTGCCAGTCTACATTTTATATCCTCTCTACTTCGACCATCATCAGTTATTTTGCTCCCCAAATAGCAAAACTCCTTTACTACTTTAAGTGTCTCATTTCCTAATCTAATTCCCTCAGCATCACCCAACTTAATTCGACTACATTCCATTATCCTCGTTTTGCTTTTGTTGTTGTTCATCTTATATCCTCCTTTCAAGACACTGTCCATTCCATTCAACTGCTCTTCCAAGTCCTTTGCTGTCTCTGACAGAATTACAATGTCATCGGCGAACCTCAAAGTTTTTATTTCTTCTCCATGGATTTTAATACCCACTCCAAATTTTTCTTTTGTTTCCTTTACTGCTTGCTCAATATACAGATTGAATAACATCGGGGAGAGGCTACAACTCTGTCTTACTCCCTTCCCAACCACTGCTTCCCTTTCATGTCCCTCGACTCTTATAACTGCCATCTGGTTTCTGTACAAATTGTAAATAGCCGTTCGCTCCCTGTATTTTACCCCTGCCACCTTCAGAATTTGAAAGAGAGTATTCCATTCAACATTGTCAAAAGCTTTCTCTAAGTCTACAAATGCTAGAAACGTAGGTTTGCCTTTCCTTAATCTTTCTTCTAAGGTAAGTCGTAAAGTCAGTATTGCCTCAAATGTTCCAGTATTTCTACGGAATCCAATCTGATCTTCCCCGAGGTCGGCTCCTACTAGTTTTTCCATTCGTCTGTAAAGAATTCGTGTTAGTATATTGCAGCTGTGGCTTATTAAACTGATTGTTCAGTAATTTTCACATCTGTCAACACCTGCTTTCTTTGGGATTGGAATTATTTTATTCTTCTTGAAGTCTGAGGGTATTTCGCCTGTTTCATACATCTTACTCACCAGATGGTAGAGTTTTGTCAGGACTGGCTCTTCAAAGGCCGTCAGTAGTTCCAATGGTATGTTGTCTATTCCGGGGGCCTTGTTTCGACTCAGGTCTTTCAGTGCTCTGTCAAACTCTCCACGCAGTATCATATCTCCCATTTCATCTTCATCTAAATCCTCTTCCATTTCCATAATATTGTCCTCAAGTATACCGCCCTTGTATAGACCCTCTATATACTCCTTCCACCTTTCTGCTTTCCCTTCTTTGCTTAGAACTGGGTTTCCATCTGAGCTCTTGATGTTCATACAAGTGGTTCTCTTATCTCCAAAGGTCTCTTTAATTTTCCTGTACGCAGTATCTATCTTACCCCTAGTGAGATAAGCCTCTACATCCTTACATTTGTGCTCTAGCCATGCCTGCTTAGCCATTTTGCACTTTCTGTCGATCTCATTTTTGAGACATTTGTATTCCTTTTTGCCTGCTTCATTTTTATATTTTCTCCTTTCATCAATTAAATTCAATATTTCTTCTGTTACCGAAGGATTTCTACTAGCCCTCGTCTTTTTACCTACTAGATCCTCTGCTGCCTTCACTACTTCATCCCTCAATGCTACCCATTCTTCTTCTATTGTATTTCTTTCCCCCATTCCTGTCAATTGTTCCCTTATGCTCTCCCTGAAACTCTGTACAACCTCTGGTTCTTTCAGTTTATCCAGGTCCCATCTCCTTAAATTCCCACCTTTTTGCAGTTTCTTCAGTTTTAATCTACAGGTCATTAACCAATAGGGTGTGGTCAGAGTCCACATCTACCCCTGGAAATGTCTTACAATTTAAAACCTGGTTTCTAAATCTCTGTCTTACCATTATATAATCTATCTGATACCTTTTAGTATCTCCAGGGTTCTTCCATGTATACAACCTTCTTTCATGATTCTTAAACCAAGTGTTAGCTATGATTAAGTTGTGCTCTGTGCAAAATTCTACGAGGCGGCTTCCTCTTTCATTTCTTAGCCCCAATCCATATTCACCTACTACGTTTCCTTCTCTCCCTTTTCCTACATTCAAATTCCAGTCACCCATGATTATTAAATTTTCATCTCCCTTCACTATCTGAATAATTTCTTTTATTTCATCATACATTTCTTCAATTTCTTCGTCATCTGCAGAGCTAGTTGGCATATAAACTTGTACTACTGTAGTAGGTGTGGGCTTCATATCTATCTTGGCCACAATAATGCGTTCACTATGCTGTTTGTAGTAGCTTACCCGCATTCCTATTTTCCTATTCAGTATTAAACCTACTCCTGCATTACCCCTATTTGATTTTGTGTTTATAACCCTGTTGTCACCTGACCAGAAGTCTTGTTCCTCCTGCCACCGAACTTCACTAATTCCCACTATATCTAACTTTAACCTATCCATTTCCCTTTTTAAATTTTTTAACCTACCTGCCCGATTAAGGGATCTGACATTCCACGGTCCGATCTGTAGAACGCCAGTTTTCTTGCTCCTGATAACGACATCCTCTTGAGTAGTCCCCGCCCGCAGATCCGAATGGGGGACTATTTTACCTCCGGAATATTTTACCCAAGAGGACGCCATCATCATTTAATCATTCAGTGAAGCTGCATGCCCTCGGGAAAAATTACGGCTGTAGTTTCCCCTTGCTTTCAGCTGTTCGCAGTACCAGCACAGCAAGGCCGTTTTGGTTATTGTTACAAGGCCAGATCAGTCAATCATCCAGACTGTTGCCCTTGCAACTACTGAAAAGGCTGATGCCCCTCTTCAGGAATCACACGTTTGTCTGGCCTCTCAACAGATACCCCTCCGTTGTGGTTGTAACTACGGTACGGCTATCTGTATCGCTGAGGCACGCAAGCCTCCCCACCAACGGCAAGGTCCATGGTTCATGGGAGGGAGGCATATGCAACTTAGGACAACAAATGCAACTTAGGACAACAAATAGTTAAAAACAGACCCACACACTTATCTGCAGAAAATGGACAACCTGTCTTTGCAGCCCACTCCTTCAAACGCGTCACTGATACATTGCAACTGAGGAGTCATTGTTGCAGTATTGGAGGAACAAAAACTGAAATATCGTCTACAAATAAGGAATATCACATATGACACCTTACCATTCATGTCATGCTTTTTATGGCTATGGCAAAGAGGTTAGCTCTTATGTTTCCCTTGGCATTACTATTCTTCTGCTAAAAAATATTCGACAGCATGTCGCCAGCCTGGTACCTGAAAAAGTGTTATGTAGGAAAGACTGCTGGAAAGCCAGCACTAGCTGGCTAATGTTGTTGACAATAGATCTATGTCTCCTGAATCCACACTGAAAATGGTTAAGGAGATGCCTGGTCTCTAATATCCAGACCAGAACGTAATTGACACATTCATTCCAAGGTCTTTCTTACACAGCTCATTAAGGTGACACTATTTTAACCCCCAGACACTTCTGGTTTCAGAGGAAAGGTATCAGAGTTGCCTCTTTCCGCGAGTTGGGAAATTGTCCCATCTGCAAATCAAATTAAAATATTCTAGGATTTCCTTCGACACTGTCTGCAAGTTTTTTCAGATCCTGTGTTGGGTTTGGTCATGACTGGGCACAGTATCACAAGTTTCTGACAATGTCACATCCAGCTTCCACATGGATAAAGGGCGCAGTTGTACAACTCAGAATAAAGGGCAGTTGTACAACTCAGAATAGTTGGATCTGAAGTACAACTCAGCCCTCTCCATGGTCTCACAGTACCAACAAAATGATGGACCCTGGCTGGCAGTGCCAGTAGTCACTGCAAAATACTCTACAATTGCCTGGACAATGTCTCCGGTTGACATTTGGTGAAATCCTTGCTTCAAAACTGCTGCTATGGTGACCGATTGCATTTATCAGAAATCTTGTTAATGGCTTCCCCTACTCCCATAAAATAAGTAGACTGATTGACGGAGTCCAGGAATGCTTGTGAAGACCTTTTCTTGCTCACCTTGGTTTTCTTCTGTTGGCAGCACTTAAACCACCCCTGCAACTGATTAATGGTAGCATTTTCATTTTGTTTTGTACTTTGGAATACACATAAATAATCACACAAGCAAGCACACCTCACACATACTCAGCCACCGCCACTTGCAGCTCTGAACATTGGTGGCAGCCGAGTATGCATGAGGTGTGCTTGCTTATGTGAATGTGTGTATATTTTCTTTGCTGAGGAAGACTGTGGCCAATAGCTACATGTGTAACAGTCATTTTGTTGTGCCTGTCTGCAGCTCAATGCATCATATTTATGGTGAGTAGCAATCTATTCTATTTCTAATATTGTCCAGATATAAGAATCTATGTTCAAATGACGGATCTACAACAGATATTAACTAATTTCATTATTTTTCAAGAAACACTATCATCTTTCATATTTCCAATGTGTTTCAATCACATTTAAAACTATGAACACTGGAATTATTAATTATGAATTCTCAAACTAACATCTACATCTATACTCTGCAAACCAATGTGAGGTGAATGCAGAGGTTACATCCCATTGTACCAGTTATTAGGGTTTCTTCCTGTTCCATTCACGTATGGAGCATGGGAAGAATGCTTGTTTGAATGCATCTGTGTGTGCATTAATTATCCCAGCTTTATCCTCACGATCCCTATGTGAGTGATATGTAGGGGGTTGCAGTATATTCCTAGAGTAACAATTTAAAGCCAGTTCTTGAAACTGTTAGTAGGCTTTCTGAGGATACTTTATGTTTACGTTCAAGAGTCTTCCATTTTAGTTCCTTCAGAACCTCTGTAATACTACCCCATGGATTAAATAAACCTTTGGCCATTTGTGTTGCCTTTCTCTCTATACATTCAGTATCCCATGGATGAAAGAACAGATACCATCTTCATATAGATAAGGCTTACTGGCCAATGATCTTCTTCTTCAGTGCTGATGCACTTACAATGTCGAAACTCTTATGGGAATTGGCAGATTGACTGTCACGTGTAATGATTATAGTGGGCAGGGGTACTATAAATGTAGTGTGTGGACAGTCGCACTATCATCTGTGTCCTCAGTGGCTTGGATGGATAGAGCATCTGCCATGTAAGCAGGAGATCCTGGGTTTGAGTCCCGGTCGGGGCACACATTTTCAACTGTCCAGGTTGATATATATCAATGCCTGTAAGTAGCTAAAGGTCAGGATTTCATTGTAATTTAAAAGTGTCAGGAAATTCCAAGGGATGGTGTCTGGCTGGCACCCTGAGCTGTGCTGGAACTGCTGCTGGTGAACGCTCGCAACAGATGGCAGCGAGGTGCAGCCACAAGGCGATGCTAATGTTTCTTGAGGAGCCTGCTAGTGTCTGAGGGGTACACAGAGAGACTTGTGGCTGTCGCCATCTGATGTGTATGCACATTGGTTTGCTGCTATTGTGTCCCACCAATGTTAGTAATCATGCGGTGTGTTTGGCCACGATTTAGAATGCCTGCATACACGCTGGATTTGGCAACTGACGTCAGGAGTATAGCAACCCCCCAGCTCCAGATGAATACACCAGTAGTGGTACTGGCCAAGAGACAGGTCCCAGCCAGAATGCATGTATACGTAGATCTCTTGTGACACACTTATTACATACTGGTATATTCTAATGACTCATGTTCTCTTCATCTACAGGATGTACTGGATCAAAAAGTTTATGTCTGGCGAATAATTATTCCAGCTTACACAGGTGTATGAACTCATAACCCTGTATGTTACCTACTTTTTATGGAAATATTTTTTGTCAGCCTTTATTCCCTATATACTTACAATTGTGGGAATATTTGGAAGCATTCATATACGGTCCAATGGAAATGTGCCAAACTTTGAGAGGTTGTAGATGGTGTCTTGATGAACAGATTGAGGATATGAACCCATCTCCAGAAACTTCATCCAACAATGATACAGGCTATTGAAGTTACAGGCTCTGGCGCATACCACTCAATCAACCCCTGCACAACAGATGTGACTTCGTATGCCAACTGACTGTGGGCGCAATGTCTCATGATGTTGTTTGTTATTCATTGATCATGACTGACTGCTGCGGTCACCAGCAAAAAGATGGAGCTAGCTACTGCGGAGACAGGCCTTGTCTCCTAAGAATACGATACTCTGTTGCTTTGGTGGATGACAGTTTCGAGCACAGGTTTCTATCTACAGTTTATTTTTCTCCTGGCACCCTCTTGAAATACCCTACGTTTGTTGGTATACAGGAAAAAAATAAACTGTGGATGGAACCCCATATCTGAAACCATCATTCACCAAGGCAACAGAGCATTGGATTCATATGAGACAAGGCCCTTCTATACAGCAGCTAGCCCCATCTCCTTCACTAATGATTGTGGCAATCAGTCGTGATCACTGAATAACGAACAACGCTGCAAGATGTTCCACCTACAGTTCGTCAGTGTACAGTCACATTTTCTGCCGAAGGGTGGACTAGTGATAGGTGCTGGCACCTATAACTCTGATGCTCTGTAACATCATTCAGGATACAGGTTCCTACCCTGATTTGTTCTTCAAGACACCCTCTACAACTCCTTGAAGCTTGCCACAACATTTCTGGGACACCCATATTATGAAGTTCAAATTAGTACACACTGTCTTATAAGCTACCCAAACCACATATACTTAGGCTCTATACTCTTACAACTGGTTGTCTATTTTTACCCTGGAGCTAATATTATCATCTGTGTGGACCTCATGATCACTCCACAACATCCTGCCAGCTATCTTAGTCAGGTCCTGCAGAAAGTGTCATCACTTCTGTTTCTTATGCTGTTCATTTTTTAACACAACCTACGACCAGCTTAGAGACAGAAGTGACGACACTTTCTGGAGGACCTGACCATCATTGTGCAGGACAATGCTCAAGCACGTACAGCGCAAACTGTTATTGATTTGTTTGACTGATGGGGCTGCTACGTGCTATACCACCTGCTGCACTCCCCTGACTTAAGCGCTCGTGAGTTCAACTGGACTTCTAAACTGAAGGAAACACTTACGGCATTCGCTTCAGAAGTGCTACAAACTCGTCAGGCAATAGATCGCACCACTTGGACTGTTAACACAACTGGCACTGCTAAGAGTATCCTACGACTTCCACATCGCTGGCAATGGGTTATACACAATGCTGGTGACTACTTTGAAGCTCAGTAAAACTTTGAAACATGTATCGATTTTGTATGAGCTGCAAATAAATAGTTGCCACTATTAAAGTTCCAACTCTCGTATAATGAAGTCACCGCGAATCAAGATAGTCCCCAGTACACCACAAACAGCAAGATATGGTTCTTAATAGGGTGTGATCACCACAGATGCCAATGCATGCTCTGATACATGTTCCAATGCTAGCCCCATGGTTGGTAAGATGGCAGCGAGTATAGATGTGGTAGTAAATCGCTCCATAAATTGCGAGTATTTAGGGTCTATAATGTGCATATTATGTGACAGAATTGTGTCAAGTGGTATTAGAACATGCTCAGTGATGCATACATGGTATCAGTCACATTGCTTCGCGAAAATAAATCAAGAGAACCTTTCATGTGCTTATGGAACTAAGTGAAACGGACATTTGGCTGCAACTGAAGTGTATGGTGCAAATCGTGAATTTATAGTACTAGAAACACTGCAGAATGAACTGAAAGCAACAAGAGAACATGTTCAGTTGTTGGAAAATATGATTAAAAGCCTATCTGGTCCACCACTTAAAGAACTCTAACAATTTCAGGGGCACAATGAACCAAAGAAGTGTGCAAAACCTAAATCTGCTTCAAACAATTTTAAAGTTCTGTTAAGAAACAGATTTCAGTGACTTTTTACAGACTGTGAAGTTAATAATGAGGAGTCCGGCAATTCGCACCAAGATTATTTATCTGAAGTGGCAGGAAGAAAATGGGAAATGTCAGAAAATCGTAACTGCCGCGACAATGCAAATAAAATTATGAAAATAAACTTAAGTAGTCCTACAGTTTTGCTTGCTGACAGCCACGGGAGAGGAGTTGTGGGTATTCTTCACCTCCCAACCTGGAGCAGGTCTGACAGAAGTTTTAAAAGACTGTAAAAACTATAACTGCATGTCGCAAAGTGAATGTATAGTAATAATGGGCAGTGCAAATGATGTGTATAAGAATCAACTAAAAGTGGCAAACAGCGTGTTAAGAAATGCGCTATGTACATTAGTGAATGAAAACGTGATCGTGGTAGGCATACCACACAGATATGATCTTATTGAATCTTCTTGTGTCAACAGAGAGATCCAAAAAGCAAACAGGATGTACAAAAAGATCTGCAAGGCCACTTCAAATGTGTTTTTCCTTAATATTGATGACCTGGAGAGAAAGCACTTCACTACACATGGAATGCATTTAAATAAATGGGGCAAATCGCTACTCAGCCAGAAGATCAAGGCACTAGTGGAAAGTGTTTCTCTTAGAAGTAAGAAATGTAATCCAATCCCATTGCTGATAGTCAATGAGAGCTGCAATGTATCTTGCCTACCAACTACTCCAGCTGCTGCAGTAACACAACTTGAAGAAACATTGATTACAGAAGAATGTGTTGGTAGAGAAGCAGGCATATGAACAGCTACAACAGATGGAACAACACAGCAAGGAACAGTGAAAACAGAAACAGCAAGGGTAGCAGCATACTCAGCTACAAAAACTATTATTCCATCAAGTGGTACAGGTGTCCACTCTGTGGCAACATCGGAACTACCCACAAGGGGAACCCAGTCATTGAGATCAAGACAAGAAAACACGAAGAAGGGGAGAGAGTTCAATGAGCAGTAGCAGTGTCAAGTGTTGTGGGTAAGCGAAATTAACAGTTCCTCCTCTCTGTCTAAACAATTTTTTAATCAAAGCCAGCAAGGAGAAGAAGCCCATAAGGTAAACAGTGCAGGAGATTTAATAGCCCCTCGCCATAATGGTTCATCTGTGAGGAAAGACAGGTTTGATCTTAAAATATGCTATCTCAACATTCAAGGAGTGAGGGATAAGGAATAGAAAAGGGGTTTGATATTTTGTGTTTGAGTGAACTCTGGGCTACTGAGAATGACCTAACATTTGTCAAATTTGATAACTATAATATAGCCAATACCTACTGCAGAAAATTGCTTTTAAGAGGTGGTGTAGCAATCTATGTTAACAAGTCACTTAGATGTTCAATCAATAGATTGGATCTAGATTTCTTATGTGATGAACTGAATTTTGAAGCTGCTGGTATGGTTTTAGACAGTTTTAAGTTATTGGTAATATCCCTGTACATATCACCTAAGGGCATCATCAGTGTATTTCTAGAGAAACTGGACAAGCTGTTACATGTACTTGGCGAAACTAGATGGATAAGTTATGATATTGTAATAGGTGTTGATCTGAATGCAGATTTTGATGTAACAACAAACAAACGTAGTTTCACTGAACTTCAAAATCTACTAAGACAATCCAACTTACACTGTGTCAATAATAGGCCCACAAGAGAACAAGCATGTCTTGACAATATTTATGTGAATTTTAAAACAACAGACAAATCATGTGATGTGTCAGAGATTACATTTTCTGATCATAATTCTGTAACCTTAAATTATACAATTAGGTTCCCTCCTGATAAGACTAGTACAACTAAGCCTGCCCCAAAAATTGAAATCACCAGACCTGTCTCAGATGAAAAAAGTCATAGGTTTTGTAACTCCCTTGCTGACACACTGGTTTGGCCAGTGTTATGGCGACACACCCTATACTTTAAGTAACGATCTGCCAGCAAATATACTATTTGATAGGTTTTTTAAAGTACTTTTGGCACACTTTAATGACTGCATTCCAACAAACAAATTCAAAGAAGGCCTAACTGATTGAGTCCTGAAAACTTAAGTTCCAGCTGGTATACAGAACAGTTGACCACTTTGAAAAACCAAGATATGTTGTTGTACAATGTTTATAGTAGATTGAAGATTAATCAAGCTTGTTTATTGTAGATTGAAGATTAATCAAGCTAAACTAGCCTATGTTATATGTAGGAATGAATATAAAAAAATAGATCATAGAAGCAAAAAAAGCACACAATCTCAAAAGTATTGAGAAATCCACCAACAAGTGCAAAGCTGCTTGGAAGCTAATAAATAGTGTTTCTAAAGATGAAAGAAATGTTACAATTAATATCTCTCCCCAAAAATTCAATGATTATTTTGATAAATCGGTTGAAGAAGTAGGAAGTGGTATTGCTAACCCCGAAATCAGCTCATCACAGTCACTGTCAAAAAATAGTTGTAGATCATCAACAAATACAAGTATCTTCAGTTTCTCTGAGGTCTCACAGGATTTGGTATTAAGAATAGTGAAACAGTTAAAATCATCAGACAGTGTAGACATATATGACTTATCCTGCAACATATTGAAGAAAGTCATAGGCAGTATAGTATACCTCTTAACACATTGTATAAATAAATGTCTACCCAGTCTAGGGTAGTTCCAGTTTATAAAAAAGGGGATAAAGACTCCGCCTCAAGTAACTGGCTAATTTCCATAGCCCCATCTTTTTCTAAAGTTCTGGAATGCACAATTTACAAATAATTATCTAATTACTTTGATAATCTAGGAATTATTAGTGAATGTCAATATGGTTTTAGGAAAAACATGTCAACAACTGATGCGATAGATGCTGTTGTAAAATACATCCATCAAGTATTTGAGGATAAAGACTTTGCTCAAGTGACTTTCTGTGACCTAAGCAAAGCCTTTGACTGTGTACAACATACACTACTACTTGAAAAATTGGACTTCTAAGGTGTTAGAGGTAATAGCCTGAAACTATTAATATAATTTTTACAGAACCATAAGCAAGCTGTCTGTGTTGGCAAAGAATTGTCCAGTGTAGAACAAGTTAAGGTAGGTGTCCCACAGGGATCTGTACTGGGCCCTTTCCTGTTCCTAATAATGATTAACGACCTGCCGTCATGTATTAAATCAAAAACTGTACTATGTGCAGATGATACAACTTTTCTGAACAGCATTAATGACCTCAATAGTCTTAAAACTTGTGTTACAGGGACAACTGCTCAAGCATAATCCTGGTTTAAAGTAAATGGATTTCTGCTTGATGAAAATAAAACTCAGCAGATAGTATTTAGTCTAAAAGACAAGCTACCATCTGATGGTCCTAGTTATGTTTTTAGGGGTATATTTGGATGACAAATTATCTTGAGGTCAACATGTCAAGTATCTTTGTGGTAAGTTTTGTAATTTGCATAAAACATGTAATTACATGCATAGCAATTGGTAGTACAATACAACAGTACACAATCTAATTTTACTTTATAATAGGAACAAAAGAATGTAGTCCAAATTATTTGGCATAATAACACTTTACATTTTAGTTTCTACAGTAATCTATGGAAGCACTGCTCAATGAGCCACGATTTTAGATGTTTTTTGAATATCTCGTCATTTATTGCCTTCAGTTCATTTGGCAATGCATTGAAGTATTTTGCTCCATGAATATATGGACAGTTTGCATTTTTTTTCAGTCTTCTTTGTATCATACGGTAATTTTGTGCTTGTCTAGTATTGTGATCATGAATTTCTGCACTATGACAGGTATATTTCTTATCTTCTACAGTTAATACTATTGTTTCAAACATATACATTGAATAGATAGCCAGAATTTTAAATTCTATAAACAATCCCTTACATGATGTTCTAGCATCTTTTTTGCCTAATATTCACAAGGCTCTTTCCTGGAGTTTAAATACTTGGTCTATATGAGTTTTGGAAGCCCCACCCCACAATGTAAGACCATATGCTAGAAATGGATGTATTAAACCAAAATACATCATCCTCATTGTTTGGGTATTGACATATGGAGCTATTCTTCTTAAAACATATAGGCTAGATGATAGCCTTACACATATATTGTCAATTTGTTGTGTCCATAGTAGTTTGCTATCTATGCATGTTCCTAGGAATTTACACTCACTGCAGATTTTCCCTAAAATGTTACAATCTTGAGAATCAATACAAGTTTGTAAATCACCAACACTGAAGGGGATTATATTTGTTTTTTGTAATTGACTTTTAGATTGTCATTTTCAAACTTTTCCTTTGCAATATCTATTAAGTTTTTTACCTCTATGATTACCGAGATTAAGAATATCATTTTCCCAACAAAGGCCTAAAGTGTCATCTGCATACATTGTAATGAAGGTATCATTTTTTACTATCTTTGGGAAGTCATTGACGTAACATATAAAAAGGAAGGGACCAATTATCTATCTCAGAGGCACATTAAATTTAATATTCCTGACCCTTGATGTATAACTTTATAATGTTTCTCCATTATTGTGTGAGATTGAGGTACACTGTCTTCTGTTTTTGAAATGTGATGTGATGAGGTGCCATAGTTTTCCACTTATGCCATCTCTGGCCAGTTTTGACAGAAGTACCTTACGATCAACCCTATCAAAAGCCTTTGATAGGTCTAGGAAAACTCCAGCTATTTGCATGCCTTTATCAATATTGTCAAAGAGCTTTCAACATAAATTGAAGTGTTGCAGTCATGGTGCTACAACCACTTCTGAAACCATGCTGAAAATCTCCCAGGACGTTGTGCTTATTATAATGCTCGAACATATATTTCAGAATTATTTTTTCAATTAACTTGTTAAAAACGGAAGTTAAAGCGAGTGGTCTGTAATTTTCTATTAGTTGTTTATCACCTTTTTTGTAGAGAAGTTTAACAATGGCAAATTTTAGTATGTCAGGGAACACTCCTTCTTTTAAGACACTATTTATTAGATGCACCAAAGGATATGCTAGATTGTTTTCGCACTGTTTAAGTAAAAATGGAGAAATTCCATCCCAGCCAGCGGAATTTTTTGTTTGTGCATTCTCTGATGAGCTGCAAAATATTCTTGATTTCAATATCATGGAGTTCATTAGCTTCAGAATTGTCCTCAGCAAGATTTCCAATAGGTACTTTACCTGTGGTACTAAAGTCAGATTCTATGATATCTATGAAATAGTCATTAAAAATGTTACTGATCTCTTGAGGATTGGTGAAATCAATATCGGTATTAGATATCTGTATGTTGATATTACCTTTTAGTTTTGTTTTACTGTCTCTTATTTCATTTACTATTGACCAGCACGTCTTGGAGATACAATATGAATTTTGTATTTCAGAGTTAATCTTTTCAGCCTTTAATCTTCTGACTTGCTTGCGAAACTGGTACTGGTATTAAACTTCCTGGCAGATTAAAACTGT
The DNA here is from genome assembly GCF_023864345.2 of Schistocerca serialis cubense. Classification (NCBI taxonomy): domain Eukaryota; kingdom Metazoa; phylum Arthropoda; class Insecta; order Orthoptera; family Acrididae; genus Schistocerca; species Schistocerca serialis. The sequence continues at coordinate 1,267,516,019 of NC_064638.1, read as the reverse complement.
GTGCCGGACCGAGACGCGAACTCGGGACCTTTGCCTTTCCCGGGCAAGTGCTCTACCAACTCAGCTACCCAAGCACGACTCTCGCCCCGTCCTCACAGCTTTACTTCTGCCAGTACCTCGTCTCCTACCTTCCAAACTTCACAGAAGCTCTCCTGCGAACCTTGCAGAACTAGCACTCCTGGAAGAAAGGATATGCGGAGACATGGCTTTGCCACAGCCTGGGGGATGTTTCCAGAATGAATGTCCGGCACACAGTTTTAATCTGCCAGGAACTTTCATATCAGTACACACTCTGTTGCAGAGTGAAAATCTCATTCTGGAAACATCCCCCAAGCTGTCGCTAAGCCATGTCTCCACATTATCCTTTCTTTCAGGAGTGCTAGTTCTGCAAGGTTCGCAGGAGAGCTTCTGTAAAGTTTGGAAGGTAGGAGATGAGGTACTGGCAGAAGTAAACACATAGGTGTTGTGTATGGTTCTGCCATCTTAGGTCATCTTGGATACAAACTCCTAGAAATTTGCTGCTATTTACAGTTTCAAGTATTTTCCCTAACAGTTCTATGGTTGCAGTTAGAGGCTGTTGATTCTGCACTGTGTGTAGACGCACAGTGTTTGTTTTCTGTGTGTTTATTATTAAGTTGTTCATAGCGAACCATTCTCGGGGCTGAGGAGAATGAGGAACACATGGTCTCCGATGTGTCGTTACAGAATGACTGCACTTCACCATACAATGCACAGACGATATTAATGTCCTTGGCGATAGTAGCGATATGGGTGTTAGGCAGTCCTCTAAGGCATGTTTCTGCGTCTAATATTTGATTTACTAGTGCTGGAGACATCATCAGAGGCAATTGATGTTTGGGCAACAGGTCGTGGCGTTTTGTCTTAAGCGAGTTAGGGGAACTATGGAAAACCTAAAACAGGATGACAACGGGAATTTGAACCACCATCATCCTGAATGTGAATCCTGTGTCTTAAGTACTGCGCCATCTGGAACAGAAAGGAGGGGGAAGGAGAGAGGGAGAAGGGAGGAAGAGTGGATACTGGGAGGGGTGATAGGTCGGAGGGACAAGGGAGGAAAGAAGCTCCACTGCTTCTTCAGTGAACCTACCTGACTTTTAGTCTTTTTACATTCATGCTGGTGAAGGGTATAGAAAATTGAATTGCTTGTGACAGATGAAAACAATAAGTTATGCTTCATCTGCTTTATTGATTTATTTGTACTAAAAAATTATACATGAAGAGAAATTTCTTATGTTTAACTAATATTATGAGTCTGAGCAGACTTGAGGAAGGACTGTTCAGATTTAAGGGCGAAGTCCATAGGCGCAGAGGACGAGAGCAGACTGGACTACGATGGGACAACGTGGACTGCAGACGTTTTGGAAGGAGCCAACAAGGTAATACAGGTAAATCTGGATGAAAACTTGACACATTGTCAACAACTGAATTATTATAATGTCTTTTATTCTGGTTTATCATTATTTTTACGATGACAGTTGATTTCTTTCTTATGAACATTTGTAGACTAATCACTGTTGCAGAGCAATCAGTAGGCTTCACATGCTGTACTCAGCATTCATATTACTGAGGTGACTGTGTGCAACACATGAAACCGAATGCAGCTACGACTTATCTGCACATGTTAGTAAACAACGAATCTCACTGTCTTTGTTAAGCAGGCTGGTGGGCCGAGCGGTTCTAGGTGCTACAGTCTGGAACCGAGCGACCGCTACTGTCGCAGGTTGGAATCTTGCCTCGGGCATGGATGTGTGTGATGTCCTTGGGTTAGTTAGGTTTAAGTAGTTCTAAGTTCTAGGGGACTGATGACCTCAGATGTTCAGTACCATAGTGCTCAGAGCCATGTGAACCATTTGTATTTGTTAAAATAAATACAACAGCAGACTGCATTAAAAAAAGTATTAAATGTGTAAGGCTGACTTTTTTTTCAGTCAAATATTTCAGACTGCGAGACCAAAACTTCCACGGGCAAGGTTTGAAATTGTCAACCTCTGTTGTTGAATAGGTGTGCAGTGTCCCAATCACACTGCCAAGTCGTTCGGTGCAAGCCAAGGAATACGGTGCACAGACATCAGAGTCGATATCATATCACCATAATTAGTAATGTGGTTATATGATGGCGAAATCCAAGCTAAAACATAATACTTAACAATAGTTGGAAGCCATCCTGCTAAAACCTTATTAAAGTTTAATCACTCAATGTAATTAGAGCGTTTTCTTTATAACATTTTCCTTCTTGCAAGTTGCAAAAGCGTCGCTTTATTCAGTGTCAGAGATTTGGTTGAACGGGAAATCCGTTACTGCCTTACACCGTAGTGCCAGTTTTTATGCTAAGAATGCAAATATTAGCTGTCCATGTTCGTAACTCACACCAAATGCAGAGAGAGGGAGAATTTACGGTACGATAAATAAGAAATGCAAACTAGTCTTCGGACTCGAGATAACAACAACAACAAGGTGATGAGCTACTACAGATTTAGATTATAGGAACCGATTAAAGTGTGCAGAAGAGACTACTATTAGAAATAAAACTAACATAACAGTCTACGAAGAGTATGCAGCACAAGGACACAGATCTGGGACACGTGTAAGCCAGTTTCTTCGAGCTATGATCTGCAGCCAGAAAGGTTTTGGCCTTGTCGGTTAGGAGGAATTACGCAAAAAAGGCCTGAGACCCTGAATACTACACTTAACACAGAATAATCAGTTAGCGAAAGATACTCTTATATAGTTACTTCTTCATACTTTACATGTCTTGTCATCTTCTGTACAAACGAATTACTATCTGTAACCATCTGAATAATACTTGCTTTTTCTGTGTACTTTGTCTCATATCAGTTTTGATTCACAGACACAATGTAAACATAACGAACAAATAAAATACTGAAGAACTATGAGATGCATTTCTTTTGCATTTTGCTATTGGTAATCATTTCCAAATGTAAAACTGGTACAAGAAAAAATTGTTTTCTTTATTATCATAATACGGTAAACGAAGGAAGTGAATTCGGAGGATGAATTTTTGATGCAATTACCGTGTCTGGCCCGTTGATCATAAGAAGGGCGGACAAGGTTCTTGATGTTTATCAGAGAGACGCGTATTATCTGCGATGTTGTACAAATTTTGTCCATGTTTCATTATTTTGAAGAGAGTGTCGACGTGATGACAGCATCATACGCACTACGACTATCTTGCTCGTGCAATGCCATCAACAAAGATAAGGAAATCACTTTAAAAATTTAAAATCACTCTTGGTAGTTGCATTATTCCACACGTCTTCCCTTTTTCCGAGAACTATGTGAGAAGGAAGAATTTGGCACAAGACGGTTAATCCGAATTATATCGAAACATATTATAGTCCACAGAAAGGCTGCAACAAAACGATTTTGAACTGTCTCATGGAGCAATAGGAACTATGTTGACGGGTCATATTAACATGGTAGCTTTTAGACATGGACTTGTTAAACAGAGCTAATAACGATGCTCAAGCAATTTACTTTTGTTTTCAGGAACTAAGTCTTAATTTAACGTACATGCCATTAAGTAATCACTATAAAGACGATACACGTTTAACCCTTAGAAACATATTTCGCCTTCGGAATAAACAGTTAATCTCTCTTCACTTCGTTTCGTCTGCAATAAATAATTCTCGAAATCTGTCCGCGTAATAATCTTTAAGCTAATAAAAGTGACACATTGAAACACTATGCACTGCTGTTCTCTGATATTTAATTACTTTTTTGCCTTTTATACTGTTGCCGATGAAGTGGAACTCCTACTACAAGAGAACATTCTTTAAAACTGAAACAAAACTTCTACTACGTTCCCGTAAAATTTTGAATGGCCACAGTGTCTCTAAAATATCAGCTATTCTCAGAGCATGTTTTATGTATTTATTGGCCCTTTTTTCTCTTGTTACTTGTCAACTGACCTTGTTATTCTTTTCTTACCGAAATGCAGTTTTTAAATAATTTTCCTGATGTCACATAAGAATATCAGTCTTTTATGACGAAAATGTTAAATTTTCGATTATAAAAAGACATTGTTATCTCTCAATATGGATACTTAACACCAGCAAAACCTGGAACACTGATGTGTTCGTTTCCTACTTGTACGTATGAGAACGTTATATGCACGTATTAAGAATTCATGTATTATATTTCTAACAAACAGCATAGTGAATGCATTATTGTGGCCAAGATAGATACGAAGCCCACACCTACTACAGTAGTACAAGTTTATATGCCAACTAGCTCTGCAGATGACGAAGAAATTGAAGAAATGTATGATGAAATAAAAGAAATTATTCAGATAGTGAAGGGTGACGAAAATTTAATAGTCATGGGTGACTGGAATTCGGTAGTAGGAAAATGCAGAGAAGGAAACGTAGTAGGTGAATATGGATTGGGGCTAAGAAATGAAAGAGGAAGTCACCTGGTAGAATTTTGCACAGAGCACAACTTAATCATAGCTAACACTTGGTTCAAGAATCATAAAAGAAGGCTGTATACAAGGAAGAAGCCTGGAGATACTGACAGGTTTCAGATAGATTATCTAATGGTAAGACAAGAGATTTAGGAACCAGGTTTTAAATTGTAAGACATTTCCAGGGGCAGATGTGGACTCTGACCACAATCTATTGGTTATGACCTGTAGATTAAAACTGAAGAAACTGCAAAAAGGTGGGAATTTAAGGAGATGGGACCTGGATAAACTGAAAGAACCAGAGGTTGTACAGAGTTTCAGGGAGAGCATAAGGGAACAATTGACAGGAATGGGGGAAAGAAATGCAGTAGAAGAAGAATGGGTAGCTTTGAGGGAAGAAGTCGTGAAGGCACCAGAGGTTCAAGTAGGTAAAAAGACGAGGGCTAGTAGAAATCCTTCGGTAACAGAAGATATATGGAATTTAATTGATGAAAGGAGAAAATATAAAAATGCAGTAAATGAAGCAGGCGAAAAGGAATACAAACGTCTGAAAAATGAGATCGACAGGAAGTGCAAAATGGCTAAGCAGGGATGGCTAGAGCACAAATGTAAGGATGTAGAGGCTTATCTCACTAGGGGTAAAATAGATACTGCATACAGGAAGATTAAAGAGACCTTTGGAGATAAGAGAACCACTTGTATGAACATCAAGAGCTCAGATGGAAACCCAGTTCTAAGCAAAGAAGGGAAAGCAGAAAGGTGGAAGGAGCATATAGAAGGTCTATACAAGGGCGATGTACTTGAGGACAATATTATGGAAATGGAAGAGGATGTAGATGAAGATGAAATGGGAGATACGATAATGCGTGAAGAGTTTGATAGAGCACTGAAAGACCTGAGTCGAAACAAGGCCCCCGGAGTAGACAACATTCCATTGGAACCACTGACGGCCTTGGGAGAGCCAGTGTCAGGCGAAATACCATCAGACTTCAAGAAGAATATAATAATTACAATCCCAAAGACAGATGTGAAAATTACCAAACTATCAGTTTAATAAGTCACGGCTGCAAAATACTAACGCGAATTCTTTACAGAAGAATGGAAAAACTAGTAGAAGCCAACCTCGGGGAAGATCAGTTTGGATTCCGTAGAAATGTTGGAACACGTGAGGCAATACTGACCCTACAACTCATCTTAGAAGCTAGATTAAGGAAGGGCAAACCTGTTTCTAGCATTTGTAGACTTCGAGAAAGCTTTTGACAATGTTGACTGGAATACTCTCTTTCAAATTCTGAAGGTAGCAAGGGTAAAATACAGGGAGCGAAGGGTTATTCACAATTTGTACAGAAAGCAGATGGCAGTTATAAGAATCGAGGGGCATGAAAGGGAAGCAGTGGTTGGGAAGGGAGTGAGACAGGGTTGTATCCTCTCCCCGATGTTACTCAATCTGTATATTGAGCAAGCAGTAAAGGAAACAAAAGAAAAATTTGGAGTAGGTATTAAAATTCATGGACAAGAAATAAAAACTTTGAGGTTCGCCGATGACATTGTAATTCTGTCAGAGACGGCAAAGGACTTGGAAGAGCAGTTGAACGGAATGGATAGTGTCTTGAAAGGAGGCTATAAGTTGAACATCAACAAAAACAAAATGAGGATAATGGAATGTAGCCGAATTAAATCGGGTGATGCTGAGAGTATTAGATTAGGAAATGAGACACTTAAAGTAGTAAAGGAGTTTTGCTATTTGGGGAGCAAAATAACTGATGATGGTCGAAATAGAGAGGATATAAAATGTAGACTGGCAATGGCAAGGAAAGCGTTTCTGAAGAAGAGAAATTTGTTAACATCAAGTATAGATTTAAGTGTCAGGAAGTCATTTCTGAAAGTATTTGTATGGAGTGTAGCCATGTATGGAAGTGAAATGTGGACGATAAATAGTTTGGACAAGAAGAGAATAGAAGCTTTTGAAATGTGGTGCTACAGCAGAATGTTGAAGATTAGATGGGTAGATCACATAACTAATGAGGAAGTATTGAATAGGATTGGGGAGAAGAGAAGTTTGTGGCACAACTTGACTAGAAGAAGGGATCGGTTGGTAGGACATGTTCTGAGGCATCAAGGGAACACCAATTTAGTACTGGAGGGCAGCGTGGAGGGTAAAAATCGTAGAGGGAGACCAAGAGATGAATACACTAAGCAGATTCTGAAGGATGTAGGTTGCAGTAGGTACTGGGAGATGAAGAGACTTGCACAGGATAGAGTAGCATGGAGAGCTGCATCAAACCAGTCCCAGGACTGAAGACCACCACAACAACAACATGCCAGTAAAACAGCTACCGAATTTGTAAAGTTGCCTGAAATAGGGGCACGACCACACTTTGCAGTTCTCAGTGCCTGCAAGAGAAAAGTTAAGCATTTATGTAAAAGCCAACACACTCAAACTCTGGATTAGTCGTGCTATGTCGCTAAATGTCTTTAACAGCCTTATTTGTTAAGGTATCAGGCATTAATAACAGGCCTGTGTCTTGTACGCACGGAAAGGAAATAGATGCACTGACGAACGTGAAAAGCTGATGCAAATAAAGCAATGACGATTATCTCCATAGAGCGACAAACACTATACTGAAGAAGTGCTTGTCTCTGAAGGCCGGAGTAGCACATGAGAAACATACCACGCAACAGGAACCAGCAGCGCAAAGGAAAGTATTAATATAGGCTCATCTGATGCATCGTTAATAAGAATTACTAAGACAGTGAAGAAAGCATGCATGAAGTGCAAATAATTAGAGAAACCTGAAAATTTTGTCATTTACTGTTGCCAATTTGCGGCACTGAAGCAGAGGAAAATGCAACATTTATAAACAATAGAAAGTATAAAAGGCACAGAAAAAATAAATAAAAATTCGACAACTTACAAAGAAATACTCAAAATTAAGCCTTCTATTCAGTTATTATTTAAGTAACTTCGTTCAAGACCGTGTGCAATAATGATCGTCGGTTATGCGGTAGACGAGTGAAAGGTCCCTCCTTACTTAAAACTCCACATACAATACGTTGTTTATAGCGGTTATCCATAGTTATACAGGCGAATGTCGTAGAGCATGCGATTTTATTACATACAAAAATTTACTTTCGTATAGCACAACTGTGTGTTGTGATGGAGAAATTTACCGAGATTTGATTCTTTTCAAAGATGTTTTAATCAGTCACTTAAAATAACACAATTACTGCACTTTATTACTGATGTCGGTAGTCGCAGTAAATAATTTCATATTAATAGTGAGATAGTATACTAACAAGTGCATGTAGAAACACACGAGATGTTGATTTTTGACCTTAAATTAATTTAAAAATGGAATAATTTGTTAATAAAGTGGCATTGCAAAAACATGAACATCTTGTTTGCAGTGGAAAAAAATAACGCAGTGCATTACCTGTATGACTGTAGTTGTTGAATAAACATTTTTAAAAACAAAATCCTAGTGGCGACTTGCTGTATTTTTGTAGTGTTACCCTTTTCAGAAACAAAAGAAACACATCAATAATGTGATGGTGACAATGACAAATCTAATTGCAAAATGTAAACTTTCACGGCCGGAAATATACCTAATAAAATGTTGCGGGCTATTATGCTGTGATCGAATGGATTTCACCTTGAAACACAATGTTTTGTCCCCATCTATGGAGGACATTTTCAAAGGGGATCGTAGCTTCTTTGAATGTCCAGTTTGGACTCTGCTAGTCAGTATTGGGCCGGAGAGTGAATCGGACATTCAAAGAAACTTCGATCACCTTTGAAAATTTCCTCTGCAGTTGGGGACGAAATGTTGGGTTTTAAGGTGAAATCCATTCGACCACGCCATAATAGCTCGGAACATTTTATTAACTGTGAATGACAAAATCTGTTGGGTTAGTCCATGATATTGTGGCAATGCATCAGTCGGATAACAGGGCAGAGTGACTGTAATTAAAGCGGTTACACCAGTGAGAACTTCTGAAAATTCCTTGCTAGTACTCTGTTTAACCTGCTTCCTTCCAAGTGCTAATCCTCCCTACCCCACAACCGACATTTGCAATAGAGTGCAGAACGATTCTACTTGCCGCTAACGAATATCTCATGTAAGGACAGGCGCGGATGAAGGTTCGGTTCTGTCTCTCAACCCTTCTCCACCCCTTACTTACACACACACACACACACACACACACACACACACACACACCAGGCACAACTTCCCGTAACATCCATTTTTGGCGTAAAACAAATGCCTACAATTTTAATAATATGAACACCACCACATATTAAATATTTTAATATCATAATAAAAACGTGTTTCCATTTGTGCTTAGTAACTCGGTTTAGCATAACTTCCAAGAAATTGTAATTCAGAAAAATATAGTATTTGAACAGCATCCTGCTGATAATTTGAGAGGTACGGTGTGCATTCACCATTATCAGTATCGCACTAAGCACTACGATTACGAAGTCACGTCTTCAGATTACGACTGTGCGATGTGTAAACGAGGCGAATGGAAAGCTGTTAATTTCATTTGTTCCACCTACGGTCTTGAGGCCAGTCTTCTATTTCCTTTTTGGGGGGTTCTTCCCTTCCCTCGTCCTGTACTCTTCGCGAATCGCTTTGGATTTGTTGTTCACAGCCTGTGAGTGTGCGACTGAATCTGGCTGAAACATTACCGGTTAGATCGAAACCCATTCAAGTACGCAAGGTGCTCTCTCAAGAAACTGAGAAGTACATTGTGTTAAGCGTAGCTACTAATCTCTAAAGGTCCTAGCCATTTTTGAGATACTTTAGTTTTCATGTGAAATTTGTGAATTGGTGTATTTAAAAATGCAGGTTTTTTGGGAGTGGGGGGTAGGGGGTGGGCACATGTTCGTAAAATTCACGAAGAGAAAAGAAATCACAATCGTTTTTGCCTCTTTACATTTGCGAGAGGAACAACAGTGATACGAGGTGGCTCTGCAAGGCACCATACGGTGGTATGCACAGTATGCATCTGGAAGTAGATGTACCTCCTTCTCCGACACATTTCATTCATGTGCGCCTAGATATATGAAACAAGTTGAAGATTTCGACTCAAAAAAGAGCTGAAAATGATAAACAGGGTAAGCATTCCCGATAATATGAGACAGATACATGGGGTCATATTCAGCCATGACTCTGTGGACAGCGTATGAAAAAACCTTTTCACAAAGGAAGCACGTCATCCATGAGTAATTTCCGATTGGTTAATCACTACACCGACTGAGATTACTTAAAGATTACTGTAAAGCCACTGGTTTCACATTCGGGCTAAAATTCTGTGGAGTTGACTCAATGGTTGTGCGAATCGTATGTGCCTCGTTTTACATTATTCAAGAACGTGATCTACAAGGCATTGAAAATCCTGCTTCCACGTACTAATTTTGCCAGTCTGCATAAGTGCGTCACCAACAAGAAGTATACAGAAGCTCATGTATATGTCTGTTCGTTAGAAACTTACAATTTTATTCCTAGCTTGATAATATTTTGTACACTTGACTCATTTTCTTTTCAATTCTTTTCTTGTTTTAAAAGAAAAATGAGGAGATCACCATCTACATAACATGGCATTCTTGTTACACATAATCCATTTAGAAAACATTGCACTAAAATCGTAAAATGTAAAATTTCAGAATCCGAAATGCCACACTTCTTAAAATATTCCCTGCTATTATCCCGTGGGCTGATGAATCGGATGAATTTCTTTTTGAAACCCAACGCTTTGTTTCCATCTGCGCACATCTTCAGGGAAGGACGATTGGAGTATTACGTCCTGTTGACAGCACCGTCGTTAGAGATAAAGCTCAGATTACGAAAGGATGGAGAGGAAAAACGGCGGTGCCTTTTTCAAAAGAACCATCCCGGCTTTTGCCTGGAGCATTGAGGGAAATCGCGAAAAAGCCAAATCTGCATGGTCGGACGGGGATTTGAACCATCGTTCTCCCGCATGCGTCTAGAGTGCGCTAACCACTGAGCCACGTGCTCGGCGATGGAGTCAACGCTGCTGGACAGGCAACTGGACTATCTCACCAATACTTTGGTAAAAAATGGATACTCGTCTGCGGAGATAAAAACAGCCTTAAGACAGCCATGAAATGATCATAGCGATGTACAGCTGTCTGCAAAATCCAAGGTATTCTTGTAGTTCATAAAAAAAAACGTCACTGACAGCATAGAAAAGATTTTGACGATCCGGAATATCGTTATGATCTACAAACCAACCCAGAACATACAGAAATGGTGGTGAAGGATGCTAGCAAAAAAAAGCAGGATTTTACAAGATAACGCATAACTGTGGAGAGGTGGGCGTGGGTAAAGAGAACGGTCAGGAAATGACTAAAGGAATATAAGGGCAACTGTTGAAGGGCAGAAGCTGCAGCCGCAAGCTGATACTACGAAAGAGTACACAGAGAGGCCAAAGAGATTAGTAACCAACCCAGCATTTTTGAACGGAAGGGGGAAGGTGAGAAACAATGACATCTGGATGCCGCTGCCGAAGAAGTTGGGAGCTCCAACGTTAGGTGTGTTTTGGGGGCCCTTAGGAACATGGCTGCCAAGGAGGGGAAGGAAGCTAGTGTGCACTCTGTGTGCTTTCCGGGGGGAGTCATTCCGGATGTGGAAAGGGTGCTTCCAGATGCCATGAAGAGTACAGGGTGCAGCCAACTGCAGGTGGTGGTTCATGTCGGTACCAATGACGTGTGTCGCTTTGGATTGGAGCAGATTCTGTCTGGTTTCGGGCGGCTAGCAGAAATGGTAAGGACTGCCAGTCTTGCTTGCAAGATTAAGGCGAAGCTCACCATCTGCAGCATCGTCGACAGAACCGACTGTGGTCCTTTGGTGTAGAGCCGAGTGGAGGGTCTGAATCAGAGGCTCAAGCAGTTCTGTGACCGTTTAGGCTGCAGATTCCTTGACTTGCACCATCAAGTGGTGAGTTTCTGGGTTACACTTAATAGGTCAGGAGTTCATTACACACAGGAAGTGGCTACATGGGCAACTGGGGCTGTGTGCAAGGGACTGGGTGGTTTTTTAGGTTAGAGGGTCTCAGGAAACCACAGAAAGGGTGTCTGTCTAAAAAGGGGCAGGCAAAGCGCAGTAAGGCAGTTGTAGAAATGATCAGTATTGTAGTTGTAAATTGTCGTAGCTGTGTTGGGGAGGAACCAGAGCTCCAAGCCCTAATAGAAAGCACTGAAGCTCGAATAGTTATAGGTACAGAAAGCTGGCAAAACACAGAAATAAGTTCATCCGAAATTTTTCAGATGACCTAACAATGTTCAGAAAGGATAGATTAAATACAGTTGGTGGTGGAGTATTTATTGCCGTCAGAAGTAGTTTACCTTGTAGTGAAATTGAATTAGATAGTTCCTGCAAAATAGTATGGGAAGAGGTTATACTTGACAATCAGACTAAACTATTAATTGGATCGTTTTACTGAGTACCGCGGCCTCAGAAGATATAGTTGCTGAACAGTTCAAAGAAAATGAGGCTCATTTCAAATAGGTACCGCACTCATAGAATTAGTCAGTGGCGACTTCAATCTACCCTCGATATGCTGGAAAAATTAAACATTTAAAGCTGGTGGCAGCATAAAACGTCATCCGAAATTGCACTGAATGCTTTCTCAGAAAATTATTTTGAACAATTAGTTCTTGAGCCCACTCGAAGCATAAATGGCTGTGAATACATACTTGACCTCTTAGCAACAAATAATCCTGGACAAATAGAGAGTATCATGATGGGTACGGGGATAAGCGACCACAAGGCAGTTGCTGCTAGACTGAATACCGTAACACCCACAACCATCAAAATGAAATGCGAAGTACATATATTTAAAAAAGGCTGATAAAAATGCTCTTAACTCCTTCTTAACCTCTTCAGCCCCGACGTACGCATATGTGCACATCAGGACTTTGTGGTGCCATTCTGCCAAGTGAAGTTTTCACGAATTGACACCTGATGTGCACGACTGTGCACATCATGTGGTTTCTGTTTCTGCCACTAGGTCATGCGCATGTCAGTTTTAGCGGATTTTCTCGCATCCTAAAATTTCCGATCTTAAAGTTGGCGTCATCTGCGACACACGAGAAAGGTAAATTCAGTTCAAAATCTGTTCATATTTTGCTAGACAAAAATATATCTCAAACAGGAACTGTGATGGCCAACAGAATGAAAGAAGTACTGCCTAAGTTCAAGACACACCAGGAGCTACAGTGGGTACAATGGGATGAGAACATAAGGGAGGACCAGGAAGTTTGTGCCCTCAAATGGAAGGGCAATAAATCTGTCACTTTGTTATCCTTGTGCATAGGGAGCAAACCAGAGGGTACCTGCAAATGGTGGTGTAATACGGAGAAAGCAAAAGTTAGTGTCAAACAGCCAGCCATAATCAAAAGTTATAATCACAATATGGGTGGCATTGATCTTTATGATAGATACATGGCATACTAAAGGTCAAACATCACGACAAAAAAATGGACTGTCAGAGTATTCAACCACTTCACTGATTTAGCCATAATTAATTCATGGATTATGTACAAAAGTATACCAAAACAAAAGGGGATGCCTCTCATTAACTTCAGAATTCACATGGCCCACGACTTGGTAAAATCTTCAAGAATTGTAGATTCACTGGAACTGTCGAAAGAAATTTCTCCGAGTGTAACACAGGAGTACGTCAGCAGTTCTGATGAAGACGAGGAGCATCAAACCACACAAAACGAAGATGAATTGTGACAAAGCCAATTAGAGAAAGCAAATGTGACAGAACTGGCCACCTACCTGAATATATTGAGAATATTTTTGCCTCAAAGTGTCGGTTACCAGGGTGCAAATCACGTTCTCGCATGATGTGTGAAAAGTGCAATGTTTATTTGTGCATATTAAAAAACAATTGTTTTGCTAAATTCCATAAACATGAGAAGTAATATGAACATTTTTCATTGTAAATAAAAATATCAAAAGACGACGAGAACAGCATTTTTTTCTCTGTTAAGACACAATGTACACATATGTGTACATTCAATTATTCAAACATTATTTAAAATAAAATTTCAAAATTAGTTTTTTTTGTGCTACTTTGAGATCAACTGCACCAAAAAAAAGCGAGGGAAACATTTTCCATTCTTTGTTTATCTTCGGGACTGAAGAGGTTCAGAGACAGTCTCCACTCCTTCCATTCTGATCATGTAAGCGTAGAAAAGATGTGGAATTGTTTCAAAGAGATACTATCGAGGGCAATTGAGGGATATATACCACATAAATTAATAAGTGACGGTACTGATCCCCCACGGTACACAAAATGGGCAAAATGGGTTAGATCGCTGTTGCAGAAGCAATGAAGAAAGCATGCCAAATTTACAAGAACACAAAATCCCCAAGATTGGCAAAGTTTTGCAGAAGTTCGAAATATAGCACGTACTTCAATGTGAGATGCTTTTAATAATTTCCACAAGGAAACTCTGTCTCGGAATCTGGCAGAAAATCCATACATAAAGCACACCAGTTGTCAAATGCAATCAATACCTTCACTGCGTGATAACAATGGTGAAGTCACTGACGACAGTGCCACTAAAGCAGAGTTATTTATTTATTTTATTTATTTATTTATTTATTTCTTGTTCCGTAGATCCAGTTAGTGAGTCAATCACAAGGATATAGAGCGTGTCAAATTGTACAGGTTTCAATTTAAACTTACAATAAATACATGGGCAATTCAATGGCAAATTGTACATAGTTTAAGTAAGACATACTATAAATACAGTAACAGATACAATGTCAGCTAGATAACATAACTACCATTTGACAGAAAGTTTTCCAGAACTCCTTCACCAAGGAAAACGAAGTAAATATTCCTGAATTCCCCAACCAAGAACAACTGCGAACATAGAAGTAGATATCCTCGGTGTAGCAAAGCATCTTAAATCACTTAATAAAGGCAAGGCCTCTGATCCAGACTGTATACTAGTCAGGTTCCTTTCAGTGTATGCTGACGTGATAGCTCCATATTTAGTAATTATGTACAACCACTCGCTCACAGAAAGATACTTACCTAAAGACTGTAAAATTGCTACAGTCACACCAATACGCAAAAAGGTAAATAGGATTAATCGCTGAATTACAGGCTGATATCACTAAAGTCGATTTGCATTACGGTTTTGGAACATATACTGTATTCGAACATTAGGAATTACCTCAATTTATTGACACATAGTCAGCATGGATTTAGGAAACATTGTTCTTGTGAAATACAATCAGTTCTTTATACTCATGAAGTAATGAGTGCTATCGGCAGGGGATGTCAAATTGATTCCACATTTTTAGATTTCCAGAAGGCTTTCAACACCGTTTCTCACAAGTGTCTGCTAACCAAACTGCGAGCCTCAGCAGTGCGACTGAATTCATGATTGCCTGTCAGAAAGGTCACAGTTCGTAGTAATAGATGGAAAGTCATTGAGTAAAACGAGAAGTAATATGCGGTGTTCCCCAAGGAAGTGTTATAGGCCCTCTATTGGTCCTGATCTGTATTAATGACATAAGAGACAATCTCAGTAGCCCTCTTAGATTATATGCAGATGATACTGTCATTTACCGTCTTGTAAAGTCATCAGATGACCAAAACGAATTGCAAAATGATTTAGGGAAGACACCTGTGTGGTGCAAAAAGTGGCATTTGGCTCTGAATAAAGAAAAGTGTGAAGTTATTCACATGAGTACTAAAAGAAATCCACTAAATTTTGATTATGTGATATGTCACACAAATCTGAAGGCTGTAAATTCTACTAAATACTTAGGGTTTATTATTACAAGTAACCTAAATTGGAACGATCACATAGATAAAGTTGTGGGTAGAGTCAATCAAACACTGTGATTCATTGGCAGAACACTTAGAAGGTGGAACAGATCTACTAAAGAGACTGCTTACACCACACTTGTGTGCTCTATTCTGGAGTATTGTTCTGCGGTGTGGGATCTGCATCAGGTGGGATTGACACATGACATCGGAAAAGTTCAAAAAAGGGCAGCTCGTTTTGTATTATCGCAAAATAGGGGAGATATTGCCAAAGACATGATATGTGAACTGGAGTGGCAATCATTAAAACAAAGGTGTTTTTTGTTGTGGCGGGATCTCGTGAAATTTCAATCACCAGTTTTCTCCTCTGATTGCGAAAATATTCAGTTGACATCCACCTACATAGGGAGAAATGATCATCAGGATAAAGTAAGAGAAATTAGGGCTCGTGCAGAAAAATTTAAGTGCTCATTTTTTCCGCGCGCCGTTCAAGAGTGGAACAGTAGAAACAGCTTGAAGGTGGTTCATTGAACCCTCTGCCAGGCACTTTATTGTGAATAGCAGAGTAAATTAGATGAGGTGTTGCATTTAGCAGTCCTATGAAGCCACACAAGTGGCAGCCTGCAACTTAGATTTTTGGGTGAAAGTTGCTGCAGTAAACATGGAACCCAGATACGTGGCAGATTCAGCAGCCAGTGTTGACATCACAGCAATACACAAACAAAAGTAAATGTGTCGCACCGCATGTAAACAATGGGTCTCATGACACCCCTGGTTGTGGTAGTCTTATCCACTCTGCTCAGACTGTTTACAGAAGCATGCTAGAAATGACTGTCCATTCTGGGTCACCTCACATCTGTTTGTTGGGCTGCCATTCCCGTCTCACAATCACAAAATCAAATGGGCATTAATACTGTGTGTTTCTCATTTCACTGCAGGTGAATGGCAAGACAGTCAACTTTCAAGTTGAGTCCATCATAAGTCTCATCAATTTTCAAAAACATTTCCAATTAGGGGGGCGGTGCACACTAACTTCAACAGTTCAATGGTTGGTCAATTATAACAGGCAAAACACTCCATTGTAATGTCAATTTACCATGGAAGCCATTTATAAAAACTGAGGCCAGGGACATAACTTTCAGTCCTGATACTGAGAATCTTTTTTGTCTGGATGATTTTCAAGTCTTTTGGATGTTCCAGCAATGGCACAGCAAGTCTGTTTTGAGAGAACATTCCTTATCCAGAACAGGATGTGCTCTGCAACGAATTCCCTGACCTTTATCCTTCTGGTCTGGTAAAGTTGAAAAATTTTGAAGCTCATATTTCACTGAAACCTATGCCTTAGCCTCAATTTTTTTTTCCCCATTGGCCGGTTCCACTGGCAATCTGCAGCCAGGTCAAGGACAAATTAGACATATTGCAGGGATTGGATGTGACAGAACTTACGTCATCTAATCAATGGGCTGCTCCCCTGGTTATCTTCACATCCGGCAAACTCAGCTTTAATAGGGACATCAAGGTCACAGTAAATGCTCAAGCTGATGTGGACATGTACCCCATTCCAACTCCTGAGTAACTACACACAAAACTGGTAGATGGATACTTCTCCAGAACTGACCACACTGAGGCATACTTAACAGCCCCCGATAGATGAATGTTCCCAGAAGATACTGGTTGACACACTGCATGGTTTATACAAATACAAGCAGTTGGTTTTTTGGGTCTCCAGTGCACCAACAATTGTCCAGAGGTTCAAAAACAGCTGCTTCACAATATGCCAGGTTGCATCAACTATTTAAATTACATCCTTGTCATGGGAAGTTCCAACAAGTACCATTTAGTAAACCTGAAGTTACTCTTTCTCATTTTTCACAAAGTAGGATTAAAGTGCAATCTCAGCTAATGTAAATGTTTTCAGCCTTCAGTGGAGTATTTCGGCCACATCCTAGCTCACAAAGGCATACTACCAATGCAGAAACATGTTGAAGTGATTGCGTCCGTATCTCAACCAGCAAACTGCTTGCAGCTCCATGCCTTTCTGGAAAAAATTAAGTATTACAGAAAATTCACTATGGTGACATCTCGGATAGCTCATGTGTTACACCACTTGAGTAAGAAAGGAGATATTTTCATGTAGTTGGCTGCATATGGAAAGGAATTCTGGAAGCTCAAACAGTATCTACTCTAAGCACCTTCTTTAGCAACTTTCAGCTGGGAAGCAGACAGACGTTGTAATGGATGCATCAGATGATGGGGTGGTGACTGTCCTAATGCACCAAGGCACTGATGGGTCATCAAATGAAATACTCTCAAACTGAGAAATAAGCACTGGCATTTATATTCACTTTGAAGAAATTTCATGTCTTTTTTCATTGCTCCAAGTTCCACCTGCTAATGGACCATAAGCCATTGATCTCATTGGTCAATCCAACAGCTCACATCCCAAATCATACTGCTCTTCAGCCCTGCACTGGGCCTTATTCCTCTAAAGAGATGAGATTCAACAAGCAGTGGACAATTTCTCCATTACAGGAGCCCACATCGCTACTGTCATGTAGGTGGACAATGTTCTCAATCAAGTTCACATCTTCATCCTGAGTGGTTGGCTGGAGCAATTGGCCAGGCAACAATCAACTCTTCCTCAGAATTACTATGTGCTGTGACACTGTTTGATTATTAATGTCTGGAATAAGGGAAATAAGAAGTCCTGATGAATAGGACCTAACTTAAGTCCGAATAGCAAAAAAAAAAAAAAAAAAAAAAAAAAAAAAAAAAAAAAAAAAAAAAAAAAAAAAAAAAAAATTATATATATATATATATATATATATATATATATATTATTAAGAATGAATGTAAATCGTAAAATTTATTTGCATAATCATCTAATTATTAGTTGCCTGTTTAATGAACAACACCAGCTTACTGATGGAAAAGAAGTGTATAAATGAATTGCTATGGTCATGGTGGCTTAACCACTGCTAGTTTCAGTTCACCCGAGAAAACCAGCATTCATATTGCCATAGGAGCCACGCCCGACAGCTTAGCAACAACAGCCACGGGTGGGTTTCTTTACCACAGGATCCCAAGCCTGATAAGGGTTTCTTTACACAGGTTCCCAAGCCTGATAGTAAAATTATTTAAGTGCCCTGTGTAAAATTAGAAGGCACTCGGGTTCATTAGATTGTTTCCTCTAACCTATTTCAATTTTTGATATGCTACATTAATTTTCTGATAAATATCAAGAGGAATGGTGTATTGCCGGCCAGACGAATTTACTGATGGAGCTGCAATAATGTGATGTTCCAGAACCCAGCACTTGTCACTTCTTGGTGGCTAATAAAATGAATTTGCTGGACCATGTGGGTGCATAAAGTTTATTAATGCATCCCTTTGCTCTGTGGAGGTCTCACAGATATTCCCAATCCACCACACGTTTTCATAGATGCATGCAACATATTGTCCTGGTTGGAGAGCAGACATTAATATACCTCCTTCATTACTGTGAACCATTTTAGCTAGAAAAGATGAACAATCATTTGAAACTCTGCTGACCTGAATTGTTGTTTCATCAATAGGTAAAAAGTGATGATTTTCTCTAGTGTCTGCTACAGTTTGTCCAAGTTTAAACCTCTCTTCTTGTGACGCAATATTTTTTTCAATTTCATCTTTACTGACGAAAACAAATTTAATTCCATTAATGTTTTCAGAGCAGAAGTGAAACAGATCTAGGGGAATAAGAATTTGTCCATTAAGTGGCCATTGCACGCTTGCTCTTGCTGCTAACCGCTTTGTTGTACCTCCAATCCCATCTCAAGGTGATTTCCCACGACTAGTAGCAAAAAAATTCCATTCGGCTGTCATTCCAAAATCACTCTTATGATAGCACAAATTTAGGAAATTCTTGAAATTTTTATATTGAGCACTGGAGCCATCACTGAAATAATGAATGTGGGATATCTGTGCAAACCGTGCTTTTATATATTTGATGAGCTCCTTGATAAAAACGTGTACTGTAATAGTGTCCTGCCGCAAACAATCACTGATAATGCAAAAACTTAAAGATTCTACTTTCTCATTTTCACAAAAGTACATAACAAATGGATGAATTGTTGTTTGACTATTGTCCCAGTGGAAGCCTTGCACAGCATCCTGAATGATAAAAGAATAATTTTCTGCAAAATCCATTAGGACAACAAGCTCTTTGTCTTTCAGATGACATTTAAGGCCTTTAGGATGCAAGCTTTGATGCTTGGCAATGTAATGATGGCATGACAGGCTCCATGTTTTATTTTTTACATCTTCAATAAATTCATCCACTACCATTTGCTTCATGTCCAGTGTGGCCCGATCAGTATGTATCCATTGCTTAAACACAATAACTCCCTGTGGCTCATGATCTAGGAAATAGCTGGCAATTTCAGATGCTATAGCTTCGGGCCCAGGACACCTTTCACAGTGATGTAGCCTGCACTGTTTAGAGTTCAAACTGCAAACTGCCTTGCTGAGAATCTCCTTATATGCGGTGCATTTAAGTTCTAAGGCCTCCGATTTTTTTTCTAATTAACAGCTCACCCGAAATCGAATGAAACTGGTGTTACTTCTCGATGTAATCACCCTGCAGACGTACACATTTTTCACAATGCTGACGCCATGATTCCATGGCAGCGGAGAAGGCTTCTTTAGGAGTCTGTTTTGAGCACTGGAAAATCGCTGAGGCAATAGCAGCACGGCTGGTGAATGTGCGGCCACAGAGAGTGTCTTTCATTGTTGGAAAAAGCCAAAAGTCACTAGGAGCCAGGTCAGGTGAGTAGGGAGCATGAGGAATCACTTCAAAGTAGTTATCACAAAGAAACTGTTGCGTAATGTTAGCTCGATGTGTGGGTGCGTTGTCTTGGTGGAACAACACACGCGCAACCCTTCCCGGACGTTTTTGTTGCAGTGCAGGAAGGAATTTATTCTCCAAAACATTTTCGTAGTATGCACCTGTTACCGTAGTGCCCTTTGGAACGCAATGGGTAAGGATTACGCCCTCGCTGTCCAGAACATGGACACCATCATTTTTTCAGCATTGGCGGTTATCCGAAACTTTTTTGGTGGCGGTGAATCTGTGTGCTTCCATTGAGCTGACTGGCGCTTTGTTTCTGGATTAAAAAATGGCATCCACATCTCATCCATTGTCACAACCGACGAAAAGAAAGTCCCATTCATGCTGTCGTTGCGCGTCAACATTGCTTGGCAACATGCCACACGGGCAGCCATGTGGTCATCTGTCAGCATTCGTGGCACCCATCTGGATGACACTTTTCGCATTTTCAGGTCGTTATGCAGGATTGTGTGCACAGAACCCACAGAAATGCCAACTCTGGAGGCAATCTGTTCAACAGTCATTCGGCGATCCCCCAAAACAATTCTCTCCACTTTCTCGATCATGTCGTCAGACTGGCTTGTGCAAGCCCGAGGTTGTTTCGGTTTGTTGTCACACGATGTTCTGCCTTCATTATACTGTCGTACCCACGAACGCACTTTCAACACATCCGTAATTCCATCACCACATGTCTCCTTCAACTGTCGATGAATTTCAATTGGTTTCACACCACGCAAATTCTGAAAACGAATAATTGCACACTGTTCAAGTAAGGAAAACGTCGCCATTTTAAGTATTTAAAACAGTTCTCATTCTCGCCGCTGGCGGTAAAATTCCATCTCCCGTACGGTGCTGCCATCTCTGGGACATATTGACAATGAACACGGCCTCATTTTAAAACAATGCGGATGTTTCTATCTCTTTCCAGTCCAAAGAAAAAAAATCGGAAGCCTTAGAACTTGAATGCACCTCGTAATTTTCATGTATACCAGCTCCGCTAAGCATAAGCTTAACATTTTGGTGGACTGCACAGACACAAACTGCATGCATTCCAGCAGATCCTACTGTTACACACCATTTGGGTCTAAGTTCACAAAACTTTGAGAACCCTATTTCTGGACCATTTATTTTCTTGTAGATAACATACGAGGGCAGTTCAATAAGTAATGCAACACTTTTTTTTCTCGGCCAATTTTGGTTGAAAAAACCGGAAATTTCTTGTGGAATATTTTCAAATATTCCCGCTTCGTCTCGTATAGTTTCATTGACTTCCGACAGGTGGCAGCGCTGTACGGAGCTGTTAGAATGCGTCTGTAACGGATGTGCGTTGCAAACAACGGGCAGTGATCGAGTTTCTTTTGGCGGAAAACCAGGGCATCTCAGATATTCATAGGCGCTTGCAGAATGTCTACGGTGATCTGGCAGTGGACAAAAGCACGGTGAGTCGTTGGGCAAAGCGTGTGTCATCATCGTCGCAAGGTCAAGCAAGACTGACTGATCTCCCGCGTGCGGGCCGGCCGTGCACAGCTGTGACTCCTGCAATGGCGGAGCATGCGAACACACTCGTTGGAGATGATCGACGGATCACCATCAAACAACTCAGTGCTCAACTTGACATCTCTGTTGGTAGTGCTGTCACAATTGTTCACCAGTTGGGATATTCAAAGGTTTGTTCCCGCTGGGTCCCTCGTTGTCTAACCGAACACCATAAAGAGCAAAGGAGAACCATCTGTGCGGAATTGCTTGCTCGTCATGTGGCTGAGGGTGACAATTTCTTGTCAAAGATTGTTACAGGCGATGAAACATGGGTTCATCACTTCGAACCTGAAACAAAACGGTAATCAATGGAGTGGCGCCACACCCACTCCCCTACCAAGAAAAAGTTTAAAGCCATACCCTCAGCTGGTAAAGTCATGGTTACAGTCTTCTGGGACGCTGAAGGGGTTATTCTGATCGATGTCCTTACCCATGGTCAAACGATCAACTCTGAAGTGTATTGTGCTACTCTTCAGAAATTGAAGAAACGACTTCAGCGTGTTCGTAGGCACAAAAATCTGAACGAACTTCTCCTTCTTCATGACAACGCAAGACCTCACACGAGTCTTCGCGCCCGAGAGGAGCTCACAAAACTTCAGTGAACTGTTCTTCCTCATGCACCCTACAGCCCCGATCTCGCACCGTCGGATTTCCATATGTTTGGCCCAATGAAGGATGCAATCCGTGGGAGGCACTACGCGGATGATGAAGAAGTTATTGATGCAGCACGACGTTGGCTCCGACATCAACCAGTGGAATGGTACCGTGCAGGCATACAGGCCCTCATTTCAAGGTGGCGTAAGGCCGTAGCATTGAATGGAGATTACGTTGAAAAATAGTGTTGTGTAGCTAAAAGATTGGGGAATAACCTGGTGTATTTCAATGCTGAATAAAACAAACCCTGTTTCAGAAAAAAAATGTGTTGCATTACTTATTGAACTGCCCTCGTATATTTCCCATAAATTGCAAAGTAACAATCTTTTCTGCATGTATGTCTTTCTATCCAAAAGTCTAACTGAAATACTATCTTTTTTTCCAGGGCACACCCTACTATACTCATCATCTTCAAAAACATTTCGCACTCTACTAGCAACTTCTGCTGGTAATTTCCTGCTTTGCCTATTTTCGTTGCCAGAATGCCCTTCTCCGCCTTAAGCTTCCGAGCATTCTTCACCATTCTTTTGCACACGCTGAACTGAGCTACTGTTTGTCTGACTGTCCAACTTACAGGTGCCAAGGTTAAAATTTGCATCTGTCCTTTATGAATTGCATTCTGCATCTTGGCTTTCAGTTCAGTCAGCAAATGTGCATAGTCGGCACAGTTTCCACATTCCTTAATTTCACTAGCATCTTCAATTTGTCGGTTTACTCCCATTGCATTTACAAGTCTGTTTTTAATCACATTTTGAGCCTTTTGAATTTTCTTCTTCACATATTGGGTCTTATCTCTGTAGCTTACCGTTCTCTTCAGGGGTGAAATACCGATAGACAATAAGCTACTATTTAATTCTTCTTTTGGTGTAAAGTCCTCATCAGAATGTGATGATGAGGCTGATAAAGCTTCGTACAAGTGTTTACTTAAGGTAGTCCTGCAAGCTGGACAAATTTTCTGACCTGGCTTTATGTTATTGACAAGCTGCTTCTTCAACATATCAGAAGCCTTATTAGTTGTTTCAGTATTGATGTGTCGACAGAAGTGCCGACACAGTGTTATTTTGAGGGGGCCGATAGGCACGCTATCTAACGCAGACGGGCGTGAATTCTGGAACAGGATAACTCTTGAATGGTAGCAAGAAAAGTACGTAGCTGCTTTATACTTAACTTTAATGACGCCTTGTGATACATCTCTCTTGACTATACAAATGCGACTCGTAAGATACATGCACTGTTACAATTGGCGCCTTGCTAGGTCGTAGCCATGGACTTAGCAGAAGGCTATTCTAACTGACTCTCGGCAAATGAGAGGAAGGCTTCGTCCGTATTGTCGCTAGCAATGTCGTCCGTACAACTGGGGCGAGTGCTCTCTCGTATATCGAGACCTGCCTTGTGGTGGCGCTAGGTCTGCGATCACACAGTGGCGACACGCGGGTCCGACATGTACTAAATGGACCGCGGCCGATTTAAGCTACCACCTAGCAAGTGTGGTGTCTGGCGGTGACACTACAAGTATCAAGAGTGCGAATTCCTGCCTTAACATTATGATTCACCTTCCCAAAGGGATTGAAGCATTTTTTTTGTAACCTCTCATATTGTGTCAATAACGGGGCTTCATGGTGTAGGCGAACTTGAGAGGTATTGTCCAGCTTTGCTTCAGAACGTCGGACCAACAACTCTTTTTCCTCATCATTAAAATCAGCAAACCATTTTAAAGCAGCTTTTTTGGCAAAGAAAGTGACATGACCCTTTGTTCCACTATCTTCTTGCCCAATTGAGCAGGAAGGTATGCTGTTCCCTTCTGCATCCATCTCTAATCAGTAACTAAATAATGTATTTGGCCTCTAAGTGCAAATTTTAATCTGCTTAAATTTCAGACAAATTGCTACTGAATGAAATTATACACAATGTATAATACCAATGAAAAAATCTAATAAGAGATATATGCTATAAAAGACACAATCAAAACAATTTTTTGTAAATTAGATTACAAACTTTGATGGTCCTATGAATCACTTAAAAAGCCACGCTCAGTCAAGAGAACCCACTCACTATGCTGCAAACACACCACTGAATTACTGACTGTTCAAACAAGGCTCACGATAATGAAACAATCTGATTGTTAAATTAATTGTTGCCATTATATTTTCTATAAACAGTGAATCTTGTGAATTTTCTCTGTGAAACTAGTGGTTACGTATTTACCAAGGTAGTAGGCTACATTTAAGTGTGATTAAATACAAAATTAAAACTCTTAGATGTTTAACCAACCAATTTCACATGTTTCCCTAATAACTTTAAGACAAAAATTCACAGGTTACAACACCTAGGTATTAAAAATCTCTGGAATATTGATTGGAAAATTTACATCACTTGATGCATGATTCAAGCAAACCGATTCTTTTTTGGAAAATGTTTTATACAATTGAATCCAAAACTTAGGTCTTCATTTTCCACTTCAAAATATTTACAATTTTGAGAAGTACAAAAAATATGAAGCAATTATTCATTGAATTCTTTATGACTTTTTTAAAACAAATGAGAAGAGTTTTATGCCGATGAACACTTACGATAAAAGCAGAAGGGCTACTTCTCATAGTTTTCAAGTTTTTCTGACAGCCTCGTTGCCTATTTACCAGAACTTTTTATTTCAATTATTCAAGGCACTAATAAACATTTATTAGGCATAATAAAAGGTTTCAGGTATAATTTGAGTGCCAGAAAAACGTGTTCAAACTTCCAGTGCGCCTCTTTGATGATGCTACTTTTTAGGGCCTTATATGCTTGCATTGCAAAACTAAATCCACTTTTATACATAGTTTAGAATATGCTCTTTCTAATGACCATAATTTAGAAGAGTTTGGAGAAAACATTTTTTTGAAAAATTTGACTAAAAATACCCATTTTTAGCACTTTTTGAAAAATCGTCAACTTCACCCTACATTTGTGAAATAATGGATAGCAATAGGAGAATGAAATTTTATATTCTAAGACCTTGTGTTGGTGAGTTATGGTGTGTAAAGTTTCATGTACATCCCACAATTACTTTTGGAGATATAAAAAACTAAAATTCGCATTTTTTTTTAAACAGCTATTTTTTCGCCCAACTTTGCTTCAAATTATCTATATGAAAATTGCTCAGAAATCCTTTTCTTAATATTTTACTTTAAAGAGCTCTAAAAGTTGTATAAGATGGCCAAGTTTTGTTTCTTTCATGCAAATACTTACAGATATCTCATCTCAAAGCTGCTGAAAATTCAAGGATGCACTATTGGAAGCTGTGCTATGGTTTCAAACAAGTGACTGTATCTCTGCAAGTATTGAATTTCTGAAACTGAAGCTTTACCAGTGTTCATTGAGAACATGTGTGAATGTTCATGCAAAATTTCACCAAAATCCATGATGGTCATGTGGGAACATTTCTCGATATTACACCACTTGGCACAGAATGGCCCAGGACCAACCTGCTCAATCAATGCCATATTTATTAGCTGGGCATTTATTGGGAAATGCAACAGATGTGTGCAGCCACAGGCAGTCCCACATGGTGCTTTTTCGCCTTGGCCAGTAACCACCAAAACTTAGGAGTGTGTGCACCTCAATTTTGCAACCCCTTTTCTGAATACCAAATGGTTCCTCATCTTCGACATTTTTTCCAGATTTCCACACTTTGTTAATTGCCTTACAACCATGGTGGAATACACAGTGATGGTACTGTCAGAGATATCCATCATACAGGACCTATCGCAAATATTAGGGCCCTAATTTTGGTCCCAAGACAGTCAGTCCACGGTCGATTTTCAGACGAGAAACCCGTGCTGTTCAGGTCAACAACAATGCATCAACTTAACTGTGAAATAAGTGTAGGACAAATAGGCTGCATGTTAAAATAATGGCAGTGTCTATTCAATACGTACTGTATTATTCTGCAAGAACCATGGACTGCATGGTTAGGTTTTTACTGCTCATAGATATTCAACAGTAAACTATTGTAGCAGTATGTTAATGTTTGCTTGCAATCTATTAATGAGGTTTATCAAAGTTAACCAATAATGGACTGGCCATATAACTGCATATTGTTGTTGTTGGTGGTGGTGGTGGTGGTGGGAGAGGGGGGGGGGGGGGGGGGAGGGAGGCTGTGAACAGTGAAAGTAAAGAACTGTGAAACACAAATGTGCACCTTTCGGGTACATCATTCAAAGTAGTCAATGTTGAACTCCCACCCCCCACTTTTCAGCCAGTATAGCAATAGCTACCACTTGGTTCAAGAATCATAAAAGAAGGTTGTACACATGGAAGAATCCTGGAGATACTAGAAGGTATCAGATAGATTATGTAATGGTAAGACAAGAGATTTAGGAAACAGGTTTTAAATTGTAAGACATTTCCAGGGGCAGATGTGGACTCTGACCACAATCTATTGGTTATGAACTGTAGATTAAAACTCAAGAAACTGCAAAAAGATGGGAATTTAAGGAGATGGGACCTGGAGAAACTGACTAAACCAGAGGTTGTACAGAGTTTCAGGGAGAGCATAAGTAAACAATTGTCACAAATGGGGGAAAGAAATACAGTAGAAGAAGAATGGGTAGCTGTGAGGGATGAAGTAGTGAAGGCAGCAGAGGATCAAGTAGGTAAACAGTCGAGGGCTAGTAGAAATCCTTGGGTAACAGAAGAAATATTGAATTTAATTGATGAAAGGAGAAAATATAAAAATGTAGTAAATGAGGCAGGCAAAAAGGAATACAAACGTCTCAAAAATGAGATCGACAGGAAGTGCAAATTGGCTAAGCAGGGATGGCTAGAGGACAAATGTAAGGATGTAGAGGCTTATCTCACTAGGGGTAAGATAGATACTGCCTACAAGAAAATTAAAGAGACCTTTGGAGAAAAGAGAAAGCAAGCTTCTTCATTTCCCAGTACTTACTGCAACCTACATCCTTCTGAATCTGCTTAGTGTATTCATCTCTTGGTCTCCCTCTATGATTTTTACCCTCCACGCTGCCCTGCAATGCTAAATTTGTGATCCCTTGATGCCTCAGAACGTGTCCTACCAACTGGTCCCTTCTTCTTAAGTTGTGCCACAAACTCCTCTTCTCCCCAATTCCATTCAATACCTCCTCATTAGTTATGTGATCTACCCATTTAATCTTCAGCATTCTTCTGTAGCACCACATTTCGAAAGCTTCTATTCTCATCTTGTCCAAACTATTTATCGTCCATGTTTCACTTCCATACATGGCTACACTCCATACAAATACTTTCAGAAACGATTTCCTGACACTTAAATCTATACTTGATGTTAACAAATTTCTCTTCTTCAGAAACGCTTTCCTTGCCATTGCCAGTCTACATTTTATATCCTCTCTACTTCGACCATCATCAGTTATTTTGCTCCCCAAATAGAAAAACTCCTTTACTACTTTTAAGTGTCTCATTTCCTAATCTAATTCCCTCAGCATCATCCGACTTAATTCGACTACATTCCATTATGCTCATTTTGCTTTTGTTGATGTTCAACTTATATCCTTAATTTTGATTTGAGTAGGTGAATCTATTCATTAATGATTAGTAAATCTATGCTGCAGCACATCTTGAGTGTTTGCTATTTTGCAAGTGGGAAAGAGACCCAAATCTTTCAAGTTTAACCAGTTTCAGACAGTTATGACGGAGTAATGTCTCGTAGTGTAATGTGTACTTGATTTTCAAATTTTTTCTAGTCCCCACCTTTTGTATTATAGTCAATTTTAGTGCTAATTATTGTGATGGTATGAGAACAGTGTAAGGTATCTGTGAAGTAATGACTATCAATTTTAGTGTGAAACATTTTTTTCTTAGACCAAGTTAGAAGTAAAAATAAGTGTACTAAAGTAGGGTATTTTGTCTCATTTTTTCATGTGCTGTGCCTGAGGAGAACCACCTCCAAGGGTACCGATAGCAGTGCATTTCCTTAATAACTGCCACTTGGAACTGTTGAAGGCATGAACAACTTATTGAGAAAGTAGGCAAAAGCTCATTAAAAGTGTGAAAGTGCTTGTGAAAAATATTAAACACCACGCAAGTAAAATTTTCCATCTAAAAAGTGAACTGCATTGTGCACTGTAATTTTACTTTTTGCGACCCATGAGGATTTATCTTTTTAAGCACGACAGGACTTGTATAAAGTGGTATGTATCTTAAAATGTAATCTTTTTTTATCCAAAAAGGACATCACTTATGATGAAGATGCCTAATTTTTATTAAATATAACTTGTGGATATTTTGTGCAATTGTACAGTACACTGTATGTAAATATTCTGTATGGGGTTTTCATATGGCCATTTCATATAAGTAGAAATTTGAAAAACATATACAGTTTTGATAAGATTTCTTATGTTATATTTTTTTGTGTGTAGATTGTTAAATCCACTTTCTGAGGTCT
Source organism: Schistocerca serialis cubense (assembly GCF_023864345.2). NCBI lineage: Eukaryota > Metazoa > Arthropoda > Insecta > Orthoptera > Acrididae > Schistocerca > Schistocerca serialis. The sequence continues at coordinate 1,267,487,276 of NC_064638.1, read as the reverse complement.
CTTGTAGTCATTGAATTGCCCAGTTAGCTATTTGCAATATATCTGGTCAATCCAGTGAGGTGGGGATGTGATGAAGAAAGCTGGGGTATTTTTACCTCCCCTCTGGTTTTGCCATCCGCCTCCTTGAATTCATTGTTTTTTTTTTCATTTTGGACTAATTACCATTAACATGCATGAGTATAATCTGCATTATCATAAAAGAGAAAGATTGGCCCTCAGTATGTTTAATACTGAGATCTAATTGTGCTTAGTTTTATGTATGTACTTGATTTCCAAATTTATTTTGACTATTCCTAATACTTTTGTTATAGGGTGAAATCAGTAATTGCTTCGTAATTTAAACTCTATTGTTGATTATAAACAAATATAAATGCTGTAATAATTATAAACATTTGGAAGAACCATGAATAGCATTCTTTAGGTATTTATTCTGCTCTATTCGAAAATATATTAGCAAACCCAGCCCTTAATTAATTCCAAAGTAATTACCAGGTTTGTCAAAAGTGTTGTTTGTATAACTATATCTGTTAATTTCATCATTTAAACAAATAATACGGCTTAACCCTTGTAGTAGAAGAAACTGTTAAAAAGTCGGAATTTTTCTATATACGCAGTTAACTGAGTGAGTTACGTTTCAATTGTAATTTCTGCAAATTAAACATCGAACAATGTATAGTTTCAGTGCCTATTGTTGTGAGGATATATAAGGGCCCAATTTTTCGTCCCAAGGCAGTCAGTCAATGGCTGATTTTCAGACGAGAAACCCATGCTGGTTAGGTCAACCACAATGCATCAACTTAACTGTGAAATAAGTGTAAGACAAATAGGCCACTGTGAAAACAATAACAGTGTCTGTTCAATATGTACCGTATTCTTAGGCAAGAGTTGTGAGCTGTGAGGTTAGGTTTTTACTGCTCATAGATATTCAACAGTAAACTATTGTAGCAGTATGTTGATGTTTGCTTGCAACCTACCGTATTTATTCGAATCTAAGCCGCACTTTTTTTCCGGTTTTTGTAAGCCAAAAAACCGCCTGCGGCTTAGAATCGAGTGCAAAGCAAGCGAAAGTTCTGAAAAATGTTGGTAGGTGCTGCCACAACTAACTTTTGCCATCGAATATATGTAGCGCTACACAGGCATGCTTTGCAGGCACGAAAATAAATACTGGCGCCAAAACCTCTGCGTCAGTAAATAAATTAAAAAAATAGAGGTGGAAGACGAGCTTTTTTTCTCTGCCCCGAGTTTCGACCACTGCATTTTCATACATTATCCAAAGAAGTAAATACAAATTCCGTATTGTTCATCTTCAAATGTAGCAGTATTTCAATGTACTATGAAAATCCGACTGGCAAGACTGTTTGGGATGTTTGTCAATATGGCCAACTCTACATCCTGAATTTTTTCCTACCTGTGGGAAGAGATGGTTGCTAATAGGAACTTTTATGAATTGTGAATCACATGCAGTATTCTCTTCACTATAAGAATAATACGAATATAAACATTTTGCCATGTATTGTTTCGTGTTTGCTGCTATCTCATTTAAATCCTGTCTGCCTAATAAACTACGAAACTAGAGTGAGACAACAGCAAACGAGGAAATATATACACATCATGTCATGTTTATATTCATATTATTCTTATGCCTAATAGTGATACAGTCAGAAATGAAGCACGGCAATTGACTGGATCTAAATCTAAGATGACTCTAATTTCTGTGCAGAATGTAATGTATCAAGAATCAAGAATTTTATTCACCGTAGATCATTTTACAATGATATTGGCTTCATCATACAAGATGTACTAGTACATACAGAATAATAAAATAAACTTCTGTCAATACATTATAGAATACATTTGAAGCATGGCAGTGTACCAAATTACAAAGGATAGCTTTTAACGGTTAACACAACAAGCTATCTTATAATCTAATATAATATGGTATTTTATTGTTTATAGTATAAACTTTGTAATTACACACGATTAACCACAGCACAAAATAATATGTTTAACTACAGACAACTTTTAAATGCTTATATTCTCCTCAGGCATCTCAAAGAATTCTTTTATGTTATAGAATGGATGATCTGACAGCCAGCTGTACCACTTAATTTTAAAAGAATTTGTATCCATAGACTGAACATGAACTGGCAGTTTATTGAACATTTTGAGTGGGTTAACTTTGTAGGAATTTCCTGTTCTCGCTAATCTGTGGCGCGGTATGTCTAAATTACCGTTAGCCCTGGTGTTGTGTTCGTGTATTTCCCTTCTGGCAATAAATTCTGAAATATTATTTTTAATACAGACACATAGATGTATAGATTTATAATTGTAAGTATTCTGAGTCTGGAAAAAAGAGGACGACAGTGCTCCCTATGACCTCTTTTACATATTATACGTATGACTTTTTTTTGTAATTTCAATACGTTTTTGATGTGAGGGGAGTGCCCCCATATAATCAGACCATATGAAATATGTGACTGGAATAGCCCAAAGTATGTCACCCTGAGGTACTCCAAGCTCACTACCTCCCTTAGTTTCAAGAGAAGGTATGCCACCCGAGATATTTTTTCACATACATGATTGACATGTTCCTCCCAATATAGTTTTGAGTCAATGTGAATACCTAAGAGTTTTACCGACTTATTGCCTACTTCATTTGATGTTCCCATTAGAAGTTGTTGTGTTTTGTCAGGGTTGCATAGGAGCTTATTGGCTGCAAACCAGTCCAGGGCCTTATCTAGTGTTTCTTTTGTTAGGTTATTCAGATCTGAAATGTTCTGATGTGTGGTAAGTAGTGTTGTATCGTCAGCATAACACACAACAGGGTAAGCTATATTTTTAGGTAAATCATTAATAGCGACAATGAAGAAGGGTCCAAGGATAGACCCTTGTGGTACACCTGTGCTGATTTCCATGATGGAAGAATTTAAATTTCTGACTGAAATGAATTGTTTTCGGTTACTTAAATAAGAATTTATTACAGATAAAGTGCTAAAGAGGCACGTGCAAAGATTTTCAAACGGAGAACAATTTTCGCTAAACTCTCGTTCAGAACATCTTCTATCATACGCAGTCTATTATTTGGTTCTTGTTGATCAGTATAAAAAAAAGCAGCAGTGTAGGTAGCAACAAATAGCAGTCTCTTGCCATTGTTTTGCTAATGAGACGATTCCTCTCCTTTTTTTTAATTGTAAGCGGCGGTAGCGTGCACAAAAGCAAGACTCTTACCAGATCAAAGAAAAATAAGCAATCAATTCAAACCAGACGAAGCATGTGAAAAAGGAAGGGTACCCGTATAAATACAGATGGAGCGCCTGACACATAGCAATGGCTACCTGGTAAAGTTTAACTGCTAAGCTTACGACTCGAACCAAACTACTGTGGCTGTATGGTCATTCACTTGACCTAAATTGTGTCTCATATTACAATGGACCAACTTTGTTTCGATTTGGAGGTGCGGCCAAACACTTTTCTCTCCCCTTGAATGTCGAGTCTCAAATTTCTGGTGCAGCTTAGATTTGGGAAAATTTTTTTTCCCTTGATTTCGAGTCTCATTTTTTAGGTGCGGCTTAGATTCAAGTGCAGCTTAGATTCGAGTAAATACGGTATTAATGAGGCTCATTAAAGTTAACCAATAGTGGACTGGCCATGTAACTGTGTATTGTTGGGGGCGGGGGGTTGCAAACAGCGAAAGAAAGGAAATGTGCACCTGTCGGCTACATCATTTAAAGTAGTCAGTGTTGAACTTCCACCCCCCCCCCCCCCCCCCCCCCCCCATTTTTCTGCCAGCACAGCAATGGAGTATATCGACACCGAGGGCAATCAACAAGGAAATAAAACAGGGGAACGTTACAGTAGGGCAGCTAGGTGCATTTGGCGAGGTTAGACGGAGGGCAGAGGAAAGTTGGAGGGGGGTAGTGGAAAAGGAGAGAACTGAAAAGACTGGGTGCGATGATGGAATGAGGGCTATGTGGTGCTGGAATGGGAACAAGGGAGGGGCTGAATGAGTGAGGACAATGATTAACAAACGTTGAGGCTAGGAGGGTTGTGGGAACATAGGATATATTGCAGCAAAAGATCCCACCAGCGCAATTCAGAAAAGCTGGTGTTGGTGAGAAGGATCCATATGGCACAGGCTGTGAAGCAGTCACTGAAATGAAGGATGTCGTGTTGGGCAGCATTGTGCATAACAGAGATGGGAGCTGGGTAATACAATGAAAGATGGAGTGAAGCACAGAGTAGTTAATGTGAAGAAATGCTGAGATGGAAGAAATTAATGTAAATTAAGGCCAGGTGAGTGGCGAGAACCAAGGATGTGTTGTAGTGCTAGTTCCCACCTGCAGAGTTCTAAGAAACTGGTGCTGGGGGGAGAATCCAGATAGCGCATGTGGTGAAACATGCACCGAAGTCACGATTGTCATGTTGTAGACCATGCTCTGCTACAGGCTATTGTGTGTTACCAGTATACATGCCCTGCCTATGCCCATTCAACCTGATTGATAATTTGGTGGTAGTCATAATGATGTAGAAGGCCAAACAGTGTTTACATAACAGGTGGTATCTGACATGTCGTTTCACAGGTGGCTTTCCCTTTGATAGTATATGTATTGCCAGTTACAGGGCTGCTACAGGTAGTGGTAGGAGGGTGCATAGGGCAAGTCTTGCAGTGGGGATGGTAACAGGGCTAGGAGCCATAGGGTAGGGAGATGGATGCAGAAGGAGCATAGGGACTGACAAGAATATTGTGGAGATTTGGAGGGTGACAGGGGATCTCATTTCAGGCCACAATTTTTGGAAGTCATGGCCCTGTCGAAGTAGCTGATTAATACATTCGGGACCAGGATAATATTGAGTGAATAGTGGTGTGCTCTGAAGTTGGTTTTTGGAGGCATCAGCAGTACCAAGTTGGATGTGATGGCCCAGGAAATCCGCTTTTGAAATAACCTGGTGGGGTAATTAGGTGCAGGTGCTGAGGTGAGGATGGTGGTTTCTTGCTGTAAAGAGTCTGTATTCGAACAAATACATTTGCCTTGGATGCCAAGGCTGCATGGGAGAGAACTCCGCAGGTGGGAACTAGGGCTATAACATGTCCTTGATTTTCGCCACCCACCTGGCCTTAACTTACGTTAATTTCTTCTGTCTCAGCATTTCTTCATAGTAATTACTCTTTGCTTCACTCCATTTTAGTTTTCAACATTTTTCATTGTCTTACCCATCTATTTTTCACCTCCCTTCTCCCACCTCTGTTATGCACAATGCATTTAGCTTTTCCCTCTTATTAACTCATGCATGATGTTTAAGCAGTAATCTCTGTCTGCGTATTATCTTGTCTTCCACCTTTAATCTCTCAGGTTTTCAGATCTCGTCCAATGCAGTCCGCAACAATCAGTCTTTCTCATCCCATGCGGTAAGTCTCCTCTGACCCATGGTTCTGGGTGACTTTCCCAAAATCTACCCCTTTTCCTAGAACTGTCTAGTACTTTTCTTTCACCCCACTTCCTTCCCTTCAACCCTTCTGCCTGAAGAAGGAGCTACTGGCTCCGAATGCTTGCCGGTTACAACCGCCTTTTATGTGTGAGTTCTGCCACCACTTGGTGAGTAGAGTTTTTATCTATCCAATTTAATTATTGTGTCATACATTGATTGTTTTCATTTCTTGTGTGTATGACAATCACTGGTGGGTGGGACAAATAATTAATTTTTCTCATAAGCCACAAGATGTATCCATCTTCTTTATGACACACTGTGATCTGGCAAATTCTTTCCAAAAGCCATTATCAACAGCTCAGTGTGCAGTTCCCATTTCCCTAGTACTGCTCTTGTTGGATCATCCTTGTCCATGTGAAATTCAGATTGGCTAATCATGTTCAATTAGGAGCAGATAAAAAAAAAAATCCTTTTCAACAGTGCAGTGTTGATTGTTGCAGTGTGGGCAATTCTAATTGATGGAATGTCATAAAGAAATAGAATCATGACAGAAGGCAACAAAAATTTGTGAATAATGCCAGAAACAGAAAAATATACATACAAAGCTATTTTCTATAGCTAATTATTTTTACAAAATGCCTGAACAAAATGAACAATTATTTTCCCACTCATTTATTATTTTCTGACTATGATATCCCAGTTTTACACTACATTTACTCAACATCAGCAAAGAGGTTTGCTTTTTATGTTGGCAGTTATTTAAATTCGGGTTGCAGTGATTGTTGTTGTTTTAATTCTTAAGTTTCAAGAGCAAAACATTATCTTTTAGACAAACTTCAGTTTTTAAGGAAAGGTAAGCTATAAAAAGTGTGAAAAAGTTTACCCTCTAACTCAGCGTATTTTAGGTTACACATAAGAAAAAAAATAATAAAAGCATGCGGTGATCCATAAGGCAGCTTTTAAGTTTTAAATGATCATTTATAAATATTAAAAGAAATTGTGTGCCACCTGTGACAGTTTTTTGGATGTTACTAAAACGTACACCATTTAACACTTCTTGTCATTTTATTTTTATTTTTATTTATTTATTTCTTGTTCCGTAGATCCAGTTAGTGAGTCAATCACAAGGATATGGAACGTGTCAAATTGTACAGGTTTCAATTTAAACTTACAATAAATACAAGGGCAATTCAATGGCAAATTGTACATAGTTTATGTAAGACATACTATAAATACAATATAATGGAAGGAAACATTCCACGTGGGAAAAATTATATATAAAAACAAAGATGAGGTGACTTACCGAACAAAAACGCTGGCAGGTCGATAGACACACAAACAAACACAAACATACACACAAAATTCAAGCTTTCGCAACAAATTGTTGCCTCATCAGGAAAGAGGGAAGGAGAGGGGAAGACGAAAGGAAGTGGGTTTTAAAGGAGAGGGTAAGGAGTCGTTCCAATCCCGGGAGCGGAAAGACTTACCTTAGGGGGAAAAAAGGACAGGTATACACTCGCACACACGCACATATCCATCTGTTTGTGAATGGACTGGAGTAGGAGGTGGAGGGAGGATGTATGGGTCTTGTATATACGTCTATTACAGGGGTATGAGCCATGAGGTAAGGGGTTTGGACAGGAGTTGTGTAGGGATGGACGACTATACTGTGTAGGTTCAGTGGACGGCAGAATACCACTGTGGGAGGGGTGGGAAGGATAGTGGGCAGGACATTTCTTATTTCAGGACACAAAGAGAGGTAGTCGAAACCAAGGAGGAGAATGTAATTCAGTTACATCAGTCCTGGGTGGTACTGAGTTATGAGGGGAATGCTCCTCTGTGGCCGGACGGTGGGACTTTGGGAGGTGGTAGGAGACTGGAAAGATAAGGCATGAGAGATTTGTTTTTGTACAAGGTTGGGAGTATAAGTACAGCCTGTGAAGGCTTCAGGAGACCCTCAGTATATTTCGAGATCAACTGCTCATAACTGCAGATGTGAAGACCATGGGCGGCTAGGCTCTATAGAAGGGACTTCTTGGTATGGAACGGGTGGCAGCTGTCAAAGTGGAGGTATTGCTGCTGGTTAGTAGGTCTGATACAGACGGAGGTACTGATTTAGCCATCTTTTAGGTGGAAGTCAACGTCTAGTAACATGCTTTGTTGGGTTGAGTAGGACCAGGTGAAGCAAATGGGGGAGAAGTGGTTGAGGTTCTGGAGGAATGTGGCTAGGGTGTCCTTACCCTCGATCCAGATCACAAAGATGTCATCAACGAATCCAAACCAAGTGAGGGGTTTATGATTCTGGGTGTATAGGAAGGATTCCTCTAGATGACCCATGAATAGGTCGGCATAGGATGGTGCCATGCAGGTGCCAATGGCCATACCACTGATTTGTTTGTAAGTAAAGCTTTCCAACAGGAAGTAACTGTGGATGAGGATATAGTTGGTCACGGTGACTGGGAAGGAGGTTGTTAGTTTGGGATATGTCAGGCATTGGGAAAGGTATTGTTCAATAGCAGTAACACCATGGGTATTAGAGATGTTAGTGTAAAGGGAGGTGGCATCAATAGTGACGAACAGGGCACCATGAGATAAAGGGACAGGAACTGTGGAGAGTTGGTACAGGAAATGGTTGGTATCTTTTATATAGGAGGGTAGGTTCTGGGTAATAGGTTGCAGGTGTTGGTCTATCAGAGCAAAGATTCTCTCAGTGGGGGTACAATAACTGGCCGCAGTGGGGTGTCCTGTGTGGTTGGGGTTTATGGAGTTCAGGAAGTATGTAGAAGGTAGGAGTGCAGGGAATGGTAAGGGTGAGCAGAGAGATGGACACTGGGGAGAGGTTCTGGGATGGGCCTAAAGATTTGAAAACTGAGTGGAGATCCTGCTGGATTTGAGTCATTCCATGTCAAATCAACACACTTTAAACAAAAATTTTACCTCACCCTCTTAGATTTTGCTGAAAGTTGGTATACTTATAGTGGCTGCTGAAACTAAGAACAATACCAAATTTCAATTTTTTTACCTCAAACCATTCCTGAAATATGGTCATGTAAACTTTTCAAAAACTGGCCAAAAATGTGTGAACGAACTTTTTTTAAATTGCCCTAGGAGCTGCCCTAATTGAGCTAGAGAACTGGGAAAGGTGTCATTTTGCAGCATTTTTCATGCTCTTCCCAGTGATGGACAAAACAACATAGCTTCTAATTAATAACCTTTTTTAAAATGGTAATTAAAATTTTGATTTAATTTTTTTACAAAAAGTACATAATTGAAAATTTTCAAAATATTTCCATAACTAGTTCATACTGTTGTAAATCACATGGCAAAATATAAATGTGGGATGATGATGGGTTCATTGTTAAAAAAAATTATTCCAGACTCTTGTTTCTCACTAACGGCCCTAGTTTGACCAAACTGAGCTTTAAGATAGTACGTCAGTAGAGGACCGTATACTTATCCTGCACATGCAGATGTCCTGTGGGTGTCAGTTGTGGATGTTCTCACAAAAGTGAATCCATTTACTCTGACAGGGAGAACATACATTCTTAATGAAAGTGATGTAAACCAAACCCAGTCAGCTTTATTAAAATGTAATATGTGAAGTTCCAAGACAATTTATTGGGAAACTGTTTTCAACTCAAAACTTAATTTTTGTCTCAGGTTAGTGTTAATATATTTTATAAAAAGTTGTTTCAAAATTATTGTTAGTACCTATTGTGTTAAATTTAGCTATGTACAGGTACCTGTTACTCAAAAACAAGCATTACGTATTTAATTTGTTTAATAGTTCCATTTAAAACATCATGGACCAGAACTATTATGTAAATACTTGTACTTATTCATACTTTATTTCAGTTTGTAGTTAAATGCTCAATTTCTTGTTTTTGTTATATCGGTTAATATACTGTTAGTGAAGTTGTATGAAATTGAAATAAGCAATCAACTTAATTATAAAATATGCTGATTAAAAAAATGGCTCTGAGCACTATGGGACTCAATTGTTGAGGTCATTAGTCCCCTAGAACTTAGAACTAGTTAAACCTAACTAACCTAAGGACATCACAAACATCCATGCCCGAGGCAGGATTCGAACCTGCGACCGTAGCGGTCTTGCGGTTCCAGACTGCAGCGCCTTTAACCGCACGGCCACTTCGGCCGGCATATGCTGATTAGTTTTGGTTTAATAAGGTGATGTTTTGATATTTCTAATACTTTTTTACTTACCTTTCAGTATATTTTTAAAAAATTCCTGTTTGTTAAAGATCAATTTGGTCAAACTAGGGCCATTAGTGAGAAACAAGAGTCCGGAATAATTTTTTTTAACAATGAACCCATCATCATCCCACATTTATATTTTGCCATGTGATTTACAACAGTATGAACTAGTTATGGAAATATTTTGAAAATTTTCAATTATGTACTTTTTGTAAAAAAATTAAATCAAAATATTAATTACCATTTTCAAAAAGGTTATTAATTAGAAGCTATGTTTTTTGTCTATCACTGGAAATAGCATGAAAAATGCTGCAAAATGGCACCTTTCTCAGTTCTCTAGCTCAATTAGGGCAGCTCCTAAGACAATTCAAAAAAGTTCATTCACACATTTTTGGCTGGTTTTTGAAAAGTTTACATAGCCATATTTCAGGAATAGTTTGAGTTAAAAAATTGAAATTTGGTATTGTTCTTAGTTTCAGTGCCCACTATAAGTATACCAACTTTCAGCAAAATCTAAGAGGGTGAGGTAAAATAGGTGTGTTGATTTGACATGGAATGGCTCATTTCTGGAATGGGGCCACTGACGCAAAGTTTGTAGGTGGATGCATCTGACAGCTGGCAGGGTCCTTCTGCCATGTAATCCTTGCAGTACAAAACAACAATGGTGGAGCCTTTGTATGCAGGTAAGATTATGAGGTCAGGCTCAGTTTTTAGATTGTGGACTGTGGTTCTTTCTGCGGATGTAATGTTGGTTAGCATGATGACGGATTTGGGGAATGATGATGAGGCAAGCATTGAGGTTAAGAAATTCTGGAAAGTTAACAGGGAGTGATTTGGGGGCAGTAGGGAGGATCATGGTTGGCTGGAGGAGCGAATTGAGTTAGAGAGTGTTCAACATTGGTCTTTGGTTGAGTCTGATGGGTTGGGTTGGTGGCGAAAAAGTGTTTCCACTGTAGGGACCGAGAGAAGGAGAAAAGGTCTTTAACAAGTCCTGCACGATTGAATTTGGGAGTGAGGCAAAAGGTGAGACCTGCGGGCTTTCAAATTATAAAATGAGGTGTGATGGTGTGGGTGGCCCTCAACTACATACACACAGATTCAAAGATGAAATAGAAAAGTTTTGGCTGGTTTTGTTGTATATGGGCTGGGATACGTAGTTGCCACATTACAAGCAAAATACTGGTGAGTCTACAGTATACAATATGAATATACACATGAATCGAATGGTCGAAGGTTCCTATAACTCAGCAATTGCGAATTTTGAATGTTATATAGATATTTATAAATGAAAGATTGCAATTAAATAAATTCTACAGGTACTATTTTAATGACTTTAAATGATGGGTACGATAGCAGAAGTACCTTTAAGAATGCCCTTTATTACTGTAAAACACTTATTGGTGTCGATAGCCCAGCAATTAAATAAAATAGAAGTTGAATAACAGGGAAACAATAGATTCCTACTTCACGTAATTAGTTATACGCAACAACATAGCTCGCGAGATATTCACTTCTAAATGCATACTACGCCTTCACTGCAGAAGCCACGGAAATCTCAAAGTGCACAAGTCGACACTACGAAATATTTCTATCTCCCGCCACCATGCACAAACTGCTCCACTCTCCCAACGTAGTTCCTGCGACCGGCTGTCGCGCCATCCTGTTCAGCACTCTCTGTCCAGCACCTCCCATGTCCTGTCTGTCGCGCCATTCTGTTCAGAACTTCCCTGTCCTGTGCGACTGTCCCTCATGCCACACTGTTCAGAACTGCCTCATATCCTCTCTGGAAATGATGCTCCTCCCCAACCTACATACGTCTCTCCACGTGTCCCTCTTGGAAACCATTGCTGTGATAGGCTAGAGCACTCCCGCCCAGTCTCCAAGCCAATGCACACTCACAAACATAAAGAAACACATTCAAAATACTGGATTTACATTTAAATAACTTGAAATTAAATAAATATTCCTACAGCGGGGCCATAAACATGCTCCAACACACATTATTAAGTACATAAACAAATTAAATAAACATACATCATAGGAATAGAACAGAAACAGGCCAGTAGCCTAATGCCACTGTGTTCTAAAACACAGTAAATATTTGACCAATTTCTTCAAGAATAGTATATATCAGACACAAACACAGATACAGACAAATAAATATATTTATTTGTCATTGCGCATCAAGATGGGCGAGTGAGATCACAGGTATTTTATTCGTCTGGCAAAAGAACTTATTAAAGAAGAAATAGTGCCAAATTTAAATTTTCTTTGTTTTGTAAACTTGCTGTAGTGTCCGTTCTTGTCACACAATTGAATATTAGTGTCCCAGCAGTGCTTGTTCTTGAAAAAACTTGTCCTTTAGCTGAAGTCCCGATAATCGCGACATAACTCGAAATTTTGCTTGTGCTATTGATAGTTCAAAATTCGTTTAAAAAAAAATGCTACTAGTTTCATCAGTGTTTATTGTCACAATAAAAGTGTAATCAAATGTTTCTAAATCGTATTTAACTTACACATTTCATATTGTTTACTAGTTAGATAGACGCGATCTAGGCCTAAATTTTCCGAGTTATAAACATTTAAAAACCTGACCAAACACGCCTGATAACGTAAATTCTCTAAAAGCAAATTAATAACAAATTCATTTTTCTGTCATTGTATCTCTAAATCAGTATTAAAAAAATAATAATAATAATAAAAAAAAAACACCGCACATAAGACCTTTGTGTCATTTTTTGTTTACACACAGCCAATCTCGTGTCCTTGACAAACAATCTTTAAACTCAATTATTCTTTCGAAACTGACCATGAGTGAGAAATGTGGGAGCTGTTATAGGGTAGTGAATAGAAGGATTTGTTGCCAATCTTGTAGGAAAGGAAAATCTGTGCCCTTCAGGCACAGTTGGAGGAAGCAAGGGAGGAACTTACAAGGATAAAGGGAGATAGGGGGGTGGAGGGTGGTTAGGAAATGGCAGCTAGTAGGAGGATAGGAAGAAAGAGAACGCAATCTGACAGTTTTATCATCAACGCCAAAAACAGGTATCTACCACTGCCCGAGTTAAGTGGAGACGAGCCTCAGGTAGAACGAGGAGTAGGAAATGTGCAGCACACTTCAACCGAGGCCAAGAAGCATAGGAATGTACAAAGTGTTAGGAAGAAGAAAGTGCTGCTGCTAGGTAGTAGCCATGGGCGAGGTGTAGGCCCTCAGTTACAGGAAAGTTTAGGGGCAGCATACCAGGCCACCAGTATCTTCAAGCCAAATGCAGGGCTAAGTCATGTTATAGAGGACCTAGGGTCTTTATGTAAGGACTATACAAAAGAAGACCATGTAGTGATAGTGGGTTGGGCGGGAAACAGTTTGGACAGGGATGGGGCATTTGACATAGGCAGTGACCTGGACATGATAGCTTCCCTGCCTCTTGGCACCAACGTACACTTTGTTGAGCTGTTTTAGCGTCATGATCGACCACACCTTGATGGAGCTGTGAGGTGAATCAATGTGGGGTTAGGGATGGCTCTGAGGACAGCCAACTTTGCTCATGTTTCTCTGGTGCCTGTTGGGACTATCAACAGATGGGGTTTCACTAGGTATGCCCTACACATAAACAGGACTGGGAAGGGAAGATTGGTACAGGTGATTCATGAAAGTATAGGGGGTGGATCTCGGGCCACACATGGTGAAATACCTGTTGTCATAGGTAGGAAAAGTAGGTCTTTTTAGGATAAATCCAGACAACAGGTTCCCCTGCTTAAAGAGTATCTCCAGCACTTTAAAAAATACTGAAACAATCACTCCCAGGACAGATTTTGACACCTCAAATATCACATATACCAGATGTCACAAATAAAAACAGACTACTGGAAAGAGTAACATAGGGCATTTCACAGACTTAACAATCCCCCATCAAAACATGTCATCAATAAAAAATAAAATACAACTATTAGAAGTTTAGCTCCAATCTTTGAATTGCACAGTAGTTTGTATTACTTAGCAATGGTGTAGAGACACAAAAATGCAACATGTAGTATCATCATTGTATGAAAAGGAAACTCTTACTGCAGAACTACTTCAAGGGGTGGAGGATCATGCATTTATATCAGTAAAGGAACACAGTTCAAATCAAGACATGACCTCACTACCGTAAGTGAAGAGAAACACTTCAAAATATCACCTACTGAATTAATATCATGAAGAAATTAATCGTTTTATGTGTATATAGATCTCCCAGTGGTAGTGTGGACACTTTTTTCAGTAAGTTAACAGAAGTTCTAGATAAAGTCTCAAGTACAAAGGCCAACGTCATTCTGTGTGGAGACATTAACATCAACACCAACATCATAAATGAATCCAGCAGCACCTTCATAAACATCCTTCAAAGTTTCGGCATGACCCTAATGGTCAATAGTGCAACAAGGGTTACCACAATGACTTCATTGGTAGTTGACCATGTGGCCACAAATATGCACAGGGAAAAATGTGATGTAGCTGTAAAAGATCTCGGACTCTAAGACCATCTCTGTCAAATAACAACAGTAAAGTCAGGCATTGAATCATTCCCTAAACTACAAGCCTACAAATGACATCTATCAAAAATCAAAATCAAATATTTTGCAAAAGAACTAGAAAAACAAAGCTGGGCTGAAGTGCATAAGGAAACCAAAGTGAACATGAAATTCTCTATTCTCCACATTCTTTAAATTGAACTTTGAAAAGGCATTTCCAAAAGTATGAATATCTGTATTTAAAAAAAAAAAAAAAAAAAAAAAAAAAAAAAAAAAAAAAAAAAAAAAAAAAAACATATGGCTAACAGCAGGTATTAAGAAGTCCTCCCAAACACTTAAACACCTTAAATTTCTATCATAGATACAAAAATATCTAAGGAAGGTGCTGATTGCTGCAAAAAAAGTCATTTAATGACAAAATAATATATAATGCAGACAATAACAGCAAATCAGTATGGAATGTTATAAAAAAGGAAACGAGGAGAGGCAAACAAAAGCTGAATAACATACTGCTAAGGGGTGGGGGATAAAGTAATAAATGATCCACAGCACTTAGCAAACTATATAAACGAGCATTTTTCAAGTATTGCAGAGAAGTTACAACAAAAATTGCCCCAAACAAATGTTGTTGTTGTTGTTGTGATCTTCAGTCCTGAGACTGGTTTGATGCAGCTCTCCATGCTACTCTATCCTGTGCAAGCTTTTTCATCTCCCAGTACCTACTGCAACCTACATCCTTCTGAATCTGCTTTGTGTATTCATCTCTTGGTCTCCCTCTACGATTTTTACCCTCCACGCTGCCCTCCAATACTAAACTGGTGATCCCTTGATGCCTCAGAACATGTCCTACCAGCCGATCCCTTCTTCTGGTCAAGTTGTGCCACAAACTTCCCTTCTCCCCAATCCTATTCAATACTTCCTCATTAGTTATGTGATCTACCCATCTAATCTTCAGCATTCTTCTGTAGCACCACATTTCGAAAGCTTCTATTCTCTTCTTGTCCAAACTATTTATCGTCCATGTTTCACTTCCATACATGGCTACACTCCATACGAATACTTTCAGAAATGACTTCCTGACACTTAAATCAATACTGGATGTTAACAAATTTCTCTTCTTCAGAAACGCTTTCCTTGCCATTGCCAGCCTACATTTGATATCCTCTCTACTTCGGCCATCATCAGTTATTTTGCTCCCCAAATAGCAAAACTCCTTTACTACTTTAAGTGCCTCATTTCCTAATCTAATTCCCTCAGCATCACCCGACTTAATTAGACTACATTCCATTATCCTTGTTTTGCTTTTGTTGATGTTCATCTTATATCCTCCTTTCAAGACACTGTCCATTCTGCTCAACTGCTCTTCCAAGTTCTTTGCTGTCTCTGACAGAATTACAATGTCATCGGCAAACCTCAAAGTTTTTATTTCTTCTCCATGAATTTTAATACCTACTCCGAATTTTTCTTTTGTTTCCTTTACTGCTTGCTCAATATACAGATTGAACAACATCGGGGAGAGGCTACAACCCTGTCTTACTCCCTTCCCAACCACTGCTTCCCTTTCATGTCCCTCGACTCTTATAACTGCCATCTGGTTTCTGTACAAATTGTAAATAGCCTTTCGCTCCCTGTATTTTACCCCTGCCACCTTTAGAATTTGAAAGAGAGTATTCCAGTCAACATTGTCAAAAGCTTTCTCTAAGTCTACAAATGCTAGAAACGTAGGTTTGCCTTTCCTTAATCTTTCTTCTAAGATAAGTCGTAAGGTCAGTATTGCCTCACGTGTTCCAGTGTTTCTACGGAATCCAAACTGATCTTCCCCGAGGTTGGCTTCTACTAGTTTTTCCATTCGTCTGTAAAGAATTCGTGTTAGTATTTTGCAGCTGTGACTTATTAAGCTGATAGTTCGGTAATTTTCACATCTGTCAACACCTGCTTTCTTTGGGATTGGAATTATTATATTCTTCTTGAAGTCTGAGGGTATTTCGCCTATTTCATACATCTTGCTCACCAGATGGCAGAGTTTTGTCAGGACTGGCTCTCCCACGGCCGTCAGAAGTTCCAATGGAATATTGTCTACTCCGGGGGCCTTGTTTCGACTCAGGTCTTTCAGTGCTCTGTCAAACTCTTCACGCAGTATCATATCTCCCATTTCATCTTCATCTACATCCTCTTCCATTTCCATAATATTGTCCTCAAGTACATCGCCCTTGTATAGACCCTCTATATACTCCTTCCACCTTTCTGCTTTCCCTTCTTTGCTTAGAACTGGGTTTCCATCTGAGCTCTCGATATTCATACAAGTCGTTCTCTTATCTCCAAATGTCTCTTTAATTTTCCTGTAGGCGGTATCTATCTTACCCCTAGTGAGATAGTCCTCTACATCCTTACATTTGTCCTCTAGCCATCCCTGCTTAGCCATTTTGCACTTCCTGTCGATCTCATTTTTGAGACGTTTGTATTCCTTTTTGCCTGTTTCACTTACTGCATTTTTATATTATCTCCTTTCATCAATTAAATTCAGTATTTCTTCTGTTACCCAAGGATTTCTACTAGCCCTCGTCTTTTTACCTACTTGATCCTCTGCTGCCTTCACTACTTCATCCCTCAAAGCTACCCATTCTCCTTCCACTGTATTTATTTCCCCCATTCCTGTCAATTGCTCCCTTATGCTCTCCCTGAATCTCTGTACAACCTCTGATTCTTTTAGTTTATCCAGGTCCCATCTCCTTAAATTCCCACCTTTTTGCAGTTTCTTCAAATGTAACACCTGTAAATAATGTTGCACAAAATACAATGATGTTACTTCCAACCACAGAGAATGAAGTCAGTAAAACAATTCAAACACTAAAAAAATAAGAAGTCAGTAGGCTTAGGTGAAGTACCAATGTATGTACTGAAACAATGCATAGGGATTATACAAGGCCCCTTAACAAATATAATAAATGAATCCTTCACATCTGGGACATTTCCAGAGCAGTTAAAACAGGCAAGAGATGTACCTTTGCTCAAGAAAGGTAATGCAGAAGACATAGAAAATTACCGGCCCATTTCCCTGCTGTCAGCATTCACAAAAATAATAGAAGCAATTATGAAAGACAGATTAATGAATTACCTGAATAAATACAATCTTTTAAGCGAATCACAGTTTGGTTTCTGAAGTGGCAAAAATACAGAGTCAGCCATAGTAGAATTCACATAAGTTGTACTTAATGCTCTTGATAAAGATGAGTGTGTCACATGCATATTTTTGGACCTTTCTAAGGCGTCTCATACAGTCGACCACAAGATTCTATTAAATAAATTAGAAGCATTAGGAATAAGAGGAGTAGCTAATGACTGGTTTCGATCATACCTAACAGATAGGGTGCAAAGAGTAGATATATCACATACTTTAAATAGATCCAAACATTTAATAAAACACTTATCAGCACCAAAATACATTAATGTAGGGCAGGGCTTCACAACATACGTGCTCGCGGAGCAAGCTGTGAGCAGCAAGGCGCGAGCACGGAGCAATGGCCACCTGCAGGGATATCACTCACAAATTATTACTGTGACAAATGAAACAAGTAAAGGAGAATGTACACGTGCCACATAATTTTATTAGCTTAGTGTATGCCTCTACATTCGTATTAATTTGTGAACTGTTATACAATAGAAGGTGTCACGGAAGTGTGGGAGTCTCTGTTATCTTGTACTTTTTGCCCTTTACAATTGCGTCTATGTTCGGAGTAATAGTTCTTGTGCATCGTAGGCGCAGCGTGCAGTTTAAATTTCGATCAGACAATGCGTTTCTCAGGCGCATCTTGTTACATTTCATTGCAGAGAACAGTTATTCACAAACATACATGGAACCGAACATTGATATTATTGTAGCCGCCAGTTTGTGCAAATGAGGAAATCTATCCTGAGGGAAGTGTCTGTAAAATTCCAAAATGTTTTTCTTGTTCTGAAATTTGTCTCTGTATTCTCTGTCACACTGCAGGTCAATAATTTCTAGTTGCAGCTCAGGACGAATCTCTTCAATATTCGCTGAATATGGAGAGGAGAACAGATCAGAATCACTGTCTAGTGCTGTCAGATCTTGAAAGCGTTGATCAAATTCTTCCTTAAGGGCAACTAAACTATGTGAATAACGGTCACAGTCTTTGTGAACATCTTGCATGGATGATAATTTAGGAAAATGAGCTAGATTTCCTGTTTCCAGCTGACTCACCCAAAGTGTCAATTTCATTTTAAAAGCTCGTATTCGATCTATGAAATGAGTAATTAGCAGATCTTTACCTTGTAGTGAAATGTTCAAAGCATTCAGATGGCTAGTTAAATCTGCTAAGAACGCAAGATAACATTTCCATGAAGGCTCTTACAATTCAGGAACACACGTTATTTACATGAGCATATTTATCTCGTCTAATAGGCAAACATTCGATTTAATAATTCGCCACGACTAAGCCAGCGGACCTCGCTGTAATAAGGCAGGCTACCATACTGGCTTTCTACATCCTCAAGAAAGCTTTTAAATTGTCTGTGTTGTAGCCCATGCTTCCTTATATAATTGGTTGTACGAACAACACTCATCACATTTTTTAGAGTGATACTCTTTGCACATAAGTTTTCCTGGTGGATCACACAGTGAACGCCCATTTCATTCGGCACGGTCAGTTTTTGCATTTTCTCCTTCAACAGCGTAACGAAAGCTAATTTTTTCCCTGTCATCGCTGGTGCATCGTCTGTAGACACTGAAACTAAAGAATTCCATGACAATCCTATATTTTCAACACTTGCTTCAACACTACTTAAAATATCACCTCCGGTTGTAGTGTTCTTCATGGCTACTACATCGAGGAGCTCCTTCCTCAACTGAAGATCTCTATTAACACCTCTAATAAATATGGAAAGCTGCGCTGTTCCAGTGATATCAACACTTTCGTTCAGAGCTAGAGAATATGCCATAAAATCTTTATAGATATTTGCAAGCTGGCTCTGGACGTCGTCTGCCACGTCCTGTATGCGACGCATAATGGTCATGTCAGATAATGGCACAATCCGAAACTGTTCAACTTGAGATGGACACAAATGTTCCGCTGCAACTACCAAACATCTTTTATTAAATCGCCATCAGTGAAGGCGCGCAGGGATTTTGCTAAAAACAAAGCAATTTTGTAGCTCACTCTGAGAGCTGCCTCAGTTCATTTTTCTTCGTCATCCAGATCTTCTTCGGATAGCTTCCTTTTAAGTTAAGTTTAATAACTTCCTGTGCACGATCTGGTCCATCAAATTTTCCACTTCCGTAGTCTTTCGCATGGTACGACATATAATGTAGCTGCAAATTAAATTTCCTAAAAGAATTCAGTGTTTTGTGACATACTAAACATTTTGCAACACCATCTTTTTCTGTAAACAGATACAATTCCTCCCAATGGGGGTTGAACTGCGAAAGCATGGTTGGGGTTACACAACGGCAACTTGACATGATTCTTAACCAGCGAGGTGACTGTTAGAGCTAATCGTGGAACTTTTGACGTTACACAGTCGGCGCGAATTCAATAGGCACGCTGCGGTC
This sequence comes from Schistocerca serialis cubense, assembly GCF_023864345.2. Classification (NCBI taxonomy): domain Eukaryota; kingdom Metazoa; phylum Arthropoda; class Insecta; order Orthoptera; family Acrididae; genus Schistocerca; species Schistocerca serialis. The sequence continues at coordinate 1,267,467,562 of NC_064638.1, read as the reverse complement.
CTTATTCATACGTGCGCGCGCACTTCCCCTCCCTCCCTACTCCGCGACCTTGCACCTGCTCGCGAGCACGTGCCTGAGCAGACGCGAGTACTCGCGCTCAAAACCGGCCAGTTGTTAAGCCCTGATGTAGGGGTTCTGCAAGGTAGCATATTAGGACCAATACTGTTCCCAGTATACATCAATGACTTTCCCAGTAGTGTTACTAATGGTGAAAAAATCCTCTTCGCTGATGACAGCAATATTATGGTCACTGAGAAAACAAGAAAACTCCTTACCGAGAAATCAAATGAAACGTTCAAAGAAGATTATGATTGGTCAATATGCAATAAAGTGACACTGAACATAAAGAGAAACTAGTGCCATGAATTTCAGTTTGAAGAGGAAAAATGACAACGTTAAATTAAATGTAGATGGCACCTCTATAGACTGTGTAACAAGTGCAAAATTTCTCAGAATGAATATTGATTCTCAGGTGAAGTGGTGTGAACACACAAAGGTACTTGAAAACAGAATGTCATCAGCATGTTATGCCCTTCCTATCATCAGTGTGTAACATGCAGTGTCTTTTAGTTACATATTATTCATATGTACACTCAATTCTTAGCTATGGCATTCTTTTTTGGGGAACAAATTCACAAATATGAACACAATTTTCAAACTCCAGAAAAGAGCCATAAGAATAATAACCAAAAATATTAGTCGAGCTCATTGTAAAGATCTGTTCAGAAGACGGGATTTTAAGTGGTTCATGTGAATACATTTACCAGTCAGTTCTAGTACGTAGCTCGTGGTCGTGCGGTAGCGTTCTCGCTTCCCACGCCCGGGTTCGATTCCCGGCGGGGTCAGGGATTTTCTCTGCCTCTTGATGACTGGGTGTTGTGTGATATCCTTAGGTTAGGTAGGTTTAAGTAGTTCTAAGTTCTAGGGGACTGATGACCATAGATGTTAAGTCCCATAGTGCTCAGAGCTATTTGAACCATTTGAACCAGTCAGTTCTACTCATCAAAAATAACATTGGTAATTATTGCACAAACAGCTCTGTCCATGACCATGCAACAAAACAGCATTTTCTAACAAGGAATAAAACTGTACAATAAATTAAAAAAAGAGATTAAAGAAATTGCAAAAATACACTTATTCATAAAGGCAGCTAAAATACCTGTTGTGACAGTACAAACCCCCGTTACTAGATGAATAGGTCTAGTATGCAAGGATTACTTTGTGGAGAGCGAGTGCGGGAGATTTGCAATGTGTCGGTGGGATGCCTCCACCACTGGGCGGCCATGTGGCCTGTAGCTTGGGACAGGGGGGTCATTGGGTCATTGGGCAGCTGTTCGACAGTCGGTGAGTTTGTGGGTGGCGGAGTTGGCCGGTGGGTGGTGAGCGAGCCCAACTTTTGGGTGGCCCATGTGGTCATTTGAGTAAGAATTTTTCACGCTGATTTATTTCAACAAAGGGTATTGTTTAATAGTGCAAGTGTGCAAGCATATATTTGGTGAACTGAAAGTGCTACAATTATTTGTGTGAGTACGAATTACGAGGTATACATCAGCGTAAGTGAACATGTAGCAATCTGTGATTTCGCGCCAAAACTGCTACAACAAAGAGGACAGTGGGACTTGTGGTTCTGTTCGAGTTGATTGAGTAACTTTTGATTATAGCAGCCTACATTACTGAGACCTGTGAGAGCCAAAATTTGCACAAACATTTTTTAACGAACATTTGTATATGCACATTTGTGTGAACTCTTCAGCTGCACTTATTTTCCGCCCCGTTGCAATTGGAGGCTCGCCCAGGATACTAGTGTGTTAGGCAACTCGACCCGAAGGCTAGTGGAACTAGGCGAAGCATAAATATTTCCAGAAACGTGTGTTTCGGTCAATCGCGTGCGCACCTACTATCGCCGTTCGACGACACCACACAGCGCGGATCGAGTGGAGTGCCAGCGACCAGCTAACCTGCAGCCGGTGCCACCAGAGTGTGGGTGCGGCTGATTCTCAACCAGATGACGGGCTGCCAGCGGCCAGGTGTCCAGGGACCAGCAGACCTGCAACAAGTGGCCGTGACTACGCTCTGCAATGCAGCCTCTTCAGCAGCACCGAGACTGACGCAGCCTTTCCAGAAAGATAAGTGATTACTGCAGGCGCAACTTTTGCTTTTGTTTCTCTTGTTTTCAGTTTTTGTGTTATCCAAGGTAATGGAGCATGAAATTAAAAAATTGCTTAGTGATTGCGGGTTGTCAGGGAGCGGTAGTGAACCACAAAGTCCTCAGAGACAGGAGGAAATCGGTATCCCTGTAATGTCTAAAGAATTAATTGCTCTTCTCCAAAATATGAGTAGACAAATAGGTTCATTTAAAACTGATATGGATAATAAATTAAGTGCTTAAGACACTAATTTTGGAACTAAATTAAGTTCAGTAAATTCCAAATTGAGTTCTCTGAAGACTGATGTGGAAAATGAATTGGCTGTATTAAAAACTAATGTGGGTGAAGTAAATAGTCAATTGGGGTCAATGGAACAAGAAATTGTGACCGAATTAGATAAGAGATTAGAAAAAATAGAAGAGAGCTGGCATTCCGAGGTTGAAGCAGTTGAGGCTGAGCTGAGGGGTGAAACTGATTTCGAAAGGCAGATGTGTGATGATAGGGAAGAGGCGACAAGTCAATCTTTGGCTGAAGGGAATGCGAAAATAGTGACTAGCTATGATGAGACATAAGCTGTGCTGATAAACAAAATAGACAGCACAGCTGATGATCTTAGAAAGGAAATGGCAACTGTCACCTCAAAAGTAAATGACAAAATTACCCATATGGAATTGTATAATGTTTTGGGTCATGCTGGCTGTCCAGTAACATAGGCACCTAGTGGAAAGCCATTTTCAGGCGAAAACGGATATCATGCCGTGGATTTTTTGGCCAATTGCAAGGACTGTTTTCTACCTGGGACATCAGATGAGACAAAAGTAAAATTTGTAAAGAGAATGCTGGGAGGTTCAGCTCAGACATGGGCTAACAAGTCTGGGCTAACAAATTTAAGGATCAGTTCATTTCATTTGAAATATACGAATGTTTCTAGACAAATACTGGAGTAAAAATAAGCAGTGTAGGTTGCAAAATGAGATTTTGAATGGACCTGTGTACAGGGGAGGCAGAAAACTATGAGGTAATTTTGCCAGGAAGAGTTGAATAAATTAGTACTTCTAGATCAGCCTTTAGGTGTGTTAACAGAAATATCTACTTTAAGGAGGAGACTACCTGAGGAGTTACAATGGGAACTTATACATTGCCCCACTGATTCTGTGGAGAAGTTTTTAGACTTTGTTGAGAGGATGGAGCAGGCTATGTGCTATAGGCCTGGCTCAAAGGGAAACAATCCAATAAATAACCATTGGAATCTGGAGGAGACAAGAAATATGAATTGGGGTAACAATCATCAAAATGATCACAGAAATAGGAACTGGGGAAATAACCATCAGAGCCATCATTGGGAAAGAAATATAAATGAACATTGGAGAGGAAATGGGGGAACATATAATGAAGAGAGCCACAGTCAAAGGGATTTTAGGGGCAGTGATGTAAGAAATGAACCAAGATCAATGCTGGGAAATGGACCTGGAAGAGGGGGACTGAACAACCGCACACAACAGGGATAGCATCCTTTAAGCTAGGAGCTGTCTCAAATGGGTCCACTTTGGGACAAGACAAGTTGCAAACAATAGGACCAAGAGATGGAACCATAATAATTATAATCAGACTAGGGATGGTTATTCTAAAAGGGGGTTTGACAATAATGATAGAAGTAGGAGAGAGGAAAGAATTTGTGGTATGGAGGCCATTGGGGAGCTGGTGCATGGAACATGGAAAAAGGAGAGCTTTTAAGAGGAAGAATGTTAGAGGTTTAAAGGCCCAAAGGGAAGAAATCAATGCTGAGAATGTTTTTTTGTAACGAGTTTGGGGATGTGAATTCTGAGAAAGATAGTATTGGTTTGGTGAGCATTATTAACAGGTCTGGAACCAATTCACTGTCTGAAGGTATAGATGGATGTTGTGATGACCAAAGTGTGTGTGAAAGTAATAGTAAGAAATTTTTTGAGCTGTGTGTAACATAAGCAGATACAGTGGATGATAATGTTAATTCTGAGAGGGTCAAGGTGCCTGAAACTAATGGGTTTGTAGATGATGGTAATGATTTTGGGGCCATAGTGCCTACTGTTGATGTAGTGATAAAAGAATACGTGCCAGAGAGTGTATATGGTGAAATTTATGCGGTTAGCTGTGAGCAGCCAGAGGGGGCTGGTTCTGAGATGTCTGGTGAAAGTGTTTGAAATGTGCAGAATGGTAATGCAAGTGATGTTTTTGGTGGGGAAAGCTGTACCTGAATCCATGAAACATGATGAAACAAATTGTGCTAGTGTTTACATGCATGGGGTTCAACAGCAAACTAAGAATGATGAACAGTGGAGAACTAAGGGAGAATCTGAATTGAACTTAAATGATTGGGTAGCAAGGGCAAAATGGTTGCAAAAATATACTCCAGAAAATTGGACAGTAGGGAAATATAATTATGTGAACAGTTTAAAGCAGTTAAATGTTGAGGATAAGGCATATTATGATGTACTAAAAAAAATATTTGATGCGGATAACGAGTTCGATGGTTTAAGGGGGGATTTTATAAATGAAATGGTAGGATGTGCTGTGGAGAGTAACTGCAGGGTTACAGATTGTGGAAAATTAGTGTGTGACGAGGGAGATGGAAGTTGAAAAGGTGAACAATTATGTAGTGTGTGAGGGTGAGCAGTATGGGGGTATGGAAGAGGCTGAATGGAATACTGGTTGGATGGGGAAGAGTGAATGTGATTGGGTGGATTTTTCTAAGTATATACAAGAGTTGGGACCAAAGGTACGGGAGAAGGAGAAGCTTAGTTTTGCCAGAAAATTAGAATGGTTGGGCTTAGAAAATAAAGAACAAAAGATGCTTTGGAAGTAATATTTGAAGGGGATAATGAAATAGAATCAATCAATGGGGAGGTGGGGGGGGGGGGGCAGGTCCTCCCAGGGGACACCACCTTATAGTAGGCACCTTCAGTGCCAGGCAGGAGGGTTTGCATGCTTCGTTGAAGTCGAGAGCTATGCCGGCGGTAGCATAGCTCCTGGCAGGGTCACCCAAGCCGGATTGGTCTTGACAGAGGAGCCAGACAGAGTGCGTCCCACAACATAGGGCAGGGAGGGATCTAGAGGCGTAGTGAAGCCAGCTTCCCTAGAGGAGTAAACCTCATAGAAGTTCTGGTCCTCCAGGTGGGGGGTTGGGCATGGGGCTAATAACCCCATACTATAAAAAGAAGATTATTACGAAAATTCAACAGAAGTCTTGGAAACTGGATGGAAAGCATGTACCACAACCCTGGCAAAGGAAATGGATAAAGGATCTGACAGTAGCATCATGGAATGTGAGGACAATGCTTCAGCCTGGAAAAATGAAAGAAATAGCCAATGAAATTTTAAAATTCAAAGATGATATCGCACGGCTACAGGAAATAAGATGGCAAGGGAATGGGCAGATAGATAAACCTGAGTACTCATTGGTATATAGTGGACCAGAAGAAAGAACAGCCCAACTTGGAACAGGGTTTATAATAACTAGGGAAGTTAGGAAAAGCATTCTAGAATTTGAACCCATAAATTAACGGATGTGCAGACTCCGACTAAGAGGGAAATTTAGGAATATAATTAAAGAACAGTTCTACGAAGACTTGGAAAAAGTATGCCGTGCAGTACCTAAATATGACCTGATGCTAGAAATAGGAGATTTTAATGCAAGAATAGGGAGGAATGAACATCCATGTGGAGTTTCTGGAAAATATTCACTACATGAAGAAAACAACGAGAACGGAGACTTACTATGCCAGTTCGCAGCAAGGAATAATATGATTATTAAAAGTACCTGCTTTCCACACAAAAGGGTCCATCTGAGTACTTGGAAGTCTGCAGCCAATGGAGTAGACTATATTTTAGTGATTGCACACCACTCCATGTCAGTTACGGATGTACGGAACTGCAGAGGACCAAACTGTGATTCAGACCACTTTGAGAGAGAAACTGTCACTAACAAATGGCAACAGAATAGGAAAGACGATGAAATGGAATACAGACAAACTCAACATCCCTGATGAAGAAAAAAAAACACCAAGTAACACTAAGCAGAAAGTTGAGCAATAAAGAGACCGCAGTAGGAGTAGATGAAAGGTGGAACAGGACTGAAAGGCCATTAAGGATGCTGCAGAGGAAATAATAGGCATAAGAAGGAATAGAAGAACCCAGGAATGGTTTGATGAAGATTGCAGGTCAGCAATAGAGGAAAAGAACAGGGCAAGAACAAAAGTGCTACAGAGAGAAACCAGAAACAACATGGAACAATATAGAGAATTAAGGAAAAGAGCTAACAGACTGTGTAAGAGAAAGAAAAGACAGTGGAATAAGAAGAAATTTCAAGAACTAGAAGAATTAAAGGAACAGAGAGAAATAAGAAGGTTCTATCATGCCACAGGCAAAATGAAGAATAGGTTCCAACCAAAAACAATGGCCTGTTCCAGTAAAGATGTGAAAATGATAAGGGAGGAAGAACAGATAGTGGGAAGATGGGCAGAGTATTTCAGAGATACACTAAGCACCAGCCTAGAAGATGAGACAGCTGCACAGGAGGAAAGAGTGGAGCTGGAAGTAGACAATGAAACCAATGAGACAAGAAAGCCAACACTACAAGAGGTCTCCCAGGCTGTGCACAAGTCAAAAAACAATCGAGCCCCTGGGGAAAACAGCATAATTGCTGAATTAATAAAACCTGGTGGTGAGGCTGTAATAAAGGAACTGCTGCACACATTAATATCATATATGTATATGGGAAACAGAAACAGTGCCAGATAATTAGAAAATTGGAATAATAATCCCCATTTATAAGAAAGGGGACAGAACAGCAAGTGAAAGCTATAGAGGTATAACACCCCTAAGCATAGCTTATAAGATCTTCACAAGTATATTACATGAAAGGGTACAGAAGTGTGCAGAAGGCATACTAGGGGAATATCAGTGTGGCTTTAGACCAGACAGAGGAACAACTGATCAAATATTTGTAATAAGACAAATGATGGAAAAGTTCTATGAATATGATATAGATCTGCATTTCCTATTCATCAACTTCCAACACGCCTTTGACAGCATAAATCAGCAAGAACTATACAGAGTACTGAAAGAAGTTGGTATATGTGCTAAACTAATAAGACTAATCAGAATGACAATGACAGACACAAGAGCAAAAGTAAAGGTCCTTAGCAGAACAAGTGAAAGCTTTTGACTTTAATAAAGGTGTGAAGCAAGGTGATAGTCCCTCCACTGTCCTATTCAATATAGCCCTGCATAGTGTAGTAAATAAAATCAACAACAGAGGCACCATATTTATGAAAACTAGCCAGATATGTGCATACACTGATGATATTGCTACAGTAGGAAGAAATACAAATACACTCCTTGGAACATACTGGGCAATGGAAACAGAAGCCTTACAAATTGACCTCATAGTAAATGAAAACAAAACAAAAGATATGGTAATGTCACAATCTGAGGCCAGAAGAACCCCTCAAAAACTAAACATCAATGGGAAATGCTTCAAAGGAGTGTCCTCTTTTAACTGCTTGGGAGCCCCAATAACAAATGATAAAGTATTGGAAAGGCTATAAGGGAAAGAATACAAGCAGGAAACAGAGCTTACTTTGCAAATACGCAGCTTTTCAAAAATAGCCTTGTTACAAGAAAAACTAAACTGCTAATATATAATTCCCTAGGTCACCTAGTTATCACATACAGTTCAGATGTATGGACGTTGACAGAACATGATAAAAATGCACTAAGAACCATTGAGTGGAAAATACTATGAAAAATCCATGGGCCAATAAGGGAGGAAGAAGGCTGGAGAATGCGCTGCAATGCCGAATTACAAGAGTTAATACAAGGCAGGGACACAGTAAAATTTGTGAAATCACAGCAAATACGATGGCTAGGACACTTGGAGAGAATGACAGAGGATAGAATTCCAAACAAAACGATTAAAGTGTGATCCATTCAGTTAGGCGAAAAGGGAGACCTAGAAGAAGATGGATCGATGAGGTAATGAGGATAGCACCAGTACGGGAGTCCAAGGGTGGAAAAGAGCAGCAAATAATCGAGAAGTGTGGCGGAAGATTGTTGAAGAAGCCAAGGCTCACCAAGAGCTTTAGCACTACTGAAGAAGAATGGGAGGCACGTATGCACTATGGAAAAGTACTGTGCTAATGAAGTGGAGGGGGATCTTTTAGCAGAAGCAGAGCTCAAGCACGAAAATTTTAGGAAGGTGCAACCAATAGTTGAATTTCAGATAGGTAAAGTCAATGAAGAAGCTGAAGAAGCCTTGGTGGGCACAGGTAGTACAGTCAGTGGGGTAGCAGAGGGTTTCTCCAATTATATCAGGAATGACAAAATGGTAGAATTCCCGCTCACAGAGGTTAGAATAAAAAATGCTACTGGTAATTACAGTAAGCCAGTGAGGAAGGAGGATGTGTTGGATGTAAACATTGGTGGAGAGTTGTTTAGTCACCCATTCCTGGTGATTCAAAATTTAAGTATAAATATGGTTCTGGGTACAGATGTTTTAAATAAATATGGGGCAAATATTAACTGTGTGGGACAGGTATTGGAATTGAATGCTGGGGGATGTATAAAGGAGACAAAATTTGTAAATGCAACAGGTGATGATTTAGTGGCAAGCTTGCACATGGCCCAGTGCATGTTGGATGAAGTAGGGATTGAGGAGGAGATAAAAAGGAAGGTCTATGAGACAGAAGGTATTGGTGACAGTGAGAGGGAAGAACTGTATAATTCATTGGTAGAGAATAATGATGTGTTCTCAGAGAGACCTGTGAAAGTGGTAAATTTTCAATATATACTTACGGTGAAGCCTCATGAGCCCATTAAGGTTAGGTCATATCCTATTGCCATAACAGACAAAGATGCTGTTAGGTCAGAAATAAAACACATGGAGGCTTGAGGGGAGGGGGGGGGGGGGGTGATTAAAAAAGCAGGAGTATGTACTGTAACCCAATAGTGGTGGTCAAAAAGAGGGACAAGTCAGTACAACTAGTTTTAGATGCTAGGAAATTATAATACCAGAAACTGATCACCCTGAAAATATGGATGAACTAGTCCAAGGCTACAAAAACATAAAGATAATGACCATATGGACCTGACACTGGTTTCTGGCAAGTTCCTTTGGCAGAACAAAGCAGGAAATACACTGCTTTCCTGTTTGAAGGTAGAGCTTACCATTCGGCCTCTGCATATCAGTTGCTGTCTTTGTTAGAGCACTGAATTATGTACTTGGGGATGAATTGATGAGGAAGCTTAGCATCTATGTGGATGACATTCTTGTGGCTACTACTACTTGGAGAGAACATTATTTGCTATTGAGAGACGTGTTAACAACTTTGCAAAAAAGGGAGATGAAACTGAAACTAAAGAACTGTGACTCTGTAAAGGCAAAAATAAATTTTTTGGGCCATGTAGTGTCTTCAGAGGGAATAATACCCAATGGAGATAAGATCAGTGCAATAGCTGAGTGTGCCAGACCCAGGAATCAGAAACAATTAAAGTCATTCCTCGGCATGACCAGTTTCTACCGGAAGTTTGTAAATGACTTGAGATTGAATTCACCAAATCTGTCATGGTTACTGAAAAAGAAAGTGGCATGGGTATGGAATGAGGAATGTAATAGGGATTTCGAAAAGATAAAAAGCAGTTTGTGTAACAGCAAGATATTGTATCATCCTGACCTGTCACTTCCATTCTATCTAGCGACAGATAGCTCAGACTACGGCATAGGTGTTGAACTGTCCCAACGACAACTAGTAGACTAGCTAGCTTTTGCTAGTGGAGTGCTATCTAAGCATGAGCGAGGATATGGGATCTCGAAGAAGGAACTGTTGGCAGTGGTAAGGCGTTTCCTGAAATGTAGGGTGCACTTAGAAGGACATGAGACCATAGTCATGACTGACCATAAGGCTCTAAGTTATTTGCAGGATTGCAAGCTGTTGAACCGTAGGCTGTCACAGTGGGCACTCCTTCTACAGCAATTCCAATATAAGACTGAGTACATTAAAGGAACTGACAATGTTGTTTCTGAAATGCTCTTGTGTTTGCCAAATCAAGTTGAGGAAGAGGGGAGCATGGCCAAATTTGTGATGATGTATTTGAAGGGAGTGGATGGAGAAAAGCAGATTCGGGGAATATGTAAAGACATGAGGCGGGTGCAGAACACTGACCCAATTTTGAAACTGGTGAAAACAAACTTTGGTACAAAGGGGCATGAAAAGTGGAGAAATATTACAAAATTTGTAAAGGGGTACTGTGTAGAAGGAGAGATGTGGAGAAGGAGGAGTGGCATTTGTGTTGGCCTGAGGAACAGGTTAAATCTTTAATAAACTATACACATCTAAGTTATGGCCATTATGGGTCACAAAAGTGTTTGGGGGTACTGCAGGACTATGTAATCTTTAATAAAATGGAACGAAGAGTCAGGAAACAATTAAGTGCTTGTGACAGGTGTCAACGTGTCAAACATAGTACCATTGGCACTCAAGGGGAAATGCAAAACATCCTTCCCCGGGGAGTGGAAGAGTTACTGGCAATTGATATTTTCGGTCCGTTACCAAGCAGTAGAGGAGGACAAAAGTATGCGATGCTGGCTGTGAATGTGTTCTCCAAATATGTAAAACTATACGGTATGAAGAAGGCCACCAGCAAAGTAATGATTTGGAAACTGGAAGTAGATTACTTTAAGAACTTGGGAAAGCCAATGGCGGTGTTGACTGATAATGGCTCACAATTTACTTCATAGTTATGGGAGGACTACATGAAACAAGTAGGTATGAAACATATAAAGACCTCTGTCTACCACCTAGCAGGTAACCTGGCTGAACGCTATATGCGTGAACTTGATCGCTTGTGCCGGACCTATTGTTGCCTTAAGCATACTTCATGGGCTGAACATATTGCATCATTTGACGATGTCATGAACAGTGTCAAAAGCAGTGCTACTGGGTTTCCACCGTGTGAGGTGATGTTGAACAACAGGGCAGCAAACTTGATAGTTGAAACGGTAGATTTTCCTCACGAATCTACCATCGCTGAGCAGCAACGGCAAAGGCTGGTTATAGAAAGAATGGCCAGGGCAGCTACACAAAGGAAACGCAGGCAAGATAGTCGGTACAAGCCAGTTAGGTACGAGGTAAATGACCTTGTGTTGGTGAAGACGAAGGAACGGTTAAGTGACATTGACAGGGAAATAAAGAAACTATTTGAATTGTTCCATGGGCCATTTGTGGTAGCAAGCTGCCCACACCCAAATGCATATCGGTTGGCGTACCCAAAATCAAGAAAGCCACTAGGGCTTAGAAACGTAACTGAACCGCGGTTGTATAAACAACCAGTATGAGAAACGTATGGGCATTGGCAGCCTAAGATAGAATTATGTGTGCATACACTTGACGAGATCTTAGGAACGTTAGAATTTTTGGGGAAGTAAACATTATGTGCTGTGGTATCTGAATAACTGTTGGGCTTATACATATAATCTGCTTAATTTTTGGTGCATGGGGGGGTACAGCACGAGGTTTTATGTTGTTTGAGAAATTTGGGGGCGTAATTGTTAACTTGAACATTTTTTTGCATTGGGTTCTGTATGTAACCACACCAAACTTCCTTTGGTGCGAAGGGAGCTGGGTGTTACTCGTACAATTTATCGACAGATACTAGACTTTAAACTAATAAAGATATTGAAAATCTGATTACACCATCAGAATTGTCTTGCAAATAATGGTGATGTACATATTTCTTTTCGAGGTATCATGATTCATCTGGCTACTATTAATTTCTATTTGAACTGTGAAATGTCTGCCATTAAGGTTTCACAAAGTCCGCCATCTTTGGGCACTCCTGGCATGTTCATTAACACTGCGTCACCATGGAATTCCCAGCCACGCGGTGGCTGGACCACACACTGGGGCTACCCCTCTTGTCCGACACCATGAGGTTGGCCTGCCAAGCAGCCCGTGCGGCCATGCCAACTCCGAACTTAGAATATTTTCAGGGCCCCACAACTCACCTGTTACCTCAAAGACCTTTGGAATGGACTGATATTTCTGTGAGGCTAAAGCTTCTGGAGGAAAGGTTCATGACAGTGTTTCAGGTCTCTTTAGTTTCTCGATTCAGTGTGGTGGTGATAGGGAATTTTGGAGGGTCAGGTAAAAGTAGTAGGTCTTCGAGACAGGGTTCGTCAGCTATGAGTGGACATAGAGGAGGTTTGGAGGTTGTTGCAGAGTTGGTGGACAGTGGTACTCCAAGGTGGGAGTAGGAAGTGAGCAGGGTGGAGAGCTTTTTGTGGTGTGTCGTGTATGTTGCTCTAGTTCCTGGAGGGCAAGAGTTTCAATGTGTGTTAAAGGGTCCAGGAATTTGGGACTGCAAAGCAGGAGAATTTTGCGGATGGAAAGAATGTACTGCAAGGAGGTTTGGGTTTGGCTGATAAGGTTTTGCAGGACTAGGTTGGTGAGGGCTAAGGATTGGTGGAATCTGAACAGGAGGTGGTCATTGTAGGAGGAGGATGGCAGCCGGAGATGGATCATTTATGGTAAGGCCATTTGGGGGAATTCCATGAGCCAAGCAACAATACAGGAACAGTATGTGGGACTGGGTTCCAGCTAGAGACAAGAACACTTTTCTGTATTGATGCAGATGGAGGAAGCAAGAATCCATGGTGGTGGGAAAAATGCGAAAAATTATGTAAATAATGTACAATTATGTCCAGAGTGGTAGGGGTCAGCAGAAAGATGGACTCTGGGGAAAGGTTCTGGGATGGACCTAAGGATTTGAGGAAAGACTGGAGATCCTGCTAGATTTCTGGAATGATGTCACTGTGGCTGACAGCTTGTGGGATCCTTCTGCCTGGCAATCATTGTGGTTCAAAACAACAGAGGTGGAGCCTTTGTCTGCAGGTAGGATTAGGAGGTCGGGATCAGGTTTTAGATGGTGGACGGTGGATTTCTGTGGATGTAAGGTTTATTTGCCTATTGAGGGATTTGGGGATTGATGGTGAGGCAAGGTTTGAGTTTAAGACTTTCTGGAAAGTTAACAGGGGGTGATTTGGGGATAGTGGGGATGGATCATGGTTGGATGGAGGAACGAACTGAGTTAGGCAGGGTTCAACAATGGTCTTTGGTTGAGTCTGATTGGTAGGGTTGGTGGTAAAAAAGTGTTTCCACAGTAGGGACCAGGAGAAGGAGAGAAGGTCTTTAACATGTCCTACATGATTGAATTTGGGAGTGGGGCAACAACAACCTCCAAATCTTATCCACGTCCACTCATAGCTGACAAGCCCTGTCTCCAGACCTACTACATTTACATTTATCTCCAAAACTCCCTCCCACCACCACACTGAATCCACAACCTAAACAGACCTGAAACACAGTCATGAAACTTTGCTCCAGAAGCCTTAGCCTCACAGAAATATCAGTCCTTTCCAAAGGTCTCACCTTTTTCCCACTCCACAGTCCACCATCTGAAAATTGATCCCGACCTCATAATCCTACCTGCGTTGGGAAAGGTAGTGCTCAACAGCGCTGAGACCATGGATATTAGGGATGTTACTGTAAAGGGAGGGCACCGTGTGGTAAAGCAACAGGATAATCCTAAACAAATGTTCATTTCTCTCTGGGGAAGCTAATATTGAAAGTTCTGATGACTAGGAAGTGAGAACAAGTCAGAACTCAAAAACCTTCCAAAACGGGGTGTCTTCTCTTGCTACTTGTCATGACATACCTCAGCCAGTTTTTCAGCAACGATAACTGCACATCAAACATTATAAATTTCAAAATGTAGCTGTGCAATACCAAGGCACTGAACATCACGGTAGTAAAATTGTTGCATAGCAGTTGCATAGTATAAACTGCCTTCAAGTTTTAAATCATTGTAATTTTGTCTAAATTTTGAGGAGGTTCACAGAAGCAAAGATGCAGATTATACAGAATTCTGAGTGTGTCTTTTCATTGTGCAATACTATCGACATGTTAGTTTAACTCCACATTAAAATACAGCATATTTTTTGCTCGCACATTTAGTGTTTCATGTGAACTAATGAAAAGTTGTGTAAATGTGTTGCAATTGTCCATGGCGGATTAACCACGAAAGTTTCTTTTAAAGTGAGAAAACCAGCATTCCCATTGCAATAGGGGCCACGTCTGATAACTGTGCAACAGCAGCCACCAGTGGGTTTCTTTGACACAGAGTCCCTAGCCTGACACAGGATCAGAAGCCTGATTATATGTTTATTGAAGTGTCAAGAGGACAAAGCTGGAAGAGGTCTCATTTAGGACCCTAAGCTTAAGTTTTCTTCAAGCTGCTTAAGACAGTCTCACTGAGGGTGCTGGAATAACTGTAGCAATATGCTGTTCTGTAACCCAGTACTTGTCATCCCTTGTTGATCAATAAAATGAATTTGCTGAGCCACGTGAGTGCATAAAACTTATTAAGGCATCCTTGCAAATATTTCCAATCCACTACATGTTTTTCATAGATGCATGCAGCACGTTGTCATGGTTGGAGGTCTGACATTAACATATTTTCTTCACCAATGTTAGTAATTTTGACCAGAAAAGATGATGCATCATTTGAAAATATGCTGACCTTCATTACTTTTTCATCAATTGTCAAAAAGTGTAAAACCACTCTTCCTGTAACAAATTTTTCATTCATTTTCTTCATTGCAGTTGAGAGCAAATTTAATACTTAGCTCTCAGTGCACAAGTGAAACAGATCAAACCTCCAGCCAGGACAATATGCTGTAAGCATTTATGAAAGAGCAGCCTGTGATCCTAAATAAGATCTCTTATAGCTTTCTCCTGTTGAAACTTCAAGAAACGTATGATCAGGCTTGGGATCCTATGTAAAGAAACACATGGGAACCTGTTGTGAAGAAACCCATCATTGGCTGCCGTTGCAAAATTATAAGGTATGCTCCTTGTAATAATGGGAATACTGGTTTTCTCACTTTAAATGAAACCAGCCATGGTTAAGCCAGCATGGAACATAGCAACACATTTACACAACTTTTCATTAGTTTGAATAAACCACTAACTATATGAACATAAAATATGCCATACTTTAAACTGGTATTAAAATAACATGTCAACAGAATTGCACAATGAAAAGACATACTCAGAATTCTCTTTAACATGAATCCTTTCTGCTATTAATTCCTCTACATTTAACAAAGTGACAATGGTTTAAAACTTGAAGTCAGTTTAGACAATGTGTGTTGCAGCTGGTAGGCAACAATTTTACTACCACTACGACCAGAGCCTAGGTAACGCACAACCTGAGCCTTGGTAATGCACAAGTACATTCCGAAGTTTATAACCAGTTTGAATGTGCAGTTATCATTGCCGGAAAACAAACAGAGGTATACCATAAGTAGTGAGGAAAGACAACCCCTTTTTTGAAGTTTTTCGAGTTGTTCTGACTCAAGCGCACTTCCTAGTCATCTGGACTTTCAATAGTACCTTCCCCATAGAGAACTAAACAATTGTCAAACATAATAAAAAAATGTCTTATTTCGTATGAGTACCAGTTGAATACTAGCGTATTTTAAGTGCCCCTTCATCTTATCATTGTTTCTAACATCCTTATAGGTTTGCACTGCAAAACCAAATCTAGTTTCTAGCGGTTTAGAACATAGTCTTTCTAATGAAAACCTTTTAAAGGAGTTCACAGAGGTGACTTTTTTTTGTAGAAGTGGGTTAATAATAGCCATTTTTGGTGTTTTCACAAAGATTGATAACTTTGCCCTCAATTTGTAAACTACTGGAAAGCAGTAGGAGAATGAAATTTTATAGTTTAATACTTTTGTATTGGTAAGTTATTTTGTGCAAAGTTTCTAATTTACCATGCAGTTAGTTCCATAGATATAAAAAGATAAACTTCATATTTTTTCCAAATGTCTATTTTTTCGGCTGACTTTGCTTCCACTTATCCATATGAGAATTGCTGCAGAAATCTTTCTTTTACTTGAGAGAGCACAAGAAGTTGTGTAAGATGGCCTACTTTTGTTTCATTCAAGAAAATATTGCAGGTGATATTATGTCTCAAATTTACTAAAAACTCAGGGAACACAATTTTGATAGCTGCACAAAAATAAATCACTATATCTCTGAAGTGTTATATTGGCAGAAGTAAAACTTTATCAATGTTCACTCGGGACATGTGCGAATGTTCACAAAAAATTTCAGCAAAATTCGTGATGGTCATGAGGAATGTCCATTATAATTATCCGGGCTGTTATGCCGTGGTCGGTTGATGAATTCTGTGTTGATTCCCAACGTTTCGTCTCTGACTGCGGGAGACATCTTCAAGGGGGTCTGTAGCTCGATGGAAGGTCCAACACACCCACTGGCTCGCTACTGAGCCAGAATTCATCAACTGACCACGGCATAACAGCCCGGATAATTATAATGGACATGATATTTCCGGCCGTCTACATTTTAGTATCAGGTCATGAGGAAACCTTTTCTGAAATTTGACCACTTGGCTCTTTACAAGCATTATAAATTATGAATACAGGCTATCTTTGATTAAAATGTTTCCACATGAACTAAATATACTGTTGTCATTAGCAGACTGTACCTACAAGACAACTCTGCAGGAAGAATTAAAAATACAAATCTTTCTCTCATCTGGATTTAAATGTGCATAGGGGTTGCCTCTATGATGCAGCCTATCACTGACACGTTATAAAACATAAGCAGAGAAAGTGCTGCAAACTGGAAGTAAAAATGTAAGAAGATGGTACTGTACCTTCACTCAAGACATGCATAATTTCAGATACTGTGGGTCCACACAGTTCACAGGCCTGCTTATAGAGGCCACCTGGGTCACACCCCTGGTACGCTCTGATGAGCTGTCAAAGAACCATTATTATTTACATGATCAGAAATGAGTGCTCAAAATATTCTGTATCACATATTACTGTTGTCCAGTCAACGTGTTCAGTGCTATACACAACCTACACTTGCTATATTACGTACTATGTTATATAAATTGCATTTGTTCTTACTATAGCAAACTTGGCGACGAGTTAGGGTTGTTTTGTCTGTGTGTTAGTGTCAGTTGTTGTGCCAAAGTGCGCCTTTACAAGAGCCAGCCAGCTTACCGTTTGATGAAATGTGCAAGCTTCTCTCAACCAATTATTGTAATAGAACACGTCATTATGACTCATGTAGAATTTTACCATTGTCGTAAACATCCAAATCAATCTTACAGAGCCTGCGCTACAGAGTTACACGGGGTGAGCTGTTGTAAATTTGTCACTAGTACCCATCAAGAAGCCTACGTCAATCGCATAGTGTGTGTGGTGTTATTATTTGTCTGGCCCCATATAGGGAAATCCACAAAAAGCACTTCAGTGTGAGAATCTGATGCTTACAGATGTGCTCAATATAATCCTTTGAACTGTCGCAGGTTGGAGACATTCAGATTGCTGCATGGTGGGAGGTATCAGAAGTTGCTCAGCCCAAACCTGTTAGGCACACTGAAAGTACTCAGGATGACGGCGAAGCCGTTGCAAAAGTACAATCTTCAGCTCAGCGTTGCATGGGACAAAGTCAGTTACGGCCACAGCAGCAACAGGCTGCATGACAACAGAGGCCGCATGCCCCCCTTCCATCTTGCCCGTACTGCTTCATTCCACCACAATGTAATGTGTGCCCTAAGCAGTGGGCTGTTGCCAAAGAAAGGCCACACTGCATCAATGTGTAACTCCTCTTCAAATGTGTCAGACACAGTAGTACTGATGGATTCAAATTGTATTTCTACAACAACTGTCTCCAGGAACAAATTGTTTATTGACATGTGTATGTTTAATAACTGCTAAAAATTCCAGTGGATACAGATCAAGTTCTGAATCAACAACTGGGGCCCCTATGCTCTGGTTTTGTTTTCCCCTGGGCTCGACTGTGCTACCAGTTCTCAGGCTCACGTTACCATGAAAGAGGCCACTAGCCCTCTGTTTTTTACGGCTGCAGTAGGTGCCTGTCATGTTGTGAGACTCTGTCAAGGCTGAATTAGACCACCTGAGGTTGCTTGATGTCATTCGGCCTATTTCTTCCAGCAAATGGGCTACACCATCGGTCATCGTTAAGAAACCAACCGGTAAGCGTCATCTCTGAGACGACTTCAGTGTCACGATTAATGCAGAGTCGATGATACATACATACCTTTTGTCCCACCCCAGTAAGTTGCTCGCAAAATTATCAGGCAGCCACTACTTCTCCAAGATTGATTTGCTGGAAGCGTATCTCCAGCTTCCCTTGGATGAGGCCACTATGTGCCTTCTCACTGTCAATACATCTTTTGATCTACAGCAATATCAATGGTTGTCTTTTGGTTAATTAGTGCACCCATACTTTTTCAGCATATTTTTTACAAAGCTAACAGCCTCCATATCTAGCTGCATTGATTACCTCAAGGATATCATTGTTTTGGGTTCTTCCACAGAAGACCACCTTAGCAATCTCCGATCATTGTTTTCTGTTTTGCAGTCAGCGGGTTTCAAGTGAATGTTGCCAAATCTCAATTTTAACAGCTGTCAACTGAGTACCTAGGTTTTGAGTTTTCTTACAAAGGGATCAAGCTGCTGCGTCTCTCTCTATGATTTTTACCCTCTGAACTTCCCTCCAATGCCAAGTTGGTGATCCCTTGATGCCTCAGAACATGTCCTACCAATCGACCCCTTCTTCTAGTGAAGTTGTGCCACAAATTCCTCTTCTCCCCAATTCTGTTCAGTACCTCCTCATTAGTTACATGATCTACCCATATAATCTTCAGCATTCTTTTGTAGCACTACATTTCAAAAGCTTCCATTCCCTTCTTGTCTAAACTGCTTATCGTCCATGTCTCACATCCATACATGGCTACACTCCATACGACTTCCTGACACTTAAATCTAAATTAGATGTTAACAAATTTCTCTTCTTCAGAAACGCTTTTCTTGCCATTACTAGTCTACATTTTATATCCTCTCCACTTCTACCATCATCAGTTATTTTGCTCCCTAAATAGCAAAACTCATCTACTTTTTTAAGTGTCTCATTTCCTAATCTAATTCCCTCAGCATCACCTGATTTAATTAGACTACATTACATTATCCTCATTTTGCTTTTGTTGATGTTCATCTTATATCATCCTTTCAAAACACTGTCCATTCTGTTCAAATGCTCTTCCAGGTCCTTCGCTGTCTCTGACAAAATTAAAATGCCATCTGCAAACTTTTTATTTCTTCTCCACGGATTTTAATTTCTACTTTTCTTTTGTTTCCTTTACTGCTTGCTCAATATACAGATTGAATAACATTGGGGATAGGCTACAACCCTGTCTCAGTCCCTTCCCAACCATTGCTTCCCTTTCATGCCCCACGACTCTTGTAACTGCCATCTGGTCTCTGTACGGATTGTAAACAGCCTTTTGCTCTCTGTATTTGACCCCTACCACCTTCAGAATTTTGAAGAGAGTGCTGCAGTCAACATTGTCAAAAGCCTTCGAGGTTTGTCTATCCTTAATCTATCTTCTAAGGTAAGTCATAGGATCAGTATTGCCTCATGTCTTCCAACATATCTACGGAATCCAAACGGATCTTTCCTGAGGTCGGCTTCTACAAGTTTTTCCATTTGTCTATTGCGAATTCGTGTCAACATTTTGCAGTCATGACTTACTAAACTGATAGTTTGTTAATTTTCACACCTATCAACACATGCTTTCTCCGGGATTCTAATTATTATATTCTTCTTATTTCGCCTGTCTCATACATCTTGCTCACCAGAAGGTAGTTTTTTTAGGGCTGGCTCTCCCAAGGCTATCAGTAGTTCTAATGGAACATTGTCTACTCCTGGGGCCTTGTTTTGACTTAGGTCTTTCAGTGCTCTGTCAAATTCTTCATGCAGTATCATATCTCCTATTTCATCTTCACCTATGTCATCTTCCAATTCCACAACATTTCCTTCGAGTACATCGCCCTTGTACAGACCATCTATACACTCCTTCCACCTTTGTGCTTTTGCTTCTTTGCTTGGAAATGGTTTTCCATCTGAGCTCTTGGCATTCATACAAGTGGTTCACTTTTCTCCAAAGGTCTCTTTAATTTTCCTGTAGGCAGTATCTATCTTACCCCTAGTGATATATGCCTCTACATCCTTACATTTGTCCTCTGGCCATCCCTGCTTAGACTTTTTGCACCTCCTGTCGATCTCATTTTTGAGACGTTTGTATTCTTTTCTGCCTGCTTCACTTACTGCATTTTTATATTCTCTCCTTTCCCCAATTAAATTCAATATCTCTTCTCCTATCCAAGGATTTCTACTAGCCCTCATCTTTTTATGTACTTGATTCCCTGCTGCCTTCACTATTCATATCTCACAGCTACCCATTCTTCTTCTACTGCATTTCTTTCTCCTGTTCTTGTCAATCGTTCCCTAATGCTCTCTCTGAAACTCTCTACAACCTCTGGGTCTTTCAGTTTATCCAGGTCTCATCTCCTTAATTTCCCACCTTTTTGCAGCTGCTTCAGTTTTAATCTACTGTTCATAACCAATAGATGTGGTCAGAGTCCACATCTGCCCCTGGAAATGTCTTACAATTTAAAACCTGGTTCCTAAATCTCTGTCTTACCACTATATAAGCAACCTGAAACCTTCCAGTGTCTCCAGGCCTCTTCTGTGTATTCAACCTTCTTTTATGATTCTTAAAGCAAGTGTTAGCTATGATTAAGTTATGCTCTATGCAAAACTGTACCTGGCAGCTTCCTCTTTCATTCCTTAGCCCCAATCTATGTTCACCTACCACATTTCCTTCTCTTCCTTTTCCTACCATCGAATTCCAGTCACCCATGACTATTAAATTTTCGACTCCCTTCACTATATGAATAATTTCTTTTATCTCATCATACATTTCATCAATATCTTTTGTCACCTGCGGAGCTAGTCGGCATATAAACCTGTACTACTGTGGTAGGCGTCGGCTCCATATACACTCCTGGAAATTGAAATAAGAACACCGTGAATTCATTGTCCCAGGAAGGGGAAACTTTATTGACACATTCCTGGGGTCAGATACATCACATGATCACACTGACAGAACCACAGGCACATAGACACAGGCAACAGAGCATGCACAATGTCGGCACTAGTACAGTGTATATACACCTTTCGCAGCAATGCAGGTTGCTATTCTCCCATGGAGACGATCGTAGAGATGCTGGATGTAGTCCTGTGGAACGGCTTGCCATGCCATTTCCACCTGGCGCCTCAGTTGGACCAGCGTTCGTGCTGGACGTGCAGACCGCGTGAGACGACGCTTCATCCAGTCCTAAACATGCTCAACGGGGGACAGATCCGGAGATCTTGCTGGCCAGGGTAGTTGACTTACACCTTCTAGAGCACGTTGGGTGGCACGGGATACATGCGGACGTGCATTGTCCTGTTGGAACAGCAAGTTTCCTTGCCGGTCTAGGAATGGTAGAACGATGGGTTCGATGACGGTTTGGATGTACCGTGCACTATTCAGTGTCCCCTCGACGATCACCAGTGGTCTACGGCCAGTGTAGGAGATCGCTCCCCACACCATGATGCCGGGTGTTGGCCCGTGTGCCTCGGTCGTATGCAGTCCTGATTGTGGCGCTCACCTGCACGGCGCCAAACACGCATACGACCATCATTGGCACCAAGGCAGAAGCGACTCTCATCGCTGAAGACGACACGTCTCCATTCGTCCCTCCATTCACGCCTGTCGCGACACCACTGGAGGCGGGCTGCACGATGTTGGGGCGTGAGCGGAAGACGGCCTAACGGTGTGCGGGACCGTAGCCCAGCTTCATGGAGACGGTTGCGAATGGTCCTCGCCGATACCCCAGGAGCAACAGTGTCCCTAATTTGCTGGGAAGTGGCGGTGCGGTCCCCTACGGCACTGCGTAGGATCCTACGGTCTTCGCGTGCATCCGTGCGGTCCGGTCCCAGGTCGACGGGCACGTGCACCTTCCGCCGACCACTGGCAACAACATCGATGTACTGTGGAGACCTCACGCCCCACGTGTTGAGCAATTCGGCGGTACGTCCACCCGGCCTCCCGCATGCCCACTATACGCCCTCGCTCAAAGTCCGTCAACTGCACATACGGTTCACGTCCACGCTGTCGCGGCATGCTACCAGTGTTAAAGACTGCGATGGAGCTCCGTATGCCACGGCAAACTGGCTGACACTGACGGCGGCGGTGCACAAATTCTGCGCAGCTAGCGCCATTCGACGGCCAACACCGCGGTTCCTGGTGTGTCCGCTGTGCCGTGCGTGTGATCATTGCTTGTACAGCCCTCTCGCAGTGTCCGGAGCAAGTATGGTGGGTCTGACACACCGGTGTCAATGTGTTCTTTTTTCCATTTCCAGGAGTGTATATCTTGGCCACAATAATGCGTTCACTATGTTGTTTGTAGTAGCTTACCCGCACTCCTATTTTTTTATTCATTAGTAAACCTACTCCGGCATTACCCTTATTTGATTTTGTGTTGATAACCCTGTATTCACCTGACCAGAAGTCCTGTTCCTCCTCCCACCGAACTGCACAATTCCCACTATGTCTAACTTTAACCTATCTTTTTCCCTTTTTAAATTCTCTAACCTACCTGCCTGATTAAGGTGATTAAGGGATCTAACACTCCGATCCATGGAATGCCAGTTCTCTTTCTCCTGATAACGAGTCCTTCTGAGTAGTCCAGACTCGGAGATCCGAATGGGGACTATTCTACCTCCGGAATATTTTACCCAAGAGGACACCATCATCATTTAACCATACAGTAAAGCTGCATGCCCCCAGGAAAAATTACAGCTGTAGTTTCCCCCTGCTTTCAGCCATTCGCAGTACCAGCACAGCACGGCCGTTTTAGTTAATGTTACAAGGCCAGATCTGTCAATCATTCAGACTGTTGCCCATGCAACTACTGAAAAGGCTGCTGCCCCTCTTCAGGAACCACATGTTTGTTTGGCCTCTTAACAAATACTACTCCGTTCTGGTTGCACTGACAGTACAGCTATCTGTATTGCTGAGGTACGCAAGCCTCCCCAACAATGGCAAGGTTCATGGTTCATGGGGTGGGGTGGGGGAGGGGGGCAGCAGCTATAAAGTACTATGTTCCATAAATCATGTATGTTTTTGCTATAGCACATGGGAACCCCAATAAATCAGATTACTATACATTCACTACCATTTGCTGATACAATTTAATTTAGGCGCAAGGTCAAAAAGACATGAGATATGCATTCAAGAATAAGTTAACAGGAGAGTATAAAAAAATATGGCCCTCAAGTTAACAAAAAGAAAAAAAAGATTTAAAATTGGAAGAAGAGAAGGGAACAATCACATACGCTGTTGAGAGCAAATACATACACTATGTGATCAAAACTATCCAGACACCTGGTTGAAGATAACTATCAAGTTTGTGGCACCCTCCATCGGTAATACTGGAATAGTGCTGCACTGGGGAGAGATATAAATGTCAGTCGGTGAGGCCTGGCATAACGTCAGCATTCCAAAACATCCTAAAGGTGTTCTATAGGATTCAGGTCAGGACGCTGTGCAGGCCAGTCCATTACAGGCATGTTATTGTCATGTAACCACTCCGCCACAAGCCGTGCATTACGAACAGGTGCTCGATCGTGTTGAAAGATGCAATCACCATCCCTGAATTGCTCTTCAACAGTGGGAAGCAAGAAGGTGCTTAAAACATCACCTGTGCTGTGATAGTGCCATGCCAAACAAGGGGAGCAAGGCCCTCCATGAAAAACACGATCACTCCATAACACAAACGCCTGTGAATTTTGCTGATGGCACTACTCATGCTGGCAGATGACGTTCACCAGGTATTCGCCAAACCCATTGGATAGTCACAGAGTGTACCATGATTCATCACTCCACACATTTTTCCACTGTTCAATCGTCCAATTTTTACACTCCTTACACCAAGCGAGGCATCGTTTGGTATTTACTGGCGTGACGTGTGGCTTATGAGCAGCCGCTCAGCCACGAAATCCAAGTTTTCTCACCCCCTGCCTAAATGGCATAGTACTTGCATTTTAGAATTCCTGTGTGATGGCCTGGATAGATGTCTGCCTATTACACATTATGACCCTCTTCAACTGTTGGGGCCTCTGTCAGTCAACAGATGAGTTCGGCCTGTATGTGATGTACAAATTGCATGGGGGCTTAATTAAATAAAATGCAAATATTTTTAGTAGCTGTAAGTCCGATTATGCTGTGTCGTAATCGGTGAGCCCTGACTAGTATTATTACGCAATCTGACTGCATAGAATAACAACAAACAATGAAAGAAAATTTTCGTTAACACAGTTGATTAATTAAGTCCCCAGCAACTATAAAACCTACTAAACCAAAGCACAAGTGTAATTGTTCTGTGTGTGGGAGTGTGACTCAATGTACACATCTGGCACGGTTCTTCTTCAACAAGACAAGAAATTTTAAATACCATTTATACTGAAGTAACTAAAAAATAGAAATACTATAATTGCGAAAGGAAAGCAGAATTACACTCTAATACAAGAACGCAAGCCAGATGCTTTGTTGACTGAACCTGTAATGACGCATTATTCAGGACATTGAAATTATGAGAAAAAAAAAGTAAAGTAGTTTGTTACCTTAATTTATATTGATGAAAAGCACTCTAAACATTACAATCTCTCCACACCGACTCGCTACTACCACATCTCAACCAGAACTCTCCAATATCACATCTCAGCAAGCACTGCCTACTAGCACATCTCAACAAACACTCTACTACGAGCTCTCCCCAAGAACTGACTACCACGAGTCCTCGACAGGCACTGACTGCTACGAGTTCCCAACAGGTACTGTGTAGGCGGCTTAATAATACTCTTTGGCGCAATCTCTGGCGCAGTGGCTCAGTGTAGCCACCTTTCATATGCCCCTCCTCCACAGAAAATACAGACAAAAATAAAAGATAATATTAATACCTAAATATCACATAATTAGTTAAAATTTTGGCTTTGCACTGACCTTTCAATAACCTAATATATAAAATACAGTAGGCAATACAAATTCTTTCATACATGTGGCTTTACATAATAGTTTACACAATACACAAAAAATCAGTTTATACAAATGTTCACATAAAATACTTTTAATTATTCAAAAAAAAAAAAAAAAAAAAAAAAAAAAAAAAAAAGGTTGATAATTCCAGCCCAGCAATGGTCAACAGGTGCAAACACCAACAAGTGACAACATTTTAGTAAAAGCAGTTCCATCTGTGGCACCCAGTAGCACAAAAAATCAGTTTATACAAATGTTCACATAAAATACTTTTAATTATTCAAAAAAAAAAAAAAATAGTTGATAATTCCAGCCCAGCAATGGTCAACAGGTGCAAACACCAACAAGTGACATCATTTTAGTAAAAGCAGTTCCATCTGTGGCACCCAGTAGTGTTGAGCAGGTACACACAGCAACAAGTGACATTATTTCAGTAGAAACAGTTCATCAGTGGCACCCAGTAGTGTTGAGCAGGTACACACAGCAACAAGTGACATCATTTCAGTAGAAGCAGTTCATCAGTGGCACCCAGTAAAGTTGAGCAGGTACACACAGCAACAAGTCACATTATCTCAGTAGAAACAGTTCCATCTGTGGCACCCAGCAATGTTGAGGAGGTGCAGACACCAACAAGTGACATTTCAGTAGAAGCAGTCCATCAGTGGCACCCAGCAATGTTGAATAGGTGCTGACACCAACAAGTGACATTATTTCCATAGAAGTAGCTCCATCTGTGCACCCAGTAATGTTGAGCAGGTGCAGACACCAACAAGTGACATCATTTCAGCAGAAGCAGTCCATCAGTGGCACCCAGCATTGTTGAGCAGGTGCAGACACCAACAAGTGATATCATTTCAATAAAAGCAGTTCCATCAGTTGCACCCAGCAATGTTGAACAGGTCCAGAGAGCAGTCCATAATATTCACTATCACTGATCACACTGTTCATCAGAGTTTATTAGCAGAAATTAAACATGTCCTAGTGGCACCAATCATGTAGAAAAAGTACAAGGAACAGTCCATAATATTTACTATCACTGATCACACAGTTCATCAGCAGAAATTAATCATTCCTAAGTGGCACCCATTATGTTGAAAAGTGCAGGTAACAGTTCATAATATTCGCCATCACTAATCAGACAGTTCAAGCATGAACAATAGTTTGAATACACATACAAATGCTTTCACAATGCTCTTACACTAAACATACAAATTCTAATAAACACACAAATGATATCAGATAACTGTCATACTAACTATTACAAATACACAAATATCAGTAAACCTATAATATTTATGGCTGTCAGTGCAAGCCACTACAAACAAATAAAATAATATTTAGGAGATAGGTGGGTAGGATTAAGAAAGGAAAACACACAAAACACACTCACTCATCTTTCATCCACATTAAGTACTACTGTGTAACTGAATAGTGTTAACTGTGTAAATGCAATTCTGTCAAAATTTGATGTTCATCTTGTGTATCAAGTAGTAGTGGCAGCAATGTATAACACGTCATAGTCATCATGTCAAGACCAATGTTTCCCAAGCCAGATCAAAATGTACGGTTGCTGAACAACTGTCAGTGAGCCAAGATATGCAATTACTTCCTCTCTCCAAAAAAAAAAAAAAAAAAAAAAAAAAAAAAAAAAATAATAATAATAATAATAATAATAATAATAATAATAATATATATATATGTACTGCTTATTGATTTAACAAAGTGTGTGCAGACAATCTTCCTTCCACTTTAGTGTTCTAGTCTGCTATCTTCATCCTGCTTGTTCCATATAGACCAACCAAAAAAAAAAAAAAAAAAAATTGCACCTCACTTACTTTACCTCTTATCCACCAAAACTCCAATAATCATCAGTATCACATAATCTCAATACTTCAATAATACTTCTTACGTCGATACATATAAACCTTATCATTAATAGCATTTACCTTACCTCTTGTCCACAAAAACTCCAATAATCATCAACTTCACATAATCTCAGTAATATCTCTTCAATACGTCGACACATATAAACCTTATCGCCAATATCATTTCACTTCCATAACAACTCTTTCCTCTAGTCAGTCTCCTCAAACAAGTACAGATAAATACTTATGCAAACCTCATCATCCTATACAATCCGAAGACACACTGTCAACACACAACCTCTGTGTAATCCATCTGAGCCAAATCTTCTACTCATTATGAATTATAAACAAAAGAAATGCATACATGACCTCTAACAGACTTAGTTCGGATAACTCTCAGTAATTAAGTACGATTACGGAGTGTGAATGATCATAATATTTCACAGTGTGTACACCACTTCAAGAATTATGGCAAACAGAAGCAAACATGTGGAGTATTTCTTGTGTCAAGTCTCACTTCCTATTTCAATTGCTCACGAAAAATGCAGTGTAATAACTGTCAATGGTCTAAACCTAGTTTTGGTATGTCATGTCGTTAGCTTCCTTCCTATTAGCATAAATTTATACAACTTCCATAAAACCTCAGCTCATGTGACTTCTATGAAGTTTCTTGTACTAATGTCTTTCGTCGAATTATAGCAGTTCATTTTCTTATCTTAAAAATATAAGGCACTGAGCGTAAGCAAAACATGCAATAGCGAGTAAATACACCAGTAGAGAACAGAATGTCAACAAGTGGATGCAGCACAACTCCCATAACGAGGCTCTGCCAAGCGAACAATCTATAACTAATACAATAGTGTGACCTAAACTCTATGTTTGTACACAGTATATCAGCATTTCTATACACCAAATTAAAGAGTAGTTGTAACGACAAACAGAAATGTATAAATATGCAATCCATACGCATAGCAGTAAACATATATCTTACGTAATAAACAAGTCATTAGCATCATATCAGCATAAGCAATAAATGTTCATATGTCATCTTAATAAGTAAACATGAAGGCGCAAGCAGATAAATCACAAAGTATAACTTACATACATAATCATAGTCAGCACAATTAATCAGGTTACAATTATAATTTAAATAAATAAGCACAGCAGGCACATAATAGAAAAATATGACATCAGTGAAAAAGCAGTGCAGCCAAGCGATGCATAATATATACAAGTTACAACCCAGTTCATTAATAATCATTGTCAAAATCAGTTAACGTACGCAAGCACGTCGCTTCACAAGTAAATTCATAGAACATGAAATTTAGCACAAAGTATGAATCACGTAATCGCGAGCAGCAAAGTACATCTAAAGTACGTACCTAAGTGGAAATATGTTACCTAAAAAATGAACTCAATTAACAGTTACCTTTTTTTAGTTTATTAGTTTCTTCTTCGAAATTACATTCTTCCTGAAAATTTCTCGATAGCAAGTCGTCTTAACGTCGGACACGCACAGAATTTACCTGAAGGTCTTAAATATTTTATACAACCGTATCCTGAAAAATACTGAATGTTAATAACATAATTCATTAAGTCACTATAGCTTTATACTGAATTTAGTCGGAGAAATTAGACTGTGTATTTGTTTACGGCTGTCAGTGCATTCGCACTGAGCGCTCGATCAGCTGTAGGCGCGTGACGTAGGAAGCAATTGTTTGCGGTCAACGACTGCCTTGTGCGGCGCGCAGACTTGACTGTTGCTTTGAGTATGTGCCGCCGCAAACACAGGGCGGAATCCTTGTACTCTCCGCATGTTTACATCTAGCTGTTAGTTTCTCTAAAGTATGTCATTCCACAAAATTTTTTTTAAAAGTATATCATTCCACAAAAATTTTGGAAACTACGAACCTCACGTTTTGTGGTAGGAACAGCATAATTACGAACAGCGTCTAATTTTTCTGGATCAGGAAGAATACCTTCTGTAGAAATAATGTGACCAAGAAATTTCACCTGAGAACGACCAAATTCAGATTTTTCTAAGTTCACTGTAATGCCAACTCTTGCAAAAATACGTAATAATGAATCCAAAATTTTGTTATGCTCACTCCAAGGACGTTTAGCAATAAGAATATCGTCAACATATGAAGTAATATTGTCACGAAGAGAAACAGGTAAAATTTCGTTTAAACTACAAATGAATGCTGCAGAAAATATAGTAAGTCCAAACGGTAAATTCCGAAATCACTTTTGGGTAAAATAGTCATATCAGGTTATTGTTTATCTACTCTCTAGATAGATTGATAGTCGAAGAGTTGGTTTGACAGATGCAAAGAATAGTAGAAGAGTAGGCAGCGGTGCAGAAAACTAAAAGGGAAATAGCACCACTACAGCTCGGGGCCCTATGCTCGCTACGGCACATATTCACTTAGTGTAGTGAATCTCCTGAGGACTTTAATAGCCGCACATAATTTCCAGTTTGTGACTTAGTGGCCAATTTGGTGGAAGTGCGTACATAAATTGATCTAACCATGCACATGGATGTATGTCATTCTTAGAATTGCGGAAGATCTTAAATTTCCGAACAGTCAAAAAGTGTTTATAGTCAAAGTTTTCTCCTCGTGGCGACAAAGACCTACTGCATCTGTCCCAGTCCCAATGACGATTATTGTCAAGTTCGCGCGCCTGGCGCTCTCTTGTCGCATCCCGTAAATGAAACAAATTATGTTCTTCAAACCCCTCTGATATCTGTGATTCTAAATTTCTTTTGCCGTCTTTTCCTACGATTTCGCCTTCAATCTGTTTGACTTGCTTTTTTAAAGCCTCAAATTCCCTTTTCACGCGTTCATTAAATTTTCCCTGATTTTCAACCTGTTTATTTATGTTCTGGTACTCTTCGGTTTCTGCGAATGGTAATGGAGCTGTATCATCCGAATCTCTGTCCCCATGTAAACTAAGATTTGTCAATTTATCTGAAATCTCCTCAACTCTTTCCGATAAGTCACCTATTTTTTCTTTCTGTTTATTTACGTCTTCCGTAAGTGTCGCAACTCGGGTTTCAGTATTGACACATTTGGTAGTTAACTGTTCATATTGTTGTGTTAGATTATTTATTCTGTCATTTGGTACGGATTCCTCGATTCTCTCAAATATTTCTTTCTTATCGTGTGCACATTGTAAATTTAACTCTGAAAATTTTTGTACTATCACGCGATCTCTTTCTTCCTGTTCCCTTTGTCTAATCTCTACTGCAATTAATCTATTATTGTGAGAATTCAAAATCGGTTGTACTTCTTCTCTGATTTCTTTCTTTAACTCATCTTTCACATTTTTGAAACATGTCCCTATTCGTGAGTCTAACCGTGTTTCCATTGTTTCCATCTCTGTTTCTAAACGTGTTGCCACTGTTTTTAATTCAGATCCTAACCGTGTTTCCATTGTCCCCATCTGTGTTTTTAATTCAGATCTAAACTGTGTTTCCATTGTTCCCATATCATTTTTTAATTCAGATCCCAAAGTTCCCATCTCTGTTTTAATTGTTCCTATCTCTGTTTTAATTGTTCCCATCTCAGTTTTGATTGCTCCCATCTGTGTTTTTAATTCAGATCTAAACTGTGTTTCCATTCGTGCTCCCAAATTTAATATAGCACCCATCAACTGCTCCATATCAGCCGGTTCGAAATTCTTTTTGCCCCTAACATTTCCCGCAAAACTAACTTCCTTCTGCATAGCTGTAAAGCTATCTGTGTTCGATACTATTTCAGAATCTTCTATCGTTAATCTCCTATTCTGTGAATTTTCTGATTGAGAAAAATTTTGAAATGGTTCCGGACTGTCTTCCCGACTTATTAAATTATTTTCAACTCCATTATTCATCATACTGTTGTCCTGTGTTGGCGAGTTCGCCATGTCAACAATTTCGTCATTCTCACTATTCATCATTTTTGCCTTTTTCATAGATCGCGTAATCATTTACAAAACATACAAAAAATTCGTCACTGTACGAAAATTACAAACAATGACTCTTTATCTCCAACAATACCATTCACATGAAATGTTTCCCTCAAACACGATTAATCGAACAATTGAAATAACTGCACTAAATTGTCAAACGCGTATACAAGACAACAAATCAAATTCTGAGAAAAAAAAAAACCATTAGAAGAATGACAATTACCAAATCTACACATGCAAAGTAGTCTACAATTACTAAACTCCAGATTACTACAACAATACTACTGTCTACTATTTTTACAATCAGAAGAATTCCAAGGGACGATCCGAAGCAGCGGTCGCCACGTGCATGGGGGCTTAATTAAATAAAATGCAAATATTTTTAGTAGCTGTAAGTCCGATTACGCTGTGTCGTAATCGGTGGGCCCTGACTAGTATTATTACGCAATCTGACTGCATAGAATAACAACAAAATGAACTAAAGGATGTTTCAGTTTTATGTGTATGTGAACATTGGTTAAAAGAAAATCAAGCTTTTGCTGCCAGAATAACAGGATATGAAATGGTTGGTAGCTTCAGTAGAGAAACTTTTAAAGGGGGAGGAACATGCATTTATGTCAGACAAGGAATTGAATATAAAGAAATCAAGTTTAGTAAGATAAAAAACATTGAAAAAGTATTTGAATATTGCGTTTGCAAACTAACAGACCTTAAAATAATTATTGTGTGTGTATACCGTTCCCCATCAGGTAATTTTATGGAATTTTTGGACAGTGTTGAAAGTCTTTTTAGTGAGTTAAGACATTCTACAGAAAGCATTATTGTACTTGGAGATTTCAATGTCAACTTCAAAATCAACTGTTTAAATGTTACAAAATTGACCAATATCTTTTGTTTGCATAATTTAGCACCAACTATCTTTGAATACACTAGACATGGAAAGAACTCTGAAACAATAATAGACCAAATATTTCTTGACTTGCATAAACTAGACAATGTTGTAGAAGTGATTGACACTGGATTCTCTGATCATAAAGCACTAAAACTTAGTATAAATAATGTGCTCTGTAAAAACTCTAGACCAAGTGAGAAACACATCCACAGGAGATGTATTACTGAGGACAACATTAGGATTTTTAATTCCTTGTTAAAAAATACAAGTTGGGATCTAGATAAACATGATAGTATAGACATGAAGTTTGAGTCATTTCTAGATGATTACAAACATAACTTTGAAATTGCTTTTCCCCTTAAGAAAATGAAAGTAAAAGGCAAAATTAACCCATGGATAACACAGGGCATAAGAAAATCTGGAGAGCAACTCAGAATGTTAAGTAAATCAGCAAGGCAAAATCCTGCTTTGAAACAAAGTGTTAAGTGTTATAGGAAATTATACAAGAAAGTAATCACTGCAGCAAAAAAGTTAAATAATGATTCATATATCAGTAGAAATAATGGCAACAAAAAAATGAAATCAGTTTGGAAAGTGATCAATAGTAACTTAGGAAGAAGCAAAGTAAGAAACAACATTGTTATTAAAACTGAGGACAAAACTATAAACGATCCATTACAAATTGCCAATATATTCAACTGTCATTTTACAAGTGTAGTTCAAAACCTCATACAAACCCAAAGTAGTACAGACATCAGTCATAACATCACATTGAATTCCAAAACTATGTTTTTGTATCCTGTAACAGTACATGAGGTAGAGAATGCCATCAGCAAACTAAAAAATAAATTATCCTGTGGCACCGATGGCATTCCAGACAAAATCATTAAACACAACAGATATATTTCTCCTCTACTTGTAGATATAATTAATGCATCTTTCAGTACTGGCACTTTCCCTAGAAAGCTGAAACAATCAATTATAAAACCATTATACAAAAATGGGGATCATTATGATGTAAAAAACTACAGGCCTTTATCAATGTTATCTTGTTTTTCAAAAATTATAGAAAGAGTAATGTATGGAAGACTCTCTACTTTCCTAAAAAAAAGTGGAATATTGGTCGATGAACAAAATGGCTTTCGAAAGAATAGATCAACTGAAACAGCTATATACAACTTTCTAAAACTTGTCCTAAATTCCATTGATAATAATGAAGTAAATTGTGGGGTCTTTTTAGATTTATCAAAGGCTTTTGACGTTATTGATCATAAACTACTGCTCGAAAAACTTAGTTGCTATGGACTCCGTGGTACTGCTCATGCATGGTTTAAGTCATATTTATCTGGCAGATCCCAGAAAGTAGAAATAGTTCATGATGGAAAGTCATACTTTTCTGGTTATAAGGAAGTTAGTTATGGGCTGCCCCAAGGATCGGTGTTGGGACCCCTGTTGTTCTTGACCTTTACAAATGACTTGCCAAACTATTTAACACAAGCTGATTGTGTACTTTTTGCTGATGATACAAGTCTCTTTATTAAAGCTCAGAACGAGACTGATCTTAACAGCAAAATTGAAACAACAGCAGTTGAAGCAAGTAAATGGTTCAGGGACAACAGTTTATTTGTGAATGAGGGGAAAACATTATGGATGAATTACAGACATGTTTCAAATAATATGAAGCCCAATATAACTGTGAAGCTAGGCCAACAGAATATACTACAAACGCGAAATACAAAATTCTTAGGAATTTGGTTAGATGAGCATCTAAAATGGGACAAGCATATAGATGTGCTCAATAAAAAGTTAAGTAAATGTTGCTATGTATTTAGAATGCTCATAAATTGCTGCAGTGATCAAACAGTATTGTGTACATATTATGCATTTATGCATAGTCTTTTGCGATATGGTGTCATATTTTGGGGCAATTCAAGTCAGGCAAAACACTCTTTTATTATTCAAAAACGAGCGATAAGAATCATAAAAGGAGCTGCACCTAGAGATCCATGTAGGGAAATTTTCAAGGAATATAAAATCATGACTCTTCCATCCATTTACATCTATGAAAGTATATGCTTTCTGAAGTCTTACACCCAGTTTTCTTCTTTAAACAGTGAGTTCCATGACTATACAACAAGACAGAGTAATGAATTTCACAGAGAAGTGCATAAGAAAGCCCAATACAACAAGAGTGCAATATACCACCCAAAAATTCTCTATAGTGCTCTTCCCTTAAAAATAAAAAGGATTCAGCAGCTGAGCAGTTTTAAAAGTGAACTCAAAAGAATGTTAATCAGTAATAGTTTTCACAGTGTTAGTGAATATATGAATTCTTCAGAAAGATAGCGTGCCTTCACCTATCTTATAAGTTACTCATATACAAACTTGTGTTGTGGGGTAGACTCTTTTATGTACACACAAAAATTAATTAATCTGTCAATATAGAGTGTTATAATCATTGTTTCTTGTTGCTGTCCATTATACACAGAATATATGTAACTTATTTGTGTCCTATATTGTTACAAATTTATATCATGTAAGCTATAATTGTTTTGCCCATATATTTAATTCAGATTATTCACTGATAGTTTTTACATAATATGTTGTTATTCATATTTTTTCTGTATGTAACATATTACAAATCCCATATCATTGTACATGATAAAACGGGTGCTCAATAAACTAAACTAAACTAAATGAAAGAAAATTTTCGTTAACACAGTTAATTAATTAAGTCCCCAGCAACTATAAAACCTACTAAACCAAAGCACAAGTGTAATTGTTCTGTGTGTGGGAGTGTGACTCAACGTACACATCTGGCACGGTTCTTCTTCAACAAAACAAGAAATTTTAAATACCATTTATACTGAAGTAACTAAAAAATAGAAATACTATAATTGCGTAAGGAAAGCAGAATTACACTCTAATACAAGAACACAAGCCAGATGCTTTGTTGACTGAACCTGTAATGACGCATTATTCAGGACATTGAAATTATGAGAAAAAAAAGAAAAGTAGTTTGTTACCTTAATTTATATTGATGAAAAGCACTCTAAACATTACAATCTCTCCACACCGACTCGCTACTACCACATCTCAACCAGAACTCTCCAATATCACATCTCAGCAAGCACTGCCTACTAGCACATCTCAACAAACACTCTACTACGAGCTCTCCCCAAGAACTGACTACCACGAGTCCTCGACAGGCACTGACTGCTACGAGTTCCCAACAGGCACTGTGTAGGCGGCTTAATAATACTCTTTGGCGCAATCTCTGGCGCAGTGGCTCAGTGTAGCCACCTTTCAAAGTCCCATCACGTTTCCCCTTCACTATTGCATCAGAAACATTGGACCTAGGGATGTTTATGAGTGTGAAAAACTCACATACAGACATATGACACAAGTGACACCCAATCACCTGACCACGTTCAAAGTCCGTGATTTCCACAGAGCACCCTATTCTGCTCTCTCATGGTATCTCATGACTACTGAGGTCACCAATATGGAGTACCTGGCAGTAGGTGGCAGCACAATGCATCTAATATAAAAACATATGTTTAAAATTAAATGCCAAAAAGTTCACCATTGCAACACTAAATTGTATTTTGTGGGATCAGTAGATTAGAAAGGGCACAAAAAAAAATCTTCAAAAGACTTATTTGAAGCATTATGACATCTGGATGACATGTGGACAGTTAAATCAATTAATGGATAGACTGATGGCAACTGAGATTGACTTTTGGAGATGATCTGCAGGGATACCCAGGATTGAAAGGATCAGAAATGAAGTCATTAGGAAGAAAATGAATGTCACAAGTTCAATTACTGATTTTGTGGAACAAAAAGAACATATGGTATGGACACACTAAAGCAATTTCAGAGGAGGCATTGCCTCCATGGATCGTGGAACAGGAACCACCAGAAAAGAAAAGAAGGTGTGGACCACCAGTCACGTGGATAAAGAAATTGGACACTAATTTGAAGAAGATGCACAAATAGAGACTGAAAATTAAATTTGATGTTTAATCTTAGGTTGCCAGCAAATGTACATATATTGTAAAACTGGGAAAATAATGATCAGCAAATTGCAAATTTTATTGTGAATAATAAAATTTAGTTAAATACTGCACGAATAAGAATTTAGCAATTTTATGGCTGCAAGGTATGTGTAATGCAAAAAAAGAAAATAAATTATTTAAAGAGTAGAACAGTAGCAAGTGGAGGTATCCCAGATTGCTACATCTCGAAAGGAAAATGCTATTCCACAGAATCAAAAATGTTGGCTTAGTCAGGTTATTCTGGGTGAAGTGGACTGACAAGGCAGCCAGTCCACAGTGACGGGTAGCCGAAAGAAAGGCACGCGTACACACACACGCCGACGGGCGTCAAGTACTGGAACAGGCTACGTAATTAATGCTATGAAGAAAAGTACGTAGCTGGATTAATACTTATCTTTAATCAATCATTGTGGTACATCGCTCTTGACTATACACAGGAGACTTTAATTACAATCACTGTAAGGCTAATGTCGCCTTGCTAGTTCGTAGCCATTAACTTAGCTGAAGGCTATTCTGTCTCTCGGCTAATGAGAGTGAAAGGCTTCGTACATCTAGTCGCTAGCTAGGTCGTCCGTACAACTGGGGCGAGTGCTTGTTCGTATCACGAGACCTGCCTTGTGGTGGCGCTAGGTCTGCGATTACACAGTGGCGACATGCGGGTCCGACATGTACTAAATGGACCGCGGCCGATTTAATCTACCACCTAGCAAGTGTGGTGTGTGGCGGTGACACCACATTCCTCCCCCGCAAATCGGCGAACGGTCGTGAGATAAGGCTTCCACCCGCTGTGGGGAGGACCCCATGTTCACGTATGCGATGAGGTGGGGAGCCTAACAACAGGCGAGGCTGTGCCACCCGCACCCGGCCATTCGGTCCGAGGGGAGCTAGGAAACGCCTGAAAACCTAGTCCAGGGTGCATGTCAACATGCGGTGTATGCGCCCGTAAAGAGACAGGAGAGGCCGAAGGGTCGACCTCCATTGCGTCGGGGTAGCCGACGCGCGATGACGTCATGTGGTCCGGAGCGGGCAAGAGTTCCATGGCGGAGGACAGCTGGTCACGGGAAGCGATCGGCGGCGCGTGACCCAGGGAGGCGCTTGGCGGCTGCAGGGAGGCGCTTGGCGGCTGCAGCGAAGCGTCGAATGCGGGCGCCGCCGGCGGGAGAACAGGCGGCGGCGGCGGCTGCTGCGGCGGCGGCGCGTCGCCATGGGGCAAAATGGAAGGCATTCTCGGTAACACCTGGGGATGAGGCGAGCCAGTAGATGGGTCCCCAGGGCGCTGACCGGACGGCACCGTCGCTGAAAGCAGACGGGGAGCGGCAGAACCCGTGCGACGACAGAGGCGCAGCTGATTGAGATGCCGGCGCACCTCACCAGAGGCCCCCAAAACCAAATACATCGCGCGGCCGAGGCAGCGAAGAATGCGCCCTGCGAGCCAACGCCGTGAACCGCGATAGTTGCGATAGAATACAACGTCGCCTGGAGCAAAAGCAGGAGTCTGCCGCTGCACAGGAACCTGATGCGGCGGATGCAGCAAAGACATCAAGGTGCGATGAGGACGACCATGGAGCAACTCAGCCGGCGAGCGACCATCTCGGGGCTGAGAGCGATACGAAGACAAAAAGAGCAACAACGCGTCCTCCCGAGAATGCGACTCTTTCAATTTCAACATCTGTGCCTTGAAAGTCCGGACCAATCGTTCAGCGGCACCGTTTGACTGAGGCGAAAACGGCGCGGATGTCAGATGTTGAATACCATTGGCCTGGCAGAATGACTGAAATTCTGCGGACATGAATTGTGGGCCATTGTCGGAAACAATAGTCTGCGGAAGACCTTCAATGCAAAAGATAGCAGACAACGCTTGGATGGTGGCGGAGGACGTCGTGGAAGACATCCGGACAACAAAAGGAAAATTACTGAAGGCATCGACCAGAACCAACCATCGAGCATTCCAGAATGGACCAGCAAAATCAATGTGCAAGCGTTGCCAAGGGGAAGTGGCTTTTGGCCATGCAAAGACTTTCCGCGGCGGTGCGGATTGTTGTTCGGCACACGCCATGCAAGAAGAACACATATTCGTAATCGCAGCATCGATTCCAAACCAAGTACAGTGCTGACGAGCAAGTTGTTTCGTTCGCACTATACCCCAATGTCCTTGGTGAAGAAGCCGTAAAACAGAGGACTGTAACGAACGTGGGACCACGACTCGGGACTGATCATTATCAGAACGCAACAACAAAACACCACGTCGAACAAAAAGTCTCTCCCTGTGAGCAAAAAATCTGCGAACCAACGGATCCTCAATCCGAGACTTTGACAAAGGCCATTGCGTAGCAACAAAACGCAAAACAGTAGCAAGGACAGGGTCAGCAGCTGTGGCTGTAGCTACACGACGAAAATCAATCGGAAACGATTCGACCACTTCATCGGTTTCCGAATCAATGAACATGCAAGCAAGTTCGGAAGAATCGAATGCTTTATCCTCAGCAACAGGCAAACGGGACAACGCATTGGCGTTTTCGTGCTTAGCAGTGGACCGATACAAGATATCGTAGCGGTACTGCGAGAGGAAAATAGACCAGCGAATGAATTTCTGCGCTGTACGTGGAGGTACAGGCTTGGTCGGATGAAAAAGCGATGTCAAAGGTTTGTGGTCTGTGATGATGGTAAAGTGACGACCATACAAGAAATCATGGAACTTAGTAACACCAAACACGAGAGCCAAAGCTTCTTTCTCTATCTGGGAATAATTTCTTTGCGCAGACGAGAGCAATTTGGACGCAAAGGCAATAGGGCGATCATGGGAGCCAACTTTGTGCGCAAGCACAGCACCGATCCCGAAATCCGATGCATCTACCATCAACAAAAGGGGTTTCTGGGGATCGAATGGCGTAAGACAAGTATTTGAAAGCAACGCCGATTTCAACTGGCGAAAGGCGCGTTCGCATTCCGTCGTCCAGATGAACGGAACACCTTTACGGCGTAAGCGATGAAGCGGAGCTGAAATGGAAGAGGCATTGCGCACATTCACTCACACCTTGTGATTCTACATTGTTCAATGTTCTTGCGACCTCCTGACGCAATGCGTGAGGAATATTGCGCGCTCTGAAAAATTGCGGTTGCGCGTTGACCTTCAGTTCCAAATGGGCTTCATAGTTTGTAGCGCAACCTAACCCCGGTGCAATAATGTCTGCAAATTCTTCACATAAGCGAGAAACACTGTCTGAAGGCACAGTTTGATTCACTGATAGGATCTGATTTACTATAGACATGTTAAACAACTGAAATAAATCTAAGCCAAACAAGTTCACTGCCGTACAAGAACAAAGAACGTAAAATGACACAAGTTTTGTTTGTCCCTTGTATGTTGCAAGAAGGCTGCACTGTCCTAACACAGGAATTTTCTGTCCTGAATATGTGGTTAGCTTAACATTTGCGGCACGCAACGGAGGGTTGCCCAGTTGTTTGTACGTGTCGTGATTGTGCAATGAAACTGCAGCTCCGGTATCGAGCTGGAATGGTATGACCGTGCCATTAAAGTCCAAATCTACAAAAAGTTTATTGTCCTGCTGATGACAAGAGCGACTGTCTCTTGCAATTTGAACAGACACTGGTACAGAATCACTTGCTAATGGACGTGATTTCTGGCGACATTGACGCACTCTTTTTGCGGGACGAACACAGTCACTGTTAGAAAGAGTGGCACTGGACGAAGTGGAATTAACGACATGAATGTCCATGGGCGAAGGTCCACGAGCCTGAGTGTACTTGGTTCGAGACCGGCACGAAGCAAAGGGCCTGGAATGATTGTGATTGTCTGATCTGAGCTTTTTCTGGCAAACACTTTGAACATGTCCTTTCCGATTGCAGAAAAAGCAAATAGCTTGGCGTGACGGGCAATGTTCACGCGAATGTCGAGTAGCACACCGCGGGCATGATTTCACTGCATTTGTGGGCGCAGCTCGCCCGGCGGGCCGGTTAATGTTACACACCGCTGGCGAAGTTTCAAAAGATTCCTGAGCACAGTCAAGTGTGTCTTGTCTATCCAATATGTCTATCACTTGTTGAAGGGAGGGATTAACTAGTTTCAAAATTTGCTCCCGTATGCGAACATCAGAAACGTTCTGTGCAATTGCATCACGCACCATTGTATCTGAATAAGAAAGACCACAGTCACATTCAAAGGCACAGTCCCTAGTAAGTCCTTGCAATGTTGCTACCCACTCCCTATTAGTTTGACCGGCCGTACGTTTTGTACGAAAAAACGTATACCGTTTTGCAACCACATTAACTGTTTCTTTGAAATAGGCATCTAAAGCAGACAAAATTTCCTCGTAGGACAGAGTTGCTACGTCGCGTCGGGGAAACAACTTCACTATCACACGGTAGGTGGACACACCGACACAAGAAAGCAAAAACGGCTGCTGCTCATTACCTTGAATTCTGTATGCGGTGAGGTGGAAGGCGAACTGGCGGGACCACTCTTGCCAAGTCTCTTGGGTTTGGTCAAAGGGTCGGAATTGAGGTGCAACTGCATGTTGGAGCTGCGGTAGCGGTGAAGCGGCGGCCGCCGCATCGGTGTGCAGCGCACGTTGACCCTGGACGAGCTGTCCCAGAGCATCCAATAACGCTTGCGTCTGCTGATTCTGCAAGCGATAAAATTCGGACAGTACATCTGGCGAAGCCATGACACAAGTAAATGTAAGCAATCAGAAAGAATACTTTAACTCGTCGCCAATGAAGTGGACTGACAAGGCAGCCAGTCCACAGTGACGGGTAGCCGAAAGAAAGGCACGCGTACACACACACGCCGACGGGCGTCAAG
Organism: Schistocerca serialis cubense; assembly: GCF_023864345.2. Lineage (NCBI taxonomy): Eukaryota > Metazoa > Arthropoda > Insecta > Orthoptera > Acrididae > Schistocerca > Schistocerca serialis. The sequence continues at coordinate 1,267,426,739 of NC_064638.1, read as the reverse complement.
TACTGGAACAGGCTACGTAATTAATGCTATGAAGAAAAGTACGTAGCTGGATTAATACTTATCTTTAATCAATCATTGTGGTACATCGCTCTTGACTATACACAGGAGACTTTAATTACAATCACTGTAAGGCTAATGGTGCCTTGCTAGTTCGTAGCCATTAACTTAGCTGAAGGCTATTCTGTCTCTCAGCTAATGAGAGTGAAAGGCTTCATACATCTAGTCGCTAGCTAGGTCGTCCGTACAACTGGGGCGAGTGCTTGTTCGTATCACGAGACCTGCCTTGTGGTGGCGCTAGGTCTGCGATTACACAGTGGCGACACGCGGGTCCGACATGTACTAAATGGACCGCGGCCGATTTAATCTACCACCTAGCAAGTGTGGTGTCTGGCGGTGACACCACACTGGGAGATTTTCTGGACAAATCATGGCAAGAGATTTACCAAAGGCACACGGTAGATGAGAATTATGCAAACATGGGTGTCCACAGAAATTTTTCCAAGAAAGGGCATGATTCCAAAACTGCCATTTTATACATAACTGATACTGGAAATCTGAAAATGTGCTATGCCCTAAAAACTTCATTTGACAGGAATCACTTATTGTATATTCATTAGCTATCCATACAGTATATTTTTGAAAATAAGATTACTTTGACACCAAAAAGGTAAGCATGTTTCAGTAGAACATACAAAGTACGAGGGGCACTCAAATGAAAACTGAACACCTGCCATAGCAGAACCATGTAAAGGTTCCACTCAAAAGTAATCATCACATGCATTAAGAAATTTATCCCATTGAGACATGAAACAATCTACACCTGTGTTACAGAACATGCTCGGCTGCTGACACATCCACTGCTGCACCCTCTCTTGCAATTCCTTATCCAACTGAAACCGACATCCACAAATGCCTTTCTTCAGGTTGCCAAAAATGTAAAAATCACACGACAAAAGATTTTGGCTGTATGGAGGATGCTACAGTTTCCCAACCAAATAGCTGAAGCATAGCCTTCGTCCAACTGGCAGTGTGCAGGTGGGCATCATCAAGAATAGGATGATTCAGTCCGACAGCCAGAGGGGAAAATGGCCCACAGGGGACATACAGTGGCGGTCGAAATAATAGAGCCACCTCTATTGACGAGATTAAGAACTAGGATATCTATTAGTTCGCGAAATCGCCACGAGTGCCGTGTTGTCAGTCCCTTGTAGACAACATCAGGGAAGACGTTGCTGCTATCTTTAGTCGTCCGAAAGGAAGCGTTTGAGCTAGACGTGTGAAAAGAGGCATAAAGGTAAGAATCTTATGGGTCAAAATAATAGAGCCGCTTTACACATGTGCCTTTAAATTGATTGTTATGCAGTTGTTTTGTATGTAAATTGACGTGTGGTTTTGTTTACATTCGTCTAGATGGGCAGAGCAAAGCATACCAGTGAAGATGAGCGTATAGTAATGTTCCGGATGTTCAAAAGTGGGATGTCCATGAATAAAATAGCCAATGTCTTGCACGTTTCGCGAAAACGAGTCCAGAACGCCATGAGACGGTCAAAACAAACAAAGCCGCAGGTGGAGAACAGGGGGCGACCTCGTGTAACTACTCCTCGCGTAGACAGACTCATCACTAGGGAAGTGAAGAAAGACCCATTTTTGTCAACACCACGACTGAAAGCCATTTTGTTTAGCGACGAACATGATGTTCAACCATCAACCTCAACGATTCAAAGACGACTGAGATCTGCAAAATTGAATGGGCGCATTGCAAGAAAGAAGCCACATGTTTCACAAGCTAATGTTCGGAAAAGGTTAGCCTTTGCCCGGAGAAATGAACAAAAACCTAATACTTGGTGGAGGAACATCCTTTGGTCCGATGAATCCAAGTTTAATAGGTTTGCCTCAGACGGAAAAGTCTATGTGCGCCGCCCACCAAACCAGGAATTTAATCCCAAGTACACTTTAAAAACTGTGAAATACGGTGGCGGAAGTGTTATGGTATGGGGATGTTTTTCGTGGTACGGCATTGGTCCAATACACCGTATCAACGGCATAATGAACGCAGAAATGTACAAAGACATCTTGGCAAATGTGATGCTGCCTTATGCTGAAGAGGAAATGCCGCTGAAATGGAAATTTCAGCACGATAACGATCCAAAGCATACTGCAAGGATCATAAGGCAGTTTGTTCAAGAGCACAATATCGAAGTATTAGAGTGGCCACCTCAGTCCCCTGACGCATCACCCATTGAGAACTTATGGGAGATCTTAGACAAGAGAATTGACCGCTCAAAAGCTACATCGTCAGAAAAACTGTGGGAAGAAATCCAGAGAGCCTGGTATGCGATCAGTAGTGACGAATGCAGGCGTTTAGTAGACTCTATGGGTAAGAGGTGCAGGGCAATCCTCAAAAATAAGGGTTACCCCACGAAGTACTAATGCAGTCCTATGCAAAAAAGACTGTTCCTGTACGTTTCATAAGACTGAGATCAAGTACAATATATTTGTTTCAATTGGCTCTATTTTTTTGACCCTGTGGTCTGGTATTCTTTTGAATATTATCGATTATTACTGATTATTTTGTGTTGTGTTATCGATATAACTGACTATAGTACAATGTGACTCGGTTGTAATGGTTTCCATCATAGTTCAAACATGTCAAGTAATAAATGTGCACTTTATTCCAAACCTTTGCCAGGTGGCTCTATTATTTTGACCGCCACTGTATCTGGGGATCGAGCAGGCCATGGTACTGGACCATCTCTGCCAATCCATGATTCTGGCAACCGTAGGTCCAGGAATTGACGCACACTATGACTGAAATGTACTGGCGTCCCGTCATGTTGGAACCACATGCGTTGTCTTGTAGGGAGCGGGACGTCTTCCAGCAATTCTGGCAACGCTCTGGCGAGAAAATTGTAATAGTGCCTGCCATTTAATGGCCTAGGTATCAGATATGGCCCAATTAAACAGTCCCCAACAACACCGACCCACACATGAGAGCTAGTAACTGTGGCATGTGGGTTTCCTCACTCCAAACATGCGAATTGTGCATTCTGAAGACTCCATCAAGCCCGAATGTTGCTTCATCGGTAAACAACACAGAGCATGGAAATGTAGGATGCATTTCACACTGTTCCAGGTACCACTGCGAAAACTGTGCTCTGGGTGAATAATCAATTGGTTCCAGGTTGTGGACACGCTGTAAGTGAAACGGACTAACAATTGCTCTAGAAGGACTGTTCTTACATTTGTCTCATTCGTCCCCATGTTACGTGCAATTGCACACTTGCTGACTGAAGGATCCTGCTCCACATGTTGCAAGACAGCTTCCTCAAATTGCAGCGTTCTTACCGTTCGACAGTGTCCCTGTCCAAGTAATCTGTTAAATGACCCGGTCTCACGCAGACGTTGGTACACAGCAGAAAAGGTTGTATGATGCAGGATACGACAATTAGGATATTGTTGTTGATAAACCCGCTGTGCATCTCGTCCACTGTGGTGCGCTATGTAGTACGCACCAACCATATCGGTGTACTCGCTCCATTAGTAAACAGAGACAATGCACTATTACACTGGTGGACAGCAGTTGCCTACAGCTGAGGAGCATAATGTGCCCTCTAACAACTGAAGATCGTAATACAGCCTCTAACAACTGAAGAGCGTTATATGGCAAACGGTTTAAATAATCCTCATAGGAAAAAATAACATTAGGGAAAAATATTTGTTTTCATGTCCCCTACAACCTACCAAAGTTTGTCGGTTTAAATACATTTCACCCTGTATAACTGGCAGATAAATATTTCAGAGAAATTATCTATTCCTAATAGGACATACAATGACTTACACAAATCAATAGACGAACAGAATCCATTACATGTGGAATAAACTCATCACCTGTAAATGAGTATTTTCTCTTGGTTGTCATTATTTTGTGCAACTATAAAAGAAAACATCAAGCTTTATCAGATTTGATTCCATAGGGAAACAGTTATGGCCTGTAATTGTATTCATTCAAGTAGTAAATGGTACAGCAATCAGTCACAAATGAAGTTTTTTTTTCATATCTAGATTTTGGTCACTGTGTAGACATCTCCTATGCAGTAAATGTAAGGTAAAACATTAGAAAAACATTTACATGCACATAGTCCCTTCAGGGCTATTGCCCAGTCACAATAGATTTGGGTCAGAGGCTGAGTTCACACTTAATCTCTGGGGCTATGTGCATACAGCATACGTGTGTTTTTAATGTTTGAACTTAGATTTACTGCGTTGAAGATGGCCGTACAGTGATCGAAATCTAGATATCCAAAAAACATCATTTGCGACCGGCTGTTGTAACCTTTTCTACCTGATCAGACATCATCATTTAGTCTGTATATGTACAGAAAGGCATGCTAAAAATCATTAGTTAAAAGACAATTATGTATACTGATGAATATGTTTAAATTCACTAATGCTGAGTGTATGGTGTATGTCTTGGGACATATAAATGGTGGATAAGAATTTTAGAGAAATCTATCTATTCTTAATAGGAACACAAATCATACAGCGGAGATGCTGAGTCGCAGATAGGCACAACAAAATAAACTCCCACAATTAAAGCTTTCAGCCATTGGCTTTCATCAACAATAGACACACATACACACAGACACAGACTCACTAATATGCAACTCACACACAGAAGTCTCAGACGACTGAAAGCATTCTGGACTTTCCATTGTTTGACTTACACAAATCAATAGACAAACAGAGTCCATTAGATATGAAATAAACCAATCACTTGAAAATGAACATTCCCTCTTGACTGTCATTCTTTTGTGCAACAATAAAAGAAAACATCATGCTTTATCAGGTTTCATTCCATAGGGGAACAGCTATGCCTTGTGATCGTTTTCATTTCAAGTTGTAAAGAGTATGGCAATCAGTCACAAATGATGTTTTTGCACATCAAAATTTTCGTCACTGTGTAGCCATCTTGAGTGCGGTGAATGTAAGTTAAAACACTAAAAACACATGTATTGTGGACATAGTCCCAACAGGGCCACAGTCCGGTCAGGATAGACCATCTCAGAGGAGGAGTTCACACTCAACCTCTGTTATAGCGAAGTTGGGGCTATGTACATACAGTATACATGTGTTTATAATGTTTTAACTTGAATTTACTACACCACTGAAAATGGCTACACTCTGATCAAAATCTAGATATGCAAGAAACATCATTTGCAACTGATTACTGTACCCTTTACTACTCAATCAGGCTTTATGGCTTCTATGCATAAACATCCACTATTAAAACAATCTGTATTAATTGAAGTTTGTTCTCAATAAAAATCAGTTCTGACCGTGTTAGGAAATATATGAAGAACAATGCACATAAAAACAGCACATGGATATTCAATAGTGAAGTTAAGCCAGAGTATTATGTAAAATTAATTACTGAACAGCATGCACAAATCTTTCCAAGGACCTTGGGCTTCTCACACTCAAATGCCAAAACAAATGTACTCCCTACTGGTATTTGTGTTTTATAATAAGAGCAAATTCATAGTCACAAAACCAGGAGTAAAAATATTATTCATATGACTATGTGTTCCTGCCTAGATTTGAGAATTGAGTTTTCTATTTTGATTCAAAAGTTTTTAACTGGTTGAAATCAAATTTTAACTGGTTGTTGGCGAAAGGCAGGCAAGAAACTGAAAAATCTCTTTGTTCCAAAAGATAACAAAGAAGTTCAACAAAAAAAGAACGTAGGAAACAAGTTTTCATAAGTCAATAAAATCAATCACAACACGATTAAAATAACATATGCCGTAAGCAACATATTAAAAATGTAATGCTGGTAATAGGATACATAACTACATACTCCTTCCACAATTTATTGGAAAATTTGGAGTCTGGGATTTTAACCCCATTTTACAATATTGTTCACATTAAACATGTTCTAACTTTTCAAGCATACAAATGACTGATACTGTTCTGCAAATGATTACATACTTCAGTAACAAGAAACAGGGCTCAGCAAGAAAACAGGTTTGGACTGGCAAAATTAAAAAGTAAAACATATCTGTCAATCCACAATAGGGGCCTATCCTTTCAGACTATCAATGGCATGTCACTTGAAAATTGTACGCCCCTAATCTGCAATGGAAAAGTTTTTCAGACACACAAGTGGAAATGCACAAAGAACTTAACGGAGAGGAACAATAGCTGGTTTAGGTGTTACACTTCATATCCAAATGTATGTGGTAGAAGACTAACAGATTTGTAATCACATCTCTGCATAGCCCTTAACTCACGGGGTGACTTTCTATAACATATACCACGAGGTGGCATCTCTGGGGCCCGTATGTTTAAACCGAGATTTAAGGCAAAAATATTTTAAAATTTTTAATTTATGCTACATAACATTTATTTTCATAATTCTTTAAGTGTTGTTTAAATGCTTCTAGTTCATTTTGTTACACTAAACATAGCCTGCAGGATTTTACTATTTATCACACAAAACCACATAATTTTGTGTGGTTCTTTTAAATAGTACACATAGACTGTTAGAGTACTGAATTTTACATTCTGAAAAATTATACACTCCCTGCAGCAAATAATTTCCAAATAAAACTAAATTGCAGGTTTTAAATTTGCACATGAAAATTCCACCCGATAAGTAAAAAAAGAAAGTGTGTCAAATTGACATTCATTGCTGGGAACTACATTTTTCTTATCACCACTCACAACACATTTGATTTTAACAGCCACTTTAAGTACTTCATTGAAGAAACAGAGATCCCCATCACTTAAGTTCTTCCTCTGAATGACACTACTGTTCGATAGCAGAACTGTGATCAATGGCTAATGTAAAATCGTTGTCCTTTTCGTTTATTTCTTGATCTATATCACTGGCACCTTCCTCCACAGACCGACTGACAATTTCATCAAACTCGGGGAAGTAAGACACATCGTGCCAACACATTCTGAGCTATACAATACCATACTGAAGAAAACAGATACCTTATTAATACGCAGTTCACGAGGCATGGTCTAGAAGACCCCAACACGTAAAAATACCGAAACAGCAGTAACGTGCTACACTGAACAAATAATCAAAAATCTAGGAAAAGATTATAGTGTAGTAGGAGTAAATTTAGACCTCTCCAAAGCTTTTGACACTGTGAACCAGGACATTCTTTTAGATAAATTGGAAGCGTTGGGTATACATGGGATAGGAAAAATATGGTTTGAATCATACCTAAAAAACAGAACACAGGTTGTAGGACTGACATATACTTACTCTAACCACAACATAAATTCAGTATCAGAGGCAAATTGTAGAAATAGGAGTACCACAAGGCAGCATCCTAGGGCCCATATTCTTTCTTGTCTATATAAATTACTTTCACACCTCAGATGATGCAGCCAAAGCAATAATATTTGCAGATGATACCAGTGTGATAATAAGTGCACCAAAGCAATTGCTACCAACAACTGCTGATAAAGTACTAAATTACATCCACTCTTGGTTCAATGCAAACAGGTTGACATTGAATGTAAATAAAACAAATTATATGCAGTTTGGGAAAAGATGTCAAAATGTAAATCTCGATCTGGTGCGGGGTGACAAAGCCTTAGACAGAGTGACATCCACAAAACTGCTGGGGATTCATGTGGATGAAAACTTAGATTTTAATGACCACGTAATAAAACTTGTACAGAAACTTAATTCAGCCTGTTCTGCCCTCAGAATTATTGCAAATGTTTGTTCCTCAGAGGGTGCCAGAATGGTATATTTCAGCTATTTTCAATCTCTTGCCACATACGGAATAATATTTTGGGGTTCCACAACACGGTGCCTAAAACTAAATTTTTTGTTGCAGAAGAGGGCCATCCGAATAATAACTCACAGTCATCCACAGACAACTGCAAACCCATATTCAAAAAGCTTAGAATACTTACTATACCATTATCATACATATACAAATGTGTATTGTATGTCAGGACCCACATTGCTGATTTTCAGACAAATGCCGACTTTCATAACTACAATACTGTAATAGCGCAGTACTCCATACTCAGCGAACAAAAAGAACGAATAGGCCCTATACAAAGGCATGTGAGCCATATCAGTGCAAACCTGTACAACGCACTGCCAGTCATCAACATAGGCAGTTAGAAGATGATAACAAATTTAAAACAGAATTTAAAAAATTTCCAGTAGAACAATGTTTTTATTCTGTAAATGACTATGTAGGTCAATAAATTGTTTCTGATTATATTTATAAAGGCAAAATGGAAAATACTCTAACTGTACCTAATCATTCATTACATTTACATACTTTAAAGGACAGCAGTTGTGTGATGTAAGTATATACTTCAGCAGTGTTGTGTATATGAGGACTTGCTGTTTAGGGAGGACAAAACTAAAGCCTTATGAAAAACAGACTATGCATTTAAAATAACAAGCAGGGATGTATATAGGCTATATTAATTTCATTGTATTATTTTGTTTTGTACATTTTTACGTATATATTGTTTGTGTCACATTTCTTTGAAATGGCTTACCTGTACCCTTGACAACAACCATACAATATTTATTGTCAACGGATGGGTAAATAAAATAAATATACACATAGCAGTAACACGTGTCGACAATAAACACAGTAGGTGATAACGCAACCGACAACAAAACGTCGTAGGCTTGGCAATTTAAGGAGGGTAGGTGAGTATACAAGTATTCCACCAAAACTGGCCTTGAAGAGTGAGTTCGAAAATTTTCGCGCGGTCTGAGAGACCACACCTCGTGAGTTACGGGATAAAGATGTGTGTATGCACGGGTTGCGCAGTATTTCAGTAAGTTGTAAAGTCTTCATTTATTTTTATTTTGTATTTGGAATGAAATGTATCTGATGTAACTGTACAATGCAAGAATTAAACTGTCTTGGTTCGTCTACAATTCTACAGGTAAAATTTTAAGTTACGCTTCATGTTATATTACAGTGTAATAAAGCTTGTTAAACAAATATATAAAGATAAATATGTGCCAAATAACATGAATGAATGAAAATAAATGTGAGAAAATATGGTTTACGTCCATTTGATATATAATCACCTAATGTGAAATGCCGTAATGTCCTTTGCTTTGACAAAAATAACTGTATTCCTATGATCAAATTTCGTTACGTGTTATCTGAGCTAGGTTACAGTTGCTGCTCATTATCACGTAACATTATTTTTATCAAAAACACCATACGGCATGTATTTACTCTTGTTAATTTTTGTACTACACGTATAAAATGTTATCTCAGACAGTACCTTCCTCTAACAATGAAGCAGCAGTGTTAAAGAAAATCCACGGTCCTATCAAGCAAGCTCTTCTGAATCAGTGCAAACGCAACTTGCAACAATGGTTTGCCATCTTCAACTGGCCGTCCAATGGCTGTTTTCTGTCATAAAGTATATAGTGTCTCCCTTTCTAACAACTGAAATGATGCCTGAATTTAATTAAATGTTATTCAATGTCCTTAGATCCTCAGTGCTAAATCTGAGTAGAAATTAAAGTTAGTCTCAACCTCTACAAGAGGACTACAATAAAATAAAAACTACGAAATTTCAAGTTACTGGCTCAACAATCATTTCTTCGAGCGTCACTAGCAAAACCAAAGAATATCAGATGATGGTCGAAGAATAAACAATTGTCTCAGCTTCAGCTAGCAACGGGAAAACTGCAGATTGCGCTTAACTGACAGAAAATAATCTCACTTTCATGTTCCTTCATAATGTACAGGAAATGATGGACTACTGAGAACAAAACAGAATATGTTTCTTATAACATTACAGTCACTGCGACTCGAAGTATTAATTTCCGTAACAATCTTTAAAAATATTACGATGTCGATGATACAACTATAAACACGGCAGTCTAGAACGAATACAACGCTAAGTTTGACTCATACGGCGATGAAATTTTCTCGTTTCTGCGAGACAAAAGGGGGTTGTAGATTTCATGCATTTTCGATCTTTGTTCCGTGTCTCCATCGTATTCTTATCAGTTTTCTGAGTACTGTATTCCCGGAACGCGTAAGTGGATTGCGGCTTGGACATTCTTGAGAGGTTATCATGAAATAAATTTTGTACAACTTATTAATGAAAGGATTTTTTCAAATTATTGGCCTCCTCCCAACTCTCGCGAACTGTTAGCAATTAGTATTTCAGTAGTAATTGAAAAAAAGACACATAACTGGACCGTTTCATGTCTGAGAAGATACTGGAGCTTTCACACAGCCTAAGCGAATGAGACAGGAACTAAAATTGAGGGTAGCAAAGCAAAAGCTGAAAAGTTTAACGCCATTCTCAAACGCTCCTTTACAAAAGAAAACTTTGAGGAATTGCCTCAATCTATCCCTCGTACATCTGAAAAGATGAATAAAATAGGTATTAGTGTCAGTGGTGCCGAGAAATAGTTGAAATCGTCAAAACTGAACAAAGCTCCAGGCTCCGATGGAATCTTTGTCAGGTTCTACAATGAGTTTGCAGCTGAGGTAGCCCCTCTTCTAACTACAATCTGTTATAGGTCTGTCGAACAAAGACCCATGCCCAGTTACTGGAAAAAAAGCACAGGTCACACCCATCTTCAAGAATGCTAGTAGAAGTGATCCACAAAACTGCCATGCAATATCGCTGACACCGATTTATTGTAGAATGTGAGAACGTATTCTGAGCTTGAACGTAATGAGGTATCCCTTAACAGAATAACCTCCTCAGTGCCAACTAGCATGGATTCCATGACCTGAGTCTTTTTGCAGATGATGCAGTTATACATATACCGACTCGTGGCGATAACATATTAGACCTTCTGGTGAGAAACAGACCCGAACTATTTGAAACAGTTAACGCAGAACAGGGAATCAGCGATCATAAAGCGGTTACTGCATTGATGATTTCAGCCGTAAATAGGAATATTAAAAAAGATAGGAAGATTTTTCTGTTTAGCAAAAGTGACAAAAAGCAGATTTCAGAGTACCTGACGGCTCAACAAAAAAGTTTTGTTGTAAGTACAGATAGTGTTGAGGATCAGTGGACAAAGTTCAAAACCATCGTACAATATGCGTTAGGTGAGTATGTGCCAAGCAAGATCGTAAGAGATGGAAAAGAGCCACAGTAGTACAACAACCGAGTTAGAAAACTGCTGCGGAAGCAAAGGGAACTTCACAGCATACATAAACATAGCCAACGCCTTGCAGACAAACAAAAATTACGCGAAGCGAAATGTAATGTGAGGAGGGCCATGCGAGAGGCGTTCAATGAATTCAAAGGTAAAGTTCTATGTACTGACTTGGCAGAAAAGCCTAAGAAATTTTGGTCTTATGTCAAAACAAAATGTCCAGACACTCTGTGACCAAAATGGTGCTGAAACAGAGGATGACAGACTAAAGGCCGAAATACTAAATGTTTTTTTCCAAAGCTGTTTCACAGAGGAAGACTGTACTGTAGTTTCTTCTCTAGATTGTCGTACAGATGACAAAATGGTAATATCGAAATAGACGACAGAGGGATAGAGAAACAATTAAAATCGCTCAAAAGAGGAAAGGCCGCTGGGCCTGATGGGATACCAGTTCAATTTTACACAGAATACGCTAAGGAACTTGCCCTCCTTCTTGTAGCGGTGTACTGTAGGTCTCTAGAAGAGCGTAGCGTTCCAAAGGATTGGAAAAGGGCACAGGTCATCCCCGTTTTCAAGAAGGGACGTCGAACAGATGTGCAGAACTATAGACCTATATCTCTAACGTCGATCAGTTGTAGAATTTTGGAACACTTATTATGTTTGAGTATAATGACTTTTCTGGAAACTAGAAATCTACTCTGTAGGAATCAGAATGGGTTTCGAAAAAGACGATCGTGTGAAACCCAGCTCGCGCTATTCGTCCACGAGACTCAGAGGGCCATAGACACGGGTTCCCGGGTAGATACCGTGTTTTTTTACTTCCGCAAGGCGTTCGATACAGTTCCCCACTGTCGTTTAATGAACAAAGTAAGAGCATATGGACTATCAGACCAATTGTGTGATTGGATTGAAGAGTTCCTAGATAACACAACGTAGCATGTCATTCTCAATGGAGAGAAGTCTTCCGAAGTAAGAGTGATTTCAGGTGTGCCGCAGGGGAGTGTCGTAGGACCGTTGCTATTCACAATATACGTAAATGTCCTTGTGGATGACATCGGAAGTTCACTGAGGCTTTTTGCGGATGATGCTGTGGTATATCGAGAGGTTGTAACAATGGGAAATTGTACTGAGATGCAGGAGGATCTGCAGCGAATTGATGCATGGTGCAGGGAATGGCAATTGAATCTCAATGTAGACAAGTGTAATGTGCTGCGAATAGATAGAAAGAAAGACCCCTTATCATTTAGCTACAATATAGCAGGTCAGCAACTGAAAGCAGTTAATTCCATAAATTATCTGGGAGTACGCATTAGGAGTGATTTAAAATGGAATGATCATATAAAGTTGATCGTCGGTAAAGCAGATGCCAGACTGAGATTCATTGGAAGAATCCTAAGATGCAATCTGAAAACAAAGGAAGTACGTTACAGTACGCTTGTTCGTCCACTGTTTGAATACTGTTCAGCAGTGTGGGATCCGTACCAGATAGGGTTGATAGAAGAGATAGAGAAGATCCAACAGAGAGCAGCACACTTCGTTACAGGATCATTTAGTAATCGCGAAAGCGTTACGGAGATGATAGATAAACTCCAGTGGAAGACTCTGCAGGAGAGACGCTCAGTAGCTCGGTACGGGCTTTTGTTGAAGTTTCGAGAACACACCTTCACCGAGGAGTCAAGCAGTATATTGCTCCCTCCTACGTATATCTCGCGAAGAGACTATGTGGATAAAATCAGAGAGATTAGAGCCCACCCAGAGGCATACCGACAATCCTTTCCACGAACAATACGAGACTGGAATAGAAGGGAGAACTGATAGAGGTACTCAAGGTACCTTCCGTCACACACCGTCAGGTGGCTTGCGGAATGTGGATGTAGATGTTGATGTAGATGTAGATATACATAATGAAGTACTATCTGAAAGAAGCTGCACAAACATTCAGGCAGAACTCTATTAGATTTCAAAGTAGTGCAAAAACGGGCAACTTGGTTTAAATGTTCAAAAAATGTAAAACTGCGCACTCCACAAAACGAAAAACTGTTGTATCCTATGATAATCAGCGATTCATTGTTGGACTTGCCAACTTGTACAAATAGTGGCAGACTTCGATTTATTGGTAGAATACTGGCGAAGTGCTATCAGTCTACAAAGCAGATGGCTTACAAATCATTTGTGTAATCTTTTCTAGAATATTGCTCAAGTGTGTGGGACCCATAACAAATAGGACTAACAGGAGATATTGAATGTACACAGTGAAGGGCAGCACGAATGGTCACAGGTTTGTTTGATCCATGGGCAGGGGCGGATTAGCCCTCACATGATGTCTTATTAGACCTCAAGGCTTGTTTTACGACGAATAAACAGTTTTCATGTGGGTGTAGACTTTTCATCCTTCAGATATGCTGTTCACGGACGTTTTATTATAACTGGGTAAAATATTTATGATTATAACATAGTTTGAAGTACAACAATTTGAAATTTTTGGAGTGGGGTCAGAAAATACCCCAGGTATACAATATGCTATTTTCAGTGTTATATATAACTTTTGTTACAAAACTAAATCTTGGCAAGAATGTACCTTGTAAACCAACATTCATTTGTACATTGTTATAAACAATAAATAGAAAATACATTCACATGCATTGTTACAATAAAATCATAGTTTGGAACTGAGTTTTGTGGAAGGAAGACTTGGTGTTATAGTTTATTCGTCACAGATGATGATATACGTTTTGCAAGGGGCTACAGTCATGAGAAGGCTTTGGCAGATTTACAGAAGAGTGACAGTGATAATGAATCAATGGAAACGAGGATGGCTGATAATAACGGTATTCAGGTAATGAGTGCATCTACTTTCATGTCTAGAAGTGGACAGATAACGTATAACACAGTACCACCTGATGTTTGGAAGCAGGTTTCAAGTAACATAATACGCGAAATAGCGCATATTCCACGTCGCCTTAGACCACCGTTACAGACAAGGGCAGAGTGTTTCAGACTTTTTATCGCCAATCACTTGCAGAGTGTAATAGTAATGTATACCAATAGCCATGCAAAAGATAGCAAAATTCTGCACCCAACTTTTGAATGCTGGATTGAGTTTGATTTACAGAGCTGCACGCATTCTTTGGTCTACCAATAATAACTGGCTTGTATAAGGTACGTGGGAAGTCTTTGGTTGAATTTTGGTCAGAAGAATGTAGCTTACCTATTTTTCTAGCTACAGTGAGCTTTTCAAGATTTCGCGATATTTTGATGTGCCTCCGGTTCAATAATAAACTTACAAGCAAAGAAATAAAAGCTGCTTCTGGATCAAAAGCTGAACCTATATGGGCTGTGTTTGAAATGTTCGTTGATGCATGCATTTCGTCTTATGTCCCTGGAACTTATATTACTGTTGATGAGCATCTGTGTACTTTCAGGGGACAGTATCCATTCAAGCTGTACATTCCTCTGAAACCTGGGAAGTATTGAATAAAAGTGTGGGCTACTGTAGATTGTGAGCCCAATTATGACATAAATGCAGAAGTGCATACTGGGAAATCTGCTGAAAGGAGGGAAATAAATAAGGGAAACGAGTGGTACATGATTTAGTCAGTCACCTGAAGGGACGTGGTAGGAACATTACCACTGATAACTTTTTTACGAGTTTCGATTTGGGACAAGAACTTCTTACTAATAAATTGGCACTTGTGGGAACTTTTCGAGCCAACCAAAAAGAGATAAAAAAATGTTGACACCAAAACAGAGGTGTCCATTATTGACCACTTTTGGGTATGCACAGAATACTGTTTTAGCTTGGTATGTTCCTACACAAAATAAATCTGTCGTTTTGTTGCCTACTCTACACCAGACATTTGATATAAGTGAGCATGAGCACAAAATACCTCAAATAATAATGTTCTACAACCCAAGAAAGTCAGGAGTTGATACAGTTGATAAGATGGCTAGACAATATACAGTAGCCATGTAGGGTAGCCACCTGGTCTGGGGGACCTTGCCATGGTTTGCGCAGCTCCCACCCCTGTCACATGTTCGAGTCCTTCCTCAGGCATGGGTGTGTGTATCCTTAGCATAAGTTAGTTTAAGTTGGATTAAGTAGTGTGTAAGACTAGGGACTGATGACTCTAGCAATTTTGGTCCCACAAGAACTTACCATAAATTTCCAAATTTCCATAGTGAAATGTGGAACAAGAAGGTGGCCACTTGCTGTATTTTTTGATATACTAGATTTAGCTTGTCTCAATGCTTACGTTTTGTATTGTAAATTTTTACATGGTACGAGAAATAAAAATGCAAGAAGAGAATTCCTCTCAGAACTAGTAAAAGAACTAATGAAACCTCACACTGAATGACAAATCCTGTCGCTGCAGTGCAGAGCACAACACATCCATTCAGCAATAATATCTTCAGGATTCAAAGATCTTCTGAAGAAAAAACAGCACAATAACAATGAAGCCGATGCTCCAGATCTGAAAAGAAAACGGTGTGATTTCTGTCCAAGCTCAAAGGACAAGAAAGCGAATCAGCAATATGAAGGGTGTCACAAGTTTGTCTGTAAAGTACATGCTAGGATAAGTGTATTGGGTAATGATTGTTTGTCATATGACACGGAGAGTGAGTAGGAGTGTATATCTAATAAAATTCCGTGTAAGTGACATTACACATCATATTAATAAATTACAGTACCTGTAAGGTTAGCCGAAAGCACTAATGCACTGCTTCCTAGGCTGAGGTAGGCACGCTAGCTGTGGATCGAATCTGCCTGGCGGATTACTGACGTCTGCCAATGTGCCAGCCAGTCTGGACAGATATGGTTTTTAGGCCATTTTCCACATCCCACTAGGTGAATACTGGGCAGGTACCCGCATTCCAACTCAGTTACACGACTCGCAGACATCTGCACCTATTTGCACTATTCCATGGATTACACTAGACGCAGACAGCTGGGGTACACTAATCCCATCCTGAGGGATACGGGGTGGCGGCAGGAAGGGCATCTGGCCACCCCTTAAAATTAACCTTGCCAGATCCGTCCTAACCGTGCCAACTCTGCACAACTGCAGGACAAGGCATCAGCCAAAGAAGAATTAATAAATTACGGTATTGATTCACAGTGTGTGGGTTATAAATATTTTGCGTTAAAATACTTTTTCTAACCAAACAAACTGAAGAAAATTTTTTCATATTTCAAACACGTGTAGTAAATAATGACAACTTATGTGTAACTTAATTAAATTAAGAAACTATGGAGTTGTAATATCAACATCATGCATATGTTTCACAAAAAATTATAATTCATTATGGAGACATATTTCAAATTTTATCGCCATAAAGTTGCTTGACTCACTTTGGGTATACAATACAGAGCTGGTACCATGTGAGGGTTAACAACGTTTTGTGGGTGGGGCCAGTTGCCTAGAATAGAACAAGATTCCTTGAAAGTTAAGGGAACAAAACCTTCACAAACTACTGTTTTAAGTTGTTTTGAGACTTAAAAATATCAAACAATTACAAGAATGTGCTTTATTCCAGACAAAAAAGTTTTAAATTTTTTGAAATGCATAGCATTCACAAATTTTTTCTGAGTACAGTAACCTCTTTTACATAATTGTTAACACACAGCAACAAACTCGTAAGCCTTTTGCTAACACAGAGTTGATAAGCAAATTAAAAGCAAATAAATTGAGATTAGAATAAAAGCCTCACGCAACACACAGAATAAAATACTCTAAAAACTGTAGTTCTTAATTTGTTGACAGTTATATTTTTGTCTTTAGTTCATAGGTACATATATACTTGCATTCTGAAAATAATAATTGTAAGGTCTTGAATAGATACTAATGATTTTTTTCTAATTTTTATTATCAACATAATTCACAATGACACTCGTTTTTAAACAAAAATAATCGGAATAGAAACGCAATATCCACATTAATTATGTTATCAAAGCAATGTATTTTAGACTATTACCTCCAAGGAAATACAATGTAAACAGTGAGAATGATATTACATCGATACAGTAGTTTAAAACTTACTTGCAGGTACATAAAGCTATAGTTTTGAATATAACAGCCACTATCTTTCGCTCAAGAGGACTCATTACATAAACAAGTACATCTATCCATGAATGCTCACTTTTTGCTGCCTAAGTAAATACAGTAAAACTAATTTAGTTTCATCAATTAGTTTAATCTATTTACTACATGAAGATAATGGGTGAACATTTAAAGACTTCATGTTTATCAAGTAAAACAACTGATTTAGAAATTCTCAGTACTTTCTAATTTAACTTTACACTCGCAGCATAAACGACTATGAACGAGAGCGTGTAAGAATTTGTGAATAATCTCAAATAATGTTACATTACTAAAATTAATTCCGAAATGAAGTAATATAGGAACAAAAAACACTGGCCAACATAATACGTAAGGAGTCACTTACATGTTTTCCTCAGTTTTATAGAGAAGAAAGATGTTATTTTTGAACACGTTCATGTTGCACGAAACTGAAAAACTCCACACTGTCAAGACGAACGTCCACTTCACCCTGAGCTACCACTGGCGGAACATTGTTTCCAATCGCTGCCTTCAGATGACGCCACTCGACGGCGCATTTGAAAGGCCAAACCAGGTATCGCAGCATAGCAGTAGTAGTAACACCACCAACAAAGCTGCTCACGGTAGCATCAAAAGCTGAGTGCAGCAACGAAAATGGCTCTGAGCACTATGGGACTTAACATCTATGGTCATCAGTCCCCTAGAACTTAGAACCACTTAAACCTAACTAACCTAAGGACATCACACAACACCCAGCCATCACGAGGCAGAGAAAATTCCTGACCCCGCCGGGAATCGAACCCGGGAACCCGGGCGTGGGAAGCGAAAACGCTACCGCACGACCATGATATGCGGGCAAGAGTGCAGCAACGGCAGCAATGGCGGCGCACTGTGCGGCGGCTACGACTCGGGCGCACTTCTCGGTGACATCAAGTGAAGCCGTCAAAACTGTTTATATATGCTCCTGAATCTGAGCAAGCAGTCTAACAATGGTAGCAATGACAATAATGGGGGCAAAGGAGATAGTGCCCTAAGGAAAAGATTAGATTAGATTAGATTAGATTAATACTAGTTCCATGGATCATGAATACGATATTTCGTAATGATGTGGAACGAGTCGAATTTTCCAATACGTGACATAATTAGGTTAATTTAACAACATACTTAAGTTAATAAAACAACTTTATTTTTTTGTGTTTTTTTGTTTTTCTTTATTTTTTACTTTAATTTTTTTTTCAATATTTTTTTTTTCTTAATTTATATCTAAAAATTCCTCTATGGAGTGGAAGGAGTTGTCATTCAGAAATTCTTTTAATTTCTTCTTAAATACTTGTTGGTTATCTGTCAGACTTTTGTTACTATTTGGTAATTGACCAAAGACTTTAGTGCCGGTATAATTCACCCCTTTCTGTGCCAAAGTTACATTTAATCTTGAATAGTGAAGATCGTCCTTTCTCCTAGTATTGTAGTTATGCACACTGCTATTACTTTTGAATTGGGTTTGGTTGTTAATAACAAATTTCATAAGAGAGTATATATACTGAAAAGCTACTGTGAATAGCCCTAGATCCTTAAATAAATGTCTGCAGGATGATCTTGGGTGGACTCCAGCTATTATTCTGATTACACGCTTTTGTGCAATAAATACTTTATTCCTCAGTGATGAATTACCCCAAAATATGATGCCATATGAAAGCAATGAGTGAAAATAGGCGTAGTAAGCTAATTTACTAAGATGTTTATCACCAAAATTTGCAATGACCCTTATTGCATAAGTAGCTGAACTCAAACGTTTCAGCAGATCATCAATGTGTTTCTTCCAATTTAATCTCTCATCAATGGACATACCTAAAAATTTGGAATATTCTACCTTAGCTATATGCTTCTGATTAAGGTCTATATTTATTAATGGCATCATACCATTCACTGTACGGATCTGTATGTATTGTGTCTTATCAAAATTCAGTGAGAGTCCGTTTACAAGGAACCACTTAGTAATTTTCTGAAAGACAGTATTGACAATTTCATCAGTTAATTCTTGTTTCTCAGGTGTGATTACTATACTTGTATCATCAGCAAAGAGAACTAACTTTGCCTCTTCATGAATATAGAATGGCAAGTCATTAATATATAATAAGAACAACAAAGGACCCAAGACTGACCCTTGTGGAACCCCATTCTTGATAGTTCCCCAGTTTGAGGAATGTGCTGATCTTTGCATGTTACGAGAACTACTTATTTCAACTTTCTGCACTCTTCCAGTTAGGTACGAATTAAACCATTTGTGCACTGTCCCACTCATGCCACAATACTTGAGCTTGTCTAGCAGAATTTCATGATTTACACAATCAAAAGCCTTTGAGAGATCACAAAAAATCCCAATGGGTGGTGTTCGGTTATTCAGATCATTCAAAATTTGACTGGTGAAAGCATATATGGCATTTTCTGTTGAAAAACCTTTCTGGAAACCAAACTGACATTTTGTTAGTACTTCATTTTTACAGATATGTGAAGCTACTCTTGAATACATTACTTTCTCAAAATTTTTGGATAAAGCTGTTAGAAGGGAGATTGGACGGTAATTGTTGACATCAGATCTATCCCCCTTTTTATGCAAAGGAATATATTACAGCCCCTACGTATCGCTCACGTATGGAGTGTGAGGATAAGATCAAAATAATTACAGCATGCACAGAGGCATTCAGTCATTCTTCCCACGCTCCATACGTGACTAGAACGGGAAGAAACCCTAACAACTGGTACACTGGGACATATCCTTTGCCATGCATCTCACAGTGGTTTGTACAGTATATATGTTCAGTAGATGTAGCTATATAAGCGACCGTAGGTGAGAAGACAAAGAAACTGATGAAATGTATGATGAGATAAAAGAAATTATTCAGGTAGTGAAGGGAGACGAAAATTTAATAGTCATGGGTGACTGGAATTCAAGAGTAGGAAAAGGGAGAGAAGGAAACATAGTAGGTGAATATGGATTGGAGCTAAGAAATGAAAGAGGAAGTCGCCTGGTAGAATTTTGCGCAGAGCATAACTTAATCATAGCTAACACTTGGTTTAAGAATCATGAAAGAAGGTTGTATACGCAGACGAGGCCTGGAGACACTGTAAGCTTTCAGGTTGCTTATATAGTAGTAAGACAGAGATTTAGGAACCAGGTTTTAAATTGTAAGACATTTCCAGGGGCAGATGTGGACTCTGACCACAATCTATTGGTTATGAACTGTAGATTAAAACTGAAGAAACTGCAAAAAGGTGGGAATTTAAGGAGATGGGACCTGGATAAACTGAAAGAACCAGAGGTTGTAAAGAGATTCAGGGAGAGCATAAGGGAACAATTGACAGGAATGGGGGAAAGAATTACAGCAGGAGAAGAATTGGTAGCTTCGAGGGATGAAATAGTGAAGGCAGCAGAGGATCAAATAGGTAAAAAGACGAGGGCTAGTAGAAACCCTTGGGTAACAGAAGAAATATTGAATTAAATTGATGAAAGGAGAAAATATAAAAATGCAGTAAATGAATCAGGCAAAAAGAAATACAAACGTCTCAAAAATGATATCGACAGGCAGTGCAAAATTGCTAAGCAGGGATGGCTAGAGGACAAATGTAAGGATGTAGAGGCTTATCTCACTAGGGGTAAGATAGATACTGCGTACAGGAAAATTAGAGAGACCTCTGGAGAAAGGAGAACCACTTGCATGAATATGAAGAGCTTTGATGGAAACCCAGTTCTAAGCACAGAAGGGAAAGCAGAAAGGTGGAAGGAGTATATAGAGGATCTATACAACAGCGATGTACTTGAGGGCAATATTATGGAAAGGGAAGAGGATGTAGATGAAGATGAAATGGGAGATATGATACTGCGTGAAGAGTTTGACAGAGCACTGAAAGACCTGAGTCGAAACAAGGCCCCCGGAGTAGACAATATTCCATTAGAACTACTGACAGCCTTGGGAGAGCCAGTCCTGACAAAACTCTACCATCTGGTGAGGAAGATGTACGAGACAGGCGAAATATCCTCAGACTTAAAGAAGAATATAATAATTCCAATCCCAAAGAAAGCAGGTGTTGACAGATGTGAAAATTACCGAACTATCAGTTTAATAAGTCACAGCTGCAAAATACTAACTCGAATTCTTTACAGACGAATGGAAAAGCTAGTAGAAGCCGATCACGGGGAAGATCAGTTTGGATTCCGTAGAAATGTTGGAACACGTGGGGCAATACTGACCCTAGGACTTATCTTAGAAGAAAGATTAAGGAAAGGCAAACCTACGTTTCTAGCATGTGTAGACTTAGAGAATGCTTTTGACAATGTTGACTGGAATACTCTCTTTCAAATTCTGAAGGTGGCAGGGGTAAAATACACGGAGCGAAAGGCTATTTACAATTTGTACAGAAGCCAGATGCCAGTTATAAGAGTCGAGGGGTATGAAAGGGAAGCAGTGGTTGGGAAGGGAGTAAGACAGGGTTGTAGCCTCTCCCCGATGTTATTCAATCTGTATATTGAGCAAACAATAAAGGAAACAAAAAGAAAAGTTCGGAGTAGGTATTAAAATCCATGGAGAAGAAATAAAAACTTTGAAGTTCGCCAGTGACATTGTAATTCTGTCAGAGACAACAAAGAACATGGAAGATCAGTTGGACGGAATGGACAGTGTCTTGAAAGGAGGGTATAAGATGAACATCAACAAAAGCAAAATGAGGATAATGGAATGTAGTCTAATTAAGTCGGGTGATGCTGAGGGAATTAGATTAGGAAATGAGACACTTAAAGTAGTAAAGGAGTTTTGCTATTTGGGGAGCAAAATAACTGATGATGGTCGATGTAGAGGGGATATAAAATGTAGACTGGCGATACAACCACGAAAGTCGCTAGACATCCCAAACGGTCGAGACTGGACATGTACAAGTCATAGTAATATCTTGGAGAGGTATCACTGCTGTGAGCCTAAAGTTTCCCATTAAAGGAAAGGTATCGCTTGATTTGAAGAGGGTGACATCCAGTGAATATCTAGTGAACCAATTATGTACTGTCTGAACTAAAATATCAGAAATATTAGTAGTAAAGGATAGGCAGATAAAATTACCCCAGTAATGAAATTTTCTTCCTCAAAATTTTTCTCCAAGGTTTCGATTTCCGCAAAAGTTTCCCCAAAAATATTTCTCCGCACAATTGCGGAAAAGCCCCGTCTCGGGTTGCTGTGCCTTTGTTTTCCGTTTCACGTCCAGTGCACCTCTAAATGGTGCAACATGCCAACGGCAGAATCTTCACTGAAGCCGTCATAACCGCTGAACCGGCGGCCATCCCCTCAACCCAGCGATCGCAAGACGATTCTGCCATTCATCTACATCTATAGCCCGTAAGCTACCTTACGTAGTGTGACAGAGGATGCTACTGGCGTCACTATCTTTTCTTTTCCCCTTTCCTGCTCCGCTTACGAAAGACTAGCAGGAAGAATGACTGTCGGTGAAGTTCAGTATGAACTATAATTTTCTCGTCAAGATCCCTTAGGTAAAAATATACTTTCAGAAAAGAAATCACAATACCAAGAAGGAATTGTACGACATAACGAAAGTTAATATGCATGTTCTACATCGGAGTGTGGGATGTTAGATCCCTTAATCCGGTATGTAGCTTAGAAAAGTTAAAAAGGGCAATGGATTGGCTTCAGTTAAATATTGTGGGGATTAGTGAAGTTCAGTGGCAGGTGGAACAGGACTTCTGTTCAGGTGAATACAGGGTCATAAATAAAAAAATCAAACAGTGGTAATGCAGGAGTAGGTTTAATAATGAGTAATAAAATAGGAATGCGAGTGAGGTACTATGAACAGCATAGTGAACGCATTATAAGCCAAGAAGTACAAATTTATATGCCTATAAGCTCCGCAGATGATGACGAGAGTGAAGAAATGCAAGATGAGATAGAAGAATTATTTCAGAAAATTTAATTACGTTGGGTGATTGGAACTCGATAGTAGGAAAAGGAAGATAAGAAAAAAATTGTAGG
Source organism: Schistocerca serialis cubense (assembly GCF_023864345.2). NCBI lineage: Eukaryota > Metazoa > Arthropoda > Insecta > Orthoptera > Acrididae > Schistocerca > Schistocerca serialis. The sequence continues at coordinate 1,267,403,505 of NC_064638.1, read as the reverse complement.
TGAATATGGACTGGAAGAAGAGAATAAAAGAGAAAGCTGTCTGGTAGAATATTCCACAGAGCACAATTTAATTATTGCTAATACCTGGCTTAAGGTTCATGAAAGAAGGCTGCACACGTGGAAGAAACCTGGGGACACCGGAGCTTTCGGATTGATTAAATAGTGGTAAGACATATTTAGCAACTTGATTTAAAGTTCTAAGACTTTCCAGGGGCAGAGGTGGACTATAAGCACAATTTATTGGTTATGAACTGGAGATTACAACTGAAGAAACTGCAAAGAGGTAATAAAGTAAGGAGATGGAACCTAGATAAGTTGAAAGAAACAAAGGTTGTTGAGAGTTTCAGAGGGAGCATTAGACAACGATTGACAAGAACAGGGGAAAGGAATACAGTAGAAGACGAATTGATAGCTTTGAGAGATGAAATAATGAAGGGACATAGGGTCAAATAGGTAAAAAGTCAAAGCCAAGTAGAAATCATTGGATAATACACGAGATATTGAATTTAACTGATGAAAGGAGAAAATATAAAAATGCAGTAAATGAAGCAGGCGAAAGCGAAAACAAACGTCTAAAAATGAGACTGACAGAAAGCGCAAAATGGCTAAACAAAAATAGCTAGAGGACAAATGTACGGATTTAGAAGGGGAAAGATAAATACCGCCTACAGGAAAATTATAGGGGCCTTTCGAGAAAAGAGGAGCAGCTGTGTGAACATCAAGAACTTAGATGGGAAATCAGTCCTAAGCAAAGAAACAAAAGACGAGAGATGGAAGGAGTGTACAGGGGATCTTTACAAGAGAGATGAACTTGCAGGCAGTATTATCGTAGAATTAGAAGAGAACGTAGATGAAGATGAGATGGGAGACAGTACTACGGAACAATCTGACAGAGCACTGAAAGACCTAAGTTGAAACAAGTCCTCGGAGTAGACGACATTTCATCAGAACTACTGATAGCCTTGGAGGGACCAGCCATGACAAAATAGACAGGTGTGAATGCTACTGAACTATTAGTCTAATAAGTCACGGTTGCAAGATACTAATATGTATTTTTTACAGAAGAACGGAAAACTGTAGAGGCCTACCTCGGGGAAGATCAGTTTGGATTCCGTGGAAATGGTGGAACACGCGAGGCAGTACTGATGCTACGTCATATCTTAGAAGATAGGTTAAGGAAAGGTAAATCTACGTTTATAGCGTTTGTAGATTGACAGGAAGGTAGCAGGGGGAAATTATTGGGAGCGAAAGGCCATTTACAACTTATACAGAAACCAGACAAAAGTAATAAGAATCGAGGGACATGAAAGGGAAGTAGTGGCTGTGAAGGGAGTGAGACAGGGCTGCAGTCTATCTCTGATGTTATTCAGTCTGTAGATTAAGCAAGCAGTAAAGGAAACCACACAAAAATTTTGAGTGTGAGTTAAAGTCCAGGGAGAAGAAATAAAAACTTTGAAGTTTGTCGATGACACTGTAATTCTGTCAGAGAGAGCGAAGGACTTGTAAGAGCTGTTAAACGGAATGCAAAGGAGAATATAAGAGGAACAACAACAAAAGCAAAATAAGGATAATCAAATGTAGTCGAATTAAATGAGGTGATGCTGAGGGAATTAGCTTAGAAAACGAGACACTTCAAGTAGTAGATGAGTTTTGATACTTGGGTAGCAAAATAACTAATCGTTGCCAAAGCAGAGAGGATATAAAATGTAGACTGGCTAAGGAAAGGAAAGCGTTTCTGAAGAAGAGAAATTTGTTAACATCTAATATAGATTTAAGTCATGGCAAGTCTTTCCTGAAAGTATTTGTATGGAGTGCAACCATTGTATGGAAGTGAAACATGGACGATAAACAGTTTGGACAAGGAAAGAACTGAAGCTTTTTAAGTATGGTGCTATAGAAGAATGCTGAAAATTAGATGGGTAGATCACGTAACTAATGAGCAGGTACTGAGCAGAATTGCGGAGAAAAGAAATCTGTGGTACAACCTGACTGGAAGAAGGTAACGGTTGATAGGACACTTTCTGAGACATCAAGGGATCACCACTTTAGTATTGGGGGAAAGCGTGGGGGCGTAAAAATCATAGAAGAGGAAGACTAAGAGATGAATACAGTAAACTGATTCGGAAGGACGTAAGTTGCAGTAGTTATTAGATGAAGAGGCTTGCACAAAGTAGAGTAGCATGGAGAGCTGCAACAAACCAGTCTTCGGACTGAAGACAATAACAACGACAATAACAACAACAACAACAACAACGTGTCTGGTATATGTGCAGTGCATGTACGTCGTATTTAGGGGGTACTCCTTGTCTGTATAGGACGCGGGGAAGATAACAATAATGTTTTATTTGCTGTCATTGCATTGTAGCACATTATATCGCCAACAGTTGTTTTCTATAAGTCTTTAAGATCAGTGTGTACTGCATCGTATCCAATAGGTGCAGGTGCATAAATTGTAACACCTGTTCCACAGTAGAATAATAAGTAAGTGCAGCAATAAAATTCTGTTAAGAACCAACGGAGACGGCTAAGTGGTGCACGTCTGCGGCTGCGCGACGGTGTCGTTGCTTAATGACAACACGGGGGAGGGAGGTGGGGGAGGGTGAAGTGCAAAAAAGCTATGAGCACATTTCATTAGACTATGCGAGAGGGAATCAGCAGTTAAACTACAGTGCGGAACAGACAGAACGTGCTGCTGTAACAAGGCTAAATGCAGTAACTTGACTTAGAAATGTCATAAGAACAACTTTTAGGATGCAAACTTCGCGTAAAGGAACGTTCTCAAATCCTGAAGTTAAACACAAGAGCAACCGAGAGCGCTGACAGGCTATGAAAACGAGAGCATATTCGGTTACCAGTGTCAGGGGAATCAAGTGATCATCTGCCCTCCTCAAGCCATTTCCCAGAGTTGGTCCATCCCATCTGCATCACGGCTGCAGATGGAAAACCAACTCTGTTAGCTTATTGGATGCACTGGCGAATTCAGGAAGTGTCAGCAGGCTGTAAGATGGGCATGTGATTTTGGTTTTTGTAAGTTATCGGCGGGTACATCAGAGAGAGAGGAAGTTATGTTACTGTGAAACAATCTTTGTTCTTGCTGCGGCACGGTCTTTGCCTCTGTGCAGTCTGATACGATCTTAATTGAAGTGTGGCAGGTGATGGACGTATTCAGTAGTGCTGTGTTGACTTGTGATTGCACCAGTTAGATGAAAAAAGATTTATTATGGTATGCAACAGTCTGAATATTGTTTGGAAATTTTATTCAAAAATAGAAAACTAGCATAGCCAGTGCCAGTTTGGCTGTTCGTGATTTCGAGAAATCTACAACAATATTGTCGAGACGCGAGTTACGTGGAAATTTTGACTAGAGCCAGATAACTGTTTTACTTCAGTTACGAATTTAATACACGCACCAACAAAAGCATTGCATCACCCCGGATCCCAGAACTCCTGAAGATAGACGTTGACTGTGGACATTACATAACAGACACAGTCCCTTTGACTGTTCAGCGATGTCACTAACCCCCCCCCCCCCTCCCCAAAGTATGCATGAGCAGCGCCTACTAGACGGAGGGGAGGCGTCAGCCGACCAGTTCCAGTCATTCCACCAGGAAGGAGGTACACGGCTCGTGTCGTCTCTAGTACAACCATGCCTTGACGGCCAATACCGCGATTCGATCGCGTCCTCATTGTTACTTTGTGCCAGGAAGGGCTCTCAACGAGGAAAGCGTCCAGGCGTCTCGGAGTGAACTATAGCGATGTTGTTCGGACATGGAGGAGACACAGAGAGACAGGAACTGTCGATGACCGACCTAACTCAGGCCGCCCAAGGGCTACTACTGCAGCGGATGACTGCTACCTACGGATTATGGCTCGGAGGAACCCTGACAGCAATGTTGAATAATGCTTTCCGTGTAGCCACAGGACGACGTGTTACGACTGAAACTGTACGCAACAGGCTGCATGATGCGCAACTTTACTCCGGACGTCCACGGCGAGGTCCATCTTTGCAACCACGACGCCATGGAGCGCGGTACAGATGGGCCCAACAAGAAGCCGAATGGACCGCTCAGGATTGGCATCACGTTCTCTTCACCGATAACTGTCGCATATGCCTTCAACCAGACAATCGTCGCAGACGTGTTTGGAGGCAAACAGGTCAAGCTGAACGCCTTAGACACACAGTCTAGCGAGTGCGGCAAGGTGGAGGTTCGCTGCTGTTTTGGGGTGGCATTATGTGGTGCCGACGTACGCCGCTGGTGGTCATGGAAGGCGCCATAACGGCTGTACGATACGTTAATTCCATCCTCCGACCGATAGTGCAACCACATGGGAAGCATATTGGCGAGGCATTCGTCTTCATGGACGACAATTCGCGCCACCATCATGCACATGTTGTGAATGATTTCCTTCAGGATAATGACATCGCTCGAATAAAGTGGCCAACATGTTCTCCTGACATGAACCCTATCGAACATGCCTGGGATAGATTGAAAAGGGCTGCTTATGGACGTTGTGACCCGCCAACCACTCTGAGGGATCTACGCCGAATCGCCAATGAGGAGTGGGACAATTTGGACCAACAATGCCTTGATGAACTTGTGGATAGTATGCCACGAGGAATACAGGCATACATCAATGCCAGAGGACATGCTACTGGGTATTAGAGGTACCGGTGTGTACAGCAATGTGGACCACCACCTCTGAAGGTCTCGGTGTATGGTGGTTTTCATGAGCAATAAAAATGGCGGAAATGATGTTTATGTTGATCTCTATTTCAATTTTCTGTACAGGTTCCGGAACTGTCGAAACCGAGATGAAGCAAAACTTTTTTTGCTGTGTGTATGAAGACAAGTAGTATTCAAACCAGTTACCGTTCAGTTCTAATTAGATTTTGTTTAGTCAAAGGTTATCATCTGGGACCGCTACTCGGGCTGTCCTCCGTGCTACTTCTGCGTTTTCCCCCTACACGCCATCTCGACCATCGACAATAGGGGCGTACAAATTTCTGGGGCCGTGGTTAAGCGCCGTGCTGCGGAAACGCACGGCAGCTGCATCCCCTAGCGACAGGCTGCAGCGCCGACCACATGCGGCGCAGGTCTTGGGCTCACCTGGTTCCTTGTCGGGCACTGAAGGGCCGCCTTGAGCTTTCAGGCAGCGCGGACTCAACACGGTCGCTGCTGGGCAGCGCCAGGAAGAAGGCGGAGTATTTGTACAGCTCTCGGCAATATATGATTGTTAATTGAATGATGTTTCATTAGTGCACCAGCGCTCTATTTTTTTTGTTTTTGTTTATTTGGCCTTTGAGTGTGTACTCAATTTAGCCATCGGCAACACATAGTGACAATGTACACATAATTGAATAAACAAATACAGAAATGCATATTTACAAGAATAAAAAGCTTAATTGTTACAGTTTTGTACATAATGTTTTAAAAATTGAATTGAATTGAATTGGAAAATAATTAAAAGTATCTTGGCTTACAATTCACACCAATTCTGAAATATCTTCATCAGCAAGACATATTTATAATTTACGTACACCATTAAAACCTACAGATTGTAACCAGTACTCTCGATGAAGTTAACTATCACTTTATATAGACGAACGTCTTTAGCACACAAAAGAGAAGAAGCTGATTGAGGAAGATGGTAGCCCATACTCAGCAATGTCTTCAGAAAGACCAACCGTTCACGGTCAAATTTGGGGCACATAAATAAGATGTGGTTGACATCAGCTTCCGACTCAGGAGCACACTCACATGCTGGTGAACTGTAAACGTTGATCCGATGTAGATGTTGTGGGAAAGAGGCATGATTGAAGCGGAGTCTTATGATGGTAGAAATCGTGGATCGGTCCAGATGTGTCCTCATGAACCACGGCTGTGAAGGAATCCGAGATTGTAGCACTGAGCAAAAAAACCGCCTTTTGTCTGTTGAGAAATGTTCCACATTTCCTGCCACTGTTGTCTTGCGTGACCCTTGACTTCACGTAAGTAGTCTGTATAAGGAAGGTGCAGATCCAGGACGGTGCCTAAGGTTGCCGCTTATTTTGGCTAATGCATCAACTTCATCATTATAGAGGATACCACAGTGGGAAGGTACCCACAGCAAATGGATCGTCCGGCCCGTGCGTGTGCTGCGAATACATTCAGATATCACATCCAAGATATAACTGTTGGTTGTTTTGCTCCATCGACTGTACTGAATGTTTTTAAGAACGGTTTGCGAGTCAGATACTATCAATATCTTGGGGAAGGAAGTGCTAGAGACAAACTTAAGTGCTTCCAAAACTGCCACTGTCTCCACCGTAAAAATAGAAGTGCTCGTAGGCAGTTTGAAGGTTGTGCGAATCTGGATCTGAGGGCAGAAAAAAGCGCATCCTGTACACTCTTCTTGCGAAATTTTGGAGCCAGCGGTATATACACAGAGAAAACCCGGCCATTGTGCTTGAACGAGACGATTGAAGCCAACGTTGACATTAGTACCGTCCAGCCAGGTCGTACTTAAATAATGGACTGACAGTATGAATCACCACCACTCTCAGCTTAACGTCCTGATCACAACGCGGCCTCGGCTCCAGTTGTAACATATCATTTGTAAACTCAGCCTATACGGACCTGTTAGTTCGACACTTTCACACTTGGGAAGGGGGGGGGGGGGGAGATACAGGCGTTAATGCATTACTCTTCTTGGTCTATATCTACTCTGTTGTAATACAGATCTTTAAGTGTCCACAGGAAAGCATGTATTTTCCCACCTGTCACTTCTTCTTTTGGCTGTTACATCTGCATTTTTTGTCTTTCTTTAGTGTTTTTTCCAATGTCCTATCTGGTACCCTACCAACTTGCTAATTTACCAGTTTTTTCAGATTTGACATTACACTAATAACATTATTTGGCAGGGTATGCTATGACGTCTTTTTTTATACATTCGAAAAAAAGAAGGTTGTATACATGGAAGAACCCTGGAGATACTGACAGGTTTCAGATAGATTATGTAATGGTAAGACAGAGATGCAGGAACCAGGTTTTAAATTGTAAGACATTTCCAGGCGCAGATGTGGACTCTGACCACAATCTATTGGTTATGAACTGTGGATTAAAACTGAAGAAACTGCAAAAAGGTGGGAATTTACGGAGATGGGACCTGGATAAACTGACTAAACCAGAGGTTATAGAGAGTTTCAGGGAGAGCATAACGGAGCAATTGACAGGAATGGGGGAAAAAATATAGTAGAAGAAGAATGGGTAGCTTTGAGGGATGAAGTAGTGAAGGCAGCAGAGGATCAAGTAGGTAAAAAGACAAGGGCTAGTAGAACTCCTTGGGTAACAGAAGAAATATTGAATTTAATTGATGAAAGGAGAAAATATAAAAATGCAGGCAAAAAGGAATACAAACGTCTCAAAAATGAGATTGACAGGAAGTGCAAAATGGCTAAGCAGGGATGGCTAGAGGACAAATGTAAGGATGTACAGGCTTATCTCACTAGGGGCAAGATAGATACTGCCTACAGGAAAATTAAAGAGACCTTTGGAGAAAGGAGAACCACTTGCATGAATATCAAGAGCTCAGATGGAAACCCAGTTCTAAGCAAAGAAGGGAAAGCAGAAAGGTGGATGGAGTATATAGAGGGTCTATAGAAGGGCGATGTACTTGAGGACAATATTATGGAAATGGAAGAGGATGTAGATGAAGATGAAATCAGAGATATGATACTGCGTGAAGAGTTTGACAGAGCACTGAAAGATCTGAGTCGAAACAAGGACGCGGGAGTAGACAACGTTCCATTAGAACTACTGACGGCCTCGGCAGAGCCTGTCCTGACGAAACTCTACCATCTTGTGAGCAAGATGTATGAGACAGGCGAAATACCCTCAGACTTAAAGAAGAATATAATAATTCCAATCCCAAAGAAAGCTGGTGTTGACAGATGTGAAAATTACCGAACTATCAGTTTAATAAGCCACAGCTGCAAAATACGAACGCGATTTCATTCCAGACGAATGGAAAAACTAGTAGAAGCCGACCTCGGGGAAGATCAGTTGGGATTCCGTAGAAATATTGCAACACATGAGGCAATACTGACCCTACGGCTTATCTTAGAAGCTAGATTAAGGAAAGGCAAACCTACGTTCCTAGCATTTGTAGACTTAGAGAAAGCGTTTGACAATGTTGACTGGAATACTCTCATTCAAATTCTGATCGTGGCAGGGGTAAAATACAAGGAGCGAAAGGCTATTTACAATTTGTACAGGAACCAGATGACAGTTATAAGAGTTGAGGGGCATGAAAGGGAAGCAGTGGTTGGGAAGGGAGTGAGACAGGGTTGTAGCCAATCCCCGATGTTATTCAATCTTTATATTGAGCAAGCAGTGAAGGAAACAAAGGAAAAACTCGGAGTAGATATTAAAATCCATATAGAAGTAATAAAAACTTTGAGGTTCGCCGATGACATTGTAATTCTGTCAGAGACAGCAAAGGACTTGGAAGAGCAGTTGAACGGAACGGATAGTGTTTGGAAGGAGGATATAAGATGAACATCAAGAAAAGCAAAACGAGGATAATGGAATGTAGTCGAAATAAATAGGGTGATGCTGAGGGAATTACATTAGGAAATGAGACACTTAAAGTAGTAAAGGAGTTTTGCTATTTGGGGAGCATGTAACGCTGGAAATGCATATCCTCCTATTTCCGTCTATTGTACTATAATTTGTTTTCCTTATTTTTGTTACCTGAATATATGACATTTCTGTGTCTTTACATATTGTAATTGTTTTACTATTTGTATATATATATTTATGCATTTATGTCGATGTATAATTGGCTTGTTTCGTAAATATTATTTGTATTTTTACGCTGGGTCTTGCCTAGGGAAAACTGCTATCGAACGATTACATCGATAGGTCGTGTGAAGCATCAAAGTGTGTAGGATCTTTGGTAGTGTTAACTCTGCCGCGTGGAGCGCGGGCAGAGCTGGGGGAGTCTGGCTGGAGTAGCGAGTGGAGCAGGTGTGTTGTGTGACGCTCCCGCGAGTTGCCGCGCTTTCGGGGTTTGGCAGCATGTAATTGCGCTCGACTCGCGATGATAGTTTCTGACATGGTGTCGCGGACGGGAAGCATTAGCTGGCGCACATCAAGAGCCCGTTTCGCCTGGTGACCGTGTCGAGAAGAAGGCGCGCCAACATCCAGCTTCTGCAACAGCGACGGCCGACAATGAGTGACTGTCGCCACCTCCTCGATCGACGGCTTCAAACCTTCAATCAACCAACAAGGAAGACTAAAAGCACGTAAAGTTTCAGAACTGTATGGCAGACCTCAGCTTTTCAAATTGTTCCATTTGCCTCGCAAAATTACAGCAACTTAGCATGAACCTTTGTTGCTCATTGTCCCAATTGCATTGCCAAGCAGGGTCCCTTCCTTTTCCGAAATGAACCCGAGTGTCGTTGAAATTCAAACGCCAGCATAATTCCATTTCACTGCTTTAATTTCAAAGTTCAATTTAAGTATTCATAGCTGGCTACAATAGTTAGATTACACAAGCACAAATTAAGAGTGCGAGTTTTGTTACCGTATTTTAGCTTACCTGTGACTGCAGCTCAGCTTGGCACGTACTAAATTTTACTATTGTTAATTGTTCAGAATCGTTTAATTCAAGTACAAAGTTAAATCTCTTCTTTCTAAATTGCGTAGATTCAAGTAGCTTTAGAAATGATTGTTGAGGTAGCCCAAGACTAACTGTATTTCGATGTGCTTCAGAAAGAAAGCTCACTATTAACTTCAGTCACTAAATTAACTTTCGATTTTCCGGTTTCATTAATTCTTTTGCTAAATTAAGTGTAGCGAAATTTATTACTTCTGACAAACTTTCAGTTTTCACACTACACGTGTCAACCTTCAGTTGCCACGCTTCTAGTGCTAATTATATGTGTAATAACCTTTCTTTTTCAGTTATTATAGTAATTGTCCATAGGACTGGCGACCATAATTTACCCCAAATCTCAAATATCTAATTACTGCTAGTTGATTGTTAACGTAACGGCCGCACATTTACTTTCTTTATTAACTTTATCCCTATTTCAAAATTAATTTCCACCAGTTTCACTTGCATTTTTCCTTTCATTTAGATGTAACCCTTTCCTCCCTCTTTACCGACAGGTTAACTTCGGTGACGATTGCTTTTCCAAAATTCCCATTAGGTACACGCGGTTTCATTTTTCACTGTCATTAAGGTCCATAAGTGAGGGGGAGGTGGCGACCTGGTGACAGGACAATCTTCAAATTTGAGGTTGTTCTGGACACTAATTTTGCATTGTACAAATCTCGTAACAAAGTACTGGTTACGAAATGGTCGATACGTCAGCGAGAATATTAGTGTGAGGAACCCTAATTAGATTTGAGATTTGGCATTTATATTGAAAATTATTAAAATGAGTGAAGGCAACAATTACCAAAATTTGGTAGGCGTGGATAAGGAACAATCGGTCGAACAGTGGGGAACGCGCACCGCGGTACCCATTGTTCAGGGACGGGCGGCTAGCATGAAAGACGCGACCGCCGAAACGCAACAAAGAGCAGAAATGGAATTCCACACTTTAGAAAATGTTTCGGAGTCGGAAGTGAAAATCAAATGCGAATCCCTTGATGACGAATACGGGGGGGACAATTAAAGAGGAAGCCGCTACGGAAGTAAAACCGGTAGTTTCTGGGAATTTAACTGATTTATTGAATGTTTTGATTAACGAAATCAAGAGTCAATCGGCCAAGCAAGAAGCTCAGTCTGAAAAAATTGAACGAAAGCTAGACAGTCACAACAAAGCTATTAATGTTGTTAACAACAATGTTGTGATTAATAGCGAAATCGGTAATCTTAAACAGGAAATGATAGGCGTTCAGGCGGAAATTGCGAGCATAAATACTCGTTTTTATTCCGAAATTAGCAGAATCGAGAAAAGTGTAGGAGAATCAGTTGCTCCGATCATCGAGAATAAGGTGACGGAACAAATTCAATTAGTGAAAAAAGAGGATCAAAAGAAGGTGGAAACTTTAAAGGCTTTAGTATCCGAAGTAGATACCAAAGTGAGGAAGCAGGCTAATACCTGCGAAGAGAAAAAGAGGGAAGTGGAAACGCTTGCGACAACCACTTGCCAAGTGATTACGAGAGTGTCGGAATTAGAAAAGAAACTTGAAGAAAAACAGAGCTATGTGCCAATCTGTGCACATAGTTCGGAATTGTTGACGAAAGAGGAGCGGTTCGACCCCTCGAAGAAAGGCGGTATACACGCGACGGATTTCATTAAGAATTGTGAAAGAGTTTTACCCAGACCATGGACTAATGAGAGAAAAATTAATGCGATTATTGATGTGTTGGCTGGTGATGCCAAGCGATGGGGCTTTAACCTCAACATTACGGACCTGACTTTTGACGAATTTAAAAATTTGTTTCTGGCTGAATACTGGTCAGAGCAAAAACAGCAAAGTGTCTGCGCGAATTTGTCGTATCGAGGCCTTTCGATGCGAATTCGCGCGGTTCGATGAAGGAGTTTTGTGAGGGCTGGATCCGCAAGTTGGAATACTTGCGTGATCGCCGCACGGAATCCGAAATAGTCTGGGAACTCTACAAAAAGCTTCCAGATGACACAAAACGCTACGTAGGAAGCGATTACAGAACAATAAATGATTTCCTGGAAAGAGTGGAGGACGAGGACAATTGGCGCAATAATCGCGACAGTGGTAGAGGCCGTGGTAACAACAACGAGTACCACAGCAACCACAACAACGATAACCATGGGAATAATGCATACCGCAACCATGGCAGCAATAACAATAATGGTTCGGATCGTAATAACAATCGGTACAATGCAAATAATAACAGGAATGACGGAAACCAGTATCATACTAACGTGATACGGGCTTCACAGAATAGTAATAACGCCAGAGGGTGTGATCAGCCGCCTCAGCAGCATCCGGGGACCGTATCTGCTGGGACGAGACAAGGAAACCATTAGCCGCGCCGGTGAGGGGCCGACCGGGCGTGGAGAAATTTTGGCGGCCCAATAGCAGGAGAAAACCCAGGTGTCGTCGATATGAAAATTCCGTGTGGAATAATCAACGGCGGGAGAGTGTGCCAGTGTTAGGAGAAAGGAGTGCGCCCACAAGTAGAAGATCAGCTCTATACACGGCAGTAGGAAGTACATTCACTGTCAGTGAGAACAATTTAAGTAGTGTTCCGAAAATCGATTATAAAGTGGCAGCTGTAATACCCACAGCGGAACTGGAGATTGAGTTTAAGAATGATTCGCAAGTGTTGAGAGAAGATCAGATGTCGGATAAAACGTCTGTCATCGAGCGAGGGGATGCAGAGAGGGATGAGGTCTGGTTAAGGCAGTTCGGTCGCTTATACGACGAACTAAGAGATTATAGGGGCCTGTATGGGAGAAGTGTTTATGGGGAGCGCGTGCAGGATTTTCCGCGTCTCGTCCCGCAGGAAGATAGTGTTTGTGAAATGATAGAAAGTTCTGGCCCTAACCGGCAGACTTTACTAGAAATAGTTGATGTTAATGGGGAGCACGAGCAAGATTGGTCGTGTTTCGTCCCGCAAGAGTTGGATGTTGAAGTAGTAACGGAAAGTTCTGGCCCTAACCGGCAGACCTTACCGAAAGTTTCAGTGGTAGAAGTAGCCGACCCATCCGACGCAAACCTCCAGTTTAAACATTGCGAAAGTATTAAGGAGAAAGATTGCGAAAATTTTAGTGATAGCCGGACACGATTGGTAGAAAACCACGTAGATTACAGTGTGTATGAGGTTAGAGCTGTTGTTATACGGTCAGACGATAACAGTGTTGGTTGCGCAGATCTAGAGGAAGTAATTGCAGATACTACTGGGCACATTTCTCCAGGTAGATTGGCAGATGAGATCAATCTGGCTAAAGAGGAATCAACGAAGGTGACAATTAGTGAATTGATAGCAAAGCAACACTCGCTAGTTGACGAGTTACAGGAAAGGGTTTCGGTATTGGAGGCGAAGCTACAGACAAAGCCTCAGGACAGACGTGTTGAAATTAAAACTGTATGTGAACAGAGGCTGAAAAAGCCGCCAGATAAGCCGGATTTGGGATCAAGGCCGGATGGTTTTCTCTGGAATGACCTGGATATAGACGAGGATTTACTGTGGGAAAATAAAGAAACAGTCGAGGACAAGTGTAGACGGGTAGTAGTGTCTGTTAATATGCACGACCTACAACTAAACGTGTTGATGGACACCGGTGCAGAATTGAGTGCTGTATCTGGGAAAATATTTGAGTTACTGAAAGACAGACCTGGCATCGTAGTTATGCCAGTAACAGGAGTGAAAATTATCGGTGCTGCTGGGAAGGCCAGTAAACCGGTCACAAAACAGATTTTTGTCAACTTCGAGATATGTGGGGCACGATTTGAACAAGAGTTTGTCGTCGTGCCAGACTTAACTACGGAAGTAATTATCGGGTTAGATTGGCTATTAAAGTACCGTGCAGTGATTAATTGCAAAAGCAAAACTTTGACATGTACGTCACAAGATAAAACAATAGTAGTTAGTTTTGACGAGGCAGGAGACGGTGTGCATAGGCAATACCAGCCTATACACATTGTTAACTGGCCGGATGCTATTGACCTAGGTATGAATTTGAACTACTGTAATGTGAGGAATCTCGGCATTGACAATAGTGTAGAAAGTGAATTGGAAAGTATTGTAGACGGTGTGTCAAACGTAACACACGAACAAAGACGAGACCTGTATGAAGTAATAATGAAGAATAAGAGTATGTTTTCAGACAAACCGGGACTTGTGGAAGGATATAAATGCAAGTTGCATGTGATTCCGCACGAACCATTCTTCGTGAGACCGTATGCTATACCGCTGTCCAAAAAGGAAGCAGTGCAACGGGAGATAGATAAGATGATCGAATGGGGAGTGATTGAAAGAAGTACGAGTCCATATAATAACGGTTTGGTCATTGTAGCAAAACGGGATGGTAGTGTGCGTATTGTGATTGACGCACGCACGTTGAATAGGGTCGTTCAACGTGAAACAGACAGACCAGAGAGTATGGAGGACATTTTGCAACGTTTTCATGACGTTAAATTCATGACTAGCCTCGATCTGACGGCTAGTTACTGGCAAATAGAACTCGAAGAAGAATCTAGGCCATACACCGCCTTCTTGTTTGCGGGCAGGTGTTATCAGTATAGAGTACTGCCGTTTGGACTTAATATATCTGTGTCCGTATTCATCAGGGCCCTAGATAAAGTGCTAGGACCGGCTTTGAGTTCAAGATTAACTGTATATGTTGACGACCTATTGTTGGCCAATGCCACTTGGCATGACCATTGTGACCTGTTAGGTGAAGTTTTTAGAGCATTGCGCCGTGGCGCAATGACTCTAAAGCTAAAGAAAAGCGAATTTGTGAAGCAGGAACTGAAATTTTTAGGGCATGTAATTACCACTGCTGGTATTACAAAGGACCCAGAGAGACTAGAGGCAATAAGGAATTGTCCTCCACCCAAGTCTAGGAAACAGTTAAAAAGTTTTCTAGGGCTAACAGGATTTTACCGTAAATTTGTAAAAGGACAAGTGTTTAATGATGAAAATTTGAATAACCTCTTACGCAAAAACTTTCCGTTTGTGTGGACTGACGGGTGTCAGGCTGCTTTCGAGAGATTAAAAGACGAGTTGTTAAGATCTAACATACTATTTCATCCTGATTTATAGCTACCCTTCCATCTGGGAACGGATTCGTCGAATTATGGGGTGGGGGTAGAACTGTTCCAAGAAGTTGGTAAAGGAGAGGATAAGGAACACCGGACGATAGCGTTCGCGAGTCGAACTTTATCAAAAAGTGAGCGAAACTACACGATTTCTGAGAAAGAGTGTCTCGCTATCGTGTGGGGATTCAAAAAGTTCAAGGGTTACCTATGGGACCGTAAGGTGATTATTCATACGGACCATAAGGCGCTCACTTATCTGAAGGATTGTAAACTACTTCACGAAAGACTGACTAGGTGGTCGCTGTATTTACAGCAATTTAACTATGACATCTGTTGCGTAAAAGGGACCGACAATTGCGTAGCAGATGCGCTGTCGCGTTTGCCCGAGTCTAATCAAGAGATATTGAAAGATGAGTCAGATGGAGTGGTCAAATTATACTATTTTAAAGAAGTTGAGGGACGTAAATTAATAATGAACATCTGTAAGAATCTACGTCGTCATCAGAACGAGGACGGTTGTTTAAATATGGTGAAAACCCGATATGACGAAAGGAGTCCAGAAGGAGAAAAATTAAGGAAGTATTACAAGATATACGATCATATCTTGTACATATGTAAGAGTGAAGATAGTAATATTTGGCGGGTATGCTGGCCCACCAAATACGTCACGGAAATAATTGACTACTACCATTTGGCGTATGGTCACTGTGGACCAAAGAAATGTACGGAAAAGCTGAGTGAAGTAGCGCATTTTAACAACATGTTAAAACGCGTTACTGACAGAGTGAAAACTTGCGATTTATGTCAGAAGGTGAAGGTTACCAACTGTACGAGTCGTGGTGCAAGCTTGTGAACGATTATTTTGTTCATATTGGTAAGCCCAAGGCGATTCTATCAGACAATGGGGCACAATTTACTTCTAAGTTGTGGAATGAAGGCATGGAAAGTAATGGGGTCGAGGTGATCCATATTTCAGCTTATTGTCCGGCTGGGAATCCCGCTGAGAGGTATATGCGCGAGCTAGGCCGACTGTGCCGTACCTATTGCCATCACAACCATAGGGCATGGGGCAAATATGCAGCAGTATTTGAGAGAATTATGAACACCTTGAGACATGAATCTACGAGATTTTCTCCAGAGGAAATCCTGTTGGGTGACAGAAGTAAAAGTTTAGTGGAAGAGATAATCAAATTCCCTCCACGGATTGACATTAATATTGGTGTGAAAAAAGATCGTTTGCGAGAAGTAATGAAGCTAAAAGGCGATGCTCGCATACGTCGTCATGACGCTAAAGCGCGTTTTGCTAAGTTTGCAATCGGAGACTTAGTACTTGTAAAAGCTTATGAGAAATCGAGCGAGATAGACAATGAAATCTCTAAATTTAAGTTTGTTTATAATGGACCATATAAAGTCATTGGTATACCTCACACAAATGCTTATTGCTTAGAGTATCCAAGCTCTGGAAAACTATTAGGTATACGGAACATTGTAGACCTGAAATTGTACCAACCTAGGATTGATTAATACCACAGAATGGGTAATTTGTACAGTACATAAAATAGAGTGTAAGATTTAACGATTTGCTAGATTGCCATGCTTTTGACTGACCAAGGTCATTAAAGAAGTTGTAATTAATAAGTAATTAATTTTGATTAATCAATTTAATTTTAATCAACTTAATCATGATCTAATCAACTGAAAAATCCAAGCTGCTAGTTTAAGTTTTCAGCTGAGTCACAGTAGATTAAGGAATGTAAATATGATTTTGTAAATAGCTGTAAGATTCCATAAATATGTGATTTACTAGTCATTGCCGATGTACTTAGACGCTGTTTTAAGTTTCAGGCTAGTACATGCGTGTGATGATGGACAGTGTTGAGTTATCCACTGTGATAGTGTTTATGGACTCCTTGAGATTACTCGGGAGTGAGTTTTACCGAAAGAATTCAGTGAAACGGACGTTCTGGAAATGCCGTTACAAGGGCGAGAGAGATCAAGCGTGCCGCACAGGCGGGCGCAACAATACTGGCGGGGCGGAACCGCTGTCGGCTCTTGTGCCGCTGTCGGCATTCTTTGTACTTGCGAGTACGGAAGGCGGAGTTGTTTTTCTTCCCGGACAGCTGATATGAAAGAATTCTGTTGTCAATATTTATGTTTTTGTCGATCTGCTGTATATTATTTTCTTGTTTAGCGTTAAGTGCACCCTCATGACGAGAATATTAATTATGAAAAGTTTATATAAAATACGTATTCTATGTAATTAATTATTAATTTGCGTATTTTGATATACCTGTTTTCTATGACCATGTAATCTGATTAATTTTGTAAATAGTATTCCATTTCTTGATACTGCTAGGAATGTAGATTTTTAGAATAGCTAAACCATTTTCTATGTTTTCTATGAATTTTAATATGTTGTCAACCTGTTTTATTTTGATCAAGATGACAGAGTGGAATAAGATTAGGAGTGTCTCCACTCAATTATTATCGTCTAAAAATTGGTTTATGGTTAATTAGGCGAATGCTAAATTTTGTTGATGTTTTGAGCATATGCATTTCCGCTGTTTCTTTTTTTTTGGACAATTTCTGAGTCTGTTTACGTTACACGAACATCCTCAGACAATGTGGGGCACGTGTAATGCCGGAAATGCATATCCTCCTATTTCCATCTATTGTACTATAATTTGTTTTCCTTATTTTTGTTACCTAAATATATGACATTTCTGTGTCTTTACATATTGTAATTGTTTTACTATTTGTATATATATATTTATGCATTTATGTCGATGTATAATTGGTTTGTTTCGTAAATATTATTTGTATTTTTACGCTGGGTCTTGCCTAGGGAAAACTGCTATCGAACGATTACATCGATAGGTCGTGTGAAGAAGCAAAGTGTGTAGGATCTTTGGTAGTGTTAACTCTGCCGCGTGGAGCGCGGGCAGAGCTGGAGGAGTCTGGCTGGAGTAGCGAGTGGAGCAGGTGTGTTGTGTGACGCTCCCGCGAGTTGCCGCGCTTTCGGGGTTTGGCAGCATGTAATTGCGCTCGACTCGCGATGATAGTTTCTGACATGGTGTCGCGGACGGGAAGCATTAGCTGGCGCACATCAAGAGCCCGTTTCGCCTGGTGACCGTGTCGAGAAGAAGGCGCGCCAACATCCAGCTTCTGCAACAGCGACGGCCGACAATGAGTGACTGTCGCCACCTCCTCGATCGACGGCTTCAAACCTTCAATCAACCAACAAGGAAGACTAAAAGCACGTAAAGTTTCAG
Source organism: Schistocerca serialis cubense (assembly GCF_023864345.2). Taxonomy (NCBI): domain Eukaryota; kingdom Metazoa; phylum Arthropoda; class Insecta; order Orthoptera; family Acrididae; genus Schistocerca; species Schistocerca serialis. The sequence goes on along the minus strand of NC_064638.1, from coordinate 1,267,385,492 downwards.
AACTGTATGGCAGACCTCAGCTTTTCAAATTGTTCCATTTGCCTCGCAAAATTACAGCAACTTAGCATGAACCTTTGTTGCTCATTGTCCCAATTGCATTGCCAAGCAGGGTCCCTTCCTTTTCCGAAATGAACCCGAGTGTCGTTGAAATTCAAACGCCAGCATAATTCCATTTCACTGCTTTAATTTCAAAATTCAATTTAAGTATTCATAGCTGGCTACAATAGTTAGATTACACAAGCACAAATTAAGAGTTACCGTATTTTAGCTTACCTGTGACTGCAGCTCAGCTTGGCAAGTACTAAATTTTACTATTGTTAATTGTTCAGAATCGTTTAATTCAAGTTCAAAGTTAAATCTCTTCTTTCTAAATTGCGTAGATTCAAGTTGCTTTAGAAATGATTGTTGAGGTAGTCCAAGACTAACTGTATTTCGATGTGCTTCAGAAAGAAAGCTCACTATTAACTTCAGTCACTAAATTAACTTTCGATTTTCCGGTTTCATTAATTCTTTTGCTAAATTAAGTGTAGCGAAATTTATTACTTCTGACAAACTTTCAGTTTTCACACTACACGTGTCAACCTTCAGTTGCCACGCTTCTAGTGCTAATTATATGTGTAATAACCTTTCTTTTTCAGTTACTATAGTAATTGTCCATAGGACTGGCGACCGTAATTTACCCCAAATCTCAAATATCTAATTACCGCTAGTTGATTAATAACGTAACGACCGCACATTTACTTTCTTTATTAACTTTATCCCTATTTCAAAATTAATTTCCACCAGTTTCACTTGCATTTTTCCTTTCATTTAGATGTAACCCTTTCCTCCCTCTTTACCGACAGGTTGACTTCGGTGACGATTGCTTTTCCCAAATTCCCATTAGGTACACGCGGTTTCATTTTTCACTGTCATTAAGGTCGATAAGTGAGGGGGAGGTTACAAGCAAAATAACTGATGATGGTCGAAATAGAGAGGATATAAAATGTAGACTGGCAATGGCAAGGAAAGCGTTTCTGAAGAAGAGAAATTTGTTAACATCGGATATAGATTTAAGTGCTAGGAAGTCATTTCTGAAAGTATTTGTATGGAGTGTAGCCATGTATGGAAGTGAAACATGGACGATAAATGGTTTGGACAAGGAGTGAATAGAAGCTTTCGAAATGTGGTACTACAGAAGAATGCTGAAGATTAGATGGGTAGATCACATAACTAATGAGGAGGTATTGAATATTATTGGGGAGAAGAGAAGTTTGTGGCACAACTTGACTAGAAGAAGGGATCGGTTGGTAGTACATGTTCTGAGGCATCAAGGGATCACTAATTTAGTATTGGAGGGCAGCGTGGAAGGTAATAATCGTAGAGGGACACCAAGAGATGAATAAACTAAGCAGATTGAAAAGGATGTAGGTTGCAGTAGGTACTGGGAGATGAAGAAGCTTGCACAGGATAGAGTAGCATGGAGAGCTGCATCAAACCAGTCTCAGGACTGAAGACCACAACAACAACAACGAAATATATATATGTACAATGTATGTGCAGTGTATGTGTGGACAGTGAACGTTTCCATGGAACAAGGCTGAAATCTTAGTTGGCAAACCGCACTGTCTACGCCAATTACAGTTTACAGCCAGTTTACCAATCTCTGGATCTGACGTTCTGCCACATTGCCAATACTGTCAATTTCTGGATTTTTTGCCACTCGGCTAAAATTTTGCAGACTATGCTACGATTTTTGTCATGTGAATGGAGTACGGACGTGAGTTAAATGTCGAATGTACTCCGCACCATACACTGTAAGGTGTAACATGTCTAAACATACAGGTATTTTTCAGAAAAGACGTGACATTACGGCGGTGTGTGTGTGTGTGTGTGTGTGTGTGTATCGGAGAGCCGGGGGGGGGGGGGGGGGGGGGTGAATCGCTGGTGTTACATCAACATGACGCAAGTGGCGTTGCCAGATCTTTCGGATACTTTTGGGCCAAAAATAAATTAATTTGTTATGACAAATAATGAGGTGAGATGCAGAGAGTATTGCTCGAAAGCAGTGGAAGGCTTTTCATCCTCGATGTCGCAGAATTGGTGTGCTACTGTCTTTCACTTCCCCCGTCTCGTCTACGAAATAAGATATGGTTCCACTAGTCCCCAACATTTTAGGAAATTCTCAAACTGCATCTTCCTTTGTCTTTGTCACAATTATTTCGGTATCCAACTTGTGTAACTTCAAATTACTTTTGCTGCCCGTTTCGATATTCTCTCTGTACCTTCTAATACTTTAGCGTCGTTTCGCCGATTCTCACTTTTAAGGGCATACTATGTTAGTTCAATCACAATACAGAAGCAAAATACACTACTGGCCATTAAAATCTACACCAAGAAGAAATGCAGATGATAAACGGGTATTCATTGGACAAATACATTATACTAGAACTGACATGTGATTACATTTTCACGCAATTTGGGTGCATAGATCCTGAGAAATCAGTGCCCAGAAAAACCACCTCTAGCCGTAATATCGGATTTGACACGCCTGGACATTGAGTCAAACAGAGCTTGGATGGCGTGTACCCGTACAGATGCCCATGCAGCTTCAACACGATACCACAGTTCATCAAGAGTAGTGACTGGCGTATTGTGACGAGCCAGTTGCTCGGCCACCATTGACTAAACGTTTTCAATTGGTGAGAGATCTGGAGAATGTGCTGGCCAGGGCAGCAGTCGAACATTTTCTGTATCCAGAAAGGCTCGTACAGGACCTGCAACATGCGGTCATGCACTATCCTGCTGAAATGTAGGGTTTCGCAGGGATCGAATGAAGAGTAGAGCCAAGGGTCGTAACACATCTGAAATGTAACGTCCACTGTTCAAAGTGCCGTCAATGCCAACAAGAGGTGACCGAGACGTGTAACCAATGGTACCCCATACCATCACGCCGGGTGATACGCCAGTATGGCGATGATGAATACACGCTTCCAATGTGCGTTCACCGCGATGTCACCAAACATGGGTGCGACCATCATGATGCTGTAAACAGAATCTAGATTAATCCGAAAAAATGACGTTTTGCCATTCGTGCACCCAGGTTCGTCATTGAGTACACCATCGCAGGCGCTCCTGTCTGTGAAGCGTCAAGGGTAACCGCAGCCATGGTCTCCGAGCTGATAGTTCACTCTGCTGCAAACGTCGTGGAACTGTTCGTGCAGATGCTTGTTGTCTTGCCAACGTCCCCATCTGTTGACTCAGGGATCGAGACGCGGCTGCACGATTCGTTACAGCCATGCGGATAAGATGCCTGTCATCTCGACTGCTAGTGATACGAGGCCATTGCGATCCAGCACGGCGTTCCGTATTACCCTCCTGAACCCACCGATTCCATATTCTGCTAACAGTCATTGGATCTCGACCAACGCGAGCAGCAATGTCGCGATACGATATACCGCAATCGCTATAGGCTACAATCCGACCTTTATCAAAGTCGGAAACGTGATGGTACACGAGGCATCAGAACAACGTTTCACCAGGCAACGCCGGTCAACTGCTGTTTGTGTATGAGAAATCGGTTGGAAACTACCCTCATGTCAGCACGTTGTAGGTGTCGCCAGCAGCGCCAATCTTGTGTGAATGCTCTGTAAAGCTAACCATTTGCTTATCACAGCATCTTCTTCCTGTCGGTTAAATTTCACGTCTGTAGCACGTCATGTTCGTGGTGTAGCAATTTTAATGGCCAGTGGTGTATAGTCTAATTCTGCTCAACAATGGCTACAGTAGCAATGCCACATGCAAACCACTGCACCAGTCAGGCTTTTTACGAAACAAACACGTTTTTCTGCTTGAGAAAGTAGCTTAGTGCGCTGCCTTCGTTGATGTGTCGTGACGGCGATATGTCGTACCAATGTAACACGTATTCTTTTCTGTTCATGGTGGTTCAAAACATGGTTCAAATCGCTCTAAGCACTATGGGACTTAACATCTGTTGTCATCAGTCGCCTAGACTTACACATACTTAAACCTAACCAACATAAGGACATCACACACAGCCATGCCCGTGGCGGGATTCGAACCCGCGACCGTAGCAGCAGCGCAGTTCCGGGCTGAAGCGCCTAGAACCGCTCGGGCCGGCCGTTGTGGCCGAGCGGTTCTAGGCGCTTCAGTCTGGAACCGCGCTGCTGCTACGGTCGCAGGTTCGAATCCTGCCTCGGGCATGGATGTGTGTGTTGTCCTTAGGTTAGTTAGGTTTAAGTAGTTCTAAGTTCTAGGGGAAGTCCCGTAGTGCTCAGAGCCATTTAGAACCGCTCGGCCACAGCGGCCAGCTTTCATGGTGGTGTTGCCAGTTTCACACATACGATGCCTCTCCTGCACGTGTCAGTAACCGCTGCTGTTCCCACATGCAGTATGTTTCCTGCATAGTCCGTTACAGTTCCTTTCCCCGCGATTATCAAACCTGAAAACTACATCGTGATTTAGTACATCAGTTGTAAACTCTTCCCCCCACCATAATTGTAACTGAGCTGGCCCTGTTCTTAAGGATCAGCAATCGGATTTAGAGAAAGAAACTTACGACAGCAACGTTCGCGTAGAAAATGAAATTGTTGCCTAACTGTGCTTGAGGCGTGTGTTTAGCACAAAGTTGATCATAAAAGATGGCAAGGCTCTTCTGGAATGATAGATTTCCTTTAATTTATTTCATTTAACTTCAAACAATAGGGACACGCCCAACCTTATCACACTCATTCACTTCGATGGAACTGATAAATTCCAAACATCATTCTCTCTCAAATATCCACCGATGATCCAACATTCTTATTTCAATTGCATATTCCACTTAGTATTAAACACCTTATGTCTTAATTTCACGTATTCTTGTCTCTCGAGCCTTTCAATAGATGTTCACTATCCCGACTCTGCCCCACTACTGCCCCCACATTTTCGGAAGGTGTGAGCGAGTGTTTCCTTGCTGGAGGTGGGTGGAGGTGCAGACGATGGAGGTAGCCAGTCTGCTGCCAAAACTCTTTATAAAATAATCTAACATGAACGTATACTCCGTTTACCTAACTGAGGCATGCGCATAAACAATGCCACGCACTGGGCTACCACGCACAAGAGTAGCCCGTGGCCTGATGACGTCTTCACCGGGGATGGACAAACGGAAGGCGAGGAGTCTCGATACCATGGAGCTTAGCATGCGTAACACTTCGGAAATGAGGAACAAAAACGAGAATAAAATCTGTAGTTTTGGACGAAGTTACGTACTCATTCTTTCCTGCTCCCTGTGACACAAGCACTTTAGTTGGATTTGGAGAAAAAATGGAACAAATAAATTTTAACTACTCAACAGCAATTTTGTCGGGTGAGCTTTTTGTTTTCTTCCAGCACAGGCAGAACAGTCATCCGTCTGAGGGGTAGATGAGGTGCAGCTGCTACTTATGACTCTCGTGACTAAACTCTCATCGTGAGCTTCCACAATGTTATCCGTGTCCCACATTAATTTTTCAGTTTTCTGAATGTGCTGCACACATTTCAGCCACTTACCTGGAGATTTAGTTTGAAGGTTTTGTTCCTTGCAGGGACTGCTGTCGGTCAGACCGTCAGCGAGAGCAACACCGCTGCTTCCTGCTACTAACAAGGCGAGTACACCGTTCGCTTGTTACATATTTTTACGAGCTTCAAACAGGAGCGACTGCAGTAATGGATATGAACTGTGATTGTAGTGTACAGATGCGAGCTGAGTTGGCGACCCTTCGCTCACAGCTCCAGGCTGCTTTGGCTTCCGTAACACTGCTTGAGGCTGCTGCCAAGGGGCGTCACTTTGGGGGATCGAACGCGGGGATGCGACAGACGTTGAGCACGTCCCACGTGTCCTCCGATCGGTCCACTGCTGTGGCCACCCCGGGTACTGCCTGCACTGAGGTTGACCCCTCACCCGTGGTCAAGTGGGAGATTATTCCAAAGTCTGTCAGGCAGTGAAAAACTTTATGAAGGGCCGATCGTAGGGCCTCCCCCGTTCGTTTGACGAACAGGTTTCGGGCGTTATCTGTGGCTGACGATGTCTCTGAGCCGGATGCAGTCGTCCACACTGCTCCAGAGGGAGCATCTCGGTCCGCAAGGTCTGGGCATTCACAGAGGCTGGGTTTGCTGGTAGTTGGGAGCTCCAACGTTAGGCGCGTAATGGGGCCCCTTAGCAACATGGTTGCCAAGGAGGGGAAGGAAGCCAGTGTGCACTCCGTGTGCATTCCAGGGAGAGTCATTCTGGACGCGGAAAGGGTGCTTCCGGATGCCATGAAGAGTACAGGGAGCAGCGAACTGCAGGTGGTGGCTCATGTCGGTATCAGTGACGTGTGTCGCTTTGGATCGGAGGAGATTCTGTCCGATTTTGGGCAGCTAGCGGAAATGGTAAAGAGTGCCAGTATTCTTCCGAGATCAAGGCGGAGCTCACCATCTGCAGCATCGTCGATAGAATCGACTGTGGTCCCTTGCTGCAGAGCCGAGTGGAGGGTCTGAATCAGAGGCTCAGGTGGTTCTGTGACCGTGTAGGCTGCAGATTCCTTGACTTGCGCCATCAAGTGGTGGGTTTCTGGGTTCCGCTTAATAGGTCAGGAGTCCACTACACACAGGAGGCGGCTACACGGGTAGCGGGGGCTGTGTGGAAGGAACCGGGCGGTTTTTTGGGTTAGAGGGTCTCAGGGAATCACAGAAGGGACGTCCGTCTAAAAGTGGGCGGTTAAAACACAGTAAGGTAGTTGTAGAAACGATTGGTATTGTAGTTGTAAATTGTCGTAGCTGTGTTGGGAAAGAACCAGAGCTCCAAGCCCTAATAGAAAGCACTGAAGCTCAAATATTTGTAGGTACAGAGAGCTGGCTAAAGCCGGAAATAAGTTCAGCCGAAATTTTTTCAAACGATCCTACAGTGTTCAGAAAGAATAGATTAAATACAGTTGGAGGTGGAGTATTTATTGCTCTCAGAGGTAGTTTGCCTTGTAGCGAAATTGAAGTAGATAGTTCGTGTGAAATAGTATGGGCAGAGGTTATACCTGACAATCGGACTAAACTATTAATTGGATCGTTTTACCGACCCCCCGACTCAGAAGATATAGTTGCTGAACAGTTCAAAGAAACTTGAATCTCATTTCAAATAAGTACCCCGCTCATACAATTATAGTCGGTGATGACTTTAATCTACCCTCGGTATGCTGGAAAAATTATACGTTTAAAGCTGGCGACAGGCATAAAACGTCATCCGAAATTGTACTCATAGCTTTCTCAGAAAATTATTTTGAACAATTAGTTCATGAGGCCACTCGAAGCGTAAATGGTTGCGAAAGCATACTTGACCTCTCAGCAACAAATAATCCTGCACAAATAGTGAGTATTGTGACGAATACAGGAATTAGCAACCACAAGGCAGTAGGTGCTAGGCTGATACCGTAACACCTACAACCATCAAAAAGAATCGCAAAGTATATCTATTTAAAAAAGCTGATAAAAATGCTCTTAACGCCTTCACTCCTGATCTGATCATGAAAGTGTAGAAAAGTTGTGGAATGTTTTCATAGAGATAGTATCGACAGCAATTGAGAGATAAATACCACATAAATTAATAAGTGATGGTGCTGATCCCCCACGGTACACAAAACGGGTCAGATCGTTGTTGCAGAAGCAACGATAAAAGCATGCCAAATTTAAAATAACGCACAATCCCCAAGATTGCCAAAGTTTTACAGAACTTCGAAATATGGCGCGTACTTCAATGCGAGATGCTTTTATTAATTTCCACAACGAAATTCTATCTCGAAATCTGGCAGAAAACCCAAAGAGATTCTAGTCATACATAAAGCACAGCAGTGTTAAGTCGCAATCAATACCTTCACTGCACGACAACAACGGTGAAGTCACTGATCACAGTGCCACTAATGCACAGTTATTAAACACGGTTTTCCGAAACTCCTTCACCAAAGAAGACGAAGTAAATATTCCTAAATTCCAATCAGGAACAACTGCCAAGATGAGAAACATGGAAGCAGATATCCTCGGAGTACTGAAGCAGCTTAAATCACTTAATAAAGACAAGGCCTCCGGTCCTGATTGTATACCAGTCAGGTTCCTCTCAGAGTATGCTGATAAAATAGCTCCATATTTAGCAATTATATACAACTACTCGCTCACAGAAAGATCCGTACCTAAAGACTGGAAAACTGCTCAAGTCATACCAATACCCAAAAAGGGAAGTAGGAGTAATCCGCTGAATTATAGGCCAATATCACTAACGTCGATTTGCAGTAGTGTTTTGGAACATAGACTGTATTCGAACATTATACAGTACCTCGAAGAAAACGATTTATTGATACATAGTCAGCACGGTTTCAGAAAATATCGTTCTTGTGAAACACAACTAGTTCTTTATACTCATGAAGTAATAAGTGCTATCGACAGGAGATGCCAAATTGATTCCATATTTTTAGATTTCCAGAAGGCTTTCGACACCGTTCCTCACAAGCGTCTTCTAACCAAACTGCGTGCCTACTGAGTATCGCCTCAGTTGTGCGACTGGATTCGTGATTCCCTGTCAGAAAGGTCACAGTTCGTAGTAATAGACGGAAAGTCATCGAGTAAAACAGTAATATCCGGTGTTCCCCAAGGAAGTGCTATAGGCCTTCTATTGTTCCTGATCTATATTAACGACATAGGAGACAATCTCAGTAGCCGTCTTTCATTGTTTGCAGATGACGCTGTCATTTACCGTCTTGTAAAGACATCAGATGACCAAAACGATTTTCAAACTGATCTAGATAAGATATCTGTATGGTGCGAAAAGTGGCAATTGACCCTGAATAAAGAAAAATGTGAAGTTATTCCATAAGTACTACAAGAAATCAGCTAAATTTCGATTACGCAATAAGTCACACAAATTTGAAGGCTGTAAATTCAACTAAATACTTAGGGATTAAAATTACAAATAACCTAAATTGGAACGATCACATAGATAATATTGTGAGTAGAGCAAACCAAAGACTGCGATTCATTGGCAGAACACTTAGAAGGTGCAACAGCTTTACTTAAGAGCCTGCTTACACCACACTTCTCCGCCCCATTCTGGAGTACTGTTGTCTGGTGTGGGATCCGCATCAGGTGGGACTGACGAATGACATCGAAGAAGTACAAAGAAGGGCAGCTCGTTTTGAACTATCGAGAAATACGGGAGACAGTGTCACAGACACGATACGTGAATTGGAGTGGAAATCATTAAAACAAAGGCGTTTTTCGTTGCGACGGGATCTTCTCATGAAATTTCAGTCACCAATTTTCCCCTCCGATTGCGAAAACATTCTGTTGGCACCAACCTATATAGAGAGAAATGATCATCACGATAAAATAAGAGAAATCAGGGATCGCACAGAAAATTTAAGTGCTCGTTTTTCCCGCGTGGTGTTTCTAACAACCCTACCACAACAAAGGTCAAAATTTAATAATGTTGTGGTATTGCTCACGCTGCTAAATACTGCATTTTCCGGCAACAACAAAGTTATTATGTGGCAGGTGTCATTAGAGCACAGTTAATAAAGTCATTTCATGTAATAATGAATAAACCAGGCACTCATCTTTTCGTGTTTCCCACGCTGGTCTCGTTGTAAAATCATGGCTCAATCGTCGAAAAACTAGGTGGTGATGATTCCAAGCTCGGATGCAAAGAGACCTAGGTTTTATTCTGATATATTCAAAAGTTTTGTAGATGCGCTTCACAAACCACTCTTGAAGATTAAACCTTTCAAAGTTAGCACAATGGTGATGTAAAAAAATAATCAGCACTCCGAATTTAAGTTACACTTCTTTTTTTATTGCTTTTGCTGCAATATCACGTAACACACAAAACACCACTTCACAATACAAAACATACTTGAAAACATCTTCCTCACTGTTGAAGTTCACATTTTATAAGCTGACTAAGTTATGCGTCTTTCCAACATGAAGTCCAAGACTTGACTCTTTCAAGGTCCAACTCTAACTAACTAATAACCGCTTACGCGCCAAAAAATCAAGAGTTACAAGTACGTCAAAGATCATAGTGACAAAAAGAAAGAATACACATATGAATAATATCATTGCAACATAAACATTTCGATGCATCGAAGTACCTCTACATTAATGAAATCAAATCTGAATGTTGTCTCGGAAATATGACAACTACTTTACAGAAACACAGTAGAATATTGCTGGTATCGAGAGGTTCAGGTGAGCTGCCGTAATGGTTACATAATTCAAGTACCATTACACGTTCGAGAGTGGAACAGTAGAGAGACAGCTTGAAGGTGGTTCATTGAACCTTGTGCCAGGCACTTTATTGTGAATAGCAGTGTAATCACGTAGTTGTAGATGTAGATGTGGCATAATTCTTGATCTGTGTCCAGACAAGTTCAATGGCGTTCAGTTCACAGTGGCGTTCTTAAAACTGTTTTGTTTACTGAACTTGCCATAAAGTGTACAACATACCCATTATAAGCTGTTTTCAAATGGTTCAAATGGCTCTAATCACTATGGAACCTAACATCTGAAGTCATCAGTCCCCTAGACTTAGAACTACTTAAACCTGACTAACCTAAGAACATCACACACATCCATGCCAGAGGCAGGATTCGAACCTGCGACCGTAGCAGCCGCGTGGTTCCGGACCGAAACGCCTAGAACCGCTCGACCACAGCGGCCGGCGTTATAACCTGTTTTATGTTCCTCGACGACAGTCATTAGTTCTCTCTTCGATATATCGTTTTCAAACGGAATTGTTTTAGACGAAAGCCAGTTTATAATGTTCTGTTCACTGAAGCATGTGTTCGGAATGTTTTCCAGTTTGCAGGAGAGCTAGGGTGCTTCATCACATACAACATCACAAGGATCCTCAAGAGGAGGAAGAACCCCGTGAACCCAAAATTCGTGGTAGTGAATGGTGTTTTCCGACTCGGGGGTCCACTAACACTCATCCACAGAACCTGTCTCGCTCCAAATATGAGTTGTTACTAGTCGTTTTCCTTTCCCAGGTGGCGCTTTGTTTCCAGTAGACTACCTGGACAGGAAGGCTTTCTTAGCTGATGATGCTGAAATACCTATCCATATTTTATCACGCCTGTGGCCTGCATTTAGCCAGACCTCGTCCAAGTAATACATTTTCCTACCTGCTGATTTCAAAGTGAGACGTTCGCGAAGCACTCGTTATACGGACAAACCGTCGACCCCAGTGGAATGTGTAGTTTTAGCTGTCTTGTACACATTCTGGATCATTTTCTTCTCCCATCTGCTTAATGCTGATTTATTTTCGCTCAATTCTTAGATGAACTGAGAAAGCCAACATGTTCTGCAGTTTCGGTAGAACTTGACATTCTGGTGTTTAACGCTGGAGGAAACAGAAAAGATAGTAGGAGGAAAGAAGTAGAAGACAAAACCCATAAACAAAAAAGAACTGGGTTGAACGGAGATAATAATACTTACATTTCCTTACTTACAATGTATAGATTCCACATACACAATTTCACCGACATCTTTAAGAGCAGAGCGCAACGCGGCAATAGCTTGTAGAGTCTGCACAGGGTGTGGTGAGCGATGCGCAGTGACCAGCTTTAGTCTAAAGGGCTGGATGAGTTCATTTATATGTTCGGAAGGGAAAGCCGACACTGCTCGCTTTCGGTCGCTTGACTATGAGCTGTGATGACAGAATCGAGGCGCACGCCCTGCAGTTTTTCTCAGACGACTTTACGAAAACTATTCGGTAAAAAAGAATCATCTTGACGTTACTTCAGTGTGCGATTTGTGCTTTTACCAGTGGGGGGGGGGGGGGGATGTCTTAGGGGTTTAATAAAATTATATACGTTACTAGCTTTGACCGTGGCGTTACCCATGGTTAAACAGTTATTTATAAATAGATGTTAATCGAAACTTACTATTCACGCGTATGCACTATCAGAAAAGCCATCCATTGTTATATCTTTAAAAGTACATTATAGGTGAAGCTTATTTACAAAATCATCGACATACAGGTATACGAGGGGAATTCAAAAAGTAAAGGCACATTTGTGAAAAGCTGTACTTATTCTGATGATAGAAAACTGAAACATGCATTATTTTTCTACGTAACCACCCTGGACTTCAATGCAGTTTTCCCGACGTTTTACGAGTTTTTTTATTTCATCAGAAAATACGTCCATCAGTTGCATCTGTAACCAATTTTGCACCGCAGCAATGACGTCTTCATCACTTTCAAATCTTCTTCCCTGTAGTGCTTCCGTTAAGGGTCCAAACATGTGAAAATCGCTTGGAGCCAGGTCTGGACTGTATGGTGGGTGTTCCAGCACCTCGAATCTCAACTCCTTTATTGCGTCGGCTGTCCGTTTGGCAGAATATAGGCGAGCGTTATCTTGCTGAAGGATGACACCTCTTCACAGTTTTCCACGTCGTTTGGATCTGATTGCAGGTTTTAGTTTCGTACGCAACACATCACACCCACCATGCAATACAGACGTGGCTTAGAAAGCCTCGTTTACGCTGGGGCGACGTCTTGCAACATTGTGGCATGCTACGGAATTGTGGCGTGCGTCGTCTTGTCATTTAGTTCTAAATGTTTTGAAGTGCTTACCTACTACATAGCACTTTTTCAAAATTAATAGCCGAGCATAATAATAGTACTAATAGTAAGACTGTATTAAAAACTTTCAGTGCTCGGCTCCACAAATTTAAATTATGTGTAAAGTTTTACTCCAGTGCATGGGAAGTAAACATCCCAAGTTGGGATGCATAAACTGAAACCAGAGGAGGGGATGGTCTGATGCAGAGGGGGGGGGGGGGGGGGAATCGCCCCCCTCCATCCCCTCCTGCAAATCGCACACTGCGTTACTTGTAGCTTTATATGTCAGCTTCACGATCACGTGCCCATCATTTCGTTACCGGTACACTTGTTCGCCCACTGTTTGAATACTGCTCACCGGTGTGGGATCCGTACCAGACAGGGTTGATAGAAGACATAGAGAAGATCCAACGGAGAGCAGCGCGCTTCGTTACAGGATCATTTAGTAATCGCGAAAGCGTTACGGAGATGATAGATAAACTCCAGTGGAAGACTCTGTAGGAGAGAAGCTCAGTAGCTCGGTACGGGCTTTTGTTGAAGTTTCGAGAACATACCTTCACCGAGGAGTCAAGCAGTATATTGCTCCCTCCTACGTATATCTCGCGAAGAGGAGGAGGAGGAGGAGGAGATTAGTGTTTAACGTCCCGTCGACAACGAGGTCATTAGAGACGGAGCGCAAGCTCGGGTGAGGGAAGGATGGGGAAGGAAATCGGCCGTGCCCTTTCAAAGGAACCATCCCGGCATTTGCCTGAAGCGATTTAGGGAAATCACTCGCGAAGAGACCATGAGGATAAAATCAGAGAGATTAGAGCCCACAAAGAGGCATACCGACAATCTTTCTTTTCACGAGACTGGAATAGAAGGGAGAACCGATAGAGGTACTCAAGGTACCCTCCACCACACACCGTCGGGTGGCTTGCGGAGTATAGATGTAGATGTAGAACGGTAATAGTTTTGACATATTTGTTACGGTGCTCGCTTATTTCCAAGACCGTATCGATCTTAGTGCTGAATTTTCACTCAGACGGCGCTTTGGCGTTAGGCGGTTGTTTCGCTGTGTGATCGCTGGCCGGAGCTTAGCTGGAGGCGTGTGAGGAAGGAAAAGGTGGCTGCCTTGGAGTGAAGACAGTTCGGCTCGGCTGGGGTTGTTTGCGTCTGGACGCCGAGTGGGGTCCAATCGGAACACCGGACCGTGATTTTACGGTTAATAGTGTGGACAGCGGCGTGGTGAGCCGTTTAACTTGATTCGCTAGGGGAGCAAAATCTCGCCTGTTGTAGTTTGTCGAACCTGAGTTTGAAATATCTTCTATGTGCGGTGGGATGTCATTTCGTCCTCCTGTCTCTCCGTCGCTGGGATTGCTATCCTCGTTTACCGCCCCACGGATGTATATCGATGTGGTACGCTGCTCTCCGTACTCTACTAGACGCTGGTGATGGAAGTGCGTCGTTCAGCGGCACGTTAGCCTGGGTGCTTTATGTTTGATCTTCAAGTGCATAGTCTTGGAGTGGCACTCCTTAGAGTTTGCCTTGCGCAGTTAGATTGGAGTTTATTTTGTTTTGTGGTGCTTCCGCTTTCTGTCAACGAAGGTTAAGCTTGATTCGGCACTCCGTACGACGCTTGGCACCTCAGCAGGCGGGTCGGAGCCACCTTCGCGACTAAACAGAAGCCTTTGGACTGAGAGGTGTTTTGCATATTGTTCATAAATTGTTGTTTTGGTATTAAGTTGGCTGAGGTTTCTTATGGATTTCCCGGGATTTGGTCTATTGTCTGGCCCGGGCTAGGTTTCGTTATTTTAAAAGTCGGTCCTTGTTTTCGCTTAGTACGATTTTGGTTCACTGCCTGGTGGTTCTGGTAGTACGCCGGGTCGCTGTGGTTATGTTGCATTTTGTATGGGGCTGTGTGCTCCGAGCCGTGGAGTACCATTTGTGTGAACTGCTTCACTGGGGAGTACTGAGCGGGCTTTCTTGGTCCTCTGCGGTATGAAATGATTTTATTATTATTTTAAAGTAACATTATCACTTAAATAATTTAATTCCTGTTGCGTTAATTGCAACTTGGGTACTGAGAAATTTAGTAGTGTAATTACGCAAGATTTAATAGTGGCACATGCCCCTTCACCTGTTGCGTAATCTGTTAATTCCGAAAGACCTTAAGCTCATACTCATATGATGTGATTTTCTTAAATTATTGTATTTTTATGTTATGTTATTGTTTTTTTTTTAATTTGCTGATGACTGGTGAAGTGTTCCAAGTATTAAAATGTTTCAGGCAGCTATTACTTGGGTGGAACGCGCGCAACCGCAGCAACGGAGAGGGTAGTTGCGTGCCTTACGTGTCCGTTGATGGCGCGGCCTGGTGTCCGTTGTTTGTTTTGGTGCACCTGAGTTAAGTATTGTGTTGCCTCCTCCCTTGCGGCACCGTCGTGTTCTTCTCATAAACATTTCCTTCAAGGCATTTTAGTTAATTTTATGCTAGTATTATTTTAATTTCTTACATTGGTAAAATTGTGCGGCCTTCATTATGCACACTGTTTGTCATAGCGGAGATGATGTTCCATTGTAATTTCTTAAACTCCCTTGCTCGTGCCCTTCCTGATATATATTGTGTGTCACAGATTTAAGTAAGACAGTTATAATGTCGCATATATCATGATGTGCGTGTGTAATGATGCAATAAATGGATAATTGTTATTCCTGTCCTGGCGCCCTTCATGCCTCCTTTCTTGTCCCTATTGGTACGCTATCCTTGTACTTGTGTTGGTAATCCAGAACAATATTTGCATTTCAGTAAGACGCTGAACGAAATTCGAAAAAGTTTGCTATGAAAAATAGTGGTCGCTATGATTTTGCGTTTGTTGTATATTAAATAATATGTTGCCACCTATTAAAGTTAGCTGAAGTATTGAATTTTTCTTTAGACTAGGGTGGAGATCCCTATCTATTATCAATCACGAGAAAATTGATGAGATGTAGCACACTCATTTGCGATCACATGTGCCAGCGATAAACCCTGAATGAAATATGTACAACAATCCTGATGTTTCGTAAACAGTTTGAGATATGGGAATGAGGTTTTCGCAAATGATAGCATGCAAAGAGGATATTACTTTTTCGTATGGTTGTTACACAGAACTTCATTATCCAGCGTGTTATTTCGATAACTACAGACTTTTTCCATCAGAGAATGTAATTTTTAACGGCTGTCGATAACTGGCGAAATGAGAAATGCTGTGAGTTTTCGAGCAGCATTTGCGAAGAAATTACACGTTTATTTTGCTACCGAGGATGTACTTTTTCATAAGCTATTGGCCTTACTTTTCCTCAGTTCCTCACTTAATAAATGAAACGTGGTTTCAGAATTCTCTATCAGTTATCTCTACACAACGCGTTAATGAAGTGACATTGAGTAAACTCCGCAATGTTTTGGCAAAAGAAGCAAATTTTAATACGGCAACAAGAGAAATGCAGGTTTTACTCAAAATTCGTCACTCATGCCGCTCCTCTGAAAGTTACAAACGGTTAACAAGTCATGCGAAAATTAATCGCTGCTTTTGTTGCATTTTCAGCAGAATTCTTTCTAGATACTAACGAAAGCAGAGGTGACAATTGATCTTTTTGAATGGTCACAATGCAAGTTTGGGCGTATTCACAAAAACTGTCAGTGTAAGTTTCAGTTTAGAGCAGCACCTTCCTTCAGCCGCTCGCTGTCTTCCCTACAGCACCTGCCCGTAACTGCCAACACTAGTGCTCTCTCCGCGAGTTTCCTGCCGACTGCAGATCTATCTGCCAATCAGTGTTGCCAACTCTAAAAAACCCAAGTCGCTAGATTCAATATCAAAAGTCGCTAGAAAGTCGCTAAAACTGATTTTACTAGGGGTGTACTGAAAATTTCGTGCTGTGAATGGTGCAATAAGCCAGTGTGTGTGTTTGTGTGTGTGTGTGGGGGGGGGAGGGGGGGGTAATAAAATATTAATAATAATTGTCTCATACCTAATTGCTATATTGTCTTAATTAAATGACGCATCGCTTGCAACAACATACATATAAAATACGCTAACGTATAATTAAACATGTTATCATAATTGACGCAACACATAGATTGTTGTTTCAATCACAGTAGTCAAATATACTAAAAATATACAACTATATTTGTAACAAAAGAAAGCAAGAACTCAAATTAGGTTATAAAATATATACATACCGGAATGTGAGCTATTCATCGTAGTCACTCAGAAGATCGAATAACTCTTCTGTTTCATGCTTTGACAGAACTGTAGTTGGTATTCACTGAGGCGTGCGAAACTGCAAGCTGATGAGAGTGACAAATGCAACGGATCGCTACCAAATGCTACAAACCATGTTCTCTCTTGAGTTGTTCGAAAAGCCCATTGTTTATTCCAACTATTGCATAAGCATTATCTGTGCCAATTCCTACCATATTAGCGACTGGAAGTTTGAGATCTTTCAAAGAATTCACAAGAACAGCAGTCAGATTTCTTGCATCTGCAGTTTCTACTACAGCGAGTTTGAGAAATGCTGATCTAATGGGTTGGTTGTTTACACCATAGTACCGTATAACGATACCTAGCATTTTAGATATTGATACATCTGTGGATTCATCTATTAGTACACTGTATTTTTGGTTACCTATATCTTCAACCAATTATTGTGTAAAATATTGAGCCAAAACTTCAGTTATAATGTTAGTGCACTTTGTACGATGTAATTGCATGTTTTTAGCGCCCTCATCACCGGAAAATAAAGAAAGGACGCCTTCCTCTCTGCTTGCTATTCTAACTGTAGTTTTCGGAACAATTTTCACATGTAAGGTGGTTTGTGTTTTTTTAATCAATTTTTTGTTTGTGCTTAATAGTTTTCGAATGCTTTCTAATATCACACAATTTAGCTTAAAACTCTGTTGCACATACTTGACATCTTGCCTTGGATAAGTCTCCAACGACTGGTTTCAACCACCCATTGAATTCAGGTTCTGCTTCCCACGCATCCCGATATTTTTTAGCGTACTGCTTCTTCTTCTGCGGTAAATCCATTATGTAAGCCACCACAACATAAGTTTCACCAATTTATAATCACTGAAAATACATTAAAACTCAGGCGAACTAGAGGTCATGAAACAATCTACTCACTCGGTAACTCGATATCAGTCCTATTGTTCATTGTTTAAAACGTAATAATGTCTGAGGTACCCCCACCGAATTGTTCTTGCGTTACCACTGTGCATGTGTTAATAATTTGATTGCGAGTTAACATTTCGAAAAATTAGAGGTTGCTGGAGCGAAATGTATTTTATTATACTTTTACGTAAGTTTTTTGTCAATTCGAAAAATAAAAGGAGTTCAATAGTTGAAGAATTATAGATCAATACGCTATCGACGATAACAGGCTAGTGAGTAATGAATAATGAATTGTTATATAGTCAAGGTTTTCTTACTCTGTAGGCAATTCCCACATTCAGGTTTACTAAATGCTGAACAATGCTACATGATCTGCTAAAAACTTAATTTAACTTAGTAAATCTAAAACAAAGTCACTGTAGTACCCATTCTATAGTTAAAATCTTAGTTTTGTTAATGAAAATACTGGCCCAAAATAGTTTTGATTTGTACTTCAAAAGTCGTCAGTACTCCAAAAGTCGCCAGATAAGTCGCTAAATAATTTTTGTCGCTAAAAAGTTTTTTTTGTCGCTAAGACGAAGGCAAAAGTCGCCATTTCTAGCGACAAAGTCGCTAAATTGGCAACACTGCTGCCAATTTATACTGCGTGCAGTTGAGGCGTAGCGCCGTAAAACGATCCTGCCTTGGAGGTGGTTAATTGAGAGATGTGTCTCAGAGCTGGATAGTGACAGATGGTGACGCGAGACTGGACGCCCACGTAGTTTGTGTATCAGCCGATAGAGGACAGTATTGGATAGGGGGACTGTGATTTTAGTTTATATTGTGCCCACTAGAGTGCAATAAAGTAATTGTTTTTCATAAACTGTTCTAGTATGAAGATAATCGTTTAACGAGTTATGTAGTAGGATTTAGTGTGGGAACATTTCGATGTATGGATATGGACAAAGGCGATTTTTGTAGAATAGATTTGTAAAGTAAGTTTATGGCAAAGGGAAAGATAATTCAGGTATAAATAACAATAGTAAATAACTTTATGCATAAACAAAACTTCAGCATATTAGATAATTACGTCGGTAAAAAGTGCAGTCATTAGGTTTACTATTTTGCGGTTGGTTATGGATGAAAAGCGCGGACTGACGCGGGAGAGTATTGTTTTGCTATTGGCTGTTGAGTAAACTAACCAATGGTAAATCAATATTCTTCGCACGCCTTTCTCTGCGGGTAGAGAAGACTTGGAGTGTTCTAGAGAGGAGTCGAAGCCTAGCCATGAAAGAGATCGGACGTGTGCAATAGCAGTTCCGATGGAAATGATAAGTTGCCGGATTTATCAGTGTTTCATACATCAAAAGTGATGGAAAGTGACGGCATAATTATTCCGATGGGTGTGTAGAAATTTCGGAATTTTTAAGTGAATTTTGTGACGAGAAAAGACATATATTCCGCGTGGCGTATTGAGCAGGTTGGTGGCTAAAAACTGACTGCATTTGGTACCGACAGATTTAATATTTGGCAAGCATTCTCAATCAAAAACAATCAGTATTTTTGTAGCTATTACGTTTCCGGGAAATGAAACACCATAAACTTGCTAACGTGAGTGAAAGGGATTATGAGTGACTGTGTTAACACTAGCACGGGCTTGGCAGTGATACTTGTTCACCAAAGTTTCAGAATATATTAATTGAGGACAAAATTCCCAACCTTTCATTTCGTGTTTCTCCCAAAACGTAGATTAGTGACTTTAATTGCACCCTGGTTCACGTCGAAGTGCAGTAGGTTTCACTCGGCTTTCCTACTGATGATCTGCTGAGACAACGTTCACAGGTAGCTGCAGGTTCGTCGTAAAGGGACGGAAAGAACCGCGCCGCCACACAGTGTACTCAAAGAATCGCGCTCTTGTGTCTACCATTGGCAACAGCTGCTAATATATGGTGTCCGTAGCACGTGATTCAGACTGTTTACCTCTGCTGTCTCGCCTCCAGAATGAACTATAGGTCAATGCATCTGCTGCAGGCAGGCAACAGAGCGATGGGTGGCGACGAGCCAGTTGGCAGTCGAACTTAGGAGGACTACCTGGACGAAGAACAGGAACTGCAGGCTGAAGAGGGCGGCGGACAGCGGCGGAAGTCGCGGATCGGCTTGGACCAGCAGGCGGTGACAGTCACGGCGACGACTGGCACAGACTGGACCTGTGGGTTTGAATACTGCGGGCCAGCGCCAAAGTCTGCACAGGGGGCGCCGGGAAACTTATTGAGGGGAGGCCAGTGACCAGGGTCCGGCTGTTGCTAATGCGGCAGTCGATGAAACTGCTGAAGTTTCCCGAAGGGTGTTCCACTCCCAGATTGTGAGACCTGGGTGCCGCAGTACCGGAGTGATAGCGTCGGCGGATGTGTTGTCTGGTGGACAGTCTGTGGCTGCAACCTGGTTATGATTGTTTGCCTTCTTCCTTTCTTATACACTACTGGCCATTAAAAATGCTACACCACGAAGATGACGTGCTACAGACCCGAAATTTAGCCGACAGGAAGAAGATGCTGTGATATGCAAATCATTAGCTTTTCAGAGCACTCACACAAGGTTGGCGCCGGTGGCGACGCCTACAACGTGCTGACATGAGGGAAGTTTTCAACCGATTTCTCATACACAAACAGCAGTTGACGCCCGTTGCCTGGTGAAACGCTGTTGTGATGCCTCGTGTAAGGAGGAGAAATGCGTACCATCACGTTTCCGACTTTGATAAAGCTCGGATTTTAGCCTATCGCGATTGCGGTTTATCGCATCGCGACATTGCTGCTCGCGTTGGTCGAGATCCAATGACTGTTAGCAGAATGTGGAATCGGTGGTTTCAGGAGGGTAATACGGAACACCGTGCTGGATCCCAACGGCCACGTATCACTAGCAGTCGAGATGACAGGCGTCTTATTCGCATGGCTGTAACGGATCGTGCAGCCACGTCTCGATCCCTGAGTCAACAGATGGGGACGTTTGCAAGACAACAACCATCTGCACAAACAATTCGACGAAGTTTGCAGGAGCATGGACTATCAGCTCGGAGACCATGGCTGCTGTTACCCTTGACGCTGCAACACAGACAGGAGCGCCTGCGATGGTGTACTCAACGACAAACCTGGGTGCACGAATGGCAAAACGACATTTTTTCGGATGAATTCAGGTTCTGTTTACACCATCATGATGGTCGCAATCGTGTTTGGCGACATCGCGGTGAACGCACATTGGAAGCGTGTATCCGTCGTCGCCATACTGGCGTATCACCCGGCGTGATGGTATGGGGTGCCATTGGTTACACGTCTCGGTTACCTCTTTTTCCGACTGACGGCAGTTTGAACAGTGGACGTTACATTTTAGTTGTGTTACGACCCTTGGCTCTACCCTTCATTCGATCCCTGCGAAACCCTACATTTCAGCAGGATAATTCACGACCGCATGTTGCAGGTCCTGTACGGGCCTTTCTGGATACAGAAAATGTTCGACTGCTGCCCTGGCGAGCACATTCTCCAGATCTCTCACCAACTGAAAAAGTCTGGTCAATGGTGGCCGAGCACTACTTAAACCTAACTAACCTAAGGACATCATACACATCCATGCCCGACGCGGGATTCAAACCTGCGACCGTAGCGGTCGCGCGGTTCCAGACTGAAGCGCGTAGAACCGCTCGGCCACTCCGGCCGGCGCAGAGGTGGTTGTTCTGGGTACTGATTTCTGAGGATCTATGCACCCAAATTGCGTGAAAATGTAATCACATGTCAATTCTAGTATAATATATTTGTCCGATGAATACCCGTTTATCATCTGCATTTCTTCTTGGTGTAGCAATTTTAATGGCCAGTAGTGTACTACATTATGTACACTGTACCATTAATGTGATGCTCAAGCATGGACTTTCAATGTCCACTTTTGGTTTTCCACTTTTTCACGACTTAAGTTCAATCACCGTGGTTGAATCACTTCTTCACTGCTGCCGACACCCAGTGATGGTTCGCGCAAATTTTAACACTGTGTCACAATGTGGTGACCTATAGTCCTTTGACTTATAAGGGTTGTAATCGTAATTAAATTGAATATATTAAGATTACATATATAAATGTGAAGTGTTTAAGTACGAGTATATTAAAATACTATACAAGAATTTGCAGCGTGCTGCAGGCGAAAAATAGATCACCAAAAGATGTTGTAATTGAAATAAATTGTTGTAGCTCAGTTGTAAGTTGCAGTAGGAAGTATTTATTTTTTATTTCTTGATGGTGAGTAGTTTCGGACACCTGTGTCCATTTTAAAATCATCCTACAAAGAAGATTACAGTTGAAAAACAATTTTATGCAAGTAAGGCACATATTAATAATACAATTGTACTTCAGCAATATATGTGTAAGATCCACAAATTTATCTTGGTTCTATTTTACAAGTTGCCTTACTGGTTATATACCGTGGCGTAAGTGTGACAAATACAGGTAATATCCCATGTACAGTGACTGCCCCTGCAGTAATCACCCAGAGGCTGCTGACAGCAGCGCGTCGATGATAAAATGTTTACTATCTAAGCATTACATTCGTGCTTTTTATTAACGTAATATCAGCGCACACTCCACTGCAGAGTGAAAATCTCATTCTGGAAACATCCCCAAGGCTGTGGCTAATCCGTGTCTCCGCAATATCCTTTCTTTCAGGAGTGCTAGTTCTGCAAGGTTCGCAGGATAGCTTCTGCAAAGTTTGGAAGGTAGGAGACGAGGTACTGGCAGAAGTAAAGCTGTGAGGACGGGGCGTGAGTCGTGCTTGGGTAGTTCAGTTGGTAGAGCACTTTCCCGCGAAAGGCAAAGGTCCCGAGTTCGAGTCTCGGTCCGGCACACAGTTTTAATCTGCCAGGAAGTTTCATATCAGCGCAAACTCCGCTACAGAGTGAAAATCTCGTTCTGGGAGCGTATTATATATTTAAAGATCCTACAATGCCAAAAATTCTCTTCTTCTAAGACCACTCATTGGCCTCCAGAGCGTCGAATTACATCAAACTGCTATGCATTACGTCATTACATGACGTCACCTCCAGAACATGCTGCAGTTGCGTGAGCTTATTAGTTATACTGTTATGAGTTACACATGATGTGTCGTGTGCATAAAAAAATTACGTATCTGTTCAAATGGTTCAAAGCACTATGGGACTCAACTTCTGAGGTCATCAGTCCCCTAGAACTTAGAACGACTTAAACCTAACTAACCTAAGGACATCACACACATCCATGCCCGGGGCAGGATGCGAACCTGCGACCGTAGCGGTCGCGCGGTTCCAGACTGTAGCGCCTAGAACCGCTCGGCCAAACCGGCGGGCACGTATCTGTACTACAACTCAAAACCAAAAAGTGCGGCATCCCCCACTCCAAAAGTAAATAAATAAACAAGCCTATTTACAAGAAGACTACCCCTTAAGCAGATCATCGCCATAGTAATTCATTAATTTATATTCAGTCCTCTAACGGAGAAGGAAAGTGTCATATTGATTCTAATAAGCTGGAGCCACAGTGTGCGGCATCACGCTCAGAGCTATAGGAGTGTACGCAAATGACCAGCATATAGTAGATCACCCTTAGACATGCTCTGATGAGTAAAAATTACATCTGTTTGTGTTACATATCAGATCCTTAGCGCTACCAGTGCGAGAAGACATTTAGTATTGAAACGATAAGTCATTTACAACGAATTTACATGATTCCGTATGCTGCGCTCCCGTGAGCAAAAACAATTTTTTTTTTTTTTTTTTTTTTTTTTTTTTTTTTTTTTTTTTTTTTTTTTTTTTACAAAATGAATATAGCGCACCCTGAGCGAAAGCACATTCAATATTGAAACGCTAAGCACCGCCTTGACGAACAAAAGATGCAAATTAGAAAAATGTATTTTTTAATGTATATCACAAAAAATAACAAACCTTTTCTTATTGCAGATTAAACTTCATATTATGTGACTAATCTCCTGTATAGAAGCGGCGCGTTACCACGCATAAATTCTACTGCCTCGTTCGCGCGTACAGTGAAGGCATTTATGGGCCCACCCGAACTGCTGTGTACATGGCGTAAACGATGGCACTTACTCATTCTGCAATATAAAAAAAAGCCATGACTATACATTAGCCACAAGCGGCTATACCGAAGTACTCTTGCGTTGCGTCAGATAATGACGCTTCATATTGTTAACACTACCGTACCGCAGAGTACGCTCAGCAATCATACATGCATACATTGCACTTAAGTAAAATGTAGTGCCTAATGAAACGAAGGTTACCCGTGAGAAATCGTCTCAGCAGTTATTAATTTAGATGCAGTTCTCTAATGCCTGAGATAAAGAGGTGTTGGCAGTTAAAACTTACAAACCACAGTAACGACGACGTTTACATTCATTCTTCCAACGAGTAAAAATCTTTACAGTTCCATTACTACGGCATCGCAAACCGTAGTGTTTACAAACACGTACGAAGAACAAAATAACGACGAGCTTATAGTAATTCAGTTGCCATGTAAACCACCGACAACCAAATAAACTGGCACTAGGGTTGATTACAATTCTTTGTAATCACTTAAAATACAATATCAACTAAACTCTGGTGTCCATTTACCCATTAAGTGCAAATCAAATGGAAAACCACATTAGACACATTGTTAACAGCCGAATGACCATCGTATCATATCTACCTGTTATATGATATTCAAACTTTTTCTCTAGAAAGCACATTTTAGTCCTTAAACGGTTGCAATGGATAACAGTCACATTAGTGCACAGACTATGCGGCTGCGCTATCTTTATTCAACTGTAAGGAGCTTTGCTACTCACAATGCAAAATAACCAGGATCTTCTCAATAGTGTTCCTCGAAAAGAACGTCGCCTTCCCTCCAGGGATTCCCATTTCACTTCCCAAACCACCATTTGAAGCTGACTGCAGAACGGTTCTATTGCACTCAATATACACTACTGGCCATTAAAATTGCTACACCAAGAAGAAATGCAGATGATAAACGGGCATTCATTGGGCGAATATATTATACTAGAACTGACATGTGATTACACTTTCACGAAATTTGGTTTCATAGATCCTGAGAAATTAGTACCCAGAACAACCACCTCTGGCCGTAATAACGGCCTTGATACGCCTGGGCATTGAGTCAAACAGAGCTTGGATGGCGTGTACAGGTACAGCTGCCCATGCAGCTTCAACACGATACCACAGTTCATCAAGAGTAGTGACTGGCTTATTGTGACGAGCCGTTGCTCAGCCACCATTGACCAGACGTTTTCAATTAGTGGGAGATCTGGAGAATGTGCTGGCCAGGGCAGCAGTCGAACATTTTGTGCATCCAGAAAGGCCCGTTCAGGACCTGCAACATACGGTCGTGCATTATCCAGCTGAAATGTACGGTTTCGCAGGGATCGAATGAAGGGTAGAGCCACGGGTCGTAACGCATCTGAAATGTAACGTCCACTGTTCAAAGTGCCATCAAAGCGAACAAGAGGTGACCGAGACGAGTAACCAATGGCAACCTATACCATCACGCCGGGTGATACGCCAGTATGGCGATGACGAAGACATGCTTCCAATGTGCGTTCACCACAATGTCGCCAAACACGGATGCGATCATGATGATGCTGTAAACAGAACCTGGATTCATCCGAAAAAATGACGTTTTGCCATTCGTGCACCCAGATTTGTCGTTGAGTACACCATCGCAGGCGCTCCTGTCTGTGTTGCACCGTCAAGGGTAACCGCAGCCACGGTCTCCGAGCTGATAGTCCATGCCCCTGAAAACCTCGTCGAACTGTTCGTGCAGATGGTTGTTGTCTTGCAAACGTCTCCATCTGTTGACTCAAGGATCGAGACGTGGCTGCACGATCCGTTACAGCCATGCGGATAAGATGCGTGTCATCTCGACTGCTAGCGATACGAGGCCATTGGGATCCATCACGGCGTTCCGTATTACCTTCCTGAACACACCAATTCCATATTCTGCTAACAGTCATTGGATCTCGACCAACGCGAGCAGCAATGTCGCGATACGATAAAACGCAATCGCGATAGGCTACAATCCGACCTTTATCAAAGTCGGAAACGTGATGGTACGCATTTCTCCTTCTTACACGAGGCATCACAACAACGTTTCAGCAAGCAACGCTGGTCAACTGGTGTTTGTGTATGAGAAATCGGTTGGACACTTTCCTCACGTCAGCACGCTGTAGGTGTCGCCACCGGCGCCAACCTTGTGTGAATGCTCTGAAAAGCTAATCATATCACAACATCTTCTTCCTGTCAGTTACATTTCGCGTCTGTAGCACGTCATCTTCGTGGTGTAGCAAGTTTAGTGGCCAGTCGTGTACATTGGGCGTAAGGACTACAAACAAAGATAAGGTACGAGAAATGAGGGTTCATACGGAGCCATACAGACAGTCGTTTTATTCTCGTTCTGTTGGAGACTGGAACAGGAAAGGAAATGAGTAACACCTTCCGCCACGCAATTTCGCAATTACGGACGGCTATAGAGGCAGCGTGGCTCAATATCTCTGCAACGCCTTGTTAGGTCCCCGCCACGTCGAGCTGGTGCACTGTACCGGGCAGAAGGAGGTCCGGCACGATACGAGGAGGTGTGACATGACTTCTGTCACGTCGGTGTACAGTACTTGTGACGTCTTGTTTAACTAAGTAATGTGGGATGGTCAGGATACATGCACTGATTCGGTTGAGGAGAGTGTGCTGAAGATATTCTGTGATCAAAAGTATTAGGACACCTGGCTGAAAATGACTTACAAGTTAGTGGCGCCCTCCATCGTTAATGCTGGAATTAAATATGGTGTTGGCCCACCATTAGCCTCGATGACAGCTTCCACCATCGCAAGTATACGTTCAATCATGTGCTGGAAGGTTTCTTGGGGAATGGCAACCCTTTCTTCATGGAGTGCTCCACTGAGGAGAGGTATCGATGTCATTCGTTGAGGCCTGGCACGAAGTCGGCGTTCCAAAACATTCCAAAGGTGTTCCATAGAATTCAGATCAGGACTCTGTGCAGGCCAGTCCGTTACAGTGAAAAGTGGACGATAAATAGTTACGACAAAAGCAGAATAGAGGCTTTTGAAATGTGGTGCTACAGAGGAATACTAAAGATTAGATGGATAGATCACATAACTAATGAAAAGGTATTGAATAGGATTGGGGAGAAGTTTGTGGCACAATTTGACTAGAAGAAGGGATCGGTTGGTAGGACATGTTCTGAAGCATGAAGTGATCACCAATTTAGTATTGGAGGGCAGCGTGGAGGGTAAAAATCGTAGAGGGAGACCAAGAGATGAATACACTAAACAGATTCAGAAGGACGTAGGTTGCAGTAGGTACTGGGAGATGAAGAACCTTGCACAGGATAGAGTAGCATGGAGAGCTGCATCAAACCAGTCTCTGGACTGAAGACCACAACAACAACAACAACAATCAGTTCAGTGTGCTACTGAGACGAGCCATTCACAACAAGTCTATGCCTCCTGACCGAAAGTGTTCTGTTTTTACATGAAATTTCTCAGACTGGTATGCTCAGAAAAGATAAAAACCACAGTATCAATTAAAATGGGAATTTTTTAGCATACAGTTTGCTGGATCCTGCAACGCAGTGGTTTATTTACACAGAACAATGAATAAAATCATTGGACGGTTACACAGTCAATTCTGTCGAATGGATAAGTAGTCATCACGCATACAACACGGCAGGTCGGTGGTTGACCGGAATAGTTTGTGGGCAGACAGAGGCGACGTAAATACCGTATCTACTCAAGTACGAAGGTTGTCCGGTAGCGTCTCAAAATCCGACGAAGTAGCTCAATTGTGGTGTAGATTTGTATGCGAGTTGGTGGACCAATTCAAGCTCGGTACCGCCCCAACTGGAGCAGTCTGCTGGCTGACTTCACCCTTACCTGCGTGACATACGTCGTGTGATTAGAGCTCTATACAGAGAAAGTATGGCCATCCTTTTTCCATCACCGACTGCATTTCGTAATTAGGTAAGACGTGTCATGTGGCTCTCCGACCATACTGAGCCCTCTCCTTACACTAAACAGCTGGAATTTCTGTATGGGATGAGGTGGAGAGCAGAGAAAAAGCCCTTCCCCCTTGCTCTTTTCCTCTCCTTGGCTGCCTATGTTGTTGACTGTCCAAAAAGCATTGTTGCGTTTCATTGCTCCCCGTTTGTGTTCTCCTACTTGCCCATATTTTACACATGCAGCACCAGCGAGAAAGATGAAAACTCAGTCCAACGTTTGAACCTCATCAGTCCAAAAAGTTTCAAGTGGCTTTAATATTTGAGATGTTCTACCTCCCCCCGCTCCCCCTATTTGAATCACGCACAGAACGTTCATGCAAGCACGTGAACCAGTCACAAGCATCTTTCTAATTGATGTTATTTAAATCGGGCGTTGTGTCGTTAAAGCGTTGATCCTTCATTCGAATTTCTGCACGTCGTCGTTTTGTAGTAGGCTCATACTGACAACGCCAAGTCTTGTCATCCATGATGAAAGAAAAGTACTTCTGTGGTTTGCAGTCCAATCAAGTCGCGACAGGCGTCCACATATCGCTGTTTTTGTTCGATAGTCAAGTTGGGCGGTATGAAATTTGCATACTATTTTCTCTTCTTGAAAACGTTCTGGAGAATGTCTTGAGCACTTGATTTAGAGACGTTGCTGCGTTGCAACCTGTGACACAACAACCTTGACATACTACGGCCGCACGCCCACTGCTCAACATTGCCTGCTCACAAGTGACGAATGCACATCTGTTTAAAGTTACTGTTCTGATGTCGCTAACACACAAGGAATAAAATCAGTCTCGGAACGTTTTGGACGGACAATATATATATCTGCAACACTCAAACATCTCCAAGTTAGTCATAGTTATAATTTCGAAGAATTTATATTCATGAAAATGTTTTTAGAGCGCTTCAAGAAACTCACCGCTGAGTTTCTACGAAGCATATTCTTCTCAGCTGTGTAAAGTGTGTGTGTGTAGCGTAGTATGTGTTATTTTCGGATGTTTCCGTGTAAGTAATGTGCGGAGCTTTCGACTGTACTTTTCGTGGCTTTAAGGGAGGGCAATTTTATACGACTGCTGCTACAGAGATATGCAGCAGCGAGAATTATAGGTACGTAAATCATTTTTGGACTCAAGATTCACTGAAGATTGTGTCATGTAACAAGGAGCTGCGTCTACATAATGCATAATGACAGGTTAAATTCTTGACGTTTTGATGCTCGTTGTTTGCAGATGACTGAAACACTAAAGTAAAGATGACACATATCTGACTTAAGACGTTTGATTATTGTTGTATGGTTAAGTTTAATCCGTGAAGACTGGTGCAGTCTCATCTCTTTCGTTTACTTGCACTTAGTAAATTGTTATACCAAACGAAGAAATACGGGCGGATGTTAGCGAGATATCTTAGCTGATTATTTTATTCTCTGTGTTTTACAGGTGTTTCTAAACTGGACTAAATAATTTCAAAAGAAAGTTCTAGGTGCAATATGTGTTTCAATCAATATTTGTTCTACATTTTTGCAGAAAGCTCAGAATCTAAATAGTTGAGATGAGCATATGTGGACTCTTAGCTATAGAGCAAGGGTATTGTGAATGGTTCAGGCTTGTGTAGTACCTCTCTGTACAGGGGATACAATTCAGTGCATGTTCCCCAAGTCATTTATGCTTTGCACAATACTTTGCTTCAGTAAAAATGCCTTGTCAAAAATACAAAGTTCTAGCTATCATATACCGTTAGTACATAATATAATGTGATTCTGTCTCAGTAACAAATAAAGACTCATGAAAGAATTGCTAAACTACACAAACAGGAAAAAAATCTTATAATCAGATTTCTTAAATGCACCATGCTATGGAAGGAACGTGGTTTCATTACTAGCAAGTGGTTAGTTTTAGTCATTTAAAAAAAAATTTCTTTAACGAAAACAGCTCCAGAATTCTGATTTTTGTCCTATCCTAACAAAAACGATGTTTTACAGTCTAATTGTAGGTACCTTTTTCTGACTGCTGTTGCCGAGGATTCGAGATGACTAGTTTGAAGCTACTCACAACAATAGTGGGTCTCTGGTTCACTGCCGTAACAGTAACTATGAAATCTGCTGGTCTCGTTTTTAAAATCCAGAGGATGTGATGTTTCCATGTAGAGAAGGAATTAGCATATTTCATCAAAATATAAGAGGTATTAGAGATAAAGTTAGTGAACTGCTAATAGATGTTAACTCTGAAATTATTGGTATATCAGAGCACCACTTAAATAATTTGATAATTAAGAGGCTTCCTTTACCAGGCTACAGATTAGCTGGCTGTTTCTCAAGGAGTTCCTTGCGGGGTGGGGGAGTGGCTCTGTACGTAAAAAACAGAGTCCATAGACGTATCACGACACTGCACTGAACAGATATTTGAAAGTTGTGCAGCATTAGCTGAATTTAGTGAAACTAAACTTCTAATTGCTGATGTTTATAGGTCCAATAACTCCGACTTCAGAGCATTTTTGCTTAAGCTAGAGAGGGTTCTTGATTCACTTTGTAGGAAGTACCAGAAAGTAGTTATATGTGGTGACTTCAATATTAATTTTGTATATGACTGTGCAAGAAAAAGGATGTTTGTAGATCTCCTAAATTCATATGATCTTATGCAAACTGTGTTTTTTCAACTAGTGTGCAGGAGAACAGTAGCACAGTCATAGACAATACTTTTATTCATTCTTCATTTCTAGATGGGCATTCTGTTAGTAAAAGAATGAATGGCCTTTCAGACTATGATGCACAAATTTTAAGACTAAAAGGTTTTTTACTCAAACCAATGTCATATTTAATTACAAACTACGTAGGAAAGTTAATCCAACAGCTGTAGAGAGTTATTCAAAACTTGTCAAGAAACAAGAGTGGCAAGATGTTTATAGTGCCGATAATGTAGATGATAAATACAATGCTTTCCATAACACATTTCTCATGCTCTTTGAAAGTTGCTTTCCATTAGAACATTCTAAATGGGGTACTAGCAGTAATGGACAGCCCGGCTGGCTGACTAGTGGGATAAGGATATCATGTAGAACAAAGCGGGAATTATATCAAAATGTTAGAAGTAGTCACAATAAAGCTACAGTAGCCCATTACAAACAGTATTGTAAGGTGCTTAAAATGTTATTAGCAAGGCAAAAAGTATGTGGTATGCAAATGGAATAGCTAATTCACAGGATAAAATTAAAGCCATATGGTCAGTTGTGAAGGAAGTGTCTGGTCAGCAGCACAAGGTCGATGATATAAAGTCAGTTTGCAGTAATAATATTTCTGTTACTGATAAATCAGATATATGTACAGTATTTAACAACCATTTTCTGAGCATTGCTGGTGAATTAAATAAAAATTTAATTTCTACAGGAAATCATATAAATTTCTTAGCAAATGCCTTTCCGAGATTGACGTCTGAAACACTCCTCTGTGATACAGACAAGAAGGAGATTGAGTCAATAATTAAATCACTGAAGACTAAGGACTCTCATGGTTATGATGGAGTGTCTAGCAGAATATTACAGTACTGTGCTGCACATGTTAACCCTGTATTTAGCCATATTTGTAATTTTTCATTTAGGAATGGTCAGTTTCCTGAGCGATTAAAGTACTCAGTAGTAAAACCCCTTTATAAAAAGGGAGAAAGGAATAATGTAGATAATTTTAGACCAATTTCTATGCCATCAGTGTTTGCAAAAGTTATCGAAAGGCTGTGTATGTAAGGTTAATTGATCATTTTATATCACACGATTTGCTATCAAATGTACAGTTCGGCTTTAGAAGTCGTTTGACAACTGAAAATGCTATATTCTCTTTTCTCTGTGAGGTACTGGATGGGGTAAACAAAAAGTTTCGAACGCTTGGCGTATTTTTTGATTTAACAAAGGCATTTGACTGTGTTGATCTCACAATATTGCTCCAGAAGTTGGACCATTACGGAATAAGTGAAGTAGCTCACAATCGGTTCACCTCTTACTTTAGCAACAGGCAGGTCATTATTCACAATGTTGATAACGGCTATGACGTGGGATCTGTGTGGGGTACTGTCAAGTGGGGGGTGCCCCAGGGATCAGTGTTGGGGCCGCTCCTGTTCCTTATTTATATCAATGATATGCCCTCTAGTATTATGGGTAACTCTAAAATATTTCTGTTTGCTGATGGCACTAGCATGGTAGTAAAGGATGTCGTGTGCAACATTGACTCGGTTTCAAGTAGTGCAGTACATGGCACCAGTTCGTGGCTTGTAGAAAATAAACTACCGTTAAATCACAGTAAGACTCAGTTTTTACAGTTTCTAACACACAATTCAACAAAACCTGACGTTTTAATCTCACAGAACGGACATATGATTAGTGAAACTGAACAGTTCAAATTTCTTGGTGTTCATATAGATAGTAAGCTGTCGTGGAAAACCTACATTCAGGATCACGTTCAAAGACTTAATACTGCCATTTTCACTATTCGAACGGTATCAAAAGTGAGTGGTACTTCGACACGTAAATTAGTCTACTTTGCTTATTTTCATTCACTTATGTCGTATGGTATTATGTTTTTGGGTAACTCTTCCCATTCTAGAAGGATATTTTTGGCTCAGAAACGGGTGGTTCGGGCAATAAGTGGTGTGAGTTCACGAACCTCTTGTCGACCTCTGTTCACGAGTCTGGGTATTTTGACATTGGCCTCTCATTACGTATATTCCATATTGTCGTTTCTTGTTACCAATATTAGTTTATTTCCAAGAATAAGCAGCTATCACTCGGTTAATACTCGGCAGAAATCAAACCTCCATTTGGATCGGACTTCCTTAACTCTTGTGCAAAAAGGTGTGCAGTATACTGCTGCATCAATTTTCAATAAGCTGCCACTCGAATTCAAAAATCTTAGCAGTAATCCACGCGCTTTCAAATCGAAACTGAAGAGTTTCCTCATGGGTTTCTCCTTCTATTCTGTCGAGGAGTTCCTTGAAAAATTAAGCTGATTCTTATTGTATTGCTGATAGCGTTTATCTAAACTTATGGACTGACTTTTTTCAGGTAAATGAACATTTATTTCTATCTGTTATTAGTTTAATGTTGTAAGTTCATGTACTGACACCTTCCATGACCTTGGAGATTTGCTACTCAATTTAGTCCTACGGAACTTGACGTGTAAATAAATAAATAAATAAATAAATGGTAGCATGGTGAAAACTGGTAGAACTTTCACACGAAAGAAATTTTTGACACATTTTGGTAGATCGTCCGTTGTTGAGGATTCGAGCTGTTCAGTTTGAAGCTAGTGCTCCAACTTAGGAATACATGAGCTAGTTGGGGTCACTTCTTTAACAGAAACGGCTAAATGCTCGGTGGCTGTCAGTGCGCGGGCAGCAATGCGATGAGCCCAGAATGGCGGGCAGAGCCAATATGGCCGACCGTACTTTCCCTACAGAGAGCCTTATGGGAGAGCGCCTGGTGCCGGCTGGGATGGTTACAAAGACATGAACTGGATTCTAAGAGGTCTCCAATCTCTTCATACCCATAAATAATGTGGCTTAACTTCCAGTTTCTTGACTCTGATGAAGAACTTCATGAAGGTGCCATGAGCTGTCTGCAATCCCAGGTGACAGGGTATTACGCACAGTGAATTTGTCAGTTAGTTATGACTTACGGCAAATACTTAAAATGAGTTGAGGTTATGAAGAAAAACAATTAAAAGGTTTGGATTTGAGATGTTTATATAAAATTTGTTGAATTATTCCAGTTTCTTATTTAAAACCTGAAGAATTCTGCTTCCCAGATGTTACTCGTATTTTCCTTGGCCTTACGGATTAATGGATGTAGCAAATCATAGCAAAATTACAGTCTATGAAATTCACAGGGCCACAATAACGGGGAAATGGTTCCTTGGTGGTGTGTCTTTGCAAGAAACAACCTTTACTATATTTTGTTGTGCACCGAACATGTTGCTATATAACTGCAGCACCCTCAATGGACATTTTTTTATTTCACAATGTGAATACTTGCCCATTAATTGTTGCATGACAAAAGCATATCACGCACAACTCCTTGTCGAAATGTATCAGTTAACTGCAAAAAGAGCTGCGTCGCCGGATGCTGTAATTGTGTGAAAACATGGCGCACAGTAACATTCGAATACTGTGCAAGCATCCTTACAATGCATGTTTAAGCGAGCGTCGTGCACCACTTACCATTTTCTCCTTTTTCTATACCATTCACGAACAGCGGCCTAGAAGAAAGACTGTCACTAAGTCTCTAAATGAACTCAAATGTCTCTCATTTTACAATCTGATAATTTCGCGGGAATATGTAGGAGGGAATGATGTGTATACGTAAAAGGCAATGTCCCGACTGACTAACTAACTGACTCCTCATCGCTCAGCCAAAACCGCTAAGAACAGAAACACGAAGTTTGTAGAGGATGTGGATCTTATATTGTAGGCATCGTTTACGAAGGAATTGTCTGAAATTCTACTCTTAAGGGATAAAATGGTGGATGAAAGACTTTTTGAAAGTTATCACTATTAAGGGAAGTTTGAAGCTGGAGCTACGAAAATTAGAATTTGATTTCTCAGTCAGGAGATAAAAAAATACGTGTTCCAACATTTTGAAAATTCTGCCTCTAAGTGGGTAAAATAATGGATTAATTTTTTTAAAAAATAAATAACTACTAAGGGATTTTTAAGGCTACATCCATGACAACTTGTATTTCACTACTTGGTTGTTGTTGTTGTTGTGGTCTTCAGTCCTGAGACTGGTTTGATGCAGCTCTCCATGCTACTCTATCCTGTGCAAGCTTCTTCATCTCCCAGTACCTACTGCAACCTACATCCTTCTGAATCTGCTTAGTGTATTCATCTCTTGGTCTCCCTATACGATTTTTACCCTCCACGCTGCTCTCCAATACTAAATTGGTGATCCCTTGATGCCTCAGAACATGTCCTACCAATCGATCCCTTCTTCTGGTCAAGTTGTGCCACAAACTTCTCTTCTCCCCAATCCTATTCAATACTTCCTCATTAGTTATATGATCTACCCATCTAATCTTCAGCATTCTTCTGTAGCACCACATTTCGAAAGCTTCTATTCTCTTCTTGTCCAAACTATTTATCGTCCATGTTTCACTTCCATACATGGCTACACTCCATACGAATACTTTCAGAAATGACTTCCTGACACTTAAATCAATACTGGATGTTAACAAATTTCTCTTCTTCAGAAACGCTTTCCTTGCCATTGCCAGCCTACATTTTATATCCTCTCTACTTCGACCATCATCAGTTAATTTGCTCCCCAAATAGCAAAACTCCTTTACTACTTTAAGTGCCTCATTTCCTAATCTAATTCCCTCAGCATCACCCGACTTAATTAGACTACATTCCATTATCCTTGTTTTGCTTTTGTTGATGTTCATCTTATATCCTCCTTTCAAGACACTGTCCATTCCATTCAACTGCTCTTCCAAGTCCTTCGCTGTCTCTGACAGAATTACAATGTCATCGGCGAACCTCAAAGTTTTTATTTCTTCTCCATGAATTTTAATACCTACTCCGAATTTTTCTTTTGTTTCCTTTACTGCTTGCTCAATATACAGATTGAATAACATCGGGGGGACGCTACAACCCTGCCTCACTCCCTTCCCAACTACTGCTTCCCTTTCATGCCCCTCGACTCTTATAACTGCCATCTGGTTTCTGTACAAATTGTAAATAGCCTTTCGCTCCCTGTATTTTACCCCTGCCACCTTTAGAATTTGAAAGAGAGTATTCCAGTCAACATTGTCAAAAGCTTTCTCTAAGTCTACAAATGCTAGAAACGTAGGTTTGCCTTTCCTTAATCTTTCTTCTAAGATAAGTCGTAAGGTCAGTATTGCCTCACGTGTTCCAGTGTTTCTACGGAATCCAAACTGATCTTCCCCGAGGTTGGCTTCTACTAGTTTTTCCATTCGTCTGTAAAGAATTCGTGTTAGTATTTTGCAGCTGTGACTTATTAAGCTGATAGTTCGGTAATTTTCACATCTGTCAACACCTGCTTTCTTTGGGATTGGAATTATTATATTCTTCTTGAAGTCTGAGGGTATTTCGCCTGTTTCATACATCTTGCTCACAAGATGGTAGAGTTTTGTCAGGACTGGCTCTCCCACGGCCGTCAGTAGTTCCAATGGAATATTGTCTACTCCGGGGTCCTTGTTTCGACTCAGGTCTTTCAGTGCTCTGTCAAACTCTTCACGCAGTATCGTATCTCCCATTTCATCTTCATCTACATCCTCTTCCATTTCCATAATATTGTCCTCAAGTACATCGCCCTTGTATAGACCCTCTATATACCCCTTCCACCTTTCTGCTTTCCCTTCTTTGCTTAGAACTGGGTTTCCATCTGAGCTCTTGATATTCATACAAGTCGTTCTCTTATCTCCAAAGGTCTCTTTAATTTTCCTGTAGGCGGTATCTATCTTACCCCTAGTGAGATAGGCCTCTACATCCTTACATTTGTCCTGTAGCCATCCCTGCTTAGCCATTTTGCACTTCCTGTCGATCTCATTTTTGAGACGTTTGTATTCCTTTTTGCCTGTTTCACTTACTGCATTTTTATATTTTCTCCTTTCATCAATTAAATTCAATATTTCTTCTGTTACCCAAGGATTTCTACTAGCCCTCGTCTTTTTACCTACTTGATCCTCTGCTGTCTTCACTTCTTCATCCCTCAAAGCTACCCATTCTTCTTCTACTGTAGTTATTTCCCCCATTCCTGTCAATTGCTCCGTTACGCTCTCCCTGAATCTCTGTACAACCTCTGGTTCTTTTAGTTTATCCAGGTCCCATCTCCTTAAATTCCCACCTTTTTGCAGTTTCTTCAGTTTTAATCTACAGGTCATAACCAATAGATTGTGGTCAGAGTCCACATCTGCCCCTGGAAATGTCTTACAATTTAAAACCTGGTTCCTAAATCTCTGTCTTACCATTATATAATCTACCTGATACCTTTTAGTATCTCCAGGGTTCTTCCAGGTATACAACCTTCTTTCATGATTCTTAAACCAAGTGTTAGTTATGATTATGTTGTGCTCTGTGCAAAATTCTACCAGGCGGCTTCCTCTTTCATTTCTGTCCCCCAATCCATATTCACCTACTATGTTTCCTTCTCTCCCTTTTCCTACACTCGAATTCCAATCACCCATGACTATTAAATTTTCGTCTCCCTTCACAATCTGGATAATTTCTTTTATTTCATCATACATTTCTTCAATTTCTTCGTCATCTGCAGAGCTAGTTGGCATATAAACTTGTACTACTGTAGTAGGTGTGGGCTTCGTATCTATCTTGGCTACTTGGTTAGAAATGAAAAATACATATTTCACTGTTTTTGGAAATTCAATCCCTAAGGGGATGAAAATTTTTAAGAAAATGTTTCGTTATATTACAAAATTTTAAAGCTAAATTTATGAAAATAGGTATTTCACATCTTGGCTCGATATACGGAAATGTTATTTAGGAGATGAAAGTTGCTATGGAAATACCTCTACGAGAACGCAAAAGGTATGTTTATCAAAAACTCTAGCTACCAGAATTGCACTTTTATCAGACGTACATTCAGAAAAGACCATGCTTAAAAGGCCTTAATTGGCGTGAGAAGCTTAGAAGCCATTGCAATGCGTGAACAACATAAAAATTCGATTAAGTAAAAATAAAAATGTCTCTGCAGTCCATATAGTCTACACGAGCGAAGCAATGGCTGCTAAGCTAGTTGTGCTTTTAAAAAGTGGACGTCTATCAACGCTTTTTTATTTTATTTTTTAAAATATTCTTATTGAGCAAACTTAGGATTGCGGCATGTTGATATTTGTGTCAGAATGAAAAGAAAAATTATTTCATAATGTGTCTTATCTACACTCCTGGAAATTGAAATAAGAACACCGTGAATTCATTGTCCCAGGAAGGGGAAACTTTATTGACACATTCCTGGGGTCAGATACATCACATGATCACACTGACAGAACCACAGGAACATAGACACAGGCAACAGAGCATGCACAATGTCGGCACTAGTACAGTGTATATCCACCTTTCGCAGCAATGCAGGCTGCTATTCTCCCATGGAGACGATCGTAGAGATGCTGGATGTAGTCCTGTGGAACGGCTTGCCATGCCATTTCCACCTGGCGCCTCAGTTGGACCAGCGTTCGTGCTGGACGTGCAGACCGCGTGAGATGACGCTTCATCCAGTCCCAAACATGCTCAATGGGGGACAGATCCGGAGATCTTGCTGGCCAGGGTAGTTGACTTACACCTTCTAGAGCACGTTGGGTGGCACGGGATACATGCGGACGTGCATTGTCCTGTTGGAACAGCAAGTTCCCTTGCCGGTCTAGGAATGGTAGAACGATGGGTTCGATGACGGTTTGGATGTACCGTGCACTATTCAGTGTCCCCTCGACGATCACCAGTGGTGTACGGCCAGTGTAGGAGATCGCTCCCCACACCATGATGCCGGCTGTTGGCCCTGTGTGCCTCGGTCGTATGCAGTCCTGATTGTGGCGCTCACCTGCACGGCGCCAAACACGCATACGACCATCATTGGCACCAAGGCAGAAGCGACTCTCATCGCTGAAGACGACACGTCTCCATTCGTCCCTCCATTCACGCCTGTCGCGACACCACTGGAGGCGGGCTGCACGATGTTGGGGCGTGAGCGGAAGACGGCCTAACGGTGTGCGGGACCGTAGCCCAGCTTCATGGAGACGGTTGCGAATGGTCCTCGCCGATACCCCAGGAGCAACAGTGTCCCTAATTTGCTGGGAAGTGGCGGTGCGGTCCCCTACGGCACTGCGTAGGATCCTACGGTCTTGGCGTGCATCCGTGCGTCGCTGCGGTCCGGTCCCAGGTCGACGGGCACGTGCACTTTCCACCGACCACTGGCGACAACATCGATGTACTGTGGAGATCTCAAGCCCCACGTGTTGAGCAATTCGGCGGTACGTCCACCCGGCCTCCCGCATGCCCACTGTACGCCCTCGCTCAAAGTCCGTCAACTGCACATACGGTTCACGTCCACGCTGTTGCGGCATGCTACCAGTGTTAAAGACTGCGATGGAGCTCCGTATGCCACGGCAAACTGGCTGACTCTGACGGCGGCAGTGCACAAATGCTGCGCAGCTAGCGCCATTCGACGGCCAACACCGCGGTTCCTGGTGTGTCCGCTGTGCCGTGCGTGTGATCATTGCTTGTACAGCCCTCTCGCAGTGTCCGGGGCAAGTATGGTGGGTCTGACACACCGGTGTCAATGTGTTCTTTTTTCCATTTCCAGGAGTGTAATTTATCCCTTAACTAGACAATAGGTGGAAGGAAAACAACGAAAACAATCATATTTTAGTGTATTGATTACACTTATGCATTATTAAAGTAATTTGTTTATTAAAATTTCCACGACACTGAACACATAACAATTCCTTTTTTCTGTACATTTGGTCAGTCTTGTTGTAGGTACGTAATGGTTGATAAAACTGACACCTAATAATTTTAGAATCCGTCGTTACTGTCCTTGCACGTAAACTGTTTTACAGTATTGTATCAAAAATAACGTGGCTAGCGCATTTGGATACGGAAATAGTATATAAGAATTTTTAACTCCGCTCTAAAATTCAAACACTTTACACAGAAAACAGTTCAAAAGTTTGAACAATAAAAATGTATTCATAAATTTCCTGGAATATGTTTAAGCAATAAGAAACGTGTCCACATAGTTCTGAAACGTCTTTGATAGTGGGCGAAAATCTTGTGAGCTACCAATCTTTTCATATTATAATCAAGAATAAATGTCAAACACAGTCACAAAGAAGAGCACACACGGAAAGAAAAGTGTGTCTTGATGAAATTGCGCTGTATCCACACGACTCCATCTGCATGTGTCACCAAACAGTAAAGTTATACATGAATTGTATATTGTCTTCTTTCTTCCAGTTTTCGTTGACGAAACCTGAAATAAAGAGAAAGATCCGATTATTCTGAACTGTTAACAACAGTAATGTAGTGGCTGTCTTAAAACTATCAGCTGCCAGAGCAACAGACGCAAAATAGTTAAAGTTAGACTAAAGAAACATTAGTTGTGTAGAAGAAATATTTGTGTTTAAAGAAACACATAGTCTCAAATCAGGTGAAGCTGGAGATAACGAAACAAATGCTATGTGAAAGAAATATGTGTGTTTAAAGAAATACACTGAAACATTCTATTTATTTTTTAGCAGTAAGTGCTTTTTTTAATCACCCCTGTAGATTTCTAAGTGATATCCACTGCTGTGTTTGATGGTATCCCTTCCCAAGAACACAAGACGAGGCAATAGAAATTAGCAAAGATTCAAGCCCCAATTTGTAAATGAAATATTAAGTAACAATTCAACTTTCCCTAAGATGAAATGGATGATTTTTATCTTAAGCAATGGAAGTGTCTCTTTCAAGGGTCACCACAGATTAAAAAGACGCACTTCTTCTTCGTCAAAGTACCTGATGAACGACGAAGCGATCAAAAAATATAGCGAGTCAGGTATTTAGTTTTGGATGTAACCTCGTCCACGCCAAGCAGTAAGGCCTCCAAAAACATCAGTAATGGGAAAATCCAACTCGCGATTTTCTTACGTGACATCCTGAATGTCATGGATCAAGGCAATGGGCAGTGTATTTAGACCCTTGCTGTCCATGTTCTACACTAATGATCTGGTAGACAATATTAATACTGAACTAAGGATTTTTCACGGGTGATACATAGCAAATAAGACAAACTAATTAAGGGACACTGAATATATAGAAAGAAGAGCAGCACGAATAGTGACAGGTTTGTTTCACTCATGCAAGAGCGTCACTGAAATGTTGAAGACTCTGAAATAGCAGACGCTTGAAGATCGAAGTCATTTATTTCACGAAGCATTACTTACAAAGTTTCAAGAACGAGTATTAAGTGAGGTATCTAGGAAATACTACAGCTCCTTATGTCTAGCACCCGTAGGGATCGAGAAGACAACATTAGTCTATTTAAAGGGTACACAAAGGAATTTTTGTCATTCATTTTTTCCATGCTGCACAAGCAACTGGAAAGCGAAGAAAACCTAGGAGGACTTGCAGGAGCATTTCCGCAATAATTCTTCCCCAGACCCATACGTGAATAGAACGGGAAGAAGCCTTAATGCACGGCTAGATGGTTAGCTCCTTCTACCGTGCGCTCCACAGTATTTTGCATAATGCGTATGTGGCTGTAGATAATCCAAGTTAGATTTCAACAGATGTTGTTGGAAAAAAATGGCTTTGTAAAGTAAGTACACATACAAAGTAGCATCTAAATATCTTGTAGGTACATATTTAGATCACTGTTACGTTATAAAAAGTCAGAAAGATGCAAAGCTATAACTAATCTGAAAGTACAGTGTAGTACGTAACGCAAAAGCTATACACATACACTACTGGCCATTAAAATTGCTACACCAATAAGAAATTCAGACGATAAACGGGTATTGATTGGACAAATATATTATACTAGAACTGACATGTGATTACATTTTCACGCAATTTGGGTACATAGATCCTGAGAAATCAGTACCCAGAACAACCACCTCTGGCCGTAATGACGGCCTTGATACGCCTGGGCATTGATGCAAACAGAGCTTGGATGGCGTGTACAGGTACAGCTACCCATGCAGCTTTAATACGATACCACAGTTCATCAAGAGTAGTGACTGGCGTATTGTGACGAGCCAGTTGCTCGGCCACCATTGACCAGACGTTTTCAGTTGGTGAGATATCTGGAGAATGTGCTGGCCAGGGCAGCAGTCGAACATTTTCTGTATCCAGAAAGGTCCGTACAGGACCTCCAACGTGCGGTCGTACATTATCCTGCTGAAATGTAGGGTTTCTCAGGGGTCGAATGAAGGGTAGAGCCACGGGCTGTAACACATCTGAAATGTAACGTCCACTGTTCAGAGTGTCGTCAATGCGAACAAGAGGTGACCGGGACGTGTACCAATGGCACCCCATACAATCACGCCCGGTGATACGCCAGTATGGCGACGACGAATACACGCTTCCAATGTGCGTTCACCGCGATGTCGCCAAACACGAATGCGACTATCATGATGGTGTAAACAGAACCTTGATTCATCCGAAAAAAAGACGTTTTGCCATTCGTGCATCCAGGTTCGTCGTTGAGTACACCATCGCAGACGCTCCTGTCTGTGATGCAGCGTCAAGGGTAACCGCAGCCACGGTCTCCGAGCTGATAGTCCATGCTCCTGCAAACCTCGTCGAACTGTTCGTGCAGATGGTTGTTGTCTTGCAAACGTCTCCATCTGTTGACTCAGGGATCGAGACGTGGCTGCACGATCCGTTACAGCCATGCGGATAAGATGCCTGTCATCTCGACTGCTAGCGTTACGAGGCCATTGGGATCCAGCACGGCGTTCCGTATTACTCTCCTGAACCCACCGATTCCATATTCTGTCATGGATCATTGGATCTCGAACAACGCGAGCAGCAATGTCGCGATACGATAAACTTCAATCGCGATAGGCTACAATCCTACCTTTATCAAAGTCGGAAACGTGATGGTACGTATTTCTCCTCCTTACACGAGGCATCACAACAACGTTCACCAGGCATCGCCGATCAACTGCTGTTTCTGTATGAGAAATCGGTTGGAAACTTTCCTCATGTCAGCACGTTGTAGGTATCGCCACCGGCGCCCACCTTGTGTGAATGCTCTGAAAAGCTAATCATTTGCATATCACAGCATCTTCTTCCTGTCGCTTAAATTTTGCCTCTGTAGCACGTCATCTTCGTAGTGTAGCAATTTTAATGGCCAGCAGTGTAAATTCGTATATATTTCAGATCACTGATGATGTTTTCTAAAAATAAAGGGAAAACGCTTATAGCATAATGAAATTGGTTTTGTTCAGTTTCATATAGACGCACACACACATACACGTACACATACACATACACTGCCAAAACATTATGACCACTGTCCACCGGGAGGTTGTATGCTACCTGGTGCCGTTGAGGTCACGCACGTGACGTGGTAAGAGAAGTATATGAGCGGAGCAGAGACGAATAGGGAATCATTCTAGCGACGATATGTGGTGTAAATGCGGA
This sequence comes from Schistocerca serialis cubense, assembly GCF_023864345.2. Classification (NCBI taxonomy): domain Eukaryota; kingdom Metazoa; phylum Arthropoda; class Insecta; order Orthoptera; family Acrididae; genus Schistocerca; species Schistocerca serialis. The sequence goes on along the minus strand of NC_064638.1, from coordinate 1,267,342,561 downwards.
ATCCCGCTGCTTAAGGGGGGTAGGGTATGAAACGGGCCGACTTGGAGCGGGAGAGGTACCACAGGACATTTTAATTTCCGCTGTCTATACTTTTACAAATATATTCATGAAACTTTGTGAGCATGACCAAGAAGGATTCAGGATTCACACTCGTAGCAGAGGAAGTTCAAAAACAAAACAAAATAAAAATTTTTTACATGTGAAATTTTATCATTTTTTTTACTTTGCATTTGTTGCTATACGAACACCTCTCTTCATCAGTCAGAGAGATTCTTCGATGAATTTGGCACAGCATGCGAACCTTACTTACAGGTGCATGAAACTCTAGAATTTTCCAAATTTATTTAAAAACTGTGGTAAACACTGAGATATTTAACCATAAAATTTGAGTTTTTTCTAAACATGAAGTTTACATGTAACATCTCATTCATTTTTTCATAAATTAAATAAATTGTAGAGTTTCATACATCTGTAAGTGTGGTTTGTATGCTGTGCAAAATTCATGGAAGAATTTCTCTTACTTATGAAGAGAAGTGTACCCATAGCGACAAATGCAGTCAATAGTAAGTGGAAAAATGATAAAATTTCACATGTAAAAAATATTTGGTTTGTTATGCTTTCGAACTTCCACTGCTGTGAGAGTGAATCCTGATTCCAGAATGAGATTTTCACTCTGCAGCGGAGTGTGCGCTGATATGAAACTTCCTGGCAGATTAAAACTGTATGCCCGACCGAGACTCGAACTCGGGAACCCTTGCCTTTCGCGGGCAAGTGCTCTACCATCTGAGCTACCGAAGCACGACTCACACCCGGTACTCACAGCTTTACTTCTGCCAGTATCTCGTCTCCTACCTTCCAAACTTTACAGAAGCTCGTCTGCGAACCTTGCAGAACTAGCACTCCTGAAAGAAAGGATACTGTGGAGACATGGCTTAGCCACAGCCTGGGGGATGTTTCCAGAATGAGATTTTCACTCTGCAGCGGAGTGTGCGCTGATATGAAACTTCCTGGCAGATTAATCCTGATTCCTTCCTGGTCATGCTGAGAAAGTTGTATGAATTTGTTTGTAAAAGTATAGACAGTGGGAATTAAAATGTCCTGTGGTGTCTCTCCTGCTCCAAGTCGGCCCGCTTGACGTCCTACTCCCCTTAAACGACTTTGACAAAAGCCATATTGTTGTGCCCCAGTGCCTGGGAGCGAGAGTCTCGAAAACGGCGAAGCTGCTCGCGTGCAACTGTGCTGTGTGGAAAGTGGTTGAAGAATGCTGGAACTACTAGTAGGCGACAATAAGTTTGGTGTCCATTCCTCATCACAGAACATAGGGATCGGGAGCTTGCCTGCACTTTAGCAAGATAAGCGTCGTTCTGTGGCAGACCTCATGATAGTGCTGGCGCAGGCTCAATTGTTTTTGGAGCACGCCGTCCAGCGCACGGTGTCGAAGTTGGTGTTCTACAGCAGAGGACCCCAAAGGGTTCTCATGTTGATCCAACAACAACGTCAGTTATGATTACAGTGGGCACGGAATCATCGAGATTGGACCGCGGATCAATGGAATTGTGTCGCCTGGTCGGATGAATCCCGTTCATTCTTAAATCAGGTTGATGGTCGTGTCCCGAACGGCTACTCGAAACTTCCAGCGCTCCACGGACGCAGGCAGGTGGGAGCTGTGTTATGTTATGGGGGGAGATTCGCTTGGGCTCCCATGGGATCTGCGGTAGTAATGGAAGGCACCACTTGTGAGCCTTTATGCTTGACGTCTTCCCCAACAGCGGTGGCATCTTGCAGCAGGACAACTGTCCCTATCGGGAGGCCAGAATTGTGCTGCAATGGTTTGAGGAGTGTGATTGTGAACTCACATTGATGACTTGGCCATCATATTCGGCTTATGTGAGTCCGGTGAAACTCAACTGGGACTTTATCGGGCGCCAGCTCAGAGCCTGAAAACGAACGTGCCGTAAAATACGGGAAGTGTGTGACCTGTGCGTAGGCACCTGGTGCCACAAATATTTCGAAACATACCAAGTATTTGTCACATACAAGCACGCAGAATCACTGCTTAGCCGGGTTCCAGAGATGGTCCAACACGCTTTTAAGCAGATGGTCATAATGTTTCGGCTCATCAGTGTACATTACAGTTGTTGTTGTTGTGGTCTTCAGTCCTGAGACTGGCTTGATGCAGCTCTCCATCTACTCTATTCAGTGTGAACGCCGGAAATGCATATCCTCCTATTTCCATCTACTGCACTGCGAATTTTTTTCCTTATTTTGTTACCTGAAGATATAACATTTTGGCGTCTTTGTATATCGTAATTGTTTTATTATTTGTATATATATGCATTTATGTCGATGTATAATTGGTTTTGTGAATATTATTTGTATTTATACGCTGGGTCTGGCCTAGTGAAAACTATGTCATCGAACGAATACATCGATAGGTCGTGTGGAGAACCAAAGTGTTTAGGATCTTTGGTAGTGTTAACTCTGCCGCGTGGAGCGCGGGCTGAGCAGAAAGAGTCCGGCTAGGGTGGTGCAGAGGAGCAGGTGTGTTGTGTGACGCTCCCGCGAGTTGCCGCGCTTTCGGGGTTGCGCAGCATGTAATTGCGCTCGACTTGCTATGATAGTTTCTGACACGGTGTCGCGGACGGGAAGCATTAGCTGGCGCACATCAAGAGCCCGTTTCGCCTGGTGACCGTGTCGAGAAGAAGGCGCGCCAACATCCAGCTTCTGCAACAGCGACGGCCGACAATGAGTGACTGTCGCCACCTCCTCGATCGACGGCTTCAAACCTTCAATCAACCAACAAGGAAGACTGGAAGCACGTAAAGTTTTAGAACTGTATGGCAGACCTCAGCTTTTCAAACTGTTCCATTTTCGTAACTATAATTACAGCAACTTAGCATGAACATTTGTTGCTCATTGTCCCAATTGCATTACCAAGCAGGGTCCCTTCCTTTTCCGGAATGAACTCGAGTGTCGCTGAAATTCAAACGCCAGCATTAAAGTAAAAGCATTCGATTTCACTGCTTTAATTTCAAAGTTCAGTTAAGGTATTTATAGCTGGCTACAATATTTAGATTACACAAGCACAAATTAAGAGTGCGAGTTTTGTTACCATATTTTAGCTTACCTGTGACTGCAGCTCAGCTTGGTACGTACTAAATTTTACTATTGTTAATTGTTCAGAATCATTTAATTCAAGTTCAAATTGCGTAGATTAAAGTAGGTTTTGAAATGATTGTTGAGGTAGCCCAAGACTAACCTTATATTTTACTGAATTTCGATGTGCTTCAGAAACAAAGCTCACTATTAATTTCAGTCACTAAATTAACTTTCAATTTTCCGGTTTTATTAATTCTTTTGCTAAATTAAGTCAGAGTGTAGCGAAATTTATTACTTCTGACAAACTTTCAGTTTTCACACTACACGTGTCAACCTTCAGTTGCAACGCTTCTAGTGCTAAATATATGTGTAATAACCTTTCTTTTTCAGTTACTATAGTAATTGTCCATAGGACTGGCGACCGTAATTTCCCCCAAATCTCAAATATCTAATTACCGCTAGTTAATTGTTAACGTAACGGCCGCACATTTACTTTCTTTATTAACTTTACCCCTTTTCAAAATTAATTTCCACCAGTTTCATTTGCATTTTTCGTTTCATTTAGATGTGACCATTTCCTCCCGCTTTACCGACAGATTAACTTCGGTGACGATTGCTTTTCCCAAATTTCCATTAGGTACACGCGGTTTAATTTTTCACTGTCATTAAGGTCGGTAAGTGAGGGGGAGGTTACAAGTGCAAGCTTCTTCATCTCCCAGTACTTACTGCAACCTACATCCTTCTGAACCTGCTTAGTGTATTCATCTCTTGGTCTCCCTCTACGATTTTTAACCTTCACGCTGTCCTCCAATGCTAAATTTGTGATCCCTCGATGCCTCAGAACACGTCCTACCAACCGGTCCCTTCTTCTTGTCAAGTTGTGCCATAAACTCCTCTTCTCCCCAATTCTATTCAATACCTCCTCATTAGGTATGTGATCTACCCATCTAATCTTCAGCATTCTTCTGTAGCACCACATATCGAGAACTTCTATTCTCTTCTTGTCCAAACTATTTATCGTCCATGTTTCACTTCCATACATGGCTACACTCCATACAAATACTTTCAGAAACGACTTCCTGACACTTAAATCTATACTCTATGTTAACAAATTTTTCTTCTTCAGAAACGCTTTCCTTGCCATTGCCAGTCTACATTTTATATCCTCTCTACTTCGACCATCGTCAGTTATTTTGCTCCCCAAATAGCAAAACTCCTTTACTACTTTAAGTGTCTCATTTCCTAATCTAATTCCCTCAGCATCACCCGACTTAATTCGACTACAGTCCATTATCCTCGTTTTGCTTTTGTTGATGTTCATCTTACATCCTCTTATCAAGACACTGTCCATTCCGTTCAGCTGCTCTTCCAAGTCCTTTGCTGCCTCTGACAGAATTACAATGTCATCGGCGGACCTCAAAGTTTTTATTTCTTCTCCATGGATTTTAATACCTACTCCGAATTTTTCTTTTGTTTCCTTTACTGCTTGCTCAATATACAGATTGAATAACATCGGGGGGACGCTACAACCCTGCCTCACTCCCTTCCCAACTACTGCTTCCCTTTCATGCCCCTCGACTCTTATAACTGCCATCTAGTTTCTGTACAAATTGTAAATAGTCTTTCGCTCCCTGTATTTTACCCTTGCCACCTTTAGAATTTGAAAGAGAGTATTCCAGTCAACGTTGTCAAATGCTTTCTCTAAGTCTACAAATGCTAGAAACGTAGGTTTGCCTATCCTTAATCTAGCTTCTAAGAGAAGTCGTAGGGTCAGTATCGCCTCACGTGTTCCAACATTTCTACGCAATCCAAACGTTACAGTCATGAACATAATATTAGGTTTTACCTTATCGTCGACGTTGAGATCGTTAAAGATGGAATAGACCTTCAGATTGCGGTAGGGTGGGGAAGAAAATCAGCCATTTCCTTTCAAAGGAACCGTCCGGGAATTTACCTAAATCTGCACTGTCGGACGCAAATTTGCAACGCTATCATTTGGAATACAGGCCCTGTGTCCACTACTACGAGTACACACAGTCTCTTTGTCTCGAGTGCACACCTGGCGTGGTACGGCAGTATTTAATGTCATGTGTTGTTTACATACCTACTGATTAACTTGTTAAATTGGATGGTGTCATGGTCACATTCAGCTTCACTTAGTTCTCGACTGTCTGAGAATCCAGAAGGTGGCTGGAGATGATAACTGGAGAAACTGGCATCACCTTCAGCGGAGCTTGTTTCCGAGCTGAAAAAAAAGGAGCTTCGTTGTATTTGTAATTATTAGTACTGTAATAACTCAGTATTAGCTATTAGAATATACAGGGAGTGCGTAAAGTCCGGGTACACTTTCAGTTATTTATTGTACAGGAGCTAAACATTGTACAGATATCATACATATGTCATTTTGAAGAGAAACCCTGAAAGGGTTTTTCATGTATCCCGCCACAGCGTAGTTTGGTAATTTGCCGATAGTCAGCGCTAGTCGCAAACATGACGAGTTCAGGTGCGGAGCGAGCTTTCTGTGCGTTGGAGTTCGACAGAAACAAGTGTGCTACAGCTCTTCAACGGATGTGTGACTTTTTTCTGTGGGGACACATAAAGATCTAGTGTATGTAGCGCCTCTACAGCGTGATGTAGCAGAGCTCCGCGAGAGAATACGGGAAGCCACTGCCACAGTCGACGATGCCATGCTGGGACGCGCATGCCAAGAATTTGATTACCGTATTGACGTCTGCCGGGTCACTCATGGTTCGCATATCGAATGTTTGTAAAAAAAATAAAATAATTGTAAGTGTTCCCGGACTTTATGTACACCCTGTATATGTAAGAGTGTAAATCTTAACAAACACTTAAAATTGAATGTTTTCAGTTGCAGTACTTAACTAACAGTACAAATAGATCAGCAAGTAAAAGAGCCATCAAACATGGCACATATTAAAGTAAGTATGAAATACATTCACATATATATCCAACGAAAAATCATATTTTTGTGTGGGGTAAAAAAGGAGGGGGGGAAGGATGGGGAGAGAGGGGGAGAGAGAGAGAGAGAGAGAGATTCAACAATTCAGCAGATCAATAACGCCTTGTTATACTTCTGACCTTAATGCAAGCACTGTTGATTGTCCCCCTGAGGAATATCGTGCCAAATTCTAGAAGAGCGTAGCACCCAAAAGATTGGAAAAGGGCACAGGTCATCCCCGTTTTCAAGAAGGGACGTCGAACAGATGTGCAGAACTATAGACCTACATCTCTAACGTCGATCAGTTGTAGAATCATGGAACACGTATTATGTTCGAGTATAATGACTTTTCTGCAGACTAGAAATCTACTCTGTAGGAATCAGCATGAGTTTCGAAAAAGACGGTCATGTGAAACCGATCTCGCGCTATTCGCCCACGAGACTCAGAGGGCCATAGATACGGGTTCCCAGGTAGATGCCGTGTTTCTTGACTTCCGCAAAGCGTTTGATACTGTTCCCCACAGTCGTTTAATGAACAAAGTAAGAGCATATGGACTATCAGACAAATTGTGTGATTGGATTGAAGAGTTCCTAGATAACAGAACGCAGCATGTCATTCTCAATGGATAGAACTCTTCCGGAGTAAGAGTGATTTCAGGTATACCGCAGGGGAGCGTCGTAGGACTGTTACTATTCACAATATAAATAAATGACCTTGTGGATAACATCGGCAGTTCACTGAGGCTTTTTGCGGATGATGCGGTATTATATAGAGAGGTTGTAACAATGGAAAAATGTACTGAAATGCAGAAGGATCTGCAACGAATTGACGCATGGTGCAGGAAATGGCAATTGAATCTCAATGTAGACAAGTGTAATGTGTTGCAATCACATAGAAAGAAAGATCGTTTATCATTTGGCTACAATATGGCAGGTCAGCAACTGGAATTCCATAAATTATCTGGAAGGAGGCATTAGGAGTGATTTAAAATGGAATTACCATATAAAATTAATCGTCGGTAAAGCAGATGCCAGACTGAGATTCATTGGAAGAATCCTAAGGAAATGCAATCCGAAAACAAAGGAAGTAGGTTACAGTACACTTGTTCGCCCACTGCTTGAATACTGCTCACTGGTATGGGATCCGTACCAGACAGGGTTGATAGAAGAGATAGAGAAGATCCAACAGAGAGCAGCGCGTTTCGTTACAGGATTTACTAATCACGAAAGCGTTACGGGGATGGTAGATAAACTACAGTGGAAGACTCTGCAAGAGAGACTCTCAGTAGCTCGGTACGGGCTTTTGTTGAAGTTTAGAACATACTTTCACCGAGGGGTCAAGCAGTATATTGCTCCCTCCTACGTATATCTCGCGAAGAGACCATGAGGATAAAATCAGAGAGATTAGAGCCCAGACAGAGGCATACCGACAAGCTTTCCTTCCACGAACAATACGAGACTGGAATAGAAGGGAGAACCGATAGAGGTACTCAAGGTGCCCTCCGCCAGGCACCGTCGGGTGGCTTGCGGAGTATGGATGTAGATGTAGACGTAGACGTAGATTCTGTACAATTCGCGCTTTAGATCGTCAAAATCCCGATCTGGTTGGAGGGCCCTGTCCATGCCGCTCCAAACGTTCTCAACTGTGGGAGGAAAGACCCGGCGGCCTTGTCGGGCCACGACAGGATTTGGCAATCACGGGTAAGCAACTTGGCAGAATGCGCCTCCTCTACCCCTTCCTGAATCCCACGACCACACTGTCTCCACACTGCGGAAAGACGCTGTATCTGGCAATTATCAGACCAGTTGTGGAATATGCCGCCCTGTTGTGGGGGAATGTCGCCAAGACTCATATCAGCAGAACAGGTGGCTGAGACTGGCACTACATATTCCGCGTGACTTCAGCACGGCCGAACTACATCGGCTAACGGGCGCGCAGATGCTGGAGGACAGCTTCAAGCAGTCGGCGAGACTCTTCTATGCCGACACGAGAAGATCTACGAATCCTCTCATCAGGAATCTGGGAAACCAGATTCACTGGCGAGAGACAACGAGATGGCCAGACTTGCTACGAGAGTAGCAACGCTGCTCAGGCAGCAAGAGGAAGGAAAAGGAAGGGTGTCAAACCAGGAGAAATAAACCAAGACGCGATGAACTGAAAATGAGCCAGAGGAAGAAGAAGGAAAAGCAGCTGGACCTGCTAACCCTTCAACCTAACGAAGCTGCAGCTTCGAGATGACACAAAGCAAGCAAGCATTTGGCAAGCACGACGAGAAGCAGTAGAAAGTTTCGCTGTGTGCGGGCGGGCATTACATTGCAGAACTGTAAGCCGAGGATGGTTTGGCATGAAGGGCAACAACACGGGGTGTAGAGTGTCGTCGACATACCGCTGAGCTGTAAGACTGCAGCTGATGACAACGAAACGGGTCTAGCTGTCAAAAGAAATGGCACCCCAGATTCTTGTTGGGTTGTATTGCGGGCAACAGTCAGGTTATTATCCCACTGCCGTCCAGGGCATCTCCAGACACCTCCTCGCTGGTCGTCGGAGCTTCGTTCGAAGCGGGACTCTTTACTGGAGACAATTATTTTGCAGTCAACGAGATTCCAGGCCGAACGCCTGTCTGGAGACGCTGCTGTCAGAGGAGGGACGTCAACGTAACTGTCGCCCACCATACGACCCGATAGTCAGGAGTGATGGCCTGGGGTGGCATTTCTTTTCAGAGCCAGACCGCTTTGGTTGTCAGCCGTGGTACCCTTACAGCACGGCGGTACATCGACCATATTTTGTGCTTCGTTTTCTTGGTGGTAAGCCATCCTGGGGTTACATTCCAGTAAGATAACGCCCTTCGGCACATGACGGCAGTTTCTACTGCTTGTCATTGTGCTTGGCAAACCCTATCTTGGTCAACAAGGTCGCCGTTGGAGTATTAGGGGCAGCGGCCTCCAACCGGCTTGGAGTTTTGACCATGTAACGCGACAATTCGGCAGAATTTGACGCGATGTACCTCAGGAGCACATCCAACAACTTTATAAATCAATACCAAGCTTAATAACTGCTTGCGTAATGGCCAGAGGTGGAACAACGCGTTACTGATCTGCTCAGCTTGTCAGACTCCTTCTCTTGAACAAATCACCCAAATTTTTTGTAATTGTAATAATTTGTTTGTCTGTACATGTACACCGCATGTATCGATGTCCGTCTAATCCGAATAATTTCTTTGTAGTGGGTCGTTTTCTTTTTTTGTCTTAGAGTGCATATGAAAGACAAACATCCAACAGTATGTTAGCCCAGTACTTAGCCATACCTGTAACTTTTCCTTTAGGAGTGGTCGGTTTCCTGACCGATTAAAGTACTCGGTAGTGAAGCCACTTTATAAAAAGGGAGACAGGGATAATGTTGATAATTATAGACCTATTTCTATGCCATCGGTGTTTGCTAAAGTTATCGAGAAGGTTGTATATACAATGTTACTGGAGCACTAAAATTCACATAATTTGCTGTCAAATGTACAGTTTGGTTTTAGAATTGGTTTAACAACTGAAAATGCTATATTCTCTTTACTCTGTGAGGTTTTGGACGTATCAAATAAAAGGTTGCGAACGGTAGGTGTTTTCGTTGATTTAACGAAGGCTTTTGACTGTGTTAACTACAAAATACTACTGCAGAAGTTGGACCATTATGGAGTATGGGGAGTAGCTTACAATTGGTTCGCCTCTTACTTTAAGAACAGAAAGCAGAAGGTAATTATCCACAATATTGAGAGTGGTAGTGATGTTCAGTCCTAATGGAGCACTGTTAAGTGGGGCGTTCCCCAAGGGTCGGTGCTGGACCACTGCTGTTTCTTATTTATATAAATGATATGCCTTCTAGTATTACAGGTGATTCAAAAATATTTCTGTTTGCTGATGACACCAGCTTGGTAGTGAAGGATCTTGTGTGTAATATTGAAACATTATCAAATAATGTAGTTCATGAAATAAGTTCGTGGCTTGTGGAAAATAATTTGATGCTAAATCAAAGACTCAGTTTTTACAGTTTATAACTCACAATTCAACAAGAACTGATATTTTAATCAGACAGAATGGGCATGTTATAAGCGAGACGGAACAGTTCAAGTTCCTAGGCGTACGGATAGATAGTAAGCTGTTGTGGAAAGCCCATGTTCAGGATCGTGTTCAGAAACTAAATGCCGCTTTATTTACCATTAGAACAGTATCTGAAATAAGTGACATTTCAACACGAAAAGTAGTCTACTTCGCATATTTTCATACGCTTATGTCATATGGTATTATTTTTTGGGGTAATTCTTCTGATTCAAAAACGGGCTGTTCGAGCTATGTGTGGTGTAAGTTCGAAAACCTCTTGTCGACCCCTATTCAATAGTCTGGGAATTTTGACGTTGCCCTCACAGTATATATTTTCTTTAATGTCGTTTGTTGTTAGCAATATTAGCTTATTCCCAAGATTTAGCAGCTTTCACTCAGTTAATACTAGGCAGAAATCAAATCTGCATGTGGAATGCACTTCCTTGACACTTGTGCAGGAAGGAGTGCAGTATTCTGCTGCATCCATTTTCAATAAGCTACCACAAGAACTCAAAAATCTTAGCAGTAGCCCAAACGCTTTTAAGTCTAAACTGAAGAGCTTCCTCGTGGCTCACTCCTTCTACTCTGTCGAGGAGCTCCTGGAAGAGATAAAAAATTAAGCAAATTCAAGTGTTACATTCTTGATTTTCTTTATTTAAACTAACGACGTGTCGCCTGAATATGTTTCTTATATTTCATTTTATCTGTTTCTACAATCTACAACTGAATATGTTTCTTATATTTCATTTTATCTGTTTCTACAATCATGTTGTAATTTCATGTATTGGCTCGTTCCATGACCGTGGAGACTTCTCCTTAATGTGGTCCCACGGAACAATAAATAAATAAATAAATAAAAAATCTAAGGCGCTGCAGTCATGGACTGTGCGGCTGATCCCGGCGGAGGTTCGAGTCCTCCCTCGGGCATGGGTGTGTGTGTTTGTCCTTAGGATAATTTAGGTTAAGTTGTGTGTAAGATTAGGGACTGATGGCCTTAGCAGTTATGTCCCATGAGATTTCACACACATTTGAACATTTGAACAAACATCCAATCTAAACTTTCCGAAAAATGGCTCTAAGCACTATGGGACTTAACATCTGAGGTAATCAGTCCCCTAGACTTAGAACTATATAAACCTAACTAACCTAAGGACATCACACACATCCTGCTCGAGGCAGGATTCGAACCTGCGACCGTAGCAGCCGCGTGGTAAACATTCCGAGATCAGAGGTTGCTTCTTAAGTGATGTATCATAGGAACTTTAATGTTGCTGAATTTTCTCTCTTCTCATCCACTCCCTCTATATACTCATGTGGTCAAAAGTAAATAATACCACTAAATAGTAATTCAAGGCAATTATACAGATTTTAAAGTGTGCCGAAGTTAGGCACCATCACTGAGAAATGTCACTGAAGCAGAGACGCGGAGTGGGTCATATGACCAGTGCAAACGTGTTTGTTTGTGTGTGTGTGCGTGTGTGTGTGTGTGTGTGTGTGTGTGTGTGTGTGTGTGTGTGTGAGAGAGAGAGAGAGAGAGAGAGAGAGAGAGAGAGAGAGAGAGAGAGTGTGTGGAGTGAGTAGAAAGTCTGGGCAATCGGACGTTACGAATGACGCTCTCGACTGCGGAGGCTGGGCAGTTCTTGATATGAATCGGCTATGTTTCAGACGTGACAGTATGGTACTCTGTGAGTTCCTCCAGATGAAAGTAGACACATGGAAATGGAAATGAGCGTTTGGCGTCATTCGCCAGGAGTCCCTTACGGGGCAGGTCCGGCCGCCTTGGTGCAGGTCTTATTACATTCGACGCCACATTGGGCGACCTGCGTAGCGTATGGGGATGTGATGATGAAGGTAACACAACACCCAAAACCCGGGACCCTTAGGATGGCAGTCCGTCACGCTGACCCTTTTTTTTAAATCTCATTTTATTCCATATTGTTCGTTGATTTTGTTCGTGGCGGACGTCCGATGACACTCGTTCAGATTGTTCGTTGATCCGTTCACTAAGTTTTTTTTTAATTACAGAGGGTAGCTAAATCCTCTGACCGAACACGCTGAGCTATAGTGACGGCTGTCCATCCAGCTGTCGGGGTGGACAGCAGACACATGAAACGGCGCGAGTGCTAAGCGTGTTGGCTTTAAGCGGAGCGTTGGGGGGCCTCTATCGAGCATAATTTGTGTGTTCAGAGTCGTGTGACGGATTCGGATGTACGATTCACTCCCTACCGACACATGTTATGGTGAAGTGGATTTATTGTGACTTCATATTTTCATGGTACGTTCTCCATGTTAAGCATCGGTCCCATTTGAAGTGTGTGCGAAGGACAGTATAAGTTGTCGATTCTTCCCATATAGATGCCACCTAATTAGACTGGAATAATTATCAATTACATCTGATTGTCTCATGACTTTCCTTCTGGCTTTGCTCTCGCAATGGCGAGCAATTAGTGAGGTATGGTATCTTCTTTGAGAGTACCGGCCCATGAAACAATGTTACGGGTGTGTGTAAATCAATCATTTGAATTCTCCTTAAAGTACTTATATTCCAGTGACCGTCCTGAACGCCCTGTACTGAAGTAAGGAAACAATGTTCATTCATATAAGGGGCATGGCCAAGGACGCGACTATGAATTCGTTACTGATGTGGATAATCCTTTTGCGTATTGTACTCTACTACCCTGCTTTTTGTTCCTTTGCATGATTTTCAGTTTTAATTATAAGGTAATTTGAAGGCATTGGTCAGTATAAATATCTTGACTGTATAGCTCGTGTATGGAAGACTTACCTTGTTTCCTTTGTTTTTAAAAACAATTTCTGGTAAACTGTTGATTATAGAGATCTCGTTTGTTAATGAAACAGAGTAAATTTCAAGAGAGTTCCTGGTAATTTTAAAATTAATTCTGTTAAATTTGTGATGGCAAGAAGACGTCTTGTTGATCGGATAAATGCTTGGAAATGGTCAAGTTACTATGGTAAATTTTGCAGAGGTTATTATGTTTCAAAACAAAGAAAATTTCGCTGTTCTTTAAAAACAAATTGTTAGAAATTTGGTTGTGGGTCTGTCCTTTCTACCTAATCAGCCACCGACAGTAGGGTTCGGTCTCAGTAGCGCCACGGAAGAGAAAAACGCTTTCCTAGATTGCAAATAGCCCTGAATGACAGTGGAAACCACAGTAAGTATCACATTTATCACATTGTATATCTGCCGACGTATGCTGTACTTGATCCGCTTTTTGGTTAGTGGTAGAATCCAGGTAGATTTTTGTGCCACTTCGCTATTTTGTAGTTCAACTTGTTCTAGTTCGTACATTGAGAACTTCTGACCAAGTTACCTTGCGGGAGTTCTACTGAGTAATATATCATCCTCACCATCGTCATCATCATCAAAAGCAGCACCAGCAGCAGCAGTGAAGATGCAGAAGCAGCAGGAGCCCTGTGACTTTCTATGCTGGGTAATAAAACCCTCCTCTTTTCCATGCATTATCATCTTCAGCTGTACACAGACCTGATGTTCCTAGAATCACCCTCCCACCTTCCACTATGTTGCTATTCCGATCCGATCATTTATTACCTTTTGAAACCCAGCAAAGATCTTCCTTGGTTCAAGTAGCATCCATTCACGTGACTCGGGGTCTCGCCCATCTTCCTGTTTTTGTCATTACAGTGACAAAAGCATCCTCTATTCCAGTCTATTTTCTGACTCAATTTCTTATTTTCCTGTCTCTTCCAGTGAATGTCAACAAGCATATTTCCATTTCTCACGAAGAGATCCGTGTTTTTTGAATAATTTTCGCATTACAAAGCGTTCCCTCACTACCACGAATCAAAACTGATAAAATTGTTTCCTTCGAATAAAACAACATGATTGCTGTTACCGGTCACTATGTATTCTTCTTCACCTGGTGGATTTATATAGATTATTACGGTATGTCTTGTGTTGCGTTACGACTGTGGAGTTAAACGTGACATTGCCTCCAGGGGTCACAGGCTAAGCTTCCTGTCGTGTTACTTACATACACAATCACGAAGTGTATATGTATGAAAATAGAAATTCAGAGAATTGATGAAACATTGTTTTATGCTTCCAGCAATGGCTGAGTTCACCATTAATGAACTATTTGAAGGAAGAGATTTGGGCCAGCCGTTGTGGCCGAGCGGTTCTAGGCGCTTCAGTCCGGAACCGCGCTGCTGCTACGGTAGCAGGTTCGAATCCTGCCTCGGGCATGGATGTGTGTGATGTCGTTAGATTAGTTAGGTTTAAGTAGTTCTAAGTCTAGGGAACTGATGACCTCAAATGTTAAGTCCCATAGTGCTCAGAGCCACTTGAATCATTTGAAGAGATTTGGAAGCTTTATTTAAATATGGAAAATGTTTCTGCACTGGGATAGATAAATATGATGAGCAGATTCTCCATACATGGATTTTATATTGTAAGCTAAAGCTGCCTGTGGCTTAATATTTTCCGGCCACAGATGATGTTAATCATCCATTTTATCATCGAAAATAGTAAGTAAAAGATTCAGAAGAAATGAAAGTATAATTAGTCTGTAGAAACAAACCTTGACTACCTGTCGTGTGACGTCACTCTTTTATCACCACTGCAGGCAGGATAATGCCGCGGTGTCCGTCTCCTTTGAGGGATGGGAGACATCTCATTCGACTCAGTACTTGAGTCAAGGTGATAAATTTCTGCAACACACACATACACGTGCAAAGTAAAAACTGCAGGATGGGCACACCGTTTGCGTTGTGTAATTTGTGGTAGCGCACATATCGCATGAGCGTACTTCGTACTGCAAGTTATGCAAGACATATTTCTTTTTTACTGGAATGTCATTTGTTTATATGTTTCTCGAAATAACTGTAAAACTAATTTTGTATATTTAACTACCAGACTCTGCAGGTTCTGCGGTGACAGTTTCTTTAGCAAAATTTGTGCCCTTTGTAAACTTTATGCAAAAACAGCTAATATTTTTTTTTATTTGTCACGTGTTAGGAAAATCGACATGCAGAACAGGACGCAGTTTGTTTCATAGTGCGACAGAAAGCTCTGAAGCAGATTTGCGCTGTGTAGCAGTGTGGTGAGCCGACAGAGCGACACTACTCGCCGGTCAGCGTACCTACGCTCCTCGCCGTGGCCTGCTTCAGGGGCATCCGGTACCTGCTCGCTGCCGAGGGGCTGCCGCTCGTGTCCGACTCCGAGTTGTGGCCGGCGTCGGCCCTCTTGAGGCCGTGTTCGCCGTTGCTGTGCCTGTGCAGGCTGGACGACGTCATCGACTGCTGCATGTCACTCCCTGCAGGCAGAGAAAGGAACGGTTATGTGCTTTAGTGGTATTACGTCGTCACAGTTTCCAGATACCTACGGGTCGGAAATGTATCACCGTGAAGATACGCCCTCAAAACGGCAGCCAATCTGTGACGTGTGCGCAGAAGTAAACAATGAAGAGCTGTTCAAACAAATTTCGGGCTTGCAGCCAGTCGTCGTTCAATACCTCGCACAGTATTTCAACTGCGCACCTGCCAGTCATCTTCAGGTAAACCGTCGCAGACTGGTGAAAACGTCTTTCTTTTTTTTTCCTTTATTGTGAATTCATTCCCCTGCCCCATATGGGCAGGGGAGGGCTGTCAGCGGCACAATCCGCCATTCTTCAGCCGAGTGACATGACAACTTAAAATAAGAATAAAATGTTACATACATAAGGCGATAAAGGGGAACTTAGAACAGAATAATGGGAAAAATGGAGGTAAAAAATAGACTAACATGGAGACGTTCATGGAGGACAGTTAAAAAAAAAGTCACCAGAAAGTTGAAAAACACAGTTGGCGATTCTTCAAAACTCAGAGAAGACACTGAATGGACATGCACACGTTAAAAGTCGGCTACAGTAGTAAAAACACTCTGGAACAACACACTTAAAACACACTTGGAGCACACATGACGAAGAATAAAACTGCCAGGCGGGACCTGTCAATGGAAAGGGCAGAGAGGATGGAAAAGGAGGGGAGAGCAAGGGGCAGCAGGCGAAGCGGCGGGATGAAGAGAGGAAGGGCGTCAGCAGGTACACTAAGAGGCAGGAGACATGTGGGGCAGGAGATGAAGAGGGAAGACAGGGCAGGAGGGAGTGCAGAGACACTGAAAGGGGGCACAAGAGAGGGAGGGGGAGTAGGAGGGGGATGAGAGGGAGCCCTGAGGAGGAGGCAGGAAGATGGGGTTGGAGTTGGTAGGAAGGGTAGATGTCAGGGCGAAGCTCATCATCCGGGAGGGGTAGATGGTGGAAGTTGCGTTGGGAAAGGAGATGAAGGGTGTGGAGATGGAGAGAGGGTGGGACACAACGGTAAAGGCGAGGCAACTGGTTGGGGATGGAGAGGAAGGGACACACCAGGGGGTGAGGGGGATCATGGCGGCGGACAGTATATAGTGTGCGGATGTGTTCAAGGAAAAGGAGAAGGTGGGGAAAGGGGATGAGGTCGTAGAGGATGCGCGTGGGGGACTGAAGGCGGATGCGGAAGGCGAGGCGGAGCGCATGGCGTTCGAGGATTTGGAGGGCTTTATAGAACTGGGGAGGGGCGGAAATCCAAGCTACGCTGGCATAACAGAGGATGGGGCGGATCAAGGATTTGTAGGTGTGAAGGATGGTGGAAGGATGCAGACCCCACGTCCGGCCGGACAGGAGTTTCAGGAGGCGGAGGCGAAAACGTCCTCCGTTCCACAATATATAGCGCGCTGTAACTATTCTGCGCATGGGTCGAAAACTTGGTGGAATAGCATAACTCAGTCGCCCTCTGCGTTGCTGTTTGCCACGGCCGTCGACGCACTCTGTCGTCTTCGATTTGAGCAAATCGTGGTGATGATGGGATTCCATGCACTGTCCAGCTGGTAGCCGCTGTCACGGTTCAAAAGGTTTTCCGCCAGTCGTATTTCTACGGATTATTTAATAATGGAGTCCCAGAAAGACGTTTCTGCGGACAAAATCATTGTTTTCTCATACTCCATTGAATGTTGCAATGGGACGCGAAATTATAGCGTCACCCATCCACAAGGATCAGCTCAGTTTGCAGGTAAATATAAGTTTAATGTTCAGCGTAGCGTTCTTTCACGGTGCGTGTGGTTTGACTTATGTAAACCATACCACATTGGCACAGTATCTTGTAATATTCGGCCTTTCGTAGTAACAGATTGTCGTTAACTGATCCCACAAGGTCCGCAAACTTCGATGGTGGGCGGAAAACCACTTGTACCTGAAATTTTCGGAGTATCCTTGCCATTTTAAACTTAATGTTGCCAACGAAAGGAAGAAAAGCTAAAGGTTTTTCCAGCGTGTTCTCCTCTTTATCCACTTCCTGCTTCTTAGTTTTAACTGTTAGTGCCCTGTTAATCTGCCGGATGGAATACACATTTTCGCTGAAGACTGTCTTTAGATGGGCTAGTTCTTGAGGTAAGCTATCTAGATCTGAGACAGTATGAGCTCTATGAATAAGTGTTTTAAGCGCATTCATGATTTGCGATGGGTAATGCAAATCGATGCTTGCAGGTAAAAATCAGTATCCGGTAAAGTGAATGCCCTAGAGAACCATCATTCTTCCTTCGAACCAGGACATCCAAGAAAGGCAAACAACCATCTTTCTCTATTTCCATGGTGAACAGGATGTTGCTGTGAATGGAGTTGAGGTGATGTAGAAACTCCATTAATTTGTCTTCTCCATGAGGTCACACTATGAAAGTGTCATCCACATACCTCCAAAAACCTGTTGGTTTCAGGGCAGCTGGTTCAAGCGCTCTCTCCTCAAAATCCTCCATAAAAAGGTTGGCCACCAAAGTATCGTGCGAGGTATTGAACGACGACCGGCTGCAAGCCCGAAATTTGTTTGAACAGTCAATTCGCCAGGAAAATTTTAAAATTCACAATGAAGTGCTGCTAGGAAGAGTTTTGAGACCAAGAAACTCATTCGAAACACACCAGGTACTTTATGAGACGATGAGCGAATCGTTTCGTGCAGACTCAACTTTGTAGTGATACAGGAGGCAGAGAGTTCAAGCATTAGCCTCTGTGGTGTGACAAGAAGGTCCAGACGTTACAGCATGTCCTAACGCGCAGTTGGCAGCGGAGTCAATGTTAAGAGAAGTCCTGTCGGCACGTGTTATCACCTTTTACTTAAATCAAATTAATGAATCAAACTAGTTGTTGAAATGTGTTGTAATAATGGAGAGCTATGTCTGGAATGGAAAAGTTCCATGTTTAAGGTCAGATCTTGTTTAGACTTGATACTAAGAACACCTATGTTAGTGTATGATTTCTGATGTCAAAACGTAAACTACATCGATAACTGTGAAAGTTGACGTGTTTCTAAATTAAGAATATTGTTATGTTTGAATATGATAAAAATGACTATGAATTTCTTTAGTCTGTCGTCGAAAAGTGATAATTGATACGAGAACCGAATTTCACTGATGAATTTTTAGAAGGTCACTGAATATGAAAGTGAGGTACCGATCGATTTATTGAGAGTTGCCAGCAGAGATATTAGGCAACTGGCGCAATTTGGGAAAGACCAAGGCGTTGCACAAAACTGACTCTTCGACATTCTCAAATTCCGAAGTAGCAGAAAGGTAATCAAAACAATCTTTTTGAGTTAACACAACTTCCGTTGTGGGTCCCCGCTGAAAAAGAAGTCTGTTAAATTCAAGTTTTAGTATTTTCCACATATGATCGACAGTGTTTATTACTATAGCATAAACTGGTGCCGTAACCTATTTAAAAAATGATGCGGCACCACAATTACCACATAAAAATGGTACTTGAGAAAAAAATGAGTGTTTAAAATTTATTTCTTGAAAGTTACTTACTTTACAGTTGATAATCTACCTGTTAGAATAAAAATTGATACTGTTCTTTGCAAAACTTACTACACCTGCTCCTTAGACTTCATTATAAGAAACATTGCACCTTACAGCACTGCATGTAGCCGTGCTGTTTCTACAGTGCAGCATATTCCCGTAACAAATTAATGACATTGTGATACTCCTAGTGTAATAGATTTAAAGGTCAAGGTTTACTCAGTTAACATCAGAAAAAATTAGGTCTGACTTAAGCAGCCGTGGGGAAGACTTTAAAGTTTTCCTTCCTTCCTTTTCCTTGACTACTGTAAACAATTATTTTGAGCTAATATAACAAGTAAGCATACCTTTTAGCATAACGGCTTCTGTTTTGGCACATTATGCTAGAAGTTCACTCTTTCCTACACTCGTCAACGATTGGCTACTGTTTTATGCCCTTTGTTCCACAACGGTTGTGCGCGATTCCATTTCCCCTTTCCTGCTCTGACCTTATCGGTTTTTTTCTGCATCACGTATAAGAGAAGGAACTGGGGATATGCTGTTAGATAATTTGTACACTTAAATCTCTAGTCGAGTATTATATCTTACTTCCAAAGTTATTATTACTCTCCTATGTACTTTATTTGACTACTAGAGAGTCAGTATGAATATTTTATTCGTGTAAAGTACAGAGCTACTATAAATGACACGTTCGTTTTCAAAGGTCTTTATTTTCCGAAGTATAACATATAAAAATACGATTGACGCTTGACTAGAACTATGAACTCATCAAGTTTGCATTTTTCACTCTATAAATTTTTTGTGAGAGTCCCTCTGGTGGCACGACACACGTACGAACGGTAGCCAAGTTTGTTCCATACGTTACGTAGCAACATCCTATGAATGGTCATAGTGAAGCATTCTCTGACCTATTCCGGAGTTCCTGGCAGTCGGGATATGTAAGTACGGTCTTTAATATGTCCCTAAAGGAAACAGGTACAAGGTGTTAGGTCAGAAGGCCTCAGGAGCCAAGTTAACAGAGCCGCGTCTTCTTCGCCACTGCGCCCACTCCAGTGATGTCGAAGTTCGTCGTTTCGTTAGCGACGAACAACGATGCTCCATTGTCTCGCCTTGCTCTGTTCACATGGCAGTTATTTTCCATAGTTCCTTCGGAATGCACGCAGCACTGTTGTAACAGATAAACACCTCGTATATTCCAACAAACAAAAACTCTTTTCTATGTCGCCATTTTCTCAAGGCACTGAACACTTAACGCCAGCTGGTGGGCACAATGCAAAATCAGCGAGTTTGTCGTTCCATTCAAGCATGGATCATCTTTGTACATGTAATACTTTGGAAACTACAGAACTTTCAAGATGAATGAATCATTTATAGTAGAGCCGTATTTCTGCAGGTTGCTGTAACAGATATCTGTCTTGAACGCAGTGCTACTGCAAACTACTTATTCTTAAAAACGCCAAAGACAATTTTATAATGTAACAAGGACTCTTAGACTGTAAAATAAATGACTGTTACGACAATACACAAATAGAACTAAAGATACATACTTTCTAGCGCAAAAAGGATGAAGTTTTAAGTTATCAGTATCTCTATGTATCAGATTGTGTAGTATTATTATTTCGAAGTTAAGAAGATATCTTTAGAAATTTAAAAGGGAGAATGTATGCATGTTAAAGACTGTAAAACTCAGTAAGATACCACCTGCAATACACCAGGATTAGACAAAGACTCAGGAACCAGGTTGCCGCTGTGTAAAACATATTTAGATGTGGAGATAGCCTAACAATGACGCAAAATTAAGAAAGACTAAAAAGAAATGGAAATTCTTCAACACGCGTAAGAAAGGGCCGCCTAATGAAGTGGAGGATAGTTTGAAGAAGGAAGGAACATTTTGGCTTAATGTCCTGTCTAATATGAGATGATTAAATGGTGGAGCACAATTCCTGCTCTTTCTGAATTGCTTGAAACAACATGTCACCTCGACTGATGGAGGACAGTTGAGCAGAACAGTCGTAGAATATAATACAGAAGAAAATAATAAAAATCCACCAATGTTCGAGCAACAGTAGATCTAAAGATGAAAGACACGTGCTTATCACCGAAAAGAAGGGGGTAAGAAGCAAGCAGCTTATGAAGCTCAGAAACAAAATCATCAGGAAGTGAACAGAGCCATAATCAAACAGTATGTGAGAAAGAAACTTAAGGGCAAATAGATAGTAGAGCTAAATAGTGTGAAATGTATAGACTGTTTCTTAATCTGGTATAGTTAGTTACTACTTTTAACACCACTTAAAAATGAACTCTTGATACTCTAGAAAAATTATGTATAAGTTTCATGTAACACCGTCACGCCTAAAGAACTAACTATTATAGCGGCATTGAAATCTCAATGAACTAGATTTCAAGAACAAGAAAAATAACAGAAACCATAGAAATTAATATCTACACACACAAGTAGAGGTAAATATCATACTCCTAATTTTTTAATTGTAATTTAATGCAAAAATTAGTATCCTATATTACCAGCGGGATGTATATGCTGAAATTTTTTGTTGACCGTTCGAGTAAATCCGTGTTGCACTCCACAGTCATTTTCCAAATGTCCAAATGTTTTAAACTGCATGGCGTAGTCCATTGTCCGTGCATTTATTGTCCTAGGAGGATCCGATGACACAGGAAATGTAGCATACGGACTCATCTCGTACAGATCTGAAATAGTAAAACTTATTGAAATAACAGTGCACAGATGTTTTCAGTAAAATGTGATAATAGCGTTACTAGATGCATTTTACTGATACGTGACATTAAAACCTGGGTTGTATGCAGTACGAAATGTTTTGAATCTCTGTGGCAAATATGATTCAGTGGCTAACAAAATCTTTTTTAGCAAACTGGACAACAGTAGAAATGTCACCTTATTATTTATTTCATTTTCAATAAAAATGAGAAAATATTACGGAAATTGTAAAGTGGCAGATTTTATAAACAGGATTTTATAAAAATACTTTCATAACTATTGCAGTGAACTGCCAGCTCAAGAAAAAAGTTCAGAACAGCAAATATACGACAAAATATTGTAAAAAATCGTAAGAGAAAGCAGTAAGACTTAAAAACAGGAACACATGTACGCCAATAGTTGTTTTCAAAGTAAAAAAAAAAAAAAAAATTAACGCGAAAAATTTGGGTGTAGAAGTTGTTTCAAAGTAATGTTTCCACTATGTTGTCGTGTGTACTAATTCCGTTCATTTATTACAGGCCGCTGAAGAGGCTTTGAAAATAAATGAAGGGAAATGCCTATGGCCAACACTTAAAAACATTTCATTTAGTTTCTAAGACCGACAGGACATAATGGAAAACCACATCTGCAATACGTTTACAAGAATGTGTAAGAATTGGTTATTTTTATTATTTATCATTTAATTAATTGAAATCTCTAAAATAAGGAACATAATCATGCATATCAAATCTCAGTGTAGAAGTTAACTGTGGAAGGGAAACTGGACTCCTGCCCATACAGCTTTGATGCTACATTGGAGACGATTGTGTGTCTGACCATTAGCTCTTTTACGTGTCTTTGTCATATGGTTCAATAACGTTATAGAAATGTGTTATATTGTTATTTATACCACAGTAAATCAACGTGGCAAATGTTTCGCGATTAAAATTGACGCCCATCACGTCAAATCTTGAATACCGTTAATCGTAGACGAATCTGGATGAGCCCTGCAATTGAAAAGCAACAAAGATTTCTGGCATACTGTCAGAATTCTTAACGACATTCCGGTGAATATGAAGGATCATTACAGAATGACAGAAGACTGGAGAAATTCCTGAAAACTTCAAATCTTCAACAGAAATAGAACAAGTGCAGTAACAAAAAAGACAAATGTCGTGGGATGTTGTAATCACAGAACTACGCCTATTTTGTCGCACAGATTGTAAATATTAGTAACATGATAAGGAGTAGAATAAGAAATATGAAATAAAGGAAGATGAGTTTGAGTATGGACCAGGAAGAGTAATTACGTAAGCAATTTTATCCTTGCGAATGGTGATACAAAGATAGTCGATAACGACCTAAATACCTCAGTTGCTTGCATATATTTCAATGGCTTTTGACATGGCAAACTGTATGTTTTTGAGTTTATGTAGAGTATAGGTATTGACTGGAAGGATTAGAAGGTTGTAAGGAGTTTGTATTAGCATCAGTCCACGCAAATAGCCGTACATGCGTGAGAAAGAACAGCAAAAAGTCAGAAGAGATTTTAGGCAGAGCTGGAGTGTTTCACCATGTTTACTGTGGTATCGCCCAGAGATCGCGGTGCCACACCAAAGTCGGCAACGCGAATCCATACCAGAGACATTAGCGAGGCCTCCCTGCAATTCGTAACAACCAATGGGAGGAACCCCAGAAGACCACTCCTCCCTCTCAACACATCAGCGCCCTCGCTCTGAGCTTAATTTACAGAGGGGTCCAGAAAAATGTAGACAGTTTTTAATAGTCAATATTAATGGAATAAAATGACATACCGTTACAATTCTTGCAGGGGGGGGGGGGTCTTTTATGTGTTCAAAGTGACCCCCATCAGCAGCCAAACAATGTCGATGCTGTTGAGCTGTTGATGACCGAAATGTGGCTGTCGTGTGACAGCGGCACAGGACGCCTCAATGGTTTCTCGTAGCTCGTTCAGTGTAACTGGCTTCTGTTGATAAACTTCATTTTTCAAGGCCGTCCCATAGGTAGAAGTCAAGAGGCGTTAAGTCTGGACACCGTAGTGGGTAGCCAACAGCTCCTCTTCGACCGCAGGCCAGGGTGGCCGAGCGGTTCTAGGCGCTACAGTCTGGAACCGAGCGACCGCTACGGTCGCAGATTCGAATCCTACCTCGGGCATGGATGTGTGTGATGTCCTTAGGTTAGTTAGGTTTAAGTAGTTCTAAGTTCTAGGGGACTGATGACCACAGATGTTAAGTCCCATAGTGCTCACAACCATTTGAACCATTTGAACCTCTTCGACCTATCCATCGTCCAATTAGATTTTCATACAAGTACGCTTTGACACCTCTGTGTTAGGGAAGCGGAGCGTCATCTTGTTGTAGGCAAAATCTATCATTTCCAAACACAACTCGGAGGACAGGTAAAATCGATGTTTGCAGCGCCTCACCAGTTATGGTACCTTCAAAGAAGAATGGGGAATCAAATCAAGCGATGACAGATCACACCACACGTTAACCCCGAAAGATTACCATGTTTGTCCACGTCAATGTGAAGATTTTCAGGAGCCCACTACGCACAGCTGTGGCGGTTTACAGTACCGTTCAGTTTGGACTGAGCCTCGTCAGACCAAATAACCATCCCTGCAAACGTTTCATCTTCGCGAAGCATGCCTTCAGACCACTCGTAGTCGTCCATCCTTAGATCCGCGTCGTTATCGTTCATAATGTGTAGTGATCTTGGAATGTACATTTTCGACTTTGCAGCCTTCAGAGTTCGTCGCACGCTTGATCGGTTTACCCCCTCTTTGACGTGCACCCCGTTACACAGATTTCTTAGGTGACCTAGTAAAATGTTGCAACACAGTAGTGCTGGAAAGTGGACTAGTTGATGTTTTTGGCCGTCCAGATCTTTCCTTATGCACATCCTGAACGGTACCGTGGGCTTTAAATTTATCCCGAATACGATAAATTGTTGTACGCGTTGATGGCTGTGTTACAAAGACATTACGCCATTGCTGTTGTGCTTCCATCATCATTTCGTACTTCCAGTGAGTCAATGTTAAGTAAATATTTTATTCATTTCTGTAATAAAGTGAACTAATATTTCGTGTTTCTAGATTGATGAGCCTTCTCCCAGAGCAACCAAAGAAACCAAAGTAATGGTCGAAAGAAAGTAGTTTCATCTGGTCACAATGTGTTTATTTAAGAAGGAAATAACAGCTGAAAACAGAAAACCAAAGACGTAAAGGTACGTGAATTACTCCATATTATTCGCCGAGGACATTACTCTAGTTGTAGACTGAGAAAAGGACATGAAAAAATGTCGAAATTACTAACAGTTTCTGTCACCAATATAAGCTAAAAATAAATACAAAGAAGACAAAACTAACGGAAATAAGCAACAGCCACCTAACAGCACCAACAGATGTAAAACTCGGTAACTAAAGAATCAGTCAAGTGAAACAATTTTGTTGGTTAGGAAGAATCAGTTGAAATAATAAGAAATGATAGTTAGAAATTAGAAGAGCAGTCTTTGCCAATTAAAACTTTTCATAACAACAGAATTTCGTTAACTTTAGTAACAGACAAGAACAGGAACATCAAAATAAGGAAAGCTTTCACCACTGGTTACGAATGGAGCATACTGCCGAAAGCAAGTGAAAGATGAATAGAGAAGAAAGACAAGGACCATCTGCAAGGAAGGGAGGAAAGTAACAAAAACGAGCAAGAGTCAAAAGAAAAGCAATGAAATGGTTCTGTTACAGGTAGTTGAAAAAAGACAGTTCCTGAAAGAAATAAAGCGAAGGGGAGCAAAAATGGTTGACTTTGCTCTAAGCGATAATACATTTCTTGAAAACATTTTCGAAGGAAAAGTAATCAGGAAATATCGGGAGATTTGTTAGATTGATCTCAGAAAATAGAATAAAATCCAGTAAGGAGAACCTTATTTAGAACTTCATCCATCATTAAAGCGTGGTTTGAGGTAATGAAATGGCGATTAATGTATTTAAAGTATAAAGATTAGTTGTATTACGTATGTAAACAGAGATCATGTTCAGTTGCCAATATTACAATTCGTTTCTCACCGGAAGAAGCATCTGACTGCTTAACAAGCTGATGGTCGTCCATTTTGGTGGGGGATGCTGAGTATATCTGCTGGAAGTTCCTCTTGTTGTCCATTTCGGCGGCGGCCTTGCAAGCACTCGGGCTTTCAGGAACTCCCCTGTTACTTTTGTACTGCGCATCTCGCTGACACTGTCTGAGAAGAGTTTCATGTATTCATTAACATAAATACACACCACGGATATGATAGTTACTAGAGTTTAATTGCTTACCTCCTGTGTATGGCCACATACACTAGCAGGCCAGCTGATAACAAGAATATTGCAGAGCAAACCGTAGGCACTATTACGTGAATGTCCTCATAGAACCGAGCTGTATCTGTTGGGCTTCGGTTTTCTTGTATTGGACCAACTGTTGCTGAAGATGAAAATGTAACAATCAGTACAGTAGATATTACATTATATCTACGAGGCCTGTTCAGAAAGTAAGCTCCGATTGATTGCCAAATTGAAACCACAGTGAACATCAGAAATGTTTTACTTGTAACAATTAGCTACACCTTTCAGCTACTTCTCTACGTAGTCGCCGTTCTGACTTAGACTTTTGTCATAGCGTTGTACCAACTTTTCAATAGCCTCATCATAGAAGGCAGCCGCCAGTGCTTTCCGCCAATTCTCCACGCTGGCCTACACCTCGTTGTCTGTGTCAAAATGTTGTCTTCAAAGACAGCGGTTCATGTGACCAGAGATGAAACTCAGGGGGAGACAATTGCGGACGGTATTGTGGGTAATCTAACATTTCCATTTGAAAACGATGCAGGAGCATCTTCATTGCCCCTGCAGAATGCGGCTGAGAATTGTCGTGAAGACGAAACAGCACGACAGTTATGTAATGTTAGCTGCATAGCTTCAGGCGAAATTTCTCACCAGGCCCTCGTACTTGGCGGCAGACACTATTTTCTAGACATCTTTACGCACACACTGCGAGCTCAGAAATGAGAAGAGCGACGTGACGCTAACTGGGGTTATACTAGAGACACTACCCAACACATCTGTGCAAAGCTTTATCGGATTTTCATAGTCGTTTCCATTTCGCGACCGATCGGAGCTTACTTTCTGAACGCCCCTCGTATATAGCTTCTGATTACGATCTGTCAATAGAATTGTTGTTCAACACTATTTAAACGAGAAGAAACGTGTCCGTTTTTATTTGCGACTTTTTCTTGCAATATGTATTTTTTGTGGCACAAGAGATCTCTTGTCTTTCATCCGTCATCTTTCATTCTCGCATTTTCTTTCTCACAATGTCAATAATTTTTTGTTCTACACTATTTAAACGAGAAGAAATGTGTCCGTTTTTATTTGCGACTTTTTCTTGCAATATGTATTTTTAGTGACACAAGAGATCTCTTCTCTTTCATTCGTGAACTTTAACTCTCGCATTTCCTTTCTTACAATATTGAGCCAAAACTTTACGACCACTGCCCGCCGTGATACTGAATGACGCCTGGTGGTGACGTGGACACATGACGCGGTAAGGAAAATATACAAGCGGAGTAGAGACGAATGAGGAATGATTTTAGCGCGGTTTAACAGACTCTCACTCCCTGACAACGAAGTCCACCCTGACATCCATCCTTCTTGTCAGATTCAGTCTACTCCTCCCAACCCCTTTTCGATTTCAGGGCTACAGTCCCTCTCCATCCCATGCTTTTTTTCCTCCCGCTTGACATTCGCCCGGGCCCAGACTTAGTTCTCTGTTTCCAGAATGAGATTTTCACTTTGCAGCGGAGTGTGCGCTGATATGAAACTTCCTGTCAGATTAAAACTGTGTGCCGGACCGGAACTCGAACTCGGGACCTTTGCCTTTCGCGGGCAAGTGCTCTACCATCTGATCTGTGAGGACGGGGCGTGAGTCGTGCTTGGGTAGCTCGGGTAGCAGAGCACTTGCCCGCGAGAGACAAAGGTCCCGAGTTCGAGTCTCGGTTCGGCACACAGCTTTAATCTGCCAAGAAGTTTCATATCAGCGCACACTCCACTGCAGAGTGAAAATCTCATTCTGGAAACATCCCCCAGACTGTGGCTAAGCCATGTCTCCGCAATATCCTTTCTTCCAGAAGTGCTAGTTCTGCAAGGTTCACAGGAGAGCTTCTGTAAGGTTTGGAAGGTAGGAGAGGTGGTACTGGTAGAAGTAAAGCTGTGAGGTCGGGGCGTGAGTCGTGCTTGGGTAGCTCAGATGGTAGAGCACTTGCCCACAAAAGGCAAAGGTCCAGAGTTCGAGTTTCGGTCCGGCACACAGTTTTAATCTGACAGGAAGTTTCTTAGCTCTCGGTTCCCCGAATCCCCTGTTTACCTACCAGCCATCCTCCCACTTGATATCCATCACCACAACGCAACCCATTCGAACTAAACAGCCCTATAAACCCCTTATCTGCCCTAAAGAACCAATCCACCTTACCTCTCCTCTAAGGTACGTTCCTCTCATCAAGTGATAGCGTAATGCAATACAGTGCAGCTTCTATTTTGAACCTGTTCGCAACTCATCGTTTTCTAATATGCACCACTGTTTTCCTGAGTTGTGTTCTAAATATCATCAATGAAAGGCATCTTTCATGTATTGTAAAACGCGTATATGCAGTTCATATTTTTGAAAACTTCCATTTTTTTTAAAAAAAAGCCCTGTTGGCCGCTCTGGGACATGAGAATGAAATGACAATAAAGTAAAAGGCGGGGAATCAGTCTAGCAACGACACGGACTGCAGGGGCAAAGTCCACTGACGTAAACAAATTTGACAAAGGAGCTACTGTAACGGTCCGGCGTCTAGGAAGGGGCATCTCAGAAACTACGAAACTAGTCGGCTGCTCGCCAACTACTGTCGTGAGGTTGAAGGCGGTGAAACAACGACTAGCGACAAGGTGTTCGGCGTTAGAATGTTTCGTGGTTTATTTTCCTATTGAAGATAATAGGAATGGGCCGTTGAAACAATCCAGTAGTGCCCTTGAACCGTGAACCGCCTTCTCTCCAGTGGACTTCGATTCGCAGCATCGATGATGGTGAAAGAGATATTTTCTCCAGTCTAGTGGAATCACACACCCAGATAAGTGGAACTCAGTGTATTTCCTATAACACAAAATCCTAACATCTTCTAAGTGATCGATTACATAGTCACAAAATTCCAGGTAGGCGTTTGCATGAATGCGTCTCACAAGCGACTCTGAACAATTTTTTACAATAAAATCTGAACATCAGTTGCCTTTTCGGCGATTTCTTTGACGCCATGAAGGTACTGTGCACTCCAAGCCCTTCACTCGCGACCGCACTGAGCTAAAGATTCCTCCCAGCAGGCAGAAGTGCCAGTCCACGGCCCTCATCGCCATGGGGAGAACTCTGATGTGCTCAAACCATCAAAAACGTCCCGGAAGTGTGATGTTCCCTACTTACTAACTACCTTAAGCTACGTACATCTTTCGTTGGCCAATGGTGATTAAGGACTGGAACATTTCATCCTACGAATGACATGTTACATATCAGCGTCAGCAACTCATCAGAGGACATGGAGATCAGAGACTTGCCTGCTCTCTAAAGCAGGATAGGTGGCGATATGTGACAGATGTGACTGCAAAATACAATGCTGATGCAGGTAGAGCTGTCTCGGAGCACAGTGTACAGTGCACATTGTTGAAAATTGGGCTCCGCAGCAGACGACATTTTCGTATTCCCATGCTGACCTAACGACATCGTCAGTTACGGTTACAGTGGGTACGGGGTTTCAGAATTGGACTGTTGATCTATCTAAACGTGTCATCCAGTAGCATGAATCGCCTTTCTTGTTACTACGGTTCCATTGTCGTGTCTGGATAAATGTCATCCAAGCGAACCGCTGCCTGAAAGCGAGTCGCACACGTTGGCGGGTGGGGGCCAGTATTACGCTACGGGGGCCATTCATCTGGGCTTCCACTGGATGTTTGACAACTGACGGCACCACGATAGTAGTGAGCCCTTCATGTTTGCTGTCTTTCGCAATGGCGATGGCAACTCGAAGTAGGATAATTATAAGTGTCAAAAGGTCAGAAACGTGCTACAGTTTTGAGGAACTTCTTGGTGAACTCATGCTCATATCTTGGTGACCAAATCCAGCTGACATGAACCTGACAGATCACATTTGGGGCTCCATCTCCGTGCTCACAAACATGTGCTTAGACATCTGGTGCTTCATACAGCGCTTTTCAAAAAAAACGTACGTATACAAAGTATTATCTCGACAAAACCATCGGTCACTGCACCACGGCTCTGTTATTGGAGGATTGATAATTTATATAGTTTATATTCGTTGCCGCTAGATGTCGGTTGTATTCTGTTTGCTTGGTTACCGTCATTTGTTGTAAAATGGCTACTCTGCAGCAGAAATCATTTTTCGTTCTAGAGTTTGCGAAGTGTAATTCCGTTATTATAGTGCAAAGACATTTTAGGTTGAGGTACCAAACTGATTATTCAAAGGGATGAAATATTCGCAGATGGTATCGACAGTTTGTAGACACAGTATATCTATGTGAAGGTAAGAGACCTGGCCGCGCTCGTGTTTCCGGTGATAAGTCGCACGAATTGAAACTGCTTTCAACGCAGTCTCACAAAATTAATTCGTCGTGTCGTTTGGGAGCTATAACTGCTTACAACAACAGTTTATCGTGTTTTGAGACGTCGGTTGATTCTGAAGGCGTACAAGTTAGAGCTGTTACAGGCTCTACGTCATGACAACAAAAGCAAATGTGTGGCATTTTATGACGAGCTTCAGAATACTATTTACAATTCACACTTGCTTCGTGCTCAGGAATGAAGCGACTTTCCGCCTTACGGGGAAGGTAAACAAAGACAATATTCGAATTTTGGGGCCAACAGAACCCACATGGACGCACGAGATTAGCCAAAAGTGAATGTGTTTTGTGCAATATCCAATTCACCTGTTGCTTGATGGAAACACTATTAACGGTCAGCAGTGTCATACTATGTTTCAAAACCGGTTGTTTCCCAGGCTGGACGAGGACAACTTCATTTCTCAACAAGACGGGGCATTCCATCATTGAAGTCTCCAAGTGCGTTAATACCCGAGACTTTGTAGGCCTTCTGGTCGTCAAACAGCTGGCGGTTTATCATTTCTCAGCTGGCCTCCACTGTCATCCCGTGAAGTCTTGTGGGGTTTCATTAAAAACAACGTTTACGTGCAAACACTGCCACAGAACCTAGAAGAGTTGAAGAACCGGAGTATTAGTGACGGAATATCAGGGTCGATGGCCGTTCTTACCCGAGTGCGGGAGGAATTCGAGCATCGATGTAATGTTGTTCGTGACACTGGCGGAGGACATACTGGGCATCTGTAATCTAAACTTGAGAGATTCATCAATATGTGTCCCAAGTTTCATAGTTGTATGTCTTACACTTTAATAAATATACGTGTTAGAAATATATACGTTCTTTTTGAAAGCCTACCAAGGAATTTTTGAATCGATCAGATACAGAATCAGTACTGTATTTTGTTTCAGAGGTAGACCATGCCATATTAAGCATGTGGCCATAACGTTTTGACTCATCATTGTATGTCCACAAATAAACTGTGTAAAATGCATGGACGAGAATATTCTTTACATATTGTCATGGATTAAGGTTTCTTTCCGTTGCATTCATATATGAAGGTGGGTAGTATTTGTGGCTATATGTCTTCGTGCAAGTCACATTATGTCTGGGATGGTCACTCTGGTACTCTGTGTTTACCGAGCGAGGTGGCGCATTGCTTAGTACACTGGAATCGCGTTCGAGAGGACGACGGTTGAATCCCGCGTCCGGCCATCCTGATTTAGGTTTTCCGTGATGTCCCTAGATCACTTCAGGCAAATGCAGGGATGGTTCCTTTGAAAGGGCACGGCCGATTTCCTTCCCCATCCTTCCCCAATCCGAGCTTGTGCTCCGTCTCTAGTGACCTCGTTGTCGACGGGTCGTTAAACACTAATTTCCTCCTCCTCTGTGTTCAAAGCTGAAGAATAAGCTTAATTTCTGTCCTAAAGATTTCTTGAGTGTTCTTGTATATACATGTATTCCGACATTTCTGTCACAGTCTCCCGCAAGGCATACGAGCCTGTAACTACTTGGGGCATACTTCTTAGAACAGCCACCATACCTATTGTTATTCTATCCTGATATGTACTTCTCTGACTATATTAATATACCTGCATAATTATTTCATCATTTTGTGTCTTTCCTTTCCTCCCAATGAAGCAGCTTTTTGTAGTAGATTTTTTACATGATACAAATATTTATGGAAACATAGCAAAATTTATTGTGTTTCTTTACTGTTTTTTATTTTTGTCTGGCAACAGTCAGTATTCCATTTATATTCTAACACAGAAATCAATTTCGACATAGTTCAAGATATTTCTGTACAAATATAATACAGTGAAAACAAAACTCGTATCAGATAAGTCTTACTTTTCAACAAAATCGCCTCGGCATTACATATACAGAGAACATATAGCTAATTTCATCAGGAAATGTCACTGGTAAGAATGAAGTTAAAACTTTCAAGATCCAGAGATTCAATCATCTTTTACTGTTTTGTGGGTCTATCAGTCCACTTCCAATGTTTCCTGTATGATCAGTTTACAAGCAGACACCCGTCTTCTCCCTCAAAATTGTTGATATTGCTTTATGGGTTTCATTTGAACCTACTGTATTTAATAAAGTTCGTTGATTAGTTGATACCTACCGCCAGCGACTGTTGTTGTGGCGATATTGAAATGCACCCTAGTGGAACCGGCGCTGTTGTGGGCAGTGAGTCTCAGCTGGTACCACGTGGCCGGTTGCAGGTCCCCTATTAGCAGCGTCTTTGGTGGTGCGTTGTTGTCAATCAGTATCCACTCATTTTCGTCTCCGAGAATTCGATACTCCACAACAAAGTACAACATGGAGCATTCACCGTCTGGCCAAGAGTGCAAATGCAAACACAGGGAAGTTGCATTTGCGGAGACGAGTATGTCTGAGTTCGGTACCTGCGGTTCTAAGAAACGTTAACTAAATTAGTAACAGATATAGAGTACATACATTTTTCAGACAGAGGACTACACAAATTTATTTGTATTGAACCTCAAGCACTCAAGAAATAAATTAGATTGTTTTTAATGATTTAATTTGTCATAGGTATCTCTGCATTATGGTGGTTCTCCACAGTGATAAAAACTATATAAATGAAAAAGAGAACAAGAGCTATTGGTCAGATATTAAATCTAGAATAATTTCAAGTTAAATGATACTAAAAAAAAGACTCACCACGAAGAAGGTATACAAATTGGTCACAAACTAAGATGCATACAGTTGTCGACGAAAAATGCGAAACTGTAAACTTTGGCGGCCCATGGATGAAAGTGCAACGCTGCAGCGTAATTTCACCGCACAGCTGACAAGGATAGTAAATAGGTGACATGTTGATACCAGGTCGTAAAGTCCTCGGGGCCTAGAAACGACGGAATGGCTCCATCTCTCCCACAGCCGTAGTGGTCCACAACCCCGCGACAACTACCGCAGTCCACTTCACCCCTCCGCTGCCCCACAGCGAACCATTCATTCAGGGTTATTGTGCGGTTCAGCCCCCGGTGGTCCTCCTCCTTCACCCCCTCGCCCCCCCCCCCCCCCCCCCCCCCCCCCGGGGAACGTCGCACACCAGACGAGTGTAACCCCTATGTTTGCGTGGTACAGTAATGGCGGTGTGTACGTGAACGTGGAGAACTTGTTTGCGCAGCAATCGCCGACATAGTGTAGCTGAGGCGGAATAAGGGGAACGAGCCCGCATTGGCTGATGGAAAACCGCCCGAAAACAATCCACAGACTGGCCGGCTCACAGGACCTCGACACAAGCCCACCAGGCGGATTCGTGCCGGGAACCAGTTGCTCCTTCCCAATCCGGAAACGCCGTGCATTAGATCGCACGGCTAACCGGGTGGGCCAGTTGGACAGTAACGATGCCTCGCCCGCATGGTTGACCGTGCGGTCTAAGGCACTGCTTTCCGGGTGTTCCCGCCAGCCTGTGGATGGTTTTTAAGGAGGTTTTCCATCTGCCTCAGCGAATGCAGGCTGGTTGCCCTTATTCTGCCTCAATTACACTACGTAGGCGATTGCTACGCAAACACTGTCCCCACGTACGCTCACACCACCATTACTCTACCACGCAAACATTTGGGGCTACACTCCTCTGGTGTGAGACGTTCCTGATGGGGGTGGGGGTACACTGGTGGCTGATCCGTGCAATAATCCTGGGCTCGGTGTGGGGCAGCGGTGGGGTGATAGGACTGCTGTAGCCTGTTGTGGGGTTGTGAACCACTGAGGGCTACGGCGAGAACAAAGCCTCTCCGTCGTTTCTACGCCACCAGTTGCATACAATGCAATACAACTATGCCTGTGAACAATACGCACAGATTTCAAGATTTCAGCATTTGAGGGAGGACGCGCTGTTGGGATCAAAGAAGCTGGTTGGAGTAACTGGCGAATCACTCGACATTTGAATAGGAGCGATGCCACTATCCAACGATGTTGGCAACATTGGTTGAGCCATGGCCGAACACAGCATCAAGAAGAGATCAGTCGATTTAGAGAGACAGCAGAACGTGAGGACCGAGCAGTCGTCAGAGAGGCACCCAGAGACGGGGGTTCCCCGTTATGATCGATCTGACGTGCAACTGGTGCTTCAGTGACCACAAGCGCCATTAATACGCGGCTCACGTAAAAGAGGCCGAACTCACGACGCCCCTGTGCCGACTACCGTTGGCTCCTGTACACCAACAAACCCATTTGCAGTGGTGTTGGCCACATTCAGCCTGGAATCTCATTTACTGGAGCCTACTCCAGAATAAGGATTTCACTCTGCAGCAGAGTGCGCCCTGATATGAAACTTCCTGGCAGATTAAAACTGTGTGGCGGACTGAGACACCGGTGCGGCACACAGTTTTAATCTGCCAGGAAGTTTCATAACAGCGCACACTCTGCTGCAGAGTGAAAATCCCATTCTGGAAACACCCCGTAGGCTGTGGCTAAGCCATGTCTCCGCAATATCCTTTCTTTCAGGAGAGCTAGTCCTGCATGGTTCGCAGGAGAGATTCTGTAAAGTT
Organism: Schistocerca serialis cubense; assembly: GCF_023864345.2. Taxonomy (NCBI): domain Eukaryota; kingdom Metazoa; phylum Arthropoda; class Insecta; order Orthoptera; family Acrididae; genus Schistocerca; species Schistocerca serialis. The sequence continues at coordinate 1,267,307,658 of NC_064638.1, read as the reverse complement.
TGGAAGGTAGGAGACGAGGTACTGGCGGAAGTAAAGCTGTGACGACGGGGCGTGAGTCGTGCTTCGGTAGCTCAGTTGGTAGAGCACTTGCCCGGGAAAGCCTTGGAGTAGTCTCCAGCGATGAGTCTTGCTTCAACTGATTCCCAATGACTAGCAAAGACGTGGCTGGAGACGCCCCAGATAGCTGTGGGATACCGAACTGACTGACGCCCGTCATACTGCCCGACAACCAGGAGTGATGGTCTGGGGTGTCATTTGTTTTCATAGCAGGACCACTTTGGTTGTCCTCCGCGCCACCCTTACAGCACAGCGGTACGTCGACCATATTCTACGCACTGTTTTGTTGCCTTTCATATAGAAAGCTACCCTGGCCTTACACTTCAGCAAGATAGTGCGCAGCCGTAGGCGGCGAGAGTTTCTACTGCTTGTCTTCGTGCTTGCCAAACCCTACCTTGACCAGCAAGGTCGCCAGATCTATCCGCAGTTGAGAACATTTGAGGCATTTTTGGCAGGTTCCTGAAACCAGTTGGGGATTCTGATGATCTAACCCGTCGGTTGGACGAAATTTGGCACGATATCTCTCAGAAGGACATCCAACAATCCTATCAATCAATGCCAAACTGAATAACTGTTTGCATAAGGGTCAGAGGTGGACCAACTCGTTATTAATTTGCTTCGTTTGCGAAGCACTTTCTGTTGAATAAATCTTCCAATTTTTCTGAAATTGTTATTAGTTGTTTGTACATCTACAGATTTCGGGTCATCCGGATAATTCCTTCATGGTGCATAGTTCTTTCTTTGTTTCAGAGGTTATATACACGTATGAAGAAATTATCAGTGAAATTAATTAGAATTTGACTTTAACGTAAATGAAGTTATGGAGCTAGAATCATAGTTTTAAAAATACCACTTTTACACGTCACTGATTACTAGGAATAGACTTACAACTAAAGATATACTATGAGACGAGAAATTCAAAGGTTTTCTCTGTTGTCGTCATCAGGAAAAATGAGACTGGTATCCTGTGGACCACAGAGTGGAATGATAGATCCCTTAATCGGGTAGATAGGTTAGAGAATTTGAAAGGCATGTGGATAGCTTGAATTTAGATATAGTGGGAATTAGTCAAGTGCTGTGGCAGGAAGAAAGGGACTTTCGGTCAGGTTAGTACAGAGTTATCATCAGACAGGGCTAATGCCGCGTAAGCCTAAATGAACAATAAAATAGGAATGCAGCCGAGCTACTGAGAACAGCATAGTCAACGTATTTGGTAGGCAAGATAGACTTGAAGCCAACACTGTGGTAAGGTTTACATTCCAACTAGCTCCGCACACGATGAAGAGATTGAAAGAACGTATGACGAGATAAAGAATGTTATTCAGACAGTTAGACGCAATAAAATTTTAATTGTGATGCATGACTGGGTTTCGATTGTAGCAAAAGGAAGAGAAGGGAAAACAGCAAGAGAACGTGGACTGGGGCAAAGGAATGAGAGATGAAGCTCTCTGGTAGACTTTTGTATAGGGCGTAACTTAAAGGTCGCAAACAGTTGGTTTAAGAATCGTAAAGAAAAGGTTGTTCGTGTGGCAAAAAAGTGGGGACAATGGATGATTTAAAACTGTTTATATAGTGGCAAGACAGAGCTTTCGAAAGCAGATTTTAAATTGTAAGGCTTTCCAGGGACAGATGTGGACTCCGACCATCATTAGTTATGAACTGCAGACTAAAACTGAAGAAACCGCGAAAAGGTAGGAAATTAATAAGATGGGATCTGGATAAATTGAAATAACTGGTTATAGTCGAGAGTTCCAGAAAGAACATTTGGCAATGTTGGACTGAAAGACGGAAAAGAAATACAACAGAAAACGAACGGGTAGCTTTGAGAGATGAAATAGCGAAGACAACACGGGATTACATGGGTGAAACGTCAAGACCTAGTAAAATTCTGGGATAGTTCGGAGATATTGACTTTCATTGACAAAAGGAGAAAATATGAAAATGCAGCAAATGAAGCAGGCTGAAGGGAATACAGGTGTCCGATAAATGAAACTTACGGAATGTGCGAAATGGCTAAGAAGCAATGGATAGAGGACAAATGCAAGGTTGTAGAAACATGCATAACGAGAGGAAATATAGATGCTGCATATAGGAAAACAAAAGGGAGCTTTGGAGGAAAGAGCAATAGCTTTATGAATATCAATTCAGACGGCTAGCCAGTACTAACACCGAGGAAATTAGATTAGGAAATGAGACACTAAAATCAGTAGAAGAGATTCGTTATTTGGGCAGCAGAATAGCTAATGACGGCCGAAGTAGGGAAGATATGAAGGGCAGACTGCTAATAAGAAGAAAAGTATTCCTGAAAAAGAGGAATTTGTTGACATCTAACATAAATTCAAGCGTTAAGAAGTCTATTTTTGTAAGCGTTTGTCTCGAGTGTGCCTTGTATGGTAGTGAAACGTGGACTATATGCTTTTCAGACAAGAAAAGATACTAGCTTTTGAAATGTGGTGCTGCAGAAGAATGCTGAATGTTGAATAATAAATGAGGAAGTACTGAAACGAAGTGGGAGAAAATGAAATTTATGGCTCAACTTGACTAAAAGAAGGGATCATTTGATAAGATATGTCCTAAGTCATGAAAAAATGTCAGTTTGGCAAGTGAGGGGAGTAAATGTTGTAGAGGGAGTCCAAGGCTTGAATATAGTAAACAGGTACTAATGGATGTAGATTTCCGATGCCATGCAGAGCGCTCAGAACTCTACTGAACTGTAACTCTATTGAACTGTCGGGGAATGCATGACGCAGATGCCCAGAACCAGCCTAAACTCAACTGCCATTGTTCGTAACCTCAGCTGTAACACATTAACAGTGCAAAATAACAACGACAAGGCATAAAACGTGACTAACCTGTTCCTTTTGTCTTAGCCGTCAGAATAGCACTTCGTGGGCTGTCTCCAATTCTGTTGTGTGCAGAAATAAATATGTGATATGTAGACCCACAGCTGAGATTCTCCAGCGTGTGAAATGCCTTTTCAGCCTCCAGATGCACTTCTTCCAAGTTTCCGTGGTCCCTTTTGTAGTTTAATACATAACCTGGACAGTAATTGTGACAATATTTGGGAAATTCAGAAACATCTATAGCATTATAATTATTTTATTACATGTACTGGGGTGTTGTGTGCTGTCCTTAGGTTAGTTAGGTTTAAGTAGTTCTAGGGGACTGATGACCATAGATGTTAAGTCCCATAGTGCTCAGAGCCATTTGAACCATTTTTTTTTACATGTACTGGTGATGTATAAAACACACGCGCATGCACACCCGCCTTTCCACTCGTCCACCCGCCTGCACACACACACACACACACACACACACACACACACACACATACACACACACACACACACACACACACACAAACACAAATGCTTTCTGAAAATACCAATATACGTACAGAGCTACATCTATATAAACAAAAAGCAAATGTTACTTCAAAATCGTGTATCTCTGAAAGTTCTTCACCAATTTCTTTGAAATTTTGTCACAACGTTGCATTCGAAGACGTACATGTTTTTATATACCTACTGCAGTGTATATACAGAGTGAGTCAGGAGGAAAGTTACGTGCTTTGAGGGGTTATAGTATTAGTGATTCTGAACAAAAAAAATCATATGGACGTTTGCTCTATTCCGAATGGTTTCCGATATAGAACATATTTAATATCACTTTTGTACGTTTTTCTTGAATAACTCGAAAACCGCACCCTCCAGTGAATTAAACTATATTAAAATTTCTACAAAAAAGTTCCTATTCATTTTTTTCTCTAGAACTAACGGTTTGTGCGGGGAGAGCGCGAGACTGTTGAAGAACTCGCTCGACGCGCATGCGCTGTAGCTTATGTAGTTTTTGTTGGCCAGTTTCGGGTAGTTTCCCGACTTGATAGACCACAAGTGTCCCGTATCAAACTGTTCGTCTCAACTTGTTACCTCAATATGCTACATCAAATTGGCCTACAAAAACTACATAAACTGCAGCGCATGTGCGTCGGGCGAGAAACCATTCGGAACAGGGCATAAGTCCACATGAAGTTTTCTGTTCAGGATCACTAATACTACCATACCTCAAAGCATGTACCTTTCCTCCTTACTCACCCTGTATATATAACAGGGGAACATTGTTATCAAAAACCTCGTATTCGTTTGTTCAAAATCTTAAATCTTCGAATGTTCTCCACTAGTTGCTTTGAAATTGTGAGAGAGGGTGCTGGAGGACATGGAAAGAGAGGGGGGAGGAGAGGATGGATAGAGGAAAGTGAGCTGAGGTGACAGAGAGAAAGATGGGGAGAGAGAAGCGGTCACGCGGTTCCAGACTGTGGCGCCTAGAACCGCTAGGCCATCCCGGCCGATGGACGGAGAGAGAGAAGGGAAAACAACGGGGGAGGGATGGACAGAGAGAATGGGAGAGAAAGGGTCAGGATAAGATGGGGAGGAAAATAATGGAAGAGAGAGGGGAAGGAGGTGATAGACGGAGGTTGGGGACAGGAGGAGGAGAGTAACAGAGACGGGAGAGAGGAGATTAGGACATATATACAGTTCCCATACGTATTAAAAACGTGTGCTTTCTCCTTTCTTTCTTTTTCAATTAACCAGACTGAGTCACAGCAACGCGTAGTCGGTAACAGCTAGTCTCTGAATAAATAAGACAGTCAAAATAATAAATGCTAAGATTTTCTAGGTATGTTCTGTGTGCTTTTATAGGTACTTGCTAGCGAAATGTACAGGTTCTTTTCTTCCCAAGACAGATGCAGAGCTGTAATGGAGTGAGAAAAAAATGCTTCCCTGTGTCAATTTTCGCAGGGCCTTATAAGATGAATTTTATCTTAATGACATCGACAGCAACACAACATAGATTCTGCTCAGTGAAAAGGAACTTGAAATTTCCTGTTACTTTTGTGAGACATTAAGCGTCCTTCTTCGAGTTACACTTGGCTAACACTTCTTTAAGCACTGTATGGGAAGAAGCGCACTTTTATGCAGTTTCATTAGTTTTTTAGTGGAATTAAAAATTTTGAGTGTTAAGTCCCAGAATTTGAAATCTAACTTGAAGGTTCCTTTCTACGTGTGCCTTTTATTACGTACACTAATTCCTTGCCGTATTTTAGAGCGTTGCATGGTAATATGTTCTTGACAGTAGTACACATTATTACAAAAAAATGAAATTTTTATAGTGTTGTTTTCGGCTTTTCATTTTATCACCAGTTTTTTGTGACTTATGTGGTGAGTTCTTCCATGAGCAAGTGGCTTTCTCTCTGATAGTTCCTGGAATTAAAATATGAACGAAATTTTAGATAGTTGGGAGTTTTCAGCATTACTCTTGCATTCTTATAATTTCCTTAGGCTACGTTTCCTACATGTGTTACAGACCTGAAGATGGTTGCAGATACCAACCGAAACTAGTTAGCGAACTTTAATTGTGATTGCAAAATTGCGGTGTAAGCATTAAAAGTTTTTTTACTTTAAAAAGTTTTTATTTAATGAAATGAACATAGTTGACATTCAAGAAATTTTCAAAACAGACCATTAATTTGGACCATGAACACCGAATGAAAAATGGTGCGCTACATTTATTACAAAGGTTTACAGCATCAAGGTCGAAGACGGACTCCATGGGAGTTACAAATAGTGCCGGACGTCCAGCTTCGTATCCACTTTTCAACAATGCATGTAGAATCATATTGGTGTAACAGGATGTTGAGAACTGATGAAATGTGATGGCGTACAACCGAATACGAAACAGTCTGTCGTAGAGCTTATACTGAAACTGGCTATCCTTTAAGCCGTAGCAGCAGGCAGGGCGATAACATGCTCTATAGGCACGAAAAAACAAACATCCAGGGGTTGAATTTGTCCAGTGGTCGTAACGTCAAAAACTTTTCAGAAGGAATAATTTGCTCTAACGAAGTATAATTTTTACACCCAGACCAGGAATCAAGCAAAAGTGAGTTATTTTGACCACCTATTGGCCAAAAGCAGTGCTCCATAGTTGTAGTTCTCTTACTCCCTTTTTCCCACTCTTGCTTGCTGTGACGTAAATATTCCCTACTGTCCTTGCAAGATCCCGCACAAGAAAAAGTATCGTAGGGGATGGAGCACCTCCAACTTCTCGCAGCACAATAAATAACTTTCCAGCCAATGTACCATCAACATTAATAATCGGCATAATTGTATACGAGTGCTTTAAGGCGTTGATGTTAGCTGATGTTGATACAACTCTTTTCGTACATGTAATTTCCAGGGTTCCTTTCACATGGGTTTCCCCTTCGAATCCCGACTGGTCGGAACTGAAAACGTTTTGTTTGAAATTTCGGTAACTTACGTATTCCAATTCCGTAGCAATGTCTGAAGTTATGCAGCTATCCACTGCTTCCCTTGCGGTCATCGTAATCTATGTCAAGCGCAATTTGATGTGCATAACATAGTAGGTCACTATCATTCTCGTTCTGTAAATTGTATCGAATATCCCTGAAACGGGCAAACAATAGTTTTTGTAACAAGCGCTGCCTGTCCTCCCTTGGAAATCATTAGTTTTTCTTATGCAATACACGATCACATTGATGCACCCTTATTCGAAAACTGTTCATAATTACATTTTTTACTATGCTGCGGATGATATTCCATGTAAGGAACTACGTTTAGTACTCGCTCCTTGGACAACGATTGTCTACATCTACATCTACATGGATACTCTGCAAATCACATTTAAGTACGTGGCGGAGGGTTTATCGAACCACCTTCACAGTTCTCTATTATTCCAATCTCTCCAATCTCGTGTAAGGCGCGGAAAGAAAGAACACCTATATCTTTCTGTACGAGCTATGATTTACCTTATTTTATCGTGGTGGTCGTTTCTCCCTGTAGAGGTCGGTGTTAACAAAATACTTTCGCTTTCGGAGGAGAAAGTTGGTGATTGGAATTTCGTGAGAAGATTCCGTCGCAACGAAAAACGCCTTTCTTTTAATGCTGTCCAGCCCAAATCCTGTATCATTTCAGTGACACACTCTCCCATATTTCGTGATAATACAAAACGTGCTGCCTTTCTCTGAACTTTTTCGATGTACTCCGTCAGCCATATCTGGTAAGGAACCCACACCACACAGCAGTATTCTAAAAGAGAACGTGCAAGCGTAGTGTAGGCAGTCTCCTTAGTAGATCGGTTACATTTTCTAAGTGTCCTGCCAATAAAACGCAGTATTTGGTTAGCTTCCCCACAACATTTTCTATGTTTTCCTTCCAATTTAAGTTGTTCGTAAGTGTAATTCCTAGATATTTAGTCCTTCATATTTGACTGTGTAACCGAAGTTTAAGGAATTACTTGTCGCACTTATGTGGATGACCTCACACTTTTCGTTATTTAGGGTCAACTGCCAATTTTCGCACCATTCAGATATCTTTTCTAAATCGTTTTGCAGTTTGTTTTGATCTTCTGATGAATTTATTAATCGAAAAAAGACAGTGTCATCTGCAAACAACCGAAGACGGCTTCTCAGATTGTCTCCCGCATCGTTTAAATAGACAAGGAACAGCAAAGGGCCTATAACACTACCTTAGAGAACGCCAGAAATCACTTCTCTTTTACACGATGACTTTCCGTCAATTACTAGGAACTTGACCTCTCTGACAGGAAGTCACAAATCCAGTCACATAACTTAGACGATATTCCATAAGCACGCAATTTCACTACGAGCCGCTTGTGTGGTATAGTGTCAAAAGCCTTCAGGAAATCCAGAAATACGGAATCGATTTGAAATCCCTTGTGATTAGCACCCAGCACTTCATGCGAGTAAAGAGCTAGCTGCGTTTCACAAGAACGATGTTTTCTAAACCCATGTTGACTGTGTGTCAATAGACCGTTTTCTTCGAGATAATTCATAATGTTCGAACACTATATATGTCCCAAAATATTTTCTAAACCCATGTTGACTGTGTGTCAATAGACCGTTTTCTTCGAGACAATTCATAATGTTCGAACACTATATATGTCCCAAAATCCTGCTGCATACTGACGTTAATGATATGGGCCTGTAATTAAGTGGATTACTCCTATTACCTTTCTTGAATATTGGTGTGACCTGTGAAAATTTCCAGAGTTTGGGTGAGTATCTTTCGTCGAGCGAACGATTGTACTAGCGTTGTCTATAAAGTAAGTTCCGATCGGTCGCGAAATGAAAACCACGGTGAAAATCTGAAACGTTTTACTTGCAACAGTTATGTAGACCTTCCACCTACTTCTCTAGATAGTCGCCGCTCCGACTTCGAGTTTTATCGTAGTGGTGTATCAACTTTCCACTATCCACGTCATAGAAAGCAGCCGCCTGTGCTTTCGGCCAGTTATCTGCACTGGTCTGCAGCTCGTTGTCTGTGAAAAAATATTGTCTTCATAGCCAGCGGTTCTCGTGAGCAGAGATGGGACTCAGGGGGAGCCAATTACGGACTGTATTGTGAGTGATCAAAAACTTCTCATCGGAAACGGTGCAGGAGCGCCTTCATTGCCCCTGCAGTGTGCGGCCGAGAATTGGCATGAAGAAGGAACTGCTCGACAGTTGTGTGATGTGGGCTGCATGACACAGGCGACATCTCTAACCTGGCCGTTATACGTGCCGGGAGACGCTATTCCCTACGCATCTTACGTGATCACTGTTCACTCAAAACTGAAAAGAGCGACGCGACACGATCGACGGCCGTACTAGAGACACTGACCAACACTGTGCAAAGGTTTACCTGATTTTCCCAGTGGTTTCCATTTCGCGACCGATCGGAACTTTCTTTCTGGACAGCCCTCGTATATAATTGTCAAGTATGGAGCTAATGCATCAGCATGCTCTGGACCAGAAGACCTGCTTTTATTAAGTGATTCACTACTCCGAGGATATTTACTTCTACGTTACTCATGTTGGCAGCTGTTCTTCATTCGAATTTTGGAATATTTATTTCGTCTTCTTTTGTGAAGGCATTTCGGAAGGCTATGTTTAATACCTCTGCTTTGGCAGCACTGTCTTCGATAGTATCTCCATTGCTGTCATGCAGAGAAGGCATTGCTAGTTTCTTGCCGCTAACATACTTCACATACGACCAGAATCTCTTTGGGTTTTCTGCCAAGTTTCGAGAGAAAGTTTCGTTGTGGAAACTATTATAAGCATCTCGCATTGAAATCCGCGCAAAATTTCGAGCTTCTGTAAAAGATGCTTGAAATTTACTTTACTTCGTTTCGCTGGAGACGGCAATTGTGGCTCCCTGTCCGTCAAAGATGACGAAACGTATGGCTCGACACCTGTTTGAGTACCACTTTCACGTTTTAAGCAGATGTCGTCATCGCTATACTGCTCATGGACATTGTCCGCACTGTCGCGCGTGTACGACACGACACATTCCACTGACTCGTCTTACAGAAACGCTAATATTTCATCTGCCACTTCTTTCGCATCATGCAAAATTCCTCGGATGAGTACGAAACATTACAGCGTCGATGGATGGGTATTTTGTTTTTGTTTGGTTAATGTTTTTAGCGCTGATATCAACGGAGATATGGAAGCTTTTTCAACCTGAACCGTACACTTTTTATAACTGCATTCGATAACTCTTGAGAAGACAGTTACAGCGTTTGTTGATGTTGACGTTGAAACCTGTCGTAAAAAATCGAGAGGTGTAATAGTGTTTGATAGCACGGTGGCCGCTATCGCCATTAGCGGGGCAAGCACCGTCAAGCAGAGCTCTCGTGCTGCGCTGTTTCAGAATGTCCACACATTCGCCTGTTTAAAATGGTTCAAATGGCTCTGAGAACTATGGGACGTAACATCTGTGGTCATCAGTCCCGTAGAACTTAGAACTACTTAAACCTAACTAACCTAAGGACGGCACACAACACCCAGTCATCACGAGGCAGAGAAAATCCCTGGCCCCGCCGGGAATCGGACCCGGGAACCCGGGCGTGGGAAGCGAGAACGCTACCGCACGACCACGAGCTACGGACTTCGCCTGTTTACTTGTTTGCAATGTAGGCCGCTCATTTCAGCTTCAAAATTCGTTCTTGCAGATATGTACACCAACGGGAAGAAGTTGAGTATACTACTTTTATATGATGAATGTAGAAGAAATGCCGTAAAAGACAACGGTATAGGGGGCTCTCTATCTGGATCACCATTGTCCAACGCGCCAGGAAATTGCACGAATTATCAAGTCGTTAGTGCGGACAGTCTACTTGAACGTAAAAAAAGGGACAAGAAAGAAGACTGCAATTGACAGAGAATACGAAAAAGCCGTTCTGGCTACGACGCTAGTCAATCCGGACAGTGGTACGAGACATACTGCCAAGGAATGTGGAATCAGCCAGACGAGTGTCATTCGCATCTTGCATCGACAGAATTTCTTTCCCTATCATCTGTCACTAAATCAGGCACTCATCGACAGTGAGTTTGTACGTCGTACAGAATTTGTCGGTCTGCCTTTCAGCAAATGAGAGACGACCCGACGTTTTTCCAGCGTGTGCTCTTTTACCGACGGAGCAACGTGTAATAACCACGTTAAGGTAAATTTGTACATCATGCACTGCTGGGCAGCCTACAGTCCACATTGGCTTCGTCAAGTGCAACATCAGCGTGGAGAGTAAACGTATAGTGCGACATCAAAAGAAATTACATTGTGGGACCTTACTTCATCTCAGGCGCTATAAATGGACATTTGGACGTACACTTCTTGACGAACTTTCTGCTCATTCTTCTACACTCATGCTCATAAATTAAGAATAATGCTGATACATGGTGAAACAACGATCTGGTGTGCGGTTTGCGGGTTTAAATCTCACCGCGGTATGACCGTGCGGCGCACTTGACCTGCGGTCGTCGCATGGTGGCGCTGGCAGCAGTCCACACACGCAGAGGTGTGTTGGTGCATGTCAGGGTACGGGGCAGCGAGTAAGTGTGCAGACGTTTTCAGGCGTCCTAATGGTGATTGTGTGTTCAAAATGGCTCAAAGAGCACATATTGATGACGTTATAAGGTGTAGAATACTAGGGCGACTGGAGGCTGGTCAAACACAGCAGGTCGTAGCGCGGGCCATCCGCGTGCCACAAGGTATGATCTCAAGATTATGGCAACGATTCCAGCAGACAGGTAACGTGTCCAGGCGCTACAGTAAGGGACGTACACAGTGTACAACACCACAAGAAGACCGATATCTCACCATCAGTGCCCGCAGGCGGCCACGGAGTACTGCAGGTAGCCTTGCGCGGGACCTTACCGCAGCAACTGGAACAGTTGTCTCCAGACACACAGTCTATAGACGACTGAACAGACATGGTTTATTCGCCCGCAGACCTGAAAGGTGCATTCCACTGATCCCTGGTCACAGGAGAGCCCGTAAAGCCTGGTGTCAAGAACACAGTACATGGTCACTGGAACAGTGGTCCCAGGTTATGTTCACGGACGAGTCCAGGTATAGTCTGAACGGTGATTCTCGCTGGCTTTTCATCTGGCGTGAACCAGGAACCAGATACCAACACCTTAATGTCCTTGAAAGGGACCTGTATGGAGGTCGTGGTTCGATGGTGCGGGGTGGGATTATGATTGGTGCACGTACACTACTGCATGTCTTTGACAGAGGAACTGTAACAGGTCAGGTGTATCGTGACGTCATTTTGGACCAGTATGTCCATCTTTTCAAGGGTGCAGTGGGTCCCACCTTCCTCCTGATGGATGATAACGCATGGCCCTACCGAGCTGCCAAAGTTGAGGAGTACCTTGAAACAGAAGATATCAGGCGAATGGAGTGGCCTGCCTATTCTCCAGACCTGAACCCCATCGAGCACGTCTGGGATGCTCTCGGTGGAAGTATCGCTGCACGTCTTCAAACCCCTACGACACTTCAGGAGCTCCGACAGGTACTGGTACAAGAATGGGAGACTATACCTCAGCAGCTGTTCGACCACTTGATCCAGAGTATGCCAACCCGTTGTGCATCCTGTGTACGTGTTCATGGTGATTATATCATATACATATGTCGGGGTACATGCACTGGAAACAGTGGCGTTTTGTACTACATGTGTCTCGGGACGGTTTTCTCAACTTGTCACCAATACCGTGGACTTACAGATCTGTATTGTGTGTGTTCCCTATGTGCCTATGCTATTAGTACCAGTTTTGTGTAGTGCCACGTTGTGTGGCACCACATTCTGCAATTATCCTTAAGTTATGAGCATGAGTGTAGAAGAAGTACCACTTGATATTCGCCATAGTAAGTGTTTGAATCACGGCAGTCGTCGAGCTCACTCGTCCCGTGTTGCAAGGCAAATACTGAATGAGAACTTTTCTAAACGTTGGATAGGACGAAATTGCGCTTTCAAATAGTCTCCGAGGTCCCCCAGTTTGACTCCTCTTGATTTCTTTCTTTGTCGAGCACTCAAAGATGCAGTCTATGACGAGACCTCAACTACACAACCTCTAGTACATGCTCTATCATATTATCCGCTGTAATTACAAGTGTCCATCGTTCTTTCGAACGGCGACTGCAAATGTGCCTTTCAGCCCTTGGTCAACAGTTTGGACATATGCTTAAATAAAGGATAAAGATATTTTCATACACAAAATTAGCAGGTGAACTTGCGTCTAGGTCGTAAGTTGGTTCAAGGGCAAGCAGAGTTTTATTCTAGCAGCGCAGGCCTACCTTACGGTATACAACTACGTAGCCTCGTCTGAGACGACTACTTGGCAGAGTTTGGAGCGCTAATGCCAATTCCGACCGCCGTGCTCTCCAATTCTATTACATTTCTCGATTTTTTTGCCACATGTTTCAAAATCAACATTTACAAACGCTTTATCGCTGTGGTTGTCTTCTCAACAGCTATCGACTGCAGTTATAAATAAGTATACACTTCCACTTAAAAAATACATACTTACTTCAATATCTCAGATGATCCAGAGCTAAAAACATTGACCAAACAAAAATATTCGTGAACCTCGACGCTCTAACATTTGCCGAAAATCGCGTTTCGATATGTATAATCGTTCGCGAAATAAAAGGGTTGTTACGTATCGGTTAGCAGCATTGTTAAGTTTCAGTTGTTTTTTAATGCTACTGACTTTAATTACTATCTCGTTAAACTTTACTCTGGTACAGCATAGATTCTTCCTCTGTGAAAGGATGTTTGAAACATTTACTTTGATTTTTGGTTTAATATTTACTAGTCTATCTAGATACAATATTTTCTGCAGGCTATCCCTTACAAAACTCTTCTTACTAACAAAACGTGGACTGTGGCGCCATCAAACATATCTCAATGAAATGCTGCAAATTTTGGAGAACAGGCGTTTAAAGAAGAATCGTTACTTGTATGTAATGTATTTGACTTTATTTTTACGGGTGGTGTAATTATGGCTAATTTTGATCTATTAAAGAATACACAGGTGTTTATTTATCTGAAGAAGAGGATTTAATATGTCTTAATCTCTCTTTCGTGTGGCGCTTCCGTCACCGCCTGGTGCAGATCCTCTTAGTTGACTTCTTTTAGGCGACTTGCGTGTTGGCGATCATGAAGTGCTGATGAGGATAACAAAACACCCATTCCTCGAACGAAGAATACCCCCAACCCGGTCGGAAATTGAACACGGGACCTTTCGGCTGGCATCCAACCACGTTGACTCCGCAGGTACCAAGGTGGGCGCACTTTTAATCATTTTTTGAATTGTTGTCTAATCTGGTGTCTGTATCTGCATTCGAACAACTACACATTCTTACATTACAATTACTTTCTGAGGGAAAGGTGATCTTTCAACGTTATAATTTATCACCTGTATACATTCATTTGAAGAAGTACGTACCTATAATGGGTGCACCTCCATCCATACGAGCTGTCCATTGCAGTTTAATACTGTGATGGTCTGAACCCAGAACTTCAAGTAAAGGAGCTTCAGGAGGCAAAATTACAATGATCTTGTAGTTTATTCTGTCTTCTCCAAACAGATTTTTTGCAATACATGAGTAGTTTCCTTCGTACTCTTTCTTCAGCTCTGAAAAAGTGGATAGGAAGCAATACGTTAATCTAACATCGACACTTGGGCGCATGCTAAAATTAAAATAAAAAGGTATTTACGTTAACATCTAGGGGAAGAGAGTGAAAAAGTAACATCAAGTGCAACAAAAGTACTCGTAACCAATGAAAGCCAATTGTCTTTTTGTAGTGAACATTTGTAACACATGCGTTACCATTTCTTGTTTATATGGATTGCTTGGATAGATATTTGCTAGGGTAAAGTTCCAAGCTGGCTTGAAGACTAGCAATAATGTTCATAGCATAATAAAAGTGTATCAACACAATAATTTTTAGAGTGTTTGAAAGGAAAATGCATGACGGGTAGCAGAACTTCAGAGATGTTAAGCCCTGCTGTGGCGTTTCGAGAATAACATAGCAAGAAAGTTCAGAACGTTTTTTTCAAACCCAAGGTAAAACCACACAAATATCAACAGCACTAGTGGTTACTGTACGTCCAAGTATGTCTGATTCGATACATTGTCACAAATGTTAGTGTTGTCAGCTGAATCTGCAAATGGAGCTATGTGATTGTCATATACAGTCTGCAGGTCTTGATATGATCTCCCTTCGTATAGAATTATTATTTATTATTCGGTTGTCGAGTGTTCATAATGTCCAGTTAGATGGATGTGTAACAATTAGTGTATTGCCTCTGGCGATTTCTAATGATACAATGTACATGGTAGTTTTTGGTAGAATAAACAAAACTTTACGTGTCAACAAACGTGTCAACAAACACTAATGTCCTTACTGTAGTAAGGCAGTGACACAAGTACACATGATTTCCACCATTTCGTTGTGCAACTCGCTGCTTAGCTGGGAGTCTCATAGTTACGTCTTAGAAATCTGTGTTTGTCACGCTAGCCGACTTGTGACAGTCTCTGTTTGAGTTATTAAGGGTCTTCCATGAACTTGAGTTATGAGCAGTATAGAGCAGCTGCTGACAATTCGTCATGTCAGATTTATGGCCAACGACGAATACTCATCCAGCAGATACGTACGGAAATACATAGCGTTCACATAACGTTCCTTCAATCTCTGTCTTTGCCTTGTATAGACTTTTGTTATTTCCGCACCTACGTGGGCAAATTGTTGGTCTTTTAATTGTGAGTGCCTCTGTAACTAAGGTAGCCGAAGTATTTGATGCTCCAAGAGCATATTGTCGAAGTTTTATACAGCATACAGGGCATGCGGAAAAGCATCATCCGCTAAGTCACAACGTGGATGGAAGGGTGTGTTAAGTAATCATCACGGACTGTCATTAAAGAGGATTGTGACGAAAAATAAGAAGACGGGAGCTGGTAACATCACAGCAGAACTAGATGGCGCACTCTCGAATATTTTAAGCACCAAAACAAAGCCAAGTGAGCTCCATAAGGAGGAAACTGTAAGTAAGCCTTGAATTCAAAAGTCTCTCAAAAGTGATGCAAATGCCTGTGACACGAAATTCTGGACTATGGAGCAATGGAGGAAAGTCGTTTCGTCGGATTAATCGTTTCACGCTGTTTCAAATTTCTGGTCGAGTTTACGTCCCAAGAGTGATACATGGCGACGGTTCGGTGACGATTTCACCAACCATATGATGGTATTCCATGGGTACTGCATACGCGGAGCTGTCATTTGAGCACAAATCGGTAGTTGGAGATACACGCATGGGACATTCCATTTTGGTAGTCGTTTGGGATTTCATTATTTTGCATCCCACAGTGGAAAGACTGTGCCGAGAGTATCAGATTTCAGGCATTACTTCTCACCACCGACAACACAGTGGCCGACGTCCTCCACTTAACGACCGATAGCAGCGGTGTTTGCGTAGGGTTGTGAGTGCCAACAGGCAAGCAACACTGCGTGAGACAGTCGTAGATATCAGTGTGCGACGTACGACGAACGTATCCGTTAGGACAGCGGGGCGAAATTTGGCGTTAATGGACTAATGCAGCGGACAACCGACACGAGCGGCTTTGCTAACAGCACGACATCGCCTGCAGCGCCTCTCCTGGGCCCGTGACTATATCGACTGGACGCTAGACGATCGGAAAGTTAGGGCCTGGTTAGACGAGTCCAGGTTTCAGTTGGTGAGAGCTCATGGTAGGCTTCGAATATGGGGCAGACCCCACGAAGCCTGTGACCTAAGCTGTCAACAAAGCACTGTGCAAGCTGGTGGTGCCTCCGTAAGAGCGTCGGCTGTCTTTGCACGGAATGGACTGGGTCCTCTGGTCCAACTGAACGGATCATTGACTAGAGATGATTACGTTCGGCTACCTGGAGACCATTTTCAACCACTCATGGACTTCATACTTGCAAACAACGATGTCATGTCAGCGGACCACAATTGTTCGCGATTGGTTTGAAGAATATTCTTACATTTCGAGCGAATGGCTTGGCCACCTAGATTTCCCGATATGAACTCCATCGAAGATATATGGGACATAATCGAAAAGTCATTTCGTGCACAAAATCCTGCACCGGCAACATTTTCACAATTGTGGGGGGCTGTAGAGGCAGCATGGCACAGTATTTCTACAGATTTATACGACTTATTGAGTCCATGTGACGTCAATTTGCTGTACTGCGATGGGCAAAAGGAGGTTCGACACGATATTAGGATGTATCTCATGACTTTTGTCACGTCAGTGTTTACATCGGTAACTTCAGTTTCTTTCTCACCGTGTAGAGTGGCACACAAGAGCCTCTTGAAGGGATGTACTAGAACAAAAAGTGGAAGAGCGAACAAACAAAATAACAAAAGTGTCATGGAGCAACACTCGCAATTAGATGACTTACTGGTGATAAGAAGAGAGCTCTGTGAGATGCTGAATCTGGGGTCGGCTTTGAGGTTCTCCTTCCTGTGTTGCCACGACACGTTTGGGGTGGGGTTTCCCACTGCCGTACACTCAAGCGTCACACCGGTGTCCAGGGCTTCGCGTAGAACTTGAGAAAAGGACGCAATGCGCGCCGGAGCTGAAAATGAAAACATAAACAACAGTTTAAAAGTATCTGTATTTTTTATGTCTTCCATTTTTAAATGGAATGGCAAACTTTGAGCAGAAAAGCTGGAAATAACTCTACGTTATACTCAGTTTCCTCCGTTACGACTAGCCCCTGAAATACGCTAAAAAGTTGGAAATAACTCTACGTTATCCCGAGTTTGTCATTTACGACTTCCCACTGTAGCCCCTGATATACGCTTAAAAGCTGGAAATAATTCTACTTTATTCTGAGTTTCTCATTTACGACTTTCATTTACGGCTTTCCTCTGTAGCAACTGGAATGCGTCGAAAGAAAGTTCTTCTCTCTGCGGAAGGCTCATCGGTGAGGAAAACCTTGCTTCCAGGGTACATTTGGCTTTCATGTTCTCCAGGCATCACTAAATTACTTAACAGGCTCATTACTTTAGGAAACAATATTTATAAAATGTTTCGTTTTACTTTGTGAAATTAACTGATGCAATAGACATTATAAATATTAAATTACAGGAATCAGTGTCTTGGTCACATATTAGTTTGTCAAAATTCATGACCTGCAGCAGCTTTGTAACCATCGTCAGATCCAACAAGTACAGCATCGACACGTTGGCACGTAGTCAAAACATCATGAATTTCAATAGACAAATATGTTGCCAAGCCAGCGATATCCGTAATTTCATCTGTTAGGAAAGTCACCGGCTTCGTCTGGTGGGCCAGGCGACCTAATTTACCTATAAACAATTATATAATATATGGCTGAGACAGCCTAATTCTTTACATTCTTTGCGCCTAACTAGAGTTGTGCTCTACCAAAACTATGGTTCGGTTGTTTTGGTACACCATATGAATGATTAGTAAGTGGTGTGATTACCGGCAGTATTGGTAGACCTGGCGGGGAAAGAAACGTAAATGAAAGTGTAGGAGAGAAAATGGCAGCCGATAACTTCTATTTGTTTTTTGGTTTCTTTGGTTGTTAGTTTTGCACATAATTAGAACTGCACAACATTCAGTGTTATTCCATTGTGTATTGCAAATCCTTACAGAATATAAATTGCGTTTTATAAATAATGAAAATTAGTTGATCGCGTAACTTCTGCACTTTCATGTAACCGAAGCAATTACTTTTGGTGCAAGTCCAGTTTACAGGCGCGAACATAAAAAATATATAATTATAGTTGATATTTTGCACTCAATAAAACGTTCTTCAACATGATCAAAGGCAAGAGTTTCCTGTTATTATTGAAAGTTGTTTCTGAATAACAGAAAGACTATATGTAAGTTCGAGGAAGTATTGAAGCGACGAAACTTCATGACAGATTAAAACTGTGCCCTGTGCTGACACTCAAGCTCAAGACCTTTCCCTTTCGCGGACAAGTGCTCTACCATCTGAGGCACCCAAGCACGACTTACGACCTCACAGCTTTACTTCCGCCTGATACCACATCTCCTACCTTCGAAACTTCACAGTATCTCTCGCAGGAGGTCGTAGAGCACTTGCCCACGAAAGGCAAAGGTCCTGGGTTCGAGTCCCGGTCCGGCACACAGTTTTAATCTTCCAGAAAGTTTCATATCAGCGCACACTCCGCTGCAGCGTGGAAATCTGATTCTACAGAAGCGACATTTGATATACTTTTGTTTTGCGCTTTTTTACCTTTGTAGTTAGGAAATGAATTTTTCTAGTGCTATATGATAAATCTGTATTGTTTCATTTATTTTTACTTCAACATCCGTCTGCTTCACGTCACAAATCAACCTGAATTAAACATTGACAATTTCAGTTTCGCTATAAATATTGATTTATTCTCATTTAACAGACAGGAGGATATTCTCACTCAGTTACTAGACGGTTGACCACTTCTAGTTTTTAGGGGAATCTAGTAAGACACAGATCGCATACGGAAGGAAAGCAGACATCATGAGGAAACCCCTGATAGGTATGCAACACAACCATCTTACAGCAATTGCGGGTATGACAGTTAACGAAAGCTGCTAAAGAAAAGTACTGTAGTTTATGCTTACTTATGGTCTATGGCAGCCAAAGATAGTTTTACAACTCTGGGCCTAACATACAGGACCGTACCCATGGCGAGACAGGCCCCCACCAAGGGCGCAAAAATTCTCTGCAAAAAGGGAACTAAAGAGGATTTTAAATTGGCCCGGAGAAGTACGTGAGTTCCCCTCCACTCATGCTCTTATCTTCTGCCTACGAGAAAAGACCTTTCTATTGGTTTACAACAGGAAATACATGTTACTACTGTGCCACTGCATCATACTGTTCAAGTACAAACAAATGAGCAAACGCCTGTCGCCAATATGATTTATGGTGCAACAGTGTGCTTGGTTGAGACGACTGTCGGCTGCACAGCTCACGTTCACAGTGGAGTTTTTGCTACCACTTCGCTTTGGAACTATAGCATTTAAAACGTCGGGTGAATGGGTACCACAGCAAACATGCTATCTGGATAGGAGTGCCACATCTCTTGGTCATTCAACCGGAAAAGTGTGATTTTTTCGGTTGTCAAACCGGAACACAATAAAAAAAACAAAAAAAAACGTATCTCAGACAGTAACATACGTTTATTAAGAATAAAGACGAAAAATGCTAACAAAATCAATACATATATATGTATGAACATATATGAGAGTTATATTTGTGACTTTGTAAGTTATATATGTTTAAGAACAAAAACAATGAGCATGAAATAATCTCAGTTACTTCACATCCTAACTACAATATCACAGAAATAAACCTGAGTTTTTGTTCCTTTTCTTTGTAATCTGTATGTCATTTTATTTGTACTATGCATTTTAATATGCATTAAAATTTAATAAATAATCTTGAATGCTGGAACAACCAAAATGGAGTAATATTCCAATCATAGAGGAATGCTTTCAACATTATCGATATCTCATCTATCCACTGTATTTCCATCAAAGAAAATGTTCTTTCTACGTTACTGTTGTGGAGTGGTACGGAAAAACGGTACTTACACATGTGGTACTAATCTCTATATTGCTCGTGAGATTCTGTTTCGAATTTATAAACTACAATTACACATTTCTTGGAAGGTGTTTTGTTCTTCCAATCTGGAGATTGAATTTCACAGTGGTGTTTTGGAAAACTAAAAATGTGTAATTTAAATTAATATTTTCTGTTTTCAAATATTCCACTGCCTATTTTCACACCTTTTCATTCTGGCGGTGGGATATGATACGTCCACCAATAGTGGTACTAATAATGTATCAATTTTTAATACTTGGAAGTGGGAAGTGGTATACTGCCTATCAAGAAACCAAAGGTAGACTTCAGTGAGAGGATTTGTGTAAAAATCAAATAGAATTTTGGGCGCTTTTTCTCCTGATAAAAAAAGATTTTAAAGCATCAGATAACTTTATAGTACGTTCAATAGCTGGTACAATAACATCCTTCTCGTTTTAGATTGTGGAAACAGAGTACTATATTCCGCAGCAACAAACTGACAGAAATATTTTAGCTTTTCTGTCCTGTCAGCGCATGCAGTGAAATTATTAAATAGTTTTTGAGTCATTTAATCATTCAGATGTAGTTTCTTATTTATTTGGAGTAATATATGAGCAGGGCATCCAATTTCTTCAATATTTTCACCAATTTCTAGTTTTAATTTTTTGTATACATTATTAATATCGCAGTTGGCGTATATATCATACCTAACTGCCACAGACAGTTATATGCTTATATCGTTAAGTGCAGGCAGCAACGAGAAAAGACACGATATCTATTGACCTCTACTGACAAGACCAGAGTGTAACTAGGATGAGCCGGCCGAAGTGGCCGTGCGGTTAAAGGCGCTGCAGTCTGGAACCGCAAGACCGCTACGGTCGCAGGTTCGAATCCTGCCTCGGGCATGGGTGTTTGTGATGTCCTTAGGTTAGTTAGGTTTAACTAGTTCTAAGTTCTAGGGGACTAATGACCTCAGCAGTTGAGTCCCATAGTGCTCAGAGCCATTTGAACCATTTGTAACTAGGATGAAATTAATTAAAAAGTTGTCGTACTGCAATTGTCAGCTTTAGTAAATTTACTGACATCGATAGGAAGCTGTAGACAGAAGTTGTGGAAATATATGATATCTACATAAATATCATCTTTTCAAACTTTGTCGTCAAACGCCTTATAATCAGCTGAACACAGTAACAATCAAAGCCTCTGTGCATACAGTCGCAGTCTGAGAGTTGCGAGAACATGATTATGAGGAATACGACGTGCTGCGCGCCGCATAGAGAAGGTACTATCGGTTTGACACTGCAGGCATTGTTAAGTATGAAAAAGGCGAGCGAGAAAATACGAAATTCTCGCATGTGGTTTTTGAAGGTGTTGCAGGTTGCATAAAAGCCATCGCTAGGGATAGGTGAATCACCCTATATATTCGCATTTGCTGGTTATATCGTGCACTGAGCCTCGTACAACTTAAGTGGTACACATCATTGTTGTTGTTGTGGTCTTCAGTCCTGAGACTGGTTTGATGCAGCTCTCCATGCTACTCTATCCTGTGCAAGCTTCTTCATCTCCCAGTACCTACTGCAGCCTACATCCTTCTGAATCTGTTTAGTGTATTCATCTCTTGGTCTCCCTCTACGATTTTTACCCTCCACACTGCCCTCCAGTGCTAAATTTGTGATCCCTTGATGCCTCAGAACATGTCCTACCAACCGATCCCTTCTTCTAATCGAGTTGTGCCACAAACTTCTCCCCAATCCAATTCAATACCTCCTCATTAGTTATATGATCTACCCATCTAATCTTCAGCATTCTTCTGTAGCACCACATTTCGAAAGCTTTTATTCTCTTCTTGACCAAACTAGTTATCATCCATGTTTCACTTCCATACATGGCTACGCTCCATACAAATACTTCGACCATCATCAGTTATTTTGCTCCCCAAATAGCAAAACTCCTTTACTACCTTAAGTGCCTCATTTCCTAATCTAATTCCCTCAGCATCACCCGATTTCATTCGACTACATTCCATTATCCTCGTTTTGCTTTTGTTGATGTTCATATTATACCCTTCTTTCATGACACTGTCCATTCCGTTCAACTGCTCTTCCAAGTCCTTTGCTGTCTCTGACAGAATTACAATGTCATCGGCGAACCTCAAAGTTTTTATTTCTTCTCCATGGATTTTAATACCTACTCCGAATTTTTCTTTTGTTTCCTTCACTGCTTGCTCAATATACAGATTGAATAACATCGGGGAGAGGCTACAACCCTGTCCCACTCCCTTCCCAACCACTGCTTCCCTTTCATGTCCCTCGACTCTTATAACTGCCATCTGGTTTCTGTACAAATTGTAAATAGCCTTTCGCTCCCTGTATTTTACCGCTGCCACCTTTAGAATTTGAAAGAGAGTATTCCAGTCAACATTGTCAAAAGCTTTCTCTAAGTCTACAAATGCTAGAAATGTAGGTTTGCCTTTCCTTGATCTAGCTTCTAGGATACGTCGTAGGTTCAGTATTGCCTCACGTGTTCCAATATTTCTACGGAATCCAAACTGATCTTCCCCGAGGTCGGCTTCTACCAGTTTTTCCATTCGTCTGTAAAGAATTCGCATTAGTATTTTGCATCCGTGACTTATTAAACTGATAGTTCGGTAATTTTCATATCTGTCAACACCTGCTTTCTTTGGGATTGGAATTATTATATTCTTCTTGAAGTCTGAGGGTATTTCGCCTGTCTCATACATCTTGCTCACCAGATGGTAGAGTTTTGACAGGACTGGCTCTCCCAAGGCCGCCAGTAGTTCTAATGGAATGTTGTCTACTCCCGGGGCCTTGTTTCGACTCAGGTCTTTCAGTGCTCTGTCAAACTCTTCACGCAGTATCGTATCTCCCATTTCATCTTCATCTACATCCTCTTCCATTTCCATAATATGTACGAGTACATTGCCCTTGTATAGGCCCTCTATATACTCCTTCCATCTTTCTGCTTTCCCTTCTTTGCTTAGAACTGGGTTCCCATCAGAGCGCTTGATATTCATGCAAGTGATTCTCTTTTCTCCAAAGGTCTCTTTAATTTTCCTGTAGGCAGTATCTATCTTACCCCTAGTGAGATAAGCCTCTACATCCTTACATTTGTCCTCTAGCCAGCCCTGCTTTTTTTGCACTTCCTGTCGATCTTATTTTTGAAACGTTTGTCTTCCTTTTTGCCTGCTTCATTTACTGCATTTTTATATTTTCTCCTTTCATCAATTTAATTCAATATTTCTTCTGTTACCCAAGGATTTCTATTAACCCTCCAATTTTTGCCTACTTGATCCTCTGCTGCCTTCACTACTTCATCCCTCAGAGCTACCCATTCTTCTTCTACTGTATTTCTT
Organism: Schistocerca serialis cubense; assembly: GCF_023864345.2. Lineage (NCBI taxonomy): Eukaryota > Metazoa > Arthropoda > Insecta > Orthoptera > Acrididae > Schistocerca > Schistocerca serialis. The sequence continues at coordinate 1,267,284,260 of NC_064638.1, read as the reverse complement.
TCCCCCATTCCTGTCAATTTTTCCCTTATGCTCTCCCTGAAACTCTGTACAACCTCTGGTTTAGTAATTATTAAAATAAATTTTTGTAGATACAGACAGAGGAATAGATAAATAAGGCACTATCACCCTGTAACAGTCCACTGTATGGTACAGACATGCTCATGAAGCTGCTGAAGGTTGTTACATCTCATGATGCTAGGTCAGTGGTGATGTTGCTGAATATGTGATTCAAAGCGTCTTTTGATCCTAAATCTTGCGAACTATTTGGAGAATCTCTGATATCTATCCTGTCAAGTTGACTTGGGAACTCTCCATGCTGTAAGGGCATCCTTAGTAATTCGTTCTACCTCAGGTCGAAACCAGGAATCCTGATCTTCTAGGAAGAGTGTGTTACATGTTAATGTTACTGACTGCCTATGTGTCATTTCGTTCCTTCTCACTCTTCTTTCCATGTATTGTCCTGTGTCACACAACAGAGAAGTTACATTGTACTCTACATCAGTTATCTGAAACATTGTGTGTATCTTTATTTCCTTTTTTTAATTTATGTACAGAGTATGTATTTGTGTGCCTATGTGTGATTCTCAGCATGTAAAATAAGAACTTATCTCAGATTATCCCATTTTTTTTGTTCAAGCTGTGGACTTCATACCGTGACTAGAGCAGTTCTCTACATATATTGTGACAATGACTGTCCTACAACCCAGCTTTAAAGTTCGAAATTTCTCTGCTATCTTTTACACTGGAAACGTTGGCTCGATTAATAGTTGAAAATCACCTCTCGCTAGTAGTGTTGTCGTGCCAGCCTTACCTCTTGAATTGGGTGCCTGTGTGATTGACTTGGTTCTCTCTCCTTCTCCTACAATAGTAGAGGCTGTGACCCACGACTCATATGGCTCCAGTTCCTTTAGTCCTCGAATTTCAAGTGAGCTTGATGTGGGACCGACTCGGAAACTACTCGTCTGGAAAAATGGAAAAATTCAAGAAAAAGCTTAGATATACAGTAAGAAGCGTGTGGAGTAAGCCGATCGATCACATATAGGTGTATCTGTAACTTACAGACGTACACGCTAGAATGGAGTATAGAACAGAAAGAAGTAATAGATACCAGTGAAAAGAACGATTTGCATTTCCTCAAGTGATAGATTACTTCACAAGTGGAATTATAGCATTAAACAATTTCATTACAAAAAAAAAATATTATGCAGCAAAATAGGAACAGTTTTACTTGTCTTTTGGAACTGGCTTTCTTTTCTTTTCTATACTAATACATTTAGCAACAATTTGACATCTTTAGCGGTCCGCAGCATAAATTATTGTTTTTTGAAATACTTCATATCCGTTATTAATACTCATTAAGTCGTGGGCTGTCCATGACTTTCATGTTAGGGATATTATAAATTAATTATATTCCGTCTTCAGCCATAAATTTTTATTTTATATTGATTGTCCAACTTCAAATTCACCATGAATATTTTTTACAATATCTGTACTGCAATTTCGACCTTTTCATCGTTTTTAAGCGGTTACAGCTGCTAAAACTACAGCAGTAGTCAACGTTAATAAAAACAATAGAAACAATATAAGTATATATGGTTCATGTGAACCTTTGTTATATATAGTATCGTTATGCGACGGATAGCATCACATCCGTCACATATCGTTATGATATATGACAAATAGTAACACGAGCCGTAGATATTCGTATCATTTTTGTTCCCTTTATTAACATTGGTTAATGCTTTGATTTTAGCACCTGCAGCTACCTGAAAACGACCAAAAGTTCGAAACTGCAATACTGGGTACTGGAATAGATGTACAGCCATGGCGAACATGAATCTTTTAAAAAAATTCTACTAGACTACACACCTTACAACAAATAGAACTATATAATCTACTGTAATTAAATTGTTATTAAAATGACTTTATTTTGTATTGTTTGCATATACATCATTTCTTAGCCGCACTTAATGCGTGAACAACTTATGCTGATTAGTTGTGAGGAAAGTGGAACCATGAATCACTGTTCTGCCGACTACAGTCGACACACCGTGTGTTACCCACTCGTTCGCAGAGAAGGCAAAACTTCCAATTTTCAAACAAAGGTCTTTCGTTATTTTCACCTTCGTTTCAGAGTTTATAGTCTTACTTCTTGAATTAATTTTAAAAAAGTGATAAATTGCAAGGCAGAATCAGGAAACAAATAGCAGCTGCAAGAGTAGAGTTGTCAACAACAAACACTTCACACTGAAAATACATTTGTTAACCATAAAGGCAGAACTCAACTGCCTGCATCATCAGAGGGTGCTCAAATTTATACAGACATAGAAAGTTGTGGTAAGTTCCAGTACTCGTTAAGTAAGCACTAGGGCCTTCCAAAAATCAAAATATAATCACTGGAGGTGGAAACTGAACATGCGACCCAGACATCACCACCCTGCGATTATAGCTAATACACAACGACCAACCATGTACAACGTACTGAATGGCTCCCCGCCCCCCCCCCCCCCTCCCGGATCTGGATCTGGTCCGCATCCCTTTGTTTGGCAGAGGTGGTGGTTCTTGTCGTGTTCTCAAGTCCTCATATTCACTGTGACGAGGCACCGTGATCGTATCGTAGATATTCACGTTACTTGTATCTTTTTTAAAATCTGCACAGATGATTCAGCCTTCTTGCTTTTTTAATTAAAGCTTTTATTGACCTGATATAAAAACTATAAGCTTTTACAAGTTTTTATGCCTATTAATCCATATACAAAACATATTATTTCCTTCCCTTACACTTAAAACAGATACAATAATAATAATAATAACAATAATAATAAAATAAAAATTAAAATAAACAAACACAAATTTACACCAGGCAGTGATTTCTCTCTGATGTATTTGCGTATGTAGTCTCAAATCAGTCTCCATTTTCAGTCTTTTTCTTTGTAAATAAAACAGATTTTCTCAAATGTGATATTCCATCAGTTGATTATGTAACTGACTAACGCATATTCTCTACGGTCATTTTCCTTTCTTAACCTATCTCGTGATTTACACACAGATAATTTTACACTGACTGTGCAAATCTGATTCCTAGATTAGATTGAAAGCTCCGATGTTGAAATGACAAATACTTTGTAAATTCCTTACATCAGTGCCGCCGACCCGTGTGGCCGTGCGGTTCTAGGCGCTTCAGTCTGGAACCGCGTGACCGCTACGGTCGCAGGTTCGAATCCTGCCTCGGGCATGGATGTGTGTGATGTCCTTAGGTTAGTTAGGTTTAAGTAGTTCTATGTTCTAGGGGACTGATGACCACAGCTGATAAGTCCCATAGTGCTCAGAGCCATTTGAACCATTTGAGCATCAGTGCCCCTGAGATGGCGGGAAAAATGCCAAGTGTCGAACAAACCAAGCAAGCACATCGTTTTTAGCGTCAGCGAAAAATTTTCAATCTGGTCACAAAACCAGGTGAACGTTTATCTTATTTACGGTGGTTTTTGTGGTGTCACCGCCAGACACCACACTTGCTAGGTGGTAGCCTTTAAATCGGCCGCGGTCCGTTAGTATACGTCGGACCCGCGTGTCGCTACTATCAGTGATTGCAGACCGAGCGCCGCCACACGGCAGGTCTAGAGAGACTTCGTAGCACTCGCCCCAGTTGTACAGCCGACTTTGCTAGCGATGGTTCACTGACAAATTACGCCTTCATTTGCCGAGACGATAGTTAGCATAGCCTTCAGCTACGTCATTTGCTACGACCTAGCAAGGCACCATTACCAGTTACTATTGATGCTGTAAAACATGTACCGTCAAGAGCGATGTTCACCATTTATGGATTAGAGTTAAGTATTCCACACCTACGTCCTTTTTTGCTAGTCTCATTTCCTTGTCCTGTTCCAGACCTCACGCCAGCCTGCGTGAGCTAAAACGCGTGCCTTTCGGCTTCCTCTCATAGTGGGTTGGCTGTCTTGCCAATCCATAACAGTTTTCTTGATAATAGAGAGCTTTTTTCTTAGCCAGATCTAAATACTAATCGTTTTCTTCTCTAGATATGTGTGTCCCATGCTCGCTTCAACTGTACATACTTCGCATGAAGCTGAGGCGTCAGTTTGTTTTACATTTCTTAGGATGGTTTGGGTGGATTTCGATGATGACACCAAGCCACATATCTCTAATATTTGTGGGTGAAATCTTTGCCTGGACATTTCTCCAAACTTGTGATCAGTTTGAATTAGATGTTTGACTGCCACAGGGCGCTCAGGAGCGCGTTGGATTAATTGTTGCTAGACTCTTGTTGAGGACTGCTTCAGTGTGGCTTCTCCTAAGTAGCTTATTCCTATATAGTGGATGTAGAAATTGGAAGACTATCATCGATCTGCGCCTCGGGGTAGTGGTTCGGCTTCATACTATGGCCGTGCACTAAGTCTGTGAGTTTTTGTCTTCGTGTTGTGAGATCATCAGCCTCGTATTTGTAGTTAATGTCTAACAAGGAAAGAAGTATTCGGTAGTGACAAAAGTAGAAATTTAATGATTTTTATGATAGCCCTACTTTGCACACACCTGTGCAAATCAGTACTAGGTCGCCTGCGCTGTGGCTTACAAGTCAGTGTTTGACAGTATAATTGTTAATTGTTCACGTCCATTAGCTCTGGCGTCCAAGGTACAGTCTCTGTATTCGACGCCAATGGAGACAAAAAGATATCTGCCTACGTCTAATTAAGATGTTCCACGCGGTAATCCGTCTGTGTGTGGTAAGTACAGTCTGTTAAAAAAGACCGTGGTCGGGTTAATCAGTAGAAAATCGTATCTGACAACAAACTAAAACGTATATAGACATCATATACGAACAAAAGAAAAATGCAATTACAATTAACAATACGTCCCAGTCACCAGCAGCGTCGATAATTCTTGGCGTGTCCGAGGCATATCTGAAACCAAATTGTCGCCGACTCATTTGGAAGAGACCTCCAAGTGTGTCGAATTTGTGTTAACTGCTGTTTAAAAAGTGAATTTTGCTTTCGCTTGATGTAATGTGAAGAATGGCTTTCACGAAAAGCTTAGTAATCATGTTTTACACTTTTGGATTCAATTTACCAAATGGGCCATGTTCCGCAAAATCATTCACGGTTTTTACCGAATTTATAGATTATTACCCACTTTTGTACAAATGACTGATTTCCCCATGCATTCAGAGGACATTGCGTGACTCATTTTCGGGGCTTTGGGATGGCTACAGAAAAACACAACCTCGAAAGGCGGTTCGCCAGCTACGCTCCTGTGTCTTCTTCTATATTTCAGTCAAGACTTCAGAGTAAACTGATGCTTTATGGAATTGCATGAAGGACACAGGTTCCGTCTATTGGGCTGTGAAAGAACTAAGGCCATATATTTTTCCATCTTCTGATACCAAACTTGTCAGAAACAATTTTCCATGATCATAGATCATTGCACGTACTCCACGATTCAAAATTATGTCCTCTACAGGAAACTTCAACATTTACGGTGCCTCGTCAGTTGTCTTGGTGACAGCATGGCGGCTGAGACAGTCAGTGTATACGACCATTCACCTAGTCACAGTGGCCGACCTTATCGACGAACATCCACTAGTGTCTGGTTAGGATGGCTTCACGAGGCTGAGCACCCCCCGTATCAGTCCACGCGTGAACGAAGAGTGTCTGGCAGTGCCAGAACTCGAACCTGGGTCTTCCTCATACCAGTGCTACATACTGACCACTGACTCATGGAGGTGGACACCGGCACTTGTGCTGAATCATGGAGGCCTCATGGGACAGTATGTCCGCCCCCGGTAGCTGAGTGGCAGCCGGCACGGTAGCTCAGCGTGTTCGGTCAGAGGGTTACGTGCCCTCTGTAATAAAAAAAAACTGAGTTAATCCATCATCAACGAACTTACATGGATGTCTTACGACGTCCGCCCCGAGCAGACGAAGCGAACAAAATGAGACTAAAAAAAAAGTGGTCAGCGCGACGGAATGTCAATCCTAAGGGCCCGGGTTCGATTCCCGGCCGGGTCGGAGATTTTCTCTGCTCCTAACCATCATCATTTCATCCGCATCGACGCGCAAGTCGCCGAAGTGGCGTCAAATCGAAAGACTTGCACCCAGCGAACTTTCTACCCTATGGGGGGCCCTTGTCACACATTTATTTATTGGACAGTATTGTTTTCACGTGCACGTCCTGGGAATTTGTGTGAGAGGTTAGCGTTTAGCTGTTCAGGTTTCTTGTGATGAGAGTCTTGTGTGACATTATTTCATTATTCTAGTTAGTATCAGTAGGTTGGCAGAGTATGTTCTGGGCAAAATCAGTGACTCATTATCTGATAACACATTTTTATCTGTGGTGTCATATTACAGTTGATAGCGGGCTCGGCACTTCCTTATCTCCAAGGCCATAGCGGGAACCTCACATATCAAGGTCAAGGCAGAAGAGCCCCCACACTCCCCTTGAAGCACCCCCGGCCCGCGTGCCACCGCTCTGCATTTGTGGGGGTAAAAGACTCCCTCATGCATTTGATATTTGTCTCACATCAGCATCCAGCCACAAGCACCCCACCCCCACGCCCTAAGCTCCAGCAGCTTGTATGAAGCACCTCCCCCACTCCAAACACCCGTGCGCTTTACTCCTCTGCACCCGCGACGACAAGATACACTTTGGACATGCCCAGAAGAACAGACACCATGCGTTCATATAACTGATTCGCCTAGATGGACTTCTCCAGTACAGATGGACAAGTACGTCTGACGTCCTACGGGAATCCCAGAGCAGCGAGCGTGGAGGAAGTGGACAGGGACTGCCGGTAGGTGCCACTCGATGAGAATGTTTGACGGTCGTGAGACGCAGAGACCATAGACACTGTCTCCCGGGTGGTGCGGTGGTTAACGCATCTGCCTAGTAAGCAGGAGATCCTGAGCCTGAATTTTCACTCGTCGCCGTTGATTCCATGTAACGTCCTGATGTAGCTGACGTCAGTAATCTCTTCCCTTTCTCCTCCTTCCACGTTCTATTTACAGTTAATGTATCACAACTGCAGATTCTGCAGACATGTCAAAAAGAACAGCCACTGCGCATTCATATGACGTATTTTACAGGACAATTGCAAATAAGTACTCATTTAGCTCCAGTATACCAACACGAGTTCATTGAAGTTATTTTGTCTGCTCACATAAGATAACTGGAGAGGAAATCTGGGGTGGTGCGATCCGTCTGTAAACTGAAAAGCGTAGTGGAGGAAGTTGCCTTTACATCGAGAACGCTACAGTTGCTGTACAGGATGCGTAATCAGTGCAGAACAGTGGACAGAGATTTACACAGATCACGCCCATATACGTTTCTTGCGTTACGTTATTAGATACCCATGTCTGTATTGCAAGCAGTGATCTCGCGATTTCCGGAAAATAAACACCCCCCCCCCATCCCCTGCCTCCACGGGTATGTCGCCAGTGATCCATAAGGCGTGTTGCAAAAGGTCGATGTAACTTTGCGAAACATCCTGTAGTTCCTCTTGTGACGTGGTGGGTTAGATAAGTGAGCAGTCACCTGGAGGCCAATCAAGGGCGCAAGTGGATTACCCCAACCTAACGACCTACGTTCCCTCACACTTCTAGCCTTCATCGCCGCACTCTCCTCCCCGTTACACCACCAGAACATAATTTACCCCTTAATACGGCTGTATTGCACGTAATATTTGTTCTTAATCCACTTCATTTAACAGTAATTAGTTTTTTTACCATCAAATCACAGTTTTGAATTACTATTTTTACAGTGTCTGTTCCCCCAGACACGTATGCATGTCTGAAGGAACAGACAGTGGGGACGATTTTCGGCTGTATTAATATTATGAAATTTGTTCACAATTCCGAATTCTTTGACATCAGCTGCATTAGGTACAGAGATATTACCAATTGGTGACATTTACATACTACCCATAGGCGACACATGAAAATCTGTACTGCACTGGGACTCGAATTTCCCGCTTATCGCGAGCAGTCGTCTAAACCACCTCAGCTATCCATGAACGCTTCCTGGGACCGATCCAAACCTTTTTAAACTACACTGTCTGTGAAACTTCCTTACAGATTAAAATTGCGTGCCGGACCCAGACTCGAACTCGGGACCTTTGCCTTTCGAGCTGTGAGGACGGGTCGTGAGTCGTGCTTGGGTAGCTCAGTTGGTAGAGCACTTGCCCACGAAAGGCAAAGGTCCCGAGTTCGAGTCTCGTTTCGGCACACAGTTTTAATCTGTCAGCAGGTTTCATATCAGCGCACACTCCGCTGCAGAGTGAAAATCTCATTCTAGTACACTGTCTGTGCCAATATTGCTTGTGCAATATTAATTGGATTCCCGCATTAGGTTTAATGAGAGAAATATATATAGTGTTAGTATTATTATCGTCGTTTTCCCAACTAGGCTTGCAATTCTTTTTTTTACATTATCTGTTCCTTTAGAAATGCCTGCAGGTGTTCCCTCAAATCTATTGTGGCTATTGTTTGGGGATGATTATCATATTTGATTGTTTTGAGGAAATGTTGTTGTAAACGAAATATAAATGGCGTCATAGGTCTGAGATCTCAAGGGTATTTCTTTTAACAGAGTAGTTGGCAGTTGGGTATGATAGGTAGCAATAACTGAGCAAGTTCAGTTGTTAAGGATTTACAGGATGTCTACCCTGATACGGATTGAAACGAAACAAAATAAGTCAGTTCTGGAAATAGAATAATAATGCTTCTAGCAGCTGAGGACTGGTTAGATGGTCACTAAGCTCATTAAAAAGCACTTTATAGAAATCAAAGTCCTGTAGGACACTCAGTATCAAAGTACCATCAGAATGAACGAAGTTTAAGTCCCTCAGGGCATCCAGCCGTTTGAAAGTTAAACAGGAATAAATTTACAAGTCGACTAGTCTGCCACGACGACGGAGTCCAGCCCCCGTCTTCTTTGGCGAGGAGGCCACCAACGCTCCAAGTTCACAGCTGGCAGTCCATGGTCACGAAGTCAGACATCATGAAGGCATTCTCGAGTGAGAATCCTGACTGATGGAATCCTTGCAGAATCGGCTCCTGGGCCAGGAAAACCCACTCAGAGTGAATTGGTCTCGATTGAGCACTGCGTTACACACTACTCTGTGCTTGAATACAACTGGACTTATTATCGATCTCGTGTCTTTCGTAAGAGAATACGTCCTCGCAGATCACGACCTCTAGCGATGTTTGGGTCGCCTCCTAGCTGACGGCCGGAGCATGGCCGTCTGTCTCCAGAAAAACTGTCCAGTCAGTTACACATCTTCGAAGCACTGATCTGATGTTGGTTTCTGACACTTTAGACGTTAAGCCTCGGTGTAGCAGGGTTCTGCGAGAGTGAAAATTCTGTAAAAGTTGTAAGTAGGCTGTTTAGGTTTTTTTATTGGTAACGCCTCATAGCGCTCTGTATGAAAATCACTGGCTGTGCTGTGTGCAGTCTGTGGCTGGTTTGCATTGTTACTGGCCATTGTAGTGTTGGGCAGTTGGCTGTTAACAGCGCGTAGCGTTGTGCAGTTGGAGGTGAGCCACCAGCAGTGGTGGATGTGGGGAGAGAAATGGCGGAGTTTTGAAATTTGTAAGACTGGATGTCATGAACTGCTATATATATTATGATTTTTCAACATTAATTAGGTAAATACATTGTATGTTCTCCATCAAAATCTTTCATTTTGCTAACTATGCCTATCAGTAGTTAGTGCCTTCAGTAGTTTGAATCTTTTATTTAGCTGGCAGTAGTGGCGCTCGCTGTATTGCAGTAGTTCGAGTAACGAAGATTTTTGTGAGGTAAGTGATTTGTGAAAGGTGTAGGTTAATGTCTGTCAGGGCCATTCTTTTGTAGGGATTATTGAAAGTCAGATTGCATTGCGCTAAAAATATTGTGTGTCAGTTTAAGGACAGTCATGTATAATTGTTCAAAGGGGACGTTTCATAAAGTCATGTTGTTGTTGTGGTCTTCAGTCCTGAGACTGGTTTGATGCAGCTCTCCATGCTACTCTATCCTGTGCAAGCTTTTTCATCTTCCAGTACCTACTGCAACCTACATCCTTCTGAATCTGCTTAGTGTATTCATCTCTTGGTCTCCCTCTACGATTTTTACCCTCCACGCTGCCCTCCACTATGACTTTATGCCATTGGAGGGCATAAAGTCATAGTGTTCTTTATTTTCTTTGTTCATAATTGCTCAATAGGGTTATTGTAAACTGTGCTAATAAAATGTAAATTATAACTGGGGCGTCCCTTCTTGACTTGGATTTCATACGAATTAATGATATTACTAAAGATGCTTCCTAAATGTTGTTGCACACCTCTCAGTCTGGCACCACCACTCCTAGTCACCGCTATAAATACGGACAGATCTGAATTGCCTACCTCAGCAGAGAGTGCTCCTGTTTATCCATACATGGAACGTTCTACCAAATTTGAATAGTCCATAAATTACAGCCAAAACTTTCCAGAAGTTACAAATGTTAAAGGGTAAACAGCTGCAGCATGCGCAAGTCGGCTCGGTAACCCAGCTGACATCAGCCAGCGAATGTAACCAGTACATTACGGTGGACGGTGTGCAGGGGGCAGCGATATTAAGTACAAGAAGCTCAGTCACTATGTGATTAGTAATTTAGGCTTTCAACTGCGTCCCTGCGCCCTTGGATTATTCCAGACAGTGTTTATCAAGACAGGTACAATCAAATCTGAGTACACGTCGTGAAACGGAAGCGTACCTTGGAGGGGTGGTTCTTCCTGCTGCAGTAAACGGTGTACTGCGTGATGAGGCCGTTGGGCTGCTCAGGAGGCAGCCACGACACGAGGATGGAGTCTGAAGTCAGCGTCAGGGCCTTCACAGCAGCCGGTGGTCCGGGAACTGCAAGGAACGAGATGAAATCAACAGCTGTCGTAGTGAGTATTAGGATATTAATACAGGCATTCTTAAGAGAACTGAATGCTAATAAAAGGATCATGTGACGAGCGCAGAAAGTTATTACCTTCAGACAAACATTTCTCCGTCAGTATTTACTATTACTTCCTCTGATATTCAAAATTTCATAGGGCACAGTTTCGAACCCAGCCACTGTTTGAATTTTGAATAAAAATGGTTATCCAAGACTTCCGGAATAAGGAGAGACTCTCGTACTTGCGAAAGAGGGCAAAGGAACACAATCTTCGCTATGGGGTGGGAAACTACCCCGAAAAGGGGGTAAATCAGCAGGAGAGTGCGGAAGGCCATGAAAGCCAATACACGAGTTCTGTAATAGAAAGAAGCGTCCGATGAGCGACAAGAATACCAAAGTCCCAGCGGTAAACACGAGGCGTCTCATTGACAGCGTGATTAATGGGCCATTGTGGGTAGTTTAGGCTTTAGCGTCGGCGATAGTACGGAAGTGGTTGCGGGAATTGTGAACCGTGTTCTCGAAAACATAAGCCGATTGTTCGAGTACTGTACTTGAGACCTCTCATTTCCCATTATGGATCTGCAAGTGTCTGCGGCACTCGACACCTAAATGGTAACAGTTATTAGGAGAAAAAGCAAAACTTTTCGGTTCACGGATGTACACTCCTTTCCGTTTGGTTCTTGCTGCCACTTACTATTTAAATTCTGGCAGCAGGCAGCGTCGTTGAAAAATAATTGTGCAAAAGAGACTATTATGGTTTAGCAGATCTTCTGATAGAGAAATATTGGGGAAAGAAATCGATCTCACCCTTTTCAATGAAATCAACGCAACGGTTGTCTTCTTGGAGTTAAGAACATAATGGAAAACTTAAATCTGCGGGTATTTACGGAAAACTGAACACTGTTACTATCGTACACGATTTCATTATCTTTACCATTATGCCACTTACCACTTCGCTTGTTAAAAAGATAATGAAAATTGCCAGCAGCTAAAATATTTTGAAAACAAGCTGTTATGAAAATAATGTAACCAGATGTTAAGTAGTTTACGGTCTTTAAATTGTATTCCAACAAATATTATTAATAAATGTCAGTAAAACTTTAAAATTTAAATTAACAGTATCGTATAATGGAGATAACTGTAATGTACGTCAAAATTTAGGTGTTGAGAACGAGAATGGCAGGTTGAGGTTGGGGTGTGGACGGTGGGGGTGTAACCACTACGGTGGCAAGATGTGAACAGTGGCTGAGGAAGTTTTTACTGACACGGTTTGATTGGAGAAATGTGAATGAGGGATTCGTGCAGGAAAAAATGTCGAACGGCTGCTGATGAATTAAGCGGTATGACAGGATCTAGAACTTTCCTATATATCTTATGATCAGATGAGGTCGGGTTCTTTCCCGTTGCTACGAGCACTGACTCGCATTTATCAACAAGTAAGACATCTAGCAGTCAGTACACGACGTGGAATCATTGCCTACCCGTTCGTGTAGACAAGAAGTGAGAATTTGAGTGTGCTGTTTAACCAGTGTGATGAATACAAGTTGAAGCAGCCAAGACAGTGCGCTCGAAATACGAGTGTGTCCAGAAAGAGCAAATATGTAGTTTTCGATCATTTATAGCGGGCAATGTAGTGAATATTCTGCGTAGTTTTTAAAAATTGTGGCTTCCGTAAATGACATCGAATTATTTTCTTTCTGTTGTGATCGTGAGTCGCTGCCCCTAAACGGTAGACTTCCCTCAAACAGCATAAGTTACGCTGCATGGCCGACGCGCCAGGCGAAGCGAGTCGGCCAGCAAATCCTAGCGGCTCACGGCAGAGGTCGCCAGCAGAGCGGAGCAATAGGGACGAAAATATGGGAACACCGCGAGAAGTGCGTGCTTGAACATAAATGCAGATATTAGGCAAGGCTATAGGCGGTGCTGTCGTATTTAACCACGAGCGGCACTTGTGCAATGTTGTAACGCCGGAAATGGATATCCTATTTCCATCTATTGTACTACAATTTTTTTCCTTATTTTGTTACCTGAAGGTATGACATTTCTGTGTCTCTATATATTGTAATTGTTTTACTATTTGTATGTACACACACACAGACACACACACACACACACACACATATATATATATATATATATATATATATATATATATATATATATGCATTTATGTCGATGTATAATTGTTTTGTTTTGTAAATACTATTTGTATTTTTACGCTGGGTCTTGCCTAGGGAAAACTATGCTATCGAAGGACTACATCGATAGGTCGTGTGGAGAACCAAAGTGTTTAGGATCTTTGGTAGTGTTAACTCTGCCGCGTGGAGCGCGGGCAAAGCGGAGTCTGGCTGGAGTAGGGCGGTGGAGCAGGTGTGTTGAGTGACGCTCCCGCGTGTTGCCGCGCTTCCGGGGTTTGGCAGCATGTAATTGCGCTCGATTTGCTATGATAGTTTCTGGCACGGTCTCGCGGACGGGAAACATTAGCAGGCACACATTAAGAGCCCGTTTCGCCTGGTGATCGTGTCGAGACGAAGGTGCGCCAACATCCAGCTTCTGCAACAGCTACGGCCGACAATGAGTGATTGTCGCCACCTCCTCGATCGACGACTTCAAACCTTCAACCAACCAACAAGCAAACAAAAGTTCACTATTAATTTCAGTCACTAAATTAACTTTTAATTTTCCGGTTTTATTAATTCTTTTGCTATTGTAAGTCAGAGTGTAGCGATATTTATTACCTCTGACAAACATTCAGTTTTCACACAACACGTGTCAACCTTCAGATGCCACGCTTTTAGTGCTAATTATATGTGCAATAACCTTTATTTTCCGTTATTATAGTAGTTGTCCATAGGACTGGCAACCGTAATTTTCCCCAAATGTCAAATATCTCATTAACGCCAGTTAATTGTTAACGTAACGACCGCACATTTACTTTCTTTATTAACTTTACCCCTTTTCAAAATTAATTTCCGACCAGTTTCATTTGCATTTTTCCTTTCATTTAGATGTAACCCTTTCCTCCCTCTTTACCGACAGATTAACGTCGGTGACGATTGCTTTTCCCAAATTTCCATTAGGTACACGCGGTTTAATTTTTCACTGTCATTAAGGTCGATAAGTGAGGGGGAGGTTACAATGACCTCAGTGCGTTGAAAGTGTCTGTCGTATTCCCGACAGTGTTCTGTGCACTTGTGAGTGCATTATGTCGGAACTCAGTGAATTCGAATGTGGGTAAATTGCATGTGCTCGCATAGTGGGTGCTTACGTAACCAAGAAGCCGAAATGTTTGGTGTTTCAAGAGGTATAGCATACACGGAAAACGGAAAAACATCGCCCGTTAAGTACAGGGCGGACTGAAGTGTGTAATGAGACGTGAAGGACGGTTATTGAAGAGGATTGTGACGGAAACTAAGAGCACGGCACCTGAAAAAGTCAATGCACAACTGGATGGCGCTCCCTTGCAAACCCTATCAGCACAAAACAACAGGAAGTTAGCATTATAAGGAGAGAATTATAGGGTGAGCTGGAATTCCAAAACTACTTATCAGTGATGCAAATGCCCGTAACACGAAAACGTGGACTACAGAGCAAAGGGAGATTTGGTCGGATGAGTCTTGTTTCACCTTATTTTCAACTTCAGGCCGAGTTTACATCTCAAGAGCGAAACGTCAGCGGGGTTTGGTGATGATGTGAACAGCCATACCGGGGTATTCGATGATCCCTATAGTTACTCCGGTGCCAAAGATTAATTGACCGGTTTGACTGATCACGTGCAATGTGATGCTGTTTTCCAAGACGATAGTGCCCCGTTCACACAGCTCGCGTCCTCCACAACTGGTTTTGTGAACACGTGGCCGTCATAGTCACCACATCTCGGTGTTATGGAGCCTTTGTTGTCTACTTTGGACAGATGGGTGCATTATCACTACCCACTTCCCTCATCGTTACCTGAACTTAGCACTATTTAGAAAGAAGAATGGTATGGGAGTACCTTTAAAACCATAAAAGACCTGTATTTATCCATTCTAGGACGGCTGGAAGCTGTTTTGAACGCCAACGGGAATATCACACCGTTTTAGGCATAGTAATGTGTTGTGTTTCAGGCGTTTTCGTATTTATTTTACCCTCTGTAAGTCGCACTTTGCTGATTTACTGTCAGAATGTGTTCAAGAGTGCGTTCCTGCTGCAGTTCCAGCGAGAGCCTGTCGTTGTTCCAGTTCTAGTCGCCGTCGCCACTACTCTTCCAGTTCATCGTAGTTTACCTGTCCAAAGAAGGTCCCGCTGCTGTCCCACCACTCATAACACTGCCACGCAATGCTTATGGCGGACAGAAGACTGTAAAGGTCACCAGTTGGACTTTTTCTCAGAGCGGTTCTGTCACAGGATAGTATATTGTAACATGATCTCTTAAATGAATATTTGTATGTTATCGAACAAATGAGTTGTAGTCATTCCAGTAGCTGTGCTTGCATGTATG
Organism: Schistocerca serialis cubense; assembly: GCF_023864345.2. Taxonomy (NCBI): domain Eukaryota; kingdom Metazoa; phylum Arthropoda; class Insecta; order Orthoptera; family Acrididae; genus Schistocerca; species Schistocerca serialis. Next base: position 1,267,268,871 of record NC_064638.1, on the reverse strand, counting down.
CAACTCTGAAATTTGGTTGGGAGCAGAGCCCCTATCAACACTGACGTCAGCTGCACCTTGTATTGTATTGTATTATATTGAACTGAGGACCTAGGCCTCGCTCCCGCCGTAGCCCACAACAGGCTAAAGCAGTCCACTCACCCCATCGCCGCCCCACACCGAACCCATGGTTACTGTGCGGTTCGGCCCCCAGTGGACCCATCGGGAACGTCTCATTCTAGACGAGTGTAACTCCATTCTTTGCGTGATAGAGTAATTATTGCGTACGCGTACGTGGAGACAGTGTTTGCGAAGCAATCGCCGACATAGTGTAACTGAGGTGGCATAAGGGGAACCAGTCCGCATTCGCCGAGGCAGATGGAAAACCACCCTAAAAACCATCCACAGACCGGCCGGCACACCGGACCTCGACACTACTCCACCAGGCGGATTCGTGCCGGGGACCCGCACGCCTTCCCTCCCGGAAAGCAGTGCGGCAGACCGCACGGCTAACCGGGCGGGCCAGCTGCACCTAACTGTTTGTTGTCATCGTGCACTTTCAAAGGAACCATATGATATACCTTTTCCGTGGCATTGGAAAAAGCGTTCGAAGAGGACTTCAGTGAGATAGTATGTGTGAAACATTAAATAGCACAAAGATAAGAGCTCGCAAACCACCGACCCAGCATCAAAAGAAGAGGTTCCACAACCGTCACCGTGTAACCTCCCCCTCACTTATCGACCTTAATGACAGTGAAAAATTAAACCGCGTGTACCTAATGGGAGTTTTGGAAAAGCAATCGTCACCGAAGTTAACCTGTCGGTAAAGAGGGAGGAAAGGGTTACATCTAAATGAAAGGAAAAATGCAAATGAAACTGGTGGAAATTAATTTTGAAAAGGGGTAAAGATAATAAAGAAAGTAAATGTGCGGCCGTTACGTTAACAATTAACTAGCGGTAATTAGATATTTGAGATTTGGGGGAAATCACGGTCGCCAGTCCTAAGGACAATTACTATAGTAACTGAAAAAGAAAGGTTATTACACATATAATTAACACTAGAAGCGTGGCAACTGAAGGTTGACACGTGTAGTGTGAAAACTGAAAGTTTGTCAGAAGTAATAAATTTCGCTACACTCTGACTTAATTTAGCAAAAGAATTAATAAAACCGGAAAATCGAAAGTTAATTTAGTGACTGAAGTTAATAGTGAGCTTTCTTTCTGAAGCACATCGAAATCCAGTAAAATACGGTTAGTCTTGGACTACCTCAACAATCATTTCAAAAGCAACTTGACTCTACGCAATTTAGAAACAAGAGATTTAACTTTGAACTTGAATTAAATGATTCTGAACTATTAACAATAGTAAAATTTAGTACGTACCAAGCTGAGCTGCAGTCACAGGTAAGCTAAAATATGCTAACAAAACTCGCACTCTAAATTTGTGCTCGTGTAACCTAAATATTGTAGCCAGCTACTGAACTTTGAAATTAAAGCAGTGAAATCTAATTATATTATTTTAATGCTGGCGTTTGAATTTCAACGACACTCGGGTTCATTTCGGAAAAGGAAGGGACCCTGCTTGGCAATGCAATTGGGACAATGAGCAACAAAGGTTCATGCTAAGTTGCTGTAATTTTGCGAGGCAAATGGAACAATTTGAAAAGCTGAGGTCTGCCATACAGTTCTGAAACTTTACGTGCTTTTAGTCTTCCTTGTTGGTTGATTGAAGGTTTGAAGCCGTCGATCGAGGAGGTGGCGACAGTCACTCATTGTCGGCCGTCGCTGTTGCAGAAGCTGGATGTTGGCGCGCCTTCTTCTCGACACGGTCACCAGGCGAAACGGGCTCTTGATGTGCGCCAGCTAATGCTTCCCGTCCGCGACACCATGTCAGAAACTATCATCGCGAGTCGAGCGCAATTGCATGCTGCCAAACCCCGAAAGCGCGGCAACTCGCGGGAGCGTCACACAACACCTGCTCCACTCGCTACTCCCGCCAGACTCTCCCTGATCTGCCCGCGCTTCACGCGGCAGAGTTAACACTACCAAAGATCCTACACACTTTGAGTCTTCACACGACCTATCGATGTAATCGTTCGATAGCAGTTTTCCCTAGGCAAGACCCAGCGTAAAAATACAAATAATATTTACGAAACAAACCAGTTATTCATCGAAATAAGTGCAGAAATATATATATACAAACAGTAAAACAATTACAATATATAAAGAGACAGAAATGTCATATCTTGAGGTAACAAAACGAGGAAAAAAATAATAGTACAATAGATGTAAATAGGAGGATATGCATTTCCGGCGTTACACGTGCCCCACATTGTCTGAGGATGTTCGTGTAACGTAAACAGACTCAGAAAATGTCCCAAAAGAAACAGCGGAAATGCATATGCTCAAAACATCAACAAAATTTAGCATTCGTCTAATTAACCATAAATCAATTTTTAGACCATAATAATTAAGTGGAGACACTCCTAATCTTATTCCACTCTGTCATCTTGCACAAAATAAAATGGGTTGACACATATTAAAATTCATAGAAAATATAGAAAATGGTTTAGTTATTCCAAAATCGTCAAAATCCGTAACACTATCAAGAAATGGAATACTATTTACAAAATTAATCCGAGTACATGGTCATAAAAACAGGTAGATCAAAATACGCAAATTAATTATTAATTACATAGAATACACATTTTATATAACCTTTTCGTAATTAATACTCTTGCCATGAGAGTCCACTTAATGTTAAACAAGAAAATAATATACAGCAGATAAAATAAAACATAAATATTGACAGCAGAATCCTTTCACATCAGCTGTCCAGGAAGAAAAACAATTCCGCCTTCCGTACTCGCAAGTACAAAGAATGCCGACAGCGGCCCAAGAGCCAACAGCGGCACAAGAGTCGACAGCGGCTCGCCTCGCCAGTATTGTTGCGCCCGCGCGTGCGGCACGCTTGATCTCACACGCCCTTGTGACGGCGTTTCTAGAACGTCCGTTTCACTGAATTCTTTAGGAAAAACTCACTCCAGAGTAATCTCAAGGAGTCCCTTAATACTATCACAGTGGATAACTCAACACTGTCCATCATCACACGCATGTACTAGCCTGAAACTTAAAACAGCGTCTAAGTACATCGGCAATTACTAATAAAACACACATTCATGAAATTTTACAGCTATTTACAAAATCACATTTACATTCCTTAATCTACTGTGACTCAGCTGAAAACTTAAACTAGCAGCTTGGTTTTTTCAATTGATTTATAATGACTCTTAAATCATTTAGTAAAAATTAATTACTTATTAATTACAACTTCTTTAATCTCCTCTTGGTCAGGCAAAAGCATGACAGTCTTGCAAATCGTAAATCTTACACTCTATATTTACATATTGTACAAATTACCCATTGTGTGGTATTAATCGATCCTAGGTTGGTACAATTTCAAATCTACAATATTCCGTAAGCATTTGTGTGAGGTATACCAATGACTTTATATGGTCCATTATAAACAAACTTAAATTTAGAGATTTCATGGTCTATCTCGCTCGATTTCTCATGAGCTTTTACAAGTACTAAGTCTCCGATTGCAAACTTAGCAAAACGCGCTTTAGCGTCATGACGACGTATGTGAGCATCGGCTTTTAGCTTCATTACTTCTCGCAAACGATCCTTTTTCACACCAATACTAATGTTAATCCGTGGAGGGAATTTGATTATCTCTTCCACTAAACTTTTACTTCTGTCATCCAACAGGATTTCCTCTGGAGAAAATCCCGTCGATTCATGTCTCAAGGTGTTCATAATTCTCATAAATTCTGCTTCATATTAGCCCCATGCCCTATGGTTGTGATGACAATAGGTACGGGAAAGTCGGCCTCGTCTTTGTTCGTGTGTTACGTTTGACACACCGTCTACAATACTTTCCAATTCACTTTCTACATTATTGTCAATGCCGAGATTCCTCATGTTACGGCAGTTCAAACTCATTCCTACGTCAATGTCATCCGGCCACTTAACAATGTTTATAGGCTGGTATTGCCTATGCACGCCGTCTCCTGCCTCGTCAAAACTAACTACTATTGTTTTATCTTGGGAAGTACATGTCAAAGTTTTGTTTTCGCAGTTAATCACTGCACGGTACTTTAATAGCCAATCTAACCCGATAATTACTTCCGTAGTTAAGTCTGGCACGACGACAAACTCTTGTTCAAATTGTGCCCCACATATGTCGAAGTTGACAAAAATCTGTTTTGTGACCGGTTTACTGGCCTTCCCAGTAGCACCGATAATTTTCACTCCTGTTACTGGCATAACTACGATGCCAGGTCTGTCTTTCAGTAACTCAAATATTTTCCCAGATACAGCACTCAATTCTGCACCGGTGTCAATCAACACGTTTAGTTGTAGGTCGTGCATATTAACAGACACTACTATCTGTCTACACTTGTCCTCGACTGTTTCTTTATTTTCCCACAGTAAATCCTCGTCTATATCCAGGTCATTCCAGAAAAAACCATCCGGCTTTGATCCTAAATCCAGTTTATCTGGCGGCTTTTTCAGCCTCTGTTCACATACAGTTTTTATTTCAACACGTTTGTCCTGAGGCTTAGTCTGTAGCGTCGCCTCCAATACCGAAACCTTTTCCTGTAACTCGTCAACTAGTGAGTGTTGCTTTGCTATTAATTCATTAATTGTCACCTTCTTTGATTCCTCTTTGGTCAGATTGATCTCATCTGCCACTCTACCTGGAGACATGTGCCCAGTAGTATCTGCAATTACTTCCTCTGGATCTGCGCAACCCACACTGCTATCGTCTGACCGTATAACGTCAGCTCTAACCTCATACACACTGTAATCTACGTGGTTTTCTACCAATCGTGTCCGGCTATCACTAAAATTTTCGTAATCTTTCTCCTTAATACTCTCGCAATGTTTAAACTGGATGTTCGCGTCGGATGGGTCGGCTACTTCTACCATTACAACTTTCGGTAAAGTCTGCCGGTTAGGGCCAGAACTTTCCGTTACTACTTCAACATTCAACTCCTGCGGGACGAAACACGACGAATCTTGCTCGTGCTCCCCATTAACATCAACTATTTCTAGTAAAGTCTGCCGGTTAGGGCCAGAACTTTCTATCATTTCACAAACACTATCTTCCTGCGGGAAGAGACGCGGAAAATCCTGCACGCGCTCCCCATAAACACTTCTCCCATACAGGCCCCTATAATCTCTTAGTTCGTCGTATAAGCGACCGAACTGCCTTAACCAGACCTCATCCCTCTCTGCATCCCCTCGCTCGATGACGGACGTTTTATCCGACATCTGATCTTCTCTCAACAATTGCGAATCATTCTTAAACTCAATCTCCAGTTCCGCTGTGGGTATTACAGCTGGCACCTTATAATCGATTTCCGGAACACTACTTAAATTGTTCTCACAGACAGTGAATGTACACTCTTTGACATAAAACTTGACCGGCGGCCGGCCGCTTCAGAGGCTAAGTCCGCGCCGATCGCGACATGGGACAAAAAAACTGGCCAACTCGCTAATTCTCTAAGTCCGGTTATCTGCACAGTCTGGCAACACTGTAGACTGCGGCACTTCTTGGAGGAAAACTTGTCCCATGATAGAGAAACTCTAGTCTGATTACGCCTGTGGTCTAGCGGTAGCGTGCGTTGTTTCTGTTCATAATGTCAGTGGATCGAGAGCAGCTGGCATAAAATATTTTTATAGCCTCTTCTGTCTGAATGCTGAAGACGTGAATGTAATGGTAGCGCAGATTCAATCTATTTCGCTTTGTGACACACCGATATCAAAATTTTATCCAGTAACGATTTTGCGGCAGATTTCCTGCAGACTGTCCTCCTCTGGACGCCGTATGCGGGAAAGCTCCGGAATCCATTTGCTGGCTACTGGCAGCGGCCGTGGCGACAGCAGCGGCGCTGCACTCCCCCGTTCTTTATCGAAAGCGCCTGCTACCGCTCATCGCTTTTGATGATTTAAAACGCTTTATTATTAAAAGTTGCTCCACAGAAAATTTCTACAATTTCCATTCACGCTCAAAAGCAACGGAGACAGACGCCCTGATTAGTAGGCGGGTATTATATTACATTAATCGGCAAGAGCTGAGTATGGCCCGAAATTAATTTTATAGACTGGGACGAAATTAAACCACCTCACTACATTCGATGAATTTATAAATGCTTCATACCTCGTTTCTTTTCCTTTCAAACTCAATTATTTGTGCAACTTTTGGTCAATGTTTGGATGTTTTCGTCAAGCCAGAGTGAGCGTCTGTGGTGTAAAGTGTATTATAGTTCTTGTTTCATTCCTTATGGTAAGTCTATGCGATAAACTGTGTGAATACCTTGCAATGCATGCTCTGTAGCAGTGCAGGAACACTGCACATTTGGAGTTCCTTGTATGGGTTCATGAAGTAATTATTGTTGATCGGGAGTGATAGTTAAGGTCATCAGATTTAAACCAGAAAAATTTGTCGTTTTGAAGGTTTCAGAGAACGGAAAGGAATTGCTAACGCCGGTGTTAGAAAACGTCTACAGTTAAATGCTATTGCAAAAATTTAGAAGAAGGGAACTACATTAATAAACATGTGCACTTCATAAACAACCTTCTGACATGTTAGACCTATATGACGAACAAAGCTCAAATTTATATCGTTGACAGTCGGTTTGAATCTTTTCACGGTCTATTTTACAGTGAAGCACCTTGGAATTCGCAAAGCGACTTAATTTACTAAGTCGAAATCGGACGAAGATTGATGTTTAAAGGCATTCTTCAGATTTCGCATAAGAAATTTTTACTAGCAGTTTGCAACTCCATTAATTAAAATGGAAAATAAAAGGTTGTACTCAGAGGTTTCTACCGTGATTCGAACTGCTATGTCTTATAGTACAAGCACTGCAACGCACAAGGGAACCTCTGATCTAACGACACACTGGCGGCCAGAGGCGGAATATAGTCACTGCGATGTTGCCTGAGCCTCAAAACGCAACCTTAAACACACGAACAGAGGAGGTGGAGATTACTGTTTTAACGTCCCGTCTACAACGATGTCATTAGAGACGGAGCACAAGCTCGGATTAGGGAAGGATGGGGAAGGAAATCGGCCGTGCCCTTCCTAAGGAACCATCCCGGCATTTGCCTGAAGCGATTTAGGGAAGTCATTGAAAACCTAAATCAGGATGGCCGGGCGCGGGATTGCACCGTCGTCCTCCCGAATGCACACACAAACAGGTGTTACTTATGTGAAGAACGCCATTCTTGGAGTCCAGAAATTAAATACACTTTCTAATTGTGTCATCTTGCAGTGGATTATATCGTACGAGTCTTCGATGTGGAAAACGAATGTCAAGTGAATTTAGCGAGGTAACGCCGACCTACACCCGGGAGTAAATGCACTATCAGAGTGTTGACAAATACTTGCTACGACGCTGCCATTTCTAGGCTCTCTGACGAGGCAGCTCTTCAGCGAAATGCTTGCCGTGATTCTCCGATACGGTTCTTCAGAGTGGAGACGCGCGCGCACGTTTGGTTTTTATGCGGCGTTCTCCCCTGATGGTTTCTGACGTCGCCTTCTGGGCTATGTATACATATGAGACATTCAATTATCATTAATCCAGAATGATACAAGTTTCAGCTTCCGGTGTGGAAGAAGGCTGTTGACGCCGACATTATATCATTTCAACGTAGGGAAAGCAAAACGGATCATTCAATGTTTCTCATTCAACATAAAGCATGTGAGATAATTTTCCGTAACGTTCATAATCATCTAAAAATACAAACGAAGTAAAAATACACCGGAAGCTTATTCGAACTGAATATAACGCTTTGCACCTCGATGTCGAATTTGTCCACTTGCAATCTTTTGCAGCATACACATAGAATGTCATGATTACCACGAGAATGAAGAAATATGTTGGTTAGGATGGAAGCAAGAAGAGACGCAGTCAACAAATATTCTATTCCTCATGGCATTCATTTCATTTGACACGTAAGAAGAGGTAAAGCGGGAATTTACTTTCGTTAACACGAAAGATATGCCGCACATATTGATAACGAGGAAGTCTGCGTCTTCATACGTTTCCTCCTTGAAATCTGTATGCTCTATTATATACTAAGTAGCCCGATCATTGTTTCAGTAATGTTACCCTCTTGTTTGACCCCGTAACGATGAACAGATTCCAAATGCATGTCTCCCTTCCTGGGTTGTTTTTTGTGTTTTATTGCTTGGAATTCCTGAAGCAGACCACTGTGCCTTTCCCCCTCGTGGGTTAGGTCTCAAAACTAAACCGCTTTGTATCCAATGGCATAATTTATTCAGACAGCATCAGCATAAGACTATCAAACAAAGCCTTCCATTTACAGTTGCAGCACTCTAACCAGCACTGACCAAAGTGTAATCCACGGTCATGGTCCTAAATTACCAGCTGTCTGCTACTGTGGCAAAGTCCGTACTACACTGTCGATTCCGCAGCACCATTTTATCTGGTAACACTGTGTAGTTGCACAGTTGTGCTACCAGGTCTGTCCTCACACTGTCAACTTTATGTATCTCACTTCTCCTGTAGCGTAGATAACGAGGAGCCGAAGTAAATGACTGTATTCTGCATGACGTAACATTCAGTATTCCCTTCTTTCATAGCCACTCTTCATGTGCATCGATACCAAATAGGAATGCGAAAACTCTTGCGAGTGGGAGAATGACAATAACAATCGTAACAAGAACAAGCAAATAATGAATGATGTTTATTCCAACGCAGAACGAGAATGTCTTTAAATATAAAAATCTGTATCTATATCTATATTCATATCTATTGATCTTTGAGTTGGCACAATGCAAATATATTCTTAGCATTTAGTTACTGAATTTAGTTCTGGATGTTTGCAGAGAAAAGGAAAAGTCGGTACTTCTCGCTAGTGTAATATAATGTGAACCAGCAACTACCCTTTCCTTAGAACACGACTCAAGCAGGTCCTCAAGTAGGTAGCAAGGCACTGCTGCATTCTGTTCCCTGACATTGCTCTGATGACGGTTAATGCAGATAGTTCCGATTATGAAATACAAAACGAATTGCAGGTTAGTTCCTAGGATAGTAACATTAAATTTGCGTTGTAGACGGCACATGAACGTGACGACTATCCATATTACTCATCAATATAAAAAGACAATATTTAAGGAATTTAGCAGGATTACTCAAAATGAATTCTGAAATTGGGTGACTGACTGCACAGGTGCTAAACGTCGTCAAGAGTATACGATGTCCTAATCGCATTAGGAATATGAAGATCGTCTTCGACAGCTCGCAACTTTCACATTGCTATCTCCACCCTACTCCAGACAGCCCTCGGTGGAGTTGCACGACGTTGCCGATGTTATGGAAGGCCTTCGAACGACAACAGACCACATATTGAAAAATACAAGCGAATTCTCTTGCAGCGTAAGCTTATTGTAACTGATCTAAAAATTATTGGAGAGGAACATTGTCCTATTCAAAAAAAGTAAAATGTTACACACTGTTGACGTCAAACGGACATTATCTATGTCCTGTCTTGTGTCCTACTCGTCTATAATATCAAGTGTACTATGAAAATGATTATATATAATGGATGATAGGGTAATGCATTGATACCAGATGGTGGGGGCCGGCCGGTGTGGCCGTGCGGTTCTAGGCGCTTCAGTCTGGAACCGCGTGACCGCTACGGTCGCAGGTTCGAATCCTGCCTCGGGCATGGATGTGAGTGATGTCCTTAGGTTAGTTAGGTTTAAGTAGTTCTAAGTTCTAGGGGACTGATGACCTTAGAAGTTAAGTCCCATAGTGCTCAGAGCCATTTGAACCATTTGAACTATTTAACACAAAATGACATTAAAAATTAAAGTTATTCACGAGCAGCTAGTTGAGAATATGTATGAACATTAAATGACACGACGAACTGAAATAATATGACGAAGAGTTCAGCGCTCACTGGGATTAGAGCCCCACACATATCGTTGTTGACTACACACAAAGAGACGTCAGCTACCGAATTTTTCTCCACCAGCTGCTCAGAATAGCATCTTGAACTTACAGTCATCTCGCAAATAGTTCTGTGTCTCACTGGGAGTTAAAAACGTCAGATATCGTTAGTGTTGACAACGAATGAAAATACATTAAAAATCAAAATTATTATCCACCAGCAGATAGGTGTTCTCATGATAGAGCCTGATAATACATAATTAAATCTTTAGTGCCGGGCCAGGATTCGATCCCATTCACGCGTAATATGTGAAGGTGTTGAGGAATCTGCAGTTTTGAACAAACAACAAATTGTAGCCGAGCTGTATTGCCACGAAGGGATCAAATTCCGCGTTAAGGGCGGTCTGAGTTGCATTCCCAGTTTAGAACCAATTTTATCGACATACAGAAGATCAAATAAAAGATGGAATAAGTGTCCTGTGACCATACATAGCGTTTGTGTCGTCACTTGAAATAAATAACGAGTATAAGAAAGGTTACTGGTGATAGAGTTTCTACATGTCGCCACTCCAGACTTTATTGTGGTTCAACCTACCGCCTACTTGGTAAAGAAGGAATATCATCTTTAATGTGAATTTTCAGACCACGCAGCCATTATATCTCCTCACTTGGTGTAGCCAGGAGAGAATGGAATCTGTCTCTCCCTATCTAAAATCATTGACGGAAGTGGGAATCGAACCCAGACCAGAGGTATAACAACCTACCATCCGTCCAACAGACCACGAAATCCTCTTCTCTGCGAGTCATTTTTCTATCGTAACGCAGTTGCGCCACACTGGATGAGAATTCTGACACACAGGCTCCCTGTAGTAATTTGCAGCATGTTCAGTTAATTCATTTACTTGGTTGACCGAATCACCATGAACTAGCTGCCTCGGCTACCCAGTGCATACATTCGACTATTTTGTAATCACAGAAATAAAATCACGTAACTGCCACCTACACACAACTGCCAACAGTGTAGGATGCAGAAGTTTAAATAGGAAGTGTTCCTTTCCACTTGAGCTATTCTATTGCGCTATCTGTTAATAGAAAACGTCGTTCAGTCCAAAAGAAAAGCTGTAACTGTTTGTCTCTCAGAAGTCAAGACCTGGCCATATGCATAATCTAACAGTGCTGTGGAATCCAAAAGTTCTGGAGGAATAGTTACCGAGCTCTGGAGCTACTGTAGCTACGTGTCAGCTTGTAGCATAGATAAGATTTCGCGAGTTCGAATACATTCAGTGCTACATTTTTTAAAACGCAATTCTGCTCTCTGCTGAAGGTATCAATCTAATGGAACTTTGAACATAATTCCCTTCACTTCTCAACCCAAAGTAGTCGCATGTGGAAAAAGGGCTAACTACTGTGACATTTTGTTCTATTCAGGTTTAATAGACAGCAGGCAGCAGATGCATCTCGAAGATGTGCAGGGAGAGCGCATCGTGCCATAATATGTCAGAAAAGTATTTTCTATATTAGCCGTCGAGTGGTAGTGATATTTTATTCTTCTTCAAACTTTGTTTGACAGCTTTAACTCAGAACAAGTTTTCTACATGCATGTAATCAATAAACTGCATGTGCATTGTCAGACTGTCATAGGTAACATCTGAGAATTCGCATATATCGTTGATGATTAATTTCTCTCTCATGTTTACTATTGTTTTAACAACACTAAAGGAAACCTTACGAAAATTGTGCACTGTATTATAAGAAATGAAATAAAACTAACCATGGTAACCTTACGACGAAAGTATCTGTAAACAAGCATGCCTCTATCGACACGAATTAGTAAAATACTACTCACTTAGATTTTGATTGGGTCTGTGTTTAATTGGTATGCTGTGTCATACTCAAGAGGTATGCAAATGTGGCATTTCATAAATATAGTTACGTATTCCTAGAAACCCAAAATTCGCTTGTCAGCAGCGGAAGGAGGCCTTACCTGTTGTGCAGCATTGTAAGTTTTTCAACATTGCACTATGAGCTGAAAGCATTTTCTTGCGATTTCCTTATTGATGTTTGATCTGACTGCTTGTAGCTCTTTCACAGAAGGGATAAAAACGTTACAGTCAGTGAGACCGGAACTGCGAACCGTAACAGACGCTTTTTCACAGCTCAGCACGTTACCACAGAGCTGGCGAGGAGGTATGGGTCTTAGCTTCCTATTACGAGGGCAATAGTAACTAGAACTCGTAAACCGCTATTTGAATGTCGAGATTAGTTGCGGTTTCCACCTGCAACGACTTTCCTGGGCTGGAAACCGTAAATTTTCAATCTTTTGTTACCCTGCAAGCGATAATAACTCGGATTATTCAATGGAAATGACAGGTAAAATCAAGTGAACTTTGAGGCTTAATTCCGTGCACACCAGGAAGTAACTCGTCGATCACAGAGTTGCCAAACATACGTTGCCTTGTTGCCAAATCTCAGTTACAGTACCAGCAGGAAGAAGACGAACCGATGTGATCCTACAGCGGTCTGGGAAGTGAACATAGCTGGTGTCTCCAAGTCACGGCTGCTACGGCCTGGGATACGTAATGCGTCTGATTCGCTTTCTGTAACTAGGTTTAGGGACTGGAGCGTAGTTACTAATAATACTCAGAACTGACTGCAAACTGAGCATCATAAATCAGTAACTCTCATTGTTGTTTTTATATTTCTTTCGTAAGTGTACTCAAAACTAAGAAAGTCATTCACAGGCGTTTTCGTGCCTTGCCGATAGTCGAGCACAACATACAAATAAAAATAAAAAAGAATGTGTGTGTGTGTGTGTGTGTGTGTGTTTGTGATAGAGAGAGAGAAATAAAAAGCAATGAGAGAGAGTGTAAAAAATTGTTGTAAAGAAATTGAAACATGGTCTTTAAAGAAATCTTTCATTAAAATGACACGTTCCATATCATTACGAAATGTCGTATTCATGATCTATGGAACAAGAGTTAATCTAATGTAATCTAATCTAATCTAATCACATCTTATTGATGATTAGCCATGAAGAGTCATGAATTACCGAAATTTTGGCCAATACCAGTAACCAAATCTAAACTTGAAAATAAAAGACGACAGTTTTTGTAATAAACCGTGACTCCTATCAAGACCCTTTCGTCCCTGTTATCGAACCACGAAAGATGTCTGATATACCTCCATTCTGAAGTAACAAAGTGTGCATGCATTTAAAGATGAAGTGCATGATGTGAAGTTCTGTGACGGAGATACGAACCCAACACGTAATCCGATTGTTAACTAAGAAAAATCAAATGTTACGTATCGGTTTTTCTTACGAGCCGCTAGGTGTCTGAATCTAAAATAAGGATACAAACTTTTGTGCCTAAGCGAGAATCGAACTGCACACCTACCGTGCATCCACGAATATAGCTTAAGTTTCAGTTGCTTACTCATGAACAGTAAGATGTGTGCGTGTTTGACCAGAAATAACGACACCTGTTGCCATTGTTGGAAACACATGAACAGACATTGAAATTGCGCGTTAATTTTCACTAGCAGTTGGGTGTGCACTTGATAAAGCTAGAAATGAAATTATGAATATTTTTGTACTGGATCAGGTTTCAGACCCACATACTTACCTTTGGAGGAGACCTAGAGAAGATTGCAGTCTTGGGAAAAGGAACGAAATGACTGAACTATACTGTTCCGAGAGATTCAGATCCTCGAAAGAGGAGATACGAATTCGAATCACAGTCCAGCACCAAATTTTTAAACGTCTCTAGTTCAATCAAGTGCAAGTAAAATAAGAGCCCTGTCTCTTTAAACGGCTATCGGTTCATCAAATAAAATAAAATTTTCTAATGTAAGTAAGCTTACTGGCGACTGTATTTCTGTTTACCATGACTTCCGCTGTGTCATTTCCCAACGTAAACCGGCTCTGCCCAGTTGGTAATGAAGGAACGTGATGTTTAATGCGGATTCTGGATTATAACGTCTTTCTCTTGAGGTTACCAGAGGTAAAATAAATCTGTTTGTGCCTCTTAAAAGTAAATGCCTGAACCCACGCATTGCACCTGTGATAGCTCGTTCCACCATACCATTGTGGCCACATTACCCAGCCCCAAGAGTGTGCTGTAACGGATGATGTGCTTAGCTTACAAAATTAGTCACGGTGGAAAAAATGCGAGTCTATTAAATGGTCGAGTAGAAGCAAGCTTCTGACGCAGAGATTATGCTATTCTCATGTCATCAGGATGTAAAGACTCTTCTAGGCATCATAGGCTGGATGTGAAGCCATTTTGATTTTTCACAAATTCAGCAAATTTCTTAGTTCGAGAAAATCCACTGTGAAGTGTGAAGTTGCCGGATAATTCGATTATTACTGTTATTATTAATATCATTTTATTCATACCGCTGCTGTAACACAAGTGCTTGTACATCGTTTAATGCCTTTTGGTCACTATAGATGTAGTTTCCCATGAACAGGTTCTTTCCCTGTCTACGGAATCCTTTTCATGTTAATATCAAACACCAGCAATTACTCGTAGATTACTTTAAAACTAAAGTAATTGACGAAGACGTTACTTGGTAACAAAAACGCACTGCCTTTCTTCACTTACTTTCGCCTAGAAATGGCTATCGAGTACTGACAAACCAAAAGGCAAGAGATCTTACTGCCTTCCGAAATACGTTGCTGTTAGTTCTTCCACATGATTTGGTCGACATGACCTGTTTCAAGTTGTGTATGACAGACAGTGTTTTAGAAAATCTATTGTTTCCCTTTGAAATAAACAGAAGTATTTTCATTCTAAGCTGCCCAAGTACAAAATTTTCGCAATATTAGTTCAAATTTAATATTCGCTTCTATAATGTAGGAAAGTATTTCACAGTCGCAAAACTCGCATCCGAAACGTTGACCTTACACTTAGTCGCTGACTATAAATTCTAGCTCAGAGTGACACCAGTTTAAATAACCTAATGTAGTGAAGACTGTTTGCCAGTGCTCTTTCTCACCGGAAAATACGCAATTCACTCATTTGGCTCCATAAGTACACTGTAACAGTATTTTCTGTGTGAAATTTGTCAGTAGGCTTTTGCCTTCCAACCGGCAAAATACGGCAGAGTACGGCCGGTAAACAATTCACAAACCACGATTTAGTGCCAATAAGACGATTTCTTTAAACATTGTCGAAGCTGACGGAATTTAGTTTCTGCTTAAATCGTCTTAAGCAGCAACAATCACAGATATCTCAAATAGGAAAAAGCTGAATATCCAGGTACGAAGGTTGTAAAACAAACTTCCCACAGTTTGTGTCAGGTTGATCTTTTCGTCTGATAACACTGCTTAAGTATTTTGTCTAAGAGGTATCACAAGTAGTATCCTTGTAGCTGTGGGAATCATTGGTTGAAAACGAGTTTAACAACAATGGGTACAGTGCTGCTAATTTTTCACAATTATTATCAACCTAAGTCTGAGTTCATCCACAAACTGAGGCATATTTATAATATTGGAGCTAGACTGTGTATCCTTGTCTTTCTTGAGTGGTCATTGGAAGCCGTTTACACACACGTATACAATACAATGAATACTTCGAACGCTATGGTTAACGTTGCTCTCATAAACTACTTTTTTTTTAATTCTTCTGGGTCTTCAGGGTGCAATATGTGTTGTAGATACAGTCTCAGACCAAAAAATTGACCGCCGAGTCGTTCACGTAAGGTGGACAATACAGTCGTGCTCCTCTCAGAATTCTATGTCTGGCAATATGCTCGATCTAGCAACATGTAGACTGCGGCACTTCCCAGAGGAAGTCTTGACTCCAGTCTTAGTACATAACTCTTGACTACGACCGTAGTCTTGAGGTAAAACGCAAGACCAGCTAATATGATATTGTAGATTCGCTTGAATTACACTCATAGCTTCAGCACCGAGAGGAAAAGGGCGATAAATATTTTGTCGATATGTGCTTTCGGTCGCCAGACGTCATATTAGCTGGTCTCGCGTTTTACCTGAAGACTACGGTCGTGTTCCAGCAGCGGTTTGAATAAAATGATAGTAATAATAACAGTAATAATCGAATTATCCGGCAACTTCATACTTCCCAGTGGATTTTCTCGAACTAAGAAATTTGCTGAATTTGTGAAAAATCAAAATGGCTTCACATCCAGCCTATGATGCCTAGAAGAGTCTTTACATCCTGATGACATGAGAATAGCATAATCTCTGCGTCAGAAGCTTGCTTCTACTCGACCATTTAATAGACTCGCATTTTTTCCACCGTGACTAATTTTGTAAGCTAAGCACATCATTCGTTACAGCACACTCTTGGGGCTGGGTAATGTGGCCACAATGGTATGGTGGAACGAGCTATCACAGGTGCAATGCGTAGGTTCAGGCATTTACTTTTAAGAGGCACAAACAGATTTATTTTACCTCTGGTAACCTCAAGAGAAAGACGTTATAATCCAGAATCCGCATTAAACATCACGTTCCTTCATTACCAACTGGGCAGAGCCGGTTTACGTTGGGAAATGACACAGCGGAAGTCATGGTAAACAGAAATACAGTCGCCAGTAAGCTTACTTACATTAGAAAATTTTATTTTATTTGATGAACCGATAGCCGTTTAAAGAGACAGGGCTCTTATTTTACTTGCACTTGATTGAACTAGAGACGTTTAAAAATTTGGTGCTGGACTGTGATTCGAATTCGTATCTCCTCTTTCGAGGATCTGAATCTCTCGGAACAGTATAGTTCAGTCATTTCGTTCCTTTTCCCAAGACTGCAATCTTCTCTAGGTCTCCTCCAAAGGTAAGTATGTGGGTCTGAAACCTGATCCAGTACAAAAATATTCATAATTTCATTTCTAGCTTTATCAAGTGCACACCCAACTGCTAGTGAAAATTAACGCGCAATTTCAATGTCTGTTCATGTGTTTCCAACAATAGCAACAGATGTCGTTATTTCTGGTCAAACACGCACACATCTTACTGTTCATGAGTAAGCAACTGAAACTTAAGCTATATTCGTGGATGCACGGTAGGTGTGCAGTTCGATTCTCGCTTAGGCACAAAAGTTTGTGTCCTTATTTTAGATTCAGACACCTAGCGGCTCGTAAGAAAAACCGATACGTAACATTTGATTTTTCTTAGTTAACAATCGGATTACATGTTGGGTTCGTATCTCCGTCACAGAACTTCACATCATGCACTTCATCTTTAAATGCAAGCACACTTTGTTACTTCAGAATGGAGGTATATCAGACATCTTTCGTGGTTCGATAACAGGGACGAAAGGGTCTTGATAGGAGTCACGGTTTATTACAAAAACTGTCGTCTTTTATTTTCAAGTTTAGATTTGGTTTCTGGTATTGGCCAAAATTTCGGTAATTCATGACTCTTCATGGCTAATCATCAATAAGATGTGATTAGATTAGATTAGATTACATTAGATTAACTCTTGTTCCATAGATCATGAATACGACATTTCGTAATGATATGGAACGTGTCATTTTAATGAAAGATTTCTTTAAATACCTTGATTCAATTTCTTTACAACAATTTTTTACACTCTCTCTCATTGCTTTTTATTTCTCTCTCTCTCTCTCTCTCTCACACACAAACACACACACACACACACACACCATCACACACATTCTTTTTTATTTTCATTTGTATGTTGTGCTCGACTATCGGCGAGGCATGAAAACGCCTGTGAATGACTTTCTTAGTTTTGAGTACACTTACGAAAGAAATATAAAAACAACAATGAGAGTTACTGATTTATGATGCTCAGTTTGCAGTCAGTTCTGAGTATTATTAGTAACTACGCTCCAGTCCCTAAACCTAGTTACAGAAAGCGAATCAGACGCATTACGTATCCCAGGCCGTAGCAGCCGTGACTTGGAGACACCAGCTATGGTCACTTCCCAGACCGCTGTAGGATCACATCGGTTCGTCTTCTTCCTGCTGGTACTGTAACTGAGATTTGGCAACAAGGCAACGTATGTTTGGCAACTCTGTGATCGACGAGTTACTTCCTGGTGTGCACGGAATTAAGCCTCAAAGTTCACTTGATTTTACCTGTCATTTCCATTGAATAATCCGAGTTATTATCGCTTGCAGGGTAACAAAAGATTGAAAATTTACGGTTTCCAGCCCAGGAAAGTCGTTGCAGGTGGAAACCGCAACTAATCTCGACATTCAAATAGCGGTTTACGAGTTCTAGTTACTATTGCCCTCGTAATAGGAAGCTAAGACCCATACCTCCTCGAAAGCTCCGTGGTAACGTGCGGAGCTGTGAAAAAGCGTCTGTTACGGTTCGCAGTTCCGGTCTCACTGACTGTAACGTTTTTATCCCTTCTGTGAAAGAGCTGCAAGCAGTCAGATCAAACATCAATAAGGAAATCGCAAGAAAATGCTTTCAGCTCATAGTGCAATGTTGAAAAACTTACAATGCTGCACAACAGGTAAGGCCTCCTTCCGCTGCTGACAAGCGAATTTTGGGTTTCTAGGAATACGTAACTATATTTATGAAATGCCACATTTGCATACCTCTTGAGTATGACACAGCATACCAATTAAACACAGACCCAATCAAAATCTAAGTGAGTAGTATTTTACTAATTCGTGTCGATAGAGGCATGCTTGTTTACAGATACTTTCGTCGTAAGGTTACCATGGTTAGTTTTATTTCATTTCTTATAATACAGTGCACAATTTTCGTAAGGTTTCCTTTAGTGTTGTTAAAACAATAGTAAACATGAGAGAGAAATTAATCATCAACGATATATGCGAATTCTCAGATGTTACCTATGACAGTCTGACAATGCACATGCAGTTTATTGATTACATGCATGTAGAAAACTTGTTCTGAGTTAAAGCTGTCAAACAAAGTTTGAAGAAGAATAAAATATCACTACCACTCGACGGCTAATATAGAAAATACTTTTCTGACATATTATGGCACGATGCGCTCTCCCTGCACATCTTCGAGATGCATCTGCTGCCTGCTGTCTATTAAACCTGAATAGAACAAAATGTCACAGTAGTTAGCCCTTTTTCCACATGCGACTACTTTGGGTTGAGAAGTGAAGGGAATTATGTTCAAAGTTCCATTAGATTGATACCTTCAGCAGAGAGCAGAATTGCGTTTTAAAAAATGTAGCACTGAATGTATTCGAACTCGCGAAATCTTATCTATGCTACAAGCTGACACGTAGCTACAGTAGCTCCAGAGCTCGGTAACTATTCCTCCAGAACTTTTGGATTCCACAGCACTGTTAGATTATGCATATGGCCAGGTCTTGACTTCTGAGAGACAAACAGTTACAGCTTTTCTTTTGGACTGAACGACGTTTTCTATTAACAGATAGCGCAATAGAATAGCTCAAGTGGAAAGGAACACTTCCTATTTAAACTTCTGCATCCTACACTGTTGGCAGTTGTGTGTAGGTGGCAGTTACGTGATTTTATTTCTGTGATTACAAAATAGTCGAATGTATGCACTGGGTAGCCGAGGCAGCTAGTTCATGGTGATTCGGTCAACCAAGTAAATGAATTAACTGAACATGCTGCAAATTACTACAGGGAGCCTGTGTGTCAGAATTCTCATCCAGTGTGGCGCAACTGCGTTACGATAGAAAAATGACTCGCAGAGAAGAGGATTTCGTGGTCTGTTGGACGGATGGTAGGTTGTTATACCTCTGGTCTGGGTTCGATTCCCACTTCCGTCAATGATTTTAGATAGGGAGAGACAGATTCCATTCTCTCCTGGCTACACCAAGTGAGGAGATATAATGGCTGCGTGGTCTGAAAATTCACATTAAAGATGATATTCCTTCTTTACCAAGTAGGCGGTAGGTTGAACCACAATAAAGTCTGGAGTGGCGACATGTAGAAACTCTATCACCAGTAACCTTTCTTATACTAGTTATTTATTTCAAGTGACGACACAAACGCTATGTATGGTCACAGGACACTTATTCCATCTTTTATTTGAGCTTCTGTATGTCGATAAAATTGGTTCTAAACTGGGAATGCAACTCAGACCGCCCTTAACGCGGAATTTGATCCCTTCGTGGCAATACAGCTCGGCTACAATTTGTTGTTTGTTCAAAACTGCAGATTCCTCAACACCTTCACATATTACGCGTGAATGGGATCGAATCCTGGCCCGGCACTAAAGATTTAATTATGTATTATCAGGCTCTATCATGAGAACACCTATCTGCTGGTGGATAATAATTTTGATTTTTAATGTATTTTCATTCGTTGTCAACACTAACGATATCTGACGTTTTTAACTCCCAGTGAGACACAGAACTATTTGCGAGATGACTGTAAGTTCAAGATGCTATTCTGAGCAGCTGGTGGAGAAAAATTCGGTAGCTGACGTCTCTTTGTGTGTAGTCAACAACGATATGTGTGGGGCTCTATTCCCAGTGAGCGCTGAACTCTTCGTCATATTATTTCAGTTCGTCGTGTCATTTAATGTTCATACATATTCTCAACTAGCTGCTCGTGAATAACTTTAATTTTTAATGTCATTTTGTGTTAAATAGTTCAAATGGTTCAAATGGCTCTGAGCACTATGGGACTTAACTTCTAAGGTCATCAGTCCCCTAGAACTTAGAACTACTTAAACCTAACTAACCTAAGGACATCACTCACATCCATGCCCGAGGCAGGATTCGAACCTGCGACCGTAGCGGTCACGCGGTTCCAGACTGAAGCGCCTAGAACCGCACGGCCACACCGGCCGGCCCCCACCATCTGGTATCAATGCATTACCCTATCATCCATTATATATAATCATTTTCATAGTACACTTGATATTATAGATGAGTAGGACACAAGACAGGACATAGATAATGTCTGTTTGACGTCAACAGTGTGTAACATTTTACTTTTTTTGAATAGGACAATGTTCCACTCCAATAATTTTTAGATTAGTTACAATAAGCTTACGCTGCAAGAGAATTCGCTTGTATTTTTCAATATGTGGTCTGTTGTCGTTCGAAGGCCTTCCATAACGTCGGCAACGTCGTGCAACTCCATCGAGGGCTGTCTGGAGTAGGGTGGAGATAGCAATGTGAAAGTTGCGAGCTGTCGAAGACGATCTTCATATTCCTAATGCTATTAGGACATCGTATACTCTTGACGACGTTTAGCACCTGTGCAGTCAGTCACCCAATTTCAGAATTCATTTTGAGTAATCCTGCTAAATTCCCTAAATATTGTCTTTTTATATTGATGAGTAATATGGATAGTCGTCACGTTCATGTGCCGTCTACAACGCAAATTTAATGTTACTATCCTAGGAACTAACCTGCAATACGTTTTGTGTTTCATAATCGGAACTATCTGCATTAACCGTCATCAGAGCAATGTCAGGGAACAGAATGCAGCAGTGCCTTGCTACCTACTTGAGGACCTGCTTGAGTCGTGTTCTAAGGAAAGGGTAGTTGCTGGTTCACATTATATTACACTAGCGAGAAGTACCGACTTTTCCTTTTCTCTGCAAACATCCAGAACTAAATTCAGTAACTAAATGCTAAGAATATATTTGCATTGTGCCAACTCAAAGATCAATAGATATGAATATAGATATAGATACAGATTTTTATATTTAAAGACATTCTCGTTCTGCGTTGGAATAAACATCATTCATTATTTGCTTGTTCTTGTTACGATTGTTATTGTCATTCTCTCACTCGCAAGAGTTTTCGCATTCCTATTTGGTATCGATGCACATGAAGAGTGGCTATGAAAGAAGGGAATACTGAATGTTACATCATGCAGAATACAGTCATTTACTTCGGCTCCTCGTTATCTACGCTACAGGAGAAGTGAGATACATAAAGTTGACAGTGTGAGGACAGACCTGGTAGCACAACTGTGCAACTACACAGTGTTACCAGATAAAATGGTGCTGCGGAATCGACAGTGTAGTACGGACTTTGCCACAGTAGCAGACAGCTGGTAATTTAGGACCATGACCGTGGATTACACTTTGGTCAGTGCTGGTTAGAGTGCTGCAACTGTAAATGGAAGGCTTTGTTTGATAGTCTTATGCTGATGCTGTCTGAATAAATTATGCCACTGGATACAAAGCGGTTTAGTTTTGAGACCTAACCCACGAGGGGGGAAGGCACAGTGGTCTGCTTCAGGAATTCCAAGCAATAAAACACAAAAAACAACCCAGGAAGGGAGACATGCATTTGGAATCTGTTCATCGTTACGGGGTCAAACAAGAGGGTAACATTACTGAAACAATGATCGGGCTACTTAGTATATAATATAGCATACAGATTTCAAGGAGGAAACGTATGAAGACGCAGACTTCCTCGTTATCAATATGTGCGGCATATCTTTCGTGTTAACGAAAGTAAATTCCCGCTTTACCTCTTCTTACGTGTCAAATGAAATGAATGCCATGAGGAATAGAATATTTGTTGACTGCGTCTCTTCTTGCTTCCATCCTTACCAACATATTTCTTCATTCTCGTGGTAATCATGACAAGGTTCCCTTGTGCGTTGCAGTGCTTGTACTATAAGACATAGCAGTTCGAATCACGGTAGAAGCCGCTGAGTACAACCTTTTATTTTTCATTTTAATTAATGGAGTTGCAAACTGCTAGTAAAAATTTCTTATGCGAAATCTGAAGAATGCCTTTAAACATCAATCTTCGTCCGATTTCGACTTAGTAAATTAAGTCGCTTTGCGAATTCCAAGGTGCTTCACTGTAAAATAGACCGTGAAAAGATTCAAACCGACTGTCAACGATATAAATTTGAGCTTTGTTCGTCATATAGGTCTAACATGTCAGAAGGTTGTTTATGAAGTGCACATGTTTATTAATGTAGTTCCCTTCTTCTAAATTTTTGCAATAGCATTTAACTGTAGACGTTTTCTAACACCGGCGTTAGCAATTCCTTTCCGTTCTCTGAAACCTTCAAAACGACAAATTTTTCTGGTTTAAATCTGATGACCTTAACTATCACTCCCGATCAACAATAATTACTTCATGAACCCATACATGGAACTCCAAATGTGCAGTGTTCCTGCACTGCTACAGAGCATGCATTGCAAGGTATTCACACAGTTTATCGCATAGACGTACCATAAGGAATGAAACAAGAACTGTAATACACTTTACACCACAGACGCTCACTCTGGCTTGACGAAAACATCCAAACATTGACCAAAAGTTGCACAAATAATTGAGTTTGAAAGGAAAAGAAACGAGGTATGAAGCATTTATAAATTCATCGAATGTAGTGAGGTGGTTTAATTTCGTCCCAGTCTATAAAATTAATTTCGGGCCATACTCAGCTCTTGCCGATTAATGTAATATAATACCCGCCTACTAATCAGGGCGTCTGTCTCCGTTGCTTTTGAGCGTGAATGGAAAGTGTAGAAATTTTCTGTGGAGCGACATTTAATAATAAAGCGTTTTAAATCATCAAAAGCGATGAGCGGTAGCAGGCGCTTTCGATAAAGAACGGGGGAGTGCAGCGCCGCTGCTGTCGCCACGGCCGCTGCCAGTAGCCAGCAAATGGATCCCGGAGCTTTCCCGCATACGGCGTCCAGAGGAGGACAGTCTGCAGGAAATCTGCCGCAAAATCGTTACTGGATAAAATTTTGATATCGGTGTGTCACAAAGCGAAATAGATTGAATCTGCGCTACCATTACATTCACGTCTACAGCATTCAGACAGAAGAGGCTATAAAAATATTTTATGCCAGCTGCTCTCGATCCACTGACATTATGAACAGAAACAACGCACGCTACCGCTAGACCACAGGCGTAATCAGACTAGAGTTTCACTATCATGGGACAAGTTTTCCTCCAGGAAGTGCCGCAGTCTACAGTGTTGCCAGATTGTGCAGATAACCGGACTTAGAGAATTAGCGAGTTGGCCAGTTTTTTTGTCCCATGTCGCGATCGGCGCGGACTTAGCCTCTGAAGCGGCCGGCCGCCGGTCAAGTTTTATGTCAAAGAGTGTACCTTCTACTGCCGTGTATACAGCTGATCTACTACTTGTGGGCGCACTCCTTTCTCTTAACACTGGCACACTCTCCCGCCGTTGATTATTCCATACGGAATTTTCATAACGACGACACCTGAGTTTTCTACTGTTATTGGGCCGCCAAAATTTCTCCACGCCCGGTCGGCCCCTCACCGGCGCGGCTAATGGTTTCCCTGTCTCGTCCGAGCAGATGCAGTCCCCGGATGCTGCTGAGGCGGCTGATCACACCCTCTGGCGTTATTACTATTCTGTGAAGCCCGTATCACGTTAGTATGATACTGGTTTCCGTCATTCCTGTTATTATTTGCATTGTACCGATTGTTATTACGGTCCGAACCATTATTGTTATTGCTGCCATGGATGCGGTATGCATTATTCCCGTGGTTATCGTTGTTGTGGTTGCTGTGGTACCCATTGTTGTTACCACGGCCTCTGCCACTGTCGCGATTATTGCGCCAATTGTCCTCGTCCTCCACTCTTTCCAGGAAATCATTGATTGTCCTGTAATTGCTTCCTACGTATCGTTTTGTATCATCTGGAAGCTTCTTGTAGAGTTCCCAGACTATTTCGGATTCCGAGCGGCGGTCACGCAAATATTCCAACTTGCGGATCCAGCCCTCACAAAACTCCTTCATCGAACCGCGCGAATTCGCATCGAAAGGCCTCGATACGACAAATTCGCGCCAGACACTTTGCTGTTTTTGCTCTGACCAGTATTCAGCCAGAAACAAATTTTTAAATTCGTCAAAAGTCAGGTTCGTAATGTTGAGGTTTAAGCCCCAACGCTTGGCATCACCAGCCAACACATCAATAATCGCATTAATTTTTCTCTCATCAGTCCATGATCTGGGTAAAACTCTTTCACAATTTTTAATGAAATCTGTCGGGTGTATACCGCCTTTTTTCAAGGGGTCGAACCGCTCCTCTTTCGTCAACAACTCCGAACTATGTGCACAGATTGGCACATAGCTCTGTTTTTCGTCAAGTTTCCTTTCTAATTCCGACACCCTCGTAATCACTTGGCAAGTGGTTGTCGCAAGCGTTTCCACTTCCCTCTTTTTCTCTTCGCAGGTATTAGCCTGCTTCGTCACTTTGGTATCTACTTCGGATACTAAAGCCTTTAAAGTTTCCACCTTCTTTTGATCCTCTTTTTTCACTAATTGAATTTGTTCCGTCACCTTATTCTCGATGATCGGAGCAACTGATTCTCCTACACTTTTCTCGATTCTGCTAATTTCGGAATAAAAACGAGTATTTATGCTCGCAATTTCCGCCTGAACGCCTATCATTTCCTGTTTAAGATTACCGATTTCGCTATTAATCACAACAATATCTTCTTTGATTTTATCAACTTTTGTGTTAACAACTCCAACATTGTTGTTAACAACATTAATAGCTTTGTTCTGATTGTCTAGCATCCGTTCAAATTTTTCAGACTGAGCTTCTTGCTTGGCCGATTGACTCTTGATTTCGTTAATCAAAACATTCAATAAATCAGTTACATTCCCGGAAACTACCGGTTTTACTTCCGTAGCGGCTTCCTCTTTAATCACTTCCGATTCCGAAACATTTTCTAAAGTCTGGAATTCCATTTCTGCTCTTTGTTGCGTTTCGGCGGTCGCATCTTTCATGCTAGCCGCCTGCCCCTGAACAATGGGTACCGCGGTACGCGTTTCCCACTGTTCGACCGATTGTTCCGTATCCAAGTCTACCAAATTTTGGCAATTGTTGCCTTCACTCATTTTAATAATTTTCAATATAAATGCAAAATCTCAACTCTAATTAGGATTCCTCACACGAATATTCTCGCTGACGTATCGACCATTTCGTAACCAGTACTTTGTTACGAGATTTGCACAATGCAAAATTCGTGTCCAGAACAACCTCAAATTTGAAGATTGTCCTGTCACCAGGTCGCCACGTGTAACCTCCCCCCTCACTTATCGACCTTAATGACAGTGAAAAATTAAACCGCGTGTACCTAATGGGAGTTTTGGAAAAGCAATCGTCACCGAAGTTAACCTGTCGGTAAAGAGGGAGGAAAGGGTTACATCTAAATGAAAGGAAAAATGCAAATGAAACTGGTGGAAATTAATTTTGAAAAGGGGTAAAGATAATAAAGAAAGTAAATGTGCGGCCGTTACGTTAACAATTAACTAGCGGTAATTAGATATTTGAGATTTGGGGGAAATCACGGTCGCCAGTCCTAAGGACAATTACTATAGTAACTGAAAAAGAAAGGTTATTACACATATAATTAACACTAGAAGCGTGGCAACTGAAGGTTGACACGTGTAGTGTGAAAACTGAAAGTTTGTCAGAAGTAATAAATTTCGCTACACTCTGACTTAATTTAGCAAAAGAATTAATAAAACCGGAAAATCGAAAGTTAATTTAGTGACTGAAGTTAATAGTGAGCTTTCTTTCTGAAGCACATCGAAATCCAGTAAAATACGGTTAGTCTTGGACTACCTCAACAATCATTTCAAAAGCAACTTGACTCTACGCAATTTAGAAACAAGAGATTTAACTTTGAACTTGAATTAAATGATTCTGAACTATTAACAATAGTAAAATTTAGTACGTACCAAGCTGAGCTGCAGTCACAGGTAAGCTAAAATATGCTAACAAAACTCGCACTCTAAATTTGTGCTCGTGTAACCTAAATATTGTAGCCAGCTACTGAACTTTGAAATTAAAGCAGTGAAATCTAATTATATTATTTTAATGCTGGCGTTTGAATTTCAACGACACTCGGGTTCATTTCGGAAAAGGAAGGGACCCTGCTTGGCAATGCAATTGGGACAATGAGCAACAAAGGTTCATGCTAAGTTGCTGTAATTTTGCGAGGCAAATGGAACAATTTGAAAAGCTGAGGTCTGCCATACAGTTCTGAAACTTTACGTGCTTTTAGTCTTCCTTGTTGGTTGATTGAAGGTTTGAAGCCGTCGATCGAGGAGGTGGCGACAGTCACTCATTGTCGGCCGTCGCTGTTGCAGAAGCTGGATGTTGGCGCGCCTTCTTCTCGACACGGTCACCAGGCGAAACGGGCTCTTGATGTGCGCCAGCTAATGCTTCCCGTCCGCGACACCATGTCAGAAACTATCATCGCGAGTCGAGCGCAATTGCATGCTGCCAAACCCCGAAAGCGCGGCAACTCGCGGGAGCGTCACACAACACCTGCTCCACTCGCTACTCCCGCCAGACTCTCCCTGATCTGCCCGCGCTTCACGCGGCAGAGTTAACACTACCAAAGATCCTACACACTTTGAGTCTTCACACGACCTATCGATGTAATCGTTCGATAGCAGTTTTCCCTAGGCAAGACCCAGCGTAAAAATACAAATAATATTTACGAAACAAACCAGTTATTCATCGAAATAAGTGCAGAAATATATATATACAAACAGTAAAACAATTACAATATATAAAGAGACAGAAATGTCATATCTTGAGGTAACAAAACGAGGAAAAAAATAATAGTACAATAGATGTAAATAGGAGGATATGCATTTCCGGCGTTACAACCGCTTCTGTGTGAAATGTAAGTAAAGATGTAACTAGGGTAAGTTTCGTGTGTTGATTATTACGAATATTACGTTAAGAACTCAAACGTTTGACACTGAAAACTGATATATGTTAGAAAGCGGTCCTGGATGAGTAACTCTACACTTTGCATTGAACTGCATTTGGACTTATCGTAGAACAGCCTCGTGACATAGGGAGTCGTCGGTTTTCCCTTGTAAACATTTAATTTTTCCCCTCAGAGGAGAGTCCAGACATATTTAGTCTGGTAGCCTGTGGGCCATTTTGTGTTGCATAGGAGCGCCCGCATACCCTTGCAGTTTGGGTAGATCCCATTCGGAGAGTTCTAATCGATATGCAAAATCTTTGCCATTTGGTTTTGAGGATGTTACGTCTGTCTAGGATTAAATATATAGGAATTACGATTTCGCAGAACGCTTACTTGGTTGATCCCACATGTGGATTCTATTTTATTACTGCTAAAATTTTAGTTGCATCTCTCATCTTTTTCGTTGGCGTACTTTACTCTTCCACTTGCAGATTCTTAAAAAAAGTTTAATAACGGTTGCTAATACAGGTCATGATGGATTTGCACGAACAGGAGCCTTTGAGCATACAATTGCAGCGCTACTATGACAGTTCGGTGACATTCTCCACTATTTCTTCGACTGTCGCATATGCAGTGTAGTACGAATAGCGTCAGGAGCAAGTAGCTTGATCGCAGCAGCAGAGCACAAACTAAAGGGCTTCTTGCTCGCAGGTGAACACACGAAATGGATCGGAATCGCGCGTTTGGTAACATCTGGCACACTGCAGGCGTTTGATGATCTCTTGTCCAGACAGCGCGACACTGGTTTGCGACGCTGCTATATTGTCACTATTTGATCAAGTTACACACATGTTATGATACTGAAGAACTCATCAAAGGCTCTTTCCAAGGCTGCAGAAAGAAACTGTACTTTTAATAAAAGACGGTGATAGCTAGCTTCTCTGTTTGACAACAATAGACCATAATAATAAAATAAAAAAATACGACGCCCAAGAAGGAGTTATCTGAAAGGGACGGAAATAGGTAGAAGTAATGCACACACACACACACACACACACACACACACACACACAGACAAACAAATGATTACAATTTCCAAGAAATTGGATAATTTTAATAAGAGAAAGAGCAGTACAAATTGAGTTGGTCAATAACGCGTTGGTTCACCTCTGGCCCATATAAAAGCAATTACTAGGTTTGGATTTCACTGACAGAGTTTTTAGATTTCGACCTGAGGGCACATTATATCCAATTGGCACATTCAAAATTCAAAGCTGGTTGGAGGGTGCTGCCCATAAAGCTCCATACGTTCTGAGTTGGGGAGGGATCCGTCGATATCGTTGGCCAACGTAGGGTTTGGCAAGCACGACGACAGACAACACAAATTCACGCCGTATGCACATGGGCATTATCTGGCTGAAATATAAGACCTGGGTGGCTTGCCGTGAAGGGCAACAAAACGAGGCGTGGAATTTTTTCAGTGATTTCATGATGCCTTCAGCTGCCATTCTCTTTATTTCATGTATGATTGTACATTTTCATCCTTAGGCCATTTAACGGAAGCATTATACACTGGATATATTAGTGTGGTTTATGGTTTTTAACATAGGAGTAAGTCATGTTTCTTGATACACTAGGCGCATTATAACTTACTTTATGAACTATTCTTTAGTAATATATTATGCCATGTAAGGCTCTGTTCCTGTGACTGCACGTAGTAGTCATGAAATAAATCAGAAAAGGTTTTTCGCTATTATAGGAGCATGTTACTTTCGAGCAATTGTTGCTAAGCTCTTACACATAAGGTCTTATTCTTACACATACGGTCGATGTTGTTAACGTTCTTACGCTAGGAAGATTACATACACATCAAAAAAAGTTTTGCATCACCTCTTGTTACCAGAATTCCTGAAGATAGACGTTGACTGTGGATATTGTATCACAGACACAGTGCCTTTGACTGTTCAGAGATGCCACTAAACTCGCCCAAAGACCATGTATGAGCAGCGCCTATTAGACGGAGAGGGTCCGACAGCCGATCAGTTCCAGTAATTCCAACAGGAAGGCGGTACGCGGCTCGTGTTGTCTGTAGTTCAACCATGCCAAGACGGCCATGCCAGCCACAGGACGTGGTGTTACGACTCAAACTCTGCGTAATAGGCTGCATGATGCGGAACTTCACTCCCGACGTCCATGACGAAGTCCATCTTTGCAACCACGACACCATGCAGCGCGGTACAGATGGGCCCAACAACGTGCCGAGTGGACCGCTCAGGATTGTCATCATGTTCTCTCCAGCGATGAGTGGCGCATTTGCCTTTCACCAGACAATCGTCGGAGACGTGTTTGGAAGCAACCCTGCCAGGCTGAACGCCTTAGACACACTGTCCAGCGAGTGCAGCAAGGTGCAAAATGGTTCAAATGGCTCTGAGCACTATGGGACTCAACTGCTGTGGTCATAAGTCCCCTAGAACTTAGAACTACTTAAACCTAACTAACCTAAGGACAGCACACAACACCCAGCCATCACGAAGCAGAGAAAATCCCTGACCCCGCCGGGAATCGAACCCGGGAACCCGGGCGTGGGAAGCGAGAACGCTACCGCACGACCACGAGATGCGGGCAGCAAGGTGCAGGTTCACTGCTGTTTTGGGGTGGCATTATGTGGGGCCGACATACGCCGCTGGTGGTCATGAAAGGCGCCGTAACGGCTATGCGATACGTGAATACCATCCTCCGACCGATAGTGCAACCATATTGGCAGCATATTGGCGAAGCATTCGTCTTCATGGACGACAATTCACGCCCCCATCGTGCACATCTTGTGAATGATTTCCTTCAGGGTAACGACATCGCGCGACTAAAGTGGCCAGCATGTTCTCCAGACATGAGCCCTATCGAACATGCCTGGGATAGATTGAAAAGACTGTTTATGGATGACGTGACCCACCAACCACTCTGAGGGATCTACGTCGAATCGCCGTTGAGGAGTGGGACAATATGGACCAACAGTCCCTTGAGGATAGTATGCCACGACGAATACAGGCATGCATTAATGCATGAAGACGTGCTACTGGGTATTAGAGGTACCGGTGTGTACACCAATCTGTACCATCACCTCTGAAGATATCGCTGTATGGTGATACAACACGCAATGTGTTGTTTTCATGAGCAATAAAAAAGGCGGAAATGATGTTTATGTTGATCTGTATTCGAATTTTCTGTACTGATTCCGGAACTCTCGGAACCGAGGTGATGCAAAACTTTTTTTTGATGTGTGTAATTATTTTACAGTAATTTAATAATTAACCTATATGTTTCTTTGTTCTCAGTTATATTTAATTATCGTGCATCATTGGCGTAAATATGACCGTATGAAATTTCATGAAAATAACTTTTAATATTTTTTCTGTTACTGTGGAAGCAAATCATTTTTGAATAGTTGTTGTAAAGATCTTGTATATAACACGTCGATCACCATAATGTAATGAAACAGTACTGAAAATATGACAGATGAGTAAAAACTGCTTTATGATTGCGTAATCTTTCGCATTACAATCATGTTTATTAATGAGTGATAATTATACATTCTATGGTTCTATAATGCTTCGTCGTAGAACTGGTAAAAATTTGTCTATGAATTTTCCATTTCGCAGGTATTTTTGTTCATTAAAAACTCTGTCCGACTGCCTTTCAGATGGACGTAAATTTCAATTTCTTCCACTACGTCCATGATTTTTCCTTTCTATAACTTACGTAATATTTGAAGCGCTTCATCTGTATTAGGTACCCTGTGTCTGGCGTGTGCACCAAAGGTGGACGGGTTACTATCGCTTATTGTCGTGTGTTGTTTAAACTGTGTACTAACTCTCCTTCCTGTTTCTCCGATATAAAAATATGAGGAGTGTTCGCAGTTAATTTTGTTGATTCCTGGCTGCGAAAATGATCTGACTTAGTTGGTATGTGTCTCATTAATGGTTGTAGATTGTCAGTGCTCCTGTACCTACTGTATAATTTTGTGCTCTTGAAACATCCAGTAATTTTATCTGGAACAATAGGTAGATATAGCCATACAAGAACTTTATTTTTCTGTTCTTCATTTGTGTCACTGGTTAAAGTTGTTTCATCTAGGGATTGGCATGTGTTTGATCAGTTTTCTTTTCGAATAAAGT
This sequence comes from Schistocerca serialis cubense, assembly GCF_023864345.2. Lineage (NCBI taxonomy): Eukaryota > Metazoa > Arthropoda > Insecta > Orthoptera > Acrididae > Schistocerca > Schistocerca serialis. The sequence goes on along the minus strand of NC_064638.1, from coordinate 1,267,237,135 downwards.
ATCCACTGATTTCTAGGATAACCGCTATTTTTAGCCATGTTTCGGAGAAGATCTAGTTCTTTCTCAAATTTTTTCTTTTCCAGCGGTAAGTTGATCAATCCGTTTATCATAGAATGAAAATATACGAGTCTGTGTGCACCATGGTGGCATGATTGGTCGTGGGTAATTATGCCTGTTGTCGTTCGTTTACGAAATATATCGAACGTGTGTTCAGACTTCTCGTTTGAAAATTTTAAATCCAATAAAAATGAAGCATAGCTAATCACTGAAGGCGATTCTATTCCAGTCGGTGAGATTCCTGGCTGACTGTCGCCCACCATACGGCCGAGAACCAGGAGTGGTGGTCTGGGGTGCGGTTTCTTTTCATAGTGGGACCCTTCTGGTTATCAACCACGGCTTCCTTAAAACACAGTGGTACGTCGACGATATTGCAAGCCACGTTTTGTTTCCCTTCTTGGCAAGTCATCATGAGCTTACATTTCAGCAAGATAACGCTCTCCCGCACATGGTGCCAGTTTCTACTGATTGTCTTCGTGCTTGGCTAACCCCAACAAGGTCGCCGAATCAGTCACCAGTTGAGAATTGATCGCGTAACTAATGAGGAGGTATTGAATAGAATTGGGGAGAAGAGAAATTTGTGGCACAACTTAACTGGAAGAAGGGATCGGTTGGTAGGACATTTAGTATTGGAGGGCAGCATGGAGGGTAAAAACCGTAGAGGGAGACCAAGAGATGAATACACTGAGCAGATTCAGAAGGATGTAGGTTGCATTAGGTACTGGGAGATGAAGAAGCTTGCACAGGATAGAGTAGACTGAAGACCACAACAACAACAAATCAAAAATGAATATTTATTTAAATAATTACTTTCTACTTTTTAACTATTAAATACAAAACTATTAAATATAAGGAGAATTATTGAGATGTTAACCTACCATCCTGTTCCGTTGAGCAGAAGACAGCGTGGCTCATGACTCCGTCTCCAACATTTGTGAAAGCCAACAACCTCAGGGAGTAGTTTGTGAACTTGAGAAGGCCATGCAGGTAGGTTTCCAAATTGGGCGTCCTCTTCACTTCACTTCCTACCGTTCGACGATCTGAAAGTATTTAATTGGAATTCAGGTATTGGGATGTACTCCAGTAGAATTGTTGATGCAGGACAGCATTTGAGATAATACATCTACATCTACATTTATACTCCGCAAGCCACTCAACGGTGTGTGGCGGAGAGCACCCTACGTGTCACTGCAATTACCTTCCTTTCCGTTCCAGTCGCGTATGGTTCGCGGGAAGAACGACTGCCGGAAAGCCTCCGTGCGCACTCGAATCTCTCTAATTTTACATTCGTGATCTCCTCGGGAGGTATAAGTAGGGGGAAGCAATATATTCGGTACCTCATCCAGAAACGCAACCTCTCGAAACCTGGACAGCAAGCAACACCGCGACGCAGAGCGCCTCTCTTGCAGAGTCTGCCACTTGAGTTTGCTAAACATCTCCGTAACGCTATCACGCTTACCAAATAACCCTGTGACGAGACGATCCGCTCTTCTTTGGATCTTCTCTATCTCCTCTGTCAACCCGACCTGGTACGGATCCCACACTGATGAGCAATACGCAAGTATAGGTCGAACGAGTGTTTTGTAAGCCACCTCCTTTGTTGGTGGACTACATTTTCTAAGGACTCTCCCAATGAATCTCAACCTGGTACCCGCCTTACCAACAATTAATTTTATATGATCATTCCACTTCAAATCGTTCCGCACGCATACTCCCAGGTATTTTACAGAAGTAACTGCTACCAGTGTTTGTTCCGCTATCATATAATCATACAATAAAGGACCCTTCTTTCTATGTATTCGCAATACATTACATTTGTCTATGTTAAGGGTCAGTGCCAAAGGTCTGCAGTCAGTCCTGTCGACGATGCTGCAGATGGTGAGCTCTGCTTTCATCCCGCTAGCGAGACTGGTAGTCTTCACCAAATCAGATAGCCGCCAGAAGCCAGAGAGGATTTCCTCCGATCCATAGCGACACACATCATTGGTGCCGACATGAGCGTCCACCTGCAGATGGGTGCACTCTATACCCTTCATGGCATCCGGAAGGACCCTTTCCACATCTGGAATGACTCCCCCCGGTATGCACACGGAGTGCACATTGGTTTTCTTCCCCTCTCTTGCTGCCATATCCCTAAGGGGCCCCTTTACGCGCCTGACGTTGGAGCTCCCAACTACCAGTAAGCCCACCCTCAGCGACTGCCCGGGTCTTGTAGACTGAGGGGCAACCTCTGGAACAGGACAAGCAGCCATGTCCGGCCAAAGATCAGTATCAGCCAGAGACAGAGCCTGAAACCGGTTCGTCAGACAAACTGGAGAGGCCTTCCGTTCAGCCCTCCGGTGTCTTTCGCCCCCTGCCACACCTCGAGTCGACCTCCCACTCTACCACGAGTGAGGGGTCAGGCTCAATGTGGGCAGTATCCCGGGCAACCACAGCCGTAGTCCGATCGGGGGATGCGTGGGACGAGCTGGCCATCCGGACGCCCACAGTGATGCCCATTGGCAACAGCCTCAAGCTGTGTGACCGAAGCCAACACTGCCTGAAGCTGGGAGCGAAGGGATGCCAACTCAGACCGCATCCGAACACAGCAGTCACAGTCCCTTTCCATGCTAAAAACTGTTGTGCAAAGAACGTCTGAAATAATCTACGGAGAGCACAAACAATTCGACACAAAATTTAAGCGGTTATTAAAATACATGATTGCCTAGTAAATGCAGTAATGCTGCTACTTGCGCACTGCTGACACACTGCTCGGCGGCAGAAGGAGACTACGCGATTTTACACTATTCAGGTACTAAAGCGCGATGCTACAACTCTCAAATACTATAATACGCCCGAAATTTATGAATTAAACAATACAAGTACCCAAAAACACGCAAAGAAATTAAGAATTAAACTATGTAACAAATAAGTGAGCTAAGAGTATACGACTTGCTGCTGGCAGATGCTTATCCAACGGCGGCAGGGAGCACACTACTACGTATATTGTACAGGGTGGTTATAATTAAACTTTCGCTGCAAGAGCCAGTGTAGAATGTATCCAACTTTGTAGGAATGGTGTTCATACTGTGCGTTGCAGGATTAACGTTGTTAGTAGTGTTAGTGTCACGTCTTGCCGTTAGGCGCCCGTACTGGTACGGCAACGTAAAACTCGGTCTCCGTGGACCAAAGGTATGGGCCGGCCGGAGTGGCCGTGCGGTTCTAGCCGCTACAGTCTGGAGCCGAGCGACCGCTACGGTCGCAGGTTCGAATCCTGGCTCGAATCCTGCCTGTCCTTAGGTTAGTTATGTTTAAGTAGTTCTAAGTTCTAGGCGACTGATGACCTCAGAAGTTAAGTCGCATAGTGCTCAGAGCCATTTGAACCATTTGAACCAAAGGTATGCTGTGTGAATGTCACAAGGTGCTGTGAGGTGCTTCTGCAACATGTGATCCCTGCTCTATGGAATGGAGAGCTTTGGACTCAATTGCTCAACCGTTTTGCTGCATGATGGAACTCCACCACACGTTACTCGCTTAGTCACTCCGTAACACATTTGTGGAAAAGCGAATCATTGGCTGATCGTTCCATAGCTTTCATATGGCATCATATTTTGGGGTAATTCATCACTGAGGAATAAAGTATTTATTGCACAAAAGCGTGTAATCAGAATAATAGCTGGAGTCCCCCAAGATCATCCTGCAGACATTTATTTAAGGATCTAGGGATATTCACAGTAGCTTCTCAGTATATATACTCTCTTATGAAATTTGTTATTAACAACCAAACCCAATTCAAAAGTAATAGTAGTGTGCGTAATTACAATACTAGGAGAAAGGATGATCTTCACTATTCAAGATTAAATCTAACTTTGGCACAGAAAGGGGTGAATTATACTGGCACTAAAGTCTTTGGTCACTTACCAAATAGTATCAAAAGTCTGACAGATAACCAACAAGTATTTAAGAAGAAATTAAAAGAATTTCTGAATGACAACTCCTTCTACTCCATAGAGGAAATTTTAGATATAAATTAAGAAAAAAAAGAAAAAAAAACAAAATATATTAAAAATAAAAAATAAAAAAATAAAAAATAAAAAAATAAAAAAACAGAAAAAATAAAAAAGTTGTTATATTAACTTAAGTATGTTGTTAAATTAACTTAATTATGTCTTGTATTGGAAAATTTGACTCGTTCCACATCATTACGAAATATCGTATTCATGATCCATGGAACTAGTATTAATCTAATCTGATCTAATTTAATCTAATAGAGCGTGCCCACCGAGATCATCAGATCTGAACCCGTGTGATTTCTGGGTGTGTGGTTACCTGAAGGACAGGGTTTGTCAACAGGACACTAACACGTGTTGAAGGTTGAAGATGAGCATAGGGAGGGAGGTGGCTAGCATCCCATCCAAGATGTTTCGGGCAGCAGTCGTCGATGCTCATGGTTGTCACACTGAGCAACGTTTGTAACCCGGAAGGTGAATACAGTATGCGATTAACAAATGTTACTCTCACATGTGGAAATTAAAATTAATTATTTCAGTGGTTTATTTGTCTTTCCTCTTGCGCATGTCCTTGAAAACGTTTCCACAAAGCATCATTGTCCTACGATCAAACGTTTTTCATGTGGTACCTCTCAAGAAGCGAAAGTTTAATTATAATCACTCTACACTCATGGTACAAAACATTATGACCAACTTCTTAGCTGGTTGTTTGTCCGTCTTTGAAACGAAATACATAACTGTTTCTGTGTATGAGGGATCCGACGGTTTGCTGGTAAATTTGTGGAGGTATGTGGCCATGTAATTCGCGTAAATAATGGGCCGCTGATTAGCGTGATGTCGCACGGCAGTGACCCATATGTGTTCCACAGGCGAATTTGGTCACCGGGAGATCATCGGGAGTTAATTAAAATGCTTCTCAAACCACTGCAACATGTTTCTGGCTCCGAGACACTGACAGTTATACTGCTGAAAGATGACACCACCCTCGGGGAAGGCATGAAGATGTATGGGTGACTCGCATGCGGGAGGACAACGGTTCAATCCCGCGTCGGGCCATGCTGATTTAGGTTTCCAGTGATTTCCCTAAATTGCTCCAGGTTCCTTTCAAAGGGCACGGGCGATTTTCTTCCCCATCCTTCCCTACTCCGACGAGACCGATGACCTCGCTGTCTGGTCTCCACCCCCAAAACAACCCATGAAGGGATGCAGGAGGTTCGCAGCCGTCAGCGCGTCTTCGATTACTAAGTCGAGTCCCATGCAAGCGTAGGAGAATGTCTCCCATAGCATAATACTGCTCCCACCAGCAAGCGTAGCGGCGCGCTGCACGTTTCGAGCCGTCGTACACTCCGGTGACGGCGTTTATGGAGACGACCATCGAACTAGTGTAGCAAAAATGTGATTCATCCGAATAGCCGAATCGTTTCCATTGATCGACGGTCGAATCCCGACGGTCCCATGCCCACTGCAATCGTAATTGACGATGTCAGTGGGTCAATATATGAACAGTGGGGGTAGTCTGCTGCGGAGCTCCACGTTCAACAGCGTACGATGAACGTGGTGATCCGAAACACTTGTGCGTGCACCAGCATTTTGCTCTTTCAGCAGAGATGCCACGGATCACCACCTGTCCTATTTTACAGAGCAGACGAGCCTCCGAACCCCACGTCGTGTGAAGAGTCGTGGACGTCCAACCATTTAGCGCCTAGTGGTAGTTTCACTGTCCTTCTGCCTCTTTCCGTAGATGATCACACACAGTTTTCGAACTACTCCTTCACAGGCTTCGTGTAATAATAATCTACCCGTTGTCAAAGTCGCTAATCTCAACGGATTTCCACATTTGCGACCCATATCTTCGCTAGAGTGATACCTCCTTCGTGTCTGCTCGACCTAGATACTTTTGTTACCGTGTCACGTGCCCTCAACGCCAACAAGCGGCATCAACGTCACAGTGGGCTGTGGTCATAATGTTTTGGCGTATCAGTGTATACAGGATGGTCCATTGATAGTGACCGGGCCAAATATCTCACGAAATAAGCATCAAAGGAAAAAACTACAAAGAACGAAATTCGTCTAGCTTGAAGGGGGAAACCAGATGGCGCTCTTGTTGGCCGGCTAGATGGCGCTGCCATAGGTCAAACGTATATGAACCGCGTCTTTTTAAATAGGTTGGTTGGTTGTTTCGGGGAAGGAGACCAGACAGCGAGGTCATCGGTCGCATCGGATTAGGAAAGGACGGGGAAGGAAGCCTGCCGTGCCCTTTGAAAGGAACCATCCCGGCATTTGCCTGGAGCGATTTAGGGAAAGCACGGAAAACCTAAATCAGGATGGCCGGACGCGGGATTGAACCGTCGTCCTCCCGAATGCGAGTCCAGTGTCTAACCACTGCGCCACCTCGCTCGGTTTTTAAATAGCAACCCACATTTTTATTACATATTCGTGTAGTACGTAAATAAATATGAATGTTTTAGTTGGACCACTCTTTTCGCTTTGTGATAGATGGCGCTGTAATAGTCACAAACGTATATATACGTGGTATCACGTAACACGGACTGTATTTGCTTCGTGATACATTACCCGTGTTAAAATGAACCGTTTACCCATTGCGGAAAAAGTCGATATCGTGTTGATGTATGGCTATTGTGATGAAAATGCCCAACGGGCGTGTGCTATGTATGCTGCTCGGTATCCTGGACGACATCATCCAAGGGTCCGGACCGTTCGCCGGATAGTTACGTTATTTAAGGAAACAGGAAGTGTTTAGCCACATGTGAAACGTCAACCACGACCTGCAACAAATGATGATGCCCAAGTAGGTGTTTTAGCTGCTGTCGCGGCTAATCCGCACATCAGTAGCAGACAAACTGCGCGAGAATCGGGAATCTCAAAAACGTCGGTGTTGAGAATGCTACATCAACATCGATTGCACCCGTACCATATTTCTACGCACCAGGAATTGCATGGCGACGGCTTTGAACGTCGTGTACAGTTCTGCCACTGGGCACAAGAGAAGTTACGGAACGATGAAAGATTTTTTGCACGCGTTCTATTTAGCGACGAAGCGTCATTCACCAACAGCGGTATTGGGCAACGGAAAATCCACGATGGCTGCGACAAGTGGAACATCAGCGAACTTGGTGGGTTAATGTATGGTGCGGCATTGTGGGAGGAAGGATAATTGGCTCCCATTTTATCGATGGAAATCTAAATGGTGCAATATAGGCTGATTTCCTACTTAATGTTCTACCGATGTTACTACAAGATGTTTCACTGCATGACAGAATGGCGATGTACTTCCAACATGATGGATGTCCAGCACATAACTCGCGTGTGGTTGAAGCGGTATTGAAGAGGATATTTCATGACAGGTGGATTGGTCGTCGAAACACCATACCATGGCCCGCACCTTCACCAGATCTGACGTCCCCGGATTTCTTTCTATGGGGAAAGTTGAAGGATATTTGCTATCGTGATCGACCGACAACGCCTGACAACATGCGTCAGCGTATTATCAATGCATGTGCATTACAGAAGGCGAACTACTCGCTGTTGAGAGGAGTGTAGTTACCCGTATTGCCAAATGCATTGAGGTTGACGGACATCATTTTGAGCATTTATTGCATTAATGTGGTATTTACAGGTAACCAGCATGCGTTCTCAGAAATGATAAGTTCACAAAGGTACATGTATCACATTGGAACAACCGAAATAAAATGTTCAAACGTATCTACGTTCTGTATTTTAATTTAAAAAACCTACCTGTTACCAACTGTTCGTCTAAAATTGTGAGCCATATGTTTGTGACTATTACAGCGCCATCTATCACAAAGCGAAAAAAGTGATCCAAATAAAACATTCGTATTTCTTTGCGTACTACATGAATATGTAATAAAAAATGGGGGTTCCTATTTTTAAAAAAACGCAGTTGATATCCGTTTGACCTATGGCAGTGCCATCTATCAGGCCAACAATAGCGCCATTTGGTTTCCCCCTTTAAGCTAGACAAGTTTCGTGCTTTGTAGTTTTTTCGTTTGACTCTTATTTCGTGAGATATTTCGCCCGGTCACGCTCAATGGAACGCCCTGTATAACTTCCTGGAATTGCGTGATTTGTCATTTGTTGCAAGAAACCTTCGGGAAGCTATCAAGGAACTGTCGAATCCACATCACGCAAAATCGCTGCTGTATTGAGAGCTGAAAGTGGACCACCATGCTGTTAAGCGGGTCGTCAAAATGTTTTGGCTCTGCAGTGTATAGGCATTAACGTTTCAAACTCATATTGCTAGATTTATTGTTTGGGTTCAATGATAAACCCAAAAGAAAGGATTTTATTTTAGAAGTGAAACCCAACATACATAATTACGAGGAAAGAAACACAAAATTTATTTGTAGCTCTTATTTTCCTCGGAATTTCAGCGACTGAAAAGATTAATTAATACTGACTTAGTCCAAATCACTTGTTTATTATTATTCTTTCTGATAATCAGTTTCATCTGTGGCATCTTAAGGCCAGAATGTTATTGCGGTGGTAATTCAGGAAGCAATGGAATAACAGTACCCTATATAGGACACTACTCAGTCGGGAAAATGAAACAGCTCGTCCGAAAACGGCGAAGGTGAAACAAAATGAAAAAGTGACTTGCAATATCCCAAGAGAACTGAAAACACTGAGATTTTATGAACAGCTCGAAATATTCAGAAAACTGACAAAACTAACAGTCTTCATTCAGTACCTGTAAATATAAATAAAAAGTTATGACAACAATGAATGATTAACAAGTAACAAGGAACCTCCATAAAGAAGGCAAGTGGTTTTGAAAGACTATGTCACATGATAAATTACTAATGTTGTGAGTACATGAGTAACAACAGTTAATTTGGAACATTTTGTACCTATATTACTACGAAACGGAACTCCTGTAACTGTTCACAATAGAAAATAAATACCACACGTGGTGGTAGAAGTAGTTGACATAAATATTGAGAGGTATAATGTTTTTGATATACAGGGTGAGTCACCTAACGTTACCGCTGGATATATTTCGTAAACCACATCAAATACTGACGAACCGCTTCCACAAACCGAACGTGAGGAGAGGGGCTAGTGTAATTGTTTAATACAAACCATACAAAAATGCACGGAAGTATGTTTTTTTAACACAAACCTACGTTTTTTTAAATGGAACCCCGTTAGTTTTGTTAGCACATATGAACATATAAACAAATACGTAATCAGTGCCGTTTGTTGCATTGTAAAATGTTAATTATATCCGGAGATATTGTAACCTAAAGTTGACGCTTGAGTACCACTCCTACGCTGTTCGATCGTGTGTATCGGAGAGCACCGAATTACGTAGGGATCCAAAGGGAACGGTGATGGACCTTAGCTACAGGAGAGAGTGGAACAGCACATTACGTCCACATGCTAACGCCCTTTTATTGGTCTTTTTCACTGAGGTACATGTACATTACCATGAGGTGTGAGGTACACGTACGTACGTCGTTTCCGTTTCCAATTACGGAGTGGAATAGAGTGTGTCCCGACATGTCAGGCCAATAGATGTTCAATGTGGTGGCCATCATTTGCTGCACACAATTGCAATCTCTGGCGTAATGAATGTCGTACACGCCGCAGTACATCTGGTGTAATGTCGCCGCAGGCTGCCACAATACGTTGTTTCATATCCTCTGGGGTTGTAGGCACATCACGGTACACATTCTCCTTTAACGTACCCCACAGAGGTGTAAGATCAGGAGAACGGGCTGGCCAATTTATGCGTCCTCCACGTCCTATGAAACGCCCGTCGAACATCCTGTCAAGTGTTAGCCTAATGTTAATTGCGGAATGTGCAGGTGCACCATCATGCTAATACCACATACGTCGACGCGTTTCCAGTGGGACATTTTCGAGCAACATTGGCAGATCATTCTGTAGAAACGCGATGTATGTTGCAGCTGTTTGTTACAACACGCAACTGAACGTCGGAGGTTTCAAGCGTTAACTTTAGGTTACAATATCTCCGGATGTAATTAACATTTTACAATGCAACAAACGGCACTGATTACGTATTTGTTTATATGTTCAGATGTGCTAACACAACTAACGGGGTTCCATTTAAAAAAACGTAGGTTTGTGTTAAAAACATACTTCCGTGCATTTTTGTATGGTTTGTATTAAACAATTACACTAGCCCCTCTCCTCACGTTCGGTCTGTGGAATCGGTTTGTCAGTATTTGATGTGGTTTACGAAATATATCCAGCGGTAACGTTAGGTGACTCACCCTGTATATTTCATAAATGTAAAAACTTGCTATAACGTTTCTGTAGTGAAGGTTACGTAAGTACAGAATACATTTAATATATCATGTTAGCAATAGCAATACATTGATAAATAATTCTAGAAGCAGCATTAGACACAGGTGATAAACGGTGTAACTTACTGTGATCGGTAACAACAGGCCTGTATATGACTTTGTATCCACGTATGATGCCGCCATGATTTTGGGGAGGTGGTGGTGACCAGCTGACCTTGACGCTTTGTGACGAGAGCGCAGAACAGGTTATGTTCTCCGGGGAAGCTTCTGGAACTAGAAGATGGAAGGAGGTGCTCCTCTCATAATCTCCTAGATCGATTTTCACAGTATGACATGTAACAAAAATCCTGAAAGCACAACTTAACAGTAATTTCACGAGAACAAGTGGTACCAGTAAGATGTACTTGAGTAATACCTCCGTAAAGAGTGAGACTTGGAAACCGCATCACCCCTGTACTTCGAGAGCGGCACAAGATATCGAAGCGCAGAGCCACACGTGATTTTATTACATGGTTAATACAAGCTGGTTAATAGAAGGTTTTATCAAAAACTTTCATCCGATTTCCCATTTTTCACATGAATAAATATAGAAACTTGACATAAATTTGAAATTGAAGTTCGAATACGTTTTTGCACAGCGGGTGCCACATACTCAAATTTATTGAAAGGCAGCTCCATTTTCACCATGGGAAGCAAATGATTGTAATTTTTAATACGTCCAAGTAATAATGGAATTGTTTCTTAAGTTTCGAAAACAAAGACTTAACTTGGCGCGAGTTTTAGGTTTCCGGTTCGTCTGGATGACGATAGAGGCGTCCCGTGCAACTACCTCGCTTGCTCTCTGGTTCATTAACCAATATGCGTTGAGTCGAGACGACGAAAACACAGTAAGAAAAGACGTTTTGCGCTCTCTGTTTCAACAGGTGTGGTTCAGTTGCAAATGTGCGACGCCGTTTCCGTCGAGGGTGTAGCACTGCACCTCTTGCGGCTCAAAGCATTCGGCGACAGCGCCAGCAGTTTCAAGATTGTTTGTTTCTATAGGGAGAACTCAACAGGTCGCCATTTTGCACCTAGTCCACAGCAGTCTACTTGTCGTGGCAGCTCATTCCTCATGAGTATATTTCGCTTCTTTTGTGTCAATGTTTATTCTTCGATTCTCACAGGATTCAGCTGCTACAAGCAGTTCATGATGGTGATACATAACAACGTACAGAGTTCTGAAAACTCATTCGGGACAAGGAGATGGAACATAAGTTTCCATTCACGTTTAGTTTTAAGGCATGAGACTTGATATGTAATATAAGTAATCGGTTATCGATTATCGAAACAAAGTTGATCGCAACACCTTGCAAGAGGCTCTTTGATCCTAACCTTCGTAAATTTTGTTTCTATTACACGCAAGACTTGTTTCTAATATCAACACAACATTGCTGACTTATCGGTGATTCCGTAGATACCATCGAAACCTTCTGGAATTGTGTTTTCAGATCCTTGTAAGAAATCTGCATTTCTGATATTGAAACCAGCTGATTCCGTATCGTCATATCTTACTACGCTAAATCGAAGCTCTCTAGCAACTAAAGGTAACTGTAGGATAATATCTTTAACCAGATTAGAAAATAATATCATTTAAAGACACTGGAATGTGCTATGAAATATTAAAATCCAATTAAACGATGTTTACAAATACATACGTCATTCAACTTATGTTAAAGGACAAAGGATACTGTTTTACACCTACAACTGGATACCAAGCGTGTCAGGTGAATCGACATTAAAAATAATATCAATATTAAATAATCGATGAATTTGGAAATTTGGCTGTCTTAAATCTAAGACCATTTCTGGAATAAGTGCAATAAATACTTTAAGATGAGAAACTTTAAACAACATTTTACAGTCCTTTTTGCATTTCCTAAAAATTACAATCGTTTTATTTCACTAAGCTGGTGACCGATTTAGGAAAATAATAGATGACTCAAATATGGTTGCTATCACATTAGTGTACAGTACGATTCCTGCAATATACACACCATAAACTCTTTTACGTAAAAACTAATGTAAATTTAAACAGTGCTAGCCATAAGGGAGCTCACTTGTAATATGATGTACATACACTGACGGAAAAAAGTCCCACCAGCAAGAATCAGTTGTGTGAGATAAACGAAATTTGGTAGGCTTGTTGCTTCCTCTGAAAGATGACACCTGTTCAAATTTCACGCCAACTGCTTAAGAGTGGCGGTATGAGGTTACACATCAGGTTTTTTTTTAATTCACACTGTAATGGTCGTGAGCTGTAGTTACCTTTGGGATTGTTAGATGAGGTTGTTTGACGCTCGTCAAGAATGCCTTTAAGGCGACAAAGACGCCATTATCAGCACAACACTGAGTTTGAATGATGTCCTGAAAGGGTTAAGAGAAGCTGGATGTTTCTTCCGCGATGTTGCTCAAAGACTTGGCTGGCAGCGGTGGTGACGGGGAGGTACGGTCGGAAGAAGACGGGACGGAGCAGCCACTTGGCACTACCGAGAGGTAAGACCGTCGTGTCTGACGTATGACTGTGGTGCACAGCACTACGTCTGCAGCAGAAATCTGAGCTGCATTTGGCACAACATTGAGGCAACGAGCTGTTACAAACCGGTTACTTCAAGGATAGCTCCGAGCCAGAGAGCGTGTACTGTGCACTCCACTGACCCCAAACCACCGCCAGTTGTGACTTGAGTAATGTAATGCGAGAGCTCATCGAGGGAAAGGACGGAGGTCTGTTGTGTTCCCTAACGAAAGTTGGTTCTGCCTCGGTGCCAGTGATGACCGTGTGTTGGTCAGGAGGAGGTCAGGTGAGCGCCTGCAGCCAATCTGTTTGCGTGCTAGACGCACTGGACCCACACCTGGAGTTATGGCCTGGGGTGCCATTTCGGATGACAGCAGGAGCACTCTCATGGTTATCCCACTCACCCTGCCTGAGAATCTGTATGCCAATCTGGTGATTCGCCCTGCTGTGCTGCCATTCATGAACAGTCTTCCAGAGAGTGTTTTCCAATAGGATAACGCTCGCCCACATACCGCTGTTGTAACCCAACATGCTCTACAGAGTGTCGACATAGTGCCTTGGCCTGCTCGATTACCAAATCTGTCGCCAGTCATGCACGTATGGGACGTCGTCTACATCTACATCTACATCCATACTCCGCAAGCCACCTGACGATGTGTGGCGGAGGGTACCTTGAGTACGTCTATCGGTTCTCCCTTCTATTCCAGTCTCGTATTGTTCGTGGAAAGAAAGATTGTCGGTATGCCTCTGTGTGGGCTTTAATCTCTCTGATTTTATCCTCATGGTCTCTTCGCGAGATATACGTAGGAGGGAGCAATATGCTGCTTGACTCCTCGGTGAAGGTATGTTCTCGAAACTTCAACAAAAGCCCGTACCGAGCTACTGAACATCTCTCTTGGGAGAGATCTCCGTCATCGGACGACAACTCCAGTGTCATCCAACCAGCATTAACGGCCCCTATACTGACCGACTAAGTGCAACAGGCGTGGAACTCTACCCCACATACTGACATCGGACATCTTTAAGACGCAATGCATCCACATATGCAAGTTTGCATTCAACATTCTACCGGTTACCCCGTTATTACTTTAAGAGTATTTCACATTTGAAATGGCTTTTCTCGCACTTACGTTAACCTGTGATCTTGTATCATTAATCACTTCCTAGACAAACGTAGTCCCGAAACTTCATTACTTTACACTGACTATTTCTAGATGTTCGAATTTTTTCCGTCAGTGTATTTATAGTTTCTTTTTGTGACCGCACATTCCCCAAATTGGTGGGGAGAGCAGGTCTATAAATAGATTCCAACGGTGGTTCAGGGTGAAATTAAATTTACTTAGGTGCTAATATCTACAATTAGTGTATTTTTTGTGACTGTCTGCCAATATTAATTTGGAACCGTGAAATAACATGGCCTATGTTTGTCACTGTGGATTTTGTGGAGTAATTTCTGTAAACTGTGTCTTCTAATAAACCACGTACTATGAATGAATTTTTCTGCTTATTTAAAAACGTGGAACGTAACACCGATAGCACAGGTGAACCCAGCGACCAAAGTCTTGGAACGGTATGCACCCGAAATAGGTGTAATTTATCGTTTGTAATGGTACTTGAATTACGTAACCATTACGGCACCTCACCTCAACCTCTCGATACCAGCAATATTCTACTGTGTTTCTGTAAAATAGTTAACATATTTCTGTGACAACATTCAGATATGATTTCATTAATGTAGAGGTACTTCGATACATCGATATGTATATATTGCAATGATATTATTCTTATGTGTCTTCTTTCTTTTGTCACTATGATCATTGACGTACTTGTGACTCTGATTTTTGGGCGCGTAAGCCGTTATTAGAGAGTCAAGCTTTGGTCGTCATGTTAAAAAGACGCAAATTGTAGTCAGTTTATGAAATGTGAACTTTAACAATCAGGAAGATATTTTCAAGTATGTTTTATATTGTGAAGTGATGTTTTGGAACGAGTTACGTGATATTGCAACAAAAGTAATAAAAAAGAAGTGTAACTTAAATTCGGAGTGCTGATTACTTTTTTACATCACCATTGTCCTAACTTGCAAAAGTTTAATCTTCAAGAATGGTTTATGAAACACATCTATAAAACTTCTGAATATCGCAGAATAACACCTAGGCCTCTTTGCATCCGAACTTGGAATCATCACTACCTAGATTTTCGACGATTGAGTCATGAGTTCACAACGAGACCAGCGTGGGAAACACGAAAAGATGAGTGCCTAGTTTATCCATTATTTCAAGAAATGACTTTATTAACTGTGCTCTAATGACACCTGCCACGTAATATAACTTTGTTGTTTCCCGAAAATGCAATATTTAGCAGCGTGAGCAACACTACAATCATAATTAATTTTTGACCTTTGTTGTGGTAGGGTGTTAGACGTTATAATCAATGAGATCCATTATATGGATATTGGGTGTCATTTAATTTATGGGAACTCAGAGTTGAATTGAATTTAGACATCCAGTGACAGGTAAAACCACAGTTCACATTCTATTTAAGTGCAAAAGTGAGCTGCCACAATGTAAGAACGTGGGCATATACCACAGTCGAGCGCGAGAGAGTCTTAAGATGTTTTCACCATTTGCTGAGAAAAGGTTTACGACTCTTTCTCTTTTTTTTGGGAGAGGTAGTTGCAGCAATAACGCACACAGGTATGTTACAGAATTTAGAGAACATGCCAGGAATTTCAACAGGACCGAGAACCAACCCACTGGCTCAAGAATCGAAGTGTACGTTTTGTCAGCTGCTAATAGTCATATATGATATGAATTTAGATCAAATTTAATGATCAGCTTCAGATCTGATTAATAGCGAGTTGTGAATATTCAAATAGACAGTATTAAGTTGCAAAATAGAAGGAACAATAGTACAGCACACTTTTGACAACCTTCAGTCGACTTCAGCATTTTGCTGCAGCAAAATGTTCTTGCAAGCGTTCTGTAGTGCTGTTCCTTTTGTTTTACAGCTTATTATTACGTTCTGTTATGCGAAATTTGACTCCTCACAACTCGCTATTAATCCGATCTGAACGTGATCATTGAACGTGATCGAAACTAGTTATGAAGTGTGACTAACACTTTCTAACGAACACGCGGCCATCACTGGCAGTGAGGCAGAACCGGCTTTCGTCAGAAAACACAACAGACCTCCATCCTGGCCTCCAATGAGCTCTCGCATTACACCACTAAAGTCGCAAATGGCGGTGGTTACATTAGATAGTTGTGGCATCTCTCATTACAAAAAGTCATCCATCAGTAAGACTATCTGTTGACAATGAATTGCGCAGGTGATGGATCAAGCGTAAGTTGAGTAGGGATCTTGCACTGCACCAGTAGGCTCCAACGTCACCTGACCTCAGCGTATGTGGTTTTATTTTGTGGGAAATTGTGAATTACTTTGTCTAATGTGCTCCCCTCCTAACAACTTCGAATTAACGCGAACTGCAACGACACATAACAACGGCAGCGAAAGCAGTCTGTCACTCCAGATGTGATTACAAAAATATGGAGCGAGTTTTATTTTACTCTGGGTGTTTGTCGTGCGTCCGTTGGAAGACAGATTGAACAGTTATGTAAGTTAATTGTAAACTTTGATCCCAAACGTAAATGTAAAAAGTGCCCCAAGGCTGAATGTGCATTCATGCACAAATTATATTACTGTGTAATTGGCTGGTTCTTTTGAAAATAAAACATTTCTTACGGTATGCGTATGTATGCATGTATTTAACTGGAGACCTAGAAACGGCGGATAGGCTTCGTCCCCGCCGTATCCCTCAGTGGTACACATCCCCACAACAGGCTACAGCAGTCCACTCACCCCACCGCCGCCCCACACCGGACCCAGGGCTATTGTGCGGTTCGGCCCCAGTGGACCCATTGGGAACGTCTCATTCCAGAAGAGCGTAACCCCAATGTTTGCGTGGTAGAGTAATTGTGGGGTACGCGCAAGTGGAGACAAAGTTTGCGCAGCAATCGCCGACACAGTGGAACTGAGATGGAATAAGGGGAACCAGCCTGCATTCGCCGAGGCAGATGGAAAACCGCCTTAAAACCGTCCACAGGCTGGCCGGCGCATCGGACCTCGACACTAATCCGCCAGGCGCATTCGTGCAGGGGGCAGGCACGCATTCCCGCTCGGGAAGCAGTGCGGCAGACCGCACGGCTAACCGGGCGGACGTGTTATGCGCAAGTTTAAATTCACCCTAGATTTCAATCTTCATATATGTAGAATATATAGCCTTGTGACAGAGCACGAATCTATTTGAAATGTCCCGTATTTTTCACTCGTGTGCCAACCGAGATACTGAAAGAAATACGTAATTTTTTTAATGGAACGGTGCGCTGCTTTTAATGGCATTAGAAATCTCTTGAATATACGAGTTCATTGACATAACGCTTGTTAATACTGCCGCTGGAACTTTTCGCAAAGGTTCCTGAGTAATTAGTTAAAACTGAGATGTAAGTCAAATGGAATTCGCATTTGCTGTGCAAATACCTCATACCGTCTTGCTGCGTGTAACGGCTTAGCCTGGGATGGGACTCCCGCTTCGTAGACTCAACTTTCGAACGTGTTATCTCGCTCTATATACCAGTGTGTCAGATTTGTCTCCATTTTCGTGCACTTTCAAAATGAAATCTAAAAGGGAGGTAACTAATCGACTATGTTGGTACCAATGGAATACGAATCGCTGATAAAAGGATTTGCCTGCTGAGTTACACGTATCTTAGTTAACTGTGATAAATGTACTACTATGAATACATTAAAAACTCCGGTTGTGGGAACGTTTAGATATTATCCAGATACAAGTTCTATGTTGGCGGACGTTACCTCCTTCTCGCGTAGTAATAGTGACTGCTGACGATAGTGGTCCACTTCCCATGCTGTTGAAAGCCTGTGCGTAAACATCGTATTTTGTGAATTTCTTCAGTTGTCTTAATCTGAGTTCCGTAGTAGACGATCCTCGTACCTGTAAATCAACAAACGGGCGGTGAGACAAGTACAAAATTAAAGCGCATGTTGTTGACGTTTCTGAAGCACAAATGGACTAACCTCTTGCTTATTTGTACTGTTAGTCTCATCAAACACAATTCTGTGAGGATTCCAGTATATTGTGTATCCCAGTATCTCTCCATTCCAGGTATCCGCCAGTGGTGCCTGTAAGATTTCTATTTGATCATTCATCGTCACAGGTGACCCTCCTTAGCATGCTAATAAAAAGTAATTGAATAATAAACAATGTTTATAGATTTTGATCTAGATTATGTTAAAATTAGAAAATATAGATCAATATAGTGTCTTCACGACGACGGCGTAATACTGTGTTTCAGTGGCAAAAAGTACGTAAAGAGAAGAAAAATGTATGGTAATAAGGGCAATGAATTTAGCTGTGCATTCTGAATTATTATGTGAAAGTAGTTCAGATTGGAACATTAAACACAGTGTGTCATGTCAAATGTACAGAACCAAGGAATCCAATGTCGAAAGCTACGAGTGGAAAAAGGGTCACAAGCAGCATGGGGGCTTGTTAAATTTCTACCACCTCGTTCATGATTGATATGTTGTTGTTGTTGTGGTCTTCAGTCTTGAGACTGGTTTGATGCAGCTCTCCATGCCGCTCTATCCTGTGCAAGCCTCTTCATCTCCCAGTACCTACTGCAGCCTACATCCTTCTGAATCTGCTTAGTGTATTCATCTCTTGGTCTCCGTCTGAGATTTTTACCCTCCACGCTGCCCTCCAATACTAAATTGGTGATCCCTCGATGCCTCAGAACATTCCTACCAACCGATCCCTTCTTCTAGTCAAGTTGTGCCAATGGCTCCTCTTCTCCCCAATTCTATTTAATACCTCCTCATTAGTTATGTGATCTACCCATACAATCTTCAGCATTCTTCTGTAGCACCACACTTCGAAAGCTTCTATTCTTGTCTAAACTATTTATCGTCCACGTTTCACTTCCATACATGGCTACACTCCATACAAATACTTTTAGAAACGACTTCCTGACATTTAAATCTATACTCGCTGTTAACAAATTTCTCTTCTTCAGAAACGCTTTCCTTGCCATTGCCAGTCTACATTTTATATCTTCTCTACTTCGACCATCATCAGCTATTTTGCTCCCCAAATAGCAAAAGTCATTTACTACTTTAAGTGTCTCATTTCCTAATCTAATTCCCTCAGCTTCATCCGACTTAATTCGACTACATTCCATTATCCTCGTTTTTAATTCGACTAAGTTCCATTGTTGTCGTTTTGCTTTTGTTGATGATGATTGATATAAGCTACTTAAAAAAAAGAAGATCATCATTTTCGTGTTCTGTGACTCGCGCGTGAGCACTTTCACCTGTAATCAGAGTCTTAGACCTTTATTACATTTTCGAAATCGCAATTAGTGCATTAGCAATTTTTTATTTTTACTTATTTATCTCAGAGAGCTTTCTCTTTCTGTGCCAACGTAATCAAAATATCTGCTACAGAATAGCATTATTAACGTTTTAAAACTAAATTCTAAAATCATCCTGTTATAGGAAGAGCTGTTGTAGTCGTCGTACCGAATAATTTTCACATAAATTCTACAGCTGTCAAACCATATTTTATCTTCGTCATCAGATTTGAAACTTCCTAGTGGATTAAAATTGTATATCAGATATGGTCTCGAATCCGGATATTTGACGTTAATAGGCACATTGTTACCGGCTGAGAAATCCAGGCACGACTCGCGATCCTCCCGCCACCCATCCCCACCCCCATCACCCCCCCCCTCATAATTTCAGTTCTGTAGCTACAAGTCTTCTACGTTCCAAGCTTCACAGCAGCGCTCCACATACCTTTTAGGATAAGCACTTCAGGACAAAGGTTCTGATCTGCACACTCCTCTGCTGACGGAAAGATTAATTCTGAATATATAAGTTGTTAAAATACAGTTTTCCCTTGAACTTTGTCCTTAATAGTGTCATACTCCATGTTGTTTCCTTTTGTCCTTCGTAGAAAACGCCTTCCTAATAATCTGTAAGCATGTGATACATTCTTAAATAACCGCTTTTCCCCCCTCTTTTTCTGCCTCAATGATTCTCCTTTTGCAAACTGTTCTTCCTTAGATTTGTCCAACTAGGTTCGCTCTCCTCTATATGAAATGTGTCGGGAGAGTCTTTATTTCCTCTACTCTTTGGGACACTTCGTCATTCATCTTCCACATACCTCACATATTTGTTAAATGATGTTGACATATTTCCACCGAGACTGCAATTTTATTACGACATCTTTTTGGTAATCTCATCATCAATAGGTACATTGCTTGCAGTGTGCTTGTAGATTTCTTGGTTTACTTATGAAATAGGCTGTAGAAGCCCACAATAGTGGCTTGTAAAAGAAGTGACGAAAAGGTCTTAATAAAATTACAACCTCGGAGGAAAAATGCCACCTTCGTTTAAGTCATTGCTACCGCTTCTGTCCACCCATTTAGATATCTCCTTACTTCTCCATAGCCAGATTTCACAGCTTTCTTAATATTTTTCCTCTTCCTTCTTTAATTGACAAGTTTCTTAGCCAAATGGAACTACACTCCAGCTAAAGTATTTTGTAAATCTCTTGTGTTGATCAATTGTTGTTGTTATTGTTGTGAGGAATCTCTGTGTTTTCGTAAATGCTTCCATTTAATCTGTTATCCTGTGTCTTCCATGTGCATAAAGCGTTCTTCCTAAGTAAGTGATGTACTTTAGTTATTGGAGTTTTGTTTTTGCTGGTCTTCCTAACTTTCTTATTTACTCTACTTGCGCCTTTTTAATACTGTGTTGTTATTATTTCATTCTTCATTTCCTGGAGGTATTTTTCACTTTCTGCTAGGACTGTTTGATCATCTGCATATTTAATACTTTCGATCCCTCTCCATCCGCTTTTACTCTGGATATAATATTTGAGACTTCATACACAAGTCTATCATCTTAAATGTCAGACAAATATTTGGTAAACTCCAAGCGCCGTTTGACCTGCCGTACTTTTAACGACCTCATTAGCTGCCAGAGGCCTGACGAGCGATTTAATTTTATGTCTCTACCTTCTAAAGAGAGAAAAAGTGAAAGCAATCTTCAAACTCCCGTCAAAAATCCGCCTCTAACGAGTTTTGTAAGAGGTATAAGAACACATCGGGCTTACAGATTACTCTGTGAGTGCGGACAGTCTTACGTGAGACAAAAAGTGTGCGCAGTGTGGAACGGGTTAGGAATGAGCATGAGAGGCTGCTGTCGGATAAGCTGCGTCAAAAGGCCTGCTATAGCTGAGAATGCTATGGAAAACGGACACCGAATCTAGTTTGACGATAGCACCGTCTTTGTTCGCAGTGATAGCTTTCGGGACAGCTTAATTAAAGATGCCACTCAAATAAAAATCACAGAGAACAATCGTTCATAGAGACAGTGGTCTACGACTTAGTGCGACATGGGATGCAGACTGAGGCTGCAAAATCGAAGGCGAAGTCAACGTTTGCCCACGTATGGCGATACTGTGGAGAACCATGACGTCATAGGCGACAGCTAGAGGATGTAAGGGCGCCCATCAACACTCACTCCAGTTAACAGTGTTAAAGGAGAACTTTATAGAAAGCCTATGGCGTCATAACTACTTGACACAGCTGGAAGCCCGAGAACATTTCACTAAGTAATTTCACGGATTCCAGTCTTACTCAGTTACAGCAGACATCAGGTTTGAGTAATCAGTTAGTAGCCACTGTGTCTAAAACTTTTCTGGGAATCTACATTTTATGACTGACTTTCTGTCATCAAGTTACTATCAAGACTTCCGTGTAGTAAACAATAATGAAAATAAGAACTCCATCGCGAATTATAACAAAAAAACCTTTCGAAATTATGGCACTACATTCTAAACTCTAGAGAAAATATTTATTACAAGTAGTTAGAGGGTGATCGCGTTAAATTGTGAACTATCATTATTGTTGTACTAGCAGGTACCTCTTATTGCTAGAACAGTAATTACTGGCACTCTTTTTAAGGTGCTGATGCAAGAGAAAATGCTTTTAATTAACAGCAGATGGACATACCTTCCATGTCACAAGAAGCTCATCAGGGTCGATGTTTACCGCGCGCACATCCTGGGGGGTCCCCGTTGGAGCTGTTATTAGATTGATTGCTTCGTTATTTGTGGTGACAAAGTAACAAAGTTAACTATGTACAAAGAGAATCTACGTTATTTTCAAACTGAATATTTTTACTGCCTTGTCATTACCTTCTTCTTGCGTCTTTACAGTAAGTGGATCTGTGAAGATGCTGGCCTCAATAGCATTAACTGCAAGGATCCTGATGTGGTAGGTAGTGGCTGGATGCAGGTCTGTTATCATAGCACTCTTTTTCGAGTCAATTCTGCAACATTCAAAATTATTTTTTTATCTAAAATAATAAGTGTGAGCAATGACAAATGTCGAGTGCTATTGCTGTAGCTGATTAAATTAATTGTATTGTTTGTAACATAATTTATAAAATAATGAATTTAACGTATAGGAAAGGAAAGCATTGTTACATGAAACGCATAACCAAACTGTTCCTCTAACTGGTAATTTCAGTCTCAGGAATTAATTAACCGACAGGCTCAAATTGGTGCTATAGTCTAACACGTCATTCACAATAATAATTATCTCTCTAAAGTCATTATATATAACTGAATGAAATCACACTACTAAAATACACATATATCCACCATCACATAGTTGCATCTCATCAGAGCACTGAAAATAATGGTAAAATAATGTAGCTGTTTTAGGGTCTACATATATCACAGATCGGAGTATAAATTGTATTATACAAATAAATTTTGTAAAAGTTGCACTTCGGCTGCGTAGAATGTACGCTTGAAATCACAAAAAATGTCAGACAAAGCCCGGTATAGCAATAATGCATCAAACTATTTTCCAGATTACCTTGAAACACGCGGAAGCGGAATTATTACTTCAAATATTACGTAAAAAATTTCTTTATTCTACATACTTTTCAAGATGAAACAAAACTTTTCTGCAAATAAAATAATTATTGGGTATGTATTTATTCCACAAAGTAAAATAACTCTTCCCTTTTATGTGTAAATTTAACTATCCATGTGAAAAATTAAAAAAAAGAACGAAGATTTTAATCCACGACGTATTTGCTATCATCGCTGCTCCAGTACTCCAGCTGACAATCGTAAATCGCTCAAACATGATGTCAGTTGAGTTCGATTTCAATTGAAAACTAAGACCTAGTGACCTAAATCATATGTGGACACGTTTAGAGACATCAAACTACTTACGTTCCTTGTAAGACCCACTTACGGCAACATCATTCTGGAGTAACTTATTATGTTAAATATCCCTCGCATGTGGAGGCAGTATTCTGCTTCATTGACTGACAGTTTAATGCTGCAAGTTACATTTGTCGTCACTCCAGTCGTTCTATTATAATCACTCGCAGTACACGATTCAAGGTAAGGTACCTGAAGAACCTAGCACTAGGTGCAGCCACTTTATTCATGAGCCATGGCTCGGCGTCAAAAGGCTAATTGTGACCCGTAATTGCTCTTATGGAAGAAGGGCATTCGACGGTGTCAGATTCTGAGATGCGGTATGGTTTTCCTGTTGGCGCTGCGCAGTAACGGGAAAAACTTGAAAACACTTCATGGCAAAATCTTTGTACAATGGTGAGCAAAGTTCATGGATGAAAGTAACTTTGCATGATGTGTCACAGCCAACAAACGTAGCTCGATGAAACTTGGATCATGTAAAGAAAGAAATGCTGCGGTGTAGTACAGATGGTAAATGAAAGAAATACGCTATATGAAGAATAGAAATGATACTTTTATTCAAAGATAATACACTACTGGCCATTAAAATTGCTACACCACGAAGATGACGTGCTACAGACGCGAAATTTAACCGACAGGAAGAAGATGCTGTGATATCCAAAGGATTAGCTTTTCAGAGCATTCACATAAGGTTGGCGCCGGCGGCGACACCTACAACGAGCTGACATGAGGAAAGTTTCCAACCGATTTCTCATACACAAACAGCAGTTGACCGGTGTTGCCTGGTGAAACGTTGTTGTGATGCCTCGTGTAAGGAGGAGAAATACGTGCCATCACGTTTCCGACTTTGATAAAGGTCGGATTGTAGCGTATCGTGATTGCGGTTTATCGTATCGCGACATTGCTGCTCGCGTTGGCCGAGATCCAATGACTGTTAGCAGAATATGGAATCGGTGTGTTCAGGAGGGTAATACGGAACGCCGTGCTGGATCCCAACGGCCTGGTATCACTAGCAGTCGAGATGACAGGCATGTTATCCACATGGCTGTAACGGATCGTGCAACCACGTTTCGATCCCTGAGTCAAAAGATGGGGACGTTTGCAAGACAACACCATCTGCACGAACGGTTCGACGACGTTTGCAGCAGCGTGGACTATCAGCTCGGAGACCATGGCTGCGGTTACCCTTGACGCTGTATCACAGACAGGAACGCCTGCGATGGTGTACTCAACGACCAACCTGGGTGCACGAATGGCAAAACGTCATTTTTTCGGATGAATCCAGGTTCTGCTTACAGCATCATGATGGTCGAATCCGTGTTTGGCGACATCGCGATGAACGCACAATGGAAGCGTGTATTCGTCATCGCCATATTGGCGTATCACCCGGCGTGATGGTATCGGGTGCCACTGGTTACACGTGTCGGTCACCTCTTGTTCGCATTGACGGCACTTTGAACAGTGGACGTTACATTTCAGATGTGTTACGACCCGTGGCTCTACCCTTCATTCGATCCCTGCGAAACCCTACATTTCAGCAGGATAATGCACGACTGCATGTTGCAGGTCCTGTACGGGTCTTTCTGGATACAGAAAATGTTCGACTGCTGCCCTGGCCAGCACATTCTCCAGATCTCTCGCCAACTGAAAACGTCTGGTCAATAGTGGCCGAGCAACTGGCTCGTCACGATACGCCAGTCACTACTCTTGAAGAACTGTGGTATCGGGTTGAAGCTGCATGGGCAGCTATACCTGTACGCGC
Organism: Schistocerca serialis cubense; assembly: GCF_023864345.2. NCBI lineage: Eukaryota > Metazoa > Arthropoda > Insecta > Orthoptera > Acrididae > Schistocerca > Schistocerca serialis. The sequence continues at coordinate 1,267,212,138 of NC_064638.1, read as the reverse complement.
CATCCCAGCTCTGCTTGACTCAATGCCCAGACGTATCGAGGCCGTTATTACGGCCAGACGTGGTTGTTCTGCGTACTGATTTCTCAGGATCTATGCACCTAAATTTCATGAAAATGTAATCACATGTCAATTCTACTATAATATATTTGTCCAATGAACACCCGTTTGTCATCTGCATTTCTTCTTGGTGTAGCAATATTAATGGCCAGTACTGTAATTACACTGATCTTATCTCAATTTGTGATGGTCCTCTGCACATTAGAAACGGAATGACGTGGTTCGTAATTGAGTGTGTGATCTCCACGGACGGCAAAGCGCTCCCATGCTGGCCAAAAGGTTGGTAAGGAGTTGTGTTGGTAGCGCTTGACAAATGCTGATGGTGCATGTAATTGTGCTGCATCGCGCCTCCCACACGTGCTCCATGGGATTTAAATGGGGGGAACGAGGAGACCTGTCCATTCGCCGAATATCCGTTCATGGGAAAAGCTCCTCCAATTGCACTGTTCGATTGCATTGTCATCCATAAAAATGAACTCAGGGTCGAATGCACCAATGAAAAGACGGCGAACATGGGGAAGGGGTACAGTGTCACAATAACGGTGTCGGGCTAGTGTACTGAAAGATTTGGAGGTCACTACGCCGATGCAACACTATGCCTCTTAAACCGTAACACCTCGACCACCAAAACGATTGTGTTCCCTGTACTGAATGGGCCCTCATATGGCGAGAGGTTGGAGCGCGTAATGCACATGGGGACACCATTATTACGAGGGCAGTTCAATAAGTAATGCAACACATTTTTTTTCTGAAACACGGGTTGTTTTATTCAGCGTTGAAATACACCAGGTTATTCCCCAATCTTTTAGCTACACAACACTATTTTTCAACGTAATCTCCATTCAATGCTACGGCCTTACGCCACCTTGAAATGAGGGCCTGTATGCCTGCACGGTACCATTCCACTGGTCGATGTCGGAGCCAACGTCGTACTGCATCAATAACTTCTTCATCATCCGCGTAGTGACTCCCACGGATTGCGTCCTTCATTGGGCCAAACATATGGAAATCCGACGGTGCGAGATCGGGGCTGTAGGGTGCATGAGGAAGAACAGTCCACTGAAGTTTTGTGAGCTCCTCTCAGGTGCGAAGACTTGTGTGAGGTCTTGCGTTGTCGTGAAGAAGGAGAAGTTCGTTCAGATTTTTGTGCCTACGAACACGCTGAAGTCGTTTCTTCAATTTCTGAAGAGTAGCACAATACATTTCAGAGTTGATCTTTTGACCATGGGGAAGGACATCGAACAGAATAATCCCTTCAGCGTCCCAGAAGACTGTAACCATGACTACCGGCTGAGGGTATGGCATTAAACTTTTTCTTGGTAGGGGAGTGGGTGTGGCGCCACTCCATTGATTGCCGTTTTGTTTCAGGTTCGAAGTGATGAACCCATGTTTCATCGCCTGTAACAATCTTTGAGAAGAAATTGTCACCCTCAGCCACATGACGAGCAAGCAATTCCGCACAGATGGTTCTCCTTTGCTCTTTATGGCGTTCGGTTAGACAACGAGGGACCCAGCGAGAACAAACCTTTGAATATCCCAACTGGTGAACAATTGTGACAGCACTACCAACAGAGATGTCAAGTTGAGCACTGAGTTGTTTGATGGTGATCCGTCGATCATCTCGAACGAGTGTGTTCGCACGCTCCGCCATTGCAGGAGTCACAGCTGTGCACGGCCGGCCCGCACGCGGGAGATCAGACAGTCTTGCTTGACCTTGCGGCGATGATGACACACGCTTTGCCCAACGACTCACCGTTCTTTTGTCCACTGCCAGATCACCGTAGACATTCTGCAAGCGCCTATGAATATCTGAGATGCCCTGGTTTTCCGCCAAAATAAACTCGATCACTGCCCGTTGTTTGCAACGCACATCCGTTACAGACGCCATTTTAACAGCTCCGTACAGCGCTGCCACCTGTCGGAAGTCAATGAAACTATACGAGACGAAGCGGGAATGTTTGAAAATATTCCACAAGAAATTTCCGGTTTTTTCAACCAAAATTGGCCGAGAAAAAAAATGTGTTGCATTACTTATTGAACTGCCCTCGTATTTCTGCTGCTTTTGATAACTGACTCTAGTGAGACTGAAAGATTTTATTAATGCTTCGAGAAAATTGATTGTTTCTTTAACGAGCCTTTTTAACTTTAACTGTGTGTGGGTTAACTAATAGTTTATGAATAGTTAATGTCCGCCCCCGGTAGCTGAGTGGTCAGCGCGACAGAATGTCAATCCTAACGGTCCGGGTTCGATTCCCGTCTGGGTCGGAGATTTCCTCCACTCAGGGACTGGGTGTTGTGTTGTCCTAATCATCATCATTTCATCCCCATCGATGCGCAAGTCGCCGAAATGGCGTCAAATCGAATTGCACCCGGCGAACGGTCTACCCGACGGGAGGCCCTAGTCACACGACATTTACATGAATAGTTAATACGCTCCGGCACTTTATATTGTACACGTTTGCAATAACAATTGTGTAGGTTAGAGTCATTGCTAACATGCTCCTAAATAATGAAAATTGAGATGCCGACGTATTCTCATATAGCTTTATACATAGAACATTATTCACGAAACAGTTATTCACATTTGGCACAAGATCCTTGAAAAAACCGGTGTTAAACTTCATGGTTAGTCTCAAATGTCTCATGATCCGCGGGATCTTGTGAGTTTGTCCCGTACCTAATCTTGACCAATCAGCGATTAGCTCACTCGGCGCCATTTTATTGTGTAGTTTTAAATATCGATGCCAGTGAAGTGTGTTTTCTGTTGTGTTCAGTTATTTTGGGGAATGTAATTCAATACAGTGGTTGGAATAAAACTGATTTGAGACACAAGTCATGGAAGAAAACGTTTCATCCGTTGGAGAAAGAGGAAGGCCAAGGAAACGTTCACAGCATCCAGAAATGCGGAAAAGTCAGGAAGCCAAACGAATGAGGTTAGAATATCCTGTTTTCTTCATTGTTATCAAATTAAAGTGATTCTTGTTATTGACTTGATTTGTTCCTCCACGTAAGAATGTATAGCACTCTTTCTTTGGAACTTAACAGTGAGGAATCGCAAATTCAATATTTTAAGTCCATTTCTGAAAAATAAACAGAACCTCAGAGTGTAGTTTGTTCTATCATTATAGGTACAAACCTTCAGTGCTGCCCCAGTATCCGACATGTCATCGCCGTGGAGGAGCATTTAATTGCTATTCACCTTCTATGTACGATATAAAAAATTTTCATGATCTGCATATCGAGTCGCAACACGATAGTTCCCGCGAAACCAACATCATCCAAACACCTCAGTACCAAAACTCACAGGATCCAAAATGGGGATTGTCAAAACTTACATCTTCCAAAGCTCATTAACAAAACTCACATGATCCATAATATAACCTTAAATAATTGTAATTTCTCAATAAGCAAACATAATCTGAAATATACATAATGATTTATAGCCATTGTTCTTGCACATACTGATGTCAATATATGGGACATGCACACGACGCATGTAAAACACGTTTTTAGTCATTTGTGAAAATTTATGTTTTTGGAGCATGTGAGTTATGTTTCTAACCTACTCAATTGATTGAGAAAAACTGGTTGCACTTGAATCGTAAGTATACACGAAGCTTCACTGCATGTATGTTATTATCGTCAGTTTATTTGAGTCTGCTTCCACATAATTTATATATTTGTGTTAATTTTTTTGTCCGCTTCCGTATCTGGGTGGTCAGCGTAGATGAATACGACTCGGAGGATCCCGGTACTCCCACGGATTTTTCCTTGGTGCGAAGATTGGAGCAGAGTTCCCTCAGACTCGCCACGGCATTGTAAGAGCTACTCGAATGGGAAGTAGCCGCTCGAAGGTCTGCAAAGCCGACGACAGCCGGGTGAGCGGTGTGCTGCTCCCACAACCCTCCATACCACTTCCAAATGACGCCATTGGCGAAGAAGACATGGCGATCGGTCGGTCGCGATTGACCCATTTGTAGCCACAGCGGCAGAGCTTTGTTTTGCTTTTATTGTGTTCATCATTAATGAACAAATAATCAATTAATCAAAACTCAGACAATTGTTGTTGCCTACAATTATTGATCCTAAGGGATGTGGCACAATTATTTATTAACAATCAGTTTTATTTATGTTTGATTCGGAAACTGTAGGATCGCTTGTGTAACCTACACAGTCTGTTCAAAAGTATCCGGATACACCTATGTAATGCAGAATTGACCAGTAGATGTCACGAGAGGCAAAACTGGAAATTTGTGGTAAGTTCCTATGGGACCATACTGCTGAGGTCATCGGTGCCTAGGCTTACACTCTGCTTAACCTAAATTAAACTAACTTAAACTAAGGACAACACACACACACACACACACACACACACACACACACACACACACACACACACACACCCATGCACGAGGGAGGACTCGGGGGGAGCCGCGCGAACCGTGACAAGACGCCCAAGACCGTGCGGCTACCCCGCGCGGGTCACGCGAGGCGTCACCCCAGTTGTAAAAGGAGATGGGGGAAATTGTGCAGTAATAGCAGAATGAGTCAATCGGGAGAAATCAGTGACTTCGAACTTGTACTGGTCATTGGATGTCACCCAACTAACAATTCCATCTCGGACATTTCAAACCCTCTGGAACAGCCCAAGCTGACTGTTGGTAATGTGGCTGTGAACAGGACAGGCGAATAAATAAAGTACAGATAAAGTAAGACCAGAGACCGTAAAGCATTGCGGAGGGTCGATGTAAAAATCAGCAGAAGGCATTTCTCATGAGCTCTAAATTACTACCAGAAGTCCATATAGCACAGTAACTGTGTGAAAGGGGTTAATAAAAATGGGGTATAATGGTCGAGCAACTCCTTATAAGCCAGAAATTTCTGTACTCATTGAAAAGCGACGCTTGATGTTACGTAAAGGCTGACACCACGGGACAACTGATGCTTGAAAACTAGTGTTTTGGAGCGGTGATTGTCGCTATACCCCATGGTGAATCGATGTAAGGTTTTTGGATCGGCGAATGCCTGGAGAAGATTACCTGCCATCATATTCGGTGCCAATATTAAAGTTCGAAAGAGATGGTGTTACGGTGTGTGTTGTTTGTCGTGGTTAGTGTGTGGTCCCCTTATTGTGATTAACGAAACGCTAAATGTGGAAGGATATGAAGACATTTTGCATCGTCATGTGCTGCGTGCAGCAGAGGAAAAGTTCGGAGACGCTGACTGTATTAGAGTGACAATGCATTATGTCGTATTGTAACTTTCACGGCCGGAATTGTCACAATTAATAAAAGATCCCGGTCTAATATGCCGTGCTCGAAGGGATTTCACTTTAAAATCCTACGTTTCGCCTCCATCTGCGGAGGACATATTCAAGGGGGTTCGTAGCTTTGTTAAATGCCCGGGGCACACCCTGGCTCTCTACTGACTAGCCTGGAATATTTGATTAATTGTGAATGTATTTTGTCAGCATCTGCAAGGCAATGGTTTGTGGACAATAAGATTCGTGAAATGGGCTGGCCTGCTCAGAGTCCAAACCTGAACCTAATGGAACGGACCCTTGTGTTCAACATCACTACCTTCTCTGGTTTCGCTCTTGAAGAAGAGTGAAACGCTATTCCTCCACAGAGTTGAGGCAGGCATAAAGGCGAAGAGCGGACACACCACATTTTAATGTCCACTAAGCGTTATCCATGTACTTTTGATCCGATAGTGTACTTAGTATTATATAGCGTAACTGTAGGGTACAAATGTTACGGTGTGCGACTCACCCCTGTGGCAGATAAAAGCAAACGTCAGTTAAGGTCATACATTTGCCCAGTCACTGCAAGTAGGTAATGCGTCCCTTTTTCTGGCTGAGCGTTCCTCTATACCCTGTCAAAAGGAAACAGATTACACCAGAAGAGTGCAATTTCGGGGCATATACGACTGGTGTTAGGATTGGCAGTTGACAATGAACACCAATAGATGAAACGTATTATGTATAAATAGCCGATGAGAGTCACTGATGTTTGGTAACGCTAGTGGAAGCAAAGGAAGGAAGGAAGGTTGGGTTAACGTCCCGTCGACATAGAGATCATTAGAGATGGAGTAAAAGCTCGGAATGTGTCAAGGAGAGGAACGAAATCGGCCGTACCCTTTCAAAAGAACCATCCCGGCATCTGCCTGGAGCGATTTTGGGAAATCACGGGAAACCTACCTCTGGATGGCCCTATGCGGTTTTGAACCGTCGTCCTACCGAATGCGGGTGCAGTGTGCTAACTACTGCATCACCTCTATCGGTCAGGCTACTGGAGACAAACGGAAATGGTTACAGCTGCAGAATACCTAGGAATTATCGTTCAGGGGGACGTAGTTATGACCACATAAAACAAATTCTAGGAATAGCACACGCCAGCTGACATTTTTTTGGAAGAATCTTAAGAAAATGTAAGTCACCCACAAAAGAAAGAAATTGAGGCGTAGCGCCATATAACGATCCTGCCTTGGAGGTGGTTAATTGAGAGATGTATCTCAGAGCTGGATAGTGACAGATGGTGACGCGAGACTGGACGCGCACGTAGTTTATGTGTCGGCCGATAGAGGACAATATTGGATAGGGGGACTGTGATTTTAGTTTCGATTGTGCCCACTAGAGTGCACTTAAGTAATAGAATGTTTTTCATAAACTGTTCTAGTATTTTCATAAAGTGTTATTATGTCTTTTTGTGTATGTAACATGTTATAAATGTGTTTTAGCAATATGAATGATGCGTGAGTGTGATTTAAGGTTAATATGAAGATAATTGTTTAACGAGTTGTGTAGTGGGATTTAGAGTGGGAACATTTCGAAGAACTATTTATTTATTTATTTATTTATTGATTTATTTAACCTGGCAAGATTAGGGCCATCAGGGCCTCTCTTACATCTAACCAGGCATTCTACTTATTTTACATTCATATGTTTTAGTAGGCATGTTAATCTACATCTAGTACAAAAAGTGAAATAAACAATTTGAAAGGTACACCTGGAAAAATACATACATATAGAGTTTATATTCTTAGGTCACAAGTACTGTTATAAGTAGACATTATTGAAGAGACAGATTTTAGATAGGAGTGCTGGCAGCAGGGAGTATGAGGGAGACTCATGGTGAAGGGAGGAGAAGAATAGAGACATGATGAAACATAATTAAGGAAATATAAAGGAAAAGAAGATTTCGTGGCTAATAGAGATAGATGAAGAGGAAGGCATCTCAGGAGCAAGATAGGAGACGCTAGCTTTGCTATTTGACAGATGAGGGGATTGTCCTTGTACATTAATTTTGTGGAGAACTTTGTGAGGGTGATAGTAGGAAATGCTTCAACTTCTTCTTAAAAGCAGCAGGAGATCGAATTTTGCGCAAGGTAAGGGGCAGTTTGTTCCAGAGGCGGACAGCGGCAACTGAGAAGGAGTTTGCAAAAGTTTTTGTTTTGTGAGTGGGCACAGTTAGGATACCAAATAAGAGTGACCTCGTGTTTCGATTATGATGACATGACAGGTTTTTAATCTCTGAAGCAAGGTACTGGGGTGCTTGCGCGACGAGGAGTCGGTGGAGTAGACATAGAGTGTGGTAGTCACGCAATTTGTCCGGCCGCAGCCACCCTAGCTCGGAGTATGAAGCACTAACATGATCATATCGGCGAATGTTGCAGGTGTAACGCACACAGGCATTCATGGTTAGCTCTAGCCGACTTTTGTTTTCACTACTCATGCCTTGTTGAATCACATCACAATAGTGGAGGTTCGGTAGAACGAGTGCTTGCACGAGCTGGCGTTTCAAGTCCTGTGGAAATATGTTCCGAAACTTTTTGAGAGCATAGAGACAAGCAGACATCTTTCGGCACACTGCGACTGTATTCTCCGCCCAGTTGAGATGCTCATCCAAAATTACACCCAAGTTCTTCACTGTTTTCTAATATGGTATTGGAGTACCGTCGAGCGGAATAGGAGGTAGCCATTCGCGGAAATCTGAACTTATTAATTTCTGATGGGCTATTAAGATTACTTGCGTCCTTTTTGCATTTAGTTTAAGCCCCAGGTTTTTCGCCCATGTCACTACTAAAGACAGATCATCATTCATCTGAGCGATTGCAGTGTTTACATTTTCAGGTCTGACGCTTAGGTAGAGCTGGAGGTCGTCGGCATAGAAATGATATTTACAGGACAGAACCGACGAAATATCGTTGACATATAAAGAAAACAAAAGTGGTCCTAAGACTGATCCTTGTGGCACTCCCTAGGAAACATGTTTCCAGGAAGATTTTTCATTTACGCAGACAACACATTGCTGTCTGTCTTTTAAGTAGCTTTCAAACCATCTCATTGCACTATCAGAGAAATTAAGCTGTTGCATTTTTCTGAGCAATATGTCAAAGTTAACAGTGTCAAAAGCTTTGCTGAAGTCCAGTAGCGTCAATAGTGTTGCCTTTCGATTGTCGATGGCATATTTCAGGTCATCAGTTACTTTAATTAGAGCAGTGTTTGTGCTGTGATGTTTACGGAAACCGGATTGAAATTTGTCATATAGGCTGAATTCATCCAAGTGTTCAGTGATTTGGTCATGAACAATATATTCAAGTGCTTTGGAAACAGCAGGCAGTATGCTAATTGGTCGGTAATCACTAGGCAGTTGCGGGTTTTCGATCTTAGGGATGGGTCGAATTAGGCTTCTTTTCCATGCAGTGGGATATATTCCGTTCACGAGGGAAAAATTAAATATGTCAGTTAAGACAGGTACTAAGATATCGGCAACATTCTTAATCATGGTTATACCGATACTATCGTTGCCTATTGCATCAGAAGAGATTCTCATTATTGCTTTTCTTGCCGTATTTGTTGTTACATGTTTTAGATGGAAGGTATCGTTGTTAGTTATCCTGTTTGGGGATTCTTGTGGACGGTAATTATCAGCTGTGCTGGTATTCAGAGGTGCAGAGAAGAATTCATTTAATTCGTTAGCTGACACATGAAAAGTAGTTTCCGATTTTGCCTTTCCGACCCCCAAGCTACGGAGATTCTTCCATAGAGTCGGGGGCGTCTGATCGCTGCATACAAGGGAGCGAGCGTGCCTGATTTTAGCATTGCGAATGCATTGTTTCACTCTGTTCCGTAGCTTTCTATATTCTTCGAAACGCTCGGGTTTCGGATCTGCCTTGAAACGCCTGTGGGCAGCATCCCTATTAGTCATCATTTGACGTAATTCAGCTGTCAGCCATGGAGCAGGAGATTTTCTTACACGGATTGTGCGCACAGGTGCATGTTTGTTATAGAGGGCAGTGAGTTTATCACCAAGTTCATTGATTTTGCCGTCGATTGTGGTTTCTGATTATTTGATGCCATGAGATTTCTGAGCAATCGGCTGTTAGAGCGTCAAGGTCAATACGTTTCATGTTCCTACAAGTTATGTAACGCGATTTGATCCTTGGGGGCTGCAAAGAGTAGGCCAGGAATATTACATCATGTGCTGAGAGGCCAGGGGCCGATGTTTGACCAACATCTCTTACTTTGTCAGTCTGTTTCGTTGCGATTACGTCTATAAGAGTATGACTGTGCGCCGTATGGTGTGTAGGTTGTAATGGAAGAATGTTCATGCTATTGCAACTAAACAGTCTTCTTAGGTTTATTGCGGAGGGAGTGTATCTTAGCAGGTCTATGTTCAAGTCACCCATTACGATGACATGTTCGTATTGACACTGAAGTGAATGTAATTCCGACTGGAAGGAACTCATTGAGGATATTTTTGGCGGTTTGTACACGACGCCAGTCAAGAATTTCCGACTTTGTATATTTATTTCAATGAACATGAATTCAGCCTCTTTTTCTTCAGCAGGATTTGACGTACATAAGACTTTCGCTTTGAGATCTGTTTGTATATACGCGCCGACCCCGCCACCTCGGTTTTTTGATCTGTCTGGCCTAAGAAATGTGTACCCTGGGAGATGAAAAGATGCAGAGGATATGTGTGGTTTCAACCACGTTTCGGATAAGAGGATTGCGTGGTAGTTTAGTTGGTTGAAGAGGAGGCTAAGTTCTTCGTAATGCGCAGGTAAAGACTGGATGTTGCAGTGAGCTGCTAAAAGCTCTGACGCGTTCCGCTGAGCAGCCTGGAGTAGGGTGGCAGACTGGTTTGTCCCTTTGTTAGGCACTACCTGCCGCGAGGGGCACTGGCCGCTGCTTCCGCCAAGTGACATAACACAGGGGTGTCCGAGATTTTGCACGCCCTGTTTGTGACACGGCGAGTGCCGAAAGAAAGGCGACTGCTAAAGATTTCCTGAGGTTGCGGGGGTATAGAAAATGGATTAGTGGTATTCGGTGCAAGGAGAATATGACCAAAATAGTGACGGCTGTGTGTCACTGTGTATCCTCTGTCGTAAGAGGAGAAATGTAATTAGCGTATTTGAAACAGCTTAGGGTGGAAATAAGTGAGAAGGGAGTGATTTAAGAGGCCGATGCTGCCAGCAGAGAGAAGTAAGCTTAATAATTAATAGATTATCGTAGGAAGCTAGAATTGAATTGAAATTTACTAAAGTGATACTGGTAGTGATTATCGTAGGAAGCTACAATTAGATTGAAATTTGCTAAAGTGATACTGATAGTGATTTTTGTTATGAACAATTTAAACCAAAGAGATGGGTGATTAATGAACTAAAGGAGAGACTAATAATTGCAATAGAACTATTTCAGAATGGAAGAGAATAAACTGAGAAAATGAAAAAAGAATTAGCAGTAACTAAAATTAAGTAATGGTTAGAGCTACAGACACAAAAAAAATAGTGAAAAGTTAATACAGTTACAAAAACAATTAGTTGAAGGTACAAATATGGGTATAATTAAAAAATTAATACAATTACAAGACTATATCTGAGTATTGGGGCTGTTACAATTGCAAATGGTGTTAAGTTTGCACTTTTGGCTCGAGTAGCTTCACTTAATACTATTCAGTTCTGTCATGTTTGTGACTGTCTTCTTTCCAGCTTCTGTCTTAATGATTACTCTGCCATCCTGAGTCCACACATTCTGAAGATCGAAATGGGATATGGCACTGTTTAAAATCTTTAGCCGTTCGTGTGTCAGATCTTCCCTTATTGTAAGCCCTGTCCTTGCTAACATCTTCTTCTGGGTAAAGATCTCTGCCCTTTTTCGGTACGAGACAAATTTAATGGATATGAACAAAGGGGATTTTTGTAGAATAGGTTTGTAAAGTAAGTTTATGGTAAAGGGAAAGTTAATTTAGGTATAAATAACAATAGTAAATAACTTTATGCATAAACAAAACTTCAGCATATTAGGTAATTACGTCGGTAAAAAGTGCAGTCGTTAGGTTTACTATTTTACGATTGGTTATTGATTAAAAGCGCGAACTGACGCGGGAGAATGTTGTTTTGCTATTGGCTGTTGAGTAAACTGACCAATGGTAAAGCAATATTCTTCGCGCGCTTTTCTCTGCTGGTAGAGAAGACTTGGAGTATTCTAGAGCAGGAGTCGAAGCCTAGCCATGAAAGAGATCGGACGTGTGCAATAGTAATTCCGATGGAAATGATAAGTTGCCGGGTCTAGCAGTGTTTCATATATCAAACGTGTTGGACAGTGACGGCATAATTATTCCTATGTGTGTGTAGAAATTTCGGAATTTTTAAGTGAATTTTGTGACGACAAAAGACATATATTCCGCGTGGCGTATTGAGCAGGTCGGTGGCTAAAAATTGTGACTGCATTTGGCAACGACAGACTTAATATTTGGCGAGCATTCGCAATCAAAAACAATCAGTATTTTTGTAGCTATTACGTTTTCGGGAAATGCAACACCATAAACTTGCTAACGTGAGTGAAAGGTATTGTGAGTGACTGTGTTAAGACCAGCACGGGCTTGGCAGTGATACTTGTTCACCTACGTTTCAGAATATACACTCCTGGAAATGGAAAAAAGAACACATTGACACCGGTGTGTCAGACCCACCATACTTGCTCCGGACACTGCGAGAGGGCTGTACAAGCAATGATCACACGCACGGCACAGCGGACACACCAGGAACCGCGGTGTTGGCCGTCGAATGGCGCTAGCTGCGCAGCATTTGTGCACCGCCGCCTTCAGTGTCAGCCAGTTTGCCGTGGCATACGGAGCTCCATCGCAGTCTTTAACACTGGTAGCATGCCGCGACAGCGTGGACGTGAACCGTATGTGCAATTGGCGGACTTTGAGCGAGGGCGTATAGTGGGCATGCGGGAGGCCGGGTGGACGTACCGCCGAATTGCTCAACACGTGGGGCGTGAGGTCTCCACAGTACATCGATGTTGTCGCCAGTGGTCGGCGGAAGGTGCACGTGCCCGTCGACCTGGGACCGGACCGCAGCGACGCACGGATGCACGCCAAGACCGTAGGATCCTACGCAGTGCCGTAGGGGACCGCACCGCCACTTCCCAGCAAATTAGGGACACTGTTGCTCCTGGGGTATCGGCGAGGACCATCCGCAACCGTCTCCATGAAGCTGGGTTACGGTCCCGCACATCGCTAGGCCGTCTTCCGCTCACGCCCCAACATCGTGCAGCCCGCCTCCAGTGGTGTCGCGACAGGCGTGAATGGAGGGACGAATGGAGACGTGTCGTCTTCAGCGATGAGAGTCGCTTGTGCCTTGGTGCCAATGATGGTCGTATGCGTGTTTGGCGCCGTGCAGGTGAGCGCCACAATCAGGACTGCATACGACCGAGGCACACAGGGCCAACACCCGGCATCATGGTGTGGGGAGCGATCTCCTACACTGGCCGTACACCATGGTGATCGTCGAGGGGACACTGAATAGTGCACGGTACATCCAAACCGTCATCGAACCCATCGTTCTACCATTCCTAGACCGGCATGGGAACGTGCTGTTCCAACAGGACAATGCACGTCCGCATGTATCCCGTGCCACCCAACGTGCTCTAGAAGGTGTAAGTCAACTACCCTGGCCAGCAAGATCTCCGGATCTGTCCCCCATTGAGCATGTTTGGGACTGGATGAAGCGTCGTCTCACGCGGTCTGCACGTCCAGCACGAACGCTGGTCCAACTGAGGCGCCAGGTGGAAATGGCATGGCAAGCCGTTCCAGAGGACTACATCCAGCATCTCTACGATCGTCTCCATGGGAGAATAGCAGCCTGCATTGCTGCGAAAGGTGGATATACACTGTGCTAGTGCCGACATTGTGCATGCTCTGTTGTCTGTGTCTATGTGCCTGTGGTTCTGTCAGTGTGATCATGTGATGTATCTGACCCCAGGAATGTGTCAATAAAGTTTCCCCTTCCTGGGACAATGAATTCATGGTGTTCTTATTTCAATTTCCAGGAGTGTATTAACTGAGGAAAAAATTTCCAACCTTTCATTTCTTGTTTCACCCAAAACGTAGATTAGTGATTTTAATTGCAGCCCAGTTCACGTCGAAGTACAGTAGGTTTCACTCGGCTTTCCTACTGATGATCTGCTGAGACAATGTTCACAGGTAGGTGCAGGTCCGTCGTAAAGGGACGGAAAGAACCACGCCGCCGCAAAGTGGCTTACAAAAACTTGTTATACAAATTCTTGAATTTGTTAGTTATTCTGGAGCCATTACCATAATGGATTAATGCAAGAGACTGAGTAGGTCTAACTGCTAGCGGCGCATGTCGTCGCGGTTTCCCTCAGTAAGCGCGAGAGCCTAACGGATAAGCTCAAACTCCAGTGGCAGCCGCTGAAGGAGAGGCATTGTTTATCGTGGAGAGCTTTACTGTTCAAATTCTGAGAGCGTGGTTTCCAAGGGGAGTCAAGCGACGTCTTACTTCCACCCACACACATCTCGGGGAAATTATGACGAGAAAATCAGAGACATAAAGAGCTTATGTAGTTCGACAGCAGTCGTTCTTCCTGAGCGCACTTTGCAAATGGGTCAGGGACGGGGGGAGTAGTTAGTGGTACCAGAAGTACTCTCCGCCAAACACCGTAAGGAGGCTTGCAGAGTATAAGTGTAGAAATGGAGGTCGTACCTCAGGTAGTAGGAGTACCAAATTTACAGGAACGCTTCGGCGAGACTACACGGTTCTTTGATAGAAAAACGCTGACTTCAGAGAATATGAAGTTAAAGGGGCTCAGAGGAAGACTGCAACACAAGCCAACTAGAAGATGTCTAGATCTGATGCTTGGCGACTTCAATTAGTACCTAAAGGTTTTTACCACGAACTGGATCAGCTAGAAGATGTGACGGTACGTCACATAAATACTGACATTTTTATCGGTTGTAAGCAGTGAACAATATTGGGAAGTGTTAAGGGTGAACTAAAAATTATTTGTAAACAGTTTACGTATTTTATGAATATAATTAGTATAAAAGACACTGTTAATGTTCTTGAAAAAAAAAACTGATATGCAGCGATAATTTAAAAGTAGCATCTTTATTTAAAACGCGTCTATGAAAATAAAAAAGGGTCGCTAAGAGACGCGATTGTACGGCCGAGGAGGACGGACGTACTTAATGGTACACACACTGTTTTGTTTCGCAATACGGAAGGCAGCCATTGAGCGGCTACACATAAGTTATTCTGTATTCCACTAAAATAAACTAATTATTGTTATCACAAAATGAATTTCTTTGTGATTGTTGTCACCTCAGCGGCTAATTCTTTTTAATAAGCATTTTTTCAGTAATTTGCGCTGCGGGAAGCTCATCTTCCGATGCAGCCTCTGGTCGGCCATTACGCGCCGAAGTATTAATCTATTTTTCAAAGTGTTAACAGTAACTGTAAATGCGAGAGATTTAGTTGTAAGAGCCTTTCTAAATTGCAACAGATAATTAATTTAACGTCAAAGTTCATTTTTAAATTATACAGATTCCATGAGTTCAGTTAAGTTTTATCTTGGCCGCTCCACGGCAACAATCGAAATTTTCTCGAGCCTTGCTTTGCAATCAATAAATAGAAATTAACCAAATTACATTCAATTCATTTAATGGCAACTGTATTTTAGTCATCACATTCAAAATCTAAAGTTGGTACATGAATAACAGCGGTCCTTCAAGAACCCTTTTCGTATTTACTTACGCACGTAAGTAAATGTGATAAGAAAAGATAATATCCCTGAGAGAAAGAATCACGCTGATAAATTAAAAATAAAAGAAATATATAAAATTTTATATATATATATACGCAACAAAGACCACCAACAGGTACCAGCAAAAGAAGCATACATACACAACCGGGGTACACGGCACACATTCGCGGATTAAACTCGATAGAAAATGATGCATGAAGACCGACTGCTGATTATCCTCCCTCCGATCGCCTCACATGAATATTTTCTTTGCTTGCGGTTGGGCCACTGTCAGATCAAATAGTAAAGGATTAACTGTGGAATTTCCGTTATGAGGAAGTGAATTTGTTAAATATATAGTCTAATTAGTGGCTTGAGTGACAATTTCTGTACTTGAGAAACACAAAAAATAACAGAAACAGCAAAATAATCGAAAGCAATGGAAAGTCACAATTACTGCAGCCATTTCATCACTCGACGTCCTCTGATTAATCAAAACATAGTCGTGTTGTGTCAGGTTTCCTCGATTGATTAGTGGTGTACTTCCACATGTTCTGCGTGTTGTAGTTACATTTTATTTATTCCCAGCCGTATTCTTCGGGGGCTGCATGTTGTGCTGTTATGTGTACTCGCTGACTTATCTCCAACCGGAATATGATCCATCGGTCTTGCACCGCTGTTTATAACTGAGTTCATTTCTTGACGCCCATTTTGCCTTTTGATGTTCTTTTATTTTTCAAAGCTCGCACAGATATTGCGTGAAAAGCACATTCTCTCAGCGTTTCCGAGCTCTGGTGGATGTGACGACCGACGAGATCGCAATAAATTGAATGCCGTACCCCAAGTCATCTTTAAATTGAAAACTCCGTCCCGGTTTATGAACTTTTCCGACATTTTTATTTCGACAGACTCCTTAATTACGTTGTCCCATAAAATTGGTGTTTTCATCACGATACTGGACTCATCAGAGCTGGGATACGCTGAGACAATATGAGTTTCACAGAAAGTAAGTGAGGCCTCTGGAAAACAAAGGAGCATCAAAGGGCGTAGTGGTCGTGAAGAGACAATGAATTCGGCAATAGACAGCGGCGTGAGAAGAACAGTAGTTCACAGTGCGGTTGGAGCTTAGGTAGAAAATAAACATAACAGCAATACTCACAACATCTCAAGAAGTCGTCCAGGTCGGTTGTCGAAATATTGTGCGTGAGATGGAAACAACAACACGGTTGAATACCCAGAAACCCAGTATGAATAAATCATGGACGACTAAAGTCTTTCAAAAATTTAAGGGTACGATTATGCAGACTGTAAATGATCCTAAACTGAGCTTGTTGTTGAGATAATTGTATATGTCGAGGACTGTGCTAGCTGTTTATAGTTACTTGTTACTGATGATGAGAGTATTGTAATCGAATCCAACAGAGAAAGTTAAACATTTGAAACTGCAAATAACAATTTCTTGCAAATTATGAAATGAATTTCTTTAAATGGAACTTCAAATGTTCTGTACTGCACAAGTACTGACAGTGAATAAAGAACATTCAGTAGAACCCAATATTCTAAATTATGAGGAGTTCACACTCGTAAGAATCTGAACTTTAAGCCACATGTAATAGATTTTAACCATGAGATCTACGCAACTTCGGGAAAAAGCAGACTTGGAGATGAAAATGTCCAATAATTCAGTTAATTTCTTGTTTTCCGTTACTTAGGTCTTACGGCATGTTATTCACACAACACTTCATTGAGAAAGATAGTGTTCATTTGACAAAAATGTGTAATAAGAACAATATATACTGGCGAGTACAGAATCTTTAGTCGACAGCTCTTTAAATATCTGGCCTGACTGCCGACAGTGACTTGGGTACACATACTCTGTTGTGGAGTATGTAGTGGTAAACCACACAAGTAGTCATAAAAAGTGAAACTATAAGGAGGAACTACTCAACTTTAGTGTGTCATGGAAAGGAATGAAGTATTCAGTCATAAAAATCTTTAACCACTTACCTAATGGCGTGCCAAAGAAAATCAACAATAAAATAAATTTCAAACACAAAATCATATATACTTGACAACTCCTTTTGTTACATGGAAGAATTCTGAATGTGTAATACCATAATGTGTGTGTGTGTGTGTGTGTGTGTGTGTGTGTGTGTTTGTGTGTGCGTGTGTGTATGTGAGAGAGAGAGAGAGAGAGAAGAGAGAGAGAGAGAGAGAGAGAGAGAGAGAGAGAGAGAGATCATGTAGCCTGCATTTTCCCATGTTTCTCACTGCGACATTGAGTTAACTAACATGTTACACAGCACAGAGAAAAGATGCCAATAAATTTAAGTGCTATTCAGAGTTGATGCACCTGTTGTTATGGATGATGAGACCCTGATAAAATGCACCTAAAAGGTATAGTTATGTGTACTATTTGTATTAACAACTCTTTAATTGACGTGTCAGCACCAAAAAATCTTTCATTTTTTGTGTATATATTCATGTATAACGGTCATTCATGGTTTCTGGTGCCACAGTGTAAACTTTTACCGCTGCACGTATCTAAAGGAGATCGTAATATTTCGACAGATTACAAGTCAAAACTTTTTGGGTTTTCGGCGATACTTTGTGGGCTATACACATCACTTCCTCTCACTGTTCTTTGCCCTCCCAGTCACAAACACAATATTCGTATTTAAGTTTTTCTTTGCTTGGCAATAATACTCAGCAGCTATTATATACCAATTATTAACGCATCTTTTGTATTTTATTGTGACAGGAACGAAGTCCTTGCAATACTTACAGGATCATAACGTCGGAAATTCGTTGTAACTGTACCTGTACATTAATTTATAGCTCCTTATATGTTGTGTATATTTGCAGTATATTGATTCTGAGGGTAACCCCTTCTCCACTCTCAGGGAAAGGAGAAAAAACAGTGTAGTCAGGCGTTTTTCTTTTAGTAATGTATATTTTTTTGTTTAGTACGAACATGGCTCTGAGCACTATGGGACTTAACATCTGAGGTCATTAGTCCCCTAGAACTTAAGAACTACTTAAACCTAACTAACCTAAGGACGTCACACACATCCTTGCCCGAAGCAGGATTCGAACCTGCGACCGTATCGGTCGCGCGGCTCCAGACTGAAGCGCCTAGTATGAACATGGCCTAGTATTTTAGTAAGAGGACAAAGTTTTTAACAGGGTCAGAACTGAAACCTTTAAGGCTACTTACATATCGCCATTCGTCTTCCAGTATATTAAATATACTCCATACCCTTTGGTTCCTCACCACCCAGCTCCCCCCCCCCCCCCCCCCCCAAACACAAACTATCATTTCGGCGCCCTTGGTGGTAGTATGTGATGTTGTTGGCTGGTACTACCCAGGTGCAAGCACGATCTTGAATATCTTTGGGTGCATGTCTGCACTATACACATGATGTCCTTGATACTTATTTACATAATTTTCCTAGTAGAATGAGTGATGTTTTTCTTAGACAAGACAATGATGCTTGATCATGAAAGAGTCGTGTTTTTGAAGAATATCTCCCACTTCAAGAAAATGAGACAGTGGAGCATCCCAATCTCAATAACAGAGCATCAACACGGCATTCATTTTGTAAGAAGGTCATTAGCACCAACATTATCAACATCGAACATTACTCTCATGTTTTATTTTCTGCCTGTGGTAATCACACTCAGTAATGACGTTTTTTGAACAACACTAAAGAGACAGTCAGTTTTTATATTTAATGTGCATTTAAAAATTTGAAACAGGAGTTTCAGGTTTTGTTTGTATTGTGTTATGTCCTCCATACTTCAACTAAGAAGACAATTAACGATGCATTATTTTTTGAGTTATTGCTATTTTTGTGACAATTTTTTTTATAAAATGTGTAGGTTCAGAGACAGAAAGCTTGTATCAGATGAAATTAAGTAGATTAACATCGTCTGTTACAGATTTTAATAATTCTATTGCAACGACCAAGGCATTGTCAATATTTGATTATGTGGGCTTTAGTTGTTATTCTTTTTATTTATTGGAATTCATAGTTTGTCTGGGTCGTCGCTTATCACTGTGTTATAAGTACTCACTTCTTACTTGTTAAATCAGCACCTGAAGATGGGATGGAGATGTTAACGGTTCCAGCATGTTGCCAATCATCCATGAGGCTGGTAGCTTTCTTATACTGTATAAGGTATCCCATTAAGGTGCTGTGCCCATCGAAAGGAGGGTGCCAGGACAGGCGAACTGACCTACTGTTCACTTCAACCACTTCAACGTCCAATGGTGGATCAGGAGGTTCTACAAAACAGAATAATAAGCTTGTCAACAATCATTAATTTAACAGACTTAAAGCAACAAAGACTGTCTCTTAAATCATATCTAATATTTCTTTCGGTTCAGAGATATTTTCAACAGGCATCAAACAAATGAAAAGTAAAAGCATATCATAAATAGGATGATGCTTCACAAAGAAAATAATAAACTAGTAACATAGTTACTCAGTTCCTCTTAGCTTACAGAAAGAGAATTCAGGAAACATAATGTAACTCCTTCAGAAAGAATATGATTTATGTGAATCTGATCAGTGGATTCTAGGGAGAGGAAAAAAGATCAACCTGTTTCTGACCTCCCAGAGCAAGTCCTTATTGTTAAACATCATGAAAACCTAAACTAAGGGGTATTGCTAAATTTATCTTACGTTTTTGATTTGGTTGTCTATGATCTCTTGGGTGATTCTGAATTGTTAAGTTGTTCCATTAGTTGTGCACAACTAGTAGATTCCATATGATTTTACCAGGCAATAGAGTGTAACAAGTCATGAAAATTACGTTTCCTCACATAGTAAAATAAGTATTGGGACTCTCAGGGGTCATTCCTATATCATCTATTATTTATAAAACTCCCAGAGTATCATATCAAGTATCAGAGGCAGTTTCAGGGTTGATTTTAAATCATATTGGTCATGTTTCCAGGGCTCTCGGGTGTACAGCCAGATATTATCATCGATGTCCCACGCTATTTCGGCGAATAACCTTTCCGCCACCATCAGGTGGTTCTGAATGAATGGTCTGTCTGCTCATTGAGCAACGACACATACGCTGAGAAAGCCTCTGATCACATATAATACTTGTCATTTTATTAAAGTACACAATACAGGTAATTTAGGATGAACAATCTCTTTGATTACTGAAGTAGCAATGTTGGTGGATTGGTAATAAATGTCAAGTTGGCATGATGTGTGGCTCTAGAGATACGAGAACAATAACAATGTACAATATAATCTTAGAAACAAGTGGATACTGCATTGAGCAACAAAGGTTTTGGAAGTATGGACAAATGGCCATCTAAGTTGAGAAAACATTTGGAACTATTGAAATGAATATTCTACAAATATCATGTTTAAGAGTATGATCTTGAAACACTATTATGTAGTTACTACCCAAATACGCAGAAAAAAACACAAAATATGATGTGCAATTTAGAGGATTTTGGTTTCTACAAAAAAGTATTGTTTAAAATAAAAACTGTAACAATACATGAAATTTATTTGCACATAGGCAGTCATGAAAAGCAGTTTTTAATAAATTTAAAATGATGAGTTATCCAGTTATCTACTGTACTGTTTCTGAAATGGCATTTCAAAACTCCATATGGACCCAAGTTCATCATTAGAAATAAAAATGGTCTTTAAAGTCAAGTACATGAAAAGGCCCTACATAAAAAAATGCTGCATGCACCTAAAATAATCGTCAGTATATTTAAAAAAAAAACACTCTGTCTACAGGCCACAAGTGGCCCCTCGGGACCATCCGACCGCCGTATCATCCTCAGGGGCAGATGTGGATAGGAGGGGCGTGGGGTCAGCACACCGCTCTCCCAGTCCTTATGATGGTATTCTTGAGCGAAGCCGCTACTATTCGGTCGAGTAGCTCCTCAATGGACATGTCGAGGCTGAGTGCACCCCGAAAAATGGCAACAGTGCATGGCGGCCTGGATGGTCACCCATCTAAGTGCCGACCACGCCCGACAGCGCTTAAATTTGGTGATCTCACGGGAACCGGTGTATCCACTACGGCAAGGTCGTTGCCCATCGGTACTTTCAGCAGAATGAAATTAAAATTAAAGATTTAAAAAAAATTAAAAGCAGTGATACATTTTCAGGTTGTAGTCTTTACTAAAATGTTCCGATAAATCGTCAGTATCTACTGCTTCTGGTTTCATTACGAAATATTAATGTTAAAGTGTGTGGACGACATGCATCGTTACATACGAAATTGGTTGAGGAAAGGAGAGACACACAAAAACAAGCTGATATATAAAGTATTCAATTTCTGCTATCTAATTGTCTTTCTTGGAAAGTGGTACATCAATTACTTAAATATTTATAGTGAAAAGCTTCTCATATTTTAGAAAATAGATATATGTAGTTACAATAAGTCAAGTGGCAAATATTATCACAATAATAGTAAATAAATTAAATGTGGAGAAACCAATATTGATGGATACGACCCATACAAGATCAGTATAAAAAATAGAAAAACTGCATGTAGTGTTCTCTAACTATGAAGTACAGATACATATTTACGCATTTAAAACTAATATTCACCTTTATTCAGATATTTCTGTACTGCTGTAATGCGCATATGCCATATCACTATATAAAACTAACCAACGTAAAACAGTTATTATAATAACGTAACAAATTAGAATCCAGTGGAAGTGGACGAAATGTGAAACACACAGTGATGGAGGAAGAATAGCTATACTGGATACTAGAGCTTTTAGGAGTATATGCTGTTGACTGATTTTCTCTATGTACGAGGACTGGAACTTTAATAGTGGTTAATGTTTATTTACAACTTATAGAAAATAGATAAATGTTTCAATTTTACTGTCCTTCAGAGCAGTCAACAGAATTGTGCATAACCAGTTGTCAGTGATATGGAACTCGTAGGATAGTTGTGTTGATAGTTCGAGAGGAGCGGTCTATTCCCCGAATCTCTGTAACAATTCTGAAACGAATGCCAAGAAGTGCTTCCCTCGTCTTAGGAATCAACTTCAAATCACAAGGACTTAAGTCCTGGGACTGTGGTGGATTGCAAGCTGTGTTCCAAAAAGAAACGGTGACACTTTCTGCACGATCCGCCCATCATTTTATAGGACAATGCCGGGTCTCGTGTGGCACCAACTTGCGACTGATTTGGTCGGTCGATGGGGCTTGATTCCTGAGATGAAGGAACCACTTTTTGGCATTCGTTTCAGAACTGTCCAGAGATTTGTCAGGCAGTAGACCGCTCCACTCGATGTATCAACACATCTGGCACTGCTATATGTGTCCTACGACTTCCACATTGCTGGCAAGGGGTTATAAAATGGCTCTAAACACTATGGGATTTAACATCTGAGGTCATCAGTCCCCTAGACTTAGAACTACTTAAATATAACTAACCTAAGGACATCACACACATCCATGCCCGAGGCATGATTCGAACCTGCGACCATAGCAGCAGCGCGGTTCCGGACTGAAGCGCCTAGAATCGCTCTGTGACTGCAAGGGGCTATACACAATGCTGGTGACTACTCTCAAGGATGAGAAAACTTCAAAACATGTGTCTGCATTGTGTAAGTTGTAAATAACTATTTGCCACTATTAAAGTTTAAACCCTCGTAAATAAACCGATACCATGATCAATGAGACATTAGAAAGAATTCCTGGAATTGTGTTTTCTGTCTTAAAATTTAATTTTAATTTTGCTGTGTCAGTGGCAAAAAATTAGCTAAGCCTATTGTTTTATTCCTTAATATCAGATTTGATGTGCACTTAGCTAATATCATCATAAACATTGTTACGTTAGACGCACGCAAAAGAGGTAGCAATATAGAAAACTCATGTGTTCATTATCTAATGTGTATGTAGCGACTTCAGCTCGCAGGTCAATCCATACATATCTGTTGGCAACATTTACATGAGAGTTTTCTATCGTACCACGTCATAACGCAAAGATAAAGGACCCATGCTGGAGCAACGAGCACCTCGGCTACGGTAACAGCGGCCGTTTTCTGTATATAGTGATCATCAGTAGACCGAGGAGAAGGCCACGGTAAACGTCGCCGAAACGTTGGTTGCTCGTGCATAGTTTTTATTTTTTTAAATTAAAAAAATTGTTTTTGCAGTTCGACGCGACACGATGCTCAGAAAACGTTGATGTCAACTGACTGACCGCGAAAGCCTACGAAATTATGTTGGTAACATGATGAATGACTAATGGTTCAAATTGTTCAAATGGCTCTGAGCACTATGCGACTTAACTTCTGAGGTCATCAGTCACCTAGAACTTAGAACTAATTAAACCTAAATAACCTAAGGACATCACACACATCCATGCCGGAGGCAGGATTTGAACCTGCGACCGTATCGGTTCCAAACTGCAGCACCTAGAACCGCACGGCCACATCGGCCGGCGAATGACTAATGCCAGAATGATTGTGCTCTCTAGCAGAAATAGATCACCCACCAGCTACCACAGTGCAATCAGCTGAGTGTGTGCAATCAGTTACGTGTAAGGATCAGTGAGACGATCTTTGTGCTAATAGTAGGTATTTGACTCGTTTGTACTACAATGTGAGAGAGAGACTTACCAATAGCTGACGTGTACCGTTGACTGAATACCTGCGTGTATGTTATTATGTAAAGGCAAATCATTATTATTGTGGTATTATGGTTCATCAGAAAGGTAGTAAATATCCCTTTAAATTACTCTGACTAAAAGAATCTTTCATAATTTTAATTTTAACTTAACCTTGTAACGCCGGAAATGCATATCCTTCTATTTCCATCTATTGTACTATAAATTTTTTTCCTTATTTTGTTACCTGAATATATGACATTTCTGTTCCTTTATATATTGTAATTGTTTTACTATTTGTATATATATATATATATATGCATTTATGTCGATGTATAATTGGTTTGTTTTGTAAATATTATTTGTATTTTTACGCTGGGTCTTGCCTAGGGAAAACTATGCTATCGAACGAATACATCGATAGGTCGTGTGGAGAACCAAAGTGTTTAGGATCTTTGGTAGGGTGAACTCTGCCGCGTGGAGCGCGGACAGAGCAGACGAGTCTGGCTGGGGTGGTGCAGTGGAGCAGGTGTGTTGTGTGAAGCTCCCGCGAGTTGCTGCGCTTTCTGGGTTTGGCAGCATGTAATTGCGCTCGACTTGCGACGATAGTTTCTGACATGGTGTCACGGACGGGAAGCAATAGCTGGCGCACATCAAGAGCCCGTTTCGCCTGGTGACCGTGTCGAGAAGAAGGCGCGCCAACATCCAGCTTCTGCAACAGCGACGGCTGACAATGAGTGACTGTCGCCACCTCCTCGATCGACGGCTTCAAACTTTCAATCAACCAACAAGGAAGACTGGAAGCACGTGAAGTTTTAGAACTGTATGGCACACCTCAGCTTTTCAAACTTTTAAAATTGTTGCATCACAAAATTACAGCAACTTAGCATGAACGTTTGTTGCTCATTGTCCCAATTGCATTACCAAGCAGGGTCCCTTCCTTTTCCGGAATGAACCCGAGTGTCGTTGAAATTCAAACGTCAGCATCATTCTATTTCACTGCTTTAATTTCAAAGTTCAGTTAAGGTATTCATAGCTGGCTACAATATTTAGATTGCACAAGCACAAATTAAGAGTGCGAGTTTTGTTACCGTATTTTAGCTTACCTGTGACTGCAGCTCAGCGTGGTACGTACAAAATCGTACTATTGTTAATTGTTCGGAATCATTTAATTCAAGTTCAAAGTTAAATCTCTTATTTTTAAATTGCGTAGATTCAAGTAGCTTTTGAAATGATTGTTGAGGTAGCCCAAGACTAACTGTATTTTACTGAATTTCGATGTGCTTAAGAAAGAAAGCTTCTCATTAATTTCAGTCACTAAATTAACTTTCAGTTTTCCGGTTTTATTAATTCTTTTGCTAAATTAAGTCAGAGTGCAGCGAAAGTTTATACTTCTGACAAACTTTCAGTTTTCACACTACACGTGTCAACCTTCAGTTGCCACGCTTCTAGTGCTAATTATATGTGTAATTACCTTTATTTTTCAGTTACTACAGTAATTGTCCTTAGGACTGGCGACCGTGATTTCCCCCAAATCTCAAATATCTAATTACCGCTAGTTAATTGTTAACGTAACGGCCGGACATTTACTTTCTTTATTAACTTTACCCCTTTTCAAAATTAATTTCCACCAGTTTCATTAGCATTTTTCCTTTCATTTAGATGTAACCCCTTCCTCCCTCTTTACCGACAAATTAACTTCGGTGACGATTGCTTTTCCCAAATTTCATTAGGTACACGCAGTTTAATTTTTCACTGTCATTAAGGTCGATAAGTGAGGGGGAGGTTACAACCTCCAGATTTGTCAGAAGCTGGTGTGATTCAAATAAGTCAGACTGCCACAGCTACTGCTCACAAGCGTCTGGATTGGATGGTTTAATGGATCTCCTTTTGGAAAGTTCAGAACCTTTCCATTAGAACCGAAACCATTATAGTGCTATGGAGCTGTTGACAATGTCTGAGTCAGTGAAGTCTTTACCTATATAAAAGTTCTGTGTGAAATATTTCATAACATTTAAGAAGTCTGGCCTGTAATAGTAAGTAGCTGAGGATGCATGGATGTGGCAGCCGTTACCTTGGACAGCCAAACGGACCAGCAGCTCGCTGTGGCCAAAGACGTTCCCCGCTTCACACACGTAGAGGCCGGAGTCCTGCCTGTCTGCCTGGTCGATCACCAGCTGAGCCTGCAGTCCCGTAGCCGTCTTCATTTCTGACATGCTGAGTCTGCCAGCAGTCCAAACGAATGTTATCAGTGTCCAAGCACTGAGGAAACCTTGTACATGTTTTCCCAGTAATCTGTTTTTCAGGTTAACCAAGCAACAAAATGAAACATATGGAATTGGAGGTAATCAATATATTTTCAAGAAGTGAAGCCCCACAGCTCTAATAAACATTTGAAAATATCATACTACCACCTTGAGCTGCTGTTAAAATCCTTCACTTGCACAACCAGTTTCAGTCTAACCATTATCAGGTTCATAAAAGTATTCACAGCACCACGTTAAGTGAAATATAAAATCATTGTGGTTAGGTAATAAAACCATGATCATATGGTGACACAAATTACATCGTCTATCTATAAAAACTGTGCTAGGTAGTGTACTCATTCATATTATAACTGGAATCAGCGTCAACGCTGTGAACAGATTCATACCACATCTGACGATAATGATTTTATATTTCGTCTGACATGACACTGTGAACGTTTTTATGAACCTGATAAGCGCCAGACGACTGAAACTGGTTGTGCAAGCAAAGAATTTTACCAGTAGCTCATGGTCGTAATATTAGGTTTTTCAGAAGGTAATCAGTTATCAATTTAAGCCCAGTCTACATGATGTTTAAATAATCAGAAGGTGACTTGACGATGGAGGTTTCCTTTAATTATTACTATGTTTAATTTCTCTTTCCAGTTGTTGTTTCACAGTTTATCATGTGTACCTTTGTAGCTAACTGTAGTACAATTTTATTAATAGCAAACATGAAAGAATATATAATTTTAATTATATTTACGTTTTCTTAACTGGTTTAGAATGGTTTAAAATTATGATAATAATGTTAGTGGTACTGGTTTATAGAATATATTCAATACAGACTGTGAGGCAGCTAAGACAGGGGAACCAAAAGTATCCATAATGAGTGAATAAATCAAAGTATGAATTTCGCTGTTTCACAGCGCCAATATAGCAAATTTTCTGACTGACACATAATTTTTACTGCCTTCTAGCGGCTGAATTATGTCAGCGGCATTTTTTTTTTATTTAAATGGTACTGTAAGATCTTCCTGTGGTACTGGAAAAGCCTTCAAAGAGGACTTCAGCGAAATAATATGCGTGAAATTTGATCAAGTTGTAACAAGATAACAGCGCTGCTTAACAACGTCTCGCCTTCGGGAGAAGTGAACTACAAACGCCTGCCCCTTCCACATTACCCTCTATAACTTGAGAAAAGACGGACCTCCATATATTTAACTGTTATAAATATTTTTGTTGAGCCTGCAGTAGCTGTCTCAATCTGTGTATGTTTGTGAGTGCAAGTGCGTATGTGTATTTTGATACAAAAAGGATAAACAACATAGATGATCGTTTTTTACATAATTAAATTACGATTATGCGAGTCTAGCCCGTCATAAAGATTTAGCACGCCTTTGCACATGCACTTACCTGTAACTGTGGTGCAGACGTTGCCCCCTGAACAACCAGTTGACTTGTATGGGGTGGTCTCCTCTGACGTCACATTTCAGTGTCACCTGCTGACCGCGGCGGGCTGTCACATTCTTCTCCATCACGTCAAACCTCACCGGTTCTGGACAGGAAAGCATTCGTGTTACAGACACAATAATTATACGCTAACTTCTATACGAGTAATACAGTAGTTGACAAGGAAGTGACCGGACATCTTATAGTGCACACTCTTATACGGTGCGTCCACCCTTCACCTCTATATCGTCTTGAACTCTACTGGGGCACATTCAGTGAGGTATCGGAATGTCTGCGGAGGTTTTGCAGCCCATTCTTCCTTAAGAGCCGAAACCAGACGAGGCAGTTATATCGGACACTGCGGTATCGGTCGAAGACGAAGTTCAAATTCATTTCGAAGGTGTTCGATTGGGCAGAGGTCTGGTAAAGAAATTACATTTCAGGAATCTTATTCTCCAGGAACCCTTGCGTAACAAGCGCTCCATTGTGAAGTGCTACATTGTCAAGCATATACAAACAACAGTTGTCTCTGAATTATTCCTCTGCTCTGCGCAGAACACAATGCCGTAAAATGTGTGCATTTCATCCCGCATTCAGCATTTTCTTATGCACAATAAGGGGACACACCGCAGCTCGTGGTAGCATTCTCGCTTCCCGAGCACGGGGTCCCGGGTTCGATTCCCGGCGGGGTCAGGGATTTTCACCTGCCTCGAGATGACTGGGTATTGTTGTGTCGTCTTCTTCATCATCATTCATCCCCATTACGGTCGGAGGAAGGCAATGGCAAACCACCTCCACTAGGACCTTGCCTAGTACGGCGGTGCGGGTCTTCTGCATCAATCCCCTATGCTCGTTCAAGGAGTATGGCGCTTCATCATCATGATCACCGTAATCACAACTAACACTTCCATACCGTAGTACCAACTCTTCTGTATTTCAGTGTTGACACTGCACATGATGCCGGTACCGGTGTCCAGGTGTTCGCCGAACCCAAACTCTTCCTTCGCATCGATGCAGGTTACAGCGTGATTCGTCAATCCGAATCACTCGTTTCCAGCCGTCCACTGTCCGGTTTCGTAGCACGTTACACCAATTCAAGCTCCGTTTGGCAATGAACATGGAAATGTGTGGTTTGTAAGGAGCAGCTCGACCATTCTGCTCCCTTCTTTTTGACACCCTACGCGCATCGTGCTACCTCGACTGCTGGTAGCACACGAGTGATCCTTCCGCTGACTTTATTCGATGTCTCACGATCACTGTCCGCAATGCTCGGTGATCCCTGTCCGTACGTTGGTGAGGTCTGCCTGGTTCTGGTTTGGCTGTGATTGATGTTTCACGTTTCATCTTCACTTTCACACCACCAACAGTCGATTTGGGCCGTTTTAGAAGGGTTGAAATATTCCTGATGCATTTTTTACTCCGATGACATCAAATGACTAGTCCATGTTAGAAGTCACTGAGCTCTCCAGGCTAAACCACTACTTTCTCTACCAATTGCACCACGTCCTACCCCCCCCCCCCCCCCCCCTTACACTCCTCCTGTGTCTTCTACCTCAATTACGTATTACTCACATTGTGCGGGAACGTTTGACCAGATAGTGTACCACAAGGTCTTCATGTACCTATTGGAGCTATTATGTATGAGCACTTTGAGGCTTTGTTAGATCTTATTGCATCTACTGAAAAAGATGCATAAACAGTACAGTTTTCATGTATTAGGTGAAGTGTGTACGATTAAAGGCTTTTCATCTTTCTTCGGCAACGTCGACATGTTAAGGACCTAACTAAACGACACTGACAAACTTTGACGAGTTGTACAGGATGTCCGTGAACGTCATCCAATGGCACTACGCAGTGTCGAAGTTATAGGCCAATTTCGAGTGGAGCACTCGATGCAAGAGGTCGACTCCTACTCCGAGATGAGGTGGTCCCGGCCTGGACAACGAGCGGCGAAAGCGTTCGCGAATCGCAAGGCAACATGTGAGCAGCAAATGCTCGCCAAAGGTGAAGGGACAGGTTGCTGTTTCAAGTAAAGGCGGTCAGAAGCGCGCTGTGGAAAACACCAGCGCTGGGACGACCTTGTCTGAGGGCGCGTTTCGCCCGGCGCGAACTCCTGCAGCAGCCACAACGTCCATCGTGGACAGACTCCAGTCCGTGGCAGAGGAACAGAGACCGGCCGGACCAATGGCCGCAAATCCAGCTACAACATACGAAGAGACAAGACCCGTCATTTGCCTGTCGCCAGGCGATCTAACTAAAGCCACCTCCAGTTGTCACTGCAGTAAGGGTCGTTTATAAAGCCTCCATGTAGCGTCTCAAAGAATGGGAATAGCGATGCACACCGTATCTTAGAAGAAAGATTAAGGAAAGGCAAACCTAGCATTTGTAGACTTAGAGAAAGCTTTTGACAATGTTGACTGGAATACTCTCTTTCAAATTCTAAAGGTGGCAGGGGTAAAATACAGGGAGCGAAAGGCTATTTACAATTTGTACAGAAACCAGATGGCAGTTATAAGAGTCGAGGGACATGAAAGGGAAGCAGTGGTTGGGAAGGGAGTAAGACAGGGTTGTAGCCTCTCCCCGATGTTATTCGATCTGTATATTGAGCAAGCAGTAAAGGAAACAAAAGAAAAATTCGGAGTAGGTATTAAAATTCATGGAGAAGAAATAAAAACTTTGAGGTTCGCCGATGACATTGTAATTCTGTCAGAAACAGCAAAGGACTTGGAAGAGCAGTTGAATGGAATGGACAGTGTCTTGAAAGGAGGATATAAGATGAACATCAACAAAAGCAAAACAAGGATAATGGAATGTAGGCTAATTAAGTCGGGTGATGCTGAGGGAATTAGATTAGGAAATGAGACACTTAAAGTAGTAAAGGAGTTTTGCTATTTGGGGAGCAAAATAACTGATGATGGTCGAAGTAGAGTATATAAAATGTAGACTGGCAACGGCAAGGAAAGCGTTTCTGAAGAAGAGAAATTTGTTAACATCGAGTATAGATTTAAGTGTCAGGAAGTCATTTCTGAAAGTATTTGTATGGAGTGTAGCCATGTATGGAAGTGAAACATGGACGATAAATAGTTTGGACAAGAAGAGAATAGAAGCTTTCGAAATGTGGTGCTACAGAAGAATGCTGAAGATTAGATGGGTAGATCACATAACTAATGAGGAAGTATTGAATAGGATTGGGGAGAAGAGAAGTTTGTGGCACAACTTGATCAGAAGAAGGGATCGGCTGGTAGGACATGTTATGAGGCATTAAGGGATCACCAATTTAGTATTGGAGGGCAGCGTGGTGGGTAAAAATCGTAGAGGGAGACCAAGAGATGAATACACTAAGCAGATTCAGAAGGATGTAGGTTGCAGTAGGTACTGGGAGATGAAAAAGCTTGCACAGGATAGAGTAGCATGGAGAGCTGCATCAAACCAGTCTCAGGACTGAAGACCACAACAACAACAACCGTGAGGTATGCAGGAAAGGGTATGGAGAGACGTGCAGAAAGGGTCGAGCGGGCGGTAGCACTCTCGCTGCCATCGTAAACGCGTGCCACCATTCCGGGAAAACTGACCGAGGCAGTGTTCAGCGGCTTCCCCCAGTGCGCGGCTGTTGAACACATCTTGGGTCTGGTGTGTGTTCGGTGGCACGCTTCACGTCACCCAAGAAGCACAAAGCTCTCATCTCGCCCTAGTTAGTGAGGAGAACCGGAAGCTGTGCCGGCCAACACAGCGGTCACAGTCGAGTTACTGAAGCACAAGAGGGGCTCGCCTCAGTTCTCCCGCTGCCAAAGGGTGGGACATGAGGCACGCCGCCGCCCTATCCTCGAGGGATGCGTGAAGTGAACGGGCGAACACCCGACGTCGAAATGCTCGCGTCCGCCGAGATGCCAAAACTGCAGGGCAACCGCGTTGCGAGCAACCGTGGTTGGAAGGCGTTTGTGGCAGATTGCACACGCGCGGTGCCGTTTGAGAGGGAGGCTGTAGACTCCGCCCTACGCCCGCCGGCAGGGACGCTGTCAGTGCTGGGCACCGGCCAATATGCTGCCACACTACCGATGCCAGCCAATGACGAGGCCACAACCGCCTCCACTCCAGGCGGCGGGCGAGGTTTCGAAAGCGTGTCAGTACAAACAAGTCAGAGGTTAGTTGGTTAGTTAGTTAGTTACGTGTTCCATTGATCAATAGCACGGAAAACCGTTATGATGTGGATCGTGTCAAATGCAGAAGAAATGCGCACAGGAAACAAGTTTTTTTTGTTTACATTATTGCGTTATACCTAAATATTACTGTTATCTATCCCATTCCCTTAAATGGCACAAAATGCATATATTATATCTCCAGATTTATTTACTCATATTCAAGAATTTATCTATGGTATAGAAGGAGTTGTCAAGGAAGCATGATTTCAATTTGTTTTTGAAACTATTACTGCTGTCTGTCAGACATTTTATTTCATCTGCTAATTTCTCGAAAAGTTTTATAGCAGCATATTTTGCCCCTTTCTGTGCCAAAGATAGGTTAAGTGAAGGATACTGTAGGTCTTTCTTTTTTCTGGTATTGTAATCATGAATGTCGCAGTTGATTTTAAACTGGTCCTTGTTGAGAAAAAATTTCATTGCTGAGTAAATGTACTCTGAAGCAGCTGTAAGAATTCCTAACCTTTTAAACAGATACCTACAAGATGTGCAACGATGAACCCCACACATTATTCTAACTACTTTCTTTTGAGCACTGAATACCTTTTGCCTAAGTATTGAGTTGCCGCAGAATAATATTCCGTGTGACATCAGAGAGTGGAAGTATGCAAAGTATGTTAGCTTAATTTCTACATCCTCAAAATTGGCAATTTTTCTGATTGCAAAAGTTGCTGAACCTAGTCGCTTTATTAGATCCAAAATATGAATTTTCCAATTAAGATTTTCATCTATATGTACACCCAAAAACTTAGTATGCTCTACCCTGGCTACTGACTTCTTTTGATGTGTTATGTTTATTGAATGAATTATACTTTTTGCAGCAGAAAATTGGATCTACTGTGTTTTTTCAAAGTTCAGAGCAAGCCCATTCGCAGAAAACGGAGTAGCGAGATGACCCTCCCCCTCCCCCATCCCCTCTCCCCCACCCCTTCGCTAGGGTGAAAATGCGCCGCCTAGCAGATCACCAGCACATGCAGCAGCTGTAGAAACGATGCTATCAACGTTCGCACCATGGTAGCAGCACAGTACGCTCGCTGCAACAGGCACTGTCGCTCGCCTTCCTCACTATAGTACTCGGCAAGGTCTCGCACTTCGCAGAGACGCTGCTGCTGGCAACCGACGCCATGACGAGCGCTTCGCAAGCGGCCACACCGGCTGTTCAACAGCCGGCGCCTTAACCACGCTC
Organism: Schistocerca serialis cubense; assembly: GCF_023864345.2. Classification (NCBI taxonomy): domain Eukaryota; kingdom Metazoa; phylum Arthropoda; class Insecta; order Orthoptera; family Acrididae; genus Schistocerca; species Schistocerca serialis. Next base: position 1,267,179,330 of record NC_064638.1, on the reverse strand, counting down.
CAGACGCGGTCCGTGCCCTGAACAGAACCGATAAACCAACGCCGGCCGTGGTGGCCGAGCGGTTCTAGGCGCTACAGTCTGGTTCGACTCCTGCCTCGGGCATGGATGTGTGTGATGTCCTTATGGGTAGTTAGGTTGAAGTAGTTCTAAGTTCTAGGGGACTGATGACCTCAGAAGCTAAGTCCCATAGTGCCCAGAGCCATTTGAACCTTTTGATAAACCGACCCACTGACCCACAAATGCTGACAGATGTGCTGCCAGCAACGGAAGACAATGAACACTGAAAAGGAAAAAAGAAATGTCAACAAAGATGTTCTTCCCACATATTGAAAATTCTAGAGGACAAAGTCCTACGGGCTGTGAACTCCCCGTAAATCAGCCGGTGGAGAAGATCCTTCTATCGAAGTTACGGGATTTAACGCCTGCCCTTAGACCGGGCGGAAAACATGTTTCTACACTGCTGCTGTGTTGTTGCGACAATCAGCCGTATTTATAGGGCTGCTGCTAGGCCACCCGTAGCCCAGCCGAGGTCGGTTTGTACGCTGACGTAAGGGAAGCGTAAATCCTCGTGAGGCGCCTGGTATCATTCAGTAACTTGGACTACTAGCTAGGGCATAGCTATGGTAAACTAACATACACCAACAAGTGACAAACGTCGGCAAGCCCCTACGTATCAGCAACACTGACTGGCAACTACCAGCTGCTATTAGAGCCGACCAACAGGCCACAGCAGGGAAACCGACGAGCTCGCCCACAGACACATAAAACAATTCGCCCACATCACCCTACACTGTGCATCCGATATATGACCTATCGGACACAAAAACGATAGTAAACCTAACTGTTGCAAGTTGCTGACGCTGAACGAGAGCTAAACACCGGCACCCAGCGGCAGCCGCCGAGCAACACCACCGCACAACGTCAAAGGTATCGACATGCATGATACCCACTACTAACAAAGCCTATCCTTCCACGACCTATCGCAGGCAGCAAGACATCCCCTACTGCTCTTACCACCCAACCTAACTATCGCAGAGGTTTTTTTCCCTTAGCTCTTGCCTTGGCACTTTTTTTCCTCTGCCCTTCAAAACGCTACCCTTCGTTCGACTTCGATCCAATCTATCTCCAGATGAGCGCGGATTAATGGTTAACCTTAACCAGAACTACGCAAACATCGCAGTACCCACATCCTGCTACACCTCACTTTAGTGAAAACTAACCCTTATGCCGGAATGGCAGTAGACATTTGAGATGGCCATCATGCCGATGTGGGCGTGGAGGGGCTCCACCACTGTTAAAAAAAAAAAAAAAAAGTACTGAGCTTTATAACGTTGCCGTTGCAAACGAAGAATGGAAGAATAAATTCTCATCCCTCTCAGTTCAAATTATAATTAGTCTCCATCTGGCACAACATGGCATTTAGTTAGGAAATTTCTTCGACAAACGAAAAATATTCACGTGAATGTAGAGAGAAGAACTGTTATTTCAATTGAGGTAGAGTGGAGCACAACACTGTCGTTAGGCTTCTGTTTATCCAGAGCCAAGAATATGTGTAGGAGCTGCACCTCCCGTGGGTATGAGTGATGAACGGATATTGTCACTTGTGTAGCCGTGATATTCTGTGCAACCGCTGATGGAAGATGTTATGGTGGCGCACCACTAAGGAATAACCAAGGAACCTGTATCAGCAATAGACGTTATGTAAAAGGTAATATAATTGACTTACTCTTTCGTATACGGACCAAAGAGTATGAGGAGCCGGTAGTCATCGTAGAGTTGGGCTCTGAGCACTATAGGACTTAACTTCTGAGGTCATCAGTCCCCTAGACCTAGAACTATTTAAACCTAACTAACCTAAGGACATCACACAGATCCATGCCCAAGGCAGGATTCGAACCTGCGACCGTAGCAGCAGCACGGTTCCGGACTGAAGCGCCTAGAAACGCTCGGCCACCACGGTCGGCTCATCGTAGAGTGTATTGTTCAATGGTTAATCTGACAACGTATGGTTGAAATTTAGGAACTCTGGTTATGAATGCTTTACATTGTTTGAGGAGAGAAATGAGCTCTTTGTTGATTGAGTATGGTGCGATTAAGTGTCTAACTGTGTTATCAAAACATATTACATCCTTTCTTGTAGTGAGCTTTAGTTAGTTTCTACGCCTTTCGTTTTTCTGCAATTTACATTAGATTAAAATGCTGTCGAGATTGCACTCGATAGCATGACCACCTTATCATAAGTATCCGCGATATCAGAGAAACGTTCGAATAATAGAACCCATTAATATTGGGGGTGGATAGAAACTCTTCCAACAAATTGTTGAGAGGTTGCTACATGGGTCAATACAAGTATCTACTGTCTCTGTTAGCGCTCCACGCAGTTACAACAACTTTCGGGTAAAGTTATATGTAAACATTTTAAAGTAACTAGAGCTACCACTGGTGTCATTTCTTGTTGTAATACAGATTCACTAAAATAGAACTACATCTACAACTACGCCATATTTGTAATAGCACCCGTAAAGCAAAATTTAAACGTCACTTTCACGAAGATAAACTGCTGAGTAAAGACATAATTTATGTACAATCCGTTTCGGTGGTAGAGATTATCATTAATCATAAATAATCAGTCCAGCAATATTCTATTATAGCCATGACCTACTTGCGACCGAAGTCATATAACTGCAATATTAGGTATGGCAAATATTCCAGATTTACATTTGACGATAGTTGATGATGAATCTGTGCGACTAAAAGTAGTAGCAAGTAATATTTTGTGTTCAATCAACAGTTTAGCTTTGGAAATATCACATTCTTTAAACAAAACTAATTTCCTTCTCTCCTACGTGTATGTAACGACATTGTTAACAGGTAAAACCTGACGATAGCATCATACACCGGCAGTGATTTTATTCACATAGCAGTACTATAGTTTACTTGTGACGATAAAAGGTGGGGATTTAGATGGAAAAGTGGCAGTGGGAGATTTTTAATTCTGTATCTGTTAGACACATTCGTATTTCGCACGCGACCATAAGGTGCATGGTGCGGGTTACATAATGTATATATAACATGAGCAGACAATATTGATATAATATTTTAGCATTTCTGTGTGATTAGTTATCGAAATTACCATTGACAGCTATCTCGACCACCTTGCTGAGCCCGGCACCAATGCCGTTATCAGCACGACACAGGTAGAAGCCCTCGTCCTCTGCAGAAGCAGACGGAATCGCTAGAGTCCCGTTCGCCATCACCAGCATGTGAGGTTCTGAAGGCTCCAAGGGCTGGAAGTCGTTCGGTTTTCCTCCTAAACGCAAAGAACAAAACATTGCGTATTAGCGAAAAATTATTGACGAATCTGATGTCAACATGCAGTTCCACAAAATTCTTACGTGGGTAGTTATGACGACGTATAGATGCTATCAGAGTATTTTAAACATTTATGAGGAACAGATGAGGCGAAAGCGCCTTATTTTCAGTAATAAAGGAAATACTCAGCGTTCGTATAAAGACTATGGCAAATTATAAAGACAAAGTGATAATTTCGATTAGAAATGACCTAAAAACAGATTCTAAAAATTTAAAATGGCGATGTATGAAGCAGCTGTAGCACAAGAGAATAACCTTTCTAAAGTAAAAGTGTTGCAGAAAATATACAGGGTGAGTCACCTAACGTTACCGCTGGATATACACTCCTGGAAATGGAAAAAAGAACACATTGACACCGGTGTGTCAGACCCACCATACTTGCTCCGGACACTGCGAGAGGGCTGTACAAGCAATGATCACACGCACGGCACAGCGGACACACCAGGAACCGCGGTGTTGGCCGTCGAATGGCGCTAGCTGCGCAGCATTTGTGCACCGCCGCCGTCAGTGTCAGCCAGTTTGCCGTGGCATACGGAGCTCCATCGCAGTCTTTAACACTGGCAGCATGCCGCGACAGCGTGGACGTGAACCGTATGTGCAGTTGACGGACTTTGAGCGAGGGCGTATAGTGGGCATGCGGGAGGCCGGGTGGACGTACCGCTGAATTGCTCAACACGTGGGGCGTGAGGTCTCCACAGTACATTGATGTTGTCGCCAGTGGTCGGCGGAAGGTGCACGTGCCCGTCGACCTGGGACCGGACTGCAGCGACGCACGGATGCACGCCAAGACCGTAGCATCCTACGCAGTGCCGTAGGGGACCGCACCGCCACTTCCCAGCAAATTAGGGACACTGTTGCTCCTGGGGTATCGGCGGGGACCATTCGCAACCGTCTCCATGAAGCTGGGCTACGGTCCCGCACACCGTTAGGCCGTCTTCCGCTCACGCCCCAACATCGTGCAGCCCGCCTCCAGTGGTGTCGCGACAGGCGTGAATGGAGGGACGAATGGAGACGTGTCGTCTTCAGCGATGAGAGTCGCTTCTGCCTTGGTGCCAATGATGGTCGTATGCGTGTTTGGCACCGTGCAGGTGAGCGCCACAATCAGGACTGCATACGACCGAGGCACACAGGGCCAACACCCGGCATCATGGTGTGGGGAGCGATCTCCTACACTGGCCGTACACCACTGGTGATCGTCGAGGGGACACTGAATAGTGCACGGTACATCCAAACCGTCATCGAACCCATCGTTCTACCATTCCTAGACCGGCAAGGGAACTTGCTGTTTCAACAGGACAATGCACGTCCGCATGTATCCCGTGCCACCCAACGTGCTATAGAAGGTGTAAGTCAACTACCCTGGCCAGCAAGATCTCCGGATCTGTCCCCCATTGAGCATGTTTGGGACTGGATGAAGCGTCGTCTCACGCGGTCTGCACGTCCAGCACGAACGCTGGTCCCACTGAGGCGCCAGGTGGAAATGGCATGGCAAGCCGTTCCACAGGACTACATCCAGCATCTCTACGATCGTCTCCATGGGAGAATAGCAGCCTGCATTGCTGCGAAAGGTGGATATACACTGTACTAGTGCCGACATTGTGCATGCTCTGTTGCCTGTGTCTATGTGCCTGTGGTTCTGTCAGTGTGATCATGTGATGTATCTGACCCCAGGAATGTGTCAATAAAGTTTCCCCTTCCTGGGACAATGAATTCACGGTGTTCTTATTTCAATTTCCAGGAGTGTATTTCGTAAACCACATCAAATACTGACGAACCGATACCACAGACCGAACGTGAGGAGAGGGGCTAGTGTAACTGGTTAATACAAACCATACAAAAATGCACAGAAGTATGTTTTTTAACACAAACCTACCTTCTTTTAAATGGAACCCCGTTAGTTTTGTTAGCACATCTGAACATATAAACAAATACGTAATCAGTGCCGTTTGTTGCATTGTAAAATGTTAATCACATCCGGAGATATTGTAAACTAAAGTTGACACTTGAGTACCACTCCTCCGCTGTTCGATCATGTGTATCGGAGCACCGAATTACGTAGGGATCCAAAGGGAACGGTGATGGACCTTAGGCACAGAAGAGACTGGAACAACACTTTACGTCCACGTGCTGACACCTTTTTATTGGTCTTTTTCACTGACGCACATGCTCATTACCATGAGGGGTGAGGTACACGTACACACGTGGTTTCCGTTTTCAATTACGGAGTGGAATAGAGTGTGTCCCGACATGTCAGGCCAATAGATGTTCAATGTGGTGGCCATCATTTGCTGCACACAATTGCAATCTCTGGCGTAATGAATGTCGTACACGCCGCAGTACATCTGGTGTAATGTCGCCGCAGGCTGCCACAATACGTTGTTTCATATCCTCTGGGGTTGTAGGCACATCACGGTACACATTCTCCTTTAACGTACCCCACAGAAAGAAGTCCAGAGGTGTAAGATCAGGAGAACGGGCTGGCCAATTTATGCGTCCTCCACGTCCTATGAAACGCCCGTCGAACGTGTACCTCACCCCTCATGGTAATGTACATGTGCGTCAGTGAAAAAGACCAATAAAAAGGTGTTAGCATGTGGACGTAATGTGCTGTTCCAGTCTCTTCTGTACCTAAGGTCCATCACCGTTCCCTTTGGATCCCTACGTAATTCGGTGCTCTCCGATACACACAATCGAACAGCGGAGGAGTGATACTCAAGCGGCAACTTTAGGTTACAATATCTCCGGATGTAATTAACATTTTACAATGCAACAAACGGCACTGATTACGTATTTGTTTATATGTTCAGATGTACTAACAAAACTAACGGGGTTCTATTTAAAAAAACGTAGGTTTGTGTTGAAAAACATACTTCCGTGCATTTTTTTATGGTTTGTATTAACCAATTACACTAGCCGCTCTCCTCACGTTCGGTCTGTGGAATCGATTCGTCAGTATTTGATGTGGTTTACGAAATACATCCAGCGGTAATGTTAGGTGACTCACCCTGTATATGGAATTTTTCTTCTCTGAGAAAGCTATAAACTTATACATCTGTAAGAAATGGCTTAAGATACCAGCAACCTGAACGCTGATATTAAAGCGACAGTGCTCCTCTGGGCATGGTGCTAGTGGAGGTGTCTGGACATGTTATGCTACTACGTTCCTCCAACTGTGGGGCGGCGGATGTGTTTGTAAAAATAATAAAAAGACTGTAGAAACATTTCCCGGCCGATGCACCATATGTGGGGCGGCGGATGAGTTTGTAATAATAAACTAAAAAAAATCTGATTGCTGGATATATGCTTGCGTGTTGAACCAGTTTCTAGCTTTTAGAATGTTGTTATTGCTGTCTTTTGCCGTTCTAAACACTGGCTCTCTATTTACTCTGTGACCCCCAGAAAGTGATTTAATAAAACTTGGAGCCAGTAAATAGATATCCTAGTGCCCACTTTACCTGAGAATGTTCTTATAGCTGCAGCTTATAGCTCTGAGGAATTAGGAGATTGTCCGGGATTTCTAATCAAAAACGGTTTTCCAAAATAGTTGAGTATATTCTGAAATTCACTAATAAAAACCACAAGTATCCCTACAACCTAACTAACAGAACAGTTCAGAGTCTAATGCGCTGAAGCAACTATAAATGTCCAAATCAAATGTTAAAAAAGAATGCTCGCCATAATTTGATGAAAATATTTCATCAAACGCCACGCTAAATATTTGGTAGAATGTCTGTCCCGCGACGGCACGTGAAAAATTACGACAATACGCAAACTGAAGCTAGATAATGAAAATCATTCCAGAATTAACACTTCACATGAAATGTTTTCATGGTTCCGCATATCTCTAGTAACTTAATACGGCACCCGAGGCTGTTTGTAGCAGATACACTGATGCGACGCGACTACCGACCCAGATGGCGTGTCATTCAGTGTCTGGAGAGAACTGGGGCCTTCCTTCCTCGCGCAGTGTTCTTATATATAAAGCCGCGGTGCGGACGGCTGAGGGAACGCCTGATTAAATCCGCTCTCCCGACTAGCCGCTGGGCTAGTAACGCACCACTTCAAGTTACATAATAATTTATAGCTTCTTTGGCTGATGGCCGAAGAAGCTCTTAATTTAAACGTGCATTCAGCACGCAGGTAAGTATTGATAATAAAATTTTGACGTGGCTAAGTTAAATACTTTGGGCGAGAGAATTAATTAAATTACCCTGCACGCAGCAGATGAGCTCTGAACTGTCCCTTTTGAGATCCGCTATCGCTATAATTTTATAGGTATTAAAAAGAAACTTTACACATCTTCATAATCATAGCGGACCTCCAACCTATTTAAATCTAAACATCCTAGCCTTATTTATTAACCTACTTAATCTATCTTGCTTCCTTCAGTTTTGAGACGAAAACCAGAAAATCATGAATTTCCACTAAAGTCTTAATTTGTGAAATCCAAAGTACTGTTTTTATTAAATCATTATGAAAGATGAATCTAAATATAAATTTTGAAGTCTCTAGCTCTTTTCTGTTGCGCCAATGATTTTTCCAGAAAAACGTCCAAATCTCGGAAATGGCTGAAGTTATCGAACTGATATTTAACACACATTAATTTAGTATTATTTCTGACATGCTAGAAAAGTTTTAGTTCATTTGCTTGATTTTTAAGGTATTGCGCAACATTTATGACGTCAGAGCTAGTTACAGCAGACTGGCTGGCACACAACGGAAACTGATGTGAATTTACTACAGCGTGAGTAGGCTGCTTCCCTACATCACCCTCTACTTAAATTTTTTGTTTATGAATGTTAATGAATGAAAAAAAAATTTAATTACAAAAAGGGAAGCAAGAGTAGAGTTTAACTCCCTATGAAAAATCAAAATTAAAATATAAACCTGTAGAAACATTAAAGAAAACTGATTACCTACATTAATTATTTAAATTTTGGGCATGTCACTGCCTTTTAAACAATGTCATTACTCAAATTTTTAAGCAAAGTCAATGAAATATTTTGGCATACATATTGCCTTAGACAAATAAACACATACAAATTGAAAAATTATCTTAGATCCATTAAATACATTAAATACATTTTTACATACACAAATTCAAAGAAAATAACATGATACATAAACAGATGAATATCTCTTAGCAGTATTTTCTAAACCTGAAAGAAAAGTTCCACAAATAATTTTTACACACGTGGTTGTAGCCGCTTTGGCTGGCGTCCTACACTTCCATTCACAAGGGTAGAGAAGGGGAAGTTGCTATGGTGTGCGTCCTTCACTTCTCTCTAAATTACATGGGGGAAAGGGGAGGGGTCACTGTGAGTTGTGTCCAAGTCACTCCACGCTTTCACGCAGCTACCAGGCTGCCATTATCTGGTTTGTCCTGTAGAACAAACAAAAAGAGTGCCTCAGACTCTGTTCACTTAATATCTAAGGGAGAGTCACAATGAAATGGGGATATATACATTTTCTCTTCTAATATGTTACTGGAACAAAGTTAACAGAACTTTTTCAGTATTACTCTCGCGTTTACTTAACTGTCATAAAATCGTTAAACAAATGGCTCAAAACGCCTTTAGTCATGTATTAGAGAAAATTTATGCTCCTAAGGCATACAATCATAAATCATATTTAATCTGAATTTCTTATTTCTGGGCCGGAACACTGAACCAATGCTCGTACATTCCTGAATACATTTGTATTTTAAGCACTTAACTGACTCATCTTTGATTACTTTATTCTTAGAGATAGTATGAGTATGATTAGTGGTTGTTTTCTCAGCTTCTTTGTACATGTGAGTAACTTTTGGTAATAGTACAGTTTTGAGTGTTCAAAACACACTACGTTTAGTTGACTACTAAATCCACTTATTGGTCCTCTGCTGTTGTCAGTTCCACATCTGCAATTACGTACTTACTTACTTTGAAGTGTATTTATGCGGAGCTAAAATAATGTTTTACGTCTGCCATTATGTACTTACTTACTTTGCTAGTGTATGAACTTAAGTAATACTCACTCCATTTAAATTTAAAGCATAGGAAAGCACATTTATTTCATATTCATAGTGTACTGCAGCTGATTAGTTTGTTCACGTGACAATCCATTTCCACTCGATCGGACGCTGAAACCTCAGGTAGTCTCTCTCGGACCTACCACTAAAGTGCATCAAGTAAATATGGACGAGCGTAATGCTAAATTCCTTAAACCTATAGGACACCATGAGCTGCTCTGTCTCATCTAACATAAGGGTACCTATGGTCGCATTCACGCCTCCAACTCATAACCTCAATACGTGTAGGTGTATCCTGTCACACACTACACTAAAATAATGGCCAGCTCCAACCTTATAAATACTTCAGGGACGTGTCCTTCACGTCTCAACCACAAACACTGCTCAATTCTATTACACTGCCTTTCCTTGCTATACCAGGTGAGTTTATCCTTACAACTTATCTGCATATTTTTCATAACACTAAGCAATCTCTTTCTTACTATTTATTAGTTAGCTCTAATGCATACACTAGGTTTCACTACCACTTCAGATACTGCTTGTACATGAATTCATATATCTCTTTAAATTACTGTTGGTGGACCATTTCCAATAAAACAACACTCTGTACTTACTATATTACCATGGTACTATACATAATTGTTACTCAAATACATTTTATATCTTAATTACGTCATACTTCTCTATTGTTTGTCACTATTAGGTTTGTCACATTAGGTATATATATTTTTTTTTTTAGTAATCGGTGGATAGAATGGTTACATAACTCATGGCTTGATAGTCATAACGGAAAATTTTAGTATTTGGAAAGAAAAGGTTGAAATTTTTGAAGACGGGAAAGAGGAAGAATGAGTGAGACCTGAAAGGGAAAGAAGATCTCACACAGCTGGGACTGCACAGCTGCCACACTGTGTAGAGGTTAAAGAATAACCTCCTCCCTACAGCATTCATTGGTTTAATGCTGTAAAGAAGAGTTATAACGGAAAATTTTAGGTGGATAGAAAAGACGAAGAGTGAGTGAGACCTGAAATGGAAAGAAGATCTCACACAGCTGGGACTGCACAGCTGCCACACTGTGTAGAGGTTACAGAACAACCTCCTCCCTACAGCATTCATTAGTTTAATGCTGTATTGATCACCATAACAGAAAATTTAATGTATGAAAGAAAAGGTCGAAATTTTTGTAGATAGGAAAGATGAAGAATGAGTGAGACCTGAAATGGGAAAGAAGATCTCACACAGCTGGGACTGCACAGCTGCCACACTGTGTAGAGGTTACAGAATAACCTCCTCCCTACAGCATTCATTCACTACCTATGAATTTCTTTAGGTCGATCACGTTCCTGAGACCTAATAGCTTCTTACTTTTTGGGTACTCCAGCCTATATGCATTGGCATGTGGTTTTCCTATTATCCTGAAAGGTCCTTGGTATACAAACATGAATTTCTTTGTTTCTGCATTTACTTTCTTTGATTTTTCTTTGGTTTTGACAAGGACTAATTGACCTATTTCAAAGCTAGTAGGTACAGCTTTTGCGTCATGACGCTTCTTCCTTTCCAACGCTCTTTTTCTCATATTAGCCCTAGCCTTTAGTTTCTTCTCGTCTGTGGATATTTGCGTTAGAATAGGGAATTCTACCATATCTGCAATCACATTGTGCGGTTCTTGGCCAAACATCAATTCACAAGGTGCAAAACCAGTTGCATCATGTCTTAAGTTGTTAATTACATTCTCAAAATACTTAATGTGCTCTGCCCAACTTGAGTGTTTCCGAGCACAATAAGTTCTGCAAAGCCTATTTAATTCCCTCATAATACGTTCACTCATATTTCCTTGGGGGAAATACGCAGATATTTTCAGATGTTTCACGCCGGCCTTATCTAGACATTCCTTAAATCTATCAGAAGTAAATTGAGGTCCATTGTCAGACAGCAAATTCTTCGGAACGCCAATGTTCACGAAGAAATCTTTTTCCAACTTTTCAACCAATGTTTTTGCATTTGCTCTTTTAATTGGATATAGCTTAACATATTTACTGAATCCATCCACCACAGCAAAAACATGGGTGCAACCACCTCTCGAAACAGGAAGAGGGCCAAACAAATCACAAGCCAGTAATTCTAGGGTTTCAGTTGGCTCTACTGAATGCATATCCCCTTGTATTCTGGTGTTGGCAGCCCAGACTTTCTGGCACACTACACACGATGCTAGACGCTTGGCCACACGGCGGTACATGTTGTCAAACACAACCTTCTCTTGTAATTTCGCAATGCACTTCTTTGCACCGTAGTGCCCATACCTCAGATGTACATAGTCGATTAGTAAGTCTACATGTTGTGAGGGAAAGCACAGCTTCCACTCAGAAACACCTACCTTCTTCCTTCTAAACAGAATACCTTTATGCAAACAATAGTATCGCGAAACCTTAGGATAGCTCGCATTTCCTAAATAGCTCTTCACTAATTTCAGTTGGTCATCTGCATTCTGCTCACGTCTCAAGTTCTTAATCACTCTCTTTAATGCACTTTCTTCCTTTACTTCGTGCAATGCAAACATTCGAATTTCATTTAGGTCTGTTGCTGTAATTCCCGCGTCATCACAGAGCTCCGCACTTCTAGATAACCCATCAGCTACCAGATTGTCTTTCCCTTGAATATATTTAACCTCAAGGTCAAACTGCTGGAGATACAATGACCATCTTATCAAACGAGCATTCCTCAATTTACAGGTCTTTAAAAAGGTCAATGCCTTATGGTCACTGTAAACTATTATCTTGTGACCTAATAGATACTGCTCAAACTTCTGTACCCCAAATACAATTGCTAATGCTTCCAGTTCTGAGATGCCGTAATTTCTCTCTGCTGCCTGTAAAGATCGACTGGCGAAAGCTATAGTCTTGTGCACTTCTTGTTCGTTCTCTATTTCTACTTGGAATATCTCCACAGCTATACCATAGCCACTAGCATCAACAGACATACAGAAAGGTTTTTCAAAGTCAGGATGATGCAAAATTGGACTATTAATTAACGATTGTTTAAGCACCTCAAACGCCTGTTGACATTCTGCTGTCCAAACCCAAGGGGTATTCTTTTTCAGCAGGAGGTGAAGACAGGGAGCATTAAAAGCCTGATCACTAACAAAACGCCTATAGAAGCCGAAAAGACCGAACATTGATCTCAACTGCTTCTTGTTTCTGGGAGCCTCAAATTTTTCAATTACTGCTAGCTTGCCTGGGTCAGGCAGAATACCTTTTCCACTTATCCTATATCCCAAGAAACCTATTTCCTCTTTAACGCACTCTGTCTTTTCAATCTTTAGTTTCATGCCACCTTTCTCAATAGCCTCTAACACTTCCTCTAATAAAGCTATGTGTTCTTCCCAGGTAGGAGTTGCTATTAACAGATCATCTACGTAAACTGTTATTTTATTGCTTAAAGCTGGTCCTAAAACATGGCACATCACACGTACGAAGGCACAAACAGAGATATTAAGTCCGAAAGGTACCACACGGTATTGGTAACAAACTCCTTCGTACAAGAAAGCTGTGTATTTCCTTGAACTTTCCGCCAGTGGCAAATTCCAATACCCACACGTGATGTCCATGGACGTTAAGAATTTTACTCCCCGGAATTTTTGCAGTAACTCGTCCATGTTCTGCGGTCTATCACTTTCCCTAACCACTATTTCATTCAACCAACGAGCGTCCAAGACCAATCTGACACTCCCGTCTCTTTTTGGTACAACAACAAGAGGATTATTGTATTCACTGACCGCTTTCTCAATCACACCCCACTCCAGCATTCTCTGTATCTCCTTTCGAACCGCCTCCTTCCTTGCTACATGTATTTGGTATGGCTTCCTGAAAAACACTTGGCCGGGTTTCACTTGTAATTGACATTCATAACCCCTGACTATGCCAGGTCGATCCGAAAATACCTTATGATGCCTTTTCAGAACCTGTCTCAGTTCTTCCTTCTGACTGGCTGAAATCCTATCGATTTCCTGCAATTTAGTTTCTATTTTGTCTAAAATAATTGCTTCTTCTTCTTCTTCTGTATTCAGCTTATTGTTATTAAGATTAACACCTTCGTCCCAATACCTCCTATTTTTCAGAACTCGTATAGGCAGCTCCCAAGTTTCATGATCAGTTACTACATGTTTATCACTAAAAGGTACTATAATTACTCCGGTTATTGGCAAGACCATTTTTAACTGGCTTCTTTCAAAATCAACAACACTCTGATATTTCGACAAGAAATCTATGCCAATTAAAACCTCAATACTGAGATTATGTACAATTAAACATGGATGATCAATTAAATTACCATTAATGTTAAAGGGTAGTAAAGCTTCTTGCTTTACCGTTTTTGAAACCTTGCCAGTAGCACCAATTATTCTTAGTCCTGATACCCTCATTACTGTAAGCTTATCTTTACCAGGTAATGCATCAAAGAAGGACTGAGATATTGCACTCACCTCACTTCCACTGTCTAAGAGACAATGTACATTGATACCCAACATATTCACTATTATTATAGGGTGGCTTATTCTAGGTTGTACAGGTGGTTCCTCAGATTCATCTAGTAGTTCCTTTTGGATTTGTCTCCAACTAAAGTGATCAACATCTGTCTTCATTACATTTAGGTCACAGTGTGTAGGGGTTTCCTGAATTACATTTTCAGCTGCCTTTTCCAGTCGGTCTATTAATTTTAAATCGAAACACCGCACGACTTCATTACATTTAGTTTGCTGAACATGACCCAAATTACTGTAGTCTGAGCGATTCTGCGCCTCCAGACCGGGCATAACATTAGTTACAGCTAAACCACTTTCACCATTATCGTCGGTTTCCTTCTCAAGTGACAACTGGTCACAGCTACTGGGTTCATCGACCCTCAACAGCCTACCCTCTACATTCTCACTTACCTCTTGTCCTAAATCTATTAGTACATTATCAACATCCTGCACAGGCACTTTAGATAAGAGCACATCATCCTCATCGTAAATATAAGCATGAATTTCTCCTGCTTCTTCACCTGTCAATTCAGTATTTTGTAGCTCCTCCCTATCATTACACTGCTGCGCCTTCTCTTTCTCTTCCCACTTAGAAAGCGTCTCTAATACGGTATCTATCAAATACTGTGAGTGATCTAATATTTCTGTTGTATCCTTAGGTGCTACCGACTCTTCATCCACATGTTCAGTTTGAGTATTCTGATCTGTCTTACCAATTCCCTTAACTACTGGCATAGGAAAAGTAACCGCCTGGTGAGCGCCAGTGTCCTCATAGACGGGAACTAGTTTTCCTGCCTCGGCCTACTGCTGTTTCCTTTAGTTTCATTATAGTTGACTGCCACAGCATTACTTTCCGTACTGTTGTTTACATGCGTATTTCTGTTTGGAACAAAATTATTATCCCTTGGACGCCATTGTTGGTTCTGATAATTATTTCCCCAATTCCTACCTCTCTTAGGATGACGAACACCTACTGTTCTGATGTTTACATTGCCATTTTGCTCGTTCCTAAAATTACTATTATTATTATTGGCATTTCGGTTATTACGTGCTTGCTCCTCATTGGCAGCAACACGTTCTACACGTTCCAAATATTCAATGAAACGATCCAGATTGTCTCTAGGGGCTGATATAATTCTAGTTTGCCAGTACCATGGCAGTTTGGCTTCCAGACCTAGTATAATCATTTCTGGTTTTAGCTTTTCCGCCAAATGTGACAAACGTGAAATCCATGACCTAGCAAACTCTTTAATAGATTCCTTGCCTGCATTGAAGCGTTTTCCACTCCAAAATTCTCTCAACACTTCATTTTGCTTATTGCTAGACCAATATTCATTAATAAAAGCTGTTTTAAATTCCGCTAAAGTTTTACATTTCAACATAACATCAGCTGACCAACGCATGGCGTCACCTGCTAAATGGCTTCTAATAAATGAGATTTTCTCTCGCTCAGACCAAGTTGGTGGAATCACATCTTCAAAATCGTGCAGAAATCTAGCGGGTGGATATTTTTATCTGGATCGAACCGCAAGAACTGCCGACACCCGATAAAAGCGGCGTTTGCAGCTACAACTTGTTGTACATTACCATTACCAGAAGTTACTGAAGCTACTTTACTCTCAATGTTAGCAATGTTAGTACTTATATTTTCTACTTTCATTTCAACATTATCTACTCTTTGCACAATATGAGTAGTGTCAGTTTTGATTGCTTTTACTTCTGCTTGACATATGTTTACTTTTATATTAACATCTTTAGATCTATCTGAGCACAGTTCAGATTCCGCTTCGATCTTTTCTGTTAACTTGTGCTCCAGCTTCGCATCTTCCATGTGGAAGTCTTTGCGAACCTCAGCGACTTCGGATTTTATTGTCTTATACATTTCAGAAAATTGTTGAGCAACCTTTTTCTTAATATCCTCATGATTGCAATCAATTTTGTAATTCAAACTGTCTAGATCCTCTTTCAACTTATTGCAACCAGCCCTGAAGGTATCGTCCATTACCTCCAATCGTTTATTAAAATTTGTTTGGCTGGCCACAATTCTGTTATTTACCTCAATTATATCCGATTTTAACTCAGCTGTCATACTAGCATTACTGGCTGCCATTTTTGCATTACTGGCAGCTATTGCTTGTAATATAATATTTAAATCAACAGCCCCAGCATCTTTGGGTTGCTCAGTAGCTGGCTTTTTATCACACTCAGGTGACGAAAAACTAGCTCCAATACCAGAATTATCAAAACTAAATGAAACTTCTGATTGATTAGTCATATCTAACTGCTCCTTCTTAAACTCTACCATCTCTGATGACTGTTTCATTTTTAATTCATCAGAGAAACTATCATCCAATAAATTTACAATTTCTACTTCCCGCTTTACTACAGGGGTCTCTATTATTGAATCATTGCCCCTTCCCACACTACTGTCAGGAGACAATACTTCATGTTTCACTTTAACATTACTACTTTCCTGCATATTTACACTTGAACCGTTGTCAGGATTTACAGTTCCGTCAACAGACATAGGTTCTGATTTAAGTTTAACCTCAGCTTCTTTTGCCTGTTCCATCGCCGACAGTCTTTTAGTGCAGGTTAGTAAAATTTTTAACAGCTTTTCACTTAACTTAGTTCCTTCTGCACGACGTATGTCGTTGCCGGCGCGGCGTACCAGGATTCCTGATGCGACGTGGCACGTTGAACTGCAGACAGCTCTCCGACGGATGTTGTGTGAGTGCGTGGCCCGCAAAAGCAGGCTCTGCGCCGGCTGCTTCAGTGGACGACTGCGGTGCGGCGAGACTGGCTTCTCGCGATGCCGGCAGCACCGCTAGACTCAGTGCCAGCTCCGTCAATCCAGATGCGTTGTTAATCCAATTGCGTCGTCCACATGCACACGTAACACATTCACTGTTCTATACTCAGTTGCGTGTCGCATTTCACTCGCGAATCCGAATAGTTAAAAATCACTTTCACTTAGTTGTTTCCCGGCCGATGCACCATATGTGGGGCGGCGGATGTGTTTGTAAAAATAATAAAAAGACTGTAGAAACATTTCCCGGCCGATGCACCATATGTGGGGCGGCGGATGAGTTTGTAATAATAAACTAAAAAAAATCTGATTGCTGGATATATGCTTGCGTGTTGAACCAGTTTCTAGCTTTTAGAATGTTGTTATTGCTGTCTTTTGCCGTTCTCAACACTGGCTCTCTATTTACTCCGTGACCCCCAGAAAGTGATTTAATAAAACTTGGAGCCAGTAAATAGATATCCTAGTGCCCACTTTACCTGAGAATGTTCTTATAGCTGCAGCTTATAGCTCTGAGGAATTAGGAGATTGTCCGGGATTTCTAATCAAAAACGGTTTTCCAAAATAGTTGAGTATATTCTGAAATTCACTAATAAAAACCACAAGTATCCCTACAACCTAACTAACAGAACAGTTCAGAGTCTAATGCGCTGAAGCAACTATAAATGTCCAAATCAAATGTTAAAAAAGAATGCTCGCCATAATTTGATGAAAATATTTCATCAAACGCCACGCTAAATATTTGGTAGAATGTCTGTCCCGCGACGGCACGTGAAAAATTACGACAATACGCAAACTGAAGCTAGATAATGAAAATCATTCCAGAATTAACACTTCACATGAAATGTTTTCATGGTTCCGCATATCTCTAGTAACTTAATACGGCACCTGAGGCTGTTTGTAGCAGATACACTGATGCGACGCGACTACCGACCCAGATGGCGTGTCATTCAGTGTCTGGAGAGAACTGGGGCCTTCCTTCCTCGCGCAGTGTTCTTATATATAAAGCCGCGGTGCGGACGGCTGAGGGAACGCCTGATTAAATCCGCTCTCCCGACTAGCCGCTGGGCTAGTAACGCACCACTTCAAGTTACATAATAATTTATAGCTTCTTTGGCTGATGGCCGAAGAAGCTCTTAATTTAAACGTGCATTCAGCACGCAGGTAAGTATTGATAATAAAATTTTGACGTGGCTAAGTTAAATACTTTGGGCGAGAGAATTAATTAAATTACCCTGCACGCAGCAGATGAGCTCTGAACTGTCCCTTTTGAGATCCGCTATCGCTATAATTTTATAGGTATTAAAAAGAAACTTTACACATCTTCATAATCATAGCGGACCTCCAACCTATTTAAATCTAAACATCCTAGCCTTATTTATTAACCTACTTAATCTATCTTGCTTCCTTCAGTTTTGAGACGAAAACCAGAAAATCATGAATTTCCACTAAAGTCTTAATTTGTGAAATCCAAAGTACTGTTTTTATTAAATCATTATGAAAGATGAATCTAAATATAAATTTTGAAGTCTCTAGCTCTTTTCTGTTGCGCCAATGATTTTTCCAGAAAAACGTCCAAATCTCGGAAATGGCTGAAGTTATCGAACTGATATTTAACACACATTAATTTAGTATTATTTCTGACATGCTAGAAAAGTTTTAGTTCATTTGCTTGATTTTTAAGGTATTGCGCAACATTTATGACGTCAGAGCTAGTTACAGCAGACTGGCTGGCACACAACGGAAACTGATGTGAATTTACTACAGCGTGAGTAGGCTGCTTCCCTACACAACGTTTCAACTGATTGTAAATGCCACTTGCACAGGAACTTGGGGTTTAACGTGAACGCCGAACCACGGTGAGGCTTGAGATTTTTCAACTGATCAATCATTGCCAGAAGTGTGACAGGTGACAGACGACAGAAAAAGGTGAGTGGACCGTCTGGAGATCGATCTCCTATCCTTCTGATTTCCACTCTGGTGCTTTACCACTGAGCTACACATATCCGTAAGAGGAAGTGAAATGATTAAGCCACTGTATTCATATTTAGGAGTAGTGGATTGCACATCCCAATTCACCTACCATTGTTTATTCGCTTTTTATAAATAACTGGGAGCTATCTCCGAGGACCGCTGTGGCAGATGTTCTTGTCCTCCATGCTTTAGCAACTCAGGTAGTGCTCCAGCTCTCTTAATCATTCATTTTCGATAAATACCAATTTAGGGCAAATAAAAGTTGAGAACATAGCAGGTTTAACAAAAAATGAACTGTTACTTATGTGTTACAACAATTTCAGGTCACCACAATGTTTCAGTTTTGCTGTTGTAGTAGCTAGGATAAATTCTACAGATGAGAATACGGACTATTAACCTTTCCACTATTTTCCTTTGGATCGAGTGACTCCGTTCACGACTGACGTAAGGGGACACTTCCATTAAAAATAAACGAATGGCCATCTCCTTTTTGATGAGCGATGTGTTTCTTATATTAATTTCAAGGTCTCTATGCAACAAACACACACTATCTTTACAAAAGTATCCGGACATCTCTGTGTAATGCCACTAGATGTCGCAAGAGGAGGGCCTAAGTACAAAACGAGGCAGCGAGTAGCGTGTTGACAGCAGGTAAGCAGTAACAGCAGAACGTGAACTAGTCACTGGGTGTCACCTCAGTAACAAATCCATCTGCGAAATTTCTACCCTTCTAAAGCTGCCCAAATCGATTGTTGGTTATATGATGCAGAAGTGGACACACGAAAGAACATTCAAAGCTGACCCAAGTCCAGGTAGATCTCATGTACTGATGGACAAGGAGCCGGCCACTGTGGCCGAGCGGTTCTAGGCGCTTCAGTCCGGAACCGCCCTGCTGCTACGGTCGCAGATTCGAATCCTGCCTCGGGCATAGGTTTAAGAAGGTCTAAGTGTAGGGGACTGATGACCTCTGATGTTAAGTCCAATAGTGCTTAGAGCCATTTGAACCATTTTAAACGGACAGGGACCGTCGGTAATTCCAGAATGTGGTTGTAAAAATGGTATGAAATCAGCGGAAGGAATCACTAGTGAGTTCCAAAGTGCTACCAGTAGTCCAGCTAGCAGAGTGACTGTACGTAGGGAGTTAAAAAGAGTAGGGTACAATTGTATTGTATTGTATTGAACTGGGGACCTAGCAACGACGGAGAGGCTTCTTCCAACAGGTGCCTTCAGTGGTTCACAACCCCACAACAGGCCACAGCAGTCCACCCACCCCACCGCCGCCCCACACCGAACCCACAGTTATTGTGCGGTTCGGCCCTCAGTGGTTCGACACGGGAACGTCTCATACCAGACGAGTGTAACCCCAAATGATTCCGTGGTAGAGTAATGATGGTGTACGCGTACGTGGAGACAGTGGTTGCACAGCAATCGCCAGCACAGTGTAACTGAGGCGGAATAAGGGGAACCAGCCCGCATTCGCCGAGGCACTTGGAAAACCGCCTTAAAAACCATCCACTGGCTGGCCAGCACACTGGACCCCGACACTAATCCGCCGGGCGGATTCGTGCCGGGGACCGGCACGCCTTCCCACTCGGGAAGGAGTGCATCAGACGGCGCGACTAGCCGGGCGGGCTGTAGGGTAGAGTGGTCGAGCAGTTCCTTATAGTCCGAAATTTCTGTTGTCAATGGTAAGCGACACTTGAGGTGGTGTGTAGAGATACGTTACAGGACAGTGAATGACTGGAAACGAGAGATTTGAGTGATGAATCACGCTCTGCCTTTTGGCAATCCCATCGGTTTGGGTTTGGAAAATGCCTGGAGAACGAAGGAAGAAAAGAAGATTGGGGTCTAACGTTCCGTCGACAACGAGGTCATTAGAGACAGCTGGATTACATTACTTGCCAACATGATTCATGTCAATAGTGAAGTACGGAGGATGTGCTGTTATGGTGAAGGGGTGTTTTTGATTGTTAGGTTGTGCTCCCCTTATTAAGCTGTGACACAATATCATCACATTTTATACCACTGTGTACAGCTACAGTAGAGGCTCAAATGGTTCAAATGGCTCTGAGCACTATGGGACTCAACATCTTAGGTCATAAGTTCCCTTGAACTTAGAACTACTTAAACCTAACTAACCTAAGGACATCACACACACCCATGCCCGAGGCAGGATTCGAACCTGCGACCGTAGCAGTCCCGCGGTTCCGGACTGCAGCGCCAGAACCGCTAGACCACCGCGGCCGGCTAGTAGAGGAACAAATCAGAAACGATGGCAGTTTGTATCTGTTTGACGGCGCAGCCTGTCGTAAAGCAGAGCCCGTGAGGTAATGGTTTGTGGACAATAACATTCCTGCAATGGACTGGCCTGTCCAAAGTCCCCACCTGAATCCAGTGGATCACCCCTGGGATGCGTTAGAAGTGTACTTCGCTCCAGACCCCAGCGGCAAACATCACTGCCTTTCCTGGTTTCCACCCTTGAGGAAGATAGGCCTGCTATTACTTCACACACATTCAGACACATCACTAAAAATGTATTTAGCTAACAGAGTTCAAGCCGTCATCAAGGCAAGGGACGAACACGCCCTGTATTAATGTCCGGATACTTTTGATCACATAGTATATACAACGAGAATACCTGAATTCTTGTTCCTTGAACGGCAATTCATTAAACTTACCCGACTGGATTTCTGGAGAACAAAGCCGGTTTTATGAGGGTTGGAACTTTAATAGTGGCAACTATTTATTTACGGCACTGACCTTCAAAGGAGTCAGCAGCATAGTGTATAACCCGTTGCCAGCGATGTGGAAGTCGTAGGATACTCTTAGCAGTGTCAGTGAAATGCTGTTCATTTTTGGAACACAACCTACGACCACTTTAGAGACAGAAGTGATGACACTGCAGGACCTGACCATCATTTTGCAGGACAATGCTCAAGCACGTACAGTGCAAGCTGTTACTGATTTGTTTGACTGATGGGGCTGCTAAGTGCTATACCACCTACTGTACTTCCCTGACTTAAGCATTTGTAAGTTGAACTCGATTTCTAACTAAGGGAAACACTTCACGGCATTCGCTTCAGAATTGCTACAAATTCGTCGGGCAATAGACCGTGCCGCTCGAAATGTTAACACAACTGGCACTGCTAAGAGTATCCTACGACTTCCACATCGCTGGCAACGCGTTATACACAATGCTGGTGACTACTTTGAAGGTCAGTAAAACTTTTAAAGACGTATCTATTTTGTACGAGTTGTAAATAAATAGTTGCCACTATTAAAGTTCCAACCCTCGTATTAGCAAACGGCACTCGTAAGTTCAGAGTGACTCTCCTCTGCACTTTCGAAATATCACGATCTTAGAAATACGTCTCCGAATTCTGAAACTACACTCCTGGAAATTGAAATAAGAACACCATGAATTCATTGTCCCAGGAAGGGGAAACTTTATTGACACATTCCTGGGGTCAGATACATCACATGATCACACTGACAGAACCACAGGCACATAGACACAGGCAACAGAGCATGCACAATGTCGGCACTAGTACAGTGTATATCCACCTTTCGCAGCAATGCAGGCTGCTATTCTCCCATGGAGACGATCGTAGAGATGCTGGATGTAGTCCTGTGGAACGGCTTGCCATGCCATTTCCACCTGGCGCCTCAGTTGGACCAGCGTTCGTGCTGGACGTGCAGACCGCGTGAGACGACGCTTCATCCAGTCCCAAACATGCTCAATGGGGGACAGATCCGGAGATCTTGCTGGCCAGGGTAGTTGACTTACACCTTCTGGAGCACGTTGGGTGGCACGGGATACATGCGGACGTGCATTGTCGAACAGCAAGTTCCCTTGCCGGTCTAGGAATGGTAGAACGATGGGTTCGATGACGGTTTGGATGTACCGTGCACTATTCAGTGTCCCCTCGACGATCACCAGTGGTGTACGGCCAGTGTAGGAGATCGCTCCCCACACCATGATGCCGGGTGTTGGCCCTGTGTGCCTCGGTCGTATGCAGTCCTGATTGTGGCGCTCACCTGCACGGCGCCAAACACGCATACGACCATCATTGGCACCAAGGCAGAAGCGACTCTCATCGCTGAAGACGACACGTCTCCATTCGTCCCTCCATTCACGCCTGTCGTGACACCACTGGAGGCGGGCTGCACGATGTTGGGGCGTGAGCGGAAGACGGCCTAACGGTGTGCGGGACCGTAGCCCAGCTTCATAGAGACGATTGCGAATGGTCCTCGCCGATACCCCAGGAGCAACAGTGTCCCTAATTTGCTGGGAAGTGGCGGTGCGGTCCCCTACGGCACTGCGTAGGATCCTACGGTCTTGGCGTGCATCCGTGCGTCGCTGCGGTCTGGTCCCAGGTCGACGGGCACGTGCACCTTCCGCCGACCACTGGCGACAACATCGATGTACTGTGGAGACCTCACGCCCCACGTGTTGAGCAATTCGGCGGTACGTCCACCCGGCCTCCCGCATGCCCACTATACGCCCTCGCTCAAAGTCCGTCAACTGCACATACGGTTCACGTCCACGCTGTCGCGGCATGCTACCAGTGTTAAAGACTGCGATGGAGCTCCGTATGCCACGGCAAACTGGCTGACACTGACGGCGGCGGTGCACAAATGCTGCGCAGCTAGCGCCATTCGACGGCCAACACCGCGGTTCCTGGTGTGTCCGCTGTGCCGTGCGTGTGATCATTGCTTGTACAGCCCTCTCGCAGTGTCCGGAGCAAGTATGGTGGGTCTGACACACCGGTGTCAATGTGTTCTTTTTTCCATTTCCAGGAGTGTATATCTATTAAATCAGACTCTAATCTTGTTTCCTTAGCGGCTGCACCGCACTTGACCGTAATCTCAGACAGTCTAAGCCTTCGACTGAATGTTTTGCGCTTCTGATTTCACGAATTTGTTTGAAAGGGAACAAAAGATTGAATAATACCCCCTACCGCCGGTACACTATCTTTCCTAGCCACAAGATGCATTGTTGAAACCCGGTCAACAATGAGCCAGGTTGGTAATGCGGGAATGACATCCTTCCGCAAGGGTAATCCGTTGTATTTCGTGTCCAAGATCGATTATGACATGTGCTCGTGTTAGCTGTGCCGGGTAAACATTTTGCCAAGACCGCTAATATTACGGTTACTTATATTTTAGTAGTTCTGATATGCTTATTTGTTACTTCATCTTCGCAGGCAACTGTCGGAGCTGAATTCCATTAACTTTCAGACGTGGATAATGTGCAGAAGATTACACGTCACGTGCTTAGTAAAGCACCGGATTGAAAATTTAATAATTTTGGGAAACAGGATATTTAAATTAACTACAAGACGGTATGATAGCTATGGTCTGTATAAAACGTGTCTTAAAATGATGACTCGTTGGCGAATGAATCTTGAAACATCAGCAATAGTGAGTAAGTGAGAGCTTGGGCACATGTAACTCTGACAAGATTAATGGACTATTAAGGGTCAAATATGAGCCTAGTAACTTTCGATCATTCAGACGAATAATACCGTTATAGTTATATGGACGATAATTGCTGGTTTAGTGCATCTGGTCAATTTAAGTAGCCATATGTGGATAACGATATAGCCGTACTCTATTTATAGTCCGAATAACGATATAAGGATCAGTGCAGAACAACAGTGACGGGGGTAGCGCGCGGTGCGTTATTTTCTATTAAGTAATGCTCCATAGTACTACCCATAGCCATTTACGAGATGTGACAGCCAACGGAAAATTTACCACTTTCGCTATAATGCGTTGCTCTTCCTCTTGGCCGGCCGAAGTGGCCGTGCGGTTAAAGGCGCTGCAATCTGGAACCGCAAGACCGCTACGGTCGCAGGTTAGAATCCTGCCTCGGGCATGGAAGTTTGTGATGTCCTTAGGTTAGTTAGGTTTAACTAGTTCTAAGTTCTAGGGGACTAATGACCTCAGCAGTTGAGTCCCATAGTGCTCAGAGCCATTCTTCCTCTTGCTTACGGGAATTGTATAGCATATATGCACGTTCAGTCAGAGATTCAAATCAATAAACCTAGAGGAAAATTTGATCTAAATCGTTTTGCTGTTCCTTGTAGTCACCTGCCAAATTCTGTTTTTGACTATAATTTGGTATTTTTTCGAAACTCTACCCTACGAGCATCAAAACGGATTCAGGGATTAGTGGAAATAGGGTTGTCGAAGCGACATTGAATATTGTAACCCCCCAAATCCTCCAAAAATAAACGAAAAATATACTATTCTCAAAAGCAGATAAAAATTCACTTGACGCCTTCCTGAGAGACAATCTCCACTCACTCCAAATTAATAATATAAGAGTAGACCAGATGTGGCTTAAATTCAAAATAGTATCGGCAGCAATTGAGAAATTGAGAGATTTATAGCGAATAAATTAACAAACGACGGAGCTGATCCTCCTTGGTACACAAAACGGGTCACAAGACTGCTGAAGAAACAACGAAACAAACATGACAAATTTAAACAAACGCAAAATCCCCAAGGTTGGCAATCTTTTACAGAAGCTCGAAATTTAGCTTATAACAGTTTCCACAACGAAATGTTGTCTCGATACCTGGCAGAAAATCCAAGGAGAATCTGGTCGTTTGTGAAGAATGTTAGCGGCAAGAAAGAAGCAATACCTTCTCTGCGCAACAGCAATGGAGATACTTTCGAAGACAGTGCTGCCAAAGCAGAGTTACTAAACACAGCCTTCCGAAATGCCTTCACAAGAGAAGACGAAGTAAATATTCCAGAATTCGAATCATGAACAGCTGCCAACATGAGTAAAGTAGAAGTAAACATCCTCAGAGTATTGAAGATGCTTAAATCACTTAATAAAGGCAAGTCTTCTGATCCAGACTGTATACCAATTAGGTTCCTTTCAGAGTTTGCTGATGCATTAGCTCCATACTTAAAAATCACATACAACCGTTCGCTCGACGAAAGATCCGTACCCAAAGACTAGAAAGTTGCACAGGTCACATAGATATTCAAGAAAGGTAGTAGCAGTAATCCATTAAATTACAGGCCCGTATCATTAACGTCGATATGCAGCAGGATTTTGGAACATATACTGTATTCGAAAATTATGCGTTACCTCGAAGAAAACGATCTATTGACACACAGTCAACAAGGGTTTAGAAAACATCGTTCTTGTGAAACACAACTAGGTTTTTATTCACATTAAGTGTTGAGTGGTATTGACAAGGGATTTCAGATCGATTTCGTATTTCTGGCTTTCCGGAAGGCTTTTGACACTGTACCGTACAAGCGGGTTGTGGTGAAATTGCATGCTTATGGGATATCGTCTCAGTTATGTGACCGGATTCGTGATTTCCTGCCAGAGAGGTCATGTTCGTAGTAATTGACAAAAAGGAATCGAGTAAAACAGAAGTGATTCCTGGCGATCGCTAAGGTAGTGTTATAGGCCCTTTTCTGTTCCTTATCCATATAAACGATTTAGGAGAGAATCTGAGCAGCCGTCTTAGGTTGTTTGCAGATGAAGCTGTCGTTTATCGACTAATAACGTCATTAGAAGAGCAAAACAAATTGCAAAACAATTTAGAAAAGATATCTGAATGGTCCGAAAATTGGCAGTTGACCCTAAATAACGAAAAGTGTGACGTCATCCTCACGAGTGCTAAAAGGAACACAAACTTCGGTTACACGATAAAGCAGTCAAATCTAAAGGCCTTGAAATCGGCGGAATACTTAGAAACCACAATTACGAACAACTTAAATTGGAAGGAACACATAGAAGGCTAACCAAAGACTTCGTTTTACTGGCAGGACAAGTAGAAAATATAACCAATCTTCTAAGGAGACTGCCTACACTACCCTTGTCCGACCTCTTTTAGAATACTGCTGCGCAGTGTGGGATCCTTACCAGGTAGGATTGACGGCGTACATCGAAAAAGTTCAAAGAAGGGCAGCACGTTTTGTATAATCGCTAAATACGGGAGAGAGTGTCATTGAAATGATACAGGCTTTGGGTTGGACATCATTAAAACAAAGGGTTTTTCGTTGCGACGGAGTTTTCTCACAAAATTCCAGTCACGAACTTTTTCCTCCGAATGTGAAAAATATTTTGTTGACACCGACCGACACGGGCAGAAACGATCACCACGATGAAATAACGGAAATCAGAGCTCGCATGGAAAGATATAGGTGTTCGTTCTTTCCGACCGCTATTCGAGATTGGAATAATAGAGCATTGTGAAGGGGGTTCGATGAGCCATCTGCTAGGCACTTAAATATGATTTGCAGAGTATCCACGAAGATGTAGGTGTAATAAAGTCGGCAAATCGTTAATCTCATAACAGTTGCTTCATTTTGTTGTAAATTTATCCAGTTATTTGAATTTTATGTATACAGGTTCTTCACTGTCCCCTTCCTCTCGCAAGCAAAAAATGTTCATACAAAAATTCAATTCGGGGATATCAACCCACCACAAAACCTGAACTATGGAGGACTTGGGAATTGGGATGTTTCCTAGACCGTGATAAGCTGCTTTCAGTGTGAGTGATGAGTCGTCTTTATCTGCGTCTTGTATCAGAGTTGAATCACGTAGAGGGGCTGGTTTCGCCCCACCTATGGACTTCACTTTACTGTTGTTCTCCCACCTTTCGTTGGACTCTGGCTTCGGAGGCACTTTCACGAGCGAACATAGCACTCGGTCATAAAAGTGCACGTAAGGACCTCTCCACCACATTTAGACGGTTGGGTAGGACACACAAATGAAATTATCTTAACTGGTAGCAGACCATGTGCTATTGCATGCTTGAGGGAATTTTACTTCGAGCAAAGAGGTCAAGAGAGATACTGAAACAGTGAAAGAAATTCCCGAAAGGACGGCTGGGTATGCCCTTAGATATAAGAAATGAAAAGATGTATGAAAGAGTAAAGGGCTGCGAAACTGACTTTTCTGTACAAACCGACGGATCAGTTACTATTGGACTACTGAGGATGCTTTTAGAATTCATATTTGAACAGAATGCATCTAAGGATCGACTAAGAAAAAAGGTGGATGATGATGACAATGAAGAATATGATAAGAGTACGAAGACTACTGTGAAGATTTGGAAGCATAAAGTCATGAAAAAATGAAGAGTTTGATGAAGCAGAAGGAGCTGAAGGAGAAGACGATGATTGCTCCATTCTGATACTGTCAGGATCAGTAAATAATGCCCTTGAATATCTGAAATTAGCGTTTTACAAATAGCTTCAGGTACATGAATATGTCACTCACTTCACCAAAAGAAATAACTTCCATAACAAAATCTTTAAAAACAAAGCATTCTAGTGGATACGATGAAATATCAACAATGTTAATTAAGGCATGTTCTTGTGAGTTTAGTACAATTCTAAGTTACTTGTGTAACCAGTCAATTATAACTGGGACAGTTCCTCACTGGCTAAAATATGCAGATGTTAAGCTCCTATTCAAGAAAGGGGATAAAGAGTTACCATCAAACTACAGACCCATTTCACTTTTGCCAGCATTCTCAAAAATTTTAGAAAAAGTAATGTACAGGCAGTTTCTCAACCATCGGACCACAAATAACATATTATCAAGAGCACAGTTTGGATTTCTGAAGGGTTCTGATAGCGTGAAAGCTATTTACACATACCGTGAAAATGTACTTAATTCATTAAATAACAAATTACAAGCAGAAGGTATTTTCTGTGATTTGTCTAAGGCATTTGATTGTGTGAACCACAACATCCTTTTAAATAAACTAGAATTCTATGGTGTCACGGGCAGAGCTGCAAAATGGTTCAAGTCATACCTCGCTAACAGGAAACAAAGGGTGTCAGTGCAAGGGACTAGTGAAATAAGTCATCAGTCGTCATCAGAATGGGAAGAAATTACATGTGGTGGCCCACAAGGATCCATCTTAGGGCGATTGCTTTTTTTGTTTGCGTTAATGATCTCTCATCAGTTACACTGCCAGAAGCAGAGTTCGTTTTGTTTGCAGATGACACAAGTATTGCAATAAATAGTATGTCGAGTGTAGTTCTAGAAAGATCTGCTAATGATATTTTCATGGATACTAATAAAAGGTTTAAAGCCAACTCACTGACATTAAACTTCGAAAAGACTCACTATATGCAATTCAGAACCTGTAAGAAGTTTTCACCCAGCATAGGCATAAAGTATGAAGAAGAGCAGATAGAAGAGGTGGACAGTCTTAAATTCCTGGGATTATAACTTGATAATAAATTCAGTTGGGAGGAGCACACCACAGAACTGCAGAAACGCCTTAACAAATCTGTATTTACAGTGTTAGCAGACATAGGCGACATAAAAATGAAAAAGCTTGCATACTTTGCCTACTTTCATTCCATAATGTCATATGGTATTATATTTTGCGGTAACTCTTCAAGTCAAACAAAAGTTTTCAGAGTCCAAAAGCGTGTAATACGTATTATTTGTGGAGTAAATTCGCGGACGTCCTGCAGAAACCTCTTCAAAGAACTGGGTATACTAACTACTGCCTCTCAGTATATTTACTCATTAATGAAATTTGTCCTAAATAACATATCTCTTTTTCCAACAAACAGCTCAGTTCATACATACAATACCAGGAACAAAAATGATCTGCACAAGGAGTTAAAAGCACTTATTTTAGTTCAAATAGGGGTCCACTACTCAGGAGCACTCATCTTCAATAATTTGCCAGCAAACATAAAAAAAAATTAAGTTACAAATAAAGATCAATTTAAAAAGGAGCCTAAAAGACTTACTAGTGGCCAACTCCTTCAACTCCATTGACGAATTTTTTAATAGAAACAAATGATGTATTGTATATCTTCATACTATTAGTATTGTTATTTCAGCTTAAAGAAATAAATAAATTTGACTTGTTCCACATCCACGAGGATCTCCTCAGCACGGATATATGGAACGAAAAACTAATCTAATCTAATCTAATCTGTGCACGAAACATTTCTGTTCTCACCTTGTCCGCGCAACCAGGAGGTGACTGGCTGGGGGAAGCCCTGAGCTTGGCAGTGGACGGACAGTGGACTCCCAGAGAGGGCAGACGAGTCGTGGGGCTCCACCAGCCACTGAGGAGATACTGCAAGAGAGTAACAACACACGGGTTGATGTACTGCTAGTTTTCATTAAACATGTGCTGTTCCATAAATATCTGGATTTACAGCTTAATCTTCAGACTTACCATTGACCTGCAGTTGCGCAGAGTGGTTGGCGCTCGCTGCATTATTGGACGCGACGCAAGTGTACGTCCCACTGTGGTGTGAGGAGACTTTGTTGAACAGCAACACGCTGAGGAACTCACTCACTTGTTTCTCAGTAACCTGCAAAACACAGTTATATTCACCGATGAGTCTCTGTCCTCCGTGAAAGAGCGTTACTGAGACATGTTGCAGCAGGGAAAGTACATGAGTGCAGCGTAGATGAATGGGGAATCATTCTAGCCACGATAAGGACCACAAATGACGAAAAAATGAGGAAATTCATTGACGTAAGGGACTTTCATAGAGAGCAGGTGCGGCGACTGGGAACGAACATCTCGAAAACAGAGAAGCTGATAAGCTTTTCGCATGCTGTTCTCGTTAAAGTCTATGAAAAGTGATGGAAGGTCGGTGAATACACGAGTAGATGTCAAGGTGTAAACGTCCACATATCATCACAGAAAGCGGAGATCGGAGGCTTGCCCGATGTGTAAAACATCCGTGGCAGGTCTGACGACAGAACACAATGCTAGTGGAGGCACAAGTGTTTCGGAGCACTCCGTTCAGAGCAAATTTTTCTACATGCTGATTCGCCGGAGACCAAATTTCAGTATCGACGAAACGGTATCGTCTTTTACGATTTCAGTAGGCACGGGATCATCGAGATTGGACCATGGAACAGTAGAAAGGAGTCGTGTGGTCGGATGAGGCAGGCGGATGAAACACGTTTCTTGTTAAACCAGGTTGATGGTCGTGTGCATATACGCTTTGTCCAGTCTAAGCGAGACAGACCGATGGGGGCAGCAAATACGAGTCCAGCACCTTAATCGTTTCACGTTCCATTTTACATATACGTGCCTCAGTGGATAAGAGACAGATAACAATACAAATAGCAGAGGATTGATTCCCGACGGTCCAGTGTTTTCTTTTCTTTTTTTTTTTTTTTTTTTTTTTTTTTTTTTTTACTTATTTGTCTTTCACCTCTGACAATGATTTGCTGAAGTGAATAATGCCCTTCAAAATCGTAAGCCTCTCAGTGAGTAATAGACAGAATCGAACAAAAGGATTAAGCAATAGATGATGTGGAAGACACAGATAGTAATGTAATGAAAATGTGTGGCTGTGACATGTAGTCTGGCGAACGGATGATAGCTGGATCAACGTGGTATGTTTGTGGACCCCAAGAGATAAGAAAAGACCGAGACAATGTCATAATGGAAATTAGGACACGGTTTAAGGAAACATCTAGAAGCGACATCGAATGCAATGAATCGTACGATCAAGAGTAAGCTTTTACATCTTAGTCTGATAATAACGACTTGCAAAGAAATTTCAGTAATGAATAATAACTAAAAGTCTTCTAAACATCTCTGATTCAGTGTTATTAGAACAGGAAGGAAACTTCTGTAAAGGAAGATCCCGTGACGACAATGTTTTCACTTTGAAACAAAGTATGCAAGCCATACGAGAACTCAGTTTCGAAACGCATCTAACACTGTAGGGCTACTACTACTACTATTACTACTACTACTACTACTACGTGATCAGGCCCAGTGGACCGCACGCATCTACAAGTTTCCTCCTCCACTGTATTCTGTCCATTTCTAATATCCGCCATCCGTTCACATCTATTGTCACTTGGTTTAAATCTTCATAGAGTCCATCCCTCCAACTCTTCTTGGGTCTCCCTGGCAGTCTCTTTCCGTAGGTGTGAAATCCAGGAGCTATGAAAGAAATATCTTCACCGAAAAACTCTGATCAATATTGGAGAAAAGACGTTTGCTCAACTAGGCGATTAAAAATATGTTAAGATTGATACAAAAACATCAAAATAAGAATAGATATTGGCAAAGAGCTGATACCAGAAATAGAGATAAAGCGGGCAGTAAGACAAGGTTGTTGTATGTCACCAACGCTGTTCATTATCGGCGACCTAGTCAGGGAATGGATGAAGGACATATCTCAAGGGCCGCGCGGAGTGGCCGAGCGGTCTTGGGCGCCATGTCACGGACTGCGCGACCCCTCCCGCCGGAGGTTCGAGTTCTCCATCGGGCATGGGTGTGTGTGTGTGTGTCATTCTTAGCATAAGTTAATTTAATTTAGTTTCAGTAGTGTTTAAGTCTAGGGACCGATGACCTAAGCAGTTTGGTCCCTTAGAAATTCACATACACATACCTCAAGGTATAAAAAGTGCGACACACAAATTTCTGAATTCGGTGCTATTTATCAACAACCAGGTAATCACATAGCACCGTGAAGAGAAATTATTAGCAGTGTTATATATACAAACAATGTAAGCGTAAATTATAACCTGAAGATATCAACGACAAAAACGAAAACAATAGCCTTTTTCAGGAAAATATCCTCTAAGGTAATCGTCGATAAAATAGACTAATAATGGAACAGGTGCCCCATTTCCAGTGGCTACTGTGTGACACAGCTTTCGATGAAGAGAAAGACGTAAATGAGAAAATCAACATCTTTCGGCGCGATAATGGGAACATTAAGTAATAAATGAAATTTTATAAATTCATGGCATGAACAGCAGTACTACATGGAACTGATAGTTGGATATTAGATTCAAAACACCTAAGACAACTTAAACCAGCAGAATTTAAGTTTCCAAGGTCAGTGAAAGGCTGTACAAGAGAAGACGAAATAGGAAATGAAGAACTAAGGAAAGAACGTGGGAGATGGCGCGCAGTCTCCTTTTATTTCATGTATAAACTCATGACAAGTGAAAATGACGCTGTATCGAGCTGCGATTTGTCGACGTTGAGTTGGGCATTTCGTGCTCTTGTCTAGCGCGCGCCTGAACAGTAGAATCCGAAAGATTTAGTCAATTATTGATTCAAAAGTTAAAATATCGAGTTACTTCGAACTTTATAATTTTCTCAGCATTAAATGGTGAGAGTCTGTGAGAGTCTGCTGTGCGGTCTGACTGACTTGCTATTCAATCCACTTGGCCTTATGCATCACATGTTCTTTGTTGCAGACACATAAAGTTTAGTTGCCAAGTAGCAAACCAACACATAAATAGACACATGTATACACACGTATTTCGGTAAAGAGAGAGCTACCACACGTGGCGGCAGAGAACAGGACGAATGTGATGAGTCAATGTGTGTAACAAATGAGGACACTATTTAATAAACTATTATCATTCTCTTCATTGTTGTGCAATGTAAAGGATACTTAGTGTATAATCTTGTAAATGTTTCTGTTGGATGCTCTTGAAAGTAATTGTGAGAGCGACTACTTAAGCAGACAGGAGACGTGCATTTGCTTCACAACCTACTCTTCGCAGCCATAAAGTTGATTAAAGGCAAAGGCCTGTATTTAATATTACCGCTTTCAACTGTGTCAGTTTGTGAATGCCTTATCACAACATTACCACTAGATCGTAGCTAAGTTCGCTGACAGAGATTCGATTGAATAATTTCTGTTAGTATAATTGGACCCTATCGTCACTTCAATAATCTCTGCCGGCCGGCGTGGCCGAGCGGTTCTAGGCGCTACAGTCTGGAACTGCGCTACCGCTACGGTCGCAGGTTCGAATCCTGCCTCGGGCATGGATGTGTGTGATGTCCTTAGGTTAGTTAGGTTCAAGTAGTTCTACGTTCTAGGGGACTGATGACCTCAGAAGTTAAGTCCCATAGTGCTCATAGCCATTTGAACTAATAATCTCTTCCTGGTTTTTAGATAGAACTACACTCTTCATCAGTGCCACAACATATTGTGTAACCATTCTTGTATTATTTTATGGGATCTTTTGAGTGTAGTGAGATAGTTGAATAGCGCAGAAGGGAAACTTCATGGTACTCACTCGCTCTCAATTAAAAATGAATACACAGGAAATGTCAAACGATAATTGTAAATAATAAAGAAGCCATCAAATGAGATACGAAGAACCGTCACGGTTCGTGCGGCTTCCTCCATCGGAGGTTCGAGTCCTCCCTCGGGCATGGGTGTGTGTGCTGTCCTTATCGTAAGTTAGTTTAAAATAGATTAAGTTGTGTCTAAGCTTAGGGACCGATGACTTCAGCAGTTCGGTCTCATAAGACCTTACCACAAATTTCAAAAAAGAAATTCCTAAAGAACGCCACAGAGTGATGATATACAGGAAATTTCAGGTACAAGAATTAGATTTTAACAGTAGGTCCCAATTGATAGGTATATTGGCAATTATAACTACGAAAGTACGTAAAAGTAATTGCATAGCCGCTAAGCGACCAAGTATGTCTGCAAGAATCAGTGAAACAGATGCTACAGCTAAACAGCAACCTGAAGCGTTACACTGAGTGAAAGACTTAGCAACCAAAGGAGAGGTAAAAGAGATGCAAAAGTCCCAAGAGGTACTTATCCTCGAAATTGAGAAAACTTTCTGCTGATGTAGCAAACGCATCAGGGAAATATCGAACAAACTGTAGAAGAATTTGCACATAAGATGGCTCAGATAAACTATGGCCATGAAGACTTAATCAAGTGAAAGCTCGAAGGGCGCACGAGAATTGACTCAGTCCAGCTCAATGAATGGGTTGAGACCAAAAACGAATAGTTTTTTGCTCATATTTTTCAAAGCATTAAATCTACTGCAGAAAAACGTCCAAGACTTATCCCGCCTCCTGATAATGGATTAAAACAACAAATCGAACAGATGAAACATCAAATTGGTCCTAATATTCGTTAGTGGAAGAAGAATCTGGAAAAGACTGTCGTAAATAGACAGATTTAGCCCCTTATCCCAGAGCGACGAAGACTGAATTCTGTTGTCTTTGTAAAAGGATTTAGAAATGTAGTGCCTCTTTCATGGTCCGAACACAAAAACATAAGTTATGTGTCTGGATACTTCCAAGGAGAAGGCTCGTTACGGAAACTGATGTCATAGAATCTTGTGCAAGTCATGAAGCGTTTGAAAAACCTTTCTTAGGTAAGTACTGGCCTAAACGGACTCAGGAGGAGCTACATAAAGCACAAAGACTTTTCCAACCTTATACATAAAAATGAAGGGAATTATCGCTGTCAGTCGCAGCGGAACATTACACGGAAAGAAGAGCGACGATTGAAACATGTAATCATATAAGCTTCGAACAGAGAGCCCTTTTCATTCTGTAGTGGGATGCTATGAAGATTCTCAACAAGGGAAATGTTGGACTGCTCCGAGGGCACATGTCGATATTAGTAGAATCCTAAAGGCTAAATTGCCACTTGACATACAAGATAAACAGGTCCATGTGTCTGAAGAGAAACTTAGAAACTTTGTTTGGCCTTGAATTTATAGATCTTGTCCAGGAAGAGTCTAGGTTAAGAAGTAACGGCGCATATTGACAAACTGGAGGTGCCTGAGGATCCGATATGAATGGAGTTAATGAGTCAGCCCTACCCGAGAATTTGAATAAGCCGCTACCGAATCTTGACGATGATACATGAGGTACTACGAAAACCTTTAAAGCAAATGGTGGTCCGTATCCATTCTGTATCAACTGTGGTCGGTTGAATCATGCTGAAAGGAAAAATTAACCAAGTTATTGTGATCCGAATCGTGATACGGGCCAAATAATGTATGAAACATGCCTTATCAGCAGACGAATAGTCCATGGAGGGAACAGACATTGTCTGGTATGGCAGGGAAGATAGTACCTGGTAGTGAGACCTCTGCTTTAAAGAAAAAGTAACTGGATTTAGGCCCAAGATTGCAGCTGACCAAAGAGACTAGGGCCAACATAACGAGGTAAGTTTCTTCCGATACGAAAACAGTATGGATACGAGGGAGCATCTTGCACCCAATATTCATAACTGTGGAAAGATGCATCTCAAAGTGTCTTTTCAGTCGTCGCAGTACATGTTACCGGAATTCTGACTGAAGAGACTCTCAACACTGGTGCGTCAGTGAGTGTATTGTACAAATCCTTGTTTAATGAATTAACAGGCGGGATCAAGCTGCTGGTTTTTCCCATACAAAACTGCATAATAGTGGGTGCTGTAGGCACACTTTACGGGGAGGTAATATTATAGCCTTGAGTTACACTTGGACTTTGGAAATGAAGCGACAAAGACCACATTTCTTGTTGTAAAAGATTTGAGAGTTGACTATATCCTAGTAACGGACATATTTGATGAGAGGGATGTGAAGATCAAATTCCCGATGAGCATACTCTCTTTGCTGGTTCGAGGAGGAATAATAATGGTGTCAGTTTTGAAAGAAGAAGAGAAACACAGGAGATATTGTAGATCCATTCCTACCAGTCTAATTCTGAAGAATCCGGTCTCTCCCAATTTTTCAAATCGATTTTACAGGAAATTCGACTTTATCAAGAAATATTGCAAGAACTGGAAAATCTAACATAATATGATTAGGAAGAACTTATTGAGCTATTACAAGAAAGGTTTATGAATACATGATAGAAATATGTAAACATGAGGTATATAGTCAACATTTCTACCCAGGTACATGGTCTCAGAGCAAGTCTGTCGAAAAGGACTCCAGAAGATGCTCAAAGGGGATTTAATAGAAATTTTGAAAAGCCCTTATTGTAGTACTTGGCTGGTTGTTCATAAGCCTGGCAGCAAAAGTACTACATCACACTGAAGAGAACCTGTAAAAGAGTACAAGAGCAATTTCTTTGGCTATTGAGCCAAACAAGTGATTCTTCACACTGCTCACGATATTTACCTTTATTTTTGTGGTGTACTATTACTCTTTTGCCATTAGTTACTGATATTTGTTCGAAAACTGTGCTTTTAAAGACGTAAATATTGTGAGTTGATTATGTGTTTCCTCCTGTTTGGTTTGCCTACATGTTGCCAACCAAACGAATTATATATGTGCAAAACTAACTTCCTTTCATTATCTATATTGTGTGTGTGTGTGTGTGTGTGTGTGTGTGTGTGTGTGTGTGTGTGTGTGTATGTATGTGTGCTGAGTGTGTGTGTCGAGGGGTGGGGGGTGTTTGAGTTGAAGAATGTTGAATATGAATGTAATAGCTGTTAGAGGGTGGTTGAAAGCTTTGGTGATCAGCTGATTTAAGTTTTGGTTTAAATGTTCTTGGAGGGTTTCATGGACAAGTGAGAGGAAAGGTGTTGGGTGGTATTATTATTATTCTGATAAAAATCCTTTTTTGGAATTTTATTCTATTATTTTTTATTTATTTATTTACAAGCCAAGTTCCGTAGGACCAAATTGAGGAGCAAATCTCCAAGGTTATGTAATGTGCCAGTACATGAAATTACAACATGTAAGTAATAACAGATAAAAATGAAATGTTTATCAACCCGAAGGAAGGCAGTCCACAACTTTAAGTAAATGCAATCAACAACACAACAAGAAATTCACGGATCTCCTCAACAGAATAGATTCAGTGACCCATGAAGAAACTCTTCAGTTTCGATTTGAAAGCGTGTGGATTACTGCTAAGATTTTTGAATTCGAGTGGTAGCTTACCGAAAATGGATGGAGCAATATACTGCACACCTTTCTGCAAAAGAGTTAAGGAAGTTCGATCCAAATGCAGGTTTGATTTCTGCCGAGTATTAACTGAGTGAAAGCTGATTTTTGTTATAAATAAGCTAATATTGTTAACAAGAAATGACAATAAGGAATATATATATTGAGAGGCCGATGTCAGAATACCCAAGACTTGTGAACAGGGGTCGACAAAGGTTCACAAACTTACACCACTTATTGCCCAAACAGCCAGTTTCTGAGCCAAAAGTATCCTTTTAGATTGGGAAGAGTTACCCCAAAATATAATACCATACTACATAAGCAAATGAAAATAAGCAAAGTAGACTAATTTTCGTGTCGAACGATCACTCACTTCAGATAGCGTCCGAATAGTAAACAAAGCAGCATTAAATCCCTGAACAAGATCCTGAATGTGGGCTTTCTACGACAGCTTACTATCTATCTGAACACCTAGAAACCTGAACTGTTCAGTTTCACAAATCGTATGCCCATTTTGTGAAATTAAAACGTCAGGTCTTGTTGAACTGTGTGTTCGAAACTGTAAAAACTGAGTCATACTATGATTTAGCGCTAATTTATTTTCTACAAGCCATGAACTTAGGTCATGAACTGCACTATCTGAAACCAAGCCAATGTTGCAACAACATCCTTTACTACCAAGCTGGTGTTATCAGCAAACAGAAATATTTTGGAGTTACCTGTAATACTAGAGGGCATATCATTTATATAAATAAGGAACAGGAGTGACCCCAACACTGATCCCTGGGACACCCACTATTTGACTGTACCCCACTCAAATCCCACATCATGGCTATTCTCAACATTGTGAATAATCACCTTTTGCTGTCTGTTGCTAAAGTAAGAGGTGAAACAATTGTGAGCTACTCCCTGTATTCAGTAATAGTCCAAGTTCTGGAGCAATATTTTGTGATCAACACAATCAAATTCCTTAGTTAAATCAAAAAATATGGGTAGCGTTCAAAACCTCTTGTTTAACTCATCCGGTACCTCACACAGAAAATATAATATAGCATTTTCAGTTGTTAAACGACTTCTAAAGCCGAACTCTACATATGATAGCAAATCATGTGATATAAAATGATCAATTATCCTTATATACACAGCTTTTTCAATAACTTTTGGAAACACTGATGGCACAGAAATAGGTCTAAAATGATCTGAATTATCCCTTTCTCCCTTTTTATAAAGCGGCTTTACTACTGAGTACATAAATCGCTTAGGAAACTGACCATTCCTAAAGGAAACATTACAAATATGGCTAAATACAGGGCTAACATGAGCAGCACAGTACTTTAATATTCTGCTAGGCACTCAATCATAACCATGAGAGTAATAAGACTTCTGTGACTTAATTATTGACTCAATCTCCCTCTTGTCTGTATCACAGAGGAGTATTTCAGATATCAATCTCGGAAAGGCATTTGACAAGAAGGTTATATGATTCCCTGTAGAAACTAAATTTTTATTTAATTCACGGCAATGCTCAGAAAATTATTTGTTAAATGCTGTACATATATCTGATCTATCAGTAACAGATATATTTTTAATGCAAGCTGACTTTACATTGTCAACGTTATACTGCTGACCAGACTCTTCCTTCACAACTGACTATATGGTTTCAATTTTAACCTGTGAATTATCTATTCTGTTTGCACACCACATACTCTTTGCCTTCATAATAATATTTTTAAGCACCTTACAATACTGTTTGTATAGGGTTACTGTAGCTTGATGGTGGCTACTTCTAATATTTTGATGTAATTCCCACTTTGCTCTACGTGATATACTTATCCCACTAGTCAGCCACCCAGGCTGCCTATTACTGCTAGTACCCCGTTTAGAATGTTCAAATGGAAAGCAGCTCTCAAAGAAAATGAGAAATGTGTTAAGGAAAGCATTATATTTATCAAAATGGTTCAAATGGCTCTGAGCACTATGGGACTCAACTGCTGAGGTCATTAGTCCCCTAGAACTTAGAACTAGTTAAACCTAACTAACCTAAGGACATCACAAATATCCATGCCCGAGGCAGGATTCGAACCTGCGGCCGTAGCGGTCTTGCGGTTCCAGACTGCAGCGCCTTTAACCGCACGGCCACTTCGGCCGGCTTATCATTTATGTTATCACCACTGTAAACATCCTGCCACTCTTGTACCTTGACAAGGTTTAAAAAACTCTCTACTGCTGTTGGATTAACTTTCATACATAGCTTGTAATTATATGTGACATTCGTTTGAGTACAAAAGCCTTTTAGTGTTAAAATTTGTGCATCATGGTCTGAAAGGCCATTCACCCTTTTACTAACAGAATGCCCATCTAGTAATGAAGAATGAACAAAAATATTGTCTATAGCTGTGCTACTGTTCCCCTGCACCCTAATTGGAAAAGACACATTCTGAAATAGATCATATGAATTTAGGAGATACACCAACATCCTTTTTATTGCACCATCATATAGAAAATTTGTATTGAAGTCACCACATATAACTAATTTCTGGTACATCCTACAAAGTGAATCAAGAACCCTTTCTAGCTTGAACAGTAATTCTCTGAAGTCAGCGTTAGGGGACCTATAACAACAACAATTAGAAGTATAATTTCACTAAATTCAACTGCCCCTGCACAACATTCAAATATCTGTTCAGTGCAGTGCCATGATACGTCTATGGACTCAAATGGAATACTGTTTTTTACATACATAGCCACTCCCCCACCCTGGAGGGAAGTTCTTGAAAAACAGCCAGCTAGTCTGTATCCTGGTAAGGCAAGCCACTGAATTGTCAAATTATTTAAGTGGCGCTCCGATATACCAAAAATTTCAGAGTCAGCATCTATAAGCAGTTCACTAACTTTATCTAGAATACCTCTTATATTTTGATGAAATATGTAATTTCTTCTCTACTTGGAAACATTACATCCTATGAAGGTGACCCCTTAGTTAGAGGGACTTCCTTTAAGCAGGTATACCTATCTGCTGACTTCAATCTAAAAAGGGTGCAGCTCTAACACCAGCTACTACAGGAATTCTTCCATGAGTGATCCCATCACCACCACCCACTACACTCTCACCTATAAGCTTTGCCAGCGTCCCCTCCCCATACATATTGAGGTGCTGGCCAGAACGCACCATGTCATTCTCAATGGAGAGAAGTCTTCCGAAGTAAGAGTGATTTCAGGTGTGCCGCAGGGGAGTGTCGTAGGACGGTTGCTATTCACAATATACATAAATGAACTTGTGGATGACATCGGAAGTTCACTGAGGCTTTTTGCGGATGATACTGTGGTATATCGAGAGGTTGTAACAACGGAAAATTGTACTGAAATGCAGGAGGATCTGCAGCGAATTGACGCATGGCGCAGGGAATGGCAATTGAATCTCAATGTAGACAAGTATAATGTGCTGTGAATACATAGAAAGATAGATCCCTTATCATTTAGCTACAAAATAGCAGGTCAGCAACTGGAAGCAGTTATTCCATAAATTATCTGGGAGTACACATTAGGAGTGATTTAAAATGGAATGATCATATAAAGTTGATTGTTGGTAAAGCAGACGCCAGACTGAGATTCATTGGAAGAATCCTAAGGAAATGCAATCCGAAAACTAAGGAAGTAGATTACAGTACGCTTGTTCGCCCACTGCTTGAATACTGCTCAGCAGTGTGGAAGCCGTACCAGATAGGGTTGATAGAAGAGATAGAGAAGATCCAACGGAGAGAAGCGCGCTTCGTTAGAGGATCATTTAGTAATCGCGAAAGCGTTACAGAG
This sequence comes from Schistocerca serialis cubense, assembly GCF_023864345.2. Lineage (NCBI taxonomy): Eukaryota > Metazoa > Arthropoda > Insecta > Orthoptera > Acrididae > Schistocerca > Schistocerca serialis. The sequence continues at coordinate 1,267,138,184 of NC_064638.1, read as the reverse complement.
ATGATTTATAAACTCCAGTGGAAGACTCTGCAGGAGAGACGCTCAGCACCTGGGTACGGGCTTTTGTTGAAGTTTCGAGAACATACCTTCACCGAAGAGTCAAGCAATATATTGCTCCCTCCTACGCATGTCTCGCGAAGAGACCATGAGGATAAAATCAGAGATTAGAGCCCACACAGAAGCATACCGACAATCCTCCTTTCCACGAACAATACGAGACTGGAGTAGAAGGGAGAACCGATAGAGGTACTCAAGGTAGCCTCCGCCACACACCGTCAGGTGGCTTGCGGAGTATGGATGTAGATGTAGATGTAGATGTAGTGAAACCCGATCTAACGGTGGACCCAACTGGCACCACTGAGATGTGACCCGTGTCCTCTACCATCAGCGCCATCCCTAGCCCATCTTAACGCGCGTAACAGCCGCATTAAGATAAGGCCGATCATGACGCTGAAACAGTTGCACGAAATGTACATTAGTGCCACCAGTTTGGGTAGCTATCTTTACCAGGTCACATCTACATCATATTCCGCGTCCCTATCAAGACTCTTCCCTGCTCCAGCCACTATCACTACCTGATCCTCCTTCGTAAAATTCCTACGTAACTCCCCTATGCTGTCAGTCACTTGAGCCAACCCTGCACTAGACTTCACAATGCTTGTGACCCGTACTCACTCCCCAACATTTCCTACAACTGCTGGCCCATACCTCTACTGTGCGAACTACCTTTCAGCAGAACCTTCTTCTTTCTGTAAGGCTTTGTAACTGACCTAGGTCTCCTAACTGCTGAGGACTGCTGCATGTTCCCTATATCTACAGCTACACGAGGCTCCTCTCCACTCAACCTTGACAGTTGGTCAAATCTATTGAATATACGCAAAGTATAACTGTCTGAATACCTCCTTTTCCTAGCTACCTTATCACCAACTGCCAGTTCTCATTCCCCACCACCCTTCACCCTCCTCAGCGTATGTAGTTCCTCCTTTGCGCGTTGTAACTGCCCCTGAAGGGCACAGATCTTACGCTCCTGCGCCTCTATCAACTTATTTCTACTACAGATTTTGCATTCCCAGGAGACGATCTCGCTAGAATGCCCACTGGCTTCCCCACTGCTTCCCACCCCCCTTCCTCCAATGAAAATACTTTGAACAAATCCCACTACTCACAAACCTACGACGGAGCCCACACTTCTCACTCATGGTAAAATTTTACAGTTACTGAAAAAAAACTATACGTCTACGTTTCCCAAAGTTCAGTTACACCAGTAGAACTATTTACAGAACTAACAATAGCGGTCTCCAACTCTCTGTCTGCTAAGAAAGCAACTACTGGTATTACCACTACTACACCACAGCTAATACCAATACCAACAAAACTTCACAAAATTATTAGCTAAAACCGAAAATTCAAACGGCCACTGGAACACTCAACAAAGTTAAAACAATGAATGAAAATTTTAGAGAAATGTTTCACTAGAAGCAATAAGAAATGTCAGATGAAAACTAAAGCATTAAATTTATTAAACGACTTCAATGCACAGAAAACTGTAAAAAACACAGCGAGCGAACGTTTCGACAAGTTTATTAAATCGTTATTTCGCCACAAACGGCACGAAACTCCGCTGAGAAGTATTGAATTTAATAACTGTATAACAATGCACAAATAAGTTTGTCAGTACTTAGCTTTATAACAGCTACAGCTGCACTGCACACCGCAAAATGTAAACACACTATTACCTGTTAGTGTAAACAATGAATTGTTTGGCATGTGTACTTGATCATTCAACAGGGTTTTCTTTTCTGCAGGTGGTAATTTTCTTGCAGGGTTAGCAGGTGATTTTTATTGTTGATTCTAATTGTTTTCATGTCTTCCTCTCTGGCATATGGTTTGTGATTATGTTCCCTTAGGTGTTCTGCAAATGTGAAGTGGTTTGTCCCATACTTCCAGGCTCTCATGTGTTCTTTGTCTCTCAAATGTTCTGCCTGTTTGTCCTACGTATCTGCTCTCAAAAGTGTTACGTTGTCGTTGATATATATACCTGCTTTCTGGTATATATCTCTGTTTTTTGTCAGTTTCGGAGTGTATACTGGCTTGGTTTTTACGTAGAAAAGGAAAAATATTTGTCAGAGTGATGACGGGCTCCTCACTAAATGGAGCTTGTGGATGGTACGGATTATGGAGAGTACTGTTTTTGGAGAGAGGGATTCACTTTCTGGCTCTTGTCTTGTGCTGACTGGCACCATCTCGTGCCATACTTGAAGAATGTAACTTCCAATAAGGCAGTAGCACAATCAATCTTCTGAGCAGCTCGTATTTAACTTATTTGGTTATATATCTTGTATGCTCAGTTATTTGTGTCAAATATTTGTCTCATTATCTTGTTTTTGAGACCTGCTCGATTGTGGAATTCTTATAGATTTCACTTCCTGCAGTCTTCCAGTTAAATGTGTGTTCAACAGAGCTTGCAAATATGTTCAGATCTTTGCTGTGTGCTAGTCATTTTCAGTTGTTGACTTTATTAGATCAAATTAAAGTTTTGTATTCTCACTTTGAGGTAAAGTTGAGATTCTGTGTGTTCTACAACTTCCCTATGATTAGGTGATCCTTAAATAATAAATACGACCAACTATATTTCTAGGATGTTTTCTTCGTTCAGTGACCAAGCACTATCTTTGAGGATGTAAGAAATTCAGACGTTTTAACGAGTGTCAAACGCCCACAGATTTTTATAGGAAGAGTAATTGATGCATAAGCTATTGAGCCTCATTTCGACCTCTCTCAGATCTGTTAATTGTCTCACTATTCTCAATAATTCTATCATGCATTTCATGTAGGAGCATTCGGCATGCTTTACATATAATTTACGCAGGCTCTAGATTAGCAAATTAGAAATCTGTTTACATATTAAAACAAGAACATATAATTTTCAACTAATTATTTCTTTTTCTTCATGTGTATACTTTCTTTGTTATCTGACAGCCTGTGATAAAATGTAAAATACGGCTTTACAAAATTTTTATGGCAAAATTTGAAGATAGTAGTCTGCCTAAACGTGAAATTTGCAGTTGATGTTGATAAATAAAGTGTGATCTGGGGACTTCTTTCCCTGCACGAAATTAATTATCAAATATGTAGTGTTCAGTTTTCAGATACATTTCATGCTCAAAAGTCTTGCTACAGTGCAGTGTACGAGTGTGATGTTATCAGCACCAGTGAACCATTTTCCAGCTGCTTGCAGAGATGAACACTGCGTGTAGAACCACTGGAAAGGACTTAAACTTTGATGACACAATGCGCTTCAAGGGAGATTTCCGAGAAGGAGCTGGATGAACTCTAAGCAAAGTACCTGCAGAGATTTGGGCACTGGCGCGCCATCTTTGAGCCAGGCGAAACGAATAGGCAGGTCTCCAGAGGACACGCCGCAGCTGACCTGCGCTCTGGCTCCTTCCCGCAGGTTTGTTGGGATGAAGAAGGGCACCACGACCGGCGGACCTGCCAAACAATGAGACATACTGCAAACTTATCATCACAACACAAACTTCGCCCTTCCTGTAATATATTATGTGCGCAACAAGTCGTTATGAAGGCCGTTCTAGGGGATTAAGAAAGTAACAAATAAGAAAAACATCGTTCTCTTTCTGTCATTTCTTGACTTTTTTATACCCAACAGCATTTCATCAAATTTAATTCTAGCTTCACGACAGTTAAAACATTGATGGACTACTCCATCTATATGGTACGACGGTTATTCACCCACAATTTGCTTGTTTCTTGATAATATGGTCTTAATGACACTGCATGCTTTGTTAATCAAGGATCATGAATTTTTTTAATTGTATATCTCAAAAACTCTCCTTTTAAGAGATGAAATTAAAAATAAATTTTCACCGTTATCTGTGAACACCTGCAAACAGCAAATTCGATTTTTAAGACTGATGAATACTACGAAATTTATTGCAACAATTATTAAAGGATTACTAATTCCGGACAAACCCTTAAAGAACAAAACCCAGCAACAGTGGTTTCTAAATAGATATGCTAGCCGATTAACTAGCTTTTTAGTACAAGTAGATTCATCACCAGATAGTTGTGGTTATCGAAGACTACGGCGTAACAATGCGATTATGATCTCAAAAGATATAGTAATTTTATAAATGACGTTTGAGATTTTTCAAATATTTAAAATATTTTCTCTTTATTGCAAATGAAAAGGCAGTAGACAAGAAAAAGATATATCAACGTGAATTAACCACATCTGAGAAGTGTGTAGTCTAGTTTAATTTTATATATTATTGGTTTGAGTGAAGGATCGAATTTGAGGATGCTGCACCGCCTATAGCAGTGGCCATAGGTCTGAATGCACACTTAGTTGCTGATTCAGATTTGTGTACTGCACGCAGGAGTTGACGTTGGTAGTTAGACTGACATCATCTAACAATCAGGGTGCATACGTGGACAAGGAAAAAAAAATTCCCGGATTTTTCCCGGATTTCCCGGTTAAAAATACACTTTCTCCCGGGTGACAGTATATTTTCCCTTATCAATCCTTTCAATGGTTATGGTTTTATACACGGGCGTACAATTTCCCAGCACTTTAGAAAACGAAACTCAGAGAAAAAGACACGTCTTGGAAAAATCTTTGATGTGGAACAACATGTACGCTGCGTATTTTCGTATTACGAAAGTAGACACTGGAATTCCACCAAACACTACATGTTACTTTCCGAATAATTGAAATCGAGATTTCGATGCGCTTTTGTAGGCCGTTCGTAGCTCATGTCACGTGATCTCGCCAGCCGGTGACAGCGGATATTCAGAGCATAGGACACGTGATGTAGTCAGCCAACAGCAGTTAAAAATACACTTTCTCCCGGGTGACAGTATATTTTCCCTTATCAATCCTTTCAATGGTTATGGTTTTATACACGGGCGTACAATTTCCCAGCACTTTAGAAAACGAAACTCAGAGAAAAAGACACGTCTTGGAAAAATCTTTGATGTGGAACAACATGTACGCTGCGTATTTTCGTATTACGAAAGTAGACACTGGAATTCCACCAAACACTACATGTTACTTTCCGAATAATTGAAATCGAGATTTCGATGCGCTTTTGTAGGCCGTTCGTAGCTCATGTCACGTGATCTCGCCAGCCGGTGACAGCGGATATTCAGAGCATAGGACACGTGATGTAGTCAGCCAACAGCAACATCACTGTTAAGTAGCACGAACATACAAACAGGGAAAGTTAATAGTTTAAATTAATATACATTGTCTTGCTGCAAGAAAAGCAAAGTTTTCACATATAATATTGTTCTCAAGCTGCAAGAGAAGCAATGCTTTCGCATATACTGTTGATATTTTTTGCGCGTGTTACACTTTAAGATATATCACACAAATGTGCCTGTAAAATTTTTAGTAATGACATAAATGTCTGATCTTCAGGGTTCGAAATTCTTTTAAATGGCGCGTCATCAAAGAGTTGATTTTTAAATGAGGGTCAAACGCTTTGTGATTTAATAAATTCATGGTACATTCTTGCACATAGTTCAACATATGTGAAAGGATACTTACTTTGAAAGTAACGCTTTTCAAACCACTATTCGCAATATTTTCCCGCGACCTGTTAGAAATAGATTCGTTTCAGCAGTTGCAAGAAAGCGCAGATAACAGGCGACACCGCGCTTGGGTAGCTATCATGACGTAGGAGGCCCGTATGTACGTACGTGTAAAACATTGAAAGATCATACATTATGTCATAAAAGAAACAAGACATCAGAGGATACTGCAAGAGCATCGGAATTTTGTAAACAATATTAAAATGTGCACATTGAAAGTGCATACTTAAAGTGGTCATTCGTACGTCCGGATTCCCAATGAAGTAGACCTCGACCTGATATTAAGCTTCTCAGTATGGTTTTCGGCATGTAAATTTTCTGAGAGCACCAGTACTGTATTATATCATGTATGGGTCTTTATTATGACATAATGCCATAGGTGCTAGAAAATGAAAACCTGCACTTCAAATGCAGCGAACAGTTGAAACTAGCCAGTACTGTGGAATTAAACATTTCCCTTCAAATACATTGACTGCCTCTGCGGAAAAGGTTAACAAAAGTCAAATTCCTTTAGCAAACAGACAAAAATAACTTCATTGTTCCGCAAGGCGATTAATGCTTGACTGTCAGAAAGGTGGAAATAAAATCAAATCTGAGACTAATGACATATTTTAGCCTTCCGTAATTATGTGAATGTGTTCTAATTCACTTTATAGCTCCCGGCCACAGATATCCGTTTTGTTTTCATTTGACGTGAGAGTAAACGAAGGGAAAACAGTAGAATCACTAAATGTAAACACGGGTCATGTGGAGACTACCCACTATAACTCAGACTGCTCTGCGCATCAGCACCGGATCTACGATATTTGCGAACCGAGGCAATACCAAAAATATCGAATTTTCAAAATATGTTCATCTAGTAGCGCACATCTTTCTGAAAAGTCTGACACAAAACATATGTATTCGAGGAAATGTAAGACATATTATTTGGTCTTAAGCATGCCAAAGTGCAGTGCCACGCCTCTTCATAAAGCATTTTTCTACCGTACATCCAAACTATATTCAGGAGAGTGGAAATTGAAATGTCCTGTGGTGCCTCTCCTGCTCCCAGTCGGCCGGTTTGACAGCCTGCCCCTCTTTAAAAAAATCTCGCAGTTAATAGCGGTTGGGATTATTTGTAATCGAGAGAACAAGAACTCTTCAGAAAATCTGAACTCTTTATTGCCTATTAGCTATTAACTTGCTGTTTTGTGTGACATAAAATTAAATATAGGATATATAAAACCAATACTGACAAGAGATAAGCAAGAAATTACACATTTCTTCAAACCTTAGCTCCTAGCATTTTTTCTCTCTAACCTTGCTACAGATTTACATGGCGAGCTTTCCTTTCTGTGAAAGAATCTATTACCTGATCAAAGTTCGTCAAACGTTTTGCTACATGAGAAATTGGAATGTCGTTATCTAATACTGAAAATCTGTTAATACAAATAATACCTAACACTGGTGTGGTTTCTCGATCGGATTACGTCTATTTTGTCACTGTCTGCTAGATAAAACAAAATAGGCCTTTCTAATATGGCAGCAACTTTGTAACACACCAAATAAACGAGACAGTTTTGGCACAAATGGCCATTTTTACAACACGACAGAATATAATCTACGAAGTACCAATGTCAAATGCCTATTAGGCCTACTACAAGCAAAAAGCTTTATTTTAGAAAATAGTTTCACATTTCATTCATACGCACCAGCTTCTCAAGCATGAGATCGAAAAGTAGTATTACGAAATTTTTATATAAATTTGGAATCGCCTTATTCTTCTATAATTTGTGTGATGTCCCCGTTTCTTCTCCTTCCTCTTTCCGACAATCTTGTCATCACCAATTCTGTAGCTATTCCTGCCATTGTCAAAATTTGTTCGCAGATTAACTTCACTAACCCTGTAAGAATCACAGGTTTAGTTATCACGCGATTATATTCCGGTTAGGCGTTATTACGTGTTCGAACAACACGTTTTCCGAGTTACTTCCAGAATAGAACTTACGCGTCTGCTAGCCGGGGACTGTACAACTGGTCCTTACTAGTGTAGCGATCTGACCAAAAATTTTCTGTCAAAATTTCATTTTCTTGGATACACCGAGAAGATAATACGTAATCTTTCTCACCTGTTATTCCTGTTAGTCGTTTATTTCTATTCTGGTAGTCTGAATCTATGGATTTCGCTAGTAATTATAACAACGCTGATCATTCGCAAACCCAATCAACCACATAATCAGAGAGCAATTGGCATTCATCTGTTTACTCCCTCAGCTCGTATTGACCCGCCCCCTTTTGTCTGCGGAAAGTTAATTTCTAGATGCTGTAGGGAAGCAGCCTACTCACGCTGTAGTAAATTCACATCAGTTTCCATTGTGTGTTAGCCAGTCTGCTGTAACTAGCTCTGACGTCATAAATGTTGCGCAATACCTTAAAAGTCAAACAAATGACCTAAAACTTTTCTAGCATGTCAGGAATAATACTAAATTAATGTGTGTTAAATATCAGTTCGATAACTTCAGTCATTTTCGAAATTTGGACGTTTTTCTGAAAAAAATCATTGGCGCAACAGAAAAGAGCTAGAGACTTCAAAATTTATATTTAGATTCATCTTTCATAATGATTTAATAAAAGCAGTACTTTGGATTTCACAAATTAAGACTTTAGTGGAAATTCATGATTTTCTGGTTTTCGTCTCAAAACTGAAGGAAGCAAGATAGATTAAGTAGGTTAATAAATAAGGCTAGGATGTTTAGATTTAAATAGGTTGGAGGTCCGCTATGACTATGAAGATGTGTAAAGTTTCTTTTGAATACCTATAAAATTATAGCGATAGCGGATCTCAAAAGGGCCAGTTCAGAGCTCATCTACTGCGTGCAGTGTAATTTAATTAATTCTCTCGCCCAAAATATTTAACTTAGCCACGTTTAAATTAAGAGCTTCATCGGCCATCAGCAAAAGAAGCTATAAATTATTATGTAACTTGAAGTGGTGCGTTACTAGCCCAGCGGCTAGTCGAGAGAGCCGAAAAGATCAGGCGTTCCCTTCGCCGTCCGCACCGCGGCTTTATATATAAGGACGCTACGCGAGGAAGCAAGGCCCCAGTTCTCTCCAGACGCTGAATGAAACGCCATCTGTGTCGGTAGTCGCGTCGCATCAGTGTATCTGATACAAACAGCCTCGGGTGCCGTATTAAGTTACTAGAGATATGCGGAACCATGAAAACATTTCATGTGAAGTGTTAATTCTGGAATGATTTTCATTATCTAGCTTCAGTTTGCGTATTGTCGTATTTTCACGTGCCGTCGCGGGACAGACATTCTACCAAAAATTTTGCGTGGCGTTTGATGAAATATTTTCATCAAATTATGGCGAGCATTCTTTTTAACATTTAATTCGGACATTTATAATTGCATCAGCGCATTAGACTCTGAACTGCTCTGTTAGTTAGGTTGTAGGGATACTTGTGTTTTTTGTCAGTGAATTTCAGAATATACTCAACTATTTTGGAAAACCGTTTTTGATTAGAAATCCCGGACAATCTCCTAATTCCTCAGAGCTATAAGCTGCAGCTATAATGGTATCTCAATTGAAGTGGGCACTAGGATCTCTAAATACTGGCTCCATGTTTTATTAAATCACTTTCTGGGTGCCAAGAAGTAAATAGAGAGCCAGTGTTGAGAACGGCGAAAGACAGCATTAACAACATTCTAAAAGCCAGAAACTGATTCTACATGCAAGCGTTTATCCAGCAATCAGATTTTAGTTTATTTTCTACAAACTCATCCGCCGCCCCACATATGGTGCATCGGCTGGGAAATCAATTAAGTGAAAGTGATTTTTAACTATTCGGATTCGCGAGTGGAATGCGACACGCAGCTGAGTAATAGAACAGTGAATGTGTTACGTGTGCATGTGGACGACGCAATTGGATTAACAACACATCTGGATTGACGGAGCTGGCACTGAGTCTAGCGGTGCTGCCGGCGTCGCGAGAAGCCAGTCTCGCCGCACCGCAGTCGTCCGCTGGAGCAGCCGGCGCAGCGCCTGCAATTGCGGGCCACGCAAACACACAACAGCCGTCGGAGAGCCGTCTGCAGTTCAACGTGCCACGTCGCATCAGGAATCCTGGTACGCCGCGCCGGCAACGCCATACGTCGTGCAGAAGGAACTAAGTTAAGTGAAAAGCTGTTAAAAATTTTACTAACCTGCACTAAAAGACTGTCGGCGATGGAACCGCCAAAAGAAACTGAGGTTAAACTTAAATCAGAACCTATGTCTGTTGAGGGAACTGTAAACCCAGACAACGGTTCGAGTGTAAATATGCATGAAAGTAGTAATGTTAAAGTGAAATATGAAGTATTGTCTCCTGACAGTAGTGTGGGAAGGGGCAATGATTCAATAATAGAGACTCTTGTAGTAAAGCGGAAAGTAGAAATGGTAAATTTATTGGATGATAGTTTCTCTGATGAATTAAAAATGAAACAGTCATCAGAGATGGTAGAGTTTAAGAAGGAGCAGTTAGATATGACTAATCAATCAGAAGTTTCATGTAGTTGTGATGATTCTGGTATTGGAGCTAGTTTTTCGTCACCTGAGTGTGATGAAAAGCCAGCTCGTGAGCAACCCAAAGATGTTGGGGCTGTTGATCTAAATGTTATATTACAAGCAATAGCTGCCAGTCAAACAAATTTTAATATGCGGTTTGAGGCAATGGACAATAAGTTAGAATCCAATAATGCTGAATTAAAGGCTGAAATAAGTGAACAGGTCAAAAGCAGTAATGCTGAAATGTCAGCCAGTAATGCTAGAATGAATGCTGAATTAAAGGCTGAAATAAGTGAACAGGTCAAAAGCAGTAATGCTGAAATGTCAGCCAGTAATGCTAGAATGAACGCTGAATTGAAGTCTGAAATTTTGGCCAGCCAAACAAATTTTAATAAACGATTGGAGGTAATGGACGATACCTTCAAGGCTGGTTGCAATAAGTTGAAAGAGGATCTAGACAGTTTGAATTATAAAATTGATTACAACCATGAGGATATTAAGAAAAAGGTTGCTCAACAGTTTTCTGAAATGTATAAAACAGTTAAATCCGAAGTTGCTGAGGTTCGCAAAGACTTCCAAATGGAAGATGCGAAGCTGGAGCACAAGTTAACAGAAAAGATCGAGGCGGAATCTGAACTGTGCTCAGATAGATTTAAAGATGTTAATATTAAAGTAAACATATGTCAAGCAGATGTAGATGCAATTAAAACTGACACTACTCATATTGTGCAAAGAGTAGATAATGTTGAAATGAAAGTAGAAAATATCAGTACTAACATTGCTAACATTGAGAGTAAAGTAGCTTCAGTAACTTCTGGTAGTGGTAATGTACAACAAGTTGTAGCTGCAAACGCCGCTTTTATCGGGTGTCGGCAGTTCTTGCGGTTCGATCCAGATAAAAATATCCATCCGCTAGATTTCTGGAACGATTTTGAAGATGTGATTCCACCAACTTGGTCTGAACGAGAGAAAATCTCGTTTGTTAAAAACCATTTAGCAGGTGACGCCATGCGTTGGTCAGCTGATGTTATGTTGAAATGTAAAACATTAGCGGAATTTAAAACAGCTTTTATTAATGAGTATTGGTCTAGCAATAAGCAAAATGAAGTGTTGAGAGAATTTTGGAGTGGGAAACGCTTCAATGCAGGCAAGGAATCAATTAAAGAGTTTGGGTGCTAGGTCATGGATTTCACGTTTGTCACTTTGGCGGAAAAAGCTGAAACCTGAAATGATTATACTAGGTCTTGAGCCAACTGCCATGGTATTGGCAAACTAGAATAATATCAGCCCCTAGAGACAATCTGGATCGTTTCATTGAGTATTGGAACGTGTAGAACGTGTTGCTGCCAAGAGGAGCAAGCACGTAATAACAGAAATGCCAATAACAACAATAGTAATTTTAGGAACGAGCAAAATGGCAATGTAAACATCAGAACAGTAGGTGTTCACCATCCTAAGAGAGGTAGGAATTGGGGAAATAATTATCAGAACCAACAATGGCGTCCAAGGGATAATAATTTTGTTCCAAACAGAAATATGCATGTAAACAACAGTACGGAAAGTAAGGCTATGCCAGCTAACTATAATGAAACTAAAGGAAACAGTAGTATGCCGAGGCAGGAAAACTAGTTCCCGTCTATGAGGACACTGGCGCTCACCAGGCGGTTACTTTTCCTATGCCAGTAGTTAAGGGAATTGGTAAGACAGATCAGAATACTCAAACTGAACATGTGGATGAAGAGTCGGTAGCACCTAAGGATACAACAGAAATATTAGATCACTCACAGTATTTGATAGATATCGTATTAGAGACGCTTTCTAAGTGGGAAGAGAAAGAGAAGGCTCAGCAGTGTAACGATAGGGAGGAGCAACAAGATATTGAATTGTCAGGTGAAGAAGCAGAAGAAATTCATGCTTATATTTACGATGAAGATGATGTGCTCTTATCTAAAGTGCCTGTGCAGGATGTTGATAATGTACTAATAGATTTAGGACAGGAGATAAGTGGGAATGTAGAGGGTAGGCTGTTGAGGGTCGATGAACCCAGTAGCTGTGACCAGTTGTCACTTGAGAAGGAAACCGACGATAATGGTGAAAGTGGTTTAGCTGTAACTAATGTTATGCCCGGTCTGGAGGCGCAGAATAGCTCAGACTACAGTAATTTGGGTTATGTTCAGCAAACTAAATGTAATGAAGTCGTGCGGTGTTTCGATTTAAAATTAATAGACCGACTGGAAAAGGCAGCTGAAAATGTGATTCAGGAAACCCCTACACACTGTGACCTAAATGTAATGAAGACAGATGTCGATCACTTTAGTTGGAGACAAATCCAAAAGGAACTACTAGATGAATTTGAGGAACCACCTGTACAACCTAGAATAAGCCACCCTATAATAATAGTGAATATGTTGGGTATCAATGTACGTTGTCTCTTAGACAGTGGAAGTGAGGTGAGTGCAATATCTCAGTCCTTCTTTGACGCATTACCTGGTAAGGACAAACTTACAGTAATGAGGGTATCAGGACTAAGAATAATTGGTGCTACTGGCAAGGTTTCAAAAACGGTAAAGCAAGAAGCTTTACTACCCTTTAACATTAATGGTAATTTAATTGATCATCCATGTTTAATTATAAACAATCTCAGTATTGAGGTTTTAATTGGCATAGATTTCTTGTCAAAATATCAGAGTGTTGTTGACTTTGAAAGAAGCCAGTTAAAAATGGTCTTGCCAATAACCGGAGTAATTATAGTACCTTTTAGTGATAAACATGTAGTAACTGATCGTGAAACTTGGGAGCTGCCTATACGAGTTCTGAAAAACAGGAGGTATTGGGACGAAGGTGTTAATCTTAATGACAATAAGCTGAACACAGAAGAAGAAGAAGAAGCAATTATTTTAGACAAAATAGAAGCTAAATTGCAGGAAATCGATAGGATTTCAGGCAATCAAAAGGAAGAACTGAGACAGGTTCTAAAAAGGCATCATAAAGTATTTTCAGATCGACGTGGCGTGGTCAAAGGTTATGAATGAATGCTGTAGGGAGGAGGTTGTTCTGTAACCTCTACACAGTGTGGCAGCTGTGCAGTCCCAGCTGTGTGAGATCTTCTTTCCATTTCAGGTCTCACTCACTCTTCATCTTTTCTATCCACCTAAAATTTCTAACTCTTCTTTACAGCATTAAACCAATGAATGCTGTAGGGAGGAGGTTGTTCTGTAACCTCTACACAGTGTGGCAACTGTGCAGTCCCAGCTGTGTGAGATCTTCTTTCCTTTTCAGGTCTCACTCATTCTTCCTCTTTCCTGTCCTCAAAAATTTCGACATCTTCTTCCAACACATAAAATTTTCCGTTATGGTTATCAAGCCAGCATTAAGCTAATGAATGCTGTAGGGAGGACGTTGTTCTGTAACCTCTACACAGTGTGGCAGCTGTGAAGTCCCAGCTGTGTGAGATCTTCTTTCCCATTTCAGGTCTCACTCACTCTTCATCTTTTCTATCCACCTAAAATTTCTAACTCTTCTTTACAGCATTAAACCAATGAATGCTGTAGGGAGGAGGTTGTTCTGTAACCTCTACACAGTGTGGCAGCTGTGCAGTCCCAGCTGTGTGAGATCGTCTTTCCCATTTCAGATCTCACTCATTCTTCCTCTTTCCTGTCCTCAAAAATTTCGACCTCTTCTTTCATACATTAAATTTTCCGTTATGACTATCAATACAGCATTAAGCTAATGAATGCTGTAGGGAGGAGGTTGTTCTGTAACCTCTACACAGTGTGGCAGCTGTGCAGTCCCAGCTGTGTGAGATCGTCTTTCCCATTTCAGGTCTCACTCATTCTTCATCTTTCCTATCCACAAAAATGTCGACCTCTTCTTTCCAGACATGAAAATTTTCCGTTATGACTATCAAGCCTTGAGTTATGTAACCATTCTATCTACCGATTAGTGAAGAAAAATACCTAATGTGACAAACCTAATAGTGACAAACAATAGAGAAGTATGACGTAATTAAGATACAAATGTATTTGAGTAACAATTATGTATAGTACCCTGGTAATATAGTAAGTACAAAGTGTTGTTTTATTGGAAATGGTCCACCAACAGTAATTTAAAGAGATATATGAATTCATGTACAAGCAGTATCTGAAGTGGTAGTGAAACCTAGTGTATGCATTAGAGCTAATTAAGAAATAGTAAAAGAGATTGCTTAGTGTTAGGAAAAATATGCAGATAAGTTGTAAGATTAAACTCACCTGGTGTAGCAAGGAAAGGCAGTGTAATAGAATTGAGCAGTGTTTGTGGTTGAGACGTAAAGGACACGTCCCTGAAGTATTTATAAGGTTGGAGCTGGCCATTATTTTAGTGTAGTGTGTGACAGGATACACCTACACGTATTGAGGTTATGAGTTGGAGGCGTGAATGCGACCATAGGTACCCTTATGTTAAATGAGACAGAGCAGCTCATGGTGTCCTATAGGTTTAAGGAATTTAGCATTACGCACGTCCATAATTACTTGATGCACTTTAGTGGTAGGTCTGAGAGAGACTACCTGAGGTTTCAGCGTCCGATCGAGTGGAAATGGATTGCCACGTGAGCAAACTAATCAGCTGCAATACACTATGGATATGAAATAAATGTGCTATCCTGTGCTTTAAATGTTAATACAGTGAGTGTTAAATAAGTTCATACACTAGCAAAGTAAATAAATAACATACTGACAGACGTGAAACATTATTTTAGCTCAGCATAAATACACTTCAAAGTAAGTAAGTACCTAATTGCAGATGTGGAACTGACAGCAGCAGAGGACCAATAAGTGGATTTAGTAGTCAACTAAACGTAGTGTAATTTGAACACTCACAACTGTACTATTACCAAAAGTTACTCACATGTACTAAGAAGCTGAGAAAACAACCACTAATCATACTCATACTATCTCTAAGAATAAGGTAATTAAAGATGAGTCAGTTAAGTAAATAAAATGCAGATTTGTCAGGAATGTACCGAGCATTGGTTCAGTGTTCTGGCCCAGAAATAATAAATTCAGATTAAATATGATTTATGATTGTATGCCTTAAGCATAAATTTTCTCTAGTAAATGACTAAAGGCGTTTTGAGCCATTTGTTTAACGATTTTATGACAGTTAAGTAACCGTGAGAGTAAAATTAAAAAGGTTCTGTTAGCTTTGTTCCAGCAAAATATTGCAAGATAAAATGTATATATCCCCATTTCATTGTGACCCAACCATAGATATTAAGTGAACAGAGTCTGAGGCACTCTTTTTGTTTGTTCTACAGGACAAACCAGATAATGGCAGCCTGGTAGCTGCGTGAAAGCGTGGAGTGACTTGGACACAACTCACAGTGATCCCTCCCCTTTCCCCCATGTAATTTAGAGTGATCGAGAAGGACGCACACCATAGCAACTTCCCCTCCTCTACCCTTGTGAATAGAAGTGTAGGACGCCAGCCAAAGCGGCTACAACCACGTGTGTAAAAATTATTTGTGAACTTTTCTTTCAGGTTTAGAAAAGACTGCTAAGAGATAATCATCTGTTTATGTATCATGTTATTTTCTTTGAATTTGTGTATGTAAAAATGTATTTAATGTATTTAATGGATCTAAGATTTTCATAATTTTTCAATTTGTATGTGTTTGTTTGTCTAAGGCAATATGTATGCCAAAATATTTCATTGACTTTGCTTAAAATTTTGAGTAATGACATTGTTTAAAAGGCAGTGAACTTGCCTACAATTTAAATAATTAATGTAGGTAATCAGTTTTCTTTAATGTTTCTACAGGTTTATATTTCAATTTTGAATTTTCATAGGGAGTTAAACTGTACTCTTGCTTCCCTTTTTGTAATTAAATTTTTTTTTCATTCATTAACATTCATAAAAAAAAAAAATTAAGTAGAGGGTGATGTAGGGAAGCAGCCTACTCACGCTGTAGTAAATTCACATCAGTTTCCATTGTGTGTCAGCCAGTCTGCTGTAACTAGCTCTGACGTCATAAATGTTGCGCAATACCTTAAAAGTCAAACAAATGACCTAAAACTTTTCTAGCATGTCAGGAATAATACTAAATTAATGTGTGTTAAATATCAGTTCGATAACTTCAGTCATTTTCGAAATTTGGACGTTTTTCTGAAAAAAATCATTGGCGCAACAGAAAAGAGCTAGAGACTTCAAAATTTATATTTAGATTCATCTTTCATAATGATTTAATAAAAGCAGTACTTTGGATTTCACAAATTAAGACTTTAGTGGAAATTCATGATTTTCTGGTTTTCGTCTCAAAACTGAAGGAAGCAAGATAGATTAAGTAGGTTAATAAATAAGGCTAGGATGTTTAGATTTAAATAGGTTGGAGGTCCGCTATGACTATGAAGATGTGTAAAGTTTCTTTTGAATACCTATAAAATTATAGCGATAGCGGATCTCAAAAGGGCCAGTTCAGAGCTCATCTACTGCGTGCAGTGTAATTTAATTAATTCTCTCGCCCAAAATATTTAACTTAGCCACGTTTAAATTAAGAGCTTCATCGGCCATCAGCAAAAGAAGCTATAAATTATTATGTAACTTGAAGTGGTGCGTTACTAGCCCAGCGGCTAGTCGAGAGAGCCGAAAAGATCAGGCGTTCCCTTCGCCGTCCGCACCGCGGCTTTATATATAAGGACGCTACGCGAGGAAGCAAGGCCCCAGTTCTCTCCAGACGCTGAATGAAACGCCATCTGTGTCGGTAGTCGCGTCGCATCAGTGTATCTGATACAAACAGCCTCGGGTGCCGTATTAAGTTACTAGAGATATGCGGAACCATGAAAACATTTCATGTGAAGTGTTAATTCTGGAATGATTTTCATTATCTAGCTTCAGTTTGCGTATTGTCGTATTTTCACGTGCCGTCGCGGGACAGACATTCTACCAAAAATTTTGCGTGGCGTTTGATGAAATATTTTCATCAAATTATGGCGAGCATTCTTTTTAACATTTAATTCGGACATTTATAATTGCATCAGCGCATTAGACTCTGAACTGCTCTGTTAGTTAGGTTGTAGGGATACTTGTGTTTTTTGTCAGTGAATTTCAGAATATACTCAACTATTTTGGAAAACCGTTTTTGATTAGAAATCCCGGACAATCTCCTAATTCCTCAGAGCTATAAGCTGCAGCTATAATGGTATCTCAATTGAAGTGGGCACTAGGATCTCTAAATACTGGCTCCATGTTTTATTAAATCACTTTCTGGGTGCCAAGAAGTAAATAGAGAGCCAGTGTTGAGAACGGCGAAAGACAGCATTAACAACATTCTAAAAGCCAGAAACTGATTCTACATGCAAGCGTTTATCCAGCAATCAGATTTTAGTTTATTTTCTACAAACTCATCCGCCGCCCCACATATGGTGCATCGGCTGGGAAATCAATTAAGTGAAAGTGATTTTTAACTATTCGGATTCGCGAGTGGAATGCGACACGCAGCTGAGTAATAGAACAGTGAATGTGTTACGTGTGCATGTGGACGACGCAATTGGATTAACAACACATCTGGATTGACGGAGCTGGCACTGAGTCTAGCGGTGCTGCCGGCGTCGCGAGAAGCCAGTCTCGCCGCACCGCAGTCGTCCGCTGGAGCAGCCGGCGCAGCGCCTGCAATTGCGGGCCACGCAAACACACAACAGCCGTCGGAGAGCCGTCTGCAGTTCAACGTGCCACGTCGCATCAGGAATCCTGGTACGCCGCGCCGGCAACGCCATACGTCGTGCAGAAGGAACTAAGTTAAGTGAAAAGCTGTTAAAAATTTTACTAACCTGCACTAAAAGACTGTCGGCGATGGAACCGCCAAAAGAAACTGAGGTTAAACTTAAATCAGAACCTATGTCTGTTGAGGGAACTGTAAACCCAGACAACGGTTCGAGTGTAAATATGCATGAAAGTAGTAATGTTAAAGTGAAATATGAAGTATTGTCTCCTGACAGTAGTGTGGGAAGGGGCAATGATTCAATAATAGAGACTCTTGTAGTAAAGCGGAAAGTAGAAATGGTAAATTTATTGGATGATAGTTTCTCTGATGAATTAAAAATGAAACAGTCATCAGAGATGGTAGAGTTTAAGAAGGAGCAGTTAGATATGACTAATCAATCAGAAGTTTCATGTAGTTGTGATGATTCTGGTATTGGAGCTAGTTTTTCGTCACCTGAGTGTGATGAAAAGCCAGCTCGTGAGCAACCCAAAGATGTTGGGGCTGTTGATCTAAATGTTATATTACAAGCAATAGCTGCCAGTCAAACAAATTTTAATATGCGGTTTGAGGCAATGGACAATAAGTTAGAATCCAATAATGCTGAATTAAAGGCTGAAATAAGTGAACAGGTCAAAAGCAGTAATGCTGAAATGTCAGCCAGTAATGCTAGAATGAATGCTGAATTAAAGGCTGAAATAAGTGAACAGGTCAAAAGCAGTAATGCTGAAATGTCAGCCAGTAATGCTAGAATGAACGCTGAATTGAAGTCTGAAATTTTGGCCAGCCAAACAAATTTTAATAAACGATTGGAGGTAATGGACGATACCTTCAAGGCTGGTTGCAATAAGTTGAAAGAGGATCTAGACAGTTTGAATTATAAAATTGATTACAACCATGAGGATATTAAGAAAAAGGTTGCTCAACAGTTTTCTGAAATGTATAAAACAGTTAAATCCGAAGTTGCTGAGGTTCGCAAAGACTTCCAAATGGAAGATGCGAAGCTGGAGCACAAGTTAACAGAAAAGATCGAGGCGGAATCTGAACTGTGCTCAGATAGATTTAAAGATGTTAATATTAAAGTAAACATATGTCAAGCAGATGTAGATGCAATTAAAACTGACACTACTCATATTGTGCAAAGAGTAGATAATGTTGAAATGAAAGTAGAAAATATCAGTACTAACATTGCTAACATTGAGAGTAAAGTAGCTTCAGTAACTTCTGGTAGTGGTAATGTACAACAAGTTGTAGCTGCAAACGCCGCTTTTATCGGGTGTCGGCAGTTCTTGCGGTTCGATCCAGATAAAAATATCCATCCGCTAGATTTCTGGAACGATTTTGAAGATGTGATTCCACCAACTTGGTCTGAACGAGAGAAAATCTCGTTTGTTAAAAACCATTTAGCAGGTGACGCCATGCGTTGGTCAGCTGATGTTATGTTGAAATGTAAAACATTAGCGGAATTTAAAACAGCTTTTATTAATGAGTATTGGTCTAGCAATAAGCAAAATGAAGTGTTGAGAGAATTTTGGAGTGGGAAACGCTTCAATGCAGGCAAGGAATCAATTAAAGAGTTTGCTAGGTCATGGATTTCACGTTTGTCACATTTGGCGGAAAAGCTGAAACCTGAAATGATTATACTAGGTCTTGAAGCCAAACTGCCATGGTATTGGCAAACTAGAATTATATCTGCCCCTAGAGACAATCTGGATCGTTTCATTGAGTATTTGGAACGTGTAGAACGTGTTGCTGCCAATGAGGAGCAAGCACGTAATAACAGAAATGCCAATAACAACAATAGTAATTTTAGGAACGAGCAAAATGGCAATGTAAACATCAGAACAGTAGGTGTTCACCATCCTAAGAGAGGTAGGAATTGGGGAAATAATTATCAGAACCAACAATGGCGTCCAAGGGATAATAATTTTGTTCCAAACAGAAATATGCATGTAAACAACAGTACGGAAAGTAAGGCTATGCCAGCTAACTATAATGAAACTAAAGGAAACAGTAGTATGCCGAGGCAGGAAAACTAGTTCCCGTCTATGAGGACACTGGCGCTCACCAGGCGGTTACTTTTCCTATGCCAGTAGTTAAGGGAATTGGTAAGACAGATCAGAATACTCAAACTGAACATGTGGATGAAGAGTCGGTAGCACCTAAGGATACAACAGAAATATTAGATCACTCACAGTATTTGATAGATATCGTATTAGAGACGCTTTCTAAGTGGGAAGAGAAAGAGAAGGCTCAGCAGTGTAACGATAGGGAGGAGCAACAAGATATTGAATTGTCAGGTGAAGAAGCAGAAGAAATTCATGCTTATATTTACGATGAAGATGATGTGCTCTTATCTAAAGTGCCTGTGCAGGATGTTGATAATGTACTAATAGATTTAGGACAGGAGATAAGTGGGAATGTAGAGGGTAGGCTGTTGAGGGTCGATGAACCCAGTAGCTGTGACCAGTTGTCACTTGAGAAGGAAACCGACGATAATGGTGAAAGTGGTTTAGCTGTAACTAATGTTATGCCCGGTCTGGAGGCGCAGAATAGCTCAGACTACAGTAATTTGGGTTATGTTCAGCAAACTAAATGTAATGAAGTCGTGCGGTGTTTCGATTTAAAATTAATAGACCGACTGGAAAAGGCAGCTGAAAATGTGATTCAGGAAACCCCTACACACTGTGACCTAAATGTAATGAAGACAGATGTCGATCACTTTAGTTGGAGACAAATCCAAAAGGAACTACTAGATGAATTTGAGGAACCACCTGTACAACCTAGAATAAGCCACCCTATAATAATAGTGAATATGTTGGGTATCAATGTACGTTGTCTCTTAGACAGTGGAAGTGAGGTGAGTGCAATATCTCAGTCCTTCTTTGACGCATTACCTGGTAAGGACAAACTTACAGTAATGAGGGTATCAGGACTAAGAATAATTGGTGCTACTGGCAAGGTTTCAAAAACGGTAAAGCAAGAAGCTTTACTACCCTTTAACATTAATGGTAATTTAATTGATCATCCATGTTTAATTATAAACAATCTCAGTATTGAGGTTTTAATTGGCATAGATTTCTTGTCAAAATATCAGAGTGTTGTTGACTTTGAAAGAAGCCAGTTAAAAATGGTCTTGCCAATAACCGGAGTAATTATAGTACCTTTTAGTGATAAACATGTAGTAACTGATCGTGAAACTTGGGAGCTGCCTATACGAGTTCTGAAAAACAGGAGGTATTGGGACGAAGGTGTTAATCTTAATGACAATAAGCTGAACACAGAAGAAGAAGAAGAAGCAATTATTTTAGACAAAATAGAAGCTAAATTGCAGGAAATCGATAGGATTTCAGGCAATCAAAAGGAAGAACTGAGACAGGTTCTAAAAAGGCATCATAAAGTATTTTCAGATCGACGTGGCGTGGTCAAAGGTTATGAATGAATGCTGTAGGGAGGAGGTTGTTCTGTAACCTCTACACAGTGTGGCAGCTGTGCAGTCCCAGCTGTGTGAGATCTTCTTTCCATTTCAGGTCTCACTCACTCTTCATCTTTTCTATCCACCTAAAATTTCTAACTCTTCTTTACAGCATTAAACCAATGAATGCTGTAGGGAGGAGGTTGTTCTGTAACCTCTACACAGTGTGGCAACTGTGCAGTCCCAGCTGTGTGAGATCTTCTTTCCTTTTCAGGTCTCACTCATTCTTCCTCTTTCCTGTCCTCAAAAATTTCGACATCTTCTTCCAACACATAAAATTTTCCGTTATGGTTATCAAGCCAGCATTAAGCTAATGAATGCTGTAGGGAGGACGTTGTTCTGTAACCTCTACACAGTGTGGCAGCTGTGAAGTCCCAGCTGTGTGAGATCTTCTTTCCCATTTCAGGTCTCACTCACTCTTCATCTTTTCTATCCACCTAAAATTTCTAACTCTTCTTTACAGCATTAAACCAATGAATGCTGTAGGGAGGAGGTTGTTCTGTAACCTCTACACAGTGTGGCAGCTGTGCAGTCCCAGCTGTGTGAGATCGTCTTTCCCATTTCAGATCTCACTCATTCTTCCTCTTTCCTGTCCTCAAAAATTTCGACCTCTTCTTTCATACATTAAA
Source organism: Schistocerca serialis cubense (assembly GCF_023864345.2). Lineage (NCBI taxonomy): Eukaryota > Metazoa > Arthropoda > Insecta > Orthoptera > Acrididae > Schistocerca > Schistocerca serialis. Next base: position 1,267,116,202 of record NC_064638.1, on the reverse strand, counting down.
TTTTCCGTTATGACTATCAATACAGCATTAAGCTAATGAATGCTGTAGGGAGGAGGTTGTTCTGTAACCTCTACACAGTGTGGCAGCTGTGCAGTCCCAGCTGTGTGAGATCGTCTTTCCCATTTCAGGTCTCACTCATTCTTCATCTTTCCTATCCACAAAAATGTCGACCTCTTCTTTCCAGACATGAAAATTTTCCGTTATGACTATCAAGCCTTGAGTTATGTAACCATTCTATCTACCGATTAGTGAAGAAAAATACCTAATGTGACAAACCTAATAGTGACAAACAATAGAGAAGTATGACGTAATTAAGATACAAATGTATTTGAGTAACAATTATGTATAGTACCCTGGTAATATAGTAAGTACAAAGTGTTGTTTTATTGGAAATGGTCCACCAACAGTAATTTAAAGAGATATATGAATTCATGTACAAGCAGTATCTGAAGTGGTAGTGAAACCTAGTGTATGCATTAGAGCTAATTAAGAAATAGTAAAAGAGATTGCTTAGTGTTAGGAAAAATATGCAGATAAGTTGTAAGATTAAACTCACCTGGTGTAGCAAGGAAAGGCAGTGTAATAGAATTGAGCAGTGTTTGTGGTTGAGACGTAAAGGACACGTCCCTGAAGTATTTATAAGGTTGGAGCTGGCCATTATTTTAGTGTAGTGTGTGACAGGATACACCTACACGTATTGAGGTTATGAGTTGGAGGCGTGAATGCGACCATAGGTACCCTTATGTTAAATGAGACAGAGCAGCTCATGGTGTCCTATAGGTTTAAGGAATTTAGCATTACGCACGTCCATAATTACTTGATGCACTTTAGTGGTAGGTCTGAGAGAGACTACCTGAGGTTTCAGCGTCCGATCGAGTGGAAATGGATTGCCACGTGAGCAAACTAATCAGCTGCAATACACTATGGATATGAAATAAATGTGCTATCCTGTGCTTTAAATGTTAATACAGTGAGTGTTAAATAAGTTCATACACTAGCAAAGTAAATAAATAACATACTGACAGACGTGAAACATTATTTTAGCTCAGCATAAATACACTTCAAAGTAAGTAAGTACCTAATTGCAGATGTGGAACTGACAGCAGCAGAGGACCAATAAGTGGATTTAGTAGTCAACTAAACGTAGTGTAATTTGAACACTCACAACTGTACTATTACCAAAAGTTACTCACATGTACTAAGAAGCTGAGAAAACAACCACTAATCATACTCATACTATCTCTAAGAATAAGGTAATTAAAGATGAGTCAGTTAAGTAAATAAAATGCAGATTTGTCAGGAATGTACCGAGCATTGGTTCAGTGTTCTGGCCCAGAAATAATAAATTCAGATTAAATATGATTTATGATTGTATGCCTTAAGCATAAATTTTCTCTAGTAAATGACTAAAGGCGTTTTGAGCCATTTGTTTAACGATTTTATGACAGTTAAGTAACCGTGAGAGTAAAATTAAAAAGGTTCTGTTAGCTTTGTTCCAGCAAAATATTGCAAGATAAAATGTATATATCCCCATTTCATTGTGACCCAACCATAGATATTAAGTGAACAGAGTCTGAGGCACTCTTTTTGTTTGTTCTACAGGACAAACCAGATAATGGCAGCCTGGTAGCTGCGTGAAAGCGTGGAGTGACTTGGACACAACTCACAGTGATCCCTCCCCTTTCCCCCATGTAATTTAGAGTGATCGAGAAGGACGCACACCATAGCAACTTCCCCTCCTCTACCCTTGTGAATAGAAGTGTAGGACGCCAGCCAAAGCGGCTACAACCACGTGTGTAAAAATTATTTGTGAACTTTTCTTTCAGGTTTAGAAAAGACTGCTAAGAGATAATCATCTGTTTATGTATCATGTTATTTTCTTTGAATTTGTGTATGTAAAAATGTATTTAATGTATTTAATGGATCTAAGATTTTCATAATTTTTCAATTTGTATGTGTTTGTTTGTCTAAGGCAATATGTATGCCAAAATATTTCATTGACTTTGCTTAAAATTTTGAGTAATGACATTGTTTAAAAGGCAGTGAACTTGCCTACAATTTAAATAATTAATGTAGGTAATCAGTTTTCTTTAATGTTTCTACAGGTTTATATTTCAATTTTGAATTTTCATAGGGAGTTAAACTGTACTCTTGCTTCCCTTTTTGTAATTAAATTTTTTTTTCATTCATTAACATTCATAAAAAAAAAAAATTAAGTAGAGGGTGATGTAGGGAAGCAGCCTACTCACGCTGTAGTAAATTCACATCAGTTTCCATTGTGTGTCAGCCAGTCTGCTGTAACTAGCTCTGACGTCATAAATGTTGCGCAATACCTTAAAAGTCAAACAAATGACCTAAAACTTTTCTAGCATGTCAGGAATAATACTAAATTAATGTGTGTTAAATATCAGTTCGATAACTTCAGTCATTTTCGAAATTTGGACGTTTTTCTGAAAAAAATCATTGGCGCAACAGAAAAGAGCTAGAGACTTCAAAATTTATATTTAGATTCATCTTTCATAATGATTTAATAAAAGCAGTACTTTGGATTTCACAAATTAAGACTTTAGTGGAAATTCATGATTTTCTGGTTTTCGTCTCAAAACTGAAGGAAGCAAGATAGATTAAGTAGGTTAATAAATAAGGCTAGGATGTTTAGATTTAAATAGGTTGGAGGTCCGCTATGACTATGAAGATGTGTAAAGTTTCTTTTGAATACCTATAAAATTATAGCGATAGCGGATCTCAAAAGGGCCAGTTCAGAGCTCATCTACTGCGTGCAGTGTAATTTAATTAATTCTCTCGCCCAAAATATTTAACTTAGCCACGTCAAAATTTTATTATCAATACTTACCTGCGTGCTGAATGCACGTTTAAATTAAGAGCTTCATCGGCCATCAGCAAAAGAAGCTATAAATTATTATGTAACTTGAAGTGGTGCGTTACTAGCCCAGCGGCTAGTCGAGAGAGCCGAAAAGATCAGGCGTTCCCTTCGCCGTCCGCACCGCGGCTTTATATATAAGGACGCTACGCGAGCAAGCAAGGCCCCAGTTCTCTCCAGACGCTGAATGACACGCCATCTGTGTCGGTAGTCGCGTCGCATCAGTGTATCTGCTACAAACAGCCTCGGGTGCCGTATTAAGTTACTAGAGATATGCGGAACCATGAAAACATTTCATGTGAAGTGTTAATTCTGGAATGATTTTCATTATCTAGCTTCAGTTTGCGTATTGTCGTATTTTCACGTGCCGTCGCGGGACAGACATTCTACCAAAAATTTTGCGTGGCGTTTGATGAAATATTTTCATCAAATTATGGCGAGCATTCTTTTTAACATTTAATTCGGACATTTATAATTGCATCAGCGCATTAGACTCTGAACTGCTCTGTTAGTTAGGTTGTAGGGATACTTGTGTTTTTTGTCAGTGAATTTCAGAATATACTCAACTATTTTGGAAAACCGTTTTTGATTAGAAATCCCGGACAATCTCCTAATTCCTCAGAGCTATAAGCTGCAGCTATAATGGTATCTCAATTGAAGTGGGCACTAGGATCTCTAAATACTGGCTCCATGTTTTATTAAATCACTTTCTGGGTGCCAAGAAGTAAATAGAGAGCCAGTGTTGAGAACGGCGAAAGACAGCATTAACAACATTCTAAAAGCCAGAAACTGATTCAACACGCAAGCATATATCCAGCAATTAATTAAATTATTGTTACAAACTCATCCGCCGCCCCACAATGCGACGAGGATTCTCCTGCCAGAGACATCACGTACACTACGCATGCATTCAGAAGTCGACTTAAAATGTGTTAAAAAATGTTCAAAAACCAACTGGGAAGCGTTTCAAAATCATATGAATAATCGATAGACAAACGTGCGCTGGATGCTAGGTGCTTTGCGAAACAAGTTTTTTTTCCTCAAGAATATGAATTTGTCGCCAACTTTTCCCAGTATCATCTAGCTGCTTGCTGCGACTGCTTGCACAGCCACCAGCCACATTCCTGTAGCCAGAAGCGGGAGAATCTACTACTCAAACGTGACTCAACTGCGCATGCGCATGAGCCCGCGCGTAACTGCTATAACAAATCGAATGTAAACAGTTGCGACTTGAAGCTCATTGGAGGCAATTTGTTGTTATAAAACACTGCATAGTCTTCCTAAAGCCTTTGACACATTTTCAATTGGCAGACGCTTGCATGAGCACTGTGTCGTTGTTTTATATGGTGCATTTCCTTTGCAATTTAAGTTATTTTCGTCTTTTTCTCTCGTTTATGTTTTATTGCTAAGTATTATTCTGCAGTAGCGGGATATAGTAACATCCTTTGTCAGAGTATCGGTTCTTTCCAGTCAAAATTACAAAAATTTAACTGAAAACTCATACAATGAAAAATTCCCGGAATTCTAAAAATATCCCGGGTTTTTCCCGGATCTCCCGGTTGTCCTGGGTGGTATACACCCTGAACAAGATAAAATTCTGCCTTCACTCTTTCTTTCAGTTTTTCCATTCGTTGTACATCCATTCCCTTAGGCAGTGCGAAACGGTCACCAAACCAAACAGATAACCTTCATTAAGTGCTTCCAGAAGTGATTTACCGTTTCCTTCCTCCAGTCCTGAAACTGGCCTAGCATTCAGATATCGACAAGGCTGTTTCCCAGTTCTGCGTTATACAATGCACAGTCACTGGCAAAGGAAACTACTCAAGAGTACGTCTCTCTCTTTCCTACAGCTTATTCCGTCGTTTAGAGCACATTTGTTTCGTGGTTTGGCAAATTTATTTTGATTTTGTGGCCAGATCCCCTACCTGTCGCCAGAATCAACAGTTGAACTTAAGGGAGGAATGTGTTTGTGCCTTGTGTGAGTGAGTCATGCAAACTTCCTTCTGATTGTTATTATATTTTAATTGTTTCTGTACCGTATTTTCGAGTTGGAGTTTGAGGTCCAGCTACGCTTTTGCTAAACGATTGCGGAAAACAAAAACGACGCTCAGATGTACCGGCCAACGGTCCGCCGAGTGGAGTGGTCCTTGTACGGCTCCCCTCCCTCACACGCTAGCGCTCTGAGCGTTAAGCTACACCAGTAACTGTACCTAGGAGTAGTCTAGGACCCAAATACCAATCATCACACTCTGAATCGTAAGCCAATTGAAGAATAAGAAGAATCAAAATAGCACTACACAAGGGGAAGGCACTAAGTTCCAAACTATAATGTTACGTACATAAGCTTTGGTTCGTTTTCAGGTACGTGTCTGCAGTGCTGGTAAGCATAGCAGGCAACTACAGGCGCCAGACGAAAGCGACTTGTAGGATCAGGTTGGACATGTTACGTCTACAGAATCTGTAACTTTAATGATGTCTTCGTCTTCAGTTCGGCCTAGTACTGCAACCAGAGAATTTTGTGACGGAGCGCGGCCTGGTATACTCACTGTCGACAGCCAGCGCCACCTCTCCCCTGGCGACGTCCCCCTGGGAGCCCCTCACTGTGCAGACGTAGACGCCCGCGTCGGCGGCCGGGTCGACGCGCAGGATGTGGAGGGCGGCGCCACCGTCGCGCAGCTCGCGCCGCAAGTCACTTGTCAGGGGGACTCCCCGGCGCTCCCAGGAGACGCCGCTGATTGGGTATCCGGCGTACGGGCAGCGCAGCGTCACCTGCCCAGACTCCACGGCGCGCACCGGGCCCGGCAGCGGGCGCACGTACGGTGGTCCTACAGGCGAAGAGGAAAGATGTTTCACGACTTTCATGCGGAAATAGGGTACCGGTTATTACATAAACATTTTCTTCTCACAACGTCAGGTCACAGTATCAATATAGAACACTCACATCACCATGCTGTATTCTCTTTTATAACGTTCACAAAAGACAAACAAATTTTCTTCTAGTAGTTGTCTCCACAAACAGGCACACACTCGGGGATTCCATGCTAACATTGCAGTCTAACGAAAATATCCACAGACTGTGAATAGCAATTTCTTACTTTCGACAGTAATCGAACAGTAGGAAGACTCATTGTCAGACTTTCTCCATGAATTAAACCAGGGGTCTCCAAACGTTTTAGTCTGCGGGCCACATTAACTCCTCCACGAAGTCATAAGGGCCAAGATCTACCTAGTGGGATTAAAACACCCTAGCACTCCACGATCACCGTAATGTAAGGCTAAAGGAAAGATCATTGTTAGCAACACTATTACTGTAAGACGTAACAGAGGTAGAGTATGTCAACGCATTGTTATTTCAAGCGGCGCAACAATAAGCTTAGTTATGTAGTCTTGTAGAGAGTAGCAGAGCCAATGTCGCGGTGTATTGGTCGCGATAGGCCTCGAAACTCAATTGTTGGCAGTATAGGTACCACCTCAAATATTTGGTGGGCCGGATACCGGGGATGTCCGGCCAGATAACGCGGGCAGGTTTGCCGGTTTCGGCCCGCGGGCCGTAGTTTGGAGACCCCTGAATTAAACTTAACGGCCCTCAACTGTAGAGACACTAAACTACACGACGATGACAGTATCAGCTTCGACTGTCTCGCCGTATACGTACATTTTATTTCCAAACGTGGAAATTCGTCAAACACATGCGCTATTTTAGTTATCAATTGTATTAGACTGGAAAAAGCAACTTGGAGAACACTGTGGAGACACCAGTGGTTTCCAGCGAGCTTAATAACGTTGAAATATAAATACTAAAAGTACTTCTGTTCTTGGTAGACAACTGGATAAACAAAGCAATTTTCAAACATCTGTGAGAAATTAATTAAATACCCGATTACGAACCGAACAAAATGTCTAAACAGTGATCTACCATGGACGCTGTTTTTGCATGCCTCATTAACGAGCTCAAATTTGTGTTTCTAATTTGTTTGTTCTTCATATCGTGCTTATTCATATAACTACATTTCCGCTTATGCGTAATCAGAGCAAATACACACAGCTACAGGAACAGTAAAACATCTGGAGACGTTTATATGTCAACCATATCTTGGCACTTACAAACACAACAGTGCCTTGAAACACTGGTGTTCCGTTTTCCAACATTGTACTGCAAGAAATCGTTTAAAATGGCGCGTTTTTGATAGATTTTTGATGCACCGGTGCCTTGAAACACCACAAAAAGATTATACACGGCTCAAGCTTCGGAATAATCGTCCATTTGATTATGACATTTCTTCTGTTTGCCATGTGATGTAGAAAGCGTTCTTACACAGCGTTGGTTCGTATTTCACAGCACAGTGAGAAAATCGGATGTGACTCAGTCTCTTTTTCATTTTCATAAATGCACCGCAACTTGGAATTCCACCATATGACGTCACACAACTCGAGCTCCTCACACTCTACGCATGAGGAAGTCTTAAGCCTACCCAACAATTCTGTACAACTGTGAACCAATAAAAATTAATTACGTAATTGCACTATTTGAAAGAAAGCAGTGAACTTAATTTTCCATCTGAACTCCGGTAACAATCAATTACTTAGTTCTGGAAATAATTAATGTTTTAAAGAATGTTAAGGTGATATAAATTACTGTTAGAATGTTGAAATTTCCCTCTGAGTTATATGGCTGAGATGGGAACTCTAGAGTAACCCACTTTTAGAAAAATTTTGTAAACACCACAGCCGCTCCTAGTAGCAGATAAGACAGTTCAACTAATGAACTTGCACGCATGACATTTTGTGCTGCTCTTACTACTCACACACAATGAAAACAGTATACAGCACTACCCTACAGTCTTAGCTGCTCAAAAGGTGTGTTAATTCTCCATCTCTTACCCACAAACAGATCTACACTAGGTGTCGATAGTTGTAATCATTCACTTGTTAACCATGTTTTGGTTAATCTCTAAGCCGCATATCGCTTACGCGTTTCACTAAAAGTCTTGGAGCATTCATTAATAGTTAGGCATGTACACTTTAGATTTATTTCAATTGCAAGTGTCACACTGAATTTCTTAGACACGTCACTTGATATACTGAATTAAAAATATGCCGACGTGATAGCAGTAAGTATCATAAATAATAAGATATTAGAAATCAGAATTTGCCACATTTTCTACTTTCCCATAAAGATGTACAAGATTGCATTATTTAGGTTAATTATGGTTCAGGAAAGCTGTGTTTTCCATTTATTCTTTCTCCACAATGACTTCAGATAACATGTTTCTTCTTCGTTGAGTGTCTTTTCAATCCACTGCCTACCTATGAAGTCTCAACGAAACTACCGCTGTCATCGTACAGAAGCTATGGAATTTAATTAGGGACCAGTGCAGCCAAACACTTGCGAGGTGTATGAGAGATTGCCCGCCACTTACCGTAGATGTTGAGCCTGGCTTCGTAATGGACGGAGCCCATTGCATTGGCAGCACTGCAGCTATACAGGCCGCCATCTTGCACACGAACGGAGGAGATGTTCACGTGACTGATGACGTCGCCAGCTTGGTCCACGTACTGACCAATTGTGTACCTGTAAACAGATATCTGTGAAACATTGGTGTTCAGTGGTTAACATCGCTTATAGCCAGTCAATAATATAATTTCTCCACAGGTAATAAAATGAGCTATCTAATGGACTGACCTAGCGCAATATCGTCTACGTCACAAATATTTAATTAATGAAAAAAATATTTTAATGATGATGATGTTTAGTTTGTGGGAGGCTCAACTGCGCGGTGGTCAGCGCCTGTACAAAGTCCCAGTTCTTACACAAGCCAATCTAGCCATTGTCATGAATGATGATGAGGACACAAAAACCCAGGCCCCGGGCAGAGAAAATTCCCAACCGGCCGGGAATCGAACCCAGGACCCTGTGATCGAGAGACAGCAACGCTAGCTACTAGACCACGAGCTGCGGTCAAATATCTTAATGTGGTAATAGTAATAACAGTGGTAGTAGTAGTAGTTTTACTCGTATTTATCCGTCACTCTCTCTTGCTAGGTTGTTTGACATGTCTTGCTATTACAAGTTACGAACAATAAAATTAAATTAATTCACATGTACAGATATTTAAGACTTACAGATCTAGAATGAGAAGGATGGGACAGGTAGTCGGCCGTGGTCTTATAGTAGGAACGATCTCGGCATTTGCCTAACATAATTTAGGGAAAGCACGGAGAACCTTAATCAGGATTGCTGGATGAAGACTGGCAGCTCCACCCTCCCGAATATAAGGGCACTCTGAAATAGTGCTACCTCAGTTGTTTTACCCCCAGCGTACAACAATGCTCTACAAATAAGTTGTATAATAATAATCAAAGGCTAATGCTATGTTTTTCATTCATTTCTCACCGCCAGTCAGCCCACACACTACACACACTTTGTTTCATAACACTACACATACTATCAGTTGATGTCAGGTCCATTTTGTGCAGCGCATCTTCCCATCTGATAACGTGAAAAACTGACTCAGCATTACTATGTAACCAGTGAGCTGTTTACAATGTGAAAATGCCATTGCATTTGTTTGTTGCTGTTGAGCAGCTATTCTGTTCTGCAAATGAGCTCAGTATATTACTAAAGTAACGGACACAAAAAATTGGACTTGGCTGGGGGGGTTAAGGCTGTAAACTGGACACTGACATAGGCTGGCGTTTTTATCTTTCGAGAGCAGCATGCTTTCGGTCGCACCATCTGAGTGTGTCGTAGGATCCAAGTGAAACTTTAAATTTATCAGAATTAAATAACTAAATTGACATAGCTTGAGCTACAGTTCTTCCTTTCGTTTGTTTGCTGTCTCATTATCAGTTAAGTTTATGAATGTACGTCCATTGTCACTGCTACGAATTTCACATTTCACGATGATTTGCAATAGTGGTGATGTTAATTATCATTCAGTTGATGTCTCAGAAGCCGTACTACCTGATCGAGTTCTTTCTTTCACATCAGGCGTGGCTCGTACTTAAAGGCTCTGAGACAGAGCCGCCCGAAAATCTATATTGAAATACATTTATCAGTTAAGGATTATACAATTAAAATATCAGAAGTATTTCCAATATTTCGCACATGGATTTAAATACTTACAATGTTTCTCGAACGGCTGCACCTTGAAATACCGGATACCTCCAGTTAGCAGAGGCCTGAAGGCGTGGCTTCTACGGAGTACAGCTCTTATGGGCCTCCCAAGGATCAGTTCGTTTAGCACGGGGCTGTCCTACAACCTCCAGACGATTATCAGATTTCGGTGCTTAGAAGGAAAGGGTATCAACAGGGTGGCTGAACCCTCGCTATCGAGGCCCTGGCTCTGTACGTCTCTATTAGGAATTGACGCGTCGCTAATCGATGTGCAATAGTAATGAGTATAGCTTTTTGTTTCTGTCAGTGGCAGTTCTATCCACCGTAGGAAAGACAATCTCTGTTTACGCATTTCTTGCTAGACAGCTTTACAATATCGTAATATACGTGACATCACCTAGCGCGGATTTCAAAACGATTACAGGGAACGAGCGCACCAGAAACGGCCAGTTACCTTTTGTTGTTCAGAGTTTCCTTGCTTGCTGACAGCGTTTGCTTTATTAGCAGGTTTCTTTTTATGAATGTGTTGTGCCTGAGTTCTTGTGTGTTTTATTTTGCTGTTAATAACACTAGCATACCGCGAGTCTGGAACCGACAGAATATGAGTACAGTGTGCAGTTTATTAGGCAAAAATTTGGATCGTGAGCTTATGGTGAAAGGGAAGGAACTTGGTGCTCCTAGAACCGATCTAAACATAAATCAAGAACAAAAACAGTGCAAGTCGAGGCGGGCGTAAGTACATACACTCCTGGAAATGGAAAAAAGAACACATTGACACCGGTGTGTCAGACCCACCATACTTGCTCCGGACACTGCGAGAGGGCTGTACAAGCAATGATCACACGCACGGCACAGCGGACACACCAGGAACCGCGGTGTTGGCCGTCGAATGGCGCTAGCTGCGCAGCATTTGTGCACCGCCGCCGTCAGTGTCAGCCAGTTTGCCGTGGCATACGGAGCTCCATCGCAGTCTTCAACACTGGTAGCATGCCGCGACAGCGTGGACGTGAACCGTATGTGCAGTTGACGGACTTTGAGCGAGGGCGTATAGTGGGCATGCGGGAGGCCGGGTGGACGTACCGCCGAATTGCTCAACACGTGGGGCGTGAGGTCTCCACAGTACATCGATGTTGTCGCCAGTGGTCGGCGGAAGGTGCACGTGCCCGTCGACCTGGGACCGGACCGCAGCGACGCACGGATGCACGCCAAGACCGTAGGATCCTACGCAGTGCCGTAGGAGACCGCACCGCCACTTCCCAGCAAATTAGGAACACTGTTGCTCCTGGCGTATCGGCGAGGACCATTCGCAACCGTCTCCATGAAGCTGGGCTACGGTCCCGCACACCGTTAGGCCGTCTTCCGCTCACGCCCCAACATCGTGCAGCCCGCCTCCAGTGGTATCGCGACAGGTGTGAATGGAGGGACGAATGGAGACGTGTCGTCTTCAGCGATGAGAGTCGCTTCTGCCTTGGTGCCAATGATGGTCGTATGCGTGTTTGGCGCCGTGCAGGTGAGCGCCACAATCAGGACTGCATACGACCGAGGCACACAGGGCCAACACCCGGCATCATGGTGTGGGGAGCGATCTCCTACACTGGCCGTACACCACTGGTGATCGTCGAGGGGACACTGAATAGTGCACGGTACATCCAAACCGTCATCGAACCCATCGTTCTACCATTCCTAGACCGGCAAGGGAACTTGCTGTTCCAACAGGACAATGCACGTCCGCATGTATCCCGTGCCACCCAACGTGCTCTAGAAGGTGTAAGTCAACCACCCTGGCCAGCAAGACCTCCGGATCTGTCCCCCATTGAGCATGTTTGGGACTGGATGAAGCGTCGTCTCACGCGGTCTGCACGTCCAGCACGAACGCTGGTCCAACTGAGGCGCCAGGTGGAAATGGCATGGCAAGTCGTTCCACACGACTACATCCAGCATCTCTACGATCGTCTCCATGGGAGAATAGCAGCCTGCATTGCTGCGAAAGGTGGATGTACACTGTACTAGTGCCGACATTGTGCATGCTCTGTTGCCTGTGTCTATGTGCCTGTGGTTCTGTCAGTGTGATCATGTGATGTATCTGACCCCAGGAATGTGTCAATAAAGTTTCCCCTTCCTGGGACAATGAATTCACGGTGTTCTTATTTCAATTTCCAGGAGTGTAATATCAACGGAGCGGTGTACCAGTGCGGAAAAATGTTTTAACTATCGACGTCAAATTTCCCGACACCTTAGCACAACAAACCATGCTGAAAATGACGCGTTTTGTAGAGATTCCTAATGCAGTGCATCACTTATACTGCATATTTTCGTAAAACGCAAGTGTAAATACGAAAAGGAACAGCACGGGGACTATTCGGTTTGCTTCAGTCGGCTACTAGGTATAAAGGACCCGTAATGTCTCGGAACATGAATATTTCGTCGTGCAAACTCGTAAACGCTGCGGATTGAACAGTATCGCCTGTATGGTCTACGGGCCATACACGGAAAACATTAAACCTCTCTAGTTCGGAATTTAGAACACAAAGAAGACATTACGCATCCAGCGAAGTTAACGTACACCTCCTTAAAGATCTGTGCAAAACGCGTCATATTTAATTCGCTGTGTTGTCATGATGTGCGGCTTCCTGCAGATATTACCTAGGATGATGATGTTCATGTTGTTTAGTAGTTGATTACGGAAAGGAAGGGAGGTACAGCCTGTACACTTTTCTGAGAGCTTTGGCACCATAGTTCCTTCTGAATACTGTAACGACGTGCCGCCCCTTGTTCAGATGTATGCTGGACCAAGTTCCAATGGTACGTTAATATTCATAACTGTTTACTGTGCTCTACTGCAGAGATAAACGTTAAGAAGAAGCATGTCTTTTTAACTTGCTTCTACGATCGTTCTGCACGACAATACGGTGTACCATGAGGAAATAATTTCCAGAGGAGTGAAGCCTCGCTCGTCATTGTTAGTAAAGTCCACTCTCAGGGTGGTCGGACCACAAAAATGTTAAGGAAAAGCTGCGTTTGGAGCACAACTCTGCATAACGTGTAGAATGACAGATTAGATGTCTCTGAAATGATTTGCTGCAGGAGACTGTGTAAGTAGGCTATTTATGTTTTCTCTATGTAAGTAGGCTGTTTATGTTTTCTTATTGGCAACGTTACGTAGCGCTCAATATGAAAATCACTGGCTGTGCTGTGTGCAGTCTGTGGCTAGTTTGCATTGTTGTCTGCCATTGTAGTGTTGGGCAGCGGCAGCTGGATGTGAACAGCGCGTAGCGTTGCGCAGTTGGAGGTGAGCCGCCAGCAGTGGTGGATGTGGGGAGAGAGATGGCGGAGTTTTGAAATTTGTCATGAACTGCTATATTTATATATGATGATATCAAGGTAAATACATTGTTTGTTCTCTATTAATATCTTTCATTTGCTAACTATCCCTATCAGTAGTTAGTGCCTTCCATAGTTTGAATCTTCTATTTAGCTGGCAGTAGTGGCGCTCGCTGTATTGCAGTAGCTTGAGCAGCGAAGATTTTTGTGAGGTAAGTGATTTGTGAAAGGTATAGTTTAATGTTAGTGAGGGCCATTCTTTTGTAGGGAATTTTGAAAGTCAGATTGCGTTGCGCTAAAAATATTGTGTGTCAGGTTAAGCACAGTCGTGTATAATTGTTCAAAGGGGAAGTTTCATATGTCGACCCTTAGCCGAGGATACCTCACTGGAATCTTCTGATTTTTTCTTGTAGTTTGTGTAATTAGTGTAGATTTTGTTTATTGCTAGCGCGTAATTATAGAGAGAATTTCCTTTGTAGTTGTAGTTTTTCATTGTTGTACAGTAAAACAGTTGTGGCATGCATGTAGATTTGCAGCAAGTTTTTCGCAGCTGCGCTTGCAATTAACTAGATATTATTTTCAGTGCTATGTTAATGTGTTCTCTTATTTTTGCTCTTCAAATGGTGCTTTTCTGTGTTGTCGTGTGAAATATTGTGACAATAATGGCGTGTGAAAAACGTAATACTAGGCTCCAAAGTAAACTGAGAAATGACAGTGAAGACGAAAGCAGTGTGATAGCGCCGCAGAGTAATGAATTAAGACATTCAAAGTAGTAATTTGGTAACTGTGCATAGGGAAATGGAGGAGGCGGCAAACAATGGCGTGGACAGTGAAACAATTAGTGAAGAGGGACGCATTATCGATCGATCGGTCGGCAACAGCTTGCCTCAGGAATCGGGAATGACAGGACACAATTTTGCAAATACTGTAGACTCAGATTTTGGGTTCTCACCGTTTTCTCAAATGAGTCAAGTCACATTTTCTGCTTGTCAAAATGTGAATGTTGCCGGTGCAACTTCACTGCCGAAAAGCACTGAGGAACATGTTTCAGACACCAGTGCATTGTTATTACAATTAATGCAACAAATGGGACAAAAGCATGAAAAGTTAGACACAATGGAACAACACCAGAGACAAACACAGCAACAGTTAGACACAGTGGAACAAAATCTCAAAAAGTTAGACACAGTGGAACAAAATCTCAAAAAGTTAGACACTACACTTGAACAAACACGTGAAGATTTAACCACTGAGTTACATAACATCGAATCGAAATGTCAAAAGGTCTGTAATGACGTAAAAACACAAATTTGTGAGCATTTCCAACCTATTTTTTCGCGTCATGAAAATGTATTACAGAATCCGACGTATACCACATGATAATTGCGTTGAAGTTGAAACTCTGCGTACTAGGAAGAGTAAAGGTTTACACCACATTTCACATGTAAAACCGTTTATTGAAAGATAATCTGCTTTTTAACTTTGTCTTTGTCATATAACTTTTCACTTTACATTACTAGTATGCTGTGTCAGACTTAAGAAACTGTCAACATACAACTATGTTTGAAGTTAAATATCCAGTCTAGAACCTAGGGAACATTTTTAAACAGAAATTACGAATGCATTGTTGTAGTGAACAGACGACACAGTGTTGTATTTGTACATTCTTGCTTGTTAGTTGCACGATTACGTAACGACTATAAGGCTCACATACTTAGAACATTTACCAGTACTGCTAATGAGATTTTAATGCAACATTTTGGTTTACTTGAAAATACATTCTGGGTTTAAAGTACTTTCTGTGAGATACCAAACGACACAGTGGTTAGTTTATGTGACAACTACACGGTTTTATCACGACGCTACTAATGAGTGAAAATTTACAATGTTGCTTTTGCAGTGTTTCTGTTTTATATCTGCACAGTTTTTCTGTTTTATTCTGGAAAGTAAAACATGTTTTAGTAGTAACTTTTGTAGTATAGCTACAATGAGGCAGGGTTTTCTGTAGCACAACAATACGTTACAGCACAGTATGGTTCAAATGGCTCTGAGCACTATGGGACTCAACTGCTGAGGTCATAAGTCCCCTAGAACTTAGAACTAGTTAAACCTAACTAACCTAAGGACATCACAAACATCCATGCCCGAGGCAGGATTCGAACCTGCGACCGTAGCGGTCTTGCGGTTCCAGACTGCAGCGCCTTTAACCGCACGGCCACTTCGGCCGGCTCAGTACGTTCTTCACCACAACAATAAGCGTAATAACTAAGATATCTATACGCAAAGCATTTCACTTTTGTTTATCATGAGGTAAGTACATTGACTTCTGCAGAACTTAGCTTTCGGAGGACGATAACTACGACACTTCCACAGAGATTATGTTGCAACAAGACGCTTATTTAGCTCTACAGTACACGTATTTGAGTGATTAATTTTGTACTTAAAACATTTATTTTTAAAGATTTTTTGAATTACAAAGAAAGTTTTCCGTGATACATTTCATTCCATTGCTGTAATCTGTAACACCTGAGGGTATAATTACAATAATCCTCAGGGGGGTACAAGCTTACTTTGTGTACCATGTGTGTGGCAACCACAAGGAACCCTAGCTAATATGGTATTTGCTTATACAACTTTACACATCGGTACCATATTTCTCTAACACACAAATTACACAGCTATCTGATCATTTAACTGAGAGATAAACATTTTTTTACTACATCAGTGACACATGTTTACGCAATACACAGTTGGGTAACTTCACACTTATGAAACTGTATTTTGTCTGTACTTTGTAAACTGTTCATATTTTTTCGGAATCATTGTGATACTATGAGAGCTTTGAATGATGTATTTGGTAAGGGAGCATGATTTTAAAGTACGTTTGAGGTAGATGACACTATTGAAATGAGCAGAGAATTTTCTTTAGGTTTTGAAATTATTGGAGGAAGCTACGACGATTTTGAGATTTGACTGAGGTGTTATGATGTTATTATTACGACGACGATGTGTACTATGCTGTTGAGATATGTTTATGATCAATAAGATGTTGCTACCGTATATGAGGAATAAGAAGTATGTTGGAAACCAAGAATCGTACTTTAAGAGTTATGAAATGTGCGTAAATGCGTGACTGTATCACAATGCTGACGAATATTTTATTTGGACACTTATATTTATAGGATTTTCTTTCTACAGATTTGCAACGCTAATTCTTGACCTGTGAAATATTTTTATGTGAGACTGTCACTGTAGCGGAAACTGCTGTCGTAAATATTTCCGTAAGAAAGTTAAGTGACCACCTGCACGTAATGCGTCGTGGGCACCCAGCTGTGTCGGACGCCTGGAGAGAGGGCCATTGGCGCATGCCTTTCAGAGCACAGGAAGGAAAAAAAAAAGGGAGGCCATTATCCTGGCCATTGTCATTCCTTTAGAGAAAGCATCGCAAATCCGACACGCTAATTACTTGGAAACATATCGTACTTTCTGATATTTACTGAAATGCCTAATGAAATGACAAGAAATAGTTTGTCTACACACCTGACTGTGACTACTGTCTTTCTAGATGAGAGATTTTTTTACTACTTATGAAATGCCACATGACTATTGAACGATGTTCTTACGCTTTGCTTTGTACATAGTTGCTTATTTCATTTGATATCTAGTTTCTAGCTGCACTGCAGCATTAGTTAAAATAAAATTTTATAGATGTACTAATATAAATATTTTCTGTCTACAGATCGAGTATATAATAATTTTTTTCAAAAAAATGAGGGAGCACAAAGCGACATTTACCTTCACAGGAACTGCATTCATAATTTTCTTTTCAAGTACTTGGTAATTTCTTTTGTAGAATAAATTGTGATGCATCACTCTAGTGTTAAGATGTGACATAGGTATTAGACATGGCCATTTTTAGTGTAATATTTTTTTCTGCTTGAGCTATGTCATGTTTTGATATAAGTTATTACATTTGCTGCTGCTAGCTTTGCCAATCTGTATTTTTTGTCATTGCTGCTTGTGTTAATTGTTTTGTGCTGCTGCATTGCCTCGTCCCTTAGTTTAGCATCTGAGCTCAGTAGATTTAAGTTAGCTTAAGATGGGGTAGGCTATATGAGAGAACGAGATGTGATGAATTGGAAGAAATGCATTGAGAAGCTATAAGAAAATGATTTGGCCAAAAAAAAGTATTTTGAAAGAGGATATGAGCAAAAAAGTAGGGTTTAGGGACAACAGGTTTACGTAGGATTTTCTTGGAAATAAATAATGAGGTAAGAAATATGTGAACATATAAATACAGAAAGCATGCTTTGATAGGATTTTTTTGGTGGAAACAAATTTTGAAATAAGACGAAAGATCTATGGAATGAAGTTTTAGGTTGGACTGCAGTACCAAATGTTACACTGAAAACAAACCCTGCCCTTTCCTCTTGTGTTATTCTGCTATGTGTTTGTGTACTCTTGTATATTTGTGTTTTTCCTGTCTTTATGTGTTTAGCGGATATGAGTTACATTGTAGAATTTTTCTGATACTATGTTATTTACTTTGTAAAGATGTTAGACATTATTAATTCTGTTCTGTTTAATGCTCATGTGTGAAGTTGATGTTTCAAAAGTTATTGTGATCTTTTATGTATGTACTCATGTCATAATTCCACTGATGTATATGTTTATTTCTATTCCGTTGTAAAGCCGGTACTACAAATGTTATCTGTATTGTTATGTTTTTAATGATGTATTTTGTACCTTTGTTATTGTATTCTTATGTTATAAAATTGTAATTGTCACCAGTTCATGATATTATTAACTTGTTAGTTACATTTCACTGCACACGTTTCTGTTGGTCATAGTATATGGACAATATGTGAGAAGTTGGGACTGTTAGTGTTTGCACGTGTGTTAATAACTCAGCAAGGGACTGGATAACAGCATTGCTGGTTCTAAGGACAATTTCAAAAACTTTGTGAGTGCACAAGTGGTGGTTTATGGACTTGCTATATTATCCGCAAGACTCTTCGATGGTGATTGTGCACCTGCACAGTCACAACACATGGCTGCTGGCCATCTCTATAAGGACTACAGTGGGTCTGCATCTTTGATGGCCCACCAATACCATTATTTCTACAAGGACTACAGTGGGTCTACATCTTTGATGATCCATCAATACCATTATTTCTACAAGGACTGCAGTGGGTCTGCACCTCTGGTGGCCCACCAATACCGTAATCTCTACCAGGACTAAAGTGGGTCTGCTCTGTGATGACCTACCTACCAATACTCGTCAAAATTTCGACTGACTCTGCTGTGGGTTTGCTCTGTTGTGGCCCATTACCTGTATGCATGTCAAGAGTCAGCACTGTCGTTCCGTTGGAAGGACAACACTACTTCTTCAAGATTGCATGGAAATCCACTACTTCTGTGTGCGTTTTCCTTTACTGCTCAGACTTTGAGAAAAACACTGCAATTTTACTGTGACGAATGATGAGGACTGTCTTTATGGACTGTGAGAAAATTTTAGCTTTTGACCAACATTGTATCAATAAGTGTGTGCATTTGATTTCTTTGTTATTGTAATTATGAAAAATTTTATCAAATCATTATTGGCCACTGCCCAAAAAAAAAATTTGTAAAATTTTTTGTGGGGAGCATGGGGGCTATGTAAGTAGGCTGTTTATGTTTTCTCTATGTAAGTAGGCTGTTTATGTTTTCTTATTGGCAACGTTACGTAGCGATCAATATGAAAATCACTAGCTGTGCTGTGTGCAGTCTGTGGCTAGTTTGCATTGTTGTCTGCCATTGTAGTGTTGGGCAGCGGCAGCTGGATGTGAACAGCGCGTAGCGTTGCGCAGTTGGAGGTGAGCCGCCAGCAGTGGTGGATGTGGGGAGAGAGATGGCGGAGTTTTGAAATTTGTCATGAACTGCTATATTTATATATGATGATATCAAGGTAAATACATTGTTTGTTCTCTATTAATATCTTTCATTTGCTAACTATCCCTATCAGTAGTTAGTGCCTTCCATAGTTTGAATGTTCTATTTATCTGGCAGTAGTGGCGCTCGCTGTATTGCAGTAGCTTGAGCAGCGAAGATTTTTGTGAGGTAAGTGATTTGTGAAAGGTATAGTTTAATGTTAGTGAGGGCCGTTCTTTTGTAGGGAATTTTGAAAGTCAGATTGCGTTGCGCTAGAAATATTGTGTGTCAGGTTAAGCACAGTCGTGTATAATTGTTAAAAGGGGAAGTTTCAACTGTTGCAGGTATTATGGATTGATCGACTGACACCCACATACAACACACCGCTATTCACCTGACAGAAACACACACACACACACACACACACACACACACACACACACACACACACACACACACACAGTGCTTTCATTTGTTGGTACTGTGACCTTCTGGGGGTTGTTTCTGAAGTGTGGACTTCATAAGACATTATTTTAACTCTTTTCTGAGCATTTTAAACAAGTGAATACAACATTTGCACTAGTAAAGAATATAGTTCAATCTCGCATCTTAAAATCTGCAGTTCTGACTTCTTTTCGTCAGAGGTGCCGATATGGGGTATCGGCCCGTACCCTCAGAAAACAAGCACAATGTTTAAGTCATGAAGGGATTATAGCTGTCAATAGCTTATTTATTATTTTCTCCTTTCTTATGTTTCATAATCTGGCAGAGTAACGATAGGAGAATGACCATGGAAAAATTCAGCTCTGTTCAATAAACCAAAATGGAAACTAATGATAAATAAAAAGTTATTGAGAGCTGTAACCTCTTTCTGCCTTTTGGCCCACCGTGGATTGGCTGAACAGGTTAAGATAGCGAAACGACGGTTTTTTGGGGGAGTGATAATACGCACAGGAGTATGTGATTTGTTAGTAATTTTAGCTCTGGTATGAACTGGGATACTGTAGCGTGACGGATTTTTTAAAAGAAATGGTACACTTTTTTTTTGAAAATGTTTGAAAGCAACAGTACAGTAGCGTTTATAAATGTCGGGGGGGAAATTTTAACAAAAATTATCCAACAAATGTGCCAAAATTTAAAGGTAAGACGTCCGGAATCAGCTACCGTAGTGTAAACACTGCAAACTGGTGCTCTCATGCCAGGATGCGTCACTGTGTTATGCGTTTCGACTTTTTACGTGTTTCCACGGAAGGCTATCAACTAAACAAGAGTATGTACATACATCTGAAACAATTTTCTTAAGCCTTTTCTTATATGCTACAAGTTACCATACAGTTCTAGTTACAAAAATTATCGCTCGTAGTTTTTCTATTTGTCGCGTAAAGTAGGGCTAAGAGGAATCGTATGAGTGCAGGCCTACGTACTCTCAGCACATTGCAAAGCAGCCTGGCATGTGGGGAATAGTCTGCACTGCAATAGGCGATTCCGAATAACTTGACTTTCACATTTGTCGATAATTTTGGCGAAAGGTTTGAACGCCAACATTAACGAGCGCAACTGCTCTGTACTGTTATCTGCAATAGATTTAAAATGCCGTTAAAAACAAGTTCATCTTTCTGTTTCAAAATCCATTCTTGCTTCGGTATTTCGATTGATAGAAAAGGGAAAAAGTATTAAATACAGAAAAAAATTACTTCCTCCTCTGCGTACTATGGCGCCAAAAAACTCGTTTTGATATATTTATGAAACAGTTCATGAAACATGAGGAATGTTACGTCTTGCTCGATTCACCATACACACAGTGCGTAACGAATATAAGTGCAAATATTTTTAATATGTGGTACCTTAAGTTTGCACACGTCAGTGTGTTGGTTGTTTATCCTATATATTGAACAGTCTTCCCACAAACACATCGCAGACTTAACAGGCTGACGTTTTCTTCATGGTCGTATCGGCACCCTTACTACGCCTGCCAGTATAGATTAACAGTTCGGCGTGCACACATCGACACTTCGACACATAACCTGCCTCCATGGGACTTTCTCTTGCCACATGTACTTAGAGGTACTAACCAACCTAAAAACGTACTACTCTTAGTAGCTTTAATTGCTAGTCTGCAAATTACGTAAATACTGATGTATGCCGCGCGGTCTGAGGTGCTGCAGTAATGGACTATGCTGCTGATCCCGGCGGAGGTTAGAGTCCTTCCTCGGTCATGGGTGTGTGTGTTTGTACTTAGGATAATTTAGGTTAAGTAATGTGTAGGCTTAGGGACTGATGACCTTAGCAGTTAAGTCCCTTAAGAGTTCACACACATTTGAACATTTTACTGATGCAATTGAAAGGTGGCTACACTGAGCCACAGCGCCAGAGATTGCGCCAAAGAGTTTTATTCCGCCGCCTCCACTGGCAGTGCTTGTCGACATGTGGCAGTAGTGAGTGCTTGTTGAGAAGTGGTAGGAGTCAAGTCGTTGTTGAGATGTCGTCGTGGTGAGTGCTTGTGCGGATCTTGCTGAGAGGATGTTGACGGCTGTGCTGTTTGTGGCCATGTTGTGTGCAGTTGTTTGGTGAGCTGGATGGCGGATGTTGTTCGAGTGGAGATGTTGTGGTGATCGGGGTGCTTTTCGTCGGTATATATGAGGGTGGAAAGGATTCCTTTTTTTTTCATTAAGTCTTGGACAATGCCTCATCGCGGGTTCAGTCAGCAGGGCGTCTGGCTCGTGTTCTTGTATTGGCGTGTGATTCTGGTTTTCTTGCGCAATTATGGTATTTCTATTTTTTTTTAATTGCTTCAGTATAAATGGTGTTTGGGATTTCTTGTCTTATTGAGGAGGAGCCATGCCGGATGTGTGCATTGGGTCGCACTTCCGCACACGGAGAAGTTGCACTTGTGCTTTGGTTTCGTACGTTTTGTAGTTGCTGGGGACTTGGTTGATTTGTTGTGTTAACAGAAATTTTCTTTCGTTCTTTGTTGTTGTTCTGTGTGGTCGGATTGCGTGCTGGGGCTGGTCGGGGCCAACCGTTTGCGAGACTTCGTAGTCGGACGGACGGCTGCTAAAAAAAGAAAATTAAAAAAATATTTGCATTACCGAATGATTGGGCCCCCATGCACATGGCGACCGCTGCTTCGGATCGTCCCTTGGAATTCTTCTGATTGTAAAAATAGCAGACAGTAGTATTGTTGTAGTAATTTGTAGTTTAGTAATTGTAGTCTATATTGCATGTGTAGATTTGGTAATTGTCATTCTTCTAGTGGTATTTTTTTTTTTTTTGCAGAATTTAATTTTTATTGTCTTGTCCTCGGGTTTGACAATTTAGTGCAATTATTTCAATTGTTCGTTAATCGTGTTTGAGGGAAACATTTCATGTGAATGGTATTGTTGGAGATAAAGAGTCATTGTGTGTAATTTTCGTACAGTGACGAGTTTTGTATGTTTTGTAAATGATTACGCGATCAATGAAAAAGGCAAAAATGATGAATAGTGAGAATGACGAAATTGTTAACATGGCGAACTCGCCAACACAGGAGAACAGTGTGATGAATGATGAAGTTGAAAACAATTTAATAAGTCAGGAAGATAGTCCGGAACCATTTCAAAATTTTTCTCAATCAGGAAATTCACAGAATACGAGATTAACGATAGAAGATTCTGGAATAGTATCGAACACAGATAGCTTTATGGCTATGCAGAAGGAAGTTAGTTTTACGGGAAATGTTAGGGGCGAAAAGAATTTCGAACCGGTTAATATGGAGCAGTTGATGGGTGCTATATTAAATTTGGGATCACGAATAGAAACACGGTTAGACTCACAAATAGGAACAATTAAAACTGAGATAGGAACAATTAGAACTGGTATGGGAACAATGGAAACACGGTTAGACTCACGAATAGGGACATGTTTCAAAAACATGAAAGATGAATTAAAGAAAGAAATTAGAGAAGAAGTACAACCGATTTTGAATTCTCACAATAATAGATTAATTGCAGTAGAGATTAGACAAAAGGAACAGGATAGAGAACAGGAAGAAAGAGATCGCGTAATAGTACAAAAATTTTCAGAGTTAAATTTACAACGTGCACACGATAAGGAAGAAATATTTGAGAGAATCGAGGAATCCGTACCAAATGACAGAATAAATAACCTAACACAACAATATGAACAGTTAACTACCAAATGTGTCAATACTGAAACCCGAGTCGCGATACTTACAGAAGACGTAAATAAACAGAAAGAACAAATAGGTGATTTATCGGAAAGAGTTGAGGAGATTTCAGATAAATTGACAAGTCTTAGTTTAAATGGGGACAGAGATTCAGATGATACAGCACCATTGCCATTTGCAGAAACCGAAGAGTACCAGAACATAAACAAGCATGTTGAAAATCAGAGAAAATTTAATGAACGCATCAAAAGGGACTTTGAGGCATTACGAAAGCAAGTCAAACAAATTGAAGGCGAAATCGTAGGAAAAGACAGCAGAAGAAATTTAGAATCACAGATAGCAGAGGGCTTTGAAGAAAATAATGTTTCATTTACGGGATGCAACAAGAGAGCGCCAGGCACGTGAACTTGACAATAATCGACATTCGGACTGGAACAGACACGGTAGGTCTTTGTCGCCACGAGGCGAAAACTTTGACTATAAACACTTCTTGATTGTTCGGAAATTTAAGATCTTTCGCAATTCTAAGAACGACATACATCCATGTTCATGGTTAGATCAATTGATGTACGCACTTCCACCAAATTGGCTACTAAGTCACAAACTGGAATTTATGTGCGGCTATTAAAGTCCTCAGGGGATTCACTACATTAAGTGAATATGTGCCGTAGCGTGCATGGGGGCCCAATCATTCGCTAATGCAAATATTTTTTAATTTTCTTTTTTTAGCAGCCGTCCGTCCGACTACGAAGTCTCGCAAACGGTTGGCCCCGACGAGCCCCAGCACGCAATCCGACCACACAGAACAACAACAAAGAACGAAAGAAAATTTCCGTTAACACAACAAATCAACCAAGTCCCCAGCAACTACAAAACGTACGAAACCATAGCACAAGTGCAACTGCTCCGTGCGCAGAAGTGCGACCCAATGCACACACCCGGCACGGCTCCGCCTCAATAAGACAAGAAATCCCAAACACCATTTATACTGAAGCAATCAAAAAAAAAAAAAAAAAAAAAAATAGAAATACGATAATTGCACAAGAAAACCAGAATCACACTCCAATACAACAACACGAGCCAGACGCCCTGCTGACCGAACCCGCGACGAGGCATTGTCCAAGACTTCATGAAAAAAAAAGGAATCCTTTCCACCCTCATATATACCGACGAAAAGCACCCCGATCACCACAACATCTCCACTCGAACAACATCCGCCGTCCAGCCCACCAAACAACCGCACACAACATGGCCACAAACAGCACAGCCATCAACATCCTCTCAGCAAGATCCGCACAAGCACTCACCACGACGACATCTCAACAACGACTTGACTCTTACCACTTCTCAACAAGCACTCACTACTGCCACATGTCGACAAGCACTGCCAGTGGAGGCGGCGGAATAAAACTCTTTGGCGCAATCTCTGGCGCTGTGGCTCACAATGTTGTCCAGTATATCATCGTTGGTCACCAACAGAAATATCTGCACTTATACGAGACGTGTTTTTTAAGCAAGTACCGTTTTGAAATTATAAAAAGACGAGCTAAGATATCTCAATAATTTTATTTTTATATAGTAGCTTGTACCTTAATCTACTTTTGTACATAATTTCCGTCAATATTGAGGCACTTGTCATAACACTGTACCAGTTTTTGAATACCCTCCTCATAGAAGTCTGCCGCCTGACTTGTTAACCACTGCGTCACCACTGTTTTGACTTCGTCATCGTCTTGAAGATGCTGACCGCCCAGGTGTTTCTTCAGGTGCAGGAACGGATGGTAGTCACTGGGCGCAAGATCGGGGCTGTACGGAGGATGATCTGGAGTCTCACATCAAAAAGGTGTGATGAGATCTTCTGTCTGATTCGCCACGTGCGGAAGGGCATTGTCTTGCAGCAAAACGATGCCCTTGCTCAAGTTCCACGGACTGTTGCTTTGATTCTGGTGTGACGTAGCCCACCCATGTTTTATTGCTCGTAACAATTTGGCTTAAGAAATCATCACCGTCGTTGTGGTACCGCTCAATGAAAGTCAATGCACTGTCTAAACGTTTGGTTTTGTGTACATCCGTCAACATTTTCGGTTCCAAACGTGCGCACAATATTCGGTAATTTAAGTGCTCGGTCACAATGCTGCACAAAACACTACGAGAAACATTAGGGAAGTCATCCCGCAAGGAGGAAATCGTAAAGCGTCTGTTTTCTCTCACCTTATTGTCCACTTCCTGTAACAAACTTTCATTAACGACCGAAGAACGCCCACTCCGTTGTTCATCACGCACATTTGTGCGGCCATCTTTAAATGCTCTCACGCACTTTCTTACCATTCCATCACTTATAATGTTTTCTCCGTAAACTGCACAAATCTCACGATGAATATCGATCGCTGTTAGGCCTTCAGCACTAACAGCCCGTACTTCACAGTCGGCGCGACTCACGATTCTCGGTGACGTCTTAAACACTCAGTACACAACGTAAACAAGGGAGAATTAGACTGTAATGACGTCAGTGCGTAGATTAAGGTACAGGATTTCATGTAAAAATAAAATTATTGAGATATGTTAGCACGTTTTTTTTTTAAGTTTCAAAACGGTACTTACTTAAGGGGAGAGGACGTCAAACGGACTGACTTGGAGCAGGAGAGGCACCACAGGAGATTATAATTCCCACTGTCTATACTTTTACAAAAAAATTCATAAAACTTTATCAGCATGATCAGGAAGGATTCAGAATTCACACTCATAGCAGTGGAAGTTCGAAAACATAACGAAATTTCATCAATTTTTTCACTTACTAATGGCAGTATTTGTTGCCATAGGTAGACTTTTCTTCATAAGTAAGAGAGATTCTTCGATGAATTGTGCACAGCATGCAAACCATACTTAAAGGCGTATGAAACTCTAGAATTTTCGAAATTTATTAAAAACTGTGGTAAAAATTGAGATAATTAACTATGAAATTTGTGTTTTTCCTAAACATGAAGGTTAAAAAAAAACAGTTCATTTGTTCAAATAACTTACCGGTTTGCTGCCGGGTGACGTCGTCGGACACCGCCGATATTTCGACAGGAGCACACCCTGCCATTCTCAAGGCACATGTGCAAGCAAATTTTTTCTTCCTTGCATTTGTGCCTTGAGAATGGCAGGGTGTGCTCCTGTCGAAATATCGGCGGTGTCCGACGACGTCACCCGGCAGCAAACCCGTAAATTATTTGAACATTGAAAAGTTAAGGTCTCACACAGTTCATTTCTTTTTCATAAATTAACTAAATTCTGGAGTTTCATACACCTGTGAGTATGGTATGTATGATGAGCAAAATTCATCGAAGAATCTCTCTAACTTACGAAGAAAAGTGTACCTATAGCAACAAATGCAACCATTAGTAAGTGAAAAAATGATGAAATTTCAAACGTAAAAAAATTTATTTTGTCATGTTTTCGAACTTCCACTGCAGTTGGTGTGGTGTCACCGCCAGACACCACACTTGCTAGGTGGTAGCCTTTAAATCGGCCGCGGTCCGGTAGTATACGTCGGACCCGCGTGTCGCCACTATCAGTGATGCATACCGAGCGCCGCCACACGGCAGGTCTAGACGGACGTCCTGGCAGTCGCCCCAGTTGTACAGCCGACTTTGCTAGCGATGGTTCACTGACAAATTACGCTCTCATTTTCCGAGACCATAGTTAGCATAGCCTTCAGCTACGTCATTTGCCAGAACCTAGCAAGGCGCTATTTATCTTGTGATGCATGTACCGTCAGACCGATGTTCACCAATTATGGATTAAAGTTAAGTATTCCAGAAGCTACGTACCTTTTTTGCTACTCTCTATTCCTTTAACTGTTCCAGACCTCACGCCAGCCTGCGTGAGCTTAAACGCGTGCCTTTCGGCTTCCTCTCATAGTGGCTTGGCTGTCTTGCCAAGTCACAAAAGTTAGTGTGAATCCTGAATCCTTCATGGTGATGCTGACAAAGTTTTATGAATTTATTTGTAAAAGTATAGACAATGGAAATTAAAATGTCCTGTGATGCCTCTCCTGCTCCAAGTCGGCCCGTTTGATGTCCTAC
This sequence comes from Schistocerca serialis cubense, assembly GCF_023864345.2. Taxonomy (NCBI): domain Eukaryota; kingdom Metazoa; phylum Arthropoda; class Insecta; order Orthoptera; family Acrididae; genus Schistocerca; species Schistocerca serialis. The sequence goes on along the minus strand of NC_064638.1, from coordinate 1,267,088,741 downwards.
CCCCCTTAAAAACACGCCTCGTACCTGTTACAACCCTATATACCACAAATATCTCATTAAAAGAAGTAAAATTTTTCTTACTTGCTGCCACATCATGGGTCAAACCGACGTCTAAAACACGGTTACAGTGGCCTTCTTTGGCCTTCTTCTGGTCTTGCACAGGCCTAGGAAAGGCCACTGTGACGTCGGGCGAAACGTCACTTTTCTACATCGATAGTTATTTTACAATATGATGCGGTGCAGTATCCAGGAAACTTATGTGAAATGACTCTAGCCGCAGAAGCTTAAGCTATTACGATTATATGATATGAGTACAATCTATATTATTGGTAATATTACGGAAAGCTTCACGCAAAACCGTGATAGTAAACTCTGTGTGTACATCCTTTGCAATGTGGAAGACATACCAACACAATGACGACAAATTTCGCTACCGCAGGCGCCACCCGCGTGCTCGGTGGAGCAGCCGCTCCGCCTGCCAGCGGCGCGCGCTGACTCGCGCTCACCTGTGGCCCAGCCTGGCGGCGGTGAGCGCCTGCCCGTCCAGCCTCCAGGTGAACTGCGGGGGCGGGCTGCCGGCGGACGAGCAGCGCAGCGACACGGGGGGTCCCGGGCTCAGCGCCTGCTCGATGAACGTCGACTGCAGCTCCGGCACCGTGTCTGCCGGCACAGAGGCACGCGCTGGAGTCTCGGTAAAGTAATGAAAATCAACGGATCTAAAGAGAGAAAGGGTCATGCGACGCTATAGCTGGGAGACCCAGAGGAGTAGGACGAGCCACCTAAAAGGGGCTCTCTTCCTCCGCACACAACGGCCTCTACACTCATTGTGTGTGGTCGAGTCTTAAAGGTAACTTTTGAGCGTATGTGACTGTAATAGGTCTGTCCACAACATGACACACGTTTGTGGCGTAAAATTATCAGAGAAGGGAGAAGGTGAAACTCGATGCCAGTGTGTAACCTGAGCCTCGTAAATAGCAGCAAGTGGGCCTGCCTGCGACGGACAGATCGCCATCAGTGGACAAAGTTCAAAACCATCGTACAATATGCGTTAGATGAGTATGTGCCAAGCAAGATCGTAAGAGATGGAAAAGAGCCACCGTGGTACAACAACCGAGTTAGAAAACTGCTGCGGAAGCAAAGGGAACTCCACAGCAAACATAAACACAGCCAAAGCCTTGCAGACAAACAAAAGTTACTCGAAGCGAAATGTAGTGCGAGGAGGGCAAGGCGAGAGGCGTTCAATGAATTCGAAAGTAAAGTTTTATGTACTGACTTGCAGAAAATACTAAGAAATTTTGGTCTTATGTCAAAGCGGTAGGTGGATAAAGAAAAAGTCCAGCAGCAAATCTACAGAATTTCGTTTAATTGTTCTTTGCTCTCTCTAGCAATTTAACTGTAGCGTCCCTCTTCATTGTCTAACTCACATTTCTGGAAAGTAGCGTAAAGTTTAAGGTGTTGTTTCAGAAATTTTGCACTGTTGTTTTTGTTTACGTACAGTTGCGTATAGGCCAAATTTGTGGAATCATATTTTCGTGTTCATCTGTAATTTAACTAACTTATTCTTAATAAACTATTACGTTTATCATGACTGAAAAGTGCTTGACTTGCCGTAGATTTGTTAGGTCGGGGCTTTGGTGTGACAGGTGCTGTAGTTGTTTCTATGTGGGTGACTGTAGTGGCGTGGGAGTAGGCGAAGTAAATGAGACTCTTCAGTGGTTTTGTAGGATATGGAGTAGAGATAGGAAGATACTGGAACAGGAGGGGAAAATTCCCGCCCTTCAGGCTGAGTTACACAAGGCCAGGGGAGATCTTGACGGGTTAAGGAGGGAGAAGGGTAAAGAGAGGTGGGAAGTGGCAACAGGGAACAGGAGGAACAGGCCTAGAACTAAGTCTGACAGCTTCGTGGTTAATGTGAAAAATAGATTTGACCTGTTGCTTCAATTAGACGCTCGTGAGCCTAGAGCAGTTGCAGGTGTAGACAGGGCACAACAAACTTTCAGCAGCAAACTGAAAAGTAGGAATATAGTGAAATCAGTAAAGAGAAAGGAAGTGTTATTGTTAGGTAGATCCCATGGAAGAGGTGTTGCCCAGCTTTTGCAGGATGAACTAGGATCAGAATACCAGGTCACCAATTTTTTTTAAACCTAGTACTGGTCTGGAGCAGGTGACACGGGATTTAGGATCACTTTGCAAAGATTTCACTAAGGAAGACACCGTGGTTATAGTGGGTGGGCCAGGTAATAGTACTGACACAGATTCTGGGTCCAGTAATGACTGTGACCTGCCAAAGATTGGATCAGCATCGAAGCATACTAGTGTTGAGTTTGTATCTGTTTTTGGGCACCGTGACCGACCTCACTTGAACACTTCTGTCAGGAGAGTTAATTTGGAGTTGGAAAGGCTGCTTATGTTGGGTGCAGGATCACACATTGGTGTGGTGCCTGTTGATGTATCTTTTGCACCATTTCTGTGCAGTAATGTGTTCATTGTAAATAAGTACTGTAGTAGTTCTATTAGATGTTTATTGCCTTATAAATAAAAAAAAATTAAATTTTAAATTTGGTGCATTAATGCGATCTTAGTAAATGAGTGTTGTAAAATGATCCTTTCATATAGTGTTCAATAAAAAGAAATGACGATCATTCCACTTGGGACCTGTGGAAAGTACATTAGCTTATTTGTTTTAGTTGTAAATATTTGTCATTTTTCTGGCATGTTCTACATCCTGGAGGACCTGCTCACTACAGAGCAATTAGAATGAAAGTAAATCTAATCTAATCTAAGAGAATGAAATTGTGGTAGAAAACACTTTTCTCCTGATTTCGATTAAGGACCTTATCGATTGTATTCCTATCTACAAAAGAATTTACTACAAAAGAATTTTCAGCATTTTTCTGTAACATCATATTTAAAAAGCTGCATTTCTCCATAATATGAGCGATATTTACTATTTTGGAGGTGAAGCTGGTCAAATATGACATCTGATACGTGTGCCACATGTATTAGATGTAGCTAATGGGTTGTAATTAACATACGACATACAGTATATAAAATTAAAACAGTGCAGTTATATTTTCCAGTTTTTTGTAGTTTTCCAGTGTTGACAACCAAGGGAGCCATAGCATAGTTTGTGGGGGAGGAGCTAGACCTGGGGTATGGAGCAGTTTTAGTATTTTAGATGATTTTAAGTAACCAAAAGAAAGTTCCAGTTCCGTCCCTGTTAAAAATATGAAAAATACAAACTTTTAAATTATTTTGTTGAAAGTAAAACGCCTGACTATTCTATATTTTTTTCCTTTCCGTGAGAGCTAGGGTTGATGGTGCCCCCCCCCCCTTTTTTTTCATGCCCCTGGGCATGAACATCTTGTTGGCAACTAAACGGGCACATGCAGAAACGTTTCTATGGAGTTGCTTTATACATACTTCTCTATTGTTTGAGGAGTTTTCTGTGTACAGCAGTAAAGTCAACATTCACAGAAGCCCAGGGGGTCTCCTTTGCATGTCTTGAAACTTTAATGTTTTCACTTAGAAGTTCGTTTTTCCCTCCCCGCTATTCCCAGTGTGGCTCTTCTGTGACCACGGCTGGTTATGAGTCAGACTCTTCTGTGACCATGGCTGGTTATGAGTCAGACCGTCTAATGTTTTACGAATTCAGCAGTCCAACAGGGCTGGGCAAAAGGGCATTGAGAAACAAAGGAAGGCCACTGCACACTCAGCCATTCAGCCGAACGGCCGGCGGTCTTCGCGCCCCTGTAGGACAGCCGTACGTGGTGTTGCAGGGTGTGCCTTGGTGGCGTCCATTCCCTGCGCTGGCGCTGTTGGCAGCCCTGCATTATGCATGGCTGCCGGGGCCGTCTAGCTTCCGCTTCCGGCGTGTGATGAATGTGGCGCTAGTGTCGCGCTCACCAGCTCACCGCTACACAGTGCTCGGTGCCGGCGTGGAACGAGAGGAGGGGACCATGCAACAGCGGAATTATTATCATACAATAAAGTCTGACTTATACATCATCTAGAACAAAAAGCAGGCGCAGATTTACTGTGATGATCGATGGAAAATGTGTTATTACAAGTTACTTTTATGTTTTCTGCCGTTACTTTGTTAGTTCTGTATTATTACTATTACTCATATTATTATTAATATCTTCTTGGAGATGTAGCCGATCTATGCAAGGAAGTAAATAAAAGTCTGCTTGTTTTTATGCCACATGCATTTCGCTTTTTATTTGTGAAGCTTCCTAACTGACATACAACAAATATGAATTACAGGCCACTGAGGATGTTATGCAAATAAAAAGATGTAAATCGCATACGGGATATAAAGCAGCCGTTTACTGAGACAGACAACATTTGACCACATTTCCTAGAATATATTATTAACATTAAAATACTGAGTCTAGTTTGCTAATACTTTTTTATCCATACCAAGTGACAAATTCCAGAAGCTGGTAATCATCAATTCACCTTCATATTAACTATCTAATACGAAGTGTGTAATCACAATTGCACATTACGTAAGATGTAGGTGGCAACAGACGAGGGCACATTTCAACTTCTATGAGCTTTAACTGTGAGAAGATACTTCATACCAGATGATTTGCATCAAGATGTCTTGATAATGAGCAGCGGCGGCTCGTGAGTATACATTCCGGGTATTCACAAATTTTTAGATTCAGATTAATTTGAGAATGTGTAATTAATAGCATAACTGTTACGCTTATCAGCAAGTTTATACTACTGCAACCACTGCCAACAATAACAACGGTAATAATAACAATAGTAATAATAATATGATGCATAACTTATCTGATAAAAGAACGAATTGTTTTTGTGGAATTTTGTTGTTTTGTCCAGAATTTAGTACACTTCAGGGCAACAACGAAATAATGTGTAAGCCTCTCCAGCTCTCAATTTCGTTTTTTAGTATAAGTGGGAGTTTTCGTGCTTACCCGTTTTCTCTGACTGATGTAAAAGATCCTTAACAGATGTATTAGTTCGCGAATTTACTTCCAAGCTGAAAACTGATATTCTTACGCTACTCCCACACTACGACTTGTGTTAAGTGTACACTTCCTTATTAAATGTTCTCCTGCAGTCACGCTTATTAGATTTCGTGACTCTTTCATTCAAAGGATCTGTTCTCGGAGGACCTGGTTGGTTTGCCGCTAACTTTTCCTGATAATTTACTTTTCTGTTCCGAGAATGAGTGCAGTGTGCTCTGACATGGAATTTTCTGTCAGATCAAAGCTGTGTACCGGACCGAACATGAACTTGGAACTTTGCGTTTCGCGGGCAAGTGGTCTGACAAGGGGAGGCCGCCAATTGTGAAATTCAGATTCGATTCATACTGCGCATAACTAAAGCTCATGGCCAGAGGTGTAATGTGGCAAAGCACCAAGATGCACTTCTCAGCCGTTGTCGAGAAAATCGACAATTAAAAGAAACCGTTGCGGTGAAATACTCTCTACGATTAGTAATTTTCTACAGCGTGGTGGTGCAGCGGTAAGCGATCGGTTTCGTAATCCGAAGGTCGCCGGATCGAATCTCGCTCCATGCAACTTTTTCTTTATTATTTGTTTTTTTGTAATTCATATAATATATATATATATATATATATATATATATATATATATATATATATAATTCCCGGCAATCAGTTGCAACAATTATGCATATAATAAGTTGTTGAAAGTCGTTTGTCGTGGAAAAACTGGCGACTTTGAACATCATTATGTTTTCCGCAAACAAAGTTGTATTTCACAAATGTTATTAATTGTCTGCATAATGTTAACCACGTATAGTTAACGGAAGACGTAGAAACGAATACGTATAGCGTAAGTCAAACGTTCGAATTAGAATAGAGATCCCACGAACACAAACTTGCTGTGGGAGGTATGAAATATAAACTCCGTTACTCGCTCGTTACACTTGAAGGACAGATGTTGAATGGGCCGAAACGAGCCGTCCCATAACAGCGTAGTTGCCTGCTAACTTCGAAAGAAGGTAGATGCGGTCCCTAGCGCAACTTATAACATCGTCGAAAATCAGTGTATATATATTTGAATTGAAAAAAACTAATAATAAAAAGAATATTGCATGGCGCGAGATTCGATCCGGCGACCTTCGGATTACGAACCACAGCGCTTACCGCTGCGCTATGACGCTGTAGAAAATCATTAATCGTAGAGAGTATTTCACCGCAACGGTTTCTTTTAACTGTCGATTTTCTCGACAACGGTTGAGAAGTGCATCTTGGTGCTTTGCCACATTACACCTCTGGCCATGAGCTTTTATTATGCGCAGTATGAATCGAATCTGAATTTCACAATTGGCGGCCTCCCCTTGTGAGCTACCCCAAGCACGACTCACGAACCGCCGTCACAGCTTCACTTTTCTGTTAGCATTTAAAATAGATTCAACGTAGTTCATATTTATACTGTACACGAAAGCACACTTAACGACCAACTCCGAATACAAAGTGCAGTTTGTGGAGATGATTAAACTGATGTAGTAGTGTCTACCAACATGATTACTTGACTAGAATGCAAATGAGACGCTGAGATCCATAAGAGCCTAAAGCAAATCGCCGTCAATCCCACATGTAAATGAATATCAAATAACAAGTGATACAGCTTTTTGCGAATTTTCATAAATATGATGTGGGCCTACAGCAAAGATAAACCTGACTCACCATAAGATCAGCAGATTTGAGAAATATGAATAAGAGGAAGAACCTTACAACTGAAGGTGATGTACTTTAAGCCTTTAAGATTCTCAGCGCCTCAAATGGATTATTGTATGACAAAATTCATTACTTAGTATACCATAACTAACTCAGAAAGCCACAAATAGATTTACCGTCAGTACAACTTTAACATATACTGATTCCGTTCTAACTTTACCACAGTATATAGTGACTGAATTAGCATATGCGAGGAGTATGCTATCATCAAGCAGAATTTATGCTGACTGAACAGGGATAAAAGTTTGGTATAATGTGCTACCACCTGCAGGGATGAATGTAAACTTCTGGTTGAGTGGCAAGGGCTCACATCGTGAACCGTGAATGTTGTTGATCGAATCCATTTGCATTTGGCCCGTAAGGGAATTACGTCAAGCGAGTTGCGCATGCGCAAATGCTCTTTAAAACGAGCACAACTGACGCTGTGCTCGTGACCCTGATGCCAAGTTTTGCGTACTCTAAAGGAGCAGTAGCGCGGTAGATTTAATAGCTGTATCTTTTATATTGCAGCCTCTATGTTAACAGCATTCAAAGAAAAATAGCCAATCAATCGGCAAGGTGTGCAAAGTTACGGTGCTCACTTGCTCTTGTGCTCTCACACAGCAGCCTCTGCTGATGATGAGCAATGTCTGAAACTAGCTATTTGTGAATTTGTCTATCTTGACTGGACATCGGGATAAAATATTACTTCATCGAGAAATAAACTATGTAGAGATCTTAAGGTAATGATGGCTGCTAACTCCGCGGGGTTCAGCTGCATGTGTAGGAGAGGTTTCTTCATTCACATCCACTTTCCGCACAATTTCTTTGCGAAGTGTGAGTATTGTGTTTTAAGTCTAACTGTTTGCTGTAGGTCATTACAGAGAATGCAAGCAAAATGAGGGTAGAGTTTGTCAGTGATGACAGGTAAAGAGAAAAGTAGGAGGCTAAATTTTTTTTTACATGCACATAGTCTACTGTTGTCAAATTGCACTAGCAAATATGAGTAGATTAATGTCCTTATCTGAAATTGCGACATATCTTCGTCCCATGACACAGTCCAGAGGGGCTGTGGTTTAATGAATGACATTAGTGGATGATCTTGCAATCAGGAAATGCACACCACTGCTTCGTCATTGGTTACTGGAGATGAAGACTATGTTAACACGCAAATTGAGATAATATTTATATATGCAGCACTATAACATATGACTATCAAAATGATTTCAAGTGATAATGGTGGAAGTTGCGGTATTCTGATCAGGCCATATCTTGGCACTTGAGAATTACAGCAGAAACTGTTCGTGACTTGCACTGCATACGCGAAATTGTCTGTGATGCACAGAATTGTATGAATTATTTGTAATAATTATTTGATTGGTTGGTTGGTTGGTTTGGGGAAGGAGACCAGACAGCGAGGTCAGCGGTCTCATCGGATTAGGGAAGGACAGGGAAGGAAGTCGGCCGTGCCCTTTGAAAGGAACCATCCCGGCACTTCCCTGGAGCGATTTAGGGAAATCACGGAAAACCTAACTCAGGATGGCCGGACGCGGGATTGAACCGTCGTCCTCCCGAATGCGAGTCCAGTGTGCACCACCTCGTTCGGTAATTATTTGATGATCAACATAATATTATCTGCAATTTTGCAGATCAGTTTTTCTATTTTCATTTCTACAATTAATTTTTGTGTTAAAACATTCCATGGAAGATCAACGTAGGTGTACTATGTGTCCGAAATGCACCGGCATTCCAATGATTATTTTGTTGATGAACCATTTACAAAACCATATTGCAAAACAGGCACAACAGCATTTGCATGCCCAGTCCCAATGAGCATTACACTGCAGACAAGGATGTCAAGAGACATGCAGATGGTTGAACACTGTAGAAAATCGAGTTAAGAGTGGGTTACTGTACGTACGCATTGTTCAGTCAAGTATAGCTCCCCCTCGCTCTCTCCTTTCCTCCCCTCACTGCGCCATTACAATGGTTACCCCACCACCAACCACGAGTGCATGTTGTATTAGCTTTGTAGTGAAAAATAGGAGTTGAAGGAAATGAAGGATTTGAAATTTCGTGCCCTAGAAAATTGTTACAAAATAAAAGAACAAACAAAATATCAGAAAGAACACTGGCAAGTTTGTTGAAGTTTTCCCAAAGAAATTTTCGAGCTTTACATCTTCACCATTTCCCGTAATTTAACTCAGAACTTTCCAGTTGCTTTCAAGGCGAGTCGACGCCTGTAACTGATTCACGTTGACCTGCCTGGGAAATTCAATTAGTGTTCATGAAACTCCTTGCATTTTTGTAGAAGTTCTCCCATTATTGGTAGCGTATCTTTTATTTATATTGGTTTTGCTATATTTGTAACATTTTCTGCTTTTCGTGAAACATCTACTTTTTGTATAATGAACAAAAAATGTGTAGCATTATAGGTAGGCCTACACCAGTCTGTAGAAGCACGCCACCTACCTCGTCTATTTGTAATGGTGTAAAGGCGCCAATACCGTCCGCCTGCAGCACTTTTAAATCGTGACGTGTACACTCGTTTTCGATGAAAAGGAGAGCCGATTTGGCGGAATTTCAACAGCGCTAGCTTTCGGTAGAATGGACGCAGCCGCCACGCCGCCAGGGTAATTACAATTAGGCTTCGGTGGAAAGCAGCGATTCAGAATCGCATACAGTGCAGTAATACTGACACAACTTGTCTCAACTTGTGATATTATCACTACATACACCAGACTAATGATATCTCTAACAGAAAAATCAGACGCAAAAAAAGGTAACGAGAAAATACCTTATGTTTTAAGCAATGGGCTAAAAGAAATACTTGTTTTGTAAATAAAACCGCTTATTCTTGCTGCAACTGTAATTTATTTCTCCCAGATGCTTTTCGCTTTTTTTTATTCTAAGTCATCTTCAGTGGTATCTAGAACGATACAGTTTTGTTTTGATATGTATTATTTTTAGCTTATTAAATCGTTCACGTAGCGTTTTTTAAGTAAATAACTAATTATCTACAGTTTGTAGGCATATGTTTTTCCTCTCATCTGGGCTAGAGGTAGCACAACCACTTCATTTCCGAAACATAAGCATAGTTCTACATTACGAATTTTTTCTTTCGCACTGTTCACCACGCTTATTCTTATGGTGCATCGTTACTCCTTTGCCAATAGTTATAGATATTTTTTCTAAACTGTGCTTTTAATGGTGTAAATGTTCTGAGTACATTATGTGTTTCCCCTTGTTTGGTTTGTTTACCTGCATGTTGACAAACAGGAGGAAACACGAACTCACATTTTTTACGTCTTTAAACGCACAGTTCTTGAACAAATAACTATAACTAGTGGAAAAGGAGTAACAATGAACCATAAAAATAAATGTAAACATGGTGAACAGTGTGAAAGAAAAAATTAGTAATATAAAAATATGCAAATGTTTCCGAAATGAATTCGTAGTGCTACCTCCCGACCAGAAGAGAGGAAACGCAGATGCCAATGAACTGTAAGTAATTACTTATTTACCTAAAGAAACAGGAGGTGAACGGTTTGATAACCTAAAAGTAACACATGTCAAAACAAAACTTTATAGTTCTAGACCCCATTGAAGATTCCTCAGAGAAAAAAAAGGCGAAACTCGTTTGGCAGGAACAAATTACAGTTGCAGCAAGAACAGCTGGTTTTATTTACAAAACAAATATTTCTATGCGTTCTGCGAAGGAAGGACATGCAAGAAAACTTGTTCAAATAAATACGTTTGCAAGTTAAATCCAGTTGATTGTAGAGGCTAATTAAATATCAGTTGTAGTTTATTATGATTGTTAAGGCTTTCGCGGCCACTTGTTGACAAACTGCCTGTTGACTTGTGTCTCGAATTCTTCTGCCGAAGTTGTTCGATGATTTTTCTCACGTTTCGCCGGAGGGTGAAGCTTTGACGGTGCCAGCCATTCGTGCTGGCGAAACGTCAGAAAAATCGTTAAACAAACGTCTACCGAAGAATCGTAGCCACAAGCCAACAAACAGTGTGTTGAAACTTCCTGGCAGACTAAAACTGTGTGCCAGACCGAGACTCGAACTCGGGACCTTTTGCCTTTCGCGGGCAAGTGCTCTACTTACTGAGCTACCCAAACACGACTCACGCCCCGTCCTCACAGCTTTAATTCCGCCAGTACCTCGTCTCCTGGTAGAGCACTTGCCCGCGAGAGGCAAAGGTCGCGAGTTCGAGTCTCGGTCTGGCACACCCTTTTAGTATGCCGGGAAGTTTCATATCAGCGCACACTCCACTGCAGAGTGAAAATTTCATTCTGGGGACAGTTTGTTTATTACGCTTGGGGTGATGCAGTCGGTAACCGTAATTTTCAGTTAAATTTTCAATACTAAATCTGAAGATTGGGTATTAGCGGAACGGGTAACCCTAATAAGGTGCGTGTGTGAAAATAACCGCAGTAAAAACAGCACCATGATCGCTGGCGCCCAGTTTGAGATGATGTCCGTCTTTGGAGGAATCATTCAGTATCTGTAAATAACGCCCCTCCGGCTTGTGAGACGGAGAGTAAGCGGTGAGTGCGGCACAGCTGGAGACTGCACAGTAGCGCCACTGACCTCCGAGCCGGAGCTCCACCGACGCCTGCGCGCTGTCAGCCTCGCCGTGGGCCAAGCACTGGTAGACGCCGCGATGCGCGCGCGTCGCAGCGGCCACGTGCAGAACCAGCGGCGACAAAAGGCGCGCGCGGCCGGTGGCCAGCGGCTCCGCGTTGTGCAGCCACTCCACGCTGCCCACGGGCGAGCCGGACACCGAGCAGTTGAACGTCGCCGACTCTCCGGAGTTCACCACCTGCCGGCACAGATAAACAGAGTGGCGCAACCAGGTGTACAATACTGCCCGCTGGCAAATCCAACTCTTACAACGAATCCCTTGGGTGCGAGGTCGCAAAAGGCCAAAGATGTTTACAGCATTCTATGCCTCATACTTTCTCTACCGTGCAACCACAATGTTGGTTGCTAATGGCAATGGCTACAGGGGGCGGTATTAGAGGTATCCAGTGGTGAGCACAGCATGAGCGTAGTTGAACTGCTGAGTCGACGAGTAACTGACAACTGTGCTAGATCACTAGTGGTTCTGAAACGAAGCAGAGCAATGGCAACGATAACCAAGGCAAACATTGCATTATATCTGCAGCAAAGGTGCCGAAGTTGACATTTCGTGAGAAAGGAACCCAAGGAATTTCGCAGAGTGGCAGATGAAATACACTACTGGCCATTAAAATTGCTACACCAAGAAGAAATGCAGATGATAAACGGATACTCATTGGACAGTTATATTATACTAAAACTGACATGTGATTACATTTTCACGCAATTTGGGTGCATAGATCCTGAGAAATCAGTACCCAGAACAACCACCTCTGACCGTAATAACGGCCTTGATACGCCTGGGCATTGAGTCAAACAGAGCTTGGATGGCGTGTACAGGTACAGCTGCCCATGCAGCTTCAACACGATACCACAGTTCAAGAGCGGTGACTGGCGTATTGTGACGAGCCAGTTGCTCGGCCAGGATTGACCAAACTTTTTCAATTGGTGAGAGATCTGCAGAATGTGGTGGCCAGGGCAGCAGTCGAACATTTTCTGTATCCAGAATGGCCCGTACAGGACCAGCAACATGAGGTCGTGCATTATCCTGCTGAAATGTAGGGTTTCGCAGGGATCGAATGAAGGGTAGAGCCACTGGTCGTAACACATCTGAAATGTAACGTCCACTGTTCAAAGTGCCGTCAATGCGAACAAGAGGTGACCGAGACGTGTAATCAGTGGCACCCGATACCGTCACGCCGGGTGAAAAGCCAGTGTGGCGATGACGAATACACGCTTCCAATGTGCGTTCGCCGCGATGTCACCAAACATGCGACCATCATGATGATGTAAACAGAACCTGGATTCATCCGAAAAAATGACGTTTTGCCATTCGTGCACCCAGGTTCGTCGTTGAGTACACCATCGCAGGCGCTCCTGTCTGTGATGCAGCGTCAAGGGTAACCGCAGCCATGGTCTCCGAGCAGATAGTCCATGCTGCTGCAAACTGTTCGTGCAGATGGTTCTCGTCTTGCAAACGTCCCCATCTGTTGACTCAGGGATCGAGACGTGGCTGCACGACCCTTTACAGCCATACGGATAAGATGCCTGTCATCTCGACTGCTAGTGATACGAGGCCGTTTGGATCCAGCACGGCGTTCCGTATTACCCTCCTGAACCCACCGATTCCATATTCTGCTAACAGTCATTGGATCTCGACCGACGCGAGCAGCAGTGTCGCGCTACGATAAACAGCAATCGCGATAGGCTACAATCCGACCTTTATCGAAGTCGGAAAAGTGATGGTAAGCATTTCTCCTCCTTACACGAGGCATCACAACAACGTTTCACCAGGCAACACCGGTCAACTACTGTTTGTGTACGAGAAATCGGTTGGAAACTGTTCTCATGTCAGCACGTTGTAGGTGTCGCCACCGGCGCGAACGTTTTGTAAATGCTCTGAAAAACTAATCATTTGGATATCACAGCATCTTCTTCCTGTCTGTTAAATTTTGCGTCTGTAGCACGTCAACTTCGTGGAGTAGCAATTTTAATGGCCAGTAGTGTATTAGCGTTTCTGTAAAATGAGTTAGTGGAATGTGTGGTGCTCGACTGTGCGGACAATGTACATGAGGAGTACAACGATGACGACACGTGCGTAATAAGTGAAAGTGATACTGCAAGAGGTCTCGTACCACGTAGTTCACCATCCCTTTTGGACAGGGAACCACAAATCACAGTCATTGTACAGGGAGCGGGCACTAAACATTATTACTTACACGGAAGTTCATCAGCAGCATAGTATAAAAAAAATTATGAACAGAGTTCGGATAAATCTGCAGCACTGATACCTTGTAGTGCATAAGAAAAACTACTGATATTCGAGGGGGAACGAGGCGCAATTGTTGCAAAAACTGGTGTATGCGCGTTTCAAGGATGTTCGCTACAATTGACATGGTATGCATGACAGTAACCTGCTATGTTATGCACGTGAAATTGCGCGCAACTTAGATTACAGTTATTTCAAGGGAAACAGTGGATGTTTGCATAATTTCAAACAGTCCTACAGAATTGGAAGGTGTAAGATAACGAAATTTCAAACACAGCTTCAACTTGACGATGCACAGAAAACTGATGATTGGGCCCAAAAATCTGTAGATGAGATAAACAAACTTATCCCATCGTTCAGTAATGAATTTCTTTTTAACTCCGACCAATCGGGATTTCAAGAAGAAGTGCATACGAAAGGAGCCTTGGAAATTAAAGCTACCTAGATAGTTGTATCAAGATCAATTAACATCAATGCCAAGACTCATTCGTGTACAATTATGTCGACAGTTAAGTTGCATTATAAATTGGGTGAAAATTATTTATTGTATTGCGAGATGTCGGAGGTAGTCAGCCACACACGAAATAATTTGTTAATCTGGCACTCAGCCATTATTGATACTAATGTCATTGTAATTGCCATTGCCGACCGGAGTGGCCGAGCAGTTAAAGGCGCTACAGTCTGGAACCGCCCGACCGCTACGGTCGCAGGTTCGAATCCTGCCTCGGGCATGGATGTGTGTGATGTCCTTAGGTTAGTTAGGTTTAAGTAGTTCTAAGTTCTAGGGGACTTATGACCACAGCAGTTGAGTCCCATAGTGCTCAGAGCCATTTGAACCAATTGCCATTGTCTGTTATTGGTTATGGGTTATGATGATTCTGAAGATTTTAAATAGACTTAATCTATGAAATTCCTTCTCACAAGTTATTTAGTAGTTAACAGGACCAGGCGAACTCCTTTTTATTAAATTCATTCTTAGTAACAACAAGCTTTAGCCGCTGCTGCTGCGAATTGCTGTAAACCACATGGAAAAAGGCAGTCCTCTGAAGAGGTGAGTCCAAAACTTAGGGCCAAAACAGCTGATACACCATAAATGTCATGTACTCTATTCCAGTAAATTCCGTTGCACAAGTCAGACTCTGTATCACTTGTAAATTCTTATTCAAAAACGTAGTCAGATGGCTTAGGTATTCATTGTTACAGGTTCATCAGTTTCTGTGGTTTTTCATATTCAAATACGCAGTCTGATACCTTATACAAATGTTAGTTTTAAGTTTTTCGTGTAACGATCTGTTGAGGGCTTAAAGGACAGTGAAACTGAGACTCATAGAACACGCACACAGTGTTATGTTGGCCAGGTTCCGTTTACCCAGATTCCGTCTACTGATAACTCGGGTTGCTTATCGAGCCCTATTTTCACAGACGAGCATAGGCAATATTGTTTGTAGCTACGTTACATATTTGTTGAAGTTACGTTACATATTGGCTGCATACGTGTTACAAGCACCGGCTCTAAAGACCTCCGTGCCGATGGGACGTTAAACCCAATCTTTCTTCCTTCCTTATCTGGAGTTCACTGCTGTAGTAATTCAGGTTCGTTATAATCACACTTTCGCTTCTTGAGCCGGTGTAGATGGAAAACTATTTACCGCATGGGTACACAAATTTATAGGAATGATGTTCAGACTGTGCGCTGCAGTGTATGCGTTTTTAGTGGTGTCAGTGTCATAACTTGCCGTCAGGCGCCGGTACTGTTACGGGGACGTAGTGTTGAAACACAGGCATCAGTCTGCATTGCAGTTGCAGACCGTCAACACAGGTCTGAACGAGGTGAGCAGCGCTTCATTCGTAAAGGTGTTTTATCAAAACGACAACAATAGTGCTACCGTACTTCTCGCGTATCGGCGCATTTCAAGGAACACGGGGTAATCGACCTTCCACGCCGATGATGAAGAGCATGATTCCAAAGTTCGAATTAACTGGCAATATGTGAATTGCTCCTGGGAGAGGCCGACGGTCAATTGCGACACAAATTCTTGAAGAAGTTATTGCTTCTATGGCTGAGAATGCTGGACACAACTTTCAATACTTAAGCAATGAACGAGCTGTGTCACTACAGCTGGACATTCCATGATCCACCTTTCGAAAAGTGTTGCGAACCATTATTGAGAAACGGTGTGTCTAGTGCGGTTCGAGTCTGTCGTGGATGCAGACGGTCGTCACACTGAACAACGTTTGTAAGCTGGAACATAAACACAGTACGCAATTAACAAATGGTACTCCCCCATATGGAAATAAAAATGTGTTCCTTTCAAAGGTTTGTTAGTTATTCTCTTCCACAAGTCCTTACAAATGTTTGCACAAAGTTTTCATTGGAGCTCTCTCAAGTACTGAAAGTTTAATTATAACCACCCTGTAGGTAAACTAAGCGTATCACCGAACATGAAGGAAACCAGAGACTTTCAACGGTACAGACAGTCCATACTGTCATATTTGGAACCCTGCTCCGAGCTGTTGAAAGTCGATGCTTCTACTAAGTTCACAATCTGTCAATAAATAAGCTGGGCTTATCTTGAAATGGAGGGAAATAGAGTTCAGGCAGAAGAAATAAAAACTTTGAGATTTGCCGATGACCTTGTAATTCTGTCAGGCAGAGCAAAGGACTTGAAAGAACAGTTCAGTGGGATGGATGGTACGTTGCAACAGGTTGCAAGCTGAGCATCACCAAAAGTAAAACAAGGGTAATGGAAAAAAAGTCGAATTAAATCATGTGATGCTTAAGAAATTAGATTAGGAGAAGAGACACTGAAAGGAATAGACGACTTTTACTACTTAGACGTTGTCTAAGTCTAGAAAACATAAAATGCAGAGTCGATAAAGCAGGAAAATCATTTCTGAAAGAAGTCTTTTCTGAAGATATATGCACTGAGTGTAGTCTTGTACAGAAGGGAAACGTGGACGGTAAGCAGTTAAGATAAAAAAAATGTTCAAATGTGTGTGAAATCTTATCGGACTTAACTGGACACACTACTTAATCTAAATTACCTTACGGACAAACACACACACCCATGCCCAACGGAGGACTCGAACCTCCGGCGGGACCAGCCGCACAGTTAAGATAAGAACAGAATACAAGATTTTGAAATGTGATGCTACAGAAGAATGCCAAAAATTAGATGGGTAGATCTAGCAACTAATGAAGAGGTACCGATTCGAACTGCGTGGAAAGAAATTTATGGTACAATTTTACTGAAATAAGTGATCGGGTAATAGGGTATATCCTGAGACACGAAGGAATTATAAATTTGGTAGCGGAAGGAAGTGAGACGGTAAAAATTGTGGAGGGAAAGTAAGAGATGAATAGAGTAAGCAGGTTCAAACGAGTATTGCTTGCAGTAGTGCCGGCCGAAGTGGCCGTGCGGTTAAAGGCGCTGCAGTCTGGAGCCGCAAGACCGCTACGGTCGCAGGTTCGAATCCTGCCTCGGGCTTGGATGTTTGTGATGTCCTTAGGTTAGTTAGGTTTAACTAGTTCTAAGTTCTAGGGGACTAATGACCTCAGCAGTTGAGTCCCATAGTGCTCAGAGCCATTTTGCAGTAGTTGTTTGGAGATGAAGAGGCTTATACAGAATAGACTAGCGTGGAGAGCTGCATCAAACCCACCTTCTGACAGACTACCGTAACAGAAAAACATCAGAAACGTGCACAAGAGACACAGATTCCACACTGCGAGACCACTTCATGTTGTCCATTGGGTGACGTTACACCCAGCAAATGAATGTTGCTGCTTCTCCAGAGCGGCAGATAAACTAATTGTGACAAGGAAATACTCCCACTTTTGCAACCAGTCTTCATTATTCGCTGGGGGATCGAACACCAAGTAGCTGAATACTATTGCCTCTCCAGAAATACACACAGAAAAGACACCTGAGTAATCAGGAGACAACCAACAATGGCATTTATTCCACAATATATAGTCACTTCACATTGCCCTCAAAGACATGCAACACTGAGTAGCTGAACATTGCCACGTCGAAGTGTACCACCAAACATACACCAATGCAGAGCTCTGATCTGTGCAGCCAGTGTATATAGCCCAGAAGGGAATGCAGCTGTCAGCTGTAAAACATTGCCGCACCATCAGTGTTCACCATCTGTCGCGACAGATAAACTAACTGTGCCACCACACAGAAAAACAGAGACTCCGAATTGTACTGTCAGCTCTGAGCAGTTGTTACGCCTTCAGAGTTCACCACAAGTTGTGGCACAATTCAGTGTGTATCATCAGCCACAGAACGAAGCGGAGACCACAATGTGCAGCCCGATTTTCTCTTGCCGGGGACTGGATGTTTGTGTTGTCCTCATCATTTCATCATCATCATTCGTGACGGTAGCTCGATTGGGCTGTGTAAAAAATTGGACTGCGAAAAAAATTGGGACTTTGTATGGGCGCTGGTGACCGCGCAGTTCAGCGTCCCACAAACCAAACATCACCATTACAATGTGCAGCCATTTCATACTCACCAGGGAGAGTTGAGTGCTTTGATCTATAAAAGGCTATGTTATAGAGTTAATGTTTTGGACTTATAAATCCAATCGTTCGTAGTCACGTTGTAACGTTTTTACCTCGCTGTAGTTTCTGACTGGAGTGGTACTATGTTACCAGGACTGTCGTTGTGCCTTGTACTAGAAAACAGTCACTCATAGAACTAATTTTCACTTCGGATGTGATGTGTGGACGGAAGAGTGACCGCTAAATATAGGGAAAATTTCGAGTGTATGTGTCTCACACAACTTTAATCTGTAAGGAAGCTTTTCCTTTGAATCACACATAGCTATGGAGTGTAAAATTTCGTTCTGAATATAGACACAGGATTTATTTCCCTTGCGAAACCGGGATTTACCCTCATCTGTTCCAACTTTGCGCAAGCAAGTACTAAACGATTCAATGATCAGAAGCCTTATTTTAAAGACATACACGATAACAGAAGGGGACGTGGACAGTCAATTTCATGGGTGAGTCTCTTGAATGTCAGTCTATGAAAAGATAAACTCAGATGTCATAACTGCCTTGTGCACACCGAACTTTCGGTAAATTAAAATAAAAAGTATGATGGCACTCTATTAGAAACAAGTTATATTCATAGTCCATTTAGTTACGCGGCTATTTTGCTTCTATTGGCTCAACTAAATGTAGTTCCTGTTTGACCGGAAGCATAACGAAATGTCAGACTGAAAAGAAGGCTAATTACTGCATCATAAACTTTTTGCGCAAAAAAAAGTAACTCGTATTTGAATACATAATTACTACGTCGCTTGAGAGGGCGGGTCGTTTACCGCACGGTTAGAGCGACGCTTATGGCTAGGTTAGCGACAACGACACACAATTTTTATAGACTAAAATGTTGTTATACTTTTCCATCTAGTGAACTCGACATCAATGGGACGTTAAACCCTAGTCACCCTTTTTTGGTTATTATACTTTTCTTGTTCCTCTCGATGAAATAAAACTGAAAACTAAAGAGCACGATGCTACGACCACTTTTAGATAGAAAAGAATACTTTTTTGCAACAAACTGCAGCGTTTATTGTACCCTGCATGCGTTTTATTATTATGTTTTTGTGCATTTGGAAAGTTGAGGTGCCAGAGATCCCCTAATATGAGCAACTAAGACTGCTTTACATACAGATTGACGTGAGTTGCTGATCTATGCTCCATGCTCGCTGTGATCAGTAATTTGAAGCAAAGTCGTACATAGGTAGAACTGGGTGTCACGAGTGCATGGGGTGCTTTCCAGCTTTGCGATTAGCTTTTACATAAGGCAGCCACAAAAAAATGAAGGTTCTGGTTTTGATCAGCGGCATCTCCCTGCAGCCCTACTCACTTACCACCACGTCGACGCCTTGACTCCATGGCCGCTGAGAAAGTTTCTTGGGATTCTGTTCTCACCACCGAAAAAAATGCTGATGCAATAGTGACACGACTGTAGAATGTGTGAGCACAGAGTACGTTTTTCGCAACTGGGAAAAAACCAAAATCTCTAGGAGCCATAAAGAAGGTATATCAGAAACCACTTCCGTGTTGGCTCTGAGCACTATGGGACTTAACAGTACCCTAGAACTACTTAAACCTAACTAACCTAAGGACATCACACACATCCACGCCCGAGAGAGGATTCGAACCTGCGACCGTAGCAGTCGCGCGGTTCCAGACTGAAGCGCCTAGAACCGCTCGGCCACTTCGGCCGGCTCTTCCGTGTTGTTGTCCCAGTCTGATGCGAAGTTTTTGTCTGCCAAGAAGGTTCAACTCGAAGTCCCTACGCTGCAGGGTGAAAAATCTTTATGGAATCCGTTCGCTATACTGTGCCCAAGCCTTTTTTCCTTTATTTCTTTCCACCAATTCAAATACCAGAAGGTATGCAGGAGAAATTCTGTGAAGCTGGGAATTAAGAGATACGGAAGTAAAGTTGTGAGGTCGACTCGTGAGTGACTGGTCGCAATCGATAGAGCGTTTGCTCGTTAAGAACAAAGGTTCAGGATTCAAGTCGTGGTACGGCGCACAGCTTTCAACTCCCAGGAAGTTTTTCCTCGAGGTTAATGTCAAGACGAAACTTTCTGTGTCACTTTTGCCCAATGCGCTGGTGCTTTGACTTAGTGAAAGAGCACACTTCAGCCTTTCCCGACTGTTTTTGTCGCACTGTTGTAAAAAACTTGTACTTTAAAACATCTTTGTAGCTCGCATCTGATACCGTAGTGCCATTTCGACTACAATTAATTAGGAATACGGCATCGACGTCTCAAAACATAAAAATGGTTCAAATGGCTCTGAGCACTATGGGACTTAACATCTATGGTCATCAGTCCCCTAGAACTTAGAACTACTTAAACCTAACTAACCTAAGGACATCACACAACACTCAGCCATCACGAGGCAGAGAAAATCCCTGACCCCGCCGGGAATCGAACCCGGGAACCCGGGCGCGGGAAGCGAGAACGCTACCACACGACCACGAGCTACGGGCTCTCAAAACATAGTCACCATGAATTTTACAGCACTGCCTCTTATTCGAAATATGTTGAGGGCGGTAAGTTCGTGAACTTCCAATGAGATAACTGGAGCTTCCTTTAAAGACTGAGAAAAAAAAGAAAAAAATAGGTTCCCTGTCATATTTACTGTAATAACTGTTGATAAGAACGCCCCCTTGATGCTCCCATCACGTGACAGGGTCGCCTAGCGTAATGCCGCGTCCGCACCCTTAAGGTCGCCCGCCAGCATCCGTGGCGCTCACCTGCAGAACGCTTTCCACACTGTTACGTCAACATGCGGGGTAGTGTGCACAGATACCACGTATTTCCAACTGTGGAGGAAATATCTACCACATTCAATCGTCGATGTTGCAAAGCAAATCGTGTGATCATGTTTTGGCAATGCCTACAAGGGGGTGGGATTAGAGGTATCCAGTGGTGAGCACAGCATGAGTATAGTTGAACTGCTTAGTCGACGAGTAACCCACAAGTGTGCCAGTGGTTCTGAAACAAAGCAGAGCAATGGCAACGATAACCAAAGCAGACATTGCATTATATCTACAGCAACAAGTGCCGAAGTTGACATTTCGTCAGAAAGGAACCCAAGGAATTTCGCAGAGTGGCAGATGAAATATTAGCGTTTCTGCAAAATGAGTCAGTGGAATGTGTGGTACTCGACTGTGCGGACAATGTTCATGGGGAGTACAATGAGGACGATACGTGCGTAATAAGTGAAAGTGATACTGCAACAGGTCTCGAACCACGTAGTTCACCATCCCTTTTGGACAGGGAGCCACAAATCACGTCTGCAGTGAAACGTAGAACATGACTGTCACTGTAGAGGGAGCGGGCACTAAACATAATTACTTACACGGAAGCTCATCAACAGCATAGTATAAAAAAATTATGAACAGATTTCGAATAAGTCTGCAGCACTAATACCTTGTAATGCGTAAGAAAAACTACCGAAATTCAGTGGGTGGTACGAGGCAACGATTGTTTGGGTTAATCGTCACACAACTGTGTGACCTCTTTTGTTCTGTCACACTCACGAATTTCAGTGTCACACCGCGTAAGTTTACTAAACGAACGACTACTCGCCGTTCTTGTTACGAAAACGACTATCAAAATAATTCTCTCTCTCTCTTCGCAGTCATTGTGTGTTGCACAACACTGCCATCTGTGTCACACATACACAAATAATGCCAGTGTGTTTTAAGCAAAATTCCATATTTTTAGATACTTCTTGTTCTGAGAAAGAGAATCAGAAACCTTAGGAACTGGACGCACATTGTGTCCGCGATGGTTGGAATGAGGCAGATCAGCAATCATTTCATTAACATGCTGTAGGGACAGTAAGAGGAGTAAATGACTTAGCACCGATGCACGTGGAACACAAAATACGAGGGGCATTCAGAAAGTAAGCTCCGATCGGTCGCGAAATGGAAACGACTATGAAAATCCGATAAAGCTTTGCACAGATGTGTTGGGTAGTGTCTCTAGTATAACCCCAGTTAGCATCACGTCGCTCTTCTCATTTCTGAGCTCGCAGTGAGTGCGTAAAGATGTCTAGAAAATAGTGTCTGCCGCCAAGTACGAGGGCCTGGTGAGAAATTTCGCCTGAAGCTATGCAGCTAACATTACATAACTGTCGTGCTGTTTCGTCTTCACGACAATTCTCAGCCGCATTCTGCAGGGGCAATGAAGATGCTCCTGCATCGTTTTCAAATGGAAATGTTAGATTACCCACAATACAGTCCGCAATTGTCTCCCCCTGAGTTTCATCTCTGGTCACATGAACCGCTGTCTTTGAAGACAACATTTTGACACAGACAACGAGGTGTAGGCCAGCGTGGAGAATTGGCGGAAAGCACTGGCGGCTGCCTTCTATGATGAGGCTATTGAAAAGTTGGTACAACGCTATGACAAAAGTCTAAGTCAGAACGGCGACTACGTAGAGAAGTAGCTGAAAGGTGTAGCTAATTGTTACAAGTAAAACATTTCTGATGTTCACTGTGGTTTCAATTTGGCAATCAATCGGAGCTTACTTTCTGAACAGGCCTCGTATCTACTGTGTCCAGACTAAGCGCCTGCAACTCTCGCTTCCCGTGAAGCAGACCGGTACAGCGGGTCCCGGACCTGGCCGGTCGTCCCGGAAACATAGACGCTTCCCAGAGACCACCAGGAGGCGTTCACGGCGCCGCAAGAGGTCGCTACAGCCGCGGACTTCTTTCCTTCCGCTCGACACGTGACTGCAAATAGAGGCAGCCATATCCATGCGCCGAGCAGTATTTAGGCTGGCGCAGGAGCCTGAAGAGGTCTCCCCCATCTGCTCCTCTTCCTCGAACATATCCGCATCCTCTACACCTCCCGCCGCCTTGAACCCCCACACCCTCTGGTTGCTCCTCTCCTCTCCCATCCCCGCCCCCTGCCACGTCTTCACTCTTGTATCCCCCCTACCCTCCATCTCTACACCCTACATCTCCTTTCCCAAGGTGGCTTCCATCAACTCCCACTCCCGGGTGGTGCTCTCTCTCCCTCCATTTATCCCTCCTATCAACTCTGATCCTCACCCCCCTCCTTTCCTCCGTCCTTTCCCTTGGCTCCCTCTTCCTCCCCCCTTCCATCCTGTGTTTTCTCCCCGCCTACCCTCTCCCTGTCTCCTTTTTCACCCCCCCCCCCCCCCCCGAGTACTTCTGTACTCCCCTCCTCTGCCTTCCCCACTCCCTGGCACGTCTGCTCAGCACCCCTCACCCCTCTTATGGATCCTCCTCTTTCATTGGCTCCTTTCTCCCCTCCCACTTCACTTTTCTTCTCCTTCCCCCCCTTTTTTTCCCGTCATCTGACCAGTTTCCCCCACCTGCTCTCGGGTGTGGTATGTCATATTTGTGCCAACTTTTTAGTGCAGTGTTTCAGTGAGTGTTCAGTGTTGTGCGTCTTTCCACAGTGTTGCGAACAGAAATCATGCTGTCGCTGGGTGTACATTTTATATCTCTTGCAAACAGAACCCAGACTGTCGCCATGTTTTTTAATTGTCTGTCTATTATTTTTCTGCTTCCTGTGTATTTTATTAGCATCATCAACCCTTTGTTTTATGTTTTAAGCTCCAGCATTTTCTGCCATTTTACCTGTAGGTCACACGATTTTATCGCCAACTGTTATTATTTTTTCTTATCTTCATCTTTTTCAAACAAATTCTGTAGGCTGAAGAGCGGCGTAATAAGCTGCTGCCAGCCCACCCCCTTTAGGGGGAATCGAAACTCAATAAAGGAAAAAAAAAGCCTGAAGAGTTCCTTTTGTATTCCCCTCCTCTGCCTTCCCCACTCCCTGTCGCGTCTGTCCAGCACCCCCCACCCCTCTTATGGGTCCGAATCCTCCATCGGCTCCTTTCCCGCCTCCCTCCCTTCGCTTTTCCTCTTCTTGCCCCCCTTTTTAATTTCCCATGATCTGTCCAGTTTCCCCCCACCTGCTCTCGGCTGTGGTATGTCACATTTGCCAACTTTTTAGTGCAGTGTTCCAGTGACTGTTCAGTGTTGTGTCTTTCTAGTGTTGCGAACAGAAACCATGCTGTCGCTAGGTGTGAATTTTACGTCTTTTGCGAACAGAAACCCGACTGTCGCCGTGGTTTTTTTAAAATTGTCTGTCTATTGTTTTACCTGTCTGTTTCGTATGTATTTTATTAGCATCATCATCTCTTTGTTCTTTGTTTTAAGTTCCACGATTTTTTTTTCGCCATGTTACTCTTTAAGTCTCCGATTTTATCACCTGTTTTTATTATTTATTCTCTTCATCTTTCTAACAAATTCTGTGGGCTGAAGAGAGGCATACTAAGCTGCTGCCAGCCCGCCCCCTTTGGGGGGAATTGAAATTCAATAAAGAAAAAAGAAAAAAAACCTGAAGAGGTAGTTCACGCCGAGCGAGCCCAATGGTATCATCGTAGCCACCGCGTCATCATCCACCGCCGCTAGCGTACCGGAGCCATCCTCGCAGAGCCTCTATTCGTCCTCGGACTCACGAAACGCCCAGGGCTCGGTTTGGTGAAGTTGTACGGTTACTACAGACAGTTTATGTTCGGAAGCATCTCTGATTTAGTTATTGGTAGGCTTGGAGGATTAGTCCTACCTCACGAATATTGTTTGTAAATTTTGAAGAAAGACTTCAGTTTAAATAAAAACGCTAAAACTCACACTCTGAGATTTTCCTATCCGCGGACGGCGGATGTATTAATATCACTACACTGAAATCACCCACATAACTACAAGGTGATGATAAAAATACTTTTCTAGGGATATGTGTATGTAGGTAGAAGAGGTCACGGTGTGCCTTACCAGCAGGTGTGGCGTGACGTGTACGGCGAGCGGCGCGGTGACCTGCAGCGAGGCGTGCACCCGCTGCTCCCCGAAGGCGTTGTGCACGCGACACTCCCACCTGCCGGCGTCCTCCGGCCGCGCCCCCAGGATGTGCAGCGCCTCCTGCGAGGCCCACACGCGCCCAGAAGAAGCCACCGGCGTCCCGGACTCGTACCACCACCTGCAACAAGCACCGCCGCAGCTGTAATCGCCAGTTGTGAAGGCCGTGATGTAGGCGACGCTGCATCCGAGAGTGGACGCAACGAAATTCAGACATTCTTGCAGGAACTGTTTCACGCAGAACACTGTGGGGGGCTCACACGTTATCAGCTTACAGGGCAAGCGTAAGGTAACAGTCAAATCGTAACTGCGTATGAGCGTAGTGTATCGATCGTATTCGGTCGAAAAAAGTGAGTTACAGCAGAGCCAGCTGCAAGCGAGCGAGAGTGTTATGAACTGTAAAAGCAAAATGAACCGTAACTTTACTTTCAAAATCTTTTCTTAAAGAATTTACTTTATTTACTCGCGATTCACCAACAACATTTACACATTTAATCACACTAGGTGAGCGTGGAAGTAGTTACCAAGAAGTAACTGATGGAAAAGTCACGACCTCTGAAAAACTACACTGGTGCAAATCTGCAACACATCAGATTACTTTAAACTAAAGATTTTAACAACTCACACAAACGCATTAACTATGCGCCCTGTAAGACGGATGAAAATGGTAGAAACACTCATACTAAGAAATTATTTGCCAACAAAAGTGCAATTTGTTTTTAAAAGGGCTCTTACGGTGGAAGGGTGGCAACTTCATAAAAATGACTATTTAAATAAAACCCATGAAATTCAGACTTACATAAAATGTACAACATGCTCTACATTACACATATATCGCCTCGCAAGGTGATAGGCAAGAAGAAAACATATTTCAGGAATTTGGCCTTTATCTTAATTCTATAAATTCGTTAACACCGAATCCGACAAACATGAGAGAGGCAGCCATTAACGTAAGGCAGATTGACGGGGGGGGGGGGGGGGGGGGGGTTACTAAACAACCCGAACCGCAGATTGCTCTAAACCTCCCCAATTCCACAAGGGAAAAACGGACCACCCAATTCACAAATAACCACCTTCCCGCAGGTGGGCAAACGGAGAAGAATGGTGTGATGACCTCAAAACAAAGCGGCTGGTGACCTCACCAAGAAAACAAATAGAATTTAACAAGTAAATGAAACAACATATTTTCAACCACTTAACTTCTAATAAACTGCGATTTCTGGCGAAGACCTGGCGCAGCACCCCGAACGCTCTCCCGAACCGTCCGCTGCCAGCCGCTTCAACGGACGCAGGAAGGCGCGCCGATCTCCCGTCTCACGGCGTTGCAGCTCCCCCCGGCCAGTCCGATATCGTGGTTTCGCTCCTGTTGCTCGTGTGAACCGCGAAGCCACTACCCCTTTCTATACGGCGCTGCCCACTGGACTCAGGTGGGGATCTCACATGCGCCGATTCTCAGGCCTCAGTGCGCGACCAACCAACCGACCGATCCAACCGCCAATGACCGTTGCCCGAGCAACTCGAGCAGACTGGCGGCCTAACGCGCAGACTCAGATGCAGGAACTAAACCCCGACCGGGCGACCACTAGCTGAGTTCTGTTACTGGCGGAGTGGCAAGACTCTCATTTTCTGGCCTTAAAGTTGATCCAAAGGACAGACATACTAGCACTCCAACGACAGACAGACTAACTGCCGCACAAATGCGAACGAGAGACAGACTAGCAACTGGTGACGAGAGACTGACCTAGCCTCTCATTCCAACTGACACCGCCGAGTTTTTTTTTTTTTTTTTCTTTATTGAATTTCAATTCCCCCCGAAGGGGGCGGGCTGGCAGCAGCTTACTACGCCGCTCTTCAGCCTACAGAATGTGTGTTAAAAAGATTAAGATAATAAAAATAACAGTTGGCGATAAAATCGGTGACTTAAAGGTAAAATGGCAGAAAATTCAAGAACTTAAAACATAAAACACAGGGTTGATGATGCTAAGAAAATACACAAGAAGCAGAAAAATAACAGACAGACAGTTAAAAAAACACGGCGACAGTCTGGTTTCTGTTCGCAAGGTATAAAATGTACACCCAGCGACAGCATGATTTCTGTTCGCAACACTGTGGAAAGACGCACAACACTGAACACTCAAACACGGCACTAAAAAGTTGGCACAAATATGACATACCACAGCCGAGAGCAGGTGGGGGGGAAACTGGACAGATGATGGAGAAATAAAAAAGGGGGGAAAGAGAGGAAAAGTGAAGAGTGGGAGGGGGGAAAGAAGCCAATGGAGAATGAGGACCCATAAGAGGGGTGGGGGGTGCTGAGTAGACGTGCCAGGGACTGGGGAAGGCAGAGGAGGGGAATGCAAAAGGACTCGGGGGGTGGGGGGGGGAGAAGGGACATAGGGGGAGGTTGGGCGGGGAGAAAACACAGGATGGAAGGGGGGAGGAAGAGGGAGCCCAGGGAAAGGACGGAGGAAAGGAGGGGGGTGAGGATCAGAGTTGATAGGAGGAATAATGGAGGGAGAGAGGGCATCTTCCGGGAGGGGGAACCGCCGAGCTGATAGCGCCCATTAAATGCACGTGAACAGGCAACCTTTCCGCTTTCCCACCAGAGG
Source organism: Schistocerca serialis cubense (assembly GCF_023864345.2). Classification (NCBI taxonomy): domain Eukaryota; kingdom Metazoa; phylum Arthropoda; class Insecta; order Orthoptera; family Acrididae; genus Schistocerca; species Schistocerca serialis. The sequence goes on along the minus strand of NC_064638.1, from coordinate 1,267,061,082 downwards.
GAGACACCAAAAGCTGTGATTACCACAGCGGCGCCACCGCCAGAAATGTAGGGCGACTGCTTCACACAACGCGCTGCGGCGCGCTCTTCAAAACAGCAATTTTTTTACCACGGTTCACAAAACATAGTCGACTGGCGTTGTGAAGCGGAGCCAGCTGGGCATGGTATAGCAACAGCTAACGCTGCAATATGCTAGCGGAAGGACGGAAACCTTCCTCACTTGCCACCATGGAAGTGTTCAGAATACCTGCCTAAAGCCCTAAGCGAGCATAAATCGGAGCATATAAATACTCAGCCATTCATGTACCAAATCATTCTCGCTTCATTATCATAGCCTACACCACAAACCTGTGACATCCGTTGTAACATCCCGGAATGCAGTGCAGGGTCTGCTGTTTCATCACGAGGCAGGGCAGCCTACCCTGCGTCACAAGAGAGCTGCCCACATGCTGGAGGGAGTCCACGGCCATCGTCAGCCACGCCGCCATGCTGTCATCATGGTCACGGCCGGAAACATACCTGACAGGTGTATTCGAGCGCTGTCAGGAATGCTGGACGTCTATTATTTTGCATGAGAGGCAACTGGACGCCTCCACCAAGCTCTTTATGATGTACTACAGCGCAGGGCCGGAATAAAGAAATTGAGAACAAATCGACTGACGTTCTGACGCCTCATTTCACTCTCTGCAGCTGACAGTCCAAGGGTCATTTAATATGAGGTATTCCACCATCTCCCACGCCCGGGTTCCCGGGTTCGATTCCCGGCGGGGTCAGGGATTTTCTCTGCCTCGTGATGGCTGGGTGTTGTGTGCTGCCCTTAGGTTAGTTAGGTTTACGTAGTTCTAAGTTCTAGGGGACTGATGACCATAGATGTTAAGTCCCATAGTGCTCAGAGCCATTTGAACCATTTTTTTATTCCACCATCTTCTGAACATGCAGCTGGTACAATATTACGTCTTCTTCCGACATTTCGACTGACAACAATGCAGCCATCTTCAAGGTGACTTCAAAATCTTGACTTATAACTAAGGAGAAAATGAGTGTGCATTAGAGATATGGCAGATGGCAATAAAAGAATTAGTCATAGATGAAATTTTACACTTCTAAGTGTCAACCATAGTAAGCACCGGTCATAAAATACACAATGCCTACGAATTAGCTGGCCCCTGTGGCCGAGCGGTTCTAAGCGCTTCAGTCCGGTATCGCACCGCTGCCACGGTCGCAGGTTCGAATCCTGCCTCTTGCATGGATGTGTGTGATGTCCTTAGGTTATTTAGGTTTAATTAGCTCTAAGTCTAGGGGACTGATGACCTCAGATGTTAAGTCCCGTAGTGCTTAGAGCCATTTGAACTATTTGAACCTACGAATTATGTCGCCAATTGTTAAAACTGATGCCTTGTGTCAGAATGACAGGCAGCAAGGGCACAGAACAATAATTCCTCTGAGTGAACAGACATGAAATGAACAGTTTTCATGATTTGTTGAGCTGGAAACCGTCGTCTCGGTTGAGTTTAATTATTAATTACGTGATTCGTAAGCACCGTGGATATGCTGACTGGGTGCTTGCTATGGTTTATTGTAAGATGCAAGAAGTTTTATCTGTGACTGATGCTCTAGTTGCCGACTGCATGTATCTCAGACGCATGTGCATGCAACATTGTGTCAAGACGTTTTAATTCTGCATCTACTTAAGTTGAAGATGACTTTACTGTTATCAGCCAAAATACAGCAAGAGGAAATAATACTGTGTCGCATGCAGACGCGAAATATGGTGGAATACTCTGTGCTCGTGACAGTCTTGCAGCGTTTTTGATGGAGAAAAAAATGTAGCTGATTAGATAGCTGCAGATTGTTGACTGCCGCGTTGTGATGTTTCTAATGACACCAGAGAATAGATTTATTTCACTGTTCGGTTTACTTTAGAGATTTGCGTGTTATCATACATTTTTACCTGCTAAAATACAGCTACAGGTGTGAAACGACAATTTTATTATACGAAAAATCTAAACAACAAGTGAAAACAACAACCATGGATATTAATATAAAAATTATAGCAATTAGAAAGTCAAGAACGATGAAGTTGTATATATGGTTCTCGGGCGAGACGTCGGATGTCATAGTGAAAACTCCACAATATTTCGTCAGCGCAACTGGCCGACATCTTCAGGTGCGACGGAACACACTGCTAAGGCAGGACCAGGGCTCCCCATTTACGCCAGTTTTAGGCAGGAAGTGCGCATGCGTGGAGGCGCCAAATTCGATGGCCAATAGCGACGATATCAACTGATAGCTGGAAGGACAGTAACGCCACCTACAGGATGGAGAACCAAATACTTCGGCGCACGCGCGGAGGCTGCCGCCGCTGCTCTGCGCTGCCATCGGCAGCCCCAGCGACCTCTGTCGGAAGCCGCAAGCAATACTGCGCGTCCACGTAGGCGCCTTGATTATCCTCGCGTTGTCAACAGAATATTTATGTTGCTGGCGAATCGTCGTCCGTCTTATGACCAATAGTATTCCTCTCTGCTCGAAGCGACTTCAATATGGCCAGTGCTGGATCCCATGCTGAACTAAGCTGAAAGCCCATGTCTCTGTTTACAAGATTCGTCGAGCTACGTATTTCCACTGCTTCCTTAATAACACTGTCCCAGTACGAACTCGTCGAGGCAAGAATTTTTCTGTGTAGGTAATTCATAGAATGGCCTGTACTGAGACAATGCTCGGCCACTGCAGACTTTTCTGGTTGCTCCAGACGAGTGTAGCGTCGGTGTTCAGTGCATCTCTCTTCTACAGTGCGACAAGTTTGTCCGATGTACGACATACCACAGCTACAAGGAATCTCGTAAACACCGGTTCGTCTTAGGCCAAGGCTGTCCTTAGATGAGCCCAAGAGAACTCTGAGTTTTGCCGGCGGACGAAAAACACAAAAATAGGGAGACTATTGAAGAGGCATAAAGTTAAATGTGTTTTTCGTCCGCCGGAAAAACTCAGAGCTCTCTTGGGCTCATCTAAGGACAGCCTTGGCCTAAGAAGATGTCGGCCAGTTGCGCTGACGAAATATTGTGGAGTTTTCACTATGACATCCGACGTCTCGTCCGAGAACCATATATACAACATATCCGTCGGGAAAGCCTCAAACAACACAAACGATGAAGTGTTTCCAAAAATCATGTCTCTGTACGAAGTTGCTTTATTGGCAATACCTATTTCAAGTCAGTATTGACACATCTTCAGGTTTATAATGGTTACATTTACATACCATTATAAAAGGGTAGTTGCGAATGAAGCACTTTCATATAGCTATACGGCTTTTGGAAACACCTCATCATCCTTAACTTTCCAATTGTCATAATTTTTATGATAATTTGAATGGTTATTGAGTATTGTTATTGTTATTCGTAATGTCTCTGAGCTGTATTCTCCCTCCCAAGAAAGTTGTTTGCAAAACAACAGGTACTTTGGGAATTTTGAGTGAAAACACCGACGGGAAGAGAAGACCAGATGGCATGGGTATCATGAGCAGATGCCATGAAGTCGCAGACAAACTGGGAAGAGGGCTTGCGGATGACCCAGTCGGTTATCTGCTTAGCGGGGTGTCGGGACTCTAACAAGATGGCACGTAGCCGGGGTAACGTGCTCACCCTAGCCTCTACATTTTCTCACCACTTCAGATATCTACGAGGGTGAGTCAAATGAAAACCTTAAATATTTTTTTAAATATTATTTATTGTGCAGGAGTGGTATAAAGCTGTATCACTTTTCAACGTAATCTCCCCCACACTGAATGCAAGTCCTTCAGCTCTTACAAAGTGCATAAATTCCTTTAGAAAAAAATTCTTTTGGTAGTGCGCGCAACCACTCATGCACCGCGTGGCGTACTTCTTCATCTTCATTCTTCATGCTGCAATGTCATTCAGTGTCACTCGACGGTTTCCGTTCACTATGGCTTCAACTGCTGCAATGTTCTGTGGAGTCACAACTCGTTGTGCCTGACCTGGACGAGGAGCATCTTCCACTGAAGTCACACTATTTGCGAACTTCCTACTCCATTCGTAGACTTGCAGCTGTGACAAACATGCATCACCGTACTGAACCTTCATTCGTCGATGAATTTCAATAGGTTTCACACCTTCACTACGCAAAAACTGAATAACAGAACGCTGTTCTTCCCTGGTGCAAGTCGCAAGTGGGGTCGACATCTTTATACTGATACTGTGATGGTATGTGTGCATCTGCACTATGCTGCCACCTACAGGCCATTCTGCACGCTGCTTGTAGCACGCTTACCAACTTACAGGATAACGGCACAAAATTTTGATTTGTTATTACAAGTTTAAGGTTTTCATTTGACTCACTCTCGTATATCTACCTCTACCCCTGTACATATTCTCTGCAAGCTGCAAAAGGTGCATGGCGGAGGGTACCTTGTAGCACTACTAGTCAATCCCTTTCCTGTTCACTCGCAAATGGAATAAAGGGGAAAAAAGCGACTATCTACATGTCACTGCACGAGCCCTAATTTCTCTTATCTTCACGATCCTTACGGAGGATGTATGTTGGCGGAAACAGAATCGTTCTGCAGTCAGCCAAAAACACCTGTTCTCTAAGTTTTCTCGTTAGTGTTTTGCCTAAGAAACGTCTCCTTCCCTCCAAGTATTCCCATTTGAGTTCTCGAAGCATCTCCGTAATACTCGCATCTTGTCCGAACCTAACGTTAACATATCTAGCAGCACGTCTTTGCATTGCTTCGATATCTTCTTTTAACCCGACCTGGTGGGTTTCCGAAAGACTCTAGGAGTATTTAAGAACGAGTTGCACTGATGTTGCAGACGCGGTCTCCTTTACAGTTGAACCACACTTTCTTAAAATTCTCCCAATAAACCAAATCGACTATTCGCCTTTCCTACTACCTTACCTGTATGTGTTTGTTCCATTTCATATCGCTTTGCCTTACGTCACGATATTTAATCGACGTAAGCAGCAAACCACTAATAGCGTTGATATGCCCCTTACTCCGGTCAAGTCACCAGATGTAAGCCTACCATTAATCAGTTTTATTTGGAAGAAAAGTAATAACTTCACAGATTTGGTATTAATAACTGACTTCTGAAGAAAACGAAACACAAAAAACGTTTAATGACTGACTGAATGTTCAAATAATTGAATTACGAAAGTTACAGTCAGAGGCCGAGTCCCTGTGAATGAAGTTTGTTATAATGGCATTAAAGTCCAATTTTTTGAACTGTGGGAGATATAGCAAAAACAAAATGGCAAGTCCTCTCCACTTAGCGGCGTCTCATTGGCGAAGTCCTACTTCACAGTAACTGCGATGTATGGACGAGCTGCTGCTGGCAGCACGTAGTCCAGGCGAGGTCTCCCCAAAGCCAACGCGGTGCGGGCGTAAACAGCCGTCTCACAGAGTCATACTTCTGTCTGATTGGTTCAAACTTAGTTTCGGTGAAAGCAGGGAATAGCAACGCCTGCGCACATGTCTTGGCCCGGCCTCTAGTGTCGTTGTCCGTTGAACCGCTGGTGAGCTCGCCGAGTTCAATTTGCGCCATAAGCGGACTGGAGTGCGGTCGCCGTGCAATGCGTAATGCTTGTCCTGAAGAGCTTTCAGAATGCTAAATCTTAAATGATTGCATTGGCGCCTCTTGTACATGACGCCACAGCAACCGTATTTCAACATTACACGGTTAGGAGGATCTAAAGCCAGGAAGGGCCAGGGTGTGCTCAAAGACCAATTAATGCGCTAATCCCATTAGGTCGTTTTAGTACTCCTGATTAAGACCGATATCGACAGCAGCGACCTGTCATCGGAGATCCTAAGACTTTCCAGAAAATGTCACCGTGGCCGCCCATCAAATGATATGATGATGGCGGTGATGATGATGATAATATGGTGTTATGGGTGCGCGACAGCAAGAAAATGTTTTGAGATGACTATCGATAATATACAGTTCACAGGATATGAAACTTCAACTAACGTTCAAAACAGTAAAATTGTGACAGAACGTATGTACACACGTTGTCGCAGGTATAAAACTTTGGTTAAAAAAGAGAAAGTAATAGTGGATGGAATTAAAATAGCGTAGCAGATAGCTGCGGGTGGGAAACGATAAGCCACCAGTCTGTAACACATCAAAATATCTAGGCTAAAAGCTTCACAAAACTTTGAAACCCTAACGGCAGTGGTCTTGCCTTCAGCTAAAATAAAGCGACAGGATTCTCCATTCCGTAATGCTTGTCCTGAAGAGATTTCACTACGGTAAATCTTAAATGATTGCATTTTATATTCAGACAAAAGGAGCACTGGATATCATGAGCTGATCTTTCATCTATTTTAACAGATGCTAACGACAGTCTCGTCTTCAGCTAAAATAAGGCGACAGGGTCCTCCATAGCGTAATGCTTTTCCAGAAGAGATTTCAGTACGGTAAATTCATTGAACGCCTCTCGCATAGACCTCCTCACACTACATTTCGCTTCGCGTAATTTTTGTTTGTCTGCAAGGCTTTGGCTATGTTTATGTTTGCTGTGAAGCTCCCTTTGCTTCCGCACCAGTTTTCTAACTCGGTTGTTGTACCACGGTGGCTCTTTTCCATCTCTTACGATCTTGCTTGGCACATACTCATCTAACGCATATTGTACGATGGTTTTGAACTTTGTCCACTGATTCTCAACACTATCTGTACTTGAGACAAAACTTTTGTGTTGAGCCGTCAGGTACTCTGAAATCTGCTTTTTGTCACTTTTGCTAAACAGAAAAATCTTCCTACCTTTTTTAATATTTCTATTTACGGCTGAAATCATCGATGCAGTAACCGCTTTATGATCGCTGATTCTCTGTTCTGCGTTAACTGTTTCAAATAGTTCTGGTCTGTTTGTCACCAGAAGGTCTATGATGTTATCGCTAGGAGTAGGTTCTCTGTTTAACTGCTCAAGGTAGTTTTCAGATAATGCACTTAAAAAAAATTTACTGGAATCTTTGTCCCTGCCACTCGTTATAAACGTTTGACTCTCCCAGTCTGTATCTGGTAAATTAAAATCTCCACCCAGAACTATAACATGGTGGGGAAATCTACTCGAAATATTTTCCAAATTATCCTCCTGGTGCTCTGCCACAACAGCTGCTGAGCCAGGGGTCCTATAGAGACATTTAGTCACCATGTTTGAGCCTGCTTTAACCGTGACCTTCACACAAATTATTTCACATTTCGGATCTCCGTCAATTTCCTTCGATATTATTGCACCTTTTATGGCTATAAATACGCCGCCCCCTTCATTGTCCAGCCTGTCTCTGCGGTATACATTCCAATCTCAGTTTAGATTAGCGCGAGAGCTGCATAAAAACAGTATTCCGATTCATGATCACGACAACAGAATGGAAGATGCGAATGTCTTTCCGTGTACGTGGGAGTTTTGGTATCAGTTCGTAAAATGGCCGAAAAGTAAATATTGCTCTGTCTATAGCTAACGTAATGAGAAAATGCCTAGATAGTGTTGTTGTCTACTAATGTATCAAATTACGTTGTATTCCTGTTGATTCAGTTCTCTCCGGGTTTCCTAAGTTGTCAACGAGCATGGGGGGATATCTCCAACACTGTCAGTACCACTGATCGTTCCACCCTTTTTGTTACAACGGATCTAATTGTGTGGCTGTAATTGCGTCACCGTCCACAGGCTGTGACAGCGCGGCGAACGAATCGCTCGCGACGAGAGTTCCTGAGTTACGAACGACTGCCGGTATTAATGGCAGTGCTGTCTTTTACTGAGTACTACGACTTTTATCCATTTACGAGTTGAGCATTTATGTCGCTGATGGAAAGCACAGTTAGTGGGTGCATTAAAGAAATTAAGTTTGACGAACGCTTATCGGAGAGCGCGCCCCGGCGAATATTCTGCTTCCGTTCTGCAGCCGGCAATAAGCTGAAAGCGGCGCGTCCATTACGGGCGTGCATTACGTCGCTCCCGCCCGTAGCGGAATGCATTAAGGCCGGAGACCGTCACGTGACCTCAAGTGACGTGACGTCACTTGATGTAGCGGGCCAGCCTGTGTCACAGAATTCCTCAACAACGTGCACAACAATATTAGACCATAGATACAGATAGACCTTGCACGCTCATATCTCTGATTCGTCGAAGTTTGAAACCAACATCATAGTCACGTACTGGAGGGCGAAAAGCTATTTCTCTCGGTATTTCTCACCATGCGAAATATAGCAGACAGTTACAGATTTTCTCATTCGTAGCTGAAATCGAGTACTGATTTTAACAAATGAATTACTTGTTTTATTAGTATTACGCACGCAATTGTACAGTTAACCTAATTTCTCGGGAATTCCCAATATTAATGAGATGGCGATCGTTGAAATATTTGGCCCGGTGAAAAGGTTAAAAACAGTTTGATACGTTGTTTCGACAATGCTTTCTTTTTACGAGCAATACATTTCTTCAGTGAATTTCTGTATTTGTTACGCTTTGCAGTCATTAAACTCAATGCCTCAACAGGAATAGATGACAAAATATCATTTTGGCAGGAAGCGTTTACTAAAGTTAAAACCTTCTGGGTCGAAACGTCGTTTTTTTTCAAAGGAAATATGACGCGGCATAACAACTCAGAACATTTTAACTTCAGGAAGCATTTAATTTTCTGACGATTCTTCGACTACACTTTTAAAATTTTTTATTATGCTTTTATTAGAAATGACATCTGTTTCTGTAAGTAATGTCCAATTTTTACATCAAATAAGCGTTTAATTTTTATGACTTTAGCTTATTCAATTACAGATACCGAAACGATGTCAAGATAAGAAGCATAATATACTAGAAAGCGTTAATTACAAACTCTTGTATTGAGCTAGATATTAATATTCTGTCGTCTCAATATCTATGTCATACGTCAAATGTTACATCTGACGCTTAACTCGTTTTTACGAGGTAGACATAGACCTTTTCCGCAATTGGTAAACGGTCCATTTTAACACGGGTTATGTATCACGAAGCAAATACCGCTCGTACTGGCGGAATATTACGTGATACCACGTACTTTTACGTTTGTGACTATTACAGCGCCATCTATCACAAAGCGAAAAAAGTGGTCCAACTAAAACATTCATATTTCTTTACGTTCTACACGAATATGTAATAAAAGCCGGCCGGGGTGGCCGAGCGGTTCTAGGCACTACAGTCTGTAACCGCGCGACCGCTACGGTCGCAGGTTCGAATCCTGCCTCGGGCATGGATGTGTGTGACGTCGTTAGGTTGGTTAGGTTTAAGTAGTTCTAAGTTCTAGGGGACTGATGACTTCAGAAGTTAAGTCTCATAGTGTTCAGAGCCATTTGAACCATTTTTTGTAATAAAAATGGGGGTTCCTACTGGAGGATGATGACGTGCTTCAAGATGAGATGAAAGACAGTGTAAAAGCAAAATTTGATTCGAAACAATATACCCTGAGTGTGAAAGACGTTGGTCATAATGTTTGGGAGAGGTTTCGATTAGGGTCTGATGAGGATGTCGGCCACATGTAACGTGATAAGCGCTCTGTTCTCCAGTCTTACAGATCCGCCACCACGTATATGAAGGCATATGTGTGCAGAACACAACGAAGGGAAATTTTGAAGCACTATCAATTTCAGTGTAAACTAGAGTATAAACAGCTGCGTGGAAATGTGTGCCAGAGGTCTTCATCCATTTACATTAACATTACGTGTAGGATTTCAAGCTTTACATCATTAACTTGAAAACGTCAGTTCAGAACTGGGACGTGTGCACGTCTCCAACATTTTGATTCAATCTGTGTCAGCAGGACGAAACACTGAAAAACAAGTCGATGAAATAGGATCGAATATGACGCCCAGCATCATCCAGTGAAAAGATATGAATGCATGTAAATGTACAGCGGAAATATGGACCGATACATTTCGGAAGATGTGTTATCTTATTACTATGCACTTTGCTTATCAAAATTAGGCACTGCGAAATATGGTATTGGTGAAAACTCATTTTTCAAAGAAGAAAAAGTCTGTGAATACATGCAGGAAATATTCCAATTGTTAGAAATAAATTCCCGGTATTTTTCTAAGATTTAGCTTGTCTCTAACCAATGCGATAATATGCGAAAGTCATTGTAATCCTTGCAGCATCATTATCTATACATTACGCATGCTTTGAACAGTCGTAAAATAGACGTTGGATGACGGTTATTTTGTAAATGAGGTTAGAATGATTTATACCGCCACATAAAATGCCGCCAAAGAGTCTGTCTGTTCCAATCACGGAAATGCTTCCGGAGAGAGTCTTTCAAACACTAGTCGTCTACAACAAAAACAAGAACTTGTGACATTTATAGATCCATTCAAAGATGCAATACGAGTGCTGAAAGGCGAGAAGTTTCCGACAGTTCAGTTCTTTTTTTTTTGTTACTGGTGCACAAACTGCAAAGTCATTGAAATACAGTGTCTTAAGATAGAGAGGTACGTTTAAATTACTGCAGACCCAGTTTTATTGTTCAATGTGTGCTGTGTGTCTAGCAAATGAAAAGTGCGCTTAACTGTGTCACCGGTATTTTGGAAGTACATTACCACTGCGGTATTATCGTCTATTAACTCTAAATAGTGTGAGTGATGAATGTTAGCTGTCTTCGTCTCACACATGAGAAGGTTGTGGAACAGTAACAATTTCTGTGGTCGCCCTTCCGACTATTGAAAATGCCTGATTCTGACAGAAACGCGACTTTAAATATGTCAAATATGTGATTAGATATCAGTAACCGATAAGCTAGAACAATGTTATAACGCAGCAGCAAAATCATACTCCGTTTTGGTGATGTCTGTAAATATTTATTTGTGGCCGTTGAGAGAATGTCAGCCACACTTAGTAGCCAAAAAACTGAAGGTGCCGTTTTCAGTCTGACTAGCGTGTGGGCCACGTCATTCGAAGTCTAACGACGAGACTGAGTTGCATTTAACACGAGTGCATAGTGGTGACGCCGAACATCCGCTTGAGAGGTGAAAGCGCAACCGTAGTCTGTTTCCCAGGCTATCCGATTCACAGAGAAGAATGTTTTGGGTTGTATTGTCAAATGTAACCAAGGGAAGAAATTTCAGTGCGGTACGTGCCTCAGACGGACGAAGGAAATTTGATCCGAAACGAGTTGATTCGTTGCAGTTACGCCAACAGGGAATAATTTGTAGGCAATTTTGTTCCTGCTAGGTTTCTAATTTCCTAGGTGGTCAAGTAAATATTTATAGGTTTGAATGTACACTTAATGGTGCTATAAAAAACCAGCAATGTGATTGTTGTTGTTGTCGTGGTCTTCAGTCCTGAGACTGGTTTGATGCAGCTCTCCATGCTACTCTATCCTGTGCAAACTTCTTCATCTCACAGTAACTACTGCAACCCACATCCTTCTGAATCTGCTTAGTGTATTCATCTCTTGGTCTCCCTCTACGATTCTTAACTTCCATACTGCCCACCAATACTAAATTGGTGATCCCTTGATGACTCAGAACATGTCCAACCAACCGATCCCTTCTTCTAGTCAAGTTGTGCCACAAATTTCTCTTCTCTCCAATTCTATTTAATACCACCTCATTAGTTACGTGATCTACCCATCTAATCTTCAGCATTCTTCTGTAGCACCACATTTCGAAAGCTTCTATTCTCCTCTAGTCCAAACTATTTATCGTCTATGTTTCACTTCCATACATGGCTACACTCCATAGAAACACTTTCAGAAACGACTTCCTGACACTTAAATCTATACTCGACGTCAAGAAATTTCTCTTCTTCAGAAACGCATTCCTTGCCATTGCCACTCTACATTTTATATCCTCTCTACTTCGACCATCATCAGTTATTTTGCTCCCCAAATAACAAAACTCCTGTACTACTTTAAGTGTCTCATTTCCTCATCTAATTCCCTCAGCATCGGCCGACTGAATTCGACGACAGTCCATTATCCTCCTTTTGCTTTTGTTGATGTTCATCTTATATCCTCCTTTCAAGACACTGTCCATTCCGTTCAACTGCTCTTCCAAGTCATTTGCTGTCTCTGACAGAATTACAATGTCATCGGCGAACCTCAAAGTTTTTATTTCTTCTCCATGGATTTTAATACCTACTACGAATTTTTCTTTTGTTTCCTTTACTGCTTGCTCAATATACAGATTGAATAACATCGGGGAGAGGCTACAACCCTGTCTCACTCCCTTCCCAACCACTGCTTCCATTTCATGTCCCACGACTCTTGTAACTGCCGTATGGTTTCTGTACAAATTGTAAATAGCCTTTCGCTTCCTGTATTTTACTCCTGCCACCTTTAGAATTTCAAAGAGAGTATTCCAATCAACATTGTCAAAAGCTTTCTCTAAGTCTACAAATGGTAGAAACGTAAGTTTGCCTTTCCTTAATCTATTTTCTAAGATAAGTCGTAGGGTCAGTATTGCCTCACGTGTTCCGATATTTCTACGGAATCCAAACTGATCTTCCCCGAGGTTGGCTTCTACTAGTTTTTCCATACGACTGTGAAGAATTCACGTTAGTATTTTGCAGCCGTGACTTATTGAACTGATAGTTCGGTAATTTTCACATCTGTCAACACCTGCTTTCTTTGTGATTGGAATTATTATATTATTCTTGAAGTCTGAGGGTATTTCGCCTGTTTCATACATCTTTCTCACCAGATGGTAGAGTTTTGCCAGGACTGGCTCTTCCAAGGCTGTCAGTAATTCTAATGGAATGTTGTCAACTCCCAGGGCCTTGTTTCGACTCAGGTCTTCAGTGCTCTGTCAAACTCTTCACGCAGTATCATATCTCCCATTTCATCTTCATCTACATTCTCTTCCATTTCTATAATATTGTTCTCAAGAACATCGCCCTTGTATAGACCCTCTATATATTCCTTCCACCTTCCTGTTTTCCCTTCTTTGCTTAGAACTGGTTTCCCACATGAGATTTTGATATCGATAGAGGTGGCTCTCTTTTCTCCAAAGGTCTCTTTAACTTCCCTGCAGGCAGTATCTATCTTACCCCTAGTGAGATAAGCCTCTACATCCTTACATTTGTCCTCTAGCCATCCCTGCTTAGCCATTTTGTGCTTCCTGTCGATCTCATTTTTGAGACGTTAGTATTCCTTTTTGACTGCTTCATTTACTGCATTTTTGTATCTTCTCCTTTCATCAATTAAATTTAATATTTCTTCTGTTACCAAGGGATTTCTACTAGCCCTCGTCTTTTTACCTGTTTGATCCTCTGCTGCCTTCACTACTTCATCCCTCAAAGCTACCAATTCTTCTTCTACTGTGTTTCTTAGCCCCATTCGTGTCAATTGCTCCCTAATGCTCTTCCTGAAACTCTGTACAACCTCTGGTTTACTCAGTTTATTCAGGTCGCATCTCCTTAAATTCCCACCTTTTTGCAGTTTCTTCACTTTTAATCTACAATTAATGTGATTTATATGTCAAAAATCCGCCTCTGTTGCAAAATGTTACTGGTCTTTACCCAGGTTTCAGCTAGAGCAATCTAGCCTTCTTCAGAAGCATAAAATAAGCTAATATATGCCAGAATGTAGGCTAGATTGCTCTAGCTGAAACCTGGGTAAAGACCAGTAACATTTTGCAGCTGAGGCCGATTTTCGAGGTATTAATTCATCACAGTTGCTGACAGGGCTGCAACATGTTAAAAATTCTTACAGCAATGTGATTATTCATTACGAGACCGACAAAAGTTACATAGTGTTCCTGTGAATTTCCAAACTCTTTGCTACTTTTCGTTGACGTACAAAACAAGCTATATCTCCCTTACGGATCAGAATGACGTTGCTTTAGACATTACCGCATAGAAGTAAAAGTCTTAAGCATGACTGTACTGATGTGAGAGTGGGTTCATCAGCTGGAGGGAGTATATCAGAAGCGACACGAGCCTACAGACACACACAGCCGCTGCTACTACTGTAAGGCGGTCGCATCGGCTGCGCGGCAAGCCTGCCAGACCGGGCGGCCTCTATTCTCACCACGGCGAGATGCCTCGTGTGACCTCAGCCTGCCCGCTCCCAGCATTCGTACTCGGGAAAGCCGTGAGCTGCAACGAGTATGATCCAGCAAAACCAATGTTGTAATTACAACAAATTTTAAAATGTGCACATCGACAGCTAAATCCTTAATGTTTTTTTTGAGAACCAACTCCTGGAGCTCATTTAGGAGGGCCACTGAATTCATATAGTTCAATCTATTGCACTACGGATTCATTCCAGTATCTGCGTTCATGGGGTTCTGTCCTCCGGTCGGCTCAACCGCTGGAGATCGTCAAAGCGACCAGAAGGCTTGCTAGCTCAATTGGCGTCTTAGATTGTCATGTCGCCTCTGCGTTATTTCCAGACACTTGATATCACGAGCTGCGCGTATTTAAAGGTTTGTATAATATAGTAACTAATTTATTGATTTCTCCTGCATCCCCTGTGCTATTTTTCAAGACAAAGTAACGTATGAGTAAAGCACAAATGAAATAAAGCAGAAACAATTATCTTATCATCCTGACAATGCCTGGAACACATGAGAGTTCTGAAATGATGCAGCAGAATCATCATTGTCGTTTGCACTAGTCATGAAATAGTTCATATTGTTCTTCTCCAGAAATCCGGAAAATGTAATGTAATAGGCTCACGTGAACGCAAAATCGGAATGCATTTTCTTTTGCATTGCAGTGTTCTGACAAATGTATTTTTTGCAGTTTGATATCTTGTTAAGATAAAGATCACTGTGCCCTGCTGACTATTCGTCTAGATGGGAAGCTATTGCAAATGCCTTTAACAAAGCAAAACTTATTTGAAGTTAAAAAGTTGGGCATCTCACTGTGCTTACGGAATTTAATGAACAAGCCCGTATTTTACAGACACGCAGGCTTAATTTCTAGAACATTAGCTTTTAAAATAGAGAGTACTGTAGGAAAACGAATATTTCTGAACAAGCAATTTCGCGATTTCTGTGTCTTTCTGTGGCTTGGAATAACTCATAGGACGCTGGCTGCGTCTGTTCTGAGCCGTCGTATTCCTCCCGCCGCTGCCGTTCATAGCTGTTCTCCTTTCCAGAAGAGGCGCCGCATCTGGTGAGGCGTCTGCAGGCCAGCAATAAGCGGAGCACGGCGCCTTGTATTCCGCGGGCCTCCGTCCCCTTACCTCATCTCACCTCGCAGCCGGTCATTACGGGGCCGGCAGCGGGCAGTGGAGAAAGGGGAACTTGAGCCGCGCAGTGTGCACAGCCTGAGTGCGCCCGTTGCAAGTCAAAGGCGCGCCAGCGGGAAATCCCCGAGCAAGGCTGCCGACCGCGCCGCTTTTATTGCCCTACTCAAGTCTGTAAAAGTCCTGCCGCCGGCTGGGAGAGAGAGAGAGCTACGAGGGAGAAAGTGGTGGGAAATACAAGCAAAACTTGAGGGCAAGACTCGGTATTTACTCTGAACTTTCACAGTAAGATATCCCGAAGTTGTTTAATGCACTGAGCATTTGTTCTGCTTTGAGGTTTCGACTGCTAATATATTTTATCACTGTTTACTTTCTTGTAAGTTCCCTGTTGTTTTTGGAGGATGCTGGGCTAGTGAACTGCTTTTTTATGATGCTGATTAAGTATCTGACTGCAGCTATATTAAAGAAAAGAGAATCGCAAAAGTGGTCTTCGTTTATCATTGGCAAAGATTTTTAGCTAGCAAGAAGTAAATCAAGTTTCGCCTGATTCTGGTTTAATAGATGATAGCATCTATCAAATTTTTTGGTCACGGTTCATATTATTAACGTGCTGAAATTTATAATTCCTATTTAAATTTGTTCAAAGTCCTACTTGTCACATTGTTCAAATCGGATTTCTACTTTCACTCAAATCATTGTTCCGTGCTGTGTTGTCTGCCCAGATAGCTGAATGGTCAACGTGACGGACTGCCCTCCTAAGGGGCCCGGGTTCGATTCCCGGCTGGGTAGGGGGTTTTCTCCGGTCAGGGACTGGGAGTTGAGTTGTCTTCATCATCATTTCATCCCCATCCGCGCGCAGGTTGCCCAATGTCACGTCGAATGTAATAAGACCTGCACCAAGGCGGACGGACCTGCCCAGTAAGGGGCCTTCCGGCCAATGACGCCAAACGCTCATTTCCATTTCCGTGCTGTGTTTATATAAAGTCAGTGCTATTCAATATTACTATTATGTTCATTACTTCTGAATAAAGTATGGATTTTGACGATAGTACTGCAGTGCAAATGTACAAAATCTACAAAATTAGAACAGTAACTAACTGATGACATAAAGTAAAAAGAATCAAGGGAACAGTGATTAATACTGGAGAATATCCAAAGAGTGTTTTTTTTTCATAATGAAAGACATAAACTAAACTTATACTGAATGAACTTTCAAAGAAAAGTAATTTTTACTTTCTCTAGGCCCATGCTGGATTCCACATTATGTACGGACCCTCCTGTGCTCTGTGACACGTTTAATGATTGTTAGCTATATGACTACACCTACAACATAAAAATTTATAGACTTGGTACAGACTATACGAAGAAAAGTGTCCAATAGTGAACCCCATCAAACTATAATGAATAAAAATGCATGTTTAATTTGTATTTTCCAGGAAACGAGGGTATTAAACAATTGTTAAAACTGTCTGAAAGTCATCTGGCGTGGGCGGAAGATCAACAATTGTAAATTAATTAGTCTACATGTGCCTCTGGCTACAGAGGCATGATAAATTACAAATATAAACCAGGCAGCTGAATGAGCTAGCACTTCAGTGAAAAATGCGATTTCTGTGGTTGCTTTGGAGCGAGTAAGGCACATCAGATGGTGAGTCACTTCTGTAGTGTGAAGTGGCAGTCTGCGTTGCCTGCCTCACATAGGTTGTAGGTATGTGAGCCAACGAACAGCATGCCCCACGACATCTCATTGTGCTGACAAGGTCCGTCATTGGGCTAATACGTATGCACATATTATAGATAGTTAGGCGACGGAATGAGTCATAGGCGTGCGGAGTGGCCACGAGGTTTGAGGCGCCATGTCACGGACTGCGCGGCCCGTCTCGACGGAGGTTCGAGTCCTCCCTGAAGCATAGGTGTGTGTGTTGTTCTTAGCATAAGTTAGTTTAAATAGTGTGTAAGTCTAGGGACCTATGACCTCAGGAGTTTGGTCCCTTAGGAATTCACATACATTTGAACTTTTGAATTGTAAGTAGGTTGTTTAGGTTTTTATGTTGGTAACGCCACTTAGCGCTCTGTATAAAAATCATTGGCTGTGCTGTGTGGAGTCTGTGGCTGGTTGGCATTGTTGTAATATTCGCTATTGTAGTGTTGGGCAGTTGGATGTTAACAGCGCGTAGCGTTGCGCAGTTGGAGGTGAGCCACCAGCAGTGGTGAATGTGGGGAGAGAAATGGCGGAGTTTTGAGAGCGGATGATCTGGACGTGTGTCCATCAGAGACAGTAAATTTGTAAGAATGGATGTCATGAACTGCTATATATATTATGACTTTTGAACACTATTCAGGTAAATACATTGTTTGTTCTTTATCAAAATCTTTCATTTGCTAACTATGCCTATCAGTAGTTAGTGAGTTCAGTAGTTAGAATCTTTTATTTAGCTGGCAGTATTGGCGCTCGCTGTATTGCAGTAGTTCGAGTAATGAAGATTTTTGTGAGGTAAGTGATTCATGGTATAGGTTATTGTTAGTCAGGGCCATTCTTTTGTAGCGATTATTAAAAGTCAGATTGCGTTGCGCTAACAATATTGTGTGTCAGTTTAGTGACGATCAGAATAAGTAAAGAGAGAAATGTCTGAGTACGTTCAGTTTTGCTCAGCAGTTTGAAAATCAACTAACGTAAGGGGTTTACTAGCACAGTAATTCATTAATTTTTCTAAGTGACCGTTTGAGAATGAATCACAGAGCTATAAGGAATGACATCATAATAAAAATATTGTTTGAGCAGTCCCTTTTAATTATTCTCCCTTCATACGTACCTGCCAAAGGCCTTTCCGCAGCGGTAACACCGATTCCCGTCAGATCACCGAAGTTAAGGGCTGTCGGGCTTGGCTATCACTTGGATGGGTAACCATCCGGTCTGCCGAGCACTGTTGGCAAGCGGGGTGCACTCAGCCCTTGTGAGGCAAACTGAGGAGTTACTTGTTTGAGAAGTAGGGGCTCCGGTCTCGTAAACTGACATACGGCTGGGAGAGCGGTGTGCTGACCACATGCCACTCCATATCCGCATCCAGAGACGCCTGGGGGCTGAGGATGACAAGGTGGCCGGTCGGTACCGTTCGGCCTTCATGGCATGTTCGGGCTGAGTTTAGTTTAGTTCATAGGTATCTTGTGTGATATCATATACCCTTAATTTTTCTTCCGTTGTGTAGCGCATCGGTCGTATTCGCTATGCCCCGTAGATGGTGGTGATCACAAAGTGTATTTCAGAGGCATTGTCCTCAGAATTATCTGTAATGTGCGACTATTATTCATGACTTCCGAAATAGAGAAAGAAAAGTTGCTTCTATTGTGATATTCGATAGAGATCAGACGTGTGTAAAAATCACTCTTCCTAGGTTTGATGGAAAATAGTTGTACGTGATTGAATTATCAAATTTATTGTGAACTGCTTATTTGAATAAATCTGCATTGGGACATTAAGTGCCAGAGAGCCCACTGTTTTATTTATTCGCCAATAATAACTCATGTAATAGGTTATTAGGAAAGGAACTTTCACAGATTATTTAATTTTCCATGAAATTATCCTGAACTCACGACTCGGAGGATTTGTTGGTCCACGGTGAGGCAACACAGAGTCCTGCTTCGGGTAAATTTTATTAGATTAAAAATTCATTATAACTTTGCTGGCTATTAGCCATCAAATTTTCGTGCATTGCGCTAAATACGATATTCTTCCCAGCCGAATTGACGCTAACTCTGTGGCTCCAGCTTGTAGGATTAATATATGTACATGAGTTTGAACAATTTCAGGAGACTAACAAAAGGATATGGAGGATTTGAGAACATAAAAAAACAGTATTTTATCTGTGAATATAATCAAATTACTACGATTAATTGATATATTTTCAATTCCTGTGGAGGAATAGCGACCGTTAGAAATTAAAGTTTTGGAGACGCCGCAAGTCCCATGTAACTTTTTCTTTATTTTACAAGTTTCACTTGACCGGCACGAGTACCTTCAAAACTGTGGAAATACGATGTGTTACTGTGGAAATACAATGTGTTACACCACCATAAAATAAGATAGCCGGCCGCTGTGGCCGAGCGGTTCTAGGCGCTTCAGTCCGGAACCGCGCTGCTGCTACGGTCGCAGGTTCGAATCCTGCGTCGGGCATGGATGTGTGTGACGTCCTTAGGTTAGTTAGGTGTACGTGGTTCTAAGTCTAGGGGGCTGATGACCTCAGATATTAAGTCCCATAGTACTTAGAGCCATTTGAATTTAAAAATAAGATAAATTCACAGATTAAACTTACAAAGTGATATATTACGTTAGTAGGCGAGGGCCTCAGGTTACAAATATCGGGCTGTGTACAGAGGCGCCTCCATACATAAAGCTGGGTACATTGGTTGTGTACAGTTAAGCAGAGAGTTTACTTTGGCTGTATACAACCATCGTACTCCATTTTACGTATGACGGCTGCGCTATACACCGCCAGAGAGTTCACTTCATCTTAACGCAACCAACGTATTCTATTTTAAGTGTGACTGCTATATTATACAAATCCCGATATGTGTAACGTGTGCCCCTTGGCTACATAATGTAAGTTATAAACTTGTAAGTTGAATCTGCGAACTAATCTTATTTTGTGGTAGTGTAACACATCGTATATGCACAGTACTGAAGCTGCTCGCGTTGACCGAGTGAAACATGTGAAATAAAGAAAAAGTTACATTGACTTGTAGTGGCGCCCACACTTTTAACCAGAGAATAATATTTCTTGTTCCAAATCGATTATTTCATTGATGAGAAGGACTATTACGAGAAGCGTCAGTTTTCTCCGAACTAAACATGGTCTCTAAAAACACACTTTAGGTGGTTCCCATCGGATGCCATGAACGATAGTCTCTCATGCAATGAACTTGGGCTGTGTCCAGGACTAGACTTTCAGTGGGCCACAAGGCAACTATTGTCGTTATTTCTGCTCACTCTAAAAGCATTCGCAAAGGGCAAGCAATGCAAAAAACTGTTCTTGGCTACAGAACGTCGTGTGTGTAGGTAGGTATCGGAAAAGCAAAACTGATGAACAATGATTTGTTGATGAACCACAATTTTATGGCTGCCTTGTCGAAAGCAGGTGTCTTGATGTTTATTCATGCAAAACGGCATTGTAGTAGTATGATCGACGGATGAAGGAATTCTAAAAGTGCTCAGAAAAAGCCAGGAGTGAAATAAATAGGAAGTGTAGGGAAGATTAAGCGATATTGCTTCGTGAAAAAGTGTGAAGAAATCGAAGAAGAATGGCAACACACAGGCGAGTTTAAGTAACTTTTGATGAAATTAAAAGCAAGGGCGACACCATTATGAGTGCAAAAGGAATTTCACTGTTAAACTCAGAGGATAGAGCGAATAGATGGAGCAATACACTTAAGGCCTCTACAAGTAACTGTCTGATGACGTGACTGAACAAGAAATGGGAGTCCATGTGGAAGACATACGGGCCAGTGGAGACATAGTATAACAGAATTTTGGAAGAATTTCGATCAAATAAAAAGGAAGGCGCAAGTAACTTTCTTTCGAAATTTCTAAAATCATTGAAGCATATACTAAAGAAACAACTACTCACGTCGTTTTGTAGAATGTGAGAGTCCAAACATAAGAACACACTTTCGGAAAAATATCGTCCCGAAGATCGCAAGGGCAGAACTGCCGTACAGTTAGCTTAACAACTCACGAATCAAAGTTGCTGACAAGAATCATATAAAGAAGAATGGAAAAGAAAACTGAAGACATGTTGGATGACGATCACCTTGGTCTCGTAAAAGCACGACAGAGGCATTTCAGACGTTGTGCTGAATAATGGATACAAGATTTAATGAAAATCAGGGCACTTTCGTAGGATTTATCGGCCTACAAAAAGTGTTCGACCATGTAAAATGGTGCAAGATATTCATATATAAGAAAAGTAGGAGTAAGCTGAAGGGAAAACGGGGAAATACAATATGTTGAAAACCCAAGGGGGGCTAATAAGAATGGAGACCAAGAAGGAAGTGCTTAGATTAAATGACCAGAAGACAAGGATGCTGTCTTTCGTGCGTACTGCTCAATCTGTTCATCGAAGAAACTATGAGGGAAATAAAACAAAGCTTTACGAGTGATATTAAAATTTAGGGTGAAATGATATCGATTACGAGATTCGCTGATATAACTTCCCTTAGTGAAAGTGAAGAAGAATTACAGGACATGGCAGGGATAAACAGTCTGGAGTAACGACCGCAGACTGATGGTAAAGCGAAGAATGACGAAAATAATGAGGAGCATCAGAATTGTGATCAGCTATAAACTTGACATAATCCGAGGCTACAAGGTAGATGAAGTGAAGGAATCTTGCTACTTGGAAGGAAGATAATACGTGACAGACGAAGCAAGGAGAACGTAAAAAAAGCAGACAAGAACAGGTAAAGAGAGATTTTCTGGCCAAAGGAGTTCTTCTAATATGACATAGCCTTAATCTGAGGAAGAATTTTCCGAGAATGCACGTTCAGAGCACAGCGTTGGATCGTTGTGAATCATGGTTGGGAAAGCCGGGGCAGAAGAGATTGTGATATACCTATGCAACAAGTAACTGAGGATGTGGGTGCAAGTGATAACTTGAGATGAGTAGGTTGGCCCAGGAGAACAGGGCGCACTACTTCAAACCAGCAAGAAGATTGATGTCCAAATAAAAAAAAGTGAAATCTCTTCTGGAATTATGATTCCGTACAGAAATACTGGGACACGTCGTTGAATCTTCCACATCACCAAGACGGCCAATGATCGCTGTGTCGTCATCTGAGGCCAACTGTGTAAATTTTCTTTGGTTGTCTTGTGTCTGAAGAGAGGACAGGGGAATTGAATGCAATATTAGCGGGACTGGGAAACGGCCTGGTATCATTCTGAGAAGGTAGTTTAGTGGGCTGATGTTCACTCAGTAACTGCAGATCCGATACCAGTCTGGTTCAGCTTTCTGTCTCGCAGTCTGCCTACCTTTTGGGTGATATCACGTACAAATGATATCTGGGAGTGTACTCACGAGAAGGTGGGCGGTGGGTGCCCCTGCGCGGCACAACCCAGCGTCACGTGTTGTCCCTGCTCCACTGTCAGTGACGTCATCGAGCGCTGCGTCAGCCGTGGCGGCATCCCGCCTGTCGCCTCTGTAAACAAAAGCGAAACGACATCTGCCGTGAACACCAGACACAATTCGTGAATCGGGAGACGCCGGTTGCTGTAACACCTAGAGCGCCTCTCGGTGTTGAAAAAACCAAAATAGCTCCCAAATTAGCTCCCATGTCCTTAAAACATCAATTCACAAAATGACCCAAGTCCCTCCACAAGTAGTAATTACGAAAAATAAGTAAAAAAACAAATAGAGGTAAATATCTAGTATAGAAAGCAAAAGAAGAGGAAAATTTAATTATAAATTTTAGAAACATGGGAAGGCGGAAAAACAGTAGAAAATATTAAAATATTAGTTATTCCAATACTTAAGAAAATCAATATTATAGTCATAGAACGTAGGTCTTGGACACCAAAGAAAGTGTTGATTAAAGTATAAATAGCCATACGTTGTAATTACGATACTCCAGTCTCTAGTCTGTTCTAGTTCGGAAGTTCTTTTGGACGTACAGCTTTAGAAAACAACAATTGGGACTTTATTAAACGGGTATCAAGAATAGATCGCGACGAGATTGTTTTTGTGGATTGTCAATTCAAGACTTTAATTTGGACATTTATCAGGTTAGATAAACGGGAAGGTGAATAGTAATCTCTTTGGCTTTAATGTCAATTCGCGTGAGTATTTAAACGCTTTACTGAATTGAGAATTTTAACCGGATTCGGACATTGAATTGTGATAGTGGGAAACTTTAACTTCACGCGACTAGTGATCATAGTTAATGACAGTTTGCGGATATTAAATAGAAATAATTTATTTTACCGAAAGTCACAGGATATTATCTAACATCTATGATGCTAGCGGGAATCCTACTTAGACATCTAATTAAAGAACTTCTTTGAATGAGATCGTATGAGTGAACCTACACTCCTGGAAATGGAAAAAAGAACACATCGACACCGGTGTGTCAGACCCACCATACTTGCTCCGGACACTGCGAGAGGGCTGTACAAGCAATGATCACACGCACGGCACAGCGGACACACCAGGAACCGCGGTGTTGGCCGTCGAATGGCGCTAGCTGCGCAGCATTTGTGCACCGCCGCCGTCAGTGTCAGCCAGTTTGCCGTGGCATACGGAGCTCCATCGCAGTCTTTAACACTGGTAGCATGCCGCGACAGCGTGGACGTGAACCGTATGTGCAGTTGACGGACTTTGAGCGAAGGCGTATAGTGGGCATACGGGAGGCCGGGTGGACGTACCGCCGAATTGGTCAACACGTGGGGCGTGAGGTCTCCACAGTACATCGATGTTGTCGCCAGTGGTCGGCGGAAGGTGCACGTGCCCGTCGACCTGGGACCGGACCGCAGCGACGCACGGATGCACGCCAAGACCGTAGGATCCTACGCAGTGCCGTAGGGGACCGCACCGCCACTTCCCAGCAAATTAGGGACACTGTTGCTCCTGGGGTATCGGCGAGGACCATTCGCAACCGTCTCCATGAAGCTGGGCTACGGTCCCGCACACCGTTAGGCCGTCTTCCGCTCACGCCCCAACATCGTGCAGCCCGCCTCCAGTGGTGTCGCGACAGGCGTGAATGGAGGGACGAATGGAGACGTGTCGTCTTCAGCGATGAGAGTCGCTTCTGCCTTGGTGCCAATGATGGTCGTATGCGTGTTTGGCGCCGTGCAGGTGAGCGCCACAATCAGGACTGCATACGACCGAGGCACACAGGGCCAACACCCGGCATCATGGTGTGGGGAGCGATCTCCTACACTGGCCGTACACCACTGGTGATCGTCGAGGGGACACTGAATAGTGCACGGTACATCCAAACCGTCATCGAACCCATCGTTCAACCATTCCTAGACCGGCAAGGGAACTTGCTGTTCCAACAGGACAATGCACGTCCGCATGTATCCCGTGCCACCCAACGTGCTCTAGAAGGTGTAAGTCAACTACCCTGGCCAGCAAGATCTCCGGATCTGTCCCCCATTGAGCATGTTTGGGACTGGATGAAGCGTCGTCTCACGCGGTCTGCACGTCCAGCACGAACGCTGGTCCAACTGAGGCGCCAGGTGGAAATGGCATGGCAAGCCGTTCCACAGGACTACATCCAGCATCTCTACGATCGTCTCCATGGGAGAATAGCAGCCTGCATTGCTGCGAAAGGTGGATATACACTGTACTAGTGCCGACATTGTGCATGCTCTGTTGCCTGTGGCTATGTGCCTGTGGTTCTGTCAGTGTGATGATGTGATGTATCTGACCCCAGGAATGTGTCAATAAAGTTTCCCCTTCCTGGGACAATGAATTCACGGTGTTCTTATTTCAATTTCCAGGAGTGTATTTATTAATAATTCCTGTCAATAAACTGACGTTGTTAATTTGAAACATAATACAAGTCTTGAACATTAATTTAACTTAGATTAACAAACGTTAAGCTTACGTGATCTATGCCAAGAACAAACTAGCGATACGTATCTAAAACAATTGAACGAAAGGTTAAAGTATCGTCATCTGTAAACATTGGTATTAAAGCTACTAAAGATTTTTTCTCTCAGAGTTTGGAGGACTATACGTCTAGTGATCCACGTTTAACATTGGGTTTTAAAAGTAATCAAACTAATACTTTGCAGGGACAATATTAAATAAAAGTAAAACCCTTCAACGACAGTCAATGTGTAAAAAATGAAATCAAACTTTCACCTATTAGACGAAAAAGCGAAAACAAAAAAAGAGCTGCTACATTGCCTTTGTGGGAAAAAGAGAAATTTGAAGTCGGTGTCCAACGTGAACACGTGAGGTGCAAAAATAGAGTGTATCCGTAACTCTACTGACAAAGTTTCGGAGGATATTCAGGTTTATTTTCTAAGTATTTAGGTATAAGGGGTCCATTGTATCCAGAGGCAGAGTAATAATGTAATTGTGACTTAGTCAGCTTATGACCAAATTTGCTTGTATGAAAGAACGTACACAGCAGCCCAAAAGCCTGGAATATGCGATCGCCAAAAAGCTCAAGAAAAGAAAAACATCTAGTAATGCAAATATCTTACAGACGAAAACTGTGCACTCTTGTGGAACTGCCGTCACTGCGGGAAGACCTCAGTATAACGTCATTGTGCCGCTTTTTCCACTCACGAGATTGGAAACTGGCCAACTCAGCATCAATACGTATCCACACTGCAGTACATCACTGGTACTGTACAACTGATAGTGCCGGAAACCCAGCCCCGAGTCAGAGCGGAGCAGTACTGAATGCAAGGTTCAGGGCGACGAGTAAAGTGGGACTTAATGTTTTAAAATGCAACTAACAGGAGCGATTGGAACAAGATTGGAGACAAAACATAAGGACATACTTTCGGCATTTGCCGTCTTGTGTAGATATTTTCAGTGCAGCACAGATACTAAGATAAACACGATTAGAAATCAAAAGAAATGCAATTACTCTGTAACGAACCAACCGGAACTACCGTTGGATGTTCTTAAATACTCAAAAAATATCCTACTCTCATCGGTGGAGTTCAGGTACATCCTGTATGGTACGATGGTTAGTTTACAAATGATAGCCACAAAATGCATATCTTCACTGTCGCAAGTGATATTTCTTAGTCAGATTGAATATAACAATTGATGAAGCATTATGTGACCGTAGTTGGAGATTTCTGACTCCTGGATCCACATTTTTTGATATGCTCACTGAAGACCAAAGTTACCATGCACAGAGCCGCCTAAGAAATCGTTTAAATCACTAATCTGATACACAATTTAATTCAAAACAAAGTGGATCTAGACGAGCAAGATTTTGTGTTTCGTTAGAATAACACGGATTTATGTGATGTAAAATTATCCAGTATTTATTGGATATGTTGCTGGCATCTACATACTAGACCTTCAGAAGTAGGGGTCCAGATTGCTGTACACACCGGCACCTCTAATATCCAGTAGCACGTCCTCTTGCACTGATGCATACCTGTATTCGTCGTGGCTTACTATCCACAAGTGCATCAAGACACTGTTGGTCCAGATTGTCCCACTCCTCAACGGCGATTCAGCGTAGATACCTCGGAGTGGTTGTTGGGTCACGTCGTCTGTTAACAGTCCTTTTCAATCCATCCCAGGCATGTTCGATAGGGTTCATGTCTGGAGAACATGCTGGCCACTCTAGTCGAGCGATGTCGTCATCCTGAAGGAAGTCGTTCACAAGATGTACACGATGGCAGCGCGAATTGAAGTCCATGAAGACGAATGCCTCGCCAATATGCTGCCGATATGGTTGCACTATCGGTCGTTCCGCGACCACCAGCGGCGTACGTCGCCACCAGATATTGCCAGCTCAAAACAGCAGGGGACCTCCACCTTTCTGCGCTCGCTGTACAGTGTGTCTTACACGTTCAGCCTGACCGGGGTGCCTACAAACACTTGTCCGACGATTCTCTGGTTGAAGGCATATGCGACACTCATCGGTGAAGAGAACGTGATGCCAATCCTGAGCGGTCCATTCGGCATGTTTTTGGGCCCGTCTGTACCGCGCAGCATGGTGTCGTAGTTGCAAAGATGGACCTCGACATGGAAGTTAGGAGTGAAGTTGCGCATCTTGCAGCCTATTACGCACAGTTGGAGTCGTAACACGACGTCCTGTGGCTTGACGGAAAGCATTATTCAACATTGTGGCGCTATTGTCCAGGGTTCCTCCGAGCCATATTCCTTACGTAGCGGTCATCCACTGCAGTAGTAGCCCTTGGGCGGCCTGAGCGAGGCATGTCATCGGCAGTTCCTGTCTCTCTGTATGTCCTCCATGTCCGAACAACATCGCTTTGGCTCACTCCGCCTGGACACTTCCCTTGTTGAGAGCCCTTCCTGGAACCAAGTAACGGTGCGGACGCCATCGAACCGCGGTATTGACCGCCTAGGCATGGTTGAACTACAGACAACACGAGCCGTTTACCTCCTTCCTAGTGGAATGAGCGGAACTGATCGGCCGTGGGACCCCTCCGTCTAATAGCCACTTCTTATGCATGGTTGTTTACATCTTTGGGCGGGTTTAGTGACATCTCTGAGCAGTCAAAGGGGCTGTGTCTGTAATACAATGTCCACAGTCAACGTCTATCTTCAGGAGTTCTGGGAACCAGGGTGATGTAAAACATTTTTTGGTGTATGTAGTACGATACAGATTTAACAATACAGATTTAACACAGTAAGTCAGCTATTAAACTTATAAGCTGTCTACGTCTTGAAACAGTATAGTTTATGACGTATGCATTTCCCACACTGCATATATCGAGTGTTGCGGAATTATAGGACATAGTGGTTTATGACAGACTTTACACTTAATTTCACATCTATTCGAAAAATTTTATCGCTAAGAACTCAGCACAAAATAATAAAAGGAAGAAAATATTATTGTTTACATTTTGGTTGTTCATACAGTAAAACTGCCGTATCAGTTATGACACTTAAAGTACTTCTTTAAGTATTTCTTAACTGGTAACTCTATTCGCACCACACTTTATAGAAAGTATCCACATACACCGCAGAGTGTACCTGTTCATTTATATCGCTGTACCATACATACTCCTAGTTCATGAGATATGATGTGGTAAAGACTGAGATGCAACAGAAACTAATTTTTCTTAAAACGGAGCTCAAATTATCCAGACTATACTCATCCAGTGTTTGGTAATGAGAGCATTTAGCGACTTTCAGTGAGTTTTTGTTTCGAGTTTTCCAGTAGTCTCTGGCTGAAAAATCCGAAACTGCGAGCGGCGTTCAATGAATAATGCAACACATTTTCTTCTCTGCCAGTTTCGGTTTTCCCGCTTCAGCCCCTGTAGTTTTATGAAGTTACGATATGTGTCGCCGCTGTACGCAGCCTTCAAAATGGAGTCTGGAACTGAAGGTCGTTCCAAGCACGGAGCTCTCATTGAGCTTTTCGTGGCGAGCAACAAGGACGTCGCAGATATTCATAGGGGCTTGCGGAATGTCTTCGGAGACCTGGCAGTGAACAAAAGCACGGTGAGTCGTTCGACGATGCTCTCTCATCATCGCAACAATGTCGCACAAAGTTGTCCGACGTGCCACATTCCGGTCGACTGGACACAGTTGAGAGTCCTGCGATGTGTTCGTCGCCGCAAAAATGCAAACAAACTTCTCCTTGCCCACAACAACGCAAGGCCTCACATAAGTTTGCCCACCTTACAGGAGCCCACAAAACTTCACTGAACGGTTCTTCCTCAGCCATCCTCCGGCCCGGATCAAGCACCTTCCGCATTCCATCTGTTAGTCCTAATGAAGGATACACTCCTCGGGAAGCAGTACGTGGCTGATGGGGAGGCTATCGATGCACCAAGATGTTAGCTCAGACGTCGACCAGTAGAGTGGCAGCATGCGGGCATAGAGGCCCTTCCAGTAAGGCAGCCTAAGACCGTCGTAGTGAGAGGAGACTACGTCGAAAAATACAGTTTTGTAACCGTAATAGTGGGGAATAAAATGGTATATTGTAATGCTGAATAAAACTGACATGATATCAGGAAAAAAGTGTTGCTTTACATGTTTGACGCCCCTCCTAATAAAAACCAATACAATTAGCGTTATGTCTCTTCAAGCATGAAGATTTTACATGCTTAACATCAGACATTGAACACATTAACTAATTTGTAATCACGCTGTTCAAACCGTTTCGTACACGGGTGTTCGGTTATTTAATGAACCGGTTGTGGTGGCGTTTAGGATAAAAAGAAATTAGCTGCAGGTGTACAGTGGTGGCGCTTGTTTTGAATAAAGCTTTCAAAATGACTCCCATTTTTAGAACAGCTGTTCTGATGTGTTGTGTTCTGCCAACTCGTGTAATACAGGGTGCCTAGGAAACTTGCTTTCTCGGATCGCTAACAACAATTCAAGCAAATTGTATTAATAGACTTTTATTACAGTAAGATAAATGACAACACTTTCAGAAATTTACAATGGGATGTCGCAAGCAAAGGGTGACACAAAACACAAGCAGTCTCTTCAGTATATACAATTCGTAACACAAGCGAAACAATTTAGTTTCTAAGTCAGTGCTGTACCGCTCGTAGACTGCCTAGACTTCAACTGGGCCTCGGCGTTGTTTTCTCTTCGTGCAGCGGCAGCTCCTGTCTCCGTGTCGCCCTAGAGAGGAGTCCTTGAGCGTACTATTTTCTGACGTCGTCTCGCAGCCCTCTCTGCTGTAATGTTCCTGGCCGACGTACCGGCGCTTAACCTTACGCCGGAACATGATGGATAGTCACAGTCACACACAGTGTAATGTCAGACCCAGATGTTCCACAATTTCTATATTTCCCCCGATTTGACTCAATATGATGTAGAGTTCTGGAATGAGTTCCGTTAAGAAAAGTTGAAATCTTAATCTCTGTCGTTGGTTATTCCTTCCCTGAAAAATGCATTACAGGTAACTTTACCATGTACAAAGATACCGAAGAGAACAGTTAGTTGTACAGTCCTTGCCGGATGTTATCTTGTTCTAGTATTAGCAAGTTTTTCTTTTTCCATTATCGTACTGAGCGAGGGAGAGGTGACTATCTACTATATGCGTCTGTTCGCGCTGTAGTCTTTCTCACACGACTACTACACCAGATACGAGATGGTGGCAGCAGAATCTTCGAGCAATTTTCTCAAATAACGATTCTATAAATTCACTCAACGGGCTTTTGCGAGAAGAGCATCTTCTACTTCAAAAGATTTCCGTATAATTTCCTTGAACATCTGTTTCAGTTTCCTGTAGGATACACCGATCAGTTATTATCTAAGTGTGAAGGCATCCAAACATTTGATCAGTATTCTAGGATATTTTATGCGATGTCTTTATGGATGTGATGAACTTTCCCAGAACTGTTCCAACAAATCGAAGTCTTCATGCTATGTATTTCATGAATGTAGCCAACATTTCCAGAACTCTTCCAACAAATCTGTGTCTTCCATTCATACTCCATACTTCTTATTTTAGATTTTCGGCCGCGCGGGATTAGCCGAGCGGTCTAGGGCTCTGCAGTCATGGACTGTGCGGCTGGTCCCGGTGGAGGTTCGAGTCCTCCCTTGGGCATGGGTGTGTGTGTTTGTCCTTAGGATAATTTAGGTTAAGTAGTGTGTAAGCTTAGGGACTGATGACCTTAGCAGTTAATTCCCATACGATTTCACACACATTTGAACATTTAGATTTTCGTTCTGAAACTAATCTGCATTTGTAACAGTTTAAGCTCTGAAGTAAAAACCTGAGAGCACTACCGACTCGTCACCGAATAAACTGCTTCACATGTTAGGCAAAATGCCGTTAATAACTTGCCCAATGCTCACAACGAAAACACCAAACCCTTGTGTATTGCTGATTGTAAAGGAAGTAACGGCTATGAGTGCAGATACTTCTACTGATGACAGAGAATGGTGTACTGCACAACATTACAGCAGTATTTACATCATTTTCAGGCTAATAATTGTAGCCTTTGCAAGTCGTATGTTTTTAGATTGGTTAGTACCTCCAAGTACACGTGGGAAGAGCAAACCATTAAAGCTTATTTTCCCGTGCACAGGAGGTCAGGAGTTGGAAGTGTAAGCGCGTGGGGGGTAGCCTATACTGACACGCATAGACGACTTATTGGTGCAGTGCAACTGTGGAGAAAACATCAGGTCGTAAAGTTAACCGTTCCACACAGAGAAAAAACTACCAACATACTAATACTACCTGTAATATGCTAGATATAAAAATATTCGCACTCATACCCGTTACAACCTGTATTCTTTCAATAAAGGTTGCCTGATCATGGAAGGACTTGAAGATAGTAGGGTTCATAAATAGAAGTTGATATCACAATTATCAAACATTTATTAAAAACGAATATAGGATCTTGTTGGAATGTAAGACACGAAAAAAATACAGAAAACTAACATGAAATACTGAAATTAATTATGCAGAACTTTGATTGACATCGTTAGGAAGACTGAAATAAGAAGAAAATTAGAATTCAGCTGTACATCTTTCATTTACAATTAACAAGAGAAATAACGCAATCCAGGATGCATCCAGGATGCATAAACGATCATATAAATGCGAGATGCTCAGAGGATGGCCCCAAAAATGTGAAACGAACACCTCATGCTATAGTAAAAGTGACACTTACACCTTCACACTGCAGAGACAATGCTGGAAGACTGCCAGGAAGCGAATGATCAGAAAACAAAGTTCTCTGTTCTAAACCCAAGCTCCGTTTGAGCAGTGACATCATGTATGTAGCCAATGTGACGAACGAGGAAGTGGCTCGAAGCATGGACATGAAATGGAACGCTGCAAAAATATTCCGGACATGGCGCACAAATACACATAAACAATTTACAAGGTTGGTATCGAGTTTGAATGGATTTTTACTTTTGCTTGATGTAGCAAACACAGTGTCCAGTAGGGGAATCAATGTACAGGATTGTCATGAACAGAAATACTGTTGAGATTGTGCGAAATTTCTTATATTTCGCGGGAGTGGAAAGGCGGAATTCTAATCGGCATACACGCTGAATAAATATTTGCTGAATCTCAAATGGGCTTTTTGGCGCCATGGTACCATTGCTACGGCATGTAGGGGGTTAACTCCTGGAGGCCACAGAATACGTTAAGGAGGCTCCGGGAACCACCCCACAATTTCAGCCGATTTGAGGTAAGCTTTCCTGCTGCATTTCCACGTTAGACATGGAATGTCCCGGAATCTGCTTCCTAGCACGAAAACCTTTCAGTCACATCCCAACAGTTAGCTTGTTTTGTACATAATAAAGTGAAAATGAACTGATACAGATTCCTGAAGTCGCCACTTAGTATTATCCCCAAGTAATTAAAGATGTAACTTACCGATGTGTTCACCAGTGATCTTGTAATCGGACAATATCTTGGTTAAAGGCAACAAATTTCAGCCATCCACATTTAAAGATAGTTATGAGTTATCAAATTTTACTTTCAAAACAAAATCCTTGAGTGTTGTCTCAATTTAATTCTCACACCATTACGAAGATAAGGTGAAACAGATATTAGTTTCAGTGGCGTAGAGAAACAGCTGAAGTCGCAAAGAATGAACAAAGCTCCATGACCCGAAGGACTCTTTAAAGATTTTCAACACCGAATTTGAAGGTAAATTAGCCCATCTTTTAACCATGGAATATCGTAGTGCCTCGAACAGAAAATCGTGCCCACTGGCTAGAATAAAGCAAAGGTCATACCCGTCTACAAGAAAGGTAGCATTAATGATGAACAAAACTAGAGTACAATAATTTTGACATGAATTCATTGTAAAATCTAAGAATATACTCTGAGATCAGATATAATGATGTATATCGAACAGAATGATTTCCTGCCATCATTAATTCCGAAAACATCGATCATGTAAAGTCAAATACCGATTTTATCACTTGACATCCTGAAAGCCATGGTTCAAGGCAGTCAGTTAGATGTATTATTGTTTGACTTCCAAAACGCACTCGACACAGTATCCGACGCAAGTTATCTTGCAAGTTTTGTAACTGTATTGAATATTTTTTGGTATGAAGGTGGCAGCATGTTATGTTGGATTGAGAATCATCGACAAAAGTAGGTGTAACTTTAGGTCTGTCCGAGGGAAGTTTGTTGGGACCCTTGCTGTTCATATTGTATATCTATGACCTTGCAGACATTGTTAACAAATAACGTCAGAAATTCTGCAGATGATGTGATTATCTATAACGATGTACTGTCTGCAAAAAAGGTACACAAATATTCAGTCATATCTTAGAAAGTGTTCTGTGCTTGTAAGAGTAGCTGCTTGCTTCAAATGTTCATAAGCATAAAACTGTGCTTTTCACAAAACGAATAAACGTTGTATCCTACATTGGTCATAAAATGATTCATTAAACTTGTATAAGTAGCTTGGTCTGACAGGTTCGTAGTGCTTTGAAATGGAATGACCACATAGGCTTAGTCGTACGTGAGGCATTTGACAGACATTGATAGAATACTAGGAAAATGCAGTTAGTCTAAAGGTTAGTCTATAAAGGTGAGTGCTTAGGAGAAACTTGTACACACACACACAAAAAAAAAAAGAAAAAAAATTAACGTAGAACATTGTTCAAATGTGTAAGACTCGTACCAAATAGGCCTAACAGGAGATACTTAACGTGCACAAAAAAGGATAAGACAAATGGTGGTGGTGGTTGTCGGGATGTTTAAGGGGACTAAACAGCGAAGGTCATCAGTCCCCGTAAGACAAATGGTGAAAGGTTTGTTGTACCCGTGGGAGAGCGTAACACAGATTCTCTTGAAGCTGAACTTGTAGACTCTTGAAGATAGATACAAAATCTCGCATGAAATTCCACTTACAAAGATTCAAGAACCAGCTGTAAGTGATTAATCTAGGAATATACTACAAGTGCCTTTATACATCACCCCCGTGGGGACCGCGACTAATTGCACCGCGCACAGAGGATTTTAAGCAATTATTTTTCCCGATGAGTGTATGGTACTGGAAGAAGACCTAATAACAATGGGAAATACACTCTGACATGCACTTTCCTATGATTTACAGAATGTGTATGTGAAAGCAGTCGTAGATTCACCAAGTGGAAATTCTGTACAAGGCATTTTAGATTTCCTAGTGATGCTACAAAGAAGTTCTGCAGACGGCAGAAACGTCAGCGAACAATCAGGTTGCACTGCTGATCCCATCTGATAAATCGATTGCCTGTATGAACACCGTCAGAGGACCATTTATACTTCGCTGGGGTTTATTCGATGATACTGCATTTTCTGAAGGATATTCGTCGTCCGGTGCAACGCACTGGGCTCTATTAATAAAAAAATCGTCGAGCCTTTTGCATATTTGTAAAGATACTTCACAGGATGGTACTTTGGTTACTAGGTGACGTCGTGGTGATCTATTTCAGAAAACTAGAAAGGTGGAGTCTATGTTTGCACCAGCCTCTATTGTTTGCAGACTGACATGCAGGAATAAAGTACGGTGCGCCTTCTCTTTGTTAGATTCTGCTGTTGTCGAGGGGTGGGGGGGTGACTTCTCTATAAGAGACGTCTAAGTTTTGTATCGCGCTGGAAGAAGTTTTATCCATGGAGCCATCTTCGAGCGCCTGATACTCTTGTGAAAAGTCAAACGACATTCATCATCACCAGCAGTGCCGGAAACACTGCGCTTTAAAGCCTCCCTCACCTCCGCTCCCTTTTCAGCCTTTATGAAATACCTGCCGAGTGACTGGAAATGGATATGAATTGGCGAGAGAGATGGCATCGGTCTCCCTCACCCCTCCGCCCTCCCCAAAAAAAAGGGGGTTCCTGTTTGATGTTTTTGCTTTCTCGTTCCTGCCGGCCGCGAGGGAGCAGCGAATGCGTCCAGCATCCCTGTGGCGCCACAGAGAGAGAGATATACCTCTGTGTCGGTGCCGGCACACCTCACTGGCGCCATAAATCACGCTGTGTGACGGTCACTGAGGGCGCGCCGAACCCAATGGTGGTGCGGTCGTGGCGGAAGCGCGTGCTGTGCCGTGCTGCGCTCTGCTCCCTGGTGGCAGAGTTTGGAACGAGAGGCGGTGGTGGGGGATTTACGAGTCGAGCTCTCAGAATACACTGGAGGGCTAAGACCAGCGGGTTCTGCAGCAAAATACACTACACGCACACATAAACACACATCCAAACGACTGTCTGCTTCCCTTCAGTGTCAGCAAGAAACTTTTGGACAAAAGAAGATCACACACGAATATCAAGAACTCAGATGACAATCTAGTACTAAGAAAAGAAGGAAAAAATTTAAAGTTGGAAGGAATATATGACACGAAATTAAGTTCAAGACAACATTGTGGAAATGGAAGAACAAGTGTATGGAACTGAGATAGGAGGTATTATACTGGGAGAAGAATTTGACGGAGCACTGAAAGTCGAAACAAGAGGACTTGAGTAGACGACTAGCCTTCAAAGTTATTGAGGTCACTGGAAGAACCAGTCGCGACAAAACTGTTTCACTTATTCCATCTATTCGATAGCCTGTCAGACCAATTTAAAAGAAAAATAGAGGAGAGTTATGATGCTGTTATACGGTCCTCAGCATCGTCCCTTCCCCCCCCCCCCCCCCCCCCCCCCCATCACCAGCCAACACATGAGTGCAATGCACGGAACGTTCGTACTATCATGTGAAAATGCCAGAACAGTTTTTCTTTTCAACTTTCATTAGCTTGAATGTCAGTTAAGTCGTCAAAGTGTGGACCGTTCATGTGAATTTTTTGCACTTTCTCGCTTTGTAGTAAATTCGTCTCCAGTGTTGATTTTTTCAGAAAAAGAACTGTCTGCGTTTGGCATTTCAACCAAGTTGTGGCAGAGGTCCATGTGTCTTTGTCTTAGTATGTTACAAACTTTGCACACACGTTCAGAACATTCTGGAGAACGTCTTGAACGTTTGATTTAGAGACATTGTCCCACTGTGATTTGTGCCACTACAACGTTGATCCAATACTGCCCAAACGTGCACTACTTAACACTGCCTGCTCACAACTGATTGCTCGAACACACATCTTTTGTTCACAGGTGTCAGATCAAAGTGCCATTACTGTTAGTGTGCTGCTGTCGCTTATACACCAGAGATAAAATTGATGTTAAAAGGTTTAGATGCACGGTGTGTGAGACTGACTAAATGTTATCAGACTCCAAGAACAAATTATAATTTCAATTCCATGTAAGGCAGCCGCTGAGAGGTGTGAATATTGCAGAACCATCATTTTATGTCCTGATTGCAAAACACTGAAACAAATTATACAAAAAGGAACCAGAAAGCTGGCAGAAGTCGACGTCGGGCAAGGCTAGTCTGAGTTACGGCAAAATGTAGGAACACCGAAGGCCGTAATGACCCCGCGACTTATTTTACAAGGTCACCACCCCGTGGATTTCGATGAGAACCGATAGAGGTTCTCAAAGTACCCTCCGACACACACCGTCAGGTGGCTTGTGGAGTATGGATGTAGATGTAGATGATCTTTAGGTATGTTGTACAGGGAACTATCCTGAGTAACTGGCAGCAGTTTTTCATACGATGGCCATTAGTTTCCAAGGAAATCGAAATTTTATGCATGACTCCTAAACTCGCAACGTTACTCATGTTTCGACCAGGGAGTGTAACGCTGTTGTTGTTGTTGCTGCGGTCTTCAGTCCAGAGGATGGTTTGATGCAGCTTCCCTGTGCAAGCTTCTTCACCTACGAGTAACTACTGCAACCTACATCCTTCTTAATCTGCTTAGTGTATTCATCTCTTGGTCTCCCTCTACGATGTTTACACTCCACGCTTCCGTCTAATACCAAATTGATTATCCGTTGAAGCCCGAGAACCTGTTCTACCAACCGATCCCCTCTTCTAGTCAAGTTTTGCCACAAATTCCTCTTCTCTCCAATTCTGTTCAGTACCTCCTCATTAGTTATGTGATCTACCCATCAAATCTTCAGCATTCTTCTATAGCACCACATTTCGAAAGGTTCTATTCTCTTCTCGTCCAAACTATTTATCGTCCACATTTCACTTCCATACATGGCTACACTCCCTACAAGTACTTTCAGAAAGAATTTCCAGAAACTTAAACCTATACTGATGTTAACAAATTTCTCTTCTTCAGCAACGCTTTCCTTGCCACTGCCAGTCTACATTTTATATCCCCTCTACTTCACCATCATCAGTTATTTGGGTTCCAAAATAGCAAAACGTATCTGTTACTTTAACTGTCTCATTTCCTAAACTAATTCCCTCAGCATCACCTAATTTAATTCGGCTGCATTCCATTATCTTCGTTTTGCTTTTGTTGAATGTTCATCTTATATCTTCCTTTCAAGACACTGTCCATTCCTTTCAGCTACTCTTCTAAGTCCTTTGCCGTCGCTGACAGAATTACAATGCCATCGGCAAACCTCAAAGTTTTTATTTCTTCTCCATTGATTTTAATTCCTACTCCGAATTTTTATTTTGTTTCATTTTCTGCTTGCTCAATATACAGATTGTTTCGTCTGTCTCATACATCTCGCTCACCAGATGGTAGAGTTTTGTCAGGACTCGCTCTCCCAAGGCTGTCAGTAGTTCTAATGGAATGTTGTCTACTCCTGGGGCCTTGTTCCGATTTGGGTCTTTCAGTGCTCTGCCAAGCTCTTCACGCAGTAACAGATCTCCCATTTCATCTTCATCTACGTCCTCTTCCATTTCCACAATATTGCCTTCAAGTACATCGCCCTTGTATAGATGCTCTACATACTGCTTTCACCTTACTGCTTTCCCTCCTTTGCTTAGAACTTATTTTCTATCTGAGCTCTTGATATTCATACATATGGTTTCATATTTCCCCAAAAGTGCCTTTAATTTTCTTGTAGTCAGTATCTAGCTTGCCCCTAGTGATATATGCCTCTACATCCTTACTTTTATCTTCTAGCCATCCATGCTTAGCCATTTTGCACTTCCTTTCGATCTCATTTTGGAGACGTTTGTATTAGTTTTCTCCTGCTTCGTTTACTGCATTTTTATATTTTCTTCTTCCACCAGTTAAATTCAGTACCTTTTATGTTACCCAAGGATTTCTACTAGCCCTCGTTTTTTTACCTACTTGATCCTCTGCTGCCTTCTCTATTTCGTCTCTCAAAGCTACCCATACTTCTTCTACTGTATTTCTTGACACCGTTCTTGTCAGTAGTTCCGTAATGCTCTCTCTGAAACTCTCTGCAACCTCAAGTATTTTCAGTTTAACCAGGTCCCATCTCCTTAAATTCCCACCTTTTTGCAGTTTCTTCGGTTTTAGCCTACAGTTCATAACCAATAAACTGTGGTCAGAGTCCACATGTGTGGACTACTAATCTTCCCTCTCTTCCTTTTCCTACTGTTTGATTCCAGTCTGCCAATGACTACTAAATTTTCATCTCCTTTCACTATCTGAATAATTTCTTTTATCTCATCAAACCTTTCTTCAGTCCCTTCATCTGAGGAGCTGGTTGGCATATAAACTTGGACTATTGTGGTAGGCAAAAATAATGTGTTCACTATACTTTTCGTAGTAGCATACCCGCGCTTCCATTTTTTATTTATTACTAAACCTACTCTTGTATTACCCCTATTTGATTTTGTATTTATAACACTGTACTCACCTGACCAGAAGTCTTGTACCCCCTGCCACCGAACTTCATTAATTCCCACTATATCTAACTTTAATCTATTCATTTTCCTTTTTAAATTTTCTAACCTACCTGCCCAATTAAGGGATCTGACATTCCACGTTTCAATCCGCAGAACGCCCAATTTTCTTTCTCTTGAGTCGTCCCCGCCCGGAGATCCGAATGGGAAACTATTTTACTTCCGGAATATTTTACCCAAGAGGACGCCATCATCATTTAACTGTACAGTAAAGCTGCATGCCCTCGGGAAAAATTACGGCTGTAGTTTCCCCTTTCTTTCAGCCGTTCGCAGTACCAGCACAGCAAGGCCGTTTTGGTTAGTGTTACAAGGCCAGATCAGTCAACCATCCAGACTGTTGCCCCTGCAACTACTGAGAAGGCTGCTACCCTTCTTCAGGAACCACAATTTTGTCTGGCTTTTCAACAGATACCACTCCATTGTAATTGCACCTACGGTATGGTTATCTGTATCGCTGAGGCACGCAAGTCTCCGCACCAAAGGCAAGGTTTGGGGTGGAGGTTAGCACTAAGGTTTAAAAATCTAGCGTCTTTGCTTGTTTTTTCAATTTCATTCTAAGGGCTATCATGAAATAGTATCTGTCACGCAAAAGTATTGAAAAATAGTCATTTTCGCCGTAGTAATTTCTTTAGTAATTCAATCAGGTAACCTGTGATCTCGCAATGTTAATCTCTGAAATATCTTACATAGAAAAATGTATTCCCGAAATTTCATTATTCTACATTAATTATTTTTTGGTGCTGCAGTTTTTTTCCATCGTATGAGATGAATGTATGGCTGCAGCGCTACTTGTTCTGGTTATTTCGTACAAGCCTCTTTGGGATTAATCATTCTCATTGTTTTCTAGAGTTTTCTGAACTAAGCTACATAATGTGATTAACTGTGATATGCATCGTGAACTGCCACTCCGTTTACTACAGGATAAAAATGAATCTCTTGAACTTTCACTTTTTGTATGAATACATTATCTGTAAGTGTACTACCACCTTCAACGACGTAACAGCATGGTGACTTTTACTTTTATATGTATTTTGTCCTTTGTGGTTTTATTTAATATGCTAATAAACGGTCCTGCTACATGGGCCTCAGGTGCGCTTTTTTAATCCCCGAGAAAACTGGCAATGTTAGGTCGAGGTTGTAAAAATATATGGTGAGTGATCGATTTAGGGCTGGAATCGCGGGATAAGCACGGTAATAATGTTTCTGTAAACATGTGTCATGGGAGTAGCGGAACACCATGCAAGACAGCAACCCACCAGGGGATGGAGAACCTGGTTAGAGGCGGCAATCATTACTCGTTCATCACAGAAAGTGAAGATGCTCTCCAGGAAGAGATCAAAATTTTCAAACAGTTTGCTATCGGCAGCTGTAGTTTCATATTCGGGTCAGACCGACGCAATATTTTTTGTTGCACCAGGCCAGTTTAATTGATTGAATTTGATATTTATTGGATCTCAATTAAAGAATGGATAGCTACAAGGTGTTTCAAAAATGACCGGTATATTTGAAACGGCAATAAAAACTAAACGAGCAGCGATAGAAATACACCGTTTGTTGCAATATGCTTGGGACAACAGTACATTTTCAGGCGGACAAACTTTCGAAATTACAGTAGTTACAATTTTCAACAACAGATGGCGCTGCAAGTGATGTGAAAGATATAGAAGACAACGCAGTCTGTGGGTGCGCCATTCTGTACGTCGTCTTTCTGCTGTAAGCGTGTGCTGTTCACAACATGCAAGTGTGCTGTAGGCAACATGGTTTATTCCTTAGAACAGAGGATTTTTCTGGTGTTGGAATTCCACCGCCTAGAACACAGTGTTGTTGCAACAAGACGAAGTTTTCAACGGAGGTTTAATGTAACCAAAGGACCGAAAAGCGATACAATAAATGATCTGTTTGACAAATTTCAACGGACTGGGAACGTGACGGATGAACGTGCTGGAAAGGTAGGGCGACCGCGTATGGCAACCACAGAGGGCAACGCGCAGCTAGTGCAGCAGGTGATCCAACAGCGGCCTCGGGTTTCCGTTCGCCGTGTTGCAGCTGCGGTCCAAATGACGCCAACGTCCACGTATCGTCTCATGCGTCAGAGTTTACACCTCTATCCATACAAAATTCAAACGCGGCAACCCCTCAGCGCCGCTACCATTGCTGCACGAGAGACATTCGCTAACGATATAGTGCACAGGATTGATGACGGCGATATGCATGTGGGCAGCATTTGGTTTACTGAAGAAGCTTATTTTTACCTGGACGGCTTCGTCAATAAACAGAACTGGCGCATATGGGGAACCGAAAAGCCCCATGTTGCAGGCCCATCGTCCCTGCATCCTCAAAAAGTACTGGTCTGGGCCGCCATTTCTTCCAAAGGAATCATTGGCCCATTTTTCAGATCCGAAACGATTACTGCATCACGCTATCTGGACATTCTTCGTAATTTGTGGCGGTACAAACTGCCTTAGACGACACTGCGAACACCTCGTGGTTTATGCAAGATGGTGCCCGGCCACATCGCACGGCCGACGTCTTTAATTTCCTGAATGAATATATCGATGATCGTGTGATTGCTTTGGGCTATCCGAAACATACAGGAGGCGGCGTGGATTGGCCTCCCTATTCGCCAGACATGAACCCCTGTGACTTCTTTCTGTGGGGACACTTGAAAGACCAGGTGTACCGCCAGAATCCAGAAACAATTGAACAGCTGAAGCAGTACATCTCATCTGCATGTGAAGCCATTCCGCCAGACACGTTGTCAAAGGTTTCGGGTAATTTCATTCAGAGACTACGCCATATTATTGCTACGCATGGTGGATATGTGGAAAATATCGTACTATAGAGTTTCCCAGACCGCTGCGCCATCTGTTGTTGAAAATTGTAACTACTGTAATTTCGAAAGTTTGTCTGCCTGAAAATGTACTGTTGTCCCAAGCGTATTGCAACAAACGGTGTATTTCTATCGCTGCTCGTTTAGTTTTTATTGCCGTTTCAAATATACCGGTCATTTTTGAAACACCCTTTAGATACTATAGATATCACTAGGTGCACTGAGTGTACGTGTGTTTTTCAGAATATAGTCAAGATTTGTTCGTTAAGCAATTCACTGTTTTCCT
This sequence comes from Schistocerca serialis cubense, assembly GCF_023864345.2. NCBI lineage: Eukaryota > Metazoa > Arthropoda > Insecta > Orthoptera > Acrididae > Schistocerca > Schistocerca serialis. The sequence goes on along the minus strand of NC_064638.1, from coordinate 1,267,019,445 downwards.
TCACACGTAGAGAGTATCTGAGTAAATGCTAGTGACTTGACTTTCCATCTACTGCAGGGAAAATTTCAAATCATTTAATAAATATTCAGTTTTTAAGGTAGAGATAATTATTCTTTGCTCATAGTGATTTGTGCCGTGTACCTGATATTCGTTTGGAATGGCGGAGCTTTTACCATTGTAGGAATTACGCATGTGTAGGAAATCAGAGACAGGTTTTCCTTACCAAGTAGATATGACTTTCCCGCTGTCCATAATCAGGGATTTTTGTGTTAGGTCCTTGTTGATGGGAAATTCAGAGAGCCAGAATTGTAAGAATTAAATTATTTGTCAACTGTGGCGCTCAAGGTACGTAGGAAAACCAATGGGCGTAGCGTTGCAAAGCGATATGACATGGGACGAGCACATTAAGGGCGGTAGAAGGTGAGGCGAATGTCGACTTCGGTTTATTGGGATGGTTCTAGGAAAGTGTAGCTCATCTATAACGGAGACGGCGAAAAGAAAACTTGTGCGACCCATTCTTTCAGTTCTACTCTAGTGCTTGTCATGCTCCTCAGGTTAGATTAAAGGAAAACATCAAAGAAATTCAGAGGCGTGCTGCCGGATTAGTTGCCGGAAGGTTCGATCAACACGCGAGTATTACGGCGAGTCTACGTGAACTCAAATGGGAAACCCCGGAGAGAAGACGACGTTCTTTTCGCGAAACTCTATTGAGAAAATTAAGACAGCCGGAATTTTAGTTTGATTGGAGGCCGATTCTACTGCTACCAAGAGCAGCGAAGAGAAGATAAGAGAAACTGGTGTTCGTTTTTCTCTCGCTCAACTTTCCACTGGGACAGGAGAGGGAATGTGTTGCAGTGGAAGAATGTGGCCTCCTCCATGCACCATCTGATAGATTGCGAAGTCTGTATGTAGATGTAAATATAGAATTCCAGTGTGAACCATTTGACTGTATTATTAGTCCAAGATAAGCAACATAAAGGAAAGTGTGAGCTCAGGAGCGCCGTGGTCCCGTGGTTATCGTGAGCAACTGCGGAACTAGAGGTCTTTGGTTCAAGTCTTCCCTCGAGTGAAAAGTTTGCTTTCTTTATTTTCGCAAAGTTATGATCTGTCCGTTCGTCCATTGACGTCTTCTTTCGCTGTAATAAGTTTAGTGTCTGTGTTTTGCGACCGCACCGCAAAACCGTGCGATTAGTAGACGAAAGGACGTGCCTCTCCAATGGGAACCGAAAGCATTTGATGGCAAGGTCATAGGTCAACCGATTCCTCCACAGGAAAACACGTCTGATTTACTCTATACGACACTGGTGACGGCATGTGCGTCACATGACAGGAATATGTTGTCGACCAACCTAACCTGTACACTTGGCAAATGGTTAAAAAGATTCTTCTAACTTGCCCGTTTAAGGTTTTCTTGTGGATGTGATAATCACTCCCAAAAATGTGATGAAAACATAAGAGTTTGTGACATAAACTGCAACTAATGAATGCAACAGTTTCACAGTCGCACAGTTTTCCCTGTACTCTGTCAAAACATATGTTTTTAACGTTTCCAAATTTTTCGGTGTGTAGACCGCCAAATCCTGCATACGTCCAAGCAAATCTCAACTTGTCCTGGAATTTTGGAGAGCGAAGTTGATTATGTGTGAGTGCCTGAACTTTGATAATTATCTGAAAATAAAAAATTAAACTTGTCGCTCGAGGGAAGACTTGAACAAAGGACCTCTCGTCCCGCAGTTTCTCACGCCAACCACGGGACCACGGCGCTCCTTAGCTCGCACTCTCCTTGATGTTGCCTATATTGCGCATGGACTACTCAGTTTGTATATTTTTCTTATTTTTTCATAGATCCACACAACTTCTTCCTGTTTTCTCGACTGATCTGTGTTCAGTTTTTCAAGGCCTATCCACTGTGCCAACTTGTAACTAAATCTGAGGGGGTGCGATGGGGAGGTTCCCTTGTAAGATGATTGTAAGCTGGAATTCTTTCGACGGTAGACAGCTGCTTCCCACCTCTCGCTTAAATTGGCTGAAATCCTACTCGCAGTGTTGCAGTCTCGCGCTCTGGATCCTGCTGTGTCAATGGACCACTTGTTGAGACGGACTAATAAGCTGTGTTTGTGCCTCTATTCTCTGCTCCTCTACGACCTGTACAGACCTGCTGTGTGTCAGGCAGTGGCGTGCTTCAGATTGTGTGCTGGTCGTGCATCCCCTACCTGTGACGGTGAGCAGCTGGGCCGGGGTGCTCCTGCGGCGCTCCCCGGTGAGTGCGTGCAGCGTGAGGCAGCTGTAGCGGGAGGAGGCGTCCGCCGCAGTGGCCCGCCTCACCAGCAGGTCACCGGTGCTCGTCACCACGAAGCGGCCGCCACCTGTCAACAAACATGCGAGCCACATTTGTCTCATCAAAAGGTATCTCGTGCTTAGGAAACTTATTAACTCTAAGTAAGTGCCCCTGTATACGTAATATGTACTGAGTGGTAGTTGGAACATCACTTGTTGTCTGGTACTGTGGTGTTAGTGAGCTCTTGTAATCAGAGAAACTCAATACAACGCGGGGACTATATGCGACAAATTGTAAAATTCTACACTACTGGTCATTAAAATTGCTACACCACGAAGATGACAAGCTACAGACGCGAAATTTAACCGACAGGAAGAAGATGCTGTCACATGCAAATGATTAGCTTTTCAGAGCATTCACGCAAGGTTGGCGCCCGTGGCGACACCTACAACGTGCTGACATGAGGAAAGTTTCGAACCGATTTCTCATACATAAACAGCAGTTGACCGGCGTTGCCTGTTGAAACGTTGTTGTGAATCCTCGTGTAAGGAGGAGAAATGCATACCATCACGTTTCCGACTTTGATAACATCTACATCTACATCTACATTTATACTCCGCAAGCCACCCAGCGGTGTGTGGCGGAGAGCACTTTACGTGCCACTGTCATTACCTCCCTTTCCTGTTCCAGTCGCGTATGGTTCGCGGGAAGAACGACTGTCTGAAAGCCTCCGTGCGCGCTCTAATCTCTCTAATTTTACATTCGTGATCTCCTGGGGAGGTATAAGTAGGGGGGAAGCAATATATTCGATACCTCATCCAGAAACGCACCCTCTCGAAACCTGGCGAGCAAGCTACATCGCGATGCAGAGCGCCTCTCTTGCAGAGTCTGCCACTTGAGTTTATTAAACATCTCCGTAACGCTATCACGGTTACCAAATAAACCTGTGACGAAACGCGCCGCTCTTCTTTGGATCTTCTCTATCTCCTCCGTCAAACCGATCTGGTACGGATCCCACACTGATGAGCAATACTCAAGTATAGGTCGAACGAGTGTTTTGTAAGCCACCTCCTTTGTTGATGGACTACATTTTCTAAGCACTCTCCCAATGAATCTCAACCTGGTACCCGCCTTACCAACAATTAATTTTATATGATCATTCCACTTCAAATCGTTCCGCACGCATACTCCCAGATATTTTACAGAAATAACTGCTACCAGTGTTTGTTCCGCTATCATATAATCATACAATAAAGGATCCTTCTTTCTACGTATTCGCAATACATTACATTTGTCTATGTTAAGGGTCAGTTGCCACTCCCTGCACCAAGTGCCTATCCGCTGCAGATCTTCCTGCATTTCGCTACAATTTTCTAATGCTGCAACTTCTCTGTATACTACAGCATCATCCGCGAAAAGCCGCATGGAACTTCCGACACTATCTACTAGATCATTTATATATATTCTGAAAAGCAATGGTCCCATAACACTCCCCTGTGGCACGCCAGAGGTTACTTTAACGTCTGTAGACGTCTCTCCATTGATACCAACATGCTGTGTTCTGTTTGCTAAAAACTCTTCAATCCAGCCACACAGCTGGTCTGATATTCCGTAGGCTCTTACTTTGTTTATCAGGCGACAGTGCGGAACTGTATCGAACGCCTTCCGGAAGTCAAGAAATATAGCATCTACCTGGGAGCCTGTATCTAATATTTTCTGGGTCTCATGAACAAATAAAGCGAGTTGGGTCTCACACGATCGCTGTTTCCGGAATCCATGTTGATTCCTACATAGTAGATTCTGGGTTTCCAAAAACGACATGATACTCGAGCAAAAAACATGTTCTAAAATTCTACAACAGATCGACGTCAGAGATATAGGTCTATAGTTTTGCGCATCTGCTCGACGACCCTTCTTGAAGACTGGGACTATCTGTGCTCTATTCCAATCATTTGGAACCCTCCGTTCCTCTAGAGACTTGCAGTACACGGCTGTTAGAAGGGGGGCAAGTTCTGTCGCGTACTCTGTGTAGAATCGAATTGGTATCCCGTCAGGTCCAGTGGACTTTCCTCTATTGAGTGATTCCAGTTGCTTTTCTATTCCTTGGACACTTATTTCGATGTCAGCCATTTTTTCGTTTGTGCGAGGATTTAGAGAAGGAAATGCAGTGCGGTCTTCCTCTGTGAAACAGCTTTGGAAAAAGGTGTTTAGTATTTCAGCTTTACGCGTGTCATCCTCTGTTTCAATGCCATCATCATCCCGTAGTGTCTGGATATGCTGTTTGTAGCCACTTACTGATTTAACGTAAGACCAGAACTTCCTAGGATTTTCTGTCAAGTCGGTACATAGAATTTTACTTTCGAATTCACTGAACGCTTCACGCATAGCCCTCCTTACGCTAACTTTGACATCGTTTAGCTTCTGTTTGTCTGAGAGGTTTTGGCTGCGTTTAAACTTGGAGTGGAGCTCTCTTTGCTTTGGCAGTAGCTTCCTAACTTTGTTGTTGTACCACGGTGGGTTTTTCCCGTCCCTCACAGTTTTACTCGGCACGTACCTGTCTAAAACGCATTTTACGATTGCCTTGAACTTTTTCCATAAACACTCAACATTGTCAGTGTCGGAACAGAAATTTTCGTTTTGATCTGTTGGGTAGTCTGAAATCTGCCTTCTATTACTCTTGCCTATCGCGATTGCGGTTTATTGTATCGCGACATTACTGCTCGCGTTGCTCGAGATCCAATGACTGCTAGCAGAAAGTGGAATCGATGGGTTCAGGAGGGTAATACGGAACGCCGTGCTGGATCCCAACGGCTTCGTACCACTAGCAGTCGAGATGACAGGCATCTTATCCGCATCGCTGTAACGGATCGTGCAGCCACGTCTCAAACAGATGGGGATGTTTGTAAGACGACAACCATCTGCACGAGCAGTTTGACGACGTTTGCAGCAGAATGGACTATCAGCTCGGAGACCACGGCTGCGGTTACCCTTGACGCTGCATCACAGACAGGAGCGCCTGCGATGGTGTACTCAACGACGAACCTGGGTGCACGAATGGCAAAACGTCATTTTTTCGGATGAATGCAGGTTCTGTTTACATCATTATGAAGGTTTCATCCGTGTTTGGCGACATGGCGGTGAACGCACATTGGAAGCGTGTATTCGTCATCGCCATACTGGCGTATCACCCAGCGTGATGGTATGGGGTGCCATTGGTTACACATCTCGGTCACCTCTTGTTCGCATTGACGGCACTTTGAACAGTGGACGTTACAATTAAGATGTGTCGCGACCCGTGGCTCTACCCTTCATTCGATCCCTGCGAAACCCTACATTTCAGCAGGATAATGCACGACCTCATGTTGCAGGTCCTGTACGGGCCTTTCTGGATACAGAAAATGTTCGTCTGCTGCCTGACCAGCAAATTCTCCAGATCTCTCACCAATTGGAAACGTCTGGTCAATGGTGGCCGAGCAACTGGCTCGTCACAATACGCCAGTCAGTACTCTTGATGAACTGTGGTATCGTGTCGAAGCTGCATTGGCAGCTGTACCTGTACACGCCATCCAAGCTCTGTTTGACTCAATGCCCAGGCGTATCAAGGCCGTTTTTACGGCCAGAGGTGGTTGTTCAGGGTACTGATTTCTCAGGATCTATGCACCCAAATTGTGTGAAAATGTAATCACATGTCAGTTTTAGTATAATATATTTGTCCAATGAATACCCGTTTATCATCTGCAGTTCTTCTCGGTGTATCAATTTTAATGGCCAGTAGTGTATTACTACTGGTAGAATTATTTTTATATTATTATTATTATTATTAATATTATTTTGTGAATATCAGTAATTTATTTATCTGTTTAAAGTAATATAATTAATGTCTTTAAACAGTATGATCTGTACAATGAAAGATTTTGGTGCATTAACGGGGACTGTGTTGATACTTTTGGGCAGACCATAAATACGAGAAAACGAAAAAAGCAAGCTGTAACAAAGAGGACAATGCACAGTGTGAATTCCTGTTCTGCTGCAGGTATGGATATAATTAATCTTTTTTGAAAATGCATTGTTTAGTATCAAATTGACATTAAAAAATACTACCATTACTCCACTGATGTGTATTTACAACTACATAAAGAATATGAATGAGAATATACTCATTAATGTCTTTGGGAATAATTTTCTGGGGTAGTTCATCACATAGATGGAAAGTATTGACTACACTTCTTTTGTAAATAAAACTGCATTTTCCTGCTTCTAGTTACTTTATTTATCCCATACGCGGTTCGTCTTCTCCTGTTCTAAGGCATCATCAGTGGGATCTATAACGATACAGTTTTGTTCGTTTTAGATTATTTAAAAGTTCACTTAGTGATTTTTTTGTTAAAAAAGTAATTACTTACGATTTGCTGATCTGTGTTTCCTCACATCTGGCCTGGAGGTCATATTACCACTTTTATCACTGCTATATAATCACATCTTTGTGTTCTCGCCTTCCACGCACTGTGCACCATGTTTCTCACTCTTTTTTGTGGTGGACTATTATTCTTTTGTCACTCGATACAACTATTTCGTCGTACACTGTTTTTCACAACGTAAATATTGTGACTCCATTACGTGTTTCATCTTCTTTGGTATGGTTACCTATTTGTTGCCAATCTAACGAAGTATATGTTCGAGACCAAATTCTATTTATGATGTTTATACCGTGTGTGTGTATGAGAGAGAGAGAGGGGGGGATAGAGCCGACGAGGTTTTTTTTTGTGGGGGGGGGGGAGGCAACCCGTTTTGCTATCGCCTTTAGTAGAGCACCGTATTGATGGCGTGGCAAGGGATGAGTTAAGAGGCGCGGCCTTGGCGTGTGACGGAGAAATAAGGACAAAGCTGGTTTAGAGGATCTCTAATAATATTCCAGAATACAGGCGCAGGTGGGCATCAAGTTTACAATTGGATTCGTAAATAGGAGTTGACTGTGGATGGAAGGAAAATGGAGCGGTATGAACAATAGTTTGATAGAAAAAGAAAAATAAGAACGGATCCAGTAACATATTTATTTATTTATTTATTTATTGTTCCGTGGGACCAAATTAAGGAGAAGTCTCTGTGGTCATGGAAAGGGTCAATACTTGAAATTATAAGTCGACATTAGAAACAGATAAAATGAAATATAAAAAAAACATATTATGGTGACAAGTCGTAAGTTTAAATAAAGAAAATCAACAATGTAACACTGGAATTTGCTTAATTTTTTAGCTCTTCCAGGAGCTCCTCTACGGAATAGAAGGAGTGAGCCATGAGGAAAGTCTTCAGTTTACACTTAAAAGAGTTTGGGCTACTGCTAAGATTTTTGAGTTCTTGTGGTAGCTTATTGAAAATGGATGCAGCAGAATAGTGCACTCCTTTCAAGGAAGTGCATTCCACATGAAGATTGGATTTCTGCCCAGTATTAACTGAGTGAAAGCTGCTAACTCTTGGGAATAGGCTAATATTGCTAACAACAAACGACATTAAAGAAAATATATACTGTGAGGGCAATGTCAGAATTCCCAGACTATTGAATAGGGGTCGACAACAAGTTCTCGAACTTACACCACATATAGCTCGAACAGCCCGTTTTTCAGCCAAAAATACCCTTTTTGAATCAGAAGAATTACCCCAAAAAATAATACCATACGACATAAGCGTATGAAAATATGCGAAGTACACTACTTTTCGTGTTTGAAGTGTCACTTATTTCAGATACTGTTCTAATGGTAAATAAAGCAGCATTTAGTTTCTGAACAAGATCCTGGACATGGGCTTTCCACAACAGCTTACTATCTATCCGAACGCCTAGGAACTTGAACCGTTCCGTCTCGCTTATAATATGCCCATTTTGTTTGATCAAAATATAGGTTCTTGTTGAATTGTGAGTTAGAAACTGTAAAAACTGAGTCTTACTGTGATTTAGCATCAAATTATTTTCCACAAGCCACGAACTTATTTCATGAACTACATTATTTGATAATGTTACAATATTACACACAAGATCCTTCACTACCAAGCTGGTGTCATCAGGAAACAGAAATATTTTTGAATCACCTGTAATACTAGAAGGCATATCATTTATATAAATAAGAAACAGCAGTGGCCCCAGCACCAACCCTTGGGGAACGCCCCACTTAACAGTGCCCCATTGGGATTGAACATCACTACCACTCTCAGTATTGCGGAGCATTACCTTCTGCTTTCTGTTCTTAAAGTAAGAGGCGAACCAATTGCAAGCTACTCCCCTTACTCCATAATGCTCCAACTTCTGCAGTAATATTTTGTGGTCAATACAGTCAAAAGCCTTCGTTAAATCAAAGAAAACTCCTAGCGTTCGCAACCTTTTGTTTAATCCGTCCAAAACCTCACAGAGAAAAGAGAATATAGCATTTTCAGTTGTTAAACCATTTCTAAAATCAAACTGAACATTTGACAGCAAATTATGTGAATTTAAATGGTCCAGTAACCTTGTATATACAACCGTCTCGATAACTTTAGCAAACACCGATGGCATAGAAATAGGTCTAAAATTGTCAACATTATCAATGTCTCCCTTTTTATAAAGTAGCTTCACTACCGAGTACTTTAATCAGTCAGGAAACCGACCATTCCTAAAGGAAAAGTTACAGATATGGCTAAGTACTGGGCTAACATACATAGAACAGTACTTCAGTATTCTGCTAGATACCCCGTCATATCCATGAGAGTTCTTGGTCTGTAGTGATTTAATTATTAACTCAATCTCCCTCTTGTCAGTATCATGGGGGAGCATTTCAGACAACAGTCTCAGAACACTTTTTTCTAAGAGCGCTATATGATTCCCTGTTGGGACTAGGTTTCTATTTAGTTCACCTGCTCTATTCAGAAAGGGATTACTAAATACTGTACATATATGCGACTTATCAGCAACACGGACATTCCCCCTACACACTGATTCTATGTCCTCGACCTGTCTCTGCAGACCAGCCACTTCCTTTACGACTGACCATATGGTCTTAATTTTATCCTGAGACTTAGCTATTCTATCTGCATACCACATACTTTTTGCCTTCCTGGTAACATTTTTAAGCACCTTACAATACTGTTTGTAATGGGCTGCTGCATTTAGATTTTGATTGTTTCTAACGTTTTGATATAATTGCCACTTTGTTCTACAAGATATTCGTATCCCTCTAGTCAGCCACCCAGGCTGCCTGTTTGTGCTAGTACCCTGTTTTGAACGTTCTAACGGAAAGCAACCATCAAAGAGCACGAGAAAAGTCTTGGGAAAAGAACTGTGCTTTTGTGTAGCAGACTTCAAGTGGATGTTGGTTGCAGTAGTTACGCAGTGCTGAAGAGGCTAGCACAGGATAGAATAGTGTGGTGAGCTGCATCAAACTACACTCATGCTCATAAATTAAGGATAATGCTGATACATGCTGAAACAACGCTCTGGTTGGCGGTTTGCGGGTTTAAATCACCTCGGGATATGACCATGTGGTGCACTTGACCTGCGGTCGTCGCATGGTGGCGCTGGCAGCAGTACACATACGCAGAGGTGTGTTGGTGCAGCGAGTAAGCGTGCAGATGTTTTCAGACGTGCTAATGGTCACTGTGGTTTGAAAATGGCTCAAAGAACAGATATTGGTGACGTTACGAGTGGTAGAATACTAGGGTGACTGGAGGCTGGTCAAACACAGCAGGTCGTAGCACGGGCCCTCTGTGTGCCACAAAGTGTGATCTCAGCATTCAAGCAGACAGGAAACGTCTCCAGATGCTACAGTACGGGACGTCCACAGTGTACAACACCACAAGAAGACCGATATCTCACCATCAGTGCCCGAAGACGACCACGGAGTACAGGAGGTAGCCTGCTCGGCACCTTACCACAGCCATTGGAAAAGTTGTCTCCAGACACACTGTCTACAGTCGAATGAACAGACATGTTTTATTCGTCCGGAGACCTGCAAGGTGCATTGCACTGACCCTTGGTCACAGGAGAGCCCGTAAAGCCTGGTGTCAAGAACACAGTACATGGTCATTGGATCAGTGGTCCCAGGTTATGTTCACAGACGAGTCCAGGTATAGTCTGAACAGTGATTCTCGGCGGGTTTCATCTGGCGTGAACCAGGATCCAGATACCAACCCCATAATGTCCTTGAAAGGGACCTGTATGGAGGTCGTGGTTTGATAGTGTGGGGTGGGATTATGATTGGTGCACGTACACCCCTGCATGTCTTTGACAGAGGAACTGTAACAGGTCAGGTGCATCGGGACGTCATTTTGCACCAGTATGTCCGCCTTTTCAGGGGGCTGTGGTCCCACCTTCCTCCTGATGGATGATAACGCACGGCCCCACTGAGCTGCCATCGTGGAAGAGTGCCTTGAAACAGAAGATACCAGGCGAATGGAGTAGCCTGCCTGTTCTACAGACCTAAACCACATCGAGCACGTCTGTGATGATCTCGGTCGATGTATCGCTGCACGTCTTCACACCCCTAGGACACTTCAGGAGCTCCGACAGGCACTCGTGCAAGAATGGGAGGCTATACCCCAGCAGCTGTTCGACCACCTGATCCAGAGTATGCCAACCCTTTGTCCGGACTGTGTACGTGTGCATGGTGATCTAATCCCATACTGATGTCAGGGTACATGCGCAGGAAACAGTGGCGTTTTGTAGCACATGTGCTTCGGGATGGTTTTCTCAACTTGTCACCAATACCATGGACTTACAGATCTGTGTCGTGTGTGTTCCCTATGTGCCTATGTTGTTAGCGCCAGTTTTTTGTAGTGCCATAATTATGCTTAATTTATGAGCGTGAATGTAGTCTTCAGACTGAACACCATGACAACAACAACAATCTGACGGAGCCCAATTACAAAATTATGATAAACACCTGGAGCACGTCAGCTCGTCAGGGGGCAAACACATAAATCAGTAGTAGGGAAGGCGAAAGGAAGATTAGCATTATCTGTAAGCATTCTCGGAATTTGCGTTGTTGTGAAAGGAAATCACATTGCAGACTATAGCTTCAAGTGGTTCAAATGGCTCTAAGCTCAATGAGACTTAACATCTGAGGTCATCAGTCCCCTAGACTTAGAACTACTAAGTAACCTAAGGACATCACACACATCCATACCCGAGGCAGGATTTGAACCTGCGACCGTAGCAGCCATGTGGTTTTGTACAGAAGCGCCTAGAACAGCTCGGCCACAGCGGCCGGCCAGATTATAGCGAAAACTATTTCGCCCTCTGCAACTGACACATGCAGTCAGCCAGCGTCCCCTACAACAACGATCCGCCTACTGCACTACTGCAAAGGTCTGCATGCCCGTGCTCTGTTTGGCTTAAAGTAGGGACAGAAATCTAGGAAACTTACCCCGAGACAGCTGTTTTATGCAATGGAAATACATTAACTGTGCCCAAAAAGATTTGTAAATGCTAACTACAATCACCATAGTTTCGTCCCTGATATTAGTTCGTGGAAAACAACGCTTTGTTTACATCGTGCACGTGGTGCACCTAGTTCTTTTATTTCATACTGCTTGCAAGTACTGTACACAAGTGAAAAACTATTGGTGTTTCGTAAATTTTATCGACATACACTACTAGAAAACGAAACGCATCACGTTCAAGGACTGTGTTCAGTGGCACCAGCTTATATGTTCACACGGAGGGATTATAATGTTAGTGATTTATTTGTCACGATCATTAGAAATCTGATGGCTCTCTGGAGGCCTATCTATGGGTCCTCCTCTGTTTCGACTCTGCAGGCAGTAAACTGGCCGAGTTTAGAGATGAACATGCTACAGAAGAATGCTGAAGATAAGGTGGGTAGATCACGTAACTAATGAGGAGGTATTGAATAGGATTGGGGAGAATAGAAGTTTGTGGCACAACTTGACTAGAAGAAGGGATCGGTTGGTAGGACATGTTTTGAGGCATCAAGGGATCACTAATTTAGCATTGGAGGGCACCGTGGAGGGTAAAAATCGTAGAGGGAGACCAAGAGATGATTACACTAAGCAGATTCAGAAGGATGTAGGTTGCAGTAGGTACTGGGAGATGAAGAAGCTTGCACAGGATAGAGTAGCATGGAGAGCTGCATCAAACCAGTCTCAGGACTGAAGACCACAACACAGAGGTGAACAGTGTTTGAAACATTCATTATAGGGTACAAAAATGCATGTCGTTTGAACAGGATCACATTGTGCAACTCAGGGAGCCTCGATGGATATATCCACGGATTCAGAATGAGATTTTCACTCTGCAGTGGAGTGTGAGCTGATATGAAAGTTCCTGGCAGTTTAGAACTGTGTGCCGAACCGAGACTCGAACTCGGATTGCTGCACATGTTGTACACATGTGTGGGAGATGCGTCGCTCTTCCTAGGATTCGAACCCGGAACCTTGTCTGTACCTCCATCTCCGCTCCATCTCCCACTTCCCCAACACCACAGAAGTTGTCCTGCGAACCTAGCGGGGCAAGAAGTCCTGGAAAAGTACGTATCTGTTAACCTGCGGTAAAGTCTGCGCTGTTCTGAAACATCCAGGCAGATTTAAACGAACCGGAATGCAAGGAAGAGGGTACAATTTTGCTACCACCATCATGTAACTCGCGCAGGAGCCTCCAGGACAAGATAAGAGAGATTATCGCTACTACAGAAGCGTATAGGGCAGACAATTGTTCTCCTCCCGTTTGCTATGCGCTGCTGTGGCTTGGGGTGTGTAAGCAAATGTAGAACTCCTTAGAAGCACGTTCTGCACATTTCAGCGACAGCATACTACATCTACATCTACACTCTGCAAGATGCCGTACGGTGTGTGGCAGGGGGTATTTTGTGTACCAATGTCAACTTCCCCCTTTCCCGTTCCAGTCCTGATCAGCGAGAAGAGAGATTGCTGGTAAGTCTTTTTACTAGCCCTAATCTCTTTAATTTCACGGTCATTGTCTTTTCTCGAAATATAAATATAAGGAACTAATATTTTACTTGACTGTTACCCAGACTCTTACTCACGCTTTTGGAATTTCAACAGTAAACGACATCGTGATCTACAACTGCTCTCTTGTAGAATCTGCCACTGGAGATGAATGAGCACCTCCGTCATGCTTTCGCGGTTACTAAACCAACCTGTGACTAAACTTGTTGTTCTTCGTTGTATCTTTTCTATTTATTCTATCGATGCTACTGGGAGTATCTCAGGGACAACGCTTAAGTATTGGTGTGATGTGGGTTGTGTAACACACCTATTTCGTCGCTGTAATATTTCCTGACGGGGCATCTATCTCACCTGCAATTAGTTTTTTGTGATTTTCCAACTTTAAATCTATCTGTACGGATACTTCCATTGTTCAAGGGATGTGACTGCCTCCAGTGAGTGTCTAGCAATTGCGTAGGCATAAAATAATGGGCCTTTCTTCAAATTTATGCTCAGTACCCTACAATGATGATGTGAACACTTTGTAGGTGAACTGCCAGTCTCAACATGAAGCGTCGATCGTCAGGACGTCTTCCCGCATTTTGCCAAAAATTTATAGCGTTGCGACTTCTCTGTACATAACAGCATTTACCGCGAAAAGTATGACGGAAAATCCTACTTTATCCGTTACCTCATTTGTATATACTGTGAGAAGTAATGGTCGTATAGCACTCACTCCCTTTAGGTGTTCCCGTACATAATTTCACGTCTGAAGATTGTTCAATCCGTATTGAGTACTAAAGAAGAGATTTTCAGTATGCAGAAATGTCTGAATATGAGAGGACAAAACGTGTTCTGAACTTGAACATACTGGCGTCAGCGATGTAGATGTATTGTTTTGCGCATCTGTTTGACGACCCTTCTCGAACACGGAAATGATCCGCGCAGTTTTCGAACCAATGGGAACGGTTCGGTCCTCCAGTGATTACGGTACACTCTTTCTGTAATGGGAGAAAGTGTTTTCCCATACTTTATATAGAATAGTTTACGTATAGATAGCGGAGCGAAACCCAAACAGTAAAATTTAGAAAAACGACCACATTGAAAGCCTTTTATCGGAGGAAATACAGAAATAAACGTAGCGGGATGGTAGGTCAAACGTGGTATGGAGAGTGAGTGAAAAAAATATACAAGCTATGAAGTCCATAGCTATAATTCTATCAAAGTTTGTTGAAATAAATTTGCATGGGATCATTGCCGGAAAAACTTTGTTCCAACGTAGACTAAAAAGCTAAGGCAATGAAGATATCAACATTTTCCATATCAGAAAACATCACATACATAAAATTACTTGGAATAGTAATCGACGAAAATGTATATTCAGGTAATCACACAGAATATATGTGAGTGAAAAGGAAAACTCAGTTCAGAGATCAAATTTACTCACAATAATTCTGCACAACTTTGCTAGCTAAAAGGCAAAAATATTAGAAAGTGACATACTGTGCTTTGATTCGCTCTATTTTAAGTCATGGCTTACGAGGGCGTACTGGAAAGCAATGCCTCCGAATTTTTTATTCTGTTTTCAATATCTGGTGAGGTGTTACATGTCACGCCTATTACTTGGTCGAGTGACAGCTTCGCTGATGCAAGCTGCAAAACACAGCCGCTAGAGGGATCCCAACTGCAGCGTGTAATGTGGTTGTTTTTGACGTAACTAGGTTGCTGCGTGAGAAACAGCGTTCTGTAACCGAGTTTCTAACCGCAGAAGAGTTCGTTCACGCGCGGAGCGTCCTCTTCTGCAGCGTGACACTGCCGGGCCACGCACAAGAGCGCTGCCACGTCTCCAGCAATCCGACGCCTTGAGTTCCCTGTCATCGATCATTCTCCATACAGTCTCGACTTGGTCTCATGCGGTTTTAATCCGTTTCTAGAACTTAAAAGAACACCTTCGGGGATTTCACTTCCATAGTGATGAAGCAGAAGTTAGTGACAGTGTCAACAAACAGGTGTCTCGTTGTGTTGTTCACCAGGGTGGCTATTATGATGTGTCATGTTATAATATTGCTATGCATTAATGTGACAGTACGAGGAAGAGAGACAAAGACATTCTTTATTACTATGTGGTGTAGTGCGCTTAGATAATTATTCTTATATAGTAAGATTTTATTCTTGTTAAGGTTTAATTTCATGAGAGAGGAGTCTGTTCTTTACTGTATAGTACAAATCGACGCCATTAGAAGATATTAAAGGAAATTTGTATATATATATATATATATATATATATGATAGAGAATCGCTAATTCATGTGCGAGAAGAATTTCATTGAGACTAAGGTCATTAAAACTTCGTTCATTTCAAAAAGGTGCGTGTTATTTCCAAATCAAATGTTGAAATGTGTGTGAGATCTTTTGGGACTTGACTGCTAAGGTCATCAGTCCCTAAGCTTACACACTACTTAACCTAAATTCTCCTAAGGACAATCACACACACCCATGGCCGAGGGAGGACTCGAACCTCCGCCGGGACCAGCCGCAAAGTCCATGACTGCAGCGCCTAAGACCGCTCGGCTAATCCCGCGCGGCTGTTATTTCCACAAAGGACGTATACTCCAAGTGTGATCTATTAATGAAAACCAGTCGAGAACACACGCAGTTTTAGTTAAATAATTTGATGCTTTCTTCGGTTCAAATCGTTCAAACGGCTCTAAGCACTATGGAACTCAACATCTGAGGCCATCAGTCCCCTAGACTTAAAACTACTTAAACCTAACTAACCTAAGGACATCACACACATCCATGCCCGAGGCAGGACTCAAACCTGCGACCATAGCAGGCGCGCGGTTCCGTACTGAAGCGCCTAGAACCGCTCGGCCGCAGCGGCCGGCTGCTTTCTTCGGAAAAGAAGTGATCTCACGGATTTTTTTTTTTTTTTTTTTTTTTTTTGCCACCAGTTTTTCTAAGAACTGAAGGCAAATCTGATTTCTATGCAACAGAGCCCCAGCGAATATTCCTTCACAACTTTGATTAACACTTTCAGCTTCAATACAGCTCTGCAGCAGTTGGAGCAGATCGCTATAAAAACGGAACCGCATAGTGTGAAATCAGTTTCACCCATCGCCCTGTGTCCCACCAACGGTGTACGTATTCACTACAACAGAACATTCACACAGACAATCACTCATGTATATAAAGCCACAACACAAGGTGGCGTGGGAAACATCTCAGTATAAAAGGCTCACTATAGGCAAAATACAAATAACAGTAAGTGAAGATGGCTGAGTGATTTTATATTATGCCAGGAAATAAATATGTATAGTTGAAGAAAAAATATGTAGAGTATTAATTCATTTTGTTTTATTTAAAAATCTTCAAAAGCTTTCACATTAAAAAAATTGCTTTCCAGCGCGCCATGGTAATTTTGTTGGGAGGTACCTGTAAAAGATGTACTAATAGATTATTCAAAATACAGAAAATAGTAATAAGAAAGCCAACCACAAATGAAGAGAAACATATAGACCAGCTTTTAAAACACTTAAGATATTAACACTACCAAGTATGAACTCCGATGTTGGATAAAATTCAAAGATCAGTACGCGAAGCATACTACAACTAAGGTCGAACCTTACCAAAAAAGTCTTGCTGAGAACCCGAGAAAATACTGGTCCTACGTAAAGTCGCTAAGTAGGTCTAAGGCTTCCATATGGTCATTCGTTGACCAATTTGGCGTGGCTGTAGCAAAGGGAAAGCTGAAGTTTTAAATTTCGTGTTTTTGTCGTTCACGCAGGGGAATCGTACAAACATACAGTCACTTGACGATCGCACGGAATCCTGTATGAAGTCCATAGTAACAGACATCCGTGACGCACAGAAACTACTAGAAGAATTGAAAATAAACAAGTCGCCATGTCCGGATGGAATCCCAATTCGGAGTTACAAAGTATACTCGACACTGGCCCCCTACTACGCTTGCATTAAAAGCGAATCTCTCGCCCAGCGCAAACTACCAAACGACTGGTATAAAACCCAGATGACTGCTTTACACACGAAGGGCAAAATAATGGTTCCATAGGATTAAAAACCAATAATATCCTTAACGTCTATTTGCTGCAGAATTCTCGAACATATTCCCGATTCGAATATGATACATGACCTTGAGACGGTAATGCTTCGGTGGCCGGTGTGGCGGAGCGGTTTTAGGCGCTATAGTCTAGAACCGCGCGACTGCTACGGTCGCAGGTTCGAATCCTGCCTCGGGCATGGATGTGTGTGATGTCCTTAGGTTAGTTACGTTTATGTACACTACTTGCCATTAAAATTGCTACACCACGAAGATGACGTGCTACAGCCCCGAAATTTAACCGACAGGAAGACGATGCTGTGATGTGCAAATGATTAGCTTTTCAGAGCATTCACACAAGGTTGGCGCCGGTGGCGACACCTACAACGTGCTGACATGAGGAAAGTTTCCAACCGATTTCTCATACACAAACAGCAGTTGACCGGCGTTGCCTGGTGAAACGTTGTTCTGATGCCTCGTGTAACGAGTAGAAATGCGTACCATCACGTTTCCGGCTTTCATAAAGGTCGGATTGAATCCTATCGCGATTGGGGTTTATCGTATCGCGACATTGCTGCTCTCGTTGGTCGAGATCCAGTGACTGTAAGCAGAATATGGAATCGATGGGTTCAGGAGGGTAATACGGAACGCCGTGCTGGATCCCAACGGCCTCGTATCACTACCAGTCGAGATGACAGGCATCTTATCCGCATCGCTGTAACGGATCGTGCAGCCACGTCTCGATCCCTGAGTCAACAGATGGGGACGTTTGCAAGACAACAACCATCTGCACGAACAGTTCGACGACGTTTGCAACAGCATGGACTGTGAGCTCGGAGACCATGGCTGCGGTTACCCGTGACGCTGCATCACAGACAGGAGATGGTGTACTCAACGAACCTGGGTGCACGAATGGCAAAACGTCATTTTTCCGTATGAATCCAGGTTCTGTTTACATCATCATAATGGTCGCACCCGTGTTTGACGGCATCGCGGTGAACGCACATTGGAAGCGTGTATTCGTCATTGCCATACTGGCGTATCACCCGGCGTGATGGCATGGAGAGCCTTTGGTTACACGTCTCTGTCACCTCTTGTTCGCAATGACGGCACTTTGAACAGTGGACGTTACATTTCAGATGTGTTACGACCCGTGGCTCTACCCTTCATTCGATCCCTGCGAAACCCTACATTTCAGCAGGATAATGCACGACCGCATGTTGCATGTTCTGTACGGGACTTTCTGGATACAGAAAATGTTCGACTGCTGCCCTGGCCAGCATATTCTCCAGATGTCTCACCAATTGAAAACCTCTGGTCAATGGTGCCCGAGCAACTGGCTCGTCACAATACGCCAGTCACTACTCCCGGTGAACTGTGGTATCGTGTTGAAGCTGCATGGGCAGCTGTACCTGTACACGCCATCCAAGCTCTGTTTGACTCAATGCCCAGGCGTATCGAGGCCGTTATTACGGCCAGAGGTGGTTGTCCTGGGTACTGATTTCTCAAAAAATGTTCAAATGTGTGTGAAATCTTTTGGGACTTAACTGCTAATGTTATCAGTCCCTAAGCTTACACACTACTTAACCTAAATCATCCTAAGGACAAACACACACCCATGCCCGAGGGAGGACTCGAACCTCCGTCGGGACCAGCTGCTGTTTTCTCAGGATCTATGCACCAAAACTGCGTGAAAATGTCATCACATGTCAGTTCTAGTATAATATATTTGTGCACTGAATACACGTTTATCATCTGCATTTCTTCTTGGTGTAGCAATTTTAATGGCCAGTAGTGTAGTTCTAAGTTCTATGGACTGATGCTCAGATGCATTTGAACCATTTGGTAAAGCTTCTACCCAGGACTCATCACGGTTTTAGAAAGCATCACTTACGCGAAACTCAGCTTGTCCTTATCTCACGTAATTTTTTTTTTTTGGAAATTTGTGGTCTGTACCCCACTGCAGAGTGTTAACGAAGGTACGAGCATACGGAATAGGTTCCTAGATGTGTGTGTGGCTCGAAGACTTTCTAAATAACAGAATCCAGTGCGTTGTCCTCTACGGCCAATGTTCATAAGAGAGCACAGTATCGTTAGGAGTGCCTCAGAGGAGTGTGACAGGACCGCCGTTATCTTCTACATGCTTAAATGACCTGTCTAACATGGTGAGCAGCAGCCTCGGCTGTTTGCTGATGACGAAGTGATGTACGGCAAGGAGTCGTCGTTGAATGGCTGTAGAAAGATAGGAGATGATTTGGACAAAATTTGTAGTTGATGTGGTGAATGGCAGCTAGCTCTAAATGTAGCTGTTGTGCGCTCACAGGTAGCACACGGCGCCCAGTACACGTCCACCTTGGCGCTCGGGGGCCACAGCACAGTTGCGACACCTGAGGATGGGCTTGTGAGAGCCCGAAACCGGTCGTGACAGTAAAAGAAATTTACAACTGAAGCGGATTTTCAACCTCTAGTAGTAGAAAAATGTACGTTAAGACACACTAGTTGGGAAAAACAAACCCATAATATTCATGTCGTTGAAATATCTGGGCATAAAGTCGTAAAACGATATGAAATGGAACGGGCGTGCAAGGACTGTGGTAGGGAAGGCGAAAATGGCCGACTCCAGTTTAATGGGGGAATTTTGGAAAAGTGTGGTTCATCTGTTTAGGATACCGCATTTAGGACACTAGGGCGATCCACCAATGAGTACCGCTCGAGTGTTTCGGGTGCACATCGGGTCGGATTCAAGGATGACATTGAAGAAATCCTGAGACGGTCTTCTGTGTTAGTTACCGGTAGGTTCGAACAAGACGCAAATGTTAGAGAGGTGCTTCGGGAACTCAAATAGGAATCCCCAGGAGGAAGGTGACGTCCTTTTCGTGGAACGCTATCGAGAAAATTCAGAGAACCGGCATCTGAAGCTGACTGCAGAACGTTTATGCTGCCTCCAACATAAATTTCGCATACACATCACGAATATAAGAGAAATTACGGCTCGTACAGATGCATACAGACATCCGTTTTTCGCTCGCTCTATAGTGTAACAGGAAAGAAAAAAAAAATGAAATGGTCGCATGGCATTGACGGCCGAGAGGCCCCATCCACGACCCAACATTTGGGGACTTGAGCGCCTTTGATGATGAAATGATGATGGGGACAGCACAACACCCAGCCCTCAGCGGAGAAAATCTCCAATCCGGCCGGGAATCGAACCGGGCCCGCTGCATGGTAGGCAAACACATTACCACTTTTTTATTGTTGATCTCATTTTGTTCGTTATTGTTCGTTATATATATTTTCAGGACGGACGTACCATGACGTTTGTTCAAGTTCATTGTTCATCCATTAACTCAGCTTTTTTTTATTACAGAGGGCATGTAACCGTCTGACCGTACACGCTGAGCTACCGTGTCGGCTCACTCAGCTGAGCAGGCGGACTGCGAAAGCAAATGACTAGTAGTGTACAAGAGACCTCCGTATGGTGCCTTCGGGAGATCTATGTAGACGGAGCTGTAGATGTAAAAAATATGTTCCTTACATTCAAGACAACGTGACCCTACACAGCTGTGACATAAGCAAACGGAATTGATTCGTTGAAAACTCCCTTCAGACTTCAGAAAGATAAAATATTAAAAGATTTTCAGAAGAAATCTCACGGCGTTTTTGAAACGAAAGCTGTTTCTAAAAGACAAATGATTTTATGTGGACTGTAGTGTAAAGAAAATTGAGTGTGTAGTACTATGTATAAAATGAGATGTTACTTACAAAAACTACAAAATGTACTCCTGAAAGAGACCGAAAGAAATTCTCAAACCATGTATAAATACATGCACATATAGCTTAGATGATGTACGCGAAAATGTATTTTAATATGGGCATAGAATACTGTTATATAGAACTGTAATTCTCTAAATATTATTTATTATTTATTAGGGGTAAGTACACATTTCCAAGTTTGTGACATAAATTTGACTTCTACATCTACATCCATACTCCGCAAGCCACCTGAAAGTGTGTGGCGGAAGGTACCTTGAGTACCTCTATCGGTTCTCCCTTCTATTCCAGCCTTGTATTGTTCGTGGAAAGAAAGATTGTCGTTATGCCTCTGTGTGGGCTCTAATCTCTCTGATTTTACCCTCATGGTCTCTTCGCGAGATAGACGTAGGAGGGAGCAATATACTGCTTGACTCCTCGGTTAAGGTATGTTCTCGAAACTTCAACAAAAGCCCGTACCGAGCTACTGAGCGTCTCTCCTGCAGTCTTCCGCTGGAGTTTATCTATCATCTCCGTAACGCTTTCGCGATTACTAAATGATCCTGTAACGAAGCGCGCTGCTCTCCGTTGGATCTTCTCTATCTCCTCTATCAGCCCTATCTGGTACGGATCCCACACTGCTGAGCAGTATTCAAGCAGTGGGCGAACAAGCGTACTGTAACCTACTTCCTTTGTTTTCGGACTGCATTTTCTTAGGATTCTTCCAATGAATCTCAGTCTGGCACCAGCTTTACCGACGATTAATTTTATATGGTCATTCCATTGTAAATCACTCCTAATGCCTAATTACAGATAATTTATGTAATTAACTGCTTCCAGTGTCAGACATGCCATATTGTAGCTAAATGATAAAGGATCTTTCTTTCTATGTATCCGCAACACATTACATTTGTCTACATTGAGATTCAATTGCCATTCCCTCCACCAAGCGTCAATTCGTTGCAGATCCTCCTGCATTTCAGTACAATTTTCCATTGTTACAACCTCTCGATATACTACAGCATCATCCGCAAAAAGCCTCGGTGAACTTCCAATGTTATCCACAAGGTCATTTATATATATTGTGAATAGCAAGGGTCCTACGACACTCCCCCGCGGCACACTTGAAATCACAATTCGGAAGACTTCTCTCCATTGAGAATGACATGCTGCGTTTTGGTAACTAGGAACTCTTCAATCCAATCAAACAATTGGTATGATGGTCCATATGCTCTTACTTTGTTCATTAAATGACTGAGGGGAACTGTATCAAACACCTTGCGGAAGTCAAGAAACACGGCATCTACCTGGGAACCCGTGTCTAAGGCCCTCCTAGTCTCGTGGACGAATAGCGCGAGCTGGGTTTCACACGATCCTCTTTTTCTAAACCCATGCTGATGCCTACAGAGCAGATTTCTAGTCTCCAGAAAAGTCATTATACTCGAACATAACACGTGTTCCAAAATTCTACAACTGATCGACGTTAGAGATATAGGTCTATAGTTCTGCACATCCGTTCGACGTTCTTTCTTGAAAACGGGGATGTCCTGTGCCCTTTTTCAACCTTTGGAACGCTACGCTCTTCTAGAGACCTACGGTACACCGCTACAAGAAGGTCCTTCGCCTGCTCTGTGTGAAATCGAACTGGTATCCCATCAGGTCCAGCGGCCTTTCCTTTCCTTTTTAATCTATAGATTGTTTTTTCTATAGATCCAACGCATTTTACTTAACGTTTCTCTTTAAAAGCATCAGCGAGGGAACTTCTGGAACGACGCCAGCAGCATAAAAAGAAATAACATGCAGATCGACACAGAATATAGAAAGTATCGCTATATAATGAGGGCGTTGGTTGCAGCAAGTATTTCGAAGTGAAGTTTGGTACATGAAAAACAGGAGAGGGCGGCTGCGACCAGGGTGAGTGAGTAATTAGTGTAAAAAGCCTCTTAATGAGTGGAGCGCCCTCCAGTATCGGTGTAGGGCAGGCCGCGTGAGCTGCCACACCGCCACATCGGAATCCGATAACCGGCGCACTGCCCAGATGCGATAAGGGGTCGAGGTTACAGGAGGTGGAGTATGCGGGGACCGCTTACCGGCCTCGCTGCTTGGAATTTTAATTCTGCCTGCACGCTTTATTCGCGCGATGATGAACCTGTAGTGGCAAGTAACAGTCTGTGTGGGGAGGAGATTCTATACCGAATTTACTGATAGTCACGAGTATCCAATTAAAAAAAAAATTCTTCTGCAGGAAGACAGAATAGTTGAACTACAGCTTTTTTCAGTAATTTATTCAAAAAGCAGCGTAGGAGGAAACTTGACAGGTTGAGAGTTGCAGTGATGTCAGTGATTACAAAATTGAATTAGACTACTTCGCAGCTTCACTTGTCTGGATACATGCATTGATTAGATTGGGAAGGGTGTCATAAAGGCATAGTAGTGTCTCGTCAGGCAAGCAGACCCGCAACTGCTGCAGCTGGTCCTTGATATAGTGTATATTGGCACTGGAATGGATTTGACACCCGAGATGGTAGCACACATGTTCTGTCAGGGACATATCTGGCAGTCTTGCTGGCCATGGGAATAGCTCAAAATCTCACAGACAATTCAGAGAGTCACAGATACTCATGTGGTCAAACATTGTCCTCTTGAAAAATTGCATCATGATATTCCCGCAAGAGAGGTTCGTGATGTACTGCTGTGTGATCTCTCGATCTCTACCAGCCGTGACCTCAGGTTACCCGATAGGTCCCCACACCATGAGAGTAGAAAAACACCACTGGGCCTCCCTAAAACCAGGAAGAATGGAATTACCCTCCAGTTCGCGGCCTTACTTGCCGACGATGGTCATCCACGTTAGTGCAGAGCTGCAACTCATCGCTGGACATCATGCAACGACATTTATGAGCAGTCCCTTCTTCCTGGTCAAAGCACCGGCCCAAACGCAACCATTCGTTATGTGGTGTTTTCGGCAGCCGATGAGTGGGACGGTAATTCCACAATCTGTACGCCGCTAATCTCCAGCAAGTGGTACAGAATGACACAGATTGTCGCAGAAGGTGGATTACTTGTTCTCGGAGCCAGAAGCAAACGTGAAGGAAGTACGACGGTCCTGGAGCACAGTACAGCGATGCTCCCTTGTGGTGGTCACATGTCTATCACGACAACCTTGACGACAAGTATGCTTGCCCTCAAGTTCTCATAGAGTCCAACATTGTACCACTGTCACCAATAATTGCTCCCGAATTTGGAAATAGTACAATTCGGCCAGTCAGCCAAATGGTGGCCCACAACCCAAATTGAGGTGTTGATAATGCTGTCCTTCAAAGTGATCATTTACAATCTGACACTGTCCATGCCGTTATATACCGTAATAACGCAAAACGCGAACAAGTAATGTACTCTGTTGCTCTTTATACCTGTCACAGAGAATTTCAACTCTAATCATTTACAAAACCACCATAAATGTGTACGTGTAGAAAGTTACACTCACATCCGACCATGTCTTCAGAGTGCTTCACTTTTTTAGTAGGCAATGTGTAAATTTACAGGATAAGAATGTTACACGGGCAACACGAGAGTGGCCGCTCGTGCGGATAGAATTATTGTTGGCGACTTCCACGGAATGACAGAACGCTGGAAAAAGCAGTAGCAGCTGTGTGTTGATAAAGGTGGGTCATATATTTCGAAGAATTTTGTCTCACTCTACATATGGCTGCAATAAATTGTTTTTATTACTTTAAGACCCCATGCTGATATGGAAAGCTCTGTATATACGGACAGATGTTTCTGTTCATGAATGTATTTATCAAAAAGAGAGTGAACGTATTTTACTCCGCATTGAAATGTATCCCGTTATTTGTCACACTTTTATCCGTGCGAAGATCATCAAAATTTTATATCCACGTACCTCTCCCAGTTTCTAGATAGTTTTGTATTAAATTAGATGTAGTGCAAACCATTCTTTCGCCTTGATACTGTAGTCTTAAACGTCAAACAAGCAGCACATCTCGGAAATCTCTATCAGGTGTCAGTGAGCATCTCGATCAGTTAGCACTGAGAGTTTAAAATCATCGTGAGTGTACAAAAATTAATAATCACTAAAATAACAACAGAAATGTTATCAAGTAAAAGCAAACGCCTCATGAAGCAGAAAAATACCAGGCCCAGCATTCTGCGGACGAACTGTGCGGGATACGTAATCCGTATCCAGGAGGATATGTAGCCTACTTAGTTTTGTGTACATTTTACACACCGCCTGCAAAACATGCCCGTAGTTCTTGATAAACGTGTTCCGAAACCCCGCTGTATTTTAACTTAATTATGATATCACTGTAGAAATGGCAGTTGTTGAGGCCTTACGAATGTAAAGAAATGTGTCCACTAGAGCAAATACGCGCAGATTTTGTGTTTTTGTTTCACGTTTACGTCAAATGTTTCTCTACGCTGCCGCAGATTTCAGTATGTTCGTGTTTGTTTTTAGTTAACAAAACCTATGCTACTACTGTTTCTACCAGCGGCTATGAACATAAAAGGAAACGCTGTAACAAGAGACAATTTAACTCAACTTTTGACGTTTGTAAAGTGGAGAAAATCATCACTACCGATTTGCGTTGCTAGTAATAAAGTAGTTACATTTCTAATTTGCAAGAAGATATATGGTGAAGTTTGAATGAAATAATTACTTATTAATGCTGTTTAGTTGTTCATAGGCATGTTCTTAGTGACTGTAGATTGCTACAAGCTTGAAATACGAGAACACATGAAAAGCTAAGCGGGATACCGGAGAAAGTTTTGGTTGTGATCACTAACCAGCTGCGATACGAAATATAGAATTGTCTTTCTTCAAGTGGTATATAACCTGTAACCTCTTTCATTGATGTCTCCCTAGGACACAGTATTTATGTTAGCTCATTCTCTTTGTACTCTCTGCTGTTACCAACACAAATGAGCGTTCATATATCGATACCTTAATTAACTTTACTGCTTCCGTTTAACTGCTGTGTTCTTGAGGCTCGCTTTACTAATGCCGTCAGTTGTTTCAAAGGAAATAAAATGGTTAGTACTGTGGTTTCGTTTTTGGACAAACGTCAAAGTAAAAAATGAGGAAGTGTTTGTTTGGTGCTTCAAAATCGAGGTAG
The DNA here is from genome assembly GCF_023864345.2 of Schistocerca serialis cubense. Classification (NCBI taxonomy): domain Eukaryota; kingdom Metazoa; phylum Arthropoda; class Insecta; order Orthoptera; family Acrididae; genus Schistocerca; species Schistocerca serialis. The sequence goes on along the minus strand of NC_064638.1, from coordinate 1,266,993,297 downwards.
TACCATTTCTTAGGCACTGAGTGTAGGGGAGTAGAAGCAGGTCTCTTGCATCGCGGCTCATGGAAAGCTCTAGTGGAGGTGGTTTGAGGTTGCATTCCTCTGATGTATTACGAAGTGTCAATGTGTATAAGTGTTGTGTCGATGACTGTGTTGAGTGCTTGTATTGTGCTGTGTTAGGTTTGTGTTATTATGGATGAAGAGGAGGGAGATAGGGAAACTTGGTAGCCTGCTCATCTCGAATAGCACTAAGGGGGCTGCCGGGCTTAACGATCTCAGCCGACGGACGGATCATCATAGACAAAGTCACATACCCCCACTCGAAAGAGACGCTGCAGAGAGGTTTGGAATTTAATCGAGGGCAAAGACTGGTGATCACGAAGGTTATGCCACCACTTTTGCACGCATTACCGGCCGGCTATATAATGGCAGCGAAAATTTACCACTGCCGGATTCGAACCGTCTTACCTCCGAGTCGAGCGCTCACCGCAGCACAGGCGTGCATTAGTGATGTCGGCTACGTAGGCGGGTAGAGAAAGACTATAAGAACACATAATCCTCCATTCGGAAAGCTACACTAGGAAAAAAAATAGAAAATTGCGTCCACCTCTGCTATTTGTAGTGTCCCTCTGGGTAATGTTTGGGAGCAGTTGCTATTCGAAACACAGATAAACATGTTGTACAAAAAAATTAATCACGCTAATACAGTGTACTACTGCATTTATCCCTGATAATGTGCTAAGTCTGGAGAGGAAGGAAATCCACAAGTTTATTCAGGTATGATAAATTCATCTACAGTCACAAACTGATCACTATTAGATCCTGCATAGGTACCAAATTGGGAGAATATTGACGATACGTTTCTCCCACTTTGCAGACAGTGCCAGACGTTTTCTGCAGGATTAAGATCGGTGATTTAGAGGTTAAGTTCAAGGCGCGGTACCGTGCTCTAGTATTCGTCGAATCAGGGACATACAGACCTGTAAAAACTATTGTTCTCGCTTTGTAAGACGGGAATGTCTCTACTACAGCCATTAAGAAAAAATTGGAGAAAGAGCATCACTTACTGGAATAAATTTTTTATTTCACATTCATGGTGACCTGAATTAGTGCAGCCAAGTCATGAAACGAAAAACACCTTCAAAACAGCACAGAACCACCTGTGGTCTGAATTAAACCCTTCACACATTGCGGATTGATGGAGTCCTTGGGCCGGCAGTACACTTGACGCCTTGCATCAGTTGAAATTAAAAAAGAAGCAGAATCGGGACTAATCGGATGACACACTCCGATAGTCACTTTGTGTGCTGTTGACCCATCGGATATGTGCAGCTTTATGTGCCGATCGGAGCGAGCTACATCGGTCCAGATGCCCATCGCATGGACTATCACTCAAGGTGTTCGCTCGGAAACTGATTGAGATGGAGCTGCATTCAGCAATGTCTGGATTGAATCCGATTGTCACTGATAAGGCGTGACACTCCTTAGGAACATGTTACGATCACTGTTGCTAGACAGCGTTACACTGCTGCGGGTGTTACACTTTTTCTTGTAGACACGTTGTACATTATGTGCTGATACAAATCGGGGAACCTCGTTCGTGTGGTGTCGTCGTGGGCACGTCCAAACACGGGCAGTTCATTCCTGTCACGTGCCTCTGTCGATTAATATTAGTGCGCTGATGCCGTACAACCGACTGGAACATTCACACCACCTAGGTGGCGTGCCCTACGCCATCGGCGGGGGTTGCATCATCACCTACACTGTCTAATTTTCGGGGGCTTCTTCAGTTCTCTTGTAACACAGTAATAGAAATGTGCTACCCAATTTTTTTTCATTTGTTTATTGTTAACATCAGTTCTTCTGTAAATAGTTGGTCAGTGCCTGTATGGAGCTGATAAGGAACTTCGTGCAGCTTGTCAAAGGGTAAAAATGAAGTGAAAGCACTATCTCTGGACGCTGCTGTGTGACGACAGAGCGAGATTGTGGCACTCCACTGTTAAGACACATGATTGTGTGACTGTGCCTGTGCGTGCAGAGTGAAAAGTTAGGTCCACGAGAGACCATATTGCTAATTACGAGCCACACGGGTGTATGAAGTGTGGGAAGATATGTAAGGGTCGACAAACACCAAGATCCTGCTCAATAATAGCTATTTAAAGTGTGCCTTTAACAAATGAAGTTAAAGGAGCATTGTCGCAAATATTGTGGACATTATTTGATCTCTGACGAAATATAAGTTTGCTCAATTTTCGTTTACATTAGAAATATAGCGAGGCATACCATGTGACTTTGATGAGCTTTTAAACAGTAATAGTTGTATGTCAAACGTCTCACCATTCACCTGTGTTATTCTTATCTTGGCTAGTATCGTGTAGATTTACTACTAGAGACAAACCGAGTGTTGTTAATTCATTTAAACAAAAGGAATAACATCAAAAAGAGAATAATAATGACAGTTTTCTTTTCTTCTTAAGAAATGATTGACATTGATTGCTTCAGTAAGTCAACTGTTCTATTGCTTAACAAACTGAGATAATGTTCTTGACTGAACTTACAGCAAAGTAAATTTAATTTAAGTAATACTGGCAAATTACAATTATGGCTAAAGATGTGCATATCGTGCACATTTTATTTCATGCTATTTGTCACGGTGTTCGTTCACGGTGGCTTAATTGGTACGTGTCCTGGCGTCGCAATAATTCTGAAGATTTATTGTTATTTGATCACACCAGTAATTAATCAATTACTTAAGATATTTTAAAGAACTTAATTTGCAAATTTTATGACTTTTGTGGATGTACGTAAAAATTACTGTGAGGCAACGATATTCTTGTTATAACAGAATGTTGTTACCGGTCAGTCATTTCAATAATGATCATTTGTATTGTATTGTATGGAACTGGGGACCTAGAAACGACGAAGAGGCTTCGTCCCCGCCGTAGCCCTCAGTGGCACACAACCCCACAACGGGCTACAGTAGTCCACTCAACCCACCGCCGCCTCACACCGAACCCAGGGTTATTGTGCGGTTCGGCCCCCCAGTGCACCCCCCCCCCCCCCCCCCCCCCCCCGGGAATGTCACACACGAGACGAGTGTCAGCCCAATGTTTGCGTGGTAGAGTAATTATGGTGCAATCGCCGACATACTGTAACTGAGGCGGAATAAGGGGAGCCTTCCCGCATTGCCGAGGCAGATGGAAAACCACCTTAAAAACCATCCACAGACTGGCAGACTGGCCGGCACACCGAACCTCGACACTAATCCACCGGGCGGATGCGTGCCGGGGATCGGCACGCCTTCCCGCACGGAAAGCAGTGCGCTAGACCGTACGGCTAACCGACCGGGCTATGATAATTTTCTTATTAATCTAAACAACAAATCGGAATTTTTGAAGGTGTTAAAACAATTAATAACATTTACTCACTTTTCCCTTATACCCAGTTATGTTGGTTACGTGTGCGTAAACCTTCTGTTGGCTCACGTTTACTTAAACTAATATGCAATCGATATTGTTGCAATAATTATCGATAAGATAATATACATATCTTTGGTAATTTGACCGTTGACCATTTAAATTTTACAAATTATTCCCACTCATAACGAATCCTACTTCCGTTACACCATTTTCTTATGCTCCTGTCGATATTACCCTATATTCCTCTAACTAGAAATCTTTATCTTCTTGCCATGTAATTTTAAGGACGCATGCTATATCCAGATTCCGACTATGAATATTTGGTTACACATTTTATAGTTTCCCCACCACATTTAGACTCTTGACAAGCCAAGTTTCTTCTCTCAGAATATTATCGTTTCATTGATTATGCAACTTTCATCTCATTATCACCATTCCCATGGCAACCGCCTCCCGGAGTTCCGAAAGGGGGACGAATCGGGACAACTTTTCCAATACAGAGATTTGACTCTTCTCAGTTATGAGCCAAATGTCCAATGTATATACGTTTTGTACACTACTGGCCATTAAAATTGCTACACCATGAAGAAATGCAGATGATAAACGGGTATTCATTGGACAAATATATTATACTAGAACTGATATGTGATTACACTTACACACAATTTGGGTGCATAGATCTTGAGAAATTAGTGCCCAGAACAACCACCTCTGGCCGTAATAACGGCCTTGATACGCCTGGGCATTGAGTCAAACAGAACTTGGATGGCGTGTACAGGTACAGCTGCTCATGCAGCTTCAACACGATACCACAGTTCATCAAGAGTAGTGACTGGCGTCTTGTGACGAGCCAGTTGCTCGGCCACCATTGACGAGACGTTTTCAGTTGGTGAGAGATCTGGAGAATGAACTGGCCAGGGCAGCAGTCGGACATTTTCTGTATCCAGAAAGGCCCGTACAGGACCTGGAACATGCGGTCGTGCATTATCCTTCTGAAATGTAGGGTTTCGCAGGGATCGAATGGAGGGTAGAGCCACTGGTCGTAACACATCTGAAATGTAATGTCCACTGTTCAAAGTGCCGTCAGTGCGAACAAGAGGTGACCGAGACGTGTAACTAATGGCACCCCATACCATCACGCCGGGTGATACGCCAGTATGGCGATGACGAATACACGCTTCCAAAGTGCGTTGACCGCGATGTCGCCAAACACGGATGCGACCATCATAATGCTGTAAACAGAACCTGGATTCATCCGAAAAAATGACGTTTTTTCATTCGTGCACCCAGGTTCGTCGTCCCCATCTGTTGACTCAGGGATCGAGACGTGGCCGCACGATCCGTTACAGCCATGCGGATAAGATGCCGGTCATATATTCAGTTTTGTCTTTTATTTGTTGAATGGATCATATATTGATAATAACTAAGCTCACCGGACAAAATTATTTTATTTGTTCTTAGGTATTATTAAATATGTCCTGGATATCAATTCACAAAGTCGTCATAGCACTGGCCAGCCCCCATTTTTGCTCCGAAAGGCAGTGCAGCAGTTCAGAGGGAATTTCCTCTCATACGAGGCTCACCCCAATGCCCCAGGACAAAGGCGTAGACGGCGGCGAATATATTGCAGGAAGAGGACGAGAGCGACGTAAAACTGATGATCTCGTTTTAAGTTCGGTCGGGATGTCCGTGGAGATGGGGCGGCGTTTCAGCGAATTAACCCTTCTATCCGTGTCGCTCAGCCATCTCGGGATGTAGCCAGCCACGGAAAGGGTATCAAGGGGCTGCTATTTATCTTAACAGGATCACGGACGCTCGAATGCCGCTTAATTACGGTTCATACGCAGGGATGAGAACAAAGGTAGCGTTCCTATTCTTTTTTGAAGTAACGCGTACCTCTCTTTTCCCCTACCTTTTGTGTGCGTGTGTGTGTGTGTGTGTGTGTGTGTGTGTGTTTGTGTCAGTGACCGCCTCTGGCCTCATACACTGGGCTAACCGGCAGAAACTCGTCCATGGAGTAGAAGGAGTTGTCTAAAAGAAATCATTTTAAGCTATATTTAGTACTTGGTCTGCTATCTTCCAGGCACTTTATGTTGTTGTTGGGCAAATGATAAAATATTTTTTTTTGCTGAGTAATGTACTCCTTTTTGAGCAACTGACAGCTTCAATAACGGATAGGAAAGGTCATTTTTCCCTCTAGTGTTGTAAGTATGAACATCACTTCTTGGCGAATTGAGATGGATTATTTGTAACGAATTTCATTAGCGAATATATGTACTCTGATGGTGCAATAAAAATATCTAACTCCTTGAAAAGGTGCCTACATGACGTCCTTGGGTGAACACTACTAATTATTCTCACGGCTCTCTTTTGTGCAATCAATACTTTATGTCTTAGCGGCGAGTTACCCCAGAAAACTATTCCATAAGACATTAGTGAGTGGAAATATGCAAAGTACGTTAGGAGGCTGATGTATTTATTTCCAAGACTAGCGATTATACGAAGAGCGAAAGAAGCTGAACTTAGTTATTTGAGAAGCTCAGTGATATGCTTCTTCCAGTTCAAGTTATCATCAATGTGAACACCCAAAAATTTGGAGAAATCTACCCTGTTGATATGCTACATCAACTGTCGGTTTGACTCTGTTTGGTGTACAGAACTGGATACAGTGAGTTTTTTCAAAGTTAAGGGAGAGTCCATTTTCTGAGAACCACTTAATAATTCTTTGAAAGACATCCTTAACAATATCTTCAGCTGCTTTTTCTGGACTGGGATTTATTACAATAATCGTGTCATCTGCAAAAAGTAGTAGTTACGCTTGCTGAATGTTAAATGGGAGGTCATTCACCTGAATAACACACGACAGAATACATAAGCTTCTCGAATTCTTAATGACTTTCCTTAAAATATTACTACCACGTGTCACTACCGAGAGGAAAGGCCATCGTGTTCGGTGTATGGCTCTTGCGCATCGTATTGCGTCTGCAGCAGCAATTTGAGCAGCAGTTGGAACCACACTGGCAAAACGAGCTGTCACAAATCGAATGCTTCAAGGACAGCCCCGAACCAGACCTCCTGCAGCGCACGTTCCACTGACGCCAAACCACCGCCATTTGCGCCTTAAATGGTGTCAATGAAAGCTCATTGGAGGACAGGGTAGAGGTCTGTTGTGTGTTGTGATGAAAGCTGCTTCTGCTTCTGTGTCAGTGATGGCTGTGTGCCGGTTACAAGGCGGCCAGTTGTGGACCTGAAACCAATCTGTCTGCGTGCTAGACACACTGGCGCTACTCTTGGAGTTATACTCTGGGGTGCCATGTCGTCTGACAGCGGGAGCACTCTCGTGGTTATCCCACAAACTATGACTGCAAATTGATATGTCAGTCTGGTGATTCGAACTGTTCTGCTGGCATTCATGAACAGCGTTCCACAGGGTGTTTTCCAACAGGATAATGCTCGCCCACCTACCGCTCTACAGATTATCGAAATATTGCTTTCGTCTGCTCGATCACCACATCTGTCCCCAACCGAGCACATCGTTGGACATCATTGGAAGACAACTCCAGCGTTATCCACAAACAGCATTAACCGTCCCTGTATTGACCGACCAAGTGTAATAACCTTGGAACTCCAGTCCACAAACTCACATCCGACAAGTGTGTAAGACGATGCATGCATGTTTTCATACTTGCATTAAACGTTCTGGCTGTTACACAAGTCATTACTATATCAGTATTTCATATTAGCGATGGCTTTTCTCACGCTTACATTAACCTGTGATCTTGCAATGTTAATCAATTTACCTGGACAAATGTATTCCCTAAATATCATTACTATTCATTAATTTGTTTTAGGTACTGCGATTCTTTCTCCGTCCGTGTACTTATCACTGAACGTGATGATGCACTAGACTCGCATTCGGGAGAAAAGAAGTGAGATTCCAACCGGTCGTCCAGACGTAAGTTTGTTTCCCGAAATCGCGTAAAGCAAATACTGGGATAATTCCCCACTAAAGGATTCCGCCGATTTCCTCCTCCCCTCCCCAGCCAACAACCTTCCTCAACTCGAATCCGTGACCCGTCTGTAATGAACTCTTCGTCAAGGGGCTGTGAAGCCTCATCATCTGCCCTACCGGACTATCACTTTTGACTATGGAAAAAAATGGAAATGAGCGTTTGGCGTGATTGGCCGGGAGGCCCTTCGCGGGGCAGGTCCGGCCGCCTTGGTGCAGGTCTTATTACATTCGACGCCACATTGGGCGACCTGCGCGCCGGATGGTTATAAAATGATGAGGAAGACAGAACAACAACCAATCCCTGAGTGGAGAAAATCCACAACCCAGCCGGGAATCGAACCCGGGCTGGTAGGACGGCAGTCCGTCATTCTGACCACTCGGCTATCGGGGCGGACGCTTTTGACTATGATCTAACGTTCAATGACTGGAACTGTTTGCAATACTGCTCACTGAAGCATAGCTGTTGCAAACCCTGCTTGGGTTTTCGCTGTCGGGATTGGTTGACATACAGGGTGTTTCAAAAATGACCGGTATATTTGAAACGGCAATAAAAACTAAACGAGCAGCGATAGAAATACACCGTTTGTTGCAATATGCTTGTGACAACAGTACATTTTCAGGCGGACAAACTTTCGAAATTACAGTAGTTACAATTTTCAACAACAGATGGCGCTGCAAGTGATGTGAAAGATATAGAAGACAACGCAGTCTGTGGGTGCGCCATTCTGTACGTCGTCTTTCTGCTGTAAGCGTGTGCTGTTCACAACGTGCAAGTGTGCTGTAGACAACATGGTTTATTCCTTAGAACAGAGGATTTTTCTGGTGTTGGTATTCCACCGCCTAGAACACAGTGATGTTGCAACAAGACGAAGTTTTCAACAGAGGTTTAATGTAATTAAAGGAGCGATAAGCGATACAATAAAGGATCTGTTTGAAAAATTTCAACGGACTGGGAACGTGACAGATGAACGTGCTGGAAAGGTAGGGCGACCGCGTACGGCAACCACAGAGGGCAACGCGCAGCTAGTGCAGCAGGTGATCCAACAGCGGCCTCGGGTTTCCGTTCGCCGTGTTGCAGCTGCGGTCCAAATGACGCCAACGTCCACGTATCGTCTCATGCGCCAGAATTTACACCTCTATCCATACAAAATTCAAACGCGGCAACCCCTCAGCGCCGCTACCATTGCTGCACGAGAGACATTCGCTAACGATATAGTGCACAGGATTGATGACGGCGATATGCATGTGGGCAGCATTTGGTTTACTGACGAAGCTTATTTTTACCTGGACGGCTTCGTCAATAAACAGAACTGGCGCATATGGGGAACCGAAAAGCCCCATGTTGCAGTCCCATCGTCCCTGCATCCTCAAAAAGTACTGGTCTGGGCCGCCATTTCTTCCAAAGGAATCATTGGCCCATTTTTCAGATCCGAAACGATTACTGCATCACGCTATCTGGACATTCTTCGTGAATTTGTGGCGGTACAAACTGCCTTAGACGACACTGCGAACACCTCGTGGTTTATGCAAGATGGTGCCCGGCCACATCGCACGGCCTACGTCTTTAATTTCCTGAATGAATATTTCGATGATCGTGTGATTGCTTTGGGCTATCCGAAACATACAGGAGGCGGCGTGGATTGGCCTCCCTATTCGCCAGACATGAACCCCTGTGACTTCTTTCTGTGGGGACATTTGAAAGACCAGGTGTAACGCCAGAATCCAGAAACAATTGAACAGCTGAAGCAGTACATCTCATCTGCATGTGAAGCCATTCCGCCAGACACGTTGTCAAAGGTTTCGGGTAATTTCATTCAGAGACTACGCCATATTATTGCTACGCATGGTGGATATGTGGAAAATATCGTACTATAGAGTTTCCCAGACTGCAGCGCCATCTGTTGTTGAAAATTGTAACTACTGTAATTTCGAAAGTTTGTCTGCCTGAAAATGTACTGTTGTCCCAAGCATATTGCAACAAACGGTGTATTTCTATCGCTGCTCGTTTAGTTTTTACTGCCGTTTCAAATATACCGGTCATTTTTGAAACACACTGTAAGTTTCCTGTGTGTGCTAACAAGCCACATAGTGAAATTACTGTCACTGAACAAAAATGACGTTTCGGCCACTGTAGTCATGGCAGAAATTTCTTTCATTCACTGACATTTTAGTATTTGACGTTGTACTAAGCCCAGAAAATTTTTATGTTAATGTTTGAAATGTTCATTTATCTATACTTGTTTTGTTCTTCAGTCTCCATCAGCTGCGTACTGCTTCTCGTGGAGTGCATCGTTCAGTGGGTCAAACAGATCGAAGTCTTCTGTTAGGCAGCGAGGAAACGAGCGGGCACATATCTTTGACCATCCCAAATGGTCGACAAGTGTCTCTGTGCTACCAAAAGGGACGTCCAGTTGAGCAGCGAGATGTTTGATTGTGATCTGTTCGCCATACAGACTGAGAGGGTCTGCACGTTCCGACATTGCGTGAGTCAAAGCTGTGTGCGGTCAGCCGGCACGCGGGAGAGAGTTCAGGCTTGCATGACCTTCTCACTTTGATGACAGCGAATCACCGTGTTTTTGTTCACTGCTAGGTCTCTGTAGATATTCTGGAAGTGACTATGAATATCTGTGATGCTCCGGTTTTCCACCAAAAGAAACTCAGTGAGAGCTCACTGTTTCGAACGCACCTCCATTACAGACGCCATTTTGAAGGTTACGTGTAGCTCCGCTACCTTTCGGCACTTAATACCTGTTTGGGCTGAAATGGGAATATTTCACGATGTCCCACAACAAATTCCACATTTTTTCACCCGAAACTAGCCGATCAAATAAATGTGTTGCTTTACTTACTGAACGCCCGTCGCATAATTTCTTCTGCATTAACTTTAATTCCTTTGTCCGTGATTTCTTTACAGCCTGCTCATTGTGCAGATTCAGGTACGAACGGGGACACCTGTACTATGACGACCATGGGTTGCGGCAACATCTTTCATACAAAAACCAGTCAAACAGCTGCAGTGTTTCTTGACTTCCGAAAAGTTCTTGTCTCGGTAGTGCTATCATATTGGTGATATCTTCGTGGAAAAGAGAAAGCATGTTAATTTGGATGAAGTCATCAATATACGCGTGTCCCATGGAAATGTGCTGGGAAACTTCAGTTCATGTTGTAGATTAATGACATGGCAATGTTGGTAATAACCGTTGATTTTGGAAATATGTCGCAGTTATTTGTAACGAAATGCAGCTTGAATGAAGCGGCGCAAATATTCAAGCTGAACCTGGTAAAATTGGAAAGTAATGCAAATTTATGTGAAGTGCATAAAATATTCAAAAATATAAAATTGTAACCGGTGCGAAAATAAAATGACGGTATCGATAACAATAGCAATGAATCACAACTGTGATCAGTCAGTTCATCCAAATGCCTGTGTGTAAAGATTTTTGAGGATCTGAAATGGAATGATCATGTACTCTCAGACATAGGCCAACCATGTGGCAGAAGTCGGTTCATTGGTATTATACTGGAAAAGTATCATCACTCTACTAAGGAAATCGCGCACAAAATACGCATACAACCCATCCTAGACTACTGCGGAAGCGTGTGTGATCCGAACCAAGTAGTATTAAAAGAGGATACTGAACGCATTCAAAGAATGGCAGCACAAATGGTCTCAGGTCTTCTTGCCTAAAGGGAAAGCGTTGCGGAAATGCTACAGAACCTGAACTCACATACTCTTGAATGTAGACGTCAGCTGTTCAATGAAAACTTACTTCCAAATTTTCTGGAATCAGTACAGGGTGAGAACATGAGGCATATACTGTAACCCCCTACGTATCACACCCTTAGAGATCGCGAAGAGTATGTTAGACTAATTACAGCGCCCAGACAGCCATTTTAGCACATTTTCTTCTTGCGCTCAGTACACTAGTGGAACGGGAAGACGTCATGATACCTGGTACAATGGGAAGTACACCATGTCACGTGTTTCACACCGCTTGTAGGTTATAAATATAAATGATTTCGCTCAAAGGGATCAATAAACCATCCTGCCCATCATCTAAACCGGAATCCACGTTGCATATGCGTAGGATCAATTTTTTGGAAAGAACGATATAAATAATCGTCAATCAGCCTTTCGTTCCAAATTCGTAAGTAGGTGCTAAGTGATCAGAATGGTGTATTGAGGTAGAATTTTCGAAACATCATTATAACTTCAACAAAATAACAAGAAAATTATTGCAAAACTACAAAGACTGAATATGTCGCCTAGCAGAAGAAATACAACGTGTTTATAAAATCAAGCAAAACTAGTTCATAACAACACAATTATAGAAATGCTTTCATTTTACGTATCTGAAACTATCAAAATTAGTCTACCGATTTGAAACCACTAATGCTGTATGGAAATGGTGACTAAACATTTGCGGTAGTTACAGTTGAGAACAGACTGTGGATTAACATTCTTAATCTTGCCTTCTGAATTAAAATTAAAACCTAAAGGAAATGGGTATTCATGTAGGACTCTTTCATGGTGTAGCAATATCCGAAATCCTAAGTCAGGAAGGACAAAAAATAACTGCTAGAATCTTGCGGTACATGAGGCAGGATGGACGAATAACGCAAGAAAAAACACAGGAGAAAGAAAAAGTACTGAATAACTTCAGGTGTGTTTTCTAATTCTACACAACACAAATTTTGCAAGTAATCTCTAGTAATATTGATTATAAAATGTTTATATTTATTTGTTATTAATATTATTACTCGTTAAAACACTATAACAATAAGATGTACACAGTTCTATAAAACCTAAGTATAACGTGAGACCATGGTAGGAGCCACTGCCTATGGAAAAGTTTTCTCAGTGATAGTAGGCAAGAAAAGAAAGTGTGGCCTTAAAACGTCTGTCAATCAGTGACAATCGCGTGAGTGTGTGCGTTTAACGTAACTTTCCCCATTTAATAACTGTTATGTTTAAGAGCGCAGTTTATGTTCAATTGGCTCTAGACAATTATTTACACTCATTAGCCAAAGCTAGGCGATTTTGCTGTATGTTTATTGGGTGAAGCTTGAATGCGACGTTAACTACTTTGCTATAATCGCATTGCAGTTAGTTTCTTAAGATAATAAGATGAGAAGAAGCACTACAGAAGCAGGATTATAGTAAGGAAGTGTGATATTGTAGTGTGGAATGGTTTTAATCCTAGAAGTGTTCACCAAGGTCATTCTGACCCTGGAGTCTTCTGTTCGTTACTGTGTATGCTGCACTGCACATACCCAGCCCGTTGCCACCAATGTAAATTCAGCATTGAGTGAGACCAGGTAGAAGAAGGACTTTCAAAATTCTGAGACACTGTTGTTTAATCAATTCGACAGAATTTTTTTTTGTGATGTCACTGTGATCCTGGAGTGCACATAGCCGCGGAGTGTCAAGTACATTTATGCGGAAATGGCACATAGGAAAGACATTTTCTAACGGAAGATGTTACACGGAAAGCACTGTTAAAACAACCCAATTTCGAAAGTGGCGTAAGTGAGTTTTGTGTTTGAAGTGATTCCGGAGCTGATGCTCCTGCAGCTGTTACGGACAATGAGAAACTGATCAGTCAGCCAAATTTGAAATAGTGATGAAGAAAATACAGCCATCCACGGTAAGAACGGTCGTTGGGAAACACAGCTGTCCATGATAGAAGAAGTTTGGCGGCTGCCTATAGCACTGTAGTCCATATTACAAGAATGTCGAAATAAGGAATTAATCGATTTTTGAAAAACGGAGAACATTTCAAAATATTTGCGTAATATATGCATTTTAATAAATGAATAGCTTCTTCATCTAACAAAATGGCAAATAATGTCTGTAGATCCGGATCACTCAGAAGTTTCGTCACTGAAAAGTCTTCAAGGTAGTTTTTACTTTGTCTCGAATTTTGGGTGTGCTAACACTAATACTAATCGAAAAAATTCATCATAGAGTTGAAGCGAAATTGCGTTTAGTATGTGAGAGTCCAATTTCATTATAAAATGTGCTACATTCAGGAAATTTCTCTAGTAAATAATTAAGAGTCACTGTGACTCTGGCGTACAGTTCGTGTGACAGTTTCAGGGGTGTACACTACTAGGGTTAGTAATGAATCCTAAGGAAACGAGTTTTAAATTTTTTTAATGGATGAAAGCGTGAATGAGCATTAGTACCTGAGATGAGGTCAGACACCGATAGAAAAAAGAACAGAAGCAAACTTCTAAACACTTTTTTTAGTAAAAACTTCAAATTTCCGAAGCTGACATCATCGAAGAAAAGACAGGCGGATCCTTCCTTGTTATTTGAAGGATTCTATTTGGGCAATCATGGCCCATGAATATCACTTGGCTATAATTCGATAGGCGGATGGCTGCCGCCGATGTGGTTGCCGTTGGCTTTAACAGATAGCGCCTAAGACGTTTGCGTACGCGAGGTGATCACAGGGTTTTAGTTTATGACGGATAGTGTTATATTTAATTCGGTGGTATTCTTTTAGAGATTTGAGAGGTTGAAAGGCTTATTCATGAAGGAACCACCCCCCCCCCCCTAGCATTTATTTTATATTGATATACGGTTTGAGTTGTGCTTAGTGCAACTACTAGCTATAGACATAGTATGGCAATGTAAAAAAAATTAAAAAATTGAAGTTTTTAAAAAATTAAATAAAAAATCCTTTAGTGTTAACGTGTACGGAAGTACTACTGCGACTCCTAGTCGTAATTACATCCTGTTAGGTGTTATATGCTGAGTATATTATTATTAAATTACATGTGAACGCATGGAGCACATGACCACGCAGCGCCCCCTACCAAGGGCGCTTCGCTGCTAGTTGACTTGCTTAGCGTCAGTCTACGCTCTGCTTCAAGACTGCTTGTGTCGCAGTCATATGTTATTCGACACGTTCTTTGAGTTGTCAAGGCTGTACGCCTGGTTGGGTAGGAAGGAGCTGAGGTTTGTGGTATGTAACTCATATGACCAGATCTTATTTCCTGTAACGTTGAGACGTGCTGAGTGTGCTGTTCACTTATGTTTTGTACTTTTTTTTGCAACATATGTCTGAAGATGGGTGTAATCCCCAAACGCGTAACATGTTCTAATAAAAGAGTCAATTGAACATCTACATCTACATCTACATTTATACTCCGCAAGCCAGCCAACGGTGTGTGGCGGAGGGCACTTTACGTGCCACTGTCATTACCTCCCTTTCCTGTTCCAGTCGCGTATGGTTCGCGGGAAGAACGACTGTCTGAAAGCCTCCGTGCGCGCTCTAATCTCTCTGATTTTACATTCGTGATCTCCTCGGGAGGTATAAGTAGGGGGAAGCAATATATTCGATACCTCATCCAGAAACGCACCCTCTCGAAACCTGGCGAGGAAGCTACACCGCGATGCAGAGCGCCTCTCTTGCAGAGTCTGCCACTTAAGTTCGTAACGCTATCACGGTTACCAAATAACCCTGTGACGAAACGCGCCGCTCTTCTTTGGATCTTCTCTATCTCCTCCGTCAACCCGATCTGGTACGGATCCCACACTGATGAGCAATACTCAAGTATAGGTCGAAAGAGTGTTTTGTAAGCCACCTCCTACATTTTCTAAGGACTCTCTCAATGAATCTCAACCTGGTACCCGCCTTAACAACAATTAATTTTATGTGATCATTCCACTTTAAATCGTTCCGCACGCATACTCCCAGATATTTTACAGAAGTAACTGCTACCAGTGTTTGTTCCGCTATCATATAATCATACAATAAAGGATCCTTCTTTCTATGTATTCGCAATACATTACATTTATCTATGTTAAGGGTCAGTTGCCACTCCCTGCACCAAGTGCCTATCCGCTGCAGATCTTCCTGCATTTCGCTACAATTTTCTAATGCTGCCACTTCTCTATATACTACAGCATCATCCGCGAAAAGCCGCATGGAACTTCCGATACTATCTACTAGGTCATTTATACACTCCTGGAAATGGAAAAAAGAACACATTGACACCGGTGTGTCAGACCCACCATACTTGCTCCGGACACTGCGAGAGGGCTGTACAAGCAATGATCACACGCACGGCACAGCGGACACACCAGGAACCGCGGTGTTGGCCGTCGAATGGCGCTAGCTGCGCAGCATTTGTGCACCGCCGCCGTCAGTGTCAGCCAGTTTGCCGTGGCATACGGAGCTCCATCGCAGTCTTTAACACTGGTAGCATGCCACGACAGCGTGGACGTGAACCGTATGTGCAGTTGACGGACTTTGAGCGAGGGCGTATAGTGGGCATGCGGGAGGCCGGGTGGACGTACCGCCGAATTGCTCAACACGTGGGGCGTGAGGTCTCCACAGTACATCGATGTTGTCGCCAGTGGTCGGCGGAAGGTGCACGTGCCCGTCGACCTGGGACTGGACCGCAGCGACGCACGGATGCACGCCAAGACCGTAGGATCCTACGCAGTGCCGTAGGGGACCGCACCGCCACTTCCCAGCAAATTAGGGACACTGTTGCTCCTGGGGTATCGGCGAGGACCATTCGCAACCGTCTCCATGAAGCTGGGCTACGGTCCCGCACACCGTTAGGCCGTCTTCCGCTCACGCCCCAACATCGTGCAGCCCGCCTCCAGTGGTGTCGCGACAGGCGTGAATGGAGGGACGAATGGAGACGTGTCGTCTTCAGCGATGAGAGTCGCTTCTGCCTTGGTGCCAATGATGGTCGTATGCGTGTTTGGCGCCGTGCAGGTGAGCGCCACAGTCAGGACTGCATACGACCGAGGCACACAGGGCCAACACCCGGCATCATGGTGTGGGGAGCGATCTCCTACACTGGCCATACACCACTGGTGATCGTCGAGGGGACACTGAATAGTGCACGGTACATCCAAACCGTCAACGAACCCATCGTTCTACCATTCCTAGACCGGCAAGGGAACTTGCTGTTCCAACAGGACAATGCACGTCCGCATGTATCCCGTGCCACCCAACGTGCTCTAGAAGGTGTAAGTCAACTACCCTGGCCAGCAAGATCTCCGAATCTGTCCCCCATTGAGCATGTTTGGGACTGGATGAAGCGTCGTCTCACGTGGTCTGCACGTCCAGCACGAACGCTGGTCCAACTGAGGCGCCAGGTGGAAATGGCATGGCAAGCCGTTCCA
The DNA here is from genome assembly GCF_023864345.2 of Schistocerca serialis cubense. Lineage (NCBI taxonomy): Eukaryota > Metazoa > Arthropoda > Insecta > Orthoptera > Acrididae > Schistocerca > Schistocerca serialis. The sequence goes on along the minus strand of NC_064638.1, from coordinate 1,266,976,715 downwards.
CAGGACTACATCCAGCATCTCTACGATCGTCTCCATGGGAGAATAGCAACCTGCATTGCTGCGAAAGGTGGATATACACTGTACTAGTGCCGACATTGTGCATGCTCTGTTGCCTGTGTCTATGTGCCTGTGGTTCTGTCAGTGTGATCATGTGATGTATCTGACCCCAGGAATGTGTCAATAAAGTTTCCCCTTCCTGGGACAATGAATTCACGGTGTTCTTATTTCAATTTCCAGGAGTGTATATATTGTGAAAAGCAATGGTCGCATAACACTCCCCTGTGGCACGCCAGAGGTTACTTTAACGTCTGTAGACGTCTCTCCATTGATAACAACATGCTGTGTTCTGTTTGCTAAAACCTCTTCAATCCAGCCACACAGCTGGTCTGATATTCCGTAGGCTCTTCCTTTGTTTATCAGGCGACAGTGCAGAACTGTATCGAACGCCTTCCGGAAGTCAAGAAAGATAGCATCTACCTGGGACCCTGTATCTAATATTTTCTAGGTCTCATGAACAAATAAAGCGAGTTGGGTCTCACACGATCGCTGTTTCCGGAATCCGTGTTGATTCCTACATAGTAGATTCTGGGTTTCCAAAAACGACATGATACTCGAGCAAAAAACATGTTCTAAAATTCTACAACAGATCGACGTCAGAGACATAGGTCTATAGTTTTGCTGTTGTACAGCACTGGTTGCCGATTATTAACATAAAAATGATCGCAGGCCTCAGACGGGATTTTATGTCCTGTGTGTCATCCTAATCTTCCATTTCACTGTCTAGGCAGGTGTAAAGCACGCGGCTGAAATTTCTGAAACTACGCTGACGTATCGTCGCGAGAGGACTGCGGCCAGGAATGGGAACGCTTCGACCTCGCCGAGCGGCCAGAGTTGTGCGCTGCAGTGGCGGCCGGTTCCTCCCTGTAATTCTGCCCCGGCGCTAATCCTGCGGCCGTTTAGCACGGCGGCTTAAGCGATAAGGGCCCGTCTGCCGCACTTGCAGACAGTAACTGCGAACGACCGGACCGTCTGTGCAGGCCCGCGATATGTCCGAGGGCACCGCTGCGTCCGGACACATTACACAACTGCCTTCCGATAAAGGATAATGTGGGCGAAACACCTCGGGAATTACGCTCGCCTCCAGTGGGTCCCACCCAGTGCAGGGAAAATATGGTTTTAATTGTTGTCTGCTGAGTGCGTATCGTACTTCGGCACTGTCATGGGGACCTGTTTCTTTTACGAATTTGCCACTAGTGGCTTCCAGTATATTCTAAGGTGAAAGTGTACTGTGCTTACGAACGACCGATCCAGTTACCCACTCTGACTTACAGTTTACGTGCAGAAGAGTCATCTGTACTTGCAGGTTTACAGAGCATGCTGAACAACGCAACAAACAATATAATTATTTCGCACTGTAGAAGTTTGCTCGAAGATATGCAGACCCGCAGCGCCTACAAACAAATGTAATAAACTAATTTTAAATATCTGAAAACCACCACGGAAGTTAAAAATTTCAGAAATAAGGTAGAAAATGAAAATGTCGGCCGGCCGCTGTGGTCGAGCGCTTCTAGGCGCTTCAGTCCGGAACGGTGCTGCTGCTACGGTCGCAGGTTCGAATCCTGCCTGCCTCGGGCATAGATGTGTGTGATGTCGTTAGGTTAGTTAGATTTAAGTAGTTCTAAGTCTAGGGGACTGATGACCTCAGCAGTTAAGTCCCATAGTGCTTATAGCCATTTGAATTATTTTGAAAATGTCGATTAGTAATCATATGTGGCAGATATAAAAACATTAAACTTCTCTTAAGACGTTTTTGGGGACACATTCCACGAGGTGTCTGAATGTCCGTGCAGGAATCGAGCACATTTTGCCACAAGAGACTATGTCAGAGAGGTGCCTGCTAATCCACGGAGGACAGTGGGACAGCAGCAAGATACGAAATACTTGAATGATTAGAATTGAAACCAACAGCTGTATTGCAATTCTAATGTTTCAAAATGTGCTACAGTTTCTGCGCGAAAAAGCGCCATCTTCAGGCCCCTAGCGTAATCTGCCATCGACGTACAAACCACAATGACAAAGACCAACGCAGTATTCAAACGGAAACAGGGCGACTTATTCAGCATGTTAGGCCAGCATGTGCTACCTACCAAGCGGAGTGCAGTGGGTCCCAAAATCAACTGTAACCTTAACTTCCAGTAACGAGCCGACCAATGACTGAAAATGTTACATTGAAAGCATTGAAGTAAGCTCGCATCGAAGATCAAGCAAAACGCCCACATACCGTAACACCACCTCATCCACACTTCACTGCTGGCACTACTCGTTCTGGGAGACAAAGTTCTCCAGCCAAATTCCATACCCAAACACTTCCATCCTTTTGCCACAGCGTCGCCACTTCAATCATCCACTATCCACGACTTGAAGTATCGCTTAACACTGACATCGGAAACTGTGACCCATGAGGAGCTGCTCGACCATCAGACCCGATTCGTTTTAGCTTCCTATGAACAGTCAGTGTGCTAGCTGAACTACTGGTAGCACTCTGGAACACACCAGCATTTCCTTCTACTGAACGCAAATGACTTATTACAACCGCTCTCCGCAATGCGAGGCGGTCTCTGTCCGTCATTACGGGAGGTCTGGCTGGCCTTGGTTTAGCTCTGGCTGTCGCTTCACTTTTCCACTTCACAACCACAACAGTCGAAGTGAGCAGCATTAGCAGGGCTGCACAGCCGCTGATGGACTTTTTACTCAGGTGACGGTCAGCTGCTGAACTGTCCTGACCAATCCATTCTGCTGTTACTTACTGCTTCCTGGCTTCTGTCGGTCAATTCCACATTACAAAGAGATGTCCCTCTACGTTTGATCAGAGAGTGTAAAACGGCATGAAGCTAATAGAAAGAACAATATCAACTATCGAAACGCAGTAATACTGAGAAGAAATATTAAGGAAATAAAAAATTAAAATTTCCATAATCAGCATGATATTTAATCGTGTATTTAGCTCCACCGAATCCTTACTGTGAAGGAGTAGTAGTAGTAGTGGTAGTAATAGTAGTAGTAGCTTTATTCATCCGTAGATTTCTTTTTACAAGGATGTAGGACATGTCAAAGTATTTACAAGTTTAGACCAATTTAAAATAAGCTGATTCGTATACTTACAGATATTTACAACTTAGAGGCAATCATTAGATTTACTCCTGGCATACAATACTTTTTTAGAAATAACTTACTAAATAATGTAATGCCCCAGCGTTCACTCATATATCACTATCAGTCACCGCACATGCTATACTCACATTGTTTCATAACACTTCACTCACTATACACACAAACACACACCCACTGGTGATCTCTGGGCCATTTTCTGTACCGCAACTTCCCATTTGCTATCCTGAAAAACTGAGTCAGCATCCCTCTACCTACATCTACATCTACGTGAATACTTTCCCATTCACAATAAAGTGCTTGGCAGAGGCTACAGTGAACCACCTTCAAGCTATCTCTCTGCCGTTCCACTCTCGAATGGCGCGCGGGAAAAACGAGCACTTGAATTTGTCTGCGCCAGCCCTGATTTATCTTATTTTATCGTGACGATCATTTCTCCCTATGTAGGTGGGTGCGAACAGAATGTTTCTGCAATCGGAGGGGAAAAGTGGTCATTGAAAATTCATGAGAAGATTCCGTCGCAACGAAAAACGCCTTTGCTTTTATGATTGCCACTAAAATTCACGTATCTCACTTATTTCGCGATAGTACAAAACAAGCCACCCTTATTTGAACTTTTCGATATCATCCGTCAGTCCCACCTGATGCGTCTCCCACACCGCACAGCAACACTCCTGAACAGGGCGGACAAGCGTGGTGTAAGCAGTCTCTTTAGTAGACCTGTTGCACGTTCTAAGTGTTCTGCCAATGAATCGCAGTCTTTGGTTTGCTCTACCCACAACATTATCTATGCGATAGTTCCAATTTAGATTATTTTTAATTATAATCCCTAAGTATTTAGTTGAATTTACAGCCTTCAGATTTGTGTAACTTATCGCGTAATCGAAATTTAGCGGATTTCTTTTAGTACTCATGTGAATAACTTCACACTTTTCTTTATTCGTGGTCAATTTCCACTTTTCGCACCATACAGATATCTTATGTAAATTATTTTGCAATCCGTTTTGGTCATCTGATGACTTTACAAGACGGTAAATGACAGCATCATCTGCAAATAATCTAAGAGGGCTACTCATATTGTCTCCTATGTCGTTAATACAGATCAGAAACAAAACGGGGCCTATAAAACTTCCTTGGGGAACGCCGGATATTACTTCTGTTTCACTTGATGACTTTCCGTCTACTGCTACCAACTATGACCTTTCTGACAGGAAATCACGAATCCAGCTGCACAACTGAGGCGATATTCCATAGGCACGCAGTTTGGTTAGAAGACTCTTGAGAGGAACGGTGTCGAAAGCCTTCTAGAATCTAAGAATATGGAATCAATTTGACATACCCTGTCGATAGCACTCATTACTTCATGAGTATAAAGAGCTAATTGTGTTTCAAAAGGACGATATTTTCTGAATTCGTACTGGCTATGTGTCAATAAATCGTTTTCTTCGAGGTACTTCATAATGTTCGAATACAAATACGTTCCGAAACCTTACTGCAAATCTAAGTTAGTGATATGGGCCTGTAATTCAGCGGATTACTCCTAATTCCCTTTTTGGGTATTGGTGTGACTTGAGCTACTTTCCAGGCTTTAGGTACGGATCTTTCTGTGAGCGAGTGGTTGCATATAATTGCTAAATATGGAGCTATTGTATCAGCATATTCTGATAGGAACCTGAGTGGTATACAACCTGGACTAGAAGCCTTGCCTTTATTAAGTGATTTAAGCTGCTTTGCGATACCGAGGATATCTACTTCTATGTTTCTCATCTTGGCAGTTGTTATTGATTGGAATTAAGGAATATTTACTTCGTCTTGTTTGGTGAAGGAGTGTCAGAAAACCGTGTTTAATAACTCTGCTGTAGTGGCACTGTCATCAGTGACTTCACCGTTGTTATCACGCAGTGATATAATGATTGAGATGTTGAGCACAGAAAGAGGAAGAGATGTTAGTATTGTGCTATGCATATCTTGGGGGTAAATTTTTCTAGAAAAAGAAAAAAGAAGGAAAAAACATAGTGTGAAGGTGTTATGTGGAATGTTGGACGTTTTATAAGCATTATTATTATTTATTTGTATAACTATTTTTTCTACCGTGCTCCTACTCTGTTTCATCTAAGTAATCCTTCAATGTATAAAATGTAGTACAACAGGCACTCTTTAGCTGCCTTTTTAAATAAGTGTCTTTTTGCAATATCCTTAATCTCTTTGGGTAATTTATTGTGCAACTAAAACTAGGACACAGAAATTACGATGTCTTCACGTGTAGGTTACATGCAGATTACCGGAAAATCTCCAAAACCCTGGCAGATGAATGGCCAATAGGCAAAAAGCCAACTAATAGAAATAACAATGATGTCATGTTAGGTAACAGACAACCTGGAGTTTTACAGTGTCGATAACAGCCACAGAGCAACGATTACTTCATTGAATGTGTATTTTGGTATTAAGTAAAATAGTTCGCCACGCGTTTCGTGTCACAGCCCATAGTCGGGTAACAATTCAGGATACATATTACAGGTCTATAATAAGGTTAATTTTGTTCCTCTGACGTTGGAGATTCTGTCGAATCTGAATGTGCTTGCAACTGAACAAAACTACTTTAGCTGGAAACAGATTGAGGAGGATTTTGTAGAAGAATTTAACGAGGAATCTGTTCAGACTAAAATAATTCACCCTATTACAAAAACTGACATCTCAGAAGTAACTCAGCATTGTATTCTTGATAGTGGCAGTCAAGCAAGCGCCTTATCCCAAGCAATCTTTGATGCTATTGCTGATGATAGTGAACTGACTGTCATGAAAGGAAGTGGTTTAAGAGTCATAGGTGCTACTGTAAAAGTTTCTAAACCAGTGCAGCACGAGCCTTTGATACCAGTTGATATAGAAAACATAACAATAGACATAATTTCTGCTGAACAAAGAGGCAGTAATAACAAATCGTGGGAACTGCCAATTAGAGTAATGAGAAATAACGGATATCTGCAGGAAGATACTGAATTTGATAAGAAGGTACAAGAAGTTAACGCGGAAGATTGCTAGATCCTAAAAGAGGTAAAGGCTAAGGTATGGCCAACAAATCAAATTTCGGGCAAAAAGGGCTTTGAACAGAAAGAGATGGATTGACGCAAAAGCTTCCCCCACTAGTTTTAGCAGCGGTAAACTAGTATTAGTCAAAACTAAAGAAAGATCTAAGAAAATTTCTGCAGAAATCACGAAGTTTGTGCAAGTGCATCAAGGATCATTCAGGATGACACGTAAGCGATTTAGAAGCAACAGTAACTATTTTTTGTAGGAAGTCTGCCATTCTTTGGCGGATACGCTGTTTGGCATTCTATGCGGTCCCAGATGGATGAAACTTTATTTCCCTTTCAGGACTCATTCCCTTCTTCTGTCCTATCATAGTAAGTAAGGAATATATGTCTTCATGTTATATATACGCTATCAATTTGTAATGCCTTCCTGGTAAATAAGAATTATTCCCGAAAATGACTATATCCGGATGATGACTTACAAAAGAGCGTGGGAGATAGTTTGAAATAGTAAATTCTAAATGTTAAAATAACAGTGGCAAACTTTTCAGTACTAATAGTAGAAAAATCATGGCTCAAGTAAATAAATAATGAATAAGATCCATAAAAGGAGTTAGTAACTAAAAAAATAAGAAACACTTTGTGTTAAGTTATTGAAGCTGGAAATTCCTAAAATCTGAAACCATAAAATCTGCATAAATTAATAGTTTTCGGTTGAGAGCGAGGATGTCTGAAGGTAAGAAAGAGTAATAAAGTGGTGCCTCTAGAGGCAGCGTTTTGATATTAATTAAAGGAGATGTATTGAAGTGTTGCAAGGATCACACCAAAAATATATGTAAAAATGAGGTCAGTAGGCTGACGAAGAGAAAATGGTGACAGAAACGTTGAAATATATGTATAAATGAAAACGGGGACAAACAGGAGAAATGCGGTCAGGGGGCTGACGTATATCGTTAAATGGTGGAAAATTGATGAGTAACTCTCTCACGTCTCGTAGAAAGGTTTGAGAACCGCATGATCTTGCTTAAAGCAGGTGCTCAGTTAACAGATAAATGCAGACAACAAAATACAATTAAACAACTGTATTAAGAAATGCAGATTGTAAAGTATTTATATGTTATAGTAAAAACAACTTTCTAATGATGCGTGTAGCAAAGCGGAGTAACTGCTGTCGAACAAATGACTTCTTTAGCATACTAATCCATAAGATAACTGAGACATATTCACAGGTTACTCGTTTTTCTAAGTAAAGCAACACCTAAAATAATTAAATAAATTACAAACAAGCCCAAAACGTTACTATTTAAGAACATAAATTGACCTTCAGTGCATAATAGCTATGGTTTAAGTATAAAAGAAAAGAGAACTGCAAATTTTGTGATTCACGCTTAATAATGAAGTGTAATGTTACGATTTTATGGTGTAACGTATTCGCAATAATCATTCTGAAAAATTTAATAACAATTTCCTCGATACTAAATTAAAAAAAAGAAAAAGAGAGAAAAGAAATTCTTTCTGGTAACTTCTCAGTTATTTATTTGAACTATAGAAGGAAAATAGAGTACAGAGTGTGTTTTGTCCTCCCTTGGATGTAGGTTGAGAAGCTTAGGCTATGTTATCTATTTCTCAGGGACATGGAGGCTTCATGAAAGGCAGCCTACAAGCTGTAGTGGAGAAGGAAGCGAGTACGACACGATCTACAGTGAATACTCCCATTTCCTTTTTGTAATAAAATATAATGGAGAAGTGATCTCTCACCCTTCATCTATAATGTTTTATAAAATGTGATTCATAAGAACGCTCACATTGCTACCTGCGATTGTGATTGAATAAGTTAATACTGAAAAGTGAAATTTTTGCGTGCTTCTCTTTCACGTAAGGACTGAAAAATTTGTTTAAAAAAAGCAATTTTTTAATAATAAAAAGTATTATTTCATGTTTCTATGTAATTATTCTATGTACATAAATTACATAGAAACATGAAACATTGGCTAAAATCAATTTTATTTAAAAGAGGTCAGCTGTATGTTTTATTAAAAAATAAATGTTTTCACAGAAAAAATAGGGGTGATGTGGCGAAACAAGTGCTGTATCATTTGAGAGATGCAAAGGCGAGCGGGTGTGCCGCGACTTAACCCAGATAACTACTACTAGCACCACGACATCATAACGTGTCTGTGCGTTTAATCTAATGATAAAATTAAAAATTAAAGTAATTTTTCCAAACGTTGTCAACATATTCAAATTGTTAAATCTCAAAGTGATCATATGAAAATGTTTCCCTAAATGCCTCGTTTTAACTAAAAAATTAGTGGTGCTAAATAATAAAGCTAGAAATTAAAAAATTGATATAAAGCGCCTGTTTGATATAAAAACCTTAACTATGTGACGTCATTAAGTTACCTCTAATAGTTTTCGAGTAATTTACTGAAAACTAAATTTGGAACAAAATCATACTTATTTGTGGTAGTGCTAGAAAGTTCTGATTACATCATGTGATTAAACCCATTAAATAATAAAGTTATAAAATGTTTCAAGACTTTGATGTAAATAACTATTATACAAGATCTCTTAAAGATGTAGTTCAGAGGTCATGTTCTACTGTCGGTTCCGTTCTAAAAATTGAAGCCGGTAAAATTTATATGCATGCGAGCTATTACTTTTTCTTTGATCAAAGCAAACTTAACTCCATCCATACAAAAATTACGAAGATTCTAAATTGATTCATGACAGTATTATAAAATAATATGTGTCAGAGGAAGCGGCTATTTAGAGGTTGCTACCGGGGTATAGAGCGGATGACGGCATGTGCTCTTAGGCCGTCCGTTGCGCCCCTAAACAAACACGGCCTGAGAGGCAGGGACTAACTAGACTTCAATACGCACCCAGCTATCATACGGTCCGCGTCAGTCAAACGCCGGCATAGGCGCTGCCTCGGGTGACGTCAAAATCTGGCCTCTACTATACGCATGTTTTTAGTAATAATAGGAAGCGAACTCATGAGGACTGTACTCCGTTCTGAATCGCTCAGATTTCACGGAAGAAAATGTTTGTGTGCCGCCTGTAATGTTAACAAAACCGCGTGGCAAGTGGTGAGATTATTTTCCACTTTTATGACGGATAATCAGATTATTAAGTCAGGGCGAAAGACCATTTATTGGGAACTTACCGTAGAGATCTCCTCTGATATGTTCATAGTGCTGTTTATGATAGAGATATCATTATTATTATTGTTACTGTCAGGGATATTACTATGTTATGCGTATGAAAGTTTATCAAATATATCAGTCTGTTAGAGCTTATATCTTTCATTTATAATCATAGTTCCTGATCCCGCTGAGCAAACAGAGAGTAGAAACATTTCTTTCGGGGAACAAAAGAAGAATGTGGACTTGCAGACTGGAAACTATGGTCAGTATATTTCCATCGCTGACTACAAAAATTTCAGGAGCTCGTAGAAGACGGCGAACAATGTATCTTATTTCTTATTACTATCCCTCCGCCTCACAATGTGGAAGAGTTTATGAGTGATGTTGTATAAACCACAATAATCGGCTTGGACAAAGTTTTCATAGCCGCAATTGCGGCCATCTCACCAAGATAACTACGAATAACTACCAATTGTACCCGTAGTAATTGTTTGGAACCTGCTCTTCATTTAATTAAACGTAATTCTGATTGTCCAGGGCGAATTAGGCTATCCCATTTGAAACGTTCCAAATTCACACTGTTGTGAAAATACGAAGCCAAGCCACTCATTCCGATAGAACAGTATTTTGTATTCTAGTATCTTTAAATTGGTAGACCTTTCGTGAATTTAACTCACCACTTCTCACCAAGGTGAGTTAAAGGTCACAAATTTCGTTTGAAATCCTATTTGGTCGCACTTTCATTAATAACCTTGGTTGTGGCAGTGGTGATTGAGTTATGACTTGCTAATAGTCCATTGTGTTGTATCTACTACAAACAGCTACTTCGTGTGGGTAATTAAAATTTAAAATATTTTTATTTGGTTGAAGTTAACAAAAAGTAGCTGAGTTGTCCACATGTCTGACTGCGGAGTGGAGGACAAGGGATTAAATTCCCGATACGACGAGGGAGTGTTCTTTGGTGGGAGGATTGGTACCGCTGCATTCAGTCTCGTGGGGCCAATTGAGCAGCTATCTGAATGAGAATTAGCGGCTTCATGGTCTGGATAGGTGATGACATGTCTTGCTTCTCTGCACCTGGTAACTGAAATAAATTTTTTGAATTACTGCGTATATCATGTAAAATAAATAAGCATGACTAGAGCAGATACTGCTGAAAGGAAAACGTGTATTACAAACTGTATTACCGGACTCCGTGGATGGCCAACCAACAGAGCTTCAAGGACACAACCGAGTGCAGTGGTACAGTGGAAATACGATAGGCATGTATTCGGGAGGACGTCTTTCAACGCCCCGTCTGACCAACTAGATTTAGGTTTTCCGTGATTTCCCTCAACTGCTTAAGGCGAATGCTGGGATGGTTCCTTCGAAAGGACGCAGCAGACTCGTGCTGCGCTCCTAATAACATCTTGCCTCCCTTCTTAGAATTGTGAATGGCAAGCCCCCAGCACCATAAGGCCTGGCTACCACACAACCGAACGTGTCTTGTCAGCGATGATTCGAGTCGGTGAAGTTTAGAAGATGTCATGCGACCTCTCTTATCCGCATGAGGGTGGGACCCGGGTGCTACCCCGCCGACCTACGCTGTGATCAGGAGACACCAGCGATGGGGGATATGAACCACGTCATATTGGCATATACCAAATAATCGGCAAGAAATTGGTTGCGAGAGGCTACCCCCTCCCTTCAAATGTATATAATAAACTGTTTAAAACCAGGAAACACAATAATCTTAATTTGGTTTGTCACTTAACCCGTGTACTTCTTGTATTGTACAGATATGTCACAAGGTCTTCGGTTGATATAAGACTCTGGTATCCAGTTTTGTGGATCTTTTCCCGCCATGGAACCAGCCCGATTCGAAAACTGGGTCGGCCGTTTGTGTTTTTACTATGCTTTCAGCTCTTAGTTTTGTAAACGACGCCGATGTCCAGATTTCTATTCTAAGTTGCTATGAATGTCATTCTCCTGTGGAACTGTCCCGGTTCGAAACTCAGGTCGTAATTTTGTTTCTCATTTACATTAAGAACTTATATTTGTACTTCACACTCACATCACTATTCTATTTTGAAAATTGCACCAATGTTAACTAGGCACTATCGTCACTCCTGCTGACTGTAAGGTGTTCGTCTTGGAGTGTTTTTATTTTACATTCAGAACTTGTATTTGTCCTACGAAGCCGGCCGGATTGACCGTGCGGTTCTAGGCGCTACAGTCTGGAACCGAGCGACCGCTACTGTAGCAGGTTCGAATCCTGCCTCGGGTATGGATGTGTGTGATGTCCTTAGGTTGGTTAGGTTTAATTAGTTCTAAGTCCTAGGCGACTGATGACTTCAGAAGTTAAGTCGCATAGTGCTCAGTCCTTCGAACTCTTTTTATCCTTCTACCATGTAGCTGCAATTATGCTAACATGACACTTTTGAATCTACTATTAACTCTATGATCTTTGCTGCTTAAAGCCAAACACAAATAAACTAAAAAAAGAATTAATCTTCTCTTCCTTCAGAGGACCCAGCAGCAAATAAGAAACAAGTAAGTGATGGCCAAAAGTGTCTCAATAGGGTTACTTTCATCCACATAGAAATTATGATCATTAGCATTAATTTAGGTGCGACTGTTTAGCGAAACACTATCGTGCACACAACACTGCGACGATTTTTTCGAACGTGTAAGTCTGGCCACGAATATCTCTCGCCGTACCATGGCAGGCACAGAAATAAATATACCGGGAATATGTAATCACCAACTTCCGAAAGAAGTTCTCTGTTTCATTGCTGCAGCAGATCACGGACCGGCCGCATAGCGTAGACCTCACAGTAATTTGTTTGCGGTATCTTTGTTTCGGAAACGGCTTGAGGCTACGTAAGAAAAGTGGGAGTTGGCGAAAGTTTTGTTTTGGCTGCCTGTTTTCGAGGGAGGAGCGAAAACTTTCTGAAAGGTGTCTTCTGCTCTGCTTAGTGGCCAATGAGGTGTGCGGAAATCCTTCTGCGGCCGCAGCAACAGTCCGACGGGATTCTGGAAGAGTTCACCGCATCCGGTCTGCTGGAGCATGGGGGGGAGGGGGGGGGGGGCAGTGAGAGAGGAGAACCAGCATGAATTCTTCGCGCGGTCGAGCACAGCATTCCGCCTCAGGCGAGAGACAGCCAGCTTTATCTGCTGTTTCCTGCGAGAAGGGCAGACGGTTAATGCGAGACTGGCTAACCTCGGCATGGACTGCCTGTTCACCCAGCAGAAGTTATTGCTGTGATTCATTTTACATTCCAAAATTCGTACTTTATTGCAGCTGCAGTTGTGAACCTTCTGCAAAAGTTCCATTTGAGCACTAGCACTCGATTCGTATTCGACAATACACGTAACGCTGGTCATCACGATTTTAGTTAGTCTGTTATCCCTCTTTTCGAACGATTCCCTACACGCCTGCTATGAAATGAAACAAAATCTACAACTTCATGATTGTGATTAGCTTAGGTGACCATGACACAAACCTGTATGTTTTATTGCTTTTTCTATTTTTGTCTGCGGACAGGCTCCTCCTGATGACCAATAAAATTCCTTTCCAGCTAAGGAGGCCCGGTGGAGTCTTAAACGGACTCCAGGTGATTGGTGCGACTGTGGTGGACTGCAAAAGAAACTTTTGTTGCAAATGTTTTTTGAAAAATAAAAGAAAAATAAGAATCATATTTAATCACTGGCACAGAGGCCCCGAGGTAGCGAGTGCAGGTGATTGTAATTGATGCCCGCATTGTCATGTCTGTATTGTCGAACGATTGGAAAAGCGAGAGGATCACACCTAATGGCGGCACATAGCCTGCTCCTCTAGAATGGCACCAAGGGGTTCGCTGAGCTCAAAGTCACAATCCGTCATATGGATCACATCAAGATTATCACATGACCTCACTTCATGAAATTTAATACAGAACATTGACGCAAACTTGCGTGAGCAAGAAATGTACACCATCACCTATCCTGCCCTCGTGTCCAAATACTGGCGGTGAAAATTTCATCCATCACCAGAAATTGAACCGTCTACGTTCCTCCTTGGTGCACAAAACGGGTCAGAACACTGTTGCAGAAACAACGAAACAAACATGCCAAATTTAAACAGACGCAAAATCCCCAAGATTGGCGATATTTTACAGAAGCTCGAAATCTAGCGCGGACTTCAATGCGAGATGCTTATAACAGATTCCACAACGAAACTATGTCTCGAAACCTGGCAGAAAATCCAAATCGATTCTGGTCGTATGTGAAGTATGTTAGCGGCAAGAAACAATAAATGCCTTTTATGCGCGATAGCAATGGAGATACTATCGAAGACAGTGCTTACAAAGCAGAATTACTAAACACAGCCTTCCGAAATGCCTTCGGAAAAGAAGACGAAGTAAATGTTCCAGAATTCGAATCGAGATCGAGAACAGCTGCCAACATGAGTAACGTAGAAGTAAATATCCTCGGAGCAACTTAAATCACTTAATAAAAACAAGTCTTCTGGTCCAGACCGTATACCAATTAGGTTTCTTTCGGAGTATGCTGATGCATTAGCTCCGTACTTAACAGTCGTATACAACCGGTCGCTCGACGAAAGATCCGTACCCAAAGACTGGAAAATTCCACAGGTCACAATAATATTCAAGAAAGGTAGTAGGAGTAATCCACTAAATTACAGGACCATATCGTTAACGTCGATATGCAGCAGGATTTTAGAACATATATTGTGTTCGAACGTAATGAATTACCTCTAAGAAAACGGTCTAGAAAACATCGTTCCTGTGAAACACAACTAGCTCTTTATTCATATGAAGTGCTGAGTGATATTGACAAGGGATTTCAGATCGATTCCGTATTTTTGGATTTCCGGAAGGCTTTTGACACTGTACCAGACAAACGGCTCGTAGTGAAATTGCGTGCTTATGGAATATCGTCTCAGTTATGTGACTGGATCTGTGATTTCCTGTCAGAGAGGTCACAGTTCGTTGTAATTGACGGAAAGTCATCGAGTAAAACAGAAGTGATTTGTGGCGTTCGCCAAGGTAGTGTTATAAGCCCTTTGCTGTTCCTTATCTATATAAACGATTTGGGAGACAACAGCCGTCTTCGGTTATTTGCAGAGGACGCTGTCGTTTATCGACTAATAAAGTCATCAGAAGATCAAAACAAACTGCAAAACGATTTAGAAACAATATCTGAATGGTGTGAAAGGTGGCAGTTGACCTTAAATAATGAAAAGTGTGAGGTCATCCACATAAGTGCTAAAAGGAACGTGTTAAACTTCGGTTACACGATAAATCAGTCTAATCTAAAAGCCGTAAATTCAAGTAAATACCTAGGTATTACAATTACGAACAATTTAAATTGAAAGGAACACATAGAAAATGTTGTGGGGAAGGCTAACCAAAGGCCGCGTTTTATTGGCAGGACACTTAGTAAATGCAACAGACCTACTAAGGAGACTGCCTACACTACGGTTGTTCGTCCTCTTTTAGAATAGTGCTGCGCGGTGCGGGATCCTTACCAGGTGGGACTGACTGAGTATAATCGAAAAAGTTCAAAGAAAGGCAGCACGTTTTGTATTATCGCGAAATATGGGAGAGAGTGTCACAGAAATGATACAGGATTTGGGATGGAAATCAGTAAAAGAAAGGCGTTTTTCGTTGCGACGGAATCTTCTCACGAAATTCCAATCACCAATTTTCTCCTCCGAATGCGAAAATATTTTGTCTAAACCGACTTACATAGGCAGGAATGATCACAAAGATAAAATAAGGGAAATCAGAGCTCGTACAGAAACATATAGGTGTTCATTCTTTCCGTGCGCTATACGAGATTGTAATAATAGAGAATTGTGAACGTGGATCGATGAACCCTCTGCCAGGCACTTAAATGTGATTTGCAGAGTATCCATGTAGATGTAGGTGCAGATGTAGATTTGCGTTTCATGTAAAACGTCTCTGCATAGGCATGCGCCAGCAGGGCATTTTTAATATGTATTACGCAATATTTTGGCTTCTTCTGTGAAACAAAAAAAAATATTACGCTTATTTATAACGGGGAAGTCTGGATGCAATACATTACAGTTAGAAATTAAAAATGGACTCTTCCACTGAACACTAGTGTACTTTGGTTATTAATTTAATGTTCCCCGTGTGAGGCAAATCCACTGGCTCTTCAGACGTGTCACTACAGAAGTCATGGAATACCTCCGAATATCGTGTCGGACCTCCTTTTGAAAGCTGTAGTTCAGTGAATCGACGTGGCATGGACTCAACAAGTCCTTGGAAGTCCCCTGTAGAACAACTGAACCATGCTGCCTCTGTACCCATCCACACATCCGAAAGTGTTGCCGGTGCAGCATTTTGTGCACCAAGTGCTCTCTCGATTACGTCCCATAATCACTCCATGGGATTTATGTCTCTCGATCTGGATGGCCAAATCATTCGCTCGAAGTGTCCACAATGTTCTGCAAACCAATTTGGAACAATTCTGGCCCTGTGATACCCTGCATTGCCATCCATAAACATTCCATCCTTGTTTGGGAACATGAAATTCACGGATAATTGCACGTGGTCTCCAAGTAGCCGACCATAAGCATTTCCAGTCAGTGATACGTTCAGCTGGACCAGAGGATCTAACCCATTCGATGTAAACACACCCAGCACCATTATGGAGCCACCACCAGCTTGCGAAGTGTCTTGAGTCCATAGCTGCCTCACACTCGAACCGTGCCATCAACTCTTACCAACTAAAATCGGGTCTCATCTGACCAGGCCACGGTTTTCCAGTCGTCTGGAGTCCAGCCTACATGGTCGCGAACCTAGGAGAAGTGCTGCAAGCGGTGTCGTCCCTGCCGAAGCCCACTAACACTACATTTCGCAGCACTGTGCTCATAGATTCGTTCGTCGTGCGTTCCAGATTACGCAGTGTTGGTTGTATGTTAGCACTGAAAACTCTACGTAAACGCCGCTGCTCTCGGTCGTTAAGTTAAGGTCAGCGTCCACTACGTTGTCCGTTGTGAGGGGTAATATCTGAAATTTGGAATTCTCGGCACACTCTTGAAAATGTGGGTCTTGGAATGTTTAATATCCCAACGATTTCCGGAATGGAATGTAGCATGCGTCTAGCTCCAACTACCATTCCGTGTTCAGAGTCTGTTAATTCCCCGTCGTGCAGCCACAATCATATCGGAAACCCTTCCACTCGAATCATCTGCGTACAAATGACAGCTCCGCGAACGCACTGTTGTCTTATACCACGTGTGCACGATACTAATGCCCTCTGTACACGTGCATATTGCTATCCCATGACTTTTGTCACCTCAGTGTAATTCACAGAATGCTGGTAAGGATTTAAAATTTAAAATAGTAACAAAATGTTATAACATCTAAAAATGTCTAACATGCTGCAATAAAACTACCACGAAAGTCTACGATGCAGAATAGATAGGGTGTGCCACAAGGAATACTTCCAATCTGAAACAGAAAATCTAGAATTGCTGGAAGCCTATAAAAATGAGATCTTCTTTATTGTGCTCATGTTTAGGTACGGCAAAACGAAAGTGTTAATCAACTGTACTTCCAATCTGAAACAGAAAACCTAGAATTGCAGGAAGCCTATAAAAATGTAATCTGCTTTATTGTGCTCATATTTAGGTACGGCAAAACGAAAGTGTTAATCAAGCGTAAATCGTTATCTATTTATTGTTCAGTGAGTGAAGGAATGTAGTCGTTCCATTTGTATGACTTTACAGTACCATTAACCTCCAAGCCCATGAGTGAGTAAGTTTGGACGAATGTCAGAGGGAGATATGTCTGACCACTCACTCTGCCTTTCTCGCCCGCTGTGATTATACAGAATTACCCGAAACCATGGTTCCGTAGCAGCCAACAGAGTGGTAGTAAGGTGAGCAAACTTTCGCGTCTCACAGAGAGGGAGAGTGGAGATTATCGTGATTGTAGCTGCATTCAGCTTCTGCACATGATCCATAATGTAATAGTTCGAAGAGAGCTTTTGCTGTATCTCCAGCCGTAGGATTTGAAACCGTTATCGTTGATTATGCGACTTAACGAAAAACAAACTTTCACTTTTACAAAAGTTGTGAGCCATAAAGCAAATGCATTTCTCAGAAGGAAATTTTTCACTCTACGGTGGAGTGGGCTCTGATATGAAACTTCGTGGCAGATTAAAGCTGTGTCGGACCGAGACTCGAACTAGGGACCTTCGCCTTTCGAGGGCAAGTCCTTTATCATCTCAGCTACGCAAGCACTTACGAGAGTAATTCGTTGGTAGGGCAGTTTCCCGGGAAAATCAAAGGGCACGATTTCTAGTCTCGGTCCGGCAGACAACTTAGCTGCCAGGAAGTTTCAAATACACTTTTTAACGACAGATCTGTAGTACGTATCAAAGAAATGTAAGTTATGTTCCGCTTCCCCGACGTGTAATAGCACTATATCGGTGTCATTTGGATCACGTGAGCTTTATTTCATCCCAAAAGCCAGACTAGTGTGAGTGGGTACGTTGAGTAGTAATTGAGGCTATGTATAATTGATTGATTTTAATATCACGGTAACCTTTATTTCATTCCGATTCATTATTTTCTCCATTTGTTTCTATAGATTTTCAAACTTACCTGAATTTAGTGTATGCGCAAACAGTTTCAAAACTTTTGCTTCAAAATATTCTGCCGTGCAGATTTAAGAGCAAACAAGTGCTATTTATTGATATGAAAAAGAACGTAACTTGAAAATACACAGTTGTGTAACCAGTCCCATATATTATATTTTCTACTACGCGTTTTGGATTTTTACACGTGCATTATCAGGTGTAGTTTACATCAATACGGTATGTGCGAGTTTTCCAATAACCTGTGGCACTGTGCCTTAACATAAGAAAAAGCCATATTAGTTCAAAATTTACAGTTGTGTTGGTGTTTTAAATATATGTGTGAACTGTAATATAAATGAAAATGCCTGAGCATTGAAGTGGCGCAAGGTGGTTTGCAGATGCCGCTGTTTGGGAGAGTATTACCAGTGCTGGCAATTACCATTTTATATAGGGCGCTACGAAGATTTAATTAATGTGTATCTGTTAGTATTTGCAACGGTGTTGAGTGGATTTCTTGCTCCATATGTGCTTCGGGAGCTATCGACCTAGAACCAAATATGAAGTACACTGGTGTCCGAAATTAAAGCAATAAACTGGTATTTGCTCGTCCTGTGTCTAATTCACGATGTAATCATACATACTGTCAACAGATGATCATATTCTGCACGGAGGACGGCATTCTGATCAACGGAAAACCACGCCAGCGATGACGTCAGGGCACCTATCAAGCGGGGTAGTGTTTGGAGGGTAGTCCCACATCAACAATCGCTGTGTACAGAGTCACAGACTGTGCAGTATGGCCCAGGGAAGACTCCTACAGACTCTCTGCTGTGGAGGACCATAGGAAGGATGGTAGCAGTAGAATCGCAGACTGATGTTGCTTGATGGTTTAATGTGAAACGTTCTCTCGCTTCTCGGATGAGGTGACAGTTTATATAGACCAGGACAGGGCCGACTGCGTGGGATATGAGAAAGAATGGACCGTTATTTGGCTGTAAGGCCGGGACGATACCGCCTTACTACTGCACTGCAATTGGCGTCTGATCTCGCATCATTCCCTGGACGTGTTGTATCCAAGCAATCGGTGTACAGAAGGCTTCAGCAGACTGGCCTGTATTATTTAAGACCCGCTGCCTGTTTACCTCTGGCGTGTCTTTACAGAAGGGAACTCTAGAGTGGAGCCGTCAACATGCCACCTGCACGATATAACGGTGAGTCCCGATTTTGTCTGGAGAGTGATTCTCGACGGATTTGCATCTAGAGCGTAAGTGGAGCACTCTTTCCGGACCCAAATGTTGTGGAAAGAGATCGATATCGAGGGGGATCCCTAATGGTGTTGGAAGGGACTATGTTGACCATTGGAACACCTCCTCATGAAATTATGCGGATGAATCAACGAGATTTAACTGCTGTCAGGTACCATGAGCATCTCATGCGCGATTGTTGCGAGGTGCTGTGTGCCCAAACTCCGTGTTGATGGACGATAATGCTCGCTCTCATAGAGCACGGGTAGCTGATTTTTTTTTTTTTTTTTGGAACGTAAGATATTGCACAGATGGTGTGGGCTGTTCGCTCTCCCGATTTGAATCCAGCAATGCATGTCTGGGATACATTAGGCACACGAGTTGCGACACGTCAGCATCCACCATCCACGCTCCAAGACTTGTGAGCAGATCTGCAGGAAGAATGGGTGTTACTGCCTCAACATGGGATTGATGACATCATCCACAGCTTGTCCCGTCGTTTTCAGGCCTGTATTGGTGCCAGAATTAACAGAATGTGTGTGAAAATCCGTTGTTGTTGTGGTCTTCAGTCCTGAGACTGGTTTGATGCAGCTCTCCATGCTACTCTATCCTGTGCAAGCTTTATCTCCCAGTACCTACTGCAGCCTACATCCTTCTGAATCTGCTTAGTTTATTCATCTCTTGGTCTCCCTCTACGATTTTTACCCTCCACGCTGCCCTCCAATACTAAATTGGTGGTCCCTTCATGCTTCACAACATGTCCTACCAACCGATCCCTTCTTCTGGTCAAGTTGTGCCACAAACTTTTCTTCTCCCCAATCCTATTCAATAGTTCCTCATTAGTTATGTGATCTACCCATCTAATCTTCAGCATTCTTCTGTAGCACCACATTTCGAAAGCTTCTATTCTCTTCTTGTCCAAACTATTTATCGTCCATGTTTCACTTCCATACATGGCTACACTCCATACAAATACTTTCAGAAATGACTTCCTGACACTTAAATCTATACTCGATGTTAACAAATTTCTCTTCTTCAGAAACGCTTTCCTTGCCATTGCCAGTCTACATTTTATATCCTCTCTACTTCGACCATCGTCAGTTATTTTGCTCCCCAAATAGCAAAACTCCTTTACTACTCTAAGTGTCTCATTTCCTAATCTAATTCCCTCAGCATTACCCGACATAATTCGACTACATTCCATTATCCTCGTTTTGCTTTTGTTCATCTTATATCCTCCTTTCAAGACACTGTCCATTCCGTACAACTGCTCTTCCAAGTCCTTTGCTGTCTCTGACAGAATTACAATGTCATCGGCGAACCTCAAAGTTTTTATTACTTCTCCATGGATTTTAATACCTACTCCGAATTTTTCTTTTGTTTCCTTTTCTGCTTGCTCAATATACAGAATGAATAACATCGGGGAGAGGCTACAACCCTGTCTTACTCCCTTCCCAACCACTGCTTCCCTTTCATGTCCCTCGACTCTTATAACTGCCATCTGGTTTCTGTACAAATTGTAAATAGCCTTTCGCTCCCTGTATTTTACCCCTGCCACCTTTAGAATTTGAAAGAGAGTATTCCAGTCAACATTGTCAAACGCTTTCTCTAAGTCTACAAATGCTAGAAACGTAGGTTTGCCTTTCCTTAATCTTTCTTCTAAGATAAGTCGTAAGGTGAGTATTGCCTCACCTGTTCCAGTGTTTCTACGGAATCCAAACTGATCTTCCCCGAGGTTGGCTTCTGCTAGTTTTTCCATTCGTCTGTAAAGAATTCGTGTTAGTATTTTGCAGCTGTGGCTTATTAAACTTATTGTTCGGTAAGTTTCACATCTGTCAACACCTGCTTTCTTTGGGATTGAAATTATTATATTCTTCTTGAAGTCTGAGGTTATTTCGCCTGTTTCATACATGGAAAAAACGAAGAACATTTTTGTCTATCATTATGCATTTTGCACTTGATTATGTTCTATATTTTTTACATTGTTTCTACTTTACTGTCACCTGGTTATACTGTGGCAAAATAAACGCAGTCTTGCAAAGTTTCCGTTTGTTACTGCAATTCTGGACACCAGTGTAGCTCTACTCCCCCTGGTCCAACCCAGCTTTTCTAGAGATGTCCCTTGATTGGAAGATAAATACCGGAAAGTGTACCCTCCTCGCAAATATTCGACATCTGCATTTATACCTATGCTGCAGAAGCCACCTGATGCTGTGTGGCGGACAGCAATTTTGGTTTCATTATGTTTTTCCCCCTTTCTAGTTCCACTCACGAATGGCGCATGGGAAGAAAGGTTGTCGATAAAGTTCTGTGTTTCTCTGATTTCGCTAGACGTATGTGGAAGGAAGTAGTACGTTGCCGGACTGTTCTTGTTGTTGTTGTTGTTGTTGTTGTGGTCTTCAGTCCTGCGACTGGTTTGATGCAGCTCTCCATGCTACTCTATCCTGTGCAAGCTTCTTCATCTCCCAGTACCTACTGCAACCTACATCCTTCTGAATCTGCTTAGTGTATTCATCCCTTGGTCTCCCTATACGATTTTTACCCTCCACACTGCTCTCCAATGCTAAATTTGTGATTCCTTGATGCCTCAGAACATGTCCTACCAACCGGTCCCTTCTTCTCGTCAATTGTGCCACAAACTCCTCCCCAATTCTATTCAGTACCTCCTCATTAGTTACGTGATCTACCCATCTAATCTTCAGCATTCTTCTGTAGCACCACATTTTGAAAGCATCTATTCTCCTCCTGTCCAAACTATTTATCGTCCATGTTTCACTTCCACACATGGCTACACTCCATACAAATACTTTCAGGACAACTTCCTGACACTTAAATCTATACTTGATGTTAACAAATATCTCTTCTTCAGAAACGCTTTCCTTGCCATTGCCAGTCTACATTTTATATCCTCTTTACTTCGACCATTATCAGTTATTTTGCTCCCCAAATAGCAAAACTCCTTTACTACTTTAAGTGTCTCATTTCCTAATCTAATTCCCTCAGCATCACCCGATTTAATTTGACTACATTCCATTATCCTCGTTTTGCTTTTGTTGATGTTCATCTTATATCCTCCTTTCAAGACATTGTCCATTCCGTTCAACAGCTCTTCCAAGTCCTTTGCTGTGTCTGAGAGAAGTACAATGTCATCGGTGAACCTCAAAGTTTTTACTTCTTCTCCATGAATCTTAATACCTACTCCGAATATTTCTTTTGTTTCCTTTACTGCTTGCTCAATATACAGACTGAATAACATCGGGGAGAGGCTACAACCCTGTCTCACTCCTTTCCCAACCACTGCTTCCCTTTCATGCCCCTCGACTCTTATAACTGCCATCTGGTTCCTGTACAAATTGTAAATAGCCTTTCGCTCCCTGTATTTTACCCCTGCCACCTTCAGAATTTGAAAGAGACTATTCCAGTTAACATTGTCAAAAGCTTTCTCTAAGTCTACAAACGCTAGAAACGTAGTTTGCCTTTTCTTAATCTTTCTTTTAAGATAAGTCGTAAGGTAAGTATGCTCCCGGAATTTCAACTATAAGGCTCTCCGTGACGAACAACACCTCTCTTTTGTAGATGAACATTTCCGTAACACCGTGACGAAGTGGGCAGCCATAAGGCTTCCAGAATGATGCGCAGTAGTCGAGAATCGGTAGAAAAATTGTTTTTTAAGCCACATTTTTGGTGGATGACTTACACTTCTTTAAAATTTTTCCAATAAATCAGCACGTCATCCGATTTTTCTATAATTTTTTCTATGTCATCATTACACTTTAGGTCGTTCCGAATGGTGTCTCCTCAGTGTTATTCAGTAGCTACTCTTCATCCTGATTGAAAACTCTCTTCCTCGCATCCTGCTTCACCGGGGTTTGGCTGAGAAAACCAGACCGTGTAATGACTCTGATGTCAGACTGCTCTGATCTATGGAACAGTAAATGAAATGCAAAAAGAACTTCTTTTTGGCGATAATCATTCCATCTTTATAACTACTAGAGAATGACATCTCGCCAGTCATCGCAAGTAAATTTTCGAACAACAACGGGCATAACGTCAGGTGTGTCGAAGTATATACGACGTTGGATCTACAATGGACATCAAATATACAGACTAAAACGTGGCGCTACTTTCATAGGTTTGTTTTCGCCGCTTGAGACTGTAATGTAATTCTCCAGCAGCTGACATGGCAGACATTTTAAGAAGTGCGTCTAATTATAAAAATCAAAGAATCAGTTTCCGACGGGAATCTAGGAATATTCTTGTAAGACCTCCACGTCACCCCGGTGTGGATCGTGAAGGTAAAATCAGTTCAGCAATAGCTCGCACAGACACATATCGCTGACTAACATATCTAAATGTTAAGGAACTGCATCGTATAAACTACAGTTGTCTTTATTATTTTGTGTAACTACCGATTTCTGTCAAATTCAGATAATCTTCGGGTCATTTGTATCAATGAAGAATAAAACATTTTTCATGGATACATTATACTTAAACGCAGTGTGTCATATAATTATACAAAAAATATGCTGACGTAATCTGTTCAACTGTACATGTAGCATAATTGTAATGACTAATTGTTCTGAAATATTCTGTTTACATGTAGCGAGAGTTATAAGAAACATGTCCTCTGTCTTTCAATGTAAATATTAGTGTACCTGGAACAAACTTCAGTATCTCGTCTATTGCTACTATTGTCTAAAGATTCTAACGTTGTAAGACGGAGAACACGTTTGTTGTAACGTTGGTTGTAGGTTTCGAATGACAACTGTGACATTAAGTTATTTGTGTAATTATGTGACACAGTGTGCTTGAAGCATGTACGATGTATGTATGAAAAACGTTTTTGAGTCACTATACGCAATCACTGTATGCACTTTATGTGTGTCATCAGTTATTATTGGTTTTTCCGTCTTGAGTTTACTGCAAAACATCTTGCGTGGTTGTTCTGCAAATTGGATACATATGTTTGTAATTTTATTTGTACCTATGTCTGTTCTTTGGTTGAAAACGGCGTTTTGTTTATAAAGTTGGACTGTAAGTTACTTACGGTGCTTCTTTACATATTCTCCAAACCACTGTTTCTTCCCTCTTTACTAGCAGCGGTTGACGTCGAAAGACTTCGTTTCACATAAGTATACTCTTGTCAGTTTTTGCCATTCTGCAGTATTTCTTGCGCTGCATTTAGAATAATTACACTTCACCTCTAAATAATACTAAAGTTATGTCTGTTCGTTTGTTTTAATGCAGGTTGTGAGCGTTTCCAACCTGTGAAAATGCATTTTTATTTTCATTTAATGCGCGCGAGCGCGTGTGTGTATAAAAGGGGAATGAGAGACAGAGAGAGGGCCAAGGAATTTGCAGAATAGGATTGGATTGGATTGTTTGGGGGAAGAGACCAAACAGCGAGGTCATCGGTCTCATCAGATTAAGGAAGGACAGGGAAGGAAGTCGGCCGTGCCCTTTCAAAGGAACCATCCCAGCATTTGCCTGGAGCGATTTAGAGAAATTACGGAAAACCTAAATCAGGACGGCCGGACGGGGGATTGAACCGTCGTCCTCGCGAATGCGAGTCCAGTGTGCTAACCACTGCGCCACCTCGCTCGGTTTGCAGAATAACCACGGAAAATACTTCATAAATAAAACCTAAACGCTTCTGGTGTAAAATTCTCTTGAATTAAATTGCAGTAAGCTCAAGACGGAAAAACCAATAATAACTGATTTTAACACCTGTTGGGAAGATGGCCATGAAAACAAACGTGTTACTTCACTGTTGGATACAGATGACCCGAAAAGGATAAGAATTTGACAGAAATCTATAGTATATTATACGATGCATAGTAAATTGTACGATGATGTTCCTACCATATTGAAAGCTCTCCACCACCACCACCTACACTACATACTTCCAATATACGCAGGTTCACTGGGTCGAAAATAAATCTTAGTGTATTATAAAACAAAAGTTGCTCCTCCGTCACATACTTTAATCACTTTTAGAGTGGATATGCAAACTCATTAAAATAAACTCAACCATTAAGCGTCCATTTGACGTCGCTTGCTTCTCTTACTCAGAGATAGTATGATGGCAGATATTATGTGACGTTTTGATACAGAAACTGTGTTGGAACACCCTAATATGAAAGCTGTTACGCTGCGGTGATGTGTGACAAGAGACGGAGCTTCTGTCAGTGGTGACTGACACTTAAAATTAGAAGACTTTCGTGTGGCTCCAGATAAGTGCCAGCAGCAGGTGTGGATGCTTGAAACTTGTCGGTCATCATCCGCACAGACATCGACCGCGCCTGCGGCAGATACCCCAATCTGATTAACGGCTGCAGTTTCTGCCACCACCCGTGCCCCGAGGATGCTCTCAAATTAATTGCGCCCAGCCCAGCACCACAAGCGCCCTTCATGACATCCACATTCTGCTGGGTCCTTGAGTCCCTGTTCTGTCGTGTCGAACTAACACAGATCATTTAAAGAAGCTTCTAGGCTGTGATGTAGCGAAAAGACGTGTGAGATAATTAATACCGCCACATCGTTAAGAACCCGTTTCACAAAGCCATAGACAGAAAGTTAATGTTGAATCATAGCTGCCTGTAGTTGTTCTGCATTGGAGAAGACCCAGCTGCCCCTGCCATTGTTGTTGATGTGGTCTTCAGTCCTGAGACTGGTTTGAAGCAGCTCTCCATGCTACTCTATCCTGTGCAAGCTTTTTCATCTACTGCAACGTACATCCTTCTGAATCTGCTTAGTGTATTCATCTCTTGGTCTCCCTCTACGATTTTTACCCTCCACGCTGCCCTCCAATACTAAATTGGTGATCCCTTGATGCCTCAGAACATGTCCTACCAATCGATCCCTTCTTCTGGTCAAGTTGTGCCACAAACTTCTCTTCTCCCCAATCCTATTCAATACTTCCTCATTATTTATGTGATCTACCCATCTAATCTTTAGCATTCTTCTGTAGCACCACATTTCGAAAGCTTCTATTCTCTTCTTGTCCAAACTATTTATCGTCCATGTTTCACTTCCATACATGGCTACACTCCATACGAATACTTTCAGAAATGACTTCCTGACACTTAAATCAATACTGGATGTTAACAAATTTCTCTTCTTCAGAAACGCTTTCCTTGCCATTGCCAGCCTACATTTTATATCCTCTCTACTTCGACCATCATCAGTTATTTTGCTCCCCAAATAGCAAAACTCCTTTACTACTTTAAGTGCCTCATTTCCTAATCTAATTCCCTCAGCATCAGCCGACTTATTTAGACTACATTCCATTATCCTTGTTTTGCTTTTGTTGATGTTCATCTTATATCCTCCTTTCAAGACACTGTCCATTCCATTCAACAGCTCTTCCAAGTCCTTTGCTGTCTCTGACAGAATTACAATGTCATCAGCGAACCTCAAAGTTTTTATTTCTTCTCCATGAATTTTAATACCTACTCCGAATTTTTCTTTTGTTTCCTTTACTGCTTGCTCAATATACAGATTGAACAACATCGGGGAGAGGCTACAACCCTGTCTTACTCCCTTCCCAACCACTGCTTCCCTTTCATGCCCCTCGACGCTTATAACTGCCATCTGGTTTCTGTACAAATTGTAAATAGCCTTTCGCTCCCTGTATTTTACCCCTGCCACCTTTAGAATTTGAAAGAGAGTATTCCAGTCAACATTGTCAAAAGCTTTCTCTAAGTCTACAAATGCTAGAAACGTAGGTTTGCCTTTCCTTAATCTATTTTCTGAGATAAGTCGTAAGGTCAGTATTGCCTCACGTGTTCCAGTGTTTCTACGGAATCCAAACTGATCTTCCCCGAGGTTGGCTTCTACTAGTTTTTCCATTCGTCTGTAAAGAATTCGTGTTAGTATTTTGCAGCTGTGACTTATTAAGCTGATAGTTCGGTAATTTTCACATCTGTCAACACCTGCTTTCTTTGGGATTGGAATTATTATATTCTTCTTGAAGTCTGAGGGTATTTCGCCTGTTTCATACATCTTGCTCACCAGATGGTAGAGGTTTGTCAGGACTGGCTCTCCCACGGCCGTCAGTAGTTCCAATGGAATATTGTCTACTCCGGGGGCCTTGTTTCGACTCAGGTCTTTCAGTGCTCTGTCAAAGTCTTCACGCAGTGTCATATCTCCCATTTCATCTTCATCTACATCCACTTCCATTTCCATAATATTGTCCTCAAGTACATCGCCCTTGTATAGACCCTCTATATACTCCTTCCACCTTTCTGCTTTCCCTTCTTTGCTTAGAACTTGGTTTCCATCTGAGCTCTTGATATTCATACAAGTCGTTCTCTTATCTCCAAAGGTCTCTTTAATTTTCCTGTAGGCGGTATCTATCTTACCCCTAGTGAGATAGGCCTCTACATCCTTACATTTGTCCTCTAGCCATCCCTGTTTAGCCATTTGGCACTTCCTGTCGATCTCATTTTTGAGACGTTTGTATTCCTTTTTGCCTGTTTCACTTACTGCATTTTTATATTTTCTCCTTTCGTCAATTAAATTCAATATTTCTTCTGTTACCCAAGGATTTCTACTAGCCCTCGTCTTTTTACCTACTTGATCCTCTGCTGCTTTCACTACTTCATCCCTCAAAGCTACCCATTCTTCTTCTACTGTATTTCTTTCCCCCATTCCTGTCAATTGTTCCCTTATGCTCTCCCTGAATCTCTGTACAACCTCTGGTTCTTTTAGTTTATCCAGGTCCCATCTCCTTAAATTCCCACCTTTTTGCAGTTTCTTCAGTTTTAATCTACAGGTCATAACCAATAGATTGTGGTCAGAGTCCACATCTGCCCCTGGAAATGTCTTACAATTTAAAACCTGGTTCCTAAATCTCTGTCTTACCATTATATAATCTATCTGATACCTTTTAGTATCTCCAGGGTTCTTCCATGTATACAACCTTCTTTCATGATTCTTAAACCAAGTGTTAGCTATGATTATGTTGTGCTCTGTGCAAAATTCTACCAGGCGGCTTCCTCTTTCATTTCTGTCCCCCAATCCATATTCACCTACTATGTTTCCTTCTCTCCCTTTTCCTACACTCGAATTCCAGTCACCCATGACTATTAAATTTTCGTCTCCCTTCACAATCTGAATAATTTCTTTTATTTCATCATACATTTCTTCAATTTCTTCGTCATCTGCAGAGCTAGTTGGCATATAAACTTGTACTACTGTAGTAGGTGTGGGTTTCGTATCTATCTTGGCCACAATAATGCGTTCACTATGCTGTTTGTAGTAGCTTACCCGCATTCCTATTTTCCTATTCATTATTAAACCTACTCCTGCATTACCCCTATTTGATTTTGTGTTTATAACCCTGTAGTCACCTGACCAGAAGTCTTGTTCCTCCTGCCACCGAACTTCACTAATTCCCACTATATCTAACTTCAACCTATCCATTTCCCTTTTTAAATTTTCTAACCTACCTGCCCGATTAAGGGATCTGACATTCCACGCTCCGATCCGTAGAACGCCAGTTTTCTTTCTCCTGATAACGACATCCTCTTGAGTAGTCCCCGCCCGGAGATCCGAATGGGGGACTATTTTACCTCCGGAATATTTTACCCAAGAGGACGCCATCATCATGTAATCATACAGTAAAGCTGCATACCCTCGGGAAAAATTACGGCTGTAGTTTCCCCTTGCTTTCAGCCGTTCGCAGTACCAGCACAGCAAGGCCAGTTTGGTTATTGTTACAAGGCCAGATCAGTCAATCATCCAGACTGTTGCCCTTGCAACTACTGAAAAGGCTGCTGCCCCTCTTCAGGAGCCACACATTTGTCTGGCCTCTCAACAGATACCCCTCCGTTGTGGTTGCACCTACGGTACGGCTATCTGTATCGCTGAGGCACGCAAGCCTCCCCACCAACGGCAAGGTCCATGGTTCATGGGGGGGGGGGGGGGCCCTGCCATGTACAGGGTTATTACAAATGATTGAAGCGATTTCACAGCTCTACAATAACTTTATTATTTGAGATATTTTAACAATGCTTTGCACACACATACAAAAACTCAAAAAGTTTTTTTAGGCATTCACAAATTGTTCGATATGTGCCCCTTTAGTGATTCGGCAGACATCAAGCCGATAATCAAGTTCCTCCCACACTCGGTGCAGTATGTCCCCGTCAATGAGTTCGAAAGCATCGTTGATGCGAGCTCGCAGTTCTGGCACGTTTCTTGGTAGAGGAGGTTCAAACACTGAATCTTTCACATAACCCCACAGAATGAAATCGCATGGGGTTAAGTCGGGTGGGCGTGGAGGCCATGACATGAATTGCTGATCATGATCTCCACCACGATCGATCCATCGGTCTTCCAATCTCCTGTTTAAGAAATGCCGAACATCGTGATGGAAGCGCAGTGGAGCACCATCCTGTTGAAAGATGAAGTCGGCGCTGTCGGTCTCCAGTTGTGGCATGAGCCAATTTTCCAGCATGTCCACATACACGTGTCCTGTAGCGTGTTTTTCGCAGAAGAAAAAGGGGCCGTAAACTTTAAACCGTAAGATTGCACAAAACACGTTAACTTTTGGTGAATTGCGAATTTGCTGCACGAATGCGTGAAGATTCTCTACCGCCCAGATTCGAAAATTGTGTCTGTTCAGTTCACCATTAAGAAAAAATGTTGCTTCATCACTGAAAACAAGTTTCGCACTGAACGCATCCTCTTCCATGAGCTGTTGCAACCGCGCCGAAAATTCAAAGCGTTTGACTTTGTCATCGGGTGTCAGGGCTTGTAGCAATTGTAAACGGTAAGGCTTCTGCTTTAGGCTTTTCCGTAAGATTTTCTAAACCGTCGGCTGTGGTACGTTTAGCTCCCTGTTTGCTTTATTCGTCGACTTCCGCGGGCTACGCGTGAAACTTGCCAGCACGCGTTCAACCGTTTCTTCGCTCACTGCAGGCCGACCCGTTGATTTCCCCTTACAGAGGCATCCAGAAGCTTTAAACTGTGCATACCATCGCCGAATGGAGTTAGCAGTTGGTGGATCTTTGTTGAACTTCGTCCTGAAGTGTCGTTGCACTGTTACGACTGACTGATGTGAGTGCATTTCAAGCACGACATACGCTTTCTCGGCTCCTGTCGCCATTTTGTCTCACTGCGCTCTCGAGCGCTCTGGCGGCAGAAACTTGAAATGCGGCTTCAGCCGAACAAAAATTTATGAGTTTTTCTACGTATCTGTAGTGTGTCGTGACCATATGACAATGAATGGAGCTACAGTGAATTTATGAAATCGCTTCAATCATTTGTAATAGCCCTGTAGTTTGCTCTTTGATTCCAAGTAAATATCGCTTTCCTCCCTGACGATGTTAGTTGTTATCTCCATCTTCCTCTGCTTTCCTTCGTCGTCCCTTCAGTTCCTTCTTGAAGCATTGTCCTTAAAAGGTATGGTCTATAAAATTATTCTTCCTTTCTCTTATGACTTTTAAGGAATTTGAAAATTTGTGGTAAGTTCCTATGGGACCAAACTGTTGAGGTCATCGGTCCCTAGGCTTACACACTACTTAATCTAACTTAAACTAACTGCTAAGGACAACACACACACCCAGGCCCAAGGGAGGACTCGATACTCCGACGGGGGGAGCCGCGCGAACCGTGGCAAGGCGCCTTTGACCGCGCGGCTATCCCGCGCAGCTTACTTTTAAGAGCTGCAGAATATGCCACACTCAGAGTTCTGAGGGCGCTTTCATCTTAATTGCCATCCTAGCGCCAAGATTCGCCAATTTTTACCTCGTTCCCGTGTCTTCCCAACTCCCACTATCCGATATTCAACAAACCCATTTGTCCAGCTCCTCTACATATTTTTACCATTTCGTAAGGTCCAGGTTTTAGAGCCATAGAAAGCAATGTTTCATCTAAATCTACATTTACAAGATTTCTCTGCTATTCCCAATTAAGTGTCTGTCAGACGCTTAATCGAACCACCTTCAAGGCATTTTTCTCCTGTTCCAGTCTCGAACAGCACGCGGGAAAAAAGAACACTTAAAGCTTTCCGTGCGAGTTCTGATTTCTCTTATTTTATTACGATAATTTCCCCGTATGTAGGCGGGCGCCAGCAAAACATTTTCATACTCTGAGGAGAAAGTTGTTGATTGAAATTTCGTGAGAAGATTCTGCTGCAAGGAAAACTGCCTCTGTTTTAATGACTACCACATCAATTTGCGAATCATATCTATGGCTCCCTCTCCTATTTTGCGATAAGACAAAATAACGTAACTGTTGGCAAATCATATTGTCAGATTTTTATTGAGTGACCTGCAAAGAGATTTCTTCTTTTTGTAGAGCACTCCGTTGGTGATGGATGAACTCGACGTTATGTACGTGTCAGAGTTTAGATCCTCAGTTATATTAATTCCAGAATATTTGGATTTGGCAAGCTGCTCTATTTGTTGTTGATCTCATTTTCCTCCCGGAACTATGCAGTTCGCCTCATTCTTACTTATATATAATTTATTTATGTTTAGTAATATGTGACTGGTCAGCAGTCAAAGATGCTACTTCCCTGCTGCCACTTCTGGTAGAACTTCTGAAATGAGGCTCATTGACTAAGAAGTGATCAGTAGACGCTCGTTCACAAAATTCAGAGATGTTGCTTCGAATCATCATTTATTGAAAGTCTCTAACGATACAAGAGTACTCAGTACAATAAACTTTTTTTTTCATTTTGGGTGCTACAAATTTATAGAAAGAGAATTCCATTTTCCGTTCTGGCTGATAAACAATCACTGTCATTTGTATCGCGATCTGGTTGATTTAGATTGTTCATTGTTCTGAAATACAAGCTCCTATACTCATAAATTTACACCGTCAACCTTTCTGGGTGTATAAAGATATGCATCTGCCATTTTAATACGTCACTGCTGTCGTAAACACGAGAATGACATTCTATATTCGTCAACACCTTAAAATAACGTTATCGCTTAAGTGGCTATTGTATGTAAACTTGGAAACTCATAATATATTGTAGAGAACATTGTTTTTCCGAAGTTGATTCCACACTATTCAAAAACTGTTTACAGTAAACAGCTGTTGAAACATATACCGACAAACAGTCACGACTGCTCTTCCGATTGCATCTACTGGTAAATGTCAGAGGCATGTGCTTCGCTATTATAGATGTTTCGTTGTTACATTTAGGATTGGTATTCGATATGTATTCCATTTAACACACAAAAATATGTTGATGCTTACTTGACGTCATTCTATATAGTGAAGTTATTAATTTTAAAACAAGCATTTTTCAGGCATTCGTATTTAAAAATGACAGAAGTCTGACGAGTTTGTAAGCTGTCATATAATCGCACACACGTGACCAGACTGTTGTGCACCTACAAGCAGCGCTTATAATCTTCCATTCCAACAGAAACTGCCCTAAAATATTACAAACACGTTGGCTGCGCGATTCTGTTTGTCCATTCGACATATTGTTCCACTTCCTTTTAGCATGTGAATATATATCTACTTCCTAAAGTGCATCCATAACGCTTTTTTTCTCGCTTTATGAAGTATTGGAGAGCCAGTATGGAGTCAAAATACATATTTTTGTGCATATTTGTATAATATGACTTAACAATGGTTTTTAACATTTAATATTGTATCTTTACCGTAAATTTTGAACGATAGTAGTTTTATGAAGCTTATAATTTTGTGGGTCTCATTTTACATTACAAATTTCACTCCACCATGTAAACTACTGAGCTGGTCATGTATGGTCGTAACATAATTTTGGATTCCATCCAGTACCACCAATGTGACTTCCTATGTAGTGATATAGTATTTTGTCAGTGTCTGATTACATTGATTTAAAAATTATTATTCCAGATAGTTTAGGAATATATCTGCCACATTTTCCCACCAGGCAGCTCCCAATAGGAATCCCATTTGGTTAGGAACATATTTCTTATATATACAGCATTTCAAGTAATCAATAATTTCGAAGATTTCCGTCAGCTCTTATATTTCAACCTCACATAATATATAATTTAATTGTTTTTTTATGATATTCACAGTTTTCATAGAGATTGGAAGTTCTGGAGGATATGAATCTTTAAATTGATGAATTACCTCTTGCACATTGCAAACGTTACATTTCGTCTTATAAGTATAAAACTCTCTGAGTACGATGCGATGTTTGCTTTTTGCTGAGCTCATACGCCACTCTAACGATACAATTAATGATTGTTCGAACTGCCACAACCTCTTTATGCATTTTAGACGGTGCCTCGCACCCTCTTTGTGTATTTCAGATGGTGACTCTCTTACAGGGGCTCTAGCATTATTATAAACACTCAAGCATCCATAGTGGAGAAAATAAATTTCCGCTTTTTAAACTTCCTTTGATTAAGTCATTAAATGTATTGGTCATGTCTTACTTCATTTCTGTGATTCTATTTTTCTTACAGATCTTAAGGTTCTTCCTATTATAGTCATCCTCATTCAAAATTACCATTGGATTCCCTTTATCGACCTTCATACTATTACCTTATTTATTTCTAGCTTAATATACTGTATTTCTTTCATTATTAATCTCATCATTTCTGCTCTTGTTATCTTTAATTAGTTCTGTAATTATTCCTGTGAGCTTACATGTTATTTTATCACATTGCTATGTGGGCAACTGGGCTGTATCCAAGGCTACCTTCTTGTTTGTAATCTTATTTTTGATAACACTACTTTGGAACTTTGGTTCAACCTTGAACTTCAGGCCTTTATTTAATAATTTGGACTCTGAGTCCATGAAGTAGATACCAGTTAGTATATTATAAAGAATTTACTAATTTCTTCCAGCGAGTTCCGTTGTACATTATACGAGGCATGTTTTTTTAGGTAAGTACCGTTTTGAAATTAAAAAAAAGACATGCTAAGATATCTCAGTAATTTTATTTTTACATGAAAGCCTGTACCTTAATCTACTCACTGACGTCATTACAGTGTGATTCTTCTTTGTTTACGTTGTGTACTGAGTGTTTAAGATGCCTCCGATAATCGTGAGTCCCGTCGGCTGTGAAGTACGGGCTGTTATAAGATTTCTTAGTGCTAAAGGCCTAAAAGCGATTGCAGTTTATGGAGAAAACATTATGAGTGATGGAATGGTAAGAAAGTCCGAAGAGGGTGTCCCTTGTGACACCGAAACCTAGGTTACAAATTAATTGTATTCTCGACTGAGGGCTGTATTTTTCAAAATTTTGTATTATACAGCAGTCGCTGATTGACAGCCATGTTAAAAACCCTAAGATTTCAATTTGTTTTTAAAACTATCCTTACCTACCAGAACCTTATCTAACAAGCGATGTTTGGACGATTATTATGGGTGCATAATACAGGGTGATTCAAAAAGAATACCACAACTTTAGGAATTTAAAACTCTGCAACGACAAAAGGCAGAGCTAAGCACTATCTGTCGGCGAATTAAGGGAGCTATAAAGTTTCATTTAGTTGTACATTTGTTCGCTTGAGGCGCTGTTGACTAGGCGTCAGCGTCAGTTGATGCTAAGATGGCGACCGCTCAACAGAAAGCTTTTTGTGTTATTGAGTACGGCAGAAGTGAATCGACGACAGTTGTTCAGCGTGCATTTCGAACGAAGTATGGTGTTAAACCTCCTGATAGGTGGTGTATTAAACGTTGGTACAAACAGTTTACAGAGGATGGGTGTTTGTGCAAAGGGAAAAGTTCCGGACGGTCGAGAACGAGTGATGAAAATGTAGCACGCATCCAGCAAGCATTTGTTCGCAGCCCAGGAAAATCGACTCGCAGAGCTAGCAGAGAGCTGCAAATTCCACAATCAACTGTATGGAGAGTCCTACGAAAAAGGTTAGTTATGAAACCTTATCGTCTGAAATTGGTTCAAGCACTGTCTGCAGCTGATATGATTAAAAGAATCGATTTCTGTGATTTTATCCTTGATCAAATGGAAACAGATGAATCTTTCGTTTCAAAGATTGTGTTTAGTGATGAAGCAACTTTCCACACTAACGGGAAAGTCAACCGTCACAATGTCTGTATATGGGGCACTGAGAATCCGCGGGAAACAACTCAGTATGAATGTGACTCGCCTAAGGTGAACGTTTTCTGTGCCATTTCAGCCAATAAAGTTTTTGGTCCCTTTTTCTTCGAAGATGCTACTGTAACTGGACTACAGTATCTGGAGATGTTAGACAATTGGCTGTTCCCTCTGCTCGAACAAGAAGCACAACAATTCATATTTCAGCAGGATGGAGCGCCACCACATTGGCACTTATCTGTCCGTAACTACCTGAACGTCAACTACCCGAGGCGATGGATCGGCCGCCAGGCAGCCCGTGACAGAGCACTTCATCACTGGCCTCCAAGAAGCCCTGATCTTACCCCCTGCGATTTTTTCTTATGGGGGTATGTTAAGGATATGGTGTTTTGGCCACCTCTCCCAGCCACCATTGATGATTTGAAACGAGAAATAAGAGCAGCTATCCAAACTGTTACGCCTGATATGCTACAGAGAGTGTGGAACGAGTTGGAGTATCGGATTGATATTGCTCGAGTGTCTGGAGGGGGCCATATTGAACATCTCTGAACTTGTTTTTGAGTGAAAAAAAACCTTTTTAAATACTCTTTGTAATGATGTAGAACAGAAAGCTATATTATTCTTCTTTCATTAAATACACATTTTTAAAGTTGTGGTATTCTTTTTGAATCACCTTGTATTCCCCTTTCTGCGTAAGAATAATGTTAAGCTGTGGATAGTAAAGGCTGTTTTTGTTTCTACTGATATATTTTTGAATGCCACTACTATTTACCAACTGTGCCTGAGTGTTATCAAGGCTTCATGTGGGTAGCACACTGGATGATCCTGAGGACACTGTTGCAAGACTGCTCTGCAGATGTCTGCGAACCATACATTACTCCGGACTGGAATGCTTTTAGAAAGGAACATTCTTGGCAACTGTTTAGTTTTGAGCGAGAAAAGACTGCATTGTTCAAAAGCAGTGAAACGTGTTAACAAATAATTTAGTGGGTCGAATGGGTCAAAGAATGTCTCTCAACTAGTAAGTGTGATGAGAATTTTCAACATTTGCCACAAGGAGCAAGGGTGTTCAAGAAATCTGAGACCAGTCACTGCTTGCTAATGACATGCACCAAAGTACTCCTCTATACTCTCTCCAGCTAATTTATCGTTTGTCACAAAGTAATAACTAACATCTAGACACATTAACATTGTCTTGTTAATCTTGTGCAACGTAAAGGTTTTGATACTCTTCTCGGGTTTGCAGCCAGGTCTTCAAGTGAAGTTGATACACCATCTCGACGGTACAGCTGGTCGTTATTTTCAGGAGAGACGCTGCTGTTGCCGAGTCTCGGCCAACCGATGCCAAGAGTGTAACATCAGGTACTTCTCTGTTGGCTAGCTGCTGTGTGGTGTTGGATTGTACCTTGCGGTATTGCATACTATTCTAGTGCTAATTTTTGTGCGTCTTTAGCTTAGAGTGTTTATGCGTGGCCTCTTGTTGCCGTGGTGGAATTTGACTTTGTCATTATGTTGTGGTGGTGCTACTGACAATTCAGTAGTAAACGGATCGTTTAAAGTAGCCAGTATTTTCATTTCTCCGTCGAAGACGACTTATTAGAACATTGTCGGAGCTTCTCGACTTGTCATATAATTTCTTAGAGTGCTCCTTTAATGCCACGTCGGAGCTGGTTGCTTTTACAGACCAGCAGAGAGTAGGTTCACTCTGCGCATGCGCCAAGTGCTGTGAATGCTACCTGCTACGATACGAGCAGTGAACCTTTATTGAACGCAAACGAAAGCGAGCTGTCACTGCCGTAACTAATCGTCAAAATCTTACGCTGATTGAGACAAAGAACGTCTTGTTTTAATGCTGCTCAGTGCAGGGGTCCACGACATGCTTAAAACGAAGTTCTTGTCTCCATTAATAAGAAATCGTTCAGAGTTATTGTGATGAATTCCTTCAAAAGACAATACCAGTGACGGGAAACAGAAGCAACCACCTGTGTACCGTTATTTTTCATTACATGTTTCTCGGATAACCAATGCGGCGCTACTGATATGGTCAAAAACAGATTTACTTCAAGGCAGTAAAAGCCTTTATTCGCTTTAAATGTTGGTAAACTACTAAAGGCGTCTTTGACGCTTGGATAACCATGCAGTACTTTACCTATGTGCACTACCTGTGAACACTATACTGGGAAACTGTATAACCCAGTTATCAAAATACACGCATATAAAAAGTTTTCCATCACCTTGGTTCCGAGAGGTCCGGAACCTGTACAGAATATTGGAATAGAGATCAACATAAACATCATTTCCTCCCTTTTTACTGCTCATGAAAACCACACATTGCATGTTGTACCACCATACAGCGAGACCTTCAGAGGTGGTGGTCCAGATTTCTGTACATTCCGGTACCTCTAATACCCAGTAGCACGTCTTCTTGCATTGATGCATGCCTGTATTTGTCGTGGCATACTATCCACAAGTTCATCAAGGCACAGATTGACGCACTCCTCAACGAGGATTCGGCGTATATCCATCGGAGTGTTTGACGGGTCACGTCGTCCACAAACAGCCCTTTTCAATCTATCCCAGGCATGTTCGGCAGGGTTCATGTCTGGAGAACATGCTGGCCACTAGTCTAGCGATGTCGTTATCCTGAAGGAAGTCATTAACAAGATGTGGACGATAGGGGCGCGAATTGTCGCTGTTCAAATGGTTCAAATGGCTCTGAACACGATGGAACTTAACATGTGAGGTCATCAGTCCCCTAGAACTCAGAACTACTTAAACCTAACTAACCTAAGGACATCACACACATCCATGTCCGCTGCAGGATTCGAACTGTGACCGCAGCGGTCGCGCGGTTCCAGACTGAAGCGCCTAGAAACGCTCGGCCACACCGTCCGGCTCGAAATGTCGTCCATGAAGACGAATGCCTCGCCAACATGCTGCCGATATGGTTGCACTATCGGTCGGAAGATGACATTCAGGTGTCGTACAGCAGTTACGGCGCCTTGCATGCCACCGCAGAACAGCAGGGAACCTTCACCTTGCTGCACTGGCTGGACAGTGTGACTAAGGCCTTAGGGCTCTCAACAAGGGAAGTGTCCAGGCGCCTCGGAGTGAACCAAAGCGATGTTGTTTGGGCATGGCGGAGATACAGAGAGACAGGAACTGTCGATGACATGCCTCGCTCAGGCCGCCCAAGGGCTACTACTAAAGTGGATGACTGCTACCTACGGATTACGGCTTGGAGGAATCCTGAGAGCAACGCCACCATGTTGAATAATGCTTTTAGTGCAGCCCAGGACGTCGTGTTGCGACTCAAACTGTGCGCAATAGGCTGTATGATGCGCAACTTCACTCCCGGCGTCCATGGCGAGGTCCATCTTTGCAACCACGACACCGTGCAGTGCTGTACAGATGGGCCCAATAGCATGCCGAATGTACCGCTCAGGATTGGAGTCACGTTCTCTTCACCGACGAGTGTCGGATATGCCTGACAATCGTTGGAGACGTGTTTGGAGGCAACCGGTGCTAGTGGAAAACACAACCACTTCAAATTAGTCTGCAGCTGTTGCTAGGTTGTTATCTACCAACTCAAAGATTAAGTGGAATCTAAAACGCCAAAAGTCTTCCATTCGTTAGAAATATGTAAAAGAAAAATGAGTAACAAATACATCACTATCGTATTTGTCGATTAATGTCATACCACGCATTAATTGCTATTTTCGTAGATAATAAAGCCGGGAAACATGAAAATGAGTCACTCGATCAATATGCTTTCAAAGTGGACCTAACAGAAACTTCTTGGCATATAGCAGCTTGCCAAGGTGGGAGTAATATGAAAAGTGCTTACGACAAACAACCTCTGTGTTTTGTATAATGGAAAGTTGTATGGAAAGTGGCAATATAACAACGAACCCCTCATGGCTGGACGACGTCGATCAGTTGCCAATGTACAGTAAGCTGTAGGTGTTCATACGTCCAAGCAGACCTGCGAAAGACAACGTACTGTTTCCATGCATTTAGTCAGTTGGAAACGATGAGTGATTTTCATTAAGTAATGGTTTTAAATACCATCATGACACGTTTCTTTTAATAACGTGGTACTGTTCGCTTATGTACTAGGCTCCAGAGTTCAAAAACTTTACCAAGGACAAGTGCAAACGAAGACAGCAGCGGAACTGCAGCAGTACACGGGAAATTACTGGGGCGAGTTAAGGAGTGTTTGAGTGGTCGTAATGAGAGCTCGAATTCCAGCAACAGGATCTAACCTGTTGTATCACATGGAGTGCGAGGAGTATACGGTAACTTATTACGAGCGCAGCAGAAGTTGAGTACCCTAAAGACTGCCTGTTGTGCTGTACAAGAGACCTCCGCTGCAGAATGGCTGGGGAACAGAGCTGGACTCACCCGCTTCGTGAGATCCCGGCAGGATGATGGTGTCGTCCCGGAACCAGGAGGAGACGGAGACATGGTCCCTGAGGAAGGGCGGGATGACGCAGCGCAGCACCGCCGTGTTGCCGAGCAGCGCATGCGCGCGGTACACCTGCACCTCGTAGTCCTGCACCACCACTGCAACAGAAGACGGAAGCCAACATTACAGCCGAAACGTCCCACGAAAATAACAACATGTGTGATACTGTTTTGCTAGTTATTGCTCGAGAAAATAATTCAGACACAGTAGAGGTTTTGGATGCTGTTTTATAACTTCTAAAACTGTGCTCCACAAGCTTGTTGCGGAAGGTATTTTTCTCATTGCGCTAACGTTTTTCCCCTATCCTGTTCCATTCGCTCATGGCGCTTCGGAAGAACGACATTCGGTAAGACTTCACATGAGGCAATAATTTGGTTATCCACTCGTGATGATTTCGTGAGATCTATGTGGGAGGCTGTAATACAGTCGCTGCCACTTCTTGCGGCGTACGCTCTCCGAATTTTAACAGAAACCTAGACGTGTTGGACAACGCGCCTCTCTTAGCGTCGGCAGCTAGAGTTTGAAGATGATGATGATGATGTTGTTTGGTTCGTGGGGCGCTCAACTGCTCGGTCATCAGCGCCTGTACAAAGTCCCAGTTGTTACACAACCCCGTTTTATTGTACAGTTCAATCTATCCACAGTCACGGATGATGATGATGATGATGATGATGAAATCATGAGGACAACACAAACACCCATTCCCCGGGCAGAGAAAATCCCCAACCAGGCCGGGAATCGAAGCCGGCACCCCTTGATCCAGAGGCAGCCACTAGACCACGAGATGAGGCCAATTAGAGTTTGATGAGTATCAACTTGACGCACGGGCGCTTACGAAATGAACCTGTGAGGAAATGTAGTGCTCTTCTTTAGATATTTTTCTATCTCATCTATTAACACCATCTGTACTGTTGAGAAATACTACTGAATTAGTCCAATGAGTATTTGGTAAGCTATTCCTTGTGTGTATGGGCAACATTTCCTTACAATGTTCCCAATGAGTATCCACATGGCGTTTGTAGACAGTGCAACAAACTTGGTTGTCCAAATTTAGGACGATTCGGACGGATATTCCTAGATATTTTACTCTCGTAATTGTTTACAGCCATCTATCGCAAGGAAGACATTCGGACAGGAATGATTATTCCCGCTTATTTATGCGCACAACGATACAATTATTCACTTTTAGTGTCAACTGGCAAAACCTGCACCACGTGTTGAACCTTACCAGGTCTACGTGCATTGCATCACGATTTCCTGGGGTTGCAGCTATCCTGCAGACAACAGTAAGGAGCACAATAATGGTCGTATAACACGTCTCCTCTCTCCCCCCCCCCACCCCCCCCAACCTCCCCACCCCCTTTCCTCATGAAGTGCTTTTCAGATAACTTATCTCGTCGGGTTTGGTTGTAAAGTAGTATAGCACCAACAGGAAGATCTAAGGTCGCGGAGTCGAATCCCAGTCAGATACCAGAATACTTCAGTCTCTAATAAATAAACACTCTGCGGATCACAACATTACAGATCACAACATTTTACTACGACTCCCGGTTTTACTCTGTGCTGCGTATCGTCTTTATCTCTAAATTGTGACAGGAAAAAAAGGCAATGACAATAAAAATTATAGAAATTTGATATTACACACTCTACGCTCAAAGGTTGTGCAAATGAAAATAAAGCATTATGAATCTGCACATATCCGTTGCAGAAAAGAACAGTTTGTCAACAGTGCTGTAAAATTAACGGAAAATACAAGGAGGTTTTGGGGAAAATATTTGCATAGTCACGTCAGATGTGTGCGAGTCATACATGAGTTCATTACAACCGTGTAAAACAGATTCCTTGACTATAAAGTAAAATAATTAATAAAAATTAAGAGTTAAAAGACACTTTAATCTAATACATAATAGTTGACAGTGATTGACGGCGTTCGGCGCGAATTGCAGCCTGTGACACGCATAACCACGGTATTGCACCGCTCGTCACTGCTGTGGTGTGAGGTGCGCTCCAGCGGCCACTCTGGTTTCTCAGACTATTATCACTGAAGATCTTCGTTAATTTGTAGTAATTGTTTGGACGAAGCTATAGTTACTTTTGTAACTACGTTTTCTTTTGCTCCCATTTTTTAACTTAGAATGAGAGTGGTGTATTTTATTTTAATTTAAAATAAAGGAATATTCTTTAAAGTTTTATTTTAAGCCTTAGACGATTCAAGCTATGCAAATTAAATTTGTCTGTTAACTTTGCAAAATCTTTTAAAAGATATAGACAAGTACACAAATGTGCGGATCCACAATAGTCTATGAGACTTTTTATTACCCTTTTCTTATGTATTAATGTATTGTGTAACGAATCATACATGCTGGAATGTATTACGTTGATGTGTCTTCTATTTCTTAATTTTGTGTCTTGCAATCCTTAATTATTTTAATATCTGAGTTTGCTTTTGATGGAGGAATCTTTTTATACGGTTTTAATGTACTACTTTATATCTTACGCACATGTCATACGAATATAAAAATATTTTTCCTCGCCACATCCTTATATTTTACGTTAGTTTTACATCACTTTTGACAAACTGTACTTTGCAGTGTCTGGTGTATGTGGATTCATAATATTTTGTTGTAATTTCTACAACCGTTGGTCATAGTGTTAGTAATATTTTTTTAAATTTTATTGCTTATTTTCATGTTCCAGCTTAGATTTAAAGATGATCTGCAACGCAGACTGAAACCTGTAGTCGGTAACAAGAAGTTTATAAATTGCAACAAAAAAAAGACCATGGGTTTTAGCCATGGTATCAGTCATGAAATTTTTGACTCTGACTTGACGCTAGCCTTCACCACTCGATGATGTGAAGGTATGAACAGGAAAGACGCGTTCTTCGGATTCCACATTAAACTGCAGGTCCATTTTCCCCGGTATGATTTCTGGTGTAGGCCGACACGTTGTCCAATTGAAAGAACTTGCAAACAGGCTGCTTAACATCCCTCTTGAGGGACTGTCAGCCCGTCACGCCATCTGAATTAACCTTTTTCTTCACCTAGGCGTATTAGTTGGTTTTTAGGATTATGCTTCATGTCGGTGCGGATTAAAATGCGTACCTGGCTTGAACACGTCAATGTATAGCACTGGATCAATTTTTGTCTCAGAGGTCTAACTTCGAATGTTCACAACAGTATAGCATATTTTAGTCTTGGTGTAATCATTAGATTATTCTGTCCTTTTCTGAGTTCTCGATTAGCAGTTGCTGGCAGTAGCGCACAATAAACTTGCACTGCCCGACGGCATAAGACACTTGTACACTGACCTTGATCAAATTCTACGAAAATGATTCTCCAGTATTTCCAAGCCCATGACACATGTTGATTACAATTTCATCTTTTTATAGTTTTTCAGTGTAGAAGAAACTCATCCCTACATATGAAGAATGATATGAGTGTATGATTATTGTGCTGCACATCTATTCCGCGTAGCGAAGAAGACGGCTTCTGTAATTTTCTCAGCAAAAGGATGGCATAAGAAGGTGTCTCAAGTCACCTCAGTAGTTGGGTGTGCTGGCGCAAGAAAATGGTAAGCGTTCATGCTTTCGGGCCTGTTGTCATTGAATGTTAAATCTTGTGGGTAGTTAAAACGCATCTTATTTCTTCTACACAATCGAAGTTTCGACCCTTCTGATGGGATGTTCTTCGGGATCTCGTGGTGCCAAAGTTTGACACTGTTCGCTGTCCACCACAAGATCCTGAACAATACTCCAGCAAAGCTGTCGAAACTTCGATCGCATAGAAGAAATATGACGGGGCCTAACAACCCAAAATATTTTACTTTCATGTATTCAGTACTCCTCACCGGCTGGAGTGGCCGAGCTGTTCTAGGCGCTACAATCTGGAATCACGCTGCTTCTACGGTCGCAGGTTCGAATCCTGCCTCGGGCATAGATGTGTGTGATGTCCTTAGGTTAGTTAGGTTTAAGTAGTTCTAAGTTCTAGGGGACTGACGACCTCAGAAGTTAAGTCGCATAGTGCTCAGAGATTTTTTTCAGTACTCCTCCGTACGCACAGCCTGACATTATAAAAAGAATAACAAGAAGAAGGTTGACCTGGTTGGACATGTAGCAAGGACGAGTGAAGGGAGGATGCCCCATGATGTGTTTCTGGGAGCTGTAGTTGGAAGGAAGTACCGAGGACGACCGCGGACAAGATGGAAGGACAATATTGACAAGGACACCGAGGACATGGGACTAGGAGCGGGCGAGTCGTGGCGGGAGGCTCGCAACCGGGAACGATGGAGGAGGAGTCTGGAGCAGGCATATGGTCACTAAGGCCCAAGCCACGCATAAGTAAGTATGTAAAGTAAGTATTCAATACTCAGAGATTGCAGGAGACACTGCTCGGTGATCTGAAAATAGGAATTGCTACATTGTTGCAGCACCACCGTAGATGTGAAGTCGCTGACACTACAGAAGAGCGGGGGCAATGACCTTGCGGCAGCCCGACAATAACGACAGCACCTTAAAGAGAGCAGAAACACTGCAGTTCCGAAAACATTATGTGGATCAGGTTTGCAATTACACCGCCATATCCAGACAGGTACTCTCAGTCTTCACCTGCCGTTATCCAATAGGGGAAGTACGTTAGTCAATGAACCGAGATGAGTCAGCA
Organism: Schistocerca serialis cubense; assembly: GCF_023864345.2. NCBI lineage: Eukaryota > Metazoa > Arthropoda > Insecta > Orthoptera > Acrididae > Schistocerca > Schistocerca serialis. Next base: position 1,266,932,373 of record NC_064638.1, on the reverse strand, counting down.
CGCTGCCACCGCCGCAGCATTAGGTGCCGGAAAAATGCCTTCCCATCGGCCGTCTACCCGCTATGTGACTGCTAGGTCGTCTGCTGTTGGCGGCTATCGTTGTGGACCAGGGTTCGATCCCGGCCAGTCAGCTGACCAGCCGTCACAGTCCGAGCCGGCAAACACTCTCGCTGTTAATCCCCCCGTGTGAGCACGTGCTGTCGCTATTCGCCATCGCCTGTGTGGCCACACGCCACTGGCTGTGAGCTGTCGTCATCCACGTGCAACACTGCGCTTTGGGGCACACGATACTCATTGAAGCCTGTACTATGCTAAGTTGACGGGCTTCACCTTATGAGAAAGGCTTTTTTGTATAGAAATTGACCGCGTGTACCTGAATGGAGGCAAATCAGACTTACACCCACTCTGTAATAACAATGATACGTCAAGCAAGTCCGAAATGCAACTACACGTCAGGACGGACAAGAAACAACACAGAAGATGCTACCAATTTGTTAATAATACGGTCGCCAGCCTAATTAGGCATTAACTGAGTTTCTTCCCTGTACAAGTTGATGTACGTTCAAGCAAAACAACACGTAGTAACACAGCATAATATGGTAAATTTTAGAACCAGGAAATCTATTGAACTGATAATTTCACTTTCTGTACTGATAGGGATAAACCATAAATACATAACACTACACTATAATGTTTACTACAAAACTTCGTACTGTCTCTTGATCTGATTAAAATCGGGCATAGGTAACCCTAGAAATAGCACTTTCGAATCACACACACAATGTCAATTTTGATAAAGGTAAAACTCTGATAAATTTTGTTTTTTTATATTAACTTTAACTTTGCTGATCAAATCAGTCTAGAACACTTCAGAATTGAAATGAATAAAAAAGAGGGGGGGGGGGGGGGACCCTGAAACTGTTAAGATCACTGTATAAAAAAATTCGATTACTGAAATCATTATGTGCTCAAGATTTCCAATATATTAGTTACTACTCTTTTCATTTTATTTCCTGCTCATTTAAATACCATTATACCTATCTCGAAATGATTAAACTTCACTACTAAATCAATATCAAAATTATCTTCCAACTTTGTCAGACCTTTGTTATTCGTCTATTAGTTCATTAACAGAAAAGTTCTTTAAACATCATTCTAACGTAGCTAGGTCTGCAGGTAATTATTATTAACATAAACTTTAATTCTTCATTTCGGGACACTCGGATTGCACAACATTTGGAAAGGACCCTGGCTAGGTTAGTTGTGAGGATAATTAAATGATAGGACAGTTCTGGTAAAATTTAAGTTGTTATTGAACAGTATGGAACAAAACTAACACTGGTCCATACGAATACAGTACTAAAAGTTTCAACCTATTCGTATCGATGCGGCGGTCGGCAGGCGGCGAGATGGCGAGGCACAGAGCACACATACAACCACAGCAATGGCTCTTGATGTATCGGCACTTTACTTCTTCATAGCGTCGCAATACTTTTCCATTTAGTGCCTATGAAATTTTGCCATGCTGTATAGGCGTCGGAACGGCATATCCGAGGCTCAATGAAACTACGTCTTCCAGGAGAGCCTCCTCGATCCAGAACGTGTTGCTCGGACCAATGCCCAACTCCGACTACTACTGCTGAGCCCGTTATGCCGTGCCGCGCCTGTGTGCATTTTCCCGCGCTCACCTGCCATCCACCTTTTACCGCTCCCCTACAGACAGGGTATTCACCAGAGGTTTTGCATTCTACATATCCTAACACATCGCCTACGTATGGACCAGACGCACAATTACAATTTTAAACTTGTTACAATAGATTCAACGTTTGTTACACTTCAATTCTATTACAATATTGCTTGAAATTTGACATAAACATTAATATTCACATTGAAAATTGTTTACAGTTTCTTTAAAATAATGGCATGAAACAAGAAAAAAAAAGAAATGAAATCGGAACATCGATTACACTAATTTATCGAAAAATCAGAAAAAATTATTATATGTACAATAGTACAGTGTTGTTGTTGTTACAGACGCTCCGCACTGCAGTAGCCACCCATCGCGGCCGCTACAGTCGTCTGTCTCTAATGTTATTGGATATCGGCACCCGTGCTCTAGCGGTCATATCTGAACCGCCTGCACCTGCCACAGTATCATGACTTACCCGCCAGTATTGCGAACCTTGTACTCGTATTTTGTCGTCAACGTACCGCTTGAGTTAACCGGTCCTTGTGTTATTCTCGTCATCGTCTCTTTGCAGAAGTATTGTTAAGGAGTTTATTTAATTTTGTGGTCCCATCTGCCACCTTCTCCTTTCTTAGTTAATAAACAAAATAAACAAAAAATCGCTGCACCCAACGACTGGAAGTGACTTTTTTCTTTTGTTAAGTGGCAGAAGCCATGTAGGATTAACTGCGATTCTGTTTCATTTTTTCTTATACCAAGATCAAAGGATAAAAAAATGAAATAAAAAGAATAATTAAAAGCAAAAGAAAAAAGTCCATTGCTATCGAGGGACCAGCACACTGGCAGGGCAGCCAGACCTTGTGATTGGACCCAGGCCTACCTTTTTCCACCCAGCCTGAAGCCGACTGCGTCCGTTATTTTCTGCCAGTACAAGCATTTTCTGTATCATAAAAATATAAGAAAGGAAGCGGTAGCATCTTTGCCTAGTAACTACAACGGTCTCTGTCCCGGATTCGAACCCCACAGCTGCTTACATTTAGAGTAAAAATCATCACCAATGGTCGCCGAAGACTTTCTGCATATGAAGGAAAGAGCGGAAGAATCACCGATGATCAATGGCACGAGCAAGCACAAAACAACTGAAACCACTACGGTAAAGACACATAATGTGTATACATGGGACACGTGCTCTGTCACTGAGAAAGTCTCATGATGATACCTCCCTTGGCAAAAGTCCCACATTCTGATTTTCATGAGGGTACTGCCTAGGAGGAGCAGACCATGAGAGATGGGCTAAATATCAATGAAAGGGTAACATTTTACGGGTCGGAACTTGGAATGTCAGAAGTTTGAACGTGGTAGGGAAGCTAGAAAATCTGAAAAGCGAAATGCTAAAGCTCAATATAGATAGAATGGTGATCAGTGAAGTGAAACGGAAAGGAGACAAAGATTTCTGGTCAGAAGAGTATAGGATAACATGAACAGCAGCAAAAAATAGTATAACAGGAGTAGGATTCGTTATGAACAGGAAGGTAGGGCAGAAAATGTGTTACTGTGGACAGTTCAGTGATAGGGTTGTTCTTACATGAATCGACAGCGAACCAACACCAACAGCCATAGTTCAGGTATACATGACGAGGTCGCAAGAACAAGGTGGGGATAAAGTACATGAGGATATTAAAGGACAATTCGTTACGTAAAGGGAGATAAGGAGATGTAAACTTAATAATCGTGGTAGATTAGACCGTGGTGTAACGGTTATGGGAGAATATGAGCTTGGCAGCATGAATGAGAGAGCAAAAACTAATTGAGTTCTGTAATAAATTTCAGGTAGTAATAGCACAAAAAGTGGAGGTATAAATGGAAAATGCCGGAAGTTACGAAGATTCCAGTTAGATTACTTCATGGACAGATAGAGCGCAATCAGATATTGGACGATAGACATACGAAGGAGCAGATATATGGTTCAAATGGCTCTGAGCACTATGGGACTCAACTGTTAATGTCATTAGTCCCCTAGAACTTAGAACTAGGTAAACCTAACTAACCTAAGGACATCACACACATCCATGCCCGAGGCAGGATTCGAACCTGCGACCGTAGCGGTCTCGCGGTTCCAGACTGCAGCGCCAGAACCGCGCGGCCACTTCGGCCGGCAGCAGATATAGATCGCAATTTAGTAATGCTGAAGAGTAGGGGGAAGTTTAAGAGAACAGTCAGGAAGAATCAATGGGCAGAGAAGTGGGAGACGGAACCACTAGGGATGACGAGATACACTTTTAGTTCTATGAATCTATAGACACAGCAATAAGAAATAGCTCAGTAGGCAGTACAGTTGAAGGAATGGACAAATCTAAAAAGGACAGTCACAGAAGTTGGAAAGAAAAACACAAAAACAAGGAAGCTTACTCCAAAGAAACCAAGGGTAATGGAAGAAATACTTCAGTTGATCGACGAAAGGAGTTCGTTCAAAACTGTTCAGGGAAATCCAGGATTACAGAAATACAAGTAACTTAAGAATGAAATACACAGGATGTGCAGGGAATCTAAGGCAAAAAGACTACATTAAAAATGCAACCTGAACTTCGGATAAAATTGTGATGAGAAGAGCGAAGAAGTTTCTTTCGAGAAGGGCTACACCTCAAAAAGACGATGAGGGTGTTCGAGTGGTTCTGACGAAGAGATGGCTGACTGTTGTGTACATAGTTCCGCATAGTCAGCGCGTACACAACTTTCCCACTAGAGCGCGCCCCGCTAAGCACAACAGCGCAGGCGCAGCGCTCGTCTGTCTCTGCACTACGAGATGGCGCTGTCTTAGAGACGGACCAAATTCTGCTTCCGCCGATCCGCGTATTAATATGTAACGCAGCCAATGAGATTGCTGCTAACGTAGAACCTTTTCTCCTCACGGATCACACTCGCGCAGTGATACCTGAACGCATGAGGTATTAAAACGAGTGTACAGAACCTCCGATTAGTCAGTCTGCATTAGTCTGCATTAGTCTATAGTCAAGTTTCAGTCTGCGCCTAATAAGATTATCATATTCCTGTACATAGCCATGAAGAGAAATGTGTAGACACTTTGTCAAGTGTCAAGACCAAAGGAACTTCAGATTGTCAATTGGAAACAGCATCCAGAATCAAGTTACATAATATCTATGATTTTTATTATTTTAATAAATATGTGTGAAAATTAATCAAGTTCTGTTTAAATTTGGTCACCGTCAATCTGGTACTCTAAGTGTGCAAGTGGCATTTCTATCGTCTGACCTAACGGCAGAAGATAAACACGCCACGATAAGACCATGAGACATATTGCTGACACTCGCCTACTTCGTTAGAGCGACAAGTCAAATAATCTGATGGTGTGTGTACCGAAGGTCTTACACTATGCACACCACACTGACAATAGTTTAAATCCTGGCAGAGCTTGCTGTCACCATCTTCTTTTGCTAGCGGACTTGTACCGTACCTTTGCGCAGGGTCGGCACAGTTAAATCGGATTTGGCATTGTTAATTTTAAGGGGTTGCCAGATGCCCTTCCTGCCGCCACCCCATTCCGTCCGAACAGGCCTCGAAAGACCCACCGGTACTGACCGACCGTCGTGTCATCCTCAGACTATAGGCTTCACTGGATGCGAATATGGAGGGACATGTGATCAGCACATCTCACTCCCGGCCGTTGTCAGTTTACGAGGCCAGAGTCTCTGCTTTGCAGCCAAGTAGATCCTCAATTTATCTCACAAGGGCTGAGGGCATCCTGCTCCTCAACAGCGCTCGGCAGACCGGATGGTCACCAATCCAAGAGCTAGCAGAACCCGACACCGCTTAACTTTGGTGATCTGACTGGAAGGGCGTTGACTTATTATTTTGCCTACCCGGTAGTAAATTTTACTGTAAAATTTAACAAATGTAACACACTTTGTCACAGACTGTGCGGCTGGTCCCGGCGGAGGTTCGAATCCTCCCTCGGGCGTCGGTGTGTATGTTTGTCCTTAGGATAATTTAGGTTAAGTAGTGTGTAAGCTTAGGGACTGATGACCTTAGCAGTTATGTCCCACAAGATTTCACACACATGTGAACAATTTTTTCGAACACTCAGAAGTGTGAAGAAGATATTGTGATCAGTGTATATAGGAAAGTGAGTATAGCTGCTTCTCGGTCATAAACAGTTATTTAAATTGCGGTGGAACTTCTACTTCTTGGAAGAAGAAGAAATAATTTTGAAGAAACTAAGAAACAAATTTTCTTAAATATTAAAAGCAAATTAGCGTTCCAGACAAAAAGATTTTCTAAGACTGTAAGAACATCGTTTCCAAGAGATAAGAGATGGTAAGGAAATGGAAAAAATTATAATAAAATGATTACTAAAAGAAATAATTTCTTCTTTGGTGTATCGGTCTTCCAAAAGGACTGTATGCTTTCCACATCCTCTATACAGCGCATCCTCGTTAAACTGCTGGAACTTTGTCCACATTTAATCTCAACGAGCATTCCTCGTCTTCTTCTTCGTTTCCTCTTCCCTAGAATTGCCAGTGATTCATTGTTGTAGGTCCTTTCTTTGCAACATCTCAGCAAAGATATTTTCTTCATTCACATTATTTCCACTTCTTTTCCTTCATCTCCTATTATCAGTTTTACGTCTTCATTTATCATTCTGCGAGCTTGTATTACTTTAAGATCGTCTCTCCCAACCACGTATTATTCAGACATTTTCCCTCTTTCTTTTGTAATTGTCTATGATTGTTTGCCATATAACGTCGTACATTTGGCGAATCTCTTTCTGTTTTTATCGGAGTTCACTTCGTTACTTTTTTCTTTCACGTCTGTTACTGGCCTGTATGTGCGTAAAATTGTCAGTTGTACTATGATTAGGGATCCACGTCAAACTACCGGGTGACCAAAAAGTCAGTATAAATTTGAAAACCACGGAGTAATATAGATATAGAGGTAAAAATTGACACACATGCTTGGCATGACATGGGATTTTATTAGAACAAAAAAAAAAAAAAAAAAAAAAAAAAAATAGCTAGACGCGTGTAAGATCTCAAGCGCGCGTCGTTTGGTGATGATCGTGTGCTCAGCCGCCACTTTCGTCATGCTTGGCCTCCCAGGTCCCCAGACCTCAGTCCGCGCGATTATTGTCTTTGGGGTTACCTGAAGTCGCAAGTGTATCGTGATCGACTGACATCTCTAGGGATGCTGAAAGACAACATCCAACGCCAATGCCTCACCATAACTCTGGACATGCTTTAGAGTGCTGTTCACAACGTTATTCCTCGACTACAGGTATTGTTGAGGAATGATGGTGGACATATTGATCATTTCCTGTAAAGAACATCATCTTTGCTTTGTCTAACTTTGTTATGCTAATTATTGCTATTCTGATCAGATGAAGCGCCATCTGTCGGACATTTTGTGAACTTTTGTATTTGTTTTCGGTTCTAATAAAACCCCATGTCATTCCAAGCATGTATGTCAATTTGTACCTCTCTACCTGCATTATTCCGTGATTTATTCAGTTTTCGAATTTATACTGACTTTTTGATCACCCGGTATATGCGTCCGTATAACTGTCTGGTTAAGAGATTTGTAAGGTCAGAAAAGTAAGGAGATACCACGTCCTATAGGATGACACGCAGTAAAGGAGTCCAGTGTATTCAACAATCCTTCTGATGCAGCACGGCTTTACATTTTTATATGTGATCGGAATCCAGAATCTCAGGATGAAAATTTGCGATTGTAAACCGTCGAACCGGTGGGCAGTGGCCGGTGTGTACTCAGAAGAGGAGAAGTGTTGTGACGAATGGCGAGCAGAGCTTAACTGGAGTGCTTCCCGCGGCAGGTAAACATCGTGTGGCCCCTACAGCAGCGGAACACTCAGATGGAGGGCAGATCTCCGCTCAGAACGGTCCCAGTGCGGAGGATGGCTCTAAAAGCTTCTGCTGCCTGGCGAAACCCGATAAAACCTGGCCGTGGATCCCACCTGTGCGGACCGCGTACAACAGGAGGAAGGATTTCCTGGAACTGCGGTGGGATGGAAAGCGTAAAAATGTTTCGAGCCGAAGTTACTTATTTTATTAGGACCTTCAGGTGCAGTTACATCGAATCAGGATCTACAGACTATAGAATTATTACTGTACGTTGTTTACCAAGCTTGTCAATTTCCATGCGTACTTATGGCTCAGTCATGGATACAACTGAAATACAGTTGTGATAATTTCTGTGGGTCAGGTATAGCTTATGCTTCTTCAGTTTCATTCCTTTTCCAGTATCTCTTCGTACTATGAGTTGTAGCCGGCCTCAATCGGTCAGTTAGGGTCTTCTGCTATTTCTCACGTTTCCTGAACTTTTCGGATGTGTCTTATTACTCTTCTGTTCGTGCCCTTATTAATCATGTCTTCCCTGATTTGCCTAGTTCATACAGGTAACTTCAGTCATCTATGCCGTGGTAGTTCAGCAGTTTTTATTGTACTCCTGTCCAATCCACTGTCGATCAGCTGTGCTCGGAAAAGTCACCCTTCTTTTTCTGATTTAGTCTCCCCAATGTCTTACACAACATTTTCTCCCTATTGTTCTCGTTTACTCGGTTTCTGTTTTCTGTTGCGGGTTAAACATTCGGATGCCTTATCTGCCCTTATCACTGCGTGGACTGATACTGGTATCTTTTTGTAAAGCTGTTGCAAGAGCTACTAAGTAAAAAAATGGTATCGGTGTTTAGGGCCGAGTTTTTTTTAGAGGGAATGTTAAGGAGATGGGGGCTGAAGTGTTAGAGCGCAGTGATCTCTGTAGAAGAGACAGCTATTCAGATAGAAGCTGCTCCTTTAACTGTTTTGAAGCTGGAAAAGTGTACAATTTTTCTAAGATTTTTTGGAAAATCGTTCCTAAGTCGGGTTTCTGACCTAAAAAACATATTTTGAGTAAATAGCCCCGTTATGTAGTGGTATAGAGAGGTTTATACCTTGTTGTGAGGGAGTTAAGTTACTGAGTAGACTGTAAAGCTAACAAATTAAACAGTCTCTACGCTTATCTCCACGCAATCATTATAATCGGTCGAAGAGAAAAAACACATATACGGAAAAACAAATGTCACAAATGTACCAGTATCGCCATAATAAAGAATTTGGAGTACTAGTTATTCTACTATATTACATTAAAAAAAGAGGAATTACGAGTACTTGTGTTATACTATTTCTGAAGTGCACGGAGAGTCACTGGAAGCAACGGCAGTTGTATCGGCCCAGTAACAGGAAGAAAAAGCTATTTCTGTACCATTCTGCATGAGGGATAGAAGTCATTCTATGAACAGAGCGGTCATAAGCTCATTATTTGTGTAGCAGTGGCATCCGCAGTTGCTATTCAATTCCTAAACGTATTTCAAATCCGTCTTAGCATCTTCTAAAAATTGCATATTTATTTTAGTAATCGGGTTTTGTTCCATTCATTCAAAACGACGTCCGAGTCAGCATTTTTTTTTTTTTTTTGTTGCATACATTTACAAGCGTCGTCTACGTATTAATTTTCCAGATTTTTTTACGTTTCTCACTATAGTTTTTGGATTAATTTCACTTTGACCTAGAGCACCGCACATTTTTTGACGTAAAACACGACAAAATATTGCATTGCTACTTGTAATTTTTATTTACATACTCCTTGGCAAACATACGTGTGTGAATATAAATATTTGTGGCGCAGTATTTTTCCCTTTCATGTAAAGAAACGTTTGGTGCTGCAAGACAAAAGTAAAATTAAGCCAAACGCAGGAATACATGGACAATGTGCAAGCTGAATATATTTCGAGATGTAAGAGGAAATGAAACCACAAATGCTTCCACTGATGACGTTTCTTATGAATAAAACGGAACACACTTGGCAAAATAAACAGGCAGTTCTTAGTACACTCCCTACAAAGAAAGTGAAACACCCAAAAGGGTAGGAGCAAAAGAAATTAATCTTGACGGGCTGAGAAGGTAGCAGTGTTATTTCAGTGATTACAAATTGAGTGAAATTGACAAAGAACTTGGCATTCTGAGCCAATCTGTATATACGAAAAGGCAATATCCTGACCGACTGACTGACACCATAGCCCAGCACAAGTCGCTAACGATGGAAACTTGAAATCTGAAGAAGGTATTGATCTTATACTGTAGATGTCGTTTTGGGAGGGATTTTTCGAAATTCTAACCCTAAGGGTGTGAAATAGCAGATGAGATGTTTTATGACAATTTTATTTTATGAAAGCATTTTTAAAGCTAAATCTATGAAAAATAAAATTTGGCTTCTCTGTTATAATTAAAAAAAATACTATTTTCACTGTTCGTGCAAATTCAACGCCTAAGGGGATGAACTGGGGTCAGGCTGATTCACTGATTCATAATCTGCTAAGGACAGAAACTTGACGCTGGAAGAGGACGTGGATCTTATACTGTAGACATCGTATAAGAAGGGATTGGCCAGAATTCCACTCCTAAGGGGGTGAAATAAGGGGTGAAAGTCTTTTTGAAAGTAATTCGCTATTAAGGGAATTTTGAAGCTAGAACTACAACAACTGGTATTTGGTTACTCTGTCAGAAAATTAAAAAAAAAAATACGTGTTTCAGCATATGTGGGAATTCAAGCACTAAGGGGGCAAATCGGTGGGTGAAACTTTTTTGAAAGTAAATAATTACTAAGAAACTACTAAAATGATATTAAGGCTACATCTGTGACAGTTGGTGTTTGACTTCTCTATTAGAAATAAAGAACATACATGTTTCAGTATCTCTGGAAATGCAACCCCAGAAGGAAAGCAGTAGGGGTCGAATATTTTTAAGAAAATATTTAGTTACATAAAAAAAATTTATAGCTAAATTTAAGAAAACTGGTATTTCACTTCTCTGGTAGATATAAAGAAATATTTGTTAGGGGAGGAAAGTTGCTACGAGAATATCTCCACAAGAACGCAAAAGGCATGATTAACAAAAACGTTGGACTCCAGCTAGCAGAATCGCTTTTTGGTTAGAAGTACGTTTGGAAAAGACCCCAGCGCGTGGTCTAGCAGCTAGCGTTGCTGCCTCTGTATCATGGGGTCCCGGGTTCGATTCCCGACCGAGTTGGGGGTTTTCTTCCCCCGGGGACTGGATGTTTGTGTTGTCCTCATCATTTTCATCAGCATTCGTGGAAGTGGGGAGATTGGACTGTGTGAAGATTGGGACATCATAGGGGCGCTGACAACGGTGCAGTTGAGCGCGCCAGAAACTAAACATCATCATCATCACTAGGAAGAGACCATGGTTATAGGGTCTCAATTAGCGTGGAACTCTTAGAAGGTATTGCAGTTCGCGAACAAATAGAAATTAGATTGAAAAAAAAAAAAAATCTCTGCGGGCGATACTGTCTAGCGAGTGAAGCAGCAGGCGGTAACCTGGTCATGATTATGGCGTTGCACCTCTTTTGGTCTGGACCAACACCGACTCAAAGGGAGGCCTCGGCGCTTGTTCGTGACGTCACGTCAGCTAGGCACGGCGGACGCCAGGTCTGTTGCAGGCATACTCATAATAGTGGTGTCTCCCTCCCTGACACAGGAAAATGTGAAACTATTGGCAGTAGTTGACCAACACACATCGTTCTGAGAGATTTCTGCAATCAATTAATTGTGCAATTCATTACACTGCTTAAGAAATAGTATACTTCTGAACTTAAATGTCCACCTGTTTTAAGGATTGACATACAAAAACAACTTCATGGTCCAGCAGCAAGAGAATTCGTGCCTCTTTACCTTATTTGTAAATCTGAGGAAGTTACGTTTGTACTGGGTCGCTTTTACAAGAAACTGTGAACATATTGGTGCTCTTTTTAGGTATCTTGGTTGACTATGGGGTGAGGAGTACTGAATGTTAATGAAATATCTTGCGATTGTACACGCTGGGGGAGGGGGTGGGGGACTGAAGAAGAGGCAAAAGAGAGTTACTTGTTTTATCAAATAAAATTTTTTTATCTTATAAAGTTTCCCCTTTCAGTTGCAAGACGGGAATATTTATCTTTTCTAATGTGCATGTTTAAAAAAGTTTAAGCTCAGCAGTATTTTCGATGTATGAAGCTATTTTGTTTCCTGTTTAGAATTCCTTTCGTTGAAAACGGCTGTAATCTAATGACTGGCGACAGTTGGACATTTACACATGTAAATTAGTTCACATTTCCAGTGACGATGTCAAACGAAAATAAATAAATAAATAAAAGAAAGGAGTTCATTGTAAAGGGGTTGGGGTAAGTTTCGATAGCAAAATGGATCAAGTAAATAGTTACTTGAATGTAAAATTTCCGAAGCTTGCAATGGGGCAAAGCGTCTTCTTATATTGATCTACGCTTCTTTCGACAGGATTCGGTAATACAGAACTATGATCTTCATTTGTAGCTTTACGATAGTAAGAAAATCTTTCATCTAAATAAAACTGCAGAATCCAAAACAATACCAAACATTTTGTCCAAAAGTAAGAGATTTATAGTGACAAGCACGCCCAGGCGTTTCTGCCTGCAACATACCTGGCGTTCGCCGTGCCTAGCTGACGTGACGTCACCAACAAGCGCCGAGGCCTTCCTTTGAGTCGGTGTTGCCTGGACCCACGCACTGATTCCGTTTCGAAGGCTGTCACAAAGCCGTTACATAGTCTTCTGACTGGTCCTACTGACTATGGGAGTACCTCAACATCATGCAGGCACTATATTGAGACGTGTATGGACGAGCAAAACCCTACAGAAAACTGCCACCACCACACTGTCAGGGAACTAACACATGAGCAAGCAGGATGTCCGCTATCTGCCGTTGTGCCGCAAATGTGTTCCCTCAGTCGCTACCAGGCGTGAAATGAAATCGTACTAGATTGGTCCTCACACCTCGACGCCAGGAGTAACACTTCTGCGCCTCTCTGGAACACTGGGGCCTCTCACCAGGTCGTCGCCATGCTCGCCGACGATGCTTCTCATGGTAGTACAGAGCGGCGGCTCATCGCTGAATACAGTGCGGCGCCATTCATCACCAGTCCATGCTTCCCGGCTCCGACACCACTCCAAATGGTTCCCTTTCTAGTGTGTGAATGGCAGCTACGTATAAGAAGCTGATTTCATGGTCTGGTTGCTGCTAGTCTATGACCAATGGTGCAGGATGGCACAGAACTTTGCAGGGAGTCCATTCTGATTTTGTTGCCAGGCACATATATGAACTATTAACGGTGTGCTTGGTCCACAATTCGGCGATCCTCCCTTGTCGTCACCAGGTGTGGTCTTCTGGTAATTTCATGGAGAGTATGTCTGCATTCACATTCCCATGCAGTCCAACATCGGGCAACTGTGACATCCGAACGCCCCACAAATCAGGATGTTGCACAATTCGACTCAGTCTCTGTCGGGTACTAAAAACGCTGTCTCACAGTTCTCACTCAACGTCTGATGCCGTTCATGCTCCTTACATACCCTACCAGGCCTTGTAACGACTACACGAACAACACTCGTACACTCTGAGTATCGTTCTGCCCATCACCGAGAATTAAACCTCTGATTATTTACAGTTTTGAAGATGGCTGTCTTTAAACAACCTGAAATAAGTTTAAGCGAAGAAATAACACAACCAACAGCTTGCAATGTTATTCACCTAGGTTTTGGCACCTCTAAGAATGTCTTCATCAAAATGAAATCTTTAACAACCCTATCCTTGCAACTGGATTCGTGATTTCCTGTCAGAAAGGTCACAGTTCGTAGCTACAGACATTAAATTCACAGTTAAACATGAAACTAATAAAAGCATTAACTATCTTGACCTGGAAATTTGCAATAAACATCAATTTAGTATTTACAGAAAACCTAGCACCACAGATGTCAGTACTGACAACTCATCTTGCCACCCCCGCCAACAAAAAACGGCATATTTCAGAATGATGCTACACCGAATTAAAGAAGTACCAATGAGTGACTGAGACCAACAAAATGAAATCAATATAATTAAAACAGTTGCTCATAATAATGGATATAAACCCACAATAATAGAAAAACTCCACAAGAAAATGCAGACAGAAACCACAGATCCACTTCTCAGCAGTTACTTCAAGCCAAATCAGTGTGCCACAGAAGCCAAACCTAAATATGCTACTCTCCCATAGATAGGCCCACTTTCATACCAAACAGCAAACTTATTTAAAAAGAAAAATATCACAATCAGCTTTTCCACAAATAATAAATTACAACAAAAAGTAATCCATGATGTAAATACCTCCAAGAGTCCATTCTGTAAATCAGGAATATAGAAACACAAATGCAATACATGACCAAAATTCTACATTGGACAGACAGGCAGAACTTTTGAAATTAGATATAAAGAACACATTGATGCTTTAAGACTTGGTACCTTGAACAAATCCGCATTTGCAGCCCATATTGCTGAAGAAATCATTCAGTGGGAGACATTGAGGACAACTTAAAAATTTTACAACTAGCAGAAAAAGGAGCCACTATGAATACATTAGAAGAAATAGAAATACACACACACACAAAAACAGCACCCCAGACTATATCCTTAATGAACAAACGGAGTTAACTAACATCCATTTCCTGAAAAATTTCCAAAACTTATTTTCCAACCTCCAAAGCAAATAATATTAGTACACCTATCTGCAGATCAAGTAACAAATTTATATGTTACTATAATTGTCATGATGCTAAATGTAATTAAATAATGTACTATTTTACCTATATATATATATATATATATATATATATATATATATATATATATATATATATATAGGTAAAATAGTATATATATATATATATATATATTAAAAAATCTTTATAATTAATGTAACAATATCAACTCAAAAAACCATGTCTCTGTAGTAGTGTAAAAGGCATTACAGTTGCCTAAATGAATACATTATCCTTTCCAAACATAGGACACCACCGTCAAATGTTACGATATATCATAGCATCTATGATACTCATATGTTTGTAAGCTCTTTGTATGTATCAAAACATGTGGTGCGTACTAGAAATCTTCTCAGTGACAAATTTAAAGTGTTCAGTGAGGAAAAATTTACGTGTGCAACAATAAGAATGCAGTGAGAATGTATTCACATCTGTTGGACGAATGTTATGAAAACAAACACTCCAAACCGACATTTCACGAAAGTCACATGCAATGAAAATCTGTAACGCAACCATCTGTGTGTGGCATGTTTATAATTATGTATTATTTATATTTTAGGACAATCAATCTGTTAAAAGCACACCACATGTCATAAAGAAAGCGTGTAAACCGTCTGAGGATGAATCACAACGATTCGAAACCGGTAGGGTGTACCCTTTGAATAAAGGAACTGAAGGTAAATTTGTGGCTGGTTGCTGTCCCAACTCCATCAACATTTGTCTTACCTTTCTTTTCCCTAAGTAAAATGGAAATTTCTTCAACACTTTTCGGTCTGTGACAGGAAATTAATAGATGATCAGCAAAACTGGAATCATATACATTAGTGCCTCTTTTTCCCCATAAATGTTCTTTATACCTGACACTGGAAGATCTTTCAGTTTGTCCTGTATAATAAACATACGTGGCCTGTATAATAAATATGACACGTATTCATAAGCGATTTTATAAACCGCTGAACTTTGTATATGAGCAACTGTGGACTTGCGATTGTGAGTGAGATTCTCCCGTACGGTATTGTTAGTTGAAAAGGCAACTTGGCATTCATATTTCTTAATTAGAAGACGACAAAGCCTATAAGAAATAGGGCCAAAGAATAGAACCGAAAAAACTTTTTTTATACACGTTACTGTCAGAAACATCACTGGTTCCTGAAACAATCACTTTAGAACGAGTTTTCACTTTGAAGATGTTTTCAACTAACGAGGGATCGTAACCTTTATTAACTGGAATAGTTTTCATTAAATTCACCTCATCATTAAGCTTGTTTGGTGACAAAGGTACAGGAACTGCACACAAATGGGACGAATCACTTATATACCCGACGATGGTCTGTAGGTATACGATAATTCATTGACGTCAGATCACATCTCCTTATGATTCTTTTTTTTTATCAGGGCGTTTACTTTCAAAGACGTATTTGAAAAACTTAATATATACAATAAATCTTTTGTAAGCTACTAAAATTAAAATTATGACCATGTTGTAAATCAGTTGAAACTTGATGTTTTAATTAAATTTTTTAAAAGTATTTTATTAATACTTTAGGTCCTTACCCAGTCTCCAATCTTGTAACTATTATCTGCAACTCGACAAGTTCATTGCGAGACTTAACATTCTGCAACGACGTTTGTCTTTATTTAGTACTCTCCGGGGGATTATATCGATAATGAACCCTTTATTTATGACAACAGATGGCAATGCCATGCTATCAACATATGGTCCTAGCCAAGAGTGTACGTTCGCCCTTATAGAAGTATTGCTTTCGGTACCACGACTTTGTGATGGAAAACAGTCTTGGATTTGACAGATGACAATGAGTAGTGTTTCCTACCTATCATTGGCACCAAGTTCCAAAAGAAGAATACTCTTTCCACTTGTAACGCTGAATTTTGTGTTCTCTCCAACTGTGGTGGCATCAATATTTGTGTAAACCCGCTTGTCCTTCATAGACATGACCACAAGCTGCCACCAGCTATCCGCCATAGGCTTGACCTCGCATATCGCCAGTCTGCCAATGTTTTTTTTTCCGGAATTAGATTTGTTGTTTCTATCGTATTAATCTGTTATACCAGTAAACCCGACACAGATTCTTTAAAAAAATGGAAGCCGCATGTACAAAATCGTCATTTTTTGGAACTACGTGTTATAACATGATATAATTTTGCAGGTGCATTCATTGGTATTGTGGATACTGTTTGCAAAAGTGTTGCGAATAGAGTAAAGAGCAAAGGAGTTATACAATAAAACCTCGTGTGTGATGTTGCAGCGAAAATAAACATTTTTCCTTTCATAATGTACGAGGGTAATCCAAAAAGTAAGGTCTCCTATTTTTTTATAAGTACATGGACCTGTTTATTTCTACAATGGTTTACTTCAGTTTAAAGCTTGAACATTTAGCTATTTTTCGACATAATCACCATTTCTGTCGATGCATTTTTGTAGACGCTGTGGCAGTTTTTGTATACCCATGTCATACCAGCTCGCCGTCGTGCTGTTCAGGAAGTTATGAACCTCTTCTTTCACCTCGTCGTCGGAGCTGAATCTCTGGGACCACAATTAACGCTGATGAAAAAACTCAAACGGGAAATTCAGAACCGAAAAAGAGGAATGTTGAGCAAGGGCGTACGCATTCTCCATGACAGCGCTCGCCCACACATCGCTCGGCAAACCGTTGCTCTCCTGCAACAGTTTCGGTGGAGCATAATCACCCATCCACCCTATAGTCCTGACTTGGCGCCAAGTGACTATCACCTGTTCCCTAGGTTAAAATAAAACATTTGGCCGGAAAGCGATTCAACTCCGAAGACGAGGTGAAAGAAGAGGTTCATAACTTTCTGAACAGCATGGCGGCGAGCTGGTATGACATGGGCATACAAAAACTGCCACAGCGTCTACAAAAATGCGACAGAAATGGTGATTATGTCGAAATCTGGCTAAATGTTCAATCTGTAAACTGATGTAAACCATTGTAGAAATAAACAGGTCTATTTACTTATAAAAAAATAGGAGACCTTACTTTTGGGATTACCCTCGTAGTAGGGATGTCAGCGAGAAAATGTTTCGTAGACGTTTAAACTTACGTGTAAAGCTGGCTACTAAGTTTTGCGCGGCGGAGTCCTTCTACAAAAATTTCTCGGGGCATTTGCCACGACAAATTTAGATAAAATTCCAAGCTATCTACGATATCCACCATCACCTTCGTCAGGGACTAAAACTGACCGTCGTGAACTGGCAAATTACTCTGTTTCATACCCACAGAACGGCATCCGACTGCTGGATTACGTCATGATGACGCGGACAGACGCAGCGCGCTCCATATGCACAGATTTTGCCTAAGCACTCTGTATTGCGTTCCTTGCAGCGCCATCGATCACATTTTAGTCGATGACGAAGATGGTGACGGATATCTCCGAAAGCCTGGAATTTTATCAGAATTTGATGCAGCAGATGATCTGAGAAATTTTTATGCTTTTGTAAAGTTGGTTGGAAGTCGCTAATTGCTCTCATTCTCAAATAGTGGACGAATACTGTGTGGGTAATTTGAACACCACGAGGTACGCTGTCTCAAGACCACAGTTCATTGTGTTAAGACTATACCTCTTAACCAGTAGATTATGACAGCATAAAAATCTTATATATAAAAGTAATTTGCCCCTTCAAATAGGATGATTATTTATGACAAATCTTCATCAGAACTAGTGTAGAACATAGGACGTCTGCTGAGACTAATATAAGGTAATTTTAATAGTAGCAGAAAACAATGGAACTGGAGTAGAGTTCGTCTTGAATAGGAGGATCGATCAGAGACTGAGATACTGTGAATGGGATTATTCGTATTAGATCGACAGCAAACCAATGTCAAGACAATTGTTCAGGTATATATTCCGACATCACAAGAGAAAGATGAGGAGATAATGTAGATGAAATGTTGAAAGTGTAATTCAGTTTGTAAAGGATGTTGACAATGTTACAATCGTGGGCTCGGTAGTAGGAATGAGAGAACAAAGAGAGTAATGGAGTTGTGAAATAAACTTTATCTACTAAAAGGGAATACACTGTTCAGACAACACCAGAGGAAGAGGTGTGGAAAACGGCCCGAAGCCACGGGAAACTTCCAGCTAGATTACATCATCGTCATCAGACACAGAATCCGAAATCAGATATTAGATTGTAAGGCGTACACAGGAGTAGATACAGATTTATATAAAAATTCTGCGGTGATGCGGAGCAGACTGGAGTTTGTGAGAATCGCCAGGAAAAATCCACGACCAAAGAAGTACAATACTATGATACTGTGGATTACGGAGGTGTGTTTGAAATTCTCTTAGGCAGTATATATTGACGTAATGAACACCGTAGATGATAAAGAGTAATGGATTTCACTAAAAAGGTGTATCACGAAAGATATATTGACAAATATAAGTATGAGGAAGATAAATGCGTAGACAGCTTGGTTAACCGAAGAAATACGTCAAATGATCGAAAAAGGAGGAATTACAAAACTGTTTAAGATAGGACGAGAGCACAGCAACGTACGTCATTTGGAAATGAAGTAAACAGGAACCGCAGGGCACCCAAGGCGAAATGGTTACAGGAAAAATGATCATCGGATAAAATGATTCAGCGTATAAGAAAGTCAAAACAACCTTTTGTTAAATTGAAAGTAACGTCTTCAGCATCAAGCGTACAATAAGAATTTGGCTGTTAAACGCAGAGGGGAGAGGAGTTAGGTGAAAAAATAATTCATTAGAAGTTTTTAAGAGGGGAAGGAGCTGTCTCATGACGTGATAGAAAAAGAAATGGAGTAGATACAGAAGAGATGGGAGATCTAGTATTAGAATCAGTGTTTAACAGAGCTTTGGAAGACTCGAGAGCAATTTAGGCGGAAGGCATAGATAATATTCCTTCCGAATTTCTAAAATCATTGCGGAAAGTTGTAACCAGTCGACTATTCAAGAATCTAGGAGTTTGAAGAAGTACTATCAGACTTTCGGAAAACTATCAACTATACCATGGCGAAGAGAGCAATGGCAGGTAAGTGGGAAAGCATCGCACATACAACTTAACAATTCATGTATCGAAGCTGTTGACAAAAATAATGTAAGAAGAATTGAAAAGAAGAGGAACAGTTTGGATTTAGAAAAGTAAAGGCACGAGAGAAGCAATATTCACGTCGTGCTTGATAATGGAAGGAAGACTGAAGAAAAATGAAGACACGTTCATAGGATTTGTTGACGTGGAAGAAACGTTCGAGAATGTAAAATGGTGCAAAATATTTGACATTCTCGGAAGACATAGTGTAAGCTGTGTAGAAAGTTGAGTAATATATAGTATGTTTAATAACCATAAAGGGATAATAAAACTGAAGACCAAGATTTAAGTACTGGCAGTAAAATGGTTCAGTCCATACACTGAAGAAACAATGACGAGAAGAAGGAAAGGTTTTAGGATTGAGATTAAAACTAAGGTTGAAATATCAATGATAAGATTCGCTGATGGTAATGCTACTCCCAATGAAAGCGAGAAAGGCTTACGAGGCGTAACGAATGAACTGGAAACTCTACTGAACAGATAATATGGACTGAGAGCTAGCTGAAGAAAGACGAAAATAATGAGTAGTAGGCAAGAGATTAGAGAGGAACTTACCATCACAATTGGGTATCAGGTAGTAAATGAAGTCAAGGAATTTTGCTACCTTGTGAGAAAAATAACACGTGTCGGATGAAGCAAGGAGGACATACAAACTGGAAAACACGAGAACTGAAGCTTTTGGGATGTACTTTAACAGAAGGATGGTCCAAATTAAATGGGTTGATGAAATGAGATATGAGTAGTTTCTCCGCAGAATGTGCAAGGAGAGAAACAAATGGTAGACATTGACAAAGTGAAGGAATAAGATGACAGGACATTTGTTAAGGTAACATAGCAGAACTTCCACGGTATTAGACGGAACAATGGTGGATAAAAATTGCATGGGAAGGGATTGGAATATATCAAAAGATGAGGTTGGCAAGGAGGGAGGTTGTGGCGGCCATATCAAAGCAGTCTGAAGGCTGATGAAGGAACCCATCCTCCTACCAGAAAAAAAACGAAAAAAAGAAAGGAATTTTAGCTTATAACCTAAAAAATTTCTTATTTGGTATGACTGTCTTACGCTAGGTATCTTCTAGACGACTTCCACTTGCCTCTATCCTGCTGCTAACTTCGTCCATATTTAATGTCACATAGCATTCGAAGCCTTCGTTTCCTTTTTGTTGTCTTCCCTGAAATTTTTTCTTCAATGACTATTCGTTTTAGACAATTTCTTTGCAGTGTGTGCCTCAGCCCTGATGTTTTCCTCATCCTCTTATTTTTCACCAGTTTTTTTCCCTCCCCTATAATTAGAAGTACTTCTTTATTAACATTCTGCTATCCACTTCACTTTTGTCATTTTTCTCCACATCCACTTTTCGAAACTATCCGAGTAGTTTTTCACATTAGGTTTTAACTGTTTGTAATCCATTGTCATTAATGCTACATTTGCGAATCTCCTTCTTAATGTTAGCGCTTTTTTTGTAGTTAACATAGCTTTCACTTTTTCAAAAACTCTCTTACTTGTACATATTCAGCACAATATTTCCTCCAGAAAGCTCACACTTTATTTTGCAGCTCTTTTTAAGAATCTAAAAGATTTTACTTGTTCCAATGTTTTTCCTTCCAATGATATTTTTCACCGCCGTCGATGACTTCCATCACTTCAGTTTTTCCTATACTTATCCTTATTCTGTGCTGGTTTCCTGCTTTTACGTCTTCTCAGTCAGAAACTGCAAATTCTACCTCTGATCACCCAACATTGATCATTTGCATATTTAATTTCAATATCCTTTCCCCTTTTACGATTAGATCTCTTACCTTTCCGTATTCTTTAGCTTTAGTTTCTCGTATGCTTTACCTCTTAGTTTCTTAGCACAAATATTGAAAAGCGTTGTTGACAGACGACACCCTTGTCCAACATCTCTTCCAATATGTAAATGGAGATATTCATGCTATTACTTACCGAGCATGCAGCTCACAAGGTGTGGTCTTACCGTTGCTGTCACAGGCCCAAGTCACACGATTCTTAAAAAAGATCTCTTAAAAATATCTTAGGGGTCTGTGTAAAGGAAAGAACTTTATTCGTCTCTCCAAGCACGCGTCCCATCAAATCATGCGACATAGCTGGGTGGCGTACAAGAAAAAGAAGGGAAGGGGGGAATTGAAGAAAAGGCAGGGGGCTGCACGTCGCTTTAATGTTGGGATGTTTCAAGTCTCTCGAGCCGCGCTTCATATTCAGTGCAGAGCGTGGAACGGAATCCCCAATAAACTCACGGAACGTCGCCCAGGAGACGGCGATGTGAAAGGGGATGGGGTCGGTGGTGGGGGGAGAGGGGGCAGAATCGAGACTGCAGCTGGCTCTCCAGTTCTGCTGTAAGCTGATACATGCAGGGTTTTCTTCAGTTAGGGTGTAATACCCATCCAAAAGTAGCAGCAGATACATAGGAACGTACGTCTGGGGTAGGTACTTCCGATGTTACAAAAGAAAAAAATATTGCTTACGCTATTAACTCGCGCATGAGTCGTGATTTCTACGTAGTTTTGTTCTCTGGCGAATTAGTCACTCTGAATATTTACCCGATGTTATTAAATGATTTAGTTATTTGCGTATTATGTAGATAACAATTGCGTCGCTATGATCTAGATAATTTCTGTTATTTTGCAAGTGTAATGAAATTTCTGTGTGAGAATTTGGTAACCAGATTATCACTTTACATGATTCACTTTTACATTAATTTTAAGGCATATTTAATTTTTTTTGATATGGTAATTGGTACTGAAATGTATGTTCATTAACACATTCACACAAATGTACACACTAAAATATTAAATTCTTACACAATCAGAAATTCCAGAAGGAATTGCACAGCCAGTATGATGTCAATTTGTTTTTAACGTTACCATTTTTATTATAACATGGCAAATGGACAAATTTTTTGTGGGTAAATGCTTCACTCATTTCGTTGCCGTACATACTCTGAATGATGGTAGTGTAAGTCACTTCTCCTTAGACCAATGTATCATGAATGCTACTCTTGTTTTCAAAGTACGAACGACTGCTGTGAACATACTTCGTAAGGAAGTAAACGCGACTGAGGCTGTTGTCAATATTCCCAAATGATGAAAGAGCCTTCCACAAGATGTTCTGTAGAGGACACTATGTATTATCTTTGTTATCCACTTCTCTGCAACGAACATTTCCTTGCTCAGTGAAGAATTGGCCCAGAATATCATGCCGTAATACACTAGTGAATGAAATTCGGAAACTTCAGCGAAGTTTGGTATTCCCATATTGTAAAGGAATGGACTGGTAACTGTTTTTCTTGTAACCTATGTCCTCAATTACTTTCTGAATGTATGATAATCTCTGTCCTCCTCCGCAGTTTTTACCCCCTACATGTCCTTTTAGTACCATCGAAGTTATTCCATGATGCCTTAAGAGATGATCTATCATGTGTCCTTGTCATTGTTTTCCATATATTCTTTCCTCGCTGATTCTGCTTGGAACCTCCTCCTTCTGTATCTCATCAGTCCATCTATTTTTCAACATACTTCTGCAGCACCACGTCTCAAATGCATCGATTCTCTTCTGTTACCGTTTTTCCAAAGTCCATGTTTCACTACTACACAAAGCTGCGCTCCAAACGTACGTTCTCAGAAATTCTTCCCCCAAATTAAGGCCTATGTTTGATTCTAGTCAACATCTCTTCACCAGGAATCCCCTCGTTGCCGGAAATAGTCTGCTTTTTACGTCCTCCTTGCTCCGTCCGTCATGCGTTATTTTGCTGCCTAGGTAGCATCTACTTCGTGGTCACCAATTCCGATGTTAAGTTTCTCGCTGTTCTAATTTCTGCTACGTCTCATTACTTTCGTTTTCTTTCGATTTACTCTTAATCCATATTCTGCACCCAGTAGACTGTTCATCCCATTCAGCAATTCGTAATTCTTCTTCGCTTTCACTGAGGATAGCAATGCCATGAGAAAACCTTACCATTGATATCCTTTGACCTTGAATTTTAATCCAACTTTTGAGCCATTCTTTTATTTTCGGCATCGCTTCTACAGTGTATACCCAGTCTTATACCCTTATTAATCCGAGCACATCATTCTTGGTTCTCCAGTCTTATCGTTTGTACATTACTTGTCTTTCCTATTCCTATTTGTCTCAGAATTTCGAACGTCTTGCACGATTTTACACTGTCGAACGCCTTTCCCTGATCGATAAATCCTGTGAATGTATTTTGATTAGTATTCGATCTTCCTTCCATCATCAGACGCAACGACAGAACTGCCTCACTCGTGCCTTTACTCTTCCTAGAACCAAACGGATCGTCATCTAACTGATCTTCAGTTTTCTTTTCTGTGTATTATTCTTGTCAGCAATTTGGATGCATGGGCTGTTAAGCTGATTGTACAATAATTCTCGCACTTGTCGGCTCTTGCTACCTTAGAAATTGTGTGGGTGACGTTTCTGCGAAAGTCTGATGATGTATCACCAGTCTGACATGTTCTATGCACCAATGCGAACAGACATTTTTTTGCCACTTCCCCCAATGATTTTAGAACTTCCGATGGAATACTATCTATCCATTCTGCCTTGTTTGATCTTAAGTCTTCCAAAGCTCCTTTAAATTACGCTTCTAATATTCTATTTCTAATAACCTATTTCCTTTGTACTCTTCTTTCTTCTTCTGTCACGTCATCACATCCTCCCCATCACGTAGGTCTTCGAGGTATTCAGTACACCAATGCGCTCTTTCATGTGCGTTTAACGGTGGAGTTCTCATTCCACTCTTAATGTTAATTCCATTGCTTTTAATTTCATCGAAGGTTGTATCGGCTTTTGTATATGCTGAGTCAGTCTTTCCGACGATATTTTCTTTTTCGATTAATTCATGTTCTTCATGCATCCGTCTCGACTTAGCTTCCCTGCAAATCTTACTTATTTCATTACTGAGTGACTTTTATTTCTGTATTCCTGCATCTTCCTGAACATTTTTGTACTTCCTTCTTTCATAGGTCAGCTGCAGTATTTATTCTGCTACCCGTGCTTTCATCTGAGTAACCTTCCTTGTACCAACGTTCTTCTCTCCAGCTTCCGTGACTGCACATTTTAGAGATGTCCATTGCTCTTTAACTGAACTGTCTGCTTAACTATTCGTTATCGCAGTATCTATAGCATCGGAGAACTTGAAGCGTGTCTTTTCATTCCGCAATATACCCTTATGTCACTCCTTTGCGCATTGATTCTTCCTGATTAGTCTCTTCAACTACGGCCTGACCATCATCATTACTAAACTGTGATCTGAGTTTATATCTGCTCATGGGTACGCCAATATCTGATTTCGGAATCTCTGCCTAACGGTTGTAACGTCGCGAGTCAACACTCAGTAGCATTTATTGCACTACTGTGCAGTGCGGCTCGTAGCTTTGGCGGTGGTAGAAACAGCCGCTTGTATCTTAGCGTGACTCGTTCGCACCTGTCGCTAGTCTAGCCTTGCGAAGTGGTACCTGTGTTAATTCGAGCGACAGAATATTGGAGTCCCTAAGAATCTAAATAAACTATATTAAATACTATTCGATGCAGTTAAAAGTCAATATACTGCTCTTTTCACAAGCTGTTACACCGTCGCGAAAAAACAGTGACCCGTATATGTAATAAGTTTCCTTTAATTTACGTCTATGGTCACAAACTTTTTGTTAACAGATTACCGGTTTCGGTATTTAATGACCATCATCAGATCTGTTTCATTAAAACAAAGCCTGCAGTACATTAGGACTTTGTTTTTATGAAACCGACCTGATGATCGTCATTAAAGATCGAAACCGGTAATCTGCTGACAAAACGTTTGTGATCATAGACGTAAATTAAAGGAAACATACTGCCCTGTAAGAATCTCAGCTTTCTAGCTCTCATACTGTCAGAGATAGAGAAAATTAGCTAAAACACCCCAAACTAACACTTGCAAGATTAAAGTTAGGATTCACAACTGTTTGTCTTTTAGTATCATCTGGAATCATTACTTAAGTCCACAAAATGTTAGGTCAATTTGTTTGAATTTTCATACTTAAAAACGTTAACTATTTTTCATTTTCGTAATATAAAATTCAGAAAAGGTCAGTATTTATTTAATGTGTTGTTGTGTGACTAAATGAGAATGAGTGAGAAAATGGCTTTGAGCACTATGGGACTTAACATCTGAGGTTATCAGTCCCATAGAACTTAGAACTACTTAAACCTTACTAACCTGACATCACACACATCCATGCCCGAGGCAGGATTCGAACCTGCGCCTGTAGCAGTCGCGCGGTTCCGAACTGAAGCGCCTAGAACCACTCTGCCACCGAGGGCGGCTGAATGAGTGAGAGTGTGTATGTGGGACATACGAAAAAATTCAATATTATCTCATGTTAAACATTACATAACTTTATTGTAGGAAAGTGTTAAGAAAGTAAGTTGCAATGAAAAACGTAATTTCCCCACCGTGCTGATGACTTATGTCCAAGGGTACTTGCTTTTGTAAGAAGGCAGCCAGAATAACCATTTGCAGAGTAATAGTTTTCTACAGTTATTGCAAGATTAGTTTTCTTTTCATTTGGTTTTGTTAAACGTTTTATTAATATTTGCATGATAAAGTGACGTAAATGCATCTGCAAATGTTGATTGGCGTAAGACAGTCTTAGCGCCAGAATGATCTCGAATAATTCTTCTGATTGGTCAGCCAAAATGATCGGCTAATCAGAGTTAAGCAGTTCCCACGCACTGCTAGGTACTTATACCTGGAGAGAAGCAGAATGAACAGGAGTCGGTATTCAGCTATCGGACGTGCAGGTCATATTGAACGCTTCCGTCTTCATTATGTGTAAAATGAAGAAATAATTGGCTTCTCGCGTCCAGATAGTGTGGCCGTAATAGCAGTTGCATTTACGGACAAATTTGTGAAGTTTGGAAGTTTTTGGATTTTCTTGTTGGAAAGAGAACCGCGTGTGAACTTTCGGCCCTTGTAAAATTCCCCGTGGCACGTTTCATATTCGTCTGTGGAATATTTGGTGAGAAATTTCTCTCGTAGATATCCACTGAAAAACGACCGAATGTGAAACTCGTATATTGTAACAGAATAATGACTGTAAATCACGCAATAATTCGGGTCGGACTTAAGTACATTTCTGGCGGCCACGCGTGTGTACTGGGTTGTATGAACTGTGAGTTGAGGACATTGATATTAGTCGTTCAAATAAATATGGGCTGATGGCTAATTCTTTGAAGATAATGAAGTAAAGGACTTGTTGCGGAATTTTGACGTTTTTCTAAAGAGACGAAGAAAATCGCCCTCCACCCGAAAACTGTTATAAGGTATTACAGGATAGTTTGCTACCAGAGTTTAGGCTGCTACATATTATGTGTCCCTAATGCAGTGGTTTCCATTGCTCCTGCGTTCTCATGCTGTTAGACATTGTCGATTCTGGAGTTTCTTAAGAGCAGATTCCCACACTAAGGACAAGAAAGTGCCCTGAACCTCTGCCCGCTCCTCCACCCTCTTTTATAAGGCCTTTCCCAAGATTAACGCTGACTTCTTATGCTGGAAATTACAGTATAATAATCAGAGAACCGAGTGCGAACGACAAGGACGCCGTCGGTCCTGATGATCGACTGGCTCTAAACTGGATCGTCACGGAATTTATTTTCAACTGAGGAGAGTCTTTGTGGTTCTATGTCATTCGCAATGACCAGATCGGTCATTGCAAATGACATACATCAAACAAGTCTATGTACAGACTGTGCTGTTTTAGAATTTTTGGACATCTGTGCTCGCACTACTTAGTAGCAGGAGTGGCCCCAACACTGACTCTATCCTTTAAATTTACAACACATGCAGTACCGTCGAAAAGGAGCTGCTGGTAAATGATCGAAATTTTGTCTTTGGCTAATTGAAAGACGCCAATTAATCCCGTTAATACCGTTTACTTATGAATCCACTTTCACTCATGAAGGTATCAAACGGTCTTAGCTCATGTCGGTGACCCGACGAAAAAACGTATATGTTTGGGGACACATATTTTCAAGAATGCTTCGCTGTAAATGTGTGGTGTATTAAGACCGAGAATCAGAACTGGGCCTGTTGTGTTACTGCGTCGCCTTACAGGGAGCCGTCATCTACTAAGCGAGCTTCCAGCATTGTGGCAGACGGGGTCGATGCCCTCTGGAAGAAACTACCAGCAAAATCCCCAAGAATAAAAGTGTTACTAGGCGATTTCAATGCCCTCTTAGGTAAGGAAATAAAATTCCGAGACACGACAGGGAAACACACGGCCCGCAAGAGAACAAACAAAAATGGAGAGAACTTGATAAATTTCTGCAGGAATTTTGAGCTGAAAATCATGTCAATACAATTCCAGAAACCACACAGAAAACTAGTCACTTGGAAATTCTCCAGCAATGCTGTAGGAGAATTTCAGATAGACCATGTAGCAATATCCATGAAAAACGCTAGAGAAATAAGGAACGTCAGAACTAGGAAATGAGTTTTTGAGTCTGATTATCATCTTCTACAAATCAAAGCAAAATTTATACCCAACAGACAGATCAAGAGAACCAACAGACCTTTCAGAACAGATCCAGAGTACCTGCAACTAAATAAGAAAGAAATAATGGAAGAAATTAATAGAAGAAATTACGAAAACCAACAGCAACAACTGGACAGAGCTGTCATAAGAAATGAGAGAACTTACAAAATTGAGACAACCACCGAGGAAAAGGAAACATCGATGATGGAACATGACATGCAACAGAGCCATAGAAGACAGATTACAAGCCTGGAAAAAGTTTAACAGCCCTAGAACACGAGAAAAATGGGAAGAATTCCACAGGATACAGAAAAACGCCTCAAAAATAATCCGCAGAGAAAAAAGAGGCTACGAAAACAGCAGGTTGAAGGAGATAGAAGAGGACTTCGCCAGAAGCAACATATGGAATTTGTACAGAATATTCCGACAATATATAACAGGATATCAACCTCCAATCTTATGCGTGAAAAGACAAGATGGAACACTGGAGACAATTCCGAAGACAAACTGTGAAGTATTAGCTCGATACTTTGACACATTACTGAGAAGCGATGAACAAAAACAGAGATTACAATTTACAAAACCAGAACCTAACCATGACTCCTAACCCCCAACATACGAAGAAATAGTGAAAAATAACAGAGAACCAGGAGAAGATGGACCGATTGCAGAAATATGAAATTAGACTATGAAAAACTTACGCCCACAATACAAAGAATAATCAAAAGCGTGTGGCAAACAGAAAAGGTGCCAGAAGAATGTAAGAAAACCCCCTCCACAAGAAAGGAGACAAAGCAGACCCTAATAACTATAGAGAGATTTCGGTGCTGCCTGTGACATACATAATTTTATCCAAAGCTCTGATAAATCACCTAGAACCTGAGATAGATCCACAAATCGGAGAGTACCAAGCAGAGTTCGGGGAGGGAAGATCGTGCAGTGAACAGATGTGTCAGAACAATATTAACAACGAGAAAGTCCAGAAAGACCACAATAACATTTGTTGCTTTCAAGGAGACCTATAGACGGAGAAACACTTTTCAATACACTGGAAGAAATGAAGGTAGACAACAAGACCAGAAAACTAATCCAGGAAAAGTCAACAAATACAAAATCCAAAGTTAAGTTCACGGGGGAGATCTCGGAACCGTTATAAATCAAGATAGGAGTGAGACAGAGAGATGGCCTGTCACCCATTTTATTTTTGATAATATAATCAGGTCATGGGACAAAGGAGTCAATGGAGTAAAGATGGGGAGACACAAAAATAGAACCATCAACATAAAATGTCTGGCGTTTTCCGATGATATCGCCATCATAATAAATAACAGAAAAGAAACCGAAGAAGCCCTAGAGACATTATATGAAATCGCAGCCTGAACAGGACTATAAATTTCATATGAAAAAACCAAGTACATGGACACAAAATCCGCAGACAGAAACCCATTGGTAACAAAGTATGGAAAGATAGCACAAGTAGGAAGTTTCAAATACCTGGGAGAGATTATACAGAAAACTCGACAGCCAATGAAGAAATAGTTGCAAAGTTACAAAAAGCTTACAGACTTACATGGAACCATTACAACGAAAGAAGTATTTCCGTTAATGCCAAATCAAGACATTACAAAACAGTAGTCCTACCAGAAGCCTTCTATGCCTCAGAAACAGCAGTAATCAGGGGAAGAACGAAAATCAAAGAAATGGAAAAGCAAGAGAGAAAAATTGTGAGAAAGACCTATGGGCCGGTTTAGAGGCAGAGGATTTGCATAAAAAGACTGGCAAAAGAACTGTACAAATAGACGGAGACAATTACAGACAACATCAGAAAAAAGAAGGGCTAAATTCTATGGGCACATTTGTAGGATGAACGAAAATAGGCTGATAAAGAAGATTTTTAACATAGTGATGAGTAAGACGATGAAAACTAACTCTGCAAAGGAAACCATGGAAGACCTCAAGAAACTAAATATCCCCACGCAAGAAATAACAAACAAAGAAAAAAAATCAGGGAACAGAAATTCGAGGAAACACCAAAAGAGAAGAAACCAGGAAAGATATGGACAGAAGAGAGGAAGAAAAAACACAGTGAAAATATGAGAAGTTTCTGGGAAGAGAAAAGAAAGAGACAAGAAAAGTGCCATGGAAATTGATTGTGTTTTACCGCTCTCCTAAATGTGGAATTAACGATAGTAATAACAATAATAATAATAATTAATGAATATTGTTGTGTCTCTTAACTGAGTATACGTTATTGTGTGAACTGTGTACAGAGAAAGTGAATCGTACTCTGGGGAAATAGTATAGTCCGGCTAGGCAGTTTGTGGGACTGAGAGAATACGTTGATGATTTGAAGAGGGAGTTGTTTTGATGTTTGTGTATTACATATACTCGTTCTTTTGATAAATTGTTCGTGAAAGCTATTGAGTTGTGATTAGTAACAGACACGGGATTGCGCAGTTTAATACTAATACAGGATTGGTTACAATGCATAACAGCCAATAAGAGGACGGTACGCACGTATTTATTTTGTGGCTTAAAAGAATTGCTTTGAGAAGCCTAGGTTCAGTTCAGAGTTCAGCCGTGATCATGTTCAGACTTGGATAGAAGAAGCTCTGAATAGACGTGAAAGTTTTACGGAGTATTGTTTAAAACTTGACCCTGAATTGATGTGAAGTGGACACGAACGTGTGAAAAAGACGAACACGTGAAATTCCGATTTTAATATGTCGACTGTGACATTTGAAAACCCAAAACCTGAGTGACGTGTTACCCAAGGGGCGACAGCAAACTGAACAATCGCATTTGGCAAATTGTGTAATATTTCAGTGGGCATTCTTTCACAGACAATCCGTTTGTTACTCCGTTTGGTAACGGGTTTTGTTAGTTATCATAAGCTGGCTATTACGAGAGAGGGTGACTGCATGTGAATGGCGAAACAGTAACTTAAGATTAGCACATACGTGGCGGTATTTTGTGTCAAACAGATCACAATACGTTGAAGTTTTTACTCACAAACTACTTTTGAATTAAACGCTCAGCTAACCTGATACTGAGTAGCATTTGTAGCCCCCACTGAATTCGCATGATGCTACTGGTTCTACTACAGCTTTTCCTGTAGAAGAACATCATTTGTT
Source organism: Schistocerca serialis cubense (assembly GCF_023864345.2). NCBI lineage: Eukaryota > Metazoa > Arthropoda > Insecta > Orthoptera > Acrididae > Schistocerca > Schistocerca serialis. Next base: position 1,266,901,241 of record NC_064638.1, on the reverse strand, counting down.
TTTAACAGGAAAGGCTTGTGGACCGCACTGCAGAAGAAGAAATTCACCACAAAGGGAGTGGACACTTTCTGCAGAACGAGCAAAATTAATCGCACCGTTGCACATTCCTCCTGAAACGCTCTGAATATGAGTCTGTACTGCTGTTACATTGCATTGTCTCCAGCATACCGTAATAGCTTGACAACTGTCTGCCATACATCAACAGAGAAAATTACGAACAAGATCTTAGCCATAAATAAGTTTTTGTATTTTCATAGGAAACAGCTACAGTAGCTATAACACTATCCCAGATGTCCTTCAGATGTGAGTATATATTCAAGTACTTCCTTTCGTATTAGCACTGGTTTGAATTATGTTAAAGTACAAGAATGACACTTTATACGGCTGACTGTGAAAGTAAATAGCAAATATTGACCCTTTACTCCCGGTTCTCTCTCACTACGTTTACTGTCGCCAGCAGATGAGGTCCTGAGTCACGGGGCTACTTTCGCGGAATTGCCTGGGATAATATAAGCGCCACGGTGGGTAGCCCTGCTCGAGGATTCCCCGCCTGGCCGCCATTGACTTGCAGCAGGGCCACTCAGGTTGTCCACACTCGCCGGCAGAAGTTCCCCTTTCCCGCACCTCTCCACTGGCTGCGGACTTTGTAATAACGCGCCGCTAGATGAAGAAACGGCCGGCTGCCGAATACGAAGCGTGCTGTTTGCATCCACTCTCAAAGTTCGCCACGTCGGCTGCCGCTCTCCAGGTGCTGCCGAGTTCCAGGAACTAGTCTGAGGAAGCTCCAGGCGCCGGGCTCGTATGACCAGGTGGCAACTGATACGGCGAACGCTCGCCGTCGTCTGCCGTGTAGACTGGTTTACGGAAAATGCATTATTCAGTGAGATACTCCTTCCTCTGCTACGGAGCGCCGTCTCCAGTACCACGTCTGTCCACGTGACAGAAATCTCGGTTTACTGGAGCCAAGGGGCAAACGTATCAGTTCAAATATTACTTGTGCAGTCAAGCAATGAGACAACAAGGAAAAAAACTGTGAATGATGTTAATATCACATCAAAAACTGGTCTTAACGCTCTCATGATTGAAAATAGGAATTATTCGACTGTGGCGAATGTTGTAAATTGTAGACTGCGCGTACTGATGAGTTCAGCTGGACAATTATCGCCCTTAAAATAATACCATTATGTACTGGACGAATAAGAATCCGAAAATTACTCAAGATCATCCCATAATTACAGTCTCACCTATGGTGTCTCCGCAAAACCAAATCCCAAATGAACACTTGTCTCTAGAGTTGGAAGGTTATGTGTTCGACCTGAGCATGTTTATTATTCTTAAAATTCATCTACTTACCACAATTTCTAGGTGAGGTTGTGACAATTAAATTGCGTAAGTAAGATGTTGCAATTATGTCTGAGGGTGTTTGCGGTGTCGTAAATGAATTGGCAGTAGTGTTCCGTCATGTCTTTTCTTATTTTTTTTAACAACTGTGCAGAAGGTATCACTGTATTTAAACAGTTGGGCTATTTAAGTTGTACCAATCCATCTACGTCGGTGTCATGAGGGTCCAGCAGTGCTGGGAGTTGTAATACGCTCGTCATGGTTACTTTGCAGTGTGTGTGTGTTGTGTGTGTGTGTGTGTGTGTGTGTGTGTGTGTGTGTGTTTGTGTGTGAGGGGGGAGGGGCGGGGGGGGGGGGTTCTTTAAACAATTGTGCAGATCGAACAGGAAGGATTCATATTATTTAAATGACTCATTGTGGGAGCTTACGGGACAGTTAACCACACACATACACTGACCATCCAGAATATTATGAGCACTGCAGACTGTGACGTTGGATGCCACCTCGTGACGCTCTAATAAAACAATGTAAGCGTAGCAGACACGGGAGAGAGTACCACGTAGCGAAGATACGGGCTGCAAATGGGGGAATCTATTAAGATAAGTAACTTTGACAGAGCGAAGATTGTTTCTTACACAGAGCCTGTGAATGAGTATCTTGAAAACGTCGAAGCTTGTCGAATGTTCACGTGCTATTGTCGTGAGCATCTACGGAAAGAGGTAGAAGTACAGTGAAACTACAACCAGGCGATAAATGGCTGGACGTCCACGACTATTCATAGAACGTGGGGTTCGGAGACTTGTCTGCTCTGCAAAGTAGGATGGATGGCAATCTGTGGCATCAAACCAAACGAGCACAACGGACGCACAAGTATTTCGGAGTATACACCGTTCATCGTACGTTGTTGGAGGTGGTGCTTGTAACACTGGAAATGCATATCCTCCTATTTCCGTCTATTGTACTATAAATTTTTTCCTTATTTTGTTACCTAAAGATATGACATTTCTGTGTCTTTAGATATTTTAATTGTTTTGCTATTTGTATATATATATGCATTTATGTCGATGTATAATTGGTTTGTTTTGTAAATATTATTTGTATTTTTATTCTGGGTCTTGCCTAGGGAAAACTATGCTATCGAACGATTACGTCGATAGGTCGTGTGGAGAACCAAAGGGTTTCGGATGTTTGGTAGTGTTAACTCTGCCGCGTGGAGCGCGGGCAGAGCGGAGTCTGGCTGGGGTAGGGCGGTGGAGCAGGTGTGTTGTGTGACACTCCCGCGAGGTGCCGTGCTTTCGGGGTTGGGCAGCATGTAATTGCGCTCGACTTGCTATGATAGTTTCTGATACAGTGTCGCGGACGGGAAGCTTTAGCTGGCGCACATCAAGAGCCCGTTTCGCCTGGTGACTGTGTCGAGAAGAAGGCGCGCCAACATCCAGCATCTGCAACAGCGACGGCCGACAATGAGTGACTGTTGCCACCTCCTCGACCGACGACTTCAAACCTTCAATCATCCAAGAAGGAAGACTGGAAGCACGTAATGTTTTAGAACTGTATGGCAGACCTCAGCTCTTAAAATTGTTCCATTCACAAAATTACAGCAACTTAGCATGAGCCTTTCTTGGTCATCGTACCAATTGCATTATCAAGCAGGGTGCCTTCCTTTTCCAGAATGAAATTCAAACGCCAGCATTAAAGTAATATCATTCCATTTCACTGCATAATTTCAAAATTCAGTTGAAGTATTCATAGCTGGCTACAATATTTAGATTACACAAGCACAAATTAAGAGTGCCAGTTTTCTTACCATATTTTAGCTTACATCTGACTGCAGCCCAGTTTGGTATGTACTAACTTTTACTATTGTTAATTGTTCAGAATCATTTAATTCAAGTTCAAAGTTAAATCTCTTATTTCCAAATTGCGTAGATTCAAGTAGCTTTTGAAATGATTGTTGAGGTAACCCAAGACTAACCTTATTTTACTGAATTTCGTAGTGCTTTAGAAACAAAGTTCACTATTAATTTCAGTCACTAAATTAACTTTCAATTTTCCAGTTTTATTAATTCTTTTGCTAAATTGAGTCAGAGTGTAGAGAAATTTATTACTTCTGACAAACATTAATTATCACACAATACGTGTCAACCTTCAGTTGCCACGCCTTTAGTGCTAATTATATGTGCATTAATCTTTCATTTTCAGTTATTATAGTAGTTGTCCATAGGACTGGCGACAGTAATTTTCCCCAAATCTCAAATATCTAATTAGCGCCAATTAATTGTTAACGTAACGACCGCACATTTACTTTCTTTATTAACTTTACTCCTTATCAAAATTAATTTCCACCAGTTTCAATTGCATTTTTCCTTTCATTTAGATGTAACCCTATCCTCCCTCATTACCGACAGATTAACTTCGGTGACGATTGCTTTTCCCAAATTTCCATTAGGTACACGCGGTTTAATTTTTCACTGTCATTAAGGTCGATAAGTGAGGGGGAGGTTACATGCTCCGCTGCAGACCAGCCTTACGTGTTCACATGTTGATCCAACGACGTCGTCAATTGTGATTGCATTGGGCACGGGACCATCGGGATTCGACCGTCGATCAATCGAGACGTGTCGGCTCTTTCGGTGAATCATATTTGTGCTACACTAATTCGAGCATCGTCTCCACAGATGCCATATCGGGTGAACGGCGGCTCAAAAAGTGCTGCGCTCCAAGGACGCAGACTGGTGGGACCAGTGGTAGTAATCGAAGACACACTGACAATGACACCTGCGAATCACCTGCATCCCCTCAAGCGTGATGTCTTCCCCGACGACGGTGTCATCTTTCAGGAATATAATCGTCAGCGCCTCGGATCCACAACCGTGCTGCAGTGGTGTGAGGAGCATTGTAGTGAACTCACGCTGACGTCTCGGTGACAAATTTCGTCTAATGTAATTCTATGGAACCCATCTGGGTCGCTATCGGCCGCCATCTCCGCGTACGCAAATCAGCGGCCCGTTATTTACGTGAGTTGTAAAACCAGTGCGTAGGCATCTAATGCCACTTACCATCAATTTTTCTGCAACTGCATCACCAACTTATTATGAAAGTTGGAAAGTAAATCCTACAGTTTGACTTTAATTTCATTTCCCAAACTAACACTGATGACCCCATATTTCCTGGATCGATATCGTCAACTCTGTTCAAGTGTTTTTGTGTGTCAACATAACCATCAAAAGACATTCTACAACCTCTCTCCTGATAATACGTCTTCAGAAATCTACCGTAACATTCACAAGTGATTTATACAGTTCTCTCTTTTCGCCAAAAACTTTGTGGACTAAGAATCCACCGTTAACAAGAAATTCAAATGCTGAATCAACGTCCTCATCAATTTGCTTACACAGTGTGTACGGTGCTGACGTACTGCACTTCCTCATCCCACTTTCGTTGAATAATGAAAGGTGTAGACGGACATTTCGTGTTGCATGCAGTTCTTCAAATCCTCGTCCGATTTCTTGGTAATGAAGATTCGTCGAAGAAGGAAGAATGGATCAATCACATGTTTGTCACTCTCAATATTGATTGTCGAAATCATTGAGGAAAGAAAAGTACGCTACCTTTTCGTGACAGTTTGGTGCCTGTGAATGGCCAGTTTTCCATTTTTGCAATTGTTAGTTTGCCATGTGTAACTACATCAGGACATCAGATTGTCTTATCTTCCACGACTCCTCTCGGTATTGACATGATTTTGCCAAACCTCAGAAAAAGGGACTGATTATCAGACCGTTATGCAGACTAGCTTCTCCAAAATCTTTGTGCTGCTTAATTGATGAATACAAAACATCGCTATATTCTTCGAGTGAAGCACATATGTCTTGACTTGCAATCATCCCAGTTACCCATACACTGAGAGCACTATCTGTCATACCTCTACCACGGGTCATGCTACATCTGCTTCAGAATGACAGCATTAAAGCTGTCTCAATGGTCATGTCTTATCTCATGTCGGACCAGAACCAGTAATTCCTTCTCGTAGTTAAGCAGCCTTTGTTCACGAATGTTTCGTACTCCGGCAGTTTCAATGTATTAGAGAGGCTTTCCATATCCTGTACATACAAGTGGCAAGACTTCGCGTATGGGAGTACCCAGTAGCGTGAAAATAGGACATCATTCGCTTACAGTTGTTCAGGTAGCAAAGAAATCGCCAGACCTTTCTGCATGGATGTACTTCTTTATCCAATCCACGATTTTGAAGTATTGGATCAAGAGCATTGCAGTGATTCCAGTGTAGTTGATCCTGTCCATTTCTTCTCCAAATCTGATGTTTTTGGTTCAAATTATTCAACGAGCGAGGCTCAGAGAAGAAATCTGATGTAAGAGTGCTGATGCATGTCTGCTCTTCTTCCCAAAGTTCAACAAAGCATTTTCAACAAGAAAATGACCCCATGGAGCTCTGGCAAAGGCGTGCCTATTCAACATTTTGAACATTGATAATGGAGCATATATAGCGAATGAAACTTGTTTCAAGCGAACTCCCATCACGATGTAGCCTACACACCCCAAAAATGATGATAACAGCTGAAATCCTCCGAAAACAACTCGACAGCTCAGGGTGTGATGTATTCGTGGCAGCTGCAACTATATCCGTGGCTTTTCAATACATGGGTTGATAAACGTTTTTGATCTGTTTCGTCACACAACTGACGCCCACAGCGCAGCGCTGTATAAACTATGTAAACTATGTCGTATTCTGTTGGGGGGGGGGGGGGGGTCATTTATGAAAGGAATGGTAATCACTCGATTCTTTTCACTTTGCTTCCTCTTGTTATATAATGCATGTACCCCTTCCATTCTGGGACTGCAGTACCATGCTTTTTGGCAACAAACTACAGGATACCTTGTAGTGCAGGACTCTACTGGCATACAGGGTGTTACAAAAAGGTACGGCCAAACTTTCAGGAGACATTCCTCACACACAAATAAAGAAAAGATGTATGGACATGTGTCCGGAAACGCTTAATTTCCATGTTAGAGCTCATTTTATTTTCGTCAGTATGTACTGTACTTCCTCGATTCAAGGCCAGTTGGCCCAATTGAAGGAAGGTAATGTTGACTTCGGTGCTTGTGTTGACATGCGACTCATTGCTCTACAGTACTACCATCAAGCACATCAGTACGTAGCATCAACAGGTTAGCGACTGGGGAAGACCTAGGACGACGAGGACACCTGCAATGGACGAGGCAATTCTTCGTGCAGTTGACGATAACCCTAATGTCAACGTCAGAGAAGTTGCTGCTGTACAAGGTAACGTTGACCACGTCACTGTGTGGAGAGTGCTACGGGAGAACCAGTTGTTTCCGTACCATGTACAGCGTGAACAGGCACTATCAACAGCTGATTGGCCTCCACGGGTACACTTCTGCGAATGGTTTATCCAACAATGTGGCAATCTTCATTTCAGTGCAGATGTTCTCTTTACGGATGAGGCTTCATTCCAACGTGATCAAATTGTAAGTTTTCACACTCAACATGTGCGGGCTGACGAGAATCCGCACGCAATTGTGAAATCACGTCATCAACACAGATTTTCTGTGAACGTTTGGGCAGGCATTGTTGGTGATGTCTTTCAATTTGACGCCACTTCGGCGACTTGCGTGTCGATGGGGATGAAATAATGATGATTAGGACAACACAACACCCAGTCCCTGAGCGGAGAAAATCTCCGACCCAGCCGGGAATCGAACCCGGGCCCTTTGGATTGACAGTCTGTCGCGCTGACCACTCGGCTACCGAGGGCGGACATTGGGCCCCATGTTCTTCCACCTACGCTCAATGGAGCACGTTATCATGATTTCATACGGGATACTCTACCTGTGCTGCTAGAACATGTGCTGTTACAAGTACGACACAACATGTGGTTCATTCACGATGGAGCTCCTGCACATTTCAGTCGAAGTGTTGGCACGCTTCTCAACAACAGATTCGGTGACCGATGGATTGGCAGAGGCGGATCAATTCTATGGCCTCCACGCTCTCCTGACCTCAACCCTCTTGACTTTCATTTGTGGGGGCATTTGAAAGCTCTTGTCTACGCAACACCGGTACCAAATGTAGAGACTCTTCGTGCTCGTATTGTGGACGGTTGTGATACAATACACCATTCTCCAGGGCTGCATCAGCGCATCAGGGATTCCATGCGACGGAGGGTGGATGCATATATCCTCGCTAACGGAGGACATTTTAAACATTTTCTGTAACAAAGTGTTGGAAGTCACGCTGGTACGTTCTGTTGCTGTGTGTTTCCATTCCATGATTAATGTGATTTGAAGAGAAGTAATAAAATGAGCTCTAACATGGAAAGTAAGCGTTTCTGGACACATGTCCACATAGCATATTTTCTTTCTTTGTGAGTGAGGAATGTTTCTTGAAAGTTTGGCCGTATCTTTTTGTAACACCCTGTATACGATAGTCACATTTTATAGACCTCCTTTCATCACGGTGTATATTTTCCAGTTTCAGGAGACGTAGACATCGTGTTCAGTGTTGGTAATTATGAGCTTCTTTCTACTTGTTTGGATGGAGTGACACATCCCACCGACAGCGTGGAAGGTATTAAGCCTGTCTATGGCGCAAACACTGAAGTCTACGTTACCAGAAACAAGTTGGTTGAATACAGTTGGCTTGTAGATTAGCTTGTCGTGGGCAGTATCAAGTAATTCCAATTTTTGCGCTTCGAGCTATGATGAGGTCAATCGCTGACCTCCTAGAAGATCTTTGAGGCGTATTCCCTCTGGATCAGAAGGGAGACGCTTGTCAGTATTGACCACAAGGAGGTACGAGGCCTGACAACTGATACAATGGCAGTCCAATAACAACACATCTCCTTCTTGATTCCTCAGTTTTTTCAACATAAGGATTCCTCAGTTTTTTCAACATAAGGAAGTTCAAATTCTTGTTGGGTCTTTTCGAAGAGCTGCAGTGCCTCCAGTGGTGAATATTGTCGAAAAACGATATATATTTAAAAGTTATTACTCTTCGCCGGCCTGCCGTTGTTCCCTCGTGTCTAATAAAACAGGATTACAAGTTTTACTTAGCGGGTATCCATTATCACCTCTCAGTTATGTGACTGGATTCGTAATTTCCTGTCAGAGAGGTCACAGTTCATAATACATAATAATTGACGGAAAGTCTTCGAGTAAAACAGAAGTGATTTCTGGGGTCCCTAAAGGTAGTGTTACAGGCCCTATGCTGTTCCTTATCTATATAAACGATTTAGGAGACAATCTGAGCAGCCATCTTAGGTTGTTTACAGATGATGCTGTCGTTTATCGTCTAGCAAACTCATCAGTAGATCAGACCAAATTGCAAAACGATTTAGAAAAGATATCTGTACAGTGCAATAATTGGCAATTGACCCTAAATAACAAAAATTGTGTGCTCATTCACATGAGTGCTAAAAGGAATCCGTTAGAATTCTGTTACACCATAAATCAGTCAAACATAAAGGCTGCAGTTCAATACCCAGAAATTACAATTACGAACAACTTAAAATGGAAAGAAGACGTAGAAAACGTTGTGGGGAAGGCCAACCAAAGATAGAGTTTTATTGGCAGAACACTTACAAGATGCAAAAGATCTACTATAGGAACTGCCTACACTACGCTTGTCCACCCTCTTTTGGAATACTGTTGGCAGGATTAACGGAGTACATCGAGAAAGTTCAAAAAAGAGCAGCACGTTTCTTATTATCGAGAGATACGGGAGAGTGTGTCACTGACATGATACGGTATTTGGCGTGGACATCGTTAAAACTAATGCGTTTTTCGTTGCAGCAGAATCATCTTACGAAATTTAGTTCACTGATGTTTTCCTTCGAATGTGCAAATATTCTGTTGCCGACGACGTACATAGGGAGAAACGATCATCATAATAAAATAAGGGCAACCAAAGCGCACATGGAGAGATATAGGTGTTCGTCTCTTCCGCGCGCTTTTCGAGGTTGGAAAACAATAGAATTATTTTGAAGGTGGTTCGATGAACCTTCTACCAGGCATTAAGTGTAATTTGCAAAGTATCCATGTAGATATAGATGTAAATGTATATGAAGGTGTTGTAACGTTCCCTGGCAGCACACACACTATTAATAAACTAAAATTTAATTGTACTATATACGCCGCTATGAAGCAATTTGTATATACTGTAATTGTTAACAAAAAATATTATTTAATTTTGTATAAAGGACGTTGGTTATTATTGTAATATTTTCTGTAATAATATTCTCGATGTATTTATGATTGTAATATTTCTATACTCATAATGTAATTACGAAATATGTTAATATCTGCGATGAAAGAAATGTAAAATACAGCCACAGAGGGAAATAATGTTGTAAGATTACAAAGAGACATTCACAATCAGCAATAGTATAAATAGGAATACATAATGTGCATTCTTTGTCGTCTTCCTCGAGAGCTGAGAGAGAGAGGAACCTGTGACGTAGCATTATATGAATGAGCAGACTTCTTTTGTCTGTATCTATCTTTAGCCGCCATTAGAGGAGAAATTATAAAGGTGTGTAATTTTAATTATTGTTGTGGTCTAAATACATTATAATTTATCAAAATTGTGTATTACTAATGTAAATTAGCTTGCCCATGTCATCTATAATATTTCTTTAAATAATTTTCAGCATTTTTAGCGATTATCGTTGGTGTTGCTGGGCTGTGCCGCGACAGAACGATTTGCAGCGGCGGCACATTTAAAAAATTGTTCTGCTGTAAAATTAACCAAACCCGTAAATCGGGAGCAGGTAAAATTAGCAGTGAATTACGAAATATTTTTCTTTTACAGCGATCCTGAGGCGGACTGAATTTATTACTCGTTTTACATTTGTGCATTCATAGGCGGATAATTAACGTTGATGTTGTTAATGTGTTGGTTCTTTCAATTTCTAAAGCAAATAACTTAAACGTATAGTGAAGTGTGTTTTGTCAATGATAATTAAACGTTCAGGTCGGATTGGCAATATTTAACCATTTTATGCTAACAGAGACAGTCTTGTGTTCTATAGCTAACGCCGGGAAAGAATTTAGTAAATATTTAAAAACCCACTGCATCTAGAAAATGTGTGCCAAGGCCGAAATACGTAAAAGATTAAATTTAATTAATTTTCAAAGTCATAAATGTTATTAATCAGTCAGTTTGAATTTATCAGCATGTGAGGGTTGCTAAAGTTCACGTAATTTTAAATGTGATAATTCTGTCTAAATGAATTTTTATTACCACACATAAAAAGAGGGGTTCTACAACAAAGTTCATACTGAAAGAGTAAATAACAAAAATATTTAAAGTCATTTATTATGTAAAAAAATGAATGAATGAAAATTGGGAAGAAATGACTTTAAATATTTTTATTATTTACTCTTTCAGTACGAACTTTGTTGTAGAACCCCTTTATATATATATATATATATATATATATATATATATATATATATATATATATATCATTAAAGTGTACATCGTAATACACAGCCTCCTCCTCATAGGAGGAAAGACCTCACCTCCCAATTAATCACGTATAGCTGGAGCAGCATCCATACTCGTCATTTGTATGTCAGTACTGACGTGTCGTTTTGTGATGTTAATAACTGAAACTTTCTTCCTACTTTTCTGCTTGGCCTTCTTTTACTCATCCTCAACACTTCCGGCACGAAAGGAACACTTTGTTTTGAAATAGATTTTGAAGTGCTTTCAGATCTCAAAGTTGCAGGATCAGGTGGTTAGAGGACGGTGAAGATGCCTGTCTCCTTAAATGAGCCTTAATGGGCTGCGACCTGGTGTAATTTTTTCTACATTCAATATGAATGAGATGGGTGTCCAAACTGTCGATAGAGGACATATTGCCATCTGCCCTGTTCTGCTTGCTTTGACGAGTGATAATATTCCCTTTTTGTCACTGTGGAACACAATCACCTGACACAAAGACTGTTTCATCATACACAAAGCACCGGGTAGCCATTGTGCGCTCTACGCTAACCAACAATGTTCGCGTGAATAAAAAAAAATTCGGAAAAATCGACGCTTAACAGCGACACAAAAATTGTCTCTACAACGCTGGACAAATATCTGAAGTGAACTGAAGATAAAGAAAGGAAGTGAGTTAGAAGCCCATCCTCCTGCAACCGGTCTTTCGGAAGAACCGAGGTGGCTGGCCATTGTTGATCGTCGAGGAGTCACCCCATTGTTCCCGGGCGTGAGGTACCTGTGACCCCGACGGCGTCCGACGAAGATGAATGAGACTACTACCTTCCGACGCAAAATAATCAAGATGTTGCCTTAGATGCACATTTTTCATTTTTGAATTACTATTGGTCCTCGTGCATACTTTCATTATATGACTCGGAGCAATACACTGAAGAGCCAAAGAAACTGGTACACCTGCCTAATATTGTGTAGGGCCCCTGCGAGCACGCAGAAGTGCCACAACACGACGTGGGATGGACTAGACTGATGTCTGAAGTAGTGCTGGAGAGAATTGACACCATGAATCCTGCAGAGCTGTCCATAAGTCCGTAAGAGTAGGAGGGGGAGGAGATCTCTCCTCAACAGTACGTTGCGCGGCATCCCAGATATCCTCAATAATGTTCATATCTGGGGACTTTTGGTGGTCAGCAAAAGTGTTTAAACTCAGAAGAGTGTTCCTGGAGCCACGATGTAGCAGTTCTGGACGTGTAGGGTGTCGCACTGTCCTGCTGGAATTGCCCTAGTCCATCGGAATGCACAATGGATATGAATGGATGCAGGTGATCACACAGGAGGGTTACGTACGTGTCACCTGTCAGAGTCATATCTACACTTATGAGGGGTCCCATATCACTCCAACTGCATATGCCCCACGCCATTACAGTGTCTCTACCAGCTTGAACAGTCCCCTGTTGACATGCATGGCCCATGAATTCGTGAGCTTGTCTCCGTATCCGTACACTTCCATCCACTCGATACAATTTGAAACGAGAGTCGGCCGACCAGGCAACATGTTTCCAGTCATCAACAGTCCAATGTCGGTGTCGACAGGCCCAGGCGAGGCGTAAAGCTTTGTCTCGTGATCCGAGAGCCCATATCGATGATGTTTCGCTGAATGGTTCGCACGCTGACACTTGTTGATGGCCCAGCATTGAAACACACATAATGTGCGGAAGGACTGCACTTCCGTCACGTTGAACGATTCCCGTCAGTCGTCGTTAGTCCCGATCTTGCAGGACCTTTTCCGGCCGTAGCGATGTCGGAGATTTGATGTTTTACCTCATTCCTGATATTCACGGTACGCTATTGAATGGAGGTACGGAAAAATACACACTTCATCGCTACCTCGGAGATGCTGTCTTCCATCAATCACTCGTTCGCTGACTGTAACACCACTTTGAAACTAACTTAAATCTTGACAACCTGCCAGTGTGGCAGCAGTAACGGATCTAACAACTGCGCCAGTCACTTGTTGTCTTGTATAGGCGTTGCCGACCGCAGCGGCGCATTCTGCCTGTTCACATACGTCTGTATTGGAATACACATGCCAATACCAGTTTCTTTGGCGCTTCAGTGTATAATAAAAGCTATAATTATAAAAAGGGGTTGTGTTTATAATTCAATTACCGTATTTCTATTGTTAGAGTGTTATTCCGTCATAATAGCAAGTTAAGCCGTTAAAACACAACAGGCTCTCAACACATTAATTTTTAGAATAACATGGATACTGAGAATACATTTTTAGAAATTCTGTAAAGTTGGACTGGCTGAAGATAAAGCGGCAAAAGTGAATATCAAATTGGCGGAAAGTTAATATTATACAAATCCGTTCTGGACAATTCTTCTTAGGAACGATCGTGGATGGCATTGGGTGCAAATGTTTGACAAAAAGAGTGCGATGAAAACGATTTTTTACAAATTACGAAAATCGAATATGGAGGGGGGAGAAAGGAAAGGAAGAAATGATAGCAGATGCATCGGGACTTTATGCGGAATCAGTGGCGATAAGTTTAAATGTGTGCGAGGCCAGGACTCTAAAACGAGATCTTCAGCTTACTAGAGTTGCTTTTTTTCTGTCTTCATTTTGTTCGTCATTGTTCTTGTTATTTGACCTGGGCAGACGTAACATGACGCTCAAAATTCGCTCAAATGGCTCTGAGCATTATCATGCCCGAGGCAGGATTCGAACCTGCGACAGTAGGGGTCGCGCGGTTCCAGACTGTAGCGTCGCTCCGCCACTCCGGCCGGCAACATGGCGCTCCTTCAAATTCCTCGTTAACTGCTCCCTTCCGTTTTTTTTCTATTTTTTTATTTTTACAGAGGGAAGCCAGACTTCTGATCAAACACGCTAAGCCAATGTGTCGGTGGTTGACTATTGCGCCACCCGGCCGCAGTATTTATCGCAGTTGGACAGACTATCTCAGCACACCCCCTGGCCTTCTCCAGATCCCATCTACCGCCATTTATCTGCATTCGCCATCCATGACCTCCATGTTCGGTAATTTTAGATTTACGCTGGAGGTCGAACGGAAATGTGCATCCATGCTGAAGATTGTGGTCTGATTGCCCATCGTAGTGTATCAGTTGCATACTAATGTGTGGTTCCTGTTCCTTTGTATATGATGCAAATTGTTGATTCATTACCCGTGGAGACGAATTAGTTGTATATGAGTGGATGATGTCTGTTCAAATCCACAAGCTTCAGTGCGAAACCGCATTTAAGTTAGACCTCCAGCGGGAATCCTGAATTATCGAGTATGGACGACATGGATGGGGACGGCGGATAGGTGCTACTAGGTCGGAGTGTGAGTAGGCCGGGGAGCGTAATAAGATACTCCGCGCATTTGCTACAAACACTGTGTCAGGGTGGCGCAGCAGATAACGCAACTGCGTAGTAAGCAGCAGGTCCTGCGTTCGAGTCCCGATCTGGCATACATGTTAACTCATCGCCACTGATTCCGCATAAAGTCCCGATACAACTGATATCAACAATTCCCTCCTTTCCATTTCATTCCCCCACCCCCTTACCTTCAAATTGAAATTCGATATATATATACACTCCTGGAAATGGAAAAAAGAACACATTGACACCGGTGTGTCAGACCCACCATACTTGCTCCGGACACTGCGAGAGGGCTGTACAAGCAATGATCACACGCACGGCACAGCGGACACACCAGGAACCGCGGTGTTGGCCGTCGAATGGCGCTAGCTGCGCAGCATTTGTGCACCGCCGCCGTCAGTGTCAGCCAGTTTGCCGTGGCATACGGAGCTCCATCGCAGTCTTTAACACTGGAAGCATGCCGCGACAGCGTGGACGTGAACCGTATGTGCAGTTGACGGACTTTGAGCGAGGGCGTATAGTGGGCATGCGGGAGGCCGGGTGGACGTACCGCCGAATTGCTCAACACGTGGGGCGTGAGGTCTCCACAGTACATCGATGTTGTCGCCAGTGGTCGGCGGAAGGTGCACGTGCCCGTCGACCTGGGACCGGACCGCAGCGACGCACGGATGCACGCCAAGCCCGTAGGATCCTACGCAGTGCCGTAGGGGACCGCACCGCCACTTCCCAGCAAATTAGGGACACTGTTGCTCCTGGGGTATCGGCGAGGACCATTCGCAACCGTCTCCATGAAGCTGGGCTACGGTCCCGCACACCGTTAGGCCGTCTTCCGCTCACGCCCCAACATCGTGCAGCGCGCCTCCAGTGGTGTCGCGACAGGCGTGAATGGAGGGACGAATGGAGACGTGTCGTCTTCAGCGATGAGAGTCGCTTCTGCCTTGGTGCCAATGATGGTCGTATGCGTGTTTGGCGCCGTGCAGGTGAGCGCCACAATCAGGACTGCATACGACCGAGGCACACAGGGCCAACACCCGGCATCATGGTGTGGGGAGCGATCTCCTACACTGGCCGTACACCACTGGTGATCGTCGAGGGGACACTGACTAGTGCACGGTACATCCAAACCGTCATCGAACCCATCGTTCTACCATTCCTATACCGGCAAGGGAACTTGCTGTTCCAACAGGACAATGCACGTCCGCATGTATCCCGTGCCACCCAACGTGCTCTAGAAGGTGTAAGTCAACTACCCTGCCCAGCAAGATCTCCGGATCTGTCCCCCATTGAGCATGTTTGGGACTGGATGAAGCGTCGTCTCACGCGGTCTGCACGTCCAGCACGAACGCTGGTCCAACTGAGGCGCCAGGTGGAAATGGCATGGCAAGTCGTTCCACAGGACTACATCCAGCATCTCTACGATCGTCTCCATGGGAGAATAGCAGCCTGCATTGCTGCGAAAGGTGGATATACACTGTACTAGTGCCGACATTGTGCATGCTCTGTTGCCTGTGTCTATGTGCCTGTGGTTCTGTCAGTGTGATCATGTGATGTATCTGACCCCAGGAATGTGTCAATAAAGTTTCCCCTTCCTGGGACAATGAATTCACGGTGTTCTTATTTCAATTTCCAGGAGTGTATATATATATATACAGAGAAACGTTTACAAGAAATTTAGTTATGTTTCATTTCTGTTTGGAGCATTTTTTTCTAAAGTGTATGGTTTGCAGGATATAACCGAAACACCAAAATAAGGTACCTTTCCACATCTCCCCCCTCCTGCCTTTAGCTTACCTGTCAGGAGCGGGTACTTTTAGTATTAATACCTCCTAACTGTACCTAGGAAGTCTTTTTAGTAATAAGAACAGAACAGATATAGAAATAGATGCCCGTTTCTCAACAGCAAAGAAGACACTTTTTAGTTTCATCAAAATTCTAAGAAAAAGATCACTTAGCAGTAACTTCAAAATCCACTTATATCAATCGACCATCATACCTGTGATGTTATATGGATGTGAAAAATTAATATTTAGAAAGAAAGAGGAAGGAAAACTTAACATTCGAAAGAAAAGTACTAAGGAAAAGTTTTGGACCTGTACACGACGAAAATAACATGGAATGGACAATAAGAAGAAATAAAGAATTAAGATGGCTGTACAAACACCGTAACATCGTCGAAGTGCTCAAGAGGAGAAGGTTGAATTATAAAGGCCATATAGCAAGAATGACAGAGAATAGACTACGTAGAATGGCATTCAGCAGAACAATAGAGGGAACGAGAAGAAGAGGGAGACCCAGAATCAGATGGTGGGATAACATTCCGGAGAACACAACTAGGATGAACAGCAACAGCAACTGGACAAACAGCGCACTGGACAGGCAGAAGTGGAAGAGGCCCATAGAGCAGGCGTATGGTCGATAAGGCCCTTGCCACTTGCAAAGTAAAGTAAGTAACTGTACCTAACAAAGTCATGAACTGAAAAGTTCTCGCATGTTCCATGCAATCTACAACCCTCTTTTGAATACACATTGACTGGACTATCTGGCTGGCCGCGCAATCACCCCCTGATATTCGTTCTGAAAGTTTCGAAACAATTGTGCTCTGACATCGTTACTGGCCGACGCCTCCAGGCAGTTAAGAGCGAAGTTTGATTGTTCTGGAGGAAGCTAACAGTAACAATAAAAGAGGTTCTGGAAATCTCGTAAAAGGCAATTAAATTCTATTCCTCTCAGCAGTTATCCTGCAAGCGGCCAAGATAAAATTCTCTGCGCAGTAGCAGACGTTGTTACAGACCATAATAAAGAATGTCTTAGGTACAATTTTCGAGTCTTATTTGTCACTAGATATGAGATTCATTCCAAATTAGGGAGTATGTGTGACACTGCCGTACGAGGCAAAAAGCCACTGCACCTGTTCGAAAAGTGGACTTCTGCTTTATATGCCCTTCATTGCCGCAGGGAGCGGCAGCTGAAGCTTACCAAATTACGTGGGAACCTTAGGTTACGTACAAAAAATATGAAGTGTTTTGAAGGCATTTTTTTGCTGTTGAGGAAACAAAACTTGTACAGTTATTCATAATGCTGTTCCTCGCATTTTGGATACCAGTTATATTTGTTGAGGACCATCATAAGCCTTGTGTATCTTACAACCAAAGGTCAGACTAAGTATGAATCAAATCCACGCCTGGTTGAGTCTTTGGTTTTTTTAAAAATTTTTTTTTAAATTCTTTATTAACAAAACCATTATAATTATACGAAGTTAACCCACTTCCTTATTTCATTCGTGGGTCATAATACTTATACATTTTATAGTTAATTTGCAGCTAGTTACAGTTTTTGAGTGAGCTACTGTTATTTTTTTCATACAATGGGCATCTAATTTCTAATATCTACAGCTTATATCTAGTTCTTATAACTAACTCCTATCGCCTGCAGCGTCACATGTGTGCCACTGAAAGATATAAAACTACTTTTGATAGCCTTGCTCTTCGAGCTAATCACTAAGAGCGTGCCCCTGCCACTGGGCAGGCCACGATGTTGATTCGCTGCAGTTCCCTAGCATAATGTTCCTAAAAACTAAGTCCTACAAACTAACTTATCCTACGTCATTTCAGGTGCGTGTCATTATCGGTGGTATTGACCCCCACTCCCCATAATCCCGCGCGTGGCGGATTCCAACTATGATGAAAAGTCGGCCAGTCCACGCACAGGGCTCTGGACGCAATCAGTGATGGTTGTCCTGGTTATTTAGTTTATGTCCCTCAAGTATTCAGTTAAAACTTTCCGTGATACTTCGTTGGCCAATGTGTATAAGATCTGGAAAGTGTCCTCCCTTCTAAGTAGATGTGTCATAGTTTGGTAGTCTGTCTCGAAGTGTGTTCGCAACATCATTGAAGAGGGGGCATTCGTAAACTACATGGTCGGGCGCACCCTCCGAATTGCCACAGTCACACGCTGGTGTAGCCCTCTTCCCAAATCAACGTAAGTATGTCGGGTAGGGTCCATGGCCAGTGAGAAAACTGATCAGTCCTCGTGTGGGCTCAAAGTATTTCATTTCCAAGCGTTCCCTTACATCAGGTATGAACTGGAAAGTTCTACGTCCAGCCTCTTCTACCTCCCAAGACTGCTGCCAAAGTTCCTCCCCTCTTTTCTTTATTTCCCTTTTATCCCCCACCCTTACACCCATGATGTCTGCAAGCTTCTCATGATTTCCCTTTTTGGCCCAGTACCAAGCCGCTTGTTCCCTTATTTTGATGTCCAGAGGGCAGAGCCCCATTATGACTAATAGCCCGCCCCCCTGAAGATGTTCTGTAGGCCCCAACAGATCTCAATATCATGCTTCTCTTGACCCTTCTCACTGTCATGGCGGGCACAACCCTCGTGAGCCTGTGCGCTCAGACTCCCGAGCCGTAACCTACAACTGAAGTTAGGATGCTTTTGTGGTAAAGGTAAATCAGGTGTGGTGGGAGATGGAATCTTTTATGACCTATTGAGATGAGGTTGTTTAATATCTGGAGAGCTCTCTGGGTAACGGTATCAATGTGTTTCCCGAAGCTCCACCTCTCATCAATGATAACTCCTAGATAGCGTGTCTCACGTCGCCGGAGAACTGGTGAGCCGTCAATTCTGACAGTGCGATTTCTGATTAGATGTCCTTTTAGCAACAGGTATGTGGATTTGCTGGGTGACATCGTCATTTTAGTCGTGTGGCACCATTGTTAGAGTTTATCTATGGCTCTCTCAATTTTCGGTTCAATGTCTTCGTGGCTGCGGCCGCCGACCAACAGGAGGAGGTCATCCACGTAGGCTATCACCTCTAGCACCTCATCACTTTGTTGTAACCTGTCTAATAGTGGCTCCATGTGAATGTCCCAGAAGAGGGGCCCTAAAACGGATCCTTGGGGACATCCTTTGGTGATTGCTTTTCCAACTCTTTCGGTAGGGGATGATAGCCAGACCTCCCCATCCTTACAATAGCTCCGCAGGCAACCGTACAGCGGCCCTGGACACTCTTTCTCCCGCAAGCAGGAGAAGAGCGATGGCCACCACAGGTTGTCAAAGGCGCCACTGATATCCACCATGATGCCAACCACGTATTTGTGCGGGGTCGAGCCACAGACCTCAGCTGCCAGGGGAATTGCATCAGATGCCGACCGCCCCGGCCCGAAGCCGAACTGCCTGTCACTCATCCGGCACAGCACTCGGTGTGCCGCCAATCTGTCAGCTAGCAATTTCTCCAGTATCCTTCCGAATAGATGCAACAGGCAAATCGGCCTGTGTGACTTCACTTCTGCAGGGTCCTTATCAGGTCCTTTCTTTATTATAACTACGTTTGCCGTTTTCCATTTCTTCGGAAACTTCCTTTGCCTGAGGCATTCATTGTAAAGATGAGTAAGTGGGGCAGTCAGCTGGGGCACCAGGAACTGCACCACCTCCGCCACAATGCCGTCTGGCCCAGGTGCTTTTCCTCTTTGTAACGATTTTATATGGGCTGCTACCTCCTCCTCAGAGAAGTAGACAGCCGTCTCATTGTCGTATACTTCTTGATCTTCATTTCTCAGTTGCTTCTGCCCTTCAGTCTCCCCATCCGCATTGTCGTCAGGCAGCAGGGACCGGAGGAGGACCTCCGCAGTCTCCTGCCAAGACTCCGTCATCCCGTCCCCGTGCCTAACTGTCGACAACTCCATAGGAGAGCGGATATTCTCTCTTACCAGCTTATCGGCAAGCCCCCATGGGTCCATGACTAGATGGCTTAGCACGAAGATTTCCCAGCTTCGCGTCTTTACCTCACGCAGTTCCTTTTTGAACCTCTGCTTTTCCTCCCTATATAGCAACTGCCACCTTTGTCGTTCCTGCCAGACGACACTGCGCTGGTAGTGCCTCCTCAGCCTTCTGACAGATTGACGCAGTTCTCCTAGTTCGGCAGACCATGGAGAGGCAGCCATGGCCCTCCTCCTAGTTGGTGCAGCAGCCCTCACCGCTCTGGTCACTGCACTCACCAGTTCCTCCGCCCTCTGGTCTACGTCCATGTCCCGATGCATGTCACCTTCCGGTAATGGAGGAATGTCGGACTCCCTTGCTAGGCATTCCCAGTCAGTTCTTTTATAATTTAGTTGTACCTCCCACCCCATGGCCCAATGCACTCTCCTTCTCCTAAGGTGAAAGTTATCAAGTTGTCGTCGCTTGTGGTGGCGTTTTCTGTAACTCTCCAGTGTTGAATAATATTAGTTGTGTTCGGTGTTACGAGAGCGACGTCTATATTTGTTCCTTGTCCTCCTCCTGCAGCGTAGGTAGGAGGATTGTCAGGCCTGTTGGCCACCACAAGTTGCGATGCCGTAATAAATTCTTCTACATTTTCACCGTTCGCATCTCTTGTGCCACTGTACCACAGGGGGGATTTCGCGTTGATGTCAGCTGTTATCAATCGTTGGTTTGTAAAACAAAAGGAGAGGGTGTAAACTATACCACGATCGGATGATTTCGGCTGTCTGTTTTCAGGTGCCAACAGTGACGGGCTTGCGGATCTTTGGTAAGAAGGTGAAAGTCGATATCGACAGCACTGCTGTCACACCTTAAAAACCGGGTTTGAGGTGTTGCTCACTGCCGAAAGTAAATATGAGCCAGCACGGAATACCTCATCGGCTCGTGCCGACCTTCCGTGAAGGTCGGAATAAGCAGTAAACTAAACAGCACGTAGGCCAGGAAAGCAGGCCAGTGTCAAATCCGTTTGCGTGCTGGGATTAACGTCCAAGTTGTAGAGCAGGTTCCACTGGCTGCGAATGAACGCACTGTGTGCACCCAGCTGCAAATCATGATTCAATTATGCCCGAAAGTGGCCTGTCCCCTGGGTCCGGACACCATTGTCATTTCCTGCAGGTGCT
Source organism: Schistocerca serialis cubense (assembly GCF_023864345.2). Lineage (NCBI taxonomy): Eukaryota > Metazoa > Arthropoda > Insecta > Orthoptera > Acrididae > Schistocerca > Schistocerca serialis. The sequence goes on along the minus strand of NC_064638.1, from coordinate 1,266,880,159 downwards.
GACTGATTTGGTGAAGACAGCTAGCCTCGCTCGCGGGGTGGAACTAATGCTAGAGGTATTCAGCATCACTATGAGAACAGATGGCGATCCTCTGGTTTCGAGGCGAGTCGAAAGCCTAAACCAGACACTCAGAAGATTCTTTAACAGTCTTGCTCGTGGATTTCTCAACGTTCACCATCGGATTGAGAATTTTAGGAACCTCTTAATAGGTCACGCATGCGCTATACGCGGGAAGTAGCTACTAGGGTAGCGGAATACGTTCAAAAATGGCTCAAATGGCTCTGAGCACTATGGGACTTAACATCTGAGGTCATCAGTCCCCTAGACTTAGAACTACTTAAACCTAACTAACCTAAGGACATCACACGCATCCATACCCGAGGCAGGATTCGAACCTGCGACCGTAGCAGCAGCGCGGCTCCGGACTGAAGCACCTAGAACCGCTCGGCCACAATGGCCGGCCAGAATACGTGTGACGTACACACATGGAGATTTATCAATACGATAAGATACGTTCTGATATTAGACAGGAAAGAATCCTACCCCCAACAATTAAAGTTAGTTGCCATAGAAGATCGGAGGAAGTATGTGTTAATAGAGGAATGTTCAATATTCAGACATTTGACAGGAAAAATCATTTGAAGCAAAAAGCTTCATGTCTACGCTATTCCGAAGAGTTTCTAAGATAGAACACATTTAATGTACGATGCTATTTACCTTCTACAGGGCCAGCCACTAACTATTGCCACCTAGAATAACCCCGAAATTATGATAGGAGCTGAAAAGTTTAATTAACACCACTTTACAAAATGAATCAGGTGGCGAAATGTACTACAAATCAAAACAGCAATTTAATGACATCAACATTAAGTAGCACGGCCAACCACATTTACTATCACACTTCAGAATGGCAACCATTGGCACCACACAAATATGAGCAAACATTGCCTACAGAGTTTACTATAGTGAGTTAAACTGCTGCTTGCAGAATTTAATAAAAAATGATCAAAGAACGAAACAGCAACTGTCGAAAACATTTACTATTTCTGATTCAGCTAAAAATGCAGCTGGAGGCAGAATTATTGCTCCGCCATCTTCCTCTCCCTGGACGTCGAACGAGCCTATGATCGCGAATGGCATTCCAGTCTCCTCTTCAAGCTCCAAACCTTCGCCCTTCCCATTAGCTACGTCCGTCTGATCGGCTCCTTTCTCTCCCACCGTCATTCCTATGTCACCATCCATAACACTGATTCCTACACCTTTTTTCCCTCCACCGGTGTGCCCCAAGGCTCCATCCTCTCCCCCCTTCTGTACCTTGACGCCGCCGTCACACCCCGTCCACCTTCTCCAGTTTGCCGATGACACCGCCTTCCCTGCCCTTGCCCCCACCCTGCAGCGTTCCCAACACCTTCTCCAATCCCATCTTGACCGGTTCACCACTTGGTGCAACCAGTGGTTGCTAAAGGTCAATCCCTCCAAAACCCAGGCGATCATAGTAGGCAAAACCACCCCTTCCTTCCGCCTCCTCGATTTCTATCTAACCATCTATGGCTGTCCTATCGCCCTCACCCCCACCCTTAAGTACCTTGGCGTCACCCTCGACCGTCGCCTCTCCTTGACCCCCATCTCCAGACAATCCAAGCCAAGGCACGCTCCCGACTCGGTCTCCTCAAGCTCCTTTCCTGCCTTACGTGGGGTCTGGACCCCTCCACCATACTCCATACCCTGTAAATCCCTCATCCACCCTATCCTTTGTTACGTCCATCCGGCCTGGATCTCCACCCCTCCTACCTTTTATAAATCCCTTCAGATCCTTGAACGCCATGCTCTCCGCCTTGCCTATCGCATCTGTCTCCCCTCCCCCATGCGGATCCTGTATGACCTGTTCCCCCACCTCCTCCTTGAAAGGATACAGATCATGTACACCTCCCGTAAACTCGATCCCCCTCACCCGCTTGTTTCACCCATCCTCTCCCACCCCCACCTGCTGCCGTGCCTGTATTCCCACGTCCCACCCGGTCTCCATCTCTCCACCCTCCTTACCCTCTACCAAGGTGGTTTCCGCCAGCTCCCTCTCCATGATGATGTCCTCCTCCCATCCATCTACCCCTCCCATTCACTTTGAACCTTCCCTCCCACTTCCTGTGTCTTTTCCTTTGGGCACCCTCCCTCCCTTCTCTCTCCTATTCCCCCATCCCCCCTTCCTCCACCCCCCTTCCCCCAGGCTTCCCCTGCCCCTTCCTCCCTTCCCCCTATCTCCTCTGCCCTTGGCATCTCTGCTCTCCCCTCTCCCTCTCCCATCCCCCGTCCTCCTCTCTTGGCAGGTCCCCGGACTCGTGCATGCTCAGTGGACATTCGCGCGCCGGAGATCATCGCCATCAGTGTCTTGTGTGTGTGCCTTCGTTTTGTGTTTAGTGTTCTTCCGCCGTCACGCCACCACTGTTCACCTGTGGCATTGCAGTCGTCCATGTTTTGTGCGCCATGTCAACGGGTTTTAGTGTTTTCTCTCGTCCAGCATTGTTTTTCGTGTCTACAGTTTTTGGTCGCCACTTTTCCTGTATTCTCTGTACCAATTGTAACTACTGTAATTTCGAAAGTTTGTCTGCCTGAAAATGTATTGTTGTCCCAAGCATATTGCAACAAACGGTGTATTTCTATCGCTGCTCGTTTAGTTTTTATTGCCGTTTCAAATATACCGGTCATTTTTGAAACATCCTGTATGATTGTGAACATATGACCCATCTGAGAATACTAGGTTCTAACGTAGAGTAAATAAATAAGTAAATATTCATTTCGAATCATTGATATTTTATCTCATAATGCTAACGTCTGTTGGGAAACCCTGTAGAGTTACAAGCGATCCCGATCCCGATCCTGGATGCGAGATTTTTTTTTTTTAATTTGGAATGATGGTGAATGAGAAACGAGAGCAAGTGCCGCGAGTCGGAATGCCGGGCGACGCGTGTTTAAGCAGAGGGCAGAGACAGCGCGGCGCACTTGTCGTAATGAGGCGGCGGTCAGTGCCGGCGGTGGGCGGGGCCCCGCTGCGGACTAATTGCTTGCGGGGTGGCGGGCGCGGTTATCCCTGTTAGGGCTGACACCTTGTTAGGGCCTGACATAGGCGCCGGTAATTGCACGTGTGCATATCTATACACAGGGCTCCGCGGGTATTTGCGAGCGCGTGGCGCGCTGTGACCCGGGCGCTCTAGCAGGGTCGTCGTGAAAAAGGCCGCGGCCCTCCGAATGCGGCGGTTCTTCCCGCCATCGTTCTAATTACTGGCATAACGTCGCACTGACAAGCACCGCCGGTCTCCCATTTGAGCCACCTTCACACACACACACACACACACACACACACACACACACATACTTACACATGCTGTTGACTAATGTTCTCTTAGCCATCCCCCACCTTTGCTTGACAAATATGACAGGGTCGTTGCCTCCACAGAGTACAAAGTTCTCAAGCAGAGCACCGACCTCTACCTCACACTCTACGGAATCTCATTTTATTTGCGCTCTCCTCTGCCGCCATTCACAAGAATGTCGAGCAGCGATGTGATGAATTGACATTTTGATTTCTTTGGTTAAAGAGTGAATGAGTTCCTCGATTTCCATGAATACTGCTGCAAATGGAATGAAATGTGTGCCAGTTTGATTCTGCCAGCACTTGCACTTTTATACTGCTGAGAGGTCGGCGTCATAGTTAGTCACAGCCAGGAAACGTAACCCTAATAACGTGAAACACCTCCCCTAGTTTTGATAGTGGCCTCAGTTTGAAGAGGACGAAAGTCTAGAAGTCTCTTCAAGCTGGAGCCATTCACTGATGATTAGATCTTGTGGAGCATCAGTATCACGGGTATTGTTGTTGTTCTGGTCTTCAGTCCTGAGACTGATTTGATGCAGCTCTCCATGCTACCCTATCCTGTGCAAGCTTCTTCATCTCCCAGTAACTACTGCAACCTATATCCTTTTGAATCTGCTTAATGTATTTTTCTCTTGGTCTCCCTATACGATGTTTACCCTCCACGCTGCCCTCCAATGCTAAATTTGTGATCCCTTGATGCCTCAGAACAAGTCCTACCAATCAGTCCCTTCTTCTTGTCAAGTTGTGCCATAAACTCCTCTTCTCCCCTATTCTATTCAATACCTCCTCATTACTTACGTGATCTACCCACCTAATCTTCAGCATTCTTCTGTAGCACGACATTTCGAAGGCTTCTATTCTCTTCCTGTCCAAACTATTTATCGTCCATGTTTCACTTCCACACATGACTACACTCCGTACAAATACTTTCAGAAACGACTTCCTGACACTTAAATCTACACTCGATGTTAACAAATTCTTCTTCTTCAGAAACGGTTTCCTTGCCATTGCCAGTCTACATTTTATATCCTCTCTACTTCGACCATCATCAGTTATTTTGCTCCCCAAATAGCAGAACTCCTTTACTACTTTAAGTGTCTCATTTGCTAATCTAATTCCCTCAGCATCATCCGACTTAATTCGACTACATTCCATTATCCTCGTTTTGCTTTTGTTGATGTTCATCTTATATCCTCCTTTCAAGACACTGTCCATTCCGTTCACTGCTCTTCCGCGTTCTTTGGTGTGTCTGACAGAATGACAATGTCATCGGCGAACCACAAAGTTTTTATTTCTTCTCCATGAATTTTAATACCTACTCCGAATTTTTCTATTGTTTCCTTTGCTGCTTGCTCAATATACAAATTGTATAGCATCGAGGAGAGGCTACAACCCTGCCTCACTCCCTTCCTAACCGCTGCTTCCCTTTCATGCCCCTCGACTCTTGTAACTGCCATCTGCTTTCTGTATAAATTGTAAATAGCCTTTCGCTCCCTGTATTTTACCCCTGCCACCTTTAGAATTTTAAAGAGAGTATTCCAGTCAACATTGTCAAAAGCTTTCTCTAAATCTACAGATGCTAGAGACGTAGGTTTGCCTTTCCTTGATCTTTCTTCTAAGATAAGGCGTAGGGTCAGTAATGCCTCACGTGTTCCAACATTTCTACGGAATCCAAACTGATTTTCCCTGAGGTCGACTTCTACCAGTTTTTCCATTCGTCTATAAAGAATTCGCGTTAGTATTTTGCAGCTGTGACTTATTAAACTGATAGTTCGTTAATTTTCAAATCTCTGGACATCTGCTTTCTTTGGGATTGGAATTATTATATTCTTCTTGAAGTCTGAGGGTATTTCGCCTGTCTCATACATCTTGCTCACCAGATGGTAGAGTTTTGTCGTGACTGGCTCTCCCAAGACGGTCAGTAGTTCTAGTGGAATGTTGTCATCACGGTTATGTTGACTGCTATTTACCATCCTTTTTCCCAAATAGTCACAGACGTTTTCTATAGGATGATGATAGGCTGATTCAGAGGACCAGTAGAGTTTCAACATGCAGCCTGAATGTTTTCCAACCAGAGAATGTACGTGAGAGTGTCTACCGGATATCTGCTTGCCTACAATGTTGAAATAAACAGTCTGCTTGGCTCTGAGCACTATGGGACTTGAATTCTGAGGTCGTCAGTCCCCTAGAACTTAGAACTACTTAAACCTAATTAACCTAAGGATATCACACACATCCATGCCCGAGGCAGGATTCGAACCTGCGACCGTAGCGGTCGCGCGGTTCCAGACTGTAGCGCCTAGAACCGCTCGGCCACTCCGGCCGGCTAAACAATCTGGTTCATCTTTACTCGAATCTGAATCGTTGGGACAAAAACAACCCCCCAAAAAAAACAGAACCATCTTCAAGCTCAACTACATCTCCACAAACAGCGCTGAAAGCGCCCCAATCAGCATCGGTGTACTCGACGCGTTGTGTCATTTGAAATTAGGTGACTCATTCGATCACACTTCGTGCTTATTTTCAACTATTATCCAGTTCTTGCGTTTTTAAGCTCACGACGTGCAGCGTCATCTGCCCATGTGATTAACAACCTATTGCACGGCACCCGACTTCAAATGGCAATTACATACAGTTTCCACGTAATTTCGTTTGAGAAACTGGTTCAGATTGATCTGCAGCAGTAATTCTTGTCGTAATACTAGGGTATGGCTGCTGCAAAGGTCACGTGTCAATATTTTACTGCAGATCTAGTTTCATTTACAGCACATCCATCATCAGTCCATTTAGTTGTGAGAAATATACAGGGTGTTACAAAAAGGTACTGCCAAACTTTCAGGAAACATTTCTCACGTACAAAGAAAGGAAATATGTTATGTGGACATGTGTCCGGGAACGCTTACTTTCCATGTTAGAGCTCATTTTATTACTTCTCTTCAAATCACATTAATCATGGAATGGAAACACACAGCAATAGAACGTACCAGCGTGACTTCAACCACTTTGTTACAGGAAATGTTCAAAATGACCTCCGTTAGCGAGGATACATGCATCCACCCTCCGTCGCATGGAATCCCTGATGCGCTGATGCAGCCCTGGAGAATGGCGTATTGTATCACAGCCATCCACAATACGAGGACGAAGAGTCTCAACATTTGGTACCGGGGTTGCGTAGACAAGAGCTTTCAAATGCCCCCATAAATGAAAGTCAAGAGGGTTGAGGTCAGGAGAGCGTGGAGGCCATGGAATTGGTCCGCCTCTACCAATCCATCGGTCACCGAATCTGTTGTTGAGAAGCGTACGACCACTTCGACTGAAATGTGCAGGAGCTCCATCGTGCATGAATCACATGTTGTGTCGTACTTGTAAAGGCACATGTTCTAGCAGCACAGGTAGAGTATCCCGTATGAAATCATAATAACGTGCTCCACTGAGAGTAGGTGGAAGCGTAGGTGACGAAACTAAAATGAGCTCTAACATGGAAATTAAGCGTTTCCGGACACATGTCACGTAATATCTTTTCTTTATTTGTGTGTGAGGAATGTTTCCTGAAAGTCTGGACGAATTTTTTTGTAGCACCCTTTATATATATGAAGAAGGCTTGTATACGCATCTGTTGCTGAAACGACCTTAAGCTGTTCATAGCTCAGTTCACACCCTTGAGTCTAAGGTCGTTTCAGCATCAGAAGCGTATAAAAGCCTTCTGGATGTATATGACTCACTATTGAATGCACTGATGATGACTGTGGTCTAGCTGAAACAGCTGGATTTGCAAGAAAACAGAGATCGATAGGCGCCTGTTTGCTGTGTTCATCCCTGATTATAATAACTTCACAGTCGTTGAGCACAGCCTGAATTTTTGTCGTGTTTTAAACCGACTGCCATTGAAATGGTGTGACATTCGTCTCCTAACTCTACCGGTTAGGAAATTTTTTCCACTGCTCTTATGCGGTGTTACACGGCCTCGGATCGTATGGTATTCTGTGGGGATAAGCTTGACAGATCGAATTGGTGTACCAAAAAATCAAGCAACATTATTCACAATGCGGTCTTGGACACGTTCAAATACGACACTTCATTTCTGGCATTCTGTAACGTCTCCACGTCGTCCCCTTCTTTCTTTTTTTTTCTGTTCTGCGGACCCTCACGAATTCGTCTCCCGTACCAAACTTTTCAGCTCAGAGTAGCACTTGCCACCTACGTCCTCACTTATTTGCTGGTTGCACCCCAATCTCTGTCATCCTCTTCAGTTTTTACCCTCTGCAACTTCCTCTTGTACGACAGAAGTCATTCCCTGATGTCTTCAAGAGATGTTCTATCATCCTGTCCCTTCTTCTTGTCAGTGTTTTCCATATATTCCTTTCCTCTTTGACTCTGCAGAGAACCTCCTCATTCCTTACCTTATCAGTCCACCTGATTTTCAACATTCTTTTGTAACACCATATCTCAGAACCTTCTATTCTCTTCTGTCCATATCTCATTATCATACAATGCTGTGCTCAAGGCGTATATTCTCAGAAATCATCACGTTAAGACCTATGTCTGATAACAATGGACCTCTTTTGGACGGATACCCTTTTTTTCAAGTGCTAGTCAGTTTTCTTAGTCCTTTCTCCGTAATTATTTTGCTGCACAGGTAGCAGAATTCCTTGTTTCATCTACTTCGAGATCCCCAATTCTGACGTTAAGTTTCTCGCTGTTCTCATCGCTGCTTGTTGTGTACATAGTTCCGCGCAGTCAGTGCGTACGCAACTTTCCCACTAGAGCGCGCTCCGCTAAGCACAGCAGCGCAGGCACAGCGCTCGTCCGTCTCCGCACTACGAGATGGCGCTGTTATAGAGACGGACCAAATTCTGCTTCCGCCGATCCGCGTATTAATATGTAACGCAGCCAGTAAGATTGCTGCTAACGTAGAACCTTTTCTCCTAGCGGATCACACTCGCGCAGTGATACCTGAACGCGCAAGGTATTATAACGAGTGTACAGGCCTCCGATCAGTCAGTTAACATTTGTCTGCACCAGTCTGCATTAGTCTGTACTGGTCTGTACTAGTTCTGCATTAGTCTGTACCAGTCTATAGTCAAGTTTCAGTCTGCACCTAATAAGATTATCATATTCCTGTACATAGCCTTGAAGATAAATGAATAGACACTTTGTCAAGTATCAGAGGTATGTGAGAATAAGATTAACGCACCAAGACCAAAGGAACTTCGGATTGTCAACTGTAAACAGCATCCAGAACCAAGTTACGTAATGTCTATGCTTTTCATTATTTTAATAAATATGTGTGAAAATTAATCAAGTTCTGTTTAAAGTTGGTCACCGTCAATCTGCTACTCTAAGCGTGTAAGTGGCATTTCTATCGTCTGACCTAACGGCAGAAGATAAACACGCCGCGATAAGACCGCGAGACATATTGCTGACACTCGCCTACTTCGTTAGAGCGACAAGTCAAATAATCTGATGGTGTGTGTACGGAAGGTCTTACAGTACGCACACCACACTGCTACTTATAATTACTTTCGAATTTCTTCGATTTACTTCCAATCCATATTCCGTACTCATTACTCACTGTGTTCAACAGGTCCTGCAATCCTTCTCCACTTTCACTGAGATTCACCAACGAATCTTATGACTGATATTCTTTCACCCTGAATTCTAATCTCACTCTTGAGCTTTTCTTTTATTTCCCTCATTCCTTCTTCGATGTATAGATTGTACAGTTGCGGCGACTGACTACATCCCTGTCTTACACCCATTTTAACACGTCCACTTCCTTATTGGTCTTCCAGTCTTATTATTCCCTCTGCGTTTATGTATGCATTGCATATTACCCGTCTTTCCCTATAGCTTATCCTCTGTTTTTCTCAGGATCTGGAACATTTCCATTTCTCAGTGTCGAACGGTTTTTCAAGGCCGACAAATCCTATGGGCGTGTCTCGATTTTTCTTCAGTTTTGCCATCATTATCAACTGCAACGTTAGAACTGCCTCTCTCACGCATTTACCCATCTTACTGTACAGATCCAGTAAAACTACCCGGCACATACACACGACTTCAGTACCATAAATTACGTATGGATCACATAACCACCTGGTATCAGTTTTGCAGACAGCCACTCCTGGACTTGGGGTTGTCGTCGCCGTCGCTAGACTGGCGAAGAGGCTCAAATAGAAAGACTTGCAGCTGGCGGCCAAACACCAGAAGGAGTCTCTCGCCCAAAATAATGCCACACGATCATTTCATTTCACCAGTTCTTCACCATCTACAATCGTTCTAAGCGACCAATGTGCTCTTTTAAGGAATTTTAAGACCTTAACTCGAACAAATATAATGCGCCGTACCTGTTTCACGTTCCTAGTACAGAAGTTCTACATCTACATCTCCATCTACATCCATACTCCGCAAGCCACCTGACGGTGTGTGGCTGAGGGTACCTTGAGTACCTCTATCGGTTCTCCCTTCTATTCCAGTCTCGTATTGTTCGTGGAAAGAAGGATTGTCGGTATGCTTCTGTGTGGGTTCTAATCTCTCTGATTTTATCCTCAAGGTCTCTTCGCGAGATATACGTAGGAGGGAGCAATATACTGCTTGACTCCTCGGTGAAGGTATGTTCTCGAAACTTCAACAAAAGCCCGTACCGAGCTACTGAGCGTCTCTCCTGCAGAGTCTTCCACTGGAGTTTATCTATCATCTCCGTAACGCTTTCGCGATTACTAAATGATCCTGTAACGAAGTGTGCTGCTCTCTGTTGGATCTTCTCTATCTCTTCTATCAACCCTATCTGGTACGGATCCCACACCGCTGAGCAGTATTCAAGCAGTGGGCGAACAAGCGTACTGTAACCTACTTCCTTTGTTTCCGGATAGCATTTCCTTAGGATTCTTCCAATGAATGTCAGTCTGGCATCTGCTTTACCGACGATCAACTTTATATGATCATTCCATTTTAAATCAGTACTAATGCGTACTCCCAGATAATTTATGGAATTAACTGCTTCCAGATGCTGACCTGCTATTTTGTAGCTAAATGATAAGGGATCTATCTTTCTATGTATTCGCAGCACATTAGACTTGTCTACATTGATATTCAATTGCCATTCCCTGCACCATGCGTCAATTCGCTTCAGATCCTCCTGCATTTCAGTAAAGTTTTCCATTGTTACAACCTCTCGATACACCATAGCATCATCTGCAAAAAGCCTCAGTGAACTTCCGATGTCATCCACAAGGTCATTTATGTATATTGTGAACAGCAACGGTCCTATGACACTCCCCTGCGGCACACCTGAAATCACTCTTACTTCGGAAGACTTCTCTCCATTGAGAATGACATGCTGCGTTCTGTTATCTAGGAACTCTTCAATCCAATCACACAATTGGTCTGACAGTCCATATGCTCTTACTTTGTTCATTAAACGACAGTGGGGAACTGTATCGAACGCCTTGCGGAAGTCAAGAAACACGGCATCTACCTGGGAACCCGTGTCTATGGCCCTCTGAGTCTCGTGAACGAATAGCGCGAGCTGGGTTTCACACGACCGTCTTTCTCGAAACCCATGCTGATTCCTACAGAGTAGATTTCTAGTCTCCAAAAAAGTCATTATACTCGAACATAATACGTGTTCCAAAATTCTACAACTGATCTACGTTAGAGATATAGGTCTATAGTTCTGCATATCTGTTCCACGTCCCTTCTTGAAAACGAGGATGACCTGTTCCCTTCTCCAATCCTTTGGAACGCTACGCTCTTCTGGAGACCTACGGTACACCTCTGCAAGAAGGGGGGCAAGTTCCTTCGCGTACTCTGTGTAAAATCGAACTGGTATCCCATCAGGTCTAGCGGCCTTTCCTCTTTTGAGCGATTTTAATTGTTTCTCTATCCCCCAGTCGTCTATTTCGATATCTACTATTTTGTCATCTGTGCGACAATCTAGAGAAGGTACTACAGTGCAGTCTTCCTCTGTGAAACAGCTTTGGAAAAAGACATTTAGTATTTCGGCCTTTCGTCTGTCATCCTCTGTTTCAGTACCATTTTGGTCACAGAGTGTCTGGACATTTTGTTTTGATCCACCTACCACTTTGACGTAAGTTCACAAGTCCAATTCTTTATTTAGTGTGTTTTCACTTCCTCAGGTTGTAACTGTGATGACAGAAACATATACATCTCTACTACACAAGACACAGTGCGAGGTGTGGTGGAGAGAATGTATTGCTCCAGGATGATTTGGATCGTTGTCTCACTTCCTACTATATTCGCGGTTGATATAAAGACTGTCATTAACATCTTTTATGAACTTGAATTTCACTAGTTGTGGCGTTGTGGTCATTACACGTGACATATGCTGGAGGATGTATCCTTGATACATTTTGGAGCTTTGGTCCTTGGAATTTTGTGAGCATTCTTCACCGCGATGCAAGAGGTCTTTCTTGAATCATCTCTCATTACAGTTAGTGAGACGATTTCTTAGATAGTCGCAAGGGGGCTCAACGAACCCGTGGCGAATCGTGCGCTTCATAGATTCCTTCATACCTCTTTCGTTAATCTACCTCGGCAGGGATCCTAGACCGACTAAATTCTCAGAATTGCTTGAAAAAGAGATTTTCAAGCAACCTCTTTGGTGAATGAATTGGGCTTCCTTAGTGTAGTTTAACTGATGCCAGTTAATACTTCGCATGCAGGATTGCTTAGGCAAAATGAGGTGGACGCGTAATAGCCTTGCGAAACCTTTCAAAAGATTATGACCTGCTTTTATATGATTTACTGCGTGATTAAATATCTTAACTATTAAGGGCAGTCGTTGCATTTTCTGTTCATGTGATAAATTCACACACAGTCTCATGTAAGGCCTTGTTACGTGACACATCATTTTCGTACCGTTTCTCACAATGACACATGACAATTCTAACCTTCACTTTCGAATTCTAACACAATAAACATTGCTTCAACACTTACGACTAATACCCTGGTACATTTATTTATTTATTTACATGTCAGGTTCCGTAGGACCAAATTGAGGAGCAAAACTCCAAGGCCACGGAACGTGTCAGAACATGAAATTACAACATAAAAGTAATAACAGAAAAATAAAATGTTTATAACCGAAAAAATTCAGTATAGAGAAGTATACAGCACACCTTTCCGCACAAGAGTTAAGGAAGTCCGTTCAAATGGAGGTTCTATTTCTACAGAGTATTAACTGAGTGAAAGTTGCGTATTCTTGGGGATAAGCTGTATTGCTAAGAAGAAACGACCGTATATATATATATATATATATATATATATATATATATATATATATATAGAGAGAGAGAGAGAGAGAGAGAGAGAGTGCAATGTGAAAATACCCACACTAGTGAACAGGGTCGACAAGAGGTTCGCGAACTTGCACCACTTATTGCCCGAAACGCCCGTTTCTGAGCCGAAAATATCCTTTTAGAATGGGAAGAGTTACTCCAAAATATAATACGATAAGACATAAGCGAATGGAAATTAGCAAAGTAGACCATTTTTCGTGTCGATCACTTACTTCAGATATTGTTCGAATAGTAAAAGTGGCAGCATTAAGTCTTTGAATAAGATCCTGAACGTGGGATTTCCACCACTGTTTACTATCTACCTGAAGACCTACAAATTTGAACTATTCAGTTTCACTAATCATATGCCCATTCTGTGAAATTAAAACGTCGCGTTTTCTTGAATTGTGTATTAGAAAGTGTAAAATCTCAGTCATACTGTGATTTAGCATTAGTTTATTTTATACAAACCACGAATTACGTCATGAACTGCACTATTTGGAACCGAGCCAATGTTGCACACAGCATCCTTTACTATCAAGCTAGTGTCATCAGCAGACAGAAATATTTTAGAGTCACCTGTTATACTAGAGCGTATATCATTTTTATAAGTAAGGAACAGAAGTAGCCCCAACACTGATCCCTGGGGACCCCCCACTTGATAGTACCCCACTCAAACCCCACATAACGGCTGTTATCATCATTGCGAATAATGACCTTTTGCTGTCTGTTGCTGAAGTATGAGGTGAACCAGTTGTGAGCTACTCCCTGTATTCTGTAATGGTCCAACTTCTGGAGCAATATTTTGTGATCAACACAACCAAACGTCTTAGTTAAATCAAGAAATTTGTATAGTGCTCGAAAACTTTTGTTTAACCCATCCAGTATCTCACAGAGAAAAGGGAATATAATATTTTCAGTTGTTAAAGGACTTCTTAACCATAACTGTGCTTTTGATAGCAAATTATGTGATATAAAATGATCAAGTAACCTTACATACACGGCCCCTTTCAATAAATTTAGCAAACACTGATGGCATAGAAATAGGTCTAAAATTGTTTACATTATCCCTTTCATTCTTTTTATAAAGCGGATTTACTACAGAGTACTTTAATAGTTCAGGAAACTGACCATTCCTAAAGTAAAAATTACAAATATGGCGAAGTACAGTGCTAACATGTGCAGCACAGTACTTTCACATTCTGCTAGGCACTCCATCATATCCATGAGAGTCCGTAGTCTTCAGTGACTTAATTACTGACTCAATCTCCCCCTTGTCTGTATCACAGAGGAGTATTTCCGACATCAATCTCGGAAAGTCATTTGCCAAGAGAGTTATATGATTCCCTCTAGAAACTAAATTTTTATTCAGTTCACCAGCAATGCTCAAAATGTGTTTGTTAATGCTTTGTGCCTTCTCGTAGCTTTCGACTACTAAAACATTTATTCCGCATCGCCGATAGATTTTATGAAAATATATGTAAATTGAGGATTTGTTAGATGGTGGTCAGTTTGGCTGTAGGATACGTAAAGGCGCTAGAGAGGCATTTCTGACGCTGCAGTTGATAAGAGAAGCAAGACTGAAGCAAAATCAAGACATATTCATGGGAGTCGTCGACTTGGAAAAAGCGTTCGACAATGTCAAATGGTGCAAGATGTTCGCAATCCTGAGAAAAATAGGGGTAAGCTATAGGGAAAGACGAGTAATATACATGTACAAGAACCAACAGGAAACAATAAGAGAGGGAGACCAAGAACGAAAGAATTACAGGATCTGTTGACTGGAAAGAACAGTCCTTTGAGAAGAGAATATGAATTGAGAGTAAATCGAAGACAGATGGAGGTAACGAGAAGTAGTAGAAAAGAGAACAGCCAAGCAGGCAAAATTAAGTAATTCTGCTACCTAAGTAGCAAAGTAATCTATTATGGACCGAGTAAGGAAGAGTAACACTGGAAAAAAGGGACTTTCTGGTCAAGAGGAGTCTACTAGTATGAAACATACGTCTTAATGCGTGGAAGAAATTTCTGAGAATGTAGGTCTGGAGCACAGCATTTTATGGTAGCGAAACATGGACAGTAGGGAGATTAGAAGAATTTGAGATGTGGTGCTAGAGATGAATGTGAAAATAAGGTGGGCTGATAAGGCGAGGAACGCGTAGGTTCTCCGCAAAGTCGGCGACGAACTGAATATATGGAAAACGTTGACAAGAAGAAGGACCAGGATGATAGGATCAGCCGGCCGCTGTGACCGAGCGGTTCTAGGCGCTGCAGTCCGGAACCGCGCGACTGCTACGGTCGCAGGTTCGAATCCTGCCTCGTGCATGGATGTGTGTGATGTCCTTAGGTTTGTTAGTTTTAAGTAGTTCTAGGGGACTGATGTTAAGTCCCATAGTGCTCAAAGCCATTTGAACCATTTTATGATAGGACCTTTGTTGAGGCAAAGTGAATAACTTCCATGGTGCTAGAGACTAAAAACTGTAGAGGAAGATGGAAACTGGAATGCAGCAGACAAATACGCTACAATGAAGAAGGCGATGGTTTTCTTTCTCGGATAGTCACGGGGAATGAAACTTGGGTATCGTACGACACCCCTGAATCAAAACAGCAATCAATGGAATGGAGGCACACTTCATGTCCAACGAAGGTTAAGACTAAGCAAATCTTGACACCTCTAAAAGTCATATACACCGTTTTTTGGGACAGAAAAATCATTTGCTGACTGATTTCTTACCACGAGGCCACACAATTAATGCACATGGTTACTGCGAGACCATTAAGAAATTGCGCTGAGCAATACAGAACAAGCGCCGAGGATTACGGTCAAAAGGTGTTGTTTTTTTCCACGATTATGCCCGACTTCACACGGTGAATGTGACGAAACAACTCTTACGGAAATTTCACAGGGACGCGTTTGATCATTCCCCGTGCAGCCCGGACCTCGCTCGTAGCGACTTTAATCTCTTCTTACAGCTAAATTCTGTCCTACGTAGTCAACACTTCAACGAAGATGACGAGCTGAAAGAGCGTGTTACGACATGGTTGAATACACAGGTGGCAACCTTCTATGAAGAAACCATACAGACTTGTGTCACGCTACGACAAGTGCCTACATAATTTCGGAAGCTATGTAGAAAAGAAGATAAACAGTTGTAGATTTTTGTACAATAAATATTTTCTCTGTATCTGTACACTTTTGTTTTATATAACCAAACGGAACTTACTTTGTGGACATACCTCGTAATTGAGGACGTAGCTCGCAGTTGCTACTCCGAGAGCAGATGAATTCGTGGTTATGGATGTGAGGGAAAGGGCGGGGTGGGAGGGGGACTGAGCGTCAGATTATATTATACACATCAGTCCGCAGTATTCCCTTCATTTAAGTTGTAACCGCATTCCTTATTACATTGTAGGTAAGGAAACAGTTATTTTTTCTGTTTAATGGAATTATTGTGTGATCAGCTTTATGCGTAATTAAATATAGTTTGATTTACCACATTACGTACAAATATGACAAAGAAGTTTGCCGTATTGAAGGACTTTAAGATATTGTACTGTATTGACCAGAAGAAAATCAAATGAATCAAAATCTTTAAATACAGTATGTGTACAGCACTATCCAGACATCTATAGGTGGACATTAACTTGAGGTGCGTCCACCTTTCGCCTTTATGATGCCTTAAATTTTTTTAGGGATATTTTCAGCGAGGTATCTGAATGTCATGTGGAGGAACGGCGGCACATTATTCCTCAACAGCGGAAACCAGAGAAGGTAGTGACGCTGGACGCTAATGTCTACACTGTCTAAGTCACCCAAAAGGTGTTCCACAGGGTTCAAGGGGGACTCTGGGCAAGACAGTCAGTCTCCACAAAACACTGTTTTACAGATGCTGCTTCATTACAGGGTGCACTGTAATACTGTTACAAACAGTCAGAAACCCAAGTCGTTCACCTGCTGTACGCAGAACATAATGATGTAAAATGAGTTCACATCTTTCTGCACTGTGTTTTATCATGCGTAACAAGAGGACGACACCCTGGCCATGGAAAACGTTCCATACCACAATAATAGCAAGCCCTCCGAACTGTTGGCACTACACGTGGCGGCACGTAATGTTCTCCAGACATCCACCTAAGTCAATAGTTTCCAGTCACCCACTGTCTGCAGGCGTCACTCTTTACACCACTTCCAGCGTCGCTTAACGCTGACAACAGAAATGTGTAGCTTATGGGGAGCTGGTCGACCGCAGTACCTCATTTTTTAAAACTATCTTCGCAAAGTAAATATTCCTCAATTCCAGTCAAGAACAAACGCCAAGATGAGAAACATAGAAGTAGATATCCCCGGTGTAGCAAAGCAGCTTAAATCACTTAGTAAAGGCAAGGCCTCCGGTCCATGTTATACACCACTCTCAGAGTATGCTGAAACAATAGCTCCATAAATAGCAATTATATGAAAGGAAAGCAGTGGTTGGGAGGGGAGTGACACAGGGTTGTAGCCTCTCCCCGATGTTATTCAATCTGCATATTGAGCAAGCAGTAAATGAAACAAAAGAAAAGTTCGGAGTAGGTATTAAAATCCATGGAGAACAAATAAAAACTTTGAGGTTCGCCGATGACATTGTAATTCTGTCAGAGACAGCAAAGGACTTGGGAGAGCAGTTGAATGGAATGGATAGTGTCTTGAAAGGAGGGTATGAGATGAACATCAACAAAAGCAAAACCAGGATAATGGAATGTAGTCGAATTAAATCGGGTGATGCTGAGGGAATTAGAGTAGGAAATGAGACACTTAAATTAGTAAATGAGTTTTGCTATTTGTGGAGCAAAATAACTATGATGGTCGAAGTAGAGAGGATATAAAATGTAGACTGGCAATGGCAAGGAAAGCGTTTCTGAAGAAGAGAAATTTGTTAACATAGAGTATAGATTTAAGTGTCAGGAAGTCGTTTCTGAAAGTATTTGTATAGAGTGTAGCCATGTATGGAAGTGAAACATGGACGATAACTAGTTTGGACAAGAAGAGAATAGAAGCTTTCGAAATGTGGTGCTGCAGAAGAATGCTGAAGATTAGATGGGTAGATCACATAACTAATGAGGATGTATTGAATAGAACTGGGGAGAAGAGGAGTTTGTGGCACAACTTGACTAGAAGAAGGGATCGGTTGGTAGGACATGTTCTGAGGCATCAAGGGATAACCAATTTCGTACTGGAGGCAGCGTGGAGGGTAAAAATCGTAGAGGGAGACCAAGAGATCAATACACTAAGCAGATTCAGAAGGATGTAGGCTGCAGTAGCTACTGGGAGATAAAGAAGCTCGCACAGGATACATTAGCATGGAGAGCTGCATCAAACCAGTCTTAGGACTGAAGACCACAACAACAACAACAAACATACAATCGTTCCCTCACAGAAAGTTTCGTGCCTAAAGACTGGAAAATTGCTCAAGTCACACCAATACCCAAAAATAGGAGTAATCAGCTGAATTACAGGCCCCTATCATCAATGTCGATTTGCAGTAGTTTTTTGGAACATATACTGTGTTCGAACATTATGAATTACCTCGAAGAAAACGATTTGACACATAGTCCGCACGGATTCAGAAAACGTCGATCTTGTGAAACATAACTAGCTCTTTATATTCATACAGTAATGAGTGCTATCGACAGGGGATGTCAAATTGATTCCATATTCTTAGATTCCAGAAGGCTTTCGACACTGTTCCTCACAAGAGTCTTCTAACCAAACTGCGTGCCTACGGAATATCGCCTCAGTTGTGCGACTGGATTCGTGATTTCCTGTCAGAAAGGTCACAGTTCGTCGTTATAGACGGAAAGACATCGAGTAAAACAGAAGTGATATCCGGCGGTCTCCAAGGAAGTGTTACAGGCCCTCTATTGTTCCTGATCTATATTAGCAACATAGGAGACAATCTCAGTAGCCCTCTTAGCTTGTTTGCAGATGGTGCTGTCATTTACCGTCTTGTAAAGTCATAAGATGATCAAAACAACTGGCAAAATGATTTAGATAAGATACCTGTATCGTGTGAAAAGTGGCAATTGACCAAGAATAAAGAAAACAGTGAAGTTATTCACATGAGTACTAAAAGAAATCCACTAAATTTCCATTACGCGATAGGTTACACGAATCTTAAGGCTGTAAATTCAACTAAATTCTTATGAATTACAATTACAAACAACCTAAATTGGAACGATAACATAGTGTTGTGGGTAGAGCAAACCAAAGACTGCGATTCATTGGTAGAACACTTACAAGGTGCAATAAGTCTACTAAAGAGACTGCTTACACCACGCTTGTCCGCCCTATTCTGGAGTATTGCTGTGCGGTGGGGGATCCACATCAGGTGGGACTGACGGATGACATTGAAAAAGTTCAAAGAAGAGCGGGTCATTTTGTACTATCACAAAATAGTGGAGATTGTGCCACAGACACGATACATGAATTGGAGTGGCAATCATTAAAACAAAGGCGTTTTTCGTTGCGACGAGAACTTCTTACGAAATTTCAAACACCAGTTTTCTCCTCCGATTGCAAAAACAACCTGTTGGAACCCACCTTCATAGAGAGGAATGATCATCACGATAAAATAAGAGAAATCAGCGCTCGCACAGAAAAATTTATGTGCTCGTTTGTCCCGCACGCCGTTAGAGAGTGGAATGGTAGAGAGACAGCTTGAAGGTGATTCATTGAACCGTCTGCCAGACAATTGTGAATAACAGAGTAATCACGTAGATGTAGATGTAGATGAAAGCCATTGCTCTAGCTGGACTGCTGGTAACACTTCGGAACCCACTTGTGATTCGTTCTGTTGATTTCAAGCGATTTTTTACAACCCCCCCTCCCCCCCGCTCCCCCACCTCAATGTTCGACGGTCCCTGTCCATCAGAACAAAATATCTGCTTTCTCTTAGTTTAGCAGTGGTTTATCTGTCGCGTTTCCACTTCACCATCACATCACCAACAATCGAATAGGGCAGCTTTAGAAGAGCTGAACTGTATGTGATGGATTTGTTACTTACGTGACATCCAGTGACTCGTCCGCATTCGTGACGGGCACATTCTGCTGTTACCGCTTTCTCAGCTCACAACACAATTCTCCCGTTTCTTTTACACTACCTGGTCTGCGTGTCCAGAAATCTAATGGTGAAGTCCGCTTTACAAGGAGTGTTCGGATACTTTTGATCAGATAATGTATCGCTAAAGTATATATTCATACGAAGGAGATGGTGTTGCAGAAGGACGTTGAAAATTAGGTGGACTGATAAGGTGGTAAGGTGCCTCTAAAATAGTAATCACAATTGTCCTAAAACGCATAGAACAAAAAATCGAAGCTAGACTCTCCGAAGACCAGTTTGGATTCCAGAAAGATAGAGGAAGCAGAGAAGCAATATTTGCTCTAAAACTAATAATAGAGAAACGACTAGATAAGAACCTGACAACATACATAGCTTTCGTAGATGTAGAGAAAGCTTTTCATAATGTTAAATGGGATAAGATGTTTGAGGTACTCAAAAAAGTAGGAATAGACCATAAAGATAGAAAAGTGATATGGAACCTGTACAAAAACGAGACTGCAGTTATCCGTGCACGGACAAAACAAGAAGAGGTGCAGATACGGAAAGGTGTCCGGCAAGGTTGCGCACTATCCCCTGTTATCTTCAACGTATACATTGAAGAGGCGCTGAAAAAAGTAAGGGAAAATTCACAGACAGGTGCAGTAATTCATGGCCAACGAATAGATATGATAAGATATGCCGATGATATAGCTGTCCTGGCTGAAAGTGAAGAAGATCTTGTAGTCCTACTGAATAGAATGGATAAAGTTATGGGGTAAGAATATAACATGAGAATTAATAAAGCAAGAACAAAAGTAATGTCATGCGACAAAAAAGATCAAGTGAAAGTCCAAGTTAATGTAGGCAATGAACTGCTTGAACAAGTTGATAAATTTACTTATCCGGGCAGTAATATTACCAGGGATGGAAGGAGTAAGGTAGAAGTGAGAAGTAGAATTGCTCAAGCAAAGGCTGCTTTTAACAAGAAGAAAAACATCTTAACATCTAAGAGCATCAGTCTTGAAATCAGGAAAAGGTTTTTGAAATCACATGTGTGGAGTGTGGCATGCTATGGGTGCGAAGCATGGACTCTCGGGACAGAGGAAGACCAGAAGCTAAATTCTTTTGAAATGTGGTGCTATAGACGCATGTTCAAAATAAAATGTATCGACAAGGTGACAAACGAAGTGGTTATGGAAAGAGCAGGTGAGAAGAGAAGCTTCTGGAGTTTCATTGTTAAAAGAAGAGTGCAATTTACAGGCCATCTATTAAGACAAAGGACTCCTGAACACAATCATAGAGGGATATGTCGAGGGAGAAAGACCAAGAGGAAGACCACAAATGAGATACATGGATCAAATCGTGAAAGATGTGGGATGTAACACCTATAAAGAAATGAAGAGAAAAGCTGAAAGACGCACAGAATGGAGACAAGCTGCCATTGTAGCTGTTGCAAACCAATCCTTGGGTTGACCACTACAGAGAAAGATAAGGTGAGGAATGAGCAGGTTCTCTGCAGAATCGACGACGAAAGGCATATAAAGGAAACACTGGCAATAACAAGGGACAATGGTAGGAGATGTGCGAAGGTACCAGAGAAAACTTTCCGTAGTACAAGAGGTAGCTGTAGAGAGCAGAAACTGTAGGGGAAGGCAGAGACTGAAGTATGTCGAGTAAATAATTGAGGAAGTAGGTTTCAAGCGCTACTTTGAGCTGGAAAGGTTGGCACAGGACAGGAATCTGTAGCGGACTGCATCAAGCCAGTCAGAACACTGTCGTCTGTCTTCTACTTGGTTAAGATTATGTCGAGATTCCACCTTAAATCATTCCGGACTGGTACTGCAAGAAACGTGAAGGCTTCGGCTGATTCCAATGATTCATTCACGAAAGACTAGTCAAACGATATCGGAACATTTTGTCGTTTCGTCTATTTAAGCGCATTACATTATTTTTCTTTCTATCAGCTGCGAAGTTCTTCAACAGACAGTGACCATCTGCATGTCTCTCTGCTTCACACAAAATGTGTGTAACGATTTCTTCTCCCTCTACACCTTTGTGTCTCGTGCAGATTGCAGCTTGGCCAGTTATATGCCTCGTGAACTGGAGCGGTTCTAGCATATCATATGAAACGTCCATGAAGTGTGATGGGGGCTGCCTTGGCATCTGACGATGCCTCCCCATTAAGAACGACCAATTGACTTCTTGGTGTTGGGGAATCTTCCATCAAATCACGTATCTGTTTCAATGCTCCATATGAAAGTATTATATATTAACAACAGAAAAACAACTTGCTGTCTCATCTTAATACACCTACATCTACATCTACATCTACATTGATACTCCGCAAGCCACCCAACGGTGTGTGGCGGAGGGCACTTTACGTGCCACTGTCATTACCTCCCTTTCCTGTTCCAGTCGCGTATGGTTCGCGGGAAGAACGACTGTCCGAAAGCCTCCGTGCACGCTCTAATCTCTCTAATTTTACATTCGTGATCTCCTCGGGAAGTATAAGTAGGGGGAAGCAATATATTCGATACCTCATCCAGAAACGCACCCTCTCGAAACCTGGCGAGCAAGCTACACCGCGATGCAGAGCGCCTCTCTTGCAGAGTCTGCCACTTGAGTTTATTAAACATCTCCGTAACGCTATCACGGTTACCAAATAACCCAGTGACGAAACGCGCCGCTCTTCTTTGGATCTTCTCTATCTCCTCCGTCAACCCGACCTGGTACGGATCCCACACTGATGAGCAATACTCAAGTATAGGTCGAACGAGTGTTTTGTAAGCCACCTCCTTTGTTGATGGACTACATTTTCTAGGCACTCTCCCAATGAATCTTAACCTGGTACCCGCCTTACCAACAATTAGTTTTATATGATCATTCCACTTCAAATCGTTCCGTACGCATACTCCCAGATATTTTACAGAAGTAACTGCTACCAGTGTTTGTTCCGCTATCATATAACCATACAATAAAGGATCCTTCTTTCTACGTATTCGCAATACATTACATTTGTCTATGTTAAGGGTCAGTTGCCACTCCCTGCACCAAGTGCCTATCCGCTGCAGATCTTCCTGTATTTCGCTACAATTTTCTAATGCAGCAACTTCTCTGTATACTACAGCATCATCCGCGAAAAGCCGCATGGAACTTCCGACACCCCTCTGTTTAATAATATAGATTAACAACGAGGGTAGTAATAAAGTCTCTTGTCACGAAGGCAAGCCCCCGAGTAAACGCTATAAAAGCGAGATAAGAGAAAAAAAACACATTGCAGTTACTGACTCCACAAGACGTACCTCAAATATCGTCAGAGAAGTTGTTTTTCACATCATTGCATTGGCTGGACTGCACTTCACCCACCATCGAAGGCGCAATCGATACAGGCTCCTCGCATCACCAAGATGACACAGGAAGCGGTGCCGAACGTTGGATGGGAGTCGTGAGAAGGCAGAAGGGCGAACGGCACTGCAGGATGCTCTGTGGTCCTTGAGCAGCAGCCTTTGTAAGGTGATAACGCTGGAGAAGCGTCTAGCTCGTGTAAATCTCTCTGTACCGCATTCCAAGTGTGCTTGCAGAATTCCAGTCAGATGCCGTCGGATCGCTGAGTGTTGGTGGACAATGCGGCGCTGTTAGTGAACACAGCAGGTCAGCCAGAAGGGCCCTGCACAACTCAACCTGCAGGGGTACCAGCGTTTCAGGTTGATCACTACTACGCGCCAGAACGCCGGTCTCATACCATCGGATCGTATCTAAGTGTCCTTATGTTCGCTGAGAGTTGGTCGCTTTGACAGCATTTCAGGTTAATTACGTTTACATGCGAGAACGCCGCGCCAAGCCTGAGTTGAAATAGATAAGGGTTAAGTACCAGACCGGTACGCACTTGTAATGCCACTCTGAAATCGTAAATCAGTACAGACATTGTTCTTGTTGTGGGCTGTAGCTCAGAGACTAATCTGCTGTAATTCTCTATGCTAGTCTGTCCAGTGCTAGCCTCTTCATCTGTGCATAGCTACTGCAACCGATATCCACTTTAACCTGCTTGCCGTAGTCCTGTCCTGGCCTGCGTCGAGAAGTTTTATCCCTCCTTAATCAAATTTACTATTCCTCTGTAGAATGTACCTTATCAAGCTATACCTTCTTAGTCAACTTACGCCATACGTTTCCTTCTCTATAGTTCGGCTCAGTACCACTTCATTAGTTATCCGAACCACACGACTTACGCTTTACATGTGACGACACTGGTATGCTACAACTGGAATAGCCACCGACGAGATCAGACAATTACTACGTTCATGTGTGATGATAAACTTTACACAAACACACACACACACACACACACACACACACACACACACACACACACACACACACACACGCACACACACACACAACTGGGCAAACTTGTTGTTGTGGTCTTCAGTCTAAAGACTAGTTTGATGTAGCTCTCCACCTACCATGTCCTGTGCAAAACTCTTCATCACCGAGCAACTATTGGAACTTACATCCTTTTGAATCTGCTTACTGTATTCATCTCTTCGCCTCCCTCTATTTTTGTTATCCCCCACGCTTCCCTGTAGTACAAAATTGGTGATCCCTTGATGACTTACAATGTGTCCTACAATTCTTCTAATCAGCTTGTGCCACAAATTCCGCATTTCTATTCAGTACCTCCTCATTAGTTACCTAATTTACCCATTAATCTTAGGCATTATTCTGTAACACCACATTTCGAAAGCTTCTATTCTGTTCTTGTCTCAAGTATTTTTCGTCCATGTTTCACCTCCATACATGGCTACACACCATACAAACAGGGGCGCCGACTTATAAAAAATATTGGGGGGCGGGGGGGGGGGGGGGGGAGGGCATACTTGAGGTCTTGCCCCGGGAAATTTTCTAAATTTTGGATGAAAAATAGTGAGTTTTAAAGATTTCTAAAGCATTTTAGAGTCATGTGATCAACATTAGAACCTCGAAAACTGGACTCTCTATAACTCGACAAGCCTGACGTTTTTTGGCTTTGAAAAAAGAAACAAAACATAAAGACGCATGGTATATACTTAAAAAGCTATTTTTATTTATAGTAATAATCATGCTTATAGACTATTACGGAGAAATGAATATATAGCTCTGAAAAGACTGATATTATATTTAAATAAATCCTAGACTATCATTACAAGAATAAAATATAAAATATTACTGTCGCACAGTAATAGCACTTTGATTAATAAGTGAAATAGCTAATTTAAGCTTATTTTGAATAAGGCTCAGGGTTGATTAAATAAAAACAATATCTCAATGTTAATGTTTTAATACAGTTAATGAAATTAATACAGTAAATCTAATACTTTCAGTCCAAAAGTATGTAAATAGCGGGTTTTAATTGGGTCTTACACCCCAAAAATATTGAAGTATTTGAAAATAGTTAATACAGTGCTATGGTAACGTAGTAATACAGTATTAAACCAATACTAATATTTCGAAACTGAAATTGTAACATTATCTATGTATTTAATTCTCTATTTTATAAATATTTTTAATATTGCTCTAAATGCCATTATTAGGGCTAGAGTGTCTTTAGAAAGGTGCAAATGTCGACCGTCTGACTCGATTATTGAATATGAAGTTGTTGATGACAGGTCGGATATTCAATTCATCCGAAACATCTCGGTGGGCATGAAGAAAAGCCAAGTTGTTCAATTGCTTCTGTCCCGTTGTTGATCAGAGATATGATTTCAGACGTCTAAGGGCGCTAAATGACCGTTCTGCTGTTGCTGTCGTGATTGGAACTACTTGAAAAAGCTTTATGCTCTTCACTACTTCACATAACATTTCTCCAACTGCATGCTCTTGTGTAATGTACTTTCTTACATCACGCATGCTTCATAAGACCAGATGTTTTCTATTATCGATATCGGCTTACATATTCAAGTGTAAGCGCAGTCTCTCAATGTCTAGGTCATTTTTGAAAAACTCAGTTGATTTTTCCAAATTTTTTTCACCTCTGTTTACCAAAATCAAGCACTTCTGTTCAACTGCAATTACCTGTGTTAGTCCAGCTGAAATTGTTCAGGAATGCAAGATTGCACCGTTTCACAAACTTCAATGTAAACAGCTTTGTAGTATTCCTTTGTGGTTTTGAAAGTGTGCGGTGAGCTGGTTTCGTTGTCTTCATACTTCTTTGGTACACTTCGATTCCGAGGAAGCGAAGGATCATCATCAGGTTTTTCTCTTAAACACAATTCCCAAAAGTTTTCAAACTATTACGCCTTCCATTCAATATACAAATCAAGCCCTCATATATTTTTTCCTGATCAGCAACGCTTAGACGGCGGCATTGAATTGTTTCATTGACATCGTCTACTGGGTTCATGGCAATAAAGACGTAAAACGAAATAAGTCTTGAATTGTAACATTGACTCAAGTTAGCTTGAACATTTGAAACCTGCGTCTGTGTTGTCCTCTGCAGAAAATGTTTCAAAAAACTCTAGAAGTTCTTCAAAGTTTTTCAATATTCTCAAGATACTAGAAGCTTGCATAGTCCATCGAGTCGGGCAAATGGGTCGTAGACCAGCTTGGTCGTAGACGCTCTCATAGCGTTGTTGTTTACATGATTCAAGGTCAGTGGGAAGTACCCTATAGGTTTCGATGAGTGAGTTCGCGAGTATCAAAATATGTAACAAAAATGACTGTTTATTTTGGTTGTGACTTTGAAGCTTCACTATTTCACACCGTAGATCTTAATATGTGACATAAATTTCAACTCGATACGTCTACCCGTTCCTGAGAAAAAGGTTTTGAAAAGTCGGACGACTGACAGACACAGTCAAACGAACAGACCGACAACAAAGTGATCTTATAAAGAATCCGTTTTTACAGACTGAGGTAG
Source organism: Schistocerca serialis cubense (assembly GCF_023864345.2). Classification (NCBI taxonomy): domain Eukaryota; kingdom Metazoa; phylum Arthropoda; class Insecta; order Orthoptera; family Acrididae; genus Schistocerca; species Schistocerca serialis. The sequence goes on along the minus strand of NC_064638.1, from coordinate 1,266,853,531 downwards.
GAACGCTAAAAACCTCTAAAGAGGCGTAGATTGGACATACAACACCAGAGGAGTTTTTTACTTGGTAAGTGGTTTAAGCAGTTTGTCATTATTATATATTATAAACGGATGTTTCATATTAAACAGAGAAAACTGACACTGGTGAACATATGTCGTACCAGAAGGAAAAACGTTCTCTTAACAGAGACTCGCAAACTAGTTATTTACAAGACAATTGTGAAATTGTGGTTAGGAGCCGCCATTGTCTTCAGTATCTATCCTCGTCTTACTTAGTGCAAAAATATTTGAAATGATAACTTTTCGATGAAGTCGCTTTCTAACTGATCTCAAATTTGACCTACGACCCGTGCTTGGAGAAAGCTATAGATACATATTTGAGCCACGCAGAATATTACTGTTGATGTAAAGGGTACACGTAATGCTGCTTATTTTAAGTCGAGAAGGGCCTTTACTTTTCTTTGGTCTCCAAGATCAACTGTCATCTAGATTTTTCTGTGTGGTAATCATCTCAAAAGTTGAAGAGTGGGAGATGACAGCGCTCCTGTCGATACAGCTGAAGAATTTCTGCAGCGAACAGTACAGTTCTACCAAGATTTACGTGGTGGCCTGCCGTTTTCTGAAACTAACTGGAGAGCTGTGTTGCATTTAAATGAGAGGGCGACCCGGTGAATAATTTCTTTAACAGGCACAAGTGTGTAGTACGTATAACAAGCTGGAGTACACTGCATGTCTTGTTACGATAGGACGTGGGTGAAATTTGAGATCAGTTAGTTTGGGGAATTAATCGATAAGTTGACAATTGAATTATGTCTGCGCTAACTAGGGCTGAATTACGTCTGCACTAACTAGGGCTGGAGCTAGTGACGCCTCATAGCCACACATTCGCAGCTATCTCGCAAATGGCTTCTACTATCGAGTACTTTCATGGTTCAAATGGCTCTGAGCACTATGGGACTCAAAATCTATGGTGATAAGTCCCCTAGAACTTAGAACTACTTAAACCTAACGAACCTAAGGACATCACACAACACCCAGTCATCACGAGACAGAGAAAATCCCTGACCCCGCCGGGAAACGAACCCGGGAACCCGGGCGGGGGAAGCGAGAACGCTACCGCACGACCACGAGCTGCGGACGAGCACTTTCATCCGTATTACTTTTCTGTGATAATTATTATACACCGTGTGTTTAATGAACGAGTAAATGAGAGCCGTTAGTCATGAATAATAATGAATTAGCCATTTATTACGACGTTCTTGCCGTTCACAAAATAATGGTAATCGAAGAGGAAAATTAAGTTTTATATATTTTATTTCAGAGATTGAAGTAATTTCAGAATTCCATGCTGGGATATTTATTGTTGTAGCTTCCATAGCAGCTAGTATCCATGGTCTACGGGTCGAGTCTCTGTTTAATAATCTAAACCTCCTCAGTTCCGGGTTCGAACCCCACCACCGTTTAACTTTCGAATAAAGATAATCAGCAATGGCGGCCGAAGACTTCCGGCGTAACAAGTTACTCTCGTTCTGCCAATGGCCTTGTAAAAGAGGGCGGAGGAGCGGACACGGGTTCAGGGAACTCGCTTGCCCTTGGGGTGGGAAACTGCCCCTAGAGGCGGAAGAACCAGCAATGATCAACGGCATGAGGACGCAGATGGCAATGGAAACCGCTGCTTTAAAAGCATATAATGTCAAAAGTTTGAAGATGACAGGAAATTAGAAAATCTGCAAATGGCAACCGTAAGGTTCAGTCGAATGCTGCAGACGAATGTTGAAAATAAGGTGGACTGATAAGGTAAGGAATGAGGAGGTTCTACGCAGATTCGGCGAGGAAAGGAATATGTGGAAACCACTGATAAGGAGAAGGGACAGGATGTTAGGACATCTGGTAAGAAATGAGGGAATGAGTTCCATGGTAATAGAGGGAGCTGTAGAAGGCCAAAAGTGCAGAGGAAGACAGAGATTGGAATACATTAAGCAAGTATTTGAGGATGTGGGCTGCAAGTGCTACTCTGAGATGAAGAGGTTGGCGCAAGAGAGGAATTCATGGCGGGGCGCTTCAAACCAGTCAGTAGACTGATGACAAAAAAAAAGGCTCAGTCTAGATATAGTGGGTTTAGTGAAGTGAAACGAAAAGAAGAAAAGAATTTATGGTCAGATGAGTACAGGCTAACATAAACAACAGCAGAAAATGGTATAACGGGAGTATCACTCTTTATAAATTGGAAGGTAAGGCGGAGAAAGAGTTACTGTGAACAGTTCAGTAATATGGCTGTTCTCATCCGATTCGACAGCAAACCAACACCGACATTTATATTTCAGGTGTACAAGCCAACGTCACACAGAAAGTATATGAGGATTGTGGTGTGCGTACTGTAAGACCTTCAGTACACACACCATCAGATTATTTGTCGCGAATGTCAGCAATATGTCTCGTGGTCTTATCGTGGCGTGTTTATCTTCTGCCGTTAGGTCAGACGATAGAAATGCCACTTGCATGCTTAGAGTAGCCGATTGACGGTGACCAACTTTAAACAGAACTTGATTAATTTTCACACACATTTATTAAAATTATAAAGAGGATAGACATTATGTAACTTGATTCTGGATGCTATTTACAATTGACAATCTGAAGTTCCTTTGGTCTTGGTACGTTAATCTTCTTCTCACATATCTCTGATACTTGACAAAGTGTCTATACATTTCTCTTCATGGCTATGTACAGGAATATGATAATATTATTAGGCGCAGACAGAAACTTGACTACAGACTAATGCAGACTGACTAATCGGAGGTCTGTACACTCGTCATAATACCTCGAGCGTTCAGGTGTCACTGCGCGAGTGTGATCCGCGAGGAGAAAAGGTTCTACGTTAGCAGCAATCTCATTGGCTGAGTGACATATTAATACGCGGATCGGCGGAAGCAGAATTTGGTCCATCTCTAAGACAGCGCCATCTCGTAGTGCGGAGATGGACGAGCGCTGCGCCTGCGCTGTTGTGCTTAGCAGGGCGCTCTCTAGTGGGAAAGTTGTGTACGCGCTGACTACGCGGAACTATGTACACAACAAGGATATAGAACGGTAATTCATTACCTAAAAGGAGATGAAAATCTAATAGTGATGAGGGATTGGAATGAGATTGTAGGGGAAGGAGCAGATGAAATGGTTACGGCAGACTATGGGCTTGGTACTAGGAATGGGAGAGGAGAAAGACTAACTGAGTTCTGCAATCAATTTCAGCCAGTAATTGCGAATACTCTGCTCAAGAATTGCAAGAGGAGGAGGTGTACATCACAATGAGACAGAGATTAGAAATCAGATACTATACTGTAAGGCGCACCCAGGAGCAGGCATAGATCCAGATGACAGTTTAGTACTAATGAAGAGTAGAGTGAAGTTTAAGAGACTTGTCAGGAAGAAACAGTGCGCAAAGAAGTGCGATACGGAAGTACCAAGTAATGAGAAAGGGCAATCACAGAGCTTGGATAGATAATCATAGGTACACACAAGGTAACTGCGAAGAAATCATGACAGTAGGCCGTTCATCAGCGGTCCATGCTTCCCAGTCGCGACGCCAGTCCGAACCCAGCGGTTTGCGTTGTGGTGGCAGCCTACCAAAGGGACGATGATTCCATACGCCGGCAGTTGTTGGTCTGCGACCAGTGATACAGGATAAAACAGAATGTAGCAGGGAGTCCATTACTTGTCCTCGGACGACATTAGCAAATGTGAAGAGATAACGATAGGCTTGTTGCACAGTACGACGTTGCTCTGTTGTAGTGATCTGATGTGGTAGATCAGAACTTAAGGTATTGCCTTCACGTTTCCAAGCGGTCAAACATCGGGGCACTGTCACATCTGAATGCACCACAAACGGAAACACATGATGAGGCGTCTTCCAAACTGACAATGCTGTCTCCTGCGAGTACGCAAAATCTCCGTGGCATTCACAGCAATCACTGAATAATTCACACTGTTCACGCCCGTTATACACCCAACCAGGCCTGGTAATAGCACTAAATATGAAGCGCACCAATGTAGTCAGTCACAGAGAATTGTAACACTAATCATTTACACACCCGCCATCGACGATTACGTGTACCAAGTTACATAGACATTCGACCATGTCCTCTGGGAGTTCAGTTTCTTTTTGTCAGACAGTGTATTTTAGATGGCTTACTGTGGGTCGAACAACTTCCTCCTGCTTCAACTCATTTTAGAACTATACTGTGTAAAGGGACGTGCGGTGCGGAATAACCTGGCACGTAACATGTTAGTTAAATATAGGAACTCACCTTCAATTACAATTTAGTCCGCAATAATTGTTGTAAAATGTAAGTCAGATATCACTGCTGTTAATTTGACATACAATAGTCATCCACACTTAACCTCCGAACAACTACTGGGCGCGTTAAAAACAGTACCACAAGTAGTACAGATGCTAAAATAAACACGAGACCGGTAAATAACAGCGTCGTGAGCTGCCAACCAACTAGTGGCGGCGTCAGGAGTCACACACCCTCTATACGGACTCTGTAGTCCATATCACTACGGGTGACAATTATGGTCAAATTAATGAAAGAAATTAGGGTTTAATGAGTGTCACTGCTCTGCAGTATATCACGATTTCGACACAAAGGTATTGATAATGGGTCTGGATGGTGTCAGTTAGGGTAGTTAAGCACGCCGTCCACATGGTCACAAGTATTTATTACGCGATCTGCAGGAGGATGCTATAATCGGACAAAACAATGGAACAGTTCTGTTATGTACCTTTGATTAAGGATCGTATTCTTTGTGGCACGAGGTGTCACAACGTGAACGACAACATGGAATGCAAAATGTGTGAGATGTTGGTTGAGCTGTTCAGCATACCCCTAACATGCTAGGCAGCTAGGGCAATCCCCGGTGTCCACAGGTAAGGGAAGTGCCCCACAAGGTAATGCTTACCACTCTTAAACGGTGTGAGTGTCGAAGACAGCGGCAGTAACTACTGGAAGTTGTGAGTCTGTCACAACTTATGTACCCTGCTCTAAGTTGGAGACATTCCTCTGTGCAGTTGTCTGCAATGACTCATCGATCTCCTCGAAGAAAGTGCTTTGTTCTATCTCCCAGGAGCTAGGATGTAATCGATAGCGCCCCTAAGGCAAGCGTCTTCTTCAGTCTCTCGGCAGCAGGTGTGTACTTGACAGGCCCCATTGAAACACGTGTTCTCTTACTTTACTCTCTGACTCTTAGCTGTATCCGCCAACATTGGAATTTCCCTGCCTAATTGCAGCAGACCTTGCAGTTTCCAAAAAATAACAGTTAAACCTTGCCGATTTAACCGTACAGTTTCATGAAGAGGTGTTCGAGTGGTCAACATAATCCCTGCCCACAGCATTAGGGATTCTCCTCGATATCAGTCCCTTTCCGTAATGGTTGGGTCCGGAAACCGCGTTTCACTTTCCTTCCAGATGCCAATCCGTCGAGAATCACTGTGCAAACCAAAACGGGACTCATCTGTGAAAAGGACATTGACGCACTTTTTGACCGATCAGGTGACATGTTGGCGGATCCACTATGTACGCTCCCTTCTGTGAAAACGCGTCAGAGCTACACATGCAGCATGTCTCCAACAATAAAGGCCACTCTGCCGAAGCCTTACGCCACGTGGTCTACGAATAGTATTTTTGATTAGTATTCAAAAAGTCCTTGGTCACTGGTTCCAATCCGGCCACTGCTTAAATTTTGATTAATAATCAGGATTGGCGGCCGAAGACATCCGGCATAAGGAGTCGCCCTCATTACGCCAAAGACCCTGTCAAGAGGACGGATGAGCGGACGGAGGTTCCGGGCACTCTCTTGTCCTAGGGTTGCGAAACTGCCCCTAAAGGCGGAAGAATCAGTAATGATCAACAGCATAACAAGGCAATGGAACCCAATGCATTAATGACATGTAACGTGCATCCACAGGACATGTGGCCTGTAATTGAAAAAGTGTGATGACAGTTGGCAAAAGATTCCAGAACAGTCCCCCATTCGGATCTCTGTGAGGGGACTGCCAAGGGGGAAGTGACCATGAGAGAAAATATTGAATAATCAACGAAAGTATAACGTTCTACGAGTCGGGGCGTGGAATGTCAGAAGCTTGAAAGTGGTAGGGAAACTAGATAAACTGGAAAGGGAAATGCAAAGACTCAGTCAGTGAAGTGAAACAGAAAGAATACAAGGATTTCTGATCAGACGAGCATCGGGTAATATCAACAGCAGGAGAAAATGGTATAAAGGGTGTAGGATCAGTTATGAATAGGAAGATAGGACAGAGTGTGTTATTGTGAATAGTTCAGTAATAGGGTTGTTCTTATCAGAATCGACAGCAAACCAAAAGCACAACGTTAGTTCAGGTACACATACAGACGTCGCAAGCTGAAAATGAAGATGGTTCAAATGGCTCTGGGTACTTTGGGACTTAACATCTGATGTCATCTAGAACTTAGAACTACTTAAACCTAACTAACTTAAGGAGATCACACACATCTATGCCCCAGGCAGGATTCGAACCTGCGACCGTAGCAGTCGCGCGGTTCCTGACTGAAGTGCCTAGAACCGCTCGGCCACCGCGGCCGGCAGACTAATTGATTACTGTAATAAATTTCAGCTAGTAATAGCGAATATTCTGTTCAAGAATCACAAGAGGAACAGGTATAGTTGGGAGAGGCCAGGTGATACAGGAAGTTTTCAGTCATGTATTGGTGCCGAAATCAGATATTGGATTGTAAGGCGTATCAAGGAGCAGATGTAGATCACAATATAGTAGTGATGAAGAGCAAGCTGAAGTTTAAGAGATTAGTTAGGAAAAATCAATATTCAAATAAGTGGGAATGATGAGATACGCTTGAAGTTCTCTAAGGCTATAGATACAGCAATAAGGAATAGTTCAGTAGGCAGTACAGATGAGGAGGAATAGATATCTCTAAAAAGGGCCACCACAGATGTTGGAAGAAAAATATGGGTACAAAGAAGGTAACTGCGAAGAAACCATGGCTAACACAAGAAATACTTCAGTTGATCGATGAAAGGAGGAAGTACAAAAATGTTCCGGGAAACTCAGGAATACAGAAATACAAGTCGCTGAGGAATGAAAGAAACAGGGAGTGCAGGGAAGCTAAGAGTAAATGGCTGCATGAAAAATGTGAAGAAACCGAAAAGGAAATGATAGTCGAAAGGACGAACTCAGCACACAGGAAAGTCAAAACAATCTACATCTACATCTACATCTACATTGATAGTCCGCAAGCCACCCAACGGTGTGTGGCGGAGGGCACTTTACGTGCCACTGTAATTACCTCCCTTTCCTGTTCCAGTCGCGTATGGTTCGCGGGAAGAACGACTGTCTGAAAGCCTCCGTGCGCGCTCTAATCTCTCTAATTTTACATTCGTGATCTCCTCGGGAGGTATAAGTAGGGGGAAGCAATATATTCGATACCTCATCCAGAAACGCACCCTCTCGAAACCTGGCGAGCAAGCTACGCCGCGATGCAGAGCGCCTCTCTTGCAGAGTCTGCCACTTGAGTTTATTAAACATCTCCGTAACGCTATCACGGTTACCAAATAACCCTGTGACGAAACGCGCCGCTCTTCTTTGGATCTTCTCTATCTCCTCCGTCAGACCGATCTGGCACGGATCCCACACTGATGAGCAATACTCAAGTATAGGTCGAACGAGTGTTTTGTAAGCCACCTCCTTTGTTGATGGACTACACTTTCTAAGCACTCTCCCAATGAATCTCAACCTGGTACCCGCCTTACCAACAATTAATTTTATATGATCATTCCACTTCAAATCGTTCCGCACGCATACTCCCAGATATTTTACAGAAGTAACTGCTACCAGTGTTTGTTCCGCTATCATATAATCATACAATAAAGGATCCTTCTTTCTATGTATTCGCAATACATTACATTTGTCTATGTTAAGGGTCAGTTGCCACTCCCTGCACCAAGTGCCTATCCGCTGCAGATCTTCCTGCATTTCGCTACAATTTTCTAATGCTGCAACTTCTCTGTATACTACAGCATCATCCGCGAAAAGCCGCATGGAACATCTACTAAGTCATTTATATATATTGTGAAAAGCAATGGTCCCATAACACTCCCCTGTGGCACGCCAGAGGTCACTTTAACGTCTGTAGACGTCTCTCCATTGATGACAACATGCTGTGTTCTGTTTGCTAAAAACTCTTCAATCCAGCCACACAGCTGGTCTGATATTCCGTAGGCTCTTACTTTGTTTATCAGGCGACAGTGCGGAACTGTATCGAACGCCTTCCGGAAGTCAAGAAAAATAGCATCTACCTGGGAGCCTGTATCTAATATTTTCTGGGTCTCATGGACAAATAAGGCGAGTTGGGTCTCACACGATCGCTGTTTCCGGAATCCATGTTGATTCCTACAAAGTAGATTCTGGGTTTCCAGAAATGACATGATACGCGAGCAAAAAAACATGTTCTAAAATTCTACAAGAGATAGACGTAAGAGATATAGGTCTATAGTTTCGCGCATCTGCTCGACGACCCTTCTTGAAGACTGGGACTATCTGTGCTCTTTTCCAATCATTTGGAACCCTCCGTTCCTCTAGAGACTTGCGGTACACGGCTGTTAGAAGGGGGGCAAGTTCTTCCGCGTACTCTGTGTAGAATCGAATTGGTATCCCGTCAGGTCCAGTGGACTTTCCTCTATTGAGTGATTCCAGTTGCTTTTCTATTCCTTGGACACTTATTCGATGTCAGCCATTTTGTCGTTTGTGCGAGGATTTAGAGAAGGAACTGCAGTGCGGTCTTCCTCTGTGAAACAGCTTTGGAAAAAGGTGTTTAGTATTTCAGCTTTACGCGTGTCATCCTCTGTTTCAATGCCATCATCATCCCGTAGTGTCTGGATATGCTGTTTCGAGCCACTTACTGATTTAACGTAAGACCAGAACTTCCTAGGATTTTCTGTCAAGTCGGTACATAGAATTTCACTTTCGAATTCAATGAACGCTTCACGCATAGCCCTCCTTACGCTAACTTTGACATCGTTTAGCTTCTGTTTGTCTGAGAGGTTTTGGCTGCGTTTAAACTTGAAGTGGAGCTCTCTTTGCTTTCGCAGTAGTTTCCTAACTTTGTTGTTGTACCACGGTGGGTTTTTCCCGTCCCTCACAGTTTTACTCGGCACGTACCTGTCTAAAACGCATTTTACGATTGCCTTGAACTTTTTCCATAAACACTCAACATTGTCAGTGTCGGAACAGAAATTTTCCTTTTGACCTGTTAGGTAATCTGAAATCTGCCTTCTATTACTCTTGCTAAACAGATAAACCTTCCTCCCTTTTTTTATATTCCTATTAACTTCCATATTCAGGGATGCTGCAACGGCCTTATGATCACTGATTCCCTGTTCTGTACATACAGAGTCGAAAAGTTCGGGTCTGTTTGTTATCAGTAGGTCCAAGATGTTATCTCCACGAGTCGGTTCTCTGTTTAATTGCTCGAGGTAATTTTCGGATAGTGCACTCACTATAATGTCACTCGATGCTCTGTCCCTACCACCCGTCCTAAACATCTGAGTGTCCCAGTCTATATCTGGTAAATTGAAATCTCCACCTAAGACTATAACATGCTGAGAAAATTTATGTGAAATGTATTCCAAATTTTCTCTCAGTTGTTCTGCCACTAATGCTGCTGAGTCGGGAGGTCGGTAAAAGGAGCCAATTATTAACCCAGTTCGGTTGTTTAGTGTAACCTCCACCCATAATAATTCACAGGAACTATCCACTTCTACTTCACTACAGGATAAACTACTACTAACAGCGACGAACACTCCACCACCGGTTGCATGCAATCTATCCTTTCTAAACACCGTCTGTACCTTTGTAAAAATTTCGGCAGAATTTATCTCTGGCTTAAGCCAGCTTTCTGTACCTATAACGATTTCAGCTTCGGTGCTTTCTATCAGCGCTTGAAGTTCCGGTACTTTACCAACGCAGCTTCGACAGTTGACAATTACAATACCGATTGCTGCTTGGTCCCCGCATGTCCTGACTTTGCCCCGCACCCGTTGAGGCTGTTGCCCTTTCTGTACTTGCCCATCTAACCTAAAAAACCGCCCAGCCCACGCCACACAACCCCTGCTACCCGTGTAGCCGCATGTTGCGTGTAGTGGACTCCTGACCTATCCAGCGGAACCCGAAACCCCACCACCCTATGGCGCAAGTCGAGGAATCTGCAGCCCACACGGTCGCAGAACCGTCTCAGCCTCTGATTCAGACCCTCCACTCGGCTCTGTACCAAAGGTCCGCAGTCAGTCCTGTCGACGATGCTGCAGATGGTGAGCTCTGCTTTCATCCCGCTAGCGAGACTGGCAGTCTTCACCAAATCAGATAGCCGCCGGAAGCCAGAGAGGATTTCCTCCGATCCATAGCGACACACATCATTGGTGCCGACATGAGCGACCACCTGCAGATGGGTGCACCCTGTACCCTTCATGGCATCCGGAAGGACCCTTTCCACATCTGGAATGACTCCCCCCGGTATGCACACGGAGTGCACATTGGTTTTCTTCCCCTCTCTTGCTGCCATTTCCCTAAGGGGCCCCATTACGCGCCTGACGTTGGAGCTCCCAACTACCAGTAAGCCCACCCTCTGCGACTGCCCGGATCTTGCAGACTGAGGGGCAACCTTCGATGACATTAAAAGCAAGGGTGGTAACATTAAGAGTGCAACGAGAATTTCACTGTTGAATGAAGAGGAGAGAGCGGATAGGTGGAAAGAATACATTGAAAGCCTCTATGAAGGGGAAGATTTGTCTGATGTGATAGAAGAAGAAACAGGAGTCGATTTAGATGAGATAGAGGATCCAGTATTAGAATCGGAATTTAAAAAAAATTTGGAGGACTTACGGTCAAATAAGGCAGAAGTGATAGATAACATTCTATCAGAATGTCTAACGTCGTTGGTGGCGGTGGCAACAAAACGACTATTCACGTTGGTGTGTAGAGTGTATGATTCTAGTGACATCCCATCTGACTTTCGGAAAAATATCATCCACACAATTCCGAAGACTGCAAGAGTTAAGAGTGAGAATTATCGCATAATCAGCTTAACGGCTCATGCATCAAAGCTGCTGACAAGAATAATGTACAGAAGAATGGAAAAGGAAATTGAGGATGTTTTAGATGATCAGTTTGGCTTTAGAAAGGCAATGGTGCGAGAGAGGCAATTTTGACGTTCCGGTTGATGATAGAAGCAAGACTACAGAAAACTCAAAACACGTTCATAGGATTTGTCGGCCTGGAAAAAAGTTCGACAATGTACAATGGTACAAGGTGTTCGAAATTCTGAGCAAAATAGGGGTGAGCTATAGGGAGAGAAGGGTAATATACAATAAACATACAAGAGCCAAGAGGGAATAATAAGATGGGACGACCGAGAACGAAGTGTTTGGATTGAAAAGCGTTTAAGACAGGGATGTAGTCTTTCGCCATTTTGTTGATTTTTACATCGAAGAAGCAAAGATGTAAATAAAAGCAGGTTGAGGATTGTAATTTAAATTCAAGGCGAAAGGATGTCAATGAAACGATTCGCTGATGACATTTCTATCCTGAGTGAAGGTGAAGAAGAATTACATGATCTGCTGAATGGAGTGAACAATCTAATGAATACAAAATATCGATTGAGAGTGAATCGAAGGAAGACGAAAGTAATGAGAAGTAGCACAAACAAGAACAGCGAGAAGTTTAACATTAAGGTTGGTGGTCACAAAGTAGATGAAGTTAAGGAATTAAGGTACCCAGGCAGTAAAATAACCAATGACGGACGGAGCAAGGATGACATAGAAAGCAGACTAGCAATGGCAGAAAGGGCATTCTTGGACAAGCGAAGTCTACTAGTAACAAAAATAGGCCTTAATTTTAGGAAGAAGTTTCTGAGAATGTACGTTTGGAGCTCAACACTGGATGATTGTGAAACACAGACTGTGGGAAAACCGTCGCAGAAGAGAAGCGAAGCATTTGAGATGTGGTGCTACAGACGAATGTTGAAAATTATTTGGACTGATTAGGTAAGAGTAGTGGAGGTTCTCCGCAGAATCAGAGAGGAAAGGAATATAAGGACAAGAGGCTGGATGACAGGATATCTGTTGAGACAACAGTGAATGACTTCAGTGGTACTAGAGGGAGCTGTGGAGGCCAAAAACTGTAGAGGAAGACAGAGATTGGAATACATCCAGCAAATAATTGAAGACATAGGGTCTGTCGGGTAGTCCCACATACACAATCGCTGTGTACACTGTCACATACGGTATTGTGTGGCAGAGAGAAGAGGCCTACCACGCTCTCTGCTATGGAGGGCCATGCCAAGAATGACAGTAGGACAGTCGCAAACTGATGTGGTCCGATGGCTTAATGTGATTCGTTCTGTTGTTTTTCGGATGTGGCGACAGTTATACACATCAGAATTATATCGAAGACCAGGGCGGGGCAGACCACATCTAACATCGGAAAGAAAGAACACTTAGGCCGACCGATGTGGCCGAGCGGTTCTAGGTGCATCAGTCTGGAACCGCGCGACCGCTACAGTCGCAGGTTCGAATCCTGCTTCGGGCATGGATGTGTGTGATGTCCTTAGGTTAGTTAGGTTTAAGTAGTTCTAAGTTCTGGGAGCTTATGACCTCAGAAGTTAAGTCCCATAGTGCTCAGAGCCATTTGAACCATTTTGAAGAACACTTAATTGGATGTAAGGGCACGAAGGTACCGCCTTACTCTTTTTTTTATTCCAGTTTTCTGACTGATTTGATGCGGCCAACCACGAATTCCTCCTCTGTGCCAAACTCTTCATCTCAGAGAGACCCTATCCCGTTTGATAGGTGCCCTGACGCCATCGTTGGCATGGTTGTCCTTTGACCAGAATGCCATAATCCGTGTAGGACACGATAGTAAGCACATCTGTTGACAGTTTGTATGATTATATCGTGAATTAAACACAGGACGAGGAAATAGCGGTTTGTTGCTTCAGTTTTGGACACCAGCATATTTTACTTGCAGGCGTCCATGCTATGCTTCTCCGAAGTGAACCGTGAAATTTATTTTCAAAGAATATTCTTAAAAATTTATTTTATTTACTAGCGAGTCATCAAGAGCATTAACACATTTAATCACACTATGCGAGCGTGGAAGTAGTTTCCAGGGATTAACTGAGGAAATCATAACCAAATTGCTTTTAACAAATGGGAATTTTATTCCTAAACACTCACAACAACCTTTGAAAGACTACACTGGTGCAAATCTACAACACACCATATCACTTAAAACTAAAAGTTTTAACAATTCACACAAGCACATAAACTATGCACCCTGTACGAGGGATGGGAAGGGTACAAAACACTAAAATTAAAATATTAACTTGACACCGAAGGTGCAACTTGATTTTAATTTCTAAGAAAAGTCTTATGGTGGATGGCAACTTTATATACTAAAATGACCATTTAAATAAAAGCCCATCAAATGCAATCTTATATAAAATTATACAAGGTTGGTCGAACGAGTTAACATGCTCTACAGTACACATATACCGTCTCTCAAGATGATATGCAAGGTCAAAAGATATTTCAGGAATTAGGTCGTCACTCTCCAAGCATTTAACTCGTTAACACGCCAAATCCGACAAACATCACAGAGGCAGCTTTTAACGAACTGCAGACCGACAGACAGATGGACACTAACTACCTAACAAATGCTGACGAGAGACAGACGAGCAAGCTGGGGACGAGAGACTGACCAAGAAAACAGGTAGAATTTAACAGGAGTAAATCAGACAACACATCACCAATCACTTAACTTCTAGTAAACTGCGATATCTCAAGGAGACCTGGCCAAGCACCCCCAAATCGCTCTCCTGAACTGCCCGCTGCCAGCCGCTTCAACGGACGCAGGAAGGCGCGCCGATCTCCCGTCTCACGGCGTCGCAGCTCGCACCGGCCAGACCGATGTCGTTGGTTGACTCCTGTTGCTCTCGTGTCGACCGCGAAGCCACTACCCCTCGCTATACGCCGCGGCCCACAGGACTCAGGTGGCGACCTCACATGCGCCGACGCTCAAGGCGGACAAATCATCTTGCGTCTCAGTGGGCGACCGACCAACCGATCGATCCAACCGCCAATGACTATTGCTTGAGCAACTCGAGCAGACTGGCGGCCTAACGCGCAGACTCAGATGCAGGAACTAAGCCCCGACTGGGCGACCACTCGCTGAGTTCTCTTACTGGCGGAGTGGAAAGACTCTCATTTATCCGGCTGTAACGATTGATCTGAACGAAAGACATACTAACACTCCGGACGACCGACAGACACTAACTGCCTCACAAATTCGGACGAGAGACAGACTAGCAAGTTGGGGACGATAGACTGACCCCAAATTGACTCAAGGCTCACCCAGACTGACCAACTGTCGATTTTTTTTTCTTTATTGTGATTTCATTCCTCTGCCCCATACGGGCAGGGGAAGGCTGTCAGCGGCACAATCCGCCGCTCTTCAGCCGAGTGACATGACCTTAAAATAAGAATAAAATGGTACATATATAAGGCGATAAAGGGGAACTTAAAACAGAATAGTGGGAGAAATAGGAGGTAAAAAATATAAACTAACACGGAGATGTTCATGGAGGACAGTTGAAAAAAGTCACCTGAAAGTTAAAAAACACAGTTGGCGATCCTTAAAAACCCAGAGAAGACACTACATGGACATGCACACATTAAAAGTCGGCCACAGTAGTAAAAACACTCCAGAACAACACACTTAAAACCCACTTGGAGGACACACGACGAAGAATAAAACTGCCAGGCGTGACCTGCTGAGGGAAAGGGCAGAGAGGATGGAAAAAGAGGGGAGAGCATGGGGCAGCTGGGGAAGCAGCGGGATGAAGAGAGGAGGGGCATCAGTGGGTACACGAAGAGGCAGGAGACATGTGGGTGGGAGACAAAGAGGGAAGACCAGGCAGGAGGTAGTGGAGAGGCACTGAAGCACAAGAGAGGGACGGGGACTAGAAGGGGAAAGCTGCTCAGGAGAAGGGAGGGAGAGGAGAGGGAGCCCTGAGGAGGAGGCGGGAAGATGGTGTTGGAGTTGGTAGGAAGGGTAGATGTCAGGGCGAAGCTCGTCATCCGGGAGGGTAGACGGTGGAAGTTGTGTTGGGAAAGGAGGTGGAGGGTGTGGAGATGGAGAGAGGGTGGGACACAGCGGTAAAGGCGCGGTAATGGATTGGGGGTGGAGAGGAAGGGAGACACCAGGGGCTGAGGGGGATCAGGGCAGGGGGCAATATATAGTGTGTGGATGTGTTCAAGGAAAAGGAGAAGGTGGGGGAAGGGGATGAGGTCATAGAGGATGCACGTGGGGGACAGAAGGCAGATGCGGAAGGTAAGGCAGAGCGCATGGCGTTCGAGGATTTGGAGGGCGTTATAGAACCGGGGAGTGGCGGAAATCCAAGCTACGCTGGCATAACAGAGGATGGGGCGGATCAAGGATTTGTAGGTGTGAAGGATGGTGGAAGGATGCAGACCCCACGTCCGGCTGGACAGGAGTTTCAGGAGGCAGAGGCGGTTGTGAGCTTTGTTTTGGATGGTAAGGAGAGGTGTAGTCCAGGTGAGGTGGCGGTCAAGTACGAGGCCAAGATATTTGAGGGTAGGAGTGAGGTGGATAGGATGGCCATAAATGGTGAGGCAGAAATCACGGAGGCGGAAGGAACGGGTGGTGCGGCCTATAATGATCGCCTGGGTCTTGGAGGGATTAACACGGAGGAACCACTGGTTGCACCAAGCGGTGAATTGGTCAAGGTGGGTTTGGAGGGTACGTTGGGACCGTTGAAGGGTAGGATAAAGGGCTAGGAAGGCGGAGTCATCAGCAGACTGGAGAAGATGAACAGGAGGGGGAGGTTCCCCAGTGGCGAGCTCATAGCCCCCTTAAATGCACGTGAACAGCCAACCTTTCTCCTTTCCCACCAGAGGGAGACACCAAAGCTGCGGAGGGCGACTGCTTCACACAACGCGCTGCGGCGCGCACTTCAAAACAGCAATTTTTACCACGGCTCACGAAGTCCCTACGACATTTCTGGTCGACACAGTTCGGGTGCACCGCAGGTAGCTGTCCCACTGGCTACTTTTCCCCCCACGAAGTGACGGCCCGTCGCGGCCGTAGCGCGCCGCCTGTCTCGCCCGCCTGCGCGCCGCCGGAAACTCGGCCGCCGCGGCCGCGCATTGCCACGGCGTGTAACGAGGTGCCAGCTGATCCGAGGCTGACACATAATTTGCGGAGCACGCCGCGTAATTAGATTCTCTGGCCGGGCGCCGGCTTTTCAGCGGAGCCGCGTGTGGGGGCTCCACGTTACACGCGGCTCTGCTTTTGTGGCGCCGCTGGATTAACACCAAAGCATTCTGCGCTTCACGCGCCGCGTGTCTCTCTCTGTGGCGCTCGTAATCCTATTTTCCATGAATAACGCGCCGTAGTAACTGGGCGCTGCGAAGCTGAACTACTTACTAAACCCTTGAATAATGACAGCAAAACCAGCGACTGTATTCGAATCTAACGTCGTTCATTCTTTTTAAAAGACCCTACCAGTTTCAACACCACATTGTGCCATCTTCAGGTCCCGAACGTAACCTGCCATCCACAACCGTTTTCATGTGCAATAATCAGAATCATATACAGAGGGCCAAAACCAAATCAGACGCAGAGGGGCTTGTTGCCACGGAAGGTACGGAATGCAGTTAATTTTGCCCTGCTGCATATGATTCTATTCATTGCACATGAAAACGGTTGCGGATGGCAGTTTATATTCGGCGCCTGAAGATGACACCAAGTGGCGTCGAAACTGGAGCACATGTTTAACAAAATAATCGACGTTAGATTCAAATACAGCGGCTGGTTTTGTTATCCTTATTCAAGTACTGCGTTCTCAGCAACAGTCCCACTTTCCTTAATGGCTTACCAGAGACTTCCTAACCGGTAACAGTTTCGGCAATAGAAACACTGAACTACAGAAAATTAACAGTTATCGGTAGGACACACACATACACACACACACACACACACACACACACACACACACACACACACACACAAACACACACACAACAAACCTAATATGCCACAAGGTACCCTTTGGATACTCGAAATTTGTTGTCAGTAAGATTTTATACAATTTCATATAACACTGGTGAGGTAATACCCTAGAAGATTTTAAGAGTGTCGTGGTGACGATTCCAAAGAACAACAAAGCAGTTACTTGTGGAGACTAGGGGACTATGAGCAACTCACATTTCAAAAATGTTAACAAGAACAGTGCACAGAAGCATTGAAAACAAAACCGAAGCCAGTTTAGTTGAAGACCCATTTCGCTTCTGAGAAGGCAGAGGCACAGGAGAAGCTGTTCCATGCCTACACAGTAGAATCGAACGATGCTTTAGAGTAAGTTGAAAAAAGTATAACTTTTATAGATGTCAGGAAACCATTCGACACTGCCACCTGGAAAAAACTAATGGAAATTCTAAAAAAAATGATTCGAATACGGAGACATGGGAGTACTTACTGAACTACACAAAGAACAAATAGCCGAAGTGGAGCTAAGATCAATACAAAAAGAAGCTACAATTCTTAAACAGACTAGGAAAGGATGCAATCCATCCCCATCCTTACACAACACTTTCACAGAACGTGCAAATTCCAGATGGAAGAAATCGCAAAGCATCTTGGAAGCTATGTTTACAGTACTAAGCGATAAGTACAAAATGGAAAATAGCTGAAAAAGGCCAAAAATATTCCTGTGCTCCAAGGAAGGAACAAATGAACATTGAAATCAGAGGAAGTGATATAAAACAAATGCTTTGATACAAGAATTAAGGAAGCGAGTCAACTAAAAACAAAAGAAATAATAGACAAATAAAATAAAAATAAAAATAAACTAGTAAGTAAATAAGTAAAACCTGCAGAAGCAAAACCAATGTTCACGGGTAAATGATTAGACACAGAGAGGCGCGGAAAAAGGTGATTAAGGGCTGCGAAACACGGTTAATAGGAAAAAAATGAAAGAAAAACCTTTTTAGCATTTAAGCTATAGTACTGTAGACGTACAACTATAATTCAGGTATAAATCCTGACGTCGCAAGCAGAAGATGAACAGATAGAGAAAATATATGGGGATATTGAAAAGGTAATTAATGATGTAAAGGGAGTTGAAAATCTAATAGTCACGGGGAACTGGAATATGGTTGTAAGTGAAGGAATAGAAGAAAGTGTTACGGGAGATTATGGGATCGGTAGTAGAAAAGAGAGAGGAGAAAGACTAAGTTATGCAATAAATTTCAGCTGGTAATAGTGGATGCTCTGTTCAAGACCGTGAAAGGAAGAGGTACACTTGGAAAAATGCGGGAAATACTGGAAGATTTCCGTTAGATTACATCGTGGTCAGGAAGAGATTCAGAAATCAGATACTGTATTGTAAGGCGTATCCAGAAGCAGAAATTTTCTCAAAGCAGTACAAATGTTAATGGTGAGAGTCGGTAGTATTTGAAAGTTCCTGTCTGTTCCTCAACGTTTCTCGCTATCCGGATTCTTGGTTGCATGCGCCTTGCGTTACCTGTCCATAACTTTTGGTTGGAAAAGTTGTTAAATGTTTTTCTGATGTACTAGCTGCAATCACGATTGTGAGACTTGTATGCCTGTGCAAGAATGTTCATGTCATGTTAAGTAGTCAGTTACCACGATGTATGTGATTAGATTAGATTAATACTAGTTCCATGGATCATGAATACCATATTTCGTAATGATGTGAAACGAGCCAAATATTCCAATACATGACATAATTAAGGCAATTTAACAACATAATTAAGTTAATATAATAACATTTTTTAACTTTTTTTAATAATTTTTTGTGTTTTTTCTTTTTTTTCTCAATTTATATCTAAAAATTCCTCTATGGAGTAGAAGGAGTTGTCATTCAGAAATTCTTTTAATTTCTTCTTAAATATTTGTTGGTTACTGTCAGACTTTTGATACAATTTTGTAAGTGACCAAAGACTTTAGTGGCAGTATAATTCACCCCTTTCTGTGCCAAAGTTAGATTTAATCTTGAATAGTGAAGATCATCCTTTCTCCTAGTATTGTAGTTATGCACACTGCTATTACTTTTGAATTGGGTTTGGTTGTTAATAACAAATTTCATAAGAGAGAATATATACTGAGAAGCTACTGTGAACCTCCCTAGATCCTTAAATAAATGTCTGCAGGATGATCTTGGGTGGACTTCAGCTATTATTCTGATTACACGCTTTTGTGCAATAAATACTTTATTCCTCAGTGATGAATTACCCCAAAATATGATGCCATATGCAAGCAATGAGTGAAAATAGGCGTAGTAAGCTGTTCCTTGATGTCTGTTTATGTGATGGATCCAGCCGATAGCAACTTGTATTTAATTTCCTATTCAAATCTTCTGTGAAGTGCACGATTCCCAGGATCGTTATACCCTATGGTAGGTCTGTAAAATGAAATTCGTGTGGTGAGGGCCTCCCGGCTGGTAGACCTGATCGCGTGGTGCAAGTCTTTTGAGGTAATGCCCTGAGTCCGGTTAATTCGTTTGCCCTTCTTTTACAGGCTCTTTAAGGTATGCTACACGCAAGCTTTTGTGAATGGCAAATGTGTTAATGAAGTTCATTGAGTTGCATGCAATACTTAGAATCACTATTGCAAGTGATTTGGTTAGTTGGTTGATTTGGGGAAAGGCACCAAACAGTGAGGTCATCGGTGATTAGGGAAGGATGGGCCCTTTCAAATGAACCATTCCGGCACTTTTCTGAAGAGGTTTAGGGAAATCACGGAAAACGTAAATCAGGATGGCCGGAAGTGGGTTTGAATTGTCGACCTCCCAAATGCGAGTCCAGTGTGAGTCGGTGTGAGTGATTTATACATCGTTTATATCCAGGTAGTAGTAACTATATTCACAGTCATTTTGATTACTTGAAGGAACTGGATCATTAGGCGTATTTATTAAGTGATTTGTGTAGATGGCCAACTGAGTAAAATGACATGTCTCACTATAATCTGGTAAGTGATTGTTTTACTTTAATCATTTTGTTTGAGTTGATAGTTGTGTTGTTAAATGACCATGTTTATCCGTTTTGTCTGTTTTTGGTGTAAGATTTTAAGCATTCCCATTTGTAATATTCTGAACTTGCTCGCCATTGAAACTGTAGCTTTAAAATTTTACTTGTCGATGGACTAGAAACGCTTGTGGGCGAGTAGTATTTAACTCTTTTATTAAATTGTTACGAAATGTTTCGCATTAACTATGTCTAATTACGTTGTCAGTGTCTCACGAATTTTATTATTCGTGGAAAGTTTTTATTTATTTATTGTTCTACAGCACTGCAATTTACTGCGAAAATTTTGGATTCAAATTGGCCTTTATTGATTTATTTTGTATTTGCATCTCATCGTCGTCAATAAGTTGTTAATAACTTTAACTGCTGAATATAGTGGTGGTTAAATTGAAAATTATGCAGATGCGTAATCTGAAGGACTACGGGTAATACGAACGTCCAAATAATCTATGTTGGGAGCTTTTCATTTTAATCTCGTCTTGCACGTTATATTTTCTACCTTGTACTTTACAGTAATAGTCAAACTTCAAAAGTGAAAAACTGTAATCACTTTTGTCATAGCACAAATGGCAGTGTTGGGTGCCTCACGTCATTTGTTTAACTTCTTTGTTCCCTCGGTCCGCACAAGTGGACCTTCGTTCATCATTTTTGTTCTCCATAAATACGAGTATTTCTCCGCTTACAGACTACCGGTCCGCGAGCGTTGCAGTCATAATTCTTAGTTTTAAAACCAGGGCGCAATACCGTGCAAGGAACGATTTGTGTGTTTGTTTACAACTAGTCGTACGTTGAAACTGATTACTTCTACAAATTGAAAGATGTGTAAATAATTACTAGGCCTAAATATTCAGCTGAGATTCAGTGCTTTTAGAAAACATTTGCTAACTGTTCCAGATGATGAGAATTAGTTTTTAGACATTTTGTTCGTTGCAATGAAATAACCTGTTTTCTGAATGTCCTCGTACGTGGATCTTATAATTTGCCAAGTTACGTTTGGACTTCTATAATGGAAACTGAAATAACGTTATCTCTACACTCTACAACAATACATGATATATTAAATGATTAGCACTTAGAAGCTCTTCTTAATGACAGCGACGTGGAATTATCTGATTGGGAAGATGACGAATACTCGTTTTTGACTGAAGATTGTCCTGCTTTGCTTGAAGAAACTGAGTGGTAAACAATAATAACTATAAGATGTCATGCCAGTTGTTAGGAGAAGAGGAAGTCCTTGTACAATAAATTCCTCTACATTGATGAAAATGAGAATAAAAAGCCAAGGAGAGCTGGGTTGCAACCAGTTTCAGGAGTTAGACTTTACAAAGTTGGCCAGTTACCAAAATTTGTTGAGGCAAGAAGTCCTCAAAATATAGAAAACCTGGCTGCAATTCCAGGATGAGAGATATGTGCGTCAAATGTGGAACATAATTATGTATTGTGAAAAATAATTGTTTTTAAGCCTATTATAAAAAGAAGCATAAAGATTTATTTACTGGCAGTAGCAAATTACACTCCTGGAAGTTGAAATGAGAACACCGTGAATTCATTGTCCCAGGAAGGGGAAACTTTATTGACACATTCCTGGAGTCAGATACATCACATGATCACACTGACAGAACCACAGGCACATAGACACAGGCAACAGAGCATGCACAATGTCGGCACTAGTACAGTGTATATCCACCTTTCGCAGCAATGCAGGCTGCTATTCTCCCATGGAGACGATCGTAGAGATGCTGGATGCAGTCCTGTGGAACGGCTTGCCATGCCATTTCCACCTGGCGCCTCAGTTGGACCAGCGTTCGTGCTAGACGTGCAGACCGCGTGAGACGACACTTCATCCAGTCCCAAACATGCTCAGTGGGGGACAGATCCGGAGATCTTGCTGGCCAGGGTAGTTGACTTACACCTTCTAGAGCACGTTGGGTGGCACGGGATACATGCGGACGTGCATTGTCCTGTTGGAACAGCAAGTTCCCTTGCCGGTCTAGGAATGGTAGAACGATGGGTTCGATGACGGTTTGGATGTACCGTGCACTATTCAGTGTCCCCTCGACGATCACCAGTGGTGTACGGCCAGTGTAGGAGATCGCTCCCCACACCATGATGCCGGGTGTTGGCCCTGTGTGCCTCGGTCGTATGCAGTCCTGATTGTGGCACTCACCTGCACGGCGCCAAACACGCATACGACCATCATTGGCACCAAGGCAGAAGCGACTTTTTTTTTTTTTTTGGCCCGAGCCCAGTCACAGTGGCTAAGAGGCTTAATACGACCCACCATAAGCAATTAGAAGGTGGGTCAATAAATAAAGAGCAGCAAGTAAAAAAAAAAAAAAAAAGTGTTAAAGACTGCGATGGAGCTCCGTATGCCACGGCAAACTGGCTGACACTGACGGCGGCGGTGCACAAATGCTGCGCAGCTAGCGCCATTCGACGGCCAACACCGCGGTTCCTGGTGTGTCCGCTGTGCCGTGCGTGTGATCATTGCTTGTACAGCCCTCTCGCAGTGTCCGGAGCAAGTATGGTGGGTCTGACACACCGGTGTCAATGTGTTCCTTTTTCCATTTCCAGGAGTGTATTACTTGCCAGAAATTGTTGTCTGATTATTCTCTCTGATTGTTATCTACTTTGATTTATGAAATTACTTTAGGGCATAAACAAAACCTTATATTGGAATCCCATTTTTTCTGTATATTAACAATACCGTTTATTGTTTCATATATATATATATATATATATATATATATATATATATATATATATATATATATTTGAATAAAATGTTTGTGTTGAACAATGGGGAAGAAAGTACATGGTAAAAATTAGTACGTTTTCACGATAGGGTCCATTAATGCTTATGAATAATCGAAGAAGTATTTGATTTGAATTTGTGTCATGCTTGTTTATTAATTTAATGGAAAATTTTGAAAGAAAAAATTTTTGTGAATTTTTTATTTTTATCCCAGGAGTGAAGAGGTTAAGTTATGCATTTGAAGGTTGATATGTTTGTCCAGTTGCTTTGTCATTTTCTGCATTATCACTTGTGCAAATTTATATAAAAAATATATAAAGTAATTAATTAAACAAACTGATTTTTTCGCACTTTTATCATTTTGATTCCATATAGATTTTTAAGCGAATGCGACTTTCACTTTTAAACTACATCGATTCCTGTATTCGCTTTGCTGTTGAGTTTTACACAAGTTGGTTAAGTGGTTCTCCTTCCGCCATAATTAGTTCTCGTTCTTGATCGTGTATACAATTTTGACTTTTAATGGGACTTCCCCTTCTGATGTAAGCAGCTACAGTGACATGACATTGGGACAATGTGGGGAAGAAAAGAAAACTTTTGTGGTTTCGCACAAAAAACGAACGCTCAGACTTCATTTCTCATAAAATTATTACTCAGACACCATAATGTATCACAAGAAATCCGTCTTCTCGCCACGAGAACTAAAGACAGACTCTCAATAATGTTGTTGTTGTGGTGGTCTTCAGTCCTGAGACTGGTTGGATGCAGCTCTCCATGCTACTCTATCCTGTGCAAGCTGCTTTATCTCCCAGTACCTACTGCAGCCTACATCCTCCTGAATCTGCTTGGTGTATTCATCTCTTGGTCTCCCTCTACGATTTTTCCCCTCCACGCTGCACTCCAATACTAAATTAGTGACCCCTTGATACCTCAGAACATGTCCTACCAACCGATCCCTTCTGTCAATAATAACAGACACAAAAAAAAAAAAATTAAAAAATATTCCATCACTTGTCCTTCACCTTCCGGCGTGGCAAAATATCTCTTTGCCGACGCTTACAGTGGCCGCGCTAGTATTTATCGCCATTGGTAATAACTTTTATCGTAGTGTGTCGGGGCTTTTCCTTATCTACCTATACACACTAAAGTGTCTATTCAGGGTTTGAGAGTATGTTAACATGTGTTCCTACGATTTCTTGTCTGTAAGTAATGATTATTAGCGCTACTGACCTGTAGTTGAGGGTCTTACGTGTTATCTGTATCGCATTTTTATTTCATGCTACTTACTGGATTGTTCTGTAATAAAGTTTGTTTGCTTAAAATTGTTTATATTATCTGGCCTGAGTTACTTATCACTCTCTCAACCCGCTGCCTCCCTTTTCAAAGAACTCACGGCTATTCTTTAGTGTTAGAAGGTACCTAGCTGTCTCGGCGTGGCGTGCTTCGCCAGCCTGTAAATACCTCAGAGTAACATGTCGGCGTGATCGAAGACGCCGCACCGGGACCGTGTCCGACGAAGATGCGTCTATCTTGCAGCGGCTGCAGTCATCCATCACCAAAACAAGGGTGTGGCACCCTAGAGGGAGCTGTAGGGTGGGGGTCACGGGGCGGAGAGGCGGCCGAAGTTGGAACAGTTCTCCAGAGGCGTCAACAGCGCCGAGACTGATGGCTCTTCCTCCTCCCTTGTTCTTTGCCCTCCAGGCAGGGCGTCTGCAGAGGCTCGGGGTGGGCGGACGGATACGGCAACAGGCGCCCTGCGCCGGGCTGTGTGCCCCGTGTTAATTGACTGCCAATCACGCACGTCGCTCTCCGATCTAGGAGGGGTGGAAGACGAGGTGAGAGAGAGAGGGATAGAGAGGGAGTTAAAAGGTTGTTTCATCAGTCCACTGGAGAAGCACGAGGTGGTGTATGGTGACTGCACGCTCTCTACACTGTTGTGGGAAAGCTTTGGATATAGCACAAGGAGATATATGGGAATGTGGTAACAAAGTAACATCTAAACACTAACCAAAATGGGAAGTGTTACACCATGAAGCACCAAATCGATGTTTATCAAATTTCGTTGAGTTGTTCGTAACATAATTAAAGTTCATCTCAATCGCAGCCGTTGTCAGCCATCAATGTCAGCATAAATCGATTGTGGAATGGAGTAAGATACTCAGTTAGGGTTGGTTGTTTTGGGGAAGGAGACCAGACAGCGAGGTCATCGGTCTCATCGGATTAGGGAAGGACAGGGAAGGAAGTCGGCCGTGCCCTTTGAAAGGAACCATCCCGCAATTTGCCTGGAGCGATTTTAGGGAAATCACGGAAAACCTAAATCAGGATGGCCGGACGCGGGACTGAACCGTCGTCCTCCCGAATGCGAGTCCAGTGTCTAACCACTGCGCCACCTCGCTCCGGTCCACTCAGTTAGGGCTATGTATCTACAGTAACTGGACAATAGTTGCTGGACAAGGCCTAGCGTGCCAGAGTGACTCAGCTGCACTGCCTACACGCATGCAGCTGTCCATAAAAATGTAGAGTCTGTTGACTTTTGTCTCAGGATCTTCTGCCGAAGTTTATGATGATTTTGCTGGCGTTTCGCCAGCATGAGTGGCTTAAGAAAACACGGTGTAAAGACTATGAACAAACCGACCATGATGATTAGATCAGCAGAGGACAAGACTAATCCACTGAGAGCCGGCCGGTGTGGCCGAGCGGTTCTAGGGGCTACAGTCTGGAACCGCGCGACATCTACGGTCGCGGGATCGAATCCTGCCTCGGGCATGGATATGTGTGAAGTTCTTAGGTTAGTTAGGTTTAAGTAGTTCTAAGTTCTAGGGGACTGATGACCTCAGATGTTAAGTTCCATAGTGCTTAGAGCCATTTAAACCATTTGAATCCACTTAGAATGCCAGGAATGTTCCACATACCGCGTACATGTGGAAACCTATCTGTCGGAAAGGTCGGACGATCCATAAATACTAGGATGTACCAATGAAAGACGTAAAAACTGTAAAAGAATCTGCGATCATGTTTGACTCTTTATTCATAAATCTCCGTTGGCCCATCGTGGATACGGGACAGATGCCGGTCACATACACTACGTGATAAAAAGTATTCGGACACCTGGCTGAAAATCACTTACAAGTTCATGGTGCCCTCCATCGGTAATGCTGGAATTGAATATTGTGTTGGCCTACCCTTAGCCTTGATGACAGCTTCCACTCTCGCACACATACGTTCAATCAGCTGCTGGAAGATTTCTTGGTGAGTGGCAGCCCGTCCTTCCCGGAGTGCTGCACTGAGGAGAGGTATCGATATCGGTCGCTGAGGCCTGGCATGAAGTCGGCGTTCCAAAATATTCCAAAGGTGTTCTATAAGGTTCTTGTCAGGTCTCTGTGCAGGCCAGTCCATTACAGGGATGTTATTGCTGTGTAACCACTCACCCACAGGCCGTGCATTATGAACAGGTGCTTGATCGTGTTGAATGATGCAATCGCCATCCCCGAATTGCTCTTCAACAGTGGGAAGCAAGAAGGTGCTTAAAACATCAATATAGGCCTGAGCTGTGATAGTTCCACGTAAAACAACAAGGGGTGCAAGCCCTCTCCATGAAAATCAAGACCACACCATAACACCACCGCCTCCGAATTTATTGTTGGTGCGCCGGCCGCGGTGGCCGAGCGGTCCTAGGCGCTACAGTCTGCAACCGCGCGGCCACTACGGTCGCAGGTTCGAATGCTGCCTTGGGCGTGGATGTGTGTGATGTCCTTGCGTTAGTTACGGTTAAGTAGTTCTAAGTTCTAGGGGACTGATTACCTCAGCAGTTAAATCCCATAGTGCTCAGAGCCATATGAACCATTTTTTACTGTTGGTGCTACACACGCTGGCAGATGACGTTCACCCGGAATTCGCCATATCCACACCCTGCCATCGGATCGCCACATTGTGTACCGTGATTCGTCAATCTATACAACTGTTCAATCGTCCAATGTTTACGCTCCTTACACCAAGCGAGGCGTCGCTTGGCATTCACGGGCGTGGTGTGTGGCTAATTAGCAGGCGCTCGACCATGAACTAGTTTTCTCACCTCCCGCCTAACTGTCATAGTACTTGCAGTGGATACTAATGCAATTACAATGAAATGAATACCCCTAGCAGTATACAGGCTTTGATATAATTCAACGGGAACCGTTTAAAAGTGTGCTCCGACCGGCACTCGAACCCGGGATCTCCTGCTTACATGGCAGACGCTCTGTCCATCTGAGCCACCGAGGGCACAGAGAATAGTGCGAGTGCTGGGACTTATCTCTGGCACGCCTTCTGTGAGACCCACATTCGCAACTTATTGTCCCGCACTATACTCATAGCGCCCCTGCCCATTATACTCATTACTCGCTGCTTTACTGCCGATTCCCGTAAGGGTTCTGGCATTGTTTGTGCATCCGCATAGAATAAGATGGTCAAATGGCCGGTGAGCCTTAACTCAACAGACGAGGTCGGCCTGTATGCTTTTGTGCTATACGTGTCCCTTCACGTTTCCACTTCATTATCACATTGGAAACAGTGGATCTAGATATGTTTATGAGTGTGGTAATCTCGCATACAGACGTATGACACAAGTGACACCCAATCACCTGACCACGTTCGAAGTCCGTGAGTTCTCGGAGAGCCCCATTGTGCTCTCTCACGATGTCTAATGACTACTGAGGTCGCTGATAAGGAGTACCTGGCAGTAGGTGGCAGCACAATGCACCTAATATGAAAAATTATGTTCTGGGTGTGTCCGGATACTTTTGATCACATAGTATATTTACCAAAGAAAAATCGTCTAACAGCCGTATTTTATGTAGACGAACAGTTCCGGCATCTAATTAATGCCATCTTCAGGCCCCTATCCACTCCATGTATAGATAATCAGATACATCGATGCATGCATAACTGGAGGCATCAATATATGGATTCCGTGAATTTTTTGTGGAGTGTGTACTTCGAAGACTTGTCAAGTACACACACCATAAAATACTCAGGGAATCCAGATATTGATACCTCCAGTTATGTATGCATCTATGCATCTGATTGTCTATAGATGGAATGCATAGGACCCTGAAGATGGCATTATGATATGTCGAAACTGAAAGTTTGAATAAAACAGTTTCAGAAAATATGCGGCTCTTAGAAGATATTTCTTTGGGAAATTAATAATTAATCATAAATGTCCGTGTTGATCACGTATAACAATATAATTCACAATGATTTATGCTTGCTGCCATTATCAGATCATTAAAAGTGTTCTTCAGAATACGGGCCATTATTATATTGTTACATGTGATCTTCACGGACATTTATGAATAAAATTGCCAGGACCATCGAACGTAAGCGGTATTGCATGTTGGGACAGATGGAAAAACCGGCTGTGGCGGAGCACGCACTGTGTGGGACAGTGAATGTTTACCGTGTACCCTCCTTGCCTAGGGACGCCAGATGAAAGTTGATGTCGTCAAGCCCTGGATGAAAATTGCGCAATGGATAACTGGGGAGGGGAGTTTGAGAGCGCTACCTAGAGAGCGTGGCCTTTCTGTATGATACTAGGCAAGGGGGGGGGGGGGGGGGCTCATACGCTGATGTGTGGGTCCCTGCATTCTATATCTTTTATTTTAAATGAATTCTTTTAACGTGATTTCTTTGTGATTTTTAAGGTATGTTAAAGATTGACGGCAACTGATTACCTGTTTATTTTAAACATTATCACTCGATTTTACAGCGACTGCAGCAATTGTTCCAGTTTACAGATATTACAATTTTACAACTTATAGCTCGGGTATACTATATACTAATCTGCACGCATATTTCTGCGGGCAAGACGGAATTGCGTTGGCCAAATGTATACCACCAAAGTCTCCCAGTCTCCCAATATTTTACATAGGACATCCACTACGTGAGGAGGATAACGGGCAAACTGGGGACCAGATAAATTAACACAGGGGGTCAAATTTCCGAAATTAAACGAGAACATTCATTTCCTTACACAATCCGAAGCTGGAAATAAAAGAATTTGTACAAATATTCAAATACCTCTCTTCCATGCGTGAACATTGAGACAGACGCACTGAGGGCACGTCTGCTCACTTACCCGTCTTCTGTACCACTCCCAGAATATGGCGGGCACCCGGAAGTCTTCCTGGGCCCCGGTGGAGGGGGTGGTCGAACCACTTGGCCGTGACCAACCTCTCCACCCCAAATCTTGTGACACTGGAACGTCTTTGACTTTTACCTGCCTGTGATGTCTCTCTGATCCCATACCCAGGAGTGAGGTTGGCACTACTAAACTATAGAACTACTTCCCAACTAAGATTTGGCCACGCTATACGGAAAGGTGCGAGGAGGATTAGGATAGTTCATGTGCAGATTCACATTCACATACAAGAGAAGCATAATACACGTCACATATAAATACGTATTATGAAGCCTGACACATTTCTTTCCACCCGTCCAAATGGGTTCTGCTGCACCCGCGGCCGGCCGAGTCGTGCAATAAAATTGGCGGCAGAGCCGCCTCTGTTTGTATTTCTCGGTGCGAGCGAGCAGCGAAACATGCTGCTTATAGAGCGGAAACTACTGTACCGTTTGAACAGGCCATATAAAAAATCTCCACCGACATCTAAGTTCTCGCTGTAGAGAACTACCAAGCCCGATTGTTCAGGAAAGCCATAAAAATTCACAGATATTACAATAGTTTTTACAAGTAAGAAGAAAGCCTCAAGGTAAATATATTCTGGATTCCCATGCTACAGCGAATGACAGTTACGAGTAACAAGGGGGGGGGGGGGGGGCACAAGGGAAATGCCTTCAGACATAAGAGCGACAGATACACACAATTGGCAGCCGCGCGCTCTGATCCAGTCCGCCACTATGAATATTTGTCAATGTCAGCTATTCGTGCTGGTGAAACGTCAGAAGAATCATTATACAAACGTCGGCCTAAAATTCGAAGACAAAAGAGTACAGAAGATATATTACCTTAATTTAATGTTGTGCATGCAATACTACTGCAATAGGTCACTCAGTTGTTAAAATGAATGCTTGATATCAGCTATAAATGCGATAAAGTGTGAGTGTTAACTCTGACTGGCATCACTCCTGTTGACAGGATCTTAGCTTTATTTCAGTCATCTGTCTCTCTTTAGCGTAGCTGAGAGAAAACCATGTGTGTCTAGGGCCGTAAGGAGGGTGCTTCCGGGAGAGCGTGCAAAAATTTAACAAGGCATAGAGGATGCTCCACTGAACAATTTGAGGTAGCGAACCTGGAGCCCGAGAAGCCAGCTTAAGGAGATAATAGGAATAAAATTTGTATAGAAAGCAGATGCCAGTTATAAGAGTCGAGGGCTACGAAAGTGAAGCAGTGGTTGATAAGGGAGTGAGACAGGGTTGTAGCCTATCTCCAATGTTATTCAATATGTATATTGAGCAAGCAGTAAAGGAAATAAAAGAAAAGTTCGGAGTAGGTACTAAAACCCATGGAGAAGAAATAAAAACTTTGAGGTCCGCCGATGACATTGTAATTCTGTCAGAGACAGCAAAGGACTTGGAAGAGCAGTTGAACGGAATGGACAGTGTCTTGAAAGGAGGGTATAAGATGAACATCAACAAAAGCAAACGATGATAATGGAATGTAATCGAATTAAGTCGGGTGATGCTGAGGGAATTAAATTAGGAAATGAGACAATTAAAGTAGTAAATGATTTTTGCTATTTGGGGAGCAAAATAACTGATCACAGTCGAAGTAGAGAGGATATAATATATAGACTGGCAATGGCAAGGAAAGCGTTTCTGAAGAAGAAAAATTTGTTAACATCGAGTATAGATTTAAACGTCAGGAAGTCCTTTCTGAAAGTATTTGTATGGAGTGTAGCCAGGTATGGAAGCGAAACGTGGACGATAAATAGTTTCGACAAGAAGAGAATAGAAGCTTTCGAAATGTGCTGCTACAGAAGAATGCTGAAGATTAGATGGGTAGATCACATGCATTGATGACAACTGATTACCTGTTTATTTCAAACATTATCACTCGATTTTACAGCGACACATAACTAATGAAGAGGTATTGAATAGAACTGGGGAGAAGAGGAGCTTGTGGCACAACTTGACTAGAGGAAGGGATCGGTTGGTAGGACACATTCTGAGGCATCAAGGGATCACCAATTTAGTATTAGAGGGCAACGTGGAGGGTAAAAATCGTAGAGGGAGACCAAGAGATGAATACACTAAGCAGATTCAGAAGGATGTAGGCTGCAGTAGGTACTGGGAGATGAAGAAGCTTGCACAGGATAGAGTAGCATGGAGAACCGCATCAAACCAGTCTCAGGACTGAAGACCACAACAACAACAGGAATAAAATCTCAATATTGTGCACATTTTTATTTATATTAGTTACAGTTTGCTGCAAATACCATCACTGACACAACGAACATGCTATTTGTACTGTATCTTACAAAATGTGCTGAAACTGGCAGCCATCAATCTCAATGCAAGCATGACATCGGCGAACAAGATTCTGACGCACCATGACAATTATCCCTGGTGTTTTCGAATCACATCACAGGCACATACAATTCTGGCAACTAATTCCACCTCCATATCCACTGGGGTCTCATAAACAAGTGACTTTAGATATCCCCATAGCAAATAATGAAGGGATTTCAGGTCAGGTGACCTAGCAGGCCATGGAATAGGACCTTCCCTTCCAATTCAGTGGCCAGGAAATACACCACTGATATGATTACGGACATTTACACTGAAGTGTGGCCGTGCACCGTCTAGTAAAGTAAACAAAACCTGCGTCATGACTTTCTAGTAATCGGGCTCGTCCTCTCCGTTTCATTGCGAGAAATGAAGAATGTAAATATAAGTGAACATCACAGTACGTGTAAAGGTGTGCGCCTGTTAGCTGTAAATAAGCTGGAAAACAGTAGTGTTAGACAAAGCGGTAGACAAATTTGTTTCCACATTTCCTTGAGCTGCCTTCTCCGATCTCAGGTTCCCTACCCTCGCAAAAAGTCCAGTGGAGGATTATCAATGTCGTGTTACATTTTCGCACTCTTCTTAAGTAAAAAGGAAAAACTCAGTATATGTTTGCACTGCACCACCTATTTTTCCGTCTCTCCCATTGTGATGTAACAGACTGTGAATCGCGAATCAGATGATTCACCTGTCTAGTACACAGCACGATACACTACAATTCCTTTATATACATCTGTGGTCAGACCTTTATTTTCAACCAACGTCAGTTACTGTTGAATGGATTTTAATTAAATATAGAGACACAACTTTAACAGAAATTCTCTACAAGCACATGCAAAAAGATAAAGACAATTGTTGATAAAAAGTAGGCATGTACTAATCAACAGTTTTAAATTGAGTAATTTGTATACAATTATATGAACTGTCATATTGAGCTATCTCAATTATAAACAACGGAAAGATTAGCTTTATTCTGTTCGGAATTAACGTATTGCAGCGATAATTGTTAAAAATATAATATTTGGAACTGAATATATCTGTATTTGATAAAATTGATTATTAAATCTGTAGTTATATTTTCTATTATGCACAGTGTTATGCGTATACAAATTTATATGTGCCATTCGTTATTGTAAACTAATTAAAATACTGTTTCCAATAATGTCTAACGCTGATGACATTGTTAAAATTTTCGATGCGACCATAAGGGAGTAGTAGCGGCATTTGTATTACGGTAGTTGCATAATGGAAGTAGTCTCTGTATTTCGGGACTGACAGCCGCACTGAAGCTTCGTTAAAGAGCTGTTCCGAAGTTGATTAAAATAAAATAATTTATTACATTGAATTCGACTTCTCATTTCAAAAGTTAACGTACTCGAATCGTAGGTCAGATGCCAGCACGTTCATATTACAAGGTCTCAAGAATGCTGCAGCGATCAGTTAGGAACATCAACATTTCTCGATGAACGAAATTATCAATTAAGTCTGTATAATGAATGTGTAATGCAGATAATTAATAATATGAATTTGCAAATATGATTGTTCATAGCTGGGGCATTCACAGTCTGTGAAATGAAAATTTTCCTTTTTATAGATTTATTCTCAAGTCGTGCTTAAGAACAGGAAAGGTTAAACAATCCTATAACACTCAACGTTGCGCATCTCTTGCCTTCTCTGTTTAGATATTTCAAGATGTAGTAATGACTCGCTGATAACATGATATGTATCAGTTACCTTCAATTTTGAATGACGGGAGCCTTTTAAAGGAGTTCAATCATCAGCGATTAAACAGTTTATTAAACGTATTTGCATACAAAACGCAAATGCTTGGTTATTTTTTCTATATAAAATGCAAATACAAAATGGTTTTAATTAAAAGCATTTGAAAAAATGCAAAATACATATTTTCAAAATATCTGTATTCAGAAGCACCTCTAATCAGTGAACATCTTGTATTCCCTTTATTTCACTGATTTTACCAGCAATAATTACTCAAGTATTTTATCTTTGATATCCAACGTATGTGGTCTCATGATCATTTCAGCTAGGGAAAATACTTGTTCAACATTTGCAGAACTTCAAAACAGAAGAAATGTTCCCCACTGCGCCGACATGGAACGCAACAAACTAGGGGCAGCGAGATTTCTTGTCGCGTGCGAACTGTAACAGACAGTAGCTGATGGTGCTGCAATACTGAGCTTCAAAAACTCTTAGGGTACGTTATGAAGTCCATAAAACTTAGAATCTGAGCAATGCCGGGGACCCCAGCTTGTGTAAATGGATAAGTTCTGAATATAATTTTAAACGCAACTGAAGGAAAATTTATATGTTGAAGTTTTATTTTAGATTAGATAGCCGATGTTTACTGAAAACCTTTTTATGCTAATCTAACAGACAAAAAGAAAAAACAGTTTTTGAAGTACTTCACAGCTGTAGACACTGTTCACGAAGATATAGCTGTCACCGCCGTATTGAATGCAGTCTTTTAGTGTTACCCGTGAGTACACTCACGACCTCACAAAAATGTTATATTGACCTCGCTCCCTAGTTCCCTTCACTTCCTCGTGAAATTAATAAGCATTATCAGATCATCTGGTGCATTTTCAATACGCAAATAACAATGGTAAACTGAAGTTTTACTGCTTTATCTAATAATTAGGGCATGATGACATTTACTTGACAAGTATCGGAATACCATCGCCGCTTGTTGCACCATCTGTATCCGTTGTGGAACTACTTTTGTTTAAACAAGTGGCTCATTAAATGAATGAAAATTACAATGTATGAAACAAAAAACTCAAGAGAAGCATTTTGCATTTTACAAATACAAAATATCTATATTTTAAATATTTAAAATAATATAGGAAATGCTATTTGAAAAAACGTATTCCAAATGCAAAATAAAAATAGGTATTTTGTCTTTTGTATTTCCATTTCAAATACACGTATTTCGCACAATCCCCATCTCTGCGATTCGTCGGCCACTCCCACCAGAGCTTTTATGTTTACGCTGGGTTTTCCTCTAGTCACGCCTGTCGGGATTCTCGCTTAAATGAGCCTATCTCGGGCTGACCTCGCAGCTTGAGTGTGATGGCGGTGAGTCGCTGATCCCTCCCAGGAGGGATTACGGCCCCGAGGAGGCGAGCTGCGCCAGGTTTGGAGCGCCGTAACCCGGGCTGCTGTGGGTGGAATTCCGGCGTGACGCGGCCGGCTGTCAGCCCGGACAGAAGGCTCGTCAAATCCGCGACGCGTGACTGACGTGTGGCGGTGCCGCGTCTCTGTCTCCCTGACCGTGATTTATGACCGGTCGGTCAGAGGGACAGCTGTGTGAAGCGCTCATCATACGCGGAAACTATTCACGTGTCGAGCTGAAATTCGGGTCCTCAGTTCGCAGTACGTCTATATCTACGTCATTACTCTGCGTGCGGAGGGTGCCATTTGAGTGCATCACCTGTTAATGTTTATTGTTGTTATTCACCGCTGGTGAGTAGGGAAAATGACTGCCTGTAGGTCTCTGTCCACGCTGTTACTTGCTAAGTTTTATCTGGATCATCTCTGTCGGATAGATCCATAGAGAATGAAGAATATTCGTAATTTCTGTCGTGAAAGACGAACCTCGAAGTTTTAGACGCATGGTCTCGCGAGCTATACGACACCTTTATACGAGTGTATCCCTATCAACATTTTGTAACATTTCTGTTGCAGGGTCTCCTGTCAAGAAGAAGACAATTCACACCATCCTTCGTTGAGAACCGTAAATAGTTGTGATTCTGAGCCAGTTCTGAAAGTTTTCTTCAAAAATTGTCTTTAAGGAAGTTTTTAACAAATTACGTGTTTATAAGCTAAACGTATGTATTATCTAGTAAATGTAGAATTCAGTTCGTGGAGTAAGTATTTCTTAATGTCATGGTGTTGGCACAAAATCAACCCATAGCACGGTATGGCTTCGTTACAGCGTCTAATATTTGGGGTTTCAACGCTAAAGAGTGGGGCCTAACTGTAACGCACCTACTACGTAGTTTTGTGCCGATACAATTATGTTGCATTTGGTTTTTCAAGTGTTGTTACGAAACTGGTTCGAACTTTCGTTCGACTCTGTTTGTTGTTGTTGTGGTCTTCAGTCCAGAGACTGGTCTGACGCAGCTCTCCATGCTACTCTATCCTGTGCAAGCTGCTTCATCTCCCAGTACCTACTGCAGCCTACATCCTTCTGAATCTTCTTAGTGTATTCTTCTCTTGGTCTCCCTCTACGATTTTTACCCTCCACGCTGCCCTCCAATACTAAATTGCTGATCCCTTGATGCCTGATATGCCCTACCAACCGATACCTCCTTGTAGTCAATTTGTGCCACAAATTTCTGTTCTCCCCAGTTCAATTCAATACCTCCTCATTAGTTATGTGATCTACCCATCTAATCTTCAGCATTCTTCTGTAGCACCGCATTTCGAAAGCTTCTGTTCTCTTCTTGTCCAAACCATTTATCGTCCATGTTTCACTTCCATACATAGCTACACTCAACACAAATACTTTCATAAACGACTTCCTGACACTTAAATGTATACTCGATGTTAGCAAATTTCTCTTCTTCCGAAACGCTTTCCTTGCCAGTGCCAGACTACGTTTTATATACTCTCTACTTCGACCATCATCAGTTATTTTGCTCCCCAAATAGCAAAATTCATTTAGTACTTTAAGCGTCTCATTTCCTAATCTAATTACCTCAGCATCACCCGACTTAATTCGAATAGATTGCATTATCATCGTTTTGCTTTTGTTGATGTTCATCTTATATTCTCTTTTCAAGATACTGTCCATTCCGCTGAACTGCTCTTCCAAGTCCTTTTGCTGACAGAATTACAATGTTATCGGCGAACCTCAAAGTTTTTATTTTTTCTCCAAGGATTTTAATATATACTCCGAATTTTTCTTTTGTTTCCCTTACTGCTTGCTACGTATACAGATTGAATAACATCGGGGATAGGCTACAACCCAGTCTCACTCCCTTCCCAACCACTGCATCCCTGTCATGCCCCTCGACTCTTATAATTGACGCCTGGTTTCTGTACAAATTGTAAATATCCTTTCGCTCCCTGTATTTTATCCCTGCCACCTTTATAATTTGAAAGAGAATATACCAATCAACATTGTCAAAAGTTGCTAAAAATGCTAGAAACGTAGGTTTGCCTTTCCTTTTGACTCTAACCTTCTTTATATTTGGTGCGCTCTATATCCTATGGTAGATATACATATTACGAGTCCCGTAAACGGGCTGTGGACAAACAACAGTTCCCCAGTATCCTAAGAATGAACAGTAGCCTGCTATTGCTCTGCCTACAACTTTGTCTAGATCTTCATATCTCTTCATACTCAAGAGCACTATAGGAAAACTGAAAATGTTCTGTGTGAGGACAGAATATCAATGGTGTTCTGCAGGGTACACTTCTGCCGTTGTTCCATGTTCAGTAATCTAATTTCAGGCACATTTATATTTAATTCTTCGACTGTAAAGTTTAAAAGAGTATAAATAAAAGATTCTTCAGTAGGAGGGAAACAGGCAGCTAGTAGGAAATCCACGTATGTAGCACCTGAGAGGAGCCATGCCCTTCAGCCGTGCCTCCACCACATACCCGAAGTATGCCATCTTCTTAAGTCACGAACCCTCTCTAGATAACAGAGCAATCAGAGAGCTTCTACGGCAACACACCTATTTTTAGATTTCCCAGTCACAGTGCAGTATTTTACCCGCCACTAAACTGAAACAGCCAATTAAATCCAAGTATTTTACTGACCATAAAGAAAAATAGCCAACCCCCATGTTTCTTCTCTGCACCTCTCATTTGTCAACGACAATAGTTCAACCTTTACAACACACTTGGCAAAAAGTACAATGGACGCTAAAATTATATATTTTAAGTCTAAAATGTCTGTATTATTTATCAAAATACATGTGACACTGCTACTGATCTAACTTACGGAGTAAGCTGCAATTGTTGAGGAGCTTAATTTGATCGTTCGATCACATCTGGTGTAATGAACAAGGGAGTCTCAGATTAAATATTTCCACATCTGAACTATCTAACCACACCCCAAACACATAAAGGTTTGTCATGTAAACCAGAAATAAAAAATTAAAATTTTCGCACGAGGGAAGGCTTGAACCAAGGACCTCTCGCTCCGCAGCTGCTCACGCAAACCACGGGACCACAGCCCTCCTCTCTTCACATTTGCCTTGATATTGCCTATGTTGCACATGGACTACTCAGTTTGTATATTTTGCTTACTTTTTCATAGTTCCACACAACTTCTTCCTGTTTCCTCGATTGATCTGTGTTCAGTTTTTCAAGGCCTATCCACTGTGCCAAATTATAACTAAATCTGAGGGGGGTGCGATGGGGAGGTTCCCTTGTCAGAGCCATTTGAACCATTTTTCGTACGATCGACTGAATACCAGTCAGTGCCTGAATCGTCGCCCGTGGAGGCTACACGACGTACTTATATGGGTGTTTCAGCTTCGGTCGATACCTGGTACCTCAGGACTGCTTCTGGTATTGATCTGTAAATGTAATCAATGCACAGCTGCAAGAGTAAATTCTCAGTGAATTGAATATTTCTAAAAGAGTGTACTAATTTTTTCCAGGCAGTGTATATTGCCGATACTGGTGGAACTTAACAGTATTTCCACCTCTGTATTATTTATCAAAAATACATAAGCTCACACTCAGTGGTTATGGCAATGTTAATATCATGTCAAAAACATCTGTGTTATTGTCCCACGAAACTCAGATTAGCTAAAATAATTTGTCAATCAGTGGAAACTGCATCTTTTATGTCACTTACACTTGACACCTAAAACATCACTGCATAATCTCAAATTAAGTTAAACAATGATATCTACACATCTAAATCGTTATATAACATTACTACGCACATGTAGCTAAAAATAAGATGTTAAGCAAGGAATATAATAATATTTGAATGCTCCTCCTATGTCTAAATGATGCTCTGTACCGATATTATAAACTGAACTGACCAAACACGATGTTTGCACGGAAAGAAATCAATACAACAACTAATATATCATTGGACTTGACTCCCTGTGGTGGGATGTTCATTCATGAACTGCACGTTTTCCAACACTCTAGTACTGCATTTTAGTGAGTTATTTAATGTTTTTCAACACTTGAACTACATTTATTGGAAATACGGAAGTCCAACTTCGAAATGCACAAAATACTATGTGTAAACACAACTTCATTAGCCATTGATGAACAAAGTTCCAGAGAGAGGAAAGTTCGATCTCTCGAAAGTTCGATCTTTGCACCAAAATGAAATTATTTATCAAAATACATAGAGATTTCTTCTATAACAGTAAAAAAAACCCATGTGTTATTGTAGTATCTTAGCATGAATTCTCCCCTCTACCACCCTCTTTATTTGAGAGCAGCATTTGTACGCTACTTTCTCATTTATTTGAGGGATGCTTACGAACTTTTTCTGCACCTAAATTATTTACCCTCTTCAGCTCCCTCTAGGGCCACTGAGGTTATTCCCTGACACCTTATCACATGTCTACAACCCTGTCCCTTGATCTTGCAATTTTTTTCATGTATTCCTTCCTTCACTGATTATGTGAAGAACTTCCTCATTCGTTATCAGACCACCAAAGTTTCAACAATCTTCTGAAACACTACATTTCAAACGTTATGATTCTCTTCTGTTCCGGTTTTCACACTACCTATGATTCACTACCACAATATTGTTCTTCAAATGTGCATTGTTCCTTAAACTAAGCCCTATGTTTGATACCAGTAAGCGTCTATTGGCCAGGAATGCCTTATTTGCCTGTGCAAGTCTGCTGCTTATGTCCTCCTCCTTTCATCAATCATAGGTTAATTTTGGTTCCAAGGTACGTGAATTTCTTAACTTCGTCTAATTTTTGATGTTAAGTTTCTTGCTATTCTCATTTTTACATACTTCGCAGGGTGACGAAATGTTGCCTTGGCCTGCCTGACCTCCATATCTGTCTCCAATCGAGCACATACAGGACATTATCGGACAAAAACTCCAGCGTAATTTACAAACGACATTAACCGTCCCTCTATTGACCAACAAGTGTGAAAGGCATGGAACTGTACCCCATAATCTGACATCCAGAATCTGTACAACGCAATGCATGCATATTTGCGTGCTTACATTTAATATTATGGCAGCACTGATGTACCAGCATTTCAAATTTCCTTACATTAACTTATGATCTTACAATGTCAATCCCTTAAATATGTTACC
The DNA here is from genome assembly GCF_023864345.2 of Schistocerca serialis cubense. Classification (NCBI taxonomy): domain Eukaryota; kingdom Metazoa; phylum Arthropoda; class Insecta; order Orthoptera; family Acrididae; genus Schistocerca; species Schistocerca serialis. The sequence goes on along the minus strand of NC_064638.1, from coordinate 1,266,813,827 downwards.
TAGGCAAATGTACTTCCAAAATTTCATTACCCTACATTACTTATTTTTTGATGTTGCGATTTTTCCCCGTTAGTGTACATCCCCTCCATCTTTCTTTATGAGCGTGACGTCAAGGGGGACCGTGCTAGGATATATATGTATGCTTCATCGGCGAGCTCTCAGATGAGGCAAGGCCTGATCTAAATTTAGGAGGCGTAAGCAGAAATGATGACACAATGAGACATGCTAACATCTACAAATGCACATTAATGCAGCCTTCAGGCATGTCATGTTCTAGTCAAGATAAATACTCAAGCAACTTCTCAGACAAGTCGAGATTTGTTGACATGTGGACATGCACATATAAGGTGTTACAATTTCATGTAGTCTAGAGTTTGATAAATAATGGAGATAATATTTGTTTTAAAAATCAGATTATGGCACATAGACTTTCAACCTCTGCTGTTACTGTATAGTTTCACGATCCCATAGCTTCACTTACTGTCAGGTTATGACACATACACTTCCAGTTTCTGGTTAGAATACTATTTGAAATCCATTAGGTGATATAGACTTTCAACCCATTACCTTTTAATTCTTTCATAAAATCATGCATTTGGGGTAATGGTAGTCACCATGATATGGGTAATGACAGTAACCATGTGAAAAGACCATCATAACATCAATAGTATTCATCATGTATTTGGAGCAGTGGTTGGAGCAGTAACATGGCAGTCACCACATCAACTGACAGTATGGCGAAGTGTCATGTAGTCTCCAATACGAAGTGGTGTAACTTAGCAGTATCAGCAGAAGATCGCAGCTTAACATTGCTGGCTATAGTTAATACCATGGTTTGGAGTCACTATAATGTTGGAGTGGATGTGAAAGATAATTGAAACGGGCTAGTTGAAAGCATCCCAAACCTCATTTTATACGTACATGTATGTATATTACTACTTCCAATATGTTGTTTCGTCGAAGAGTCATGTAGTTTCCACTGTGCGACAGGAAAAGTCAGTTCTCTCGAAGTGCACATTAAGCTGAAAGTTAGATCAGTACCATTATATGTGATTTGTTATTTTACAGAATAAATGTGTGTATGTATAATAGACACCATTTTTAGTTCCTTTAACGTGTGGTTCAAATTTCGAAATTTCTTCTTGGCAAGTGCACCTGATCAGTAGTGCAAATAGGCATGTGTATTTTTTACTGTTATAGAACAATTAGGTCACATGTGTTAAGTACTGTTACGGAAAAAAACTCCACATGTTTTGATAAATAATAGACAAAATTTTATTTTCAGGAAGCCGTTGACATTTCTTTCATGATCAGAGAACCGTAATTACTCTTGCATATTATGATTAGCAACACGTGTATGTTTTGTGCTGTTATAGAAGAAATATTTATGTACTTTAATAAATGTCTTTACTTTGGTGCAAACACTGAAGTTTGAGAGACTGAACTTTCCTCTCTCGATCTTTGTCATTTATTGCCTTTAGCCAGGTTCTGTTTACATGTCATATTTGTCACACGTTAGAGCAGAGAAAACGCATATTTTTTGCTACTGAATAACTGAAACCTGGTTTTAAACATCTTGCCTTCCGTAATAGTTTTTTATTGCAGTTTTGAAATCTACATACCTTAATTATGTTGAGATAATAATGTCACTGAGAAAACATCGGTACAAAAATTTCGATCCTCTGTTGAAAGTTACACATGGCCCTCTCCATATTTTCATTTGGTACATCTTCAGTTTACTGACAAATGGCACAGATCGACAAATCGGATGAGTGTGGAGGCCAAAGGAACATCAGCATATCATGAAAGACATGTCCTGGAAATATTTGTTGAACCACTTCAATGAGCTGTGGCACCTGTTGGAACCACATTTCTCTCACGTGTACTCGACGCCTTCCGAGTATTGGATGAGGAAAGCTGTTCAACATTTCAAAAGAATGAGCAGATGTCACAGTAACTGCGATTTCCTCCATCTTAAAAAATTGAGGCCCTACAATCCTAGTCTTGGAGATACCGTACTACACTGTTATATTTGAGGTGTGAAGAGGTTTTTCATGTAATTCATGCGGGTCCTCCAACGTCCGATATCGACAGTTCTATACAATACTATAACGATCCAGATGGAAATGAGCTCCATCACTCATGAATAATAGGATATCTGCATCTTACAGAAGAATAGCAACTATTAAGTCACAAAATTCTCTGTGATGCACGAAGTACGTTTCACGTAGCTGCTGGACAAGCATTTTGTACGAGTGAAATTTGAGATAATCATGTCAGATGTGATGCAATGCATGGCTTGACATATCCGGCGGCCGGCGACATAGCCTGTCGCCTAGTGTATCGTTTCTGACCAGCAAGAACTGCCATTGTCAAAGTGTCTACGTTTTCCAAAGTTCGAACTGAACTGGGAAGACCAGGTGGTTTCTTTTCATCACAGATCCAGTGCTTCTAAACGCTGTAACACAATGGGATGCAGTGTTTCGATCTGGGGCTGCACGTAGAAGTCCAATATGAAACATTCGATTGGAAAGGGGTTGTTTCCAAAGAATTACTCGACCGAAAACATACGATGCTCTACGCTTCAACGCTCCATAGTGACCGAAACTGCGTTATTTGAGCTGGCTGCCAACTGTCACTAAAGGTCAATAACTCCACTCGCCGCCAAGCACTAGCGGTTTAAAAAAGATGTTTTTCCTCTGCATTATGAAAACATGCAGTTTAAGTAATAAAACACATTAATGGTCTCGTCGAAACGCACCATTTTTGGTACAGTTTGTTGTACCAAAATGTTAGGTATGATGTATCAATGAATAAACATACTAAGTTCAAATTCAGAAGAAATAGTAAACAGTCAGTAACATCAATTATGTTTTCCTTTATACATTATTTTCTTCCTTGCTACCCACCCTTAAAACTGTGCTTGACCAGCGTTTCTACACTACCACTGACTTAGCCTCACTTATGCCTAGGAAGAGCTGCCACATAACTACTGCACTGCTTGTTTAAAATGTTAGTCTTAGGCATAAGTAGTTTGTACTGTTATAGAACAACTTACACATGGAAATACCATACTAGTATTTAATTTGAATGTGCACAGTGATGTTTCAGGTGCCATGTGTAAGCGTCACAATAATTGCACTCTACGAATAGGTGAGATATTATTCCTTTTAAATGTGGTAATAGTATTTACATAACTACTGTGCGTATGTATTTCTGATAATTAGTACACAGGTGGACATACTGTGAGTTACACCCTATACGCACTTTAGACAGACATTTTAGGCATGTAAATAACGTGTGTGTCTACTTATGTTTCTTAGACAGACATTTTGGACTACGAAACTCTTTAAATATTGTCAACACCATTAGGTATTGCTAACAGATATTAAGATTTGGTAATAATGCGATGAGACCGATGACCTCGCTGTTTGGTCTCTTCCATCAAATCAATCCAATCCAATCGGAGCAGCCCCTCAACGCTACATTAATTATTCGTTGCATCCGTTCCAGCTGCTGTCTTCTCTATAGTGTTTGCCCTCTACAGATCCCACTAGTACCATGGAAGCTATATCATAATGTCTATTCTATAATGTCTTAACAGGTATCCTATCATCCAGTCCCTTCCTCATCTGAATGTTTCCTTTTGTTCCTTCCTTCGCCAGTTGAGTTGAGAACCTCATTCGTTGTCTTATGAGCCCACCTAATATTCAGCATACTTCTGCAGTACCACTTCTAAAACTCTTTGGTTATATGTCCTATTTGCTTCCTCCGCCGTATGTTCTTTTTTCCGATTTATCAGATTTCTATAACTTTGTCTACTTTGTCGAGCCGGCCAGTGTGGCCGAGCCGCTCTAGGCGCTCCAGCCTGGAACCGCGCGACCGCTACGGTCGAGGGTTCGAATCCTGCGTCGGGCATGGACGTGTGTGATGTCCTTAGGTTACTTAGGCTTAAGTAGGTCTAAGATCTATGGGACTGATGACCTCAGATGTTAAGTCTCATAATGCTCAGAGCCATTTAGCCTACTTTGTTGTCCCTAATGTTGATAAGTTTGCAGCTGAAGTCATTCCTGATACTCCTCATTACTTTCTTAGGTTAACTCTCAACCCATATTCCGTAGATCAGAGGCAGACACGGGGTGCAAAACTGTATGGGTGCATGATGTGCAGACCAAGGGCGGGTAACGCTTGGTACGTCCCCGATTTGTCGGTTCTTCTCAAAAATTGCCTGTGGTTTAAGCGAAGTGTAAAAGAACAGTGGTTGTTGGAATGGCACATACACTCAATAAAAGGCAGTGCAGCGACGCATTGTCACGACCATTCAAATATCAGTGGGAATTATAGCAGTTTTTCGACGAGAAGAAGGAAAATTTTCAGTGTCTATTATGCACTCGCATAATCGCCGAGCACCACAAATGTGCTATAGAGCGGCGTTACACCACAACGCACAAGGAATTTAATGAATTTGTCGGCGATGAAAGGGAAAACCCCGTTGAGGGACCTGAAAAGGTGTTGCCGTGTACATCAAGGCGATCTCAGCGTATGTATTCCATGAAAACCATTGTATTTGTGCTATTTGTACCTACTCGTGCATATCTGCTTATAAAAGTCCAGTGTGTTTACAGTCTGTTCTATTGTTTCTTATTTTTAGCCAGTAACCAACGGTAGAGGACCGTTATTAAAAGCAAGCTACAAAATAGCGTCCAAAATAGCCAGATGCATTTCAGCGGTGGGGAGTTCATTAAAAAGTGCATTGTTTAGGCAGTGCAATTCGTCACACCATTGGAAGTACCAAAGTTTGCCAAAATTAATGTTTCAAGACAAACGATAAGTCGCCGCATAGCTGACAGAGGTTGTCTACTGGCAGTAAACTGACAAGTCACATATGTTATTACATCGTCAGTGTCAACAGTTTTTGATAGAACTGCAGCAACAGTATGGAGACGTGACTTTCTACTGGGAAGTACGTTAGGTTAAGCTGAGGGGCATGCCTGGAACAATTTTTCGAGCTACGAAAATGGTTCAAATGGCTCTGAGCACTATGGGACTTAACTTCTGAGGTCATCAGTCCCCTAGAACTTAGAACTAGTTAAACCTAACTAGCCTAAGGACATCACACATCCATGCCCGAGGCAGGATTCAAACCTGCGACCGTAGCCGTCTCGCGCTGCCAGACTGTAGCGTCTAGAACCGCTCGGCCACTTCGACCAGCCAAGCTAAGACCTGCTATTGTTCAGTTTACGAAGGAAAAAGGAAAACAGGAATCAACATTAAAGAATGCGGAATTGATTACCGACCTCACACTTTTAGATGACTTAACTACTCACTTAAACATCCCCGTTAAGACTTTGCAAGGTGAGAAGCAGTTAATACCTGATTTAATGGTAGAGGTGGATGCATTTAAAATAAAAATCTCATTTCCCTAAGCTCTCTGGTGTTAAGGAAAATGAATTTTGAATAATTTATTTTGGTGTTGGAAAAAAACACAGGAACAGTTTTCAGATACACTCCTGGAAATTGAAATAAGAACACCGTGAATTCATTGTCCCAGGAAGGGGAAACTTTATTGACACATTCCTGGGGTCAGATACATCACATGATCACACTGACAGAACCACAGGCACATAGACACAGGCAACAGAGCATGCACAATGTCGGCACTAGTACAGTGTATATCCACCTTTCGCAGCAATGCAGGCTGCTATTCTCCCATGGAGACGATCGTAGAGATGCTGGATGTAGTCCTGTGGAACGGCTTGCCATGCCATTTCCACCTGGCGCCCCAGTTGGACCAGCGTTCGTGCTGGACGTGCAGACCGCGTGAGACGACGCTGCATCCAGTCCCAAACATGCTCAATGGGGGACAGATCCGGAGATCTTGCTGGCCAGGGTAGTTGACTTACACCTTCTAGAGCACGTTGGGTGGCACGGGATACATGCGGACGTGCATTGTCCTGTTGGAACAGCAAGTTCCCTTGCCGGTCTAGGAATGGTAGAACGATGGGTTCGATGACGGTTTGGATGTACCGTGCACTATTCAGTGTCCCCTCCACGATCACCAGTGGTGTACGGCCAGTGTAGGAGATCGCTCCCCACACCATGATGCCGGGTGTTGGCCCTGTGTGCCTCGGTCGTATGCAGTCCTGATTGTGACGCTCACCTGCACGGCGCCAAACACGCATACGACCATCATTGGCACCAAGACAGAAGCGACTCTCATCGCTGAAGACGACACGTCTCCATTCGTCCCTCCATTCACGCCTGTCGCGACACCACTGGAGCCGGGCTGCACGATGTTGGGGCGTGAGCGGAAGACGGCCTAACGGTGTGCGGGACCGTAGCCCAGCTTCATGGAGACGGTTGCGAATGGTCCTCGCCGATACCCCAGGAGCAACAGTGTCCCTAATTTGCTGGGAAGTGGCGGTGCGGTCCCCTACGGCACTGCGTAGGATCCTACGGTCTTGGCGTGCATCCGTGCGTCGCTGCGGTCCGGTCCCAGGTCGACGGGCACGTGCACCTTCCGCCGACCACTGGGGACAACATCGATGTACTGTGGAGACGTCACGCCCCACGTGTTGAGCAATTCGGCGGTACGTCCACCCGGCCTCCCGCATGCCCACTATACGCCCTCGCTCAAAGTCCATCAACTACACATACGGTTCACGTCCACGCTGTCGCGGCATGCTACCAGTGTTAAAGACTGTGATGGAGCTCCGTATGCCACGGCAAACTGGCTGACACTGACGGCGGCGGTGCACAAATGCTGCGCAGCTAGCGCCATTCGACGGCCAACACCGCGGTTCCCGGTGTGTCCGCTGTGCCTTGCGTGTGATCATTGCTTGTACAGCCCTCTCGCAGTGTCCGGAGCAAGTATGGTGGGTCTGACACACCGGGTTCAATGTGTTCTTTTTTCCATTTCCAGGAGTGTAGTTTTCAGGACACTTCCTAACTTGCATCCATTTGTCGTATCATTTTAAAGGGCCCCAATTCATTTGCAGTTGGAACTGATCGAGCTACAGTGTAACCCCAGATTAAAAGACACTGTCTGTCCAAGAGTCCTACCAAGTTTTTCCACGGGAAGAGTTTCCACCTCTGCATAACAAGGCTGCAAATGTGAATTCATACTTGGATCAACTTTTGTTTGAGAAAGATTGTTTCTGATAATGAAACTAAAGAAGTCACGATTACAAGTCAGCCTCAGTGACGACAGTCTGATAAAACGCTTTCGCCTGTCAGTGTGCCGACAGTTTGAACCAGATATCAACTTTATATCTTCAGCGAACCAAAAGTAATTAGATAATGATAAAAACTGTTTTGTTTGTGACACATTTTCTTAAGAATTGTAGCCATGGCACTGTCAGTAGAGAAGTGCAAGGTAATAATTTTTTTTCCTTTCATGTGTAGCTATGACAATTTACTCCATTTACAGCGGCCTGCTATGGAGACTATTTGCTTTTGCCTCTGGTTTTATATCTCAGATAAAACACTGTAACAATTTTACATGGAACAATGTTGCTGGCCTAATATTACTGGTGTAATGGAGCTACAAACTGAACCCTATTTTATTTGTATTTTTTGTTGTCTCTTGTACGAACAGTCAGTTACATTACAAACCGCTCCTCACTCTACAAAGTTTGTTTTTCGAGTTTCCTAATATAACACAGTATGAAACGAAGACGCACGCAAGCTGGTCTGTGTCCCATGAGGGACTGCGCTGCCGCAACTGAGCAGTGCCTTTGCAGTTCCCGCTCAGACAGCATCGTGGGGTGGTGGGGGAAGTGTGCACTGAGACGAGAGAGAGCCGCTCGCGTGCTGAGTTTCTGGCCAGCCCTTCCGTAGACATTAGGCTTTTCATTCCTAAGGATAGCAAAGTCATGAGCGAATCTTGTCACTGATAATTTTCGCCCTCGATTTTAAACTCTCTCTTGAACCTTCCTTTTATTTCTATTGTTGCTTCTTCCATGTACAGATTGAACAATGATGGCAACAGGTTACATTTCTGTCTTACACTCTTTTTACTTCCGATTACTTCCTTCTCGGTCTCCATTCTCATTCTTTCCTGTTAGTTCTTGTACATAGTCTATATTATCGGTATTTCCCTATAGCCTTCTGCTATTTTGATCAGGATTTCGAACATTTTACAATGTCGAACGCCTCTTCGAGGTCGACAAATCCCATCAATGTGTGATGGTTTTTCTTAAGTCTTGCCTCCATTATTAATTACAGCGCCAGAACTGCTTCTATTACGCCCTTGCCTTTCCGAACGCCAAATTAATCGTCATCCAAGTGATCATTCGTTTTCTTTCCCATTCGAGACACATTTCGCTGTAATGTTGTGTAGTCACGACCTGTGTGGGCACGTTGGTTCTGGTCTAGTCCAGTAATAAGCAAGTATGTTACTTCTCATTAAATTTTTATACAGTTCCGCCTCACATTTGGCGGTGGGTTGCCTTGTCAATGTACATGCAGTAGGGTGGCAGGTGAACATTGTCCAGGTGTAAACTACTTTATTTGTTTCAATGGATAAGAAATAAAGCCAACTAGTTGCAAGATACAGGTTTATTAATCATTGCCCACGGTTTCGACGGCTTTAAAACAATTTTCTTTGCAATATATTGTAGGCAAAAGAATATTACCTTCAGACAATGTGGAAGTCGTTGACTCTGTCTAGTAGATGTCATCCACTGAACCACCATTTGCAATAGATTATATAAAGGCAGTAGCCGTCCACTGTAAGGCTTCAGAATCTTGTATTTTATTTGTGTTTGATTTTATATGAAACTGGATGAGGTAGGTGACAAAGATGTACTGCTCCCGTTTATTATTGATTAATATTGTCTTTTTCTGTCCCGTTTCGACATGAACTGGTATTTATGTTTTCGTTCTTAAGGAATCCTAAGCTGTTGGCCGTTTGGTGATTGCTTGTTGGTGTATTCTTTATTTGTTTTTGTTTTACTCACTAAACACTAAATATTTGAACTGCTTTGTGTTTGTCGTATTAGTATCGAAAAACTGGAACACTTCTAGTGTGTTTCAGGCAGCCCTCACTGTTTATGGACCTTGACATCGTATAGATTTTAAAATCTTGAAGGACAGCCCAATGGAGAGCCTGATTTCCTAAAGGTTTCTACGCACGAGCTGCTTCATATGCTTTGGTAGGTCAACTGAAAGTCAATTTCCATCTGTTGTAGATAGCTAAACTCTGATGTTCTTTGTTCTGGTGATTTAATCTGACTGCTGCTAATTGTGAATACTTTCTTTTTTAATTTTGCTTATCTTGTTTGCCCACTTAGGCAAGCTGCTAACCGAGATTGTTTTAAAATTACATTTAAGCACATTAGTCGCCTTGAAGATCCTTAGCTAATTAACGTGTTTCTTTATTCCATTGCCTTTAAACGCAGATAATAGTTGAAATTGTTTTTTATATTTTATTGCTTGTGCTCTCATTATCCTGAGCGCGAAAGTTAGTAGCGTGAAAACTGATTTTCTAAAGTGTTCGACTGTAACATTAAGAGAGCTAAAAATTCTTGTTATTTCTGATAGTTGATCTCACTGCTAATTATATTAATTGAAATCACATCAGTTATTTGATCCAGATTATTATATCTTAACAAATGGCTCCCTACTGTTTCAGAATGTTACTTCTGTTATACCATTTTCTGCTGCTGTTGATATTACCAACTACTCGTCTCACCAGAAATCATTATCTTCTTTCCATTTCAATTCACTGACTCTGCTTTATCCACGCTGAGCCTTTATATTTCCTTTTTCTAATTTTATAGCTTGCTTTCCACGTTTTAGCACATTTAATAGCCCAACCTCCAACTCTAATGTTATTCTTTCGTTAATTATTCTTTTTATCATGACCATATTTTCCTTACATGCCCCTATCAGAGATAGAGATCGGAATAGGGGACTAATGCGGAACCTTTTTCTTATGGAGGTATCGTTATAACATTTTTTCACTTACGTGTCGTGTACATACACATTAAGTTTCATTCATCAAGTGGTTTCCATTGCCTTCTGAATTTTCATGGCGCTGATCTTTGCCGATTCTTTCGCCTCTTAGTAGAAGTTTCGCATTCAAAGGACAAAAGGTTGCCCTCAACTATATCCACTCGTCCGATTTCTTTGACAATTTCGTTGGCAGGCTCAGGGTGACTTCTTATAGAGATTCACCAGCCAACAACGCTGATGAATTATTATTCAAAATGTAAGCAGCAGATGGATTCTATCCTGGAACCTAGGACATTTTGATTATCTGTCAGAGACGCTGCTGGTGGACAAGGGGTCTACTGTGTACTGTTACACAACAAAAATGCCATTTTAACTTTCGGCTCCATTCTGACTGAATAGTCGAACTATGCTTGTTGACAAGTGCAGTTTAACCTGTAAGTTAGACCAATGGAAGTGTCATGTGTGCCTTGATAAATAAGAGAGAAATTTTAGACGTGGAAGTATTTAATAGCATCCATTGTACCTTGCACCAAATGTGATGCAAAGAGCAGACTCGTTGACAAGTGGTACAGAGAACAAAGACGGGGATTGCCTGTTTTATTGGCTGGCAAAATACTGGGATGTGGTTGGTTGTTTTGCGGGCAGTTGCTGATGCGGGCGCCTCAGTATGTTGCTCCCTGTGGTTTTATATGTACTAGCAGCCCATAGTCGCTCGCCTTCCATGTATTCTTTTTAAATTTTTATGACTAAAGCCTTTCTCGCTTGATATTTTTCTTCTACGTAACATATAAGTACTGTTCCTTTCCTGTACTGTTAGCCAGTACTTACACTTTTATATAAAATTTTTTCCCATAATTTTGTATTTATGTTACAGGCCAATTTGAATATTTAATTTCTGATGATAGCACTGATAGAAGTGTCGAAACCTGGGCAAAAGGCTTAAATTTTGTGACCGAGGACAGTAATTGCCTTAACTTTAATTTATAGACGTTCGCTGACTACGCAGCAATGTTTAAAATTCTATGAAAACTCGCAGATGATTAGTGGTAGAAAATGGTTCTGACACAGGTGTAACAGATACTATTCACACATCGACAGGACACGGAAGCCCACACAACGAGATAAATCTGCAGAGATGTAGTGTCATGCCTTTTGAGGGATTACTTCATATAAAATGGCAAGCTGATTTAACAACGGAGAAGTATTCACACATCGACAGGACACGGAAGCCCACACAACGAGATAAATCTGCAGAGATGTAGTGTCATGCCTTTTGAGGGATTACTTCATATAAAATGGCAAGCTGATTTAACAACGGAGAAGTAAAAATTGCCCTCTGGAAAGCAAACATAGAAATACTGAAACATAAGATTAGCACAGGTAAAAACTAGATGGCAAAAGCGGAAGTATACGAAATAAAATGTCAAAGTTGTGAGATGAATTGCGTGGGCAGGACAGGAAGAAACTTTAAAATAGCGCTCAAAGAAATAATAATGAAGAGAATGGTTCATCGGCAATAACGTAGAGTAGCACTACTTTGGGGTCATCATGTACAACTTGAATATACTGTATTTAGAGGAAAAATATTAGTTGCTGTCAAATTGAGAGGAAATTGAAAAAATTTGCGGTTTAAGAAATAAACAAGTCACCTGTTAAATGGAAAGACGTAAGTTCCATTGGGCTTTTCTGGCTCTGTTTTAGCGATATTCTTGTGGAAGGGCAGCCGTCTACTTAACCTCCTATTCTGTTCTAATGCTTTTAGTGTGTAACTTATAATGCATACAGTAAGCAAATTTTTTTTTTTTTTTTGGATCAAGCGTTAGTAACAAGGTTTCGATTGGTCACCAAGGATTGCCTCTATGGAACGATATACGTGAAACAGAAAGCGAAAAGTGTCCTCTTATGGTGGAAGTACAATTTTTAAAATACCGTTTTCGATTTTTTGTGTATTGTAATAATTTACCTCATTTTGTGGAAGCTTGTGTCAATTTAACAGTTGTTTGAATCCAGCAGGATTCAATAACATCATTAAAAGCAGTCGATGACGACCTTCTGAAAACGGACCTCTTGTCGTTATGGGGAAAAAACATTGGCCCCACAAGAGGCAGTTTATCAAGATTTCGTAGTTGTGTATGCAGAACTTCACAGAATAGCATCTTCTATATTTTAGATGCTTTTAGGAAGATAAGAGTAGTTTCGTAGAGAAGGTGATCATTTTTTGATTACAACAACCCCAAGTGGTCCCTTTTATATTAGAGTTACAAATGCCTACAGATATTGTCAGTTTGCAGTTGGTCATAAAACAGATTACTGTGCCAGAGCAAAGCAGCACAGGGTTCACTAATTTCACTCAGTTTGGGGCCAATTTACGAGTAATTGGTTTTTAAATTTATGAACACTTCAATGTGTCAATATGTCTATACGTTATGTATACATAATATGTAAGGTTAACTTAAGAAACTGTGTACCATTTGAAAAAAGACATTTTAAGAACAATATGTATGCAGAATCTATTTAAGTATGTCCAGTTAAACAATGGTAATAAAGTGTAACTTTAAAACAAATTAAATACCTCTTTTTCATCACAAATTATCAACCTCGTATAACTCACTCAAATTTATAGATGGAAATATATTTGTTTTTACAAATTGTTCGGAATATAATGCTGGACGTAAAATAGCAATGACTCAAAATCCTAAGCTTTCGCGAAGACGTCTCTTTTCGCTTTCTGTTTTACATATCAATGAATACTATGTTTTTTCAATTTACAGTAGATGCATGTATTTTTTTTAGGATTTGCTATGACAAAACATATAAACTTTCGGATATTTTTGTGTCGCCTGGAGCATCATTAGTGGCGCTGATATATACTTAAAAAGACGGTTGACTTCCGTTAAATCTCGTTGTGTTTTATGCGCCATCAGTAATTACGAACGTTATACCATGATATGTATGAGGAACAGTCTTATATGTCTGATAATGTATATTTGCTACTTAGCAGTTATTTCTGACTGCGCCTAAAGGCATGTTAATTTTAAGATACGTAATGCTGCGTGGCAATATAAGCAGACTTCCATTACATGGATGTTAGTATATTTATCTATTGTATGTGTTCTATTGTTCAACGTGTACACTGAAGGAAATAAAAGAAAGATCGAGGAATAAGATTAAAATTCAGAGTGAAGGACCGTCCCTAATAGGATTCTATGTTAATATTACTCTAGTTAATAAAAGTGAAGAACCACTGGAAATGTTCAATGGCCCACTTAATGAGCAAGGAATATGGCCTGAGAATAGCTAAAAAAGATGAAAACAATGAGAAGTAGCAGCGATGAACGATAAAATTATCAAACGGGAGTGTTACATTGCAGGCAAAGTGAAGCCTTTCACCTAACATGGAAGCAAAATACGACGAAGGAGGTAGGACTTAAGAAGCAGTCTAGCACAAACTAAGAGAGAATTAATCGGCAGAAGGAGGTCTACATTATCAAACGTCGACTTTTTGGGGGGAAAAAAAGAAACAACAGAGAAGCAACGTCTGTAGCAGAGAACTGTGTAAATATCTATCATGGAGACCGAAAAAACTCGAATAGAACGGAATTAAAGCGTCTGCGTGTGGTGTCACAGATGTATGCTACAATTAATAATGTTTTTCACATAATCTGTGACAGAAGGAATATGTGGAAAACATCAACTGGAATAAGGAATAAGATGATGAAACATTTACTTGGATGTAATGGAATGAATTCCATGATAATAGAGGGAGCTGTAAAATGTAGAAACAGATCGGTGCAGGATGACTAATTGGATGGCAATCAATAATTGAGGCAGTTTGTTGTGTGTGCTAATCTGAGATAAAGAGGTTGCGATAGCAGATAAAATCGTGGCAGATGCATTAAAATATAATATTGACGAAGAAAAGTATGCAAGAGTTTAGGACTCTGGATCATAAAATTTGAAGTTGGGCCTTATCAATAATTCACTTAACGATTGTCGAAAAGTTAAGTGTACATTGCACAGAGAGTATCCAATAGTTTTGTTTCTTTTCGCTGGAAAGGACAGCCGGAAGTTGTACTTTATTCTGTCCGGTAAGGTCGTCTCATTAGAAATAGGTTCACCAAAAGCATCAACCTCCATATATTGTACACCATTCGCGCTCTGAAATGATCGATACAAGGAGATGCCGGGATCGAAGGGAGAGAGGAAAACAATGCAAGAAGAGTAACGGAGTTCCTACGACAAATGCTTACCAATGGGACTGTTATTATTGTTTTCCTGAAATATAGCTCATAAAAGGATTCTGCGGCGGACCATTAAGTGCCGTTTCTATTAGGCTCGAATTATGGGACTGGCCGGTATAACGGGCTGCGGGAGCGAATAATTCAACAGTGTAAGCAGGAGCAATGGAGGTACGCCGTCACAAAGCAGGAACGGTTTGGCCCGGATGCAGGGGTGCGATGCAACACTGCGGTGCACATCGTAAGTCCTGCTGCGTTGTTTGACGGATGGCTACACCCTAGTATCACATGTGAAACTCCATCATACGAATTGTGGTCACTCTGCGAGTTGGACATTCTACAGCATGGAATTCCTCTTAGATAACTAAGCGTGATAGTGTTTAAAATTCTGTGTATCAACTGCGTTAATTTATGAAACTTGTTATATAATACGTAACTGTACTGTGTTTCATTGTAACAACTGAAATCAGTCTATGCTCGGACCATCTTATCTCAAGCATGTTGACAAAACTGTACAAAGCGCCCCATGGAAACAACTTATAATATACGTACCCTTGTAGTTCTCAGCTGTTCATCCAATAAATAAATCCCTTCTCACAGATCCCTTCTCACAAATCTGAAATGTTTCATTGCTGTAAAATCTGTGGAAAATTTAATCGTTAAACAGTTTTCACGACTCGATCTGCAACATGAGTGATATTATGCCATGTGGCCAACTATCCAAATACTCCACGCCACAGGCCACAGACATTCCATACGTTTTAAATACAATACATTTCGACTAGTAGTAAGTCAAAAATGTCAAATCCCTCTGTATGTGTCGATATTAAAATCTATGGTGTCAAACATATTGTCACGTTACAACCATACTGAAGTGCAAATCCGAAAGCACAGTGGTCAATGAAGTACAGTACTTAGAACTGAAAGCACTTTCATTATGAACACTAACTTACTGCCACAACAGAACAAACTCCAGCATGGAGAGTGTAGCTATTTATAGAAACATCGAATACTCTAGAATATACGAACATTGTAAACGTAACATACTTCAAGAACCTTCCCTAAGTGATAAATACGAAATATTAATAAATTGCTGGTGGTCTCGTTTGAACCGCCGACGCGCAGTACACCAACCGGCGACGCTATTCAATACGCCACGCTTCAGACACGAAAATTCGCGACATTGCTTCTTTTTTGAAGAAATACCCACTCGCTGTTTTAAAATTTCTCCTAGGAGCCAACTGCAGCATCTAGATTTAGACTTTGTCAATTCTCCATATGGCGGCGATGACGAATCCTGACTTTATGGTCGTTTTGTTTCATCCTCTTCACCATGATGAACATCGAAGGTAGCTCCTCCAGTTGAAGCTTCGCTACTGTCGACTGGGTCTTCAGTTTCCTTCAACCTCCCATCGTCGATCAGCACGTCTGGATTGTAGTAGGGTTTCATGTGAAGGTCATGGACGACGTCTCTCCGCTCTTGCCGTCTTCATGTAATAATCATGGCGCTCGACTTCATATGTGACATCCAACACGTGAAAAAGTAGAACTTTGGTGCATTTCCGACTGAACCACATTCCATACAGGTGCAAAAAACTACATTAAGTCTCCCAGGCCCTGTCTCACTGGCCGGTGCCTGATGTCATAGAGTTTCTGGTCTTTCTCCTGGGAGTCCAGTTTTCCTTCTTCTTCACTCCTGGTGACGGGATGTCTCACATAGTCATTCTGAATATCTTCCGGTTGAAATGGGAGTGTACCCATTGTCGGTTCGGCCTCGATACAGTGTAGCAGAAAGAACGGTGTTACGCCAGTAGTGTCTTGCTTCGCTGTCTTGTGTGCGAATATCACGATGGGCTGTATTGTACACCCATCTCTCTGTTCATAACACCGAACCATTCACATATATTCTATTCCAAAAAAGTTTAGTTACATTACATACAAATAGAATACGGAATATTATAACGTACAACCCATGTGGTGTGTCTAATTAGTGAAAGATAATTACTGGGTTGGTGAATAAGTTCGTAGCTCTTTCCATAAATTTAACAAACATAACTGATACACATTAGAGAGACTTTAGCTACCGATAATATATTCTCCTTAACTATTTACAACAGTCTGCCGTGGCTGGGGTAACTTACCTATTCCGCAACAGTAGAAATCACGCGGTTTTGACGGGGAAGAACTCGTAGAGCCATGTTTGAGACGCATTTTCATCCGGAGAGGAAGTGCCTTGAAGGCTGTTCGATATAGAGGGAAGGGTGAAAAACTGAGGGCGCAAGATCACATGAATAAGGTAGGTGCGGAACAACTTCACAAACTAACTCCTGTATAGAGTTTTTGTCAGTCTAGCAGAATGCGGGCGAGCATTATCGTACAGCAGCGTCACTTCACGCAGTCTTCCTACAAGACGTCTCAGTTGTTGACAATAAATGACAGCATTGATGGGGCCACTTGGGGGAAGCAATTCGTTGATACCGCGCTGTAGCTGTTCAACCAGACTCATATCATTGTCTTCTTTGGATACGCGCAGGTCTTTGTAGAGGGAGTTGATTCTTTGTTTGGGCTAAATCATTTCATTCATTCCCTTAAGTTAGCTAAGGACGCAATTTCTCGTCACCAGTAGCAATAAAGAGTAAGGATGGACGGTGTAGGTCACAGGTCAATTAAAGACCCCGCAGAGATGCACATATGGCCTGCCGCTAATTTTTGTGAATTTAGATAGGAGCATGCGGTGCCAATACACCCGATTTTTGAACCTTCCCCAGTACCTGAAAATGCCGCGCGATGGTAGAATGAACATAGTTCATCACGTCTGTCAGCTTTCGAGTAAACTGACACGGATCATTGTGGAATAATGCGTTTAAATCGAAGATCTTCCGGAACGTGGAGAGTCACTAACGACAAAAAGGTCCTCCTTAAAATGAGGGAACCATTTACCTGCTACACTCTTTCTAGTGGCATTATCCCTATACACGGCCTAAATGTCTGTGGTTGCCACCACTGGTTGCCTCTATTGTACTCTGAAGAATATGACAAAATAACAACATGTAAAATCAAATAGCAGCAGTGAACTAAAAAATTAAAACATGACACTCAATAAAAAAATCCATAGCAAGCAGAATACCGACATGCAAACAAAACAGCTCCGAGCTAATGCACCGACCTAATATTCATCGTTCACAATAAAAAAAGTCTCTATAAAGAGAAAACGACTGAAGAGTGAAGATACAGCCCCCAACCTATTTGATATATTTAGTCCTGTTTTCAAAACTCTGATTCCAATTAGTTTGGAATACGTGTGTGCTTCCAGTTATACGTTACAGCAGTCAGGTAAGGACTTCAATGAGGAAACGTTTCAAAAACCTATGGTGATTCAGCGAGCAACAGAGAGGTAATTCTTCGTAGTACCTAAAAGAGAAAATAACACAAGGAAATGGGTCACGGAACAGCCTCACGAGGAAGCCATGACTACGACAGCAATGAAAATGAAATGAAGGTCGACAGGCAAATGGATATATAAGGGACCGCCGTTATTCTCTTATATTGTGGATGATACATATGCTCTTGGTCGCTGATAAGAAAGAAATGTCATTCCAATAAAGCTACAGACCGTCTAGGTTATAAGCACTGGTTCCTGATACTACGCCACCCATCCGTCAGCAAATGTGACTTTGTACACTGATGGACCACAGGTGGAACATTTTCCAATGTTGTTTCCTATTCGATCACGACTGACTGCCACGATTGCCATTGGAGAAAAGGAACTAGCTGCTGTGTGGAAATGCCTTGTCTCCTATGAGTGTAGATTACGGTTTTCGACACAGGCTTCCACCCACAGTTTTTTTCTCCTGGAACCCTGTAAAATCACCAATACTTTTTGGTACACAGGAGAAAAATAACCTGAAATAGAAACAGATGTCGAAAACCATCAGACACTCACACAACAGAGTATTTTGCAATCACAGGAGTCAAGGTCTTTCTACCTCAGCAGCTAGCTCCATCTTCTCCACTGACGGTTAAGGCAATCGATTGTGATCAATGAATAACAAACAACGTTGCGAGAAGTTCCACCTATGGCACGCCAGAGTCCAGTCACGTTTGCTGCCGAAGGGGTGCCTAGTGACGGGCGCTGACGCCTATAACTTCAACGCTCTGTAGCGTCACTGAACGACATTTCTGGACATGGATTCCTGTCCTTGATTTGTACTTCAAGACGCCCTCCACAACACCTCGAAATCTGTCGCAAGATATCTGGGACACCCTATACAATGAATGTAGTAGCATGTATATTGATGTTTATACCCACTTTTGTTTCGTTGATCTAGTTGGATCAGCATCCTTATCAGTGATATCATCAGTGATGTCACTGCTACTTTCAGTGATGTCATCGTTCTTATCAGTGCGCTGCCAAACCCCCTCCTTGTCTCCCGCCATTCATAGTGCAGTATTAATCCTAATCAGTAGGAAGCCCATGCCCCTCCTTATTGTGATGTCGTCACTCATACGACCACACCGCCGCCTGAGAGATAGATCCGCTGGATGCGATTCTCTCGATAAATGGAACAGAAGAACGGCTGTGTTAGCCAAAGAGTACACAGCCAGGCGCAGTACTTACGCTCGCCGCGAGGCGCCGCTAGGCCACTTCATGTACAGCCGGAGAATAGTGCAGTTGTCCCAGTCTACAGTTTGTGGCCGCGCTCAGTGGACAGCAAGCGCCCATGTTAGTCATCGTCTGTAGCTGTCATTGCCGCCATCAATTCTTTGTAGCATCGTTCCAAGTTAGTCCTCAAATTCACCGGATTTGACATTCAAGATTACGTCACTGCAAGATTTGTGACTTGTAAATTATGTCATTCTACAGACGCTTAGTCTAGTCGCGTCTTCTATAATTGTCAACCAACTGATCATGGACTACAGCAAAGTTAAGTAGTAAGTATTTTCTTATTTTGTACTCCTGCTAATTAATTGTGTTTTCCTGTTGTAGCTACCAAGCATTCTTGGCATAGTAGAACACAAGTTTCCACCTCCTTGGCTACCTCATATTTGCCACCTCATGTTGATGGACTCGATTATGTTAAAATTCAAGAGAGGAGATAGTCCATTTGCATTCGTGGAAAATTAAAAGAAACTTCGCCCTTCCCCTATCTCCAACCAATCACACAGTGCTGTTTGCCTTATCCCCTACCAATTATAGCACAGTATTAAAAAATTCAAGATGGTGGATGTAGTCCAATTATGTTAGTGGAAATAATTACAAAAAAAACCTTTCCTCTGTCTCCAACATGTTACATAATACAGTATTATTGTCTTCAACGAATCGTAGTGCAGTATTAAAAAGAAATATGAGATACAGGAAGTAGGGCACTTCAAGTTTTATAAAACACTCTTTCAAAGGAGCTTTAACAGCAATTGATGTAAAATATTAAAATTCGGTAAAACAATCTTCATGACAACAAACGTTTATTATAGTTCGCAACCAGTTCCGGTATCTAATTTACAGTATCTTCAAGCCATAACCACCATGATGGCGGCTGGTGGTGGTGCATAAAATAAGATACATATGAACAAAGAACACGAATGACTACTGTTGATATCGTCCATGTTCTTGTGTTTCGTGCTGCATCCAGCACGACCACCAGCCATCACGGTTTTTATGGCTTGAAGATGATTTAAATCACAGACTGAAACTAGTTGTCAACCATAATAACCATATGTTGCGATCGAAACGTTTTGCTGAATTTTAATAAGGGAATAGGGCAATTGTATTGGTGTAAAAAATTATAAAAACCCTCTTCTCTCCACATCTCCAGCCAGTCTTGGTGCAGTGTTAAAAATCCAAGCTGATGGAAGTAGACATATTGCTTGTTAAAACCCTCCCCCCTCTTCTTATTTCCAATCACTCAGAGAGCTTCTTAAACAAGATAACCTCACATCACTTCTGAGGTACAATGCCGTACCTCGAACTAAAGAGGGTGCGGTATTAAAAACACTATCAAATATGCAGTAAAAATTACATAACTCTTTCATTAAGGTCAAAGATTTTCGTTATTTCTGAAAGATATAAAAATGTCAAATTATGTTATCAATGTACGTATATATACCTCTGACACAGAGGGACCAATGACCATCGCAGTCTGGTCACTTTAATCCCACAAACCAACCAACTCTGACATAGCTCAATCTAGGATGTTCTCTAAAATATCAAAATAATTATCAAACAATATAATTAAGTATGTGAATTGCGTAAAACGCCGAAAATGTTATCAACATGTTTGCATTTTTTATTTCCAAAATATAGTTTATGGACTGTCTCACCATTAAATTTCATTCTAAGTTACAGTATATATCATCCACTATGGAATATTGAATCATATATCTATAAATCATCAAATTTTCTCATGATATATGACTAACGAATTAGGAAGACATAGTAGTTGAACATGAGTTTTAACTGAAATACAGTTCTGTAAACCCTGAAAACTCGAAGTATAAGTAACTCCTGTCTCACATCCCAATTGCTTGCTGTCACCAACAGATGCCATTGCTTACTGTCACCAACAGATACGTCCACTGTTAAAAAGCGACAAAATTTGGTTTGTGTACCACAAAGTATTCTCTCTGTTACGAACAGGTGTCTGTACGGGATAAAAAATTCGTATTTCGATCCAGGAACCACACTTCGTTTAGACATATCACAATCAGAATTATTTTACGCGTCTATGATGAAACAAAATCCTAATTTTTTTGCAAAATATGTTGGTACTGCAAAAAGTGCTTTCTTTACATAGATTATTTGGGAATGTAGTTGAATTTAAGTGCAAGAAAAAAGGCTATAAAGCTCAAATGAATTACTTTATCACAGCCATGACGTTATAATATATTTTAAATTGTAGCAGATGGTGCAATGTAGACGTTGCAACACTATCTAAATAGTAACATGTATTCAATCCGATAATTTGTGTGTATTATCATAACCAAACATTTCCTCCTTTCATCACCTGTTTTGGAGAGAGAGTGAAGATAACGCACCACAATAAAAATACGACAATAAACATCAGCAACATCTAATAAAACGTACCATCAAAACGCTACATGATTTTTTGCCGTGAAGGAAGGAATAAGATGTTAGATTTATTGTGCTATTTCTTTTAAACTTTAGAATGGCCACGCACTCACAACAAAGACGACCAAAGCCAGTAACAGTCAGATATTTGACATCTCCAAAGGCAGTGCCACAATCGATATTTCGGAAATAAATAAAATTATTTCCTGTTTAATGTGAGATTTCTGAAATTTAGCTAGCACAATGTAGCTTCAAATTGCTGAATTACTCATTACAATAAATACAGCTTGCATATTGACAATACAACACAAATGGGCAATAATTGCAGGCTCTATGGACCTTCAAACTAAAAGCTTTTCCGCTTGTCTATGTAACTTGTTACAATATACACAGCTTGAATGCTTATCACAATATGACAGACCTCTACAAAAATTGGAGCAAAACTGAAGTTGTTTGATATGAAAGATTTCTCACTCTTTGTAGGCACAATGAGGCCTCCAGTATACCTAACGCCTAATAGCTAAGGGCCTAATACCTAAACGTTAATGGCTGACTGCTGATGCTTAATGTCTAATGCCTAATGTGGAAAGCGTATAATGGCTAATGCCTAATACTTAACACCCAACGCCTAACTCCTAATGCCTGACACATAATAGAAACGTGTAAGTCGTAAAGCAGTATGGCTAAGATCTGACACCTAATGGCTGATACCTACTCCTGAACGCCTAATGACTATTGCCTTAAGGCTAATGGCTAATACATGATTGACAACTGACCATCATTGATTGATGACTGTTATTGGCCACTGACCACCGCTGATCAGTAAACACCAGTTGTCTCTATTCAGATTTTCACGCATGGTCTAGGGGTAGCGCCTTTGATTCGTAATTGAAACGTCCACGGTCCCGAGTTTGAAACCTGCTACTGATTAATTTTGATTAATAATCAACATAGGCTGCCGAAGACTTCCGGTATAAGAAGTCACCCTCATTCTGTCGACGGCCTTCTCAAAGAGGGCGGAGGAGCGAGCAGAGCGTCAAGGCACTCTCTTGTCCTTGGGGTGGGAAACTGCCCCTAAAGGATGAAGAATCAGCAATGATCGACGGCATGAGGACGCAGAAAGCATTGGAAACCACTGCATTAAAAACACGTAATATGTTTCCACAAGATATGTGGCGTGTAACTGAAAAAGTGTCATGATGATCTCTAAATTGCCAAAATATTCTGGAATAGTCCCCCATTCTTATCTCCAGCAGGGGACTGCCAATGGGGAGGTCACCATGAGAAGAAGATTGAATACCCAACGAAAGAATAAGGTTCTACGAGTCGGGGTATGGAATGTGAGAAGCTTGAACATGGTAAGGAAGCTATAAAATCTTAAAAGTGAAATGGAAAGGCTAAATCTAGATATAGTATGGGTTAGTGGGTCAGATGACTATAGGGTAATATCAATAGCAGCAGAAAATGGTAGAACGGGACTGGGATGAATAGGAATCTAGGAGAGAGAGTGTGTCACTGTGAACAGTTCAGTGATAGAGTTGCTCTTATCAGAATCGACACCAAACCAACACCGACATCGCAAGCTGAAGATGAAGAGATAGAGAAAGTATATGAGGTTATTGAAAGGGTAATACCGTACCAAAGTGAGACGAAAATCTAATAGCCATGGGGTACTGCAATGCAGTTGTAGGGGAAGGAGTAGAAGAAACGTTTACAGCAGAATATGGGATACGGACAAGAAATGATAGTGGAGGAAGACTCATTGAATTCTGTAATAAATTTCAGCTGGTAACAGCAAATACCCTGTTCAAGAATCACAGGAGGAGGGGAGGGGGTATATGTGGGACGTACTGGGTGATGCAGGAAGATTTCAGGTAGATTATATCATAGTCAGAGATTCCGAAATCAGATACTGGATTGTAAGGTGTACCCAGTAGCAGATATAGACTCTGATCAAAATGTACTGGTGGTGAAGAGTAGGCTGAACTTTAAGAGACTAGTCAGGAAGAATCAATATGCAAATTAGTGGAATACAGAAATCATAAGGAATGATGAGAGACCCTTAAAGTTCTCTAAGGCTATAGATACAGCAATAAGGAGTAGCTCAGTAGGCTGTACAGTTGAAGAGAAATAGAAATTTCTAAAAAGAACAATCATGGAAATTGGAAAGAAAAATATAGGTACAAAGAAGGTAACAGCGAAGAAATCATGGGTAACAGAGCAAATACTTCAATAGACTGATGAAAGAAGGAAGTACAAAAATGTGCAGGAAATCTCAGGAACTCAGCAATACAAATAGCTGTGGAATGAAATAAATAGGTAGTGCGGGAAGCTAAGGCGAAATGACTGCATGAAAAAAAGTGAAAAAATCGGAAAAGAAATGTATGTCAGAAGTGCGGACTCAGCATTTAGGAAAGCCAAAAGAACATCTAGTGAAGTTAAGAACAAGGATGGTAACATTAAAATTGCAATGGGTATTCCACCGTTAAGTGCAGACGAGAGAGCCGATAGGTGGTACTGAGCACCTCTATTAGGGGCAAGATATGTCTGACGTGACAGAAGAAGACACAAGAGTCGATTTAGAGGAGGTAAGGGATCCAGTATTAGAATTTAAGAAAGCGTTGAAGGACTTAAAGCCAAATAACGGAGAAGGGATACATAACATCAGAATTCCTAAAATCATTGGGGGAAGTGACAACAAAAACGACTATTCATGTTGGTGTGTACAATGTGTCTGGCGACATATCATCTGACTTCCGGAGAAATATCATCCACACAATTCCGAAGATTGCAAAGGCTGTCAAGCGTGAGAATGATGGCATGGTCAGCTTAACAGCTCATGCATCCAAGTTGCTAACAAGAATGATATACAGAAGAATGGAAAAGGAAACCGAGTACATGTTAGTTGACGATCTGTTTGGTTGTAGGAAAAGAAATGGCAGCAGAGTGGCAATTCTGTTGTTGCGGCTGCTAATGGAAGCAACACTAAAGAAAAATCAAAACACATTCATAGGATTTACAGACCCAGAAAACGTGTCCGACGTTGTAAAATGGTGCAAGATGTTCGAAGTTCCGAGGAAAATAGGGGCAGGCTATAGGGTGAGATTGGCAATATACATATGTACAAGGGGCAAGATGGAATTATAAGAGTGGAGGACCAAGAACTGTAACACCTTGATACAAAATTGCATAAAATACCATTAAAACTCTGTTAACTTGATCTATAATTTGTGTTGCATCTTCACAGCTGTTAACATTGCTAGTGCCTGTGCATACAAACTCAGGACCTCACTACACTGGGCTACCAAGTTTCACGTCTCTCTAGTGCTAATAACCAATCTGTGAGTATTTCATGATTGCTAAAAGCGAGAGAAATCTCACAGTAAAAGATAAATAATATTATTTATTTTCTGGCTATCGACTCTCACATTGTGTTTAGAGATGTCACATTTCTCGCTCTTATTATCTCCGGTCATCTGACTCATGATTGTGACTATAAACAGCCCTTATCGCTATACAGTTCAAGTTATATATCGTGATAAAACACCCCATAACTTCCTAAAATCAAACACGTGGTTACTTCCTTCCCTAAAGAAAATCATGTTGATGTGTGGTGGTACTTTTTATTAGATGTTAGTGCAGATGACTACAAGTTTTATTTTAGACATCTATAGTATTCCAAGATGGTGCAGCAGTTTGTTTTAGTAATATTTGTCATCGATTGTAAGTTTTCTTGTGGTGTATTAGCTTCGTTAACCCACGTCCCTAAACTGGTTTTGAAAGGAAGAAACGTTAGATCATGATGCTACACAGACACACACAGACACACACACACACACACACACACACACACACACACACACACACACACACACACACATACATTACCAGGCTGAACACACTGTACATACTGTTGCAATTTACACATTACATTTTCTGAATCGTTGTAGAATATATTGTGACATCATAACACAGGCAAAGTAATTAATCTGAGCCTAAAGCGTTTTTTCGTGTACTTAAATCCAACTGCATTCCCAGATTAACGATGTAAACAACGTACTTCTTGCATTTACGACATGTTTTGCAAGCATTTTAAAATATTGTGACATGATAGATGTGCCTTAAACCAAGTGTAGTTCATAGATCTAACTATGATCGTTTTTAGTGAATACAGTCACCTGTTGGTGAAGTGAGAACAACTTGTGATGCAGTCACCAAACTTTTGTCGCTTATGAACAGTGGAGCCATCTGTAAGAGCAGTTGATTTTTCTTTCCAGATTTCACTGTTTGCAGACGAGTACATAAGGTAAAACTCATGTTCAACTACTTAATATTCCTAATTCGTTATTTACATGTTATAATAATTTATTTGCGGAAAATATGTTGCATACTTGTTCTAAAATTCTATAGCGAATGATATGTACCTTCGAATGAAATTTACTGGTGCGACTGATGAGCCACTCCATAAACCAAGTTTTGGAAATCAGTAATGAAAACATAGTTGATAACGTATTCAGTATTTCGTTAATTCAGATACTTTACTATATTTCTGAAAATTATTTCAGATACTTTTAAAAACACACAGATGGAGCTGTGACAGAGGTATAATGTAACTTAACAGTATTTTTATGTCTTTTGGGGATAATGAACATCTTTTACTTTAGTGACACAGATAGGTAACATTTACTGCATAGTTGGCACTATTTCAATACTACTCTGTGACTCGTTGGAGATAGGGAAGCGTAAATTGGAAATAATGTAATCTGACATTATTTAAATACCACTCTCTGATTGGTTGGAAAGAGGAGGAAGAATGGTGTATAACACACACACAACTGGTCTACTTCCATCAACTTGGATTTTTAATACTGTCCTAAGATTGGCTGGGCATAAGGAGTGTTGCACAGTATGATTGTTTGGAAATAAGGGAAGGGATTTTTTCATTTCTTTCCAGTGACGCAATTTTTTCCACCATCTTGGGTTTTTTAAATACAGTGTTACAGTTGGTTGGAGATAAGGAGAACTGCAATGTGTGAATGGTGGCAGATGTGGGAGAGGGTTTTTTTCTTTTCCACTAATGCAATTGCCCTATTTCCACTAGCTTGATTTTTTATGCTGTACTGTGATTGGCTGGACATAAGGAGGGCATGACATCACTGGTAGCAGAGCGTATATCACGGATTGTGAAGATAACGCCACTAGGCCAATGACGTAGGTCACGTGTCTTCACATATGTAGGCAATGAAGATCAGGACGTCCATACCTATACTACTGAATGTAATATGACTAAACGCTCATATGTGCACAGTTTATTTCCATGAACACCGTGTAACCTGCCTCAGGATGAACGAAATGGGAGGTGTAGCCTCGAGTGGCAGTAATGTCGGCGAACATTGGAATTCACTGACAAAGATGAGAAGACTGTGTACTATTGTAATTCAAAAGACTGTAAACCAGCAGAAAAAAATATTATCTCCTAAATGTTTAAAGACTACTGCATAATTTACCCATTATGAGTAGGAACTGATCAACAAAATCAACATATCTGAATAGTAAAATTACCTTGTTTTATTGTAAAATATACGAGTATATTTAATATTATAAAATATTATTTCGTAGTTGCGTAGTGTGTTATGTCGAAGGAAAAGGAGAGGGATAGTTAGTATGACATTTTAATTACATGCACTAATTGAAATATTGTAAAGCACTGCAAGTATTCTTAGTAAGAGGAAGTAAGTTTGGGCTGTGAGTGATGCGTATTGTGAAAATTTCTAGTTGTTTGTCGTCCATAGTGCTCTGAATAGGAAGGTAGGGCAGAGGGTGTGTTACTGTGAACAGTCCAGTGACCGGGTTGTTCCAATCAGAATCGACAGCAGACCAACACCGACAACGATAGTTCAGGTATACATGCCGACGTCGCAAGCAGAAGATGAACAGATAGAGAAAGTGTATGACGATATTGAAAGGGTAATGCAGTATGCAAAGGGGGACGAAAATCTAATAGTCATGGGCGACTGGAATGCAGTTGTAGAAGAAGGAGTAGAAGAAAAGGTTACAGGAGAATATGGGCTTGGGACAAGGAATGAAAGAGGAGAAAGACTAATTGAGTTCTGTAACAAGTTTCAGCTAGTAATAGCGAATACCCTGTTCAAGAATCACAAGAGGAGGAGGCATACTTGGAAAAGGTCGGGAGATACGGTAAGGTTTCAATTAGATTACATCATGGTCAGACAGAGATTCTGAAATCAGATACTGGACTGTTAAGGCGTACCCAGGAGCAGATATAGACTCAGATCACAATATAATAGTGATGAAGAGTAGGCTGAAGTTCAAGACATTAGTCAGGAAGAATCAATACGCAAACAAGTGGGATACGGAAGTACTAAGGAATGACGAGATACGTTTGAAGTTCTCTAACGCTATAGATACAGCAATAAGGAATAGCGCAGTAGGCAGTACAGTTGAAGAGGAATGGACATCTCTAAAAAGGGCCATCACAGAAGTTGGGAAGGAAAACATAGGTACAAAGAAGGTAGCTGCGAACAAACCATGGGTAACAGAAGAAATACTTCAGTTGATTGACGAAAGGAGGAAGTACAAACATGTTCCGGGACAATCAGGAATTCAGAAATAAAAGTCGCTGAGGAATGAAATAAATAGGAAGTGCAGGGAAGCTAAGACGAAATGGCTGCAGGAAAAATGTGAAGACATCGAAAAAGATATGATTCTCGGAAGGACAGACTCAGCATACAGGAAAGTCAAAACAACCCTTGGTGACATTAAAAGCAATGGTGGTAACATTAAGAGTGCAACGGGAATTCCACTGTTAAATGCAGAGGAGAGAGCAGATAGGTGGAAAGAATACATTGAAAGCCTCTATGAGGGTGATGATTTGTCTGATGTGATAGAAGAAGAAACAGGAGTCGATTTAGATGAGATAGGGGATCCAGTATTAGAATCGGAATTTAAAAGAGCTTTGGAGGACTTACGGTCAAATAAGGCAGAAGGGATAGATAACATTCCATCAGAATTTCTAAAATCATTGGGGGAAGTGGCAACAAAACGACTATTCACGTTGGTGTGTAGAATATATGAGTCTGGCGATATACCATCTGACTTTCGGAAAAGCATCATCCACACAATTCCGAAGACGGCAAGAGCTGACAAGTGCGAGAATTATCGCTCAATCAGCTTAACAGCTCATGCATCGAAGCTGCTTACAAGAATAATATACAGAAGAATGGAAAAGAAAATTGAGAATGCGCTAGGTGACGATCAGTTTGGCTTTAGGAAAAGTAAAGGGACGAGATAGGCAATTCTGACGTTACGGCTAATAATGGAAGCAAGGCTAAAGAAAAATCAAGACACTTTCATAGGATTTGTCGACCTGGAAAAAGCGTTCGACAATATAAAATGGTGCAAGCTGTTCGAGATTCTGAAAAAAGTAGGGGTAAGCTATAGGGAGAGACGGGTCATACACAATATGTACAACAACCAAGAGGGAATAATAAGAGTGGACGATCAAGAACGAAGTGCTCGTATTAAGAAGGGTGTAAGACAAGGCTGTAGCCTTTAGCCCCTACTCTTTAATCTGTACATCGAGGAAGCAGTGATGGAAATAAAAGAAAGGTTCAGGAGTGGAATTAAAATACAAGGTGAAAGGATATCAATGATACGATTCGCTGATGACATTGCTATTCTGAGTGAAAGTGAAGAAGAATTAAATGATCTGCTGAACGGAATGAACAGTCTAATGAGGACACAGTGTGGTTTGAGAGTAAATCGGAGAAAGACGAAGGTAATGAGAAGTAGTAGGAAGTAGTAGAAATGAGAACAGCGAGAAACTTAACATCAGGATTGATGGCCACGAAGTCAGTGAAGTTAAGGAATTCTGCTACCTAGGCAGTAAAATAACCAATGACGGACGGAGCAAGGAGGACATCAAAAGCAGCGTCGCTATGGCAAAAAAGGCATTTCTGGCCAAGAGAAGTCTACTAATATCAAATACCGGCCTTAATTTGAGGAAGAAATTTTTGAGGATGTGCGTCTGGAGTACAGCATTGTATGGTAGTGAAACATGGACTGTGGTTAAGCCGGAACAGAAGAGAATCGAAGCATTTGAGATGTGGTGCTATAGACGAATGTTGAAAATTACGTGGACTGATAAGGTAAAGAATGAGGAGGTTCTACGCAGAATCGGAGAGGAAAGGAATATGTGGAAAACACTGATAAGGAGAAGGGACAGGATGATAGGACATCTGCTAAGACATGAGGGAATGACTTCCATGGTACTAGAGGGAGCTGTAGAGGGCAAAAACTGTAGAGGGAGACAGAGATTGGAATACGTCAAGCAAATAATTGAGGACGTAGGTTGCAAGTTCTATTCTGAGATGAAGAGGTTAGGACAGGAAAGGGATTCTTGGCGGGCCGCATCAAACCAGTCAGTAGACCGATGGCCAAAAAAAAAAAAAAAAAAGTGCTCTGGGCAGAACAACGTAGGCATAACTGAGCTATCATTGACATCAAGAATTGAAAAAAGAATAACTGATTTTTTTAAAAATTTCGTGAAAATATTGTTCATAGAATTACTGTTTAATCTGATATTCCCACCATTCGTCCTGTACTGCAAATGAAATGATAATGTGTACAATGAAATAAATTATGTGTAATTTAGAAGAAATGGAACATTTATGTTTCAATATTTTCAAGCAAAGAATGTTCATTATTTAATTTTTACGGGTTTAAATCATAATAACAAGATTCTTCAGAATCATCGTTTAGGTAACGTCAAAGAAACTAAATACAATCTGAGAACTGAAGTTGTGAAAACGTGCAGCTTTGTAGATGTATTTTATCTTGGTTTGCGTATTTCATTTTAACTGCCGGAAAAAAAGGAGCAGGTAATGAAGCGCCTCTGCCCATACCAAATCTGTGTTGAAGCATCGCGCTTAAGTCGGAGATTAGATTAATTCATTGGAAAAATATTTTATATGTTTTCATATAACAGTTTTCCCTGTTTTCCGTGTTGCTGGGCAGCTTTACGCGCGAGAATGCATACAAACAAAGATTTATTTTATGATTTTTGATTGCTCTGTGGTGTTGTGTAGTGACAAATTTGTATTCGTAGCGGATTATCTAAAAATATTATCAAACAGACCTCTTTACAATGGTAAAATATGTAAGGAGCCAGTTAAATAATAACAGTGATAAACAAGAGATTGTTTGCTAGCATAATTTTTTGCTTTCCTTTGAGGATGTCACTGTGCACGATGTGTGGTGACGACTGTGTGTTTCCGTACTATTCTGTGGCTCGTTGGCTAGATGACAGGTTGAAAAATATCAAATCTGCATCGCAACTTGCGAGTTACTGTAACAAATACTGGCAGATAGTACATGTAGGCAGGAAATGCTTTGTGAATGGGAGATGTATAGGAGACTTTTATGTCCGTAAGAAATATCAGCCACGTATGTAACTTCTAAAGTTACCCGCCTTACAGCTCGTCTGAATATCGATTTGTGCATTCTAACATAGCGAGCGATACCATCGGTGAGTTATGAGAGTAAGTGAAACAATTTCTCTGATCACAAGAGCGGGTTGCCTTTGGTCTTTGCTTTGAGCCGCGGCAGAAGGTGTCTGTAGGCATAGAAGTTAGTGAGCAGTCATAGCGGTCGTAACACAGGTCGATCGCGAGAATTGGAAATTATTCGTCTTTCGATGATACGAATGTTGGTCGCCCGAAATGTTTCAGCGTTTCATTAAAAAAATTAATAATACAGCTCAGTTAAGAGCAGTGGCGCATCGTATTTAGTGATGCTTGATTGTCACTGTTGTCGTCTTCAGTCCAGAGACTGGTTTGCTGCAGCTCCCCATGCTACTCTCTCGTGTGCAAGCTTCTTCA
This sequence comes from Schistocerca serialis cubense, assembly GCF_023864345.2. NCBI lineage: Eukaryota > Metazoa > Arthropoda > Insecta > Orthoptera > Acrididae > Schistocerca > Schistocerca serialis. The sequence continues at coordinate 1,266,782,667 of NC_064638.1, read as the reverse complement.
TCTCCGAGCAACTACTGCAACTTACATACTACTGAATCTGCTTAGTGTATTCATCTCTTGGTCTCCCTCTACGGATTTTACCCTCCACATTCCCTTCCAATACTAAACTGGTGATCCCTTGATGCCTCAGAGCGTGTCCTATCGACCGACCCCTTCTTTTAGTCAGCTTGTGCCACAAATTCCGTTTCTCCCCAATTCTATTCAGTGCCATTAGTTACGTTGTCTACCCATATAATTTGCAAAATTCTTCCGTAGCACCACATTTCGAAAGCTCCTATTCTCTTCCTGTCTAAACTATTTATCGTCCATGTTTCGCTTCCATACATGGCTACACTCCATACAAATATTTTCAGAAAGGACTACCTGACACTCAAATCTATACCCCATGTTAACAAATTTCTCTTCTTCAGAAACGCTTTCCACGCCATTTCCAGTCTACATTTTATATCCTCTCTACTTCGCAGCATCACCCACTTTAATTCGACTACATTACAATATCCTCGTTTTGCTTTTGTTGATGTTCTTCTTATATCCTCAAAGATGCTAGGTTACAATGGCAATAACCAACGGCACCAGTAAAAGGTTATTACCAATGAGAGTAATCGGAAACCTCGTGTAAGACCGTAAAATCAATTTTCCGATTCCAATAACATAGTTCTTTACGACAAAATAGAATGAAGAGAAGTACGAGTTGCCAAACAAATTGAGTATAACGAAAGGTACGTCATAAAGTGATGATACCAACACGTGGAAAAATATGGACCAGTGGCCTTGGATATAAAATGGCAAATGCTGGTAATGAAGTATTAAAATGTAAGAATGCAGTTTAAATATGTCCAAGTTAGCTAGAATGTATACAATTATATATATACTGAGATGGTATCTGTTCTTTCGGACATGTCCGAAAGAACATCGGTGACCATGCAGCTCGTTAGAATGAAATTACAATGAAATTAACACCCTTAGCTACTTACAGGCGTTGACATACGTCAACGGGGACAGATGAAAATGTGTGCCCCGACCGGGACTCGAACCAGGGATCTCCTGCTTACATGGCAGACGTTCTATCCATCCGAGCCACCGAGGACACAGAGGATAGCGCGACTGCAGGGATTTTTCTCTGGCACGTCTCCCGCGAAACCCACATTCTCAAAGCACTGTCCCGCACTACATTCGTAGTGCCCCCACCCATTAACCCGGGTTCGAGTCCCGGTCGGGGCACACATGTTCATCTGTCCCCGTTGACGTATGTCAACGCCTGTAAGCAACTAAGGGAAAAAAATAAAAAAAAAAAAAAGGTGTTCATTTCATTGTAATTGTATACAATTCTGCTCGATGTAGCAAAACACAGATTGATTTGGAGACCACGCCGTGAAATGTTAAGAGCTACTAGGTGGTTTGTGATTACCTTTGGCTGTAGTGGTCTCCTCTCGTCCTATCTGGCTAAGAGATTAGATTTGTATACAGGAGGACAGGAGTTCATATCTAGGCTTAGGTTCTTCTTTGCTTACCTAAACCATTTAAGGCAATGGCAAGCATGATTCCTTCTAAAAGGACACTACGAATTTCTTCCCTCATTACGAGATTGTTTTTCACTGACCTCGTTGTCAATAAGAATTCAAACCGTTATCTGCTTTTCTTCTTCCTTCGAATCGTGTGCACCTGGTTTGGAACAGCCACACCGAATGTGTATTCGTGTGAAGCTGGACAGTGCTACTCACCGGCTCGGACAATGACGTCCCTGCTGAGAACCGCGCCGCCCTGGTTGGAGGCCTTGCAGCGGTATGTGGCGGAGTGCACTTCCTCCCGGTAGTCTTCGGCGCGGAACGGCGGGAAGTACAGCGTGCCGTTGTTCAGGGTCTGCCTGGAAGAGCAAAACGTCCACCTTGACTAACAGCAACCTTTTACACAGCTGTAGCTATCTAAATACTAATTTTTTAATATTTTGATTCCTCGCTCTCTGGTGATCTTACGAGACGAAGCAACTGGGTGACGTAAAGGCAGAAAAATATATAGCAATATACGGGGCAGAGAAAATTGTGTGACGAAATTTTAACCCTGGATAGCTGATGCTAGTAGGAACCAAAATTACTAGTGATGTGTAGGTCGACAACGTACACTTTTTAACCTACGGGAACTTGGCGCCACGCACTCCTATTGGCCGTGGGACTGCCCTGTTGCCGGATGCTCTGGACAACGCATGACCGCGAATGCTTTGCCTGCCGGAGATGGAGATGTATCCAAGACGGCCCGCATGCTCGGTGGTAGCGCGCCAGCCTTCCACTCTGGAAGCCTGGGGGATAATCCGCCGGTGTCCCAAAACATCCATTGTAGTTCCATAAGACGTACCGGGAACAAACCCGTCATTAGCTGTTAGTTCACGTACAGGGAGTCTTTTACAAATTGCGTCGGCACTAAAAAGGCCTTTTTTTATAGCTAGAACATTGTTTACTTAAAGCAGGTGCTCGAACAGGCGAACCTCCGACGCGACACAAGCTTGGTAACCTCGAAAGGTGTTTTGCCGAACTCTTTCAAAGATTCCTGACATTGCCCTGATGTAATTGTCGGCACTCTGAATGCGATCCATTATTTTCTCTTCGATTCTAGGTGGTTCGCATCCAGGTGGGTGAACTAGAACATCGACGAATTCCCACAGGAAAAAGTCCGGTGGTGTGATGTCTGGTAATCGCGGGGGCCATGTCCTACGAGCACCTTTGCCATTTAGCTGGCCGTCGAAGAGTTCATTTAAATATACGCGCACAGCACGGCTGTTATGTGCGGGCGCCCCCTCATGCTGTAACCACATGCGTAGCCGTATGTCCAGGGGAACATCTTTCAGAAGGCCAGGTAGAGTTTCTTGCAAAAAGTGAAGATAATTTACACCGGTAAGTCGAGGGGGTAGACAGACCAGGACAATCAGATGGTCACCCACAGTGCCTGCCCAAATGTTGAGCGAAAACGTTCCTGGTGTCCGTGGACGTATCTGACGTGAAGATTTCTCCTTGCCCAGTAATGAACGTTTCGAGTGTTGTAAAGCCCGTCTCAATGGAAGGTGCACTCGTCGGTAAACAACACAATGGCGGGGAAGTCGGGATCTGTGCAACACGTCGCAGAAACCACCGGCAAAATCCTAACCTGTGTTCATAGTCCGCCACAGGATTTAGATCTTGGACAGGGTGGAAACTAAATGGATGCTGGCTGTCATCCCTCAAAACCACCCAGACTAACCGATGAGCGACCCCACTCTTAACTGTCGTACGTGATTCCTTGAAGCCCACGAGAACTGTCTCTTCAAATCCAGCATCCCGTCGTCTTTGAGATCTTCCAGCTAACGAACCTGTTTCGCCAAGTCGCCGGTGGATTGCTATAAACGTTTGTGGGTGTTGGGGGCGTCTTGCTGAGCACCGTTCCTCATACAGCCGTCGAGCTTCATGCGGGTTACCGTAGGCTAGTCCATAAACAAAAACCTTATCTCGTTGTTCTTCAAACTAGTACTATGCCGCCATGTTTACTGTATGACTAAATTGCAGGTGGTGTGTGTGTGTGTGTGTGTGTGTGTGTGTGTGTGTGTGTGTGTGTGTGTGTGTGTGTGTGTGTTCCAAAGCAAAGCTTGCGTGTGAATGCCTCTTAGGTGAGGTGGAGAGAAGCAGCACCCGAGGAACGGCAACAGGACAATCCCACGGCCAATCGGAGTGCGTGGCGCCAAGTTTCCATAGTTTAAAAATGGTGCGTTGTCGACCTACGCAACATTAGTAATTTTGGTTCAGCTATCCAGGGTTTAAATTTCGGGACACAATTTTTCTCCACCCTGCATATAAGAGACAATTCTATACACTATAGGTCTTTTAACTATTACAGAATGGAGGCCGTCCAACTAATATTTCAAAAGCTAGGGTTTGTAACTCAAATATTGCATTTCCGTTGCAAGACTATAGTTGTTAAAAACGTAACTGCCTGATGACCCACTGAAGCTTTTTGGATCACGCTGTGATTATTTTAAAGTTATTAGACCTTCTATTGGGAATTTTTTAATTCATAGTTACGACGATACGAAGATGTTGAGATAATGAAAATCTGATCATGAGATGCTACGACTCAAACTAGATGCATGAGTGTAGTGAACAATATATATGTCGTATGACAGAGCTTCCTGGTAAAATGCTTGGGAGGGATTCAGCTGCCTGTCGGGAAGGATGAGCTTCCTTCGTGCACAGTGACCTCTCTCCCTGCGGATAAGTGAAGTGATATGACGCATATTTACCTCTGCGGTGTTGGAGAATATAATGGATGCATGTATAGCGTAGCGTCATGTTTGTGATGTTTGACGATGATGAGAAGATGGAAAGGTTGAACTCCGGTGTCGGCTCACAGCTTAGTCATCGGGGATAGCACCACGGGGACTACCGAGGTGAACGTCCACGTCCGGCGGTGGGATCAACATCCACATTGCCACATACACTCACTTCATGAGGCACCACTGAGAGGTTTGGAATTTTATTCAGGACGCTGGCGCGAAGACTTGCGAACAGGAACTTTACGCCAGCACTTCCCATCTCCTTGTCGGCCAAATGTGGAAAATTTCATACGGCGACAGAATTCGAACCGGTTTACGTCCGAGTAGAGAGACACCTTAAAGCGCGCTAGACTGACTTCAGCTACGGAAACAGGTATAAATATCATTGTCATAAAAGGTGTAGGGGGTTCAATAAGCTCAGACCAAGTTATGAAACGTGGAATGAAGTAATACCGCCAGACAACCGCAGGGTGTAAATGTACCGTTGTAGAGCTACAGCTAGTAAACGGCATCCAGTCTGCGACAAATGCATGGATGTCAATACCAGCAGGGAGCTGGTACCAAGAATTATCGAGGCAGCAATTTTAACTATTAACTGCAATCTTTAGAGTAAGAGGTGTTACCTGGGACAAGTTATGTTAAATGCAAACGTTTTCAAAGTGTCGTCGCTGATTGGCTCTCGTAGTGGTCTGTAAACTCATTAGTCAGTGAAGCCAAATATCAAACAATACAACAACTGAAATTTCTTTTGAGAGCCAATTTTTTTTTTTTAATTTCAGTTATATAGTTAAGTATGTTGTTATTAACTTGAGTAGGGTACTCCTAAGCTGGCCTTTGCTAGAAATGTCCTCAGTCTGACCGAGGTACGTTCGCTGTGGCCGTCCCTTTCTAGCTCCCCAATCGAGACTCGCACTGTATGCTAATTTCCTCTACCCCCTGTCGTTCGTCCTCTCTATAGGTCCAGACCATCGCAACACAAACCTTTCTCGATCCTCGACACTACATCTTCTTTCTTCCCCAAGCTCCCTAAAATTAACTTACTAAATTTTAGTTAAATTTTAAGTTTTGGATAAACTAGAGGCATGTCGAATAAAATTCTATATCATACTTAACAACGATATTACTTATTGATAAAATTTAATTGTAAGGTATCCATAAAATTAAATCATGACAATGACTGAAACATTGACGTGGTGAACAGTTGTCTTGAATCTCCTTGGGAAAGGTTGGGTAAGTCAAGTCTGTGTGCTGCTGCTTTTTATTTTAGGTTCTATTCCTGATTCTCATCAATAAAACGGCTTCTCGGTTTACTACTTGACAAGGTTCATGTTTGGAAGTAATTGTTCGCGCGGGTGCATAGACCCGTATAAGGAAATAACGTAAGTCATTCATTTTTTTCAGGTGATTATACGTGCCAGAAGTAATACTTAATGTGTTAAAAATCACTATATCCTCATTCTCCAGGGCTTTCGAAGCAGGTCACGTATGGTGTGGCCTAAGTCCACACTTCTTTTTCTCAAATACCTCTGTATCAGCACACAGGTGTTCAAATTTCGAAGACCGCAATTCTATATTTTTTTTAGCCAGCAATGTCATTTAAAAGATGCCAATGTCATTATTAAAGGGAGAAACAATTAACTCCATTACAGTAGGATCAAGTTTTTCTATTTTTTTTTAAATGTTGATGCTGTATTGATGAGTCTAAATTCCTGCAATCTGTTGAGAAGGGTTTCCCCACATGTTTAAAAGTGCTGTTTTGCAATAGCAAATGACAATATCATAATTATTTTTTGCGGTGTTTCAACAGGGTTGGAAAATGAATACAAATTTCTGTTTGAAAATATTAAACAAAAAGGGATAATATGTTTAGAATGAAACAACTTTTCCAACATCTAAAAAGTAGTGTTTTATTTCCCCTGTAGTTTACAATTAAGATGAATCCATAGTTGTGATACATTACATGTAAATTGGAGGTTGATGGAAGGATTAGATTAGATTAGTACTTGTTCCATAGATCATGAATACGACACTTAGTAGTGATGTGGAACGTGTCAGGTTTATAAAAGGTGTCTATACAAGATGTTACTTTACACAAAATATTACATGACACTTAATCTTTTTTTGGGTGGAGCGTGGGAAATTGCCGACTTACTATATCCAAAAATTCATCTAATGAGTAGAAGGAGTTGCCATTCAGAAATTTTTTTAGTTTCATTTTAAATGCTGTATGGCTATCTGTCAGACTTTTGATGCTATTAGGTAAGTGACCAAAGACTTTTGTGGCGGTATAATTTACCCCTTTTTGAGCCAAAGTTAGATTTAACCTTGAGTAGTGAAGATCATATTTTCTCCTAGTGTTGTAGCCATATACACTGCTATCACTTTTGAATTAGTTCGGACTGTTAATAACAAATTTCATAAGTGAATATATATATTGTGAGTCTACAGTGAAGATCCCTAGGTCTTTAAATAAGTGTCTGCAGGATGATCTTGGATGAGCTCCAGCAATTATTCTGATTACACGCTTTTGTGCAATGAACACTCCTTTACTCAATGATGAGTTACCCGAGAATATGATGCCATACGAAAGCAGAGAATGAAAATAGGTGTGGTAAGCTAATTTACTCAGATGTATATCGCCAAAATTTGCAGTGACCCTAATACCATAAGTGGCTGAACTCAAATGTTTCAGCAGATCTTCAGTGTGTTTTTTCCAGTTCAACCCCTCATCAATGCATACGCCTAGAAATTTTGAGTATTCTACCTTAGCTACCGATTGCTGATCGAAGTCTGTATTTATTAATGGTGTCATTCCATTTACTGTGTGGAACTGTATATATGAGGGGGGCGGGTGCCAAGGAATTACTGATGTCAGCTGCCTCGGGACATTACGCGGCATCGGCGGCGACGAGTGAAAGTGTGTGGCGACTAGGATTCGAACAGAGGATTTCCTATTTACTAGGTGGGCGGGTCAACCAGTGCGTCATCTGGGACACCGTTCTTAACGAACACACACTCCCATACATATCGGTTGGCGTAGGTGGGCAATGGAGCCACCTTACCTTCTTCAGTGCGGATGCACAGCTAACTCCAACCGCCTGCGGGAATCCCAGAGTAGCGAGCAGGGAGAAATGGACAGCGACTGTGGTTCAAAAATGGATCAAATGGCTCTGAGCACTATGCGACTTAACGTCTGAGGTCATCAGTCGCCTAGAACGTAGAACTACTTAAACCTAGCTAACCTAAGGACATCACACACATCCATGCCCGAGGCAGGATTCGAACCTGCGACAGGGACTGTGGATAGGTGGTGCTCGATGAGAGCGGGGACCGGTCGAGAGGCGTCCAGAGATATTCCGCGCCGTTGCAACAGCGTTTTTTTTTGGTGGCGCAGTTTTTTAAGGCACTTGCGTAGTAAGCAAGAGATCCCGGGTTCGATTCCTGATCTGACACACATTTTTCACTCGTCGCTACTGATTCCGCGTAATCTTTCGCTGAAGCTTACAACAGTAAACCATTTACTTTCTTTTCCCCCACCTCCCTCGCTCCCCCTTCGCAATTTACCTGTAAGATGCTTTAGATGAGTCGTAACATCGACCATAAAATAGAAGTTTTGCATCTAGTGATCATTCGACAGTTCTGGATAGTGAATACACTTCTCAAAGAGAAAGGTTTTAATTGTTGTTAATAAGGAAACTAAGCTTTTCAAAAATTTTAGTGTTGATAACCAATGTACCTTTTTATGCAGTGGAAGCCTTGCATAGTCATTCACAGTTTTAAGTGAAAATTCTTTTAACTGATGCAGCGCTTTAGCTATTATGGAGTTGATAATTTTAATCACCAGTTTCATAACATGGCGTGTTTCTTCTCAAAATGTACGCACAGAAAGCTTTTCTTAATAAATGATGCAAAGATTAGTAACTACCTTGGGACTGATTTATTGTTTCAAAAAGCAAGCAACTTGTTTCCTATGGTGGTCATACTTTTCACCACGTCTGTTGATACTGAGACAATTTTATCGAAAGAAGTAAAATTTTTTTAGAATGCACTCAAATACAGTATTTGCTTTATCCTGCACACGTATTTGACCTTTAAGTGGCTATAGTCCCGCAAGTTCTTGTTTAAAACTTGTAGATGAAATGAAATGGGTCAAATGGCTCTGAGCACTATGGGACTTAACGTCTAAGGTCATCAGTCCCCTAGAACTTAGAACTACTTAAACTTAACTAACCTAAGGACATTACACACATCCATGTTCGAGGCAGGATTCGAATCTGGGAACGTAGCGGTCGCGCGGTTCCAGACTGTAGCGCCTAGAACCGCTCGGCCATCCGGGTTGGCGTAGGTAAAATAAAAAGCACAAGAAATGATACTTGCGCTGCGTCGATTTTGTTCAGGGCTCAACTGCTACTGATAAAGCATACTTTTTTTTTTTTTTTTTTTTTTGGAAGAGTCATACTCAGCAGGCCATAGAGCCGTATGTGGCTCGCGAGCGGCGGATTTCCGACTAATAGATTAGCGTTATGGCCATACGCCCAGAACAGCTTTTTTCTGACAACTGGCTCCCTGAAAATATTTCCTCGATTTTGTACACTCGACCCAGCTACGACCTTCTATCGGTTTTTATGCACCCTGTGTATTCTAACGTTAATTATGCAGCAGGATAAATGTTACAGCACGGGAATACGCTAATGAGGAACGGAAATACCAGTGTTTGCATTTGTTACGTGCCAGATTCATAGACGGCTTTACGCAACAACAAAAAATATCGCTTTCCCATATTTTTTAGCGCTTGCCTCCGCCAATTCTGAAGTTGAAAAAATAAATTCGGGAAACACACACACACAAACACACTCACACACACACACACACACACACACACACACACACTCACACACACACACACACAAAGAGAAAGAGAGAGAGAGAGAGAGGAAGGGATGCAGGGAGCAGAAGAAATATTTCGCGCCGCCGTTGACTTAGAGAATGAACGTTTCCATTTCACCGCCCGCGTCCGGTTTTTCCGTGCGACTGGTCTGCTGAGAGACGCCAGCGAGACGTTGTACGTGACGCCGCCACACACCCCCGTCACACAGAACCCGCCGCTGCCGTTCGGCGGTATCGCTCCTTTGAGAGCAGCGCAGCCTGGGAGGGAAGAGATGAATCACATTCCGTGGCCGAGGACCGCCTGTGATCTGCGACCGCAAGACATTCCCAGACCAATCCCGTCAGGGCCCCAAGGGATATTGGCATCAGAGCTATAGTAAACGCATTCCTTGAAGACAACGGATCTGTCGAACAGTCCCCCCTGCATTTAATTAGATATCGAGGGAGAGACAGTGGATGTGACTACCGAGGCTATTGAACTATACAATAAAAATTATTTTGTTTTTGTATCTTCATTCGTATTTGTTGTAACCTATGCATCATTGCGTCATGTGGTCTTTTTTGAACGTCATCTATGTACGTTGATGGAACGGTATGTTTATTATGTATGCTTGCAATCTAAGCGAATTGATTTTTCATGATCATCTACGTACATACACTACTGGCCATTAAAGTTTCTACACCAAGAAGGAATGCAGATGATAAACGGGTATTCATTGGACAAATATATTATACTAGGACTGACATGTGAATACATTTTCATGCAATTTGGATACATAGATCCTGAGAAATCAATACCCAAAACAAGCACCTCTGGCCGTAATAACGGACTTGATACACCTGGGCATTGAGTCAAACAGAGCTTGGATGGCGTGTACACGTACAGCTGCCCATGCAGCTTCAACACGATACCACAGTTCATCAAGAGTAGTGACTGGCGCATTGTGACGAGCCAGTTGCTCGGCCACCATTGACCAGACGTGTTCAATTGGTGAGAGATCTGGAGAATGTGCTGGCCAGGCAGCAGTCGAACATTTTCTGTATCCAGAAAGGCCAGTACAGGACCTGCAACATGCGGTCGTGCATTATTCTGCTGAAATGTAGGGTTTCGCAGGGATCGAATGAAGGGTAGAGCCACGGGTCGTAACATATCTGAAATGTAACGTCCACTGTTCAAAGTGCCGTCAATGCGAACAAGAGGTGACCGAGACGTGTAACCAATGGCACCCCATACCATCACGCCGAATGATACGCCAGTATGGTGATGGCGAATACACGCTTCCAATGTGCGTTCACCGTGATGTCGCAAAACACAGATGCGACCCTCATGATGCTGTAAACAGAACCTGCATTCATCCGAAAGAATGAGGTTTTGCCATTCGTGCACCCAGGTTCGTCGTTGAGTACACCATCGCAGGCGCTCCGGTCTGTGATGCAGCGTCAAGGGTAACCGCAGCCATGGTCTCCGAGCTGATAGTCCACGCTGCTCCAAACGTCATCGTCTAACTGTTCGCGCGGATGGTTGTTGTCTTGCAAACGTCCCTATATGTTGACTCAGGGATCGAGATGTAGCTGCACGATCCGTTACCGCCATGCGGATAAGATGCTTCTCATCTCGACTGCTAGTGATACGAGGCCGTTGGGATCCAGCACGGCGTTACGTATTACCCTGCTGAACCCACCGATTCCATATTTTGCTAACAGTCATTGGATCTAGACCAACGCGAGCAGCAATGTCGCGATACGATAAATCGCAATTGCGATAGGCTACAATCCGACTTTTATGGAAGTCGGAAACGTCATGGTACGCATTACTTCTCCTTACACGAGGCATCACGACAACGTTTCACCAGGCAACGCCGGTCAACTGCTGTTTGTGTATGAGAAATCGGTTGGAAACTTTCCTCATGTCAGCACGTTGTAGGTGTCGCCACCGGCGCCAACCTTGTATAAATGCTCTGAAAAGCTAATCATTTGCATATCACAGCATCTTCTTCCTGTCGGTTAAATTTCGCGTCTGTAGCACGTCATCTTCGTGTGTAGCAATTTTAATGGCCAGTAGTGTACTTCGCAGGCCAACGTACGCTGCAGGCGGAGGGACCCACGTATTACTACTAGTCATTTCCTATCGCTTCCAAACAGACCGAGGCAAAAACAGCTACGTATGATTGTCCGTACGGGCCCTAATTTCTGTCACGTTGTCACTGTGGTCCTTACGCGAAATGAACATTGGCGACAGTAGAATGGATCTGCAGTCGGCCTCAAAAGTCGGTTCTCTAAATTTCAGCAATAGTGCTTCGTGAGAGGAGCGTCGTCTTCCCTGCAGGGATTCCCACTTGAGCCCAGGTTGCGCTTGTCTGCTGATCTGACCTACCGGTAACAAAATCTAGCAGGACGCCTGTCAATTGGGTCGATGTCTTCCTTTAAATCGACCTGGTGCCGATCACAAACACTCAAGCAATACTCAAGAATGGGTCGCAAAAAGCGTTCTACACGCCGTCTCCTTTACTGATGAGCTACACTTCCCGAAAATTCAGGCGATAAAACGAAGTCGAGCGTTTTATTCCCTACTACCAACCCGACGTGCCCATTCCATTTGATATCGCTTTGCAACGTCGCTCCGACATATTTAATCGACATGACTGTGTGAAGCAGCGTACTACTGATGCTTTATTTGGAAGTTACACCAGTGGCAAAAAACAGTCAATACCGTCACTGCGCGATAGCAATGGAAATGTTACCGATGATGGTGTCATTAAAGAGGAGTTACTAAATACAGTCTTCCGTAATTCCTTCACGAAAGAAGAATAAGTAAATATTCCACAATTCGAAACCAGAACAGCTCTTAGCTTGAGTGACATAAAAGTAGATATCTTAGGTGTTGTGAAACAACTCAAATCACTTAAGAAAGGCAAGTCTTCCGGTCCAGATGGTATACCAGCAGGTTTCTTTCAGAATATGCAGAGAAAATAGCGCCTTTCTTAGCAATAATATATACAACCACTCACTTGATAATAGGTCTGTTCCTAAGGACTGGAAATTAGCAAAGCTCACACCAATATTCAAGAAAAGAAATAGGAGTAACCCACTGAATTACAGACCCATAACACTGACCTCAGTTTGCAGTAGGATTTTGGAGCATATACTATACTCGAACATTATGAATCACCTTGAAGAAAATGATACATAACCAACACGGATTTATAAAATATCGTTCTTGTGCGACAGAGCTAGCTCTTTATTCCCATGAAGTGCTGTCGATAAGGGATCTCAGATCGATTCCATATTCCTAGATTTCCAGAAGGCTTTTGATACCGTTCCTCACAAGCGACTATTAATCAAATTGCGTGCATATAGAGTATCGTCTCAGTTGTGTGACTGGATTCGTGATTTTCTCTCAGATAGGTCACAGTTCTTAGTGACAGACGGTAAATCATCGAGTAGAACAGAAGTAATACCTGGCGTTCGTCAAGGTAGTGTCATAGGCCCTCTGCTGTTCCTCTGCACAAATGATTTAGGTGATAATCTGAACAGCCCCCTTAGATTGTTTGCAGATGACGCTGTAATTTACCTTCCTGTAAAATCATCAGACGATCAATTCCAATTACAAAATGATCTAGAGAGAATTTCTGGATGGTGCGAAAAGTGGCAATTGGCACTAAACAAATAAAAGTGCGAGGTCACACACATGGGTACTAAAAGAAATCCGATAAATTTTGGGTATCCGATAAATCACACACATCTAAGCGCTATCAATTCGACTAAATACCTAGGACTTACAATTACGAACAACTTAAATTTGAAAGACCACATGGGTGTGTGGAAGGCGAAACAAACACTGCGCTTTGTTGGCAGAACACTTAAAAGATGTGACAAACCCACTAAAGGGACAGCCTACATTACACTTGTCCGTCCTCTGCTGGAATATTGCTGCGCGGTGTGGGATCCTTACCAGGTAGGATTAATGGAGGGCATCGGAAAAGTGCAAAGAAAGGCAGCTCGTTTCGTGTTGTTCCGCAATAGGGGTGAGAGTGTCACTGATATGATACGCAAGTTGGTGTGGTAGTCACTGAACAAAGGCGATTTTATTTGCGGCGAGATCTAGTTACGAAATTTCAGTCACCAACTTTCTCTACCGAATGCGAAAATATTTTTTTGACAGCCACCTACGTATGGAGAAACGATGAACATAATAAAGTAAGAGAAATCAGAGCTCGAACGGAAAGATTTAGGTGTTCCTTTTTCCCACGCGCCATTCGAGAGTGGAATGGTAGAGAAGTACTGTAGTATGAAAATGGTTCGATGAACCCTCTGCCAGGCACTTAAGTGTGAATTGCAGAATAACCATGCAGATGTAGATGTAGAAGTTACGAGATCGTTTTTTCTTGCTCGTCCGCATTAACTTATATTTTTCTACATTTAGTGCAAGCTGCCATTAATCACACCAGAATCTGTCTCTCACCTCGTACCCTCCTACAGTCACTCAACGACGGCACCACGCCACACAACACAGCGTCCTCACCAAAGAACCGGAAATTGCTGTTCACCCTGTCGTCATATCATTTGTGCACACAGAGAAAATGAACGGTCTTATGACATTTCCATGGTGCCCACCCGACTGTATCCTTGGCTTTGATGCACACTCGGTGTCGAGGACAACATATTGGGCTATAATACTTAAAAAGCCATCGAAATATTCACATATCTGGGAACTTACTTTGTGTACTAGGGCCTTCGTGAAGCACATGCAGTGGGCACTCTGTCAAACGCCTGCCAGAAATTTAGGAATGTGATAAAAAATTATGCAACAAGCCGATGTGAAGGGTATTGGTCTGTAATCACGCGGGTCTGTTCTTTTAGCTCTGAATGAGCTGATAATAATAGTTTTAATGTCTGAACTTAGTTACAGACGACTGCGGTATCCATCGTTTCGGTACACCTGCATAACCATTCGACAACTGCTAGCTGACTGACTCATTTCTATGAAGTTTTCTAATACTGTCATATTTCTATTATGAAAGAATGAAACTGCTTTTAGGATACTCCTAACGAGCCCATAACTATCAGATAAGGCTGTACTAAGAGAAAGCATACTAAAATTAGTTTAAGTGCTAATTTTATACTCATTTTTTCAATATGGTTAGATTTCGACTAATTTCACAAACACACCAAATGAGCAGCAGTCGTCCTCGCGAGTCATCTGGCTAACACCGTCTTATACTGCCCCTAGCCTTTATTTACCTTCATTTAGGCGAGAAAAGTTCACAAATTTCTTTCGGTAATCCGTTTCCGGCTGCATCCAATCACTGACGATTACATCTCGCATAGACACTACTTAGTGTTCCTAACAGCCGCAAATTTTTTCTATGGAATTAAGATCGAACTGCGACAGGCTGCCTGACTGTTCGTCAAACCAGGAACGTGCTCGTGCAATTTTTTCAGTATGACTGTTGTCATCTTGGAAGAAGGATGTCCACAGCATACTCATCACTTTGAACTAGAAAATTAAGGTAGGGGTCCTGGTCCATGTTCGCGGTAGCCTGAAGAGTGATGCAAACAGTGGTACGAAAAACGCCAAAAACATCATAGAATCACCCACACACGCATCGCAGAGTGGTTGGTATATCCGAGGTCTTACATGATTTGAAAAGAGTAAAATCGCTTCTCTTAGGACCACAATACACACGTCCAGCCATCTATTGTCCAATTTCAGTGTTGTGACGACGTGCAACTTTATATGATGCTGTGAGCAATGAACTTACGCGAGGTAATTTTAGCATCGGTCGTCTGAATGGTTTGATGCGACCTGTCACGAATTATACTCCTGCGCAAACCTCTACATCTTAGTCTACCACTTGCACCCTACGTCCTGAATTATTTGTTGAATACCTTCTAATCTCTGTCTTGCCCTACTGTTTTTATCCATTCCACCCTCTGGTATCATGGACGTTATTCTCTGATGTCTCAACAAAGTCATATCGTCTTTCTTTTTAGCTTCCCCTTATGCTCCTTTCTTCGCCGGTTCTGCGGAGAACCTCCTCATTTATTACCTTATCAGCCCACCTAATTTTCGACGTTCTTCTGTTTTAAACGCATCGATTCTCCTCTATTCCGATTTTCCCACTCTCCATGATTCATTACTATACAATGCTGTGCTCCGAACGTATTATCTTAGCAGTTTTTTTTCTTGAATTAAGGCTTGAACTTCTCTTACGCAGGATTCCCCTGTTTGCCTCCGCTAATGTGCTTTTTACGTTCTCCTTACTTCTTCCATCATGGGTTATTTTGCTTCCAAGGCAATTCCTTAACTTCGTCTACTTCGTGATCACCAGTTTCTCCGTAAAGTTTGTCACTACTTTCATTCCTGTTACTCAATAGTTCTGTCTTTTCGGTTTACTCTCAATCCACATTCTGTGCTCATTAGACTTCTCATTCCGTTCAACAGATCGTGTAATTCTTCTACACTTTAACTAAGGATAGCAGCGTCATCAGCTAATATTTTCATTGATATCCTTTCACCCGGAATTTCAGTCCCTCTCTTGAACCATCTTCGATGTATATGTTGAACAGTAGTGGAGAAAGACTACACCCGTCTTACACCCTTTGTAATCCGAGCACTTTGCTTAATGTCTCTCGGTTTTTATCTTCCCTCTTGGTTCTTTGTATATATTATATATTACCCGCCTCTCCCTTTAGCTTATTCTTCTTTTGTCCGCCCCCGGTAGCTGAGTTGTCAGCGTGACAGACTGTCAATCCTAAGGGCCCGGGTTCGATTCCCGGCTGGGTCGGAGATTTTCTCCGCTCAGGGACTGGGTGTTGTGTTGTCCTTATCATCATCATTTCATCCTCATCGACGCGCAGGTCGCCGAAGTGGCGTCAATTCGAAAGACCTGCACCAGGCGAACGTTCTACCCGACGGGAGGCCCTAGCCACACGACATTTCATTCTTCTTTTTCTCAGAATCTCGAAGATCTTGTATTATACATTTTCGAACGCTTTTTTCTAGGTCGGCAAATGCTATGAGGTTCTCCTGATTTTTCTTCAGTCTTGCTTCCACCATCAAGTGCAACGTCAGAACTGCCTCTCTGCTGCCTTTACCTTGCCTAAGCCTAAACTGATCGAAATCTAAATGATCCTCAATCTTCTTTTTCATTTATTACGCTTTTCAACAGCTTGGATGCATTAGTTGTTAAGCTGATTTTGCGAGGTATCCAATTGTCCACTTCGCAGTCTTTGCTCGGAAACCGGTTGAGACGGGCCTACATTCACCTGTCGCGTTTAGTATCAACTGTCATTGAGCCGTGGCGATACTCATTGGCGGTACCCGTTGGACAGGGTCCTTTTTCGACTACTGTTCTTACGCATTGTTACGTGGCCATCAGTTGTGTTGTAGACCATGTGAACCTCGTGAGATCCTTCGTGTTGATACGCATGCAAATCAGTGAACTTTATCCAGGTTGGGATCATGGGTACGTCCAAATACGATACCTCCTTCCTGACATTCGGTCACGCCTTCATGTCAATTAACATGACCTGCATTATTCGATAATTCGTACATAAACGCCAATACGCTGTCATGCCTTACGTAATTGGTTGAGGTTCCCGTGACTGCGTAATGTCAGTTCTACATTACCTAGAGCGCTCCAAGGCGAGCAGTGTACTCGTTTAGGGACGTCAGTAATATTTTGTCCGGTCAACATATGTAATGGGTGCTTGGAGAAAATGATTAAATAAACTTCGATGTGCACCATAGGTTCTTTACTCTTCTGTCTTGTTACACATAGTATTTTGTGGTAGGGCACGCTACGTCGGGTGTGTCGCGTGTATGGATGTCTTCATGTGTAGCGCTGTACCTAGTTTCTGGGTCTTTATGGAAGCACACAACGGTAAATGAGGTATATGTGTTGTAGCTATGTAGGCTAACAGTTGGTAGCAAACATTAGTGGTGTCGTGGCTACGGTTCAATATCCTGCACTGTAACTTCCTTCGCTGTTGAGTGTTTTGCTCCTTATTCTCATGGACGTTCCACAAGATCACACTCTTCAACTAGTTTAGCCTAATGAGGAAAGATGTGTCGACAGGAACAGGTTACAGTAGTTATAAACAGCTGTATATTTTGAGGGGTGGTAGTAAAAGCATGGGTCTGGGAACACGCACTTCCTGAGGTGAGAACACATATAGCAAATGGTTCAAATGGCTCTGAGCACTATGGGACTTAACATCTGTGGTCATCAGTCCCCTAGAACTTAGAACTACTTAACCCTAACAAACCTAAGGACATCACACACATCCATGCCCGAGGCAGGATTCGAACCTGCGACCGTAGCGGTCGCGCGGTTCCAGACTGAAGCGCGTAGAACCGCTCGGCCACATCGGGCGACCAACACGTATAGCAGGAAATACAAGATGTTTAGTTGCGGATATGAGCACAATCGTTGCACTGACAAACAGAAAATAGTGTAAACGTAGTGTTCTGATGTCTATTTTGTCGTATTGCTCTAGGTATACATTAGTCTAAGCATTATGTTGTCTGTAATCAGTTATGTGGTCCGATTTGTGTTTTGCTGGGATTTACGACTTTTCTAGTATATATTTCACAGTAAATTACTCGCACTCAATGGTTATCTATGGTGGTGACTTATCTACGTTCACGAATGGCTTCAATTTTCTGTTTAATATTATTCTATTGTTTATACGTTGGAATAGTTCAGAATATTTTCATTTCATTCTTCCACCACGTGCCGGCAATGGAAAACAAATACATCAGGAATGACAAGGCGAGTATACATTTCCGGCAATCACATTTCATTTGATAACATTTTGTAGACCTTACATCTGCCTCAAGTGTTTAAATATCACGAGCTTTCGACCGAGTATTCCTCAGTTATTGTCAGGCATACATAGAAAAAGAAATCCACTACCGTACAGCTACACTATTAATGACAAACAGCTAGAGACAGCGTCTGCCGTAAAATATCTAGGTGTAACTATCCAGAGCGACCTTAAGTGGAATGACCATATCAAACAGATAGTGGAAAAAGCAGACACAAGATCAGATTCATCAGAAGAATCTTAAGAAAGTGTACCTCATCCACGAAAAAAGTGGCTTATAAGGCGCTTGTTTGCCTTATTCTTGAGTATTGTTCATTTATCCGGGATCGCTATCAGGTAGGACTGATAGAGGAGATAGAGAAGTACCAACGAAGAGCGGTGCGTTTCGTCACTGGACCGTTTAGCTGACGAGAGAGCGTTACGGAGATGCTAGACAAACGCCACTGGCAGACGTTACAAGATAGGCGTTGTGCATCACGGAGAGATTTACTGTTGAAATTTCGGGACAGCGCTTTTCAGGAGGAGTCGGACAACACATTACTTTCCCCCACATACATCTCGCGTATTGACCACGAGGAGAAAATTCGAGAAATTAGAGCTAGTACAGAGGCTCACCGTCAGTCATTCTTCCCACGCACTATTCGCGAGTGGAACAGGGTTGCAGGGATCAGATAGTGGTAGCGGAAGTGCCCTCCACCACACATCATTAGGTGGCTTGACGGAGTATGATGTAGATGTAGATGTATTGTATAGTAGGAACAATATATGTTCAAATTTGTGAGAGATTAAGTACACATAGCTGCAGCCTCGGGCAGGAAAGTAGCTCTAACCCGGATCAAAATAGTTCAAATGGCTCTGAGCACTATGGACTTTAAAAAAATGATTCAAATGGCTCTGAGCACTATGGGACTTAGCATCTGAGGTCATCAGTCCCCTAGACTGAGAACTACTTAAACCTAACTAAACACATCCATGCCCGAGGCAGGATCCGAACCTGCGACCTTAGCAGCAGCGCGGTTTCACCCGGATCACTTACTCCCAGGTTCTGAACAAGTAATTTGCTCGTCCCACATTCCACGTCTGCTGGAAGGGTGCTGGCTTGCAAGGCATCGTCCTGGAAGTAGGCCCCTCATAGACCACTGGCCTATACTCGGTGGCGTATACAACCCAAAGACAACTCGAAGATAAGTCGAAGACAACTCGGCAACAACTGGAAACAAGTCACTGTCGTTCGGTGGTGCGGTCCCCTACCCACCCGACGAGCGGAAGAGTTCTGTCAGCTCTGATTAAGAGAACATGACTGCCATTGTGAAGCAGCGCTGCCACGACCCCGTTTAGCAGAGTTGGTGCCATTCGTAAGCCTGACTGGAACAATGTTGTGGTTAAGCCGTTTACGCCTGATGACGCGGCAACCGTACAGACATGGCTGCAACGCGGGAGATTACAGTGCCCCTTGGATACAGCAGGTGTCAATGGGAAACGACGGATGAGAGTTTAAAAGGTCCACGCCTACTCTTCTGCCCATACTGTAGTCCTGAGGCTATCTTGTCAGTAATCAATCTGCAGTACGTGTGATCTGTCCACATGGTGCTCCCACGTCCCTCGTGCGAATGATTTGACCTTTCTTAAACTCCGAAAGATGGCGATAATCAGCACGTTCACATCCTTTGGGCATGCTAGGTTGCAACTTATAACTGAAAAAATTCAATGTCGTTGGTCACTCGCAATAGTCATCATGTACTCATACCGCTCTTTATCTGTAGGAGTGGTTTTTAAACGATGTCTTTTCTCTGCCCTTTGTTGCAAAATAGATTAGCCACAAGATGTTCCGCTTTTCGGGAATGAATTTTCTTCGTAGACAATCCGTAAATTATTTTTGAAATTCCTTTTATGTCAACTGTCATCAACGTTATCTTTTTTCTGGAACGCTTTATATACAGGTGCCTTGACTTTCTTCATACATCAATTGATTTCACACACTTCAAACATGTTTTCTTCCAAATTGTTATACTTTCCATGATGAGCAGCCGGTTTTTGTTCCTTATTCCTTTCTTAGCTACACAAACGATTAAATAAATCCAAGAATGTTTTTACAAATTTGTGTGTAGTGTCGGATACTGTACCTTCTCCGCCTTAGCGGGTGAACTGAAAAGACCTACACAACGTAATTTTCTGTGCTATTATTATACTCTTATTGTTCTCAGTAGTCAGTGTTACTGTGTTTTTTTTTTTCTTACACCTCATTAAAGTTTTGCCAGCGTGATTTTGTGTGTAATTAACTGATTCAATTTTTAAGTTGTTTCTTGTATTGGATGTCCCGGAAATCTACATCTACATCAACATACATACTCCGCAATCCACCATACGGTGCGTGGCGGAGGGTACGTCGTACCACAACTAGTATCTTCTCTCCCTGTTCCACTCCCAAACAGAACTAGGGAAAATTGACTGCCTATATGCCTCTGTACGAGCCCTAATCTCTCTTATTTTATCTTTGTGGTCTTTACGCGAAATATAAGTTGGCGGCTGTAAAATTATACTGCAGTCAGCCTTAAATACTGGTTCTCTAAATTTCCTCAGTAGCGATCCACGAAAAGAACGCCTTCTTTCGTCTAGAGACTCCCATCCGAGTTCCTGAAGCATTTCCGTAACACTCGCGTGATGATCAAACCTACCAGTAACAAATCTAGTAGCTCGCCTCTGAATTCCTTCTACGTCCTCGCTCAATCCAACCTGATAGGGATCCCAAACGCTCGAGCAGTACTCAAGAATAGGTCGTATTAGTGTTTTATAAGCGGTCTCCTTTACAGATGAACCACATATTCCCAAAATTCTACCAATGAACCGAAGACGACTATCCGCCTTCCCCACAACTGCCATTACATGCTTGTCCCACTTCATGTCGCTCTGCAATGTTACGCCCAAAATCGACGTGACTGTGTCAAGCACTACACTACTAATGGAGTATTCAAATATTACTGAATTCTTTTTCCTATTCATCTCCATTAATTTACATTTATCTATATTTAGAGTTAGCTGCCATTCTTTACACCAATCACAAATCCTGTCCAAGTCATCTTGTATCCTCCTACAGTCACTCAACGACGTAACATTCCCGTACACCACAGCATCATCAGCAAACAGCCGCACATTGCTATCCACCCTATCCAAAAGATCATTTATGTAGATAGGAAACAACAGCAGACCTACAACACTTCCCTGGGGCAATCCAGATGATACCCTCACCTCCGATGAACACTCACCATCGAGGACAACGTACTGGGTTCTATTACTTAAGAAGTCTTCGAGCCACTCACATATTTGGGAACCAATCCCATATGCTCGTACCTTAGTTAGAAGTCTGCAGTGGGGCATCGAGTCAAACGCTTTCCGGAAGTCAAGGAATATGGCATCCGTCTGATACCCTTCATCCATGGTTTGCACGATATCATGCGAAAAAGGGCGAGTTGCATTTCCCAGGAGCGATTCTTTCTAAGGCCGTGCTGATTCATGGACAGCAACTTATTTGTCTCAAGGAAATTCATTATATTCCAATTGAAAATATGTTCGAGAATCCTGCAACAAACCGATGTTAAGGATATTGGTCTGTAATTTTGAGGATTCGTCCTTCTACCCTTCTTAATACAGGCGTCACCTGCGCTTTTTCCAGTCGCTCGGAACTTTACGTTGGGCAAGAGATTCGCGATAAATGCAAGCTGTTGCGACAAACGTCGATGGGTTGTACAGGGTGTCTTGAGGAAAAAATCGAGGATAGGAACCTGTGTCGGGAAACGTCATCCAACGACACTAGAGAGCGCCGAAACTATAGGCACCGGCGTCATCTTTGTACATTAGCGGACCGTAGGCGGAACGTCTCGCTATGTTGCTTATTATTCATTGATCGTGACTGATTGTCGCGGTCGCCGTGGAGAAGATAGAGCTAGCTGCTGCATTGAAACGTATTGTCTCCTATGAATGCGATGCTCTCTTGCTTAGTGGGTGTCGGTTTCGGGCACATCTTTCCATCCACTATTTTTCTCCTGTACACCGAAAAACATTGGAGATTTAAGAGGGTTCAAGGATAAAAACAATTGCGGATGGAAACTGTCATGCACAGAGCAACAGAGCATCGCATTCGTTGGAGACAAGGCCTTTCTACTAGCACCTAGCTCCATCTCCTCCACTGGCGATTGTGGTAATCAGTGGCAATCAATGAACAGCAGACAATACTGCGAGACGTCCCGGCTGCGGTCCGTCAGCCCACAAAGACACATTAGTTGCCTAGTGACAGACGCCGGGGTCTATAATTTCGGTGCTCTGTAACGACGATGCATGTTTACGGACAAGGGTTCCTATCTTCGATTTGTTCCTCAAGACACCCTCTACAAGCCCTCGAAGTTTGTCGCAACATTTCTGGCACATCCTGAATAACGTACCTCTTGCCGATTTCTTGGACCTTTCACCTTCTGTTTAATAGCTGACTTTCCTTTTTTTGTTATGTTACAAATCCATAATTTTACTGTGTATCACATGATATTTTTTAAGTAGATAACCATCATATAAGTTCCTTCCATCTTCATTTAGTAATGTGCAGAACTAATTTAATTTGAATTAATTTGCGTCCCTTTGTATAAATGAATTTTCGTAATATAATTTTATGTTTTCGCCTGTGAAAGGTATTCTTCTTTCTTGCTTGGTATCTGTATTTGTAGTATATCTCAATTTCAAATTTAAGGCTTCGAAGTAAAAACCATGTGTAACTTAGCAGGCGAGACAGAGAAAAGCAAATGGATTGGATAAGCAATGGAGTGGAAAACGATCTATGGCTGTGACGAAATGGAAGAAGATGGGCTTACTTCCTCGATGCCAGTCTCCTAATTTTACTTTCTTCATTCATCTTGATCCAACGTGCTTCATTTGTTCATCTACCATTTCGTCCCAAGTTCTGCGATATTTGGAAATAAAATTCTTCACTATGATATGATTCCTTATCTTCGTCTTAGTCTCGCTTCTCGTTACGATTGATGTTCCACTTTACTTATTCACACCTCGTCTTTACAGACACTAAAAATAACTAAAAACTAATGTTTGTTACCAAGTACTTCGAGCCCTCGTGAAAATAATACGTTAGTCACAAATCGACGACTCTGGTGGATATACCCGTATTTTAAGTCATTCAGTCCATTGCCTCTTCAGATGTGCGGTTCCAAAGCCGTTCTTCAGGTTTTCATCTTGTCAATGAGTAACTTTTGAAAGATGTACGCTGTACAACATGATACTATCCCACTTAATTCTTCATATATTGTTGACTCACACACTATGCGATCAAAGGTGTCCGGACACCTCGCTGAAAATGACTTTCAAGTCGTGACGCCCTCCATCGCTAATGCTGGCATTCAATAAGGTGTTGACCAACCCTTAGCCTTGATGACAGCTTCCCTCTCACAGACATACGTTCCGTCAGGTTCTGGAAGGTTTCTTGGGGAATGGCAGCCTATTCTTCACGGAGTGCTGCACTGAGGAGAGGTATCGATATCGGTCGGTGAAGCCTGACCCGAAGTCAGCGTTCCAAAATATCCCAAAGGTGTTCTGTAGGATTCAGGTCATGAATCTGTGCAGGCCAGTCCATTACAGGGATATTATTGTCGTATAAGCACTCCGCCACAAACCGTGCGTTATGAAGAGGTGCTCGTTCGTGTTGAAAGATGCAATCACGATCTCCGAAATGCTCTTCAACAGTGGGAACCATGAAGGTGCTTAAAACATCAATGTAGGCCTGTGATGTGATAGTGCCACGTAAAACAAAATGGGGTGCAAGCCCCCTCCATGAAAAACATGACCACACCGTAACACCACCACCTACGAATTTTACTGTTGGCACTTCACACGCTGGCAGATGACGTTCATGACCTAGGAATGTTTGGGAGTGTGGAAACCTCGCGTACAGACGTATGACATAAGTGACACCGAATCACCTAACCACACTGGAAGTCCATGAGTTCCGCAGAGCGCCCCATTCTGCTCTCCCACGATGCATAATGACTACTGATTTCTCTGATATGGAGTACCTGGCAGTGGAAGGCAGCAAAATGCACCTAATGTGAAAATCGTATGTTTACGGGGGTGCCCGGATGCTTTTGATCACGTAGTGTGTATGCAGATTAAATATATATGGAGTTTTGAACTCCATTGACATGATGACGTAATAATAATAAGCATAATTATAATTGTATCACTAAAACAAAACATAATGGAAAAGTTCATCAGGGAATGGACCAGATCTCTAGCAGGGAACACCGGACAGAGTGTGGAGATTAGAACAGAAACTTTAAACCTTAGGATAAAATGCGAGAGGCTCGCGCCCAACTGCAGGTACTGCATTTAGAAGCAGAGGGAACAGGTTTATTGATCAGTATCGGAAATACCGCATTCACGAACAATATTAAAGACGCCTTTAGATCGATGAGAATCAATGCTACCAAGCATATCAAAAGAGCAAAAATCGTAAACTTCCTTGGAGAATGGATCTCAGAGGATTTCATTCAAATGTAGCCCTTGAAGAAAGGAAAATCAAATGAGATAGGACTTACAATCTGACTTTGAAAATTATCAGCAACACAATTCCGACGACTGCAAGTGCTGTCAAGTGCGACAATTATCTCACACTCAGCTTAACAGCTCATGAATCAAGGATGCTAACAAGAATAATATACAGAAGAATGGAAAATAAAACTGAAGATGTTTTAGATGACGATCAGTTTGGCTTTAGGAAATGAAAAGGCACCAGAGTGGCAATTCTGACGTTGTGGTTGATCATGGAAGCAAGACACTTTCATAGGATTTATTGACAGGATTTGTCTACCTTGAAAAGGGTTGGACAATATAAAATTGTTTGAAATTCTGAGACAAAGAGGAGGAAGCTAAAGAGAGAGACGCTAACACAGCCAAGAGGCAATGATAAGAGTGTATGACCAGGAACGAAATGCACGGATTAAAAAGGGGGTAAGACAGGGACGTAGTCTTTCGCCCCTACTGTTGAACCTGTACATCGAAGATGCAATGATGGAAATAAAAGATAGAGTGAAATTAAAATTCAAGGTGAAAGGATACCAATGATACCATTCTTTGATGACATATGCTATTCTGAGTGAAAGTGAAGACGAATTATAGGTTCTTCTGGATGAAATGAACAGTCTAATGAGTGTAGAATAGGGATTGAGGGTAAATCGAAGAAAGACAAAATTAATTAGAAGTAGCAGAAATGAGAACAGCTAGAAACTGATCATCAGAATTGATGGTCACGAATTATATGAAGTTAAGGAATCCTACTACCTAGGTAGCTAAATAACCAATGACGGACAGAGTAAGGAAGACTTCAAAAGAAGACTAGCACTGGCAAAAAGGGCGTTCCTGAACACAAGAGAATCGAAGCATTTGAGATGTGGCACTACAGACGAATGTTGAAAATTAGATGGACTGCTAAGGTAAGAAATGAGGAGGTTCTGCACAGAATCTAAGAGGAAAGGAATATGTGGCAAACTTGACGAGGAGAAGGGACAGAATGATATGACATCTGTTAAGACATTAGGGAATGACTTCCATGATACTAGAGGGAGCTCTAAAAGGCGAAAACTGTTTAGGATGACAGAGTATAGAATACATCCAACAAATAATTGAGGTTGCAAGTGCTACTCTGAGATGAAGAGGTTGGCACAGGAGAGGAATTCGTGGCGGGCCTAATCAAACCAGTGAGAAGACTGATAACTCAAAGAAAAAGGCATAGTATGCTTTCGGGAAAAAATTAAGCATCGAATCATATGTTAAAGTAAGACACTACTACACAGTAGTCAGACCATAAATCCTGTACGCATCAGAGTGCCTGTCCCTAAACGAGAAGACTCCAGTAAGAATGCTCGAAGAAGAAGAAAAGAAATTCCTTTTAGTGGGATCAGGGATGGTACCAGATTTGAAACGATGGTACAAACCTAATTCTGAACTCTACCAACAAAACCTCACCGATTCTATCAGAAGAAGACGACCAGCTTTCTATGGCCATTTGTACAAAGTAGACCGCTATAGGCTCTCCTGTAAGACCAAAGTAGCCAATAAGGGAAAAGCCATTGGATCCTTGCTCTCAAAATAAATAGAAAAAGATCTTGCAGTACTTCATATAAGGGAAAACTGTATAAGTAACAGCGGTGAGTACCATTTATCTATTGAAACTAAGACCCTTTGTAACATCATTTACAGAACATAACCACAGTAATACCAGGAAACGGTCTTAGGAAAAGGCTGTAGATTTTTGCAGGAAAATGGAGGAATACTGTGCTAACAGCTGAGCTCTAAGTACCAACCAATAAATAGCTACTGAACTTGAACAGGAACACTAGAAGTGACAGATGTCAACAGTACACTGAAATCACGTACAGTGTGGATTACAAATGGAAATTTATACTCATGGACAGCATATGACATGAGAAATATTAAAGAAACAAATAAACAGCCCTAAGGCGCCACTGTACGCTGGTTCAGAGGGGCGTGTGGTCAGCACACCTCTTTCCCGGCCGTAGTAAGTTTTCGGTATCGGAGGTGTTACTTCTCACTCAAGTAGTCCTCAGTTGGCCTCACAAGGCCAGAGTGCATCTCGCTTGCCGACAGCACTCGGCAGATCCGGTCGGTGACCCATCCAAGTTTTGCCAAGCCCAACAGAGCTTAACTTCGGTGATGTGACGGGGACTGGTGTCACCACTGCGACAAGGCCGCTGTCATGTGAGATACCAACCTCGAACCAAATTTGATCTAGGCAGTGTGTATGAAAAAATATGCATTTGGGTTTAGATATTTTAACTTATTCACATTAATTAATAGGCGGCACTGTGTGGGAAAGTAGTAGTGGTCTGAGTCCCTGCTTTGATTCTGATAGATTAAGTATGACAATAAGTTGTTTCTAAGAAGAGTCTAAAACCAAGTGGCGCAATGTTTTTATATTGGGCTGGTTGAAATTAGTTCATGGGAGCTTTTTCCTACAAAATCTGTTAATCCACTGTAAATGTCATGCACTGAGTAAATTACAACAATGTTAGGCATAATTTCTAAGAAGGAAATGTAAAGTGAAAGCTTCTATAGTATAATGAAAGCTCAGAAATATATGTAAAATGGTTAATATGGAAGGAACAGTAATTTTCAATCAGTTTTATATTGAAGTTCTAAGTACCTGTTCTGCATCATTTTTGATATGTGAAAATATAAGCCAGAGGAAAAAAAAGGTCCTTAGTCCAAAATAACTGACGAGTTATCGAAACGGTGCTTCCTACAGATCTTTGAATGTACAAAGTAGATTGGGCTCTACCAAAATTACAGTTAGGTAGTTCAGGTGCAGTACACAAATGTCGTAATAAACTGTAGGATTCCCAGTAGTATTGTTATCATTGGTAGGGTAAGAAAGATAAAAGAATTTTTTAGAGAGAAACTGGGAGCCAATGACTTCTCTTTGTTTTATTTTTTATTTGTTTCTTTTGCACTTAATTACAATCGCACATCGTTAAGTGTTAGTCACTTGCGTATTCTATATCCTTACAAAACATAAATTGCATTTAAAATTTATGAAAATTACTTACTGGCATAAATTCTGCGCTTTTATATAAAAAAAGCAATTTCTTTTAATACAAGTGTAGTTTACAGCTACAAACAGAAAAAAAAATCTATAAAATTCTTCATCACGATCAAAGGCAAAGTTTTCTTGTTATTACTGATACATCGAAAGTTGTTTATGAATAACAGAAATATGTTTTATATATGCTCTATTGTATATAGAACGATATTTGATATGTTTTTGTTTTGAGTTTTTTTATTCTTACAATGACAGTTTTGCTATAAATACTGTTTACTTTTAAGGAACAGACAAGAGGATAACTATCTAGAGCAAACATATTCCATACGTTATGCTGCTCATTATACAGGGTGAGTCACCTAACATTACCGCTAGATATGTTTCGTAAAACACATCAAATACTGACGAATCGATACCACAGACCGAACTTGAGGAGAGGGGCTAGTGTAATTGGTTAATACAAGCCATAAAAAAATGCACGAAAGTATGTTTTTTAACACAAACCTACGTTTGTTAGTTAGTTAGATTTGTTAGCACATCTGAACATATAAACAAATACGTAATCAGTGCCGTTTGTTGCATTGTAAAATGTTAATTACATCCGGAGATATTGTACCCTAAAGTTGACGCTTGAGTACCACTCCTCCGCTGTTCGATCGTGTGTATCGGAGAGCACCGAATTACGTAGGGATCCAAAGCGATCGGTGATGGACCTTAGGTACAGAAGAGACTGGAACAGCACATTACGTCCACATGCTAACACCTTTTTATTGGTCTTTTTCACTGACGCACATGTACATTACCATGAGGGGTGAGGTACACGTACACACGTGGTTTCCGTTTTCAATTACGGAGTGGAATAGAGTGTGTCCCGACATGTCAGGCCAATAGATGTTCAATGTGGTGGCCATCATTTGCTACACACAATTGCAATCTCTGGCGTAATGCACGTCGTACACGCCGCAGTACAACTTGTGTAATGTCGCAGCAGGCTGCCACAATACGTTGTTTCATATCCTATGAGGTTGTAGGCACATCACGGTACACATTCTCCTTTAACGTACCCCACAGAAAGAAGTCCAGAGGTGTAAGGTCAGGAGAACAGGCTGGCCAATTTACGTGTCCTCCACGTCCTATGAAACGCCCGTCGAACATCCTGTCAAGGGTCAGCCTAGTGTTAATTGCGGAATGTGCAGGTGCACCATCATGCTGATGCCACATACGTCGACGCGTTTCCAGTGGGACATTTTTCAGCGACGTTGGCAGATCATTCTGTAGAAACGTGATGTATGTTGCAGCTGTTTGGGCCCCTGAAATGAAGTGAGGACCAATGAGGTGGTCGCCAATGATTCCGCACCATAGATTTACAGCCCACGGTCGCTGTCGCTCTACCTGTCTGAGCCAGCGAGGATTGTCCACGGACCAGTAATGCATGTTCCGTAGATTCACTGCCCCGTGGTTTGTGAAACCCGCTTCATCGGTAAACAGGTGGAACTGCAACGCATTCTCTGTTAATGCCCAGTGACAGAATTGCACTCGATGATTAAAGTCATCACCATGTAATTGCTGATGTAACGACACATGAAACGGATGAAAGCGGTGACGATGCAGTAAGCGCATGACACTACTTTGACTCAGTCCACCGGCTCTCGCAATGTCCCGTGTACTCATGTGTGGGTTCATGGCAACAGCAGCTAACAAACCAACTGCACCCGCTTCTCCTGTGACGGGCCTGTTACGGACCCGTTTGCGTGCTACGTCCATACCTGTTGCATACAGTTGGCGGTAGATGTTTTGCAATGTGCGGCACGTTGGATGCTCTCTGTCCGGGTACCGTTCTGCATACACCCTGCAGGCTTCAGCTGCCTTTCGTCGACACTCGCCATAGATGAGTATCATCTCCACCTTTTCAGAGTTCGAGTACACCATGGTCACAGTTCCTACAACACTACACTATCACAGACGTCTGGTAACACGGTGTACTGCAGTTGGTCTGCGTGCGGAGACGAATGCAGAATCACAATAGCAGTAAGCGCTACATGCGGACACTGCGACAGCTAGACCAAACCACAACAGTGTACTACAGCCACACTCGTAAACACGGTCGTCATCGTAAACATGTCCCTACAGATGCTGCTCGCCGACCGTGGCCCGTGTTTGTTACAACACGCAGCTGAACGTCGGAGGTTTCAAGCGTCAACTTTAGGTTACAATATCTCCGAATGTAATTAACATTTTACAATGCAACAAACGGCACTGATTACGTATTTGTTTATATGTTCAGATGTGCTAACAAAACTAACGGGGTTACATTTAAAAAAACGTAGGTTTGTGTTAAAAAACATACTTTCGTGCATTTTTGAATGGTATGTATTAAACAATTACACTAGCCCCTGCCCTCACGTTCGGTCTGTGGAATCTGTTCGTCAGTATTTGATGTGGTTTACGAAAGATATCCAGCGGTAACGTTAGGTGACTCACCCTGTATATCCTCACCCAGTTTCTAAATGTTTCACTGCTTTCATGATGGCATACGCAAACAAAACGATCGAAAAAAGGTAACGCCTGATAGGTATGCAACACACGTAGCTGACAGGTAACGCGGTTACGATATTAATCGACCAAGGCTACTAGGAGCACTAGTGTAGCCTATGCTTACTTACGATAGGCGGCGGCCTAGAGCAGTTTTACTACTCAATTGGAGAGCGATGATTTGTCGTTGTTTTATCGTTTAATGATGACTATAAAGCCGATCCTCTGAAGATTACACAAATATATGCTTCAATATGGAAGGCATTTTTCATGAACTGGTTTGAAAAATAGAGAGAAGAATTTTTAAAGACAATAAATGTAGTGGAAAGATATAGTGTTAATTAATACATTGTAAATTCTTTCAAACGAACAAGCAGGGACAGGTGAGCTTGTTTGTTGTCCTCCCTGCTCCCACGAGGGTAGAGACACAAATTTCTGTGGCACGCAGAGGCCGCAGCTGCGCGGCTGAGTTGTTTCAACGAGCTGCTGAACGAGCGCAATGAGCGGACGAGAAGCTCAGAAGGCAGGCTCACTGCTCTCGAGACGTCACCCGGTTCCTCCTGTGCCCTGGGTTTTATCCTCCCTCCTTGCCACTTCTTCTCCCCCTATGTCTCTGACTCTCTCTGTCTCTCTTTCTTATTCACTCAGCCGTTCCGCCCGTTTCTCCCGGCTCGCTTAAGACGGCCGGTGGTAGAGGCGAGGTTGCCTTCATTTTCCTCCTCGACGCGTCGGGTTCCGCCCCACCTGCTACGGCGGACCGCTGTAATGGATGACGTGTTCATGTTACTGAAAACCGAGTCAGTCCTAAGGGGCAGGTTAGCGGCCGGGCGCCTCGCTGGCCCTGGAGCAGGCAGTCTGCCAGCTGGCTCGCACAGGGCCGCTATTTCATCCACCTTCCAGATAAATGGGCGCAGATGGCTCTACTGCGTGTACAGCTCATCCAGCCATGCGTAATACACCGTTGTTTTACGTTTGCTCGTGTTTTATTACGTTGTCTCCAGATAGTATACATAGTTCGCCGATTCCACATCCCTCGACGTGGTCTAATTATTCTACAATAGTTTCTTCAGGAGTTTTATTCAGTCTGGGTGAGAACATTGTACAGTACAGCGGTAATGAATAACGTTTCGAAAATCAGAGTGAAAGTGTGGTTACGTCGCGGAGGACTTTGAAGTCAGTAACTTGTGGAAAAAAAGAAACATTCCTTCATTGTGTACAAGAAAGATGAAGCTCGAACGTTTTCTTAACACTGGACAGAAGGAGCTGCCTACCTCGGTAGAAAGACATAGCTCCTCGAGTTCACAGGTTCCTAGAACCTGATGAAGAGCTTTAAGAAACGTGATCTTCCCTTGGAAACATTGAAAAACGAATAAGGAAAGTAGATAGCGCTTTTCTACCGCGTGAGTACACATTGCAAGTAGGCTGTTTAGGTTTTTATGTTGGTAACGGCACGTAGCACTCTATATGAAAATCAATGACTGTCCTGTGTGCAGTCTGTGGCTGGTTTGCGTTGTTGGAGTATTTGCTATTTTAGTGTTGAGCAGCTGGTTGTGAACAGCGCGTAGCGTTGCGCAATTGGAGGTGAGCCGCCAGCAGTGGTGGATGTGGAGAGTGAGATGGCGGAGTTTTGAGAACGGATGATCTGGACGTGTGTCCATCAGAGACAGTAAATTTATAAGACTTGACTATTGAACATTATTAAGGTAAATACATTGTTTGTTCTCTATCAAAATCTTTCATTTGCTAACTATGCCTATCAGTAGTTAGAATCCTTTATTTAGCTCGCAGTATTGGCGCTCGCTGTATTGCAGTAGTTCGAGTAACGAAGATTTTTCTGAGGTAAGTGATTCATGAAAGGTATAGGTTATTGTTAGCCGGGGCCATTCTTTTGTAGGCATTATTGAAAGTCAGATTGCGTTGCGCTACAAATATTGTGTGTCAGTTTAGTGTTGATCAGAATAATTAAACAGCGAAATGTCAGAGTACGTTCGGTTCTGCTCAGTTGTTTGAAATCAAATAACGTAAGACGTTTACTAGCCCTGTCATTCATAATTTTTCTAAGTACAAGATGACGGCTAAAATAGTTTCTTGTGACTGAAGTTAATCGAATTATTTTTCAGTTTCAATGTATTAAAAGCTTTCTGCCTGAACACTCTTTTCATGTTTAATGCCACTAAAACAGCAAGGTTTTTTGTAACAAAATGTGTTTTCACTCATAAAACATCTCGCTTTCAAGCAGGAAACGTACAGTGGAAGTGTATGACTAATTTGTAACAAAGTATTCACTACCCGAAACAGATTCTCTTTGGCGATAACAACCTTCGGTGAGCATATTCCCGCCCCCTCGCACAAAATACGTAGTTGTAGTGGTACTAGGCCGCAAATACGTCGAACAAAGTGACGTGGCTGTACGGTGGAATTTACTCAGAAAATTAACGAGATAATGCAATTTTGTCATACGATGACATGGTTGAGGACCGTGGCTGTTATTTGAATACAAATGTTGATGGTGTTGAGACTGCAACCAGCCACAAATTTATTTTAATTTTCTTTATTCAAAAGGTACCGTTACCGATTTCTAATCATTACGATTCATCTTCAGACGGTTTTCATACTTTCATTAGGACATGTGGCACGTTTTTTAGAGACTAACTGTCGTAAAATGCCGGATTGGAGTGTTTGTTTTCATAGTTTTCGTTCAACAGATGTGAATACATTCCCACTTCTTTCTTATCGTTGCATGCCTAAATTCTTCTCACTGAACACTTTACATTTGTCACAGAATAGATTTCTAACATGCACCACATGTTTTGATACACACAAAGTGCTTACAAACATATGTCACAAACGCATGTTACGAACATATGTTTGTAATCACTTTGTGTGTATCAAAACATGCGGTGCACGTTAGAAATCTATTCTGTGACAAATCGAAAGTGTTCAATGAGAAGAATTTAGGTGTGCAACGATAAGAATGCAGTGGGAATGTATTCACATCTGTTGGACGAAAGCCGGCCGGGGTGGCCGAGCGGTTCTAGGAGCTACACTCTGGAACCGCGCGACCGCTACGGTCGCAGGTTCGAATCCTGCCTCGGGCATGGGCGTGTGTGATGTCATTAGGTTAGTTAGGTTTAAGTAGTTCTAAGTTCTAGGGGACTGATGACCTCAGAAGTTAAGTCCCATAGTGCTCAGAGCCATTTGTTGGACGAAAACTATGAAAACAAACACTCCAAGCCGACATTTCGTGACAATTAATCTGTAAAAAAAAACGCACCAGATGTCCTAATGAAAGTATGAAAACCGTCTGATGATGAATCGTAATTATTCGAAACCGGTAACGATACCTTTTGAATGAAGAAACTGAAAATAAATTTTTGGCTGGTTGCTGTCTGAAAGAGATAAGCCGTACATCACAGTGAGAGGAATGTGAACATTTGAAAAACACACTTTCGCTTCTAAAGCTGGAATAATACTGATGTACTTAACCTTAAGTTTACATTAAATAAAATTTTATGTTTGTGGGTTGTGATTTTTTATTTAATCCGTTTCCTAAATTTGTACAGAACGTACCGCTCCCCGTGAAGAAAATGACACAAATTAAAAAACGGGAATTTTTAGTTGATGCCACTAGAAAATACGTATGAAGTGCCCCAACGTGCACTAAAAATATAATGGAATTTACTGCCCATAATACATACTTTAAATTCAAAGGAAGCTAATACTACACACATGAAAAAAAGTTTGGCATCAGCTCGGTTCCGAGAGTTACGGGGCCTGTACAGAAAGTTGGAATATTGCCCGCCTCTCGTGGTCGTGCGGTAGCGCTCTCGCTTCCCACGCCCGGGTTCCCGGGTTCGATTCCCGGCGGGGTCAGGGATTTTCTCTGCCTCGTGATGGCTGGGTGTTGTGTGATGTCCTTAGGTTAGTTAGGTTTAAGTAGTTCTAAGTTCTAGGGGACTGATGACCATAGATGTTAAGTCCCATAGTGCTCAGAGCCATTTGAACCATTTGAACCAAAGTTGGAATAAAGATAAACACAAACATCGTTTCCGCCCTTTTTATTGCTAATGAAAACCACACATTGCATGTTGTACCACCATACGGCGAGACCTTCAGAGGTGGTGGACCAGACTGCTGTACACACTGGTACCTCTAATACCCGGTAGCACATCCTCTTGCATTGATGCATGCTTGTATTCGTCGTGGCATACTATCACCAAGTTCATCAAGGCACTGTAAGCCCAGATTGTCCCACTCCTCAACAGGGATTTGGCGTAGATCCCTTAGAGTGTTTGGCGGGTCAAGTCGTCCACAAAAAGCCCCTTTCAATCTATCCCAGGTATGTACGGTGGGGTTCGCATCTGGAGAACATGCTGGCCACTAGTCGAGCGATGTCGTTATCCTGAAGGAAGTCATTCACAAGATCTGCACGATGGGGGCGCAAATTGTCGTCCATGAAGACGAATGCCTCACCAATGTGCTGCCGACATGGTTGCACTATCTGTCGGAGGATGGCAACCATGTTTCGCCTTCCATGATCACCAGCGGCGTACGTTGGCCCCACATAATTCCAGCCCAAAACAGCAGGGAACCTTCACCTTGCTGCACTCACTGGACAGGGTGTCTAAGGCGTTCAGCCTGACCGGGTTGCCTCCAAACACGTCTTGAACGATTTTCTGGCTGAAGGCCTATGCGACACTCATCGGTGAAGAGAACGTGATGTCAATCTTGAGCGGTCCATTGGGCATGTCGTTGGCCTATCTGTTCCGCACTGTATGGTGTCGTGGTTGCAAAGATGGACTTCGCCATGGACGTCGGGAGTGAAGTTGCACGTCATATGCCTCTTGTGGCTGCACAGAGAGCATTATTCAACATGGTGGCGCTGCTGTCAGGGTTCCTCCGAGCCATAATCCGTCGGTAGCGGTCATGCCCTGCAGTAGTAGCCCTTTGGGGGGCCTCAGCGAGTCATGTGATGGACAGTTCCTGTCTCTCTGTATCTCCTCCACGTCCGAAAAACGTCGCTTTGGTTCACTCCGAGACGCCTGGACAGGTGCCTTGTTGAGAGCCCTTCCTGGCACAAAGTAACAATGAGGACGCGATCGAATCGCGGTATTGGCCGTTGAACTACAGACAACACGAGCCGTGTACCTCCTTGCTGGTGGAATGACTGGAACTGATCGTCTGTCGGACCCCCTCCGTCTAATAGCCGCTGCTCACGCATGGTTGTTTACATCTTTGGGCGGGTTTAGTGACATCTCCGAACAGTCAAATGGGCTATGTCTGTGATACAATATCCATAGTCAACGTCTGTCTTCAGTAGTTCTGGGAACTGGTGTGATGCAAAACTTTTTTTGATGTGTGTTTCCATGTAAGTTTTACAGAAGCCGAGTTTTTTCACATACTGCATTTTTGAATCGTATCGCCGTTGTCTCCGGTGGTGCAATGTGTTTTGTCTCGAGAAAGGGAGCTACAATAATGAGACGTGGCACGAGATCTGGAATGTATATTTTTGAGTGAAAATAGTTCTAACATGCAACAACCGTTAAAGAGCAACATCAATGTTTCCACACAACTTAGAGTTCTGGTCACTACGAAGTTTTTTTCGTTAAAAAAAACCGGGAAAAATGAATTTATATCATTTTTAGAGCAAGCCTGAGTTGCAGATTCCCTCAATTTGTGAGGGTTCTAGAACTTCTCAGAACAATATTTCTGTAGACGACCACACATTTCGTAGTGTAAACACCATAGCTGCCACGAAATTCATGAGGCCTGAGCTGCGTCCAACGGAAAACCATTTGCAGATGGTGCACCCTTGGTCCTTTGAACTACATATCTGTTCACATTTCTCCAGTTTTCTGCCCCTATTTATTTTTAACAAAAATGTACGTTTTTTTAGAAAGATGTTGCTGATGTAATGTAATACAATTCAGAACATATATGCTCAGCTAGAAAACTGACTGTTTTAAACCTTGGCCTCCTTGGACGACCTTGGAAGTGATGTTCTTGTGAGATCAGGCAGAAACTACACGGAAATCGCACACTGAATTCCGCACTAGGAAAGTGTTTGAATCTCTGTTTTAGAAGAATCTGGTATAGTAGTGAATGTCTATGTTAAACGATTTTCATAAAGGTACATTGGTGATAGGGGAGTGGGGAGAGGGAAGGGGGGGGGGGGAAATCAAGGCGATCGGCAGGAGTGAGATCTCTAAGATGTCTGCAGAAGGGACAGTTTTGGGATTCCTCGAGCAGTCGACTGCAGTTCACGTGCAGCTGTTTAACTATCTTCTAAAGTAAATGAACGTCCATGTAGCTATACACATGTAATACTGATTAAAGTTTTAGGGTTTTTAGTCTATATGCCCTAAAACTTTAATCAGTATTACATGTGTATAGCTGCGTGGACGTTCATTACTTTGGAAGATAGTTAAACAGCTGCACGTGGCCAAAATATCTCTGCGATTCATTAAACGGATAAGACACAACAGCATGAGTTAAAAGTAAGAAGTATGCGGATTCAATTGGAATACCGTACTTCAGATATGTAGACTTAGTACGAGGTGCATTCAAGTTCTAAGGCCTCCGATTTTTTTTCTCCGGACTGGAAAGAGATAGAAACACGTGCATTGTTTTAAAATGAGGCCGCGTTCATTGTCAATACGTCACAGAGATGGCAGCACCGTACGACAGATGGAATTTTACCGCCAGCGGCGAGAATGAGAACTGTTTTAAATACTTAAATGGCGACGTTTTCCTTGCTTGAACAGTCGTGCAATCATTCGTTTTCTGAATTTGCGTGGTGTGAACCCAATTGAAATTCATCGACAGTTGAAGGAGACATGTGGTGATGGAGTTATGGATGTGTCGAAAGTGCGTTCGTGGGTGCGACAGTTTAATGAAGGCAGAACATCGTGTGACAACAAATCGAAAGAACCTCGGGCTCGCACAAGCCGGTCTGACGATATGATCGAGAAAGTGGAGAGAATTGTTTTGGGGGATCGCCGAATGACTGTTGAACAGATCGCCTCCAGAGTTGGCATTTCGGTGGGTTCTGTGCACACAATCCCGCATGACGAACTGAAAATGTGAAAAGTGTCATCCAGGTGGGTGCCACGAATGCTGACGGACGACCACATGGCTGCCCGTGTGGCATGTTGCCAAGAAATGTTGACGTGCAACACCAGCATGAATAGGACTGTCTTTTCGTCGGTTGTGACAATGGATGAGACGTGGATGCCATTTTTCAATCCAGAAACAAAGCACCAGTCAGCTCAATGGAAGCACACAGATTCACCGCCACCGCCAGTGCTGAAAAAATGATGGTGTCCATGTTCTGGGACAGCGAGGGCGTAATCTTTACCCATTGCGTTCCAAAGGGCACTACGGTAACAGGTGCATCCTACGAAAATGTTTTGAAGAACAAATTCCTTCCTGCACTGCAACAAAAACGTCTGGGAAGGGCTGCCCGTGTGCTCTTTCACCAAGACAACGCATCCGCACATCGAGCTAACGTTACGCAATAGTTTCTTCGTGATAACAACTTTGAAGTGATTCCTCATGCTCCCTACTCACCTGACCTGGCTCCTACAATGAAAGACACTCTCCGTGGCCGCACATTCACCAGCCGTGCTGCTATTGCCTCAGCGATTTTCCAGTGGTCAAAAGAGACTCCTAAAGAAGCCTTCGCCGCTGCCATGGAATCATGGCGTCAGCGTTGTGAAAAATGTGTACGTCTGCAGGGCGATTACGTCGAGACGTAACGCCAGTTTCATCGATTTCGGGTTAGTAGTTAATTAGAAAAAAAATCGAAGGCCTTAGAACCTGAATGCACGTCGTAAGACACCATCGTGAGGTAACCAAACATATTATTTATCTTCCTATGTACGAACGTTGTACGTAACAGAATTTTCTAAAATTAGTGTTTAATTGAAATGATGAGTATTAAAATCGACAGTAATTAAAAAGTAGAGTGAAATATGTAATGTTTAATAGTGTTAATTGAAAGCGCATGAAACGCCGTTTCAAAATGACATACAATGGCGTGTTAACCAGTAGGAAAAAAGATGGCCAGTTTCATAATTTTAGACTAGTCGGTTGAAGCTAGTTAGTAATGGAGAGGGAGCAAGCCCATTTAAGTGATGCGTTCAACGTCTCACAGTCTGAAAGTTTTCGTGCTGTGAGCAGCACACCCCGCATCGGTGGCAGCAGAGGCTTGGCAATACTTCAAAATTTTCATGAGTTGTGGACTTCATGCAGACTCTAATGTTATGGTTTTCGTTTATGAAGGGGTAATTTGGACTTGATTACATTCACAGCCAGAGAACAAAATTTGAATTTTAGTTTGTCACAACAGTACATATTAAGCATTGGTTAGCGGTTCTCTCAGAAACTTTATATAGTATTACGAGTGCATTTATAATTATATCATTCGTTTGGCCAACATTGTTTGAAGTTTCGAAATGTTTACGTCTTTGAAAATTTATAACTGGGGAATAAAGTGCGTTATTCACTCAAGCTACTGACGCTGTGCCGCCTGCACTTGTAAGTTGTTGGCTGTTGTTTGTGTAGTAGGCCGCATGCACATTCATTTGCAGATTACAAGACTCT
The DNA here is from genome assembly GCF_023864345.2 of Schistocerca serialis cubense. Taxonomy (NCBI): domain Eukaryota; kingdom Metazoa; phylum Arthropoda; class Insecta; order Orthoptera; family Acrididae; genus Schistocerca; species Schistocerca serialis. The sequence goes on along the minus strand of NC_064638.1, from coordinate 1,266,743,908 downwards.
GCTGACGGGAAAGGCATCTGTGAACTGTATGCGTCATCCGATCCTACGACTTTAGCTATGAGCTATCGCTGTTCAATTAACGAACACACGTGTTAGCCCAGCCACTTATAAGATAACCATTTACACTGTTGGTGCATAAACGGGTAATTTATGCGAAGAAACCTATGAATTAGATACCGTATTTTTTAATTCTAAACTTCACACAACATCACGTTTATAATGTCCAATGAGCTTTTGTAAAATGCGTACATTCTCAAACGTAATCAAGATAATGAGGTACTAACTTATCATGGCAGGCCTGAACGCGTGATCAGAAAGCGTGATCATTAAGCGACTGCTCGCGAATAGGTAGAAATCCCGATGTGGGTCCCACCTGGAAAAAAATTTTCATTAGTCGCGACGAATTTGTTTCACTGGTAGTAAAAAGTCTGTAACGGTTTTTTTCTGATGTCATGTCACTGCATCTTCATTTACTTCGTTTCAGCGAATCCATTTCAGACGAAATACAGCCTTTTGTGGCAGAGTAAGCCATGGGCAGCACCGACTACATTACCCCTGCAATACAACACCCTCTTCCTTCATTCACATCATTTCATGGAATTCAATTCATGTAAGAAGAAGGAAAATCTCAAAAGATGTTGTCAGGCATGGTGCACAATAAAATAACCGTCTAAATCGCAGTTTATTTACCATCTGCAAGTAATGCGTTTCGGTAGAATGCTGCTATCAGATTATGTTGTAAGAAGGAGACATAAACTAATTAAGAGCTTCGTGGTAGCTGCCCGCATAAACAACAAATATTTCGTAGGCAGTTTATTTCCACAGCAAACGTTTTCACGTAATGTGTAATACACAGCACTAGGTTGCAATTACACAATTTAAATTTGTTTATGATCAAACATTCTTATAATATTACTCACCTTAAAATATGAAGACATCACAACTCATGCCTTTCGGAATACAAAGCTTTTCCTCAGTGACGATTACAAGATTCATAATACCTTACTTGTTAGCGAATAACCCTTGCGAACCGGTTCTTTTTGTTTTAGGCGTCAAGGTTAAGTTGTCGTCGTTTACTTTTATTAGGGGACAATTGTCAAGGAATGTAAATTAAAACAACACGGTCTGCATTTTTTAAAAAAGATTTTTTATCAATCTTAGCTTTCCTTCACTAAGGTATTCTGATTCCTGTGGTGATGAATAGCTGAAGTTTTCTCTTCAGAAAGGCGCCAGCTTCAATGTGATTAGATTTTGCTGCAATTACCATTAGAAATGTGGTTGAGCTCAAATATTCTAAAAAAATGGTTCAAATGCCTCTGAGCACTGTGGAACTTCTGAGGTCATCAGTCCCCTAGAACTTAGAACTACTTAAACCTAACTAACCTATGGACATCACACACAACCATGCCCGAGGCGGGATTCGAACCTGCGACCGTAGCGGTCGCGCGGTTCCCGACTGTAGCGCCTAGAACCGCTCGGCCACTCTAGCCGGCTCAATTATTCTCTTAAATCTTTATCTGTGTTTGATGAAACGTTTCCGTAAAATTGCCTGTAGAGGTGTATCCTGGACTATGTGAGATGTTCTCTGTATCAATTTCACCTTCGGTTTGGCTTCTGTGATGCCCTGAAATTTGTCAGCGTATCACTTCTTTCCAGCGGTTATATATAAGCCCGTACATTATAAGGAGTTGTGAGTGACACTAAAGTATATGAAGAATTTTGTAATGGTTGTTGTGTTAAAGCAACAGGTGGTATTTCGCACTTGGGCGAAATTTGGTTAAAACTATAACACGAAAAAAAGTAATCCCTCGTAAGTATAATGTTGTAAGTAATGAAACAGTGGAATGTTTTGAAATAAGAGGCAAGCAAGAGATGGTCTCAGCAGAGATAATATAGTGTGCGTTTTAAAGCGGCGTGGGAGGGACAAACTCTGAAAAAGCACCATTCATTCTCCTAAGTTCTCTGGCCTCAAGGGAAACGCGAGGTATGAAGAAGTCATTGTGGCCTTGAAGGAATAACAGTGATAGGAAATGTGATCGGAGGCTTTCCCGGCGTATGTGTTGTTTCCAGGCCTCTCGGGTGTCCAGCCGGATGCGATCGTAGAAGTCCCACGATATTTCGGCGAATAACCTTTCCGCCATCATCAGGTGTTTCTGATGATGACGGGAAGGTTATTTGCCGAAATATCGTGGGACTTCAACGATCGCATCCGGCTGGACACCCGAGAGCCCTGGAAACAGTGATAGGGTAGTTCTCTAAATGGTCGAGGACACTGATAATCTTTCTTCTTTTTCGAGACGGTATGCCTTTTAAGTGCATAATGCCCCTCTACATGTGCAAATGGAACTGATAGATCAGCAGTTTAATACCCGCTTAAAACAGAAATTCTTTCACGTTAGAATTATCCAGAAGGTCTTCACTGGTTTCCTCCAGAAGAGTTTCCGCGTTTCCTTATTGGGGTTGCAAGCGTGATAACATATTTCGATCAACATACGTGTGCAAAAGACGATTACGAAATTAAGTTAATCACCATAATGTAGCTACCTAAATGGAAAAATCTGTGAAATTGTCTAAATTTGTCCGTATGCCGACAGTTTATACCAGATAAAAATTATGTCTTCAGCGGGCCAAAATTATTGAATAACACTGAAAATCACTTTTTTGGTGGTCTATGGCGTTGAGGGATATGAAACCAACGAAATGAAGTCTTTGGCTGTGCGATTGCGCTGCCATTTACGTAATTGCGGTGTGCTCGCAGTTTTCTCCTCGTACCACTCCTCACACTTAACGTAGCGTGGCAGGGGGGAAAGTGTGCAGCCACGTGAGAGAGCTGTAGCGTGCGGAGTCCTACTTGTGTGCTCAATTCTAGACAGTCTCTGATTTAAAGTGATGCATAACAGTCGTGAATTATTTTAAACATTTGTGAGATTTGCAAGATGATTAAAACAGGAAGAGTTTGCATATTTTTCTTAATAAAATGAGATCAGCCGGAAGTAATTTTGAAATCATGTTGCTATGTATCTCAGAATTTTAATGATTTTGATGACAGACAACTGCCGTATTCGTTCCATTGTTATGGTTTGCAAAGATCCAATTTTTCAGTATTCATTATCGTATGTTTTGAATATTCCTAACAGTGCCCTTATCGACCAACCATCCATCCAAGATTCAGTAACGGTCAATAGGTCATACAACTTAAGCATGTCGACAGGAAGTGGGCCCGATGCAAGTTTCTGTCTTCCGTCAAAAACTGGCAGACTTTAGAGTTTAAACAGAGAGCTGGTGGTTCTGGTTGTATTTCAGTAAAAAAATAGCGCCACACCTTTTTTAATATTTCGCATTTTTGGGAGTGCGTTTTAACCACGTACGTCGATCACAATTGTCTGACAAACTCGACAGTTATGTTTATGTACTTGTGAGGTTTTTTGAATAGAGGGTTGTGTGGTAAGATTTATCCAATCTGGATGCCGTCAGAGTGATCGATAACTAACTACTCTTCTGAAACTACTCGTAAGTGTCTTTCATATCTGAAAGTCCTACTGAAGATCGCAGCTGTTCACTGTAATTAAAAGAAGGGACGTAATCCTGCTTCCTGAATACACTGTAGTAGTAGCCTGCAGCAAATATTCTGTAGCGGCTAGCAGTCGCTGGTAATATTATACTATCTTCTCTGAGAATCTGTCTTGTATGCAATCTGTTGCTCGTTCCCGAAGGCGTAAAGACTTTAATTAAAAGGAACTCCTCTACCTCTGCCAGTACAGCCACAGTATTATAAATACTTAATATTAAAAATTACGTCGTAGTCAGGTATGCTAATAATCTTGCACCGTTTGGTACCATTGCTCACCAATATCATCCTCCTAATTTGATATGTCTCTAGATTTCTTAAATCTGCCATTTCCCTCTTTTCTTGGAATGGAAGTACGCAAATTTTGTGAGCCTTAATACCTAAACGACTACACCGCATTCTTCTTTTCCCTTCCTCACTACGTTTCTGCGTTTCTAAGTACTTGTCTTGGAATTAAATCGTGTAGATCCTCAAAATTAACTTTCTCGTAATTTTTCCTCTTTTTAGTAAGTCTTGCTCGTGTAGTTGACGTTTAAAATGACCTTGTCCTAAGCTTTTCGCAATGAGATATTGCAATTACTTCTTACTTGCCTTGACTGAACTAATGTCCTTTCAACCTGGAGTTAGTCCTTGGGCCATAGGTTCTACTGGCTTCTAGCATTTCATTTGCCAGTATCGCGTTGCTGTGACGTATTCGTGCATAAAATTGACAATTGACCGTCTATATTGTAACCCACTGTAAGATTGTACTTCATTAATTTTTGCCTGTGCATTTTTTTTTCTTTGGGGGGGGGGGGGGGGGGGGGACATCGGTCTTCCATCTGGTTTGATGCGGCCCGTTACGAATTCCTCTCCTTTGCCAACCACTTGGCTTCAAAGTAGTACTTGCAACCTACGTCCTCAATGTTTTGCTGGATGTATTCGGATCTCTGTCTCCCTCTACAGTTTTTGCCCTCTACAGCTCCCTGTAGTACCGTAAAAGCCATTCCCTCATGTCTTAGCAGATGTCTTACCATCCTGTACGTCCTGTCCGTTCTCCTTGTCGGTGTTTTCCACGTATTCCTTTCCTCTCCGATTCTGCACAGAACCTCCTCATTCCTCACGTTATCAGTCCACCTAATTATCAACATTCGTCTGTAGCACCACATCACAAACGCTTAGATTCTCTTCTGTTCGAGTTTTTGCACAGTCCATGTTTCACTACCATACAATGCAGTACTTCAGGCGTACATCATCAGAAATTTCTTTCTCAAAATAAGGCCTATATTTCATATTAGTAGACTTCTCTTGGCGAGGAATGACCTTTCTGCCATTGCTAATCTGCTTTTGATGTCCTCCATGCTCCACCCCTCATTGATTATTTTACTGCCACGGTAGAAGAATTGCTTAACTTCAACTACTTCGTTACCATAAATCCCGATGTTAAGTTTCTCGCTGTTATCATTTGTGCTACTTCTCATTACTTTCATATTTCTTTGATTTAACTCAGTCCATATTCTGTACTCATTATACTGTTCATTCCATTCAGCAGATCGTGCAATTCTTCTTCACTTTCACTCAGGGTAGCAATGTCATCAGCGAATCATATCATTCATATCCTTTCACCTTGAATTTTAATTCCACTCCTGAACTTTTATTTTGTGTTTCCTTCGATGTGAAAGACTACATCCCTGTGTTACACCCTTTTTATTCCGAACTCTTGGTTCTTGGTTGTCCATTCTCGTTATTACTTCTTGGCTCTTGTACATATTGTATATTACCCGTTTCTCCCCATTCAAATATTTTGCATCATTTTACATTGTCGAATGCTTTTTCCAGGTTGAAAAATCCTATGAAGGTGTCTTGATTTTTCTTTAGTCTTGCTTCCGTTATCAACCGCAACGTCTGAATTGCCTCTCTGGTGCCTTTTATCTTTTCTAAAGCAAAACTGATCTTCATCTAGCACATCCTCAATTTTCTTTTTCGTTCTTCTCTAAATTATACTTGTCAGCAATTTGAATGTATGAGCAGTTAAGATGATTGTGCGATAATTCTCACACTTGTCAGCTCTCGCAGTCTTCGGAATTGTGTGGATGACCTTTTTCCGAAAGTCAGACTTTATGTCTCCAGACTCATACATTCTACACACCAACGTGAATAGTCACTTCGTTGCCACTTCCTCTCATGGTTATACAAATTCTGATGGAATGGTATCTATCGATTCTGCGTTATTTGATCTTAAGTTCTTCAAAGCTCTTTTAAATTCTGATTCTAATACGGTATCCCCTATCTCCTCTAAATGGACTCCTGTTTCTTCTTCTATCACATCAGACAAATCTTCTCCCTCATAGAGGCCTTCAACATACTCTTGCCACCTACTCGCTCACTCCTTTGCATTTAACAGTGTAATTCCCGTTGGACTCTTAATGTTATCACCCTTGCTTTTAATGTCACCATTCTTTTGACTTTCCTGTATGATGAGTTTGTCGTTCCGAATCATTTCTTTTTCGATTCCTTCACATTTCGACTTAGCTTTCCAGCACTTCCTATTTATTTTATTCCTCAGCGTCTTGTATTCCCATATTCCTGAGCTCCACGGATCACTTTTGCACTTACTTCTTTCATCGATCATCTGAAGTATTTCTTCTGTTACCCATGGGTTCTTCGCAGTTACATTCTCTGTACCTATGTCTTACTTTCCAACTTCTGTGATTGTTTTTGCAGATTCCGTTCCTTGTCAACTGTACTGCCTACTGAGCTACTCCTTACTGCTGTATCTATGGCCTTATAGAATTTCAAGCGTATCTCATCATTCCTTTGTACTTTGGTATCCCACTTCTTTGCGTATTCTTTCTTCCTGCTTAATCTCTTAAACTTGGGACTGCTCTTCATCACTAATACATTGTGATCTGAGTTTATCCCTGCTCCTGGGCATTCCCTAAAATCCAGTATCTGATTTCGCAATATCCTCATATAATTTCTCCATCTCTTCAGCTTCAGCTTGTGATGTCGGCATGTATACCTAACTATTGGTGTTGGTGTTGGTTTGCTGTCGATTCTGATTAGAACAACCACATCACTGAACTGTTCACAGTAACATACTCTCTACCGTATCTTGTTATTCATGACGATTCCTACTACCGTTATACAATTTTCTTCTGCTGTTGATTTTATCCTATACTCATATGACCAGAAATCCTTGTCTTCTTTCCATTTCTCCTCACTTAGCGCTACTAGATCTGGATTGAGCCTTTGCATTTCCCTTTTCAGGTTTTCCAGTTTCTTTACCACGTTCAAGCTTGTGACGTTCCACGCCGTACTCGTAGAACGTGTGCTAGAAACGTTTTTATCTCTAAAATACTTGTGGGTAGAAATCCTACGTCAAGATGGCAAAATTTGCTCATGGATTACCGGTTTCGCCTAATTGACGAACCTTTCTCAGATCAATGTCAAATGTTGTTCATTGTGTGACAATCTTCGTATTCTTAGTGCAAGTCGCCCTAAAATGGAAAATCGTTGTTGGTTATGTATAGTGAAAACGTTAATCGCTATCGTGTCTATCTGTGTCGGAGTCCCTCTCTTGATTTTGTCTGCGCATGAAGCGACGGTGTAATAGCAGCTAATTTTCAACAGAAAAATTTTAAAGCTTGTCTAAGCTATCTAAAGTGCGCCTTTCTATTTAGATGACCCGTGTATCCGCAGTTGGCACAGACTCAACGTTGACTGTCATAGGTAATCTAAGATCTAAACCAGTGCTTGGAGATATACGATGTTATAATGTAATGTAAAGCTGTCCAGAACAGATTTATTGGATTTAAAAAGGCACCGCTTTAACAGATACGGCCCATGGTACATGGTGGTGCTCCCTTTACCCTCCTTCGATCTTTAAGCCTTTGAGACGCTGTGGTTTCTTCCGCAACTCATCATTTCATTCATTTTGTTTTGAAGTACCACTACCCCTATCATTGGTGGTTTCATGCTGAACGTACTGGCACTTCAAAAGAAAATGGTTAGTTGCGGAAGAAACCACTGCGCCTCCCAGAGAGCTGAACCGATTTAGTCGGCTAATTATAACCCACTAGGATGATGGCGCGCGTTAACAAAAAACCCGCTTCCAGGATTCCAGCAGGCGTGCCGGCCTCGGTCGAATCTTCCCGGTGGATGAACGACGAGGCACCCTGGATGTGATTTTAGGCGGTTTCCAAATCCTACCAAGTGAACACCGCGCTAGTACCCAAGACGTGCTTGTGTTACAGGATTCACAAACATTTCGAAATTGCGCCCTTCCCAATGGATAACTCTAGTCGCAGGTAGTTTTGGTGCATAAATTCCCAAACCCCATCCCGTCCAAAACGGGGGTGGGGGGGGGGGCAGGGGGGGGGAGGAGGGACAACTGTACACCCAACTGTACAGGCCTACTAGCTTGCCGACCCCATGCAGATACGAGATAAGGCCAGGACAAAGAAGAAAAGGAAACTCGGCAAATTATATTTTGGCTTATGGCTTGACGTGGGTTCTGAACTATGGTGTTGCTTAAAATTTTTAATATTAACGAATCGCCGCGAGAAACAGTCGTAAGTCATAAAAACAACTGTAGGAAGACCTGGGTATTGAACTTCAGACTAGAATTCGTAGTCTGACAATTCGCATGAAAACTAGCAAACGCTGCAGGAAGTTACATGGCAATTCAAAACTATTCTGATGTTTGTGACCCCGTTCCACTTTGAAACTGCAATAATTTCAGATATAGAGCAAAGAAACGCTCTTTCTTATACCTTTCCATCTCGCATGACAAATTACGTCTCGCATTGTTCTGAAACCGTTATCTCTACGCCACCATCAGTGGACAAACTTTGGGTACCGGATTAATAAGAAATAGGGAAAAGTTAAGAAGCTTGCTTTAATGCCTCAGATGTTCTACATCGTCCCGTCCCCCTTCCTCGCCGCAGTTCAGTAAAATGCACAGAACGTTCAGACAACGAAGTGTGTTTCCTTGGGATGTTGTTCAACTTGCGCTCTACATTGGCTTGATTGTAGGTTACGTCGACAAGCGTTGACCCTTCGTGTGAACATCTGCACTATCTCGCTTTGTGGTAGATTCGTATTGATAACAAGTTTCGTAACCCGTGATGGTCCTTTCCAGAAATGAATTGTCCGCTTTTCGCATTTCAATCAAATTACGGGAGGCGTACGTCCGTCATTTCTGTTCGGGAGTCAAGGTGTGCGGTCAAGACTTTGCACACGCTTTTCTCTTCTTCAAGGCATTTTGGAGAATGTTTTGAACACTTGATTTAGGGTCGTTGCTCCACAGTGATTTGTGACAGAACTTCGACAAACTACGGCCGCACAAGCACTATTAAACACTGCCTGTTAACAAACGACTGCTCGAACGTACATCTGTTGTCCACAATCGTTAGTTCAAGCTGCGCTGACGTCGCTTATACGCCAAGAATAAAAACCAGTCTCGGAACTTTTTGGACGGACGGTGTAAGTAACAGTCACTTTAACAATTTCATTGCTTGACAGAAAAATAAAAATACATATCCAGCATGCTCCCAGTTATGTTTATGATAAAGTTATATTGTAGATACTTGCCATTCTCTCATTTGATAGAGACGTTGGCAAACGTCTACCAAATTGGGCCGTTTTTAACATACATTTTCTCACCGTGACTTCTTACTGAACAAAGCCAAATGTACTTACAAAACAAGAGTTCGGGAGCGGTCGAGACGATTCTGCTAGCCTCCTGTCATTAGGCTGCCTGAGGGCACCACCTTGTCAAACTCTCAAACTGTCGGAGCCGCTGATGCGGCCTACTATTACTTCCGTACACTGCAGCCAAAGATTCTCCCACGAGATATGTGTTAACGCTACCACAGGTGGGACGTAAAGAGTAAGGCAACTAAGACAGGCCGGCTCAAATACACTATGTGATCAAAAGTATCGGGACACCTGGCTGAAAACGACTTACTTACTTTGTGGTGCCCTCCATCGGTAACGCTGGCATTAAATTTGGTGTTGGTCCACCCTTAGCCTTGATGACAGTTTCTACTTTGCAGGCGTACGTTCAATCAGGTGCTGGAAGGCTTCTTCGGGAATGGCAGCCCATTCTTCACGGAGTGCTGCACTGAGGATAGGTATCGATGTCGGCAAGTGAGACCTGGCACCAAGTTGGCGTTCCAAAACATCCCAAAGGTGTTCTATAGGATTCAGTTCAGGACTCTGTGAAGCTCAGTCCATGACAAGGCCGTGCAGTATGAACAGGTGCTTGATCGTGTTGAAAGATGAAATCGCCATCCCAGAATTGCTCTTCAATAGTGGGAAGCAAGACGGTGCTTTAAACATCAATGTAGGCCTTTGTTGTAATAGTGGCACGCAAAATAACAGTCAGTCAACAGACGTGGTCGGCCTGTACGCTTTTGTGCTGTACGTGTCCCTTCAATTTTCCACTTCACTTTCACATCGGAAACAGTGGACCCAGGGCTGTTGAGGAGTGTGGGAATCTCGCGTACAGACGTATGACACAGATGACACCCAATCACCTGACCACGCTCAAAGCCCGTGAGTTCCTCGGAGCACCCCATTCTGCTCTCTCACGATATCTAATGACTACTAACGTCGCTGATATTGAGTACCTGGCAGGAGGTGGTAGCACAATGCGTCTAATATGCAAAACGTATTTTTTTCGGGGTGTCTGGATACTTTTGATTGCAAACTTTATATCCGGAATGAATAAAATATATGCATGTGCGGGTTTCATTAAGTTTCAGTGGATTCTGACGAAGCAAGTGACTTTTAGTGATTACAGATGCCGTATTATGACAATGGGAAGCCTATAGAAAAACACTAGCTGGGAAAGGCAAATCGACTATCCGCTGTGCGGGATGTGCTAAGGGTGGTTTATTCGTAGAGGAGCCCCGTTTGTAGGCCTAGATATCGAACTACGTGACGAAGTAGTTCTCTTTTTTAATTAACTGTTCGGGATAGTTAAAAATTTTGTAATCTTACAGCAAGTCAGGAAGCGTGGTAAAGTACCTGCACTCAAGCAATTAATGTTAAATTACCAATTTGCAGTTCACTGTTGTCGCATGTACAGAGGTGTAGGTACATGTAGAAACGAAGGTAGAGTTATTAATACTTGAGCAAGATAGCCATGCTAACTAGCTCGCCGGCCGGTGTGGCAGAGCGGTTCTAGGGGCTTCAAACTGGAACCGCGCGACCGCTACGATCGCTGGTTCGAATCCTGCCTCGGGCATGGATGTGTGTGATGTCCTTAGGTTAGTTAGGTTTAAGTAGTTCTAAGTTCTAGGGGACTGATGACCTCAGATGTTAAGTCCCATACTGTTCAGAGCCATTTGAACCATTTTGAATTTAACTAGCTCAGTAAAACATATGTGCCGCGGTACGCTTCTCAGATTGCTAACCTCTCTGCCACTAGTGAACCCATATAACTGTTCGAATACTATGTCAACGTTTCGAACTTTTTCTAAGAGTTGATGGAAAGTAGATCTGTGTGTATACACTTCAGTAACGTGTCGATTAGGCGGAGAACTTTTGTTTAGTGAGACAGTGTTATTTTACTAGCTCAAAGTTAGTGTTTCTAGACCATGACGTTTCAACTACGACGTGGCTAAGTGATTCCTGTGCTTGGCGCATTTCTGAGTTTTTCGATGTTCTAGTTTCCAAACAGCCTGATGCTCAGTTGGCTGCCTGATTAAAGGTATGTTTCCTGTTGCGATAATTCCAGGTAAGTCAAAGCGTCAGAGCGTTTTGTAGAGAGCTCGTGTTGACGTTGTCTCTGCAGACAATTAAATTAAGGAGTTCCATTGGATTGTTTTTGTGTTTGTTGTGTTCCGACTAAGGCCATCTCTCTCTCTCTCTCTTCAAAAATGGTTCAAATTGCTCTGAGCACTATGGGACTTAATTTCTAAGGTCATCAGCCCATAGAACTTAGAACTACTTAAACCTAACTAACCTAAGGACATCACAAAAATCCATGCCCGAGGCAGGATTCGAACCTGCGACCGCAGCGGTCGCGCGGTTATCTGCTATCAGCGACTTCCATACCCCCTCCCAACTCAGATGGCAAATAAATCTGCAATTATACAGCTCTTATACCTTTGTATTGCAACTTTTGAGAAGACTACGTGCCTCACCAGTCTTGGTTAGCTCACTGAATGACTTACCACTTCTTCCCTGACCTGGTCGTTTGCAGCACTCGTTTAATTCTAATACAGAATGGATGGCCAAGCATGAATTATTGTAAGTGATGCTCTTTAGGTGTCAAGGCACTCACAGAACAGTGGATATGTTGTGAACGGTGTACCGTGCCGTATAGGTAGCAAAGCACGAAAGAATCCAAGTTACTGGACAATGACACCGAGAAAATGTATGAGGTCAGTACTAGTAACGTTAATAGAATATTAGCACTATTCCAGGATCAGTGATACTTACTACAAGAATATTAAGTACCAAGATATAGAATAATGTAAAGGGAGTCAGAATATTTTAAGACACAAGGGATGTTACAGAGAATAAACCTCTTCATTCACTGACGGGACAATTGCACAATGAAAAAACTTACAACGTTTTAACTGTTGACTTGAGTTAGGAAGCAGCAAGAAAAAGCAACAGAAAAGGTCGCCTTCGTGGTATGTTCTAATTCTCATCATTACTGCATAAATTACTTTTTTAGGTGAATTGCGAAAAGTTGCATGCCTTAAGTTTGGGGCAGGTGACACCACTGTTGAGCGTTTGTGTGACGTTCCACGCCGTACTCGTAGAACGTGTGCTGTTTCGTGCAAACCTAAGCTAATCAGGTTCCACTATAAGTAATTAATTTATTTTTAATACGAGAATGCACCCGTATCAACTCTGAAAGTCACCCATTAATTAGCAGCAGCTGACATGTCATACGTCACTAATTCAGAAGCGAGTAGTGTGTCATAAATTTTAATAATTAAGTGTGTGTGTCCAGTAGCGTAATTTTAAGCGTTTTAGCGTGATGCTTGCATATACGTGTCAGAAACTTTCTCAAAATACGGATTTCCCTCGCTGCCCCTCATCATGACACACCAAGTGTGTTGTGTCAACTACCACACATGCGACGGGATAGGAAAAAAATAAAAAAAAAATCTGGAAAAACTGAAATCTGGAAAAAATGAAATGGTGGTCATGGTCACAGGTTTGAAGCGAATTCTGGGATGATTCCATTGAAAGAGCACGGGTATTTCCTCCCCATCCGACGTTGTGCTCCATTTCTAATGACCTCGTTCAGGACAGAGATTTTTTATGTGGGGAGCGAAGTGGTTGCCCATTGCATGTGCGGCCCGCAATACTGCCGTCAATACATATTGCTACCCCAGATAATATCCATACCCTAAAGCTAAGGGGCAAGAAGAAAGTTTAGCGCTTAACACCCTGCCGGCAACGAGATCATTAGAGACGAAGCACGAAGTCAGATGGGGAGGGAGATCACCGTGCCCTGTGAATGAGACCATCCCGGCATTCGCCTCAAGCGATTTGATGAAATCACAGAAACGGGATTTTGATCCACCATCCACCAAAATGTAACATCTTCCGACTATGCTACCTCGCACGACTCTTAGTCTAAAGCATCATGCTTATAACGCTGAGAAATCACTGTGGTCATGGGCACCATTTCATTCTTTCCAGATAAACTGTGAGGGTTAGTACTCGCCATGAAGGTGATAATTTCTCTTGCACGCTTCTTCCTAGCATGTTTTGCAACCTGTGTGTGTGTGTGTGTGTGTGTGTGTGTGCCGGCCGCGGTGGCCGTGCGGTTCTGGCGCTGCAGTCCGGAACCGCGGGACTGCTACGGTCGCAGGTTCGAATCCTGCACGCTTCTTCCTAGCATGTTTTGCAACCTGTGTGTGTGTGTGTGTGTGTGTGTGCCGGCCGCGGTGGCCGTGCGGTTCTGGCGCTGCAGTCCGGAACCGCGGGACTGCTACGGTCGCAGGTTCGAATCCTGCCTCGGGCATGGATGTGTGTGATATCCTTAGGTTAGTTAGGTTTAAGTAGTTCTATGTTCTAGGGGACGTATGACCTAAGATGTTGAGTCCCATAGTGCTCAGAGCCATTTGAACCATTTTTGTGTGTGTGTGTGTGTGTGTGTGTGTGTGTGTGTGTGTCTGTGTGTGGTTTTCGTTGTCGTTTCCATCTTACGTAAGTAACCTTTTTCTTTGTAGCTGCTGAATTAAGACATCGTCAATTTTTAAAAATCGAGATACGCTCTTTTTTATGACATTGCACAGAGCCTTCGAAGAAAACTTCAACATGGTTGAGAAACAACGTGAGTGAATGTTGATCAAATAATCAAATAGAAACGAGGTAACAGCGCCGCAAACCAGCCCTCCGCTGCTAGGAGACCAGGCATCTCAAACATCTGTCCCACTGTACCAAATGTAAGCGGAAACGTAACTCAGGTGCGGCTTGTGTGTGCATCATTGTTGCTGTGATATTAGCTGTTGAAAATGTTGATCTTGAGAATTTCAAACATGCTACAAAGCGAACGTGGACTGATAATTAAATTTCATCTGAACTTATTGCAGCAGAGAACCGAGTCTTTGGGAGTTGTCAGTGTTCCCTTGCAAAATTCTTGTATCAATTCACCCATAAACAAGAGCTTGCATAGGAACGCGCATCACTTTGAAATTTTGGTAAAAACCATCCCTAGAACTGTGACCAGTTTTTAAAGACATTGCCACGATGCGCTTAATGGAGCGGCACGTGGAAAGGATGAAATGCGTTAAAATTTAATACTCGCGTAAGACTTCTTTTGCTAATCCCACCCGAAAAAAAAAGCTGCCTCGAAGTGACATGTGGATCTCGTATTACCGCTGCTGAAATGTTAGTTGCATTTCTGTCATCAGTTACTGTTGTTCTCTGAAATTTGGGTTACACGAAAAAAAAAAATTTCAAGGCTGGCGATTCGACTAAATACATAGACATTAAAATTACGAACAAACTGAATTGGCACCATCACAAACATGATGTTTTTGGAAGGTAAACCAAACCGTGCATTTTTGGGACAACAATTAGAGAAAGCAACAAATCTACGAAAGGGATTGCCTACACCATGCTTGTCCGTCCACTTCCAGATGGGGTTGAACAGTTCGAAGTGGAGTACCTAGTTCTGTATTACCGCGAAACAGGGAAAATAGTGTCACGGAAACAAAGTTGTTTCTCGTTACAACGAAATCTTTTCACGAAATGCCGGCCGAAGTGGCCGTGCGGTTAAAGGCGCTGCAGTCTGGAACCGCAAGACCGCAACGGTCGCAGGTTCGAATCCTGCCTCGGGCATGGATGTTTGTGATGTCCTTAGGTTAGTTAGGTTTAACTAGTTCTAAGTTCTAGGGGACTAATGACCTCAGAAGTTGAGTCCCATAGTGCTCAGAGCCATTTGAACCATTTTTTTCACGAAATCAGCAACTTCACTCACGGAAGGCAGAATGTTTTGTTGACTCGCTCCTGCGTATCGTGAAATGACCAGCCTTGTCGCACAGTCTTGTGTCGCAAATGATTACCAATGGAATTAAATTTCTTGAATGTGTCCGAGATCGTTAAGAACATATTGTGTATAAAACACTCCACACTTGATACCTCGTTACGGCACAGATTTTATTGACACTGACGCAGAAAGTTGTTTTACAACCTTTAAGTTTTGAGCTGTTATAAATAGTCGTACATTAAGCGATCTACACTGTTTTATTTGTAAAATGAGTATAAAATTGTTGAAGTGCACGTGTGAGCAACAGAAAGATTATGTTCGTGCCGTTTCACCCGGTGGAAGGAACCCAGACATTTCCGGGCGAGTAATTCGTCGCTTCCCGCTTTAAATCTTTCTCCGCACAATTCCGCCCTCCAGCACACGACGACACGAAATTCACATTTTACTGCTGAGAGCTTGCGACGGCAGAAGGTGGGCATCTTCAAGGGAAAGGAGTGCGCTTTCAGTCTGGCAGTCCTTCTGGCACGTGTTCGCCGGCTGCAGCAAAATTCAGCCGAATTACGCTGTTCTTTTATCCTGCTTCATCTGCTGAGCTTCAGTTTTGTTTGGCATAGTGTTCTGCTGGATTTTAAATTATTTCAGTCCGGAAAAAAGGACGTTTAGGTAGGACTGTTTTGCTAACGCACTCAGCCGATAAAAGAGGCATATTTAAAAAAACGCACAAAATAAAACCAGCCGCAAGGCGTTGGAGGAAAGTAACAGAATGGACTATTGCGGCGAAGACACTGGTAAGACACGTGCTCTTTAATCAGCACCGCTAACCATTCTGCTGACAACGATTAATGCTCTCTCATAGCCAAAACTCGGAAATATAACAACATATACACCTGTATCAGTCAATTACGAAACCAGACACAGTCCTTTTTGTGGTTTAATGTAAAGTCTCTGTAATTTTTAAAACATTATCTGTTGTTTCGAGTGGGGCAAAGATATTAAAACGAATGCTATAATTTAAAAAAAAATGATTCAAATGGTTTTGAGCACTGTGTGACTTAACATCTGAGGTCATCAGTCCCCTAGAACTTAAAACTACTTAAACCTAACTAACCTAAGGACATCACACACGTCCATGCTCGAGGCAGGATTTGAACCTGCGACCGTAGCAATCGCGCGGTTCCGGACTGAAGCGCCTAGAACCGCTAGGCCACTACGGCCGGCTCTATAATTTTATTTTAGTTCACTTGATAGCAGTCAGTTAGAAAGAAAAGTGCTTGTGAAACGAACAGCAAAAAAATATTTTGTCAGTGACAAAAAAATGTTCAAATGTATTTGAAATCTTATGGGACTCAACTGCTAAGGTCATCAGTCCCTAACCTTACACACTACTTAACCTAAATTATGTTAAGGACAAACACACACACACCAATGCCCGAGGGAGGACTCGAACCTCCGCCGGGACCAGCCGCACAGTCCATGACTGCAGCGCCCAGACCGCTCGACTAATCCCGCGCGGCTTTCAGTGATATCATCTTCACAAACGGCACAAACCTGTAGTGATAATCGACTGTAGTACCTGCGTTAGTAGTAACTACTTGAGGCAATAATTTGTATCAAACATGTTTCCGAATATTCACATGATGGACGATCCCGAAATGTGTCAATTTAAATTTTTTTCAGAAGTAAATTTTTATTGTTTAGTCTTTTCGTAGCACCATGCATTCCGTTCGATTAATCTTTGAAATCCTGTGCTTTCTTTGACGGAATTAGCAAGTCATCGGCACACCTTAAATTTTTAATTATTCTCCTTAGACTCATTTATCATCCGAATTTCTCCTTAGTTTCCTTTCCTGTTTGCCAGTGTAAAGACTAAGAACATGTTCTATTCCAACTCCTGCTTCTCCTTCGTGCCATTAGAGACTAATCCATGTAATACGGTTTCCGCATAAATTTTAGATAAGCTATCGCTCCATGAATTTGGTCTCTGAAAACTGCGAAATTATGAGGAGTGTATTCTAGTCAAAATATTATTTTTAAATTAAGTAACCCATTACGGAAAAGTAAAAGGTTTCTTGTCAGTGTGGTTAATCATATTTCATCCATACGTATCCTACAATTCTAGACAGACGGAATGTACACTACTGGCCATTAAAATTCCTACACCACGAAGATGACGTGCTACAGACGCGAAATTTAACCGACAGGAAAAATATGCTGTGATATGCAAATGATTAGCTTTTCAGATCATTCACACAAGGTTGGCGCCGGTGGCGACACCTACAACGTGCTGACATGAAGAAAGTTTCCAACTGATCTCTCATACACAAACAGCAGTTGAAGGATGTTGCCTGGAAAACTTCGTTCTGATGCCTCATGTAAGGAGAAGAAATGCTTACCATCACATTTCCGCCTTTGATAAAGGTCGGATTGTAGCCTATCGCGATTGCGATTTATCGTATCGTGACATTGCTGCTAGCGTTGCTCGAGATCCAATGACTGTTAGCTGAATATGGACTCGGTGGGTTGAGGAGGGTAATACGGAACGCCTTGCTGGATCCCAACGGCCTCGTTTCACTAGCATTAGAGATGACAGCCATCTTATCCGCATGGCTGTAACGGATCGTGCAGCCACGTCTCGATCCCTGAGTCCACAGATGGGACGTTTGCAGGACAACAACCATCTGCACGAACAGTTCGACGAAGTTTGCAGCAGCATGGACTATCAGCTCTGAGACCATGGCTGCGGATACCCTTGACGCTGCATCACAGACAGGAGCGCCTGCGATGGTGTACTCAACGACGAATCTGGTTGCACGAATGGCAAAACGTCATTTTTTCGGATGAGTCCAGGTTCTGTTTCCAACATCATGATGGTAGCATTCGTGTTTGGCGACATCGTGGTGAACGCACATTGGAAGCGTGTATTCGTCATCACCATACTGGCGTATCACCCGCCGTGATGGTATGGGGTGGCATCGGTTACACGTGTCTGTCACCTGTTGTTCGCATTGACGGCACTTTGAACAGTGGACGTTACATTTCAGATGTGTTACGACCCGTGGCTCTACCCTTCATTCGATCCCTGCAAAACCCTACATTTTAGCAGGATAATGCACGACCCCATGTTGCAGGTCCTGTACAGGCCTTTCTGGATACAGAAAATGTTCGACTGCTGCCCTGGCCAGCACATTCTCCAGATCTCTCACCAATTGAAAGCGTCTGGTCAATGGTGGCCGAGCAACTGGCTCGTCACAATACGCCAGTCACTACTCTTGATGAACTGTGGTATCGTATTGAAACTGCATGGGCAGTTGTACTTGTACACGCCATCCAAGCTCTGTTTGACTCAATGCCCAGGCGTATCAAGGCCGTTATTACGGTCAGAGGTGGTTGTTCTGGGTACTGATTTCTCAGGGTCTATGCACCTAAATTGCGTGCAAATATAATCACATGTCAGTTCTAGTATAATGTATTTGTCCAATAAATACCCGTTTATCATCTGCATTTCTTCTTGGTGTAGCAATTTTAATGTCCAGTAGTGTACATCGACATCAGACCTGCACATTCAGGATAGTGACAGTGATCAATTGCTTGTCTAGGTGTGTGCCACGGCATGATGTACGAAGAATTTGAGATCCTTTCAGCCATCATGGCTGGTATTAGATCGTAGAAGAAGCAGCAGAACTATGTATACTAAGAAAACATATGAGGAAATATATAGGATGTCATCTTAGAAAAGCTTGGTACCGGGCGATGGCATCGCTAAGACATGGTCGGTTGCAGAGAGCGCTGAAAGGAACTGAAAGCCAGCACGGTCTGGCGGCGCACTGGCCGAGCTGCTGACGCCACGGTCGACATCTCTCTGTCGGATACACCCGCGTCAAGCATCGTGGCGGGATCCGCAGGCCCTTTGTCCCGTAAGGGTTCTGGATTGCACAGCGTGGAACTGGCCCGGAAAATATGTATGTGACTGACGCAGAACTGACTATTGTTAATGAACATACACTGAAGAGCCAAAGAAACTGGTACACCTGCCTAATAATGTGTAGGGTCCCCGCGAGCAAGCAAGAAGTGGCACGGACTAGACTGATATCTGAACTAGTGCTGGAGGGAAGTGACACCATAAAACCTCCAGGGCTGTCCGTAACTCCGTAAGAGTACGAGGGCGTGTAGGACTCTTCTGAACAGCACGTAGCAATGCATCCCAGATACGTTCAATAATGTTCATGTTTGGGGAGTTTCGTGGCCACCGGAAGTATTTAAACTCAAAAGAGTATTCCTGGAGCCACTCTGTAGCAATTATGGACACGTGGGGTGTCGCGTTGTCCTGTTAAAATTGCCTAAGTCCTTCAAAATGCACAATGGACATGAATGGATGCAGGTGATCAGACGGATATTGACGTACGTGTCACATGTCAGAGTCGTATGTACACGTATTAGGAGTCCCATATCACTCCAGTTGCACGCACCCCACACGCCCCACACCATTACAGAGCCTCCACCAGCTTGAACAACATTATGTTATCTCCATACCCGTACACGTCCATCTGCTCGATAGAACTTGAAACGACACTTGTCTGACCAGGCAACATGTTTCCAGTCATCAACAGCCCAATGTCGATGTCGACTGGCCCAGGCAAGGGGTAAGGCTTTGTGTCGTGCAGTCATGAAGGATACACGAGTGATCCTTCAGCTCCGAAAGCCCATATCGATTACGTTCAATGATGGCCCAGCATTGAAAGCTGCAGCAATTTGCGAAAGGGTTGCCCTTCTGTCACGTTGAACGATTCTCTTCAGTTCTCGTTTGTACCGTTCATGCAGGATCTTTTTCCGGACGCAGCGATGACGGAGATTCCTAATATTCATGGTACACTCGTGAAATGGAGGTACGGGAAAATCCCCACTTCATCGCTACCTCGGAGATGATGTGTCCCATCGCTCGTACGCCGACTATAACGCTATGTATGTTGAGACTCACTTAACTCTTGATACCCTGCCATTGAAGCAGCAGTTACCGTTCTAACAACCGCGCCAGATACTGTACTTGTTGTCCTGTATAGCCGCTGCCAACCGTAGCACCGTGTTTTGCCTGTACACAAATCTCTGTATTTGAATAGGCATGCCTATACCAATTTCTTTGGCACTTCAGTATATACTGTAGTCTATACCCAACACAGAAAATGACAGAAACTATGATTTCGAAGCACAGGTCGGTTATTGTCACATGTCTGCGCATGCACGTCTTTCGCATTCTGTCCCGAGTGCTTCACTTTTTCATTACTGGTGGAGACGCAGATGTTTTTAGTGACCACGATAAGACAGTGCACGTTAACTGTCGACTGTTATGCGAAACATAATTGACGGAATACACGTGTGCAAGAGTTTAAGAGTGGATATGCTTTGGAAAAGCTTCCACTAAGTCTGTACCGCAAAACTTAGTGCATAATTATGGACATTTCGGGTACGTTCTAAAATATTCATTAACAGCTCCGCATGTCTTGTTGCAAATTCTTTCTGGGACACTTTCGTTTTGCCCAGTCAGTGCGTTGCCCTCTGGTGAAGTTACGCCGCATCTGTGCTGACCATGTCTGATGTCTTAGAATAGTTCAGTACAGTTACATCAGTACCTCAGGATGGAAAATGTTATGCGACTTGAAGAAACATTGCGCGACCATTACAGCATCTGAAGTTTACTCCGGGAAAGCTTTAGACATTTAAAACTGATGATTTATAACCCAGCAACGATAGAAAAGTGTTAATAAAATAATGTCAGAATTCCAAGACAGATGACAGTTTTCAGATAGGATTTGATGCATCAGACAGCAGTGATGAAAGTCTTTGAATAATCTACGACATTTTATTCCTATGGCACAACATAAGGGAAATATTACAAATCAGCCTGTAGCAGAGGTTGAAAATATCGCTGCAGTTGTAAGGTTCTTTTTATTCAAAAAGGCTGCGAAACAGGTCGTGTTTTATATAAAAAGAATCTTACCACTGAAGCGGTATTTTCAACCTCTGCTATGATCCCCGGTTGTAGACGTTCGTCCGTCAGGATTGTTTTTAGTAAAATCAGATTTTGCTGGAGGTAATTGTGTACGCCACATGATGCCATTTTATTGTATTTCCGTTTATTATGCTGTAACAGGTGGGCACGAATTAGAGGGTAAATATAGTGACGATATAATTAGTAGTACATAGTACAAGAAATCTAAGCCCACCCGCAGGGCCTCCTCAGGCAGTGTGTAACATAATTGCAACATATAAAGTGCAGTGATCTCAGTGTAAAAGAGTTTAAACTCTGCATAATAATGCTATACCTTTTTGTTAGTCTAATTTCGGATAGAAGGTAGATAACTTCAACGTCTATAAATGGATGAGAAAAAATAAATGAGGAGAAACGGTCATTTCTTTAGTTCCAGTGAACATTGCAGAACGACGGGAGTCTCAAATGTCATCAGACTATATGGTAATGAATGAGTGATGTAAGAGATTAAGCAAGACACACTGTGCACAAAGTGAAAAACAGAGGTCACAATGAGATACTTGTGACAACAGTACTTCAGTTGTAATTTTATGATTATTGTCATTATTATTAGTAGTAGTATTAATAATGTTACTAGCAACTGAAGTAGGAATAGCTCTTCCACTTTTGATGCTGTATTCAGTGGTGATAGAAAGCAAAATATAAAATTTAGCTGTTATTATGACAGATGAAATTGTAACTATGTACTGTTTTGTGTCTAGGAATAAAATTTCCTTTCATGCTCGTGTGAGACACAGGGTTAAAACTATATACAGGCTTAACGTAACAATAGTAGTTATATTAATCGCCTGTTATCTAGTATAACACATAAAAGATGTTAATACTATAATATATTAGTCATACACCAAGCATCTTCAATATCTATACCACAATAAACATGTCCACTTTAAATGAAGAAGTATGTTTACATGTAACTGTGAACATCAAAATCATGTCTGTATCTTGTAGCACAAACCTAACTAACGTCTAAATGGACCTTGGGTAAATTCCAGGTTGCTTCCTTTAAAAAGGATACTACCACATTCCTCCCCTATTTCAGTGCGTGATATAAGACATTATTACCAATGGTACATTGAATTCAAACAATCCTTCCATTTTATTCTGTCTGTCAAATCTTGTGAGTCACTTTTGCAGCACAATCCATTGGTCAGCTGCTGGATGTGGTGCGTGCTTACCTGAGTCCCGGCACGGAAGTGACAGGTGATCCGTCTGCATGCATCCACGCTATGCTCGGGGGTGGGCTGCCTCGTGCTGAGCAGCTCACTTGTGCCCCTGTTGAGTTGGAGAAGCGCAGCCGTGGCGGAGGCTCCTGCATCAGCACCGGAGCCTGCACGCCCAGCTGCCCGCGGCACACACCTGCAAAAAGGATGCCGTCACCTGATGAAGGGCAGGCACATTTAGAAAGCTTGACAAGTATGCTAGTACTAGCAGCTACTGCACCAGCACCAGAGCTACACAGCTGGCTGCCTGTGGCTCTTGGTAGCTACAATGGGAGGAGTACCTAATAAATTATTGCAGCTGTACAGAGATTCAGTTAATACATGGGAATACATAACTAGTTATTTGGGCCTTGTTTAAATAGAAATACAGTACATAGATTAACTGCGAAGCAATCCCTAGTAAACCACAATCATGGACTGCAGTCGACTGAATGTGGTTACAGAAAATGACAGAAGCATTGGAAGCTTAAATATTTTCTGCAGTTTCGTACATAAACGATACACACTTCATACATACGTCAAATAAACGTATCTTTCAAATGTTAAGTGACTGTAGAGATTTAAAATATGGGAAAGAGAAAATATTTCACATTTGAAGTAATTTTATGGTATTTTTTCAGTACAGTTAATTAGAAGTGCTTTTACTTTCTGTTACTTTTACGTAAGTACATACTGTGGCAACAGGGTATCATCGATTTCCATGGTCAGAAATACAATGTTTTTGCTGCTGGACATATTATCTGTGTGAGTATAACGTTGCTAGAGTATTATGAAGCTTGAAAGGATATGAGCTGCTCATGATTTGCAGTGTGATCATGTCCAATGTGTGATTTCTTGTACCTTTCAGACTGACTGTAAAACACATGGTTTCAGTTCCATATGTGAGTACGAGCCCACTGAGGTGACAAGGCCTTTGAGAGATTCTCCAGTGAAGATACAAAATGATTCACTGTTGAATTTTAACATTATGAGTACAACTGATGAAGTTCTGAGCACGTTTTCATAGAACTATGGGAAACTATTTCAGCACTTGATGAAACAGAAATGCGTGCCTTTATGAATATTCTTCATGCATAGTATTCTCATTATCAAAGTGTAATATGTGTCACAAGTTTTTAATCAAAGTTACGCTTTTTTCAACAGGTCTGTAAGAGACATCTCCGACTTCACAGCTAGTTAAAAGGAACAAATGACGCAAAACTTACAGCCTGAACTGTACACTGTTGTGTAGTTAACTGACAGACAATAAAAGATTGCAAGTAAAAGTAAAGCTATTACCACTCTGTGAAATTTTGAATCCTGTACCCATCGATCTGGGGCAATTAATAAATCATTAAATGATGTCAGTTACATTGCTTTTGTCTCAGAACTACTACTGATATCCTCCAGAAGGACATAATTATTCCATTTGGTTATTGTTCTTAGCCAATTTCCGATTCAGCGCTTGATCTCTGTAAATGACTCACCATTAGACGTAATAATCACGACCCACGTTATCACAACAATGTGCCGCTGATCTCGAAGAAGTTAAAATACGATTTCTGGCAGATTCTAGATAAAGAGACCCTGGAAGTGCCACTGGAATGCAGTATAGTTATCGTTGGTGATCCCAGTGGTCATGTCGTGTTGAAGGCAGCAATGGTGCAGGTGTAAGACGGTAACAGAATTCTAGATTTTGCGGAGGCTGACAATTTAATTATCACCAACAAGTTTTTCAATTAACTAGCCTCACATCTTTAGTCTACTTCAGTATTAGCGTATCAACCAAACTGACGTCATTATAATGTGAAAACATGATCAAAATCCAATTATAGTTGTAAAAACCATTTCTTACGAAACAGTGGCTCCTCGACACCACCCACTAATAATCGGAATGCGCTTCTAAATAATGACTCGAAAGAAGGAAGTATGAAATGACCCAGCATTGATTCAAAGAAATCTGCTTAGACATGGTTGTGGACAGGAGATGTCAAGAACAAAGTCAGAGCGAAAATGGGGTAGAGTTGTACCTGGAGGTTAGTGTACTTGGGAACACAAGATGTTTTCCTGGTCATGTTTCAACCTAGTGACTGATTTTAGACTCAAATTAGGGAATGCCCACTAGAACCTGCTATAAGCAGTTTCCGGCAGTTTATACTGTTTTTGTCGTTGTGGGACATGAGGTTATGCTTTGTACTGCGTTTCTAATTATTGTGATTTCTGCATATTCAAGTGCTGTATAACGTATTAAATCTATTTGCAGGTTATATTTGAATCTTCCGTCGCAGAGTTTTATGGTGTGTAAATTTATGTTGTTGTTGTTGTGGTCTTCAGTCCTGAGACTGGTTTGATGCAGCTCTCCATGCTACTCTATCCTGTGCAAGCTTTTTCATCTCCCATTACCTACTGCAACCTACATCCTTTTGAATCTGCTTAGTGTATTCATCTCTTGGTCTCCCTCTACGATTTTTACCCTCCACGCTGCCCTCCAATACTAAATTGGTGATCCCTTGATGCCTCAGAACATGTCCTACCAACCGATCCCTTCTTCTGGTCAAGTTGTGCCACAAACTTCTCTTCTCCCAAATCCTATACAATACTTCCTCATTAGTTATGTGATCTACCCATCTAATCTTCAGCATTCTTCTGTAGCACCACATTTCGAAAGCTTCTATTCTCTTCTTGTCCAAACTATTTATCGTCCATGTTTCACTTCCATACATGGCTACACTCCATACGAATACTTTCAGAAATGACTTCCTGACACTTAAATCAATACTGGATGTTAACAAATTTCTCTTCTTCAGAAACGCTTTCCTTGCCATTGCCAGTCTACATTTTATATCCTCTCTACTTCGACCATCATCAGTTATTTTGCTCCCCAAATATCAAAACTCCTTTACTACTTTAAGTGCCTCATTTCCTATTCTAATTCCCTCAGCATCATCCGACTTAATTCGACTACATTCCATTATCCTTGTTTTGCTTTTGTTGATGTTCATCTTATATCCTCCTTTCAAGACACTGTCCATTCCATTCAACTGCTCTTCCAAGTCCTTTGCTGTCTCGGACAGAATTACAATGTCATCGGCGAACCTCAAAGTTTTTACTTCTTCTCCATGAATTTTAATACCTACTCCAAATTTTTCTTTTGTTTCCTTTACTGCTTGCTCAATATACAGATTGAACAACATCGGGGAGAGGCTACAACCCTGTCTCACTCCTTTCCCAACCACTGCTTCCCTTTCATGGCCCTCGACTCTTATAACTGCCATCTGGTTTCTGTACAAATTGTAAATAGCCTTTCGCTCCCTGTATTTTACCCCTGCCACCTTTAGAATTTGAAAGAGAGTATTCCAGTCAACATTGTCATAAGTCTACAAATGCTAGAAACGTAGGTTTGCCTTTCCTTAATCTTTCTTCTAAGATAAGTCGTAAGGTCAGTATTGCCTCACGTGTTCCAGTGTTTCTACGGAATCCAAACTGATCTTCCCCGAGGTCGGCTTCTACTAGTTTTTCCATTCGTCTGTAAAGAATTCATGTTAGTATTTTGCAGCTGTGACTTATTAAGCTGATAGTTCGGTAATTTTCACATCTGTCAACACCTGCTTTCTTTGGGATTGGAATTATTATATTCTTCTTGAAGTCTGAGGGTATTTCGCCTGTTTCATACATCTTGCTCACCAGATGGTAGAGTATTGTCAGGACTGGCTCTCCCACGGCCGTCAGTAGTTCCAATGGGATATTGTCTACTCCGGGGGCTTTGTTTCGACTCAGGTCTTTCAGTGCTCTGTCAAACTCTTCACGCAGTATCATATCTCCCATTTCATCTTCATCTAGATCCTCTTCCATTTCCATAATATTGTCCTCAAGTACATTGCCCTTGTATAGACCCTCTATATACTCCTTCCACCTTTCTGCTTTTCCTTCTTTGCTTAGAACTGGGTTTCCATCTGCGCTCTTGATATTCATACAAGTCGTTCTCTTATCTCCAAAGGTCTCTTTAATTTTCCTGTAGGCGGTATCTATCTTACCCCTAGTGAGATAGGCCTCTACATCCTTACATTTGTCCTCTAGCCATCCCTGCTTAGCCATTTTGCACTTCCTGTCGATCTCAGTTTTGAGACGTTTGTATTCCTTTTTCCTGTTTCACTTACTGCATTTTTATATTTTCTCCTTTCATCAATTAAATTCAATAATTCTTCTGTTACCCAAGGATTTCTACTAGCCCTCGTCTTTTTACCTACTTGATCCTCTGCTGCCTTCACTACTTCATCCCTCAAAGCTACCCATTCTTCTTCTACTGTATTTATTTCCCCCATTCCTGTCAATTGCTCCCTTATACTCTCCCTGAATCTCTGTACAACCTCTGGTTCTTTTAGTTTATCCAGGTCCCATCTGCTTAAATTCCCACCTTTTTGCAGTTTCTTCAGTTTTAATCTACAGGTCATAATCAATAGATTGTGGTCAGAGTCCACATCTGCCCCTGGAAATGTCTTACAATTTAAAAGCTGGTTCCTAAATCTCTGTCTTACCATTATATAATCTATCTGATACCTTTTAGTATCTCCAGGGTTCTTCCATGTATACAACCTTCTTTCATGATTCTTAAACCAAGTGTTAGTTATGATTATGTTGTGCTCTGTGCAAAATTCTACCAGGCGGCTTCCTCTTTCATTTCTGTCCCCCAATCCATATTCACCTACTATGTTTCCTTCTCTCCCTTTTCCTACACTCGAATTCCAGTCACCCATGACTATTAAATTTTCGTCTCCCTTCACAATCTGAATAATTTCTTTTATTTCATCATATATTTCTTCAATTTCTTCGTCATCTGCAGAGCTAGTTGGCATATAAACTTGTACTACTGTAGTAGATGTGGGCTTTGTATCTATCTTGGCCACAATAATGCGTTCACTATGCTGTTTGTAGTAGCTTACCCGCATTCCTATTTTCCTATTCATTATTAAACCTACTCCTGCATTACCCCTATTTGATTTTGTGTTTATAACCCTGTAGTCACCTGACCAGAAGTCTTGTTCCTCCTGCCACCGAACTTCACTAATTCCCACTATATCTAACTTCAACCTATCCATTTCCCTTTTTAAATTTTCTAACCTACCTGCCCGATTAAGGGATCTGACATTCCACGCTCTGATTCGTAGAACGCCAGTTTTCTTTCTCTTGATAACGACATCCTCTTGAGTAGTCCCCGCCCGGAGATCCGAATGGGGGACTATTTTACCTCCGGAATATTTTACCCAAGAGGACGCCATCATCATGTAATCATACAGTAAAGCTGCATGCCCTCGGGAAAAATTACGGCTGTAGTTTCCCCTTGCTTTCAGCCGTTCGCAGTACCAGCACAGCAAGGCCGTTTTGGTTATTGTTACAAGGCCAGATCAGTCAATCATCCAGACTGTTGCCCTTGCACCTACTGAAAAGGCTGCTGCCCCTCTTCAGGAACCACACGTTTGTCTGGCCTCTCAACAGATACCCCTCCGTTGTGGTTGCACCTACGGTACGGCTATCTGTATCGCTGAGGCACGCAAGCCTCCCCACCAATGGCAAGGTCCATGGTTCATATTTTTAAAACTAGTTACTTAACGTGTTGATAGCTAAACTATATTTTGTCGATCGTATGTAATCCTGTGTTCTGAAACAGAAGATGGTCTCCTAGTATGGAATACGTGATATTTGCAAAGGAGCTGAGTCTCTTGAATGTACTGACAATTTTCCCTGTGTTGTACTATTGCCAATACCTTCCATTTCAAAATGTTTTAACTTGTAATTGGTTTTTGATAATACTTCTTCTTAATTTGATTTAACTTTGTGATTATTGATGTGTAGTAGAGTCAAAATGTAAAACGCAGACTATATAGTATTCACAATATTTTTGTCAACTGCAAGAGTTTTAAACATGAGTAAAATATTTGTTCCTAATTACATGATCATGTTACATTTTGGAAAACTTTTTCACAATTGGAAAAACCTTACGTCACCTGAATAATTTTTGTAATTTCAGAAAAACGCTTCAGGACACATAAAGTAAATACTATCATTTCAGATACAGGGAAAGGTCGGAGAGGTGTTCGAATGTACAACACTCTCTACTACTAAAACAAGTTAGTTGCTTCGAAAACATTGACACACCAGCTAGCGTGTTTGACACCAGTCACTTGAAAAAGAAGCGGCATAGGTGCACGACAAGCGTAGTGAAGTTCTGTGGCAATTGTGACGAGGAAGTGAACTTATTGTTGACCAAAAGAAGGCAGCAGAGCGCTGGTGGACACACTTCGAAGCAGTCTCAAATGAAGAGTTCCCACATTCCACAATAAAACATTTAGTAACCATTCACGGACTCATCATGTTGATAACCAAGCCTCAAGTTCTAGAAACCATAGGGAAGATGATACTTGGGGTAGCCAAGTGGGCCAGATACTCTGCCAGCAGAAGTATAGATATCAAGGCACTAGCAGGCAGCTGAATGGCTGGCAGTATGCTCAACAAAATCACTGAAAAGAGTAGTAAATTCTCAAACTGGAAACAAAAGGTGAGTCCGACTGAATGTTCCAACCACGGAACTGTACGTCTCTTAGCACATACTATGGAGATCACCGACAGCAGAATACGCTACGTTGTCAGTATAGCCGCCATTCCGTGCGGCTTTCTGACAGCCTGTGGGACCACCGATGCCATCAAAGCTACTCGCTTGCTCGCCGGAAAAAGCATGTTCGCTTTCGTGGACCTCTAAAAGCCTTTTGAATAAGAACCACGGGACCTTATATGGTTTACCTGAAGAACTAATTGAATGGGTCTGTCTATCCTATAGCAATCCCAGAAATCCGGTACCTTCTGCAGCTGAGGTCTTTCCGGTTTCTATAAGTGTGCATCAGCTCCTCTTTCTCCCCTTCTATTGACCATGATAATTGATACGATCAGCAGAAATCTTCAGACATCAGCATCTTGGAGCCTGCTCTCTGCTGTTGATGTTCTACTGGATACTGACAACACGAACGACAACGACACGTCTAAGCATGGGAGAACCACCCTGAATCCTGCGGACTATTCTTCAATTTAAAGAAATCTGAATACCTATCACATGGTTCATAAAGCGATGCTAGTGGTGCACTCCCTCCTGAAACTACAAACCGCATCAATAATACGTGGCTTAAATGGCAACCAGCGACTGATTTGCTTTATGAAAAGAAGACACAGGAAAGAAAATTTACAGCCATGCATTCGGCCCAGTTGCCTTGAACGGTGCAGAATGATGATCCGCAACAAAGGAAGCTGAGTAACGACCTGCTGAAATGGAAACAAAAACACATCCAAGAACGTGTGGTCTGACACTTTGTGATCGTATGACCAGTGAAAAAATATTCAGGCCGTACTTGCTGGCACATATCGTTAGATGAGGGAAATCTGTCTAGGTGTAAGCTACACTTCGAAGAGAGCAAGATACAATAGCAAAATGCAGATTTTCGTTGAAAGTCGACGTTATACGACCTTGTGCGTGACGGAGGTAGCGTTGCCTAGATACCATTCATATAGAATTCAAAATAACGAGCCTCCAGCGCCCAGACCAAGCATGAGATCGCTTGAAGCGGAGGCAGAAGGCCAAATGAGCGGGTCTCGCTGCATTGCGGGACAAAGGCTACGAAAGAAGAATGTGTAACCTTCGTGGGACAGCTGCATTCTCCAGGTGGTAGCCTGCAGTGGTGCCAACAGTTACTTGTTGAACACGCAACGCAAGTTAATAGAAACGACCTAGTTTTTCATTCGAGAGGATTGGCCGATCGATCTGGAGTGACGTGACGGCTGAGTCGTCTACCAGTTTAGCAAATTTCCGAATGTCAGTAGTCGCCAACATTACGGCAGTGACGAATTTGAGAATCCACTGAAAATTTGTAAACGTATAGAATATTACGGACAACGTAGCAGCTCCTCCGTCGTGGTAAATACAGCAGTGCACAGAGAGACAGGGACAGTTTTCCATCAGGAAAAGGCTTGTCTCATGCCCCTACATTGTCAAAATTCCTAAGGGACCAAACTGCTGAGGTCATCGGTCCCTAGACTTACCCACTACATAAACTAACTTATGCTAAGAACAACACACACACTCATGCCCGAGGGAGGACTCGAATCTCCGGCGGGAGGGGCCGCGCAATCCGTGACATGGCGCCTCAAACCGCACGGCCACTCCGCGCGGCCCTACATTGTCACCCAAGCCATACACCTCCTGCAGTCACCTCTTTAGGGTTTGATCTGTTTACGTCCTTAGATCTGTACATTTCAGCTGAATTGCACTGAGTAAAATAAACTTAGGGGAGAGCGGACTAGTGCCGTTCAAAAAGAAGAAAATTGAAAATTAGGTCGACTGCTGAGGCAAGGAATGAGGAAGTTCTCCACAGAATCGGTAAAGGAAGAAATATATGGAAAACACCAACAAGAAGTGGGTCAGGATGATAGAAAATCTATTAAGACATCAAGGAATAAAACTAATAAGACTTGTTAAGAGTAAAACTGTAGAGGAAGACAGAGATTAAAATATGGAATACATTCAGCAAATAACTGAAGACGTACGTTGCAAGTACTACTCACAGATGAAAAGTAAGAAGATTGATGACTCGGAAAAAATCGCCATTACGTCGAAATTGGGAGATTTCTGATATGAGTTCGTCTGAAGAGCAGAAACGTGGGTGTGAGACGTGGAAATTTGCAAATTCCGTGAAGAACGAACTTGAAGTATCTGAATTATGTAGCTGTCGAGGAAAGATAATCTGTAAGTCGACAAACAAGGTATTACATGAAAAAGAAGTATTTGGAGGGCCATTACCATAAGAATGGTTTTTACATCCGAAATGAATTTTCACTATGCAACGGAGTGTGGGCTAGTTTGAAACTTCCTGGCGTATTAAAGCTGCGTGTCAGACCCGGACTGGAACCCGGGCACTTTTCCTTTCTCCGATTGAACTATCCAACCACGACCCACGACACTCCCTCAGATATTCACTTCCGCCAGTACGTCTACCTTTTGACGAAAAATGCCAATTTTTCAAGTTCGAGACTTCGTCCAGGACACATTTTTAATTCGGAAGGTTCAGAATTCTTCCCTGTTAGTGGAACTTCTCCTGTGTCATCGAGAAGGAATTAACATGGTGCTTGAAGCAATAGTAGAGGGTGAAAGATAGTAAAAGAATGTGGGAAAAAGAGTATAACGTCCCGTTGACAGCGAGGTCATTAGAGACGGAACGAAAAGTCAGATTATGAAAAGAGCGGGAAAGAAATAGGATGCACTGTCTTCGAGGGAACCATCTCTCATTTGCCTGAGCGATGTACGGAAATAATAGAAAACCTAAATGAGGGTGGTCGGATAGGGATTTGAACCATCGTCCTCCCGAATGCGAGTCGAGTGTACTAACCACTGCGCCACCAGACTCGGTTAAAGCTAGTAGGAAAAATATGGAAAACAGATTATAAGGGATGTTGGATGTGGCTGTTAGCAGGAAATTAAAATATTATTACCAGTTAGGAAAATACGTAAAACAGCAGCACACAAGTCGAAAGGTTGATGATTGAAAAATATTGAAGTCTACACAAGTAAAGGATGTCACTAACCAAACCATCTGGCTGCAAAGACAAGTGGCTAAAGCAGGACCAGAGATCTGTACCGAGCACACAAACAATACAACGAAAATCAAGAGAGAAGGAGGTAAAGTTCAGAAGACAGAGAAAATATGTAGGTTGGAACTTAAATAGTGGCAGCACTGCTGTGGAGACACTATGCAATTGAATCTAATATTGTCGCTGACAGTAGACGTTGTTGACAAACCTACCTTACCTCCGAGCAAATGGACTCGCCCGTCCCACGTCACCGGCGTGCGCACAATCGAGGGAAACACAACCACTTGTGAGCGAGCGGTCTGATGTAATCATGTTTCTGAAACAGGAATAACGGTGTTGGATCAATATTGAATGTGTCAGAGGTCTTACAGCACGAATGGCGTCATTATGGGTCGCCGGAAAGTCGAAAGTGCGTCAGAGCCCCAGCATGGTGAAAGTTGTGGTGATTCTTGTGTACGACTGTGATTGTGTTATCCTAACGCATTACGTTCCTCCACGGCAGACAGTCAGTGCACAGTATTACTGTTCGTTTTTGGAGCATCACCTACAACCAGCTCTGCGAAAGAAGCGGGGACACTTTCTGCGCAACCCACCCATCATTTTGCGCGACAATGCGCGGGCATGTACAGCGCAAGCTGTGGCTGCTCCGTTTGGTCGATGGGACTGGGTATACTCTACCATCCACCATATTCCCCGGACTTAAGTCCTTGTGACTTTGATTTGATTCCGAATATGAAGGGACCACTTCGTGGCATTCGCTTCAGAACTGTTCCAGATATTCGACAGGCAGTATGCCGCTTCATTCGCACCATCAACAGAACAGGCTCTACGCCTTCCACATCGCTGGTAATGGGTTCTACACAACGCTGGTGACTACTTTGAAGGACAGTAACAAGTGCAAACATGTAACTGTTTTGTATCGGTTGTGAATATGTAGTTTCCACTATTTAAGTTCCAACCCTCGCATAATACCCAATAAAATGGGCAGAAACTATTTACAGGGAAAGATTTTATGGGAGAACGAATAACCTAGATGAACTTTGCTCACAAATTCATTATGTCATTATGACAATTTGTAACATGAAGAATCTTTAGGTCAATGCGAAATTGAGACACTATTATACAGTGTAACATCATGAAACCATACACACAGCAGAAAGTCTGAACCTCGTAACAACGGAGCTATTTATGAGGCTAGAACTTGTGGAACGAAGGATTCTTAGAAAGCTACAAGAATCTCGCAAAACATAGCGGCTGTGCACGAGAACTAAATGTCTAAAGTTAACTGAATAACACTGTTACTGCTGTTCTGAAGGTTCATTAACTAACATCGGTTGATTAAGTCAGTTTACTCACCTGTCACTTTTCGTTTACTCTGTCTAAAACCAAATGTCCGACAGATGGCGCTTCATCCGATCAGAATAGCAATAATTAGGATAAAAAAGTAAGACAAAGCAAAGA
Source organism: Schistocerca serialis cubense (assembly GCF_023864345.2). Taxonomy (NCBI): domain Eukaryota; kingdom Metazoa; phylum Arthropoda; class Insecta; order Orthoptera; family Acrididae; genus Schistocerca; species Schistocerca serialis. Next base: position 1,266,710,561 of record NC_064638.1, on the reverse strand, counting down.
TGATGTTCTTTACAGGAAATGCTCAATATGTCCACCATCATTCCTCAACAATAGCTGTAGCCGAGGAATAATGTTGTGAACAGCACTGTAAAGCATGTCCGGAGTTATGGTGAGGAATTGGCGTCGGATGTTGTCTTTCAGCATCCCTAGAGATGTCGGTCGATCACGATAGACTTGCGACTTCAGGTAACCCCAAAGCCAATAATCGCACGGACTGAGGTCTGAGGAGCTTTCACGTGTCTAGCAATACTTTTTTTTTGGTTCTAATAAAACCTCATGTCATTCCAAGCATGTGTGTCAATTTTTACATATCTATCTACATATTTCCGTGGTTTATTAAGTTTTCAAATTTATACTGACTTTTTGATCTCCCGGTATATATACAGCAGTGTTGAGCTATGACGAATTGCTGCTATAAAACGTACGATACTTTGATTGATAACAAATCAATCATGTCCGAGGTAACGACACTGTGCAGCAGTGAATCACGAGTTCTCGATCGGGTGTGATGAGTGTTGTGTGTCGGAGGCACGACATACGTGACGGGTTGGTATAGTGATTTCACGAGTAATGTAGTGCAGGACGTTAATGAGTGCATCTTGAGTAATATATAGAGTAATGCAGTGCAGGACGTTAATGAGTGCATCTTGAGTAATATATATATATATATATATATATATATATATATATATGTTAGCTACATTTTGTATGCAGCGAAGTATGACCAAACAATGTATGACGCAAACACTTAGCGATTCCTACAGTTCATTGCAAACTCTTCGCATTTCGCGCATTAGGGTATTCAAAGCCCAAAATGCACAATAACTGTAACCTTTAAGGAAACGGTCGGCAGTTCATAAAGAAGCTGATAATGAGATGAGAGGGAATCAAATTTTTGTACCGAGTACTTCCTTTAAAATCGTTTGCCAGAGATTTTAGAGCAGTCGGTATGCACACAACTCCCTTCCTGCTGTGTAGCAGAGTCGGCAACCGGGTATGCTGAAGTGGGTAGGGGGAAATATTTCCGCCATTAAGCCGGCTGGTGTGGCCGTGCGGTTCTAGGCGCTTCAGTCTGGAACCGCGTGACCGCTACGGTCGCAGGTTCGAATCCTGCCTCGGGCATGGATGTGTGTAATGTCCTTAGGTTAGTTAGGTTTAATTAGTTCTAAGTTCTAGGCGACTGATGACCTCAGAAGTTAAGTCGCATAGTGCTCAGAGCCATAATTCCGCCATAACGAGTAAAATGCACAGGTGAGTAGCTGACAGTAAACCTAGGCTGCCTGTTATTCAGAACAGAAAGATGGACTCACCCAGCGCTGGGAGTGAGAATACATTTCTTTACAGGGACCTAGTTATCTTGCACTAGTTCTACCAGATGCATAACCAAATGAATTTCAAGGAGTTCGTCACATCGGGATGCCAGCATTCGTGTGACTGTATTTGCAACGAGTAATAACACAGGATTGAAGAGATACAACAGAACTTGGAAGCAATGAGAAAAGAGAACAGAAATCTATAAACCAATTCTATTCTTTTGACGAGTTGTATTATGCACCTTGTGCAGAAGTGACAAGGGCCAAAATTACAGGCTATCCTTATCCAATTTGCGACAAGTAGCGTGACAGGTCACTGCAGTTAAAAATATACAACAAGGTGACTTTTAAATAAAAAACTGAGGCTGCCACAGCTTTCAACGACAGTATCGTGCCCAGGACAAAAGCGTCATGGATAGCATGGCAAGAAAAAAAAAATAAAAATAAAAAAAAATTGCGAAGTACGAGAATGAAGTAAGGCTAAAAATTCTGACCTGAATTAATGTGGTTCTCACATAGCCTAAACGGAACGAAGAAAAAGGATTCTTTGGAAACACGAAACAAACGGAACACTACGCTGTAGCAAAGCATTGTGGTTTCAACGAGGAAACTGTGCATTACGACACTTGCTCGTATGCGAGAGCTAGAAGCGCCTGGCGCCTGGAGAGAACGGTCTGGAGTCTGGCGGGCACGGCTGTGGTGGCGAGGAGCTCGCAAGTACCGTGCCCTGCGTTCCCGTGTGGGCCAGGATACACCGGGCGCGCTGCGCGGGTTGCCGGGTAATCGGCTTACAGGGGCCGGCCTTCCGCGCTTTGTCTCTCCGGAACTGCTGGCACAGCGCGCTCTTCACCAAATTCAGCCCGCAGCCTACCGCTCCTGTGATGGAGGTCTGCGTACCCCGGATGCGCGGTGTCAGCAGCACTTAGTCGGTGGCGCTATACTAAGTTCGTTTTCCATGAGTTAGACTAATGGAAGGGCTCTATGCACCCAGCAATGTTAACTAAATGTGGCGATTACGAAAGACTACAGAACTGAAAAATTAGCTATCAAAATGAAATACAGAGGAGTATCGTGATGTGTTACACTACAAACTAAATTCGTTTTCCATGAGTTAGACTAATGGAAGGGCTCTATGCACCCAGCAATGTTAACTAAATGTGGCGATTACGAAAGACTACAGAACTGAAAAATTAGCTATCAAAATGAAATACAGAGGAGTATCGTGATGTGTTACACTACAAACTAAATTCGTTTTCCATGAGTTAGACTAATGGAATGGGTCTATGCACCCAGTAATGTTAACTAAATGTGGCGATTACGAAAGACTCCAGAACTGAAAAATTAGCTATCAAAAATGAAATACAGAGGAGTATCGAGATGTGTTACACTACAACCTGCATGTTCTGTGACAACATGTGGACGTCTGACACCTTGACACCCATTCTTTTGTAACATCCACGAGATAAATTTTAGCTCCAGTGCGACGATAGGAAATTATGCCTCTAACAATTATAAACATTATCTATTCAACATATGAAAAAACAGTGAAAACGATGATAAATATTAATTATTTATATAATATTTTATGATGTAATTGGACATATCGATGTGTATCGTACAAAGACTATGATAATTGTAAATTCCGTTTATGATCTGGGTTTGACTTCCTATTTTTTTTACCTTTTGTTGGTTGGCTTTTGTAGGTTTCGGACGCATATCAAACTGAGGTCTGTTATGAAATTGTAATTATTTGTTAATTATTATTTGAGAATAGAGTTTATTATTATTATAAATATGAATGAATAATTAGTTGTAACTTTAATTCCTCTCTCAGTAAGCATTATCTGTGTTAATTATTTCTTTCCGCTGCAAGGAGCCCAGCCATTGACGATAGCGATTTGTATCGCGTTTTTTTGTCTGTGTTTTCCTCAGAAAAAAATGAAATGTTTGCTTGATGAAGTCTAAATAGTTCACAATACGAAAGCAAAGTTTAATAAGCATTTCAAATACTTATCCTATTTGCTCTAACAATAGAAAGTCTCCGTCAATTGTCTGCCGCCATCTTAACAATTTTCTCAGCGGCAAATTCAAATTACGCAACTCTGCAGACATAAACGCCGAAGGTAATAAAAATGTGTAAAAATAAATGTGCACCGGTGGTCCCGAACTCATTTTAATGAAAATAATTCGAATCAGATTGGTTCTTTAAAAACAGTGCTCCAGCACGATTCTTATAACAAACTTTTCTAGCTGATGTTTGGAGCCGAAATTAATTACGCACGAGTTGCGACTTCTTTGGTGTGACGTCGCGTGTGATGCACTGCTGTTGAAATAGCTCGTTAATATTTTACAAATTTTAGACTTCATTTACCTATTTTAAAGTTTATTTGTTTTAATATTTGCCGTCAAAGTAACTTATTAGTGGATTTTCATTAATCTCAGTCTTTCTTCCTGTGTTATTGACTCGAGTGGTCTGTTATTCGTGAGTCTACTTTCGTCGTTCGTATAAGCCTCGCGCCTCAGTAGTGTGTTTACATTTTGCGGCATGCACTGCAGCTGTAGCGGTTATAAGCTAAGTACTGACAAACTTATTTGTGCTCTGTAATATAGTTATTAAATTTAACAATTTCAGTGGTGTTGCGTGCCGTTTGTGGCGAAATAACGACATAATAAGCTTTCGTAATCGTTCGCTCGCTGTGTTTTAGAGAGTTTCCAGTGTGTTGAAGTCGTTAGTAATTTTCGTGCTTTAGTTTTCAACTGACGTTTATTATTCTTTCTAGTGAAATATTTCAGTAAAATTTTCATATAGTGTTTTAACTTCGCTTAGTGTTACAGTGGTAGTTTTAATTTACTGGTTGTAGCTAATAATTTTGTGAAGTTTTGCTGGTATTGGTATCAGCTGTGTTGTAGTAGTATTAATACAAGTAGCTGCTTTCTTAGTAGGCAGAGAATTTCGAGACCATTATTGTTAGTTCTTAAATAGTTCTACTGGTGTAACTGAAGTTTGGTAACGTAGACGTGTAGTTTTTTTCAGTAACTGTAAAATTTACCATGAGTGAAAAGTGTGGGCTCTTGTGGATTACTGTGTGGGATTTGTTCAAAGTATTTTCATTGGGGGGAATGCAGTGGGGAAGCCAGAGGTCATTTTAGGGAGATCCTCTCCTGGGAATGTAGAATTTGTAGTAGAAACAAGTTAATAGAGGAGCAGGAGCGTAGAATCTGTGCCCTTCAGGTGCAGTTACAATGCGCAAAGGAGGAACTAGATAGGTTGAGGAGGGTGAAGGGTGGTGGGGAATGGGAACTGGCAGTTGGCAAGAAGGTAGCTAGGAAGAGGAGGTACTCAGACAGTTTTACTTTGCATACATGCAATAGATACGACCAACTGTCAGAGTTGAGTGGAGAGGAGCCTCGTGTAGCCGCAGATGTAGGTAACTTGCAGCAGTCCTCAGCAATTAGGAGGCCTAGGTTAGTTGCAAAGTCTACCAGAAAGAAGGTGCTGCTGCTAGGTAGTTACCAAGGTAGAGGTGTGGGCCAGCAGTTGCAGGAAGTGTTGGGAGTGAGTACCATGTCACCAGCATTGTGAAGCCTAGTGCAGGGTTGGCTCAGGTGACTGGAAGCATAGGGGAGTTATGTAAGAATTTTACGAAAGAGGATCAGGTAGTGATAGTGGGTGGAGCAGGGAACAGTCTCGATAGGGACGGGGAAAATGTCAGTGGTGACTTGGTTAAGATAGCTACTCAAACTGGCGGTACTAATGTGCATTTCGTGCAACTGTTTCAGCGTCATGATCGGCCTCACCTTAATGCTGCTGTTAGGCGCGTTAATGTGGGGCTGGGGAGGGCACTGATGGCGGAGGGCATGGATCACATCTCAGTGGTGCCAGTTGGGTCTATCAGTAGATGGGGTTTCACTAGGCATGGCCTGCACCACAATAGGTAAGGGAAGGGGAGGCTGGCTAAGCTTATAGGTGACAGTGTAGTGGGTGGTGGTGGTGGTGGTGGTGGTGTCACTCATGGAAAAATTCCTATAGTAGTTGGTGTTAGAGCTGCACCTTTTTTAGACTGAAGTCAGCTGATAGGTATACCTGCTTAATGGAAGTGCCTCTAACTAAGGACTCACCTCCAGAGGATGTAATGTTTCCAAGTAGAGAAGGAATTAGCATATTCCATCAAAATATGAGAGGTATTAGAGATAAAGTTAGTAAACTGCTAATAGATGCTAACTCTGAAATTATTGGTATATCTGAGCACCACTTAAATAATTTGATAATTCAGAGTCTTCCTTTACCAGGCTACAGATTAGCTGGCTGTTTCTCAACGAGTTCCTTGTGGGGTGGGGGAGTGGTTCTGTATGTAAAAAACAGTATTTCATTTGAGACCATAGACGTATCACGACACTGAACTGAAAAGATATTTGAAAGTTGTGCAGCATTAGTTGAATTTAGCGAAACTGAACTTCTAATTGCTGTTGTTTATAGGTCCCCTAACTCCGACTTCAGAGCATTTTTGCTTAAGCTAGAGAGGGTTCTTGATTCACTTTGTAGGAAGTACCAGAAAGTAGTTCTATGTGGTGACTTCAATATTAATTTTGTACATGATTGTGCAAGAAGGAGGATGTTGGTAGATCTCCTAAATTCATATGATCTGATGCAAACTGTGTTTTTTCCAACTAGGGTGCAGTGTACGAAAGTTAATCCAACAGCAATAGAGAGTTTTTCAAAACTTGTCAAGGAACAAGAGTGGCAAGATGTTTATAGTGCCGATAATATAGATGATAAATACAATGCTTCCCATAACACATTTCTCATTCTCTTTGAGAGTTGCTTTCCATTAGAACATTCTAAACGGGGTACTAGCAGTAATGGACAGCCCAGTTGGCTGACTAGTGGGATAAGGATATCATGTAGAACAAAGTGGGAATTATATCAAAATGTTAGAAGAAGTCACAATCAAGCTACAGTAGTCCATTACAAACAGTATTGTAAGGTGCTTAAAAATGTTGTTAGCAAGGCAAAAAGTATGTGGTATGCAAATAGAATAGCTAATTCACAGGATAAAATTAAAGCCATACGGTCAGTTGTGAAGGAAGTGTCTGGTCAGCAGCACAAGGTTGACGATATAGAGTCAGTTTGCAGTAATAATATTTCTGTTACTGATAAATCAGATATATTTACAGTATTTAACAACCATTTTCTGGGCATTGCTGGGGAATTAAATAAAAATTTAGTATCTACAGGAAATCATGTAAATTTCTTAGCAAATGCCTTTCCGAGATTGCCGTCTGAAATACTCCTCTGTGACACAGACAAGAGGGAGATTGAGACAATAATCAAATCACTGAAGACTAAGGACTTTCATGGTTATGATGGAGTGTCTAGTAGAATATTAAAGTACTGTGCTGCACGTGTTAGCCCTGTATTTAGCCATATTTGTAATTTTTCCTTTAGGAATGGTCAGTTTCCTGAGCGATTAAAGTACTCAGTAGTAAAGCCGCTTTATAAAAAGGAAGAAAGGGATAATGTAGATAATTTTAGACCTGTTTCTATGCCATCAGTGTTTGCAAAAGTTATCGAAAAGGCTGTGTATGTAAGGTTAATTGATCATTTTATGTCACACGATTTGCTACCAAATGTACAGTTCGGCTTTAGAAGTCGTTTGACAACTGAAAATGCTATATTCTCTTTTCTCTGTGAGGTACTGGATGGACTAAACAAAAGTTTCGAACGCTTGGCGTATTTTTTGATTTAACAAAGGCATTTGACTGTGTTGATCACACAGTATTGCTCCAGAAGTTGGACCATTACGGAATAAGGGGAGTAGCTCACAATTGGTTCACCTCTTACTTTAGCAACAGGCAGCAAAAGGTCATTATTCACAATGTTGATAACAGCTGTGATGTGGGATCTGAGTGGGATACTGTCAAGTGCGGGGTGCCCCAGGGATCAGTGTTGGGGCTGCTCCTGTTCCTTGTTTGTATAAATGATATGCCCTCTAGTATTATGGGTAACTCTAAAATATTTCTGTTTGCTGATGACACTAGCTTGGTAGTAAAGGATGTTGTATGCAACATTGACTCGGTTTCAAGTAGAGCAGTACATGACCTCAGTTCATGGCTTGTAGAAAATAAACTAACGTTAAATCACAATAAGACTCAGTTTTTACGGTTCCTAACACACAATTCAACAAAACCTGACGTTTTAATCTCACAAAACGGGCATATGATTAGTGAAACTGAACAGTTCAAATTCCTAGGTGTTCAGATAGATAGTAAGCTGTCATGGAAGGCCCACGTTCAGGATCTTGCTCAAAGACTTAATACTGCCATTTTCACTATTCGAACGGTATCGAAAGTGAGTGATATTTCGACACGTAAATTAGTCTACTTTGCTTATTTTCATTCACTAATGTCGTATGGTATTATGTTTTGGGGTAACTCTTCCCATTCTAGAAGGATATTTTTGGCTCAGAAACGGGCGGTTCGGGCAATAAGTAGTGTGAGTTCACGAACCTCTTGTCGACCTCTTTTCACGAGTCTGGGTATTTTGACATTGGCCTCTCAATATGTATATTTCTTATTGTCGTTTCTTGTTACCAATATTAGTTTATTTCCAAGAATAAGCAGCTTTCACTCGGTTAATACTCGGCAGAAATCAAACCTCCATCTGGATCGGACTTCCTTAACTCTTGTGCAAAAAGATGTGCAGTATGCTGCTGCATCCATTTTCAATAAGCTGCCACTCGAATTCAAAAATCTTAGCAGTAATCCACGCGCTTTCAAATCGAAACTGAAGAGTTTCCTCATGGGTCACTCCTTCTATTCTGTCGAAGAGTTCCTTGCAAAATTAAGATGATTCTCATTGTATTGCTCATAGCTTTCGTTTAAACTTATGGACTGATTTCCTTTCAGGTTCATGATCATTTTATTTTATCTGTTATTACTTTTTATGTTGTAAGTTCATATATTGACACGTTCCACGACCTTGGAGATTTGCTCCTCAATTTGGTCCTACGGAACTTGACATTTAAATAAATAAATATTGTTTTAGGTAACATATGTCAGTGCTGTGCGCGGATGATATTCGGTGGTTTTAATGATCATTTTGCTGAAGATAACTCTTTCCATCATAATCAGTAGTTGTATAGAATCTGTTGTATGAACTGTGATTTAGTGACACTTAAACAACTTACAGACAACACTTTAACACAACGTTAGGCCTAACTTGGAGTTCTTTAGCAACTTGAACAAATCTTTACCCGGGAGAAAAATTATTTAGTAATTACTCATTGTAATCAATAAGATTATCATTTCCATTTAAAAATTAGTTAAATACCAAACCACTGAATAACACAGCGAACGCCACACTTTGTTGCATCTTCACAGTAGCTTTTCCATAGATGCTCACAACAGCAGAATGCGAACAGCCGATCAGCTTCGCCGGGTCCGAAATATTCCACTCTTTCTCGAAGCTCCTAATGTCAGTGGATTTCCTCCTTCGCAGCCCGTATCTTCGATAAAACGGTACACTGAGCAGGCAGACATATTTCTTTTTTTTTTTTTGGGACATTTCATCCTCTACTAACTACAGTGTAGTTTTAACCCGAGGGCTTTGGCTTCGGTAGTCATGTGCTATATGATGTATTGTGTCTAGTGTCTACTTGGTTGCAAGATGTGTCGAAAGTTGAACCTTCAAGCTCAGGAGGTGTCAGAAGTAATGCCGTCGTGATGCTCATTGCTCCGTCCGTCTTGGCCGACGACGCCTTTCCGAGTCATGGCATCTTTCAAAGACGTACGCCCCTGCAGAAAGTTTCCAGGGACGTTCAGCGACGTACGAAAGAAGAGTCGCAGGACCTCGTTCTGAATGATCGGCAGCCAGCTGGCTTGGCTGTACTTCACACGTGTAGTCCGTGATCTTCCATATTCTCATCCGGTAGATTTAGAGCAGACAATTTTCTAACAACAAAAACTTGGCATTTAGAATTAAGTAGAGTGTAAACATCCGCTGACTCATTTGTTTGGGCACATGATATTCCTTTTGTGTGAGCTTCTGGTCTAGATGTACATCCTGTTTCTGTCGACTGGATGCCTGAAGAGTTCTATGTTACGAATCTCTGGTTGGCCACGCCGGTTCAGGATCATAACTTGGCTTTTGGTTAAGTTAAAACCTGTCCTCCAGTTTGCAGCTCATCTTCAAGTTACTGACGAGATTCTTGTTGATGCACAGGTATGGGCCTCCTCCAGCGCGTGAGCAATGGTGCCATCATTGCACTCATGATGATTCGTGACGATTTTGGGAGGACTGCGGTCGAGAACAAAGGTCTGCGGTTCCCTGCCATTGATGTCTCATAGTGCTGAATTTAACACGGATGGTAGGTTCTGTGTGAGTAGTTCATACAGGATCCTTCGATGTCGTATACCGTCAAACGTCTGTGACACATAGAAAAAGATTGCTCTGCATTGCTCCTTGTTGTTTGATGCTAGTATGGCCTCTAGAACAACCCTTAGCATCTGCTACGTGATACAACACTATTGACGAAATGGCTGCTCTGTGCTATCCATCGACTATGCCATGTGAGATATAAACGCTCAAAGATATTGCTTAATATCTGTAGGAGACCTCTGAGGCTATAAATGGCAGACTCCTTCCGGTTTTACGCTCAGTTAGCACGGTATCCCGTTTCTAAAACTGAGGATACTATTTCTGGGCGAGGATGACACTGACTGACCTCGTTTTGTACCTCCTGTGGCAGTCCCTTTACCATATTGTCGTGCACGGGATTTCTTGCAGACGCGAGGCGTCGTGTATGGTATGTCTCATCTCTTTCAGTCGTTGGATGGTGACTCCATCAGGAGAGTCATCAGCGAAGAGTGCTAATAGTATTTCTCCAAACAGCTTCACACGTTGATCATTAATTGGTCGTCCGAGAAGATGGAAGTGACTTCGGGAAACATCCGTCAATTCATGTGCTTTGGCCTTCGGAGAGTATGCAGTGCCCTGCAGCGCATCCAGCAGTGGTAACCGCGGACTTTGCTACGTAAAGTAACGGATCACTTCCCAGGATTGGGTGTCGAAAATGATCATGGCGAGTTGGTCTTTTCTGCACTGGTTGTAATGTTCTGCGCTTTTACTCGTCTCCGCAGATTACTGATCCTTCGGTTGGTATCTGCGGCTCACTACTGAGTCTGTGCCTCTCACGGGTGAGATTCGAACATCGATGGGTAAATGTCATCCACAGTCCATGTCGTGGGTTGGAATCTTTTGTCTCCTGACTTATCAAACTGCGCTGACGCTGGCTGGTTTGTGATACCACTTCGTAAGACTGGAACTACGACGACGGCCATGGTGTTCAGGAGATTCTTCGTTCTTCCGTGGAGGTTTCCAGTGTGTTCGTCACTGCATGAACTAGGGCTTCGACGTTGGTCACCTCGGTTGCAGACGCGAGAGCAGGGCTGCTAAAGTGCTGTTAACGTTGGGGACGGTTGCGGTCGTGACAGTTCCGTGCGATGATGTGCAGGATGTCTTTCAGGAGTAGTGGTGGTTGCTTGCAAAAGTTCTTCTGGGTGGCGACGAGTAGTTTTTGACTTTTCTGTGGCGTTGGACCCGTGCTTGGCCAAAGTGAGCAGATATAGCAGGAACTTTTCTCAGAAGCTACTCCTTTAAATTTTTATACCTCTCTTGATACTGTAACGTAATAGGTGCCAGTTTATGATGACGCTCCTGTCGTCATTGTTGCGAGAACACCAACACAATAGCTATTCTGCGTCTCAAAAGGCTGAGGCGTTGGAAAAGTGTGTCGCTTAGATAGCCTCTTTCGCGGCAGTCTTCTGAAGCCAGCATCACTTGCAGCTGAAGATAGCTGCTGTGGACTGGCTCTCGGTCCATGCAACCTTACGTTCATTCTTCTGACGATTCTTCCGATGTAGCACACTTCTCATAGTCCATTCGGGAGTCCAGGTTCATCGTAAATGAACAGTCATTGGGATAAGTCCCGCGTGCATGTTTTTTATCTTTATTTTTATTTGGCCTTCGGTAGCTAACGGCCATTTAGCCAGCTGCACGCTATTGAAGACATACTGCACAAAATATAAATTTTCAATGTGATAGGAAAGCATACAGATACAATTTTCCCCCCAGGGGGTCCACAACTCTTTTGTGGACACGTGCGTAGCGAGCACGGGACCCCGAGCTAATGTGGCCCTCCTTCCTTTCCGGGCTGCATACCTTCCCTTCCCTTTCCACATCCTTCCCCGTCCCCCATCTTCGCCCCCCCCCCCCTCACCTCTGGCTCTTTCCTTCCCTTTCTCCCCCCCTGGGAGTATGGTTTGTGCCTACGTCCGGAGACGGACGCTCGAAACTATTCGAAATTCCTTGCTTTCTACAATTGCAAGTCCTCGTCCTTCCTCTGTCCTTCTCTTTTCCTTCCCTCTTCTCTTTACCCTTTTCTCCGCTGCAGCGTTTGAGACCCCCCTTTTCTTTCCTTTCCCTTTCTCTTTTTTCCTCCCTGTGCGTGTCTGAAGGCCGACCCACGCACTTCCATGCGTAGCCAGTGACGGGGCAACGCGTAATTCCCCGCCCCGGGTAGACAGGTAGGACACGTACGTACCCCCTGGTAACGGCCAGGCCCAGGGAGGGGTGATTACCCGAGCTGATACCTTCCGAAAGTGCCGATTGATCCCTCCGTCCATTTGTCGGGAGGTGTGACCTGAGGTGTGAACAATCACCTAAGGCGGGTGTGCCCTCAGTGAGGGCCCCCACAAGGGAGGAGCGCGCCATCGGAGACGCCGGTAATCATGGGGGATTCTTCCGCAATGGTTTCCTCACCTTCCACTATGTCTGCTCACAAACGTAAGTTCACTGAGTCTCAGCCACAGTCAGTTCTTCCATCGTTGCCACAGTTCCTTGTTGTTTCTCGGTCTGACGAAGGTCACGACTTCTCCACGGTCAACCCTTTCATTATTCAGAAAGGTGTTGACGCAATTGCAGGTCCTGTAAAGTCTTGTTCCAGGTTTCGGAATGGCACCCTGTTGTTAGAAACACACAGTGCCCTCCAGGCACAAAAATTGCTGCGTACTTCTCTGCTCCACACCTTCCCTGTCCGGGTGGAACCGCACCGTACCTTAAATTCCTCGCGTGGAGTCGTTTATACGCGCTCCCTCGATGGATTGTCTGACGAAGAAATTCAGCACTACCTGTCTGACCAGGGCGTAACGGCTGTTCATAGGGCTATGAAAAGGGTTGACACGAACATCATTCCAACCTGCACTGTCTTCTTGACATTTGGCAAAGTTCAACTCCCATCGAAAATCAAAGCAGGCTATGAGATAATTTCCGTTCGCCCTTACGTCCCAAACTCTACGCGTTGCTATCGATGTCAGCGGTTCAATCACACCAGCCAGTCCTGTTCCAATCCGGCCAAATGTGTTACGTGTGGCAAGGATGCCCATGAGGGTGCTTGTCCACCTCCTTCCCCTCGCTGCATCCACTGTATGGGTGACCACGCCGCTTCCTCTCGAGATTGTCCCGTTTTTAAGGACGAAAAGCTCATCCAGGAAATTAGAGTAAAGGAAAACGGGTCGACCTTTGCTGCTCGGAAATTATTCGCCAGTCGACAGCCCACCGTGCCTCAGAAAGGAACATACAGCACTGTCCTTGCTTCTCCTCGGCCAACGAAGGAGGCGGCCACGCAGACTTGCGACCTCACCTTTAGTGCCACGGTCGTCAGATCGGCCAGCGCAAAGATCGCCCGTTCAACCTCACAACTTTCGGCTGCCCACTCTATGGCTCACCCTTCGTCGGGTTCTGCTAAATCTCGAGCCCAAAAGTCAGACGCCAAGTCTTCGAAAAAAGAGCATACTCGTGAAGAGTTTTTACGTACCGCAACGTCACAACCATCGGTTCCTCCTTCATCCAAACATCATACTTCCAAGAAGGCTACAAAGAAACACAGTTCCCCTCCTTCTCCGCCAAGGCGTGTCCCATCTACAGCACCACCTGGCGGAAATCGCCCTCGGCCGTCTTCTGTGTCGCCGAGGCGCACTGCTGGTGGCCGGTCAACCGGCCGATCGCTGGTGGCAGGAGCTGCTCCTGACCAACCTATGGATCAGGATCTTCTGCCTTCGACTGAATGCCATTCTATGCTGTCAGTCGCAAGCTCTGAGCAGTCGTTGAGTTGACAGCGACCTTGGTCACATTCCTCCATTTTCTGTTCACCCTATGTCCATTATCCACTGGAATATCCGCGGCATTCGAGCCAATCGGGATGAATTGTCGATCCTCTTACGATCCTACTCGCCGGTCCTCTTCTGTCTTCAGGAAACAAAGCTGCGTCCCCATGACCGCTTTGTTCTCCCTCATTTTCAGTCCGTTCGATATGATCTCCCCTCTGTTGAAGGCACTCCAGCACATGGAGGACTCATGATTCTTCTCCATGAAACTCTCCATTATCACCCAATCCATTTAAACACTTCCTTCCAAGCTGTCGCCGTCCGTCTTTCCCTTTCTGGATACACGTTCTCTCTTTGTACTGTATACATTCCATCGTCCACACCAATGGCACGAGCTGATCTCCTTCATCTTCTTGGTCAGCTTCCACCCCCCTATTTGCTGGTTGGGGACTTCAATGCCCACCACCCGCTTTGGGGATCTCCACATCCTTGTCCACGTGGCTCACTATTGCTAGACGTCTTCCACCAAGCGGATCTAGTTTGCCTCAACACTGGGGTCCCCACATTTTTGTCTGCCTCCACGACAAATGTATCTCATTTGGACCTTGCGGTCGGTACTGTTCCGCTAGCTCGGCGCTTCGAATGGTTCGCCCTTGATGATACACACTCGAGTGACCACTTTCCATGTGTCCTTAGACTGCAGCCTCAACTGCCATATATGCGCTCGCGACGCTGGAAGTTTGCCCAAGCCGATTGGACACTTTTTTCGTCTCTAGCGACATTCGATGACCATCGCTTTCCCAGCGTCGACGATGAGGTCACACATTTTACCAACGCTATTCTTACAGCTGCGGAACGTTCAATACCACGCACCTCCGAATTGCCCCGGCGCCCCCCAGTTCCTTGGTGGAACGAGGCATGCCGTGACGCAATACGTGAGCGGCGACGTGCTCTTCGCATTTTCCGTCACCATCCAACTTTGGCCAACTGTATCCGATATAAGCAGCTCCGTGCGCGATGCCGTCGCGTCATCCGCGATAGCAAGAAGGCAAGCTGGAAATTCTTTATTAGCTCATTTAACACCTTCACTCCCTCCTCGGAAGTTTGGAGTCGGCTTCGACGGTTCTCAGGCGCGCCTAGTTTCTCCCCGGTCTCTGGGCTCACTGTCGCGCATGATACCTTAGTGGACCCCGTCGCAATTTCTGACTCACTGGGTCAGCACTTTGCTGAGATTTCGAGCTCTTCAAATTACCCGCCAGCGTTTCTCCCGAAGAAGCGTGCAGCGGAAGTGCGACATCTTGCTTTCTCCTCTCAAAATCACGAAAGCTACAATACTGTTTTCTCCATGCGGGAACTCCAACATGCCCTCTGTTCTTCTCGATCCTCCGCCCCAGGACCGGATGGTATCCATGTCCAAATGTTGCTGCATTTATCAACCCATAGTCTGCGTTACCTCCTTCGCCTTTATAATTGAATTTGGACCGACAGTACCTTTCCCAGACGATGACGGGAAGCTATTGTCGTTCCCGTTCCGAAACCTGGAAAGGACAAACATCTCCCCTCTAGCTATCGCCCCATTTCTCTCACGAGTAGTGTCTGTAAGGTTTTGGAGCGTATGGTGAATTACCGTTTAGCTTGGTGGCTGGAATCCCGCAGTCTTTTAACACCAGCCCAATGCGGATTCCGAAAGCATCGTTCTGCAGTTGACCATCTTGTTGCTCTCTCCACTTATATCATGAACAATTTTCTCCGGAAACGCCAAACGGTAGCAATATTTTTTGATCTGGAGAGAGCATACGATACCTGTTGGAGGACAGGCATCCTCCGCACACTGTTCTCTTGGGGCTTTCGAGGCCGGCTGCCCCTTTTTCTTCGCGAATTTATGGCAGAGCGCACATTTAGGGTGCGGGTGAACACTACTCTCTCCCGTACTTTCTCCCAAGAAAACGGGGTACCCCAGGGCTCCGTGCTGAGTGTTGTACTGTTTGCCATCGCCATAAATGCAATTATGGATTGTCTCCTTCCTGATGTCTCGGGCTCCCTCTTTGTGGACGATTTTGCGATCTACTACAGCTCTCAACGGACCCGCCTTCTTGAAAGACGTCTTCAAGGATGTCTCGATCGCCTCCACTCGTGGAGCATCGAAACCGGCTTCCGTTTCTCACCAAGTAAGACCGTTTGTGTTAATTTTTAGCGACGTAAGGAGTTTCTTCCGCCCACCTTACATCTAGGTCCTGTCATCCTTCCGTTTTCAGACGTCGCTAAATTATTGGGTCTTATGCTTGACAGAAAACTGTGCTGGTCCTCCCACGTTTCCTATCTTTCGGCTCGCTGTCTGCGATCCCTTAACACCCTCCGTGTCCTGAATGGTACCTCCTGGGGAGCGGACCGAGTGGTCCTTCTCCGCCTCTATCGCGCCTTAGTGCGCTCGAAATTGGACTATGGAAGCATAGTCTACTCCTCTGCTCGGCCGTCTATTCTTCGGCGTCTCGACTCTATCCACCACCGTGGATTACGTTTAGTGTCTGGAGCTTTTTACACCAGCCCTGTGGAAAGCCTTTATGCTGAGACTGCTGAACCTCCGCTGTCCAATCGGCGAGCAGTCCTTCTGAGTCGTTATGCTAGCCATCTGTCTTACATGCCTGCTAATCCAGCCTATGACCTTTTTTTCGACGCCTCCTTTGATGTAGGGTATGCAGGCCGCTCCTCCTCCCTACTACCCCCGGGAGTCCGCTTCCGTCAGCTGCTCCATTCTCTTTCCTTCCGCTTTCCTAAAACCTTCTTGACAACTTGGGGTACAGCACCGCCTTGGCTCCGTCCCCGGATCTGCTTGCTCCGTGACCTTTGTAAATTTCTTAAGGATGGTACCCCTACACTTGTTTATCGTCGGGCATTTGCTGCTCTATGTGCACAAATGACGAACGCCACATTTATTTACACAGACGGCTCGAAAACATCGTTAGGTGTAGGGAGTGCCTATATTGTTGGCGACACCCCAAATCACTTTCGGCTTCCCGACCAGTGTTCGGTTTATACTGCGGAGCTTTACGCTGTTCTCCAGGCTGTCCACTACATCCGCCGCCATCAGCGGATACAGTACGTAATCTGCTCAGATTCTCTCACCTCTCTCCTCAGTCTCCAACCTTTTTACCCTGTGCACCCTCTGGTCCACCGGATTCAGGACTGTCTGCGCTTGCTCCACCTGGGGGGCGTCTCGGTGGCGTTCCTCTGGCTCCCGGGACACGCTGGTATCTGTGGGAATGAGGCGGCCGATATAGCAGCCAAGGCTGCAGTCTCTCTTCCTCGGCCAGCTATTCAGTCGCTTCCCTTCATCGATCTACGGAGCGGTTTATGTCGCAAAGTTGCTCATTTATGGCATGCGCATTGGTCAACACTTCCCCATAATAAATTGCGGGAAGTGAAAGCCCTTCCTTGCGCTTGGACCTCTTCCTCCCGAACGCGTTGTCGGGAGGAGGCAATTTTAGCTAGACTCCGGATAGGGCACTGTCTTTTTAGCCATCGACATCTTTTAAGCGGCGATCCTCCCCCACTCTGTCCCCACTGCTCTCAGCTGTGGACGGTAAGACACCTTTTAATTGAATGCCCCTATTTTAATCCGTTACGCTCCCGTCTACAGCTATCGCCTGATATATCGTTGATTTTAGCAGATGACACGCGCTCAGCCGACCGCGTTCTCCAGTTTATTCGTGACAGCGAAATGACGTCAGTCATTTGAAGCTTTTTTTGGGGACAACCAACCCCTTTCTGTAGTAGATTTTTAAGCATTCCTTCTGCTTTTAGTTTCTCCAATTTTATGAGTTTGTTCCCGTTGCTGCTGGTTTTCAATTTCGGTTTTTTACTGTTTCCTAAGTCACGGGCTGGGCGCTAATGACCATAGAAGTTTTGCGCCCGAAAACCACAAAAAAAAAAGATACACTTTTATCAAAGGGCATTTGAAGCCTGGTGTTGGTTGATATGCATGTAAGATATTTTGAAACAGGTTTTAGTAATTTAAAAGAAAATCTGGAAGAACAGTACGACAGTATTAAAGATTAACAATGGTGTTGGGGCACAAATACCCCACGTCGCTGCGATATTCTGAAGAGTTCCTACTAATTATAATTCCAATGGTAATGCATTTTCTCTGAAGTTTTGGTGTGCTTATTGTTTTCTCGTGTCAGCTTATTTACTCGTAGCTAATCTTCGGTTAGCCTATTAACTGTCCAGTAGGATGACGGGGCACTTAAAGTGGTCACTGTCTTCAGTGCGCTGGATAAGTGGATTTGACAAGCGTTGCAGCTTAAGAAAAATTTCCGCCATATTGACCAGTACCACCTTCCATGGGTTGAGGGTCGATGTAGAACCCTTCTAGCTACAGCACCAGTTGGCGTCTATTGCCACTAAGCGTTGACAGCCAGATGTCAGGGGCTGCTGTTTGCTTCCCAGATGACATCTTTTCTGTCACCAGCCCATGTGGGGAATGCCATCTGTTATCCCTACTTGCGGCATACTGCCGTTGGACAGGAATATGGAAAAACGCAAAATATTGAAACACAGCAAGAAATCAATGATTAAACTTACATTCTGATGATGGCCAAGCTGTTGTATTTAACAGCGAATGGATCCTGTGCAATATCATCAAGTTACAAGTGCCAGCCGTGGTTAGAGCAGTATTCTTCGTAATTGTGCGTGCTTTATGTCGGAGCTAAATGGATTAGAATGTGGACACTTTGTTGATACTTGAATGATGTTGCTTCCGTAACCCAGTAACCGAAATGTTTTGAGTTTCAAGAGGTACCGCATCGAAAATTAACGCCAC
Organism: Schistocerca serialis cubense; assembly: GCF_023864345.2. Classification (NCBI taxonomy): domain Eukaryota; kingdom Metazoa; phylum Arthropoda; class Insecta; order Orthoptera; family Acrididae; genus Schistocerca; species Schistocerca serialis. The sequence goes on along the minus strand of NC_064638.1, from coordinate 1,266,692,267 downwards.
AAACAAAGAAATAGGAAAACAATCATCTGCCAAGTCGTAACTCGTGCCAAAGTTTGTCTTGAGTGACGTGACACACAGTCATTGGAGACGGTTGTGGCGAAAAAATATTCGGACAGAAGCAGCACCAAAAGAAGCCCCGAAGCAACACGAACGGAACTCCATAAGCAGGGAATTATAGGGAAAGTTGGGATAGAAGAAAATCATCTGGTCGGATGAGTCTCGAAAGTTCCTCTCAGATTAAAACTGTGAACCGGACCGAGAACCGAACTCGGGACCTTTGCCTTCCAGGTGCAAGTGCTTTACCGACTGACCTACCAAAGCACGACTACCGGCTCCTCGTCGCAGCTGCACTTCTACTTTACTTACTTGTCTCCTACCTTTCACTTGCAATCCGGCACACAGTTTTAATCTGCCAGGAAGTTTTATATCAGCGCACACTCCGCTGCAGAGTGAAAATCTCATTCTGGAGACAATTGGTATCGTTAGCGAACTGTGACAAGCCGACTGCGTTGTTCCAGTGGCGTCAGGTTGCAGGCTTTTTCAGTTCCTCCTTTTCTCTCACCACAACTTGTCGCGGAGCTCGGAGCACTAAGCAGAAGCGCTCGCGCTTTCTAGGTGTTGTTTGGCCAGGCCTGCACTAGCGGTGCGAGTGTCCACGTCTGCAAGAGTGACGGTCACGGATAATCCCATTATTCACCCGATTCTAGGCTCCTTGTAATATATAGTCTCATATTAGACTGTCTTTTCAACGATACTTGGGTTGTTTTCGTGTTACAGCTCTCATTTGAGTAACTGTTTAGTCTTTGGTCTCTGAACGGTAGTCGTGAGTAGCGTAGAGATGAGGAAAATGATAATGTAGTAGTTTCACACAGTCTAATTTCAGAATAAATGTCCGTGAATTCTGGGAAAGAATTACGCTTTCTGAAGTCGCTTAGTGTAGCTAAATTACATATTTGTCGGACGGATCCTCATAATTTGACCATCGTTTCATAACACTCACCTACGTATTTATGATGATTCCCCCTACCGTCTTAAGAAACTCTTGAACTTTTAGTGCAACTTTGTGGGAGGCTGCAATATCAACCTGTTTGATCACCTCGTTGCCTCATACTTCCAACTGCCAACGATTATGACAAGACCACCCACATGAAAATCATACATCACGTCTACTACATCGACTCCTCATTCTGCGTGGTCCTCAGTATCTACCTTTACTGATCAAATACCCATCACCTTATCATAAATCCAACTCAAAATCTCAATTATCTAGTATCGTAACTGTATCCATGCATAAAAAAAGACACTCAGTGTGTCAAACTCCTTTTCCTGTGTCGCAGCTCGCTTCTGGAACTAGCAGGTGTAGAGACTGCGCACAATTCGATACCCTGAAGTATTCAGAAAAACAGTGAAGGTGTTCCCTTCTCCATGATCATGATATTCTCCCCGACAGCTAACATGTACGGCCACTTACTTCTGTCAGAGTATGAAACAAACGCTCACTTTCTTCTCTTTTCATTCAGTCAAACTGTGCTGTTTGCTCCCCTCTTTACAAGTTCTCTCTAAACAGTTCATTATCTCTCTCTCTCTCTCTCTCTCTCTCTCTCTCTCTCTCTCTCTCTCCCTCTTCCCCTTACTCCGTTGTTTTATCTCACAGCCATTTCTGCAACGGCGAGGCCTAAAACTACTTGACTATAAAATTATTATATAATCGTCGTAAGAAATATAACTTTTCTGCTGTAGATTTTTCTGTGTTTTCGCCGTTCCCGTGGTTAATATTTTTAATTTTTAGTCCTACAGTAGTTGAAGTATTGTAGCGAATGCGATGAGGCAAGTGAAGAATGCTTGATTAAATGTTAGAGAGATCCGTACAGCGTTTTCCTGCAATAACAAATGACTAGGGAATGGAGGAGGTCTGTAACTTCATCTACCACGCAGACAAACAGGTAATCAGAAACTGTACCTCTATTCCACTACCAAATCAATTTCTTCCACCACCGTGTGAAATTAAACACTAACTGTCCTCCCTTATCTTCCGCCAGCAATGCTTGTACTTAAAGTTTGTGTCACCATCATTCAGTGCTTAATCACTTTAGCCACTGTGTCATATGTTAATGACGTAGCAACTGTCAAAAAATGCATCTATTATTGCAAATGAAACATAACTTTAATTTCTAAGACATGTAATATCTTGTGATACAGCTATCATTCGGAAGCCTTACGTTGCTCTATGTAGTCTCTAAAAATTCTCCTGCCGTTTCATAAATTATTTAATATCAGTCACAGACAGCACCAACAATAGGTAATCTGTTGTCAGTAGGGCCAACGCAAACTGGCATTAGTCACCTTCGGTTAAAATTCAGAAACTTATTTTCTAAAATATCAGCAAGTGAAGTATTGGAGCGAGGAGTTAATTTTAATACGGGGGAAGAGTACAGCTTTAAGGAATTACGCTGAAAGTCTCCAAAGTTTTAATTGTGAGTGACTGTATGCGCGAGGTCATAGCACTCCAAATTGATTCATTAAACTGCAAGACTGTTTTGTTGTTGAGCGTTCTCACAGCCCATTATCTGTATTCGGGGTTGATGATGATGAGCGTTTGGCGTCATTGGCCGTATTCGGGGTAAAACGAAACAAACAGCCGAGGTGCCGGGACGAAGTGGAGGCGGCAGCATTTCGTGGTGATAATGAAGTTTATTCTGAGGGCAGAGAGTAAAGCAGGCACCGGGAGTTTCCTTTACAAACTTTTAGAAGTATCATCCACAAGACTGCAGGAGGAGGCACGACCGGGTGGAATTTACAGACAGCCTAAGCGCGTCGCTTCTGCAGGAAACACACTGATCTTCCTCCACGACGGTCTTCCTCTGAAGCATTTAGTTCTCCAAGTTTCACAAGGTAAATGAGTGCAAGAATTGCATAATCATATTTATTAAGGTCGTATTTGGCACGTCTATTATTACTTTTACATGTGTTTAGAACAGTATTCAACACTCTTGCATACTGCAGTACTGGTGAACGCTAGAATAAAAGATTCCATAAACATATGCCCCAAAAAGTGCTTTTTGGGTTAAGGGCTTTACTTGTTGCGTCAAAAGCGGTCAACGCATAGTGGTGCAGCCTGGTCGCCTGATGCGTTGCCTTTCTAATTTCTTAATGCTAAGCTTTGTCTCTGTACTCAGCCCACTGGCTAATTTCTCCAAAATCAGTCACTGAATCTTGTGCTACCACCGCAGCAAGATCAGTGATTACTAGGTATTTGAACTATCTGAACAATTAAGTGTATTAATGAGTAACGTTACCCATTCAGGAAAATAATGGAATTGTTTTATGCACGGCGCGGCACCAACCTATTTTCTGTGTCTGATATGACAGTTCTTAACACAAAGATGGATTGGTAGAGGAGGTTCAGTAGAGTAGGCTTCCGAGTAACTTGCCCTCAATCTCTTCGATAACATGCTATGGAGTCATTTAAAAGTGTCAGAGTATTTCACGCCCATGACCGATGTGCTCAAATTACAGAAGCATATGTCTCATGCATTCAAATCCGAGAGTGGCCAGCTGTGTTTTCGCGACTTCGTTGTACTACGAGGAGGGTTGCAGGATATGTACGGAGTATCAATGAAAAAGTGGCCCATCGGCCAAGAAGTACATGTCTGAAGGGCTTTTGTTTTCTCGTTTGGATGAGAACCAAAGCAGTGCGTCCAGAGGTAACTTCTGTGTACAAATAGAACGCACCGTTCACTATGACGTATGGAATGGTTGTGTGTTGAGTGTCTGGGATGTCGTAAGAACTTGTACGGGACATCGCAGTGGCAGTCGAGCTCAGCGAGGTCAGCTATTTTTCACTGGCTCATTGCGTGAATCGAATAGGAAAATAAATTTATAGCAGTGCTACGATGTACCCTCGGCCATGCACTGTACAGTGGCTGCAGAGTGTAACTTATGCTGGGTGTTACAGAATTATGCTTTAGAAATTTTGGAGATTGTAGAGGATTTTCAGTGTTCAGATATCAGGAACCCACTGTCGGAAATGAGAAATAAATTTTGTGGAGCTACCACTGTACGTTAAAAATCCACACACTACCTATACGAGAGGCTACCAGTTGAGATTCTCAGTGGACATTTATACTGGAATTCTTGGTGATCACCTGATTTGAGCACAAATCTTTCCAGATCGTTTGAATGATACACAACATTGAAACTTTCTGGACAACGTCTTCCCTGAATTTATGGATGACGTTCCCTTGCAACTGCGAACTAGTTTGTGCTTTCAGAAAGATGGACTGTGCTCCATGGCAATTTGGTCGTCGGGCCAGTGGATGTTTCGCACACAACTTGAGACAGGGAGTAGTTGGAAGGGGAAGCCTAGTCCCTTGACCTGTGTGCTCCCCTTATGTTACCCATCATGACTTTTTCCTCTGGGGTTACGTAAAGTCCTCTGTGTGCTCATCAGGAACAGTGCCAGATTTTAATGTGTGCGACTTCACAGTGTTTCATACCATCAGGTTTCGTTTACAATACTTGACTGTACTCTACTGTCAATAAATGTTTTCCAAACTAAACTACTGTCATACTTGATTTGTCCTACCAAATGCGTAGGAAGTGCTTAGTGCTACAGAAACTTTATTTCGCTTTTCCGGCCATAGACAGCCTATATCAAAACGCTCAAAATTTTCTCCTCTACAATCTCCTAAATTTTTTAAATATTATTCTGCAACGTCTTTTATGTATCTGTAGACGTAAATTTTTTCCGCAAATCTGCACTGTGCAACAACACTAAAGGATCGCTTTTTCGAAATCCTATAACTGTCTCCCACTGCGATGGAGTTAGTTTGTAATTTTGCTCAAAAGTGCCCACACGCTTACTCTGTAATGGTGTAAAGGCATGGCGCCCTGGGAAGCCACAGTTCAAACAACAAACACCACCCAAGGGTGGTCGAAGATGTTGCCTAACACCCAGACGTTGAGAAAAGTCGCCGATCTGAACAGGTGTCAAAGTTTCCGACAGGAATATTTGTAACGTTCTCAACAAAGCCACATGGGTGACACCGAGGGTATTGCCGTCCTGAGGGAGCGGGGGAGGGGTGTAGTCTTAGAGGGTCCGTTTGCCCTTTTTACCACACACGTTAATTTTTCATTCCAGTGTGATCACGCCAGAGCAGGGCGGAAAACAGAAGGGGTGAAAAAACATAAGTACCCTTAGCTGCTTCGTTAAAATTTCGTTTAATGGTTTTGAACGGTCCCCTGCAGTTACAGGCTTCACACGAGAGCAAAAATTGCTGTCAAGCTGGGCTCCAAAGTGGTTCGATCACGTTCAATGGATACGGCCCCACAGTGTCCTTGGAGAAGGATTGAAATGTCCGAGGCTGTCAGCAATGACGAAAGTTGTCAAGAATGTCTTCCTGTCGCTCATAGCTCTGCAAACTGTCGTTTTTTCGACCGCGAAATGTGTGGGAATCGACGCCCCGGGGAAAGGGGTGATTTCATTGAAGCTGTTTATGCCATCCTCTGAGGCCTTTTAGCGTCGATTCTGAGCGGCAGTTTGTCTAAATTGTTTTTCTCGGACACTTATAGAAAACGGCGTGATTCCAACGCTGGTTGTCGCGCTTATGACCTGCATCGCAGAGACATCAAAAGAAGAGCTCGAATGCGGGTAAGTCGATGTGTGACGACCTTCTCATCGTGATGGTGTTGTGCAAATAGGACATCACGAACCAACCGTACAGCCCACATAAACTTCCAAGCTGTGGCCTTTTTATCGCCTGTGTCAACATCTTGCTGTTTCAAGTGTCACAGAACCAAAGGCTGACGTCGTAGGTGGCCACGCTTACAGATGTTGGTCGTATGCACCTTTGAACGACATTTCAAATTTGTGTCGTAATGGGAAGCTATCCCTGGGTTTCGAAAAAATGATACTTTAATTCTGTGCCGCAGAGTATAAATTTGATCTTCTGTTGCCTTACACTCACTTGTTTGGCTCCCAGCAATCATTAAAGCAGCTGATAGCCCAGGAGAGTAGAGCTCACGCAAAATCAAGGTGTGCACGTCGGAACTTCTCGTTGGTGTCCCTTCACTACACAGCAGCGCCCCATAGGTGCAGCGAAAACTCTTCATAATCAGGCATGTGTGATACACGCAACTCCATTAAATTTATGTCGTAAAAGGCAAAGGAGGCAGCAAAAGTTTCGATAAAGACTTTGCTTTAGCGGTGTGCACGAACCACCAGCTAATCCAGTGGGACATAAGGAAAGTAAAGTCAATACGATCTTTTGCAGACTCACATGCTGTAGCTCCTGTTACTACATTTATTCATAGCCTTCACAGTCCACAGTCGTCCAGGGCTGAGGTCCCCACAACTACCCGTCCTCCCCTACCACGCGGGGTCCCGAGTTCGGTTCCCGGCGGGGTCAGGGATTTCCACCTACCTCGAGATGACTGGGTGTTTGTGTTGTCCTCATTATTTCATCATCATTCATGAAATTGGCGAGATAGGACTGAGCAAAGGTTGGAACTTCGTACGGGCGCTGATAACCGCGCAGTTGAGCGCCCCTCAAGCCAAATCATCATCATCATCATCATCATCATCCCCTACTACGCCTCCTGCGCAGATAGGGTCCGACTTGTTTTGTGAGCACGGCACCATATGATTTGTTTCCCAATGTCTGGTCCAGAAAAGTGAACCATAATATTGAGAACAAGGGATCCTCGTGAATCGCAATGTGCTGTTAATATGTATTTTATGTCTGCAGAAAAATATATAACACTGACCTGTGTTATCTTTAGTTGCCTCAGATAGTCAGTCAAAACATTTGTTCCATCTTCTTTAAATTGCATTCCACAGCTATCATGAGACACACTTTTATATATGCGGGTCTCCAAAATTCTACCAGAGCATTTTGTTTCGTTAGAATTTATTTTGGCCTATTTAAAATTAATTTGCATGGAAGCAAGATGAACTGGTATATTACACGACAAAAACCAGACATCAAAACATAACTTTTCTGGGCTGGGTGATATGCTGCAGTATAACAGTCCCACCTGCTGTGACAGCAAAAAAATGGCTCTGAGCACTATGGGCCTTAACATCTGTGGTCATCAGTCCCCTAGAACTTAGAACTACTTAAACCTAACTAACCTAAGGACATCACACACATCGATGCCCGAGACAGGATTCGAACCTGCGACCGTAGCGGTCGCGCGGCTCGAGACTGTAGCGCCTAGAACGCTGTGACAGCAGTAAGTATAGTGTGTCAGGCATGACTACCTGAAAAAAATTTAGATTTGATACTCTGCCGAATTAGCCCCATTCGTAAGTCACAATTATCGAAAATACACTGAAGTGACTGAAATCAGGAGCTGGCGATATGCACATTTTACGATGGCGTTAGTATCGCATACACAAGTTATAAAAGGACAGTGCATTGGAGGAGATGTCAATTTGACTCAGTTGATCCATGTGAAAAGCACATTATTCTGGCCGCACGACTGGAAATAACGGAATTAGAATTATATGAACACCGTCAGCTGCTAACGGGCGTTGATATACAGTGCGGTCCGTTTATCGTGACCGGACCAAATATCTCGCGAAATAAGCGTCAAACGGAAAAACTACAGAGAACGAAACTCGTCTAGCTTGAAGGGGGAAACCAGATGGCGCTATGGTTGGCCCGCTAGATGTCGCTGCCATAGGTCAGATATCAACTACGTTTTTTTAAATAGGAACCCCCTTTTTTATTACATATTCGTGTAGTACGTAAGGAAAGATTAATATTTTAGGCAGACCACTTTTTTCGCTTTGTGATAGAAGGCGCTATAATATGGCTCACAGTTTTAGACGAACAGTTGGTAACAGGTAGGTTTCTTAAATTAAAGTACAGAACGTAGGTACGTTTGAACATTTTACTTCGGTTGTTGTAATGCGATACATGTACCTTTGTGGACTTATCATTTCTGAGAACGCATGCTGTTACAGCGAGATTACCTGTAAATACCACATTAATGCAATAAATGCTCAAAATGATGTCCGTCAACCTCAGTGCATTTGGCAATACGTGTAACGACATTCCTCTCAACAACGTGTAGTTAGCCTTCCGTAATGTTCGCACCCGCATTGACAATACGCTGGCGCATGTTGTCAGGCGTTGTCGGTGGATCACGATAGCAAATATCCTTCAACTTTCCCCACAGAAAGAAATCCGGGAACGTCAGATCCGGTGAACGTGCGGGCCTTGGTATGGTGCTTCGACGACCAATCCATCTGTCATGAAATATGCTATTCAATACCGCTTAAACCGCACGCGAGCTATGTGCCGGACATCCATCATGTTGGAAGTAAATCGCCATTCTGTCATGCAGTGAAACATCTTGTAGTAACATCGGTAGAACATTACGTAGGAAATCAGCATACATTGCACCATTTAGACTGCCATCGATAAAATGGGGGCCAATTGTCCTTCCTCCTATAATGCCGCACCATATATTAACCCGCCAAGGTCGCTGATGTTCCACTTGTCGCAGCCATCGTGGATTTTCCGTTGTCCAATAGTGCATATTATGGCGATTTACGTTACCGCTGTTGGTGAATGACGCTTCGTCCTAAATAGAAAGCGTGAAAAAAATCTGTCATCGTCCCGTAATTTCTCTTGTGCCCAGTGGCAGGACGGTACACAACGTTCGAAGTTGTCGCCATGCAATTCCTGGTGCACAGAAATATCGTACGGGTGCAATCGATGTTGATGTAGCATTCTCAATACCGACGTTTTTGAGATTCCCGATTCTCGCACAATTTGTTTGCTTCTGATGTGCGGATTAGCCGCGACAGCAGCTAAAACACCTACTTGGGCATCATCATTTGTTGTAGGTCGTGGTCGACGTTTCACATGTGGCTGAACACTTCCTGTTTCCTTAAATAACGTAACTGTCTGGAAAACGATCCGGACACTTGGATGATGTCATCCCGGACACAGAGCTGCATATATAACACATGCTCGTTGGGCATTTTGATCACAGTAGCCACACATCAACACGATATCGACCTTTTCCGCAATTGGTAAACTGTCCATTTTAACATGGGTAATGTACCTCGAAGCAAATACCGTCTGCACTGGTGGTGCGGACGGTTTGCGACTGTACGTTTGCGACTGTACGTTTGCGACTGTACGTTTGCGACTGTACGTTTGCGACTGTACGTTTGCGACTGTACGTTTGCGACTGTACGTTTGCGACTATTACAGCGCCATGTGTCACAAAGCGAAAAAAGTGGTCCAGCTAAAACATTCATCTTTCTTTACGTACTACACGAATATGTAATAAAAGATGGGGGTTCCAATTTTTTAAAAAAAATCGCAGTTGATATCCGTTTGACCTATGGCAGCGCCATCTAGTGGGCTAACCATAGCGCCGTCTGGTTTCGTTCTTTCTAGTTTTTCCGTTTGACGCTTATTTCGTGATATATTTGGCCCGGACACTATCAATCGACCACCCTTTATAACAACGGTGACAGGTGAAAATGTGTGCCCGACCGGGACTCGAACCCGGGATCTCCTGCTCACATGGCAGACGCTCTATCCATCTGAGGCACCGAGGGCAAAGAGGATAGCGTGACTGCAGGGACTATCTCACCTTGTATGTCCACACTACATTCGTAGTGTCGCACCCCATCACTCTCGTTACTCTTGGAAGACATTCTTACCAAGCCCGCTAAGAGTTCGGGGAATATGTGTGCATCCGCACAGGAGGAGGTCATGGCCGGTGTTGCCAGAACTATATACTTATATGGATATGGTGTCTGTTCTTTCGGACATGTCCCCGTTGATATATGTGAACGGCCGTTAGCAGCTGAAGGTATTAATATATTTCTAATTTCGTTCTGGACACCTTCAGATCATCAATGGTGTCTGTTGTTTCGGACATGTCCGAAAGAGCAGACACCATATGCACATAAGGAAATAACGGACACTGAACACAGAATTGTCGTTGGAACTAGAAGCCTGGGATATCCCACTATGAAAATCGCTAGGAAATTCAGAGTAGCGAGAATACGACATTTCCGACTGGACGAAGCAGTGACCGCGGCCTTGACTCAACGAGCGAGAGCTTGGAATCCGTTAGGACAGTGCGACAAAATCTGTGGTTTATGAACTACAGCAGCAGACGATCGACGCGAGTGCCTTCGCTAACAGCACAACATCGCCTGCAGCGCCTCTCCTGGACTTGTAACTACACTCCTGGAAATTGAAATAAGAACACCGTGAATTCATTGTCCCAGGAAGGGGAAACTTTATTGACACATTCCTGGGGTCAGATACATCACATGATCACACTGACAGAACCACAGGCACATAGACACAGGCAACAGAGCATGCACAATGTCGGCACTAGTACAGTGTATATCCACCTTTCGCAGCAATGCAGGCTGCTATTCTCCCATGGAGACGATCGTAGAGATGCTGGATGTAGTCCTGTGGAACGGCTTGCCATGCCATTTCCACCTGGCGCCTCAGTTGGACCAGCGTTCGTGCTGGACGTCCAGACCGCGTGAGACGACGCTTCATCCAGTCCCAAACATGCTCAATGGGGGACAGATCCGGAGATCTTGCTGGCCAGGGTAGTTGACTTACACCTTCTAGAGCACGTTGGGTGGCACGGGATACATGCGGACGTGCATTGTCCTGTTGGAACAGCAAGTTCCCTTGCCGGTCTAGGAATGGTAGAACGATGGGTTCGATGACGGTTTGGATGTACCATGCACTATTCAGTGTCCCCTCGACGATCACCAGTGGTGTACGGCCAGTGTAGGAGATCGCTCCCCACACCACGATGCCGGGTGTTGGCCCTGTGTGCCTCGGTCGTATGCAGTCCTGATTGTGGCGCTCACCTGCACGGCGCCAAACACGCATACGACCATCATTGTCACCAAGGCAGAAGCGACTCTCATCGCTGAAGACGACACGTCTCCATTCGTCCCTCCATTCACTTCTGTCGCGACACCACTGGAGGCGGGCTGCACGATGTTGGGGCATGAGCGGAAGACGGCCTAACGGTGTGCGGGACCGTAGCCCAGCTTCATGGAGACGGTTGCGAATGGTCCTCGCCGATACCCCAGGAGCAACAGTGTCCCTAATTTGCTGGGAAGTGGCGGTGCGGTCCCCTACGGCACTGCGTAGGATCCTACGGTCTTGGCGTGCATCCGTGCGTCGCTGCGGTCCGGTCCCAGGTCGACGGGCACGTGCACCTTCCGCCGACCACTGGCGACAACATCGATGTACTGTGGAGACCTCACGCCCCACGTGTTGAGCAATTCGGCGGTACGTCCACCTGGCCTCCCGCATGCCCACTATACGCCCTCGCTCAAAGTCCGTCAACTGCACATACGGTTCACGTCCACGCTGTCGCGGCATGCTACCATTGTTAAAGACTGCGATGGAGCTCCGTATGCCACGGCAAACTGGCTGACACTGACGGCGGCGGTGCACAAATGCTGCGCAGCTAGCGCCATTCGACGGCCAACACCGCGGTTCCTGGTGTGTCCGCTGTGCCGTGCGTGTGATCATTGCTTGTACAGCCCTCTCGCAGTGTCCGGAGCAAGTATGGTGGGTCTGACACACCGGTGTCAATGTGTTCTTTTTTCCATTTCCAGGAGTGTATATTGGTTCGAACGAAGATGACTGGAAAACCGTGGTCTGGTCAGATCAGTCCCCGTTTCAGATCAAAAGAACTGATGGTAGGGTTGGAGTGTGGTGCAAGCCCGCTGAAGCCATGGGCCCAGGTTGTCAACAAGGCACTGTGGAAGTTGGTGTTAGCTTCATAGTCGTTTACACGGAATGGACTGAGTCGCATGGTCCAACTAAACCGATATTGAGTAGGAATTATCATGTGGTTGGAGACCTTTTACAGCCGTTCATGGACGTCATATTTACAAACAACGACGGAGTTGTTATGGATTACAATGCGCCAGTTCACCGGGCCGGAATTGTTCCTGATAGAGTTGAAGGATATTCTGGACAGTTCGAGAGATTTATTTGGCCACCCACTTCGTCCGACACGAATCCCATCGAACATTTATGGTATACAATCGAGCGGCCACTTCGTGCACACAATTTTGCACCGGCAGCTCTTTCTCAATTGTCGACAATTGTCGACAATTGTAGAGGCAGCATTGTTGAATATTTCTGCAGCGGACTTCCAACGCCTTGTTGAGACCGTGCCGCTTCGAGTTTCCGCACAACGCCTGGAAAAAGGATGTCCGAGAGGATGTTAGAAGGTGCCTGATGACTTTTGTCACCTCAGTGAATTTTGTACAATGAATAGGCCCTCATGAATGGAGAAGAGCTTGGGTCACACCTGTTTACAGAGAAGTTACAAATAGGATAAAGTGAATTACAGACCACTATCGCCGAGGTCTGTCTATTGCAGATCTTAGCCCTCAAAGATATTGCTGGAGAAAACCACCCTCCTTCGAAGAATCAACAAGGGTTCACGAAAAATCTGTTACGAGTATGACAACCTACTTTATTCACGTACGACATCCTGTTAATAATAGACATATGAACAGCTACATTCCATCTTCCTAGATTTCCGAAAGGCGTTCAACACTGTACCATACCGCCGACTGCGAACAAGATACGATCATGTGGAGTATTTTCGCAGGTATGTGAATGGTTCGATTAATATCTCATAGGACTCAATATGTCGTTAGGTTTGGCGAATGTTCTACAGAAACGACAGTAACGTGTTGCGTGTCCCAAGGAAGCGTAAGAGGACGTCTATGGTTCCAGTGTATAAAAAACAATTACAGGATGCGTTCAAGAGAATGAACACTCCAATGGGTACAGAATATGGATTGACAATATACTGAAGAAAGTCGAAAGTAATGAGAAGAAGCAAAAACGAGAACAGCGAAAACGTTAACATCAAAACTCCGGATTACCAATTAGACGGAGCTCTGCTACCTAGGCAGTAAAATAATCCTTGACGGACGAAACAAGGAGAACATAAAAACAGTCTAGCACTAGCAAAGACGACATTCCTGGCCAAGAGAAGTGTACTAGTACCAAACATTGGTCTTAGTTTGAGGAAGAAATTTGTGAAACTGTAAATGTAGAGCACAGCGTTCTATGGTAGTGAAACGAGGATTGTGGGAAAAGTGGAACAGAAGAGAATGTGGTCCTACAGAAGTATGTTGAAGTTTAAATGGGCTGATAAGGTAAGAAACAACGAGGTTCTCCGAGGAACTGGCGAGGAAAGGTATGTCTGGAAAACACTGACAAGAAGAAGGGACAGGTTGACAGGACATCTGTTAATACATCGGAGAATTATGTCTGTTACTACAGCGACCTATGACAGGTGAAATCTGTAGAGGAAGACAGAGGTTGGAATGTATCAAACAAATAATTAAGGAAGTTGGTTGCAAGTGCTACTCTGAGGGTGAAGAGGTTGAAACAGGAGATGAATTAGTGGTGTGCCACATCAAACCAGTCAAGACTGATGACTATAAATGCATGTATATACAGGATGAATCACCTAAAACTTGCTTCGGAAATATTGTGGAAATGGAAAGTGCTATTGATGTGCGGTTTTCACAGAATGGATTGGTATTCAGGGGTCGTACTCTTAGCCAATCAACAGATTCTAATAATTCTGAAAAAGTTCCCTTTTTGTGCAAACAAACACTTTATTAAATGGAACAGTGCTTACTGACATTAACAAACTAAAATCAGGGTAAATTAGGATGTCAGTGGTGATTATTGCAGGATTTTAGTGAAAGTCGTTTACGGGATATGGCATTTTGGAAAGTTCGTACAAGACACTTGTCTGTTTCATTCAACATGCGTAGTTATGTTTGCTCACAGTGTGCTCGTGCCTTCCTTGAGTGCACTGCGGGTTGCTAATCACGTAGTGTGTGATACTCCATGCAGTAGATCGAGAGTGGACGATGGAATTTACCAATGCAGAAAAAACTGACATGCGCATGGTGTATGAAGAGTGTAGCAAGACTGCAGTTCGTACTTGTACGCAGTGTGCGGCAAGATATCCCAACGGACGTCACACATCTTAGCAATTATTTATCAAGCTCTTAAACCAGTTACGTAAAAGTGGTACTGTATCACCAGACAACGGTACAGAACTAAACAAGTGACGACTGAAGAGGGGGAAATAAACGTTCTTGCTGCTGCTGCAGTTGATCCGCACGTTAGCACCTGCGCAATCGCACGAGGAAGTGGTAAGTATCAAATCGTTCCAATGGCTCCGAGCACTACGCGACTTAACTTCTGAGGTCATCAGTCACCTAGAACTTAGAATTAATTAAACCTAACTAGCCTAAGGACATCACACACATCCATACCCGAGTCAGGATTCGAACCTGCAACCGTAGCGGTCGCTCGGTTCCAGACTGTAGCACCTAGAACCGCGCGGCCACCTCGGCCGGCCGGCTGGTAAGTATCCTACGCATTCTCCAGCGAGCTAGGTTCCATCCCTATCATATCTCCCTCCATCAATAGATGCGTGGAAATGATTACGAGAATCGTGTTAACTTCTGTACATGGGCTTTAAGAAAGAGTACATCAGATGTATCATGATCGTGTTTATTCATGAAGCCACATTTACCAACACGGCTAGATAAACTGCCTATTGGCTTCTGTCTCGGGTTCTTCGGCCGGCGTTCATCTAATGATTTTAGTGACGTTTTGCCAGCACGAGTGGCTGGCATTGTCAAAGCTTCACCCTCCATTGCCGGTGGTGAACTGGAGCCGAGCTCGCGGCCGCAGACTATATGTACCTGACGCGCCAACGTCCGAGGGCTTCTCTGCGGCCATTTCCGGTGCGGTTCTCCTCTTGCTATCTGCGACGGTCGTTTACTGCAGTACGGGAAGCCAGAATCCGTTTACCTTAAGACTTTTCTCTTTCTTGTTGAAACTGTTCGCGTGGTTTTGTATTTCTACAGCTTCTCTGAACAAGGGCGTGTGATAGTGCTTCTCTACAGCCAGAACTACCGTGTCGGCGAAT
Organism: Schistocerca serialis cubense; assembly: GCF_023864345.2. NCBI lineage: Eukaryota > Metazoa > Arthropoda > Insecta > Orthoptera > Acrididae > Schistocerca > Schistocerca serialis. The sequence goes on along the minus strand of NC_064638.1, from coordinate 1,266,677,264 downwards.
TTTATCACGTGATCGGTCTCATTCAATGCCTGCTCTGCCACGGCCGATGTCTCCACCTGCCCCAATCTACAATGTCGCTTATGCTCTTTGATCCTGGTGTTAATTGATCGTCCAGTCATTCCGACATAAACAATTCCGCATGTGCATGGTATACGGTATATTCCCGACATTGCAAGTGGGTCCCTTTTCTCCATCGCCGATCTAAGACACTCTTTGATCTTCCTTGTCGGTTTAAAAATAGTCTTTACGCCATGTTTGCGGAATATACGTCACTCTGGGAATGTATGGCAGAAAGGCCGTACACGACATTTCTTTTTCTGGTTCCTTACTTCGCCGAGTGTTTGGCTCTGTTACAGTTCTAATATAATTTGTGGAGTACCCATTGCTCCTCAGAACAGTTTCCTGGTGTTGCATTTCTCGTTTGAGGTGTTGCGACTCACATATCCATCCTGCTCTCGTTACGAGCTTACTAATCATGCCTCTTTTCTGGCTCGGGCGGTGGTTTGATAGTTCCGTGTATGTCGGTTTTCGATACACGCTGTGTCCCAGGTTTTCGCCGTCCCTTGTGACCAGCACATCTAGAAATGGCAGTTTCTTGTCCTTTCCTATTTCCATGGTAAATGTTATGTTGGCATGGACGCTGTTCAAGTGTCTTTGGAAGTCACCGAGCTGTTCTCGCCATGGCTCCACACCACGACAGTATCATCGACGTACCTGTACCACACCTTAGGTTTGCAAGTCGCCAAGTCCAGTGCCTGTGCTTCGAATTGTTCCATGAAGAAGTTGGCTACCACTGGACTAAGAGGCTAGATAAATCGCCGAAACATGCACTATTGCTCTCTCGACAACCTACGCTACTCGATTTACGCTATTGCTCTTATAATGAATGCAAACTTGAATTGCTCTATCCAACTGGACGTCTAGGGAGCAGACGTGTCAGAATATGTAGTCAAAATGTTCGTTCCGTATTGTCCCATGGCAACGGCCTTGCCGCAGTGGTTACACTGGTTCCCGTGAGATGACCGAAGTTAAGCGCAGTCGGGCGTGGCCGGCACTTGGATGGGTGACCATCCAGCCGCTATGCACTGTTGCCATTTTTCGGGGTGCACTGAGCCTCGTCATGCCAATTGAGGAGCTACTCGACCGAATAGCAGCGGCTCCGGTCAAAGAAAGCCATCATAACGACCGGGAGAGCGGTGTACTGACCACACGCCCCTCCTATCCGCAACCTCAGCTGAGGATGACACGGCGGTCGGATGGTCCCGATGGGCTGCTTGTGGCCTGACGACGGAGTGCTTTTTTAGTGTATGGTCCCATCGTGTTAGACTGCGTGTCCAGATAGGCAACCCGACAAACACATTTTTTTGTAGCACCTTCAACGAATTGCACACGCATTCTCTTCCCCCTGTATTGTCGTTTCCCACGTAACAAACTTCGAGAGGTGTCCTATCCACAAATATGTGACAATTTCATTCATGAGATAGTTTCGCACAGCCGTCTTATGCGTTACTCTGTATATATGAAGAATCATGAGGACGATAGAACAAGAGCACCTGCAATTCCACAGCACACCATACTAAATAAGAGACAGAAAGAAACAGGAAAGACACCCAATCCTGGCTGAGGCTTTATGAGGCTTTCCTCAGCAGTAAGACAATTCTCAGTGTTGTACATATTCCCCAAAACCAACCAACTAATAATAAAAAAAAAGAAAAATAGATTAGAACACAGAGAATAAGATTAAACCCACCCAATCAACCAAATAAAAAGTGCCACAAGAGCATAACATAAGGATAAGCTAAGGCTCCAAAGTGGTATTAAGCCCTCCATGAGCCCGCTCCACCCTTCCGGTGGAGGAATGAAAGTTAAAGAAAAAAAGTGTAGGTCACATACAAAGGCGTACCATCAGTCGTTTCAAGCCACACGCAAATGGAAGAGGACAGGAAATCGATAATACTGCTACGACATACCCACAACCACGCGCTGTACATTTACGTGGGGTGTACATATGCAGACTCATATTATATGTATTTTTCTCTAATGGACATGTTGTACATACTTTTTAAATTTTAAAGCGTGCCTCATATAAAGGAAGAGCTGAAACCGTTCGGATGAAAATGTCTTATAGCGGCTTTTTGCAGGAATACACAGAAAAGAGTAATCCTTCGGTGTCAGCACAAAAACAAGCGTCTTTAGCAGCAGAGGTGTGACAGCGGCCTCGGGAAGCGCTCGGAGAGTGGCCGGGGGGCGTGTGCTTTGTGCTCTGTGGTGCTCCCCCCCCCCCCCCCCCCCCTGCTGTTGAGGCACTTCTCGCGTCTCAGCCGCGGCGGCGGCAGTAGCCAGGGGGTCGTGTTCTAATGATGGCGGCGGTCTGCTCAAGTGTCGGCGGTGCTGGCCGCGGCTCTGTGGCTCTGTCTGCTCCCCTCACCCAGCAGGCGGCGTGGGCACACGGTGGCAGGCGGGTCGCCCCAGTGTGTACAGACTCGCTGCTGTCACAGCTCACCGAGTGGCACTGTGCGGGATCATTGGGGGACCGACTTAACGCGTATGGCGATTTGGAATACCCGTACCAGCAAACATGCCGACCTAAGGTACTCACTGACATATCGACTACCGCAGTACGCGACGTATTTATTTTCCATTTTCTATTCTCCCTCCTCCCCCCCCCTAGCCCCCCATGAACCATGGATCTTGCCGTTGGTGGGGAGGCTTGCGTGCCTCAACGATACAGATAGCCGTACCGTGGTGCAACCACAAAGGAGGGGTATCTGTTGAGAGGCCAAACAAACGTGTGGTTCATGAAGAGGGGCAGCAGCCTTTTCAATAGTTGCAGGGACAACAGTCCGGATGATTGACTGATCCCAAGGACATGCAGCTTTACAGTATGATTAAATGATGGTGAAGTCGTCCTCTTGGGTGAAATATTTCGGGGGTAAAATAGTCTCCCATTCGGATCTCCGGGCGGGGAGTACTCAATAGGATGTCGTTAGCAGGAGAAAGAAAACTGGCGTTCTACGGGTCGGAGCGTGGAATGTCAGATTCCTTAATCGGGCAGGTAGGTTAGAAAATTTAAAAAGGGAAATGGATAGGTTAAAGTTAGATATAGTGGGAATTAGTGAAGTCCGGTGGCAGGAGGAACAAGACTTTTGGTCAGATGAATACAGGGTTATAAATACAAAATCAAATAGGGGTAATGCAGGAGTAGGTTTAATAACGAACAAAAACATAGGAGTGCGGGTAAGCTACTACAAACAGCATAGTGAACGCATTATTGTGACCAAGATAGACACGAAGCCCAAACCTACTACAGTAGTACAACTAGCTCTGCAGATGATGAAGAAATTGATGAAATGTATGATGAGATAAAAGAAATTATGCAGGTAGTGAAGGGAGACGAAAATTTAATAGTCATCGGTGACTGAAATTCGACAGTAGAAAAGGAAGAGAAAGAAACGTAGTAGGTGAATACGGATTGGGGCTAAGAAATGAAAGAGGAAGCCGCCTGATAGAATTTTGCACAGAGCATAACTTAACCATAGCTAACACTTGGTTCAAGAATCATGAAAGAAGGTCGTATACATGGAAGAACCCCGGAGTTAGTAAAAGGTTTCAGATAGATTATGTAATGGTAAGACAGAGATTTAGGAACCAGGTTTTAAATTGTAAGACGTTTCCAGGGGCAGATGTGGACTCTGACTTCAATCTACTGGTTATGAACTGTAGATTAAAACTGAAGAAACTGCAAAAAAGGTGGGAATTTAAGCAGGTGGGACCTGGATAAACTGAAAGAACCAGAGGTTGTACAGAGATTCAGGGAGAGCATATGAGAACAATTGACAGGAATGGGGGAAAGAAAAAGAGTAGAAGAAGAATGGGTAGCTTTGAGGAATGAAATAGTGAAGGCAGCAGAGGATCAAGTAGGTAAAAAGACGAGTGCTAGTAGAAATCCTTGAGTAACAGAGGCGATACTGAATTTAATTGGTGAAAGGAGAAAAAACAAAAATGCAGTACTTGAAGCAGACAAAAAGGAATTCAAACGTATCAAAAATGAGATCGACAGGAAGTGCAAAATGGCTAAGCAGGGATGGCTAGAGGACAAATGTAAGGATACAGAAGCTTATCTCACGTGGGGTAAGATAGATACCACCTACAGGAAAATTAAAGAGACCTTTGGAGAAAAGAGAACCACTTGCATGAATATCAAGAGCTCAGATGAAAACATAGTTCTAAGCAAAGAAGGGAAGGCAGAAAGGTGGAAGGAGGATATAGACTGTCTATGCAAGGGCGATGTACTTGAGTACAATATTATGAAAATGGAAGAGGATGTAGATGAAGATGAATTGGGAGATACGATACTGCGTGAAGAGTTTGACCGAGCACTGAAAGATCTAAGTCGAAACAAGGCCCCGGGAGTAGACAACATTCCATTAGAACTACTGACAGCCCTGGGAGAGCCAGTCCTGACAAAACTCTACCGTCTGGTGAGCAAGATGTATGAGACAGGCGAAATTCCCTCAGACTTCAAGAAGAATATAATTATTCCAATCCCAAAGAAAGCAGGTGTCGACAGATGTGAAAATTACCGAACTATCAGTTTAATAAGTAACAGATGCAAAATACTAACGCGAATTCTATACAGACGAATGGAAAAACTGATAGAAGCCGACCTCGGGGAAGATCAGATTGGATTCCGTAGAAATGTTGGAACACGTGAGGCAATACTGACCCTACGACTTATGTTAGAAGAAAGATTAAGGAAAGGGAAACCTACGTTTTTGACAATGTTGACTGGAACACTCTCTTTCAAATTCTGAGGGTGGCAGGGGTAAAATACAGGGAGCGAAAGGCTATTTACAATTTGTACAGAACTCAGATGACAGTTATAAGAGTCGAGGGACATGAAAGGGAAGCAGTGGTTGGACAGGGAGTGAGACAGGGTTGTAGCCTCTCCCCGGTGCTATTTAATCTGTATATTGAGCAAGCAGTAAAGGAAACAAAAGAAAAGTTCGGAGCAGGTATTAAAATCCATTGAGAAGAAATAAAAACTTTGAGGTTCGCCGATTACATTGTAATTCTGTCAGAGATAGCACGAGCAGTTGAACGGAATGGACGATGTCTTGAAAGGAGGGTATAAGATGAACATCAACAAAATCAAATCGAGGATAATGGAATGTAGTTGAATGAAGTCTGGTGATGCTGCGGAAATTAGACACTTAAAGTAGCAAAGGAGTTTTGCTATTTTGGGAGCAAAATAACTGATGATGGTCGAAGTAGAGAGGATATAAAATGTAGACTGGCAATGGCAAGGAAAGTGTTTCTGAAGAAGAGAAATTTGTTAACATCGAGTATTGATTTAAGTGTCAGGAAGTCGTTTCTGAAAGTATTTGTATGGAGTGTAGCCATGTATGGAAGTGAAACATGGACGGTAAATACACTCCTGGAAATTGAAATAAGAACACCGTGAATTCATTGTCCCAGGGAGGGGAAACTTTATTGACACATTCCTGGGGTCAGATACATCACATGATCACACTGACAGAACCACAGGCACATAGACACAGGCAACAGAGCATGCACAATGTCGGCACTAGTACAGTGTATATCCACCTTTCGCAGCAATGCAGGCTGCTATTCTCCCATGGAGACGATCGTAGAGATGCTGGATGTAGTCCTGTGGAACGGCTTCCCATGCCATTTCCACCTGGCACCTCAGTTGGACCAGCGTTCGTGCTGGACGTGCAGACCGCGTGAGACGACGCTTCATCCAGTCCCAAACATGCTCAATGGGGGACAGATCCGGAGATCTTGCTGGCCAGGGTAGTTGACTTACACCTTCTAGAGCACGTTGGGTGGCACGGGATACATGCGGACGTGCATTGTCCTGTTGGACCAGCAAGTTCCCTTGCCGGTCTAGGAATGGTAGAACGATGGGTTCGATGACGGTTTGGATGTACCGTGCACTATTCAGTGTCCCCTCGACGATCACCAGTGGTGTACTGCCAGTGTAGGAGATCGCTCCCCACACCATGATGCCGGGTGTTGGTCCCGTGTGCCTCGGTCGTATGCAGTCCTGATTGTGGCGCTCACCTGCACGGCGCCAAACACGCATACGATCATCATTGGCACAAAGGCAGAAGCGACTCTCATCGCTGAAGACGACACGTCTCCATTCGTCCCTCCATTCACGCCTGTCGCGACACCACTGGAGGCGGGCTGCACGATGTTGGGGCGTGAGCGGAAGACGGCGTAACGGTGTCCGAGACCGTAGCCCAGCTTCATGGAGACGGTTGCGAATGGTCCTCGCCGATACCCCAGGAGCAACAGTGTCCCTAATTTGCTGGGAAGTGGCGGTGCGGTCCCCTACGGCACTGCGTAGGATCCTACGGTCTTGGCGTGCATCCGTGCGTCGCTGCGGTCCGGTCCCAGGTCGACGGGCACGTGCCCCTTCCGCCGACCACTGGCGACAACATCGATGTACTTTGGAGACCTCACGCCCCACGTGTTGAGCAATTCGGCGGTACGTCCACCCGGCCTCCCGCATGCCCACTATACGCCCTCGCTCAAAGTCCGTCAACTGCACATACGGTTCACGTCCACGCTATCGCGGCATGCTACCAGTGTTAAAGACTGCGATGGAGCTCCGTATGCCACGGCAAACTGGCTGACACTGACGGCGGCGGTGCACAAATGCTGCGCAGCTAGCGCCATTCGACGGCCAACACCGCGGTTCCTGGTGTGTCCGCTGTGCCGTGCGTGTGATCATTGCTTGTACAGCCCTCTCGCAGTGTCCGGAGCAAGTATGGTGGGTCTGACACACCGGTGTCAATGTGTTCTTTTTTCCATTTCCAGGAGTGTAGTTTGGACAAGAGGAGAATATAAGCTTTCGAAATGTGGTACTACCGAAGAATGCTGAAGATTAGATGGGTAGATCACATAACTAATGATGAGGTATTGAATAGAATTGGGGAGAAGGGATCGGTTGGTAGGACCTGTTCTTAGGCATCAAGGGATCACCAATTTAGTATTGGAGGGCAGCGTGGAGGGTAAAAATCGTAGAGGGAGACCAAGAGATGAATACACTAAGCAGATTCAGAAGGATGTAGGTTGCAGTAGGCACTGGGAGATAAAGAAGCTTGCACAGGATAGAGTAGCATGGAGAGCTGCATCAAACTAGTCTCAGGACTGAAGACCACAACAACAACAACAATCCAGTTCTATTTAGTATTCTTCATTAGTTATCCGTTTTAATCTTCAACATTGCACTGTGGCACCACATTTCAAAGCTCTCTATTCTCTTCTTGTCTGAAATGCTTATCGGGCATTTTCCACTTCCATATAAAGCCATTCAGAAAAGACTTCCTAAGACGAGGGTTGGAGCTTTAATAGCAGCAACTATTTATGTACAGCTCGTACAAAATACACTGCTGGCCATTAAAATTGCTACACCAAGAAGAAATGCAGATGATATACGGGTATTCATTGTACAGTTATATTATACTAGAACTGACATGTGATTACATTTTCACGCAGTTTGGGTGCGTAGATCCTGAGAAATCAGTACCCAGAACTAGGGGTTCGTGGCCCAGTAACACTAACCAGCCTTGATACGGCTGGGCATTAAGCTTGGATGGTGTGTACAGGTACAGCTGCCCACGCAGCTTCAACACGATACCACAGTTCATCAAGAGTTGTGACTGGCGTATTGTGACGAGCCAGATGCTCGGCCACCATTGACCAGACGTTTTCAATTGGTGAGAGATCTGGAGAATGTGCTGCCCAGGGCAGCAGTCGAGCATTTTCTGTATCCAGAGAGGCCCGTATAGGACCTGCAACATGCGGTCATGCATTATCCTGCTGCAATGTAGGGTTTCGCAGGGATCTAATGAAGGGTAGAGCCACGGGTCGTAACACATCTAAAATGTAATGTCCACTGTTAAAAGGGCCGTCAATGCGAACACGAGGTGACCGAGACGTGTAATCAATGGCACCCCATACCACCACGCCGGGTGATACGCCCGTATGGCGATGACGAATACACGCTTCCAATGTGTGTTCACCGCGATGTCGCCAAACACGGATGCGACCATCATGATGCTGTAGACAGAACCTGGATTCATCTCAAAAAATTGCGTTTTTCCATTCGTGCACCCGGGTTCGTTGTTCAGTACACCATCGCAGGCGTTTTTGTCTGTGATGCAGCGTTAAGGGTAACCGCAGCCGTGGTCTCTGAGCTGATAGTCCATGCTGCTGCAAACGTCGTCCAACTGTTCGTGCAGATGGCTGTTGTCTTGCAAACGTCCCTATCCGTTGACGCAGGGATTTAGACGTGGCTGGACGATCCGTTACAGACATACGGATAAGATGCCTGCCATCTCGACTGCTAGTGACACGAAGCCGTTGGATACAGCACGGCGTTCCGTATTACCGTCCTGAACCCACCGATTCCATATTCTTCTAACAGTCATTGTATCTCGACCAACGCGAGCAGCAATGTCGCGACACGATAAACCGCAATCACGATAGGTTACAATCCGACCTTTATGAAAGTCGGAAACGTGATGGTACGCATTTCTCCTCCTTACACGAGGCATCACAACAACTTTTCATCAGGCACCGCCGGTCAGCTGCTGTTTGTGTATGAGAAATCGGTTGGAAACTTTCCTCATGTCAGCACGTTGTTGGTGTCGCCACCGGCGCCAACCTTGTGTGAATGCTCTGAAAAGCTAATCATTTGCATATCACAGCATCTGCTTCCTGTCGGTTAAATTTCGCATCTGCAGCATGTCATCTACGTGGTGTAACAAATTTCATGGCCAGTAGTGTATTTATTTTCTGCCCAATTCTATTTAGTATTCTTCATTAGTTATCCGTCTTAATCTTCAGCATTGCACTGTGGCACTACATTTCAAAGCTCTCTGTTCTCTTCTTGTCTGAAACGCTTATCTTCCATTTTCCACTTCCATATAAGGCTACCTCGAGACAAATACATTCAGAAAAGACTTCCTAAGACTTACGCGATTGTTGGAAGTTTAATAGTGACAACTATTTATTTACAGCTCGTAATAGATACGTGTTTCGAAGTTTTACTGACCTTCAAAGTAGTCACCAGCATTGTGTATAACCCGTTGCCAGCGATGGGGGAGTCGTAGGATACTCTTAGCAGTGCCAGTTGTGTTGACAGTTCGACCGGCGCCGTCTATTGCATCTGTTTATCTTTGGAGGACAACCTACGACCAGCTTAGAGACAGAAGTGATGACACCTTCTGCAGGACAATGCTCAGGCACGTACAGTGCAAGTGTTACCGATTTGTTTGTCTGATGGGACTGCTAAGTGCTATACCACCCACTGCACTCCCCTGACGTAAGCCCTCGTAAGTTCAACTCTATTTGTAAACTGAAGGAAACACTTCACAGCATTCGCTTCAGAACTGTTACAAATTAGTCGGGCAATAGACCGCGCTCCAACTGTCAACACAACTGGCACTGCTAAGAGTATTCTATGACTTCCACATCGCTGGCAACGAGTTATACATAATACTGGCGACTATTTTGAAGGTCAGTAAAACTTTGAAACATGTATCTATTTATTACGAGCTGTAAATAAGTAGATGCTCCAACCCTCGTATTTATATTTGGAGCTAAGGAATTCCCTCTTTCTCTTTCTACAGCATTTTATACCCTCTCTACTTCGGTCATCACCAGCAAATAGCAGAATTAATCAATTACATCTGATACCGTCTACATCGTCTGATTTAATTCTACTCATCCCGTTATCCTTGTTTTGCTTTAGTTCATTTTCATTTTATAATCTTGAAGTTTCATTCCTTCTTCAAATGTTTCTTTTGGTTACTTTACTGCTTGCTCAATGTACGGATTGAATAACATTGGGTATAGGCTGCAACCCTGTTTCACTTCCTTCTCAACCACTTCTTCCTTTTTATGTCCTTAGATTCTTATAACTGGCTTCTCGTTTCTGTACAAGTTATAAATAACATTTTTACCGACCATACCGTCAGGATTTCAAGTAGAATATTCCAGTCAGTATTGTCAAAAGCTCTCTCTAGGTCTGCAAATACTTCAAACAAAGGTTTACCTTTCTTTCCATTTATATGCGAAGCTCAGTCATAGGGACACTGTTGTCTCGTATGTTCCTCATTCCTTTGGAAATCAAACTTATTTTCGCCGAGTTTGTCTTTTGCCAGTTTATCCCTTCTTGTCCTTAAAATATGTGTCAAAAACTAAAGCTCTTGGATATACGCCATTTGTGTAATATCACACTCCATACTTTTCCGCTAATTTCTTCCGTGGTTGCAGTTTTGGTAAGTTCTTCAAGTCGAAACTCTTGAAGGAAATTGTTTGATTAAAGCTAAACCTTTCTTTAACTGCTGATTCACATAAAATTACTAAGTTTTTTAAAAACTTTCTACGGTTTCAACAACCGTACAATTGTACAACACACACACACACACACACACACACACACACACACACGGCTGCGTAGCCTCCATTACAAAACTGTATCGTACTTTATAAAATGTTTCTTAGATTTTAAAATGCAGAAACATTTCTGGTTGATGCAGCCATGAACTATTTATTGTCAATCAAAGCACAATACCCATGCTACGTACTGTACAAGGCAGCTGACGTGAAAAATATTGGTAGGTGAATTTGACCTAGGAATGCTGCATTTTGCGTTTGCACAAGGCACCGTAGGCACTCATGAAGTAATAAGTGCTACTGACAGAGGATGTCAAATTGATTCCATGTTTTTAGATTTCCAGAAGGCTTTAGACACCGTTCCTCACAAGCGTCTTTTAACCAAACTGCGAGCCTACGGAGTATCGCCTCAGTTGTTCGACTGGATTCGTGATTTCCTGTCAGAAAGGTCACAGTTCGTAGTAATACACGGAAAGTCATCGAGTATAACAGAAGTAATATCCGGCTTTCCCCAAGGAAGTGTTATTGGCACTCTATTGCTCCTGATCTACATTAACGACATATGAGACAATGTGAGTAGCCGTCTTAGATTGTTTACAGATGATGCTGTCATTTACCGTCTTGTAAAGTCATCAGATGATCAAAACGACATGCAAACTGATCTAGATAAGATATCTGTATGGTGCGGAAAGTGGCAATTGACCATGAATAAAGAAAAGTGTGAAGTTATTCACATGAGTACTACAAGAAATCAGCTAAATTTCGATTACGCGGTAAGTCACACAAATCTGAAGGCTGTAAATGCAGCTAAATACTTAGGGATTACAATTACAAATAATCCAAATTGGAACGATCACATAGATAATATTGTGGGTAGAGCCAACCAAAGACTGCGATTCATTGGCAGAACACTTAGAAGGTGCAATAGGTCTACCAAAGAGACTGCTTACACTACGCTTGTAGCCCTATTCTGGAGTATTGCTGTGCGCTGAGGGATCCGCATCAGATGAGACTGCCGGACGACATCGAAAAAGTACAAAGAAGGGCAGCTCGTTTTGTATTTTCACGAAATAGGGGAGATAGTGTCACATACATGATAGGTAAATTGGAGTGGCAATCATTAAAACAAAGGCGTCTTTCGTTGCGACGGAACCTTCTCTTGAAATGTCAATCACCAGTTTTCTCCTCCGATTGCGAAAGCATTGTTGGCACCCACCTAAACATGGAGAAACGATCATCACGATAAAATAAGAGAAATCAGGGCTTGCACAGAAAAAATTACGTGCTCGTTTTTCCCGCATGCCATTCGAGAGTGGAACGGTAGAGAGACAGCCTGAAGGTGGTTCATATAACCCTCTTTCAAGCTCTTTATTGTGAATAGCAGAGTAATCACATAGACGTAGATGTAAATGTAGATGTAGTTCAGTGGAATCTTTCACTTAGCTCACGTGGACATGCATAGCGATCGTTTGCTCTGGTTGGCTACTGCGTTATTGCATGAGTGCCAAAACATATAACTTCATTGCAGAAATTATTTATTATATAGAAAAACAAAACGGAATTTTCCTAAGCGTAAATCATCTCTCATCATTATAGCCATTTGGAAGTGTTAATGAAATTAATCTGACAATAACATTTGAAATACGATAAAAGTTATGAAAAGCCCAGATAACCTCGTAAATTGTCGTTTTGTCACGAACTATGCCCCACAATAGTGATCTGCACAGGCTGTGTGTAGTGTTCTAGACTTGTTGGTGACCAGGGAAGCTGTGTATTTCAGGGGCTACGTGGTCAGAATGCAAGTCTCGCTGGCAGCCAGCAACTATGTATTTTGTATCGCGAGTCTGGGAACAATGCAGAACAACTACACATTAACAAAGTATTATTTATTGTTTATCTGCGTTTGGAAACCATGTTAATTGCATGTATGGATTAATTTGCATGTAGATTCGTAGATCAGTTATTGATGGGGCGCACAGGTTTTATTAATTCAACCCATGCTATGATCGTGAATAAAATAACTGGCATCCCTTTTGAAAATTCGACTACAGTAGTTAAGGGTGTGACTCCAACTACTCGAGTCATATAGAGAAGTAATCCATTTCAGTCGTGATTAAGATCCGAAGCCTCACTTTTCATCCCTCAGGGACAACTACTTTCAGTGAAGACACTTTGTCACTATAATTTACAAAACTGTGTGATCTATTGCGATGTGTTAATATCCAACTGCGACCTCCAGACGGACTGCAGTTTCAGTAGAAATGAAACCAGTACCGTGGACACAGTGAGAACATACTCAACCAGCAAATCGATCATATCGGACACAAAAATATTTTCCTGCTTTGGATATTTGTATATAAGCAATGAAACGGGTAGCTGTTACCTAACAGCTGCAATCCACGTTTAGAGTTGAGAAACAAAAAATTAAAAATAAAGGATAACTTATGAACGACCATGGAAACCAGAAAGATTTTCAAGAAAATTAAGGGTTGAGAACACTGACTTTCTTGTCTACAAACATTTAACATTCCCTAAACAAGATGTAAGCAGTTCACAGACAAAATATAAAGCAGCACAGTGGGTAGTAATTCCTGCCAACAGCTGTGGATCCGCAATCGAAGGTGACTGCCTTGAGCTATATATGAAGGCATACACACTTTTTCTAATACAAGTGGTGTGTATTGTGATAGACACCGAGATCGTCCCCTGACTTACAAAGGACCTTTATGCTCTGACAGCCATGTGAATTTCAAAGTCACTCTATAACTAGTAATGACCATTATTAAATCTCAGTCAAATACAGGTCCTGTCGTTTCTTTATATTTATTTAATGCAACTATCTGATATAGATTAGTAATGTTAGGACCCAGTAACAGTGCAATAACTACGCAAGAGCGCTGACTTACTTAGCAAAAAGCCAATTACATGACGTAATTGGCTGCAGTAGAGTCTAAGTCCCGCATTATCCTGGCAGCGGGAGAAGATAATCTAGTACCCGCTCTCTCTGCGCGGCAGAGCCTTATCAGCGATCAAGGTCAATAGGCCACACACCGCCTTGCAATTGATTATGCAGTCTGTTGAACACACAGGGCTAAAAAAAATAATCTCTACATAGCGGGTGGTTTTCAGGCAAAGGTCCAGTATGAGCTGTAATTATTGAATGGCAGAGAAATTGAAAGATATACACTAATGCGCTAATGTGCAGCCGATTTACACTGAAGAAAAAGGTTCCAGTTTTAGCCACCACGTCCGTATATGGCACTGTGAATGCAAGAAAGTTGTACAGAAATGTTTGTCTGTAATTGATTAGGAACAGGATCTCATCAGGAAAGATCAAACAAGTGAGAAAGGCAAAATGTTGATTTTATTACTAACCACGAATATGCAGTTTGTTCAATATGAGCACTGGAGATGATGAGATGCTATACATCGCCAGATTTGCAGCTGGTGGCCAAAATTGGAACTAACGTTTTCCATTGTAAATTGGTTCTGAATTAATGCATTAGCACATCTACCAACTTCCGCTGCCGTATGATAATTACAGGCCACACTGGACTTTAATAATTTCCACCCTGTCCATAAATGGTCTGACGTAAAGGAAGAGCAGCAGTCTGCAGCTGTTTAGCGATGACGCTGTGGTGTACGGAAGGCGTCGACGTTGAGTGACCGTAGGAGAAGACAAGATGACTGGAACTAAATTACTGGTTGCTGTGCTGAGTGGTAGTTAGTCAAATGGTTCAAATGGCTCTGAGCACTATGGGACTCAACATCTTAGGTCATAAGTCCCCTAGAACTTAGAACTACTTAAACCTAACTAACCTAAGGACATCACACACACCCATGCCCGAGGCAGGATTCGAACCTGCGACCGTAGCAGTCCCACGGTTCCGGACTGCAGCGCCAGAACCGCTAGACCACCGCGGCCGGCGGTAGTTAGTAAAGTTAATGCATACGAGTAAGGAAAAGCAGTCATGTAATGTTTCAATGCAGCGTTACTAACCTACTGTCTGTACAGTGACGTCGATTAAATATGAGTATCTAGACGTAACGCTGCAGAGCGACTTGAAACGATGCGATCACAATAAGGACGGTAGCAGGGAAGGAACTTTCGGTTTTTATTGAGAATTTTAGGAAAGAGTGCTTCATGTCAATAGCCAACAGCATATAGAACACTAATGCGACCTATTCTTGAATACCGCTCGAGTGTTTGCTATCTCCACCAGGGTAGACCACACGAAGAGATCGAAGTAATTCAGTAGAAGGTTTCTAGATTTGTGGCCGGTAGGTCCAATCAGCACACAGTTGTTATGGAGATGCTGCTTGAATTGAAGTGGGAATCTCTGAAGGGAAGATGACATTACTTTCGCTGAACACTCTAAATGTAGAAAACCGGCATTTCGAACGCACTGCAAAACGATTCTACTGCCACCAAAGTAAGTTCGTTCAAGGTATAGAAACATAAGAGAAATTAGGGCTCCTAGGCGTGTAGCCTGTCCCATTTTCCTCGCTCTATTTGTGAGTGGAACAGGAAGGGTTATCACTAGTATTGGTACAAGGTACCCTCTGCCAAGCACCATTCTGTGGTTTACGGAGTATGTTCATAGATGCAAATGTAGCTATAGGTTATGGACTCTTCAGTCTATAGTTCATCGTTCCACCACCTTTCTGGCCATGTTAATCAGGATCACAGGACTGTTATGTGAATAGGCAATCTATGACTATTGGGGGACATTACTCAAAGCCATGCAAGAGCTCATCGTCCCCTTCTGACTAGCACCTGACAGGGTGGTGTGCTCCAGGGCAGTGTTGGACACAACAGTGGCTCCACATCGTCTTTTCAAATGAGTACAATCAACATGCTAGCACCATGTTGAATGTATCCGTACGTGGAGGCTTGAGGAGAACAGACGTTGCCAGATTCCATTTGTAATAGACTCACAGGTTCAGCACCCAGTGGGACAGTATAGGGTGCTAGGGGGTACAGAACACCTTTGGTTCGCTAAGGTGATAATTTACATAGCAGCAGTTATATTTCTGATGTGTTAAGCGTAGTGAGCCGAGCACGGCTCGCGTTTATCCCATTTATTGTTTGTCATCTTCTATTACGGTACTGCCGCCTCGTTTATTATTCCATTTACTGGGGTCACGAATTCCTGCCTTGCTCTGAGCGGCAGCAGCATCGCGTATCGATAAGTGCACTGTCGCACCATCTCTGGAGCGCCCGATAGTATTTCCGGGTCGTCGTGTGGCTGGGAGCGTTGTTGGAGACGGACCAGCAGTGCAGTCGGGACGCAGCAGCAGTGAAGCCGGGGGACGGAGAGTCGCTGAGGCGCCGACAGCCAGAGCTCGCCGACCGCTGGCGACACACACGAACTGTTCGACGGGGAGAGATTGGAGCGGGACGACTGTCGGTTGGTCGTCTCATCGGCCGACCAATACCTGCTCCTTTTACCGTTTCCGGGTCTGGGCAGTTGGTCGGTTGGCGTGGAGCAGCGAGGCAGTCTCCGTGGTGCGTGTCTGGCCGGGGCCTGGCGGTGTCCACGCGCGATCGGAGTGTGAGGAGCTGTTCCCATTGCTGCGAGGTCCGTGGCTCACCGATCCTGGACGCGAAACTAAAGTTATCCTATCGCTTCCTCCGCTGACGGTCTGTCGGTTGGGTTCTCCTCGGATCGTCAATGGTTGGCCCGACTGCCTGTCTCACCTAAGCGAGCGTTAGGCCGACCCCCGAAAATCTGAGCGCCCTTGGGTGTAGTTCCTTTTTTAAAATTTGTTCTTGTTGTTTGTACTTGTATGGCTTGTAGCCGATTTTTTAAATTAGCGTTGTCTTGCTCTTCAGGCCTTCAGCCTAGTTTATAGAACTGTTTCACGTAAGACCTTGGATTTTTAAAGGTTTGTAATGTTGTTGAATTTCAAGTGTTGGCTTTCAGCCGATTGTGAGTTTGAGTTGTTTCTAAGGCCTTCAGCCAAAATTAAAGAACTGTTTCATTCAATGCCTTTGGTATGTAAAACAAATTAATGTTATTGAGTTTTAAGTGTTAGGCCTTCAGCCGATTTGAATTTAACTTGTTAGTTCAGCCTAACTAAAGAACTGTTCTAAGATAAGGCTTGCCTTTTAAATTTCTGATTATACTTGCGTTTTAAGTTATTGGCCTTCAGCCGTTTTTAAATTAAAGTGGCTTTCAGCCAGTGATTAACTCTCGAAGATTAGAGCTGTGTGTTTTTTTTTAAAAAAAGGAAATTTTGGCATCTTGTAACGTTTGATCAGAAAATAAAGTTGTATGTTCGAGTCTAACTGACAGCCTCTTATTTTGGCCCCTTTCCTGCGAGTTTAGCAGGGCGTCTCAGATAATGTGTACACATCACCGGCAGTAACAAGATAGCGCAAAACCGCATGTTGCCTCGATTCAGAGAGTGTTCGATCACTGTTATGACCAGAGCGTTGAAAATATCGTTGTGGGTAGCATCGTCCTATAATTGGAGAAGCCTGGCTTAGAGTTGAACCAGCGTGGTCTGAAGTAGCTATAACTTGTAATATTAGAACCCAATATCACTTGATGTGAAATAGTTATCTTCGTGGCAAGTTTCGACAGTAGCTAGCTGTCATCTTCGGATTCTCAGATCAACCAGAAATATAGCACGATCCAATTACAACAACGCAGCCCCATCGGTTACTGCCGAAACTGGTTATGGTTGATTGGTTGATTTGGGTGTAGGAACCAAGCGACGAGGTCATCCTTCCCATTGGATTAGGGAAGAATGGGGAAGGAAGTCGGCCGTGCCCTTTCAAAGGAACCATCACAGCATTTGTCTGAAGCGATTTAGGGAAATCAGGTAAAACCTAAATCAGGATGGCCGGACGCGGGTTTGAGCCGTCTTCCTCTCGAATGCAGGTCCAGTGTACTCACCACTGCACCACCACGATCGGTAAACTGCTAATGAAATAAACTATTTCACATGAAGCTATGTTGACTTCTAATAATACAGATTACAACATTAGGTCGGCCTGACAAAATGCGTAAGTAATGTATGCATGACTGTCGATTGAGCTCTGTTCGGCTCGATGAGCAACCTGCATTTCCACAAATCACTGGAAAATTCTACCACATTCTCTTTCTGCTGTACTGTATCTGCGCTATAAGTAAAATTTAGTTATTTGCTTCCTGGCGTTTGTTTCGCTGGACAGCAGCCTGCACTGGACCCGTGGCCGACGCTGTTCCTCCGTTGTCTGCCGCCTAGGCGCAGCCCGGCATCGCATTCAATTAGGATCGGCGCCGGAGGTAAGGGGGACCGGCGCAGGGTTAAAAGCAGAGCAGCGTCATACAGATAGCAGGCCAAGAGGGGGGCAGTGGGGGGGAGGGGTGGCTGGAGAGGGGAGGGCTGGGGGGCACGCCAATGGGGGTGGGGGTCGCCTGGCGCGCTGTCCTCTGCCAGGGGACGCTGCAGCCCGCCATCTGTAGCAGCAGCTGCGAAGTCACCGTGTGCAGGGGCGAAATCACACTTGTAGTGCTCGTCAGTAGCACAGACTGGCAAAACGAGAGCTCTGTTCTCGATAGCTAAAAGAAATCGAATACTTACGAGAGAACCGTGAATTTCATCCAGAACGGCAGACCACCTTCCCTCACCCTACTCTTTTTTTTCAAATGGTGCAAATGGCTCTGAGCACTATGAGACTTAACATCTGAGGTCATCAGTCCCCTAGACTTAGAACTACTTAAACCTAACTAACCTAAGGACATCACACACATCCACGCCCGAGGCAGGATTCGAACCTGCGACCGTAGCGGTCACGCGCTTCCAAACTGAAGCGCCTAGAACCGCTCGGCCACACCGACCGGCTCCTCTTTTTTCCGTAGTTGCATCCTTATGCGGTTAAAAGAAAGATGTATACATTCTAGAGGTTATAGTGCTGCAATCAATGGTGAAATCGTACTACGGTAAAGCGAGTGTTCTGCGAAAGGTAAATCACAATTATTTATCTCTGCCAGTATTGTCTCCATTGCTTCTGAAATGTTTTAAAACTGCTGTCAAAGACAATACGTCTTTCACATTCAAAATTGTGTGTTCACAATGTGAACAATGGGGGTGGGGGTCGCCTGGCGCGCTGTCCTCTGCCAGGGGACGCTGCAGCCCGCCATCTGTAGCAGCAGCTGCGAAGTCACCGTGTGCAGGGGCGAAATCACACTTGTAGTGCTCGTCAGTAGCACAGACTGGCAAAACGAGAGCTCTGTTCTCGATAGCTAAAAGAAATCGAATACTTACGAGAGAACCGTGAATTTCATCCAGAACGGCAGACCACCTTCCCTCACCCTACTCTTTTTTTTCAAATGGTGCAAATGGCTCTGAGCACTATGAGACTTAACATCTGAGGTCATCAGTCCCCTAGACTTAGAACTACTTAAACCTAACTAACCTAAGGACATCACACACATCCACGCCCGAGGCAGGATTCGAACCTGCGACCGTAGCGGTCACGCGCTTCCAAACTGAAGCGCCTAGAACCGCTCGGCCACACCGACCGGCTCCTCTTTTTTCCGTAGTTGCATCCTTATGCGGTTAAAAGAAAGATGTATACATTCTAGAGGTTATAGTGCTGCAATCAATGGTGAAATCGTACTACGGTAAAGCGAGTGTTCTGCGAAAGGTAAATCACAATTATTTATCTCTGCCAGTATTGTCTCCATTGCTTCTGAAATGTTTTAAAACTGCTGTCAAAGACAATACGTCTTTCACATTCAAAATTGTGTGTTCACAATGTGATCACGCTAGCTTCACCATTAAATTTTCAAAAGCAGTTTTCGTAAATTACTCCTAAATTCCTGCAATCACTCTCACTCAACAAATTGAAGATAATACCTGAGATATTCCTAGACGAAGTGAAGAATATATCCAGGGAATTTATATGGAACTAGGTTACAATGAGTTAAGATTATACTCTCAAGTTCAATTATATTTATACGTACACAGAACGAAAAGTGATATCTCAGAACATGATGGGGTTGTAAGCATAGAGCTGTATCGTTAAATATCGATAGTCGCCTCTCTGCCGCGAGCAGACCAACAGTGGGGGGGAGTGGTGGCGTAGCCTTCATGGAGCGCGGGCGGAGCGTTGCGATGATTCCGTGGCTACAGCGACTATCTTACACGTTAAGGTGAAATAACTGAAAATGTGTGCCACACAAGTTTTGCGTTTAATTTCAGTGTTCACGACGCAGTATCAGTGTTTATCGAAAAGGTGATATTTCTCGGTTTCGTGTGTCGTGTCGGGAGAGAAACAATCAATCGCGTCGCGACTGTTCGGAAAAATAATGTGGACTGGTATGATTCTAACTGCAAGTTCTAAATGAAAGAAACATATAACATTTTGACTGGTTAAATATCACGAGCGCAGTTACTTTCTCGTTCGTATGTCCTACCCGAAGTTGTATGGAGCTCGTGTTGTAAGGTGTTGAATTGTTTAGTACTGTTGGAACAATCGTCGACTGATAAAACATTCGTTGAACACTGATTATTTTGTGTTCTACGCACCTTTTTTTTTGTGCACTGAATGCCATCATTTAGACAGCAGCCTCGTACGTCACAACGGACACGTACTTGGAGTACAAATATTGATCGCGTCCATTGTGGACTAAAGTTAATTGCGAACAGTGCAGCCCCACCCTGTGCGTGAGTTCAACAGAATACAGTGAATTCTACCAGATCGGCTTGGTATTGTTGGTGTGAGTGGCTCCTCTCCCTGCTAGACAATAGTTATTACAGGACACATCATAGCTGGCAGTGCAGAGAGCAGCAGGTGTTAGCATGTGGACGTAATGTGCTGTTCCAGTCTCTTCTGTACCTAAGGCCCATCACCGTTTCCTTTGGATCCCTATGCAACTCGGTACTCTCCGATACACACGATCGAACAGCGGAGGAGTGGTACTCAAGCGTCAACTTTAGGTTACAATATCTCCGGATGTAATTAACATTTTACAATGCAACAAACGGCACTGGTTACGTATTTGTTTATATGTTCAGATGTGCTAACAAAACTAACGTGGTTCCATTTTAAAAAAAACGTAGGTTTGTGTTAAAAAACATACTTCCGTGCATTTTTGTATAGTTTGTATTAAACAATTACACTAGCCCCTCTCCTCACGTTCGGTCTGTGGAATCGGTTAGTCAGTATTTGATGTGGTTTATGAAATATATCCAGCGGTAACGTTAGGTGACTCACTCTGTATATTTGTTACTGCAGATATAATGCACTGTATATTTGTAATATGTCTTTCATTGCAATGTTCTAATTTACTTAATTGAAAAAATCAGTTTCACCGGAATGCCCCTTATTAGAGGCAGCACTCACAAAATGGAATCAAATACAAATCCAAGAACTGACAACTCTGGTGTCGGTTTGGTCAACAGAAATGAACACGCATCTGAGGACTGAAACGTGAGAAATGGGAAGTGAAGATTGAGAAACGAGAACAGGGAACCGAGAACTGAGGAACGAGAACAGAAAAGTGAGAATAGAAAGCTAAGAAATGAGATACTGAAAACCGAGAAACCGAAATCCCTGAATCTGGAAACTGAGAAACTGAAAACTGAGTAACCGAAACCCAACAACATCGAGAACTAAGACACAGAAAACCGACAAACTGAAAATTGAAAAACTGAGAACTGAGGACCGAAAATCGAGAACCGGAAGGGGAGAACCCGGAAGCGAGATCTCAGAAGCAATAACTTGGAAAAGAGGCCCCAGAAAAGACAACTCTGAAATGAGAACTCACAGGCGAAAATTCATATTGGTTTCCGAGAACAAAGAACTCTGGTTGGAATTGAGAACATCTCAGTTCTCGGATTACCACCGCTAGCCACTTGTTTGGCCTTTCAGAAAATATTACAGCGTTCGTCAGAGCCCTTTTAAGTAACCAATGGATAATGCGCAAGAGGATAGCATCGATTTCCATTTCAATAGGAAAGAGAAATGTTTTGTTTAATTTATGGGTTCTACGTAACGTTATCACTAATTTGCGATTTAGGTGGAGGAAAATAAGCGGGTAATCTTGTATTACTAAGAGCAAAAAGGAGATATTTGCATCGTCGGAAGTCATGTTAATATGTTTTTACTCCTGAGAAGTTGTGAGACGTTAATTTGGTACGATATTGGCCTATCACAAATGCTAGATCTCTCCATTGCAAACTATTCACCAGAGGACCAACTTCTACGAAATGTGGTCAAAACAAAGTATTTTTATCCAGGACAAACAATGCTAAAGCTATGTCACTGCCGTGAAATTTATTTAGAACTAATGTCTTAGTCACGCCAAATGCTCTCATACGAGTAAAACAATAAACAATAGAAAAAAGTAAAAGGTACAATGGGATTGAAAGACATGAGCAGTATTCATTATTTACCTTCAGTTTCCTTCTACAAATACTATGTTAGAATCTAGTATTTATATGATTATCTTACAAATGATAGAATCCATAAACTACAGGTCAAGTACAATGAAATTTTTATCAGATCTAACCCTTGCATTAGTCTCTCCATGAGACGACAATACATACATAAAACACATTCTTCATACTCATTGCACTCATCACCATATCCACTTGCTAGTCAAATATATCACGTCTTAGAGTTGATAACAAACAAAATCATCCCTGACATATAACTTGGCTTCCGCAAAAAAATGGACATTTTAGCACGTGCAAGGGGTCATTATTTTATGTAAACAAATTGCGTTATCAATTTAACAAGCACAAGGGAGGCATAATTAACATGAAATGCTAACTTCTTGTGTTGGTTTTAAATTACTATCGATAGATACTGCAACAGTACTTTTGCTACGTAAGGTGTCGTGTGAATTTTCAACTAAGATCAGCAGATGCTTACAGCAACTATTGTAACTTTAATGTACTAAAGAAGTGCCTTTGCTACAAGATAAATGCTTTATCTCCTTGACAGAACTCCAAGCCGAAAGTAAAGTGTATCAAACTGTGTGTAGCAAACAGCAACTGTGCTTTAAATTGGTGGTAATTTATGTGGATATACTACGCAACCAGTCGCTATTTTCAATTCTGATCCGCTCCATTGGTCTGTATCATTAACTAGTTTTCAAGCCACTACAGTTCATCAGGTGAAGCGTTACAAGACAATATCTGTACCCCGTGCAGCTATTTGCTATACTCGAGGTGCTGGCGGAAATAAGACAAATGTAGTTACTGGAAACGAAAAGCGTATTAAACGAAAAGATTTCGAAATTTAGCTTCACATGACAGATTCTGTATCTGTACAACTTCCATTTGATAACGAGACTGTAGAGATAAAGAAATAAATCGTATCAATTCATTTTAAAAGATTGGTGAGTGGTTGGATACTATGCCAGAATAAACCGCCAAATATTTTTGTTTCTCTACAAAAATTCTGTTGGAGCGTCCTTAAACAGCACTGGCTAGCAAACGACTGCAACTGTTGCTGTTGATAGCAGCTATTGCAATTCTTTTGTCAAACCCATCCTGATACTAAATTGTAGACTTTCACGGCCGGAAATATCATGTCCATTATAATTACCCGGGCTGTTATGCCGCGGTCGGTTGATGAATTCTGTGTCGATTCCCAACGTTTCGTCTCCGACTGCGGGAGACATCTTCAAGGGGGTTCGTAGCTCGATGGAAGGTCCAACACACCCACTGGCTCGCTACTGACTGCCGCTAAATTCCGTGTCCGCGCGCTCCCATGCCGCGGCGTGACGTCACGTGTTTTGAAAACGTCAGTGCAATTGGCCGCTGTCCGTCGCCGTCGATCGCCGTTGCCATCACCCAGTAGTGGACGGGTGGTACACATCTTCTTTAGCACCGGCATCCATATATCGTTTAATTTCACGCCCTCCTCCTTTCGGTTGAAATTATTTGGGTGTTTAGCGATTTCGATTGCCTCCCTGTAGAGCCTTTCGTAATATCCGCTTGTGGCCGCTAGTACTTGCGTCTCCTCGAAACGAATATTGTGGTTCCCTGGCTGGAAAGCATGCTCCGCAACAGCTGATCGTTCCGTTTCTCCTCTTCTACAATTTCCCTTGTGCTCTTCCAAACGTTTAGAAACAGTTCTTTTAGTGGTACCCACATAAACACCACCACAGCTGCATGGGATCCTATACACTACAGCTTTTTCCAATGGTTTGCGAGCGTCCTTGGCAGGCTTAAGTTATTCCTGTATCTTCCTGGTGGGCTTGTAAATTACCAGGAAGATACAGGAATACCATTGGAAAAAGCTGGAGTGTATAGGATCCTATGCAGCAGTGGTGGTGTTTATGTGGATACCACTAAAAGAACTGTTTCTAAACGTTTGGAAGAGCACAAGGAAAATTGTAGAAGAGGAGAAACGGAACGATCAGCTGTTGCGGAGCATGCTTTCCAGCCAGGGAACCACAATATTCGTTTCGAGGAGACGCAAGTACTAGCAGCCACAAGCGGATATTACGAAAGGCTCTACAGGGAGGCAATCGAAATCGCTAAACACCCAAATAATTTCAACCGAAAGGAGGAGGGCGTGAAATTAAACGATATATGGATGCCGGTGCTAAAGAAGATGTGTACCACTCGTCCACTACTGGGTGATGGCAACGGCGATCGACGGCGACGGACAGCGGCCAATTGCACTGACGTTTTCAGAACACGTGACGTCACGCCGCGGCGTGGGAGCGCGCGGACACGGAATTTAGCGGCAGTCAGTAGCGAGCCAGTGGGTGTGTTGGACCTTCCATCGAGCTACGAACCCCCTTGAAGATGTCTCCCGCAGTCGGAGACGAAACGTTGGGAATCGACACAGAATTCATCAACCGACCGCGGCATAACAGCCCGGATAATGTTCATTCATTATGTATGCCATCTACCTATCTAACATCCAACAGCACACACCTTTTCCTTCCGTGAAAAAGGCTACAAACCAGACAAAGGTTTTGAGGAAAGCCTTCTTAAGAGTGAAATTTATATTGTGTATCAAAAGGTTCCTTCTTTCCCAAAATGCTTTCGTTGTAATTGCCACGCAACATTTCTTTACGTCTGCTAATATCAGAAAGTTTGCAGTCGAAGTATCAAAACCCTCACACAATGAAGGCGTTCATCACAGCATGTCATAGTTGCCGAGGAATCTTCCGGGCTGTAGGCCGTGGTTCGAAGAAACTTTTCGGTTGCTGACGTTTCATACAGAGCTGCGCTGGACATCTTCGGAGGTGCTCCTGGCAACGCTGAGTCTTGCCCACACGACATAAATAAAGTGTAAAGTAGGTGTGGTCGAGTTTACACACAGAACGTTTGTCAGAGATAAAACTTAACCATACATTTTCACCCGTCAGGGATGATTACTTATCTATTGATTCTGCAGAGCCACTGTCCATATGTCACTGAGTTTCGTGCTCATGATTGTCTATTAAAATTATCACTATGCTTACATATTTCGATGGATTCCGGATATAGTCATGGATAATAGTTTGTCATAGGAGACAAAATTTTTATTTCGAAAAGTTTCCCTCCATGAGTTCCTGACACAGCGGATTTTTCTGTTAACTCTTGTCCGCAAAGACTTTACTATTCTTATAGTGTTGTATTCATGCTTCTTTTGATCTTTCCACACGTATACGGGATCTTATATACTCTACTTGCTGACAGAGGAGGCCATTTGTCATTTACAGATCGGAGTTCTTGACAAAATTTTTTGCTGGTCAAAGAAACGGTATGATGTCATGTTTCTGTACAATTTTGTCGAACTGATCAGTTACTTTTATCTCTGACAAAGATTGACTCTGCTGAACACACATATAACCCCGACCACGCCCACTTTATGCAGTACTTATGGCGCTCTCCGATGTCCGACTCTTCGTGGACAAGTCTCATCTTCGCCAGGAGATCCTCCGAAGGTGTCCGTTGCAGCTCTGAACAAAACGTTACGAATCGAAACGTTTCTTCGACCACAGCCGTACAGCCCAGAATATTCATAGCAACTATCAAAAACCTGAAACTTCCTGGCCTATTAAAACTGTGTGCCGGACCGAGACTCGAACTCGGGACCTTTGCCTTTCGTGGGCAAATGCTCTACCAACCTCGCTACCCAGGCACGACTCACGACTCGTCCTCAGAACTCACGGTTATGAGGACGGGTCGTGAGTCGTGCTAGGGTAACTCAGTTGGTAGAGCACTTGCCCGCGAAATGCAAAGGTCCTGAGTTCGAGTCTCGGTCTGGCACACAGTTTTAATCTTCCAGGAAGTTAAATATCAGCACACACTCCACCGCAGAGCGAAAATCTCATTATGAAAAACCTATTACGTGTAGCATCTCAGTTCCTAATTTAATTGCACCACCATCACACGAGAGCACTCGATATCCTAGAATCACTTCTTGAGATACTACCCACTTCGTTGAACTGATCTTTCAGGTCGTTTACCGTTTCTGATAGCACTGCAATGCCATCAGAAAGTCTCAAAGCCCTCATTTCTTCTTCAAGAATTTTAAACCCTTTTCTTCGGTTACCTCCAGTGCTTGCTGTACGAAGAGACTTAATAATGACGATAAGATACAGTTCTGCCTCTTTCTTCTCAACCAATGCTTCAATCATGCTCCTCGACTCTCACAAGCTTCTGAACAGAAAAATAAATTAACGACCCTTTATAACAGTAAACACTTTCACAGCTTACGTATCTATTCACAAATATGCAAATAATCTACGCTGCAAGTTTTCAATGTTTCCTTTAATTTTAATCGACAGCGTCTGTAATAATTCGCTGACCTAACTCGCAGGCAGGTACAGCAATTTAGGATAATTGGAAAAGGTGATGTACGGAAGCCGTTACGCTGCGGGACACGGCCATTTGCTTGGCTGTAAGGCAGCTCTCGCCGCGATGGAGGCCGGATACAGTATTCATGACGCGCGCAGATGAGTATGGCGGGGACGAGGGTTGAGCCGCGTGGAACGGGATGCGTGGCACAAAAGTGCCCGAGACTGCGACGTGTGTGTGTGTGTGTGTGTGTGTGTGTGTGTGTGTGTGTGTGTGTGTGTGTGTCCAGCGTCAGGTACGTTTCCTGTTCAGTACTCACTGTGGTAACAGCCCTCCATATGCAGTTTCTCATTTCACAGAATGCGACAGAAGAATCGTAAAGTATTATCGAATACCTGTGTTGTTCTCTGATGTTGTTCATCAGTCCTGTTATTATTCCAGAATAGTTAGTTTGATGATCTTTTGGAATTATGGGAAAACCAGATAAATGGAATCCAAGCCTTTGGGATTAGGTGCTACGGAAGGATCTTGGAAATTAAGTGGACTGTTATGTATGAAATGAGAAGATTCTTCCCAAAATTGATAAGGGAAGGAGCTTGTGGAAAAGACTGACTCGAATGAGGGGCAGTAGTACAGGGCGTGGTTGAGCCATGAGACAGTAAATTTCATGATACTGGAGAGAACTGTAGGCAAAAAAAAAAAAAAAAAAAAAAGAAAAAGAAAAGCTGTTGTGGAAGATGAAAGTTGGAATGCATCCAACAAAAAATTGAAATATTGCACGGAAGACTGTAAGATCTTCGTATGTTCTCTGCCACTGAAAGCAATTCAACTTTACTTTACTGGGGAACAAATGAATGAGCGCGCTGCACGACTAGTGAATAAGATCGTTGACTCTGTGTTGAATGTATCCATTGTGCACTTGATCGCCAGTCAGTTGTGCAGCATTGGGGCATTCTTATTTGAGGCACAGTGGCGAACAATTGGTGTTTAGAGATAGTAATTTGATATTTGTGAATCTGAGACTGATTATGTGTAATGCAGTTAACAACTTGTTTCTAAAGATATGTTGTTGATTCTGTTGATGGAGATGATTTCTTGCAGTCATTTTTCAAGGTAACCAGTGGATTCGCAAGAATGAAATGTTTGTCAGAACTATCAAGTGATGTAAATCTTTGTCCCTCAGATAAATAACATTTGTCTTTAGTGATAATTTGATCTTTTTGTTTACATTATGTCACAAATAACGCAATAGACTGGAATGTCTGTGATTTTTGTATCGAGATATTTTTGTAATTGTTGGGATCTTCCAGCCGTGGGATTAGCCGAGCGGTCTTAGGCGCTGCAGTCATGGGCTGTGAGGCTGGTCCCGGCGGAGGTCCGAGTCCTCCCTCGGGCATGGGTGTGTGTGTTTGTCCTTAGCATAATTTAGATTAAGTAGTGTGTAAGCTTAGGGACTCATGACCTTAGAAGTTAAGTCTCATAAGATTTCACACACATTTTTGGCCGGCAGGAGTGGCCGAGCGGTTCTAGGCGCTACAGTCTGGAACGGCGCGACCGCTACGGTCGCAGGTTTGAATCCTGCCTCGGGCATGGATGTGTGTGATGTCCTTAGGTTAGTTCGGTTTAAGTAGTTCTAAGTTCTAGGGGACTGATGACCTCAGAAAAGTCCCATAGTGCTCAGATCCATTTGAACCATTTATTGTTGGGGTCTTTCAATGTTGTACAGTCGTTTTTGACAATAATCGGTGCTTAATATTGCAAGTATGACTTTCTTTTTCATCCGTCTTAGTAAAGTTTTGAATATTTTGCTGTGTGTGCATTGTACCTGATGCCAAACAAAGCCACAGACTGTTTCTGACAAGCCAAAACAAATTTTGTAATGAGCAGTTTACTTTTTCTTTAGCTGTTGATTTCTATTTGCCTTCGAGAATGCCAGTACACCAGATACAAAACAACATGCTGATCATGAGATAAGTTACTTTTAGTTCAGGGCAAATCTCATATTGCATTCTTATGAGGAAACAGTTTGTAGTCAGAAGTGTCTGGTGCTGTGCTAAGCAAGCACATTAAATTACAGTGAACAGTGTACATAATCTCAAACAGTTATTTTTTTCCGATATAGCAGTAATTTAGTTTTGTGGACATTTCAGGTCAGAAATTGAACTTCACATCACGCAGCTTTCATAACGTAATGCAACGTTGAGTTTCAGATCAATAGTTTTTACTGAGCAAACAGTTTAGTTACTTTTGGGATTTCATTATGTTAGTTTTCATTATGATAATTCAGTATTTTAGTAAGTTTAAAGTTTTGTTTCGCATGCGCAACACAGGGCCTAGGAACAATTGGTATTGCTCAGCAGTTGAATACGATATCTGAAGCACACGTTACGTGAGGAGAAAGATTTTGAAGAAAGAATATTCAGTATTTACATTTATATATAAATTTTTATAGAAAGCTTAAAGGCGCTGCTATTAGGTGTAAAGTTTGGAACAGGAGAGGAAATCGTAGCGGGTACTATTACACCAGCCAGAAGGCGATGACAAAAGTGAGCCTATTATGACGACAGATTTACTACCCGTAAGTAATTACAGTAATTCGAGCGGCACTCATATTAGCTGAACAGATCTGGGTTTGTTCAGACTTGTGATATTAAATTTTTAGTGGTAATTTTGTTAGTACTTAGTTATTTAATAAATAGCTAACAAATGATAACACGACAGTATGCCGCATGACGACTTTATATCAAACGAATGTCTCGCCATTTTCAAGGAAGTGTAGTATGCCAAGCTTGAACAGGTACCAGCACGTCGTCAATCGCCAGACATGATGCAGACAGCCTAGAAGTGTCATCTAATGCATCCTCTGTCACCTGTCCGCTAAAACCATCACTTAACGTCACCGTAACATGTGTGACGAGGAAGTTCAGAGTAACGCGGGAAACTAGGTCCATCAGCAATGTAGAAGTTATTATAATGAAGCGCATCCACTCACTTTCTACACCATGCGGTCAGTACAACAGTGCCAGTATTGGTTATGTATACTTTAAATGTTAGAAATGAGGATTATTTGGAAACTAAGATATTCTCTGATTAAAATACGTGAGCGAACAACAAAAAATATTGGAATATCCGTTCAATATATTGTAATAGGGTCATGAATTAGATGGCCTACCAGAAAGCAGGCAATGGGAGAAGACATACCTACCTCGAAGCAAGTGAAGCACAAGAGGTAACCAAAGCAGACAAATAACTGAGATACACTGATGTGCAAAACTTAAGGACGAATGTGACTTTCGTCACTGCACAGCAATATAGCTCTATGAAATTTGGACCACACTTAGAAAGAAAACTGCCACAGTGCTGTACAGAAGGTAACTGATAGAAAGAGGCAGTGAGACGAACATAGAGACAGCAGATTAAGTCTCCGAGATTCATGGTTCTCCCCTGGAAATAAAGGCGACATTTGGTGCTCAGTAGGATATGTGGTCGCCAAGGGCGGCAGTGTATGTTCTGCAACGTGCTCCCACCCCGTCACGTTGGTAAGGAGTTCCTGTGGCAGGGCGTTGGATTCCACAGCTGCAGTTGACAACTGTTGGATGGTCACTGGTGCATGTGGATGTCCAAGGCATCCAATATGTGCTCTATCGGATTTAGATTCGGGGAACTAGCACACTAGTCCATTCGCTGGATATTTTCTCGTTCCAAGAGATCCCGCAACTGCACAGTTACTTGCGGTCGTGCATTGTCATTCAAAACAGTCAAGGACGAAAGCATTCTTGAAAATACGTACATGGTGAAAGAGTATATTTACCCATTTCTCTTTTGCCTTTTTTCATCAGTCTTGTTACTGGTTTGATGCGGCACACCACGAATTCCTCTCCTATGACAACCTCTTCATCTCAGAGAAGAATTTCCAACGTGTGTCTTGAATTACTTACTGGATGTAATGTGCCCTTTCTTCTTGTCAGTGTTTTCCGTATATTCCTTTCCTCGTTGATTCACCGGAGAACCTCGTCAATCCTTACTTCATCTCTCCACCTAATTTTCAATATTCTTCTGTTTCGATTCTCTTCCGTTCTCGTTTTCCCACAGTCCATGTTTCACTACCATACACCGCTATTCTCAGAAATTTCTTCCTGAAATTAAATCACGTGTCACAGTATGCCATAATATTACAAGAGCTATAATGTTACGTAGGAGTACTGACCTCCAAATCTTTGAACTCTCTTCACTCACCGTTCGAAGTTATAGTGGCTCTATACTCATGAAGTTATTATTCAACAATCATTATATATTAATTCCCTGCTTTTAAAATCCGTTCAGTATTTGACGTGCACCTTTCTTTCAAGGCTCTTATAGAAACAAGATCATAATTATTGCGCTAGTTAAATGGTAAATCATCCTTAAATGCCAAGTCAGTTGCCTTCCGGTTGATGTGTGAGTGCAATAGTATTTTTCCAGGTGTGATTAGTACCAGTTTTAAACATTCTTCATTATTTCACTTCCGTAATTAGAATCTCTTACCCGCGTCAATCTGGAGTGTCCCAACAGCCTGACGGAACAATACCATATAACAACACGGACTTCCGCGTGAAACAGCAATCGGTTTCATGTTAAAAGTCGATGAAGCAATAGTTACAAATATTGTAACTTATCCGAAACTACTAATTCCATTTTGAAGTGTGAAGTGTCATCGATTTTTTTTTCTTTTTTTGAACTGCGATATTAGTAGCAGGAGACACTATAGTTTCATTTGAAAATTTTAAGTGGCTACTAATACCGCTGTAATAACAAAGCTGAGAAAAGAGCCTGTACGTCATTTACGGAGAACCTTTTCACACATCGTTTGGGTATTTACAGAAATATTACGTCGTAAATGATTCAGGAAATATATGAAGTCATCAGCATAGTTGAGTCACCCTGGTGATTCTACATGTTTATGTGGCGCGCAGATACTACGAAAGTATGATTTTATTCACAGCTGTTATTTACTCAGTTCCACAATTACACTCCTGGAAATGGAAAAAAGAACACATTGACACCGGTGTGTCAGACCCACCATACTTGCTCCGGACACTGCGAGAGGGCTGTACAAGCAATGATCACACGCACGGCACAGCGGACACACCAGGAACCGCGGTGTTGGCCGTCGAATGGCGCTAGCTGCGCAGCATTTGAGCACCGCCGCCGTCAGTGTCAGCCAGTCTGCCGTGGCATACGGAGCTCCATTGCAGTCTTTAACACTGGTAGCATGCCGCGACAGCGTGGACGTGAACCGTATGTGCAGTTGACGGACATTGAGCGAGGGCGTATAGTGGGCATGCGGGAGGCCGGGTGGACGTACTGCCGAATTGCTCAACACGTGGGGCGTGAGGTCTCCACAGTACATCGATGTTGTCGCCAGTGGTCGGCGGAAGGTGCACGTGCCCGTCGACCTGGGACCGGACCGCAGCGACGCACGGATGCACGCCAAGACCGTAGGATCCTACGCAGTGCCGTAGGGGACCGCACCGCCACTTCCCAGCAAATTAGGGACACTGTTGCTCCTGGGGTATCGGCGAGGACCATTCGCAACCGTCTCCATGAAGCTGGGCTACGGTCCCGCACACCGTTAGGCCGTCTTCCGCTCACGCCCCAACATCGTGCAGCCCGCCTCCAGTGGTGTCGCGACAGGCGTGAATGGAGGGACGAATGGAGACGTGTCGTCTTCAGCGATGAGAGTCGCTTCTGCCTTGGTGCCAATGATGGTCGTATGCGTGTTTGGCGCCGTGCAGGTGAGCGCCACAATCAGGACTGCATACGACTGAGGCACACAGGGCCAACACCCGGCATCATGGTGTGGGGAGCGATCTCCTACACTGGCCGTACACCACTAGTGATCGTCGAGGGTACGCTGAATAGTGCACGGTACATCCAAACCGTCATCGAACCCATCGTTCTACCATTCCTAGACCGGCAAGGGAACTTGCTGTTCCAACAGGACAATGCACGTCGGCATGTATCCCGTGCCACCCAACGTGCTCTAGAAGGTGTAAGTCAACTACCCTGGCCAGCAAGATCTCCGGATCTGTCCCCCATTGAGCATGTTTGGGACTGGATGAAGCGTTGTCTCACGCGGTCTGCACGTCCAGCACGAACGCTGGTCCAACTGAGGCGCCAGGTGGAAATGGCATGGCAAGCCGTTCCGCAGGACTACATCCAGCATCTCTACTATCGCCTCCATGGGAGAATAGCAGCCTGCATTGCTGCGAAAGGTGGATATACACTGTACTAGTGCCGACATTGTGCATGCTCTGTTGCCTGTGTCTATGTGCCTGTGGTTCTGTCAGTGTGATCATGTGATGTATCTGACCCCAGGAATGTGTCAATAAAGTTTCCCCTTCCTGGGACAATGAATTCACGGTGTTCTTATTTCAGTTTCCAGGAGTGTATTTTTATTTCGCTTTACCTGTTTCAACAAATTAATCTGCTGAAACCGATAAAGCGAAATGAAAATATTAAGAATATTACGAAGGTGTCATATTGTTTTCAAACGTATAGCACGTATACAATCCGATTAATTTTCTTATACTTGACGGTTACATGAGTTGTTTCCAACTTTTAGCACGTACTTTTTACAGATTGGCCGTCTATGTTCCTCCCTCTGTGCTACGATTATCCTCACTCATTTTTCGTCGTCCACAACCAAGGATAAAAATGTAAGTTATGGGAAATTTACCATTATCTGAATGTCTATGGATATGTGAACTTGTAACAACTTCGCTGTAACCGTACATAAAACAAAAATCAACTTTTCCTGTCATCAGTTTGTGGTATGACGTTTGCTAGGCAGTAAGCTTAATACTGCAACAGACAATCGACTTTTACACTAGGTGACTGCTGGACAATCGATGATATTTGCTTCGTTATCTCGGTATACAAGACTTAGGAGTATTAACTATACAACAAAATCACGTGCCCTGCTGCATATTATCATTTGCCGAACACCTCAATTCGATATAGCCCAAATCGCTAAGGACAGAAACTGGAAATTGGAAGAGGATGTTGAAAGGTATGTGCTGAGATTCGATCAGGATAGAGCCAGTGAAAAATGTTGATAGTTCCCAACCGCAAGGTTGGACGAGTAGTACATCTTCGAGTAGTAAGATCTTTGACAGCTAACAGAGCTAGGTTCACGCGGTAAAAGTTTGAGTAGTGGTGAGGAGATGCGCAGAGACAGCAGACTTGTTTCGAGTCGGAGCTAGATGCCTGCAGGAGGCAGCCGGGTCGTGACAGCATCAGAGTAAGAATTGGCGCTACGCACATAATAAGCTATATATTGAGCGAAACTCGGCACATACCTGGGGAAACTAGAAAGAATAATTAATAAAATAGGTTTTATTTGGTTAAATAATGTCTAAAAGCTAGATAGAAATCCCATTGTTGATGCAATAAGCGTTTTGTGAAACTTTCTCGTAAACCCATGCTATAGAATTTTTTTTAGTTTTTCACATGTGCCTTAAAAGTTTGAACAATAAATATTTTTTAGATAAAATTAGAGTTTCATCTCACTCCTTATGTCGTTCTCCGCATCCTGTGCTTCCATTGAACCAAAAGGTACATTAAAGTTCCCATGAGTAAAGCTAATAATTTCATTTATCAGAGTAAAATAATCTATATTGCCATTGCACAGTTGGCAAATCATTCAGATCAGGACGGAATTTTTATTAAGTAACAAACAGGGCCGAAATGAGTAAAGTTATCTAGAATGACAATTTTATGCCATTGCACTACGGCTGAATTGAATATATGTTTTATTATCGGCTAAACGGGAAGGAGTGCACGAGCTAAGTCCACAGACGCAGTCAGATGCTGGTTGGTGACTTTCATTTATTTTTACCACTAAACTTTCATGCAGTCAGATGTGTATTTTGAGTATTAATTTTCCCACAATATTTTCATGCTGTCAGACAATGTTCAGTTCAGTTATATACGTAGTCAGATGCAAGTTTTATTACAGACTAAAGCAGTCATATGCAGTTCAGTCTAGTTTAAATAGAGAATTTTTATTAACAACACTTTCAATGTTGATGATATACTGTAAGCATTGTTTACGAAGGGATTGTTCGAAATTACACCCCTAAGGAGGTGAAATAGGGGATGGAATGTTTTTTGAAAATATGTCGCTATTAGAGCACTTTAGAAGCCAGACCTACGACACTTGGTATTTGATTTCTCGGTCAGAAATAAAGAAATCAGTGTTTCAGCATTTTTGCAAATTCAGCCACTAAGAGGGTAATATATTGGGTGAAAGTTGTTTTGAAAATAATTCATTACTAAAGAGTTACCAGAGCCACATTAGGGAAGAATTACTAAAGTATTTCTTAAAGATACACCAATGAAAATTGTTATTTGACTTCTCAGTTAGAAATTAAAAAAACACATGGTTTATTGTTTTTGGAAATGCAGCCCCATAGTGGGTGAAAGAGATGGTGAAAATTATTAAGAAACTATTTCGTCATATTAAATAATTTGGGAAGCTGAATCTATGAATATTGGTATTTCATTCTCGGTTGGACATAAATAAATATGTGTTAGGGGATGGAAGTTCCTATGGAAATATCACTACAAGAACACAAAACGCATTATTAACAAACACCTTAGACTCCACCTACCAGAATAGCTTTTTCGTCAAAAATAAATTCGGAAAAGGCAAGGCTTCTATGGCCTTAATCAGCGTGAAAACTTTAGAAGGTGTTGCAATTGTGAACAATCTAAAAATTTGATTAAAGGAAAGAAAAATGTGCAGACCATACAGACGACGCGAGCGAAGCAATGGGCGCTAAACTATATATAGGAGAACTGTAAGTCGGTTAATATTTGAAAATGCACTAACTCACGTCATTACGTAGGTGGAGAGGAAAAACTTCAGACATTTGTCTGACATAGGTGAGGTTCTATTGAAACCAAAACGAGTGCAAAAACCGGCCAACAGCTCGACAGTAACAAGTCAGTGACGCCGCGTGAGAAGTGTGTGTAAAAACGACTTATAGTGGCAGAAGGAGTGAGATGCGTAACCAATCGCGGTATGTTGACGTTACTAGAAACGGCACTGTTAGTGGAGCTCTACTATTACAACTGAGAATTCGCTACTGCAGCTTCACGATCCTATCGTTATAAGAAGGGTATACGAACGGGTAAAGGTCCGTGGCAAGTGTCGCTGTTAAGGGAACAAAACATCGTCCCTCGACTACAGGTATTGTTGATGAATGACGACTGACATGTTGACAATTTGTTATAAACAACATCTTTGCTAAAAATCAATTTTTATTATAATTAATGCTTCGTATCGAATGAAGCGCCATCTGTTGGTCATTTTGTGCACTTTCTTGTGTTTCAATAAAACCCCATGCCATTTCAAGCATGTGTGTCAATTTTTATCTCTTTACCTACGTCGTTTCTTGAAGTGTTGAATTTTCAAATGCAAACGAACTTTTGGGTCACTCTGTATATCGTTCACTGCAACTATTTTGGCATGTTACGTTTATTGTAGGTACATATGTACATGTCGATCGCTTGACGATGGTTGCCTCACTGAACCCAGATGTCTGGAAATGACGTTTTCCATAGATTTTGGTGGTTTCATGTAGTAGTATTCCGAATCATAGGAAGAAGGCGTAATCGACATAAATAAATTTACGTAATAAGCGAACGAGGTATTCCATCGTGAAAAAAATGTGAAAAATAGTAAAAATACTGGCAAAGGCCGACAAATGTGGTTCACAGGTGGTGTAAATGAAAAAAAGGAATATTGTTATTTCTTACATGCACCTGCGATCTCCTTTTAACTTCGCTGCATCTTAAACAATGTAGCGAATATGGCAGTCAGGGAAAATACTGTTGCCAAAGGAAATTGTGGAGAAATAATGTTACTGCATATAACAAGAGCTGTATCTCATAATTAAGGAGATTTACGTTATACAAATACCATCACTTACCTTGCTACCTGAGGAGTAGAGATTTTACGCTTTATTCTTCCTGTGTTTGAGGTCAGCGCGGTATAGACGAAAGCTTGCTTCAGAAGTTTCTGAACGGGCTTGCATTGAATCGCAGACAGACAATTTAGCAAGTCAAACAAGTCCATAAACTAAGTTTGCAACGTTCCTACTTCGCTGAAAAGGCGCTAACTTTCTGTTCGGCTCTTAGGGAGTCTCTGCGGTTCACTCCCTGCTCTGGCAATTATTGTGGCCACGTTTCTCCTACCGAGAATTATTCTTGTTCACTGCTTCCACCGATAGAACAGCTCATTTAAATTGCACGTCCAGGAACCTCACATTCGGAAAAATCTTTTCGCTTTAAACCGAGACTAGGAATTAATTTATTTATTGTAAACAAAATATTGTTACCATTACATTATAAAATCGCTATTTAAATGACAGAAGTTAAACAACTGTTTAATGCATCCTCGCTTCTTAAAATAATAAGTTTTCTCAGTCAAAAACTCTGGTGATAGGGGTCCTTCGAACTGCACGCAAGGAGATTTTGGCGTCAGTGAGAGCCACCAGATAACAAATTAACGAAAACTCTTGTTGACAAGTGGAAAATAGCTGTCGTGAGGCGAAACGATGATTATATATATATATATATATATATATATATATATATATATATATATATATATATTAGTCTTTCTTCAGAATATAAGAATTTTTCTGATACAGGAAAATGTTAATGGTAACTGTGTAGATATATCATAGTAATTACTAAAATCTCTTATGTACATGGGATGTTAAATTCTGGTTGAATCAATACGTATAGATATAAGAAGCCGAATTAAAAACAAAAAAAAAAGGTTCAAATGGCTCTGAGCACCATGGGCCTTAACATCTGTGGTCATCAGTCCCCTAGAACTTAGAACTACTTAAGCCTAACTAACGTTATTAGTGTTAACCCGTGGTCTAGGAGTAGCGTCTTTGATTCATAATCAAAACGTTTTTGGTCCCGGGTTCGATCCCCTCCACTGCCTAAATTTTGATAAATAATCAGCATTGGCGGCCGAAGACTTCCGGCATAAGAAGTCAGCCTCATTCTGCCAACGGCCTTGTCAAAGAGGGCGGAGGTGCGAATAGAGGTTCAGGGCACTCTTGTCCTAGGGCGGAAGAATCAGCAATGATCAACGACATGAGGATGCAGAAGGCAATGGAAACCACTGCATTAAAGACACATAACGTGTATCCACAGGACATGTGGCCTGTATTTGAAGAAGTGTCATGATGATGTCTCCATTGGCAAAAGATTCCGGAATAGTCTTCCATTCGGATCTCCGGGAGGGGACTGCCAAGGGGGAGGTTACCATGAGAAATAGATTGAATAATCAACGAAAGGATAACGTTCTACGAGTCGGGGCGTGGAATGTCAGAAGCTTGAACGTGGTAGGGAAACTAGAATATC
Source organism: Schistocerca serialis cubense (assembly GCF_023864345.2). Classification (NCBI taxonomy): domain Eukaryota; kingdom Metazoa; phylum Arthropoda; class Insecta; order Orthoptera; family Acrididae; genus Schistocerca; species Schistocerca serialis. The sequence goes on along the minus strand of NC_064638.1, from coordinate 1,266,639,647 downwards.
TGAAAAGGGAAATGCAAAGGCTCAATCTAGATATAGTAGGTGTCAGTGAAGTGAAGTGGAATGAAGACAAGGATTTCTGGTCAGATAAGTATCGGGTAATATCAACAGCAGCAGAAAATGGTATAACAGGTGTAGGATTCGTTATGAATAGGAAGGTAGGGCAGAGGGTGTGTTACTGTGAACAGTTCAGTGACCAGGTTGTTCTAATCAGAATCGACAGCAGACCAACACCGACAACGATAGTTCAGGTATACATGCAGACGTCGCAAGCTGAAGATGAAGAGATAGAGAAAGTGTATGAGGATATTGAAAGGGTAATGCGGTATGTAAAGGGGGACGAAAATCTAAGCCATTGGCGACTGGAATGCAGTTGTAGGGGAAGGAGTAGAAGAAAAGGTTACAGGAGAATATGGACTTGGGACGAGGAATGAAAGAGGAGAAAGACTAATTGAGTTCTGTAACAAGTTTCAGCTAGTAATAGCGAATACCCTGTTCAAGAATCACAAGAGGATGGGGTATACTTGGAAAAGGCCGGGAGATACGGGAAGATTTCAATTAGATTACATCATGGTCAGACAGAGATTCCGAAATCAGATACTGGATTGTAAGGCATACCCGGGAGCAGATATAGTCTCAGATCACAATATAGTAGTGATGAAGAGTAGGCTGAAGTTCAAGACATTAGTCAGGAAGAATCAATACGCAAAGAAGTGGGATACGGAAGTACTAAGGAATGACGAGACACGTCTGAAGTTCTCTAACGCTATTGATACAGCAATAAGGACTAGCGCAGTAGGCAGTACAGTTGAAGAGGAATGGACATCCCTAAAAAGGGCCACCACAGAAGTTGGGAAGGAAAACATAGGTACAAAGAAGGTAGCTGCGAAGAAACCATGGGTAACAGAAGAAATACTTCAGTTGATTGACGAAAGGAGGAAGTAAAAACATGTTCCGGGACAATCTGGAATACAGAAATACAAGTCGCTGAGGAATGAAATAAATAGGAATTGCAGGGAAGCTAAGACGAAATGGCTGCAGGAAAAATGTGCAGCCATCGAAAAAGATATGATTCTCGGAAGGACAGACTCAGCATACAGAAAAGTCAAAAAACCTTTGGTGACATTAAAAGCAACGGTGGTAACATTAAGAGTGCAACGGGAATTCCACTGTTAAATGCAGAGGAGAGAGCAGATAGGTGGAAAGAATACATTGAAAGCCTCTATGAGGGTGAAGATTTGTCTGATGTGATAGAAGAAGAAACAGGAGTCGATTTAGAAGAGATAGAGGATCCACTATTAGAATCGGAATTTAAAAGAGCTTTGGACGACTTACGGTCAAATAAGGCAGAAGGGATAGATAACATTCCATCAGAATTTCTAAAATCATTGGGGGAAGGGGCAACTAAACGACTATTCACGTTGGTGTGTAGAATAGATGAATCTGGCGACATACCATCTGACTTTCGGAAAAGCATCATCCACACAATTCCGAAGACGACAAGAACTGACAAGTGCAAGAATTATCGCACAATTAGCTTAACAGCTCATGCAGCGAAGCTGCTTAAAAGAATAATATACAGAAGAATGGAAAAGAAAATTTAGAATGCGCTAGGTGACGATCAGTTTGGCTTTAGGAAAAGTAAAGGGACGAGAGAAGCAATTCTGGCGTTACGGCTAATAATGGAAGCAAGGCTAAAGAAATATAAAGACACTTTCATAGGATTTGTAGACCTGGAAAAAGCGTTCGACAATATAAAATGGTGCAAGCTGTTCGAGATTCTGAAATAAGTAGGGGTAAGCTACAGGGAGAGACGGGTCATATACAATATGTACAACAACCAAGAGGGAATAATAAGAGTGGACGATCAAGAACGAAGTGCTCGTATTAAGAAGGGTGTAAGACAAGGCTGTAGCCTTTCGCCCCCTACTCTTCAATCTGTACATCGAGGAAGCAATGATGGAAATAAAAGAAAGGTTCAGGAACGGAATTAAAATACACGGTGAAAGGATATCAATGATACGATTCGCTGATGACATTGCTATCCTGAGTGAAAGTGAAGAAGAATTAAATGATCTGCTGAACGGAATGAACAGTGTAATGAGTACACAGTATGGGTTGAGAGTAAATCGGAGAAAGACGAAGGTAATGAGAAGTAGTAGAAATGAGAACAGCGAGAAACTTAACATCAGGATTGATGGTCACGAAGTCAATGAAGTTAAGGAATTCTACTACCTAGGCAGTAAAAGAACCAATGACGGACGGAGCAAGGAGGACATCAAAAGCAGACTCGCTATGGAAAAAAAGCATTTCTGGCCACGAGAAGTCTACTAATATCAAATACCGGCCTTAATTTGAGGAAGAAATTTCTGAGGATGTACGTCTGGAGTACAGCATTGTATGGTAGTGAAACATGGACTGTGGGAAAACCGGAACAGAAGAGAATCGAAGCATTTGAGATGTGGTGCTATAGACGAATATTGAATATTAGGTGGACTGATAAGGTAAGGAATGAGGAGGTTCTACGCAGAATCGGAGAGGAAAGGAATATGCGGAAAACACTGATAAGGAGAAGGGACAGGATGATAGGACATCTGCTAAGACATGAGGGAATGGCTTCCATGGTACTAGAGGGAGCTGTAGAGGGCAAAAACTGTAGAGGAAAGAGATTGGAATACGTCAAGATACGTCAAGCAAATAATTGAGGATGTAGGTTGCAAATGCTACTCTGAGATGAAGAGGTTAGCACAGGAGAGGAATTCGTGACGGTCCGCATCAAACCAGTAAGTAGACTGATGACAAAAAAAAAAAAAAAAAAAAAAAAAAAAGAAAAAAAAAGAAAAAAAAACTAATGTAAGGACATCACACACATCCAAGCCCGAGGCAGGATTCGAACCTGCGACCGTAGCAGTCAAGCGGTTCCAGACTGAAGCGTTAGAACTTCACGGCCACACCGGCCGGCACGCCTAATGTATACGAAGCCTAATATCAGAAACTATTGTAGGGTCTTTAATAAGATTTCACAAATAGACAAACTGATTCTTGAGAAAAGTTTGTGTGTGTAATTCATAATTATAGTAATGATCAGTGTGTAATGTATGTATCGTGATCTGTCCCGTATTTAATTTGCATTTGGAGTAACATCTCCTGGCACTGGTTGGAGCAACTAACTGGCCATCTGCAGAGGAAGCTATGACTGGTGGGAAAATCTATACACCTGTACATAACTATCACTACGCATTACACTGAAGCGCCGAAAATACTGGTATAGGCATGCGTAAACACAGAGATCTATAAACTGGCAGAATACGGCGCTGCGGTCGGCAACGCCTATACAAGACAACAAGGGTTTGGCGCAGTTTTTAGATCGGTTACTGCTCCCATAATGGCAGTTTCAACGTAATGTCATAGTCGGCGCACGAGAGATGGAACACAGCATAACCGAGGTAGCGACGAAATGCGGATTTTCCCGTGCGACCATTTCACGAGTGTACCAGGAATATCAGGAATTCGGTAAAACATCAAATCTCCGACATCGCTGCGGCCGGGAAAAGATCCTGCAAGAACGGGAAAAACGATGAGTGAAGAGAACTGTTCAACGCGACAGAAGTGAAACCCTTCCGCAAATTGTTTCGGATTTCAATGCTGGACTATCAACACATTTCAGCGTGCGAACCATTCAACGAAACATAATCGATTATGGACTTTCGGAGCCGAAGGCTCACTCGTGTACCCTTTATGACTGCACGACACAAGCTTTACGCCTCGCCTGAGCCCGTCAACACCGATATTGGACTGTTGATGACTGGAAACATGTTGCCTGGTCGGACGAGTCTCGTTCCAAATTCTACCGAGCGGATGGACATGTACGGCTATGGAGACAACCTCATGAATCCATTGACCCTGCATGTTAGCAGGGGATTGATCAAGCTGGTGGAGGCCTTGTAATGGTGTGGGGCGTGTGCAATTGGAGTGATATGAGACTCATGGTACGTCTAGATACGACTCTGACAGGTGACACGTACGTAAGCATACCGTTTGATCACCTGCATCCATTTATGTCTAGTGCATTCCGACAGACTTGGGCATTTCCAGCAGGACAATGCGACGGCCCACACGTCCAGAACAACTACAGAGTGACTCCAAGAGTGCTCTTCTGAGTTTAAACACTTCCTCTGACCACCAAACTTGCCAGACACGAACATCTGGGATGCCTTGCAACGTGCTGTTCAGAAGAGATCTCCGCTCCCTTGTACTCTTACAGATTTATGAACAGTGGTGCAGAATTCATGGTGTGACTTCCCTGCAACATTACTTCAGACATTAGTCTAGTTCACGGCACGTCGTGATGCGGCACTTGTGTGTGCTCAGGGGGGCCCTACACGATGCTAGGCAGGTGCGCCAGTTTCTTTGGCTTTTCAGTGTATAATTTAAGGTCCTCTGCCACGTTTCTCTGACTGTATGTCAAGGCCAATCTCAGAAACTGCTCTAGGAATTTTGACAAGATTTTCAAAGGTTTGTGTACATAATTTACTATCGCTAAGCCAGCCAAGTCGTCTCTCCGAAGGTGCTTAGTGCTACCCGTGCGAAGCTGGGGCAGATCGTTAGTAAATTTATAATTCAAAGAACTACAAACGCCTTATTTGACAACTGCGTTGATGCTATGCTTCTTGATTCCCACTGGAGGTTCAGTACGAAAAGAAATGTTCAAATGTATGTGAAATCTTATGGGACTTAATTGCTAAGGTCACCAGTTCCTAAGCTTACACACTACTTAACCTAAAGTATCCTAAGGACAGAGACACACACCCAAGGCCGAGGGAGGATTCGAGCCTCCGCCGAGACCAGCCGAACAGTCCATGACTGCAGCGCCCAAGACCGCTCGGCTAATCCCGCGCGGCGGTTCAGTACGCTTACATATAGTAAGAACAGATTGACGATTGGGCTGAAGATACTAAATCGAAGAGATCACCGTTCGCCGTATTTAATAGGACACATCGTCAGAAGTGAAGGACGAATGCGAGGAAATCCTAGAAAATAAGACAGGACCATTACTCTTCACTGTACACACAAACCACATAGTATACAATGATACAGTTCTTGGACCAGTTATATACAAGAAAGTTGCGTCATTCGAGAACTCGTAGGAAACGCTGAAAGATATGGAACTGATTAGCGCTTAGTGCGCGTCAGTGTGCAAAAAAAAAAAAAAAAAAAAAAAAAAAAAAAAAAAAAAAAAAAAAAAACTAAGAGAGAGAGAGAGAGAGAGAGAGAGAGAGAGAGAGAGAGAGAGAGAGAGAGAGAAAGAAAGAGAGAGAAGTAGAAGAAGTGGAGGGCTATAGGAGTGTCATAGACATTCTAAACAAATTACGATGTTGGAGAAAGCTTTGCTCTCAAAAATTCGTTGGCTCGTCTTGAGTTACGAGTGTACAAAAATATTTAGTTAGGTTTATAACTTTTAAATAACAGTGAGGGTGAAATGATAGAAATTAGATCGTATACAAAGTTTTATCGACATTCTTTCCGTGCATTATGTGCAAATGGAAAAGAAAATTGTTTTGACAGATCATTTACATTCCCACTTACATCTTAATGTGGCTTTTGGAATATTTGTTTATTTATTTTGCAGCTAATTCAATCTATACAGCATGTAGCCTCTTTACGTTGTAGCCTTTAAGGCTTGTGGAATGTAGATGTACATAAATACGAAAAGCTTCACGAGATATAGAGGTAGAAACGACTCTGAAATGGACTGTAGTTTTAGTTCATATTATGATACAGAAACATCTACATGAGTCTTCGTAGATTAAGAATACAGTAGAAACCAGTGTGTATCATATCCACAATTTCAATAAACAGTATGAGCACATGTAACTGACCTGTTACTGATGTGGGAATAAGGGACATGTAAAGCGTAACCAGTGGTATTTGCCGGCGCGTAAGTCACACACGTGTTAAAGATGCTTCTCACTTTTTTTAGGGAAAACTTTTATCACTGAACACATCTACGGCAACACCATTACAGCACATACGTCCACGTAACTCAAATATCTAGGCAACATAAGTAAGGAAAAGTGCTCAACTTTTAATTTTCATTCCCAAATCCACAAAATCCTCTCTGAGCTGAAGGAAGAAACTCTTAAAGCCGCCATGTCAGAATCTGAACACTTATACAGTAAATTTTCCACTGTATCATCCAGTGCATTGCCTATTTCACACGTCTTAAAACGTTGAATCATTATTTCAGTTTTTATAGAGTCCAAAGAAGCTTTGACCCACTTATAAACTTGAGAAATGCTAGGCCACTTCCTCCATTCTGACGGTGTAGTTTATAAATCTGTACACTGTGTCCGTCTGTTCCACTCCTTCTTCCTAAGTTCATTTTATGACCAGTTGATACATACATCTACAGGTTGAAGTAAACTGATTAGCCCTCCTGGAATCACAACAAACTGACTCTTCAATTCATTCAGTTTATTTCCAATGTCTTCTGCTCCCATACAAACAGGACAGGCTTCTTCAGTGAGCCTCCTGGTCGACCAGACACGTCTTCATTCCTTCTGCATCCATCCAGCCTTTATTGTGTGCAGAGAAAAATACTTCTTTCGGCAAGGGTTCCTCAAGAGGCGTCTTTCTTTTAAAAATCGAAAGTTGCGGTATCAGCACCCCAGCATAAAATAACTGTGTAACGAGTCTTTTCATGCCCTGAAGTTTAAACAATAGCGCTTTTTTGTGCACCTAGAATCCACAGTTTTGTTAGAAAGCACAGCGAAGGTCAGCTGAGTTTCGTCCATGTTTTCAGTTTGCTAAAGTTCAAACTTCTTTCTTTTCATTGCGTTAATGACAAATTGACGACTCTCACCAATTTGTTCCTCGTACTCGGCTGCCATCTTCTGTGACATGATGCGAAGCGCCTTTCTGCAGCCATCTTTTCATCCTCTTCAGTATATGGAATCACTTGCAGCTTAAGCGCAACAGCATAGCAAAGCCGGTTTTCAGCCATAGGTTGCCAACAAAACCACAATATAGGTACAACAAAAGTGTATTTCCGCACTTAACATAGGAATAACTGAATCTTGAGCGAACAATATAAAGACCGTTAACGACGGTTCACATGCATCCACTGAAATCTGTACAACTGGAACCATAAAACTACTTCAAGCCGAAGTATAGAAATTTTGGGGAAATGTAGCTTACACACAGTCCTGAGGAGAGAGAGAAAGGGTGTGTGTGTGTTTGTGTGAGTGAGTGAGTGAGTGAGTGAGAGAGAGAGATAAAGAGAGAGAGAGAGAGAGAGAGAGAGAGACGGCCCGGGGGGGGGGGGGAGGGGGGAAGTAGTGGGGCAAGTCTCCTGGTAGTGCCCAAGTCTCCTGGGACTTTCAGGTCTCTCAAGTGCTCGGATGACCCAGGATGCAAATTGGGCAAATAGGAGATAGCTATTGTAAAATTAACTTTGTATCATATTCCAAATAAAAGAACATTAATCCAGCACCAGCATAGGCAATCCAGCTCTTCGCTTCCACTTTAGTTCTTCAGTTTTATGAGTCATACAGACCACTTGCATACAATGCTATTTCGTATTTAATCTTGAATGAATTAAGTGTTGCTTGGACGTAGTGCACTAAAACCAACTTGTATAATTCTATTTCGTGTCTCATTTTGAATTTACTACGGTTTCTTTAGATATCGTGCCTGAAACCACCTCATATGGACTCGAAAATGCGTTTTCTTCTTCAAAATCCTACCAAAAAAATTTCCCCAACAAATGTACGCGGCAGCACCTGGGAAACGTTATAATTTGGTAGGTTTGTCAATATTCAAAGATAAGGAACTTCTACTGCGTGAAGAGTTTGACAGAGCACTGAAAGACCTGAGTCGAAACAAGGCCCCGGGAGTAGACAACATACCATTAGAACTACTGATGGCCTTGGGAGAGCCAGTCATGACAAAACTCTACCATCTGGTGAGCAAGATGTATGAGACAGGCGAAATACCTTCAGACTTCAAGAAGAATATAATAATTCCAATCTCAAAGAAAGCAGGTGTTGACAGATGTGAAAATTACCGAACTATCAGTTTAATAAGTCACAGCTGCAAAATACTAACGCGAATTCTTTACAGACGAATGGAAAAACTGGTAGAAGCGGACCTCGGGGAAGATCAGTTTGGATTCCGTAGAAATGTTGGAACACGTGAGGCAATACTAACCTTACGACTTATCTTAGAAGAAAGATTAAGAAAAGGCAAACCTACGTTTCAAGCATTTGTAGACTTAGAGAAAGCTTTTGACAACGTTAACTGGAATACTCTCTCTCAAATTCTGAAGTTGACAGGGGTAAAATACAGGGAGCGAAAGGCTATTTACAATCTGTACAGAAACCAGATGGCAGTTATAAGAGTCGAGGGGCATGAAAGGGAAGCAGTGGTTGGGAAAGGAATGAGACAGGGTTGTAGTCTCTCCCCGATGTTATTCAATCTGTATATTGAGCAAGCAGTAAAGGAAACAAAAGAAAAATTCGGAGTAGGTATTAAAATTCATGGAGAAGAAGTAAAAACTTTGAGGTTCGCCGATGACATTGTAATTCTGTCAGAGACAGCAAAGGACTTGGAAGAGCAGTTGAACGGAATGGACAGTGTCTTGAAAGGAGGATATAAGATGAACATCAACAAAAGCAAAACGAGGATAATGGAATGTAGTCAAATTAAATCGGGTGATGCTGAGGGAATTAGATTAGGAAATGAGACACTTAAAGTAGTAAAGGAGTTTTCTATTTAGGGAGTAAAATAACTGATGATGGTCGAAGTAGAGAGGATATAAAATGTAGACCGGCAATGGCAAGGAAAGCGTTTCTGAAGAAGAGGAATTTGTTAACATCGAGTATAGATTTAAGTATCAGGAAGGCATTTCTGAAAGTATTTGTATGGAGTATAGCCATGTATGGAAGTGAAACATGGACGATAACCAGTTTGGACAAGAAGAGAATAGAAGCTTTCGAAATGTGGTGCTACAGAAGAATGCTGAAGATTAGGTGGGTAGATCACGTAACTAATGAGGAGGTATTGAATAGGATTGGGGAGAAGAGAAGTTTGTGGCACAACTTGACTAGATGAAGGGATCGGTTGGTTGGACATGTTTTGAGGCATCAAGGGATCACAAATTTAGCATTGGAGGGCAGCGTGGAGGGTAAAAATCGTAGAGGGAGATCAAGAGATGAATACACTAAGCAGATTCAGAAGGATGTAGGTTGCAGTAGGTACTGGGAGATGAAGAAGCTTGCACAGGATAGAGTAGCATGGAGAGCTGCATCAAACCAGCCTGAGGACTGAAGACCACAACAACAACAACAACAAGGCACTTCTGATGCTATCACGAGATGATTTTACACGAAAAGCGAGTATACAGAAAGATTTTGCATTCAACAGTAAATACAAAATAAAATGTTTATATTTGCATATAGCTGCCCTGGAGGAACAGTAAAAGTGAAAAAAAGAACTAACATGAAAGAGCTACATCGGACATACTGTTGCTCCAAACCAAAGAGGTAATAAATATACATTTCTTCGTCCGTTCAATAGCCAGCTTACGTGGGAACTCTCGTGTCAGTTGATGTGACATTATCTCTCAAAGAGGCTTGGCCTGTAGAGATTAAGCTCAGATAACTGGAGATCCAAGTAATGGAAATTTCCATGTAATATTAGAGTTCTTAAGTCAGTGTGACCATTTTCTTATAAGACTCATTACCAAGGTCATAGCTCGACAAGCACCTGAAAAAGCAGTAACAAGTGCATTATCTGTCAATCGACACTCAGAATGAACTGTCCCCATCATCCCAGGGGTGCCATCTTGGAATAGAGAGAAAACGGGAAGTATTATTCAATTACAGTTGATGCAACTCCTGATTAAAATCGTACTGGACAAACGTCATTCATACAGCATTATACTTACTTAAGGAAAGAAGATGATGAACATGAAATAAGTGAACGGCATTTGGAATTAGTAGATTGTCTTCACAAAACGAGATTGAGGTCGAAGCTGAGTGTGACAGTGAACTCATCTGGTCGCGTATAACACGTGTAGGTGAAAAGAAGTTCATTGTTGAATGTTTTTACGGCCATCCGATTCTGCTGTGACAGTTCTACGGTCAGTATCTCATAAATACCTAGGTCATGCAATACTGGTTGGAGACGACTTTAATCTAGCGAGTATAAACAGGGATATCTATGGATTCATTGCGGCGGGGTGCAGACAGACAGGCATGCGAAATACTTTTAAACGCGTTTTCTGAAAATTGCCTTGACCTGCTAGTTCGGGAGCCCACGTGCAATGGATATATCTTACACCTTATAGCTTATCAACAATGTCAGTATAGAAACTATGATTAGCGATCATGTCATTGTAGAAACTATGATTGCGAAAGTTAATAAATCAGTCAAGAAGGCTAAGAGAGTTTCTGCTAGATAGGGCAGGTAAGCAGTTATTAACATCGCACTTAGACAATGAATTGGCATCACTTAGTCTCAGTTAGATGGGTGTGGAGGAATTAGGGCGAAGTTCAAGCAGACTATAAATCGTGGTCTGGAGAGTTATGTGACTAGTAAGAGGATAAAGGATGGAAAAGACACACCATGGTTTAATAACGAAATTGGTTGGATGCCGAGGAAGCAGAGGCTGTTGCACTCCTGGTTCCAAATGGAACGCATAAATGATAGTAGAGATTCGTGCGCTGTGAAAAGATCCAAGCGCAAATCATACAACTACCACCTTAGCAAAAGATCTGGCAGAGAATCCGAGAAAATTCCGGTCGTATATACGAGTACAACCGCTAAGCGGGTCTAAGGCTTCCATGCAATCCCTTGTTGACCAGTCTGGTGTGGCAGTTGAAGTTAGCGAAACGAAAGCTGAAGCTTTAAATTTCACGTTCAAAAAATGTTTCACACACGAGACTCACACAAACATACTCTCATTTGACCATCGGACAGACTCCCGTATGGACAACAAAGTAATACGCATACATGGCGTAGAGAAACAACTGAAAATTTTGGAAGTAAATAAACCACCAGGTCCGGATAAAATCCCAGTTAGATTTTACAAAGAATACTCTACGACCCTGGCCCCTTACCTAGCTTGCATTCATCGTGAACCTCTCACCCACCGCAAATTCCCAGGCTGTTGGAAAAAAGCGCAGGTGACTATAGAAGATTAAAATAAAGGACCTGCAAAATTGTAGACCGACAACCCTAACTTCTGTTTCATGCAGAATCCTTGAACATATTCTCAGTTCGAATAGAACAAACTTTCTTGAGACTGAGAAGCTCATGTGCATTAATCAGCATAGTTTTAGAAAGCATCGCTCGTGCGAAACTCAACTTGCCCTTTTATCACATGATATGCTGACAACTATGGATTTAGGGCAACATGCAGATTCCATATTTCTTGATTTCCGGAAACCATATGACACGGTGCGCGTTGCAGCCTGTCAACGAAGGTACGAACATATGGAATAAGTTGACAGATATGTGAGTGGCTCGAAGAATTCTGTCCGCAGCTCTTGGTCTCGCGGTGGCGTTCTCGCTTCCTGAGCACGGTGTCCCGGGTTCGGTTCCCGGCGGGGTCAGTGATTTTTCCTGCCTCGAGATCACTGGGTGTTTGTGTTGTCCTCATCATTTCATCATCATTCCTGAAAAGTGGCGAGATTGGACTGAGCGAAGGTTGGGAATTTGTACGGGTGCTGATAACCGAGCAGTTGAGCGCCCCACAAACCAAACCATCATCATCATCATCATCATCATCATCATCATCGAAGACTTCTTGAATAATATAACCCAGTATGGTCCTCGTGTTCATCAGGGACAACGATATCGGCAGGAATGCCCCAGGGAAGTGTGACAGGACCGATATATCTAAATGATTTGGCTGACAGGGTTGGCAGCAATCTTCGGTTGTTTGCTGATGAAGCCGTGGTGTACGGTAAGGTACCGAAGTCGAGTGACTGTGGGAAGTTACAAGACGACTTGGTCAATACTTCCGGTCGGTGTGATGAATGGCAGCTAGCCCTAAATGTGGAAAAATGTAAGTTGATGCGGATGAGGAGGAAGATCAAACCTGCAATTTTCGGGTACAGGATAACTAGTGCCCTGCTTGACACAGTAAAGTCGTTTAAATATCTGGGCATAACATCTGAAAACGATATGAGGTAGAAGGAGCACGTGAGAACTGTGCTAATGAAGGTGAATGGTCGACTCTGGTTTACTGGGAGAATTTTAGGAAAGAGTGGGTCACCTGTAAAGGAAACCACATGTAGGGTGTTTGTGTGACCTAGTCTTGAGTACTGCTGGAGTGTTTTGGATCCGTACCTAGTCGGATTGAAGGGAGACATGGAAGCAATTCTGTGAAGTTTGGAAGGTAGGAGACGAGGTACTGGCAGAATTGAAGCTGTGAGGACGGGTCGTGAGTCGTGGCTGGGTAGCTCAGTCGGTAGAGCACTTGCCCGCTAGAGGCAAAGGTCCGACACTCAGTTTTAATGTGCCAGGAGGTTTGATATCAGCGCACACTCCGCTGCAGAGTGAAAATTTCATTCGAGAGACGGATTGCTAGATTTGTTACCGGTAGGTTCGAGCAACACGTAAGTCAAACGGGAATCCCTGGAGCCAAGGCGACGTTCTTTTCGAGAAACGCTATTGAGGAAATTGAAGCTGACTGCCGAACGATTCTACTGCCGCCAACATCCACTGCGCGTAAGGGTCACGAAGATAAGATATGAGAAATTATGCCTCATACGGAAGCATACAGACAATCTTTTTTCCTTCGCTCTGTTTGCGAGTGGAACATGAAAGGTAATGACAAGCAGTGGTACAGGGTACACTCCGTCACGCGCCGTACGGTGGCTTGCGATGTATCTGTGTAGATGTAATTCGATCGGCATTTGTGAAACGACCAATGCTGAGGACAAGGTTATGATAACGGAAGTAATATCAGAGAATCTTATAAAGGAGCCCAAACACATTTTCTTCGGTGTAATCGACTTGAAAAATTACTGTGTGTGGTTTTCGTATCTTTATATGGAGTTTATGTAGCTGAGAGTAGTCTCGAAGCAGATGCTTTTTTCTGTGTGATTCAACTTCGTTATAACTTCATCAGTAGCAGTGCATAACGACTGTAAATTCTCACAGTGTGTTGGAAATTCTTTACAGTCCATGTCTGATACCCGTTGCAGCGCTGGGTTTGATGCTGCAATACTAATCGCAGCTTACTTGCATACGATTGGCATTGCTGTTGAGGCTCTCAGTAAGTTGAGCTTTGTCAGCTGAAACACGTTCTGTGGTACGGGGTCCTTTGGATTATGTGACATCATTCAAGTCTTTAATCACGGCATCAACTCATCTAAATCTTTTGCTAGCAATTGACTACAGAAGCAAATTACTACATGCTCGAAAAACGACCACTGATGTTGAGGTAGGACGCCCTGAGAGATCATTAAATGAATTAACATATCTTTGCGAATATTCGGACGCCATTCTTCCTGTTCTAAAGTTATTACCAGTGCAGTTAATGTCAGTCCTGAATTTCCAGAGGTGGACACTAGGAAGAGGACATCATTTCATGGCGAAACCTTGAAACCTGGAATAAAGTGTCAGATGTGAATTCTGAAGATTTGTTCAAGATAAGTAAAATTTTTGTTATTATTGGTAAACTAAGATCTAATTTAAAAACCCAGTATGAAACCTTAAGTTTTTAAATGAAACGTTTGGGTTTTACGGACATAAAAATCACTAAGATATGCAAGTTATTTATCGATAAACAGCGTAATGATGTCACAACAAATTTACAGAACGAAATTAGATATTTGGAAACAATTAATACTTCAAACTGAAAACACATTACTTCGGAACCATAGGCACTCTTGAATAATATATTTATAAAGATGGTATCCGTTCTTCCGCACAGAACTGTGAATATAGTGCGGGACAATAAGATGCGAATGTGGGTCACACGGGAGGCGTGCCAGTGGTAAGTCCCTGCCGTCGCACTATCTACATCTACATCTACATTGATACTCCGCAAGCCACCCAACGGTGTGTGGCGGAGGGCACTGTACGTGCCACTGTCATTACCTCCCTTTCCTGTTCTAGTCGCGTATGGTTCGCGGGAAGAACGACTGTCTGAAAGCCTCCGTGCGCGCTCTAATCTCTCTAATTTTACATTCGTGATCTCCTCGGGAAGTATAAGTAGGGGGAAGCAATATATTCGATACCTCATCCAGAAACGCACCCTCACGAAACCTGGCGAGCAAGCTACACCGCGATGCAGAGCGCCTCTCTTGCAGAGTCTGCCACTTGAGTTTATTAAACATCTCCGTAACGCTATCACGGTTACCAAATAACCCAGTGACGAAACGCGCCGCTCTTCTTTGGATCTTCTCTATCTCCTCCGTCAACCCGACCTGGTACGGATCCCACACTGATGAGCAATACTCAAGTATAGGTCGAACGAGTGTTTTGTAAGCCACCTCCTTTGTTGATGGACTACATTTTCTAAGCACTCTCCCAATGAATCTCAACCTGGTACCCGCCTTACCAACAATTAGTTTTATATGATCATTCCACTTCAAATCGATCCGTACGCATACTCCCAGATATTTTACAGAAGTAACTGCTACCAGTGTTTGTTCCGCTATCATATAATCATACAATAAAGGATCCTTCTTTCTATGTATTCGCAATACATTACATTTGTCTATGTTAAGGGTCAGTTGCCACTCCCTGCACCAAGTGCCTATCCGCTGCAGATCTTCCTGTATTTCGCTACAATTTTCTAATGCAGCAACTTCTCTGTATACTACAGCATCATCCGCGAAAAGCCGCATGGAACTTCCGACACTATCTACTAAGTCATTTATATATATTGTGAAAAGCAATGGTCCCATAACACTCCCCTGTGGCACGCCAGAGGTTACTTTAACATCTGTAGACGTCTCTCCATTGATAACAACATGCTGTGTTCTGTTTGCTAAAAACTCTTCAATCCAGCCACACAGCTGGTCTGATATTCCGTAGGCTCTTACTTTGTTTATCAAGCGACAGTGCGGAACTGTATCGAACGCCTTCCGGAAGTCAAGAAAAATAGCATCTACCTGGGAGCCTGTATCTAATATTTTCTGGGTCTCATGAACAAATAAGGCGAGTTGGGTCTCACACGATCGCTGTTTCCGGAATCCATGTTGATTCCTACATAGTAGATTCTGGGTTTCCAGAAATGACATGATACGCGAGCAAAAAACATGTTCTAAAATTCTACAAGAGATCGACGTAAGAGATATAGGTCTATAGTTCTGCGCATCTGCTCGACGACCCTTCTTGAAGACTGGGACTATCTGTGCTCTTTTCCAATCATTTGGAACCCTCCGTTCCTCTAGAGACTTGCGGTACACGGCTGTTAGAAGGGGGGCAAGTTCTTTCGCGTACTCTGTGTACAATCGAATTGGTATCCCGTCAGGTCCAGTGGACTTTCCTCTATTGAGTGATTCCAGTTGCTTTTCTATTCCTTGGACACTTATTTCGATGCAGGCCTTTTTTCGTTTGTGCGAGGATTTAGAGAAGGAACTGCAGTGCGGTCTTCCTCTGTGAAACAGCTTTGGAAAAAGGTGTTTAGTATTTCAGCTTTACGCGTGTCATCCTCTGTTTCAATGCCATCATCATCCCGTAGTGTCTGGATATGCTGTTTCGAGCCACTTACTGATTTAACGTAAGACCAGAACTTCCTAGGATTTTCTGTCAAGTCGGTACATAGAATTTTACTTTCGAATTCAATGAACGCTTCACGCATAGCCCTCCTTACGCTAACTTTGACATCGTTTAGCTTCTGTTTGTCTGAGAGGTTTTGGCTGCGTTTAAACTTGGAGTGGAGCTCTCTTTGCTTTCGCAGTAGTTTCCTAACTTTGTTGTTGTACCACGGTGGGTTTTTCCCGTCCCTCACAGTTTTACTCGGCACGAACCTGTCTAAAACGCATTTTACGATTGCCTTGAACTTTTTCCATAAACACTCAACATTGTCAGTGTCGGAACAGAAATTTTCGTTTTGATCTGTTAGGTAGTCTGAAATCTGCCTTCTATTACTCTTGCTAAACAGATAAACCTTCCTCCCTTTTTTTATATTCCTATTAACTTCCATATTCAGGGATGCTGCAACGGCCTTATGATCACTGATTCCCTGTTCTGTACATACAGATTCGAAAAGTTCGGGTCTGTTTGTTATCAGTAGGTCCAAGATGTTATCTCCACGAGTCGGTTCTCTGTTTAATTGCTCGAGGTAATTTTCGGATAGTGCACTCAGTATAATGTCACTCGATGCTCTGTCCCTACCACCCGTCCTAAACATCTGAGTGTCCCAGTCTATATCTGGTAAATTGAAATCTCCACCTAAGACTATAACATGCTGAGAAAATTTATGTGAAATGTATTCCAAATTTTCTCTCAGTTGTTCTGCCACTAATGCTGCTGAGTCGGGAGGTCGGTAAAAGGAGCCAATTATTAACCTAGTTCGGTTGTTTAGTGTAACCTCCACCCATAATAATTCACAGGAACTATCCACTTCTACTTCACTACAGGATAAACTACTACTAACAGCGATGAACACTCCACCACCGGTTGCATGCAATCTATCCTTTCTAAACACCGTCTGTACCTTTGTAAAAATTTCGGCAGAATTTATCTCTGGCTTAAGCCAGCTTTCTGTACCTATAACGATTTCAGCTTCGGTGCTTTCTATCAGCGCTTGAAGTTCCGGTACTTTACCAACGCAGCTTCGACAGTTGACAATTACAATACCGATTGCTGCTTGGTCCCCGCATGTCCTGACTTTGCCCCGCACCCGTTGAGGCTGTTGCCCTTTCTGTACTTGCCCAAGGCCATCTAACCTAAAAAACCGCCTCGGTGGCTCAGACGGACGCCGGCACAGATAAAAAACTCAGTGAACCGATCAATAAAGAACCTGACTGGTTGTCATTGGACGTCCGCCCCGAACAAATTCAGCGAACAATATAGAACAAAATGAGACCTTAAAAAAATAATAAAAAAAACAGTGGATAGAGCGTCTGCCATGTAAGTAGGAGATGCCGGGTTCGAGTTCCGGTCGGGGCACACATTTTCAACTGTACCCGTTGACTTATATCAACGCCTGTATGCAGCTAGGGGTATTCATTTCATTGAAATTTCACTCTTGAATAGGATGCGCAAGCTTAAATTTTAAGCTTGTTTCCGCAGCTTAGCGCATATTTTACACTCTTCCATTGACTGGTGTCTCAGATCAACTACACATCAACAACGTCTTACAGATTTAGGAACGTTGGTAACTGAATGTAATTTGGCAAGGCAAGTATACCCTGACGCTGGGACTGAAACATTCCCTATATTAAAGGCTTGCAAAGCGCCGCTGACAAAGCGCCACTGACAGTGTTATAGTGAAGTAGGTTATAATACGCTACCTGTTGCACGACTCACTGGGGCTTACATGCGAATGCGCTGATGCCTGTTTACTGAAATGTGTGTGGGCGCACACGGGAACGAGTGCAGTTAGAACATTCCTATCGCAGCGATACTGGCACCAGACATTTCATCAATGTAGAAATCAGTATAGTACTTAACCTTTTCTTTTAAAACAGGAGGGAAGTAAAATAAAGCAGTTTAAAAAGTAAAATGAAATGGAGCATACATACATTTTACGCCTTGAAAAGTCCCATTTCTGCGCACGGCTTTTTGAAACACATTGGTACCGTGCGCTGTAATGCACGGAGCGACTGTAATTGGTGGTTGTGCGGTGGCGTTCTCGCTTCCCACGCCCGGGTTCCCGGGTTCGATTTCCGGCGGGGATTTTCTCTGCCTCGTGATGACTGGGTGTTGTGTGCTGTCCTTAGGTTAGTTAGGTTTAAGTAGTTCTAAGTTCTAGGGGACCGATGACCGCAGATGCTAAGTTCCATAGTGCTCAGAGCCATTTGAACCATTTCGTAGCTGTGATGAGAGTACCTGAGTTTCTTCGAGAGTGCGTCCTTTTCTTCGAGAGTATGTGCTATTATTTGGGAGTGAAACAATTGAAATTTAGAAAAGAGAGAAGGGTAGATTGCAAGTAATTTAATTCAAGGTTCGTTGAAGGAATTCCGAAAATATGAATTAAGCGAACAAGAGTAATACAATGGTAAACCACATTAAAATGAAATCTCGAGCTTCATGGTAAAGTAACGATTTTTAGTACCGCCATAAAAATAATTTAATAAAAAAAGTTGTAGTCCACATACATACATTGAACTGTCTGCAAAAATCTGAAGTGCAGTATGTAGTAGGTAGTGTTACTGCGAAAGAAAATCTCAGAAATAACAATTCGAATCACGCGCCGAAAGAAATATGTTCACCTCTGAGATAAACACTTCCAAAAATAACAGGATGAAAGAGATATTAGCAGTTACCTATCAGTGATATATCGTATACTAAATTAATTAAAAATTTAATTAATTAAAAGAAAATAATAACTTAAAGGTTTTTTCAGCGATAAAAACAACTGTAAACAACTTCATACATCTGATATATATCTCGTAAGAAAAATCTTGTATTATTATAATAGCTACATGTATAGCCAACAAGACCTTGCGCTTCGCCCTTAGACCACATTGCCTCGTGTGTAACTTTATTGATTTCCTACTTTATGTAATGTGATACGGCAAATGGTCAACAGTAATTTCCATACAAATGATCATTTCTGGATGATTGACCTGCCATTAATGCTATTCTTGATGCCTGACATTCTACTATTTGACTGAAATGTCACAATAAAGAAGTGACATATAGATACTATGCTTGAATATGATTATTTAAAAAGTTTTTAAAAACTGTGAATTACCGCCCCTCGAAATGATAATTCACATTAGTAATGGTAGCTAACAGTTTTATTTTTATACTAGTCTCCATTTTGTCCTTAAAGACGACTCATTCGTGATACGACTACAAATTTGTATAGAAAGAATATCTAAATAGATTTAATACTTTTAGCGACAAGTAAATACAAAACCAGCACAAATGATATGTTTATTCCTATGATATTTTGGGAACTTTGTAGTTTTAAAACGCGAAAGTGAAGGAAATAGAAAGCAAGCAATGAAATACAGTTCATGGTCGGAAGAGCTGCTGTAACATTTTGTAAGTTATAGACGGATGAAACGTTGAGGCTTAGTTAAAAACTTGATTTTGGCATAGATATTTTAAAAACCCCTGTAAGTAAGTAAAAATAAAAATCCTTGGAGAGTCAATTACCGCCTTTATTATGGGCAATCTATGTTTTTTGTCAGACTTAGGATGGTGTTTACCTTCGACAGTTTAAATGACTGAGTTCCACTTTAATAGGATCCTTTGTTGTTCAGTTGGGGTATCGAAGTGGGACTTCTCACGACTCTAAAGAAGTTACCGTCAAATGCGCGGAAAGTATTCATATTTCTTTAGGAGCCCTATTATTAGATCTTCTACTACTTACTGAAAATGTGCAGGCATATAAAAAGGGATACTCCGGTACATTTTTACAGTAATAATTATATAGACTACTAGATGTAAAGTTAGCATCTAGCATGTACAGTAATAGCGCAGCTTTAATTTAATTCCATGAAATGCATTTCATTTCTGTTCGTTTCCTGCGAAGTGGTGCAATTTCACGTCAAGGCAAACTGTAAACTGCTGTTCAGTTCCTGTGTTTGGTTATCGTATGAATTCCAGGGGAATAGCGAACTCGAAATGCTGCGCAAATTATACGAGTACTGGCGTCCCATGAGACCGTGCCTTCATAAAGTGGAGCGTACGTACCGGACCGCAGCGTAATCACGGCAATTAGCTCTGGATTTAATTACTAGCCTTTGATAGAGTTCGAAGCAACGGGGATGTTACATTTGCACTTAATTTGCTAAGTCTGCCAATAAAGCTATCGGCATTTATACACAACGGATGGCGATGCTCATTTGTAACCCTGTTACGTGCAAATACAAGGTAATTGGCAAATGGGACGGAGAAGCTACTGTGATAGATAGCAGAGGTACACATCTCTGCGTATCCTACATGTTTGATCTCTATATGTACGTCTTCGTGCTGGACGCGATTTAATAGATACGTATGTATTGACAGTTGCACAAGGATAGAGAAAGCGCCCCTTGTCGAAGTATACTAGAGAGCAGCCACACCGAACCAATGTGTACACTCTGTTCTGGAAATCAACATTCGATAACAGCTTCACATTTACACACCGAAAATGTTACTGCAGAGAAATCGAGAATTACGAACTTCGTGAGGGGTGTAGCCACGAATATTTTTGACGGCACCATTAATTTCGTTTATGTCATACAAATATTTGGGAGTAACCATGTTTTGAAATGGAAACATCCAAAGGCTGTTGTAGCGAAAACCAGACGAAAAATGTAATTTTTAATAATATGGATTTCCCGAATTGCACAGGTCAGAAGAAGTGTTGCGTTAGCGGATGTAGTAAAGAGAGCATTTCGCGTGTTGTTTTATCTCTGCCTCTGCCACAATTCAGTTGTCCCATAACTTCTTAACGAGAAAGCTGGCGACGATACGGGGTGTTCAAGAAATCTCTCCGCATTGCCGTATGATTGTTAGCCGCGCGTGCCGTACGCCGCAGTGAATATACCGAAATGAAACTCAATGAAATTCAAGTTATTAATTTATTGAATATTCATTTTTACTTACAAATTTTCACATTAAATGTTGAATGTGTTCACCCTGTGGTTGAATACACTAATCAATTCGTCTAATCATGTTTCCAAACACATTCTGTAACATTTCTTCTGTAACAGATGCAGTGAAAGTGGATATTGCAGTTTTCAGTTTATCGCTGGATTTTGGACGGTGTTGATATACAGTTGCTTTCGGTGCAGCCCAGAAGAGAATGCAGGTGGTGTTAGGTCAGGCGATGGTGGAGGCCAAAGTCTCTGTGAAATTATGCAATCACCGCAGTGACATTGAAACGCGAGCCGTATGCGCGGTTGCGCCACCTTGTTGAAAATAACAGTTCAGTATTTCACTTAACACAAGTTCTATGAATGGGTAGAGAGTATCACTGCAGTATCGTAGTCTATTTATTGTTTCGTTGAAAAATATGAGTACCCACAACCCGACGTCTGAAAATTGCAATCCAAACTCCTATTTTCACAGAATGAAGTGGTTCCTCGTGAATACACAATGGATTTGCAGTACTCCACATACGAGAATTTTGCGCGTTCATGTACCCAGATAAATGAAACCACGCCTCATCAGTGAAAAACGCTTCATTAAGAATATCTCTTCCATTTTGTTGAACGAAATTTTTGAACCATTCAGAATCATGCAGTCTCTTGCCATGATCAGTTCTTGCCCGACTGTCACTTTGTATGGGAAAAGTTCTAATTTTTTCCTTACAGCTGTGTGGGCCGTTCCGACACTAATATCGATTTCCTGGGCGAATTTTCTTACTGACTTGTTCGGACTCATGGACATTTTATCGGAAATATCGAGTAGTTTGTCCTCAGACAAAACGCTAGGACGACCACATCTCGTTGCATCTGCCACTGAACCCGTACTTCGAAATTTGTTAATCATATCTCATACAGTATCGCGATATGGGGTTGTTGTCCCCGGGAAAGCTGAATTAAATGTTTGACGAACTGAAACAGTGTATTTACCGCCAGGATCGAACACTTGTTCGACTAAAAACACATTCTTCATTGGTTAGCATTTTAAAAGTGACAAAAAGGAAACAAACGAACAAAGGAACTAAACTTAAACGTTGACGTCAACACGTAACGACACACACCAACGATACTACTGACGCCGGCTGGGATAAACGAAACAGTGAAATGTTGGGAGAGTCCACTTGAAGGGAAGTAACCAGGGTAGGCGAACAATCACACGGCACGTGCGGCTAACAATCATACGGCACTGCGGAGAGACTTTTAGAACGCCCCGTATAACACTTTGATTCTAGCTTGAAAAATAGCAGACGTAATTCTGTGGACCGGCTAAGCCATTTTGTCGAAGCTAATCCAACTACATTAAAACGATTCGTGTGACGTGCTAATAATTGCTCATTTTGAAGATTGAATTGATAAATAGCGGACGACTGAGCTTGTTGTATACTAAGTACAAATTTTTCTTAATTTTTCACTGAGGTGACAAAAGTCATGTGATACCTCCTAACGTTGTGTCGGACTTACTTCTGCGTGGTGTACTGCAGGAACTTGATGTGTTATGGACTTAGCAAGTCGTTGGAAGTCCCCTGCAGAAACACTGAGCCATACTGTCCTTATAGCCGCAGATAACTGCGAGAGTGTTGCCCATGCAGGATTTCGAACACGAACTGACCTCTCCATTGTTGTTGTTGTTGCTGCGGTCTTCAGTCCAGAGACTGGTTTGATGCAGCTCTCCATGCTAATCTATCCTGTGCAAGCTTCTTCATCTCCCAGTACCTTCTGTAGCCTGCATTCTTCTGAATCTGCTTAGTGTACTGATTTCTTGGTCTGCCTCTACGAATTTTACCCTCCACGCTGCCCTCCAATATTAAACTGGCGATCCCTTTATGCCTCAGACCATGTCCTACTAACCTGCCTCTCCATTATGTTCCATAAATATTTGGTGTGATTCATGTACGGCGATCTGGGTGGCCAGACCATTGACTCGAATGATTCAGAGTGTTCCAGACCAATAGCGAAGAACTGTGGCCCTGTGCCATGTCAGAAGGCCACACAAAATTCTCTCTTTGTTTGGGAACATGACGTCCATGAGTCACTACAGATGGTCTCCAACTAGCCGAACATCCAGAGGACCGAGTCCATTCCACGTAAACGCCTCCCACACCACTATGGAGCCACTACCAGCTTGCACAGTGCCTTGTTGACAAGCTGCGTCCTTGGCTTCAAGGGGTCTGCCCCACACTCGAACCCTGCCATCATCTCTTACCATATGAAATCTGTGCCCATATGGCCAGGCCACGGTTTTCCACTCTAGGGTCCAACCGACGTGGTCACGAGCCCGGGAGAGGCTTTACGGGCGATGTCGTGCAGTTGGCGAAGCACTTGCGCCGGTCCGCACTGTCCAAGCGGATACGTTCTCCGTACGTTACACATTGATCTTTGCGGTTATTTTACTCAGTGTTGCTTGTCTGTTAACACTGTCAACTCTACGTAAATGCGGCTGCTCTCGGTCGTCATGTGAAGGACGTTGGCTACTCCGCTGTCCATGATGAGAAATAATGATTGAAATGTGGTTTTCTCAGCACAGTCTTGACACTGTGGATATCGGAATATTGAATTCCCTAACTATTTCCGAAATGGAATGGCCCTAGTGTCTAGCTTAACTACCATTCGTTCAAAGTCTGTTAATTGCCGTCGCGGTGCCACCGCGTCGGAAAAATTTTCAAATTAATTACCTGAGTACGAATGACAGCTTCGGCAATGCACTGTCCTTTATACCTAGTGTACCGATAGTACCGCCGTCTTCGTATGTGCATATCGCTATCCCATGATTTTTGTCACCTCAATGTGTATGTTAAGATACAAATCCTTTTATTGCAAATTGTGATGAATTGCGTGGTGCCGATTTAGTTGCCGGCTGCTAATCAGTTGCATCATCTTCGGACTCTGTTGTAATTGTTTTTCCAGTATGAGTAAAATAAAAAAATAAACTTATCGCTGACCATTAGCCTCCTACGGAACCGCGTAGAACTGAACATGATGTTAATCCAGCTTTCCAGTACAATATGAATTGCTCTCACGTTTAAATTAGCAACAAATGAAATTCATAAGGCTGAAATAAAAAAAAAATCTGAGGCGGATTCAATGTATTTATAGTGGTGTACATTTCGGATTGCGTTACATACGTATATCTTGCTTTATATTTTTTTAGATACCACTCTACAGGCTCCTGTTTATTAGTATGATACGCTGGAAATCACGTTTTGTCTACAAAAGAGATTACATATGAAACATGTGTGTAGCCCACATTTGGTTATTTCTCACGTGAATGGGACAATATGATGTGAGACCAAAACGAGACACCTGCATGTAGAATGAATGGCGGTGCGAATGGTCACAGACTGGATACGTAATTAGAAAACGTGCGAGGAACACTTTGGACACATTAGGTTTGTAAGGGTACTCGATGATCGGATGCAGTGAGTAGTTAAGTACAAAAGAGTCACATTTTGCTGTAAATTTTTGTTATTAAAGATAAACTGCCCGCAATTGCTTCGAAGTTGCAAACTATTCTAAGCTGTCATTCAGGATAGGAATTATGATATGTCATTAACTTACCCATTCATGCCATAGAGAGCGGACACGTAAGTTTAGGTAAGTGAGAGCTCGATGGATTCGTAGAAGGAGTCAATATTCGCACTCCCTATTTGTGAATGGAAGTGGAAGGCATCTTAATATTGTAACCGTCGGCTGGTCATATACTAGTTATATGAGAGCGCACTGAAAAGTAATGCCTCCGCTTATATCAGAACTTAAAGCTTTTTAAGTAAAACGAACATTATTAACATTCTGTGTGGTGTCATCGCAAGACACCACACTTGCTAGGTGGTAGCCTTTAAATCGGCCGCGGTCCGTTAGTATAAGTCGGACCCGCGTGTCGCCACTACAGTGATTGCAGACCGAGCGCCGCCACACGGCAGGATTAGAGAGACTTCCTAGCAGTCGCCCCAGTTGTACAACCGACTTTGCTAACGATGGTTCAATGACAAAATACGCTCTCATTTGCCGAGACGATAGTTAGCATAGCCTTCAGCTACGTCATTTGCTACGACCTAGCAAGGCGCCATGTTCAGTTACTATTGATATTGTGAATAATGTACAGTCAAGAGCGACGGACGCTACACAAATGAAACTCATACGGGTCCAGAACTCTGGCCGTTCTTCTGCGGCCGTCTCTCTGCGTGGAACTGATTCTTGGAGTGCTTCTTCTCTTGCCCCTTCGGCCTTCCCTTCCGTGGCTACCCCCTGGGAAGAGGGTCAGGTCCGTCGGCTAGGGGCGAAACCTTTCCCCCGTTATCTAGTTTGCACCAGGACTGATGGAGATACTTAACTTTAATCCATTAATGATGAGCGTCGCTCTTGACGTGCATTATTCACAATATCAATAGTAACTGAACATGGCGCCTTGCTACGT
Source organism: Schistocerca serialis cubense (assembly GCF_023864345.2). Lineage (NCBI taxonomy): Eukaryota > Metazoa > Arthropoda > Insecta > Orthoptera > Acrididae > Schistocerca > Schistocerca serialis. Next base: position 1,266,614,465 of record NC_064638.1, on the reverse strand, counting down.
CGTAGCAAATGACGAAGCTGAAGGCTATGCTGACTATCGTCTCGGCAAATGAGAGCGTATTTTGTCAGTGAACCATCGCTAGCAAAGTCGGTTGTACAACTGGGGTGAGTGCTAGGACGTCTCTCTAGACTAGACCTGCCGTGTGGCGGCGCTCGGTCTGCAATCACTGATAGTGGCGACACGCGGGTCCGACTTATACTAACGGACCGCGGCCGATTTAAAGGATACCACCTGTAGTGTCTTGCGGTGACACCACATTCTGCACCTTCATTCTTCGTGTCTACATATTTGAAGCCCTCTGACACTAGAGGTTCCGAATTGTAGCGTTTAATATGGCGGTCTGTAACGTAACGGTGTGTGGTAAATATGTGTGACTAGGGCCTCTTGTCGGGTAGACCGTTCGCTAGGTGCAAGCCTTTCGACTTGACGCCACTTCGGCGACTTGCGCGTCGATGGTGATGAAATGATGATGATCAGAACAACACAACACCCAGTCACTGAGCGGCGAAAATCTCCGACTCAGCCGGGAATCGAACCCGAGCTCTTAGGATTGACAATCTGTCGCGATGAGCTCTCAGCTACTGGGGGAGGACCGCGTGATTAATAGCGTGCTGTAATGACATTTCTAATTCCAAGAGTTCGTCTACAAATGGAGCGCCCTGTCCTTCCTTAAGACAATGCCAGGTCACACAAAAGCGCTGCAACAATCTGCCACCTTTGGTTCACTGTCATCGATCATCATCCATACAGTTCCGACTTGGCCCTACGGGATTTTCATTGGTTTCCAGAACTTAAGAAGAACCTTCGAGGACTTGACTATGTACTGTTGAAGCGGTGGAAGCAGAGGTGAGATTGTGGTGCGTCAACAGTCAGACATTCTACAGTGACGGTATTAATATACTGGTCTCTGGTTGGGTCATTGGGAGAACCGTGTTCATAAAAGAAAATGTTCAAATGTGTGTGAAATCTTATGGGACTTAACTGCTAAGGTCATCAGTACCTAAGCTTGCACACTACTTAACCGAAATTATCCTAAGGACAAACACACACACACATGCCCGAGGGAGGACTCGAACCTCCGCCGGGACCAGCCACACAGTCCATGACTGCAGCGCCTGAGACAGCTCGGATAATCTCGCGCGGCCCCGTATTCATCACCAGGGTGACAATGTTGAGAAATAAATATGTAGACATGAAGAATAAAGACGTAGAATGTTAATAACGTTTATTTCACTAGCTTTGAGAGTTTTAACATTAAAAAATTGGACGCATTACTTTTTAGTACACACTCGTAATATTTTAACTTCCATGTGGAAGCGGCATCTGCTTATTAAATATGTCGACTGGGAGCGCCGGCCACCGGAACGTGATTAGATTTATTATAAACATCTTATTTGCAAACAAAAGTGCTTTGGACCACAGCTATGCATAATTACTTTAGAATTCGGTAACACTAATTCAATAACATAATAGTATTAAGAGTAACAAGATCCCGAGGGTCGTTACTAGGGTTTTAAATAATGTTTGCTAAGAGGAAAATGGAACTGGCATTTGAACATTGATGATCTTCATTTGCCAGGTGATGGTCAGGCTACAAGGAGGGTGGAGAGGAGTGGGGGGGGGGGGGGGGATTACTGATTTTGTGATGGAGCAAGGAGCAAGACAAGTCTCGCCAAGGCCGTCTTCGATGACTCCACTATCGATTCCGCTGGGAAGTGTCCCCTTTGTAGTCTCCAAGTCAAGTCTCCTTCCACGTCGACGTCTGTCTTTTCGTTCTGCACAGCTCACTCCTTAGGCGTGGCCTTACACCCATTTGAATTCTCACATACTTCTTCTGGTCAGTCCACGTATTTTGTAGACGGCCCTGTGAACGTGTCCGTTTGCTATCGCCGTCTTTACATTTACAAACGTCTGCTTCCAATGCAGGTTGACAATCCGTGTTTTAGTTACCTGTCCGGACGTACAGGAACAGCGCCCTGGACCTCCCTCGACTGTTGTTGGCCCTGGTCTCACTTGGATGTTTTGGGGATGCGCTAACCGTCTCGTCTAGCGGATGCATTAATATATATGATACACTAAAAAATATCCTCTGACTCGTTCACAGTGGTTCAAAGAATAAAGATGTAGATGTAGTTTGCAATGGAAGTGTTGGTGTTTTCGTGACGTCTTGGCTGTCTTACCCACGTTGCAAAATGAGTATATCATCTTCCTACAAAAGTGTACAATCATGTATTGTCGTGTTGAGCCATGAAGAGCGACGCCAACTGAAGAACACTGTGTATAATGTATCTGTCTCCTAAATTATGTGGGAAATACTGACATACGCGTTAGGGATATGAGATATAACTAAAGAAGTGGCAGCAGTGTTCAGTCCATGAGTTCCCTATTCAGTGTGATTCAGTTGCACCTACTGCTCGGCAATATGCAACCCGCAACACTTTGAAATAGCATGTGCAAGATTTTTATATTCTCTCACTCGTCATGTGCAAACTGTTACTCCTACAGATAAAAGGAGAGCACCTTTTTGCAGCAAATTCAATGTTGTTAAAATTTTTTGCTGGTATGCGCTTCCGCTAGAGGCCATAATTTTCGAATTATTCGAGAAACACTTACAACAGTGACCTTCAAACGTGAACAACTCGAAAACTGTGGCCTCCATCGAAAAAGTATCACATTATAAAATTGTAACAACATTGAATTTGCTACAGAAAGGTGCTCTTCACTTTTTTATGTAGGACAAGTAGTATACATGTAGCGAGAAAGAAAATATGAAAAAGTTGCATACTATATTTAAATGCGTTGTTGGCTGCATACCTCAGAGGTAGGGACAGCTAAATCATCCTATAAAACAGCTGAGCTATACTAAATGTGGGAAATTCATGTTTTCTGTCTTACCTGTCTACAGAAAGCAGAATGTGTCAGTTCTATGTTGATCAGATAACAATAAACATGTGAAGTAATCAGACTTGATGTAGCACATGGCTCTCTTTTGAATCCTCTCTTCTTTCATATTCCACTAACATTACCAGAAGGCCAATATTGTTGTTTTGTTTCGATATGGTACAACAACAGGAATAAAAAAAGTGATGATGGTGATGACTGAATATAGAGGATGAATCCTAGTATCGTAATGTACCTACCCCTCCTAATTGCATCGAGGAACACCACTGAGCTTAATGTCTCCATCCGAGGGGCAAATACAGTACTTACCAACAGAGTCACTTGCTCTCACTCCATCAGCAACTCCGAGGGGGACTGAAATTTAATCCAGCACTTTGTAGGAACCTGCTGATCAAGAACTGTACAATACAATCTGAATTGCTTTGGTAGCCAAATACTAGCGGAGAAAATTTTTCCACCAAATATGTTTTTACCAGCTACATACAGGTTGCGAGACAACATATATGCGTACGTGAGACACTGCAGATACGGAGCCAGAAGTGAAGCAAAGAATGAATAAATACAAAAAGAGACGCAGGGATTGCAATTGGAACACAAGAGGCGAGAAAAAATACTAAACATTGAAACTATGCTACGGGTAAACCGAAGTCTCTAACTGAAGAAATATCTATTGATTACAACACTTCTGTTGACCCATCCAACAATAATGTTCAAGTTTGCAGGGTCCATGCCAAATAATACTAACAGGAGGTACTGAAAGGGTAGAAAGAAGGGCGGAACGAACACTCACAGGTTGGTTTGACTCGCAGGTGATCGTGAGATTCGTGTAGTTATCAGACGAGAACGTATACACAAAATTTCAAGAATAAGACAAATTACAGAACGCGCTGTGCTATTGGAACGGTCGCTCCTCCCGTTCTACAAACGAGATTGGAATGGGAAAAAATCATAAACTGTGGTATGATACGAGGTACCCTCCGGACGTGCATCACAGTGGTTTGCAATGTATGCAGACGTAGATGTTGTAAGTTACAAGTAGTCTGGCTAATTTATCTAATGCAACATGAATAACCGCACAGAATGCACATAACGGAAAGCAATAGGCTATGTAGCATTTGTAATTACAACAAAACACAAAATATAATAAAAATGAAAGCTATCTTATTAGTAAAACGTAAAACACTGTGTGCGAAGCGTGTAGAAAGTTTGATAGTTTTAGGAGGAGTTTAGAAGTGGAGGATTTACTTGGCTGTGATTCACTTCTGTTTGCCACGTATTCACCGACCAGGGAAGGAGCTTCTCGTGAACTCTGCTGCTTCATTTTCCTGTGAGCTTTGACCCAAAGTCATGTAAGTTATTAACTTATCCATCAGTGGGAACAAGTCGTTTCGCCACGTACTCGTGTATCTCAGTTTATTAACAAAGCACACTCTACAGCACGTTTTGTATGGTAATGAATAGTTTAGGTCGAATGCGGCCATTTTTAGACCCAAAATACGCCGACGATAAGCGGGAAACCGCTATTCTGTAGGTATATAATCCATTAAAATTTTTGGTATCTCATTAAGTTCACGATGTCAGATCTCTACAAAGTGGCGTCATTACTCACCGGGCAGAAGAGCGACGAAGATGGCCGCCAGCAGCAGGCGAAGCCGACCGCTTCGTGGGCTGACAGTGGCTGCCATTACGGGACGATGCAGCTTCCTGAAACAGGGAAGCCAGGCGTCTGCACTCTGACCTCTGCAAGCTAGCACTGATATCCCCGCACTGTGACAGTTGTCACAAACAAAAGATTCTAATGCAGATAAGGAATCCACACACGGAATATTACTTTTGGGGTGAAACAAATGTTTTCTGGTAGAAGAGCATATCCTTTGTTTCAATGTCTTCTCCAATGCATTACAGGTACAACACATCGTGACAACCAAGGACAGTATTGTCTGTTATTTTGATTAAATATTCCGTAAAATGCGTCGACTGCCAGTCTTCGTTAATCTAAACTTTTCGACTCACCTGTGGGTTTAAACTTCGAGAACGTCACGACAGCAGACACAGCAATGGAAAACGTCGACAAAACCATTCAACCACCAACATTGCATAACATGTTTTTTCTTTCATTCTCTTTTCATTTTTGAAAGACCACTTTCTGAAGTAGGTGGTTGGTTTGTTTTGGGGGAGGGGACCAAACAGCCAGGTCGTCAGTCGCATCGGGCCTTCATGGGTTGTCAGCCGAGTAGCGTCGTCGTCTTGTGGGGTGGCGGGTGGAATTATTGTTATTTAAAATAATGTTTTGTTTGTTTTTCCCGGCCGATTAGCAACATATGTGGGGCGGCGGGTGGATATTAATTAAGAATAATAATGTAGAGTGTAATGTAGAAAGGATGCATTTCCCGGCCGATTAACCATATGTGGGGTGGCGGGTGGAATATATTGTTATATTAAATGTTTTGTTTTGTTTTTCCCGGCCGATTAGCCATATGTGAGGCGGCGGGTGGAGTATATGTTGTTATTTAAATGTTCCTATTATTTATTTAGTGCTGCTGTTTGCCATTCTCAACACTGGCTCTCTAACTACAATATTGGCAACCAGAAAGTGATTAGCAAAACGTGAAGCCTGTAATTAGAATTCCTAGTTTCCACTTCATCTGAGAAATACACTTATAGCTACAGCTTATAGCTCTGAGGAATTAGGAGATTGTCTGGGATTCATAATCAAAAACGATTCTCTCTAAAATGTTCACTATATTCTGAAAGTCACAGACCATACAGAATCCACACAATCCAGTTACCAGAGCCGTTCAGAGTCTAATGCGCTGATGCAACTATAACTGCTCAAACTAAATGTTTAATTGAATGCTCGCCATAATTTGATGATAATGTTCATGAAACGCCACGCTAAATAATGGTAGAATGTCTGTCCCGCGGCGGCACGTGAAAATACGACATCCGCAAACTGAAGATAGATCATTAAAGTCATCCCAGAATTAACACTTCACTCGAAAATGATTTCATGGTTACGCATATCCCGAGTAACTTATTACGACATCCGAGGCTGTTTATAGCAATGATACCGACGCGACGCGACTCCCGGCACAGGTGGTGTGCTATTCAGCGTCTGGAGAGAACTGAGGCCTTATTCTCTCGCACAGCGTTCATATATATATAAAGCCGCGGTGCGGACGGCTGAGGGAACGCCTGATTAAATCTGCTCTCCCGACTAGCCGCTGGGCTAGTAATGCACCACTTTAAGTTATTGAATAAATCATTGCTTCCTTTGCTGATGGCCGACGAAGCTCTCAATTTAAATGTGCATTCAGCACACAGGTAAGTAATCATAATAAATGTCTGACGTGGCTAAGTCAAATATTTTGGGCGAGAGAATTAATTTAAATACACTACACGCAGTAGACGAGCTCTGAACTTGCCCTTTGGAGATACGCTATCGCTATAGTTTTATAGTTATTCAATTGAAACTTCTCACATCTTTATGGTTATAGCGGATCTCCCCTCTACTTAAATTTAAATATCCTAGCCTTATTTATTCGCTTACTTAATCTATCATGCTTCCTTAGTTTCTAAGACAAAAACAAGAAAATCATGAATTTCAACTAAAATTTTAATATATGAGATCCAGAATACTGTTTCTACTAAATTATTATGAAAAAAGAATCTAAATATAAATTTTTAAGTTTCTAGCTCTTTTCTGTTGCGCCAATGATTTTTACAGAAAAACGTCCAAATTTCGAAAATGGTTAAAGTTATTGAACTGATATTCAACACATATTGATTTAGTATTACTCCTGACATGCTAGAAACGTTACAGGTTATTTACTTGATTTTTAAAGTATTGCGCAACACTTATGAGGTCAGAGCTAATTACAGCGGACTGGCTGGCACACAATGGAAAGACTGATGTGAATTTTATACGGCATGAGTAGGCTGCTTCCCTACAGTCTCCTAGCAACGTTTCGATGGAATGCGTCTGCTCATCTTCAGGCAAAGTGTCGGGATATCGTCTCAATCTCATCTTATACTTTCTGCTTTTTGGGCAGTGTGTAGGGGAGTTTGTAGCCTCTCGCCCTTTACTCCTCTGTGTACTTAGGAGTGTGTGATTTTATCTGTAGTTTTTTGGTGTCTGTGAAATGTGATGAATGTTTTGTGTGTGTCTGGTACTTACCTGTTGTTGGCGTGATGATTGGTTGACTGTGAGAGGGAGCAGAATTTAGGATTGGGTACTGGGATTATCCCTGTGTCTTAACCATCGAAGGTCGTCATTGAGTGGAGATCGTTGGTCCAGGCGCATCGGGCGATTCCATGGGCGCCTGATTGGCCGGCGGCGGGGAGCGGAGAGCGGTCCAGTAGAGATATCCGCCCGCAACCGAAGTAATGGAATATGCGTGCCCTGTCTGGGGATACGCGGCGAAGCATCACCTGGACAAACTCCAGAGGCTGCAGAGCCGCGCCCCCAGGAGGGCATTGCATTTACCTCTCGCATTCCCCACAGATGATCTGCACGCCGCTGCTGAAATCCCACTCCTGAGAGAGCGCTTCCAAGATCTGGCAAGGGCCTTCTATGAGGGTTCTTCCACATCAGGAAACGCCCTCATCCACTCCCTAGGTCGGTATGACATTCCCGCAACAAGCACAAGCGCCCCATGACGGTCTTCGACGATTAAGTCGAAGACAAAATCCCAATCCCTACTTCTGCTCCTTCCCATGTAACACCATTCATCTCGACAACCTCAGGCAAGTACCAGACACAAACAGAACAATCATCACATTTCACAGACACCAAAAAACTACAGATATAATCACACACACACGTACACAGGGGAGTAAAAGCCGAAAGGCTACAAACTCCCCCTCACACTTCCCCAAAGAGGGGAAAGTAACAGATGAGAGCAGCAGCAGATATCCCGACACTTCGCTTGAAGATGATGGAGACGCATTCCATCGAAACATTGCCACGAGACGACGACGCTACTCGGAAGACAACCCGTGAAGACTTCATATATGAAATAAGCCGAGAAAGCCTGCACTCACATATAAAATGAACATGTTTCCAACAAATGTTTTTAAGGTATTTATATGTATAGATCCACTTCCGGTATTTTATAATACCAATGTAAAACTTTTACATCAAATGTTACACCTTATCAGACATATTCCATGTACATGTACTTTCTTACAGACCAGAAGATGACGACATAGTCAGTTGAAACCGGTTGTCTTAAGTAAAAAAAAAAAAAAAAAAAAAAAATTGTGCGATCTCGTCTGTTGAATGATTTTTTACAATTAGTAATATAGCCCTTCAGTTCTCTGAAAAAGAGAAAATTCGAGAAAAACGTCGAAGGGTAAGAGTAGTTATTGATAGAGCAACTGCTTAAAGGATCTTTAAACTACGTAGGCCTATTAAATTAGGACAAAAGATTAATAAATCTGTTATTTAACACTTAATTCTAAAGGATAGTAGCCACAGAGAGCATTTTAATACGTCGACAAATAAGCGTGCACTATGGAAACTTGTACACTAATAAACCACTAGTTACCGTTTCTTGAATTTTACGTTTGCTATGATACAAAAATGATTGAAATACGTTATTGCTTACTTTGACCGACAAAAATTAAATTTTGGGATGCTGGCGCACGATATTTTCAAAGCTTTACAGCTGAATATAGGAGAAGGCCGAATGCAGTCATGGAGTTCTTAAATAAATAATTTTATTGGTCGATGGAGGCAATGATATCTTTACAAAGCACTAAACCCGGCAATGTTTCGCAAATAATAAATATGTGTGGGAATTGGATATACTCTCTAATCTTGGGTATCCCTGGGAGTTGTGTCAGAACGTAAATTTAGGCTTTTAGTTGAGACTTGGCCTAATTTGAAGATATGGAATTCAAAATTATAACAGATCATAAAGAATTTGAATGTAAAAGACTCCCTTGTTTTAGTTTTTGGTTTCTGTTCTTTAAGAATTTTGTGTTTTTTAATTATTTACTCAATACAGTTATAAAACAACAGATTTCGATTTTTGGATAATATTTAGTAAGAGCATGAACGGGTTTTCTGAAGTATCAGTTAGTGAAAGGGCAATGTACAATTGTCCAAGTATAAAAAACCGACTGCGGGCAAGAAATAAAAGATCTCACCTATACTATTATATGCGTATTATTGTGTGTACGTTTGTTTTCTAATAGTTACGGTCTATGTGCTAATGGTGAATAGTTTGTTTTACGACACTGTGTGGTAGGAGCTACTGAAAGGGCGAACACAACTGACCATGGTAAAAATGTTATCATCGTAAATTAATTCCAACGCATTTGAATGACCGACCCTGAGCATTCATGTTATTCCTCCACACGAAATCTTAATGTGTTTAAATTAATTGGGTAAATCGGTGGGATCATTAGAATACGAAGGCCAGCTGCTGTATCTGTCAGAAAAATAGGTTAAATAACACCATTTCGCGCAGTTTTAATCTGAACGCGAAGTATAACAAATTTCGGACGACTTAGATAGCGATAAGCGTAACTTCTTGTAACATCGACTGCGAGGAATAAAACCAACGTACTGGTGTAGACAATTTTTATTTAAAACTGTATGTAAGAAGAAACGATATGCATGGGAGAATGGTATATGCCCGGCTGTTGTAGTTAAAACCGACTTCGAGGAAGAAAAAGGAAGTCACGTTACCACAGTACACGACTGTACAGGAGTTCCTTTCTCGCAGTTGTTTTTAATAGAGGATGTGTGTGTTATTGATGGAAAAGTACATAGGGTTCAGTTCTACGATTGCTGACAGAAGTGTTTTTACCAAAGCGTACGTCGCAAGTTTGCGGGCAACACTGGGCGAGAATACAGAACAGTAATCGAATGCTAATAACCACCAAAAGCTAAAGACGATATGCACACCAGACACCAAAGTCAAACACTGGGAGGAGAAACATACAGAACGGAGATGTCAGTGTCAGCAAGTAATGGAGAAAATACGGAAAACTCAACGACAAATTAAGACACCTATGCAAACTCTGAAGTTTCGACCTCGTCAGATACTTCTATCGACACTGCAGTCACAAGTCGCCAAGGAAGTAAGAATATTACCGAGCGAGGTGGCGCAGTGGTTAGCACACTGGACTCGCATTCGGTAGGACGACGGTTCAATCTCGCGTCCGGCCATCCTGATATAGGTTTCCCGTTGTTTCCCTCAATCGCTCCTGGCAAATTCCGGGATGGTTACTCTCAAAGGGCGCGGCCAGCTTGCTTCCACGTCCTTCCATAAACCGATGAGTCCGATGACCTCGCTGTCTGATTTCCTCCCCCAAACAATCCAATCAAAAACACTAGGAATACAGCGGTTAACCTTCTGGAATTTCAAGATTGTGAGTATTTCCAATCTGTACAGAAAGAGAAGACTATCCGACGGAAGCAAGTCATCCAGCAACTATTGGAAATTACCAACAGATATTACTTTGAAAGAATATCCACCACATTTCTTACTTTATCAGTCCACCTAATTTTCAAGATGCGTATGCAGCACCACTTCTCAAATGCATCGAATCTCTTCTGTTCCGGTTTTCCCACAATCCATGTTTCGGTTTGCTCCAAACGTACATTCCCAGAAATTTCATCTTCAAATTAAGGCCAATGTTTGATGGCAGTAGACTTCTCTAAGCTAGGAACGCTCTTTTGCAGGTGCCGGTCTGCTTTTGACGTCCCCTTGCTCCGTCCGTCATTAGTTATTTGCTGCCTAGGTAGAAGAATTCAGCTACTTTGTGACCATCAGTTCTGCTACTTCACATTACTTTCGTCTTTCTTCGATTTACTCTCAGTCCATATTCTGTACTCATTAGACTGTTCATTCCATTCAGCAGATCATGTAGTTCTCCTTCACTTTTACTCATGATTGCAATTTCATGAGCAAATCGTATCATTGTTATCTTGAATTTTAATTCCACTTCTGAACCTTGTAACGCCGGAAATGCATATCATCCTATTTCCATCTATTGTAGACCAATGAGCGCAGCAGTCTGGTCCCTTTAATCCCCCAAACCAACCAACCAACCAACCAACCAACCAACCATCTATTGTACTATAAATTTTTTTCCTCATTTTGTTACATGAAGATATGACATTTCTGTGTCTTTAAATATTGTAATTGTTTTACTATTTGTATATATATATATATATATATATATATATATATATATATATATATATGCATTTATGTCGATGTATAATTGGTTTGTTTTGTAAATACTATTTGTATTTTTACGCTGGGTCATGCCTATGCCTAGGGGAAACTATGCTATCGAACGATTACATCGATAGGTCGTGTGGACAACCAAAGTGTTTAGGATCTTTGGTAATGTTAACTCTGCCGCGTGGAGCGCGGGCAGAACGGAGTCTGGCTGCCGTACGGCGGTGGAGCAGGTGTGTTGAGTGACGCTCCCGCAAGTTGCCGCGCTTCCGGGGTTTGGCAGCATGTAATTGCGCTCGACTTGCTATGATAGTTTCTGGCACGGTGTCGCGGACAGGAAACATTAGCTGGCACACATCAAGAGCCCGTTTCGCCTGGTGACCGTGTCGAGAAGGAGGCGCGCCAACGTCCAGCTTCTGCAACAGCTACGGCCGACGTAAGTGATTGTCGCCACCTCCTCGATCGACGACTTCAAACTTTCAATCAACCAAGAAGGAAGACTGAAAGCACGTAAAGTTTTGAAACTGTATGGCAAACTATTCCATTAGCATCACTAAAATACAGCAACTTAGCATGAACCTTTGTTGCTCATTGTCCCAATTGCATTACCAAGCAGGGTCCCTTCCTTTTCCGAAATGAACTCGATTGTCGTTGAATTTCAAACGCCAGCATTAAAGTAATATCGTTCGCTTTCCCTGCTTTAATTTCAAAGTTCAGTTAAGGTATTCATAGCTGGCTGCAATATTTATATTACACAACCACAAATTAAGAGTGCGAGTTTTGTTACCATATTTTAGCTTACCTGTGGCTGCAGCTCAGCTTGGTACGTACTAAATTTTACTATTGTTAATTGTGCAGACTCATTTAATTCAAGTTCAAAGTTAAATCTGTTATTTCTAAATTGCGTAGATTCAAGTGCCTTTTGAAATGATTGTTGTGGTAGCCCAAGACTAATCTTATTTTATTGAATCTTATTTTATTTAATTTCGTAGTGCTTCACTATTAATTTCAGTCACTAAATTAACTTTCAGTTTTCCGGTTTTATTAATTCTTTTGCTAAATTATGTCAGAGTGTAGCGAAATTTATTACTTCTGACAAATATTCAGTTTTCCTACAACACGTGACAGCCTTCAGTTGCCATGCTTTTAGTGCTAATTATATGTCCAATAACCTTTCTTTTTCAGTTATTATAGTAGTTTTCCATAGAACTGGCGACCGTAATTTTCCCCATATCTCAAATATCAAATTAACGCCAGTTAATTGTTAACACAACGACCACACATTTACTTTCTTTGTTAACTTTACCCTTTTTCAAAATTAATTTCAACCAGTTTCATTTGCATTTTTCCTTTCATTTAGATGTAACCCTTTCCTCCCTCTTTAACGACAGATTAACTTCGGTGACGATTGCTTTTCCCAAATTTCCATTAGGTACACGCGGTTTAATTTTTACTGCCATTAAGGTCGATAAGTGAGACGGAGGTTACACGTGGCGACCTGGTGACAGGACGATCTTCAGACTTGAGGTTGTTCTGGACACGAATTTTGCATTGTGCAAATCTCGTAACAAAGTACTGGTTACGAACAGGTCGATACGTCAGTGAGAATAAGTAGTGGGAGGAATCCTAATTAGATTTGAGATGTGGAATTTATATTGAAAATTGGTAAAATGAGTGAAGGCAACAATTACCAGAATTTGGTAGACTCGGGTACGGAACAATCGGTCGAACATGCCAGTAATGGGGTTACAGATTATTTTAGGTACTGGATAAGTGAAAAAACCTGTTAGATATGAAGTTCTGTTGGCAGTCAAAATAAATGGGGTGGAAATATTCTATAACTTCATTATAATTCCTGATCTGTGTATAAAAATGTTGATTGGTGTAGATTTCGTTAACCATTACAAAGGGAGATTAAATTTTAAAGAAAGTGTGATAATTTTTGAAATAAATGGGAAAGGTGTGGTTGTGCCATTTTTTTGAAAAGACTATGTGACTAATGATGAAGTAGCCAGTATACCAGTTAGGTATTGTAGAACGACAGAGGATTTGGGGGGCTACAATGAGTATGGAGATGATGTGGGGGTGGACCCTGAGATAGATGTGACTTCAGCTTCGAGGCCTCAGAGGGCATTGCAACCCATGCAGTGATAGGTGTTTGACGAACACCAGGTGCTCAAGTTACTGGCAGTACTATTTCATTTTCTTTTCGTATTGCCAGTCTTCCTCTTCTAATCATTCTGAGCTGAATCTATCTTCTGTAATATTCTTCTCTCTCAGGGAAGGTGTGTTTGTAAGTGTAAGTTGGAGTCATGGGATTAAGATGAAGTAAGTTTTGTGGTGAGAGAGATGGGGGTCAGTTTGTGATTGAAGGCTGAGTGACATGTACAAATATGAGAATAACCGGACATGACAAGGACAGTTAGTAAAGGAGGTCTAGGTGAAGAATACTTTTTACAGGTGGAGTATGAATGAATGTGGAGAATATATGTATATTTGGTACATACAGTTCTTGATTTCTGTTACATAGTGGTGAAACTATGAGGAAGAAGTGATGAAAAGAGACACTACATAAAAAGTGGTAACTATGTACTATAAAATGTTTGTAAATAATTGCTTTATAGGAAATGTGTTTTACCATTAAATATTTTCAAGTTGAGTGAAAGTTAAAGAGAAAAAATTAATATAACCTTTGCTTGCAATAGCAACTAGTTCTTTTAAATTCATTAAGTTTTTTGGAAAAGAAGTAAATTTTAGAAAAGATTTTTGAATAGATTAGATCTTGCTGATTTGAGTAAGCAATACTCTGTTAATTTACTTTCATTTGAATTCAAGTAAAAAATGTAAATAATCTCCTATACTATAAGTAATTCTATATTAGGATGTATATAAAGGAAGTAGGCTTAGACGGAAGTGTGGTTTCAGGGACAGCAATGCATGTAAACCATGGAGGGACCAACACATGGAGAAGAGAGGTGTGTTATGAACGTTACAATGCAAGGTGCCATACTCAAGACTCACGGAAAAATGTGTGATAAAGAGGCGAAAGTTATGTGCGGTTTTTCTTTAAGGTAGGACAAAATACTATTATTAAATAGTAGGGCACCAACTGCAGTGCCTGAAAAAAGACACTCAAAAAGTAAACGTAAAAAATTATTTAAAAAAAGTTAGGAATGTTTTTGATAGATTTGCAAAAAATATTTTAAAGTAAGAAAGTATTATTATCAAAGAAATCACAGATTTTAGACTAGGTTAGTTATAGACTGCCAAGTCGGAAGTAAGAGTTTTGTGATTTTAGTCTATAAGAATGAGAATATTTTTTTGAAATATTTTGTAATTTTAAGTCAGGATCGATATTAGTATAGTTTTAAATTTTTTTGGAATCAAATTTTATAGTCATAGGGGTTGTGAGGCGTAGCGCAATATAACGATCCTGCCTTGGAGGCGGTTAAGTGGGGGATGTGCCTCAGAGCTGGAGAGTGACAGATGGTGGCGCGAGACTGGACGCGCATGTAGTTTGTGTGTCGGCCGATAGAGGACAGTATTGGATAGGGGACTGATTTAGTTTCGATTGTGCCACTTAGAGTGCACTAAAGTAATAGAATGTTTTTCATAAACTGTTCTAGTATTTTCATAAAGTGTTATTATGTCTTTTGTGTATGTAAAATGTTATAAGTATGTTTTAGCAGTATCAATGATGCGTGAGTGAGGGTTAAGATTAATATGAAGATAATTGTTTAACGAGTTATGTAGCAGGATTTAGTGTGGGAACATTTCGAAGAAGTATGGATATGAACAAAGGGGATTTTTGTAGAATGGATTTGTAAAGTAAGTTTATGGTAAAGGAGAAGTTCATTCAGGTATAAATAACAACAGTAAATAACTTTATGCATAAACAAAACTTCAACATATTAGATAATTACGTTGGTAAAAAGTGCAGTCGTTGGGTTTACCATTTTGCGATTGGTTATTGATGAAAAGCGCGGATTGACGCGTGAGAGTGTTGTTTTGTTATTGGCTGTTGAGTAAACTGACCAATGGTAAAGCAATATTCTTCGCGCGCATTTCTCTGCTGGTAGAGAAGACTTAGAGTATTCTAGAGAGCAGTCGGAGCCTCGCCATGAAACAGTTCGGACGTGTGTAGTAGTAGTTCCGATGGAAACGATAAGTTGTCGGATCTAGCAGTGTTTCATACATCAAAAGTTTAGTAAAGTGACGGCATAATTATTCCGATGGACGTGTAGAAGTTTTGGAATTTTAAAGTGAATTTTGTGACGAGAAAAGACATATATTCCACGTGGCGTATTGAGCAGGTCGGTGGCTAAAAACTGTGACTGCATTTGGTACCGACAGACTTAATATTTGGCGAGCATTATCAATCAAAAACAATCAGTATTTCTGTAGCTATTACGTTTTCGGGAAATGCTACACTTTAAACTTGCTAACGTGAGTGAAGGGGATTATGAGTGACTGTGTTAAGACTAGCATGGGCTTGGCAGTGATACTTGTTCACCTAAGTTTCAGAATATATTAACTGAGGACAAAACTTCCAACCTTTCATTTGTGTGAAAACTTTCTCCTGAAACGTAAATTAGTGACTTAAATTGCAACATGGTTCACGTCGAAGTACAATAGGTTTCACTTGGCTATCCTACTGATGATCTGCTGAGACAATGTTCACAGGTAGGTGCAGGTCCGTCGTAAAGGGACGGAAAGAACCGCACCGCCGCAGCCTGTATGGGAGAAGTGTTTATGGGGAACGCGTGCAGGATTTGCCGCGTCTAGTCCCGCAAGAATATAGTGTTTGTGAAGTGATAGAAAGTTCTGGCCCTAACCGGCAGACTTTACCAGAAATAGTTGATGTTAATGGGGAGCACGAGCAAGATTCGTCACGTTTCGTCCCGCAGGAGTTGGATGTTGAAGTAGTAACGGAAAGTTCTCGACGTGACTGGCAGACTTTACCGAAAGTTATAGTGGTAGCAGTAGCCGACCCATCCGACGCAAAACTCCAGTTTAAACATTGCGAAAGTATTAAGGAGAAAGATCAAGAGAATTTTAGTGATAGCCGGACACGATTGGTAGAAAAGCACGTAGATTACAGCATGTATGAGGTTAGAGCTGACGTTACACGGTCAGACGGTAGCAGTGTGGGTTGCGCAGATGCAGAGGAAGTAATTGCAGATACTACTGGGCACATTCCTCCAGGTAGATTGACAGATGAGACCAATCTGGCCAAAGAGGAATCAACGAAGGTGCCACTTAGTGAAGTGATAGCAAAGCAACACTCACTAGTTGACGAGTTACAGGAAAAGGTTTCGGTATTGGAGGCGAAACTACAGACTAAGCTTCAGGACAAACGTGTTGAAATTAAAACTGTATGTGAACAGAGGCTGAAAAAGCCGCCAGATAAGCCTGATTTAGGTTCAAAGCCGGATGTTTTTTTCTGGAATGACTTGGATGTAGACGAGGATTTACTGTGGGAAAATAAAGATACAGTCGAGGACAAGTGTAGACAGATAGTAGTGCCTGTTAATATGCACGACCTACAATTAAACGCATTGATTGACACCGGTGCAGAATTGAGTGCTGTATCTGGGAAAATATTTGAGTTACTGATAGACAGACCTAGTATCGTAGTTATGCCAGGAACTGGAGTGAAAATTATCGGTGCTAATTGGAAGGCCAGTAAACCGGTCACAAACAGATTTTTGTCAACTTCGAGATATGTGGGGCACGATTTGAACAAGAGTTTGTCGTCGTGCGAGACTTAACTACGGAAGTAATTATCAGGTTAGATTGGCTATTAAAGTTCCGTACAGTGATTAATTGCGAAAGCAAAACTTTGACATGTACGTCACAAGATAAAACAATAGTAGTTAGTTTTGACGAGGCAGGAGACGGTGTGCATAGGCAATACCAGCCTATGCACGTTGTTAACTGGCCGGATGCCACTGACGTAGGTGAATCGCGGCATTGACAGTAGTGTAGAAAGTGAATTGGAAAGTTTTGGTGTGAAAAAAGATCTTTTGCAAGAAATAACGAAGCTAAAAGCCGATGCTCGCATACGTCGTCATGACGCTAAAGCGTGTTTTGCTAAGTTTGCAGTTGGAGACTTACTACTTGTGAAAGCTCATGGGAAATCGAGCGAGATAGACAATGAAATCTCTAAATTAAATTTTTTTATAATGGACCATTTTATATCCATCAATGCTTCTTCGATTTACGGATGAAGCAATAGAGGTGAAAGATTACAGCCCTGTCTTACACCCTTTTTAATCTGACCACTTCGTTATTGGTCGTCCACTCTTATTATTCTCTCTTGACTCTTGTATTTATTGTATATTACCCGTCTGGCCCTACAGCTTACCCCTATTTCTCTCAGAATTTCGAACATCGTGCACCATTTTAGATTTTACTTTTTACAGTTCGAGAATTACTACGAACGTGGCTTGGTTTTTCTGTAGTATTCCTTCCATTATCTGCTGCAACTTCAGAATTGCCTCTCTGGTGCCTTTACCTTTCCAAAAGCGAAACTGATCGTCATTTAACACATCCTCAATTTTCTTTTCCATTTTTGTGTAGATTAGTCTTGTCAGCAGCTTCAATGCATGAACTGTTAAGCTGATTGTGCGATAATTCTCGCACTTGCCTGCTCTTGCAGTCTTCGGAAACGTGTGCATGATATTTTTCAAAACTCAGTTGCCGTGTTGCGAGACTCATACATTCTGCACTTCAACGTGAATAGTCGTTTTGTTGCCACGTCCCCCAATGATTTTAGAAATCCTGATGGAATGTTATGTACCCCTTCTGCCTTATTTGATCTTAAGCCCTCCTAAGTTCTCATTCTAATCGTCCATCCCTACCTCTTCTAAATCGACTGCTGTTTCATTTTCTATCACATTAGACGAATCTTCCCCTCATAGAGGCCTTCAGTACATTCTTTTTTTTTTTATTTACCCGCTCTCTCCTCTGCAGTTAATAGTGGAATTCCCGTTCCACTCTTAACGTCACCACTCTTGCTTTTTGTGCCACCGAAGGGTATTTTGATTTTCCTACATGCTGAGTCAGTCCTTCCGGCAATCAGTCCCATTCCTTTGCGTATTGATCGTTCCTGAGTAATATCTTAACCTTCAGCCTACTCTTCATTACTACTACATTACGATCTAAGTCTATTGCTGCTCCTGCGTTCCCCTTACTATCCAGTATCTGATTTCGGAATCAATCTGTCCATTATGTAATGTAACTCAAATCTTCCCGTATCACCAGGCGTTTTCCAAGTATACCACCTCACCTCCTCCTCTTGTGATTCGTGTACAGAGTATTCGCTATTACTAGGTTTTATTCCAGAACTGAATTAGTCTTTCTCCTCTCTCACTCCTTGTCCCAAGCCCATATTCTTCTGTAAGCTTTTCGTCTACTCCTTCCCCTACAACTGCGTTCCAGTGCCCCATGACTATTAGATTTTCACCTCCTTTTACGTACTGTACTGCCCTGTAAATATCCTCACATACTTTCTCTATCGCTTCATCTTCAACTTGCGACGTCGGTATGTTTAGCTGAACCATTGTCGTCAGTGTTGGTTTGCTGTCGGTTCTGATATGAACAACCCTATCACTGAACTTTTCACAGAAGGTGATTCGATGAACACTCTGCCAGGCACTTACATGTGATTTTCAGAGTATCCGTGTGGATGTAGATTTAGTAACACACTCTCTGATCTACCTACCTATTCATAACGAATCCTATTCCCGTTATACCATTATCTGCTGCTTTTGATATTACCCTGTACTCATCTGACCATAAATCCTTCTTTTCATTTCACTTCACTGACACATACTATATCTAGATTGAGCCTTTGCATTTCTCTTTTCAGATTTTCTAGTTTCCCTACCACGTTCAAGCTTCTGACATTCCATGCCCCGGCTCGTAGAACGTTATCCTTTCACTGGTTATTCGTTCTTTTTCTGCATCTACATCTACATTTATACTCCGCAAGCCACCCAACGGTGTGTAGCGGAGGGCACTTGCGTGCCACTGTCATTACCTCTCTTTTCTGTTCCAGTCGCGTATGGTTCGCGGGAAGAACGACTGTCTGAAAGCCTCCGTGCGCGCTCGAATCTCTCTAATTTTACATTCGTGATCTCCTCGGGAGGTATAAGTAGGAGGAAGCAATATATGCGATACCTCATCCAGAAACGCACCCTCTCGAAACCTGGCGACCAACCTACACCGCGATGCAGAGCGCCTCTCTTGCAGAGTCTGCCACTTGAGTTTGCTAAACATCTCCGTAACGCTATCACGCTTACCAAATAACCCTGTGACGAAACGCGCCGCTCTTCTTTGGATCTTCTCTATCTCCTCCGTCAACCCGATCTGGTACGGATCCCACACTGATGAGCAATACTCAAGTATAGGTCGAACGAGTGTTTTGTAAGCCACCTCCTTTGTTGATGGACTACATTTTCTAAGGACTCTCCCAATGAATCTCAACCTGGTACCCGCCTTACCAACAATTAATTTTATGTGATCATTCCACTTCAAATCGTTCCGCACGCATACTCCCAGATATTTTACAGAAGTAACTGCGACCAGTGTTTGTTCCGCTATCATATAATCATACAGTAAAGGATCCTTCTTTCTATGTATTCGCAATACATTACATTTATCTATGTTAAGGGTCAGTTGCCACTCCCTGCACCAAGTGCCTATCCGCTGCAGATCTTCCTGCATTTCGCTACAATTTTCTAATGCTGCAACTTCTCTATATACTACAGCCTCGTCCGCGAAAAGCCGCATGGAACTTCCGATACTATCTACTAGGTCATTTATATATATTGTGAAAAGCAATGGTCCCATAACACTCCCCCGTGGCACGCCAGAGGTTACCTTGACGTCTGTAGACGTCTCTCCATTGATAACAACATGCTGTGTTCTGTTTGCTAAAAACTCTTCAATCCAGCCACACAGCTGGTCTGATATTCCGTAGGCTCCCACTTTGTTTATCAGGCGACAGTGCGGAACTGTATCGAACGCCTTCCGGAAGTCAAAGAAAATAGCATCTACCTGGGAGCCTGTATCTAATATTTTCTGGGTTTTCTCATGGTTACTTCCCCATTGGCAGTCCCCTCAGGGAGATCCGAAGGGGGGCTATTCCGGAATCTTTTGCCAATGGAGAGAACATTATGACACTTCTACAAAACAATGAAAGAACTGGTCGATGACGACCTTGGGGGGGGGGGGGGGGGAGAGAATCAGATTTGATTCCAGAGAAATGACGGAACGTGAAAGGCAATAGTGACACTACCCACTTACAATCAGATTAGAATTAAGAAAGGTATTTGTGGATTTAGAGAAAGCTTTTGCCATTACTAACTGGACTAAATGATTTGAAATTCTGAAGGTAGCACGGGTGAAATACAGAAGAAATAAAAGCTTTGAAGTTTGCTGGTGACATTTCTGTTGCCACATCTATGGCAAAGGACGTTTAAGAGCACCTGAACGAAACGGGTTCTGTTCTGGAAGAAGATAGTTAGCTGAATATGAATAAATGTAAAACAAGGATAGAAGAATGTTGTCGAATTAAATGAAGCAGTGCAGAGGAATTCGATTAGGAAACGAATCGCTAAGAATAATAGAAGATCCAAGTAAGAAACTTGTAAAACGTAGACTGGAAATATTGAGAAATGAATTTGTGGAGAACAGGAATTTGTAGATACCGAATATAAATTTGAGTGTACTAAATTGTTTTTGTGACGGTATTTGTCTGGAGTGTAGTGTTGTACGGTAGCAAATAGTGCATGTTCAGCAGTTCAGACAAGAAGTGAATAGAAGCTTATGAAATGTGGCGCTACGGAAGAATGCTGGTGATTGTATGGGTAGATCGAATAACTATTGAGGAGATACTGAATATAATCGAGGAAAAATAAATTAGCGCCACAATTTGACTAAAATGTGGGATCTGTTGGTAGGATACATTCCAAGGCCTCAAGGATAGTGAATTTTGATAATGCATGGAAGTCGTGCGGGAGGTGAAATTGCATTGGATAATCAAGAGAGGAATACAGTAAGTAGGTAGAAATGTATGTGGGTTACCGTAATTATTCGAAGATGAAGATTCTTGCACAGAGTGGACTAGTGTGGGGAGCTGCATACAACTAGTCTTTGTACTGAAGACCACAACAAGAAGGACGTTGATTTTACATTATTTTCATCTGGTAATAGCCCATCTTCCTTTCTTTCAAACTCGCACTGATAAGCTCATCAGTTGGATATAAGCAAAAAAGAATCAACAGCAAAAGGAAGTGGTTCACATAATTTCTAATAACACGGAAACTTGGTGGCACGGAATCTTATAGCCTGTATTTACTTTTAATTGTGAATTTTCCACTGACGTATATATTCGCAGGTTACAACGACACCTTTTTTCCCAAAGTTGTTGGTAAGATAACTTGATACCGAGTCAAACGCTAGGTAATCATAGCCGTTTATATCCGAGTTTTCGGCCCAGCTTATTCACGAAAGTCTCGTTGGATTAAGATGTTTCAAACATGTATGACTCCAGAAGAGGTTTAGTGGCAGCAGCGAGGAGTGGAGGAGAAGTGAAATCGCAGCGCTCTCTCGGGCTCTGAATTATTGAGGTAAACTGGAGTGCGTGGACTCTGAAGACGGTTGGATCCCCAGGTGCACTCCGTCACTGGCTGAACTCTACAGCTGGACTCCGTCACTGGCTACACACATACGCTACATTATACATTTTACAAGAAAATGATGTGCCACACTCTATAATCCGTGATAGTAACGACTTGTCTTTATTCTGATCTTACGATCTCAATCGCCACGGGGTGATTCTGACTCCATTTCTGAGATGAACTGAAACGAGGACATGTAGAAGTGCATGGGGCACGGTAACGCCTTCACAGGCCTGGTGTCAGATTTACAAACAAAAAAGGGCTCAAATGGCTCTGAGCACTATGGGACTTAACATCTGAGGTCATCATTCCCCCCAGACTTAGAACCACTTAAACCTAACTAACCTAAGGACATCACACACATTCATGCCCGAGGCAGGATTCGAAACTGCAACCGCAGCAGAAGTGCTGTTCCGGACTGAAGCGCCTAGAACCGCTCGGCCACAGCTTTACAAACGGACTGAAAGGAATGGCGAGGAGGGTAGCAACGTGTCCACGGTCCTACATACACTATCTGGTGTCCTTAGTGTGTGCACCAATCCTGGACAAAGCAATGTTTTGTATTATAACTTATCTTGTCAAAATTGTGTGTTATCGGAACATTGCACTGTGGGGAGTAACCGAATGGAGTGGAGTCCTATTCGGGAGGAAGGAGTTTGCTCTGGCCGACCATCCTGATTTACGTAGTGCCTAGTTTTTTAAAATCATGTCAAGCAAATACAGGGAAGGTTGCTTCAGTAAGGCCACGACCGACAACGTGTCCTGTTCTCGTAGAAGTCGACATAATCTGTGTTTAAGTAAATTCAAGTTCCAGAATGAGATTTTCACTCTGCAGCGGAGTGTGCGCTGATATGAAACTTCCTGGCAGATTAAAACTGTGTGCCCGACCGAGACTCGAACTCGGGACCTTTGCCTTTCGCGGGCAAGTGCTCTACCAACTGAGCTACCGAAGCACGACTCACGCCCGGTACTCACAGCTTCACTTCTGCCAGTACCTCGTCTCCTACCTTCCAAACTTTACAGAAGCTCTCCTGCGAACCTTGCAGAACCAGCACTCCTGAAAGAAAGGATATTGCGGAGACATGGCTTAGCCACAGCCTGGGGGACGTTTCCAGAATGAGATTTTCACTCTGCAGCGGAGTGTGCGCTGATATGAAACTTCCTGGCAGATTAAAACTGTGTGCCCGACCGAGACTCGAACTCGGGACCTTTGCCTTTCGCGGGCAAGTGCTCTACCAACTGAGCTACCGAAGCACGACTCACGCCCGGTACTCACAGCTTCACTTCTGCCAGTACCTCGTCTCCTACCTTCCAAACTTTACAGAAGCTCTCCTGCGAACCTTGCAGAACCAGCACTCCTGAAAGAAAGGATATTGCGGAGACATGGCTTAGCCACAGCCTGGGGGATGTTTCCAGAATGAGATTTTCAGTCTGCAGCGGAGTGTGCGCTGATATGAAACTTCCTGGCAGATTAAAACTGTGTGCCCGACCGAGACTCGAACTCGGGACCTTTGCCTTTCGCGGGCAAGTGCTCTACCAACTGAGCTACCGAAGCACGACTCACGCCCGGTACTCACAGCTTCACTTCTGCCAGTACCTCGTCTCCTACCTTCCAAACTTTACAGAAGCTCTCCTGCGAACCTTGCAGAACCAGCACTCCTGAAAGAAAGGATATTGCGGAGACATGGCTTAGCCACAGCCTGGGGGATGTTTCCAGAATGAGATTTTCACTCTGCAGCGGAGTGTGCGCTGATATGAAACTTCCTGGCAGATTAAAACTGTGTGCCCGACCGAGACTCGTACTGCCGTACTGCCGTACTGGAGAAGTGAAGCTGTGAGTACCGGGCGTGAGTCGTGCTTCGGTAGCTCAGTTGGTAGAGCACTTGCCCGCGAAAGGCAAAGGTCCCGAGTTCGAGTCTCGGTCGGGCACACAGTTTTAATCTGCCAGGAAGTTTCATATCAGCGCACACTCCGCTGCAGAGTGAAAATCTCATTCTGGAAACATCCCCCAGGCTGTGGCTAAGCCATGTCTCCGCAATATCCTTTCTTTCAGGAGTGCTGGTTCTGCAAGGTTCGCAGGAGAGCTTCTGTAAAGTTTGGAAGGTAGGAGACGAGGTACTGGCAGAAGTGAAGCTGTGAGTACCGGGCGTGAGTCGTGCTTCGGTAGCTCAGTTGGTAGAGCACTTGCCCGCGAAAGGCAAAGGTCCCGAGTTCGAGTCTCGGTCGGGCACACAGTTTTAATCTGCCAGGAAGTTTCATATCAGCGCACACTCCGCTGCAGAGTGAAAATCTCATTCTGGAAACATCCCCCAGGCTGTGGCTAAGCCATGTCTCCGCAATATCCTTTCTTTCAGGAGTGCTGGTTCTGCAAGGTTCGCAGGAGAGCTTCTGTAAAGTTTGGAAGGTAGGAGACGAGGTACTGGCAGAAGTGAAGCTGTGAGTACCGGGCGTGAGTCGTGCTTCGGTAGCTCAGTTGGTAGAGCACTTGCCCGCGAAAGGCAAAGGTCCCGAGTTCGAGTCTCGGTCGGGCACACAGTTTTAATCTGCCAGGAAGTTTCATATCAGCGCACACTCCGCTGCAGAGTGAAAATCTCATTCTGGAAACATCCCCCAGGCTGTGGCTAAGCCATGTCTCCGCAATATCCTTTCTTTCAGGAGTGCTGGTTCTGCAAGGTTCGCAGGAGAGCTTCTGTAAAGTTTGGAAGGTAGGAGACGAGGTACTGGCAGAAGTGAAGCTGTGAGTACCGGGCGTGAGTCGTGCTTCGGTAGCTCAGTTGGTAGAGCACTTGCCCGCGAAAGGCAAAGGTCCCGAGTTCGAGTCTCGGTCGGGCACACAGTTTTAATCTGCCAGGAAGTTTCATATCAGCGCACACTCCGCTGCAGAGTGAAAATCTCATTCTGGAAACATCCCCCAGGCTGTGGCTAAGCCATGTCTCCGCAATATCCTTTCTTTCAGGAGTGCTGGTTCTGCAAGGTTCGCAGGAGAGCTTCTGTAAAGTTTGGAAGGTAGGAGACGAGGTACTGGCAGAAGTGAAGCTGTGAGTACCGGGCGTGAGTAGTGCTTCGGTAGCTCAGTTGGTAGAGCACTTGCCCGCGAAAGGCAAAGGTCCCGAGTTCGAGTCTCGGTCGGGCACACAGTTTTAATCTGCCAGGAAGTTTCATATCAGCGCACACTCCGCTGCAGAGTGAAAATCTCATTCTGGAAACATCCCCCAGGCTGTGGCTAAGCCATGTCTCCGCAATATCCTTTCTTTCAGGAGTGCTGGTTCTGCAAGGTTCGCAGGAGAGCTTCTGTAAAGTTTGGAAGGTAGGAGACGAGGTACTGGCAGAAGTGAAGCTGTGAGTACCGGGCGTGAGTCGTGCTTCGGTAGCTCAGTTGGTAGAGCACTTGCCCGCGAAAGGCAAAGGTCCCGAGTTCGAGTCTCGGTCGGGCACACAGTTTTAATCTGCCAGGAAGTTTCATATCAGCGCACACTCCGCTGCAGAGTGAAAATCTCATTCTGGAAACATCCCCCAGGCTGTGGCTAAGCCATGTCTCCGCAATATCCTTTCTTTCAGGAGTGCTGGTTCTGCGAGGTTCGCAGGAGAGCTTCTGTAAAGTTTGGAAGGTAGGAGACGAGGTACTGGCAGAAGTGAAGCTGTGAGTACCGGGCGTGAGTCGTGCTTCGGTAGCTCAGTTGGTAGAGCACTTGCCCGCGAAAGGCAAAGGTCCCGAGTTCGAGTCTCGGTCGGGCACACAGTTTTAATCTGCCAGGAAGTTTCATATCAGCGCACACTCCGCTGCAGAGTGAAAATCTCATTCTGGAAACATCCCCCAGGCTGTGGCTAAGCCATGTCTCCGCAATATCCTTTCTTTCAGGAGCGCTGGTTCTGCAAGGTTCGCAGGAGAGCTTCTGTAAAGTTTGGAAGGTAGGAGACGAGGTACTGGCAGAAGTGAAGCTGTGAGTACCGGGCGTGAGTCGTGCTTCGGTAGCTCAGTTGGTAGAGCACTTGCCCGCGAAAGGCAAAGGTCCCGAGTTCGAGTCTCGGTCGGGCACACAGTTTTAATCTGCCAGGAAGTTTCATATCAGCGCACACTCCGCTGCAGAGTGAAAATCTCATTCTGGAAACATCCCCCAGGCTGTGGCTAAGCCATGTCTCCGCAATATCCTTTCTTTCAGGAGTGCTGGTTCTGCAAGGTTCGCAGGAGAGCTTCTGTAAAGTTTGGAAGGTAGGAGACGAGGTACTGGCAGAAGTGAAGCTGTGAGTACCGGGCGTGAGTCGTGCTTCGGTAGCTCAGTTGGTAGAGCACTTGCCCGCGAAAGGCAAAGGTCCCGAGTTCGAGTCTCGGTCGGGCACACAGTTTTAATCTGCCAGGAAGTTTCATATCAGCGCACACTCCGCTGCAGAGTGAAAATCTCATTCTGGAAACATCCCCCAGGCTGTGGCTAAGCCATGTCTCCGCAATATCCTTTCTTTCAGGAGTGCTGGTTCTGCAAGGTTCGCAGGAGAGCTTCTGTAAAGTTTGGAAGGTAGGAGACGAGGTACTGGCAGAAGTGAAGCTGTGAGTACCGGGCGTGAGTCGTGCTTCGGTAGCTCAGTTGGTAGAGCACTTGCCCGCGAAAGGCAAAGGTCCCGAGTTCGAGTCTCGGTCGGGCACACAGTTTTAATCTGCCAGGAAGTTTCATATCAGCGCACACTCCGCTGCAGAGTGAAAATCTCATTCTGGAAACATCCCCCAGGCTGTGGCTAAGCCATGTCTCCGCAATATCCTTTCTTTCAGGAGTGCTGGTTCTGCAAGGTTCGCAGGAGAGCTTCTGTAAAGTTTGGAAGGTAGGAGACGAGGTACTGGCAGAAGTGAAGCTGTGAGTACCGGGCGTGAGTCGTGCTTCGGTAGCTCAGTTGGTAGAGCACTTGCCCGCGAACGGCAAAGGTCCCGAGTCGAGTCTCGGTCGGGCACACAGTTTTAATCTGCCAGGAAGTTTCATATCAGCGCACACTCCGCTGCAGAGTGAAAATCTCATTCTGGAAACATCCCCCAGGCTGTGGCTAAGCCATGTCTCCGCAATATCCTTTCTTTCAGGAGTGCTGGTTCTGCAAGGTTCGCAGGAGAGCTTCTGTAAAGTTTGGAAGGTAGGAGACGAGGTACTGGCAGAAGTGAAGCTGTGAGTACCGAGCGTGAGTCGTGCTTCGGTAGCTCAGTTGGTAGAGCACTTGCCCGCGAAAGGCAAAGGTCCCGAGTTCGAGTCTCGGTCGGGCACACAGTTTTAATCTGCCAGGAAGTTTCATATCAGCGCACACTCCGCTGCAGAGTGAAAATCTCATTCTGGAAACATCCCCCAGGCTGTGGCTAAGCCATGTCTCCGCAATATCCTTTCTTTCAGGAGTGCTGGTTCTGCAAGGTTCGCAGGAGAGCTTCTGTAAAGTTTGGAAGGTAGGAGACGAGGTACTGGCAGAAGTGAAGCTGTGAGTACCGGGCGTGAGTCGTGCTTCGGTAGCTCAGTTGGTAGAGCACTTGCCCGCGAAAGGCAAAGGTCCTGAGTTCGAGTCTCGGTCGGGCACACAGTTTTAATCTGCCAGGAAGTAAATTCAAGTTACTTATTTTCACTATTTATGGAGACAAATTCTGCGCGACCATGAGATGAAGGCCGAATAAATAAACACACAGAATGAAATTTTCACTCTGCAGCGGAGTGTGCGGTGATACGAAACTGCCCTGGCAGATTAAAGCTGTGTGCCGAACCGAGACTCGACCTCGGGACATCTGCCTTTCATTGGGAAGTACTCTACCGACTGACCTACCTAAGCACATCTACATCTACATCATACACCGCAAGCCACCTAATAATGTGTGGCGGAGGGTACTTTCGGTACCACTATCTGATCCCTCGAACCCTGTCCCATTCGCGAAGAGTGCGTGGAAGAATGATTGTCGGTAAGCCTCTGTATTGGCTCTGTTTCTCCAGCTACGTTCTCGTAGTCAATACACGAGATGAATGTGGGGGAGAAGCAATATGCTGTCCAACTCCTCTTGAAAAGTGCTGTCCCGAAATTTCAATAGTAAATCTCTCCGTGATGCACAACGTCTCTCTTGTAACGTCTGCTAGTTGAGTTTGTTTAGCATCTCCGTAACCCTCTCTCGCCAGCTAAACTATCCCATGACTAAACGCGCCGCTCTTCGTTGGATCTTCTCTATCTCCTCTCTTAGTGCTACCTGATAGGGATCCCAGATAGATGAACAATACTCAAGAATCGGGTGAATAAGCGCCTTGTAAGCCTTTTCTTTTATGAATGAGTTACGTTTCCTTAAGAGTCTTCCGATGAATCTGAGTCTAGTGTCTGCTTTTCCAGTATCTGTTTTATGTGGTCATTCCACTTGAAGTCGCTGTGGATAGTTAGGCCTAGATATTTTACGGCAGGTGCTGTCTCCAGCTGTTTGTCATCAATAGTGTAGCTGTACAATAGTTGACATCTTGGTTGTCGGGTGTTCTGCCGGATATCAGCGTCGTACTTGCACGATATTTCGGTCACGTGGCTCGTGACCTTCATCAGGTGCGACCTGAGACTGCTCCTCGAGTGGACCTGGTCCAGTATTTATGCCTATGGCCTTCCCCCTCCACCAACGGCTGCAGGCGCTTCCTCTGTGGTCCGCGCCCATTCCCTGCGACCTGCTGGAGCGTTGCTGCTCCGTTTTCCGTCCGCTGCGGTTCTAGGTGTTCCCTCTGCGGTCCGCGCCCACCAGACCCGCTTCTGGGGGTTTCATCTACGGTCTGGGGTACCAAGCGTTCCCCCTGCGGTCCGCGCCCGCTCACCACGACCTGTTGCAGCGTTGCCACTCCGTTTTTCGTCGGCTGTGGATCGGGATGTTCCCTCTGCGGTCCGCGCCCACCAGTCCCACTACTGGGTGTTCCATGTTCGGTCTGGTGCGCCTGGCAGTCCGTCAGGGGCTCGTTTTCCATCTCCATGTCTCTGGTTATGCTGTTAGTGTAGTGTTGCAGCTGGCCCCGTTGCTCGTTTAACAATTCCAGAGCCGGATCCCAGGCTCTGCTTAGCTGGTACCCTGTGTCACGGTTAAACCGTGCCTTACTGAAGTCAAGGAACACGGCATCAGCCTGAGCGCCGTCGTCCACTGCGCTGTGGATCTCATGGAGGAACAGAGCGAGCTGAGTTTCGCCGGATCTCTGTGTGCAGAATCAATGTTTATTTTCCCAAAACGTCATAATTCTTAAGCATACAACAGATTGATATCGACGTTATAGGTCTATAATTCTGTGGATCTGTCTTAAGGCCTTTCTTAGGAACGGGAATGAGCTGCTCTTTTTTCCAGTCATTAGATATCCTTCATTGCTCAAGCGACCTACGTTAAATTACTGCTAGAAGGGGAGCAAGTTCTTTCGCGTAATCTTTATAGAATCTTATAGGCGTTTCACCTAGTCCTGACGCCTTACCACTACTAACCGGTTGTAGCCGCTTTTCAGTTCCACAATCGGATACCTCAATATCTGCCATTTCGACGTTCGTACGACGATTGAAAGAAGGTACAGTGTTACGATCTATCACGGTGAAATAGTTTCGGAAGACCGAATTCAGTATTTCGGCCTTCTCTCTGTTACCTTCCATGTATCAGAACCCGTTCTCAAAGTTGATCAGAATCCACCCTCACAGTATTACTTCGGCCAGTACCGCCTCTCCTTCACATAAGCTCTCCTGCGAAACTTGCAAGACTGTCACTGCTTGAAGGAAGGACGGGTTGTGAGTCGTGGTTGCGTAGCTCACTCGTTAGAGCACTTGCCAACGAAAGGCAAACGTCTCGAGCTACAGGAAGATACATTATAGAAGAGATGGGGTCACTGCACTCCACAACAGCGGAAATTATTTAAACCCTTCACACTGATTTCGGAGACTGTAAAGCACAACAGATTGTTCTATCATTAGGTACTTCAAGAGTTAGATGAAACTTTTTACAAGCAAGGAATGTTTTCCTTCTAGGTAGTGTCACGAAACCTTGTCATCTTTACTGGACTCGCATTCGGGAGGACTACGGTTCAATCCCGCGTCCAGCCATCCTGATTTAGGTTCTCCGTGATTTCCCTAAATCGCTCCAGGCAAATTCTGGGATGGTTCCTCTGAAAGGGCACGGCCGACTTCCTTCCCTGTCCTTCCCTAATCCGATGAGACCGATGACCTCGCTGTTTGGTCTCTTCCCCCAAGAAACCAACCAACCAACCAACCTTGTCATCTTTATCGTCATCGTCAACAACAACAAAGATTAGTCTTCTTAAGATTGTTCCGCCTTCAAGGGCCTCAAAATTCGTGTTAAATTCAAAATAGCACAGTAATTAAACATACGCTGTTGGATATCTGTTATCAACAACTCTTTTCAAATTACTTCACCATTTCATCTATTGTGCTTAAAATTTTGATCACTATTTTCCTTAATTGGGGATTATCTCTGTAGTTGAGATTCGATCAACTGTCTTTCTACCTCAAAATCGGGCACAGAAACCTCATTTCTGCTGCCTACATTGTTCGGTTTTGTTTTCCCGCCAGGCTTCAACATAGTTGCATAAATGAATGGAGGGACTGTCATAGTTCTATACTATCAAAAGTATATCAACGACTTTGAGAGCGTTTCGTGAGGTGTGTCTAGATATTTCAGTCGTAGAACACTTTCCCTTTAGTGGCAATAGTTTCATGGCCGTGTCCCGGTTTAGTATACAGCATTAATCCACCAGGAATTATCTACAGTCCGGTTCTGTAAGCCCTCTTGGAAATTCATTCGAATTCTTTGTACAGTAGTATAGCACAACGCTTTCCCCCGACTATACAGCAATGCGATTCTCAACATAGTACGTCGAATGCGGGAAGTATTAACCTTGCCTCTGTATGGCCCGCTGTTGGCGGTTCGTTACGAACTTTTCTTATTCTTTCAAAACCTTTATATCACTTCTCCTACTCCCACGCATCTAGGAAAGGTAGCCAGCCAGACTTCATGGGAAAGAACACTTAATAAAAAGATACAAAAAATATGACATAAAAGTTGTGGTGTCACCGCCAGACACCACACTTGCTAGGTGGTAGCTTAAATCGGCCGCGGTCCATTAGTACATGTCGGACCCGCGTGTCGCCACTGTCAGTGATCGCAAACCGAGCGCCACCACACGGCAGGTCTAGAGAGAATAGCTAGCACTCGCCCCAGTTGTACGGACGACTTAGCTAGCGATGCAACACTGACGAAGCCTCGCTTATTTGCAGAGAAGATAGTTAGAATAGCCTTCAGCTAAGTCAATGGCTACGACCTAGCAAGGCGCCATAGCAATTGATAGTTATCGTATGAAGCATGTCTCATCAAGAACGATGTATACAAATGATGGATTAAAGTTAAGTATTCCAGAAGCTACGTACTTTTCTTTATAGCATTCATTACGTATCCTGTTTCAGACCTCACGCCATCCTGCGTGAGCTTATAGCGTGCATTTCGGCCTTCTCTAGCAATATAACAAGTGGCGACGAGGATGGGATCACTTGTTAGGCAACTAACAAGAATGTCGTATTCAAGACCGAAACTAAGTGCAAAATTTAAAACCTAGATAGGCGGGCCAAGAAACGTAATACCCTTCACCCCCACACACACCGTAAACAAAAATGGTTCAAATGGCTCTGAGCACTATGGGACTTAACATCTATGGTCATCAGTCCCCTAGAACTTAGAACTACGTAAACCTAACTAACCTAAGGACAGCACACAACACCCAGCCATCACGAGGCAGAGAGAATCCCTGACCCCGCCGGGAATCGAATCCGGGAACCCGGGCGTGGGAAGCGAGAACGCTGCCGCACGACCACGAGATGCGGGCCACCGTAAACAACCAAAGATAATGAACATCAGAAGTTGCCGACAGTGAATATTAATTACCAGTTGGTGAGAAAGTACCATCAACTCTGTCTCTCTGTTGCTTGACCAGGGAGGGAGTGGAATTCCAAGCAGAATTTAACCTCCTACTTCTGTCTCTATTTATGTCAGTTCCTCATTTAATCTCGGTTGCTTCCTTAGCACGTAGTGTTATGAATTGAATTAGGGAAAACAGCGGTTCAAATTCCGCTTCGGTCATCGATATTTAGGTTCTCCGCGATTTCTCTACCTTGCTTAAGGCGAGTGCCGCGATGCGTCCTTTGGCAAGGGCAGGCCCAGTTCCTTCCTAATCCTTTCCTGATTCGAGCTTGTGCTCCGTCTCAAATGTATCTGTACGGAAGTAAATTTGAAATAGACACCCCTTCTGCATCAAAGAATGCAGCGTGCTTCACGTAAATAACCTCGGAAATTGTGACAGTCAAGTCACAAACAATAACTGAAGCTGTGACAGTTAACTAAACTCGTCATGTGATAGGATGATCGGTTAATCGTGAAATAATAGTAGCACATCTTGTTTCTTAGGGAGCGGAGCTGCTTGCTCTTAGCCGGCCGTAGTGGCCGAGCGGTATTAGGCGCTTCAGTCTGGAACCGAGGGACCGCCACGGTCGCAGGTTCGAATCCTGCCTCGGGCATTGATGTGTGTGACGCCCTTAGGTTAGTTAGGTTTAAGTAGTTCTAAGTTCTAGGGGACTGATGACCTCGGATGCTAAGTCGCATAGTGCTCAGAGCCATTTTTTTGCTTTGTCTTAGACAAGCTGCATTTTCCCTGTAAAAAAAAAAATAAACTAAAACAAAACCGATAACGGTCGGAATGACGTAACTGCATATTACATCTATCGGGATATTCTTGACCCCTGCTCTCTGTGGTTAGGCTAAAAACAAACGTAATAAGAACTTTTCCAGATTCCACTATCGCTCCCTTGCTTGAGAACGTGTAACAAGCACCCGTCTTCCCGATAAAGTTCGCGAAGGCTGTTCCTACACTGGCAGAAACATCGTTAGAATTTTATAGCAGTATGTCGTCGCACGGACTGTTGAATCTCGCTGTTGAAAATACACTGACGGAAAGAAATCGCGAATCGAAAGAATAATTAATGAAGAGCAATGATATATCGGGAATACATTTGTCTAGGTAACATTTTATGTGATTAACATTGCAAGATCACAGGTTAATGTGCGAACGAGGTAAGCCACTGCAAATGTGAAATGCATGTGTAGGTCTAGCCTGTCCAGCGTGTGAACAGGCTGGTTGCAGGCCCTCAAATGGCGTCCTCCTAACCAACACGTGACCATCACTGGCGCCGAGGCAGGAGCAACATTCATCAGAAAACACAACAGGCTTCATCCGTACCATCGAATGAGCTCCTACCTGACACCACTGAAGTCGGAAATGACGGTGGTTTGGGATCGGTGGAATACGCGTTACAGGACGTATGGCTCGGAGCTGTCGTTGAAGTAACCGATTTGTAAAAGTCTGTTGTGTGGCTGTGGTGCCAACTGCTCCTCAGATTGCTGCTTCAGATTCAGTATGACGCGGCAGAGCCGTACACTAAACACGATGGTCTTTCGGCAGTGCCACGAGGCCATTAGCAGCCCAGGCTTCTTTCTGCTGTACTTTGACGTCACAACCGCTGCCAGCGATCATGTACAGTGGCTACCTTCCTTGCAAATCTTTCTGCTGTATCACAGAAGGAACATCCATCTTCTCGTAGCCACGTTACATGACCTCATTCAGGTTGAGTGAGGTGTTGACAACGGCGTCTCGGTCGCTTTCAAGGCATTCTTGAGCAGCATGAACTCGCCACCTCCACTCTCAAAACTAACTAACTCTCACCACCGTTACAGCGCGAATTTAAAACAAACATAATTTGAAACTTCGTGGCAGATTAAAACTGTGTGCCCGACCGAGACTCGAACTCGGGACCTTTGCCTTTCGCGGGCAAGTGCTCTACCGACTGAGCTACCGAAGCACGACTCACGCCCGGTACTCACAGCTTTACTTCTGCCAGTATCTCGTTTCCTACCTTCCAAACTTTACAGAAGCTCTTCTGCGAACCTTGCAGAACTAGCACTCCTGAAAGAAAGGATACTGCGGAGACATGGCTTAGCCACAGCCTGGGAGATGTTTCCAGAATGAGATTTTCACTCTGCAGCGGAGTGTGCGCTGATATGAAGCGATGTCACCGCAGTATCCTTTCTTTCAGGAGTGCTAGTTCTGCAAGGTTCGCAGAAGAACTTCTGTAGTTTGGAAGGTAGGAGACGAGATACTGGCAGAAGTAAAGCTGTGAGTACCGGGCGTGAGTCGTGCTTCGGTAGCTCAGATGGTAGAGCACTTGCCCGCGAAAGGCAAAGGTCCCGAGTTCGAGTCTCGGTCGGGCACACAGTTTTAAACTGCCAGGAAGTTTCATATTAGCGCACAGTCCACTGCAGATTGAAAATATCATTCTGGAAAAACTAATTTGCATCCTCATTGTGGCACTACTAGAACCATTCTTACGCGATTGGCGCGGAATTTGAGCAGAAACACGGCGACGGAAGGAAGATTGGGTTTTAATGTCACGTCGACATCGAGGTCATTAGAGACGGAGAACAAGCTCGGATTGTGTCGGGGATGGGGAAGGAAATCGGCCATGCCCTTTCAAAGGTACGATCCCGGCATTTTCCCGTAGCGATTTACGGAAATCTCGGAAAACCTAACTCTTGATGGCCGGACGCAGGTCTGAATCGTCTCCTTCCCGAATGCGAGTCCAGTGTGCTAACTACTGCGCCACCTCGCTCTGTAATAGAAACACGCCTACCAACTTTTGTGTATGTCGGACATGTCCTTGGTGTTGCAAGTTTCCCCTGTCAGTGTATTTTCTTCATGCTACACAGGTCGAAGATGAAAACGAACGTAACTGAAATGTTTAATATGAACAAAAGTAGTTTAAAGTCTGCGGAAAACTGAAAATATGAAAAATCTAGAGGCTCAGAACAACGCGAAAACGATCTGATCTGTAAAATAACGATATTAACCTCAAGCTCAGTGAGGAAATAAATACTTAGGAAACGCTAACACGAGAAATACCACAAAAGGTGTGACGAAACAAAAGCGATTATAAAATTAGGAGATGTGTTTAGTGCAACACCCATCAACGCACAAGTGATGTGTGACAAAACAAAAGGAATCTTATTTTCTCAAAATAGCTAAACAGTTATAGGAGCCACTTTACAGCCAGGTAAGAAAACTCATAGCATACCTCCTAATATCGTGTCGGACTTCCATTTTCCCTGACTAATGCAGCATCTCTACACAGCATGGACTCAACAAATCGTTGGAAGTCCCTGCATAAATATTGTGCCATTCTGTCTCTATAACCGTCCACAACTGTGAAAGCATTGTCAGTGAAGGATTTTGTGTAGGAACTGCCCTCTCGATTATACACTACTGGCTATTACAATTGCAACAGCACGAGGATGATGTGTTACAGACGCGAAATGTAACCGACAGGAAGAAGATGCTGTGATATGCAAAGGATTAATTTTTCAGAGCATTCACACAAGGCTGGACTGATGACCTTAGCAGTAAAGTCCCATAAGATTTCAGACATTTCGCACAAGATTGGCGCCGGTGGCGACACATACAACACGCTGGCTCAAATGGCTCTGAGCACTATTGGACTCAACATCTGAGGTCATCAGTCCCCTAGAACTTAGAACTACTTAAACCTAACTAACCTATGGACATCACACACATCCATGCCCGAGGCAGGATTCGAACCTGCGACCGTAGCGGTCGCGCGGTTCCAGACTGAAGCGCCTAGAACCGCTCGGCCACACAGGCCGGCTATAACACGCTGACATGAGGAAAGTATCCAACCGATTTCTCATACACAAACAACAGTTGACCGGTGTTTCCTGGTGAAACGTTGTTATGATGCCTCGTGAAAGAAGGGGAAATGCGTACCATCACGTTTCCGACTTTTGTAAAGGTCAGATTGTAGCCTATCGCGATTGCGGTTTATCGTATCGCGACATTGCTGCTCGAGATCCAATGACTGTCAGCAGAACATTGAATCGGTGGGTTCAGGAGGGTAATAAGGAACGCCGTGCTGGATCCCAACGGCCTCGTATCACTAGCAGTCGAGATGACAGGCATCTTATCCGCATGGCTGTAACGGATCGTGCAGCCACGTCTCGATCCCGGAGTCAACAGATGGGGACGTTTGCAAGACAACAACCGTCTACACGAACAGTTCGACGACGTTTGCAGCAGCATGGACTATCAGCTCGGAGACCGCGGCTGCGGTACCCTTGACGCTGCATCACAGACGGAAGCGCCTGCGATGGTGCACTCAACGCCGAACCTGGGTGCACGAATGACAAAACGACATTTTTTCGGATCTATCCAGGTTCTGTTCACAGCATCATGATGGTCGCATCCGTGTTTGGCGACATCGCGGTGAACGCACATTGGAAGCGCGTATTCGTCATCGCCATACTAGCGTATCACACGGCGTGATGGTATGGGGTGCCATTGGTTACACCTCTTGTTCGCATTGACGGCACTTTGAACAGTGGACGTTACATTTCAGATGTGTTACGACCCGTGGCTCTACACTTCATTCGATCACTACGAAACCTAAATTTCAGCAGGACAATGCACAACCGTATGTTGCAGGTCCTGTACGGGCCTTTCTGGATACGGAAAATGTTCGACTGCTGCCCCGGCCAGCACATTCTCCAGATATCTCACCAACTGAAAACGTCTCGTCAATGCTGGCGGAGCAACTGGCTCGCCACAATAGGCCAGTCACTACTCTTGATGAACCGTGGTATCGTGTTGAAGATGCATGGGCAGCTGTACCTGTACACGCGATCCAAGCTCTGTTTGACTCAATGCCCCGGTGTATCAAGGCCGTTATTACGGCCAGAGGTGGTTGTTCTGGGTACTGATTTCTCAGGACCTATGCACTCAATATGCGTGCAAATGTAATCACATGTCAGTTCTAGTATAATATATTTGTTCAATGAATACCCATTGTTCATCAGCATTTCTTCTTGGTGTAACAATTTTAATGGCCAGTAATCTATCCCACATACGTTCGATGGGATTCATATCAGGCGATCTGCGGGGTCAAATCATTCATTTGATTTGTCTAGAGTTCCTTCAAATAAATCGGGAATGAATGTGGCCCGGTGACATGGCTCATTGGCATCCGCAAAAATTCCTTTCTTGATCGGGAACCTGAGGTCCATGACTGGCTGCAAACTGTCTCCAAACAGCCGAATTTAGCCATTTCGATGACCATGACCTTATCCCCCACAAACACTGGTCATACCACTATGAAGCCACCACCAGGTTGCACAGTGCCTTGTTGACAACCTGGGTCCATGGCTTCGTGGAATCTGAAATCGGGACTCATCAAACCAGGCCACGGTTTTCCAGTCGTCTAGGGGCTAAGAGTCGAGGGACATGAAAGGGAAGCAGTGGTTGGGAAGGGAGTGAGACATGGTTGCAGCCTATCTCTGATGTTATTCAATCAGTATATTGAGCAAACAGTAAAGGAAACAAAAGAAAAATTCTGAGTTGGAATTAAAATTCATGGAGAAGAAATAAAAACCTGGAGGTTCGCCGATGACATTGTAATTCTGTCAGAGGTAGCAAAAGACCTGGAGGAGCAGCTGAACGTAATGGACAGTGTCTTGAAAGGAGGATATAAGATGAACATCAACAAAAGCAAAACGAGGATAATGGAATGTAGTCAGATTAAATCGGGTGATGCTGAGGGGATTAGATTAGGAAATGAGGCACTTAAGGTAGTAAAGGAGTTTTGCTATTTGAGGAGCAAAATAACTGATGATGGCCGAAGTAGAGAGGATATAAAATGTAGACTGGCAATCGCAAGGAAAACGTTTCTGAAGAAGAGAAATTTGTAAATATCGAGTATAGATTTAAGTGTCAGGAAGTCGTTTCTGAAAGTATTTGTATGGAATGTCGTCATGTATGGAAGTGAAACATGGACGATAAATAGTTTGAACAAGTGGGGAATAGAAGCACCCGAAATGTGTTGCTACAGAAAAATGCTGAAGATTAGATGGGTAGATCACATAACTAATGAGGAGGTATTGAATAGGATTGGGAGAAGAGAAATTTGTGGCACAACTTGACTAGAAGAAGGAATTGGTTGGTAGGACATGTTCTGAGGCATGAAGGTATCACCAATTTAGTATTGGAGGGCAGAGTGGAGGGTAAAAATCGTAGAGGGAGACCAAGAGATGAATACACTAAGCAGATCCAGAAGGATGTAGGTTGCAGTAGGTACTGGGAGATGAAGAAGCTTGCACAGGATAGAGTAGCATGGAGAGCTGCATCAAACGAGTTTCTGGACTGAAGACCACAACAACAACAACAATAGGGCCCAACCTATATGGTCACAAGCCCACGAGAGGCGCTGCAGGCGATGTCGTCCCTTTAGCAAAAGGCATTGGCGCCGGTCGCCCGTTGCCATAACCTATTAAAACCAAATTTCTCCAGAGTGTCCTACCGGATACGTTCGACGTACGTCCCACATTGATTTCTGTGGTTATTTCACGCCGTGTTGCTTGTCTGTTACCATTGACAAATCTACGCGAACGCCGCTACTCTCAGTCGTTAAGTAATGTCCGTCGGCCACTGCGTTATCCGTAGTGAGAGATAATGTCTCAAATTTCATATTCTCGGCACACTCATGACACTGTGGAACTCGGAATCCCTAGCAATTTCCCACATGGAATTTCTCTGACGTCTAGCTCCAACTACCATTCCGCGTTCAAAGTCTGTTAATTCCTGTCTGCTACAATAATCAAGACGGACACCTTTTCATTTGATTAACCTCAGTATAAACTGCAGCTCCTCCTGTGCACTGCTCCTTTATATTTTGTGTACACGATGCTACCGTCATTTGTGTATACGCATATCGCTATCCCACAACTTTTGTCACCTCAGCGTAAATCACATCTTATTTGGCAGCCAAGCTAAACAACCCTTTGAAACACTATATATTTAATACACGTAGCATTACAGAGTGATATTTCCAAAAGTAGAAGAGTCAACGTACCTCTTTCTTCATCCGCCGTTCTTCAATGAAGTAATTAGAACACAGCTGAATAGAACAGTACAAACTTGAGAGACTTGTGCATATGCTAAATCAATATCGATTTTTTCGCCTTGCAGTAGTCCGATATGAAAAATTACAGCGATGATATTACCAAATGATGCAACGTGAGTATCAAATTTGGAACTAGTTCCTTATCGCGCTTTTGTTAACATAGCTACTTGCCTCGGAGGGAGTTCTAGTTGGTAGAAGAAGACAGATGATGAAATATCAATAATGTAACATGACTTGCGGTATGACAGGTCGAAAACTTATAAAATCAGCAAGACATCAGTTACAAAGTTTGTGCTGTCTATAGAAACGCAATTGTCTACCATTCGGCATTGTTACAGATACATTACTCTGAAAGGTGGTCGAATGGATGCTTCTCCTTATTTTGAAACATATTTTAGTGAGTTTCAGTCGTTCGAGATAGGATACTTCTGTGAAAGCAGGAGAAATGACAGGACACATATTAAGACATCAGAGAACAGATTTAATCTAACTATAAGGAACAGTGCGGGGTGAATGGAGACTGGCGTATATACAACCGAAATAACTGACAAAAGCATTGGGTGATTAGTACTGATGTGAGATAAAGGCAAGGGCTCAGAAAGGCTGCATGAAACTACTAAAAAGAGTAATAAAAAGACTGTAAAATACATGTTTCGAAACTATGATTCCAGCACTGGTCGAATATGATATTCTTAAATCAGACAAAGCGTAATAATCGTGCAGCGCTCCAAATGTTATGAATCGTCAAGTTTTTTTGTCACTTAAGTGCGAAATCATCCGGTGTTCGTGCGCCGTTCGCCGTTCGCCAGCATAACAGAAGATAGATACCCAGAGAGATCAGAGAGATGTGCAGTTTGACAGGACAAATCGGGATCAGCATTTCTTGAGTGCTGTTTTTTTTATAGTATGCCGGTTGTCTTTGTTATCCATAATGTCTTTCATACTATGATAGACTCGTGTTCAGAAAAAAAATAGGAAAAAAATAAAACAGAACACCATAAACGACTAGAGATAGGACATTCATATTCATAGTACATGTACATTATTAGTACGTTCTGCAGAAATGATTAGCATTCCAGTCACCTCTGTTCAGCATGTGTTCTGTTGCCCACTAATTACAGGGTCCGCCATAGGCCCCGACAACTTGTTTCCTGCGTGATGGCATCGACGCGTATAAGGCGCGAATGGCGTCCTGTGTTACAGCCATCCATGCTGTATTCTCGTGGTTCCAAGGTTCAGCGGTGGTTGGCATTGGATCGCAGCACTGCACTTGTTTCACAATATCCCACGCATTTTCGATTGGTGACAAGTCTGGTGATTTTCGGGTTAGGAAAAGA
Source organism: Schistocerca serialis cubense (assembly GCF_023864345.2). Classification (NCBI taxonomy): domain Eukaryota; kingdom Metazoa; phylum Arthropoda; class Insecta; order Orthoptera; family Acrididae; genus Schistocerca; species Schistocerca serialis. The sequence continues at coordinate 1,266,574,316 of NC_064638.1, read as the reverse complement.
GTCGGACATTCTATGACGCGAAAAGACACGTGTTCTTGCAGCAACATGTGATCGTGCATTCTTTTGCGGAAAAGTGGTGTCATGGGTGCTTCGAAGAAAGGATATGACCATGGATCACAGGATGTCATTCTTGTAGATCACACCAGTGTGATGCCTGCACTGGATACGCACCAATTGTGATTTGTAGTTGCGCTCAATAGCACCCCACACCATAAGTCCTCGAGTTGGCGCTGTATGCCTTGTGCGAATGTAGTCATTATAACGCCTCTCCCCCTGTCTTTGGCGAACCAAAATGCGGCCATCAATTACAAGAAAACACAACCTGGATACGTCCGATACACAATCTAATGTCATTCCTGTCCACAGCGACGTTGTTCCACACACCCTTGCCGTGTAGCATTGTTCTGCACGTTCGTTAAAGGTAGGTGGAGAAGTGGACAACCCGCCCGTAGTCCATACCGTAGTGAACGGCGAGGGACTGTCACCCTTCATGATGCACGATGTGGTTTTTGAAGAAGTCAACGCGATACGGCTGAAATCCCGAAATCTCATCGAACAATGTACGATGTATTACACTGTTCCACTGTTGCGCCAGAACCGAGGAGGACGCAAGTCTGTCCTGCAATACCGTTCGGAAGACGTGTAGTGTGCCCTGATCCATTTGATCGTGTTCTACGGTCTTCTGTGAACCATTCTGCACACACCGACTGCACTGCCGAAACACTTCTTCCCACACGAGCAGCAATTGGATCCCTCACATTCTCTCATGCCGATAATGCGCCTCTTTCGAGCTCACTGATTTGACGGTACCGTTCTCGAATACGTCTGCGAGGCATTCTGCACATTTGATCCACTGGGCGACATGGTTCAAATGCTAATCATTTCTACAGAACATACTAATGTACTTTTCCCGAGAGTTGTTCAAGGTGTTCTGTCTTTTCTGAACGTGAGCGTATTTCTGTTTTCTTCTAAGCCTTTAAAATCAGTGTGGGATCCACCAACAATTGCTATAGGCATTCTTGTGCTTGGACGGCCGGGGTGGCCGAGCGGTTCTAGGCGCTACAGTCTTGAACCGCGCGACCGCTCCGGTCGCAGGTTCGAATCCTGCGTCGGGCATGGATGTTTGTGATGTCCTTAGGTTAGGTTTAAGTAGTTCTAAGTTCTAGGGAACTGATGACCTCAGAAGTTAAGTCCCATAGTGCTCAGAGCCATCTGAACCATCTGCCATTCTTGTGCTTACTGCAAATTATATATTCATAAGTATGTAATAGTCGGAACGACAACCTATAGAAATATTTGCACCTCATTCTACTCACTGTTTTGGAGTTAAACAGGTTGTGTATAATGTAATTGTCTTCGAACATCTGTATATCTATATGTAGGACGGTATAGTCAACGAGAATAACGTCGGCAAGGCGCTAATATTGCTGTTTTCCGATCAAATGGGTGAAATACTCGAACGTTTTCAGAGGGCAGTGTATATAAATTACAGTCTCTTGAAAACCACGAAAATCGCTTGGTTCTTATTGCTTGCTTTGTTTAGAAATACATTTTGACTGATGATGGACCCATGATCTCGAAACGTATAGCCTACAGCACAGTTATTTTAATTGTGATAAAGCTAATTTTTGTTCATTTTAATATTTGAATGGCGTGGACGTCTGTGTGAAGGGGAGGGGTAGGGGCAGAGTGAGTGTGAGTGCGTGCGTGCGCGCGTGTGTGTGTGTGTGTGTGTGTGTGTGTGTGTGTGTGTGTGTGTGTGTGTGAGAGAGAGAGAGAGAGAAAGAAGAGGTGGGGGTAGAGAGATTGGGCGCTTCGCTTTCCCCGCAAATGGAGCTTACGAGGGACACTGACAACGGGCGTGTATGCTGCCCGTGATATCAAACGATTACCGCCCCCCTGCCATTTAATTAAGTGCTCATTGCATATTAAAGCATCATTTCCAATATGTAGTGTATCAAATGAGGGTAATTATTACAGGCGCGCAATTAGCAACCCATGTTGCTTTTCATTAATGTTAAAACATTAAAACGAGTGCAAATCGCGCTCTAAATCTCCTTTAAAATAGTTGGAGAAAAAAGAACAACAAGCGATGGACAAAATAATATGAACACTCCAGAGTAAATACATCATATGAGAAGCTCGTTTTCGGTCTGATATGTAACACACTGGCGTGCCCATTTTATCCACTCGCACCATAGCAATCGTGCAAGGATTCTGAATGCTAGGACGTCAGCAGTTTGTCGATTGCTAGCATTCTGCGTCTTAAAGAGTTTCAACGGTGGCAGACTGTTTCTGATGGTTAGCTGCTGCATCTGTGAGAAATGTCACAAATCCACTACTGGTGGTTTCAACTGCGCATCTAGCGTTGTCTGAGCATTCAGAGCTGACGAGGGAACTTGATATACGTAACACAACAGTGAAAAAAATTAAAAATGATAAGTAGAGGAGGACATTAAATTCTGTAAAGCATAAGAGAAAAACGTTGTTTTCAGTTCGATGAAATGTTTTTGTATGCGTCTCCACAACATTACGTCCTGCATAAGTCTCATCATCTCTCAGAACTGCTCCAATCTACATCCCCCCAACCTGTTTAATGGGCTCAAGCGTTTCTTTCCATTTACGCGCACACACACACACACACACAAACACACACACACACACACACACAGAGTCTCTCTCTCCTTCTCTCTCTCCCTCAAACAGACAATGTTCTCCATTTCCCCATTACAATATTGACTATTAAATGGTAACTCATATCAGCATATCATCATATCCCTTACTTCAGAGAGCCGGCCGAGGTGGCCGAGCGGTTCTAAGCGCTTCAGTCTGGAACCGCGGGACTGCTACGGTCGCAGGTTCGAATCTTGCTTCGGGCATGTATGTGTGTGATGTCCTTAGGTTAGTTAGGTTTAAGTAGTTCTAAGTTCTAGGGGAATGATGACCTCACCTGTTAAGTCCCATAGTGCTCAGAGCCATTTGAACCTTACTTCAGAGAAGTCATGCCGTTACGCTTTTCTCATTGATGTGAATGAGCACCGCTTCACCTCTATTTGAACAAGTACAGTGGATGTGAATCATTTCCTAAATATACATCTAGAGAACACAGCGTCAATGAAAATTGTTCATCGGTAAGTATACAAACAAAAGCGTTCACGGTAAAAGAGTGGTTCCCAAACACTATTGTGTCGCTCGGTTGATCGGTGGCGGTTTAGACTGAGAGTACCTTAGGGTGTTTAGAGAATCGAAAAGGAGATTCCTGTCAACAGTGCCGCATCACAAAACCCCTGAAGCACAGTTCTTGGGATGATCATGTCGTGGTCTCCAATGTGTCTCGTGATAGATATGTCACACCTTCTATGAAACGAATGTAGACCATTTTCATTGAATTGCGAGGGTAGTGTTTGTAGTAGGAATAAAATCTTACTAGATAGTAATGCTTTTTCTCAGAGCTCATAATGATATTCCTTGCTTTGACGAGCTTAAGGATATGCTACCCCAGCAGTGCATCAACAGTCACGATTTGAGTATTGTCGTACGAGTGTGGCCTTTACGGAATCTGTTAATGACTCTACGACAAACCAAATGTAGACATGAACTGATACCAAAAAGTAATCGAGAGGACTTACGTTTTGGGGATGGCGATTTATGGGTGACATATAAAAAACAGCTTTGGACGGTTTGTGCCATGCGGTTAATTTTCTTTGATGTCTAAATGATCCCGGAAGATCTAATAGGCATTGCGGCAGCTTCAGCACGTACTGAACAACTACTAGCATGCTGGTGGGTCGGGAGGGGGAGGGGGAGGGGGTGGGCGAGGGCGACCACTGTAGGAAAATTCGCTAGGAACTGACGCAAGTCCCGTCAACACGACAGGCCAAGATATCCCCAACAAATGTGAAGATGACTTTCAAGCCCTTGATGTTAATGCATCTTCCGAATGAGACCACAATCCGACTTTATCCACTCCTGGAGGACGTCTCCCAGAAGGCTGGAAGGAGAGTGAGTTTGTGAAAGCAAGATGCTAGGGGACTTTGACGCTGGAGATCGTGCACCAGTTGAAGAGAGCTGATGTAATTCGCCGTTCATTTAACATTATGCAGTCTTTCACGCGTGTGGCGCAGAACCTTTTCGTCTCCCTGGTGTAGCGACCGTTAGCTTGTCAAGAGAATCGCAGCAAGTAGCTTCACACACCGCTGACAGGAACTTGTAGACGTAAAGGAGAGGCGCTCATTTTAGTCGCAGTTTACCTATGCATGTCAGGTCAGTAGATCTATGCTACACTACTGGCCATTAAAATTGCTACACCACGAAGATAACGTGCTACACAGACGCGAAATTTAACCGACAGGAAGAAGATGCTGTGTTATGCAAATGATTAGCTTTTCAGAGCATTCACACAAGGCTGGCGCCGGTGGCGACACCTACAACGTGCTGACATAAGGAAAGTTTCCAACCGATTTCTCATAAACAAACAGCAGTGGACCGGAGATGCCTGGTGAAACGTTGTTGTGATGCTTCGTGTAAGGAGGAGAAATGCGTGTCATCACGTTTCCGACTTTGATATAGGTCGAAACTTCATGGAAGATTAAAACTGTGTGCCGGACCGAGACTCGAACTCGGGACCTTTGCCTTTCGTGGGCAAGTGCTCTACCAACTGAGCTACCCAAGCACGACTCACGCCCCGTCCCCACAGCTTTACTTCTGCCAGTACCTCGTCTCCTGCCTTCCAAACTTTATAGAAGCTCTCCTGCGAAGCTGTGCCAGTGAGGATGTCTCGCCAAATATGTAATCGCTGAATCTGAGCATGAAAGAATAACTGAATCACCAAAACTACACAAAAATTATCAATACTATTTTCATTTATCATCTCAATAAGATGCCAGTATTTAGTAAGCAGCGACTGTCATACCAGAAGTTGTCGACCTAACAGTTTTCTGCATATGAAACCTAATTTTGTAATAAGAGAGATTAGTTATTTCCCAAGTTTTGTATTTGTAAAAGTAATTCAGTGCGAGACCGCTGACACATAAGGATATTCACGGCCCACGATTAGAATAAAGAAGTCGAAGAAATATGACAGCGTAGCGACATGCCTCTGTACTTCGCATAAGTAACAAAAAGATGACTTCCTTTAGGGAGAAATAATTCAGAAAAAAAGCTCATCCCGTGAACCATGGACCTTGCCGTTGGTGGGGAGGCTTGCGTACCTCAGCGATACAGATAGCCGTACCGTAGGTGCAAAAACAACGGAGGGGTATCTGTTGAGAGGCCAGACAAACGCGTTGTTCCTGAAGAGGGGCAGCAGCCTCTTCAGTAGTTGCAGGGGCAACAGTCTAGATGATTGACTGATCTGGCCTTGTAACACTAACCAAAACGGCCTGGCTGTGCCGGTACTGCGAACGACTGAAAGCAAGGGGAAACTACAGCCGTAATTTTTCCCGAGGGCATGCAGCTTTACTGTATGGATCTCCGGGCGGGGACTAATCAAGAGGATGTCGTTATCAGGAGAAAGAAAATTGGCGTTCAACGAATCGGAGCGTGGAATGTCAGATTCCTTAATCGGGAAGGTAGGTTAGAAAATTTAAAAAGGGAAATGGATAGGTTAAAGTTAGATATAGTGGGAATTAGTGAAGTTCGGTGGCAGGATAAACAAGACTTTTGGTCAGGCGAATACAGGATTATAAATACAAAATCAAATAGGGGTAATGCAGGAGTAGCTTTAATAATGAATAGGAAAATAGGAGTGCGGGTAAGCTACTACAAACAGCATAGTGAACGCATTATTGTGGCCAAGACAGACACGAAGCCCACGCCTACTACAGTAGTACAAGTCTATATGCCAACTAGCTCTGCAGATGATGAAGAAATTGATGAAATGTGTGACGAGATAAAAGAAATTATTCAGGTAGTGAAGGGAGACGAAAATTTAATAGTTATGGGTGACTGGAATTCGGTAGTAGGAAAAGGGAGAGAAGGAAACATAGTAGGTGAATATGTATTGGGGCTAAGAAATGAAAGAGGAAGCCACCTGTTAGAATTTTGCGCAGAGCATAACTTAATCATAGCCACACTTGGTTCAAGAATCATAAAAGAAGGCTGTATAAAGGCTGTATACATGGAAGAAGCCTGAAGATACTGACAGGTTTCAGATAGATTATGTAGTGGTAAGACAGAGATTTAGGAATCAGGTTTTAAATTTCCAGGGGCAGATGTGGACTCTGACGACAATCTATTGGTTATGAACTGTAGATTAAAACTGAAGAAACTGCAAAAAGGTGGGAATTTAAGGAGATGGGACCTTGACAAACTGAAAGAACCAGAGGTTGTAGAGAGCTTCAGGGAGCGCAATAGGGAAGAATTGACAAGAATGGGGGAAAGAAATACGGAGGAAGAAGTGTGGGTAGCTTTGAGAGATGAAATAGTGAAGGTAGCAGAGGATCAAGTAGGCTAAAAGACAAGGGCTAGTAGAACTCCTTGGGTAACAGAAGAAATATTGAATTTAATTGATGAAAGGAGGAAATATAAAAATGCAGTAAATGAAGCAGGCAAAAAGGAATACAAACGTCTCAAAAATGAGATCGACAGGAAGTGCAAAATGGCTAAGCAGGGATGGCTAGAGGACAAATGTAAGGATGTAGAGGCTTATCTCACTAGGGGTAAGATAGATACTGCCTACAGGAAAATTAAAGAGACCTTTGGAGAAAAGAGAACCACTTGTATGAATATGAAGAGCTCAGATGGAAACACAGTTCTAAGCACAGAAGGGAAAGCAGAAAGGTGGAAGGAGTATATAGACGGTATATACAAATTCGATGTACTTGAGGAAAATATTATGGAAATGGAAGAGGATGTAGATGAAGATGAAATGGGAGACATGATACTGCGTGAAGAGTTTGACAGAGCGCTGAACGATCAGAGTTCAAACAAGGCCCCGGGAGATGACAACATTCCATTAGAACTACTGTCGGCCTTGGGAGAGCCAGATCTGACGAAACTCTACCATCTGGTGAGCAAGCTGTATGAGACAGGCGAAATACCCACAGACTTCAAGAGGAATATAATAATTCCAATCCCAAAGAAAGCATGTGTTGACAGATGTGTAAATTACCGAACAATCAGTTTAATAAGCCAGAGCTGCAAAATACTAATGCGAATTCTTTACAGACGAATGGAAAAACTAGTAGAAGCCGACCTTGGTAAAGATCAGTTTGGATTCCGTAGAAATATTGGAACACGTGAGGCAATACTGACCCTACGACTTATCTTAGAAGCTAGATTAAGCAAAGGCAAACCTACGTTTCTAGCATTTGTAGACTTAGAGAAAGCGTTTGACAATGTTGACTGGAATACTCTCTTTCAAATTCTGAAGGTGGCAGGGGTGAAATACAGGGAGCGAAAGGCTCTTTACAATTTGTACAGAAACCAGATGGCAGTTATAAGAGTCGTGGGACATGAAAGGGAAGCAGTGGTTGGGAAGGGAGTGAGACAGGGTTGTAGCCTCTCTTCGATGTTATTCGATCTGTATATTGAGCAAGCAGTGAAGGAAACAAAAGAAAAATTCGGAGTAAGTATTAAAATCCATGGAGAAGTAATAAAAACTTTGAGGTTTACCGATGACGTTGTAATTCTGTCAGAGACAGCAAAGGACTAGGAAGAGTAGTTGAACGGAATGGCTAGTGTCTTGAAAGGAGGCTATAAGATGAACATCAACAGAAGCAAACCGAGGATAATGGAATGTAGTCGAATTACCTCGGGTGATGCTGAGGGAATTAGATTAGGAAATGAGACACTTAAAGTAGTAAAGGAGTTTTGCTATTTGGGGAGCAAAATAACTGATGATGGTCGAAGTAGAGAGGATATAAAATGTAGACTGGCAATGGCAAGGAAAGTGTTTCTGAAGAAGAGAAATTTGTTAACATGGAGTATTGATTTAAGTGTCAGTAAGTCGTTTCTGAAAGAATTTGTATGGAAGTGAAACATGGACGATAAATAGTTTGGACAAGAAGAGAATAGAAGCTTTCGAAATGTGGTGCTACAGAAGAATGCTGAAGATTAGATGGGTAGATCACATAACTAATGAGGAGGTATTGAATAGGATTGGGGAGAAGAGGAGTTTGTGGCACAACTCGACTAGAAGAAGGGATCGGTTGGTAGGACATGTTCTGAGGCATCAAGGGATCACCAATTTAGTATTGGAGGGCAGCGTGGAGGGTAAAAATCGTATGGGGAGACCAAGAGATAAATACACTAAGCAGATTAAAAAGGATGTAGGTTGCAGTAGATACTGGGAGATGAAGAAGCTTGTACTGTATAGAGTAGCATGGAGAGCTGCATCAAACCAGAGCTTGTACTGTATAGAGTAGCATGGAGAGCTGCATCAAACCAGTCTCAGGACTGAAGACCACAACAAACATACATACAATTGATTTACAAGGCCAGATGAGTCCTTAAGCAATACAAACTTGCCTGAATTTCATATTGAGCAATCGGAATAATGGGTTACAGTATACCACTTCAAAAACACAACTCTTTTTATAATTAAGATTAGGATGATAACGTTAAATCTACAGCACGACAAACTGGAAAGATAAAATTCGTCCTTATAATCAATTTTCATTCAACCAGAACTGACCAACCCCTGGGTTTCCGTTTTTCATGCGGTGGACTACTGCCGCAACCACGGCGTAATCGCGAGTAAAGTGTAAAGAAAATTTAGCAGGTAACTGAAATGATCTCGTATGCTTTTTTCATCACTGTACAGTCGCCAAACCTGATCATATTGATAACGGAGAAATCCAATTTTCGTCACAAAGCAGGACACTCACCAGTTCAAGAACAGACCACATAATCAGAATGGCGGAAGCACGTTCAAAGAAAGAAAACCTCTTGGCTTCCAGGCCCGAAAGTTCCCATTGCATAATAGACAAATCGACCTCCCACAGATGCGAAAGTGCCTTGGTGAATCTAATTGAGAGTAACAGGTATAAGAAAAGTATTGCAAAGAGAAGTGTCGCGATCGGCTAAAAGCAAAGTGTGTTGGTAACAATGAAATTGCCGAATGAACAAGCAACTTTCAACATCAGTAGTGTAAGGAATTCAAAACTAAGTAAAGAAGTATGAAACGTGATATATAAGTTTTTAACATATGTAACTGCCATCTAGGCAGAGGTCTTTGAGTCACTATATTGGGCTGGTGAAGGTGCACGCTTCAGTGGTTCTTTAGTTGAGCACATTTGTGTCATTCAAGTGCAGAAAAATTCCAACAAAGTTGGATGAGCTCTTCGGAGAAATTAGGGCATTAAAACTGAAAATTAAATACAGTGAGATGAATATCATACTATAACCTTACCAGGAAGAAAGTCGCTGAAGATTAAGAATGGCAATATTGGATTTTTAGATGAATTCTTGTACTTAAAAGGGAACCTCCCCATCGCACCCCCCACAGATTTAGTTATAAGTTGGCACACCACTGTGCCATCTTATAACTGAACACAGATCAATCGAGAAAACAGGAAGAAGTTGTGTGGAAGTATGAAAAAATAAGCAAAATACACAAACTGAGTAGTCCATGGGCAACATAGACCACATCAAGGATGGTGTGAGCTCAAGAGCGCCGTGGTCCCGTGGTTAGCGTGAGCAGCTGCGGAACGAGAGGTTCTTGGTTCAAGTCTTCCCTCGAGTGAAAAGTTTCAATTTTTATTTTCAGACGATTATCAGAGTTCAGACACTCACACATAATCAACTTCGCTCTCCAAAATTCCAGGACATGTTCAGATTTGCCTGGACATATGCAGGATTTGACGGTCTACACACGGAAAAATTTGAAAACGTTAAAAACATATGTTTTGACAGAGCACAGGGAAAACTGTGCGTCTGTGAAACTTTTGCATTCATTTGTTGCAGTTTATGTGACAAACTCTTATGTTTTCATCACTTTTTTGGGAGTGATTATCACATCCACAAGAAAACCTAAATCGGGCAAGGTAGAAGAATCTTTTTACCCATTCGCCAAGTGTGCAAGTTAGGTGGGTCGACAACATATTCCTGTCACGTGACGCACATGCCGTCACCAGTGTCATATAGAATATATCAGACGTGTTTTCCTGGATCAAATGTTTTCGTTTCCCATTGGAGAGGCACGTCCTTTCGTCTACTAATCGCACGGTTTTGCGGTGCGGTCGCAAAACACAGACACTAAACTTATTACAGTGAACAGAGATGTCAATGAACGAACGGACAGATCATAACTTTGCAAAAATAAAGTAAGTAAACTTCTCGCTCGAGGGAAGACTTGAACCAAGGTCCTCTCGCTCCGCAGCTGCTCACGCTAACCACGGGACCACGGCTCTGCTGCGCTCACATCGTCCTTGACGTTGCTTATGTTGCCCATGAACTACTCAGTTTGTATATTTTGCTTATTTTTTCATAGTTCCACACAACTTCTTCCTGTTTTCTCAGTTGATCTGCGTTCAATTTTTCAAGGCCTATCCACTGTGCCAACATATAACTAAATCTGAGGGGGGTGCGATGGGGAGGTTCCCTTGTTAGTGGATATGAAAACAACGAACGTGTGAAGAGGGAATAAGAAACATGAGAATAAAAATGACGATATCAGAAACCTGGAAAATTTAGTGCAGCATTCAGAAATAAATTTTAAATGTTCCGCCACTTCTAGCTAAGTTAGGGAAGCGTGGAACAGAAATAAGGAGGACAGATTAATAAAAAGAACAGCCCAACGACCAACGGAATGAAGTGGGATGCGATAAGGTGTAAGACGACCAATAAAAGAGAAAGAAAGAATTCAACAGTTGAGAACACCTTAGTGGTGACCATAAGCGTGTAGCCAGACGAACTGACGAAAATTCTTGTGTGTGTGTGTGTGTGTGTGTGTGTGTGTGTGCGTGTGTGTGTGTGTGTGTGTGTGTGTGTTACCTTGGATGTCGTTGTTGTTGTTGTGGTCTTCATCTCCCAGTACCTACCGCAACCTACATCCTTCTGAATCTGCTTAGTGTATTCATCTCTTGATCTGCCTCTACGAATTTTACCCTCCACGCTGCCCTCCAGTACTAAATTGGTGATTTCTTGGTGCCTCAGAACATGTCCTACCAACCGATCCCTTCTTCTAGTCAAGTTGTGCCACAAACTCCTCTTCTCCCCAATTCTATTCAATACCTCCCCATTAGTTATGTGATCTACCCATCTAATCTTCAGCATTCTTCTGTAGCACCACATCTCGAAAGCTTCTATTCTCTTCTTGTCCAAACTATTTATCGTCCATGTTTCACTTCCATACATGGCTACACTCCATACAAATACTTTCACCCCTGACACTCAAATCTATACTCGATATTTACAAATTTCTCTTCTTCAAAAACGCTTTCCTTGCCATTATCGGTCTACATTTTATATCCTCTCTACTTCGGCCATCATAAGTTATTTTGCTCCCCCAATAGCAAAACTCCTTTAATACTTTAAGTGTCTCATTTCCTAATCTAATTACCTCAACATCACCCGATTTAATTGGACTACATTCCATCATCCTCGTTTTGCTTTGTTGATGTTTATCTTATATCCTCCTTTCAAGACACTGTCCATTCCGTTCAACCTTGGATGACAGGAAATAGGTAGAAAATACTGTCGTCATATTCAGGAACACTTCGTTCGCCTCCACATTTTTCAGCAATTTCGGTACGTATTTCCGAAATAAGTGAAGCGTAAACTATCACAGTCACTCGTACCTACTCGTTCTATCACTCTTCTGAGTTTCTTTTAGTAGAAGATCAGCACCAACTGTTAGACTAAGCTTGCACTGTAACTCGTTCTGCTGAATCTTTACTAATGCGACTAGACAAGTTTCATGACTATTGCATGATATGTCTTCTTTATCGCCGGCCGGAGTGGCCGTACGGTTCGAGGCGTTACAGTCTGGAACCGATTGACCGCTGCGGTCGTAGGTTCGAATCCTGCCTCGGGCATGGATGTGTGTGATGTCCTTAGGTAAGTTAGGTTTAATTAGTTCTAAGTTCTAGGCGACTGATGACCTCAGAAGTTAAGTCTCATAGTGCTCAGAGCCATTTGAACCTTTTGTCTTCTTTATCACTGCACATGCATTCCAGTACTTCGTCGCACAGATTAAGAATCCAACATGAGGATCAGAATCACAACAAGAGTTCTCATTTATATCCTTGCTATGGCCGTAGTGCCCGTATTTTCTTTACATTTTTCTATAAATTTCGCCACTTTTCTTCGCCCTTTTGGTTTCTGTCACCTTCTTCTTTTCTTTCTACGACCCCTCTTTATCGAGTCCATTACTGACAAGCCGCGTGAGAGTATTTACTGTGACTGTTAATGATTTTTTCTACTGTTTCGAAATGACGGATTCCTTTTACATGGAATACATCTTAAGGCATATTTGTCAGAAAGAATGTAGTGTAACAAATGAATATTTTCGGTTGGATGTAAGATTATCTTGTGAAGATAAATATTTGGAAATTGCCTACTGGATTCTTAGCCATAAGAGGGGCCTTAGGCAAAACCTGTTGAAATGTTGTAGCAAATTCTCCATCCTAGTTACATTTTGTTATAGAATATTAATGACATATGTCTGCACTTTTTCGAGTATATCGGTTCGCACTAACTCTCTTAGGAAAGGTTTATACTCTTAAAAAGAGTATTTATGTTGAAATATGTGAACTGACCTCCTGTGACGACATCTAGCATATTAGGATGCAGCACTTCACTCTTCCCTACACAGCAGTATAACTTATTTTCTCAGAGTATCAATATGTGCGTCGCGGAGCTGCTTACGGTACTCAAAATTTGTAACTTTGCAAAAAAACTTGTTTCGCTAGTATATTGAAAAATCTGCCTCAGTTGCGAAAATTTTTTGCTCTTCGTCCAGGTTTCGGCTAGAATAATGTAGCCTTCTTGAGAAGCATAAAACTACTATAACATGCCAGAGTAAGGCACAGTCAACATTAAAAATTAAAACCTATAGTACCATGGTACCATGTCGAATTAAAACTACTTAACTGAAGTCCAGCCCCGGCACCACTTCACCACGCAGTCGGTTGGCAGCGGCAACTACGTTCGCACTGACCGTTGCACTCAGGTGCGCAAATGTTTCCCCGGCCATCGTCACTGGCTGGATACGAAAGGGGAAGAGTAAGAGAAGGGGAATGTTTACCCAAAATATTACCGTCCGTCAAGGTGACTTGCAGCGCGTTGTCTGTATTGCTCACACACCGCGGCGGGGAGCCACGATGCCGGAAGCTATAGCCGTCCTATCTCTTGAAATTAACAGCGTTCTTGGAAATTTGAACCGCTTCTCGGACCTTTCTTCTATAAATGTTGGATTTTTAGCGAGCACACCTATGTTATTAAAATCGATGTGTTAAGATGTTCCGCTGCTGCCGATCTTACACTTCGTTTTAGAAGCATGTGCTGTTCGCGTTCCTCAATGCGTTCTTTAACAGTTTCCCCCGTTTCACCTGTATACACTTTGCCACAGCCACATGTCACTTGATAGACGCCTGCACTATGGAGGCAGGCAAAGAGGTGCATCCGTTTTCAGACGGAAAAAAATCTTTTACTTTGTTTTGACTAAACAAATATGTCTGTATACCATTTTTCTTTAAAATTCTGCTTATGCGGTCAGTGTCCCCAGAAGAGAACGGTAGCCTAACGGTGTGATAAGGCAGTTCCTCCTCATTCTTATCAACGTGACTAATATTCCCCTTAAATGTCCTTTCGATTGAACAATAATCGTAGCCATTTGCTTTCTTTGTCCTCTTTAAAAAGTCTAACTCCGATTCCAGGTTGTCGTCATCTCTGATACGGAAGGCACGTGAAGACAGAGTGTTTAGCACTGCTCGCTTCTGGGCTGCGTGGTGGTGCGAAGTGGCATCTGAATACCTGTTTATGTCGGTCGACTTTCTATTCACTCTGTGACCTAGAGTGTTATCAGATCTTCTGTATACCAACACATCTCGTCACCTCGGCGGACAATAATATTTTGGGTAAACATTCTCCCTCTCTTACTCTTCCCGTTTCGCATGTAATCAGTGATGAAGGAAGCAGGAATTTCAAACAATAATCTTTCTCCAGCTTAAGTGTGGAATAGTGCCTTTTTATCTAATGGCGATGGGCCACATATAGTATCCATAATAGTTCACCCAATAACGCAATTTTGCATCAGCTTGGGAATATTAGCCTATGACGACGGTCCACCAATGGCAGCCACGAGAATTTTAACTGATACTCGCACTTCTCCAACACAAAACGCGGGGAAACTCCTCTTTATAAGAGAACGCGAAACTGGTCTCTGACAGTGTTCTAGTAATACTGGACGCCGTAATATCCTGAAGAAGATACCTGCGAAGGGGTCGAAAAGTCGCAAATTTAAGAGGAAATATGACGTGGCCTAACAACCCAGAAGATTTTAACGTTAGTGACAACCGCCAGAAAAGCCCGAAGACTTACATAAGACTAGTGCGCTCTGTTTTTCCAAGAAGAGGCCGCAGCTCGCTCTGCTTAAGGTAGAGGGACACAGGAGGTCTTGGTCACCCTATGTCGAATATCATGGAGTTATGGTAGACGCGGGGGACTATTTTCACACCGGCACATCAGTGCAAAACGCCAAAAAGGGCTCCAGATGGCACCCGCGCTCGCTCCTTCCCTGGCGACGAACTCGAACTGAATACGAAACACCGACTTTACAGCGCAACAGTCCTCCCAGCGGCGTCCTATGGCAGCACAGCCTGCGGCATAGCATCAACTACCCAGCTGAGTCGCTTCCAGGTGTTGCAGAAGAAGTGTGTGTGAAGAAGATCCCAGCAGACGGGTCGAAACGTCGATTATTCTAGTAGGAAAAATCCAGCCCCCGCCCCCCCCCCCCCTTTACACCGTCCCCCGTGGGAGAGAATACCGGACCTCATTCAAGCGATCCACAAGAAAGCTGTCACCCTCTGCGAAGATTCCGTCAACTGCCAAAGACTGCTGACGTTGGCCGCTGCAGCCGTTGCTTGTATCGCCACCAAAGGAACCGGTCGTTTGATAGCCTCTGTGCCCCAAGCACGCCTGTTCCTTTCAAGAGTACGTTTTTTGAAAATAAATAAATTAAACAGTACCTGTGGCACACATACACGTCAAGTCGCATGGGCGATGAGATTGTCCCAAAACGAGAAAAAAAACGGTCACCTGTCCCATAAATTTGACTACCACTTATGAGGGACGTCAATGTGCAATAACCACTCACAGACTGCAGGCATTAGCAGTGTAGCGTTTATAAAGCCTGTACGTGGGAAACGGAAAACAGTTCCGTCGTTGTAATGCGGAAACGGAGCGTTTCGTCTGACACAGAAGAGGGCATGACTATTGGCTTTCGGGCCAAGAGAGGAAGTGTTGTGGATTGGCAGGAGAGCCAACCCAGGAATACTAGAGGAAGCCGAAAGGCAGGCGTTTTAGCTCACGCAGGCTGGCGTGAGGTCTGGAACAGGACAAGGAAATTAGACTTTAGAAAAACGGACGTAGCTGGTGGAATACTTAACTTTAATCCATTAATGATGAGCGTCGCTCTTGACTGTACATTACTCATAATATCAATAGCAACTGGTAATGGCGCCTTGATAGGTCGTAGCAAATGACGTAGCTGAAGGCTATGCTAACTATCGTCTCGGCAAATGAGAGCGTATTTTGTCAGTGAACCATCACTAGAAAAGTCGGTTGTACAACTGGGGCGAGTGCTAGGAAGTCTCTCTACACCTGCCGTGTGGCGGCGCTCGGTCTGCAATCAATGATAGTGGCGACACGCGGGTCCGACGTATACTAACGGACCGCGGCCGATTTAAAGGCTACCACCTAGCAAGTGTGGTGTCTGGCGGTGACACCACAGGAAGCATTTCCAAAACGGATACGTTTGTACGTCTTTCACGAGCTGCCTGGGTAAAAGCATATTGTGCGTGGCAAAATGGCACCATCCGAAATGGGCGCCGAGGCAACTTAGTGCACCACGGCCATGGACGGCTGCGGAGATGTGTAGGTGAGGACAGAAGTGCAACTGGTGAGTAAATGACAAGCCTGTATGACCAAGGTGCTACCAACAGTGCCATCTCAAAGACCGTCCAGCGAACGTTGCTGCGCATGGGCCTCCGAGGCAGGCGTCTGCTCCTCCACGCAACCACGCTTAATGTTGTTCACCGGGACGAAGGCAGGAATTTACACGGATTACCGTAACTGTACGTGCACTGAGTGCTGACTGGTGACCTTTTCAGGTGAGTTACGTTTTACGTACCGTCGTACAATCGACCGTTGGCGTGTACGGCACGAAACGTCTGAAAGCAAACACCTTGCAGCAACGTTATGGTCTGAGGAATGTTTTCGTGGCATTCGCTGGATGATCTCATCATTCTGGAAGGGACAATCGATCAACGCTGCTATGCTCCTATCCTTGGCGACCACGTCCATCCCTACAAGCAGTTCGGTTTTCCTCGGCACGACGAGATCTACCAGCAGGGCAATGAAACTTGTCACACCGCTTGCAGCGCACGTGCGTAATTGAAAGAGCACCAGGATGAGTCCACCAACTGGCCCCCATCTCCCTGGATTAAAACCCAATCGAGAATCTGCGGTACCACCTCGATCTGAGGAATGTAACGTTAAAGTAACCTCTGGCGTGCCACAGGGGAGTGTTATGGGACCATTGCTTTTCACAATATATATAAATGACCTAGTAGATAGTGTCGGAAGTTCCATGCGGCTTTTCGCGGATGGTGCTGTAGTATACAGAGAAGTTGCAGCATTAGAAAATTGTAGCGAAATGCAAGAAGATCTGCAGCGGATAGGCACTTGGTGCAGGGAGTGGCAACTGACCATTAACATAGATAAATGTAATGTATTGCGAATACATAGAAAGAAGGATCCGTTATTGTATGATTGTATGACAGCGGAACAAACACTGGCAGCAGTTACTTCTGTAAAATATCTGGGAGTATGCGTGCGGAACGATTTGAAGTGGAATGACCGTACAAAATTAATTGTTGGTAAGGCGGGTGCCAGGTTGAGATTAATTGGGAGAGTGCTTAGAAAACGTAGTCCATCAACAAAGGAGGTGGCTTACAAAACACTGGTTCGACCTATACTTGAGTATTGCTCATCAGTATGGGATCCGTACCAGGTCGGGTTGACAGAGGAGATAGAGAAGATCCAAAGAAGAGCTGCGCGTTTCGTCACAGGGTTATTTGGTAAGCGTGATAGCGTTACAGAGATGTTTATTAAACTTAAGTGGCAGACTCTGCACGAGAGGCGCTCTGCATCGCGTTGTAGCTTGCTGTCCAGGTTTCGAGAGGGTGCGTTTCTGGATGAGGTATCGAATATATTGCTTCCCCCTACTTATACCTCCCGTGGAGATCACGAATGTAAAATTAGAGAGATTAGAGCGCGCACGGAGCTTTCAGACAGTCGTTCTTCCCGCGAAGCATACGCGACTGGAACAGGAAATGGAGGTAATGACAGTGGCACGTAAAGTGCCCTCCGCCACATACCGTTGGGTGGCTTGCGGAGTATAAATGTGGATGTAGATCTGGCAGTTAGCGCCATAGATTCTCAAACGAGGAACCTATCGCAGCTGGCCCTCGCACTGGTGTAGGTGTTGCCCCACATTCCTAACGCTTACACAACCACACACACACACACACACACTCTCTCTCTCTTCTTGCGTATATCGCGCTGGAAAAGCTGCTTATTCAAGCTTCTGACAGACGGCCACATTAACGTGACTGAACCGCGTGGATTTTTAGGTCTGAAGATCTTGATTATTGGCTGAAATTAACAAGCTGGTCCATTCGTTCTTGTGGTCCCTTATTACTATTCCAGCAAAATAAGTATTTCCTGCATCGCTGGAAATCTCCAATGAGATTTTGTCACAACAGATGCAGAGGAAACTAGCCTAATTTTTTTTTTGATGCAATCGCCACCATTATTTCTCTCTGCAGTGTTACAAGGAACTGCTTGGCAGAGCAGAGCGCGAGATAAACCAGGAGCAACGAACGGCAGCAGTAAAAACCGTGTACTCATAAGCGACCGGAAATGAAACACGCCTACATCTGTACTCTCCTTCGCAAGCCACCCCACGGTGTGCGCCTCGTCTGACGGCACCATTACATTCCTCGCCTCTTCCTCCTCTTTCTCCTCTACTTCCCCTCTCCTGTTCCGTTCGTATGAAGCTCGCTGTAAGAACGACTGTCACTGAGCATCCGTGCGAACTGGAATATTTCATTCTACAACCGTCAGAATTTTGCGAGATTACGTTGGAGGAAGAAATATATGATTTGCTCTTGTAGCGACTTGAGTTCTCGAATTTTAACAGTAAACGTTTATGCAATTCCGTCAACCTTCCTTGTAGGTCTTCTTCTAGTGTTTGATGTCTGCGTAGCGTTTTCGCGACTATTGCACGAACAAACAACGCAACGTGCCGCTCCCCACAGGAGAACCTTTTAATGATCGGCGTTCGTTGATGGCACTTGACACAGAATTTTTGTGGATCCCAGTGCGCGTCTGGGCCTTAGCAATCAACACAGCGCTACAATGAATCACGTCTACAACTGTACTGTGTATTTCTGCTGTAGACGTGATATATGACCTATCAAAAAGTGAAGCACCCGGAAGGGAATCAGGAAACGGTAGGGTACGTGATGCTACTTCTGTGATTAATAAACCGATTTAAATTCACAGATAACTTAGAATTGTGAACCCACTCAACAACCCGACGTTGTGCCCCCACTGATCTTGATTCACGCACGAACTGACTTGGTTGGGAATGGTGTCATAAAGCCATCGTATCCTCTCCTGAACCAAGCTTGCTCACAACTGTTGTTACTGGTCCCTGATATCCTGGATAGTGGCTCTACGACGTCGCTAACGTCACAACTGGTACCACATGCGTCCTACTGGAGACTGATCTGGGGAGCTTGATGGCCGTGGAAGTACCTGAGCATCACACAGACAGATCACAGAGACACGTGCCATGTGTGGACGACGTTATGTTATAGTTTTTTTTTCAACGCTACGTTTCAACTACTAGAGCACGACATCTGATGAATTTTGTGCGGGGTCTTAGATCACCGCTCAGAACACTTAGTCGCACAAAGAAAGTCGACTGCGCAGCTGCCCATGAAGCACCACTTGGGTGTGAGGCTGCGTGGAGGTCTCTCGTCCTTTTCCGTTTACTGTACAGCTCTGATTACTTCTTGAAGTTATGACACATGAAATTACGAAATGGAAAATTATAAAACATTAATTTTTAAGAAGAGGAAAAGTGAAGATAAGAAAGGTTAATGTTACAGATACACTATGTGATATAAAGCAACCGGACACCTGGCTGAAAATGACTTACAAGTTCCTGGCGCCCTCCATCGGTAATGCTCGAATTCAATATAGTGTTGCCCCACCCTTAGCCTTGATGACAGCTTCCACTCTCGCAGGCATACGTTTAATCAGATGCTGGAAGGTTTCTCGGGGAATGGCAGTCTATTCCTCACGGAGTGATGCTCAAAGGAGAGGTATCGATGTCGGTCGGTGAGGCCTGGCACGAAGTCGGTGTTCTAAAACATCCCAAAGGTGTTCCCTTAGGATTCCGGTCAGGACTCTGTGCAGGCCAGTCCATTACAGGGATGTTATTGTCGTGTAACCACTCCGCCACAGGCCGTGCATTGTGAACAGGTGCTCGATCCTGTTGAAAGATGCTATCACCATTCCCGAATTGCTCTTCAACACTGGGAAGCAAGAAGGTGCTTAAGGTATCAATGTAGGCCTGTGTTGTGATAGTTGCACGCAAAACAACAAGGTGTGCAAGCTCCTCAATGAAAAACACGACCATACCATAACACCACCGCCTCCGAATTTTATTGTCGGCACTACACACGCTGGCAGATGATGTTCACCGAGTATTCGCTATACCCACACCCTGCCATAGGTTCGCCACATTGTGTACCGTGATTCGTCACTCCACAAAACGTTTTTCCACTTGTAAATCGTCCAATGTTTACGCTCCGGACACCAAGCGAGGTGTTGTTTGGCATTTCCCGGCGTGATGTGTGACATCGACCATGAAATCCAAGTTTTCTCACCTCCCGCATATCTGTCATACTGCTTGCAGTGGATCCTGATGCAGTTTGGAATTGCTGTGTGATGGTCTGGATAGATGTCTCCCTATTACGCATTACGACCCTCTTCAACTGTCGTCGGTCTCTGTCAGTCAACAGACGAGGTCGGTCTGTACGCTTTTGTGCAGTACGCGTCCCATCACGTTTCCAATTCACTATCACATCCTGCTCTCTCACGATGTCTAATGACTACTGTGGTTGCTGATATGGAGTACCTGGCAATAGGTGACAGCACAATGTACCTGCTATTAAAAACGTATGTTTTAGGGGTTTCCGGATACTTTTGATAACATAGTGTAGTTGTCCCCTCAGTGGCACTGCTCAGGGGAGTAATATCGGAATGTGTCCTCGAGGCCGACGTCCCTTGGCAGCAAGTCCCATTGTTAGTTTAGTACACGAGATAATTCACATCTCAGATGTCACGAGTCAATTTATCTCCCCCATAACTGTCCTAATATCTAACTTTGGTTAGTGTTTTTGTACTGCAAGTGTGCTGATTAGCTACATTAGTTGTCTTACAGTTTTTCTATGATAATGTAGTCCAATTACAGATTTAATGTGGCACCTGGCACAATCAGCAGCCACGATCTATCCTACTTAACTGTTTCACAGGTTGCTATTCCACTGTCTCTGTGTGTTATTATTTCTACATTTAATATCGTTTGTTACTTGTATTGAGAGCTATTTTTCTCGTCGTTATATGTGTATTATTTAGCTAGGGTACTTGGGTTAAAGTTTTTCTATGATAATGTATGGCACCTGGTACAATAACCGGCCACGAACTATCCTACTTAATAGATTGACAAATTTCTATTCTAATTCGTCTGTGTACTACTGTTCATCATTTAGTGTCGTACATTCGTTTTATTCATGTTATCGTTCACTTGCCTCGTCGCACTATTTTTTACTAGGATGCCAGCGCAGATTTGAAGGGACTGCGATGTGGTTGGTACACAGCACAGCGATCCATCCTCGTGCTGGTCAAATGTGGTCGACTGAAAACTTGATGACGATTACGCCTGGCCTCACGTACCCTTCCCGTCCAACATCGTGCCACTATGACATTCGAAAAAGAAAATGGTTCAAATGGCTCTGAGAACTATGGGACTTAACTTCTGCGGTCATCAGTCCCATAGAACTTAGAACTGCTTAAACCTAATTACGCTAAGGACATCACACACATCCATGCCGGGGCAGGATTCGAACCTGCCACCGTAGCGATCGCGTGGTTCCAGACTGAAGCGCCTAGAGTCGCTCGGCCACTGCTGCCGGCTGTAACATCTGAATGCCACACAAATATACACGAAACTCTTGTCAGGTGCTGCTGATGTTGTCTCCCGAGTACTTCCTTACTATTATCACCCAAGATGTGACGCTGTTCAGGCTCCTTGTATTCTCTACGCACCCTCGTGGCCTTTCTACCTGTCGCAGAGAACTGCAAATCTAATCGTTTGTATAACCACCGATGGTGCGCACGTCTACCGAGTTACGTTGACATCCGATGATGCCTTCTGGGTGCTTCATTCTATATATTCTACCAAGTGACGGTTTCATACGACGAGCAAAACTCAATAAACGGCCGAACGAGGCCCTTGTAAGACACCTCTTTCCTGGTTGGTTCTAACCAAAGCAAACCCGCCTGACCAGTTCTTCTCACAACTGGTTTTAAGTAGCCGCTCCACTACAAGATACTTCGGACGAATAATTTTAGATACATGACCGCTGTGACTGAACGCTAGTCGTGTAATCACTTAATTACTTGCATGACGTTGCCATTAAAATTGCTACACCAAGAAGAAATGCAGATGATAAACGGGTATTCACTGGACCAATATACTATACTAGAACTGACACGTGATTACATTTTCACTCAATTTGGGTGCATAGATCGTGAGAAATCAGTACCCAGAACATCCACCTCTGGCCGTAATAACGGCCTTGATACTACTGGGCATTGAGTCAAACAGAGCTTGGATAGCGTGTACAGCTACAGCTGCCCGTGCAGCTTCAACACGATACCACAGTTCATCAAGAGTAGTGACTGGCGTATTGTGACGAGCCAGTTGCCCGGCCACCATTGACCAGACGTTTTAATTGGTGAGAGATCTGGAGAATGTGTTGGCCAGGGCAGCAGTCGAACATTTTCTGTATCCAGAAAGGCCCGTACTGGACCTGCAACATGCGGTCATGCATTATCCTGCTCAAATGTAGGGTTTCTCAGGGATCGAATGAAGGGTAGAACCACGGGTCGTAACACATCTGAAATGTAATGTCCACTGTTCAAAGTGCCGTCAATGCGAACAAGAGGTGACCGAGACATGTAACCAATGGCACCCCATGCCATCACGTCGGGTGATACGCCAGTATGGCGATGACGAATACACGCTTCCAATGTGCCTTCACCGCGATGTTGCCAAACACGGATGCGACCATCATGATGCTGTAAACAGAACCTGGATTCATCCGAAAAAATGGCGTTTTGCCATTCGTGCATACAGGTTCGTCGTTGAGTACACCATTGCAGGCGCTCCTGTCTGTGATGCAGCGTCAAGGGTAACCGCAGCCATGGTCTCCGAGCTGATAGTCCATTAAGGGTAATCGCAGCCATGGTCTCCGAGCTGATAGTCCATGCTGCTGCAAACGTCGTCGAAATGTTCGTGCAGATGGTTATCTTGTTGCAAACGTCCTCATCTGTTGACTCAGGGATCGAGACGTGGCTGCATGATCCGTTACAGCCATGCGAATAAGAGGCCTGTCACCTCGACTGCTAGTGATACGAGGCCGTTGGGATCCTGCACGGTGTTCCGTATTACCCTCCTGAACCCATCGATTTCATATTCTCCTAACAGTCATTGGATCTCGACCAACGCGAGCAGCAACGTCGCGACACGATAAACCGCAATCGGGATAGGCTACAATTCGACCTTTATCAAAGTCGGAAACGTGATGGTACGCATTTTTAGTCCTGACACGAGGCATCACCACAACGTTTCACCATGCAACGCCGGTCAACTGCTGTTTGTGTATGAGAAATCGGTTGGAAACTTACCTCATGTCAGCACGTTGGAGGTGTCGCCACCGGCGCCAGCATTGTGTGAATGCTCTGAAAAGCTAATCTTTTGCATATCACAGCACCTTCTTCCTGTCGGTTAAATTTCGCGTCTCTAGCACGTTATCTTCGTGGTGTAGCAATTTTAATGGCCAGTAGCATATATATGTATGTATATATAAAAGTTGAGAGTCAACCGAAAATCCTTGAATTCCCTGTAGTTTTCCTACGGCATTCAGTTGTTTCGAATTACCTCTTTACAATAACATCATTCAGTGTGGAGAAATGGTTCAAATGGCTCTGAGCACTATGGGACTTAACATCTATGGTCATCAGTCCCCTAGAACTTAGAACTACTTAAACCTAACTAACCTAAGGACATCACACACATCCATGCCCGAGGCAGGATTCGAACCTGCGACCGTTGCAGTCGCGCGGCTCCGGACTGAGCGCCTAGAACCGCTAGACCACCGCGGCCGGCAGTGTGGAGAAGCTTCAAAAACTTGTGATGTTCTCGACTAGATGAAGGTGAACAATAAATGATACCTCACCTGCTTCCGCTCGAAGTTATTTATCTTATGACTTTGACACTTTAATAACGGCGCAACCCCACTGCAAAATAACATGTGACGTCGATTTTCGGGCGACAATGGAATTGTCTACAAGCGGAATCGGAATCTGAAACCTTCACTATGTTTATCCGGCTCCTATTTCAATTCTTCTCCGCACTTAAAATGTATTCTATTTGCACTCTTCATTCCTTTCTCTATTTCAACTTTTCTCCCAGACGGCTTTTACTGCACGATGTGTGCCACTGATACGTACGCGCATTCGTCGTATGGCGGTTACCCCGATTGACTGACAGCATCAAGGTGGACCAGTGTGTCCCATGAGAAAATTAACGCAACCCAAAGGCAATTTTATCTTTTATTTGAACGAAAGCAACTTTTTTCTTGATGGCTGTAATATATACTAACGCTTCACCTCCTTCCTACATTTCTATCCACGTGTGGTATGCCGTCGCTTTAACTTTCGGGATGTCAGATTCATTGAAATTAGAGCCAAAAAAAGTGTCTTTTCCACGGTACTTTGTGAGTTGGTCAACGTACACATTTTGTTGAATGCTTTAGTGCGCTGGAAACCAGAGGAGGTTCGCAGTAGTTTCATACTATTGAACCTCAATTACCTTTTAGGTTATAGGTTAGAAGTTATTGTATCTTCATATTTTGTGTAGTCGATTGTACATATAATGAGTCTGACACGACCAAAATCTTGTTCAGCCAAGTGATATTATGCAACTTATGAGCTTGTACATTGAGGGGTACACGGCCTAAGTCACGTTTGTGTTTTGTTGTGTGTAAGATAAACAACAAAGTGAGAGAAACAAAACGTTAATCATAAAGTTAAAAATTGGAAAGACAAGTTGATGGTAAAAAGCGGATATTTACTTTTACGTAATAATATATAGCAAACTAGTTTTCTGAATTATCGGCTGTTATTCTTGTTAACCACATTTTATTAGATGATCTTACATTCATTCAGGCGAAGACCAGGATGAACAATCATCTTTTCGTTTCATAAACATAAAATGTGAACGTTTGAAATATAGTTTCCAAGGAAATATTTAATTCTCAGAATGACGGTAAAACGGGTTTGCCATTGTGGAAGAAAGGTCATCCAGTCACAGACGTAAGCGCAAGCTGTCGATCGGAAATGGTTAGTACGTTCGGACGGCGTATGGAAAATCGAATATTATGAAGAGTAAGTTTCTGTAACATGCCACATGTCACGAAGGCAATAAGGAAGTACGAGTGAATGAAAATACCTTTCTTACAACAGGTATGAAAAGAGCGAAGGTAGCATTAATGAAATATAGAATTTTACTGTTATGTTTATGTACAGAATAATAGCTTGAAAAATGTGTACTAGAAACAAAGGGAAATAAGTGGGGCTAGGGTCAAAATTTCTCAGCAAAACAAAAAGAAGAAACAAGACAATATATTCATAGTATCATTTATTGACTAAGGCCTATTCTGGCGCAACAGAAAGTAAGATACTTACAATAAAATTGAATGACGGGTTTTATCATTTGACAATTCTGCTACTACCAGATATTTCCTCGAAAATGTTTCTGAAATTAGTAGACATCGGAGACTAGTTGAAAAACACGATCAAATATAAATAACGAAAGAAAACTGTAGCTATAATACTGTAAGAAGGAGCTACTGAGGGGAGACTTTGCGTAAGTAAATAAAATTTAATTGTTTCACTGCTGGTAGACACGTCGAATATTGGGAACGAAACGAGTATCCAACGTGTGTGTTAATCATTACTGATGGAAAAGGATTCGGATTACAGTAGGCATGCTGAGACAACAGATTATGAAGGAATAAAATGTGTGTGAAATCTTATGAGACTTAACTGCTAAGCTTACACACTACTTAACCTAAATTATCCTAAGGACAAACACACACACCCATGCCCGAGGGAGGACTCGAACCTCCGTCGGGACCAGCCGCACAGTCCATGACTGCAGCGCCTTAGATCGCTCGGCTAATCCCGCGCGGCATTATGAAGGAATAAAAGATTGTTTAATTAATGAATAACGTGACAAATGTTGGGTCACAGTAATGTGTGTTTCGATCTCCCGCTGTGTGCTCGATTTGACTGACATCAGAAAGGACACTACCGTCTCTTTTGTGCACCAGTCTAAACAGACTTTAGTTTAGACACTTTCTTACTTCCGAGGCAGAAACAGTAGCTGTTTAAAATTTTTACTAACAAAAGCGTGTACTCTTTGTAACTTAGAGTATTTTTAATTACAGTATGAGGTACATTATGTACAGAAATTATAATAAGATAAGAGAGACGAGTAAAACAAAAACTAGCAACGTGTTATTTAGCAATCGGATGACCAAAAGGTTTCTACTCTGGTTGGATTGTACAGGAAGCATCACCAGTCCCTTAAAATAGTGGAGAAGATGCGTCATTGTGACCAACAGACATGAACATCTCGAAGCAGGTAGTTTGGAGGAGAACATCACTGATAAAAAACCTGTAATAAAATCAATGCTACAAGAGTTACAAGGAATAATAAAAAAAGTACGAAAATATTTTTCCTTGGCAACAGAGACTGGAAACGAGTTACAGAGTTTGTGAGTAGTTGACATCAGATACATAGCTCTGACGTCGAAGATATATGTCAGAAATGGATAATGTTAGAAAGCATCGGTCAATTATCCATACATGAGTATGTGCCAGGAAACGTTTTGAGTGACCGTGAAGACCCACCATGTTTTAATAGACGTGTTACAGAGTTGATGAGAAAGGAAAGAGAGCTTCAGTACAGTTTTAGTCGAAGTCAAAGCCTAGTTGACAAACAAGAGTTGAAAGAAGGCAACATGAGCGTAAGGAGAGCAATGAGAGAAGTTTCCAGTGAACCCGAAGTTAATATTTTTCTAAGTGACATGAGCAGAAATTAAAAAAAAAAAATCGATAATATGGAAGTCAGTAGGGGGTTTGAAACCCGCCCGGTTAGCCGTGCGATCTAACGCACGGCTTTCCAGGTGGGAAGGAGCGCCTGGTCCCCGGCACGAATCCGCCCGGCGGATTTGTGTCGAGGTCCGGAGAACCGGCCAGTCTGTGGATGGTTTTTAGGCGATTTTCTATCTGCCTCGGCGAATGCGGGCTGGTTCCCCTTATTCCGCCTCAGTTACACTATGTCGCGCGATTTCTGCGCAAGCAAGTCCTCCACGTACGCGTGCACCACCATTACTCTACCACGCAAACATAGGGGTTACACTCGTCTGGTGTGAGACGTTCCCTGGGGGGTCCACCGGGGGCCGAACCGCACAATAAACCTGGGTTCGGTGTGGGGCGGCGCAGGTGTGAAGTGGACTGCGGTAGTCGTCGTGGGGTTGTGGACCACTGCGGCTGCTGCCGGGACGGAGCCTCTCCGTCGTTTCTAGGTCCCCGGTTAACATACAATACATACAATACAAGGGGTTTGAAACAATTCATTCACACTCTCGTTGAACATACTAACACTGAATAACGGTGACAGTAGCTGCTGCTCGGAACACAAACAAAATTACTTCAGACGGGACGGAAGTGACACAAAATGTACCAACGGAATTGCTGTAGGTTTTTCTTTTGAGATGACCCCAGATAGAAACGTCCCGAGGACTGAGCCAAAGTACAAGCCTGCTCGACCTATGCGTCTTAGAACATATTGGCTGTCGTTGAAAAACTATAAAAAAGAATTGTAAAGTCTTGTCAAACTTTGCGAGTTGATCAGGTGGGCGACAGGTCTGAAAAGTTCTAAACTGAAAGGACCAAGTCCAAAGCACAACATGCACCCATAACATTTCTCATTGTTTATCATTTATCATAATTAAGAATTTTGTGAAAGATGCGTTGGGCTAGGGTATCACTGAAGCCCTGTTCTACATCTACATTTATACTCCACAAGCCACCCATCGGTGTGTGGCGGAGGGCACTTTACGTGCCACTGTCATTACCTCCATTTCCTGTTCCAGTCGCGTACGGTTCGTGGGAAGAACGACTGCCGGGAAGCCTCCGTGCGCGCTCGAATCTCTCTAATTTTACGTTCGTGACCTCCTCGGGAGGTATAAGTAGGGGGAAGCAATATATTCGATACCTCATCCAGAAACGCACCCTCTCGAAAACTGGACAGCAAGCTACACCGCGATGCAGAGCGACTCTCTTGCAGATCTGCCACTTGCGTTTGCTAAACATCTCCGTAACGCTATCACGGTTACAAAATAACCCTGTGACGAAACGCGCCGCTCTTCTTTGGATCTTCTCTATCTCCTCTGTCAACCCGACCTGGTACGGATCCCACACTGATGAGCAATACTCAAGCATAGGTCGAACGAGTGTTTTGTAAGCCACATCCTTTGTTTATGGACTACATTTTCTAAGGACTCTCCCAATGAATCTCAACATGGCACCCGCCTTACCAACAATTAATTTTATATGATCATTCCACTTCAAATCGTTCCGTACGCATACTCCCAGATATTTTACAGAAGTAACTGCGACCAGTGTTTGTTCCGCTATCATATAATCATACAACAAAGGATAATTCTTTCTATGTATTTGCAATACATTACATTTGCCTATGTTAAGGGTCAGTTGCCACTCCCTGCACCAAGTGCCTATCCGCTGCAGATCTTCCTGCATTTCGCTGCAATTTTATAATGATGCAACTTCTCTGTATACTACAGCATCTTCCGAGAAAAGCCGCATGGAACTTCCGACACTATCTATTGTTTTTGACAGAACAACAGAGTTGGCATCCATTGATCTTTCTTATCACTTCCGCATCTGTGGTACTGTTTTTCGAGTTTCTTCTTTCTCTTGTTCAACTACATATCATGTATTGTACGTATATTAGTAGAAACAACTGAATTTCATTATGGAACATATTATTAGCTAATTTATCAAATGCAGCCTCCCAGTTATTGGGACCCCATATAAGTAGTACAATATTATTATTTTGTGAGACTTCAATTCTACCGTGGGTATACTTGTTCCAATGTACGAGGCGTATTCCGAAAGAAAGGCCTGTCCGGTTATAAAAAATGTGTACTTGCTGTTTCAGTTTCCTACAGGATATGCAACCGGGCTAGCCAGACAGAATCGACGCGCGCCACACACTCGACGCTTTCTCAGCCCTCCGGATCAACCCTACTGCATCATGTGTTGCCTCAGTCTGCAAATTCCAGTATTTCTCCTCCTGTATTACAACCTAGACTAAACATACAGCCGCAGATGAACAGCAGATTCGAGGAATGTTCGAGCTTCCGTGTTTCTCTATAAGTACCCGTTTATACATTTTTTCATCCAAACAATTACAGAATACACATAGGTATTTTTTAATGAACATGAGATTGCGTGAGGTCGCAACAGGAATTGTAAAGAGTATCTCCGGTTAGATTATTAATTTCCAAACAATAAGAATTAAATACGAGTTGGCCGAGGAGTTCAATCACAGTCCACCTTCAGTGGAGCATTGTCCCGTTTGCAGAAGGAATCTGCTCGTTCGCCGGCGATAAGTCCGACCAGAAGTCAGTAGCTCACTGACGGCACGAGACATCGCCATCGAGCAGAGTCTACGTCGGAGAGCAACAATTTGGGCTGGTTGGGACACTGGCAGGCTACGAAGGATTAGAGGAGGAGGAGGAGGAGGAGGAGGAGATTAGTGTTTAACGTCCCGTCGACTACGAGGTCATTAGAGACGGAGCGCAAGCTCGGGTGAGGGAAGGATGGGGAAGGAAATCGGCCGTGCCCTTTCAAAGGAACCATCCCAGCATTTGCCTGAAGCGATTTAGGGAAATCACGGAAAACCTAAATCAGGATGGCCGGAGACGGGATTGAACCGTCGTCCTCCCGAATGCGAGTCCAGTGTGCAGTTAGGATTAGAGAAGGGTTGGGAAGGAAATCGGCCATGTTCTTTCAAAGGAACCATCCCGGCATTTGCCTGCAACTATTTTTAGGAAAATCACGGAAAACCTGAATCAGGATGGTCGGCCGCGGGCTTGAACCGTCATCCTCGCAAATTCGAGTCCAGTGTGCTAATCATTGCGTCAACTCGCTCACTTCAATAGCTGTGATATTTATGGGCATGCGTGCATGATACTGTTTGGTGGGGGTGGCGTCCCTCTTGATTCAGACATATCAGTGGTGCCTTGTAGACTGTTTTCAAAGTACAGAAGTCACAGTAGCCACATCGATTAACGAAGAAATGAAGTTACGACACAAATAAATAATGTGTAAGTTAAATGTAGATGAAAAATTGTACATATTTACAATGCAGCCGTAGGAAAAATTAATGATTTCTTTTACTGAGGTGAATCGTAAGAAAGAGTGGATGGACATCAAAAGGAGGATAAGTTTAAAAATAGTCCAGAGGGATTTTAGCAAGGAAATCAATGTTTTGGAAATGACTCCGGTATGACTCAAAATGGAAGTTTACAGTAGTTCTTTAGTACAAATTACCACTTGATGCCAATGGTATGGACGTTGAATGAGAAAATTCATAAGCTGACGATTTCTAGGATGATGATGGATAAATGCATGTTGTTTCCAGAAGTGACATGAAACTATTGAATGAATCGGAGAACAGAGTGGAGAAGTAACGTAATTATGGCTGTAATGAAAGTTAACCCTTCCAGTTACTTGAGCCAAACATCTCCTGATCCCTCTCTTGGTCAACTCTTATTTTCTCGTTTAGTTTATCTAACTGGCCCGAAGTTGGAAGAGGATTATTTCAACAGTGGAAAAAGCGGAAGAGTCTAGGGGAGTAAACGTCGGATAAAAATGGTGCAAGCTCAGGGGCATTAAGGCGAGGCCCCTCCACCGCACTCTCCCTGAGTGGCGCTCGTGCCACAACCAGGAAAAAAAATACGTAGCTGGCAGAAACCAGGAAAGCCGCGGACCTAGCAATCGTTAATATTTAGACGGACTGGGAAAGAAAAATGACAAGAGATGGACTGCCGGAAAATTAGCTTTTCTACTTGGAACGTCAGACAATAAATGATAAAGAAAATGAACTAGGAAGATTCTTGAAAACTGCTAAGGTAGGTCTAGCATTTATCCCGGAAACAAAAAGAAGCTTAATGGTAGGAATTGTGTAGAGGATTTTATAATATTTTATATTGGATGGCCCAGCAGCAGAGAACAAGCAAAGGCGTAGCAATTATAATAAAAGAGCTTTCGAAATAATGAATTAAGAGCTATTAATTTTTCTCAGAATCGTCCTCATACCAGTGAAACATCTAACAAAAATGATTACCCTAATGTGTGTCAAAGCCCCAGAGGAGGGGAAAACAGTAGAATAAGAATAATAATGAAACGTTACAAAAATTATCTAACAGATATGCAAATTGTGATTAGCTGGTCATAGCTGGAGACTTTAAAGTATGAATAGGCAACAGATGCTTTCCTAATTGCATTGCTCCTTTTGGAGAAAGCGCAAATAACAATATTGGAGAGATGCCAAGAGATTCTTTACGTTTTAAGGAACTGAAGATAACTAACATCTTTGTTTAAGAAGAAAACGCACACAAATACACATGGCCGCGAGAGGGTTTAGATCAGTAATTGATTACATCATTACAAATAACAAAATAGCCTGACATGTTACCCACGTCAATTTTTTTTCTTTTTTTTTTTCCTGTTACCCACGTCAAAGTATACGGAAATTACGGTAGAAGCTGTCTTCTGCTATTCATAATTGAAACGTATGCTACATGGAAGAGACAAAGAAAAAATCAAAATCGACAAAAAGTAGTTCATAGAATAAATACATTAAAAGAGATCAATAAACTATTTTCTCAAAAGTGACTAAATCAGGAACTCCATCAAAGACAAACAAAAAATGACGTAGAGTAGGAAAGGAAGAGCATCTAGAATGCCATAAACAAAGTAGTCGCGGAAGTTCTAGGAAGAAAACCAAATTTTGGAGAGAGAAAGGCGTGAAGATCCTAAGAAATTCAAGAGGCTGTTGAGGGAAAGAGCACAGCAAAACGGACGCCTTTAGCAGAGAATTTGGAAGTCTAGAGGATAAACAGAAATACAGCAAAGAACCTGGTAAAGAAGATCTAGCTAGATTCATAGGACAAATTCATTTTAGACATTCAGAACAATGTACATGATCGACAGTCTTCTCTTTCAAGCCACTGAAAATCTTATAAAATAACAGAAAGATACTGGGGAACCAAATGTGACTAACGAGGAATAGTCGACTCGTATTACGGAAATCTTTTCTAGTAAAAACTCCGAAAAAAAGCATAGGAGAGTAGTAGGAAGAGATGAGATTAATGCGCAGTGCTACAAATGTGGCTGAAGCTTCTCACATGTTATATTCACGCATCTGCTGAATATGTGCTGGAGATAAGGAAGAATATCTGAGAATTAGCTAAAAGTGGAGATCATTCCTATTTACAAGAAAGGTGACAGGGATGAATTTGAAAAATATAGGGACGTTTGCAGATAGTGCCTACAAAATATACCCCAGAATAATCGATAGTAGGTTTAAGGGCATCATCATCAGTGAAAAACAATTGGGGTTTAGAAGTAGGGCGCCTTACAGTAGCTGTCATTTTTGTAGTTAAACAAATGATTGAGGAAATTATGAAATTCATTTTACAAACTCATACTATCTTCGTCGATTTTCGAAAGCTCTCTCACGGATTGAATATAAACGTGCTATGGAAAATTTTGATCTCAAAGCTTTACCAGACAATCTACTAAGAACGTTCAAAAGTGTGTATCAAAATTCTGCTGTGTTTATTGACACAT
This sequence comes from Schistocerca serialis cubense, assembly GCF_023864345.2. Taxonomy (NCBI): domain Eukaryota; kingdom Metazoa; phylum Arthropoda; class Insecta; order Orthoptera; family Acrididae; genus Schistocerca; species Schistocerca serialis. The sequence continues at coordinate 1,266,541,778 of NC_064638.1, read as the reverse complement.
TTGTAACACAGAGACTTTCCAGAGACTTTCAGAGCACATTTCGAAGTCTCTATAGCTCTCCAGACCAGTCCCTATACGAAGAGAGGGGGTAAGATAAGTTCAAACTGCTGTTGCAATCACATATTTGGGCTGCTTACATGATTACGAATTCAGTGGCAGTAGGTACGTGGATGCGCACCGTTATATTAAAAAGACGATGAATTTAATTCGCATGATTATACCTTAAAGATAATTTTCTCAACTCATCCTCAATCACAGGTAGTATGTACAACAAAAGCCAAACAACAGCCGTATTTCAATCAGTTCTTATTTATTGTTCTTTAAGCTATCAGTTTCGGCACTTTACTGGTGCCATCCGCAGGTCACTGTACATCAGAACATCAACAAGGTACAATATTGTGTATGTATGGTGTATAACACAAGATAATAATACCTAGATACAAAGCAAGACTCACAAAGTTCGCTCTACTATACAGAATTAAACATAAGGTGATATAAAGAGATAAATGTGCACACAAACCACCCTATAACACAACATGTTCACGTACTGTTTGGCATCAACAACAGAATACCCACGAAAGACATCTCACAGAAAGTTCAAAAAAATTTGAATGTGACATAATCAATCAAATGCATGAAACGGTCATAAATCAGAAAACATACCAGATTTAATAAAGAATGTTAGGCACATTCAAGTCATATGGGTAAATCCAATCAGAATTCTAAAAAAGAAAACCCCACTACTCCTTGTAAAACGTAAAGTTACCTAACATCCACATATTATGCACCGCTCACGAAAATAACTGAAATAGCAGCCACACTATCAAAGAAAACGTATTCAGATGCGAACGATTTGTCCTCATGTTGCCCCATTAAGTACCGGGATCCCCATTTGGGGGTTGTCTTCGTAACGGAAATTTTGCAATTATAATAATGCTGGAAGCGAATGCTACCATTTCCCATTGTTGTCCATACCAGTGTCAAGTGTTTGCACTGAAGTTTTGTCCATTGTTGTTAAACGAATTAGTCGTATCTTTTATTTCTGTGAAGAAGCTACTTTTTTCAGCATTACAAGAGTTTCACATTTTCAAAACAGTGTAAGTTATGTTATTTTGTAAATAACTTCCAATATCTGTGTACAGGCATGTTCTGTAATGGTCTGACAAGATGTGTATCGATCATGTATTTCAAATACCTATTTCATTTCTGCATGACAGCTGCCTGACCTTCGATCCCGATTTGGGGCTCATGGCATTTTCCTTGCAAAACTTTATTTTGCATTTATTTGTTCCTCGGGCACAATGAGTCGCTATGAAGCACATTCTGTGAGTGAAATTGAAGAAATTGTAAATAACTGGAACTTAATGGCTTCTTTTGATGATAGTGGTGATGTGAATGAGACCGCTGACATTGTCGAGATCCCTTCAGATAGTGTAGGTGAGATGTCTGACTGTGAAGATATCGACGAAAATATATTTGAAAATACTGTTCTATCTGATGAGCCAGGTTCCTTGGAAAAATGAGGAACATACAGACCAACGAAAGAAGAAAGTGAAAGCTATTATCACTTCTCATTCGACAACAGAAGATGCGACTTACTGTAAAACCTATTCTGATACAGCAGAAAATGAACAGCGAAAATCCAATTTGATAGCTGCACTAAAAGGAAAATCTGCTGTTGAGTGCATTGAAGAATTTTTTGATGAACAGGTATTGAACTTGATTGTCAGTGAAAGTGTCCGATATGCTACACAGAGCTCCACAGTTACGAGATATCCGAGATATCCAATGGATGGATAAAATGTTTATACGTATACTACTCATCACTGGATACCTTCCTCTTCCAGAGTAAAAGTTATACTGGAATGAAAGTAGGCTTCGATATAGGGTGTGTACGACAGTGTATGAGTCGCAACAGATATATGGAAATAAAGCGCCACCTTCATTTCAGTCATAACACAAGTCTGAACAGAATCCCACCTGACAAGAGATAAACTTTTTAAAATTCGTCCGTTGATGGATTTAATGAATAATAATTTCATGAAATCTCAAGTTTTTTTCCGACAGCCTGAACACAAATGAACAAATGGTACGATATTATCGACACCATTACCTAAAACTGTTCATTCGCGGGCAACCAGTGAGATCTGGATTCAAACAGTGGGCCATGTGCTGTTCTCAAAGCGGTTTCTGTAACCACATGTCAGTCTATGTAGGAAAATCGGACACAAGTGATGTTTCAGTTCCGGGACTTGGCGGAACAGTTGCGTTGAATAGGATTTCTTTTCTGTAGACTCCTGAGGTTCACAGAATATATTTTAATAACTAGCTTCCGTCTGATGAAAAAGCTCTCAGAAATGTAAGGGAACTGGAACTGCCCATATGAACCGAATGAATAACTGTCCAGTAGAATCTGAGAACAGCATCAGGAACAAACGAAGAGGAACATATGACTGTAGATTTGACAAGAGTATGGAGATAATGACAGTAATGTGGAAGGATAACAATTGCGTAAAGCTCTTGTCAGACCATGAGACAGTGCATCCAGTAATCCAAGTAAAGAGACGGAGCAAATCTGAGACCAAAGAAGTGTAAGTTTCACAGCCAAGAATGAGTTCAGAATAATCATAAAAGGGGTGTGGACAAACTACACTGGAATGTGCAGAAATATCGTGTGAGAATTCGAGGTAACAAATGGTACTTTCCATTGTTCAACGTTGGTCAACGTGCATATCTACTACCTCTCGAAGGAAAAATTTCACTGCTTCAATTCCGGAGGGTGGTGGCAAGGGCATATCTTGTTCAACATCTGCTGCTTCTGATCCGAAAAGGGTAGAACCTCCATCGTACCCAGAATCATCCCTTTCATGTGTTCCAGTTGAGCTCAGGACTTCAGGAAACGAACGTGTGATTGAACGCACAACACTGGGGAAACAAAGAAAATGTGCAATTTGCAAGAAAGATGTGGGGAAACAGTGTTGTATGCAATGTGGGACTCCATACTGCTGGCCGGAGTGGCTGTGCGGTTCCAGGCGCTACACCCTGAAGCCGAGCGACAGCTACGGTCGCAGGTCCGAATCCTGCCTCGGGCATGGGTGTGTGTGATGTCCTTAGGTTAGTTAGGTTTAAGTAGTTCTAAGTTCTAGGCGACTGATGACCTCAGAAGTTAAGTCGAATAGTGCTCAGAGCCATTTGAACCAACCACTCCATACTGATTGTTGTGTTGTCTGGCACAAAAAATAGAAGAAAATGTGAAAAGAGCATGTGACATGATCCCCCTTTGGGGATCGATTAAAATAAATGAATTATTTCAGGGTTATTGTATTTTTTTTTAATTTTATATCCCTTTTCCTCATCTCCATGTCAACAGGCATAACAGAAATAAAAAGTTCAAAGAAAGGTAGCCCGTTTTGTATTATCGCAGAATATGGGAGAGAGTGTCACAGAAATGATACACGATTTGGGCTGGACATCATTAAAAGAAAGGCGTTTTTCGTTGCGACGGAATCTTCTCACGAAATTCGAATCACCAACTATCTTCTCTGAATGAGAAAATATTTTGTTGACACCGACCTATATACTGAGAAACGATCACCTCGATAAAATAAGGGAAGTCAGAGCTCGCACGGAAAGATATAGGTGTTCATTCTTTCCGCGCGCTAGACGAGATTGGAATAACAGAGAATTGTGAAGGTGGTTCGATCAACCCTCTGAGAGGCACTTAAATGTGATTTGCAGAGTATCGATGTAGATGTAGATGTAGATGAAATTGCCGGCCGAAGTTGCCGTGCGGTTAAAGGCGCTGCAGTCTGGAACCGCGAGACCGCTACGGTCGCAGGTTCGAATCCTGCCTCGGACATGGATGTTTGTGATGTCCTTAGGTTAGTTAGGTTTAACTAGTTCTAAGTTCTAGGGGAATAATGACCTCAGCAGTTGAGCCCCATAGTGCTCAGAGCCATTTGAACCATTTTTGTAGATGAAATTCGAAACAGGTCATGAGACAATAAATAAATTTCATTACTAGCTTAAGAAGATTATTGTATTCCAGGTAACTGATGGTTATCCACTCAGTTCAAGATGTTTATGAGAGTTCCGTAATAAGAAAACTCTGTACTCCAGATTTCAGTGGGGGAAGGGGAAAGTATCACTTCGCTGGCCGCCTTCGCCACCTCCCCGTTGCGGACGACTATAGATGTAGCAACCAAACATCAGGTATTCCGTACATCCTATCGCCTCACTGTTGAGGTAGAGATCCATGTGTAGACGGAAAGAACAATAGCTGGAAGTGGCGGACAGAAAACCTGCGGATAGTGGTCAAGAATGCAGATGTAACGTATCTAAGGGTAGCTGCCTTAATTGTCTCACAGTGCGTCAGATTCTAGGCCACTGTCTTTTCTACGCAGCTAAAAATGTACCAGCTAAATCAACTGTACATCTGCCATATATTTGAGCTGACAGTGAGCCGAATGTTAACATTCTGTGAAATGTAATATTTTATTTCTATATTGTAATGTACGCATACAGCCGAACGCCGAGATACTTGGGAAAGTCCAGAGGAGCTCTCTATCCGATACTGGACGTTAACTGACTGATGATGACGACAGATGTATGTCTGCAGCTTCAAATCTTCACGCCCACCTGATTGATTAGTGTATGACGTTTCGAACTTTCTGTGCACGGACTGTGTACGGAAACCTGATTGCTAAAGACAGTGGAATAAGTTGACACCTTATACCTAGCAAGAATAGACCGGAATGGAAGGCAGTAGACGTAGGTCAAGTAATTTTATGCTTTGTTTCTTGCCTCCCAGAAAGCCTCCTACAAAATTCTGCGCGGTCACCGTCACCACGGAATATTAAAATATATGTACTACTGGGTTAAAGATACACAGATAATTAGAGTGTGTCGTTCTTCGTGGGAGGGCATCTTCGGAACGAGAGATAGTGTCTGGCATGACTTAGTGCCACATAGGCGTTGCTATCCAACTTTAGTTCAAACACCCTTCGGATAACGCCTATATCCCTAGGTGGCTGTTCACAGTGAATTCGGGTGTTGCATTACACAATGTGCTTGTGCATCCACGATCACAGTGGCGCACGGGGCAGAACTCGGCAACAGCAGATCAGCACAGGCTAACATCCAGTCCCACCTCGGCGACGGTGACGAGGAGATGCGAGCTGGACTGGGCTGAATGACACGTGATTACAGTTCCGTAAACAGTCCTGATGCTTTCCAGAGATTGTTTTTGGGCACACACACACACACACAAATGTAATTGCTACAGTTTTGGACACACACACAAATGTAATTGCTACCGCATAGATAGATCGGTAACTCGCTCTAACCTCATTACACAGCATATATCTATTTGTATTGTTTACTGGGGATAGTATATATTATTTTTTCTCCGTCCGTGGTCCTCTTCTTTACTTTAGAATCTAGTGTGAAATGGTTCATACTATTAAATATGATATGTCCTGTATTCATTCTTCTTTTAAACTTTAATTTTGTCTACTTTTAGCCAACACGTACGCATGTAGTCTCTCAACTAATGTTAGTACTGACACGCAATACGTTCATAAGTATATGTAAATTTATTACTATTACTTAGTTACTGTTAGTATGGCTAATATTATCAGTATTCTTATTTCTATTAATATGCTGAGACATGGGTTTGTAATTAATTAAAAATTTAAAAAAAAACTTGAAAAATGTTTTAAAAATACGATATATTAAGTAAACAGAGGGAATCGGTGTAAAGGAAGCAGGAAGCGATATACAAATCAAAATAAATAAATGGAAAATGTTCAGAGGCAGCGCAGTTGTTTACGAGGAGATAACACAGTTAGAAACTTGTTACGATATGCAGAGTGACCTATAGACGTCCACTCTCTTGTTCAAAGATTATATCGAGACTATGGGCATGTTATGTATGTTAATAGAGGAGTAAACCTGGTATTGTTTGATGACGCGTTCTGCGATTTACCACTGTAATGAGTCGAAACATTGCTTACAAGCTCAGTAATTATTCTTTCACTCTCTCATTCCGTCGAAGCAGGCCTCGGAAGGACCAACGGTACTGACCGAGCGTCCTGCCATCCTCAGCCATTTGACGTCATTTGATGCGTGTATGGAATTCTGATACCTAGGTCGCAAAATAACTCAAGACAGACGGAGCAGGGAGGACATCAAAAGCAGACTCACACTGGCAAAGTGGGCATTCCTGGCCAAGAGAAGTCTACTGGTATGAAACTAGGCCTTAAATTAGGAAAATATTTCTGAGAATGTAAGTTTGGAGCGCAGCATTGTATGGTAGTGAAACATGGATTGTGGGAAAACCAGAACAGAAGAGAATCGAGGCATTTGAGATGTAGTGCTACAGACGAATGTTGAAAATATGGTAGACTGATAAGACAAGGAATGAGGAGGTTCTGCGTAGAGTCGGAGAGGAAAGGAACATGCGGAATAAAGTGACAAGTAGAAGGGACAGAATTATGGGACATACGTGAAGACATCAAGGAATAACTTCCATGGAGCTAGAGGGATATGTAGAGGAAGACAAAGATTGGAACACAGCCAGCAAATAATTGGGGACGTAAGTTCCAAGTGTTAATCAGAGATGAAGAGGTTGGCACAGAAGAGGAATTTGTGGCGAGCTACATGAAACCAGTCTGAAGACTGGTGACTCAAAAAAAAAAAGTGTGGAGGGGCATGTGGTCAGCACACCATTCTCTCGGCCATTGTCAGTTTTCGTGGCCGGAACCGCTACTCATAAATCAAGTAGCCCGGCAAATGGCTTCACAATGTCGGAGTGCAACCCGCTTGCCAAGAGCAATAGCTAGATCCGGAAGGTCACACATTCCAGAGCTAGTCAATCCTTTGATGATCTGATAAGAACGGTTGTTACCACTGCGTCAAGGTCTTTGGCTCATTAATTATTGCATAAAAATTATTGTGACGTAATACTGATCATTTGACATCAGTATTGCGTCACATTTTAAAAAAGACTGCAAAGTTTTAAAAATATTGACGCTTGTTCAGTATATTGCGTAATAAATGGCACCATGTGAGGATGGTACTGTACAAAACACATCACATCAATTTACTTTCAATAGATTTCCACAATGAAGAGTATAAAGTTAATGACAGAAAAAGGGAGGTGAGTATGGATGCTCCATGTAGTACTTTGAAGAAGAAATGATGTTCCTCATTGATCATGAAACGGAACGTACCTTGCTGTTCACAACAGACGAGGAAACTGAAGGCCACAGCATTATCGCACTAAGCTGAAATGTTTGTTTTAGTGTTGTCAGAACCGAGAAATAAGATCAGGTCACCTTTCCAGTGAATAAGTGAGTATACGTGTATAATTTTCTTGCAATAGTTCTCAGAGTACATAAATAAGACCATACATGCGTGTGAACGCACAGTTCAAACTGACGCGTTCCGGGCACATATATTGTGCAATAATGTCGTTCCATTCTTGGCCTCCTACCTTTGGGCCGTATGTGGACATAATGTTACTGTGCAACAATACCGAGCGTGTGAGGGCCGCTTAAGTGGTTCTGCCCGGCGCGGTTTAAGGTGAAACGACCATATGAATGGATAGGTGTCAAAGGCAGGTTATAGGTTCAGGTGTTTAGGTTTATTGGAAGAATCTTATGGAAGTGTAATTGATGCAGGAATGAAAGGGTGTACAGACCCTCCATTAACCAGTCCACAAATACTGTTCGGCGGTCAGGGACCATTATTTAAGGAAGTTACAGAAAAAAATTAAAAGAATTGTTGCACGACTTATGATGATATCGTTGACTATACGACAACAACAGAAATTTTCAAAATGATATTAAAAGAAGGGAAATATTTGTACACCTAGACGGATGACGATAATATTTATTCCAGTACCTTTACAATCAGTGAACTGTAAATGTGTGTGGACATAGGAGGAAGGGGGAGGGAACACATTGATACTACTACACTATGTATCCTCAGCTACACACCATTTGATAACTTGCGAATTCCAGATAAAGGTATATAAAGCAATGATGCTAAATACACTACTGAGAGCGATGCTGCGAAAGTTGTGGGATAAGTTACGCCAGGATTAACACAATGAACGGTTTAACATGAGTAGCACTACGGATTATTGTAAATGTGGGGACTAAAGCCCAATGCTAGTCGTCACAGCAACCCACGATTTGCCACTTTGGAAAATCTCGACAATTCTCTTCGATATAAATATAAAAAGAAAACATGAATCAAATGAAAACAAATTACCAGACTAGCCGGGAGAAACGATGAAGATAAATTTGAAGCCGACCTTATTATAATAAATTCGAGGAGAATTCGTGAAACGTTCCAGGAACTGTTGGTGCGTTTGCCTGCATAATTTCTCGCCCGATAATCTTTATGGAGCGGAGTGATGATGTCGTTCGAAGATGCCTGGTGTGATCTTAGTCCAGTACGGTTTCATACGTCAAATACTTTAGATGGACCAAAAGGCGTTCTACAATTTTAAACATAACTGACAATAGTAACCGCAAATGAATTTTCAGTTCATATATTTTTTGTATATTAGTAAGATATTCCATTACAGAAACAGACAAAGAGGCTTAGTTGTTAAATAAATATTCCCATGAAAAAGGCACTAACATGAACCACGGAACAGCATCCATCTCCTCAAACAAAGCCTTCAAAACTGGGAACGACAAAGTACTGAAAGAAGCGGAGAGTGATTACGCAGAGTGGTCGAAGCAATGAAGATATCAGAAGCTTTCTTTACTGAAACTCTACCGGTATTAGGTTTCATGTGGCAGTCGGGAAGAAGTTGCTGAAGATGTGTGGCTCGGTCTCAGCATTGCGTGGAAATGAACTGTGAATCACGGGGAACCATGAGCAGAAGAAGTTGGTAGCGACTGAAAAGCGGTGGTATCACATTCATACTCCACAAGCGCCCTTTCGGAATGTCACTCTGACGGTATTTTTGGTGCAACTGTCATTTGCCACATTCCCTCTTTCATTCGTGACCGGTGCTGCGTGAGAAGAACGAATATCGATTCACTTCCGTATGAACTCTGTTTTCTGTGGACTTCTCGTAGTAATCACTACGTATGTGGAAGCAATACACTGCCCGAATCTCCTTGGAACGTACTTTCTCGAAGTTTCAACAGGAAACATCTCCATTATGCAGGACGGTTCTCTTGCAGCGTCTGCCATTTTACCAAGCAACCCCATAGTGCTCTTGCGCTCGCTAAATGATCCAGTGATAAACGTGCAGTTCATAGTTGGAACTTATGTGTACATTCTATTCATCTAACTTGGTATGTGTTCCAGACTGAGGAGAAATACTTAAAAATCGGTTTTAAAAGTGTTTTGTAAGACACCTGATTCGCGAATAAAGGAAGATAAAAATTCAGTGGAAAGGAAACTGAGAAATGAAGTAGTTCTACAAAGAACAGTGTTCGGGAGACTTCCTTCCCCGTCCTTCCCTAATCCGTTGAGACCGATGACCTCGCTGTTTGGTCTCTTCCCCCAAACAACCCAATCCAACCCAAAGAACAGTGAGAAACAAATCTGAAGGACGCACACCAGAAGGAAGGACAGTTTCGTGGTACATCTTCTACGGAATCTGGGACTACTTAACTCAATGCTGAAAAATAGGGTAGGAAAAGAATAGAGCATAAAAACATAGTGGCTACATGTAGATGAAAATATTAACACAACAGCGTTGTATTGTGCAGGACTCGGTCAAACCTAGTGACGTCTGTAAGAAAAACAAAATTAATTAGTTGACATGTGGTACGGGCTATTGTCAAATGATTTATCGTAGTATAGGACTAGCTTTATGTTATATTCCAACATGTTCATTCATTGAAATTGTGAACGTATGTTCTCGATGTACCGCTTAAACGTTTTCCACTTCGCATCTTTCCCCCTCTTCACAATATACACATCTTGTACCGCACAATGTTGTCCAACAAGGAATCTTTGACTAACTCGCAGCTAATTTCCCCACAGATCCCACATTTGATAGTAACTGAGTATTGTCCTAAAGCAAATCCGAAACACCAGTCTCTGCCACAATCTTATATCCTGGTCTCTTCTACCCACCTTCATACAAGTGTGTTTATCTCCTCAACAAGTTAAGACAGAGTACCAACAATGTATAGTCTGGCGCAAAAGTACGCCATCATGTGCGGTACTTCATTGTTGCAAGAATTCACGAATGGAGCGTAATGTACTTATTACCTACGATGACTTAGCACTTGAATGGATAATGAAATAATGTAAAAAAGTAGTACAAATAAATGTAAGACATTGCTTGTTTTCTTCAATTAATCGGCAATAACTAATTGAGAAAACACCGTTTCTGCTACAGTAGGAGAAGAAGCAGAAATTGTGATGATAATTTTCTATCGCTGAGCAGTTTCTGCGTGTTTCGGAAGTTGTAATTGAAAACGGTACTTCTTAAAGAAAACACAAAGAGTGCTGTATGCTATTGGAGAGCAAACTCAATTTTTATTTTCATTCACAAACATGAAATTGTTTTATCAAACAGTAACGGAGAAAAGGATTATCATGTAATAACATATTCAGGGTGCTTCTTACGTAAAAAGTCCTTCAAAGCTGGAGAAAACATACAACGATTTGAGCGACACAAGATCCCTCTCTTAAGCTCTCGGTGAAGATGACAAGCTGAAACAATGCAGAGGGACAGCAGGAAATTTGGCTCTAAGATGCGGAAATCTTGGTTTATCTTTCAAGTAGCGGAAACGAAAACAACACATTAATATGACGAAACAAATATTTGGCGTAACGATTATTTCGTTAATGTTGTATCAGAACGACATAAATAGCAATTTCAAGATCGATAAACCGATAAAAATTTAAATTTATATTAAACTTTTCTTAGTCTCACAGCTTATCAGGAAATAATGAAATAAAAGAATTGAATGCGGTCTTTCCATGAAAGAACCAACTTGGTATCCATTTAAAGAGAAACTTCGAATATCCAAATGTAAACTGACGAGAGTATTAACCCCACACTATTATGTCTTAGGTCCTCTGTCACGTCTCTCCACGATAAAATGCTGTCGCAGTGGCTACATATCTAAAATTAAACAGCGAGCTTACCTCATCCAAGCAAATCCCGTTCTCAGATCTCTTCTGCGGGAAACATTCTTATGTACGTTCTGTCACGATAGATGGTCCAGTTACAACACTGCAATACGAGAAGTTCACAGCAGCTGGGACACTGAAGAATACCCGAGGAGCTCAAAGATAATCGATGAATAAAATCATATTGATATTGCCGACAGTGTCAGAAATATTGTCACATAACTATTGCGAGCTGCATCTTTGACAAGCAACAGATCCAACAGGTGTGAAACAGGGAAAAATGTTCTTTTTCACACTGGTAGTGTACTATAGTTCATAGACAGTTTGCAAACTGGGCAGGACGTGCCGCTGAGCCTACAGTGGCAGGCTGTAGCTGCCGAGTTGTAGCGGCGTCGCTGCGCTGCCGACACCTCGACTGAGCTCGCGGCGCTGTCTCTCTGGCCACACGCAGCAAGCACGCACCGCGACGCTGCACGCCCGGCGCCAGGCGCGACACTGGAACCGGAGGCAGGGTGTCCGCCGCCGCCGCCGCCGCCGCCGCCGCCGCCGCCGCCACGCACAGCGGGCGCCCTAGCGCCCCCAGCGGCCGTCCCCGGGACTTCGCTAGCGGCTCCTAGCGACGGCCCGGCCAACTGCGGCACCGACTTGAAACAGGACCAGGAATCACGTACAGTACATTCGTCACAGCTGGTACCGGTAAAACTTGTTCAGCGATAACCTGCTTTAGATACACTATTCTTATTTTCGCTTTCACATTAAAGAACTTAGAATGAAATTTTCCCTCTACAGCGGAGTGTGAACTGATATGAATCTTCCTCGCAGATTAAAACTGTGCGCCGGCCCGAGACTCGAACTCGGGACATTTGCCTTTCGTGGGCAAGTGCTCTACCAACTGAGCTTCCCAAGCACGACTCACGCCCCGTCCTCACAGCTGTAATTCCGTCAGTACCTCGTCTCGTACCTTCCAAACTACACAGAAGCTCTCCTGCACTTGCCCGCGAAAGGCAAAGGTCCGAGTTCGAGTCTCGCCCCAGCACACAGTTTTAATCTGCCAGGATGTTTCATTAAAGAACTTGTTGAAGAAGCTAACTCACCTTCATGCTTCCTCAAGATCTCCTTCATGAAACTCATTATTTTCTTTTCCACATGGACTTTACGCCCTTCAACACTACACCACCACCCTCTCCACATCCCCTCTCAACGGAACTAGCCGAATCCACCTCTCTTCCCCTTGTCATGGCTCCTTTCCTCACCGTTCCCCTGCACCCACACCCAAAGACTTCATTCGAAGCCTATCCCTTACAACCTCCCAAATCATTCAGCCTAACATCAACCTATATTAAAACCCATGTTACACCCCATCCAAAAGCTACAAAATTCATCATACCTTTTCCCCTGCCATTCTACATCCAAATATTGGAAAAATGACACGTTTCACCAAGTTGCCGCCTTACTCGCCGACGATGTTAGTCGAGGGTAGTGCAGAGCCACGATTGATCATTGAAGAAAATGGTTTAAATGGCTCTGAGCACTACGGGACTTAACTGCTGAGGTCATCAGTCCCCTAGAACGTAGAACTACTTAAACCTAACTAACCTAAGGACATCACACACATCCATGCCCGAGGCTGGATTCGAACCTGCTGCTGTAGTGGTCGAACGGTTCCAGACTGTAGCGCCTAGAACCGCACGGCCATCCCGGACGGCTGATCATTGAACAGATCATCTGTCCAGCAGTCAGCTTTCTGGTCACGGCACAACTACAAATTCGAATGTTTGTGTTTTGGTGTTAAAGTCAGCCTACACATGAGTAATTCCTTAGTCCTGTTTCTGTTGGACTCTGACCAGTGATTGAGGTGACATAGAATTTGCAGGGAGTAAATCACTTGTTCTGGAACATAAAGGGGTTAAAATGTGCTTGATGCACAATATAGCGATCCTCTCTCGTGGTGGTCAGTTGCGGACGACTGCAGTCTTGATGACAAGTATGGCTGCCCTCACGTGCCCATGCAGCTCGACGTAGGGCCACCGACACATCTGATAGCCGCAAATCTCGATTTGGGACGATTCGACCAGACGGCTAAATGGGAGCCCACAGTGAGGCTCCCTCCAAACTCAGTAAGGAACTGATAACGCTGTCCCACACTGGTACACGGATGTTTGTGACATCCAGGTCTGATACGGTTAACGCCCCTTATACACCGTACGACCTCTGTTATCCTGTCCCTATTTCTTGTCGGCGTTTTCGACATATTCCTTTCCTCGATGATTCTGTGGAGACTCTTCTCATTCCTTACCTTATCAGTGCACCTAATTTCCAACATTCATCTGAAGCACCATGTCTCAAACGCTTTTCCCACAGACCATCTTTCCCTGCCATACAATGCTGTGCTCCAAAATACATTCTCTGAAATTTCTACCTCAAATCAAGGCCTATGTTTGATACTAGCAGACTTCTCTTGGTTGGGAATTCCCTTTTTGCCAGTGTTAGTCAGAGAGACCTCCGGCCTTGTCAAAGAGGGCGGAGGAACGGATAGAGGTTCAGTGCACTCCCTTATGTTTTAGGTGAGAAACTGCCCCTAAAAGCAGAGGAATAAGAAATGATAAATGGCATGAGGATGCGGAAGGCAATGGAAACCACTGAATTAAATACACATAACGAAACAAAAGAAAAATTCGGTGTAGGTATTAAAATACATGGAGAAGAAATAAAAACTTTGAGGTTCGCCGATGGCATTGTAATTCTCTTAGAGACAGCAAAGGACTTGGAAGAGCAGTTGAACGAAATGGACAGTGTCTTGAAAGGAGGATATAAGATGAACACCAACAAAAGCAAAACGAGGATAATGGATTGTAGTCGAATTAAGTCGGGTGATGCTGAAGGAATTAGATTAGGAAATGAGACACTTAAAATAGTAAAGGAGTTTTTCTATTTGGGGAGCAAAATAACTGATGATGGTCGAAGTAGAGAGGATACAAAATGTAGACTGGCAATGGCAAGGAACGCGTTTCTAAAGAAGAGAAATTTGTTAACATCGAGTATAGATTTAAGTGTCATGGAGTCGTTTCTCAAAGTATTTGTCTGGAGTGTAGCCAAGTATGGAAGTGAAACATGGACGATAAATAGTTTGGACAAGAAGGGAAGCTTTCGAAATGTGGTGCTACAGAAGAATACTGAAGATTAGATGGGTAGATCACATAACCAATGAGGAGGTATTGAATAGAACTGAGAAGAAGAGGAGTTTATGGCACAACTTGACTAGAAGAAGGCATCGGTTGGTAGGACATGTTATGAGGCATCAAGGGATCACAAATTTAGCATTGGAGGGCAGCGTGGAGGGTAAAAATCGTTGAGGGAGACAAAGAGATGAATACACTAAGCAGATTCAGGAGGATGTAGGTTGCAGTAAGTACTGGGAAATGAAGAAGCTTGCACAGGATAGAATAACATGGAGAGCTGCATCAAACCATTTTCAGGACTGAAGACCACAATAACAACAACAACAACAACGACGTATATCCACAGGACATGTGACCTCTAACTAAAAAGCGTTATGATGGTCTCTCCGTTGGCAAAAGATTCCTGGACAGTCCCCCGATTCGGATCTCCGGGAGAGGACTACCAAAGGGAGTTTGAATAACCAAGAAAAGGATAACGCCCTACGAGTCGAGGTGTGGAATGTCAGAAGCCTGAGCGCGGTAGAGAAGCTAGAAATCTGAAAAGGGAAATGTAAAGGTTCAATCTAGATACAGTAGTGGCTAGTGAAGTGAAATCAAAAGAAGACAAGGATTTTTGGTCAGATGAACATAGGGTAATATCAATAGCAGCAGAACATTGTATAAAAGTAGTAGGATTCGTTACGCATAGGAAGGTGTGGCAGAGAGCGTGTTACTGTGAACAGTTCGATGAAAGTATTCTTCTCATCACAATCGACACCAAACCAGCACCGGTAACGATAGGTCAAGTATTCATGGCTACATCTTAATCTGATGATGAAGAGATAGAGAAAGAATATGATAATATTGAAAGAGTCATACAGTACATAAATGGAGATGAAAATGTAATAGTCGTGGGGAACTAGAACGCAGTTGTAGAGGAAGGAGTAGAAGAAAAGTTTACAGGCAATATGCGCTTGGGACACGGAATGAGAAAGAAGAAAGGCTAATTGAATTCTGTTGTAAGTTTCAGCTAGTATTAGCGAATACTCTGTTCAAAGATCACAAGAGGAGGAGGTATTCTCGGAAAAGGCCGGATGGTACGGGAAGTTTTCTTTTATATTACATCACGGACAGACAGAGATTCCGAAATCAGATACTGGATTGTAAGGCGTACCCAGGAGCAGATATTGACTCAGCTCACAAAGTTGTAGTGATGAAGAGTAGCCTGAAGCTTAAGAGATTATTTGCGAAGAATCAATAAGCAAAGAAGTGGGATACAAAAGCACAAAGGAATGACGAGATACGTTTGAAGTTCTCTGAGGATAAAGATACAGCAATAAGGAACAGCTCAGTAGGGAGTACAGTTGAAGAGGAATGGACAATCTGAAAAGGGCAATCACAGAAGTTGGAAAGAAAACCTAGGTACAACGAAGGTAACTGCGAAGAAACCATGGGTAACAGAAGAAACACTTCGGTTGACCGATGGAAGAAGTAAGTACAAAAATGTTCAAGGAAATTTTAGACTACAAAAATACGTCACTGAGGACTGAAATAAATAGGAAGAGAAGGAAAGCTAAGACGAAATGGTGACATGAAAAAGGTGAAGAAATCGAAAAAGAAATGATTGTCCGTAGAACTGACTCAGCGTATTGGAAAGTCAAAGCGACCTACGGTGAAGTTAAAAGCATGGGTGGTAACGTTAAGAGTGCATCGGCAATTCCACTGTTAAATGTAGAGGGGAGAGCAGATAGGTGGACAGAGTACATTGGAGGCCTGAATTTAACCGTGGCTAGACGCACGAAGTCTTTAGAGATGGAGGAAACGAGTGCATGTTTTGTCGGTTGGCCACGTATGTGGCAGGTGAGACTTAATGGTGCCTGTTCTGAGACTATTACAAGTCGCAGGTACTGGAAGAGCGAAGAGAGACGAAGGCCGACGTCCTCGCACCGGAGGAGTCGCTGCAGAGGACTCGGCCTAAGCCGTGGGGGCGGGGGTCACAGGCGACAGGAAGTACAAAACTTTTGCGACTGACTGACGACCTAGAAATTGTTCCCGGATGAGGCGAAGCACATTCCGCCATTTTAGCAGGGGTCCTCTTGTAGATTTCTGGGAACCTTCCTATACGATCGGTGTCAGCTAGGCCTGGAAAAACATTTCGCTGGAATAGATGAAATGGGGTGACAGTGTAAGATGCCTGACACTCGGTGGCTGAGAGCACTGTGGCGATTTTTTCGGATCTGGTAGGCTCTCGAGCAACGGTGTTTCCTCACATTTCACGTGACTGTGTTTTATTCCAATTAAAAATGTACCAGCTAAATTACCTGTAGATCTGCCATATACTGTGCAGTGACAAAACATAACAGCGGTCACGATGAGGATAAAATCAGAGAGATTGGAGTCCACACAGAGGCATACTGACCATCTTTCTTTCCACGAACAATACGAGACTGGAATAGAAGGGAGTACCGATAGAGGTACTCAAGGTACCCTCCGCAACACACCGCCAGGTGGCTTGCTTAGTATGGATGTAGATGTAAATGTAGATGCGTCGAGATGTGTTAGGATTGCAGGATCAGTATTTCCGTTCCTATGGAATGGTACACAAAGTGATATGTTTCGTCAGCTTTCAGTTAATGGTTTTAGATTTTGGACGCAAACTCCACGCGGAGATTTTGGGGAACTTGGATGTAATGTGTGAAGGCACACGTGGAAAACTGCGGAGATGAGTGGTCGATTCGGTCTTGGACAAGAGATACGGTTCCAGACACGGACATTGGGCGCGGAGGTGGATTAGACCGAGAGGAGCAGACGGAGGTCTACCATTCAACTTGACGCAGTGGTCGACTTGGCACTGCATCCCAATATTCCTACATATGCACTGCGAGCATTTCACAACAGCGGCGCCACGAATGTCTGGAATGAATATGTCTTATTTCACTTCAAGGTCACAGCAGCAGCACTCTCCATCCGACTGAAGGACAGCGTGGTAGTTTGTTCAAATGGTGGTTCAAATGGCTCTGAGCACTATGGGACTCAACTTCTGAGGTCATTAGTCCCCTAGAACTTAGAACTAGTTAAACCTAACTAACCTAAGGACATCACACACATCCATGCCCGAGGCAGGATTCGAACCTGCGACCGTAGCGGTCGCGCGGTTCCAGACTGAAGCGCCTAGAACCGCTCAGCCACACAGGCCGGCGTTGTTTGTTCCAGGAGACAGTTTACAATTACTGTAACTCGTATTAATAAGCTTCAGATGGCGTTATCCAGTTTTTAAAGCCACAATGAGTATCAAGTAACCGTGTTTTGTTCAACCTTATGAACTTTCCGTCAGACCACTTCACTTTATGAATATGGGGAAGAATGTGATCGACATGTTATGCTGACCTATGTTCCATACAGTTCGTATCTTTCAGAAATAAATCTGTTGTGTTATTAATTGTTCAAGTAGACAATATGCCTTGATCATCTTTATTAACTATACGTATCTGTGTGGGAAGTAATAGCACTCTTGGAATTGTCTTCAGTTTCATTACAGAGGGCCATCTTTTGGTCATTCGTGACTTAAATCTGTTACGTGTAATTTTCGCCGCAGTGTCACTGAAGTGGTGGGTCTGAGAGGCAGAAGTTCGTTACAGGTACCATAAGTACCTGTCCACCAGAGAGACATTTTGTAAAGTTACCTGGTATGTTGGTGTATCAATTTAGACAGTCCAGCATGTGAGCATAGTCTAATATAACACTCGCCACCATGTAACACAGCGTAAGAATAGTGCCAGTAAAAGGATACTAAACGGCAGGAACCAGAGAAAACGCTCACATCTCCTCATTGACAGTCCGTTTCAAACCCACGCAAATTGCTGCTGTCTGTAAATATAGGTCCTTCTCAACCAGTTTCCGAGCGGACGCTAGGAAGGGGACAAATGAAACAAACACTGAACATTCGGGACGTCGCAAAAGGTCATTTTTCACAGCGGTGTATAAAACAGTATGTATTATCTGGGTCAAACAACACAAAACTGGACATCAGATGACTGGAAGCCTGTAGCGTGGTCCGGCGGGTCACGATTTTACCTCTCTTCAAATAAAGCAAGACGTCGGGTGCAGCGACGGTCCAGGGAGGCTGTAATGTCCCCACACAAATTACCCTCTGCCACGCACCAATTAATCATTGTCAATCAAACCATCCACATTCATGCACTTTGGAAACGTATCTGATCTGATTTTCTTGTAACATATGCGGCGACAGCTAGACGACGCCAAATATTTTCTAGCGCGTTTATTCTTTGAAATAACAGAGATGCATATATGCAGTCTCCATGGTTGTTAGAGTGGTAACTAGGACAGCTTCTGGAGTGGGGATTGAGGGATTGACGTATTTCTGAGAATTACATATCCTTATTTTCTTCTCGCTAAATTGAGCGAATTAACTTTTGTGCCACTAGTGGTTTGTTTGAATAGAAAGAGAGTGTAAACGGAAAATAATTAAGACGTGAAATCACCGGAGATCTGGACATGTAATGGAGATGGATTTAATACACAATTTCCTTCATAAATAAGGTTTGTGACTTTTTGTTCCGGAGTGAATGAACGAATGAGTTTTTCCTGAACCATTTGATGATCACGTTGGCCCTGTAATTAGTGGGGAAGTTTCAGCTGTGTCGAAGAGAGACTGCAATCAATGAGTCTGTGTTAAATCGTCCAAAAAGGCTTCGTACACATCTGTCATTCGTAATCTTTCGTAAAAGGAACAAATTGTCCACACGATTGATTCTCCCGACTGAATACAGTGTTTAACAGTAATAATAAATGTAAAGATCTCTTACAGCAAGCCAGCCGCTGATTACCAAGACGAAGGACTCCACCAAAGATCCTATTTGGCTGATTTCACGTAATGAAATATTATAATAAAAACTGTACATAGATAAAGGAGAGAAAGAGAGAGAGAGCGAATGAAAATAGAGATAATACTAATAATCTTCCATTAGTCTAACTTATCACGGATCAGCCAAGACACGGGAGACCCTTACATTACTGTATAGCTTTATGTGTGAAGGTGAAAGGGTGTTAAAGGCAACAGATACACGTCTATACAGACAAGACATTACACAAAGTTAGCGGCTAGATGCATTCATCATCTATTCATAGAGGAAGAGACGACAATTTATTATCTTGTTAAAAGGCTTTTAACCTGCTGTGTGTGGAGGGTGCAGTGATATTCACATACCTTCCCTCACTGATATCTTACGTATCTGTTGAGTGGAAGCTGTTACCAATTGCATTTTGTAACGATACTAACGCGCGCTGAATTCAACACTCCCGCTGCTTTTCTGGGCACAAGTTGCGCACGCTGTCCGCGCTTATGTTCTGCTGCGCTGCAAATACTGGGGGCGCTGCGGTACGCTTTGGCGCTCCCCCCTGCGGCAGGTGGCACCAGGTCCTTCTTCCCGGACCACCCACGCGACACCACACTGAAGTGATTATGATGATGTCTGGTTTGCGGGGTGCTCAACTGCGCGGTCTTCAGCGCCCATACGAAGTCCCAATTTTCATACAGTCCAATTTTTTTTTCACGGTCCAATCTAGCCACTGTCAGGAATGATGAACATGATGAAATGATGAGGACAGCGCATACATCCAGTCCCCGGGCAGAGAAAATACCCAACCAGGATGGCAATCGAACTCGGGACCCCATGATCCAGAAGCAACAACGCTAGCCGCTAGAGCACGAGCTGCGGACGTACACTGAGGAGACAAAAGTCACTGGATGCCTTCTAATATAGTGTCAGACCACCCTTCTCCCGGCGTAACAACTCGAAGTGGCATGGACTCAACAAGTCGTTTGGGCTGCAGAAATATTGAACCGCGCTGCCTCCACTGCTGTCCATAACTGAGGAAATGTTGCCTGTGCTGGAATTTGTACATGAACCGACTTGTCGATTATGTCCCATAAATGTTCAAAAGTGGTTCAAATGGCTCTGAGCACTATGGGACTTAACATTGGAGGTCATCAGCCCCCTAGAACTTAGAACTACTCAAACCTTACTAACCTAAAGACATCACACACATCCATGCCCGAGGCAGGACTCTAGCCTGCGACCGTAGCGGTTGCGCAGTTCCAGACAGAAGCGCCTAGAGCCGCTCGGCCACACCGGCCGGCTCACAGATGGGATTCATGTCGGATGATCTGAGTGACCAAATTATTCGCACGACTTGTCCAGAACGTTCTTCAGACAAATCACGAACAACTGTAGTCCTGTGACGCGGCGCATTGTCATCCATAAAACGTCCATTGCAGTCTGGGAACATGAAGTCCATGAATGCCTGAAAATTCTCTCCAAGTAGTCGGAACATTGCCATTTCCAGTCAATGACCAGTTGTGTTGGACCACAGAAGGCAGTCAGTTCTATGTATATATACAATTATGGAGCCAACATATGCTTGTACAGTGCCTTGTCCGCAACTTCGGCCTACGACTTCGCGGGGTCGTAACTTACCGACGGAAACCGGGACTCATCTGACGAGGCTACGCTTTGCCAGCCGTCTAGGGTTCAGTCTTTATGGTCATGAGCCCAGAAGAGGCGCTTGCAGGCAATGTCGTGCTCTTAGCAACGGCACTCGCATCGGCTGTTTACTGCCATAGCCCATTAACACCAAATTTCGCCGCACTGTCCTAAGGGATACGTTCGTCGTTCGCCCCACATTGATTTCAGAAGTTATTTCAAATACTGTGCCTTGTCTGTTACCACTGTCGACTATATGCAAACGCCGCTCCTCTTGGTCGTTAAGTGAAGCCGTCGGCCCCTGAATTGTCCCTGGAGAGAGGTAACGTCTCAAATCTGATATTCACGACACACTCTTGATACTATGGATCTCGGAATACTATATTCTCTAACGATTTCCGAAATGGAATGCCCCTTACATCTAGCTCCACGTCCACAGTCAGTGAACTCCCACGGTGCGGCCGTGATCACGTCGGAAACCTTTCCACGTGAATCACCAGAGTACAAACGACAGCTTCGCCGATGCACTCTCCTGTTATGCATTGTGTATACGGTACTGTCGCCACCTGTATATGTGCGTATCGCTCCCCCATCACTTTGTCATTTCAGGGTACATCGCCTGGAGTGATAGTGGAGTCCCAAGACGTCTCCAGCACGTGGCGAGTCGCCGTCTACCTGGACCCATCGGCTGCACTTATTAATAACAAGCTGCTTTGGGTCGGTATCGATCTGCTCCACTTTCTGTGCTATAGAAAACTTTGCGTAACGAGGAAGCTCTTTTGTCTTCTAGGGCTCCATATTCGTTCGGTTGCTGCTTAGTTTTGAAGGTGATTATTTCTGCAGAAATCGTGGCAGCTCAATTTGTATGGGACTGCTTAGTTCACCGTGGGCCAGTGGCCATACAGATCTTTATAATTGAATTTGAGCCACTCTGCACTAGCGGACATAAGTTTTCTCGGAAGAGTGGTATTTGCTGTCGGCCTCACACAGATTTCTGTAAATTATTTATTACGTTGTTGCACAGTGTCGTTAATAATCGTTCTAGTTATTCCATATTTTGGTCCCCTTCCCGTTGGTGGTTCAAAATTAGTGTGTGTGTATGTGCATTTCTATACTAAGAACAACACACACACACACACACACACACACACACACACACACACACACACCCGAGGGAGGACTCGAACCTCCGGCGGGAGGGGCCGAGCAATCAGTGACATGGCGCCTGAGACCGCGCGGCAGGTTCATATTAGTACAAGGTAGAATCGGTGGATTTGATATTTTGTGCTTTACTTGCTAATAACTCCTGACTTACTTGGGTGAATTTCAGAAACCGTTTCGAGAGCGTTAAGAGACAGATAATATTTAAAATAAACTCATTCTAGGCATTAATCCGGTATTCTTGACCTAATTCTTCAAGCTACGAGAGAGAATTTTATTTGTTTGAAAATAATTTCACTTAACGGGTTAATCTGTTATTCTTGAGCTATTGTTATTGGAGATTTTGTTGGTGAACTTGTGTTGGTATTTTACGTGTATTATTTGGTTGTAATATTTTAAATGTAAAACATACTTGTAAATGGTAACCTGAAGCACACCCATTCTGGGTGGTATTTGATTCATTCTATTGAGTGTAAAGAAATGGATTTTTAAATTTTGCACGCGCTTCTCAATCCAGTAGCATCACTCCATACTCTAGTTGTACTACACAAGTAACGACTCCTGTCAAATGTTAATAAGAATAACTGCCAAAGAAACTCCCTTTAAAACATAGCTGATTTGATGCACATCATTATAATATCATAACGTCATTTTGCTCCAATAGAGCGTTACGGCCGGCCGATGTGGCCGAGCCGTTCTAGGTGCTACAGTCTGGAACCATACGACCACTACGTTCACAGGTTCGAATCTTGCCTCGGGGATGGATGTGTGTGATGTCCTTAGGTTAGTTAGGTTTAAGTAGTTCTAAGTCTAGGGGACTGATGACCTCGGATGTTAAGTCTCATAGTGCTCAAGGCCATTTGAACCGGAGTATTGCGTTCCTTCATACTTTACAAAATTGTTAGCTGATTACCTTTAGAATTAATTAACATGCGAGGCTCTTTGTAATGTGTTTTCTTTTTTTTCTTTTCAACTACCTGCTAGGTGTGTGGGCAAATGGTGTGCATTGTAAAGCTTAATTGCCAATGGAGCGTATACTCACGTCAAATCATTAATTGTTTGAAATAAACTTTTATTGGTGACGCTCTTTTTTTCACAGTCTTCATTTGCCTAAAACCCTTGAATTATTCTCTAACAAATAATTTAAAATACTGTAAACAAACTGAACTTCGGTTTATAAGCGCAGAACTCTCTACGTGTCTTGTGGGACGTCTGTACTACTGTAGTATTTCGCTGTAATAAATCATCGGCGGGGCTACGTCGGCACATAAATTTTCATCCCGCTATATAAATCAATAGCCTTGTTTTTGTGTTAAACAATCGTTTTATTCGTTTAGAATCTACGTACTTCGTAACCACCGCTCTAAAGCAAAGAAGTAGCGAAAGTGTTAATTTCTACAAAACGTTGTTATCCTTCGTATTTGATTTAAAAAACAAATGATTACACCTGGGGAATTCTGCGCTGCATCGGTGCATCTGTGAACATAAAATATTGGTGTTATGGATATAAAGACAGAAAAAGGAGACGCAAAGTTCAGAATAGAATCGCAGCGTTCAAAATGCAGTCGAGATAAACGTGAACGTGATGAGGACCTAAACGCATTACGTAAGTTAAACGTGGCTGAAAACCCGAAACGAACCATTGCAATAAATTAAGCAATACAAAAGTATAGTTAATTGCTGTATTACTTCAAGTACTATATTTTTTGATTTTAATACTGTACACAGAATGTTCACTTAAATTTCACTTCAGCAGAAATTTAAAAAGTCAGTTTGACGAAGTGAATGAATCTAATGGAATGGGCAGGGATTTGAACCCTGATGCTCCCAAATTCGAATCGAGTGTTTTAACCAATGCGCTATCCACTTTGTATAGTTGGGCAAATGAGTTCGTCTACGTGCAGCTATCGATTCGTTCGTCAACCCGATGAGGGAGAGTTTATAACGATAAAGCTTTAACCTTAATTAGCTAACTCTTTTTACTTGATTTTTCAACTCACTGCGCTAGCAAATTAAATCGCTTGTAAGTTTTCCTTGCCAACGAGGCCGCGTATGCGAACACGTTCGCTTTAATAATTGAGCAATGTGAAGGAAAGCAAAGAGAAACGGTAAAATATTTAATTACAGTTTGTTAACATGTTTAATACGTTCCTATCTACAGAATGTTATTGTGATAACTGTTTTGGAAAATGGGGTATGTATAAATACGAAGTAGATAAAAGCGAAGTGTGCCTGTGTGTATTCTGTATTGCAGGACAACGTATTCCAGTTATCATTCATCAACAGCAGCTGTGTCCAGAACCAAGTGTAAAGATTAGCTCTGTTACTCATTATGTGAAGTAACTTGTTTCATGACAGACTTGTAAGCATCTTTCGGACTAGTTGTATTTCAGTGACATTATGTATAGGTGAGAGGGCTGTCTATGTTTGGTGTTAAAGACATTTAATACAGTTCTTTTAGATACAACCACTCTACAGTCATTGAAAGAGGACACATAGCACCAATATTAGTGATTATAATAAAGTCCATGAAACATTTTAAAATATCGGTATAAGTGAAAGGCTAAACATAACTTAAAAAGTGATTGAATAGGGGAAAGACGAACTCTGAAAACTCATTTTTAATGTGATACTTTGGAGATAGTTTGGAAAACTGCCGACAGCGGCACCACCGACCGCAGTTGCTGAAAGTGGGGGGTGGTCTAGGCCGAGAAAGCATTTTGTATGCGAGATTTCGTCCGTTGCCAGTTGGTACTGAATGTGCAAACAGTTTTCCGTGAAATGTTTCACAAGACGCCACCAGCGGTACAATTATTTCAAGGAGGAAGGTTTCTGTGAGATGCAAATCGTTAGGCCCGACCCTGCATGTCAGAACAGGGAGTGGACCGTGATAGAGACGTGTGTTGCGAAGTCCACCTATCGAGGCAGTGCAGAATTGAGCACGAAAGTGTGAAAAATCCTTCGAATGCGATTAAGAGTGAAATCGCACAAATTGTAGCTTCTGCAGTTCCTTGTGGCCTCCTTACTGTAGGGGGCTGAGTCCAAACTGACAGCTGCTCCCTTCAGACTGCTGCTAGCGCCAACTGCAGACTTCGTGGCGGGTGCAACGACGATGAAATTCCATTGCTGCTTCCAAATAACTGGGGAACTGCTGGAGACAAACCCTCTGTTGATACGCTGGACCGCATGTTATAAAGACCCTCATAGTGACACATCTAATCCCTGTGACCGGCTGAGGCCAAAAGGTGATAACATGCATCCCGCTCACGCCGCCATCTTGCCGTGTTATCAGGCGATAACAGCGTCACCTGGCGAGGAATGACTGCTAGTCAGACACACGCACTGTGCGCGTAGTATTAGTGAGTATTATGTCCGTGTGTGGAACTGGGGAGGCTCTTGAGCTGTCTGAGTTTGACCGAGGGCAGACTGTGATGGCCCAAAGACTCGGCATGAGCATTTTGGAAACTGCAAGACTTTGTGTTCTAGAAGTGCTGTGGTGAGTGTCTTCAACAAGTGTCGAAAACAAGGTGAAACCATGTCCATGGGTCGTGGTGTTAGGCTGCCAGAAGTTAGATTAGAGTAGATTAGCTCAATTATTCTTTCCGTGGACCCACAAAAGCGGGGATCCTCCTGGGTGTGGAACATGTCAGATAAACACATCACAAAAATGTAATTAGAGAAACTTGAGTTTCATTAATTTTAATGATCCTCAGTCAATAAACAGTAAAATTATGTACATGAATTAAAATTAAACTTCTAATATTTACAGTTTTAATACTTACATCTGCTTTCATGAAAAACCATCATTCACAAAGTAGCTAGTTACTTGGCTATTACAACCAAGTATTGTCAAAAATTAAAGTAAAGTATTCATTTCAATGATCCTCAGTTAATATATCAGCCACGATGAATATATTTTGTTATTACGAGTCGAATATGAACGTGTGGAAAATTACGTAACTCAATAATGTTCATTCAATTATGTAATTATTTCTTAAAAAGATGATAATTATGTAAAACAGAGACAATATTTGTTTCACATTCTTTGTTAATCTATGTCATTCTTTTCTTTTGTTTTCTACCATTTTGTCGTCTTCTTCTGATGTACGTCGCCGACACAAGACGCGAATCGATTTGAGGTCTGTTGAATGAAAAACATTTAATCTAAAATTATTATACTTTTATATTCATTTGCTGGTAAAAAATAAAGACCCAAATGCGTTAAAACTATTTATGATTAATTATTGAAAAATCACTTCCTCTTTTAATTATAATTTTGTATTGTTTTATCATAGCTGCAAGAAGGGCAGCCATTGTTAGCTGCGATTATATAGCAAATTCGTTTGTACTTCTAGTTGAAAATAGCATGGGTTTGTGTTAAACTAATTTGCAAAACAATTTAATAATTTTTTTATTGGTGGCATCAATTTAAATGATTAATTATTTACTGAGCAAAGGAAAATCTTAATTAAAAAAGAAATCCTCTTTCTTTTGTTGGCCGCCATCTTAACTTTTATCACAGCGGAAAATTTAAATTACTTGAAACTGCAAACAATATTCCGATGTGTAAGAAGTAAATGTGCACCGGTGGTACTGAACTCTATTTATAAAAGAAAATTAA
This sequence comes from Schistocerca serialis cubense, assembly GCF_023864345.2. Classification (NCBI taxonomy): domain Eukaryota; kingdom Metazoa; phylum Arthropoda; class Insecta; order Orthoptera; family Acrididae; genus Schistocerca; species Schistocerca serialis. The sequence continues at coordinate 1,266,515,217 of NC_064638.1, read as the reverse complement.
TCGAATCAGATTGCATTTTCTAAGAACAGTGTTGATGGTATTTATTGTTGAACAAGATTTCATTGCTAATGTATGAGGCCAAAATTAAACTACGGACGAATCACGGAGAAAAATATTTCTGGTAGTATACGTCAGTGTTGTGTGTGGGTGGTATTCTGTGGTTCCCTTTCATGATCAAATTCCATCGAAGACAAAAATTATAAAAGCTCTGATGTACGATCTGTAATTTTAGTGATATGAACACAACTTACAGTCACCATTATTACACTATGTAAGGTGGAATTCTTGTGCAATTTGAACAAAATAATTATCCGGGAGGAGTTGTAGTATGAATAATGCATTATACATGTGTATAATATTGTCAGTATCATTTACAAAACCAAATCAATGCAACTGCTAAAAAAAAGAGTGAATTCAAGCCGCAGAATACCACAGGGTATCGTATCATCCATATTCATTGCATTTGTCCATGTTGATGATACACAAAAACCGCCACATTAAGAACAGTCAAATTATGTACAAGATTTAAAATTAAACTTCCACTATTTACGGACTTAAGACTTACATCTGCTTTCCATACATCCATCATTCACACAGTGAGAAGTTACGTGGCTGTTAAAACCTAGTATTGTCAAAAATTAAAGTATAATAAATTTTCATTAAAATGGTCTACTGCACTTGTTGAGAAATTCATTGATGGAATAGAAGGAGTTGGTCACCAAAAAATTATTTTAAATTATGTTTAAATTGTGCCTTGTCTGAAACTATACTCTTAATGGTTGCTGGTAACTTATTGAGATTATGCACTGCTGAATACTGGACTCCTTTCTGGGCAAGAGTAAGTGATTTTAAATCTTTATGTATATTGTTCTTATTTCTAGTATTGGTACTGTGTACTAAGCAGTTAGTTGGAAAAAGAGATGTATTATTTACAACAAACTTCATTAAGGAATAAATATACTGAGAAGCTGTGGTTAGTATGCTTAATTCTTTGAAAAGGTTTCGACATGATGTTCTTGGATTTACACTACACGTTACTCTTATTATACGCCTCTGCACTCAGTAGCGAGTTCCATTTGATGTGATGGCCTCCAACTCGCCAGATCTGAACCCGATCAAACACATCTGGGATGTGATAGTACTTTACGTCAGAGCTTATCGCCCCCTTCCCCGGAAATTTAGGGAATTTGGTGACTTCTACATCTACATCTACATTTATACTCCGCAAGCCACCCAACAGTGTGTGGCAGCTCCCTCCAGCGACCTACTAAGACCGTACCGTGACCCGTCGCCACTGTTATCCGTGCCAAAAGTGGACATACTGGCTATTAGGTAGGTGGTCATGATATTCTGGGTGATCAGCGTGTGCAGCACTGTTTATGGTAGTTTTAGAGGAGCTAATATAGCTTTGAAGTCGAATATCACATCCATTGGGCTCGGTATCAAATAACATTGCTTTATCATCTTGATAAAGGACACTGTAAACAGTTTCAAAATCATTGGCCATACTCCCGACGTCACCAGTGCAGGTAGAGTACATGACGTTGTGACATTATTTGCGTAAACAAACCCCTGCGCTATGAGCCTTTTTCCGACAGAACAACCAAGTGATGTGTTTTTAAAGCGATGATCATCTATCATGAGTTACAAAGCAATGAGCACTACTTTTAACTTTAGAAGATTGATGCTCAACAGATTTTGATTTTCCCCTTTTATGTGGGAGAGCTATTTCTAGACGGGGGTTACCGTCTTGTTTGTCCTTCCGAATGGAAGACGCGTCGTCACCCTGAAAGTATTTGTTGAAAACCTCGATTCCCCTACGTTTGGGAGTTTGCTCTGTTTAATTGTTCCTGTCAAAGACTTGAATAAGAGATAAACACCTCTAGTGTCAGATATAGGTGGAAAGTGGTAATTTTCCGTAGTTCAAAAGACTCATATATGGCTACAATATTCAAACACAAAATGTGCTTAATAAAAACAGAATAATGTAAAATTTAGGTAGATTTTAATGTAGCCCTACAATTGACGACTAGGTACCGATATAACAATTAGAACATTGGGCATAATGCCGTTATCATGCAAGATAACTGAAAACTAGCGAAGTCAGGTAATACATAACCTACTAGTGAGCAAAACTATAAACTGTAGCTACTACTTTTTCTACTGCAACCACCAACACAAACAACTAGAACGCCGTCTGCCAACGACATTAGCAATCGACCCACGCTTACGTCTAAAGAAATAGTTATCCAGTTACATGACAGCCTATTCATATCATCATCATCAGTTACCTGCTGCATTAGTAGGTCCTTTGCCTCTCCATTTTCTGCGATCCATTGCTTCCTTCTTAAGGTTGCTGTATGTTGTACCGTCCATCATGTCATCCAGTATCTGGAATCTCTTCCTTCCTCGCTTCCTTTTCCCTTCTACATAACCTTCTAAAACTGTTTTTATCAGCCCGTAATTCTTTCTTAATATATGCCCAATCCAATTTCTTTTTCTTCTCTTTATTACATATTCATATAAGGCAACACAAAAAGATCTTAGCACACATGAGTGGGTCGCTGATAGGCACACAGCGTATGAGTGCAGAATCAATTCCGGAAACTACTGCCAATAACTGACTCACTGTCGTAGCTAAAGAGAATGAACCTTTGGGAAATCAATATAGAATCAGTTCTCGAAAATACTGAGAACAACACATTGATAGTCGTTGAAAAAACAATAAACCTTTAGATAATTTGCTTAACGACGCCCGTGGCGTGTACTGACAATGAGCCTGCTCTCTCACACAACACACACTGTTGCACGCCTCACAAGCTGATATTCATTACTCGCAAGCCGTATTACAACTGTACCATCGCACGCTATCTCCTAGCGACCCTCAGGAATTCACGGCCATCCATCTACTGGTACAGCCCAAGCCGCCAGCCTAGGCTGCTCTGCCACAGCCCTTCGTGGCCAGCACTGACTCTCGAAGACGCGCCGCAGCCACTGATCGCGAACATGGCGCTTGCTTGCAGGACACGTTCCTCTCTCCACAGAGTCCAGGTGAGTGTCCACCGCTGTCCACGGCTGTACCTACCTTGTGCCCGCCCCAGTCCCCCTGGTGGCTGACTATTATCTCTGGCGCCAAGGAATATAGCCGTACCACTGTACGTGGTATAAATTCTCCCCTCCTTCCTGAACGTCTTCTCCTCCACCAGCAGAAGGGAGCACTATAATACTCCAATACAATGATAATATTAGATAAACATTACCAACGAAACCGGACATGTAAAATAACAATTATCTTTCATAGTTTGGTTTTAGCTGAGAGATGAGTGCCTTGCCTTACTTATCAGTAGATACATCTTATTTTACCACCAAAAGCAGAGTTATAACTGCACATCCTGAAACTCTCCTAAAGTATGGCAAGAGCTTTTCTGTCAGCTTGGTCTCTGCACCTCTCAGCTACAGGTGTATCCAATTGAAGATTAAAGGAAAATGTTCTACTCCTACAAAATATGGAAGTAAAGTGGTGTTGGGCCCACTTCGGAATCAGTTCGGTTTTTCTAATCACGTCCAACCACCGAATTACCTCAGTTGATAGCCACTCTGCTAACCATAACTATACCTTTCGTGTAAACTCATATATTCTCAAATCAACCAAAAACCATCCCAGTATCTTCAAATTCACAGGAACTGACAGTTACGTATGGGTCGTCCTTCGTATTGAAACTCGGCCAGCCACCACTGTTTGGTGAGTATCAAACCACTCCTTAGCCGGCCGGGGTGGACGAGCGGTTCTAGGCGCTACAGTCTGGAACCGCGCGACCGCTACGGTCGCAGGTTCGAATCCTGCCTCGGGCATGGATGTGTGTGATGTCCTTAGGTTAGTTAGGTTCAAGTAGTTCTAAGTTCTAGGGGACTGATGACCCCAGAAGTTAAGTCCCATAGTGCTCAGAGCCATTTGAACCACCCCTTACTTATGAGGGTGACAGATCTATCAGTATCTAACAACCCACATACCAGCTTGTGATTAATTTCACAGCAGGCACGTCTTTTATGTTGCTGATGCCCAAGTGTAGCTTTTATTCCACCTGGTGTGATGACAGAACTGATCTGCTTCGCTGCCGCATTTGGACACGGTTTTTGCGATATTCAGTGCAAAAAAAGGTTTGATATAGCTCTGCACGCTATCCTGTGTGAGCCTCTTCATCCCGGAATAATTACTGCAACCTACATCCGTCTGAATCTGCTTACTATAGTCACGTCGTGATCTACTCTATGATTTTTACTCTCTACCCCCCTACCCCTCTCCCACAATGCTCTCCAGTACTAAATTCGTGATCCCCTCTTTTGATCTAATTGTACCTGTCTCACCAATTCTATTCAGCACCTTTTAATTAGTTACGTGATCTACCAATCTAATCTTCAACATCCTTCTCTGGCACCACATTTGGAAACCTTCGACTCTATTTTTGTCAAAGCTGTTTATCGTCCATGTGAAACTTTTACGTTTTTACTTATACTGCTGAATGAAACTGAACCTACTGAGTGGAACTTCTAGCTTTACCACGAGACGAAATTGCTGAGTGAAATAGAACCTACTGTCTCTTTGCTTGTTTTTATCATTACAATGACCTATAGAATTTTCCCTGACACAGACCACTCAAACTTCTCCCATACATTTATTGCCTACAGCATACGCAATCTGACTGCAAATAATAAATACAAAAGAATGGCCCTGAATTAGGACTCCTAACAATAACCCATACATTTCATAAATCACTTATTTCACAGAATATCTTCATCATACGAACTACAGCAAATAACACAAGCAGCAACTATAGCCAGATAAATTAAAAGATTCTAACTACTCTAGGCTCCAACTACTAATAGGCATGTGGTTAGCAAAGGAAAGATTTTGTTGCAGAGCAAACAATGTATTTAGCAGATTTGACCTTATGCATGTGACATTCAGTTCCAAAATCATGTAATCATCAATAATTCCACTATCAAAACATTAGCGGATGCATCAATCATCATTCTACGATCCATTTCAAAACAGGACTAAGTCTCCATGACGGACGCACGTACAAACCGACCGCTCGCGCGAACACAGCCAACCTTCAACACCACTATCTATTAACTACTAACTGTGAGTCTGTCAAACCACAGAGTCTCTTAGCGAGGGTGCATAGCGCTGTCAGTGATATTAATGCAGTCTGTAGCGCTGCCAACAAACAAACATATCGACAGGCTACTTACTTAGTTTCACTTCTTTACATGGATACACACCAGACAAATACCTTCAGAACATTCTTCCTAACACTTAAATTTATATTTGATGTGAAATATGGTTCAAATGGCTCTGAGCACTATGGGACTTAACTTCTGAGGTCATCAGTCCCCCAGGACTTAGAACTACTTAAACCTAACTAACCTAAGGACATCACACACATCCATGCCCGACGCAGGATTCGAACCTGCGACCGTAGCGGTCGCGCGGACTGTAGAACCGCTCGGCCACACCGGCTGGCATTCGATGTTAACAAATTTCTCTTCTTCTGAAATGCTTTTCTTGTCAATGCCAGTCTACATTATTTTACTACCCAAGACAGCAAATCTCAGCTACTATTTGAAGTGTCTTATCTCCTAATCTGATTCCCTTAGTGACACTTCGCTTAATTCGACTACATCCCTTTACCGTTATTTCACTTTTGTTGATGTTCATCTCGTATCCTCCTTTCAAGACACTGTCCATTCCGTTCAGACGCTTTTCTAAGTCCTTTGCTCTCTCCGAGAGAATTATAACGTCATCGGCAAACCTCAAAGCTTTTATTTCTTCTCCATGAACTGTAATTCATAAACCAAATTTTTCTTTGGTTTCCTTGATTGCTTATGCAGTGTACAGATTGAATGACATTGGACACAGGCTACAACGCTGTCTCACTCCCTTCTCAACCACTGCTTCCCACCTCGAATTTTGTAACTGCCGTCTGGTTTCTGTAAAAGTTGTAAATAACTATAAGTTCCCCGTATTTTACCCCTGCTACCTTCAGAATGTCTCAGACAGAATTCCAGTCAACATTGTCAAAAGATTTTTCTTAGTCTACAACTGCTAAGAACGTGGGTTTGCCTTTCCTTAACCTATGTTCTAAGATAAGCCGTAGGGTCATTATTGCCTCAAGTGTTCCTACATTTCTCGAGAATACTGATCTTCGGGAAGATACTCCTTCCACATTTCAGCTTTCCCATCTTTGCTTAATACTGGTTTTCCATCTGATCTCTTGATTTTCATACAGCTGCTTCTCTTTTCCCTAAAGGCCTCTTTAGTTTTCCTATACACGCTATATATCTTTTCCGTGCTGAAATATACTTCTAAATTCTTACATGTGTCCTCTCGCTATTCCTGCTTAGCCATTTTGCACTTCATGTGAGTTTCATTTTTTAGACATTTGTTTTCCCCTTCGCCTCATTCACTTGGTGAATTTTTAAATTTCCTCCTTTCATCAGTTAAATTCAATATCTCTTGTGTTATCCAGGGATTTCTTCTAGGGCTTGTCACTATTACATCTGTAAGTAGGCTGTTTAGGTTTTTATATTGGTAACGCCACGTAGCGTTCTATATGAAAATCACTGGCTGTGCTGTGTGCAGTCTGTGGCTGGTTGGAATTGTTGTAATACTCGCCATTGCAGCGTTGGGCAGTTGGCTGTTAACAGCGTGTAGCGTTGCGCAGTTGGAGGTGAGCTGCCAGCAGTGGTGGATGTGGGGAAGTGAGATGGCGGATTTTTGAGAACGGATGATCTGGACGTGTGTCCATCAGAAACCGTACATTTGTAAGAATGGATGTCATGAACTACTTTATATATTATGATTTTTGAACACTATTAAGGTAAATACATTGTCTGTTCTCTATCAAAATCTTTCATTTGCTAACTATGCCTATCGGTAGTTAGTGCCTTCAGTAGTTTGAATCTTTTATTTAGCTGGCAGTGGTGACGCTCGCTGTATTGCAGTAGTTCGAGTAACGAAGATTTTTGTGAGGTAAGTGATTTGTGAAAGGTGTGGGTTAATGTTAGTCACGGCCATTCTTTTGTAGGGATTATTGAAAGTCAGATTGCGTTTCGCTAAAAATATTGTGTGTCAGTTTAAGCACAGTCATGCATAATTTTTCTAAGTGGACGTTACACATCTCTTAAAACTACCAATTCGTATTCTAATGTATTCCCTTCCGCTGTTCTAGCAACTATTGCCTAATGCTCCCTCTGAAACTGTGAGCAACCTCTGCTTCTTTCAACTTATCCAAGTCCCATATCCTTAATATCCTGTCCTTTTCCAATTTATTCAATTTTAATGTACAGTTCATAATCAATAAATTGTTGTCAAATTCTACAATTGCCTCTGCAAATGTCTTACAATTTAAAATCTGGTTCCTAAATCTCTGTCTAACCAATATATAATCAATCTGAAACCTTCCCGTATCCAGGTCAATCTTCTTTTATGGTTCCTGAAGAAAGTGTTAGCCTTGATTAAATTATGCTATGTGCAAAATTCTACCATGCGGCTTCTTTACTCCTTTGCCCCGGTGCGTATTGACCTACTATCAAATCCCGGCCTCTCATCACAAATTTTCATCTCCTTTCTTTTATTTCATCACACATTTGTTCAATGTTTGCACCACTTGCGGAGCAAATTGGCAGATAAGCTCGCAGTATAGCGGTAGGGGTGGGCTTTGTGTCTGTCTGGGCTAAGATAAGGCGGTCACTATGCTGGTTCAAATGGCTCTGAGCACTATGGGACTCAACTGCTGTGGTCATAAGTCCCCTAGAACTTAGAACTACTTAAACCTAACTAACCTAAGGACATCACACACATCCATGCCCGAGGCAGGATTCGAACCTGCGACCGTAGCGGTCGTGCGGTTCCAGACTGTAGCGCCTTTAACCGCTCGGCCACTCCGGCCGGCGTTCACTATGCTGTTCGTAGTAGCTTACCCGCATTGCTGTTTTCTTATTCATTATTGAATCCACTCGGGCATTACACCTATTTGAATTCGTTTTTATACTCCTGTATTCACCCAATGATAAGTTCTGTTACTCCTGGCAACGAACTTCATTAATTCTCATTACATATAAGTGTAACCTATCCACTTCCAGTTTTAAAAATTCGAACCTACCCGCCAAATTAAGGGACCTGACATTTCATGCTCCCATTCGTAGAATGTGTTTTGTTTCTACTGATGACAACATTCTCCATCGTAGCACCCGCCTGGAGATCCGAATGGGGAACTACTTTAACTCTGGAAAATTTTACCAAAGGTGACGTCATAATCGTTTAAATATACAATAGAACCTCTTGCCCTCGGGAAACATTACGGCTGTAGTTTCCCCTTGGTTTCAGCCGTTCGCAATACCAGCACAGAAAGGCCGCTTTAGTTGACGTTACAATGCCGGATCAGTCAATCATGCAGACTGTTGCCCCTGCAACTACTAAGAAGGCTGCTGCCCTTCTTCAGGAATCATATGTTTGTCTGGTATCTCGACAGATACCTCTCCGTTGTGGCTGAACCTACGGTACGGCTATCTGTATCGCTGAGGCACGCAAGTCACGCCACCGACGGTAATGTCTGTTTCATAGGGCGCTGTTACAACTATCGACTTCTGTTACACCTGACACTCTCTCCAGAAACGTCGAGTCACACCACACAAGAAAAGCACCTTACTGTTTCATACCTTTCATCCATGAACCATTATTATCTATTGCACTTGCTCGAGGTTCACGCTCTCTCCTTTGGTCTACGTACCGTAATCTCCCACTCTGATACACTAAGCCTTCTAAGTCACCGAATTTACTTAGGACACACGTGAACATGATTCACTGGCTTGATGCCTTCTGAAAAATATTATCCGCCGCCTCAGCGTCTTTGGCTGGAGTACAAAATGTGAATACAGCAGTTGAACGCTGTTAACGCATTATCCAAGCAATTTATTTATTCCAGAATGAGATTTTCACTCTGCAGCGGAGTGTGCGCTGATATGAAACTTCCTGGCAGATTAAAACTGTGTGCCTGACCGAGACTCGAACTCGGGACCTCTGCCTTTCGCGGGCAAGTGCTCTACCATCTGAGCTACCGAAGCACGACTCACGCCCGGTACTCTAGTACTTCTGCGAGTACCTCGTCTCCTACCTTCCAAACTTTACAGAAGCTCTCCTGCGAACCTTGCAGAACTAGCACTCCTGAAAGAAAGGATATTGCGGAGACATGGCTTAGCCACAGCCTGGGGTATGTTTCCAGAATGAGATTTTCACTCTGGAGCGGAGTGCCCGCGAAAAGCAAAGGTCCCGAGTTCGAGTCTCGGTCGGGCACACAGTTTTAATCTGCCAGGAAATGTTTATTTATTACTTGCTCGCATCAGTAATGTGACTCAGTCACCTTCCTCATAGCGTGAACAGGTACCACTCTTTTTTTACAGTTGTTCACCAACAACGTATTCCATTCGACTATATCTCTTCCTGTCACCCTTAGCGTTTGAGTGCATTAAAATTTATATGTAGCACAGGTTAAAAATTGCCTTCTTCTCCGCCAGCCATATCACATTGTAAGACATTTCACAGTATCGGGTAAGGAGTAAATATAGAAATTCTTATTATTAAACGTAGCTGCTATCAGGTGCGCAGTCCTGGCAAACTGTGTCTTTCACTCTACAGTTTTTCCTCCTGACAATTATACCTTGATATCTTACATAAAGCTGTGATCCATTACCCTGTTTACATCGGTACGACTCCTTTGCAATGAATACATTGATAATAAAACAATGATTATTACTTCTAACCTTGCCAACCTCTCATTTAATTCACTTAACAGAACTCTTCTCTTGTTCAAAGATTCCTAACAGGTCACCAATGCTGATCTTAATGTGTGAGCCTAGATTGCAAAGTAAGCACCTGGTGCTGCGAATGTGATTCACACTGCACCGCCTTCAGTTTTAGTTCAGGTTCTGTGAGGACCAAACTGACAACGCTATTCACGTCCTTGTGCTGGACTTAAGTAATCTGCACTGGCTCAACCATAACCTACCATAGCTACTTAGCTAGCTGTGACACAGTACTAGCTGGAACGTGGCCTCCACTTTTTACTAAAGCTCATCCTCCTAAGGCAAGCTGAGCCTGTCAGTTCCCTCACTGCCATGACTGAAACACGATACAGGAAAGCTAGGCTCTGTCACTAATAATATTCTAAGGCTATCAGACAACGTACTCACTGGCACATCGCAAAACCATGCTCTGCTACCAAAATGTAGAGTGGCCTATAAATGAAGTGATGTTTGGGCTGGGGACTGTAGACATGTATGTCCTCATTTTAGCAATATTTTACTGAACATCAAAAATTTTAAGTAACAAATTCTTAAACATTTAAGTATCGCAATATAATTGTCAGAAGTCCAGAAGCTTAACTTGCCCTAGAATATTCAAACACTAAATAACCTTAATGAAAGCAGAACAAAATAAAACAGAGATAAATTTCGATCTAGCAATTCAGTGAGCGACTACATAACAATATTGAGATGGCTGAGGTTGCAGGACAGAGCGCATTAGGTTGCGGAAAGGAGCCAAAACAAGTTGCTGTCAAAAAAATGGTTCAAATGGCTCTGAGCACTATGGGACTTAACATCTATGATCATCAGTCCCCTAGAACTTAGAACTACTTAAACCTAACTAACCTAAGGACATCACACAACACCCAGTCATCACAAAGCAGAGAAAATCCCAGACCCCGCCTGGAATAGAACCCAGGAACCCGGGCGCGGGAAGCGAGAACGCTACCGCACGACCACGAGCTGCGGACGGTTGCTGTCAGTTGAACTCAACATACAAATTTTATTTATAAACACACAATATTACAACAAGGATGCAAAACACTCAAAAGTAAACGACCTCCTTTGATTAACTTTAGATCGACTGAGGGCCACACTCAAAATCCGAGACACAAGGCCTAAGCAAGAAATTGAAATACAAGGTTCTTCTGGAGGTTGCACCCAAAAATATTTTCTGAATCGTCAACCTAAACAGGCCGAAGGCCATAGCAATTTAATTTTAATGGAACTTGGCTGAAGGCCGCATATTAAGCAATAAGAAGAGTATCAATCAAAAGGCAGAAGGCTTTATCTTAAAACATCTCTTGAAAAATTCGGTTGAAGGCCCCATATAAAAGAATAACAATCTCATGCCTAAAGGGCAAGACAAAAACTTCAAGAGATATTGATACTCGGCTGAAGGCCACACATCAAACGAATAATTAAAACCCAAACAGAGAAATTACTTTGTAACACACAAGGAACGGCGCTCACAAGGGAACCTCCCCATCGCACCCCCCTCAGATTTAGTTATAAGTTGGCACAGTGGATAGGCCTTGAAAAACTGAACACAGATCAATCGACAAAACAGGAAGAAGTTGTATCGAACCATGAAAAAAAAAAAGCAAAATATACAAACTGAGTAGTCCATGCTCAATATATGCAACATCAAGGATAATGTGAGCTCAGGAGCGCGGTGGTCGCGTGGTTAGCGTGAGCAGCTGCGGAACGGGAGATCCTTGGTTCAAGTCTTCCCTCGAGTAAAAGGTTAATTTTTTATTTTCAGATAATTATTATCTGTCATGTGACGCACATGCCGTCACCAGTGTCGTATAGAATATATCAGACGTGTTCTCCTGTGGAGGAATCGGTTGACCTATGACTTTGCGATCAAATGTTTTCGGTTCCCATTGGAGAGGCACGTCCTTTCGTCTACTAATCGCACAGTTTTGCGGTGCGATCGCAAAAACACAGACTCTAAACTTATTACAGTGAACAGAGACGTCAATTAACGAACAGACACATCATAACTTTGCGAAAATAAACTTTTCACTCGAGGGAAGACTTGAACCACGGACCTCTCAATCCGCAGCTGCCCACGCTAATCACGGGACCACGGCCCTCCTGAGCTCAGACTATCCTTGATGTTGCCTATCTTGCGCATCGACTACTCAGTTTGTATATTTTGCTTATTTTTATCATAGTTCCACACAACTTCTTCCTGTTTTCTCGATTGATCTGTGTTCAGTTTTTCAAGGCCTATCCAATGTGCCAACTTGTAACTAAATCTGAGGGGGGTGTGATGGGGAGGTTCCCTTGTCAGAAGTTTCCAAGGTTCGGCCTGGGACTGTAACACTAACGCCCGATTAGGTGAGACAGGCAGCCTGTCCAACGGTTCTTAATTTGAAGGCCGACCGACCAATCAACAAGATTATTTCCGCTCTACGTAACCAGCAAAATGACCACAAGATTTCGATACAACGACGCACAGAATACTGGCGCCCACAACGACCAACACCACCTTAACTTCGAACTACAAGCCGCGCTGGACAGCAACAACACGACAAGGAAAATACACTGCTGAAAATTACGTCAACGACCAGGGGATGGTAACTGGAACGTAACCGCCACAAGGCAGAAATGAATACACACACGTTGTTGCTCGCAGGAACGTCCCAAAAGCGACAACCAGGATCAAATGATGTAGAAAGGTTGGGCTCGATAGTAAGTTAAGTGAGGACTCAACTTTCATGTCCAAGATCGGTGGGCGACGAACTTTGAGGCACTCGCAAGCAGCACCTCACACTCCAACCGCGCGTGCACACCGCCAGCGGCCCCGGCCAGAGTACGCGCGACGGAGGCTTCGTCGCTGATCCACGCCAACCAACCGACTGCCCAGGCCCGGAAACGGTGAAAGGACCAAATATACCGTTGGCCGATGAGACCACCGACTGAACGACCAACCAACGGTTTTCCCGCTCCAATCTGCCTCCGTCGGACAGTTTATTTGTGACGCCAGCGGTCGGCGAGCACTGGCTGTCCTCGTCTCACCGGCGCCCCGTCCCCGACTTCACTGCTGCTGCGTCCCGACTGCACTGCTGGTCCGTCTTCAACTGACTGCCAGTCACACGACGACCCGGAAATACTACCGGTCGCTCCAGAGATGGTACGACAGTGCACTTATCGATACGCGCTGCTGCTGCCGCTCAGGGGCAAGTGAGGCAGGAAGTTAGTGACGCCAGTAAATTGAATAAGAAAACGAGGCGGCAGTACCGTAATGGAACATGACAAACAATAATTAGCATGAACACGAGCTGTGCACGGCTCAAGTATAACGATGTAAAGCTTTAGACACACTGCCCTCATTACATAAGGTAACTGAAAACTTATGAAGCCAGATAAAACTTGTCTATGGTGAAAGATATGACCTCTAACTATGCCTCTTCTATCAACAGCAACAACTAGTACGCTTTGTACCCATAATATTAACAAGCTACAAAACCTGATAACTAAATAGTTATCTCGTTACACACATGGAAGTTCATTCATATAATGCAATATAAGCCTAGCATACACACAGAAATCAGTACAGAATCATTTCCGGAAATCACTGGTAATAATCTGACTCAATGTTGTGAAAAACAATAAACTTCTGAAAAAAACTTCAGTTGACTGATAACAACACTGACAGACTTAAGAACAAATAATAAATCTTTATACAATTTGCTTAATCACTCCTGCGGCATGTACTGTCCAATCAGGCCTGCTCTCTCACACGACACACACTGTCGCATACCCTATGCGTCATATTCAGAGACAAGCTGTTATTCGCCACTCACTAGCTTCGGTTCAGGAGAGCATTTACAAGTGGACACACTTGGTGCGTGTTCCTACACGACACCCTGCACAACCTCAACCAAAAGTCTACCAAGGCGCCACCATTAACTGTGAAAGCACTCAAACTGTGCTCGTTGTAATCCAACGAAGCAGTTTCCGCGCCTCCAGCGCAAGGCTGTGCTTCCGACCAGGAAACACGGCAACCACTTTGACAAAAAACCAAGCAATGTTTTTGTAAGACTAATGTTAGCACTGATTTCCAGGCAATCATTTCACTTAGATCACGCTTAAGATACCAAATAGCCCCGAAAGCCAATAAGTTTAATAAGTCGTGAGCTTACAAGATCAGTTGCAATGACTGCGACAGCTACTACGTCGTCTTGACGAGCCGTTCCTTTGATGTACGCTTTGGGGAACATGTCTATTCCCGGCGGGGTCACGGATTTTCTCTGCCTCGTGATGACTGGGTGTTGTGTGGTGTCCTTCGGTTAGTTAGGTTTAAGTGGTTCTAAGTTCTAGGGGACTGATGACCATAGATGTTAAGTCCCATAGTGCTCAGAATCATTTGAATATATCTATCCCCAAAATAGGACAGCTTTCCGTACGCACATCGCTATGGAGAAACACACTGTGCAGGAGGTGTTCTATGACGTGCCTAAAGGAAGGAAGATAGATTTACGAGGTGCATTCAAGTTCTAAGGCCGCAGATTTTTTTTCTAATTAACTACTCACCCGAAATCGATGAAACTGGCGTTACTTCTCGACGTAATCGCTCTGCAGACGTACACATTTTTCACAACGCTGACGCCATGATTCTATGGCAGCGGCGAAGGCTTCTTTAGGAGTCTCTTTTGACCACTGGAAAATCGCTGAGGCAAATGCAGCACGGCTGGTGAATATGCGGCCACGGAAAGTGTCTTTCATTGTTGGAAAAAGCCAAAAGTCTTTAGGAGCCAGGTCAGGTGAGTAGGGAGCATGAGGAATCACTTCAAAGTTGTTATCACGACGAAACTGTTGCGTAACGTTAGCTCGATGTGCGGGTGCGTTGTCTTGTTGGAACAGCACACGCGAAGCCCTTCCCAGACGTTTATGTTGCAGTGTAGGAAGGAATTTGTTCTTCAAAACATTTTCGTAGGATGCACCTGTTACGGTAGTGCCCTTTGGAACGCAATGGGTAAGGATTACGCCCTTGCTGTCCCAGAACATGGACACCATCATTTTTTCAGCACTGGCGGTTACCCGAAATTTTTTTGGTGGCGGTGAATCTGTGTACTTCCATTGAGCTGACTGGCGCTTTGCTTCTGGATTGAAAAATGGCATCCACGTCTCATCGATTGTCACAACCGACGAAAAGAAAGTCCCATTCATGCTGTCGTTGCGCGTCAACATTGCTTGGCAACATGCCACACGGGCAGCCATGTGGTCGTCCGTCAGCGTTCGTGGCACCCACCTGGATGACACTTTTCGCATTTTCAGGTCGTCATGCAGGATTGTGTGCACAGAACCCACAGAAATGCCAACTCTGGAGGCGATCTGTTCAACAGTCATTTGGCGATTCCCCAAAACAATTCTCTCCACTTTCTCGATCATGTCGTCAGACTGGCTTGTGCGAGCCCGAGGTTGTTTTGGTTTGTTGTCACATGATGTTCTGTCTTCATTAAACTGTCGCACCCACGAACGCACTTTCGACACATCCATAACTCCGTCACCACATGTCTCCTTCAACTGTCGATGAATTTAAATTGGTTTCACACAACGCAAATTCAGAAAACGAATGATTGCATGCTGTTCAAGTAAGGAAAACGTCGCCATTTTAAGTATTTAAAACAGTTCTCATTCTCGCTGCTGGCGGTAAAATTCCATCTGCCGTACGGTGCTGCCATCTCTGGGACGTATTGACAATGAACGCGGCCTCATTTCAAAACAATGCGCACGTTTCTATCTCTTTCCAGTCTGGAGAAAAAAAATCGGAGGCCTTAGAACTTGAATGCACCTCGTACTTGAAGAATTAGGAATTGGAAATTTTTGTACGAAGAGGGCCACTAATAAAGTTTTAAATGAGGAGATAGAGTTTAATCAGGTTTATTTCCTTCGTATTTTTGGCGAACTGCTGTATAATTTTCGGCAAATTATACTGACGGTAGACTGCATTATCGCTGGTCCGAGAGCTGTGTGATTGTACTGCTGCCTTTCGCCATCAAACTGCGCATACACGAACGGACTTCGTATCACTTCAGATGGCGACTTACCTGCATCAGCCGTCTTCTCGTCCTAGCTCTTAATTTGATTTTGTGGAACGGTATGTTACCAATATAACGTTTTTTAAACCTATTTTTGTGTTCTGACAGTAGGTGTTATTCCTGTATCACATGCTGTTGTTGTGGTCTTCAGTCTAGAGACTGTGTGATGCAGCTCTCTATGCTAACCTACCCTGTGCAAGCTTCTTCATCTCCAAGTACCGACTGCAACCTACATCCTTCTGAATCTGCTTAGTGTACTCATCTCTTGGTCTCCCTCAACGATTTTTACCCCCCACGCTGCCAGCCAATATTAAATTGGTGATCCCCTGATACCTCAGAACATGTCCTACCAACCGATCCCTTCTTCTAGTCAAATTGTGCCATGAATTCCTCTTCTCCCCAATTCTATTCAGTACCTCCTCATTAGTTACGTGATCTATCCATCTAATCTTCAGCGTTCTTCTCTAGCACCACATTTCGAAAGCCTCTATTGTTTTCTTGTCTCAACTATTTATCGTCCATGTTTCAATTCCATACAGTGCTACGCTCCATACAAATACTCTCACTGAAGACTTCCTGACACTTAAATCTATACGCAATGTCAATAAATTTCTCTTCTTCAGAAACGCTTTCTTTGCCATTGCCAGTCTACATTTCATATCCTCTCGTCTTGCTCCCCAAATAGCAAAAACCATCTACCACTTTAAGTGTTTCATTTCCTAATCTAATTCCCTCAGCATCACCTCATTTAATTGGACTACATTCCATTATACTCGTTTTGTTTTTGTTGATGTTCATCTTATATCCTCCTCTCAACACACTGTCCATTCCGTTCAACTGCTCTTCCAGGTCCTTTCCCGTCTCTGATAGAATTACAATGTCATCGGCAAACCACAAAATTTTTATTTCTTCTCCATGGATTTTAATTCCTAATCCAACTTTTTCTTTTGTTTCCTTTACTGCTTGCCTAATATACAGATTACAGATTGAACAATATCGGGAATAGGCTACAACCCTATCTTACTCCCTTCCCAACCGCCGTCTGGTTTTTGTGAAATGCAATGACCATATGCCATCGGTGGCCGGGAGGCCCCATCCGGGGACGTTCGGCTGCCAAGTGGAAGTCTTATTTCAGTCGACGCCACACTGGGCGACTTGGACGCCAGTGATGAGGATGAAATGATGAGGAGCACAACACAACACCCAGTCCCCGAGGGGAGACAATCTCCAACCCGGCCGGGAATCGAACCCTGGCCCGCTTGTACGGGAGGCGAGCACGTTATCGCTCAGCTAAGCAGGTTCAAGTTACGGTCCGACACAAATTTTTGGTTTCTGTACAAATAGTAAACAGCCTTTCGTTCCCTGTATTTGACTCCTGAAACCTTCAGTATTTGAAGGAGAGTATTCCAGTCAACAATGTCAAAAGCTCTCTCTAAGTCTACAAATGCTATAAATGTGGGTTTGCCTTTCCTTAATGTACCTTCTAAGGTAAGTCGCAGGGTCAGTATTTCTACGAAATCCAAACTGATCTTACCCAAAGTCGGCTTCTACCAGTTTTTTCCATTCGTCTGTAAAGAATTCGTGTTAGTATTTTGCAGCTGTGACTTATTAAACTGATATTTCTGTAATTTTCACACCTGTCAACACCTGCTTTCTTTGGGATTGGAATTATTATATTCTTCTTGAAGTCTGAGGGAATTTCGTCTGTCTCGTACATCTTGCTCACCAGATGGTAGAGTTTTGTCAGGGATGGATATTCCAAGGCTATCAGTAGTTCTAATGGAATGTTGTTTACCCCCGGGGCCTTGTTTCGACTCAGGTCTTTCAGTGCTCTGTCAAACTAGTCACACAGTTTCATATCTGACATTTCATATTCATATCACTTGAGATGGCGCTTATTTGCATCTGCCGTCTTCTCGTCCTAGCTGTTAACTACATACTGCTTATAATTTTCTTGTTACTGTCACTGACTCAGTTTTCCGGCCTCTGTTTTTTGTATAATGTGATTTCCTTGAGAAGTATTTTTAGATATTACATTACTCTTTCTACAAGCAACTGTAACGTTTTATTGTCGATGTATGTAACTGTATACAGCTGCGGACCACTTTACATCTACATCTACATTTATACCCCGCAAGCCACCAAACGGTGTGTGGCGGAGGGCACTTTACGTGCCACTGCCATTACCTCCCTTTCCTGTTCCAGTCGCGTATGGTTCGCGGGAAGAACGACTGTCTGAAAGCCTCCGTGCGCGCTCGAATCTCTCTAATTTTACATTCGTGATCTCCTCGGGAGGTATAAGTAGGGGGAAGCAATATATTCGATACCTCATCCAGAAACGCACCCTCTCGAAACCTGGACAGCAATCTACACAGCGATGCAGAGCGCCTCTCTTGCAGAGTCTGCCACTTGAGTTTATTAAACATCTCCGTAACGCTATCACGCTTACCAAATAACCCTGTGACGAAACGCGCCGCTCTTCTTTGGATCTTCTCTATCTCCTCCGTCAAACCGATCTGGTACGGATCCCACACTGATGAGCAATACTCAAGTATAGGTCGAACGAGTGTTTTGTAAGCCACCTCCTTTGTTGATGGACTACATTTTCTAAGCACTCTCCCAATGAATCTCAACCTGGTACCCGCCTTACCAACAATTAATTTTATATGATCATTCCACTTCAAATCGTTCCGCACGCATACTCCCAGATATTTTACAGAAGTAACTGCTACCAGTGTTTGTTCCGCTATCATATAATCATACAATAAAGGATCCTTCTTTCTATGTATTCGTAATACATTACATTTGTCTATGTTAAGGGACAGTTGCCACTCCCTGTACCAAGTGCCTATCCGCTGCAGATCTTCCTGCATTTCGCTACAATTTTCTAATGATGCAACTTCTCTGTATACTACAGCATCATCCGCGAAAAGCCGCATGGAACTTCCGACACTATCTACTAGGTCATTTATATATATTGTGAAAAGCAATGGTCCCATAACACTCCCCTGTGGCACGCCAGAGGTTACTTTAACATCTGTAGACGTCTCTCCATTGATAACAACATGCTGTGTTCTGTTTGCTAAAAACTCGTCAATCCAGCCACACAGCTGGTCTGATATTCCGTAGGCTCTTACTTTGTTTATCAGGCGACAGTGCGGAACTGTATCGAACGCCTTCCGGAAGTCAAGAAAAATAGTATCTACCTGGGATCCTGTATCTAATATTTTCTGGGTCTCATGAACAAATAAAGCGAGTTGGGTCTCACACGATCGCTGTTTCAGGAATCCATGTTGATTCCTACATAGTAGATTCTGGGTTTCCAAAAACGACATGATACTCGAGCAAAAAACATGTTCTAAAATTCTACAACAGATCGACGTCAGAGATATAGGTCTATAGTTTTTCGCATCTGCTCGACGACCCATCTTGAAGACTGGGACTACCTGTGCTCTTTTCCAATCATTTGGAACCCTTCGTTCCTCTAGAGACTTGGGGTACACGGCTGTTAGAAGGGGGGCAAGTTCTTTCGCGTACTCTGTGTAGAATCGAATTGGTATCCCGTCAGGTCCAGTGGACTTTCCTCTGTTGAGTGATTCCAGTTGCTTTTCTATTCCTTGGACACTTATTTCGATGTCAGCCATTTATTCGTTTGTGCGAGGATTTAGAGAAGGAACTGCAGTGCGGTCTTCCTCTGTGAAACAGCTTTGGAAAAAGGTGTTTAGTATTTCAGCTATACGCGTGTCATCCTCTGTTTCAATGCCATCATCATCCCGGAGTGTCTGGATATGCTGTTTCGAGCCACTTACTGATTTAACGTAAGACCAGAACTTCCTAGGATTTTCTGTCAAGTCGGTACATAGAATTTTACTTTCGAATTCACTGAACGCTTCACGCATAGCCCTCCTTACGCTAACTTTGACATCGTTTAGCGTCTGTTTGTATGAGAGGTTTTGGCTGCGTTTAAACTTGGAGTGAAGCTCTCTTTGCTTTCGCAGTAGTTTCCTAACTTTGTTGTTGTACCACGGTGGGTTTTTCCCGTCCCTCACAGTTTTACTCGGCACGTACCTGTCTAAAACGCATTTTACGATTGCCTTGAACTTTTTCCATAAACACTCAACACTGTCAGTGTCGGAACAGAAATTTTCGTTTTGATCTGTTAGGTAGTCTGAAATCTGCCTTCTATTACTCTTGCTAAACAGATAAACCTTCCTCCCTTTTTTATATTCCTATTAACTTCCATATTCAGGGATGCTGCAACGGCCTTATAATCACTGATTCCCTGTTCTGCACTTAAAGAGTCGAAAATTTCGGGTCTGTTTGTTATCAGTAGGTCCAAAATGTTATCTCCACGAGTCGGTTCTCTGTTTAATTGGTCGAGGTAATTTTCGGATAGTGCACTCAGTATAATGTCACTCGATGCTCTGTCCCTACTACCCGTCCTAAACATCTGAGTGTCCCAGTCTATATCTGGTAAATTGAAATCTCCACCTAAGACTATAACATGCTAAGAAAATTTATGTGAAATGTATTCCAAATTTTCTCTCAGTTGTTCTGCCACTAATGCTGCTGAGTCGGGAGGTCGGTAAAAGGAGCCAATTATTAACCTAGCTCGGTTGTTGAGTGTAACCTCCACCCATAATAATTCACAGGAACTATCCACTTCTACTTCAATACAGGATAAACTACTACTAACAGCGACGAACACTCCACCACCAGATCTTTAGTCCCCTTCTCCTTCCGTTTGCGTGAGTGCATGCTGCGTACCGTTATGTTATGGCTGTTAGTAAGTAATTGTCAAGTTATCGATATTGGGCCCATAAATTTGTTTTGATATCGACAAGTTACACGGTATGACGATGACTTTTTTGTGTTTTACGTTTAAATTCGAGTATATTACCTATGGCATGTTCTTCCTCTTGAATAATGTCACACATTTACTTAAAATTTCATGTCTTAGTATTTACTGGATACTCATTTCGTTCGTTATTCCTGCAGGAATGGAGCGTCTTGTGTTTGGTGTGCTTTTACAACCAAATCTGTCTTTCAACTCGCCCGTCATACAAATGCAAGTTATTGAAGGTTTGGTTATTACTGGTACAAGTAGTTTTTGTTCAAATTGCGTCTCACACGAATATGCTATCATTAAAATTTTTGCCGTTAACACTGTGTAGTTAGTTGTAATTCAAGGACACAAAATATTTATATATGTTGCTCGTTCTGTACGTTGCATACTGACGTTCTACCATGATTGGTATTTGTGTATCCCTTCAAACATTTTAAGGCTGAAGATTCTTTATAAAAAAACTTTTTCATAAGGCCGCTTTTCGTTTTTGTGCTTGGTTTCGGATCTGAGGATGGTGGCACTGGGAACTGAAACTAGTCTAGTGATTAAATGGAAGTTTTTGTGTATGTGTATACGAGCTAGGCAACTAAAAGATTTGTGAAGGAAGGGTTTCCTTTCTGTTTAAAAAAAAAAAACGTAAGATCATTCTCATCCTCCTTGAAAATGTCGGACTTTACTAAATTTTCCTGAGCAGCACGAATCGACTACAGGAGGTTAAGTATTTAAAATGTAAGAGCAATCTTCTGGGTCATCTGGAATGGAGAAGAGACACGGCATTGTCCTCAGCCAAAGTCCAAAATGAAAAAAGAACAGGCGTGATCCGAAGGTCAAACAGGAAAATACCCAACAGAACAATATCCGAGAAGCAAATAACAAGAAAATTCCCACAACAAAATGTCGACAAGAAAATTGAAACCCTAAAAAAGCCTAGTGTTAGAATTTGGAATAGAACGATGCCAAAGATCACTAATAGCCACACCGGCTTGCAGACAAAATAATTTTGAAGGGACGTTGAGGGTTGTGACTGTCGATCTTAGTTGTTCGGTAAGTTAATACACGTGTAATAGAAAAAAAAGTTAAACGCATGTAATAATTGTTACTGCATCCACTGCACCCCTTAGTGTGACCATCAGTCATTATCCTACACGTAAATGCATCGTGTAAAACAATCATGAAGATTCATTTAGATATATTGATGTCTCAATTTTCTAAGTATTTTGTGTGATAAATCTACTCTAACTAAGCCTTTGCATTGTAACCACAAGGACTAGCAAAAGACTTACAGAATAAACCAGTTAAAGATTGTAAGTAGGCCACTGGTCGGAAGTTCTGGGAGTAAAACTTTTAAACTACACGTGAGCCGTGCTCGTCACATCCGAGAGAGGTCCCACCGAGGAAATTACTCTGCAGCAGCATCTGGCGACTTCCCGTGCAGGACCAAAAGGAGGAACGCCGCCACTTCCAACCTGTCGGTGGCACACGGTGTCCTCTGACGCCACGTGACTTGTGGTTACGGCCGTTTAGTGGCTGGGTGATGGGTCGGGGGAGGGGGAGTGGGGGGACGATACCCGCCTCCTCTGCTGCAGCGGACGACTCTCGAAGTTTAACTGGCGTCACAGGAGCTACGGAAGGCACTCTCTCTCTCTCTCTCTCTCTCTCTCTCTCTCTCTTTCTCTCTCTCTCTCACTCACACACACACTCACACCCACCCACCCACCCACACACACACACACACACACACACACACACACACACACACACACACGTACATACATAAATGCTTTCAAAAGTTTAGGATAGGGAGGGCTAAGGTGAGGCACTGCAGTACAACTTGCAAAGGCCCTTAACCATCTTTACTGATCCCACCGACTTTATTGTTAAAGCTTTATTAAATAATTTTGATGAATCTCAAACTCCCAATTAACTGGTTAGCATTTTGTGCTGTTAGGAAATAAATGAAAATCTCTGTAGTATTTTTAAGAAAACGACGATTTTTTAATAATTTTATGTATGTGGTGTTTGTTCTTTCCGACATCTCCGAAAGCACAGCAACTATGTTGATTCAGCAGCCACTATGGA
The DNA here is from genome assembly GCF_023864345.2 of Schistocerca serialis cubense. Lineage (NCBI taxonomy): Eukaryota > Metazoa > Arthropoda > Insecta > Orthoptera > Acrididae > Schistocerca > Schistocerca serialis. The sequence goes on along the minus strand of NC_064638.1, from coordinate 1,266,492,372 downwards.
TTAAGACACAAAGGAATTACAGACATAGGCTGGGAGTAAGCAGTGATTTACATCAACGGAGAAAATTGGAAATTTGTATCAGACTGCGATTCGAACCTGGGTCTTTTGCTTACCAGACAGGTGTAATGACCTCGGCAGCAACTAGACACAGTGGTCATCGCAAACGCACGGACTACCCTGCCCAAGCCTTTCATCATATTCAGGTTCTCAACTTACTACTCACGGCTTTCGCGGATTCCCCATGAGAGATCGAGTCCTGTGCGCATCCGCACGGACGAGATCACTGGTCGCATATACAGGATGAAGAAAAATTCGCACACTCGGCCTTCGGAGCACGGTTCCTCACATACTAGCAATTCAAAAATGTCTGACACCAAATTTCCTCCTGCCCATATTTCGGGCAGTAAATCGGCTTTAAAGACTGGCGATCTGGCAACACTGTAATCACGTGTATAGTAATTATCTTTTTCTACTAGTGCTGTGCAGTTGGCGCAGGGGATAGCGTTTTGGGCTAGAATGCAGGTGGTAGAGGGTTCGATTCTGGTTTGAGGCACAAGTGTTTTTATTTGCTAAAAGTAGTCTCTTGGTACCGTCTCTGGCGTCATAATCGTCATACATCGATTACAGTGGGTCTTCTACAAATATTAGCAGTTACGTACTACGAACACAGAGAAGCAAATACAGTCGTTTTCATGGGTCAGATTCTAAAGAAACCTTTCGCACGGCGTGGATGCGAACTGTTTCGCACTACTACATATACTAGATTCCAAACTTGTTTTGTGCGTACCTTCCACCAACGCTCACATCGATTAATACCAGCTACACTACTGGCCACTGAAATTGCTATACCAAGAAGAAATGCAGATGATAAACGGGTATTCATTGGACAAATATATTATATTAGAACCGTAGACTTACAGAAAGCTTTGGCAATGTTGACTGGAATACTCTCCTTCAAATTCTGAAGGTGGAAGGGGTAAAATACAGGGAGCGAAAGGGTATTAACAATTTGTACAGAAACCAGATGAAAGTTATAAGAGTCGAGGGACATGAAAGGGAAACAGCGGTTGGGAAGGGAGTGAGAAAGGGTTGTAGCCCATCCCCGATGTTATTCAATCTGTATATTGAGCAAGCATTGAAGGAAGCAAACGAAAAATTGGAGAGTAGGTATTAAAATCCAGGGAGAAGAAATAAAAACTTTGAGGTTCGACGATGACATTGTAATTCTGTCAGAGACAGCAAAGGACTTGGAGGAGCAGTTGAACGGAATGGATAGTGTCTTGAAAGGAGGACATAAGATGAACATCAACAAAAGCAGAAGGAGGATAATGGAATGTAGTCGAATTAAGTCGGGTGATGCTGAGGGAATTAGATTAGGAAATGAGACACTTAAAGTAGTAAAGGAGTTTCGCTATTTGGGGAGCAAAATAACTGATGATGGTCGATGTTGCGAGGATATAAAATGTAGACTGGCAATGGCAAGAAAAGCGTTTCTGAAGAAGAGAAGTTTGTTAACATCGAGAATAGAATTAAGTGTGACGAAGTCGTTTCTGAAAGTATTTGTATGGAGTGTAGCCATGTATGGAAGTGAAACATGGACGATAACTAGTTTGGACAAGAAGAGAATAGAAGCTTTCGAAATGTGGTGCTACAGAAGAATGCTGAAGATTAGATGGGTAGGTCATATAACTAAGGATGTATTGAATAGGATTGGGGAGAAGAGAAGTTTGTGGCACACCTTGACTAGAAGAAGGGATCTGTTGGTAGGACATGTTCTGAGGCATCAAGAGATCACCAATTTAGTATTGGAGAGCAGCGTGGAGGGTAAAAATCGTAGAGGGAGACCAAGAGATGAATACACTAAGCAGATTCAGAAGGGTGTAGGTTGCAGTAGGTATTGGGAGATGAAGAAGCTTGCGCAGGGTAGAGTAGCATGGAGAGCTGCATCAAACCAATCTCAGGACTGAAGACCACAACAACAACAAGAACTGAAACGTAATTACATTTTCACGTAATTTCGTTGCATATGCATACATCCTGCGAAATCAGTACCCATAACAACCACCTCTGGCCGTAATAACGGCCATGATACGCCTGGGCATTGAGTCAAACAAAGCTTGGATGGCGTGTACAGGTACAGCTGCCCATGCAGCTTCAACACGATACCACAGTTCGTCAAGAGTAGTGAATGGCGTATTGTGACGAGCCAATTTCTCGGCCACCATTGACCAGACGTTTTCAATTGTAGAGAGATCTGGAGAATGTCCTGGCCAGGGCAGCAGTCGAACATTTCCTCCATCGAGAAAGGCCCGACAGGATCTGGAACATGAGGTCGTGCATTATCCTGCTGAAATGTAGGGTTTCGCAGGGATCGAATGAAGGGTAGAGCCACGAGTCGTGACACATCTAAAACGTAACGTGCATTGTTCAAAGTGCCGTCAATGTGAGCAAGAAGTGACCGACACGTGGAACCAATGGCACCCCATACCATCACGCCAGGTGATACGCCAGTATGGCGATGACGAGTACACGCTTCCAATGTGCGTTTACCGCGATGTCGCCAAACACGGATGCGACCATGATGATGCTGTAAACAGAACCTGGATTCATCCGAAAAAATGACGTTTTGCCATTCGTGCACGCAGGTTTCGTCTTTGAGTACACCATCGCAGGCACTCCTGCCTGTGATGCAGCGCCAAGGATAACCGTAGCCATGGTCTCTGAGTTGATAGTCCGTGCTGCTGTAAACGTCGTCGAACTGTTCACGCAGATGGTTGTTGTCTTGCACATGTCCCCATCTTTTGACTCAGGTATCGCGACGTGGTATCGCGATCCGTTACAGCCATGCTGATAAGATGCCTGTCATTTCGACTGCTAGTGATACGAGGCCGTTGGGATCCAGCACGGCGTTCCGTATTACCCTCCAGAACCCACCGATTCCATATTATGCTAACAATCATTGGATCTCGAGCAACGCGAGCAGCAATGTCACGATACGATAAACCGCAATCGCGATAGGCTACAATCCGACCTTGATCAAAGTCGGAAACGTAATGGTACGCATTTCTCCACCTTACACGAGGCATCACAACAACGTTTCACCAGGCAACGCCGGTCGACTGCTGTTTGTGTATGAGAAATCGATTGTAAACTTTCCTCATGTCAGCACGTTGTAGGTGTCGCCACCAGCGCCAACCTTGTGTGAATGCTCTGAAAAGCTAATCATTTGCATATCACAGTATCTTCTTCCTGTCGGCTAAATTTCGCGTCTGTAGCACGTCATCTTCGTGGTGTATCCATTTTAATGGGCAGTAATGTATTTCCCTTGCTATGTTTAGGTCAATCACATTTCGTTATGGTCTTACGTCTCCTGTATGGATGGCAATGTGCTTAAAAAGTAATTTCGATGGGACCATTGAGAGAGGGTACACAAAAAATAGGTTTTGAATCTATTAGATGCAGTGGCGCCAAAAAATTGGCGTCGACGACGTGCAAAAAGGCTTCTTTGAAAGTTGACCAGTGGATACAATTGTAATTCAATTTCTGTTTTCGTAGTACGTAACTGCAAATGTATTGTAGATGACCCGCTGTAATTGCTTTATGATGAGTAAGATGCCAGATACCGTAGGGACTATTTTAGCAAAGAACAACAAATAAGCCTCGACCCAGAATCGAACCCTCAACCTCCCTCCCGAATGTTAACCCAAAACGCTATCTATTGCACTAACAGCACAGCACTGCCACGGCTGCTGATCTACATCGCGAGGTCCTTGGTTTGGTTCACGGCAGAGTCGGAGATTCTCTTTGTTCAGTGACTGGGCATACAAGTTGCCCTAGTAATTTCATCTCGTCCTAAAGGACGTGCAACGTGTAAGTCGTTGAAACGGTGTCAAACAGAAACACTTGCATGAAGTGGCTGAGCAACCCAGGACGTGATCTCCCGGCCAATAATGCCATTCCAATTATTACAGTGTGACTCACCGACATTGTAGGCATACTTTTCCGGTGTTGGTGAAGCGCAGAATTATACTTTCATGTATATTTAGAACAAATTGCTAATCTTTGCATCATTTTGATGGATAGTTATCTCAGATAACACTTCGTTGTAGATAAATGCATCAGCTGCAAAATGGCCGAGGTTATCATTAAGGTTCCCAGAGTGAGATTTTCACTCTGCAGCGGAGTGTGCGCCGGTATGAAACTTCCTGGCAGATTAAAACTGTGTGCCCGACCGAGACTCGAACTCGGGACCTTTGCCTTTCGCGGGAAAGTGCTCTACCATCTGATCTACCGAAGCACGACTCACGCCCGGTACTCTCCTGCAGGAGAGCTTCTGTAAAGTTTGGAAGGTAGGAGACGAGAAACTGGCAGAAGTAAGGCTGTGAGTACCGGGCGTGAGTCGTGCTTCGGTAGCTCAGATGGTAGAGCACTTGCCCGCGAACGGCAAAGGTCCCGAGTTCGAGTCTCGGTCGTTCACACAGTTTTAAGCTGCCAGGAAGTTTCATCATTAAGGTTGTCTGTCAGATGATCAACACTATAGGAACAGCAGGGATCTGAAAACAATTCCCGGGGCCACGCCTTATGTTACTTATTCTTCCGCCGATAACTCTTCATCCAAGATAACATAACTGCGTCGTCCGCAGAAAATCCCTGAAATTTATGTAATACTCCAGATGATGGTAGTTGTGTAAATAAATTTTCCTGTGATGTTGAGTAAGATGCTTCCTGAAAGGTAACAAATGTAACATCCCCGTGTCCCCTTCTATAAATGTCTTTCAGGACTTTAACTGAAAATAGATTGACATGGTTTTCACATGACCCATGTTTCGAAATTCGGTACTAGTTGGTACGGAGGAGATCGTTCTGTGGGTGCAACAGCTGTTGCGCTACACAGAGAAATGTTGTGAATTGTATTATGGTGTCAGGAGCAACATTACTGAAGCAGTGTGACAGATGTCTAGACTTGAGTTGTTAAAAGATCTCAGTGTAATTGCTCGACCGCTGCCCGTGTCGTCCCTATAGCCTGTCTTAATATTAGTGTGCTCTTCAATTTATGTAGATGTTTTAGCTTCCTGATTTCGATTTCCTGCTGTAAGTACCACCCCCATTTATATCTAGACATTCTGTGCAGAATACAAGTACAATTGATTTCCTTTTTGTATTGTATCGTGATATACTCTGGCATCGGACAGTGGCTATGTGAAGGTGATAAAATACAAATTTAACTGACACACTGTTTTATATCGTGGAATGCAGCGTCACTGTATACATTCTGACTGTTTGTGTGTTTCATTTTTATATTACGAAATTATGAAAGCAGAGGTAAGCTACATTTACGTCTCAACCAGGCCGTGTCTCACACATAAGTAGCGACTTTGGCCGCTTTGAATACTGTGCATTCTGAAAGGCATTGTTGGCGTCGGCGAAAAACTTTGTGTTATACGATATGTTGTGTTGATATCCCGTTCAATAATTATTACACGCTAGGGTTGTATGTCCCTACACAACATTACTGCCTCATGGTAAATAAGGGTAGTACTGTATTAAGGATATTCAGCTTGGCTGTCAATCCTGTGATTATTCCCACAACATGCTTAGGGACGACATTACCCCTTGTTCAATTGCGAAAAACAAGGAAACCAGGTAAAACAATCCTCCTTAAACTGGCATAAATATAAAGAATGCAGACATCCTGAGTTACAACCTACCTTAAAATCATACTTTAAGGAAAAAGAAGTAGAAAGAAAACGATAGGTACAAGAAAGATAACTGCGAAGAAACCGTGTGCAACGGAAGAAATACTGTCATTGATCGACGAAATAAAGAAGTACGAAAACAGTAAAAATTGTGAAGAAATCGAAAAAGAAATGATTATCGGAATGAATGACTCCTCAAACGAAAAGTAAAAACAGCTTTCGATGAAATTAAAAGCAAGAGCGGTAACATTAAGTGTGCAACGGGGATTCCACAGTTAAATACAGAGAAGTGAGCAAGTAGGTGGAAAGAGTACGATGAAGGCGAATATGAGGGGCACAACTTGTCGGATGATGTGATAGAAGCAGAAGAAGAGACAGGAGTCTATAGGGAAGAGGTAGGGAATCCAAGAGCAGAATCAGAATTTAAAAGAGCCTTGAAAGACTTAAGATCAAAAAAGGGTCAAGGAACACATAACATTCACTAGATTTTCCAAGCTAGAAAAACGTGTGACATAAAATGTAGCAAGATGTTCGAAATTCTCGGAAAAATATGGGTAAGCTATAGGGAAAGACGGGTAGCATACACCATGTATAAGACTCAAGAGGGAAAAGGGTCAAAGACAAAGAACGAAGTGCAAGGATTAAAAGGATGTAAGATAGGGATTTAGTCCTTTTACGCAAATTTTCAATCTACACATCGAAGAAGCTAAGACGAAAATAGAGGAAAAGTTGAAGTGTGCGACTGAAAATCATGGTGAAAGGCTATCTGTGTTTAGGTTCCCTAATGACATTGCTATCCCCAGTGAAAGTGAGAAAGAATTACAGTATCTGTTGAAAGGGACTGCACTTCGACTGAGTACAGAATAGAGTTTGAGAGTAAATTGCAGAAAGACGAAAGTAATGAAAAATAGCAGGAAGTAGTGAGCTACGTAAGATCAGAATTCGTCACCACGAAGTGGACGACATTAAGGAATTCTGGTACCTAGGCAGCAAAACATCCCGTGACGGACGAAGCACTTAGGACGTAAAAAGCTCATTAGCACTGGGAAAAAGGGCATTTCTGTACTAGATAAGTCTACGACTATCAAACATCGGCGTTTATTTTAGGAAGTTACTTCTGAGAATTCATATTTAGAGCATTGTACGATAGTGAAACCGGAAACCGGAACCGGAACACAAGAGAATCGGAGCCATTAAAATGTGGCGCTACAGAAGAAAGCTGAAAATTAGATGGACTGAAGAGGTAAGGAATGGGGTTTTCCGCAGAACTGGCGATGAATTGGAATATGTGGAAAGCACTGCCAATAAGAAGAGACAGGATGATAGGACATATATGAAGATGCCAGGAATAACTTCCATGGTACTGGAGGCAGCTGTAGAGGGTAAAAAAGTAGAGGAAAACAGAGATTGCACACATCAAGAAAATAATTTTAGGACGTGTATTGCAAGTACTACTGTGGGATGGAAAGGTGGGCACAGAAAGGAATCGTGGCGGGCCGCATGAAACCAGTCAGAAATCTGATAATGATGAAATAGACTTGCAAGACACAGTTTAAATTGCCAGACAAAAGGTTTGAATTACCTACACAAGCCATAAAATATGTAATAACATATTTCGAGTCCAATACAGGTTTCCCCGAGTGACGAGAAGAGTATCGCAGGCAGTGATTCCTCTTTGGAAATACCACGCCACCGTGGCTAAATTAATCGCTTTCCTACAGACTCGCCAAGAGAGGCCACAGACGCTCTGTTGTTGCGATGTATATAAATTGCCTCATCACAAAGTATGAACTGCCCCGCTAACATGCTACGCGGCCAGCTGGCCATCTATCCACAGGCATTTCCTGAGGGAATACCGCACCTCCACGGCAGCTCAGCAAATGACACGTGGCTAAAGGTATAAAAGTCGTATAATTAACACGCAAGCTGATGAAAATATGTGGTTTGAGGGCAAATATTTTACGGAAATCGAGAATGTATGCAGCAAAATGGTGCATAATAATGAAAGAAACTTAAGGAATTACGTTCATTTTACACAAACATACGAATAAATACATATCTAAACACAGACGTTCATTTTACACAAACATACGAATAAATGCATATCTAAACACAGAATAAAAAAATAAATCCATTTTATAAAAGTTTTAAATGTGAGCTCCAAAAATCGTCTTCCTTTTGCTTCACAATTTCAATTTATTTGAAAATCAGAAATGTCTTCTTGAAAATGTACAACAATTTGTAATCTTTGCTAGTGATGATTTAAAAAGATATTATAATGAAATTTAATGGGTGATTAAAAAAATAGTGGTGTAAATATTAAGTTTAATGTTTACTTAAATAAATTACCTGTCTGAAAGTCTGCATAAATATTGTGAAAGAAGAAGGCCCGTTTGTTACATACACTTCTTCATTGACTTACATATATTTCACTCATTAAAATGCGTGTGAATACCTCTGTTTAACATATAAGGGCTATTTTTTCAACCTGCTAACGGCTGTGAAATTACAATCCATTGAAATTACAATCCATTGAAGCTTTACACAGATGCATTGCGCAATGACTATGGTGTACACATCAATAGCTCATGTCACACTTTTTCAGTTGTGAGCGAACAATGAGCTCGGAGAGTTGCCTACAGCAACAGCGTCTCAGATTAGGTGTGAAGCGCTTACTGAGAGGTCTCGCCTAATTTCGTCCAGTTCACATAACGTGACTGCCATGCTTTCACGTCTTCATGACAATTCTCGGCTGTACACTGCAGGTAAAACGAAGATGCTCTTGCAGCATTTTCGATGGGAACTGTTTGATCACCCACCATACAGCCCAGATATGGCATTCTCTGTTTTTTTATCTCTTCCCTCAGCACTGGCTATGAGGGCAGCATTTAGACATAGACACCAACGCCACAGCTTTGAGTCCCGGTCCAGCACACAGTTTCAATCTGTCATCAAGTTTAAGATCATTCCGGAATCATCATTTGTCGAAGAATCACTGACTGAAGATTGCAGGCGGTAAATAGAATTAAGTGAAAACACATTTTAATGTGTTTTTATCAACTTTCTCTCACTGATAATAAGTGGATCCTCTAAGGCCAGTAGAGAACTAAAAACATCTTCCACGTTTTTGAACTCAGTACTTTAAATAACGACCGTGGTCGTCCGTGAAATCTTTGCTGTGTGCTTCTTGAGTTTCTTCTGATAACAATCAGTTGTTTTGGGTCCATGAAACTATAGAATCTGTAGAAACATATGTTGGATAGGAAGTCAGGCCTTGTATCGAATTATCGATACCTTGGTTCTAAATGTGTAATTTTAGTGCCATATCAACTTGAAATAATCTAGAGAATAAAATGGAAATTTGCAAGGGAGACCACGACGTTCGGTTCACGGATTTTCTTGAAATCTTTTACAGTCTTAGTAGTCTATTAGGACAAAATAATGTGCAAGTAGTAAGGTCTACTACATAGGCGAATTCGAGAAAATCGCAAGAGAAGTTTCATATGTCAGTGATGCACCGGCGTGTTACGACCCTGAATACAAGGTAGCGGCCGTCATGTGGTCACCGTTCAAGCTCGGCTGTTCGTCGACAGCGGCGGTGCGGCACGGATGGCTGTTTATGTCATGCCATGGAGAGCAGCAACTGCGAGGTTGCCTACCTCTTGTGTGTCTCACGAGTAACTACGCTGAAGACACAACATGGATCAACGTTATAGAAAGTGCTACTGCATTCACTACTAGATTCGCTCAACCCAGAGCATTAGAAATAGAACGATTCGCATAAGAAGAGGTCAAAATAGACCCACAGGACGTAATAGGTATCTACCCATCCATTACAAGATGTGTGTTTACCTTAAATTGATCAACATAGTAGGTGACGCAATGTATGTGACCGTAAGAATGGGCTTAAATTCAGACATTTTGATCGGAATGTGGGGACGGTGTCAATCGATTACATGGCACTCGAACTCCGCACTGTTAGAGTTTTTGAAGTTCCTTTTGATGTTCCGGAAGACGTCGCGGTCAATAACCATAAGTGATCCGTGAGTGGCTCGTGTTCCCGCCATCATGTATTTTACACCCTGTTTTTAACGCACTTCCACCTCACTACATTAATGTAGATTACTACTGTCACTGGCTGGCCGGAGTGGCCGAGCGGTTCTAGGCGCTTCAGTCTGGAAACGCGCGACCGCTACGGTCGCAGGTTCGAATCCTGCATCGGGCATAGATGTGTGTGATGTCCTTAGGTTAGTTAGGTTTAAGTAGTTCTAAGTTCTAGGGGACTGATGACCTCAGAAGTTAAGTCCCATAGTGCTCAGAGCCATTTGAACCATACTACTGCCACTGAATTGCTGCTTTACCTGGCCGTGACCGGCGCTAGCAGCGCGTATCGATACATCCCCACTCATAGTATTTTTGCTTGACTCCTGTTACTTGCCAGTCGTTGTCTGTCATAAGCGAGATGGGTTGCGAGTTAGGGTTGCCAGTTCGGGTCGCGTGTTCGGGTCTGCCAGTCAGTTGGAACGCATCTGGAGCGCGGTCTGGACCTGCCAGTTGGGGAGTTGCAAAGCGGCACCAGTGCAGTCGGGTTGGAGCTGTGAGGTCTGCGTCGACATGGCTCACCCGACCATTGCCGCCACGCAACTCTTGAGCCGGATGACGGTTTTGGTGGATCGTCGGTCGGTCATCCTGCCGGACGTTGCGTTTTGGCTCGCCGATCGTTCATGAGTCGGCTGTGTGTGTGTGTGTGTGTGTGTGTGTGTGTGTGTGTGTGTGTGTGAGTCTGTGTCTGTGTGTGTGTGTGTGTGTGTGTGTTTTGGCTCGCCGATCGTTCATGAGTCGGCTGTGTGTGTGTGTGTGTGTGTGTGTGTGTGTGTGTGTGTGTGTGTTTTGGCTCGCCGATCGTTCATGAGTCGGCTGTGCGTGTGTGTGTGTGTGTGTGTGTGTGTGTGCGCGCGTGTGTGTGTGTGTGTATGTGTGTGTGTGTGTGCATCGACTCCCGGTTTGTCTTCGTGCGTGCTTAGTTACTGTTGGGTATCGTTCAGGTCTTCCTGCAAGTGTTTGTCAGGTTGTGTGTGTAGTTGGCGTTATTTCCACTGACGACGATTTTAGATGTTCCGGCATTCTGTGGCGAGTCGCTCGGTTGCTGCGGACCAGGGAAGTTATCTCCGCGCGGTGCAGTCGGCTGGGGCCACTGGCAGCCCCTGCGCAGTGTCGGAGCGTGTGTGGAGCTGTCCGACCGATACGAGCTTCGTGGTTCACCGACCCAGGACGTCAAAGTTGAGTAGTGGTTTCAACTACCCAAGGTTTTCCTGTGAGGAACGCCGAGTGTTTCTATTGCTGAAATTTAGCCGCCATGCGGTGCAATTAACTATACTGGTTGACTAAAATCCAAGTGCAACAGCGGAATTTTCTGCCTTGTGGCCGTTAGTGTTCTGGTTACCTGAGCCTGACCACTGGCGTAAATTAGACAGTGTACCTATTGGGTGAAGCTAACTATATTACCGTGTTTCAAATTCAAATCCACCAGCGGAATTTTCTGCCTTGTGGCCATTAGTATTCCGGTTACCCGCCCTGGCCACTAACGTAATTTCAGGCAGCGTCCTTTCCTCACCTGTTGTAACTGTCCAATATTGTGTGTAGTTTTGACAGCTAATAAATATTTCATTGTGGATAATCACGTTGGTAACCTGTTGTGTTTGAGTTCTCATGTACCGATTGGTGGCAAGCAAGTCGTTGTGTCGGTCGGTCCGTGGCTGTCTCCTGGTTGGAATTCCGATGGACCAAGTGTAGGTGGGCTCACCACCTGTCTCACCTAAGTGAACGAGGGCAGATCGACCTCCCTGGAAGCTTCTGAGTGCCGTTTTCTTTATTGTCCTTCTCGCCGCTTTGAAATTACCCTTTAAGCAAAACCATTGTGGCCTTCTGCCTTAAAAGATTATGGTAATATATTCTAAAAGTTTCAAATTTAATTGTGGCCCTCAGCCGCTTGTATTGCACCTTGCATATGTGTGTTCTATCTACTTTTACCTTGAGACTTTCCAGCCTAGCTGTGATACCAAGAATATTTTAATTATTTTATTTGATATTTTAACCCCATTTTTATAATGTTGATTTTTAAGATTTCTTGTTTGGAGGCCTTCAGCCGTGAAATAATTGCCTTTTTGAAACCAGTAATTCTAAAGGATCGGCTATGTGCTGTTTTGGTTTAAAGGTGTTATTAAATTACAATAAATTACAATTTTGAGTGAATCTGACCGACACCTTATTTGGCCCTTTGCCCAATCCTAATCACCTGTTCTGCCCTGCAAGTTTAGCGGGCGTTCCAATATGGACGTGTACTCGGCCACATCGCTGAAAAACGCGCCACTTTTACGACATATCCCGTTCTTAACTGGGTGAGGCAAGTTCGTATGGAACTTACACAGCATGTCCAGCCTTACTTTCTTATATGTGGCTGCAAAGCGACAATTATTTAAGAGGGGCAGCCAAGACCAGCTCAGGTTGTGATAAGGAGGACCGCATACGTTCAGGGTGCGTCCAAAGGAGGCTTACTGAAGTACCGACGGGCGAAGCTGAACCCACACTCGCGACAGCATCCATACGTCTTACGTACGCTGCCGCCTACCAGAAGCATTCTATCTTGCACATTATGCAGTACTAAATGACGGAGCATCCCATGGCACAGGTGGATGACAACGCTCCCAAGATGTCAGGCGAGGAACTCCCCGTAGAGCAGCTGCGGCAGGAACGCAGAGGAATGTAGAAGCCGGCCGGCTGGTGGTACAGACATCAGCTTTTGTCCACGACATTCAAGCAACAGTGGTTCGGTACAGCTTTCGGACATGGATACGGTCGTACGACATCACCAAAACGGTGAAATAAAGGACGGCGCACACGATCAAATGACTGCTTTCTTCGTACAGGAGTAGATCAACGCGGACAGGCAGATGATCACGACGCCACGTTGCAGAGTACTGAGATCTCCGACAACGACCGACGTGACATCCCCGATTTTATGATATTCTCCAGGAAGACCATCAAGCCAGATGTCCCAGAATTCGGCACAGTGGAGGAAGACACTGCCAGCTGAGGCTATGAACGTCCAGCTACAGGATTCGACTTGGCAGAACCGGAGAGATGACAAGGGATAAAACCAGCCGCCTACAATAGCGGGTATCCCCGACCCCCGCCAAGGAACCCACATAATAACTGACGATGACCAGTTCACGCACGCCCCACAACACTAGGACGTCAACAGGCGTTCTTCCACATCGCACCCACTAAAACTAATTCCGTAAGATCATGGATCAAGAAGACCTTACTCAAAGATATGCTACATGCGACGGATATAGATACCGCTCGTTTACCAAATGTAAACGTCGACGAATTCCCATCCCTCCATGGTTACGACAACTAGATGTCACCAGCTTCAGAAACTGGTAGTGGCATAGCGATATTCCGTAAGGAAGGCATCGTAGTGGAGGATCACTTATTTGCCATCGACACACTGAATAGCTGCAATACTTCGAGTGCGGCTTATCAACATCTTTGCGCCTTCAGGCACAGACAGACGAAGAGAACGATCGCGCCTCTTCACTGATGAAATAGCCCCGCACTTACTAGGACAGCACATTGATTACATCCTCGGTGACAGCTTCAACTGAGTGCTGGAGCCTAAGAATTCATACCCATGTTATAGCCCTTGCCCAGAAGTCAGAACATTTGTACGAAATCTACGAGAACCTGTCCGTGTCTGCGAGCACGTTGTCGGTTGCAAGGACGGCGCACTCCTCTCAGCTGCTGACAGTACGCGACCAGTGGAAAGTGGAAGCTCTGAAATATATCCTATATCTGTACACCCAAGCTGACACTACTTCTGACAGCACTAGCTGACAACTTTTAAAGCAACTGAGTAAAAGTGTCCCATCTACAAACATTCCAGACTTGAACAAAATGAACTGAATAATCATTCGATAAAGAGTTCAAAATTTCTGGCTTCATAAAACATGAAGTAGTAAAGGATCACGCAATTTGATTATGAAAGTATGTTGACAGGAAAACAGTTACGAAAGTAACAAACATAAAATGCTTACGTATACAGTAGCCACTTCCACGTACACAGATAGTAGAAAATTCACAACACAATTGTACCGACCGGCCGAGGGAGCGCTCACCTACTTTTAGGTATCTTCCAAGGTCTGAATATAACTTACAATTATACCAGTAGGCTTTTATCATACTATTCAACTATCGGGTGTCACCCTCTTATGCCAGTCGGCTCTGTTTTTCTTGTGGTCTTCAATCCTGAGACCGGTTTGATGCAGCTCTCCATGCTACTCTATCCTTTGCAAGCTTCTTCATCTCCCAATACCTACTGCAGCCTACATCCTTCTGAATCTGCTTAGTGTATTCATCTCTTGGTCTCCCTCTACGATTTTTACGCTCCACCCTGCCCTCCAATACTAAATTGGTGATCCCTTGATGCCTCAGAACATGTCCTACCAACCGATCCCTTCTTCTACTCAAGTTGTGCCACAAACTCCCCTTCTCCCCAGTTCTGTTCAATACCTCCCCATTAGTTATGTGATCCACCTATCTAATCTTCAGCATTCTTCTGTAGCACCACATTTCGAAAGCTTCTATTCTCTTCTTGTCTAAACTATTTATCGTCCATGTTTCACTTCCATACATGGCTACACTCCATACAAATACTTTCAGAAACGATTACCTGATACTTAAATCTATACTCGATGTTAACAAATTTCTCTTCTTCAGAAAGGCTTTCCTTGCCATTGCCAGTCTACATTTTATATCCTCTCTACTTCGACCATCATCAGTTATTTTGCCCCCCAAATAGCAAAACTCAATTACTACTTTAAGTATCTCATTTCCTAATCTAATTCCCTCAGCATCAATCGGCTTAATTCGACTACATTCCATTATCCTCATTTTGCTTTTGATGATGTTCAAATCTAATTCCCTCAGCATCAATCGACTTAATTCGACTACATTCCATTATCCTCATTTTGCTGTTGTTGATGTTCATCTTATACCCTCCTTTCAAGACACTGTCCATTCCGTTCAACTGCTCTTCGAAGTCCTTTGTTGTCTCCGACAGAATTACAATGTCATCGGCGAACCTCAAAGTTTTTATTTCTTCTCCATGGATTTTAATACCTTCTTCGAACGTTTCTTTTGTTTTCTTTACTGCTTGCTCAATATACAGATTGAACAACATCGGGGATAGGCTACAACCCTGTCTTACTCCCTTGCCAACCACTGCTTCCCTTTCATGTCCCTCGACTCTTATAACTTGTAACCTCCCCCTCACTTACCGGCCTTAATGACAGTGAAAAATGAAACCGCGTGTACCTAATGGGAGTTTTGGAAAAGCAATCGTCACCGAAGTTAACCTGTCGGTAAAGAGGGAGGAAAGGGTTACATCTAAATGAAAGGAAAGGTGCTAATGAAACTGGTGGAAATTAATTTTGAAAAGGGGTAAAGTTAATAAAGAAGGTAAATGTGCAGCCGTTACGTTAACAATTAACTAGCGGTAATTAGGTATTTGAGATTTGGGGGAAATCACGGTCGCCAGTCCTAAGGACAATTACTATAGTAACTGAAAAAGAAAGGTTATTACACATATAATTAGCACTAGAAGCGTGGTAACTGAAGGTTGACACGTGTAGTGTGAAAACTGAAAGTTTGTCAGAAGTAATAAATTTCGCTACACCCTGACTTAATTTAGCAAAAGAATTAACAACCGGAAATCGAAAGTTAATTTAGTGACTGAAGTTAATAGTGAGCTTTCTTTCTGAAGCACATCGAAATTCAGTAAAATACGGTTAGTCTTGGACTACCTCAACAATCATTTCAAAAACTACTTGAATCTGCGCAATTTAGAAATAAGAGATTTAACTTTGAACTTGAATTAAATGATCCTGAACAATTAACAATAGTAAAATTTAGTACGTACCAAGCTGAGCTGCAGTCACAGGTAAGCTAAAATACGGTAACAAAGCTCGCACTCTTAATTCGTGCTTGTGTAATCTGAATATTGTAGCCAGCTATTAATGCCATAATTGAACTTTGAAATTAAAGCAGTGAAAACGAGTTAGCTATATTACTTTAATGCTGGCGTTTGAATTTCAACGACACTCGGGTTCATTTCGGAAAAGGAAGGGACCCTGCTTGGTAATGCAATTGGGACAATGAGCAACAAAGGTTGATGCTAAGTTGCTGTAATTTTGCGAGGCAAATGGAACAAGATTAAAAGCTGAGGTCTGCCATACAGTTCTAAAACTTTACGTGCGTCCAGTCTTCCTTGTCGGTTGATTGAAGGTTTGAAGCCGTCGATCGAGGAGGTGGCGACAGTCACTCATTGTCGGCCGTCGCTGTTGCAGAAGCTGGATGTTGGCGCGCCTTCTTCTCGACACGGTCACCAGGCGAAACGGGCTCTTGATGTGCGCCAGCTAATGCTTCCCGTCCGCGACACCATGTCAGAAACTATCATCGCGAGTCGAGCGCAATTACATGCTGCCAAACCCCGAAAGCGCGGCAACTCGCGGGAGCGTCACACAACACCTGCTCCACTCGCTACTCCCGCCAGACTCTCACTGCTCCGCCCGCGCTTCACGCGGCAGAGTTAACACTACCAAAGATCCTACACACTTTGATTCTTCACACGACCCATCGATGTAATCGTTCGATAGCAGTTTTCCCTAGGCAAGACCCAGCGTAAAAATACAAATAATATTTACGAAACAAACCAATTATACATCGACATAAATGCATAAATATATATATATACAAATAGTAAAACAATTACAATATGTAAAGACACAGAAATGTCATATATTCAGGTAACAAAAATAAGGAAAACAAATTATAGTACAATAGATGGAAATAGGAGGATATGCATTTCCGGCGTTACACGTGCCCCACATTGTCTGAGGATGTTCGTGTAACGTAAACAGACTCAGAAAATGTCCCAAAAAAGAAACAGCGGAATTGCATATGCTCAAAAACCAACAAAATTTAGCATTCGTCTAATTAACCATAAATCAATTTTTAGACCATAATAATTGAGTGGAGACACTCCTAATCTTATTCCACTCTGTCATCTTGCACAAAATAAAACAGGTTGACAACATATCAAAATTCATAGAAGATATAGAAAATGGTTTAGCTATTCCAAAATCGTCAAAATCCGTAACACTATCATGAAATGGAATACTATTTACAAAATTAATCAGAGTACATGGTCATAAAAACAGGTAGATCAAAATACGCAAATTAATAATTAATTACATAGAATACACATTTTTACATAACCCTTTCATAATTAATATTCTCGTCATGGGAGTCCATTAAACGCTAAACAAGAAAATAACACACATCAGATCGAAAAAAACATAAATATTGACAGTAGAATTCTTTCAGCTGTCCAGGAAGAAAAACAATTCCGCCTTCCGTACTCGCAAGTACAAAGAATGCCGACAGCGGCACAAGAGCCAACAGCGGCACAAGAGCCGACAGCGGCTCGCCTCGCCAGTATTGTTGCGCCCGCGTGTGCGGCACGCTTGATCTCACTCGCCCTTGTGACGGCGTTTCCAGAACGTCCGCTTCACTGAATTCTTTAGGAAAAACTCACTCCCGAGTAATCTCAAGGAGTCCCTTAATACTATCACAGTGGATAACTCAACACTGTCCATCATCACACGCATGTACTAGCCTGAAACTTAAAACAGCGTCTAAGTACATCGGCAATGACTAGTAAATCATATATTTATGAAATCTTACAGCTATTTACAAAATCATATTTACATTCCTTAATCTACTGTGACTCAGCTGAAAACTTAAACTAGCAGCTTGGATTTTTCAGTTGATTAGATCATGATTAAATTGATTAAAATTAAATTGATTAGTCAAAATTAATTACTTATTAATTACAACTTCTTTAATGACCTTGGTCAGTCAAAAGCATGGCAATCTAGCAAATCGTTAAATCTTACACTCTATTTTACATACTGTATAAATTACCCATTGTGTGGTATTAATCGATCCTAGGTTGGTACAATTTCAAGTCTACAATATTCCGTAAGCATTTGTGTGAGGCATACCAATGACTTTATATGGTCCATTATAAACAAACTTAAATTTAGAGTTTTCATGGTCTATCTCGCTCGATTTCTCATGAGCTTTTACAAGTACTAAGTCTCCGATTGCAAACTTAGCAAAACGCGCTTTAGCGTCATGACGACGTATGCGAGCATCGGCTTTTAGCTTCATTACTTCTCGCAAACGATCTTTTTTCACACCAATACTAATGTTAATCTGTGGAGGGAATTTGATTATCTCTTCCAATTCACTTTCTACACTTTTGTCAATGCCGAAATTCCTCATGTTATGGCAGTTCAAACTCATTCCTACGTCAATGTCATCCGGCCAGTTAACAATGTGTATAGGCTGGTATTGCCTATGCACACCGTCTCCTGCCTCGTCAAAACTAACTACTATTGTTTTATCTTGGGACGTACATGTCAACGTTTTGCTTTCGCAGTTAATCACTGCACGGTACTTTAATAGCCAATCCAACCCGATAATTACTTCCGTAGTTAAGTCTGGCACGACGACAAACTCTTGTTCAAATCGTGCCCCACATATCTCGAAGTTGACAAAAATCTGTTTTGTGACCGGTTTACTGGCCTTACCAGTAGCACCGATAATTTTCACTCCTGTTACTGGCATAACTACGATGCCAGGTCTGTCTTTCAGTAACTCAAATATTTTCCCAGATACAGCACTCAATTCTGCACCGGTGTCAATCAACACGTTTAGTTGTAGGTCGTGCATATTAACAGACACTACTATCTGTCTACACTTGTCCTCGACTGTTTCATTATTTTCCCACAGTAAATCCTCGTCTATATCCAGGTCATTCCAGAAAAAACCATCCGGCTTTGACCCTAAATCCGGCTTATCTGGCGGCTTTTTCAGCCTCTGTTCACATACAGTTTTAATTTCAACACGTTTGTCCTGAGGCTTTGTCTGTAGCTTCGCCTCCAGTACCGAAACCTTTTCCTGTAACTCGTCAACTAGTGAGTGTTGCTTTGCTATCAATTCACTAATTGTCACCTTCGTTGATTCCACTTTGGTCAGATTGATCTCATCTGCCAATCTACCTGGAGGAATGTGCCCCGTAGCATCTGAAATTACTTCCTCTGGATCTGCGCAACCCACACTGCTATCGTCTGACTGTATAATGTCAGCTCTAATCTCATACACGCTGTAATCTATGTGCTTTTCTACCAATCGTGTCCGGCTATCACTAAAATTTTCGTAATCTTTCTCCTTAATACTCTCGCAATGTTTAAACTGGAGGTTTGCGTCGGATGGGTCGGCTACTTCTACCACTATAACTTTCGGTAAAGTCTGCCGGTTAGGGCCAGAACTTTCCGTTACTACTTCAACATCTAACTCCTGCGGGACGAAACACGACGAATCTTGCTCGTGCTCCCCATTAACATCAACTATTTCTGGTAAAGTCTGCCGGTTAGGGCCAGAACTTTCCATCATTTCACAAATACTATCTTCCTGTGGGACGAGACGCGGCAAATCCTGCCCGCGCTCCCTATAAACACTCCTCCCGTACAGGCCCCTATAATCTCTTAGTTCGTCGTATAAGCGACCGAACTGCCTTAACCAGACCTCATCCCTCTCTGCATCCCCTCGCTCGATGACGGACGTTTTATCCGACATCTGATCTTCTCTCAACAATTGCGAATCATTCTTAAACTCAATCTCCAGTTCCGCTGTGGGTATTACAGCTGCCACTTTATAATCGATTTCCGGAACACTACTTAAATTGTTCTCACTGACAGTGAATGTACTACCTACTGCCGTGTATACTGCTGATCTACTACTTGTGGGCGCACTCTTTTCTCTTAACACTGGCACACTCTCCCGCCGTTGATTATTCCATACGGAATTTTCATAACGGCGACACCTGGGTTTTCTCTTGTTATTGGGCCGCCAAAATTTCTCCACGCCCGCTCGGCCCCTCACCGGCGCGGCTAATGGTTTCCCTGTCTCGTCCCAGCAGATACGCTCCCCGGATGCTGCTGAGGCGGCTGATCACACCCTCTGGCGTTATTACTATTCTGTGAAGCCCGTATCACGTTAGTATGATACTGGTTTCTGTCATTCCTGTTATTATTTGCATTGTACCGATTGTTATTACGGTCCGAACCATTATTGTTATTGCTGCGGTATGCATTATTCCCATGGTTATCGTTGTTATGGTTGGGGTGGTACCCGTTGTTGTTACCACGGCCTCTACCACTGTCGCGATTATTGCGCCAATAGTCCTCGTCCTCAACTCTTTCCAGGAAATCATTGATTGTCCTGTAATTGCTTCCTACGTAGCGTTTTGTATCATCTGGAAGCTTCGTGTAGAGTTCCCAGACTATTTCGGATTCCGTGCGGCGATCACGCAAATATTCCAACTTGCGGATCCAGCCCTCACAAAACTCCCTCATCGAACCGCGCGAATTCGCATCGAAAGGTCTCGATACGACAAATTCGCGCCAGACACTTTGCTGTTTTTGCTCCGACCAGTATTCAGCCAGAAACAAATTTTTAAACTCGTCAAAAGTCAGGTTCGTAATGTTGAGGTTTAAGCCCCAACGCTTGGCATCACCAGCCAGCACATCAATAACCGCATTAATTTTTCTCTCATTAGTCCATGATCTGGGTAAAACTCTTTCACAATTTTTAATGAAATCCGTCGCGTGTATACCGCCTTTTTTCAAGGGGTCGAACCGCTCCTCTTTCGTCAACAATTCCGAACTATGTGTACAGATTGGCACATAGCTCTGTTTTTCGTCAAGTTTCTTTTCTAATTCCGACACTCTCGTAATTACTTGGCAAGTGGTTGTCGCAAGCGTTTCCACTTCCCTCTTTTTCTCTTCGCAGGTATTAGCCTGCTCCCTCACTTTAGTGTCTACTTCGGACACTAAAGCCTTTAAAGTTTCCACCTTCTGTTGATCCTCTTTTTTCACTAATTGAATTTGTTCCGTCACCTTATTCTCGATGATCGGAGCAACTGCTTCTCCCACACTTTTCTCGATTCTGCTACTTTCGGAATCAAAACGAGTATTTATGCTCGCAATTTCCGCCTGAACGCCTATCATTTCCTGTTTAAGATTACCGATTTCGGTATTAATTACAACAATATCTTCTTTGATTTTATCAACTTTTGTATTAACAACTCCAACATTGTTGTTAACAACATTAATAGCTTTGTTCTGATTGTCTAGCTTTCGTTCAATCTTTTCAGACTGAGCTTCTTGCTTGGCAGACAGAGCTATAATTTCTGCCGATTGACTCTTGATTTCATTAATCAAAGCATTCAATAAATCAGTTAAATTCCCAGAGACTACCGGTTTTACCTCCGTAGCTGGTTCCTCTATATATGTTCCCCCGTATTCATCATCAAGGGGTACAGATTTGATTTTCGCTTCCGATTCCAAAACATTTTCTAAAGTTTGGAATTCCATTTCTGCTCTTTGTTGCGTTTCGGCGGTCGCGTCTTTCATGCTAGCCGCCTGCCCCTGAACAATGGGATCCGCCGTGCGCGTTTCCCACTGTTCGACCGATTGTTCCGTATCCAAGTCTACCAAATTTTGGTAATTGTTGCCTTCACTCATTTTAATAATTTTCAATATAAATGACAAATCTCAAATGTATTTAGGATTACTCCCACTACTTATTCTCGGTGACGTAACGGCCTGTACGTAACCAGTACTTTGTTACGACATTTGCACCAAAGAAAATTCGTGTCCAGAACAACCTCAAATCTGAAGATTGTCCTGTCACCAGGTCGCCACCTGTAACCTCCCCCTCACTTACCGACCTTAATGACAGTGAAAAATGAAACCGCGTGTACCTAATGGGAGTTCTGGAAAAGCAATCGTCACCGAAGTTAACCTGTCGGTAAAGAGGGAGGAAAGGGTTACATCTAAATGAAAGGAAAGGTGCTAATGAAACTGGTGGAAATTAATTTTGAAAAGGGGTAAAGTTAATAAAGAAGGTAAATGTGCAGCCGTTACGTTAACAATTAACTAGCGGTAATTAGGTATTTGAGATTTGGGGGAAATCACGGTCGCCAGTCCTAAGGACAATTACTATAGTAACTGAAAAAGAAAGGTTATTACACATATAATTAGCACTAGAAGCGTGGTAACTGAAGGTTGACACGTGTAGTGTGAAAACTGAAAGTTTGTCAGAAGTAATAAATTTCGCTACACCCTGACTTAATTTAGCAAAAGAATTAACAACCGGAAATCGAAAGTTAATTTAGTGACTGAAGTTAATAGTGAGCTTTCTTTCTGAAGCACATCGAAATTCAGTAAAATACGGTTAGTCTTGGACTACCTCAACAATCATTTCAAAAACTACTTGAATCTGCGCAATTTAGAAATAAGAGATTTAACTTTGAACTTGAATTAAATGATCCTGAACAATTAACAATAGTAAAATTTAGTACGTACCAAGCTGAGCTGCAGTCACAGGTAAGCTAAAATACGGTAACAAAGCTCGCACTCTTAATTCGTGCTTGTGTAATCTGAATATTGTAGCCAGCTATTAATGCCATAATTGAACTTTGAAATTAAAGCAGTGAAAACGAGTTAGCTATATTACTTTAATGCTGGCGTTTGAATTTCAACGACACTCGGGTTCATTTCGGAAAAGGAAGGGACCCTGCTTGGTAATGCAATTGGGACAATGAGCAACAAAGGTTGATGCTAAGTTGCTGTAATTTTGCGAGGCAAATGGAACAAGATTAAAAGCTGAGGTCTGCCATACAGTTCTAAAACTTTACGTGCGTCCAGTCTTCCTTGTCGGTTGATTGAAGGTTTGAAGCCGTCGATCGAGGAGGTGGCGACAGTCACTCATTGTCGGCCGTCGCTGTTGCAGAAGCTGGATGTTGGCGCGCCTTCTTCTCGACACGGTCACCAGGCGAAACGGGCTCTTGATGTGCGCCAGCTAATGCTTCCCGTCCGCGACACCATGTCAGAAACTATCATCGCGAGTCGAGCGCAATTACATGCTGCCAAACCCCGAAAGCGCGGCAACTCGCGGGAGCGTCACACAACACCTGCTCCACTCGCTACTCCCGCCAGACTCTCACTGCTCCGCCCGCGCTTCACGCGGCAGAGTTAACACTACCAAAGATCCTACACACTTTGATTCTTCACACGACCCATCGATGTAATCGTTCGATAGCAGTTTTCCCTAGGCAAGACCCAGCGTAAAAATACAAATAATATTTACGAAACAAACCAATTATACATCGACATAAATGCATAAATATATATATACAAATAGTAAAACAATTACAATATGTAAAGACACAGAAATGTCATATATTCAGGTAACAAAAATAAGGAAAACAAATTATAGTACAATAGATGGAAATAGGAGGATATGCATTTCCGGCGTTACAAACTGCCATCTGCTTTCTGTACAAACTGTAAATAGTTCTTGTAAGATAAGTCGTAGGGTCAGTATTGCCTCACGTGTTCCAACATTTCTACGGAATCCAAACTGATCTTTCCCGAGTTCGGCTTCTACCAGTTTTTCCATTCGTCTGTAAAGAATTCGCGTTAGTATTTTGCAGCTGTGACACATTATACCGATAAATCGCTAATTTTAACGTCTGTCAACACCCTCTTTCTTTGGTATTTGAAATATTATATTCTTCTTGAAGTCTGAGGGAATTTCGCCTGTCTCATACATCTTGCTCACCAGATGATAGTTTTGTCAGGACTGGCTCTCCTAAGGCCGTCAGTAGTTCTAATGGAACGTTCTCTACTTCCGGGGCCTTGTTTCGACTTAGGTCTTTCAGTGGTCTGTCAAACTCTCCACGCAGTATCATATCTCCCAATTCATCTTCATCTACCTCGTCTTCCATTTCCGTAATATTGTCCTCAAGAACGTCGACCCTGCATACACCCTCTATATACTTCTTCTACCTTTCTGCTTTTCCTTCTTTGCTTAGAACTGGGTTTCCATCTGAGCTCTTGATATTCTTGAAAGTGGTTCTCTTTTCTCCGAAGCTCTCTTTAATTTTCCTGTAGGCAGTATCTATCTTACCCTCGTGGGATAAGCCTCTACATCCTTACATTTATCCCCCAGCCATCCCTGCTTAGCCATTTTGCACTTCCTGTCGATCTCATTTTTGAGACGTTTGTATTCCTTTTTGCCTGCTTCACTTACTGCATTTTTGTGTTTTCTCCTTTCATCAATTAAATGCAGTATCTCTTCTATTACCCGAGGATTTCTACTAGCCCTCGTCTTTTTACCCACTTGATGCTCTGCTTCCTTCACTATTTCATTCCACAAAGCTACCCATTCTTCTTCTACTGTATTTCTTTCCCCCATTCCTGTCAATTGTTCCCTTATGCTCTCCCTGAACCTCTGTACAACCTCTGGTTCTTTCAGTTTGTCCAGGCCCCATCTCCTTAAATTCCCACCTTTTTGCAGTTTCTTCAGTTTTAATCTGCAGTTCATAACCAATAGATTGTGGTTCGAGTCCACATCTGCCCCTGGAAAGGTCTTACAGTTTAAAATGTGGTTTCTAAATCTCTGTCTTACCATTATATAATCTATCTGAAACCTTCTAGTATCTCCAGGGTTCTTCCATGTATACAACCTTCTTTGATGATTCTTGAACCAAGTGTTAGCTGTGATTAAGTTATGCTCTATGCAAAATTCTACCAGGTGGCTTCCTCTTTCATTTCTTAGCCCCAATCCATATTCACCTACTACGTTTCCTTCTTTTCCTTTCCGTACTGTCGAATTCCAGCCACCCATGACTATTAAATTTTGGTCTCCCTTCACTACCTGAATAATTTCTTTTATCTCATCATACATTTCATCAATTTCTTCATCATCTGCAGAGCTAGTTGACATATAGACTTGTACTACTGTAGTAGGCGTGGGCTTCGTGTCTGTCTTGGCCACAATAATGCGTTCACTATGCTGTTTGTAGTAGCTTACCCGCACTCCTATTTTTTATTCATTATTAAACCTACTCTTGCATTACCCCTATTTGATTTTGTTTTTATAACCCTGTATTCACCCGACAAAAGTCTTGTTCCTCCTGCAACCGAACTTCAGTAATTCCCGCTCTATCAAACTTTAACCTATCCATTTCCCTTTTTAAATTTTCTAACCTACCTACCCGATTAAGGTTTCTGACGTTCCACGCTCCGATCCGTAGAACGCCAGTTTTCTTTCTCCTGATAACGACGTCCTCTTGAGTAGTCCCCGCCCAGACATCCGAATGGGGGACTATTTTACCTCCGAAATATTTTACCCAAGAGGACGCCATCATCATTTAATCATACAGTAAAGCTGCATGCCCCCGGGAAAAATTACGGCTGTAGTTTCCCCTTGCTTTCAGCCGTTCGCAGTACCAGCACAGCAAGGCCGTTTTGGTTATTGTTACAAGGCCAGATCAGTCAATCATCCAGACTGTAGCCCCTGCAACTACTGAAAAGGCTGCTGCCCCTCTTCAGGAACCACGCGTTTGTCTGGCCTCTCAACAGATACCCCTCCGTTGTGGTTTCACCTACGGTTCGGCTATCTGTATCGTTGAGGCACGCAAGCCTCCCCACCAACGGCAAGGTCCATAGTTCATTTGGGAGCTAATCGGCCCTAGCCACAGCATGATCTACGCTTTCAGTTTAGTAATGGTACGAGCCATGCTCCGCCACGAACTGCACGATGGCTTGCAAAGTATGTATGTAGATCTATATGTAGAATCTGCCAGTGCACCCTTTTGGCACCTCAGTTCACGACCTCAAAGTCACATGCCCACATTGCTTTTTTAAACTTTCTTTATTATTTTGTTTAATATCATTTAATTTTTAAATTTTATTTAGTTTTTTATTGGTTTTATTTATTGTTTCATAGTTACATTCGTTTTATTTATATACTCGCATGATATTATATACGCAAACACATGAAAAATAGCCGTAATTAGTAAGTACAGTGCACAAAATAACGGCAAACACAAATACTATAACGAAAAGGATACTAAATACTGTGAGAAGCTAACGATAATAATGCATGTAAATAGTTTAAATTATGGAGATAAACATACGATAAGACCATATTACATGGATAAACTTACATAAAATCTTACCATACCGCAAGCTGAACGATTCGAGCGACACATAATAAACTATTTAACGCCATGCATATTATTATTATCTCATAACTCAAAATTCTTGTCATTGTTTACTTATAATATGCAATAACAGAAGATGAAAATCAAGAAACGGCTGTGAGGAAAAGTCCCGTGAATAATTTTGGCGTGAAATATTGCAACAACCAATCCGAATTAAGTATGTGTATGATTGTCTGGAATAAGCAGAAGAACTGTGTAACAACACATGCACAATAAAATACTGCCAACTATTCAGTCTTGTACGAAAATTGATAAACTTCAGCTTGTTCTGTTCACAGCAAATTTGCTACAAGTTACCATAATAGTTTTTGAAGACAACACAGTAAACCATTTTCTTTTGCTAGAAATAAGGTAACATTTAATACTATTACTTTTATTGTAATTTTCGGGATAGGTTCATTTTCTGCGTGGTCATAGGTAAAACTTTAAATGCTCGATGATGCAGTATACCATTTTATTCAGCGCTTGGCAAAATTTTGGTCTGGTACATGCATTCTTTTGCACGTACAAAGATTTATCGATGAGTTTAACCCACTGGTTAATAAAATATTTGACGTATAAACAACCAAACGATTCCTGTAATAACCATTTTTTAAAATTATGTCCAAATACAGCGCTTAAAATACCACAGATTTCTACGAAAACACTGTCATGTACAGACGCGTGACTTTTCTCATCGATTTTTGTCACGCTTCTTGTAGTTACTGTAACAATATATTTTTTATTATCCTTCGTATCACCTCAAACCATCTCAGGACTTTCGATTTGCATAAAATCGCATTTTACGTGCATTTCTTTGCAACTTTATACCGTTATATCGAGGCAACGAGTGAAGCTTTGACAAAAGAAGAGGATAACCATAAATTATATATAGATTATTTGTCTGCCTTCTTACAACATTTGAACCGATTCTCGCAGCTTTGAAACAAAGAAGTGGCGCGCGTAAGAATAACAGTAAATTATCTTCTGCACGTCAAATCCGGATGAAGCAAGATTTTTGAAAGCGAGTTTTCAGTTTGATCGAAAGAATGGAATTTTTATTCCGTTCGCGCGCTTTCTGTTCACTTAAGAACGAATTTTAGGTGCTACACTTGGCTCGTATCTTGGCAACGGATAATGGTTATTGATAGAGAAAATTTCGTTTTGACTTTATCCGTTTATCTAACTTCGTGCAGAGTTTGAACCGATTCCTATTATTTTAGAGTATAGAACTAGAGTGCTTCAAAAATATTCCACAAAACGTGTTTTTGTTCGTAATATTCGAACCAGGGTGACTGTTTCTGCACGTAAAAACCGAAAGTTGCAATTCTGTTAGCTGAGCATCAATTTAAGGCAATTAAAATCTTTTGGAAAAGGAATTAACCGATTCGAACAATTTCTTCGCACCAGCTCCGGTTCATTGTTCAAACCTTGCTTAATATGCTACACAATTACAGTAAGCCAGATGTTCGAATGGCTATATAAATGACCGCTGGTCCGGGGTAAACCAGAAACATCTTATCTCATATTCCTAGCTCAAATAGGGGCCAGGTACCAATCCCCAGTACAGCGTACCCTCCTCAAACATCGATTCTGCGCTCCAACATGTCATGCATATTCTCAAAGATACTTGTTATCTATCGATAATCCGGTTCGTTGGTAGCCGCATTGATAGATGAAACACAAGCAATTATTGCGTTTCTTAGTGTAATCACGAGAAAGATATCGTGTTCTGCAATTATAAACGTAAAGGCCACTATAGTAGCATTCGTGCAAAAAGTGGAAAATATTTAGCGGTACGGACTAAACTGTTTCCTCTCAATGACATAAGAGTTGTCCGCAGAGCAGACAGATATATACCTGACTTTCTCTTTTTCACCGCCAGTGCACGTTTGCTGGAAGTAGACGTGGCGGAGTGTGTGCACGGAAGACGTCCAGGTTTGCCTCATTTAAACGTTTTCCGCTTCGAACTTTCATGTGTGCCGCTCTGCCCCAACCAAGCAGTTTTTGTCAACGAACTGCCAGATGAGCGCTTAGACCGACCGCTGCCGTTTTTTAAGTCAAACAGGCGGAGATTAAAAGTAAATAGTTGCGGCGGCGCAGAAATATTCCGGTGAGAAGAAGAACAGCCGTGCCGCTTCCACCATCTGCTATCTGTCAACAGGAGGAACAGCATGGCGGTCATTTTGTAATAGAATTTGTTCAGTGCAGCACATAATAACAATTATTTTAGTGGCACCATCACTGCGATACAGAGCGTCGCCTATTTCAGATTTCATTATGATCGGACTATTTGCATTATTTAGATCACATTATGATCAGACTATCTGTATTATGTTAGTTTTGTTTTGATTTTGAAATGGAGTTAAAGTCATACTGTAATCACCGCACTACAGATCATTTATGTTAGCGAGGGAATGGGTTAACTAGGACCTACTGTTTGCCATGTTTAATTTTATTGTTAAAACTAAATTTTACATTGGCTCAAGTATTAAAAATCTGTCAGCAGGACCATAATGAGTGGTTTTTCCCAGCCCTGGAAGTGTAAAAAACGTATATAGGTTCCGTTTTCACTTTTGTAATTACGGCTTTCAAAATGAATATGTAAAACATTCTTGGTCTTCTTGTCGCGTCAATTCGGGATAAAATCTCGAGCTTTCGACGCTAGCCTCTATCATCATCGTCAGGAGCAACTGACTGACTTCACTGTTTTTTTTTTCTTTTTGTTTATTGAATTTCAATTCCCACGCCCCAGCCCCCACCAGATATGGGAGGGGGGGGGGGGGGAGACGGGCTGGCAGCAGCGTAATATGCTGCTCTACAATCTACATTAAAGTTAAAAAACATAATGAGAATAGAAACAAACAAGAAAAATAGGCGATAAAACGGTGACATTGTAAAAAAAAAGTCTAAAATTGCGGAAAGTTGTGGAATTTAAAATATAAAAACACTGCTGTGATGATGCGGATGAAGACACTCAAGAAGTAGACAGGTACAATTAAAAAACACGGCGACAGTAAGGCGGCTGTTCGCAACACTGACAGGGGATCCACAACACTGAACATTCACTTATAACAGCACTATACAGGTGACACGACAGCAGATGGGGGGGGGGGGGGGAAGGGGGAAGGAGAGGAAAAGAAAAATGAGGAGCCGATGGAGGGAGGGGACATACAAAAGGGGGGGCTGGGTGGAAACAAGAAGGAGTGGGAAAGGCAGTGGAGGGGAGAGCAGAAAGGACTCAGGGGAGAGAAGGGAGGCAGAGAGAGGGTCAGTGTGGAAAATAGGATGGAAGGGAGGGATGAGGGAGCCTGGGGAAACGAAACAGGAAAGAAGGGGGTGGTGAGGATCAGAGTTGATAAGAGGGATAAATGGTGGGAGAGAGGGCATCATCCTGAAGGGTGAGTCGACAGAAGCCACCTTGGGAAAGCAGATGAGGGGTGTAGAGGTGAAAAGTTGAGGGGGACACATGTGAAGTGTGTATTCTTATAGGACAACTATCCAAGGAGTTCCACCCAGTAATATCCAGACAGCAGGCTCTGCACACAATTTATTAAACTGCCAATACTAATCTCTTTTAAATAACAACAAATTCATATAACTTGCAAAACTTAACAAATTGTTAAAGAGTGAGCTTTAAAAAAAATAACGGTGACTTGCCACCCTAAAATCAAGAACCTTTTACAATAGTGCTTTTAGAGTTTACCCAAAAGACAAAATCCAATAATATGTTAAGTTGGCATTACAATTTGAAATGATTTATATAAAAAACTTTGAGAAAGATAATGGCGCTTGGCACCATAAAATGAAAGAAGCGCAGCACACAACCAATAAATATAATAACAAAATAATAATTTGATACAACCAAAGGTCGAGGGCAACTCCCAACGCAATCACAGACGAGCGAGCTCTCAACACTTTGGAGCCTTCCCACTAGAAACGGTCCCCGAAATAAACCGCTGAGAGCTCCCCGACATGCCTCCCACAATTGCCCATCACGTACACACTTTGGTTATGTTCTGTAACACACGACAGATAATATCAACACAAGATAAAATTCAAAAATACAGTATAGCATCACGACAGCACATGATAACCACGGCGACGTTAACTCGGGCGCTCTTAATAAGTGCCGGAAGCCAACACACACAAATCTCAACAATTATCACTTCTTAAAACGAAACGATAAAAGCCAAGCGCACATGAATAGTCAAACCACAGTCTTAGAAGTGCCTTAACGACACCAAACGCGACTATTCCACCAAGTTAATAATAACACAGTAAAAAAATACAGAACTTACCACTAAATGCTGTTACACAACCAAATTGTTGTTCAGGTCCCAGAAGACCACATATACCAAGCAGCAGTAATTCACTATGTACATACTGTACAAAACCGCCCTTCTTAGGCAGACTTTACCTAACACATCGACTGTCAAATATACCATACATGAACGCAACTCCAGGCAGGACTCCAGTTGAGCAAATAAATTAGTATCAACAAATATCGTAACGAGCCACACACACACAGAAGAAAGTTCCAACAACACCGTCCCACATCAGAAAAGTTCAGAAACCGCTGCTGGAGTTTCCAGGGGAAAATCTGAAGAGCCTACCGAGCCCACGCCATAACCTGGCAGACGACTCCAAAATTCAGCAACTGGTTGTCTCTGGGCCAGAGTATCACAGGACCCCACCGGACCTCCACATCAGACAGGCAGGAAGAACAAGTGCGCCGAATCCAACTAATCCCACCACATCGCCAGCACAGCGGCGAGTCACCTCCGCCCCAGACCACTCTGCTCATATTGCGAGGCACAACAACCTTAGCGCTAGTCACTAGCAGGTCAGACAGAGCGAACTTCACGTTCCGTGCAATACCCGGAAAACCAACTACCCTCTCGCTTTCCGCCGGCCATCGCAAACACACGCCAGTCACGTCATAGCAAATCGCCACCGGAGCGCCACCAGCACCAGGACAGCGAACTACAATCAATTACAGTGCGCGCTCTGATCAAGTTCACAGGATAACGGCGCGCGCAATATCAACAAGGTGTGGCAGAGGGAGGGGGGGGGGGGGTTGGAGAGGAGAGGAGCAACCAGTGGATGAGGGGGATCAAGGCGGCGGGAGGTGTAGAGAATTCGGATATCTTCGAGGAAAAGGAGCAGATGGGGGAAAGGTATCAGGTCGTAGAGGATCCGCGTAGGGGATGGGAGGTGTATACAGAAGGCGAGACAGAGTGCATGGCGCTCGAGGATTTGGAGAGACTTATAGAATTTGGGGGGAGGGGGGGCAGATATCCAGGCGGGACTGGGATATCAGAGGATAGGATGGATTAAGGGGAGCTGGAGGTGGTCAAATCCAAAAAATTACGATTTTTTTTTTGCTACCGAAAATTAATTGGAACATTCCTCTTTAATGTAAACTTTGAATTATTGTTCCACTCGCCCTAGAATAGGACTTATTACCACTTTTCCACACAGCTTCAGAGGAAATGGGCGGCCGCTGAATGCATCTAACACCCTCTCGTGACTTCCTGGCGAACTGCTTGGGATTTTCTCGGCCTGTTACGCATACAGCGCCTTATGTTACGCATACAGCGAGTGTGCAAGGGTTGGCTACATTGTTTTCTCTGACAAATGAAGCGCTAAGAGCGCGGAACATCTTCTCTTTGCTGTTTACCATTTCGAATTAGTTCAGTGTTGCACCTGCTGTTGGTAGTATTATACTTCTTGTGTAAAGCGTTGTTCTGGTAACGATGCCACGTTTTAGTAACCGTGTATATAAGAAGAGGAAGAACGTAGGGAAAAGAAAATTAACACTAATACCAAGTTGCGATACTACAATTACTGAAACAGTGCATTCTTCTGCTAAGCAACACATGGCCGCCCATAGCCCTGTGACATCTTCTAGCAAGAAGCTGACTGGTGGTAGTGACAGATTTCGTGAATATGTTAGTGATAGTGGTGATATTAACGAAGTACTGAATATTGGATTATTATCCTCTGTGCTGCAAGAAAGTGTTCTGTGCAAAATGTGTTCAACTGTAGGAGTGGGACTAGAGATAACAAAGTACTTTGGTTTAGCTTGTGAGATGAAGATAATCTGTGCATGTTGCAAGTATCAAGTGACTTTCTACAATTCACATGCCAGTCTCTTTGGTGAAAATGGACGATCTAGAGTGTTTGATGTGAATGTTCGACTTGTGTATGGTCTTCGATCCACTGGAAAAGGGTCTGCTGCTGCTAAACTGTTTTGTGGTATTATGAACTTGCCATCGCCTCCAAGCAAATTTGGGTACATCTGTGAACTGGTAGGATCCTCTGTTGAAGATGTGGCTTTGAAAACCATGAAGGAAGCAGTGGAGTAATCTGTAGAAATGAATGGTGGTTCTAGGGATTTGGTAGTGGCATTAGGTGGTTCCTGGCAAAAGAGGGGTCATAAATCCCTGAATGGGGTTGTAACTGCTACTTGTGGTGATAGTGCAAAAGTGATAGATGTTGCAATGTTATCAAAACATTGTAGGTGCCAAAATCAAATCAAAGGAGAGCACAGTTGAACCTGTGAGGCAAATTTTAGTGGATCAAGTGGAGCAATGGAACTGGATGGAGCGAAACAAATTTTTGAACGTTCAGTGCCCAGATACAACGTTAGGTACAAATACTACCTTGGGGATGGTGACTCCAAAGGTTTCAAGACTATAGAGGAACTGAAACCATATGGAAATGAATTTGTAGTTGAAAAGTTGGAATGCATTGAGCATGTGCAAAAGCGTATGGGTTCATGGCTTCGAAGGCTCAAACAAACTTTGGTTTCAAGTAAGCTCAGTGATGGAAAGACAATAGGAGGGAGAGGCAGGCTTACCGATGAGGTGATTGAACGTCTACAGAGATACTGTGGGTATGCTATAAGGCAAAATACTAGTAATGTTAGTGACATGCGAAAAGCAGTGTGGGCATTGTTCCTTCATACTGCCTCTTCCAATGAACACCCTCAACACAGCCTGTACCCAAAAGTTTCCTGGTGCAAATATAATGCAAAAAAGGACTATGATCACAAACATGGTTTGCCAGCAGCTGTGATAAATGCAATAAAACCAATTTTTCATGACTTAGCACAGCCAGAATTGTTACACAAATGTCTACACGGAAAGACGCAGAATCCTAATGAGAGCGTAAACAATTTGATTTGGAAAGTGATTCCTAAAAGGGTGTTTGTAAGCATAAAAACACTGCACTTTGGCATTTATGATGCAATAGCAACCTACAACCAAGGGAACAGTGTGAAGTGTGAAGTTCTGAAGGCATTAGGATTTACAGCTGGGGTGAACACTGTACGAGCACTAAGAAATATTGACAGAGAAAGGATAAGAGGAGCAGAAAGAAGAGAAAGGCATATGAAGTATGATGGAACAACAGGCCAGAAAAGAAGACAGAAGGGGAAGCTTTTGGAGGATGAAGAAGAAGACCCTGATAATCCATCCTATAGTGCAGGAATGTATTGAGAAACTTTGATAGCCATTTCCCGTAAATTAGAATTTTTCGAATAGCTAGAAAGATGAAATTTTTATACAGCACTCCTAGTGGTCAAACGTACATTGTAACACAGCCATTTGGCAATATGTTCAGTAATTTCATTTCAGTTTAATTATAAAGCAATTATTTGTAAAAACATTTGGGTCATTAACAAAAAAAATAATTGGAAGGAAACTAGAAAAGATACTCCAAAATCCCTCTGTCATAACTGCAATACTAAACCACTCTATATTTTTAAAAAAATTCAAATTTTTCAATTTGGTAGTTTATTCATATATGTTCCTGAAACTTAGTGATTTTAACATGGGCAGCATAGGCACCTCTGGCTCCCCTTAAGGATGTGTAGGTGTGGAGGATGGTACAGGGGTCCAACCCCCACGTCCAGCCAGAGAGGAGTTTGAGGAGTCGGAGGCGGTTGTGGGCTTTGTATTGGATAGAGCGGAGAAGAGGTATCCAAGTGAGGTGACGGTCAATGGTGTGGCCAAGGTAGGTTAGAGTGGGGGTGGGGCGGACAGGACGGGCGCAGGTGGTAAGGGAGAAATCCAGGAGCCGGAAGGAGAGAGTCGTACGACCTACGATGATCGCCTGGGTCTTGGAAGGATTGATTTTCGGGAGCCACTGGTTACACCGTGTGTGGCCAAGGTGATTCTGTGTCTTGACTGCTGCTGTGGTGGCGTTTTGTAGTCCGTGGACGGCTTCTGATTGGTCGGCTTGTTATTAGTCGGCGATTACGTACTGCTGTCGCAGACGGTGTCAATGTGTGCGTTGGTGGCGCCACCGCTTCCGTTGGAACGTAAACCTTGGAAGGAACGTCTCTGCTGCTTCTCTGTATCGAGCGCTCGATTCCACGTACTGCTCAGATAGTATCCGCTATCACAGTTAAACCACTTCTCGTTCAGCTTTATTGCAACAGCCTCCTTGATAACAGAATCCCAATCGGTGGAGGCATAGGACAGAATTTTTATTTCATCATGTTTGTTCGCGAGGCTGTGCTCCGCAATTGGCGATTTCTCCAGTTGTCTGCTTTTAATACGGCGTTAGTGTGCTACACAGCGGTCGGGAACGGTACGAATTGTCTGATCTATATAATTGCTTTCACACTCATAGGGGATATTATAAATTTCAGGGAACCTGAGGCCGAGACTGCCCTTAACAGAGCGCGTCCCGAATTGACGCGGCAAGAAAACCGAGATTGTTTTACATATAACTGCCGTCGCTAAAGACTTCGTTCTCCTATTTCAAAATGAATATTTGAATATTTGATCCGTTGCTTAAGGTTCATATAGTTGCAACAGTATTATATTCAGAATAAGATAGTAACTTCAGCTTACTCAAATTTTGTTAAAGTAGTTATGAATTTTCAAAGATATGAAAAGAAGCACATATATCCTTTCGTGTGGAATCTATAGTTATTTTTATTATTATCATTGTTATTATTATTATTATTATTATTATATGGACACATTCTAGATTATATCGAAGATTCATTTAAGATAATTTGCGTTTTCCGGTTAACCAATTAGGCAAGGGATTTTTGCAAAGTTCGGCGAAACATCGGCGAGGGTACGAAATACAGACAAAATAGAACATATAATAGCGTTAACAGGTATTCCGTAATAAAAGAATAACGTGATGTAGTTGTAAATATTACCTAAGAAAATTCAATGATCTTACAAACATTACTTTCGATTAGCATTTATTGTGTAAACTGTAAAATATTGTGGCAAACCAAAAAAGCAAAGGTTATAACTTAACTTTGGTGATATGTCACTGTACCATAAGACATGACGTGAAATGTGCGTCCAGTCTTGTATATTGAGGTTGGCGTCGGTGAGGGATATTGTGTATGTACAGTAACGAAGAGTCGAGGGACACGAAAGGGAAGCAGTAGAATATAGGGATGTGAGAAAAGTTACAGACAGTGCCTTATGTTGATCAGTCTGCATATCGAGCAAGTAGTATAGGACACGATTGAGGAATTTGGATAGGGAATTTTAGTGGAGGGAGAAGATATAACATTGATAACATTGTAATTATGGAAGAGATGGGAAAAGATGTAGAAGATCAGAGTGTATAGTGTACATGGTGAAAAGTAGTTATAGGTTGAATACAAAAGTTGAACGTCAACAAAAGTAAAACAGGAGTAATGCAATGCAATCACATTATATTAGGTGATACTGAGGCAATTACATTAAAAAATGAGACAGTAAAGGCAGTAGATGTGTTTCGACATTCTGATATTTGGGTAAAAAGTGGAGGGTACCATTACTGTTTGCTATGAATCAAGGCAAGCATTGTCTCCTGGAAAGTTACCGACTGACATTATAAGTTATCACAGCACGTATGCTACTTAGACGCTGCCTCTATGTGTTTGTGATTGGAGACGTGGCACATCAAGCAAATGAAGAAAGAAGAGATCAAGCACTGTACGACTATGAATGCAACAATAGATGTAAAGAAGATGCTGAGTTACAGTTTTAGTCTGAAGTCTCTGACATCTTTCATACCACCAATTTTCCGTCCGTATCCTCAGTCGCTCGCAGTGTAGCGTTTAGCATCGCTGCCTTTACATCACCGGTGCCGACCTCGCTTCACAACTTGGTCGAAGATTTTTCCGCCCGGAAACTAGGAGTCTGTGAACTCCTAATCATTTCATTCTCATCTTCATCCCAAATACGCCAAAGTGCGTCCATTAGAAAGACTTGCACCTGCAGATGGGGACTGACGGCTATTAATGTCGCACCAGCATTTAATTTCATCGGTCATTGTACAATGTATCAGTAACTTCGAACTGCTCTGAGCCCAATGAACATGCTGAAGAAATGTAATATTTACATGTTATTTGCATTTCCGAAGCTTCTCTTCCTATATGAAGCGCTGTAAAGTTAGGGGAAGTTTACGAGGGACTTCTGCAACCGATGTTAATGTATAGCTTGGCAGGGAAGGGGGAAAAGCTGTTAAATATGCCTCGTGGCGGCAATGTACAGGAAGTCGAGCAGTCAGCATTTGATAGTGGGCATCCAGGGCTGCCGTTAAATGACAAAACAGGAAATTAAGTACAATGAACAGGATATATTTCAATATATTAAGTACAATGAACAGGATATATTTCAATATACGGAGTACAAAGGACGCGCCTAGGATCGGAAGTTAGTAGGTTTAGGCCAGACTAGGAGGTCGAATAATTAATTAAAATGGGCAACGGCGGGGGAAGTGGTTCATGTTAACTTACGGTGGTGGCTGGTCGCGAAAGGCAGAGACGGAGGCTCTGTCTTCCAAAGGGACGTCTGTTCTGCTCGAGGTCTGGACTACAAGAGAGAGAGAGGCAAGTGTGTTCGGCACCGCAGAAGGCTCCAGCCTCCACACACGTGATCGGTATCACGCGCACGCTATTGGCTAAAATCGATGGCGTGAATTCTCGAGTAGTTTCAGCAGATGGCTCAGGGCGTCTCTAGTCAGCAGCTATAGCTGGACAGAACTGCATCGGTTTTGAAAAACAAGCGACTTGTGTCACGTAGACACGGCATGAATTATTCTGGGAGAAAACTTGTGAAGATTCCACTGGGCCTTTGAAATAATATTCCTTGTCTGGCTGCCATCCTGTACAACACATACAGCCTCACGAACTTCAGATCATCCCTCAGCGTATGCTGTGTTGTGTCTAGACAAGACAGCCTAGACACAATGAGAGGAAGCCGAAAGGCACGCGCTTAAACTCACGCAGGCTGGCGTGAGGTCTGAAACAGGATACGTAATGAATGCTATAAAGAAAAGTACGTAGCTTCTGGAATACTTAACTTTAATCCATAATTGTATAACGTCGCTCTTGATGATACATGCTTCATATAATAAATATCAATTGAATACGGCGCCTTGCTAGGTCGTAGCAATTGACTTAGCTGAAGGCTATGCTAACTATTTTCTCGGCAAATGAGAGAGTCTTCGTCAGTGTAGCATCGCTAGCAAAGTCGGCTGTACAACTGGGACGAGTACTAGTAAGTCTCTCTAGACCTGCCGTGTGGCGGCGCTCGGTCTGCAATTACTGACAGTGGCGACACGCGGGTCCGTCGTATACTAGCGGACCGCGGCCGATTTTAAAGGCTACCACCTAGCAAGTGTGGTGTCTGGCGGTGACACCACATTCCTCCCCCGCAAATCGGCGTACGCTTATGTTATAAGGCTTCCGCCCGCTGTTGGGAGGACCCCATGTTGACATATGCGACGAGATGGGGAGCCTAACAACAGGCGAGGCTGTGCCACCCGCACCCCGCCATTCGGTCCGAGGGGAGCTAGGAAACGCCTGAAAACCTAGTCCAGGGTGCACGCCAACATGCGGTGTATGCGCCCGTAAAGAAACAGGAGGGGCCGTAGGGTCGACCTCCATCGCGTCGGGGCAGCCGACGGGCGAAGACGACATCTGGTCTGGAGCCGGCAAGAATTCCAAGTCGGAGGACTGCTGGTCACGGGAAGCGATCGGCGGCGCGTGACCCAGGGCGGCGCTTGGCGGCTGCAGCGAAGCGTCCACTGCGGGCGTCGCCGGCGGGAGAACAGGCGGCGGCGGCGGCGCGTCGCCATGGGGCAGAATGGAAGGCAGCGTCGGTAACACCTGGGGATGAGGCGAGCCAGTAGATGGGTCCCCAGGGCGCTGACCGGAAGGCACCGTCGCTGAAAGCAGACGGGGAGCGGCAGAACCCGTGCGACGACAGAGGCGCAGCTGATTGAGATGCCGACGCACCTCACCAGAGGCCCCCAAAACCAGATACATAGCGCGGCCGAGTCAGCGAAGAATGCGCCCTGCGAGCCAACGCCGTGAACCGCGATAGTTGCGATAATAGACAACGTCGCCTGGAGCAAAAGCAGGTGTCTGCTGCTGCACAGGAACCTGATGCGGCGGATGCAGCAAAGACATCAAGGTTCGATGAGGACGACCGTGGAGCAACTCAGCCGGCGAGCGACCATCTCGGGGCTGAGAGCGATACGAGGACAAAAAGAGCAACAACGCGTCCTCCCGAGAATGCGACTCTTTCAACTTCAACATCTGCGTCTTGAAAGTCCGGACCAATCGTTCAGCGGCACCGTTTGACTGAGGCGAAAACGGCGCGGATGTCAGATGTTGAATAGCATTG
This sequence comes from Schistocerca serialis cubense, assembly GCF_023864345.2. NCBI lineage: Eukaryota > Metazoa > Arthropoda > Insecta > Orthoptera > Acrididae > Schistocerca > Schistocerca serialis. Next base: position 1,266,453,772 of record NC_064638.1, on the reverse strand, counting down.
GCTTTGCAGAATGACGGAAATTCTGCGGACATGAATTGTGGGCCATTGTCGGAAACAATAGTCTGTGGAAGACCTTCTTTACAAAAGGTAGCGGATAACGCTTGGATCGTGGCAGATGACGTCGTGGAAGACATCCGGACAACAAAAGGAAAATTACGGAATGAATCGACCACATCCAACCATCGAGCATTCCAGAATGGACCAGTAAAATCGATGTGTAAGCGTTGCCAAGGGGAAGTGGCTTTCGGCCATACAAAGAATTTCCGCGGCGGTGCGGATTGTTGTTCGGCACACGCCATGCAAGAAGAGCACAGATTCCTAATCGCAGCATCGATTCCGAACCAAGTACAGTGCTGACGAGCAAGTTGTTTCGTTCTCACTATACCCCAATGTCCTTGGTGAAGAAGCTTTAAGACAGAGGACTGTAACGAACGTGGGATTACGACCCTGGACTGATCATTATCAGAACGCAACAGCAAAACACCACGTCGAACAAAGTGTCTCTCCTTGTAAGCAAAAAATCGGCGAACCAACGGATCCTCGATCTGTGACTTTGACAAGGGCCATTGAGTTGCAACAAAACGCAAAACGGTAGCAAGGACAGGGTCAGCAGCTGTGGCGGTAGCTACACGACGAAAATCAATCGGAAACGATTCGACCACGTCATCGGTTTCCGCATCAATGAACACGCAAGCAAGTTCGGAAGAATCGAATGCTCTATCCTCAGCAACAGGCAAACGGGACAACGAATCGGCGTTTCCGTGCTTAGCAGTGGACCGATACTAGATAGCGTAGCGGTACTGCGAGAGGAAAATAGACCAGCGAAGGAATTTCTGCGCTGTACGTGGAGGTACAGGCTTGTTCGGATGAAAAAGCGATGTCAAAGGTTTGTGGTCTGTGATGATGGTAAAGTGACGACCATACAAGAAATCGTGAAACTTAGTAACACCAAATACGAGAGCCAAGGCTTTTTTCTCTATCTGTGAATAATGTCTTTGCGCAGACGAGAGCAATTTGGACGCAAAGGCAATAGGGCGATCATGCGAGCCATCTTTGTGCGCAAGCACAGCACCGATCCCGAAATCCGATGCATCTACCATCAACAAATGGGTTTCTGGGGATCGAATGGCGTAAGGCAAGTATTTGAAAGCAACGCCGATTTCAACTGGCGAAAGGCGCGTTCGCATTCCGTCGTCCAGACGAACGGAACACCTTTACGGCGTAAGCGATGAAGCGGAGCTGAAATGGAAGAGGCATGGGTAACATAGCGATGATAATAGTTGATTTTGCCCAGCACACTCTGTAGCTGCTTCAAATTCTGCGGCGAAGGCAAGTCTTGTATGGCACGGAGGTGCTCTGGACTCGGATGTATGCCTTGTGCATTGATTACATGTCCCAAATATGGTAAGTCACGAGCAAAAAACACACATTTGTCCTTCCGCAAGTGAAGACCATTTTGTCACAAGACCTGAAATAATGTTCTGAGATTGGCTAAATGTTCTTCTTCTGTCTTTCCGGAGATCACAATATCGTCCAGATAGTTTGCTGCAGTAGGGACCGACGCACAAACAGTTTGTAGATATTGCTGAAACAATGCAGGAGAGGATGCACACCCGAATGGCAGTCTTTTGAATTGGTACAAACCAAGATGCGTGTTAACCACCAAGACGCGCTGGGATTCTTCGTCCACTGGCATTTGCAAGTAGGCATCGGCTAGGTCCAACTTTGAAAAATATTTACCCGGGCACAGTTTGTCAAAAAGATCTTCCGGGCGGGGTAAAGGAAAAGTTGCAATCACTAGTTGTGGATTCACTGTTGCCTTGAAGTCCACACAAAGTCTCAATTTTCCGGAAGGTTTTGGCAAAATTACTAAGGGTGAGGCCCAGAGAGAAGCCTGCACACGTTCAATCACACCTTGTGATTCTAAATCGTGTAATGTTCTTGCGACCTCATCACGCAATGCGTGGGGAACATTGCGCGCTCTGAAAAATTTCGGTTGCCCATTTACTTTCAGTTCCAAATGTGCTTCATAGTTCTTAGCGCATCCAAGGCCCGGTGCAAAAATATCTGCAAATTCTTCACATAGACGAGAAACACTGGCTGAAGGCACAGTCTGGTTCACTGATAGGACCTCACTTACTATAGACAAGTTAAACAACTGAAATAAATCTAAACCAAACAAGTTTACTGCAGAAGAAGAACGAAGGACGTAAAAAGACGCAAGTTTTGTTTGTCCCTTGTATGTTGCAAGAAGGCTGCACTGTCCTAACACAGGGATATTCTGACCTGAATAACTATTTAACTTAACATTTGCGGCACGCAACGGAGGGTTGCCCAGTTGTTTATACGTGTCTTTATTGATTAGTGGCTGGCCGCAGTGGTCTAGCGGTTCTAGGCGCGGAGTCCGGAACCGCGCGACTGCTACGGTCGCAGGTTCGAATCCTGCCTCGGGCATGGATGTGTGTGATGTCCTTAGGTTAGTTAGGTTTAATTAGTTCTAAGTTCTAGGCGACTGATGACTACAGAAGTTTAGTCGCATAGTGCTCAGAGCCATTTGAACCATTGATTAGTGAAACTGCAGCTAACACTATCGAGCTGGAAAGGTATCACGTTGCCATTAATGTCCAAGTCGACAAAAAGTTTATTGTCCTGCCGACGACAAGAGCGACTTTTTTGTGCGACTTGACGTGATTTCCGTCGATGTCGGCGCACACTATTTGTGGGACGAACACAGTCACTGTTAGAGAGAGTGGCACTGGGCGGAGTGGAATTAACTACATGAATTTCCATGGGCGAAGGTTCACGAGCCTGTGTATTCTGGGTTCGAATCTGGCGCGAAGCAAAGGGCCTGGAATGGTTGTGAGTGTCCGATCTGAGCTTTTTATGGCAAACACTCTGAACATGTCCTCGTTTAGTACAGAAAAAGCAAATAGCCTGGCGTGACGGGCAATTCTCACGCAAATGTCTAGTAGCACACCACGGGCATGATTTCACTGCATTTTCGTGCTTGCATGGCACACGTGGCTGCGCGGACGTGCGCGAGGGCTGTTTACCGTTCCGTGCAGCTCGCCCGGCGGGCCAGTTAATGTGACACACAGCTGGCGAAGTTTCAAATGAGTCCTGAGCAAAGTCAAGTGTGTCTTGCCTATCCAATATGTCTATCACTTGTTGAAGGGAGGGATTGACTAGTTTCAAAATTTGCTCCCGTATACGAACATCAGAAACGTTCTGTGCAATTTCATCACGCAGCATAGTATCTGAATAAGGGAGTCCACATTCACACTCAAAAGCACAATCCCTTGTAAGGCCTTGCAAAGTTGCAACCCACTCCCGATTAGTCTGACCGGCCGTACGTTTTGTACGAAAGAACGTATACCGTTTTGCAACTACATGGACTGATTCCTTGAAATATGCAGACAAAATTTCGTCCTAGGACAGAGTTGCTACGTCGCGTCGGGGAAACAATTTCACTATCACACGGTACATCTGCACCCCAACACACGCCAATAAGTGAGGCTGCCGCTCGTTGCCTTGAATTCTGTAGGCGGCGAGATGAAATCAGATTGGCGTGACCACTCCGTCCAGCTTTCCATTGCCACATCAAACTGACGAGAAGGTGATGCAACTGCGTGGTGTGGGTGCGGTAGCTGTGAAGCGGCGGCTGCCGCATCGTTTTGCATTGCACGTTGACCCTGGACGAGCTGTCCAAGGGCATCCAATAAGGCCTGTGTCTGCTGATTCTGCAAGCGATAAAATTCGGACAGTACATCTGGAGATTGTGGCGAAGCCATGACACAAGTAATCTAAGCAAGTATAAAGAACAAGACCCTGTTTTTACTCGTCGCCAAAAATGTTGTGTCTAGACAAGACAGCCTAGACACAATGAGAGGAAGCCGAAAGGCACGCGCTTAAACTCACGCAGGCTGGCGTGAGGTCTGAAACAGGATACGTAATGAATGCTATAAAGAAAAGTGCGTAGCTTCTGGAATACTTAACTTTAATCCATAATTGTATAACATCGCTCTTGATGATACATGCTTCATATAATAAATATCAATTGAATACGGCGCCTTGCTAGGTCGTAGCAATTGACTTAGCTGAAGGCTATGCTAACTATCTTCTCGGCAAATGAGAGAGTCTTCGTCAGTGTAGCATCGCTAGCAAAGTCGGCTGTACAACTGGAACGAGTGCTAGTAAGTCTCTCTAGACCTGCCGTGTGGCGGCGCTCGGTCTGCAATTACTGACAGTGGCGACACGCGGGTCCATCGTATACTAGCGGACCGCGGCCGATTTAAAAGGCTACCACCTAGCAAGTGTGGTGTCTGGCGGTGACACCACATGCTGCTGCTAATCCTGCCTCAGATTTACACATACTACTTACTCACCTAACCTTGGCGTTATTTTGCAGGAAAGTAGTAGATCAAGTTTTGACTCACGCAAAGCGCTAGTACCGAAACGCGGCACCGCAAGCGCTGTTGTAACAGCCATGTCTGCTTTCAGTGGTCGCGAAACTGCTCGCTGCGCCATTTGATTTCGCAAACTAATGTCTGCGGCAACTGGGCAACGTAATTTTCGTACTGATTACGGTAAAGATCTTACGAGTGCGCATGAGTCGCACAACTGTTTTGTTGAAACTGGGTGCTCGGCAAGCCAAAAAAATCCTGAGAGGACCGACTGTGTCTGACGACGTTTGCAGAGCAAGTGAGGCGAGTCTGTGTTAGCCAACAAACTCTAACTTGGGTGCTTCTTGAGATCTGGGCGTCCCACCTGCGACTGATGTGTGTTAAGACGTTTGCATCTCAAAGCTTACAAATTAGAAATTGCTCAAGAAATAAAAAGACATTGATTTGGTTAGGACCTCTAACGGGGAAATGTCACATTGTTTGTATGAAAACGAAGATTTCGTTGTAAACATAATCTTTAGCAAAGACTAGGATTTTTACTTACGTGTGACATCAGAATCTAGGTCATACTTCGCAAGTGTATGGTGGAGCGTAATTCTGGTACCACTAACTGATCCCCATAACCTGTTCCACTCGCAAACGGCGCGGGGGGAAGAACGATTGTCGGTAAGGCTACGTATTGACTGTAATTTCTCGATAATGTAATATGTTATCCAATTCTTCCTGGAAAATTCGCTCTCGAAATTTTCGTTAGTAATCCTCTCCGTGATGGTAATTGTCACAGCCTGCACCATTCATCAGTTCCTTGGAATATTTCGGAAATTACTTTCACATCTGCCGATTTTGCTCCGTTGAGAGCGACATGTTGAGTTCTATCCGCAAGGAAGTTACGTTACATTAGTAAACACAACTGTCACTCTGGGAGACGTGTGATTGGATGATTGAGTGGGTGGGGGAGGGGTGGCGTGGGCAGGACGGGGGGAGAGGGGGGGGGGGTTTAATTGGAAGTCCTTGGAACATCCTGGAGTTTGGTCGTCGAATCCCAAAAATGTTGTACATTTACCAAGAGAAAAATTTACGGCCCTTCCTTTTTTCAAGAGGAAACAGTCGACGGAACTGTATTTCGCTAGGATGGAAAATTTTCTGCTTCTGCAGGCTGACGAGGCTTACTAAGATCTCACGGACCGCTTTTTTATAATATGGTGCACCAACGCACTAAATTACAGTCCGAGATTTCCTCAATAACGGCTTTCCAAATTATTGGACTGACGCGGCTCACACTTTCGTCAGATCTGACAATTACTGCCTGAAAGAGACACTACAACAGCTTTACGACACCCTTCCTAACAGAATCGGTGCAAACGTCCATCAATAGTGGTGGTACGGGGAGGGGGGGGGGGGAGGGGTTGCAGCGACGTACTTGTACGACAGTGCCAAGTTCGTCGAAAATTTGAGTTGAGGCGGGCAGTTTATATCAAGATTTAACAATTTATTGAACTGTGCTTGTAAAATCTGGGAAGGAAGAAAATAAGTAGTACACTGTTGAGTTCTACACAGAGTGAAGAAAATCAGACGACGGAGAGGTTTCAGAGATAGAAATGTTTCTCAACAAGAAACTTGCTCATCAGTTACAAGTCAAATTGGGTAACGAATTCTGAAGTAAGCAAGTAGGACTATCTGACATTCTAAATGTGCATGTGTCGATGAACAAATTAACTAATATTGACAAAGTTATAAGAATTTACACTGGCAGCAGAATGATATTGGATTCGTCAAGAACAGACAAATCGGGTGTAAGAACTTTTGTATGCGTATGTTGGACATAAGAGAGTTTCTAAGGGCCAAACGTAGGGGACAATATGGCGCATGTTGGTAGTAATGTCGTGTTCGTTAATTGTTTGGCTTTTCAAGCCGCCGTACATTATACCTTTTACGGGAGCTTTCTGTAACTTACTATACTATTTTCATATTTTTATTTACTTACGGGGACGTAATTTCAAGAAAAGTACACTAAACGTGGGTATCTTATTCCTCAGCTGGCTTCGTGACTTACGTAAGCCCAGGACGGCGCACTTTTGAATATAACTATGGCCTCATTTAATGCCAGTTTGAATGAACATGTTTTATATCCCACAGCGCTGTTAGATTGCTTTATTTTACTTATTTGTTCGTTTATTTACTCGCCACTGGCTACTTTCATAACTTTTGATAGTGCAGTCGTGCCCTGTTCCACGTACCTATACTGAAAGAGAGACGGCGGTAATGTACTTTTACGGTCTATATGACATTAATTTATGCCCATATAGGGCACACCATATTTTATTGTAGTATTTTCACTCCTTTATAGTTTCATTATTTTGATATATTATTTTTAATATTGTACTTTTCGCTGTTATATGGAATTGTAAATGGATCTTCTTCCATGAATTTGTAATGAGAAAACACGTTACACACTATCCCGTATTTATTGTTATGAGCGTGGTAGTCTTGTGGCTCCAAGTACTGGGGATAGAGAAAGTAATGTGAATACTTGTACTTATTTGGGAACGGTTTATTAATAAGGTGTTGCACCCCCATTTTCCCATAACACAGCTGCGATTCTTCTTGGAATACTGGCATATAATGATTGTATAGTCTCCACTGGAATGTTATGCCACTCTTCGATCAGAACTTCTTCTAAATCCAGTAGTGCGAGGGAAGCGGAAATCTGCTCCGGACTCTGCGCTCCAATACCGCTCACAAGGTTTTGATAATGTTCAAGTCTGGGGACTGCATTGGCCAGGGACGACGTTGGGTTCGTTACGTGCTCCTAATGCCACGACTGAACTGTCCTGGCTGTGTGAATGGATGCATTATCAATTGGTTCAAATGACTCTGAGCACTATGGGACTTAAGATCTGAGATCATCAGGCCCCTAGAACTTAAACCTAACTAACCTAAGGACATCACACATATCCATGCCCGAGGCAGGATTCGAACCTGTAACCGTAGCAGCAACACGGTTCCAGAATGAATCGCCTCGAATTGCTCGGCCACAACGGCGGCGTTCCATCAGGTATGTTACGGTTTCAGTTCATGTCAGACTCCTGTATGTTCTACGTCAAACAGTAATGCATACTACCTGACACTTCGGACTAAAGTCATCTCTTATTATGTGATATGTGACTGTTTGATGCTTACATTTGCGCTTACGACACTTTGTTAACTATTCCATATTTTTCCCCATTCTCCAGCTTCGTAATTATTAGCACTGAATATGACTATGTAATAGTTGGAATCTAGGTCTACAACAATAAAACGGCGGATTTTGCCCTCGATCGCTGTTCTTTTCTCCATTTGTCTGTCGTGTAGGCGATTAATCAAATAAATAAGGACTTTAAGTTTAATTACGTAGTGAGTAAGTTGTGGATTTGTGCCACGCTTGCTATGGCAGTTGAGCAGTAGGTGGGAGAGTCTGCGGTTTTGTGTGGCAGCGAGGGAACGCAGCTGCATCAGTTAGGGCGCCCGTAGAGAGTAATTTGCTAATACGGTGAACGGCGCTGTTTGCGGTTAATAGCCGGCTGGTTAGCGGCCGCTGGTACCACACAGTGGTCAGCTTTGCAGGGGACCCCAGGCAGCAGGACGGAGCGCCCCGCCCGACACGGCAGGTCCACCCGGCCGTAATATGGCGCGCTAACGGCCGCCGCTGGCAGCAGTAAATTCATACACTGGGCCATCTAGGTGCCGCGCGCTGACACAAGGGGAACGACGGGGTAACGAGAAAATATTTCTATGCAGTAGTGAAGACCTTGCTAACAGACCAACACGATTTTCACTAAGCGGCACCTCCAGTTACACAAAAACAAAAAACAAAAAATACACGGCTATGTTTGACCTTTGAGTCATTCTGAAGTGTTCGGAACTGACTATAAACGACAGACAAAAAGTGTCTAAAAATAAGGCATCAGCTATACACAGTACAATTGTGAATAGTACTGCATATTGACTCGTCACAAGTAACAGATACATCTATCACATCATAAGTAAAATACAGGGTAATTTAGTAGCCCCTACCACTGAGTTTTACGCAACCCTCAACACCTTCAAAAACTGTATGCGAAAATTTCAAATTTTCTAGCTCGCCTCATGCAAACTATTAGTCCTTAAGGGGGGTAGGACGTCAAACGGGCCGACTTGGAGCAGGAGAGGCACCACAGGACATTTTAATTTCCTCTGTCTACACTTTTATAAATAAATTCATAAGACTTTGTCATTATGACTAGGAAGGATTCAGGATTGACTCTCATAGCAGTGGAAGTTCAGAAACACAATAAAATAATTTTTTTTACATGTAAAATTTCATCATTTTTTCGCTTAGTATTGGCTGCATTTGTTGCTGTAGGTACACTTTTCTTCATAAGTACGAGAGGTTCTTCGATGAATTTTGCACAGCATACAAACCATACTTACAGGTGTCTCAAGCTCTAGAATTTATTTAACTTATGAAAAAATGAATGAGGTGTTACATTTTACACTTCACGTTTAGAAAAAACTCAAATTTTATAGTTAATTATCTAAATTTGTAGCACAGTTTTTAATAGATCTGAAAAATTCTAGAGTTTCATACACCTGTAAGTATTGTTTGCATGCTGTGCAAAATTCATCGAAGAATCTCTCTTACTTACGAAGAAGAGTGTACCTACAGCAACAAATGCAGCCAGTAGTAAGTGAAAAAATGATGAAATTTCACGTGTAAAAAAATTTATTTTGCTTTGGTGTTGAACTTCCACTGCTATGTGCGTGAATCCTGAATCCTTCCTGGTCATGCCGACAAAGTTTTATGAATTTATTTGGAAAAGTATAGACAGTGGAAATTAAAATGTCCTGTGGTGCCTCTCCTGCTCCAAGTCAGCCCGTTTTGCGTCCTACCCCCCTTAAGAGAACACGAACAGGACTTTTTTGTAGGAAATTTAATGTAGCTTAAGTTTGTACTGTGATACACTTTCGGTGGAAGCTATACTTTTCAATTTATTCAGAAAAACGTGTTTGAAGGTCACTTTTGTAGGTTTCTCCAGAGTAATTGGAAAAGTACAGCCTGTAGCGAAAATGTATTCCAGTACAAAATTTAGCTACAGTAAATTTCCTGCAAAAATATGTTGTTCAATTTTTCTGTTATTGTATGAACAACAATTTCCATGCAGCAAGTGAGATAATATGTACATTTTGCACATGGTAATAGAAGGTCTTGCGGGTTGCATAATAGCCAGCAGTTGAGGCAGCTGAAACACCTTGTATATGCTGACAATGCCATGAAGCTCACACAACAGGAGCATTTTAGTCAGTTGGACTGTTCAGGAAACACTGGTGGTATTTGAACTTAACTTCAGTATTTCTGTTACAAATAACATCCAAAGCCAATCATTCAGTATCTATCGCTAGTGCATCACAAACTATGTCGTAATAAGTAATAATTCCTCTCACCCAAAATGACATAAAAGTCATTCTTTCAGACGATGACTCGCTGGTTTCTGAAGCAGAGTTTAGATGAGGAATAAGGAACTAGACATTTTACGGTCAATTATAAGCAATTGCGAGCCTGTATGCTATGAAATATAGGGGATGTGAATAATACTGTGTATACAGTACTTTAAGGGTATTGGAGGAGGTAAAAGAAAATACTTTTGTTACGTGACGCAAATGTCGTAGGAGCACGGTTTCCCTGCAAGGTGCCTTTGAAGTGTTTCAAGCTGGACTTACCTTGGGCAAACCTTCACATGTGTTTTCACTCCTTTGCATGACACCGGAATCTGATGTGCTATACAACTGATTCTTACCGCTAGCAGTGTCCACGTCACTGGATAAGCAATTTCATTATCATTGAAACTTCCTGGCTGATAAAAACTATGTGCCAGAGCGAGGCACGAACTTGGAACCTTTGACTTTCACGGGCAAGTACTGTACCGACTGAGCTACCCAAGCACAATCCGTCCTCACAGCTTTGCTTCCACCTGCACCGCATTTCCTACACTCCAAGCTTCATAGAACTTCTCCTGTCAATCTTGCAGGCGAAGCACCATTGGAATAAAAGATATTGCAGAAACATGGCTTAGCCACAGCCTGGCGGACGTTTCCAGATATAAATTTCCACTTTCCAATAGAGTGTGAACTGATATGAAACTTCCTGGCGGATTAAAATTTGACCGACATTATTATCATTTATTAATACAAGAAAAAAAAAGAAAAAAATATAGAATTACATTTGAATAAAAATCAATAGCGTATCACTACAAGCAAAAATTAAACATATAATTGTCAAAAATGACACAAAAATGAGTATTAATGAAGAAGAGCAAGGAATATAGGCGTACATGAAAAGAGCAGTGGATGAAAGAGTAGACAAACAAATCTCTGGGAAATAGAAGGCCCTCATGGATAAGCATATAGCATTTTAAACGTACGTAAAGTTAGGAAGCTGGACAAATTTATGTAGCTCTTCTAACCAGAAGAGCACCTTGAGACAACTGTGGGAAAAATTCGTAGAACTCGATGTTTATGAGACACAAGACGTTATCGATAAATTATTAAAGAGTTTAAGTTAACAAGAAAGGGACAACGCACACAATACACATGCTATCACATGAAGAATGAATTGAATATTATGGAAGTGTTTGGTTTAATGCTAAGGCAGACATTTCTATTAATACCGAAGGCAGGACCGTATTCTTAGTAAAAAAAAAAAAAAAACTTACTTATTTTGGCAGAGTCAGAGGCAGTAATAAAAAACAAAAGTGTAAAAAATCGCCAGGACCAGAGGTTATACAGCGTGAGTCACAAACTATTGCCACCAACAATAATTCCGAAAGTATGAGGGAGCTGAATAGTTTGTGGGACAAATGTTGCATGGGAGAACAGGGGCCACAATATGATGTTGGTTTTTTGTTGCTATGTGGGTCGCTTCAGAGATATGAAGGTCAACTTTACTTTTTTAAATGGGATGTTATAGTTTCGTACTTACATTCCGATAGCGCCTATCGAGACGAAGCCAATGCTGTGTAACAGTAAGGCCTTTGAAGATCAACAAAGGTTACAAGGGTGGCCTGAACGTCCATTTACAGAAGGTGCCCGAAGTGATGACCACTGGTATCAATTCAGTGCTGCAATCTTCTCTATATTTAGGAAAGAAGAAAAAAAATAAACCCACAAACTACACAGGTATAAGTATATTATAGTTAACATATAAACTATATTTTGGTATATCAAATAACCAATGAAAGCCAATAGCAGAGTCACTCTTGCATGTGGGTAATAATATTTTTAGAAAAGGGAGAGATGTATTGGAAACGTATGTCCTATGAAAGAACAAACAGAGGAAAGTAGGGAGTGAAATTTGTCTACCTATATGTCGTTTGCAGATCTAAGGAAGGCCTTCAATAAAGTACACAGGTAGGGTGTAACGGCTAAACTTACACTAATGTGTATAAACATTTTATGTAGTTGCACCTGCTTTACGATTGATTTATGTAATCACGAAGGGTCTACAGAAGATAGGTATTTGTATTATCACCGACGCTTTTTAAGGTTTGTGTGGACTTTATCCCACACAGATGGAAGATCCAAGAACCACTATTGTAAATGCGCTAGGATATGCTGATGACCAAGTGATTATGCAAAAGACTAAAAATAATCTAAAAAGATCTATTTTGTTTGCTACATAAGATTCATAAAGCATACATGTAGCTTTATAATTTCAACCCCAAAATCAGTATCCATGGCATTGTAGAGCAAACACAAGCAATGATTATTTCATGTGCCAGAATTTTAGACCAAATTCAACATTTTCGTTGTTTCTACTGTGATACGTCATATGAGTGCGATGCAGATATGAATAATAATTTAGGAAGATAAACAGCAATGTCTGGAACTATTCGAACACTGAAAACAGCATGGACTGAGACAAGGCTAAATCAAGTACATGCTAGCTGTGCATTATGTAGACGGTTGACTTTTTAGCGATATCAGTAAAAGAGCATTCATCGTACGAATGTTTGAACACCGTCTTCGTAGATCCCTACCGTCAAAGGCATTTAAGGACACCTGGTAGAAAAACGGTGAGCCTTAGACGTTTTTAACACATTAGGTGTTTCGTTTTATCTCTTCTGAACAATCTATAATTTTGTACGAGGATTTCTTTACATCCTGTTTAGAACGAAGTGGCATACTATGAGCCAGGGGCCTGATTCGCAGTTTTAATATTTTAAAACTCTTACAATCATTGTAAGACACATTGAAACTAACAGAACTACTGTCTGAAGAACAGACGCACATAAAATCCACTACACTCACTGTGAAAGCTCTATATCTGTATTTCCAGGGAAAGTGTTATAGCAGCTAAGATATCCAACCATGATGAAAGCCCGCCGTCACTCCCACAACTTTCTTCAGTGTGTTTCGGTGAGTGAAGATGCTCTTACAAACAGCAGACCATCTCAACAAACCTGTTGCGACTTTGTCTGATATTGAACGTCCCTTAGGTAGTTGCACTATGCGCGGCTTTGTTCAAAATGAGGGAACCTCGATGTTGTCATCGGGTCGAGCTGTGTCGTTTGCTTTCATGCCCCACAGCTAATTCGCTGCAAATAATGGACTGTAAGTGTGGTTATGCAGTCAAATAGTCTGTGCAGTGGCTAGAATTGAGAGTTAATAAAATACACAGAAATACAAAAGTTAAATGAATGTCTGTAATTGACGTAGACGACACAATTATGTCGCATAAAGTGTATTCAAAAAAGGACATCACACATAAATGGGAAGTGCTTCTACGATATTCAGTTCGAAAACAAACGGAAAATATACTTATCAAGTGAAGTAAAGTTGCGTTGAGAGCGTTGTGTGAATGGTAACATAATCCCCAAACTAAACAGTAATCAAAGATAAGCGGAAACGAAGTCCATTTCATAATCACAACAAACGAAATATTCACATCTCGAAACAATTCAGAATCCAATATGACGATTTAAAAATTAACACACGCAATACAAAGAATAAAAACGTATACTCTGTCGATCCTTCTTTCCGCAATTCAAGTGGAAAAAGCTAGAGTCGTATTGTGGAGCACATTCAGACCTCTCGAAATATGAAGTTCCTTTAGAAGTTAAATTATGGTAGCGGCCATTCATCGCCCAGAATCGTACAATTCCACGACTTAATATCCCTTGTTACCAGAGGCGGGTCTGTTTCCTTCTAGGACTCGACATTAAGTGACCATAATTGCTCCCTTGAGCTCTTCACTTGAAAAGTCCCAGTCCCCACTTGACTCCCACAGTCTTCCGCTAATCTCCACGTTTCCATTGACTGAAGGCTATTCCCAGAAAAATTACATCGTTCTTCCAAGCTATAGACGTGATCTGACTCATCTTGACCACTTTCGTGCACTAACCAAATATATTACATGAGTATTTATTTAAATAAATGTTGTAACTATCTGGATACACTTAGGTCTTTTACATTAAAGATAAGTCACAGCAGAATCAAAAATAATTCAGCCAGCATTCTTGAGCAAGCGTGCTTACGATAAATGGCAAGACTCTTCTTAAGTAATGTTTAAACAATTATTTATGCCTTCCTGACAGAAGCGTCTATTGGTTCTCTTTTGAATTATGGAGTCCGAAAACACATACGACTGGCCATTTTTAAATTAGTACAGTTTTTTTATAACAGTTGAAATCAAAATTTAATTAAAGTTACTGCAAAATAGTAAACTGTTCATTATATAATTAGGCAAGTACTACAAATGTGAAGTATTCATGCTGTATTAATTTGCTTGTAACTGCAGAGGATACGATGTTCTGACAAACATTTTCATTCTGAAATGATATAAACACATAATAAATCAAGAACTAAAAAAGATACAGGTAAGTAGTTTTCAGAGATGATAGCTATATTGAATGCTATAACCTGAGATATCGTTCATTGAAACTGCATGAGACCATTGAAGGTTGTTAACTCAGAGGTTCATTGCGTGAATATTTATTCACTGTGAAATATGAACAGAAATTATTATTGTGTCCTAGACGTGTCTCATTTTTCAGGGGTTTGCTTTCATATATGACTGAAAATTACTGTCGAGTAGCAAAGAGCTGTAAGAAGCCAGGTTTCATGCACATTTTCTTATCTTGTCTGTCCTCTTAAGCGTAAAAAAAAAAAATCCCGTCTGGGATTTTCCCATTTCTGGCGAAACACACACACCCCTTGTCCCTGCAGCTGAATTCGCATGGAGGTTACTTCTTCCCTGATGTAACTACAGTGTCTTCTGCTGGGCGCCACACATAATATCGTTAATGCAGAATATCACAGTGCATGTTCCTACTTCCATCTCTACGTTAATTAGCTCTAATGTTTCATGCAAAATTTGTGTATTCTGTCGTAACGATGTGGAACGAGTGACTTCATATTCTATTACACATTCACATATAAATATGGCTACATCCTTATTCTTTATATTTCATTTCACATATGAGTTAGTAATGCCAACCTATAACGTTTTACATATCGTGTAAACAGAAACTCGTCTGCCACACAGAAGGAATTATCAAGGATAAACTTTTTCAAATTATAGAGATTTTCGTAGATGACTGTCTACAGCTGACATATTATTTTGAAAAAGCATCTTCGTGCCATCAGCTCTACAACTGTATGCTCATTCTCTACTGGTTTCGATTATTACAATCATCAACTCAGAAGAAAACTATAAGGCACAAAAAAGATTAACATAGAATATACGCAGGTATCATAGAAAACTGAGCAATTAAGAAAGGTCATTTCAAAACCATAGCACTCACAGAGTGTACATCAATGGATCAAACATACATTTTCGTCAAATATGACCCAATGAAACGTGGACTGTTCGTAATATTCCGTCCTATCAGAGTCCATTTACATGTTCTGTGCATTGGCACAATTACAGTAGTGCAAACTTGATGATAACTCGTCACTTAATAACTAACGCGTGATAACTGCCAAAGATACAAATACTGTGTGATCGTCAAGGAGATTAAGTTGAAAGCCGTAAAAACTATCAGTACATAACAGGTAAAGCGCTCTTTGATCTAGCCAAAGATTACAGTATCAGGAGAACAGAACGAACATGACGTCTTTCCCCTCAACAACAATATAAATACACAGCTTGCTATAGTGTGGTATAGGTACTTCAGTGCTATAGAAGTTAAGAAGAAGGTACTTATCTGAAGCAAACACTTTGAAGGAAGTCAGTTTAAAGAGTTGTAATGGAGTAGAACATTAAAAACTGTTTCGCTGTGTGATGTTGTTGTTGTTGTGGTCTTCAGTCCTGAGACTGGTTTGATGCAGCTCGCCATGCTATTCTATCCTGTGCAAGCTTCTTCATCTCCCAGTACCTTCTGCAACCTACATCCTTCTGAATCTGCTTAGTGTATTCATCTCTTGGTCTCCCTCTACGATTTTTACCGTCCACGCTGCCCTCCAATATTAAATTGGTGATCCCTTGATGCCTCAGAACATGTCCTACCAACCGATCCCTTCATCTGGTCAAGTTGTGTCACAAACTTCTCTTCTCCCCAATCCTATTCAATACTTCCTCCTTAGTTATATGATCTACCCATCCAATCTCCAGCATTCTTCTGTAGCACCACATTTCGAAAGCTTCTATTCGCTTCTTGTTCAAACTAGTTATCGTCCATGTTCCACTTCCATACATGGCTACACTCCATACAAATACTTTCAGAAATGACTTCCTGACACTTAAATCTATACTCGATGTTAAGAAATTTCTCTTCTTCAGAAACGATTTCCTTGCCATTGCCACTCTACATTTTATATCCTCTCTACTTCGACCATCATCAGTTATTTTGCTCCCCAAATAGCAAAACTCCTTTACTACTTTAAGTGTCTCATTTCCTAATCTAATTCCCTCAGCACCACCCGACTTAATTCGACTACATTCCGTTATCCTCGTTTTGCTTTTGTTGATGTTCATCTTATATCCTCCTTCCAAGACACTGTCCATTCCATTCAACTGCTCTTCCAAGTCCTTTGCTGTCTCTGACAGTATTACAATGTCATCGGCGAACCTCAAAGTTTTTATTCCTTCTCCATGGATTTTAATACCTACTCCGAATTTTTCTTTTGTTTCCTTTACTGCTTGCTCAGTATACAGATTGAACAACATCGGGGATAGGCTACAACCCTGTCTTACTCCCTTGCCAACCACTGCTTCCCTTTGATGTCCCTCGACCCTTATTACTGCCATCTGGTTTCTGTACAAATTGTAAATAGCCTTTCGCTCCCTGTATTTTACCCCTGCCACCATTAGAATTTGAAAGACAGTATTCCAGTCAACATTGTCAAAAGCTTTCACTAAGTCTACAAATGCTAGAAACGTAGGTTTGCCTTTCCTTAATCTTTCTTCTAAGATAAGTCGTAAGGTCAGTATTGCCTCACGTGTTCCAGTGTTTCTACGGAATCCAAACTGATCTTCCCCGAGGTTGGCTTCTACTAGTTTTTCCATTCGTCTGTAAAGAATTCGTGTTAGTATTTTGCAGCTGTGACTTATTAAACTGATAGTTCGGTAATTTTCACATCTGTCAACACCTGCTTTCTTTGGGATTGGAATTATTATATTCTTCTTGAAATTTGCGGGTACTTCGCCTGTTTCATACATCTTGCTTACCAGATGGTAGAGGTTTGTCAGGACTGGCTCTCCCAAGGCCGTCAGTAGTTCCATTGGAATGTTGTATACTCCGGGGACCTTGTTTCGACTGAGGTCCTTCAGTGCTCTGTCAAAATCTTCACGCAGTATCGTATCTCCCATTTCATCTTCATCTACATTCTCTTCCATTTCCATAATATTGTCGTCAAGTACATCGTCCTTGTATGGACCCTCTATATACTCCTTCCACCTTTCTGCTTTCCCTTCTTTGCTTAGAACTGGGTTTCCATCTGAGCTCTTGATATTCATACAAGTCATTCTCTTATCTCCAAAGGTCTCTTTAATTTTCCTGTAGGCAGTATCTATCTTACCCCTAGTGAGATAAGCCTCTACATCCTTACATTTGTCCTCTAGCCATCCCTGCTTAGCCATTTTGCACTTCCTGTCGATCTCATTTTTGAGCCGTTTGTATTCCTTTTTGCCTGCTTCATTTACTGCATTTTTATATTTTCTCCTTTCATCAATTAAATTCAATATTTCTTCTGTTACCCAAGGATTTCTACTAGCCCTCGTCTTTTTACCTACTTGATCCTCTGCTGCCTTCACTACTTCATCCCTCAAAGCTACCCATTCTTCTTCTACTGTATTTCTTTCCCCATTCCTGTCAATTGTTCCCTTATGCTCTCCCTGAAACTCTGTACAGTCTCTGGTTCTTTCAGTCTGTCCAGGTCCCATCTCCTTAAATTCCCACCTTTTTGCAGTTTCTTCTGTTTTAATCTACAGTTCATAACCAATAGATTGTGGTCAGAGTCCACATCTGCCCCTGGAAACGTCTTACAATTTGAAACCCGGTTCCTAAATCTCTGTCTTACCATTATACAACCTATCTGATACCTTTTAGTATCTCCAGGGTTCTTCCATGTATACAACCCTCTTTCATGATTCTTAAACCAAGTGTTAGCTATGATTATGTTGTGCTCTATGTAAAATTCTACCAGGCGGCCTCCTCTTTCAGTTCTTAGCCCCAATCCATATTCACCTACTACGTTTCCTTCTCTCCCTTTTCCTACACTCGAATTCCAGTCACCCATGACTATTAAATTTTTGTCTCCCTTCACTATCTGAATAATTTCTTTTATTTCATCATACATTTCTTCAATTTCTTCGTCATCTGCAGAGCTAGTTGGCATATAAACTTGTACTACTGAAGTAGGTGTGGGCTTCGTGTCTATCTTGGCCACAATAATGCGTTTCTGTATGCTGTTTGTAGTAGCGTACCCGTATTCCTATAATCCTATTCATTGTTAAACCTACTCCTGCATTACCCCTATTTGATTTTATGTTTATAACCGTGTAGTCACCTGACCAGAAGTCTTGTTCCTCCTGTCACCGAACTTCACTAATTCCCACTATATCTAACTTTAACCTATCCATTTCCCTTTTTAAATTTTCTAACCTACCTGCCCTATTAAGTGATCTGACATTCCACGCTCCGATCCGTAGAACGCCAATTTTCTTTCTCCTGATAACGACATCCTCTTGAGTAGTCCCCGCCCGGAGATCCGAATGGGGGACTATTTTACCTCCGGAATATTTTACCCAAGAGGATGCCATCATCATTTAATCATACAGTAAAGCTCCATGCCCTCGGGAAAAATTACGGCTGCAGTTTCCCCTTGCTTTCAGCCGTTCGCAGTACCAGCACAGCAAGGCCGTTTTGGTTAGCGTTACAAGGCCACATCAGTCAATCATCCAGACTGTTGCCCTTGTAACTACTGAAAAGGCTGCTGCCCCTCTTCAGGAACCACACGTTTGTCTGGCCTCTCAACAGACACCCCTCCGTTGTGGTTGCACTTACGGTACTGCTATCTGTATCGCTGAGGCACGCAAGCCTCCCCACCAACGGCAAGGTCCATGGTTCATCACTGTGTGACAACTGCATATAAATCGACAAACGAAATAAAAGTATGAGAAGCGTTGAAACCAAGTGTAGAAACCAACTGTCAGTAATAACGATTCATCGCATTCATCCTTAAAATGCTGAGAAAGTGACTACCAAACCTCCTAAAAGTACGATTTAGTTCTTTTTGGAACTACTAGCTGACAGTAAAAACTATTCAGAACTGTATGTGTTTAGCACAGGTAGACTAATGGTCATACTTCTGAAAATATGTATCTAGATTTTATCAATATTAGTTTACATATGACATAGTGAATGTAACTTATGGAATTTATTTGTTATTTAATAACGTATTTCAGTAAATAGCCAGCACATAAATGCAATCATAAGGAATCTAAATCATACACCTGGCTATGTAACATCTAATTAACAACCTTAAATGGTAGACAATAATCAGATGACGTCTGTGGTGAACCATGACTGTCAACAACATATATTTGTAATTTATGAAATTAGAACCCAGGATCGCTTGATGTGAAACAGTTTATGTCATGATAATTAGCTGTCATCTTGAGAGTCTCAGATCTCCCAGAATTATAACTAACATCAGTCTCGTCAGTATACTTGGAACATTTGATGTGTAGTAATATTTTTGGGAGAACTAATAATCTGAAGATGACAGTGAGTTACTGTCGAAACTGGTCATGAAATAAACTGTTTCACATCAAGCGATCTGGGTTTCCAATATTAAAATAAAAACACACAAGAAACTTACATCTTAGACATTATATGACATAAATGTTTGGTAAAACTAGTGCCATCACATTAAGCTGAGCTTCATATAACCATAGATAAAAACTTGTACTTAAACTATCTCATACTGACACTCAGAATCTTAAGTGCTATTGGATAAGCCACACTGCTAGATAAATAAATGATACATGAAGTTACCTAAGATCGCTTAATGGGTTACATAAATTTACAGTTATATGTGCGTCATCAGTTGTATATAACGATAGGAACATGACAGTTCTTACTGAAGAATACACAATAATAGCAAATGTATTATAGAGAGAGGAAACAGTAAGGACATCTCATTGACAAAAATGATATTACTTTACATTGTTTGAAGACTGATGAGTATTTCGAAATATACCCTAAATAAATACATTAGTCGATATGCATATAATACTAAAATAATAAAATAATATCATTTCAGAGATATAACAGCTACATTAAGAGCGTTACGAGAATGGTAGCAAAATATTCAAACGACTGAGTAGTCATCAAAGATACGTGAAAACGAATTCCATTTCGTAATCACAACACACGAAATATTCACCAGCAGTACAGTGTTCAATGTTATGATTTACAAATTAATACACGTGATAGGAAGAATAGCAACTCATACTCTGTTTTTAGTGCTATAAGACTAGCGCAAGAAATTAGATTCCTACCTTGGAGCACATTCAAACCTCTCAAAATACGAAGTCCCTTCAAAAGTAAGGTACGATAGCGACCATTCACCTCCCACCATTCGTCTCTACCATTAGATTTCACTCGTTACCAACGACATATCTACCTCCTTCTAGAACTCGCGTAAAAGTGTCAAGAATTGCTTCCTTGAACTCTTATTAAAAGATCATATCTTATCGTTCTGATGTTCTGCATACGTAGCCGAGCGGTCTAAGGAGCTGCATTCATGGACTTTGCGGCTGGTCCCGGTGGAGGTTCGAGTCCTTCCTCGGGCATGGATATGTGTGTGTTTGTCCTTAGGATAATTTAGGTTAAGTAGTGTGTAAGCTTCGGGACTGATGACCTTAGCAGTTAAGTCCCATAAGATTTCACAGACATTTGAACATTTTTTTTCTACATACATAATTAGACTCAACAAGACCACTTTAGAGACTAAAGTAATGTACTACCACGACATTTAATGATATGTTGTAAACTTCCGGTCACATTCACAAGGGAGGCCACGACGTCGGAATCAAACTTTGTACACCTTTATTAGGCCGCTTAAACCAAATTAAATGCAAACAGTAAGGTGCACTACTCTGGCAGTTCCGAGAAAATCGAAAGCTTTACGCTCGTATTATGTAACGGATGTATTTGTGCGCAGCTGCCATTCGTTGGAGTTCGTGATAGTGAAGTGGTTAGCGTTCGAGCTTCGCAAGACGAACGTTTTTGGGGCGACGATTCGACTACCTCTCAAATCTTCATTTCTTTAGTAAAATTGTAGATTCCATGTCATTCATAAAATTTGCACCTACGCTATTGGTTCTTGCTACATCAGCAACGTCTCACCGCTTCACAGATTAACTGCCAAATGAGGCGTGGCTCTGTGTCTGCAACTAAAAGCGTCGAGGTGCGAAATAGTTCCAGGTGCCTTACCAGACTTGCCTGTGTAAGGGATTTCGTAAATCACGACACGCAGTCATTTTCAGGAAGACTCTATGCGTTTCTTTATATACTTGTCGATAGTTCTAAATATCTGTGTTTTCATAATTAAATTTCATTATAAACAGTAAGTAGTCAAATAACACGAATTTCACTAAACCTTCAAGCAAATACACATGATTTTTTAAATTATATTAACTCTGAAACGACATATAAATTAAATAATATGACAAGTGATGAAAAAGATAAAGTTTAAAAATTGAGTTTGGATGGGTGTCGAATCATCGTCTAATACACGTTTTTCTTAATAAGCTCGAAAGCTAACCGCTCGACGTACATGAACTGTAGCATTCAACCCGTATGCACAGATACATCCGTTATATAATAGTCGCGTGAAGCTTCTCTTGCGATTGTCTCGGAATTTCCAAAGTAGTGCAACTTACTGCTTGCACATTATGTTGTTTTAATGGGCTACTAAAATATACAAAATTTGAAGAAAAATTTGCGATCCCACCGTCGTGCCCCTCCCCCCCCCCCCTCATTCGTCAGACAATTCACAATAAATATAAATAAAGGTTTGTCCATAAATAAATAAGTCCTTATTCTTGTGCAAGTGCACTCAAGATAAATAGCCACAGACTGTCGTTAAAACAGTTTTAAATAGTTGCTTAAGCACGCCTGTCAGAAGCGTCTATCCGCGCTCTTTACAGAGGTAGTGCCAGCTAGCAAATGCAATTAATTACATCTTATATTACGATGATTTTGTATTATCACTTTGTAATTGATATTATAGACCCTTAGTGCAAAAATAGTAAACTGTTCATTAAATAAATACTCAAGTGCGACAAAATGTAAGGTATTCATACTGTATTCATCTTCGTGTAATTATGGAGGATATGATGTTCTGACGAACATTTTCATAGTAAAAAAGGAACAAAAGACGTCGTAAATCAGTGAATAAAACAGCTAGAGATACGTGGCTTTCAGATATGACATCTACAGTACAGTCTGAGATGATAGGACTGCACTGCATATGCTGAAAATGCACGAAGCGTTTAAAAGTTGTTAACCCAGAGGTTCACTGTAAACATGTATATTCATTGTGAAATATTAACTTCGGTAGTTTTAAAGGCATTGAAGTTATTGATGTGTCTTCGGATGCAACTCATCTTTCTCAAATAGATCGTCCACGTTTCCAGATTGGCTTTAATATCTAACTGTGATTTACTGTCGAACTTCAGAAAGCTGTAACGTAGCCATCTTTAAGGTTGTCTGACACTCCACCACTCCTCTTAAACAAGCATATGCGTTCAAAATCCCCATACTGGGATTTATCCAGATCCGACCATGTGCTGACGCCCATGCATCTGGCTTACCTGCGGAGGCCGCTGAACTTGCCTCGCCGTGGTGCATTGTGGGCTCTGACAACTGTCAGCTCTGCAACAATTTCACCTCTCCTCATACCACCTCCAGATGGCCAGATCGCTCGCCTATGTATGCGTAACGTTACACACTACCACTTAACGTGACACATTAGCTCACAAACTTGGCACGTTAATTCGTACCAGATCTGACATAGTTACTCGTACATAACATAATAAATATATACATAATATATATTTGCGTATCAGAACAATAGTGTAAGTATCTTTGTGGTGGTGTATGAAACAGCAAGTACCTCCAAGAACATGACATAACACATTATAAGCATTCATTTACTAAAAACAAATTATAAAATGTACAGCATAGTAATTAAATGTCCAATAAACATAAATCATAAAATTTATGAAAACGTTTGATATGAGTCGACTTTTATTCATTTGAAATATCATTTTGCTTTGAGCACTCCTTCGTAGCACTTCGGCAACATAAACACAGCACATACTCGTATCAGTTTTCTGGCATCGAAACTCAGATTGTTCGTAGTTCAGCCGTCTGCGCAGAATTTCATTTCCGCTTGTTCACGTGCTGCGCCGAATATGCGTCAGTCCGCAGTCACCTTCAGTGTTGAAGGACGACAGCTGTCGAAATACGACTTTAGTGTAGTTACCAATAATAATATGACTTCCCGAATCCTCTGAGATCAGGCAGCGATCGATACATTCACAAACAGGATAGCAAGCAAAAACTGTTGTATAGAATACCTAAACACTTGATTCAGCTCGACATTTCAAGCACTCTGTCCATGTTCCCAATAGAAGAAACGTCATTCGTGCTATAAAAGTTGTTCGAACACCATACATCAACTAACATTTTATGATTTCTTAACAATTTTACAGATTATAGTTGGAAGCCTTAAAACTAATGCTTCCTTGTGCAGAAATCGGCAACTTTCCTTTCAAGCCAGCAGAAAACTGCATTTAAAATTAATCAACATATCATTTTCATAATGAAACACTTATCCTCATAATTATTCTCTTAAACATATTTCTAAATTGTCCCTGTAGTTTTACGTGCATAAAGGTGTTCAAAACCATTCGAAAATGACTTACATTACCGAATTATCCTACATAATATACCTCCCAAAACTCATCGCATACTCTGCATGTAACTAAATGTTGCCTCCTCCCCAAGTACTTCAAGTTTTAATGAGTTCTAATGACCTACACACATCGGATTTTGTGCAAGCAGTAATTACAAATAAAATATACATATTACACTAGAAACCCTTTAAAAATACTACAAACAACACATTTATATAGCCCCTAGAAGTTGTCCCTCAAATCTTCTTTACAAACAATTCATATACTTCTCTTACGTGAATAATGAAATTTTCCAACCTCTGCACACCAAGAGTTTTGCGGCCAATATATACTTACATTGAACTGGGCTTCCCTCCTTCATGACATGCATTTTAAGTTCACCAACACTTTACACAAAACAGAAATAACCGCCAAAATCCTTAAAACTACAAATGAAAATACGTTATTTACACACTTATATTAATATACGTCCCATTCTTCTCCTACAAGGTATCATTCCGCCACCGTCTCGACCTATAACATTTATCTACCTCGCCTGAATATGTTAAATATCACTTCTTTATGTTTATTGAACTGCTCAAATAGGATGCCTCTTTCCACATTCATTAACGGACTTTTACATTTGCAGATAAAAGTTGTGAGTACCATTGGAACAACATTCTTACATTCGAGAAACGCACAGTTTCTTTCTTCATCAACATCGTTTATTTCACTTACAGGCAACCCATTTTTAATTTCACGCCTCTCGAAACGCTGTTGCCTCAATAGATCATTTTCAACGTCCCTTTCTTTCCCCTCCCCATTAATCATATATACCAGATCAACCCTTAGTCTCACTATCAACATCAGACATCACATTGTAGATTTCCTTAGCCCCGTTTTCGTCTTTCCTCCCTTCAAGACCTCTTGCTATTTTACATTTCCCTTATGCCTACCAGTGAAATAGTAACGATTTCAGTATTTTTCCATACCATGTCCAATTGTTTATAGAGTAGTCATCACTTTCTTCCGTGCTGTACCAATCAATACTAACATCGTAGCCTAAATGAATACTTGACCCGTTATCCGTTTTCATATTCTCCCGATGCACTTCTAAATCATTTGTAAGGTTTAAATCCTCATAGACCGTGGTTTCATCATCCCGTAAACATCAAATATACCATTCCCTGACTCCGAATTACGATACCAGTAAATGCAACATACAATTAACCACTCAAAACTTCATCTCTCTTGAAAAAAGCCTCATTTATTTCCGCCGAAACAATATATACTTCATCAAAAATTAACCCCATTAACATCCACCGATACCTCACAGGCTACGTTACTTAAAGTATCGATTACATCCGTCAATACGCTATAGGATTCGCCACCAATAACTACGTCAACTTCCCCCGATCCCATATATAAACTACCGCTACTACATCGTTCCACATTAGAATTCACAGTATCCTCGAACTGTGCCAAACTCCGATCTATCTCTGTTCCCGTTACATTTTCTCTGCTCTCAGATTCCTCCGACACTCTCGATTCTGATCTACTACCTAACACATTACTATCAAATTCATCCTTCCACGTCCTTAATTCATGCTCATCAAGAGCCACCGATTCACTTCCATTAATAGAAATAAATGCACAGACTCCTTCCTCCGAGATATCTAGATCAGTACGTTCAACCGTCGCAACTTCATCACCTAAAACATCACCTTTACTTCCCATTTGCCGGCACATAATAAAATTAATCACCAGCTGACGCGACGACTGATTCCCTGCCTTCAGAAATACTTCAGTCGATACATCACAAAATACACCTCCAGCTGATGAGGCTACAGCTTCGTCATCTTCACAGATAGCTGCATCTACTCCCTCCGGGACCAAACCATCCACATTACTTTCAACTACCGTACTGGCCATTAAAATCGCAACACCAAGAAGAAATGTAGATGATAAACGGGTATTCATTGGACAAATATACTATACAAGAACTGTCATGTGATTACATTTTCACGTAATTTGGGTGCATAGATCCTGAGAAATCAGTACCCAGAACAACCACCTCTGACCGTAATAACGGCCTTGATACGCCTGGGCATTGAGTCAAACAGAGCTTGGATGGCGTGCACAGGTACAGCTGCTCATGCAGCTTCAACGTGATACCACAGTTCGAGTAGTGACTGGCGTATTGTGACGAGCCAGTTGCTCGGCCACAATCGACCAGACGTTTTCAATTGGTGAGAGATCTGGAGAATGTGCTGGCCAGGGCAGCAGTCGAACATTTTCTGTATCCAGGAAGGCCTGTACGGGACCTGCAACATGCGGTCGTGCATTATCCTGCTGAAATGTAGGGTTTCGCAGGGATCGAATGAAGGGTAGAGCCACGGATCGTAACACATCTCAAATGTAATGTCCACTGTTCAAAGTGCCGTCAATGCGAACAAGAGGTGACCGAGACGAGTAACCAATGGCACCCCATAACATCACGCCGGGTAATACGCCAGTATGGCGATGACGAATACACGCTTCCAATGTGCTTTCACCGCGATGTCGATGCGACCACCACGATGCTGCAAACAGAATCTGGATTCATCCAAAAACTGACGTTTTGCCATTCGTGCACCCAGGTTCGTCGTTGGGTAAACCATCGCAGGCGCTTCTGACTGTGATGCAGCGACAAGGGTAACCGCAGCCATGGTCTCCGAGCTGATAGTCCATACTGCTGCAAACGCCGTCGAACTTTTCGTGCAGATGTTTGTTGTCTTGCAAACGTCCCCATCTGTTTGCTCAGGGATCGAGACGTGGCTGCACGATGCGTTGCAGCCATGCGGAGAAGATGCCTGTCATCTCGACTGCCAGTGATACGAGGCCGTTGGGATCCACCACTGCGTTCCGTATTACCCTCCTGAACCTACCGATTCCATATTCTGCTAACAGGCATTAGATCTCGACGAACGCGAGGAACAATGTCGCCATACGATAAACCACAATTGTGATAGGCTACAATTCGACCTCTATCAAAGTCGGAAACGTGATGGTAAGCATTTCTCCTCCCTACACGAGGCATCACAACAACGTTTCACATGGCAACGCCGATCAACTGCTGTTTGTGTATGAGAAATCGGCTGGAAACTTTCCTTATGTCAGCACGTTGTAGGTGTTGCCACCGGCGCCAACCTTGAGTGAATGCTCTGAAAAGCTAATCATTTGCATAACACAGCATTGTCTTCCTGTCGGTTGAATTTCGCGTCTGTAGTACGTCATCTTCGTGGTGTAGCAATTTTAATGGCCAGTAGTGTACATTATTACAATTGCTGCTACAGACTACTCACTCATCAGAATTCGTCATACATTCCACTTTCATCAAATGTAGATCCACCTCAGCCTGTCTTATGATCACAAAAGTTTCTAACAAACATACATTCATTTCTTCATTCACTTCACTTTCACAAAAGAAATTTTTCAACACATGCTCATTATCAAATTTCTCTACACATTTGATAACGTTTCGTGCGCCCTGTTTATTATTCATTTTATTCGTACTTGATACATCTACATCTACATCTATACTCCGCGAGCCACCTTACGGTGTGTGGCGGAGGGTACTTATTGTACCACTATCTGATCCCCCCTTCCCTGTTCCATTCACGAATTGTGCGTGGGAAGAACGACTGCTTGTAAGTCTCCGTATTTGCTCTAATTTCTCGGATCTTTTCGTTGTGATCATTACGCGAGATATATGTGGGCGGTAGTAATATGTTGCCCATATCTTCCCGGAATGTGATCTCTCGTAATTTCGATAATAAACCTCTCCGTATTGCGTAACGCCTTTCTTGAAGTGTCCGCCACTGGAGCTTGTTCAGCATCTCCGTAACGCTCTCGCGCTGACTAAATGTCCCCATGACGAATCGCGCTGCTTTTTGCTGGATCATGTCTATCTCTTCTATTAATCCAACCTGGTAAGGGTCCCATACTGATGAGCAATACTCAAGAATCGGACGAACAAGCGTTTTGTAAGCTACTTCTTTCGTCGATGAGTCACGTTTTCTTAGAATTCTTCCTATGAATCTCAACCTGGCGCCTGCTTTTCCCACTGTTTGTTTTATGTGATCATTCCACTTCAGATCGCTCCGGATAGTAACTCCTAAGTATTTTACGGTCGTTACCGCTTCCAATGATTTACCACCTATGGCATAATCGTACTGGAATGGATTTCTGCCCCTATGTATGCGCATTATATTACATTTATCTACGTTTAGGGAAAGCTGCCAGCTGTCGCACCATGCATTAATCCTCTGCAGGTCCTCCTGGAGTACGTACGAGTCTTCTGATGTTGCTACTTTCTTGTAGACAACCGTGTCATCTGCAAATAGCCTCACGGAGCTACCGATGTTGTCAACTAAGTTATTTATGTATATTGTAAACAATAAAGGTCCTATCACGCTTCCCTGCGGTACTCCCGAAATTACCTCTACATCTGCAGATTTTGAACCGTTAAGAATGACATGTTGTGTTCTTTCTTCTAGGAAATCCTGAATCCAATCACAAACCTGGTCCGATATTCCGTAAGCTCGTATTTTTTTCACTAAACGTAAGTGCGGAACCGTATCAAATGCCTTCCTGAAGTCCAGGAATACGGCATCAATCTGCTCGCCAGTGTCTTCGGCACTGTGAATTTCTTGGGCAAATAGGGCGAGCTGAGTTTCACATGATCTCTGTTAGCGGAATCCATGTTGGTTATGATGAAGGAGATTTGTATTATCTAAGAACGTCATAATACGAGAACACAAAACATGTTCCATTATTCTACAACAGATTGACGTAAGCGAAATAGGCCTATAATTATTCGCATCTGATTTATGACCCTTCTTGAAAATGGGAACGACCTGCGCTTTCTTCCAGTCGCTAGGTACTTTACGTTCTTCCAGCGATCTACGATAAATTGCTGATAGAAAGGGGGCAAGTTCTTTAGCATAATCACTGTAGAATCTTAAGGGTATCTCGTCTGGTCCGGATGCTTTTCCGCTACTAAGTGATAGCAGTTGTTTTTCAATTCCGATATCGTTTATTTCAATATTTTCCATTTTGGCGTCCGTGCGACGGCTGAAGTCAGGGACCGTGTTACGATTTTCCGCAGTGAAACAGTTTCGGAACACTGAATTCAGAATTTCTGCCTTCATCGTCAACATTTGTGGCTTCTTTGCCGAATTTTCGACACCACAGGGTTCTTAAAGTAACGTGTCCTTCTCAACGCCGGTTTATTTCGCCACCTACGGACCTGAGACGTGGTGACCTCTAATTTCTCGACCATGTATTCTCGCGCTACACATCATGTGGTTTCTATCTCTTAAATCCTCATTCCCGGTTTTGATTTTCATTGTTATGAATTCCTATTTCCATTTTCCATTTGAAAATTATTCTTAGTGTGATAACTGCATCTGTTACGATCATTATGATTCGCATTCTGCTACCCATTTCCGTGCTTACTCTTCCCATTATGTGACTTGAATTCAACGGCTGGTCAAATTTCCCAATAAAATCTAAAACTCGTCAATGAAGTTTGTCGGGATGTGGAAAAGATCCCATTGTAAAAAGTCTGGTAGTCGTCTCTTGAGCGTGGTAATGTCAGTCAGCACTCCCATCTGACGATTTATATGCGTCAACTTAGGCAGTTCACACACATAGAAGTCCCGCATCAACATGCTTCCATGTATGAAACTTGGCCCGTTTAGGAACTCATTCTGAAGTCGCGTTTGTTCCGCTTCACTCCAGAAATTTTTCAGGGAACATTACTGAACTAACCTGTGGAATACGTATTAAAGCAGTAGCCTGCTTCACTGCTTAATATTTTAATTCTCTTTAATCTGCTCTTCTCCTTGCATAGGTTTTTCATTAGCGCCGCACTCATTAAATCTGCCCATGACTGTGCGCTGCCTTCAAGATATAGTCTAGCGAACTTAATTTTTTCCTCTTGCGACATTTCTCTCACAAAACCATTTCTGTATGTAGCAAGAAAATCAGCTGGATAATTTTTGCATCATTTGTAAAGCACTTTGCCGCTTCTGAACTAACCTGTGGAATACGTATTAAAGCAGTAGCCTGCTTCATTGCTAAATATTTTAATTCTCTTTAATCTGCTCTTCTCGTTGCATAGCTTTTCCATTAGCGCCGATTCAAAATGTTCTCTATTTTTAAGGACCTCCTTTTCACAATACGACAACCATCTTGAGGTCATTTTTCATGCTTTTTTTGTCTTAGCATACAATTCTCAAAGTTGTACCCAGCTCGTCCTGTATCTTTTCGAACTTGTCCCCTAACGTTTCTCCACTGTATCGACTCTGGTGTTAACCAGTCCAACATTATCAGAAATTTTGCTCACATATGACTTTTTAGCTTCTAACTTTGAATCAATCATCCCTCATATCGTATTTAAATTTCTTCACCTCAGATTTTATACTTTCTTTTCTACTTGTCTCTATATTCTGAACTTTTGTCCTAACTGAACCAAGCTCTTCACAGAATGGAGTTCTGTACCCCCACCACCATACTAGACTGCATTCCTAGCAAAATTTTGCATTAATTGCGACAATGTATAACCTGAAAGCTTAGTTCCCCTCACTAATATTGGACTATCTGCCCCACTAATGTCATCCCTGTCAACAGTACCAAGATCACATTGTGGGCTAACTGGCCCAATAACATTATCTGAACTACATACGTTGGACTATTGCTTATTCGTTGGAAGCTCCATCACTGACGTTAGCCCTACAAGTTCACACATATTAACACTGTCCGTACAAGTACTTAACTCGTCAGTTACCCTGGGTGTGGATCATTCTGCTGTACTGATGCTGCAGCCGAAAGCCGAGATGCTGTCGATGCGGATGCAGATGACGCAGGTGGTCTTCGCTGCCCTTTCCGCTGTTAGTCTCCTCTGCTGCAGGCCATTGCAGACTCGAACTCAGCGCGTCTCTGCATGTACTTCTACTTTCTTAAGGTTCCGTGCGTAGCTCCCCCACAACTAACTTATGCTACTGCTTCTCACTTACCCAATGCTGCAAATCCATATGCTCAGAACCCGTAGGCAAACTATCTGTCATAAAATAGGTTTGGGACTTATATCACAAAATATATTAAAATGTTAGAATTACAGCTGTAACTCTAAAGTGATTAAATTCATATCCCAGATAAGCCCCCAACTGCTATGATACCTAACGATTAATACTGGTGTAGATGTTCTTCTAAACAGCATCCCATACTAGAAAACTAGTTGTGCCCTTACCTGAGGCCACTCATACTTTGTCTTTCTTTTATATTTCCATCTGCTTTAGTTTGTTCACAGTGCAGTAATTATGTAGCCTACGTTTTAAATGCTTGAATGACGATTACTGTGCAAAAAAAATTTGCACATCTGGTAACAAAAATGCATTTATCACACCACCGCACACACATATATATATTATTTCATCATTATTTTTTAAGTGGTAGATTGGAATTTTCAAATAATTGAGCATTATTATAGATAAGTACAACTAAATTAATATTCACAAAAATTCCGATGGAAAAATGATATAAGGAAGAAATTAAACAAATGCAAAAGTTCATACAGTGATTAAAATTATACATTAAAGGAATAGGTATAAAAATTATATTTCAATCAGTTACTCGAATAAAATTAATGATCGAAGTAGTTTCGATAATGATTAAAAAAACTGTGCATATCATAAGATTCAACCCACAACCTGTGGTATATAGAACTTTCATCCTATCCATTACATCAATGTCTCGTTATCAGTGCTCATGGATCGCTACCTGAATGTCCCAATAGACTGTTGAGGAGTACTTGGTTGCCAGATGACAGATCAGTTGCCATTGTTGGAATGCCCAGTTTTTCTCCTTGACGGCCTCAAGAATGGGAGACGTCAACTAGGTGGCACTGTGCCATCAACATCCATATGAAGCAGCACCAGAAAATGCTCAGATAATAGAGCACAGTGCTTCGACACAGACATGAACTGCCAGCCTCCTGACGTCCAGGACATCAGGTGGACCCCAGATGGGGTTGATCTTGGGATGGTATGACTTGAGGATGATTGCACCATGTTGCTGTGACACACAAAATATATGCTAGACATAGTTGTTGGTGACCCACAGCTTCCATTCCATGTGTTTAATGTTAAGGCCACGATCAGGGGGCAGCTTGCTCCACATCGATAGGAGAGTGTCGAAGTCTGCCTCCTCGAGAGACCCTCTATGCAGGCGTTAGGCTTCAGTGAAGCTGATGAGTGAAGCTCAAGTGTGGACAGAAGTATCCAGTGTAGCCAGGGCCTCTTGACATAGTTCGCGGTTCTGCAATCACCTATCGGCCTGTCATTTCGGTAGTTAGAGTAATTAACTGCATACACGTAGGCCGGTGGTTTTAGATGGGTTTCTCAGATGAAACAGCCATCGTAAAGAAATTGACAGAAGTCGCTAACCTGGGAGCGGAGTCTGTTAGCATTCCAGACACAAAAGGTGAGACCATATATTTTAGCATTAGCCATTGCGCTTCCATCAACGTACGAGAAATATGACCTGGACGGTAGCGACGACCGTGTGCATCAAGAGTCCTTGGAGTTGCTAAAGAAGTTCCCTGAAGAACACAAGAATTTACTGCAGCTCGGTAGTCTCTGTGCCGCTGGCAGGTTCCACAGAAGTCGAGGTAGAAGAGGCGCTGGTAGCCACAGCCACAGCTTGAACTTCTGACAGCTGCAGCGAAGGAAAAGTCAACAGCTGATCTGAACGCTCGGCCACCAACTCCACCTGTAAAATATTTCTTTTCTCCACATTGTCGTCGAGGACAACAATATACATTGTTATATCCTTGTGAGTGCAGTGGGAGTTCATGTTGGACGTGGACTGTATGCCAAGCTCTTCCATTAAGTAGTTTGGACAACACAAATTAAAGGTAAGACAGTGGAACACCACTGAAACAGTGAAGCTAGCGAGGAGCTGGGATCAGTAAGTCGCTGCGTAATTAGTCAAATAACATCTATATCACAATAAACATTTATTAGTAAATACCACATATCGTTATTCTTTAACACCTCTTTAGAAGACTGAGAGTTAAAATATACACAACTGAACAGATAACAAAATTTAGCAGTTTGTAGTTGTGCAATTTAAGATCAGTTGATTTTAAGCTCTCCAGTGGGTATTTCCAACCTTAGTGGGCCAGCGCTTATAAAACAAATCGAAGAATAAAACAAATTACTTACTAATAAAGATAACATAAATGGACATTTGGTTATCGGCTCCAACCAGACAGAGACCCATAAACGCAAGGCTCTATAAGAAGTGGACAGTGATTAAAACATGTACAAGTAAAATTCACGACAGAACGCCCAACTGATTTCAGTAACAAGTCATGAGCATTAATGAATAACTAAAGACAGTACACGCACACGGTACGAGGAGTGAGCGATGACAAACAGTATGTACAAGTGAATACTAATAATTAATTTGAACCAGAAGGGCCACACTCATGCGCAACTGATCTCAGTGGATGGCAGGTAATAAGAAATTACAATTATTTTGAGTCCAAGCCCCACACAGCTCCATTCAAGAAAGAACAGTATGAAATAAATCGGGCAATGGTAAAAGGTATATAAATACACTCCTGGAAATTGAAATAAGAACACCGTGAATTCATTGTCCCAGGAAGGGGAAACTTTATTGACACATTCCTGGGGTCAGATACATCACATGATCACACTGACAGAACCACAGGCACATAGACACAGGCAACAGAGCATGCACAATGTCGGCACTAGTACAGTGTATATCCACCTTTCGCAGCAATGCAGGCTGCTATTCTCCCATGGAGACGATCGTAGAGATGCTGGATGTAGTCCTGTGGAACGGCTTGCCATGCCATTTCCACCTGGCGCCTCAGTTGGACCAGCGTTCGTGCTGGACCTGCAGACCGCGTGAGACGACGCTTCATCCAGTCCCAAACATGCTCAATGGGGGACAGATCCGGAGATCTTGCTGGCCAGGGTAGTTGACTTACACCTTCTAGAGCACGTTGGGTGGCACGGGATACATGCGGACGTGCATTGTCCTGTTGGAACAGCAAGTTCCCTTGCCGGTCTAGGAATGGTAGAACGATGGGTTCGATGACGGTTTGGATGTACCGTGCACTATTCAGTGTCCCCTCGACGATCACCAGTGGTGTACGGCCAGTGTAGGAGATCGCTCCCCACACCATGATGCCGGGTGTTGGCCCTGTGTGCCTCGGTCGTATGCAGTCCTGATTGTGGCGCTCACCTGCACGGCGCCAAACACGCATACGACCATCATTGGCACCAAGGCAGAAGCGACTCTCATCGCTGAAGACGACACGTCTCCATTCGTCCCTCCACTCACGCCAGTCGAGACACCACTGGAGGCGGGCTGCTCGATGTTGGGGCGTGAGCGGAAGACGGCCTAACGGTGTGCGGGACCGTAGCCCAGCTTCATGGAGACGGTTGCGAATGGTCCTCGCCGATACCCCAGGAGCAACAGTGTCCCTAATTTGCTGGGAAGTGGCGGTGCGGTCCCCTACGGCACTGCGTAGGATCCTACGGTCTTGGCGTGCATCCGTGCGTCGCTGTGGTCCGGTCCCAGGTCGACGGGCACGTGCACCTTCCGCCGACCACTGGCGACAACATCGATGTACTGTGGAGACCTTACGCCCCACGTGTTGAGCAATTCGGCGGTACGTCCACCCGGCCTCCCGCATGCCCACTATACGCCCTCGCTCAAAGTCCGTCAACTGCACATACGGTTCACGTCCACGCTGTCGCGGCGTGCTACCAGTGTTAAAGACTGCGATGGAGCTCCGTATGCCACGGCAAACTGGCTGACACTGACGGCGGCGGTGCACAAATGCTGCGCAGCTAGCGCCATTCGACGGCCAACACCGCGGTTCCTGGTGTGTCCGCTGTGCCGTGCGTGTGATCATTGCTTGTACAGCCCTCTCGCAGTGTCCGGAGCAAGTATGGTGGGTCTGACACACCGGTGTCAATGTGTTCTTTTTTCCATTTCCAGGTGTGTAAATGCAAACACTCAAAAATGTTCAAATGTGTGTGAAATCTTATGGGACTTAACTGCAAAGGTCATCAGTCCCTAAGCTTACACACTACTTACGTTAAATTATCCTAAGGACAAATACACACCGATGTGGCCGAGCGGTTCTAGGCACTACAGTCTGGAATCGCGCGACTGCTACAGTCGCAGGTTCGAATCCTGCCTCGTGCATGGATGTGTGTGATGTGCTTAGGTTAATTAGGTTTAAGTAGTTCTAAGTTCTAGGGGACTGGTGACCTCAGAAATTAAGTCCCATAGTGCTCAGAGCCATTTGAACCATTTTTTCTTTAACAAACACACACACCCATGCCCGAGGGAGGACTCGAACCTCCGCCGGGACCAGCTGCACAGTCCATGACTGCAAACACTCCCAGCCGGCTTCCACTAACAGAAAATTTATAAGATAGTCAGATAAACGCTTTGTAAAGCTTAGCACTTGCGCTCTTGGCAATTTAAGAAAGATATACACTCCTGGGAATGGAAAAAAGAACACATTGACACCGGTGTGTCAGACCCACCATACTTGCTCCGGACACTGCGAGAGGGCTGTACAAGCAATGATCACACGCACGGCACAGCGGACACACCAGGAACCGCGGTGTTGGCCGTCGAATGGCGCTAGCTGCGCAGCATTTGTGCACCGCCGCCGTCAGTGTCAGCCAGTTTGCCGTGGCATACGGAGCTCCATCGCAGTCTTTAACACTGGTAGCATGCCGCGACAGCGTGGACGTGAACCGTATGTGCAGTTGACGGACTTTGAGCGACGGCGTATAGTGGGCATGCGGGAGGCCGGGTGGACGTACCGCCGAATTGCTCAACACGTGGGGCGTGAGGTCTCCACAGTACATCGATGTTGTCGCCAGTGGTCGGCGGAAGGTGCACGTGCCCGTCGACCTGGGACCGGACCGCAGCGACGCACGGATGCACGCCAAGACCGTAGGATCCTACGCAGTGTCGTAGGGGACCGCACCGCCACTTCCCAGCAAATTAGGGACACTGTTGCTCCTGGGGTATCGGCGAGGACCATTCGCAACCGTCTCCATGAAGCTGGGCTACGGTCCCGCACACCGTTAGGCCGTCTTCCGCTCACGCACCAACATCGTGCAGCCCGCCTCCAGTGGTGTCGCGACAGGCGTGAATGGAGGGACGAATGGAGACGTGTCGTCTTCAGCGATGAGAGTCGCTTCTGCCTTGGTGCCAATGATGGTCGTATGCGTGTTTGGCGCCGTGCAGGTGAGCGCCACAATCAGGACTGCATACGATCGAGGCACACAGGGCCAACACCCGGCATCATGGTGTGGGGAGCGATCTCCTACACTGGCCGTACACCACTGGTGATCGTCGAGGGGACACTGAATAGTGCACGGTACATCCAAACCGTCATCGAACCCATCGTTCTACCATTCCTAAACCGGCAAGGGAACTTGCTGTTCCAACAGGACAATGCACGTCCGCATGTATCCCGTGCCACCCAACGTGCTCTAGAAGGTGTAAGTCAACTACCCTGGCCAGCAAGATCTCCGGATCTGTCCCCCATTGAGCATGTTTGGGACTGGATGAAGCGTCGTCTCACGCGGTCTGCACGTCCAGCACGAACGCTGGTCCAACTGAGGCGCCAGGTGGAAATGGCATGGCAAGCCGTTCCACAGGACTACATCCAGCATCTCTACGATCGTCTCCATGGGAGAATAGCAGCCTGCATTGCTGCGAAAGGTGGATATACACTGTACTAGTGCCGACATTGTGCATGCTCTGTTGCCTGTGTCTATGTGCCTGTGGTTCTGTCAGTGTGATCATGTGATGTATCTGACCCCAGGAATGTGTCAATAAAGTTTCCCCTTCCTGGGACAATGAATTCACGGTGTTCTTATTTCAATTTCCAGGAGTGTATAAATACAACTATAACCAGAACGCCACAGTAGGCTCTGTTAAGACAAAAAAATACAACTTTTCTCGATCTGAGCACGTGTTACAGGCGAGCTCCCACTGTTCGTGATTAATCGACAATGGTCAAATTTCACAGATGCAACTAAGTGTAAGACATAATCCAGTTCACAAACATAACTGCCGGTAAGCACACCTTAGCAAGCGGATCAACTGAAGCACAAAGTACGGGCAACCTTGAGCACAGAATAAGAGGCTCACCAAGTCCACATGCTTCCGCCACGACACTCTCCCTAGGCAGTTACCAAACAGCAGGGTGACACCAAGGCCGCCTTTCAATTCGCGCGCCGTGTTTCCCAGCCACGTGAGTTGAGCAGTTCAAGATTTCCGCTCAGAATACGATCCCATTCCGGCAGATGCTTTCACCCCATAGGTTCCACATAAGTGCCAGCTGAAGCTGTTTGACGTCCTTCTTCCTGCTAGCGCTAGCAACGACATCACACACATCCATGCCCGAGGCAGGATTCGAACCTGCGACCGTAGCGGTCGCGCGGTTCCACACTGTAGCGCCTAGAACCGCTTGGCCACCCGGCCGGCGCCGAGAGGATCCAAGAAGACGCTAACACGACAGACCGTGCTGAGCGGAATGTTGCTTAGGGACCGGCAGAGATTCTACATTGAACTTTTGACTAGATACCGAAAGCTCATACGGCCCACTCATATCCATTTTCAGATGCTCTGATGAGTATGTATATCAACGGAAAGCCTACTTGTTGATGAGCTCCATCTCCTCGCCGCAGTCATCAACAGTGTGTAGGTCGATTCTGTAGATGTCGAGCCTAGAGACATGGATAGATGATCGCGTTGTCGTTCTCTTGATTTTCAGTTTCAGGGATTTAATATCTTCCGTCCACAGGATGACGGCAGGCGGCGGGGAAGCACCTTTCTTCGCCTCTGGGGCAGTGTCACATATGCTGACTGAATCTGAGTTGAAAGGGTTGTCCTCCTTCACAGGGGGAACCTATTCAAGCACAGCAGAGCTGCAAGTATGCTTGGACCGGAGTACGAGAACCTCTAGGTCCGAACGCTGTTGTAAAGGCAACGGAAAAAGCATGCGAAGTTCAGAAGATCGCGAAATCCCGAAGATTGACTAAAATTTACAGACGCGCTAAATTTGGCACGGACTTCAATGCGAGATGCCTTTAATTGGTTCCACAACGAAACATTGTCTCGATATTTGGTAGAAAATCCGAAGAAATTCTGGTCGTATGTAAAGTACACAAGCGGCAAGACGCAGTCAATACCTTCGCTGCGCAGTGCCGATGGTACTGTTACCGACGACTGTGCCGCTAAAGCGGAGTTATTGAACGCAGTTTTCCTAAATTCCTTCGCCAGGGAAGGCAAATGGAATATTCCAGAATTTCAAACACGAAGAGCTGCTAGCTTGATACGGGCAAGTCTTCAGGTCCACATTGTATACCGATTAGGTTCCTTTCCTATTACGCTGATACAGTAGCTCCCTATTTAGCAATCATACACAACCGCTCGCTCACCGATGGATCTGTACCTACGGATTGGAAAACTGCGCAGGTCGCATCAGTGTTTAAGAAGGGTAGTAGGAGTAATCCATCGAACTACAGACCTATATCATTGACGTCGGTTTGCAGTAGGGTTTTGGAGCATATACTGTATTCAAACATTATGAATCACCTCGAAGGGAACGATCTATTGATACGTAATCAGCATGGTTTCAGAAAACATCGTTCTTGTGCAACGCAGCTAGCTCTTTATTCGCACGAAGTAATGGCCGCTATGGACAGGGGATCTCAAGTTGATTCCGTATTTCTAGGTTTACGGGAAGCTTTTGGCACCGTTCCTCACAAGCGACTTCTAATCAAGCTGCGAGCCTTTGGAGTATCGTCTCAGTCGTGCGACTGGATTCGTGATTTCCTGTCAGGAAGGTCGCAGTTTGTAGTAATAGACGGCAAATCATCGAGTAAAACTGAAGTGATATCAGGTGTTCCCCAGGGAAGCGTCCTGGGACCTCTGCTGTTCCTGATCTATATAAATGACCTGGGTGACAATCTGAGCAGTTCTCTTAGGTTGTTCGCAGAAGATGCTGTAATTTACCGTCTAGTAAGGTCATCCGAAGACCAGTATGAAGAGAAAACTAAATGCCGGCCACGTTGGCCGAGCGATTCTAGGCGCTTCAGTCCGGAACCGCGTGACTGCTACGGTCGTAGGTTCGAATCCTGCCTAGGGCATGGATGTGTGTGATGTCCTTGGGTTAGTTAGGTTTAAGTGGTTCTAAATTCTAGGGGACTGATGACCTCAGATGTTAAGTCTCATAGTGCTCAGAGCCAGCCAGAAAACTAAATAAGTCCTTCCCTGTACGGGAGTGATATAAATGTGCGAGCACTATGGGAAGGAGACACTAGGACATATGGAAGTTTGGGTCTGTCCCTGAAGTGTCCTAAGTGGGTGGTTAAGGTAGCCGCACGCATAAAGCTGGAAATCCGGGTTTGGGTCTCTATCCGGCACAAATTTTCATTTGTTCCCAGTTTTCAAATACATTTTCTGATTTAATACAACTATAAATCGTAAGCAGTGCCTTTTCCTTCGTACATTCGTGCATGTCGGAAGAAACATTGCATCGAACTTTACAGCGTCAAATACAGACACTGCTCTAATGTGAGAAATGTATCAGTTACCGGAGTCCCACTAAGTCACTTTCAAATTACTGCCACTCTTTCACCCTGCAAATGGCCCTGCTTTACATATTATTCAATATGTTCGAATGTATGTGAATTTCTAAGGGTCAGATGGTTCAAATGGCTCTGAGCACTATGGGACTTAACATCTGAGGTCATCAGCCCCCTAGACCTTACAACTACTTAAACTTAACTAACCTAAGGACATCACACACACCAATGCCCGAGGAAGGATTCGAACCTCCGGCGGGAGTTACATATTTCAGCAGGGAGATGGTACGTATTGAGATATTGCTTCCTACCTGAAACACCATTTCACTGACGTGGCATCTACATCCTAGTAGTTTGTAATTCAGTAACACATTGTGTAAGAGAAAATGAATACCGAGTACATTTAATACCTACAGCAGCTAAGCTGAATGTTCTTATTCACTGCATTCTTCTCTAATTAAACTTACTGACTGTTTCTTAAGGAAAACATATTAAGCATTGCGGAACGGAGATGTAAATGTTTGCCCTTTCTGGGTAAAAGTCCTGGGCTTTGACGACTGAACCACCTCACACAGCTTACAGTACGATCTTCCAGACGATAACCAGTATGGTAAGAATGTAAAGTCGCCGTGAATCTGCGTGTGGTTCTAAGTCAATCTTGTGGCACGATTAAGCCATGATAATACTTCAATGTTTCGCATCACCGCGATGCCTCTTGTGATTTTGTATTTTGTACAGTCTCCACATTTTTGTGGAACAAAAATATAAAAATATCTTATTGTTCAAGAAACACAAGAAGCACGTATAATTTGAGGAATTGTTTTTTCTGTGGCAATGCGGTTTTTTATTAGATAGAAATATTTCAGCGAACAGAACGTGACTAATGCAGAAGTTTTGTTTTGTACGGTGCAAAACTGCGGGACGGCCATCGGAAATCCGTAATTTCTCATATTTCAGCCTTAATCCGCAGCAGGATATAAGTCTCCATTCCGGTGCGCTGTAATCCCGGAGGCTGGATCATAAAGCCGCAGTGTGACTGATGCTCCGAGTCCCGCATCGACCCCTCCCACTCACATCGTGGCGGTCAGCGAATGAAGCCTCCTCAACATGTCGCCCCCCCCCCCCCCTCACCTCCTGTACCCTTCAGTTTCTGCTACTGTATTCCACGGGTTGTAGGGTGGACTAAACAGATAACATGGAACCAATTTTCACGACCACAGCTCCCCCGTGTAATACGTCGATATTGATTACAGAAACATTTCTGCAAAGTATTTGTTCATCCAAGTTTATCACTGGAAAACTGCAAGTGGCTGATTAACAGGGAAACATCGACATCTTGACGAAGCTGTTAGTGAATTAATACTTGAACATGGCAGAAAAAAGTACTGAAACCGAAAATGTAAACATTGCGTTCCTTAGTGATCTTGGACGAAATAAACTGTTATAAACTTTTCCCTAGATTTCTTCCTCTAGGTATCAACATCCGTAATTGGCATTCAACACATCTCGTCTCTCATCAAAGTCTCTCTTTCGTCTGCCGATGCATTTTCCTTTTCTTTAAGTAACCACCAGATTCTCACTCTTTATCGTGAAGCCATATGATTGTTTGCCTCGAAACTGTTAATAACAAAGTTCTTGGACGGGTGCTCAAGTTTTTCTTCTCTACAAAACTTTGAAGATACCATATTTCAGTAATTCCTTGCCGTTCTCAGTGGCAGGGAAGTTCACAATGTAAGTTTTATTCCGCTGCTTGTCGCTGCGTTAGTGCTCCCATGACACGCTAAGCCGCTACATCAATGCTGCTGGAAAATCTGCAGTCAAACCTATCTGCGAGCTACTGTGGGTAATCCTTCACTGGTAGCCACTTGTAGAAAATATCCCGGCAAACACTCGAACCCTTTTCCATATCGTGCTGTCGTTCTCCTCCAAATTCACCAGCTACCATGAGCTTCTTAGTTCACTTAGTGAATCTCAGGCATTGTCTTATTGACGGCTCAGGTCGCTCGCGGAATTCTGGGGGTGGACAAAATGTTGCAAGTGATGATAAACAACCTTTCTGGAAAGTTCCCCCCCGAACAGACGGTGGCAGGCGTATCATCCTGGTGAACGAAATAAGTTTGTTTTCTCTTTTGGGTTGTCAGTTGTTTGAATCCAAGCGATCCACCTTGACTAACTCTTCTTTGTCAGTTTTTCCCTCTAAGAGTAGAAGTTAACACTGAACGCCCACGATTTTTTATTGGATACCTTTCAGTCTCTGTTTTTCCGGTCAATTTTTGCAGTGT
Organism: Schistocerca serialis cubense; assembly: GCF_023864345.2. NCBI lineage: Eukaryota > Metazoa > Arthropoda > Insecta > Orthoptera > Acrididae > Schistocerca > Schistocerca serialis. The sequence continues at coordinate 1,266,411,957 of NC_064638.1, read as the reverse complement.
CTGGGAACTTCTAGTACCACGAGTACTATTCCCTGATTTCTTTAGCATAATGTCTTACTATTCTGCCGTCCTTCTAATCAATGTTTTCTAGATTCCCTCCTCCGTTCAGTCATCCTATCCCCTCTCACCTTTGTGCTTAGTGCTTAGCATTGGAATTTATTTTGCACTCTTTTTTCTTTTATCCGACACCATATTAACGTCGCCATGTAGGCTGTTATAAATAATTGTCTACATTTACATCCACACACACACACACACACACACACACACACACACGCACACACACACTCCGCAAGACGCCGTATTGTTTCTTGGTGAAAAGTACCTTGTACGAATGCAAGTTGTCCCTGAACTCTAATGTTGATCTGAAGATCTAAACCGGTAGGAAATAAAGAGTTATTTGTCAACAGCTCTTGGCGGTTGAAAGATGTTTTTCAGTTACATGCTGAACAAAACCTTCTCTCTAGCGATATCTGAAGGAGGAACCATGGGGTAAACATTTCTTCGCAGTCTGAAGGAAGAGGACGTGTCTGGCACGTGTCGTGGAGACACATGTCCACCCCCCCCCCCCCCCCTCTTTCCCTTCCGCTTCCGCCTACGGCTCTGTCTGTTACCACCACCCCCGTTGACAGTGAAGCGTAAAGTGATTTTTCAGCCGCGGCCGGCGTTATAGATTTTGCATTATCCCGCGTTCCCTCCGGCAGCTGGCGGTGCGTCGCGGGCCGTAACGATTTTAAGCCAATCGTAAACGCCGGGAGCTGCCGGGTGGGGGGGGGGGGGGGGGGTGGGGGGAACTAGAGCGGCTGAGCTGCTGCTGATCCGGGGATGGGCGATTGGATTCCATTCAACTGTTCAGTAGATTCCGGTTTTCGAGGTTCAGTTCTACTCACCATGTCTGCGTCAACATTCACCGTAACATTGAAAATCCTGAAGTCCCGGTTACGCATGATAATAACGTTCTGTTGGTACATCCTGTATGGTTAGCGCCTCCAGTCTTGGGTGGGAACTACGTTCGTAGTAATTTAATGGTTAACCTTAATATAAGATAACATTAAGCCACAGACAGGTCAGAATATACCTCTCTGCCTACATTCTTACTTTTTTCCCTTGAGTAGCAGAAGGCGATGAGTGCTAGATTGCAAACTGTAGATTGAACGCGTATTGAAGGTTCTGTTTCGTCATTAGGCGAAAGCTCATGTAAATGTTCGATAGTAGCCATTGCTACAATCTACTGAATTAAGCGGATGTCACAGATAAATTAAGAATGGTTAGGTAAATCAGATAAAAGGTAACACGCTGCTCACTCAAATATCTTTATGCGAATTTTGAAGAGAAAATAAACTCTAAAAGATATATTGAAAATTTTCTTAATATTTTACGAATAATATTAATGCTGTTTACAGTTGTCTGACCAGGGATTGCGTCACTACCACACTGCAAACTATTTTGTATCATATTTGCTCCATATTTTTCCTGGGGCGCATGGTTCGTACAGTACAAATTCAAGGATGGATTTTATACTTTCAGGGCACAAATCGATGGTGGGGTAACTTGACGAATCCACCTGTTTTAACTTAGCACAAATGCTTAAGATTTTAAGAAAAATATGAATGAAACATGGAAAATATTTTAACAATAATTGTTTACGTTAGTGCTTAACATGCCACAAAATCAGCAGATTGCTGTTCAGAATATAAAAGTCATTTTAAAGCATTAGTCTAGAAATTAGGCTACTTCATATGTCATTCAGTGTACGGTCAGTGACAGCAACATATTTATTGATTGGCGACTCCGTGGAGTGTTCTGTGCACCACGACCAAATAGCGTATATAATTGAAAGGAAAATCAGCCGTATTTTGTTGTTTTATTGTCCGCAAAATCGAATTCGGTCACTTAGTGACCATCCTCATTGCTGTAATATCCAATTAAAATTGGTAGGCATTGGTATCAAGCGATAACCACAAGCTCAGAGCGATCGCATGTGATAGCATACCAATTTTAATTGTATATTACAGCACTGAGGATGGTCACTAAATGACCCAAAATCGATTTTGCGGACAATAAAACAACAAAATACGGCCAATGCTGATTTTCCTTCCAATTCTAGCAACATATTTTCGCCACATCCACAGCATCGTAATTTATAAGATATAAAATGGAGGTGTAAAGTCACTATTATTACTAATTCACTGAATACTACAGCAGCAAATACACGTGTCATCTTCGTCACTCAACTTTCTGCCGTTTGATGGTTCCACTTAAGAACTCTCCAATCGTGATTTATTTGTTGTTGACATCATGTATGGGAAGACGATAAATGAGTGCACTCTTTGGGTTATATGATTTACGATCTACAAAATATACTTACCAGTAATAAAATTCTATTATTATTTTGTAATAAAGTAACTTTAGTTTCTTTCATCATAGATTTTCTGGAATTTACTTTTTATTTATCTCATTTTGATTAAAATTGCAACTGAAATGTCTAATATACATAATGAATTTCAGGAAAATGGTTACAAATATATAAATTAAATGATTTGAAATTGTTGTTCTTGTGGTCTTCAGTCCTGAGACTGGTTTGATGCAGCTCTCCATGTTATTCTATCCTGTGCAAGCATCTTCATCTCCCAGTACCTACTGCAACCTACATCCTTTAGAATCTGCTTAGTGTATTCATCTCTTGGTCTCACTCTGCGATTTTTACCCCACGCACTGCCCTCCAATACTAAATTGGTGATCCCTTCATGCCTCAGAACATGTCCTACCAACCGATCCTGTTGTGCCACAAACTTCTCTTCTCCCCAGTTTTATTCAGTACTTCCTCATTAGTTATGTGATCTACCCATCTAATCTTCAACATTCTTTTGTAGTACCACATTTCAAAAGCTTCTATTCTCTTCTTGTCCGAACTATTTTTCGTCCATGTTTCACTTCCATAGAAATACTTTCAGAAACTACTTCCTGACACTTAAATCTGTACTCGATGTTAACAAATTTCTCTTCTTCAAAAACGCTTTCCTTGCCATTGCCAGTCTACATTTTATATCCTCTCTACTTCGACTATCATCAGCTATTTTTCTCCCAAAATAGCAAAACTCCTTTACTACTTTAAGTGTCTCATTTCCTAAACTAATTCCCTCAGCGTCACCCGACTTAATTCGACTACATCCCATTATCCTCCTTTTGCTTTTGTTGATGTTCATCTTATATCCCCCTTTCAAGACACTATCCATTCCGTTCAACGGCTCTTCCAAGTCCTTTGCTGTCTCTGAAAGAATTACAATGTCAACTCGTTGGGTAACAGAAGAAATATTGAACTTAATTGATGAATGGAAAAAATATAAAATTGCAGTAATTGAAGCAGGCAAAAAGGAATACAAACATCTCAAAAATGAGATTGACAGGAAGTGCAAAATGGCTAAGCAGGGATGGCTAGAGGACAAATGTGAGGATGTAGAGGCTTATCTCACTAGGGGTAAGATAGATACTGCCTACAAGAAAATTAAAGAGACCTTTGGAGAAAAGAGATCCATTAGTATGAATATCAAGAGGTCAGATGGAAACCCAGTTCTAAGCAAGGAAGGGAAAGCAGAAAGGTGGAACGAGTATATAGTGGGTCTATACAAGGGCGATGTACTTGAGGACAATATTACGGAAATGGAAGAGGATGTTGATGAAGACGAAATGGGAGATAAGATACTGCGTGAAGAGTTTGACAGAGCACTGAAAGATCTTAGTCGAAACAAGGCCCCGGGAGTAGACAATATTCCATTAGAACTACTGACGGCCATGGGAGAGCCAGTCCTGACAAAACTCTACCATCTGGTGAGCAAGATGTATGAGACAAGCGAAATTCCCTCGGACTTCAAGAAGGATATAGTAATTCCAATCCGAAAGAAAGGAGGTGTTGACAGAAGTGAAAATTACCAAACTATCAGTTTAATAAGGTACAGCTGCAAAATACTAACGCGCATTCTTAACAGACGAATGGAAAAACTAGTGGAAGCCGACCACAGTGAAGATCAGTTTGGATTCCGTAAAACACGTGAGGCAATACTAACCCTACTACTTATCTTAGAAGCTAGATTAAGGAAAGGCAAACCTACGTTTCTAGCTTTGTAGACTTAGAGAATGCGTTTGACAATATTGACTAGAATGCTCTCTTTCATATTCTGAAGGTGGCAGGGGTAAAATACAGGGAGCGAAAGGGTATTTACAATTTTTACAGAAACCAGATGGCAGTTATAAAAGTCGAGGAACATGAAAGGGAAGCAGTGGTTGGGAAGGGAGTGAGACAGGGTTGCAGCCTTTCCCCGATGTCATTCAATCTTTATACTGAGCAAGCAGTGAAGGAAACAAAACAACAATTCGGAGTAGGTATTAAAATCCATGGAGAAGTAATAAAAAATTTGAGGTTTTGTCGATGACATTGTAATTCTGTCAGAGACAGTACCCCATCTAAAACGTAATCAGTCTTAATAGCTCACAAAAATTTATTACTCCTTAGTTCTGAGAAACTCTTCCGCCTTTAATCCTAAACGGCACAAAAGTAACATTTTCTTTTTCCTCAGAGAACTTGGGGACAATTCTGGTCCATCAATTACACTGGACAGAAATCAACTGCAGTCTGTGAGAATGTCAGGTTCCCTTCACTCACTTCAGAAGTATTCTCTAAGCGCTTTCGCATGGAATCTCACACCCTCTGGAACCGGCTATAAAAGGTTGTGTGCCTCTGGATCACAGGGTCCCGGGTTCGATTCCCGGCCGGGTTGGGGATTTTCTCCGCCCGGCGACTGGGTGTTTGTGTTGGCCTCATCATTTACTCATCATTCGTGAAAATGGCGAGATAGGACTGAGCAAAGGTTGGGACTTTGTACGGGCGCTGATAACCGAGCAGTTGAGGGCCCCACAAGCCAAACATCATCATCATCATTCTCAATCACTGCACTCCCTCTTTCGTTCAACTCTTACGCTACTGTCTGGACGACGCACTACTACGTGACACTGCCATGTTCTCTAAATCACATCTGTATCAGGAACCCGACTTTGGAATAAGCTTCCTCAACATATCAGAGAAATTCGTTTCTAACTTCAAAAGACAGCTAATGGTACACCCTCTATCACAAAAGTTATCTCCTCCATATACTTGTCTGCAGCTCACACTCGTCAACCCCAACCCTTCCCAATAACTTCTCGCTCCCTGTTCTTCCTTACCACCTATTGTCAATTTCATTACCATCTATCCTTCATCCATTATCCCACCATTAAGTAGTAATTTTAATGCACTTTATTATTATTATTATTGCTAATCATTGTTATTTGAGCTGTTATCATAGCAAATGTGTTGTTATATACGCTACTGGCCATTAAAAGTGCTACACCACGAAGATAACGTGCTACAGAAGCGAAATTTATCCGGCAGGAAGAAGATGTTGCGATATGCAAATGATTACCTTTTCGGAGCATTCACACAACGTTGGCGCCGGTGGCGACACCTACAACGTGCTGACATGAGGAAAGTTTCCAACCGATTTCTCATACACAAACTGCAGTTGACCGGCGTTGCCTGGAGAAACGTTGTTGTGATGACTCGTGTAAGGAGGAGAAATGCGTATCATCACGTTTCCGACTTTGATAAAGGTCGGATTGTAGCCTATCGCGATTGCGGTTTATCGTATCGCGACATTGCTGCTCGCGTTGTCACGATCCAATGACTGTTAGCACAATATGGATTCGGTGGGTTCAGGAGCGTAATACGGAATGCCATGCTTTATCCCAACGGTCTCGTATCACTAGCAGTCGAGATGACACGCATCGTATTAGCATGGCTGTAACGGATCGTGCAGCCACGTCTCGATCCCTGAGTCAACAGATGGGGATGTTTGCTAGACAACAACCATCTGCGCGAACAGTTCAACGACGTTTGCAGCAGCATGGACTATCAGCACGGAGACCATAGCTGCGGTTACCCTTGACGCTGCATCACAGACAGAAGCGTCTGCGATGTTGTACTCAACGACGAACCTGGGTGCACGAGTGGCAAAACGTCAGTTTTTCGGATGAATCTAGGTTCTGTTTGCAGCATCATGATGGTCGCATCCGTGTTTGGTCACATCGCGGTGAACGCACATTGGAAGCGTGTATTCGTCATCGCCATACTGGCGTATCACCCGGCGTGATGGTATGGGGTGCCATTGGTTACACGTCTCGGTCACCTCTTGTCCGCATTGACGGCACTTTGAACAGTGGACATTACATTTGAGATGTGTTACGACCCGTGGCTGTAACCTTCATTCGATCTCTGCGAAACCCTTCATTTCAGCAGGATAATGCACGACCGCATGTCGCAAGTCCTGTACGGGCCTTTCTGGATACAGATAATGTTCGACTGCTGCCCTGGCCAGCACATTCTCCAGATCTTTCACCAATTGAAATCGTCTGGTCAATGGTGGCCGAGCAACTGGCTCCTCACAATACGCCAGTCACTACTCTTGATGAACTGTGGTATCGTGTTGAAACTACATGGGCAGCTGTATCTGTACACGCCATCCAAGCTCTGTTTGACTCAATGACCAGACGTATCAAGGCTGTTATTGCGGCCAGAGGTGGTTGTTCTGGGTACTGATTTCTCAGGATCTATGCACCCAAATTGCGTGAAAATGTAATCACATGACAGTTCTAGTATAATATATTTGTCCAATGATTACCCGTATATCATCTGCATTTCTTCTTGGTGTAGCAATTTTAATAGCCAGTAGTGTAATATACATCAGGAGGAACACAAGCATAAGCAGTAATGATCTTAGGCTAGTAAGTGATATACAATGCACCCAACCATAGCAAAAACAATGTTAGCACCAGACAGATAGCATAAAAAGACACAAATAGACACACACGATCAATAGCAAGACATTAACCATACGTATGTACTGCAGCAAGCAAGACGAAGAAAGGTGGTGGCAGCAAGAAACAGAGAAATTTGAACCTAAGCATAGTGTAATGAGAAGCAGCTTTCCTTTATAATCTTGTATGTATCTTCTCGATGTATCGATCGTTAGCTACGCTCAGGCTCTTTGGACAGTCTGCCTTCAGAAGAGAGCGGGCTCGGAAATATGGAGGCTCTTTATTAAGTCGTGCTAAGCTCTGAGGGCGTGGATTCTGATAGCTGCAAACTGGACGGAGCGCCACGGGCGCCGGACGTGATCTTCCCGGAGTCAGCGAGTCGCGAGCCAGAGGCATGAGCCGAGGAGGGCAGCGCCGTTGTCGCTGTGAACGAGGACGTACACAGCAGAAGACTGCGACCAGCGTCTGGACGAGGAACTGTGTGGTGGTAAGGGTTGTGGTCACCGCATGAAGCCGAAGGTCACGATGTTAATGGCCACCTTGCTGATCAGTAATTGGTGAGCATCTGTTCCCTGCAAAGACAGCTTTTTCTCCTGCTGTGACTTCAATAGTTAACACAGATAGTTTCCAGTGCCCTTGTGTAGATTGTGTCTTGAACATTTGTTTACGATGAGCGGTCGACTCTAGTATCCCTCAGTATAAATCCTCCAAAGGAAAGTGAAAAGTCCGCTTACGTTCGTTAAGGTTGTGCTCCGCTGAGTGTTTCCCTATCTCATGAACGTTAGGCGCGTTATTCCACCCGTTGTTTGATTCAGTATTGAACTGTGCACTACTATTTTGCTCCATTGGCTAAAGTAAATCAGTGTTGATATTTATGTGCCAGTTCTCGTGAAGTACGTAGGTGAAATTTCTGGTGTACATGATTTGCTAGCATTAAGCAGTGCGCTATTACCTTGTTGTATCTGCTAAAACTATATCATTTTGCCGTTTACGTAAAATTTCTTGCGAGGTTATGAACAGAAAGATTTCGATTTACAGGGTGATTATAATTAAACTTTCAAAACTCTGCAGAAATAACACAGAATGACGTTAAACTTCCACGAAATATTACCGGAGTAGGGAAAAAAAGTATGGGAGAAGAAAAAAATTAGAGTGAAAATTGATGAATAGATGGCGCTGTATGTGTCATAATACGTAAATGAAAACACCTGTCATTTACACGGACCACTGAAGTTGGTATAAACACACTGGGTACACGGATTTTCCTCCTTTCCCTCCTTTCGCGTCCGCCATGACTGTCTCAACGCAGGATCGCGCTCTGCTTGTAAAGATTTACTACAAGAATGATGACTGCACACTTCGCTCTGCAGAGGTTCCGGACACTGAAGGGTTCGAAAAACGGCGTTGATCCGGTAACTGCCATGCGTCTGGAGAAAATGATTCGGAAATTCGAATAGACGGGTTCTTTTGGTGCGTAACCTGGCAGAGGAAGGAAACGAATTGATTCTACGTCAGTGGAAGTAGTGGCCACAGAAATGCAGGAGGAGACAAGTGGTGGTGTGCAAAGGTGTAACACACGGAGAATTGCCCGACCGTTTGACATACCCGTGGCACAGTGCGAAAAATCCTACGAAACATCCTTCTTTGCTATCCATTCAAAAATACCCATCTGCACGAGTTGCTTCCTGTTGACCTGCCTGCCAGCCAGAAAGACGTTTACTTTAGAATTTCTTGATCGCATGGAAGTGGACAATCGTTGCCCGTGCCAGATTTTGTGTACAGACGAAGCCCACTTCCATGTGACAGGATACACAGAAATGTCGAATATGGGCCACGGAAAATCCACACGCAAATCAACCAGTACCCCTTCAACCTCAAAAGGTCATTGTGTGGTGCGGCTTTACGGCATCGTTTATGATAGGGCTATATTTTTTTCGAAGAGACAGATGCTTTCAGTCCTGTCATCTGTACCATAGCCGGCCAGAGCGGCCGAGCGGTTCTAGGCGCTTCAGTCAGGAACCGCGCTACCGCTACGGTCGCAGGTTGGAATCCTGCCTCGGGCATGGATGTGTGTGATGTCCTTAGGTTGGTTAGGTTTAAGTAGTTCGAAGTTCTAGGGTACTGATGACCTCAGATGTTAAGTCCCATAGTGCTCAGAGCCATTTGTACCAATTTTGAACCTGTACCATCACTGACAAGCGATATGAGTGTTTTACGCACAACCACGTCATTCCACCTCTCCAACAGAGTGGATGTGTGGATGGGCTCATTTTTATGCAAGAAGGTGCACCTCCGCGGATTGAAAATCCAGTTAAGCAGCTGCTGAAGTGGCATTTTGGAAATGCTAGAATTATCAGCAGCCATTTCCCTGTAACCTGGTCTTCCCGATCATCTGACCTTAATCCGTGTGACTTCTGGCTGTGGGGCTATCTGAAATATGTTGTGTTCAGTGTTCCGATTGCAAACATAGGCGCATAGAATGCACTCATTGCGCAACACATTTTGAACGTGACCCCGGAAACACTTCGATCAGATGTGGAACCTGCTGCTTCTCGATTTCAATTTGTTGCAGCCGCGTGGTTCTGGACTGCAGTGCCTAGAATAGTTCGGCCACCGCGGCCGGAAATTATGTCTAAAAGATTTAATCAGTTTCATTGCCCATAAAGTTGAAATAATTTTACTTGCAATTGCCTGAAAACTTTCGCATTGGATTGAAACTTTTGCGACTGCCTTTGTAATTCCTCCTCAAAGATTTCTGGCTAATTAACGTGCTCTTTTCTGGAGTTATGTTGTTCAAGCACCAGTGTACGCAAGTATTTGACACTCAACAAATGGTTGTAAACGAAATTTTAAAGCAATGGTTTGTCACCTAAGGATCCTTGTATCCAAGATGTCCTGCTCTGCCGTACTTGGTGCGTATCAATTTCCAGGCACAACAGCAGGCTCATTTTAGTTTACAAATGTAACCTCTTGGTGCAAGTGTCCCTGCGCAGACTCATCCGTTTTCGTGACAATGTAACACTGATCACCTCATACACTGCCTTCTCACTGTCATCTCAGGGATCTCTCTACAGCAAGCGCTTCCTTGCTCGTAGTTGCGCCATCCTCCCTGGATGCTTCAACCACCATTCTTGCCGCAGCCGCATCGGTGTCCTCTGTTGACAGCAACAGCGTCCGCTGCCGATCCGTCTAGCTGCCTTAACTTTGGCCTCGACCCTAGGTGGCAGCCGACGTATTTCTCATGCTTTCGCTGTTCTACTACAACCGCCTCTGCTCCACTGCGATTGCCTCGACATCGACCGCTTTTGGCGCTCGCACCAACTCTATCGCGCTACGGGCGATCTCTCGCGTCTCCCACCTACAAATCAAGCTGCACATGCGCCGCCAGGAGTGGTGGAGAATAACATGCCGCAAATCACTGGACAATTTTAATAGTCTTATAAAAATCAGAAGAGGAAGAAAAAGAGGCTAGGGCACATCCAAATGTTACAATGGCTGGAAACTGACGTCGTCATTCTGGGTGGGAGCAAGCGAGAATTATTTTAAGATAGTAGGTGACATTGAAAGTCTTCTGTACACAGTTATGAAAAAAATTACGGAACTGTTATTGATGTAGATAAATTACATTACAAGAGTGAGCGAGGAGGATGCAAAGTCCAGAGCAGAACAAAGTGAAGAGGCTCTTTGTTGACGTGAAATACTTTGACACAATGTAAGAACGATTACACCATACCGGTGAGTTATAGTACAGCGCGGAAGAAATGCGTGATGGAGTGAAAGAAAAAGGAACAGAGAACATTTCCTGTAACACGTCCCATATTATGTAACATGAGAGGACAGAATGTAATGAGTAATCATTAAAATTGTTCAAGAAAAGCGTGCAAAGAAAACATTTGTAGGTGGGGAAATCACATTAATGGGATATTTTTTCACATATTCGCAATTTCCATCGTGCCTCTGACGCAAGAGAATCCATTTTTTACAAACGAATCTATTTTTATGAGAGAAGATGTGTTCTATATGTCTTTTTTTGCTTTCATCATAGAATTTCATGCGTGATATCAAAATTCCATTACATCTTATGTCTGTTCTTAAACTGCTACATTTTTGGCCTTTATTTTGGAAATGAAAATACTGTAACTTACAATCTTCACGTATTTTGACGGACATTTTAAACATGAAAATAATATTGTGACGCTTGACATAAACGTTGTATGTTGTTATGTTTCTCCCTTCCTACTATGGTGCTTATTGGAGTGTCGTTTTGTTCAAACTCTTATTTAGGCCTATAATGTAATATCAGATGCCGGCTTAGCATGCTTCCTGTATTTTGTACAGCTTGGAGCTATAGGACAATTTAGAAGTGGAATAAGCATTGTGGCAATTAGTTTTACAATTCAGAGCTATGCCTTAGGCATTAACTGTTTTCTTCCAGTAGCTGAAGGGAATTCAGACTGCCGTAGAATGTGTGTGCTAGGCAACAGGTGTCTTGTGTAGTTATAGGTTTGGTGAGGAGTGTTTTTGTACGTAGCCACATTTAGGCTTAAAAAATAAATGTGAAATGCCTCCTTAGCACGTTATTTTTCAGCCAGATGCGTTTTATAAAGACTGTGCTTTACATTAGGAGTGGCAGAGATATAGAACCAGAGATGTTCTCAAGTACCGGTTAATCTGAAAGTTCATGGCATAGACAACGTTTGCGTATGGATGCGTGTGTGTATGTGTGTATTTTGCTGACGGCGATCTTACTTATTTTAGATGTAGAAATAGTACAGGTTACACCCTTCACGTATTTTTTTATTCTTACTTTCGAACATGATGAAAAAAAAAAAAATCAGATTGTATGGATACTATTGAATATGGGCAATATGGCAGCTCTGAGGATACATTATGACTGACTGTTTCATTTCGATGGATGGTAAAGTATTGCGAAGTGACTGGTTGTTCTTTTTAATCTCTAACAACACTGCAAGAAATTAGGTACGGTTCCTTCCACTGTGAATGACGTTAGAGATAATGAGGCATGGTTTGTCACACGACAATTATGATGTCGTAGATAAGAGGGCGCGGTGATGTCAAACATTTGCGCGTGGCGTGCAGGAAATCGGACAGTCAAAGGTCAATGTTGACCAGGTTCCCCGTGGACCTACTACTAAACAGCACACGGTGACGCATATGCTTCTTTTATTATAAATGTTTCCGTTCCAGCACATGGGTGGAGTCTCTGCCTTCCACTATTATAGCCAACAGGATGATTATAAAAATGAGCCGGCCGAAGTGGCCGTGCGGTTAAAGGCGCTGCAGTCTGGAACCGCAAGACCGCTACGGTCGCAGGTTCGAATCCTGCCTCGGGCATGGATGTTTGTGATGTCCTTAGGTTAGTTAGGTTTAACTAGTTCTAAGTTCTAGGGGACTAATGACCTCAGCAGTTGAGTCCCATAGTGCTCAGAGCCATTTGAACCATTTATAAAAATGAGGGGGGGGGGGGGGGGGAGGTGGAGGAATTTGTGAAAGTATTATGTTCTACGTGGTTTCTATTTGACGAATAACCGTCTTTACAGAACTTCTACCATTGAGAGCACTCTGTGGGCATAACACGATTTTGGAGTTTCTGAATTCGCTATTTTGGACTGCTCAAATTGAGCTGAATTAATATTTGTAGTGGTTGAAGCTCTAATAAAACATGAGTAAATATTCACAAATTGTTAGCACAAGCTACAATTATCGTTCATGATAGGCTGTCAGTTTCTTCATGACAGTAAAATGCGAATAGTGTAACTAAAGGACACTGCGATTTATTTGAGGATAAGTAATTAAAATACAGACGTTAATAAGTATCGAACTAATCGTCTACAAGAGGTCTTTTGCTTCTGATAAAGTAACTCAGTCGTATAACTACGGTCAGCAGTTCAGAAGGAACACTTTTTATGGAAGGCATATTAATCATTTTTAAAGGCGAAGCAGTAGAACTGATAGCCTTTTACTCGAGTTTTAACAGTCTTCACCCTAAATTGCTTTTTGCCCATGAAACTATGATTGAGCAGGGTGTGCTAAATTACTTAGATTTATCCCTCCAATTGGTTAATAATGAGGTATGTTTCAACGTTTATAGGAAACCTACTACTAGTTCTTCAGTGATTCTCGCTCCATCAGACCATCCAAGATGCTGTGAATTAAGCTTTTTTAGGTTGGCGAATGCTGGAGTGTTTGAAGTTCCCCTCACCTTGGAATCTATTGAAAAAGAAGTTAGTAACTTTTCGTATAAAGCAGACAATAATGGTTTTAGTGTGTCTTTGGTCCGTCGTTTATACAACGAATACCAGGAACGAGTGGAGCTTAAGGCCAGGAGTTCACAATCACAAACAGTTGGCACTGATGTGTGTTTAGCTATTCCGTTTCTGGGCCCCTTCTGTTATGATCTGGTCAAACTGTTTAGGAACAGTAAGACACAAAATGTGTTCTCTAGAAGTGTGACGACACAGTTCCTGCATCCTCACAGTGACATACCTAGGTCTTTTCCCATCTCAAGATCGGGAGTGTATAAAGGCTGTATAAAATTGTCTTGAGTGTGATGCACAGTATATCGGCTATGCTGGGAAAGTCCTTTACAGCCTGTTTCAATGAGCGCCTTTTCGCACAAAAAGGGGGGACTTAAAAAATATTCTCCCTTCACGCAACATTTGAAAACTTCTCTTCTTCACCCACCATACATAAATGATTTCGATAATTTGCATGTTGTGCAAAAAGGCAAGAAGATGAACATCCTCGAAGAATTTGAAATTTCGAAAAGAGTGTACAGCAAGAGCCCAGGCCCGTTTAACGAACAAGTGACCTTTTCTAGTAAGGGTTACTTCCAGGCTAGGATGTCACTTTTTAAATAAGTGCCTATGCACACGTGGCTTTGTTTTATACACTGATACTGTTTTGTCATACGTCCTTGTTTTTATATTACACGATGGATCTAGGTTAATTGTTACTCCGTAAACAGTCACTGTTTTCCCGTCCGGTGGCGCCAGCTAGTGCCATGTCGCGCTTTGATTCATAGCCCTGTATTAGGAGCTGTAAACGTGTGCCATAAGAACGCTATATACACCTGGCCTATGTTGTAAACATGCCGTGCGTTGTGTTAAGAGCCAATACGTGTCAACACAGGTAACGTGTGACTCCTGTACGATTTTATTTCATATTTTACCGCCGGCCGAAGTGGCCGTGCGGTTAAAGGCGCTACAGTCTGGAACCGCAAGACCGCTACGGTCGCAGGTTCGAATCCTGCCTCGGGCATGGATGTTTGTGATGTCCTTAGGTTAGTTAGGTTTAACTAGTTCTAAGTTCTAGGGGACTAATGACCTCAGCAGTTGAGTCCCATAGTGCTCAGAGCCATTTGAACCATTTGAACCATATTTTACTCACATTCTGTAAGATCAAAGGTCTCTTGGCCCTCAATATTTGTTCCCCTAAGTCCACCTTTATTTACGTGGTTTCTTATGTTTGTTCCGCTTAGCGCTCTTCTCCTTGAAACATATTCTGATTTATTTCCATAGGGGGATCTGTCCTGTATATTTCATTGGAGGACGTGCCATTTTTGGTGATTGCGGGACGTTCCGTACTCTTGTCAGTCGTCCTCGAGTATTTTCACCTGGTGGACGTATCCTGTAAACTTTGTTGAATGACGTGCCAGGTTTGGAGATTGCGGGGCTTTCTGTACACTTGTCAGTGCTCGTCGATAGTTTTTATTCGATGAGTTTGTGCTTGGCTACACTCTTTTCACATCTCAGGTCTTGGTTTCTCAGTTGCTTTATTGAATTGACAATGCAGCTTTATCGCGGATCCCTGGCTCAGAAATTAGTACTGAGGGAACCGTTTTTCTCCAAGATGTCTGAGGATGCTCCTTTGAGAGTAAAACGCCTTACAAATTAAATAAATAAAAAATAATTTTACAACCGAGACTGCCTATTCTTTCTTGAGTTTTGATAATAGTTCCTTTCACTGAACTTCTAATAGTTAATGAATTTATCTTTGAATAAATGCAACTTTAGCTTCAGTACAGGAGATTAAACTCACAGTAAATACGACGCCAATTTCGACTGTTAAAACAAGCGGCTTCACAAAACATTTCCAAATAAAATTGGAACAAATTTGAAATAGTCATTATTATAAGACTGAATTCAGTTTCATCTTGGCAAGCTAAGCATATTATTTTAGTCAAGATCTGTTACAATATGACCCAACACAGTTCCATATCTTTACTTCCTTATACAAATTAACAACACAAATTTTCTGTTAACTGCAATCCCTTTTTCTGTTAACCAATAATATTTTTGCATAGGACTTAAGTTACTTTCTGGAGTGCTAGTTCTGCATGGTTCACAGGAGAGCTTCTGTAAGTTTGGAAGGTAGGAGACGAGGTACTGGCAGAAGTAAAGGTGTGAGGACGGTGCGTGAGTCGTGGTTGGGTAGCTCAGTTGGTAGAGCGTTTGCCCGCGAAAGGCAAAGGTCAAGAGCTCGAGTCTCGGTCCGGCACACAGTTTTAATCTGCCAGGAAGTTTCATATAAGCGCACACTCCGCTGCAGAGTGAAAATCTCATTCTGGAAACTGCAAAGTACTTGTAAAAGGAATGTAACAATGAAACACTTTTGGCAACGAATTATTACTGTATTGATTCTAAATAACAATCACTGCACTTTGTTTGAAAAAAAGGTACCTCCGTCCTTTTATGATACTAAGCACGAAACATACTGTATGACTACGAAGTCTTTCGCGACGGAGTCCTTGCATAAAAAGTTCTCGGTTTACTTGCCGCGTCAAATTTGGATAAAATCTCCAGCTTTCGATGACTACCTCCGTCATCTTCGTCAGGGGTAAAACTGACTGTCGTGGACCGGTGAGGCTTCCGCTTTTATAAGCAGTGGACGGCTTCTCATTGGCTGGATGACGTCACGGTGAAACCGATGCGTACTGAGGTGGCGGCCTCTATATCCATAGATTTTTATTGCGCGCTTTATCCAGCGTTGCTTGCAGCGCCATCCATCGCAACAGGCGGAGAACTACGAGGAATGTAAGAAGTCTCCCTCTGTGCTCTTTCTATGTCAATTGCGCGCTTCCATGCATTGCTGAGTGCATAACCGGAATCTCTGTTGAAATTATTTTCACAGAGTCTAATTTCAACTGCTTCCCTGATGACAGAGTCCCAATAGTTTGAAGCGTGAGCAAGTAGTCTTGTTTCATCGAATAAAATGTTATGTTTATTTAACAAACTGTGCTCAGCCACCGCTGATTTTTCTAGATAGCTGTATTTCAGGTGACGCTGATGTTCCACACTGCGATCGGCGACAGTTCTTATAGACTGGCCCACATAACTATTGCCACATTCGCAAGGAATGCTGTAAATTCCCGGTACTCTCAGGCCAAGATTATCTTTCACGGGTCGCAGCATTTCCTTAATCTTCCTGCGTGGCCGGAAGACTGGTCTGATTCCTTGCCGGCTCAGGACTCTGCCGATCTTGCTGGTCGTTGCACCGCAGAATGGTAGCCGCGCGATGTGTTGGTCCTCTTGATCTGTTCGAACAGCGTCCTTTCTTGGTTTCTTCGTCAGAGTAGATCTGATATCACGAACAGAATAACCATTTTTTATGAATACCGTCGTCAGATGGTTAATCTTGGAGCCGAGATGAGCCTTGTCCGAAATAATCCTTGCTCTATGTACCAAGGTGTTCAGCATAGCTCTCTTCTGAGCTGGGCGGTGAAAACTACGCGCGTTTAGATATAAATCTGTATGCGTCGGTTTTCTGTGCACAGAATGTCCGAGACGTCCATCTGATTTTCGCTCCACCAGTACATCTAAGAAGGGTAACTTTCCATCCTTCTCCACCTCCACTGTAAATCTTATGTTCTGATGTATACCATTCAAATGTTCAACAAACTGCTGCAGTGCCTCATTGCCATGTGGCCAGATTAAAAATGTATCGTCAACATACCTGAAGAAGCAGGATGGACGTAAGGGAGCACTGTTCAACGCTCGTTCTTCGAAATCCTCCATGAAGAAGTTAGCTATGGCTGGTGACAGTGGCGAACCCATGGCTGTTCCGTCAATCATTTCATAGTATTTTCCACCATACAAAAAATAGGTGGTCGTCAGAGTGTGTCGAAATAACTTCAGTATTTCAGGAGAGAAATGAGCAGCCAACATTTTTAACGTATCTTCCACTGGAACCTTTGTAAACAAAGAGACCACATCTAGGCTGATCATGATGTCATTCGGACCTATCCTCATCTGCTTTATAATGTCAACAAACATTTTTGAGTTAGTAATATGATGGCTACAGTGGCCGACTATAGGTGCAAATAATTTGGTTAAGTATTTTGCCAACCGATATGTAGGAGAGCCAATAGCACTAACAATAGGTCTCAACGGAACCCCATCTTAATGGACTTTGGGTAGACCACATAACCTGGGTGGTCTTGGTGCTCTTGGTCGTAGATTCTTGACTAGTTCTTCTGGGAGGCCGGAGTTCTTCAGTAGCTCCCCTGTCTTCCTACTAAGTGCTGCTGTGGGATCACGTTTAAGAATACGGTACGTGGCATCTTTCAATAATATGGCCACTTTCTTATGATAATCGGTAGCATTGAGGATAACTGTGGCATTCCCTTTGTCGGCTGGTAGTACAACTAACTCTTCATCCTTCCCCAACGATTTCAATGCCAGTTTCTCCACTCTGCTCACATTGGGCTTAGGAGGCTTGGCTGTTGCTAAAATCCGACTAGTTGCAAGCCTTACCTCATCTGCTGCCTCTTCGGGAAGGTGCCGAACCGCTTGTTCTACTCCGCTGATAATCTCGGCCACTGGTAGCTTTTGTGGAGCTGGAGAAAAGTTCAGTCCCTTACTGAGAACCGAGATGGTGGCGTCGTCAATTTCCTTGTTGGAGAAGTTGATAACAGTGCGATGTGCGTCGCTGGACCCAGAAGTTCCTTTTCCCCGGTTTAGGCGCGCATCCGAACTGCTGCAGTGAATAGAATTTTGCGAGAGACAAGTCATGCGATCGTCAGGGAGAGGATACATCATACGAGGTATGAACTGGATGCCAACGCTCGGTCTTTATATAGTTGCCATCTGTTTTTGTCTGCAGTTTTGTCACCGTGGGACTGGGAATGGGTAGACACGACCTTGGCTGCACATCAGCGAGCTAATTTAAGCAAGACTACAGCAAAACGGGCTGATAAATTTGTGCGCCTAAACCGGGGAAAAGGAACTTCTGGGTCCAGCGACGCACATCGCACTGTTATCAACTTCTCCGACAAGGAAATTGACGACGCCACCATCTCGGTTCTCAGTAAGGGACTGAACTTTCCTCCAGCTCCACAAAAGCTACCAGTGGCCGAGATTATCAGTGGAGTAGAACAAGCGGTTCGGTACCTTCCTGAAGAGGCAGCAGATGAGGTAAGGCTTGCATCTAGTCGGATTTTAGCAACAGCCAAGCCTCCTAAGCCCAATTTGAGCAGAGTGGAGAAACTGGCATTGAAATCTTTGGGGAAGGATGAAGGTAGCGCAGTTACAAGCGCAGCTGTCTGGTCTGGTGTTGGTCACCAGTTTAAACCCAGCCACCAGTAGTTCTTTGTCTTCTGGTATTTGTCATTTCTGAACGAGATAACATGATTGTCACATACGGCATTGCGATTTTGTTTCAGCTCTGTTACTGTTACGGGATAATGAATTGTGTGAGCTTGGTACGTTGTGCTCGGGGTTGGTCTTGGAAGGCTCGACAGTCTCATAGAGCCCGTTGAAGTCTGTTCAAGTTTTCTCGAAAGCATGGAACGAGAGCCTCCTGTGTGAGAGCCAGCTTCAGCGGAAGTGTTCCTTTTTCACGAAATACTTAATGTGGGTTGTTCTTGGCACCAATTAGTTCGCTACAGGCACATTGCCACCAGTCGCCACAGATTTAATATGAAGATGCTTCAGGCTAAAATTTGCTCGAGAAAGTTCGTTGCTTCCGCCCAGAATTGCAGACCATCCAACCCAAAGTAAAGCCTCCGCTACCATACACAGTACACATTTTGGTTGACCAATGGAGAGAAACTTCGAAACCAGCACAAATGTATTGAATCGCAATGACGATTTTTGCAAAGTTTGAGTACAGAGCCGTAGCTGTGGGACTTGCGAGAGTTTAGCAGAAAAGGTGCAAAGTACTTGTAAAAAATGTAAATCTGTTGACAGTAAATTGTCACTATTGTTCCCAAAAAACCATCACCACGTTCTGTTTCGATAAAGATATGTTTGTCCGGCTACAATACTAAGTATCAAATAAATTGTCAGTAGCTTGCCTTTTCGTACACAGAGCAGTTGAGAATACGGTGCAAATTTGATTTCACACTGTGTTCACATCTTCTATTGTTCGTGTAGACCAAGCGTGCCGTATTTTCTACATTTTGGTACAATTCTCGCGGTAAATATCTTGCATAGAAGGATACAATTTAGGTGAGACTACTTTTTACTGCAAAAGTGATAATTATAGCTTTCATCCATAAACTGCCGCATATTTGGCAGAAATTTCAAAATCTTGTAGAGCGAACTATAGCTCGAATCTTACTCAACCATTGCTCAGTGACTGTTCTCTGCTTTGCACTCTGGCAGCAGCACATTTCTTCTAAAGAGGGACAGTACCAAGCAAGGAAAAGACCTGCTAACCCGATAACCACGCCGTATGCTGGGCATTGCTTCCAAAAGAAATTCGAGAAACGGAAACGTCAAGGTAAAAACTTGGCATTCTGTATATGAACACCAAGTTTTTAGGGTGGGATAACACGGGTGTAGAAAAATTTCGAGTCCATATGTACTTGATCTAAACAACGTCCCAGTTAATATAAGGAAGAACAGAGAGAACAGTTACACGGAGTATAAAGTGATAAATGTGATAGTACATCAGAAAATTTGAAATGGTTTCGGAAAAGCCTGTTCTTACTAGTTGTACTCAGTGCCTGGAACCCTGTCTGAAACACACAAATTTCTAACTAAATATCATACGGCGTGGAGTAATCTGCAGGAGTCGACTAATCAACCGTGAAAACACAGTACCCTTTGTTAAATTCTTCTGTTGTTCTGAGAAACACATTGACAGGAAGAGATGCGTAAAGAGCAATAAATATTAAGAAACAATTGAGAGCGAATGCATATTAATGACGCCTATTGAAACAGAGAAGAACAGATTCTGCCAGTGATTGATTATCAGAAATCGACAGCGCTAATGACAGATTGTCACAACAGTAGAAAGGCTTACAACAGCAGGCAGGATGGGGTTAGCGCCGAGAAAACCATATGCCAACGTAGCTGCTCCTGCTCTTTAACTGTTGCTTCACATACACTATTTTCCTCATCTGCGAATTCTGTTAATCTAATGATTCTCTTACGCAGCTTAAATACAGTTAGTTTTATTTTGTCTAAAATTTTCCTTTCGACGCAGGGCTTCCGCGACTGTCAGTGATATTCCATTGAGTCACAGTAAAATTTACATCTAACTTTCTTCATTACCGGTTTCATGGGACATCGAAATAAGTGTCCAAGGAATAGAAAAGCAACTGGAATCACTCAATAGAGGAAAGTCCACTGGACCTGACGGGATACCAATTCGATTCTACACAGAGTACGCGAAAGAACTTGCCCCCCTTCTAACAGCCGTGTACCGCAAGTCTCTAGAGGAACGGAGGGTTCCAAATGATTGGAAAAGAGCACAGATAGTCCCAGTCTTCAAGAAGGGTCGGCGAGCAGATGCGCAAAACTATAGACCTATATCTCTTACGTCGATCTCTTGTAGAATTTTAGAACATGTTTTTTGCTCGCGTATCATGTCATTTCTGGAAACCCAGAATCTACTATGTAGGAATCAACATGGATTCCGGAAACAGCGATCGTGTGAGACCCAACTCGCCTTATTTGTTCATGAGACCCAGAAAATATTAGATACAGGCTCCCAGGTAGATGCTATTTTTCTTGACTTCCGGAAGGCGTTCGATACAGTTCCGCACTGTCGCCTGATAAGCAAAGTAAGAGCCTACGGAATATCAGACCAGCTGTGTGGCTGGATTGAGGAGTTTTTGGCAAACAGAACACAGCATGTTGTTATCAATGGAGAGACGTCTACAGACGTTAAAGTAACCTCTGGCGTGCCGCAGGGGAGTGTTATGGGACCATTGCTTTTCACAATATATATAAATGACTTAGTAGATAGTGTCGGAAGTTCCATGCGGCTTTTCGCGGATGATGCTGTAGTATACAGAGAAGTTGCTGCATTAGAAAATTGTAGCGAAATACAGGAAGATCTGCAGCGGATAGGCACTTGGTGCAGGGAGTGGCAACTGACCCTTAACATAGACAAATGTAATGTATTGCGAATACATAGAAAGAAGGATCCTTTATTGTATGATTATATGATAGCGGAACAAACACTGGTAGCAGTTACTTCTGTAAAATATCTGGGAGTATGCGTACGGAACGATTTGAAGTGGAATGATCATATAAAACTAATTGTTGGTAAGGCGGGTACCAGGTTGAGATTCATTGGGAGAGTGCTTAGAAAATGTAGTCCATCAACAAAGGTGGTGGCTTACAAAACACTCGTTCGACCTATACTTGAGTATTGCTCATCAGTGTGGGATCCGTACCAGGTCGGGTTGACGGAGGAGATAGAGAAGATCCAAAGAAGAGCGGCGCGTTTCGTCACTGGGTTATTTGGTAACCGTGATAGCGTTACGGAGATGTTTAATAAACTCAAGTGGCAGACTCTGCAAGAGAGGCGCTCTGCATCGCGGTGTAGCTTGCTCGCCAGGTTTAGAGAGGGTGCGTTTCTGGATGAGGTATCGAATATATTGCTTCCCCCTACTTATACTTCCCGAGGAGATCACGAATGTAAAATTAGAGAGATTAGAGCGCGCACGGAGGCTTTCAGACAGTCGTTCTTCCCGCGAACCATACGCGACTGGAACAGGAAAGGGAGGTAATGACAGTGGCACGTAAAGTGCCCTCCGCCACACACCGTTGGGTGGCTTGCGGAGTATCAATGTAGATGTAGATGTAGATGTAGACATCAGTTCGGCCACTTTAGACAGTTCACAACTGGACAACAGGAGCCTTTTGTTATTTGGTGTGTATCTGGTTCGCTCCATCTAATAGAGGAGCTTCTATCGCTCAGACGTGATAAGGGACGACACTGGAAGTCGGCATATTTCCGTGGATCCGGTGCTGTGATTCGTTAGAGTTAAGTAGCTTTCTGCTAGGCAGCGAGTTAATAAATTTACGTCAGGGAGAATCTTCACATTGAGCCCTGTCCGTTGCAAAATTAAGAGAGATTTCTTGTCCCTGTCTTGATTACATAAGACAATCGAATTCGTCCACAGTTGTTGGGGTTTGTGAACTTATAAACTGAGAAAGTAAACACGTTGATGGAGGTCTCAACACAAAAAAAGGAAGGGTTATTAAAAAGATATCGATGTATTGAAAACGAGAACTTACACATTGCCGACAACAGCCTGCACAAAAGTACGATTGGGACCAAAATCCCGACACTTAAAGGGAAAAAGGCTTTGTTAGTATATTTATGAACAAGTAATGGTTACAGAAGGCGCCGACAACGTGCTGTTATTTTAAAGCTTAAATTTAATCCCTACACTGTTGTGGGTAAGCTTACTCAATTATTCAACGAATCATTCTTTGTATGTATGCTATTCATTGTCTTTGTCTACAAATTTTGGCCTCCCTGTTGTCTTAATACATGTCCTATTGTAATGTAAGGACAGAACACACACGCATATAAGTGACATTATACCGGTATGTTCTTGCTAAAGGTGTTTTGCGTTACAAAAAATGATTACAATGTATTCCATATGTCAACCGACTACAGTTATTCTTCCATTTCGAATATTAAATCCCTCTGATGGAAGAATATTGAATCTAGTAGGTCAATATAAAGGTCGCCCTAGGATCTGGCAATGAACTGCCAGATTTCATACCCTAGAAACATACAAATATTTATGTTGAGATTGGTCGTATTTAGCTTCGTAAAAGTTTAAATGTATTGTGGTCTGGTGACTGAAAGCTGAGAACCTTTTCCAGTTGTGAATATTAAAATCATTCATGATTCCTTTTAGTTTTGTAAGGGGAGATCATCTTTATTTCTTTCTCTTCATCGTTTCCGAAGAAAGTGATACATGTTCATTTTAACATCGTACATGTCTGTATGTATCTGTTGAGACCTGTATTTTCTACATAACCCCTCTCTTGCTACATACTTAATGCCTAATAGTTTCATGTTTAGGAAAAAGTTATTTGTGTCACATAATTGAATTATTATGTCCAATATTTTTGTGTCATTTAGCACTTTCAATAAACAAATTTAATCTAGAGGCGACAAACTATATCTGTACTAAACGTCCTCATTTAAACCAAGCAATTGTATCTTGGTATTGAGTTCTTAGTGACATAGCTTGGGTCTTGTTTGTAGTGTACTTTACCCATCTTTCCCTAATAATTACACCTGGGTTTTTTTCTGAGAATTTCAAACATCTTGCACCATTTTACGTTATCGAACGTTTTTCCTAGGTGGATCAATCTAATTTCTGTGTCCTTTATCCATAACACAGGCCAACGATGGAAACACTTTTTGCTGAAGATACCTTATTCTTATGTTCTTTAAGGTGGGAAATGCATATATGATACTGAAAAACTGCATCGCCCACCATTTCTTCACATTTTACAGTTAAATTTATTAAATTGATCTATTTTTAAAGAATTTAAGAGTTTTTGTGTAGTTAAAATAATTTAAAAAGGAATGGTAGCACTGCTGAAACCATTTTCTGGCAGGAAAAGGTCGATTCTGTTTTTGTGTTAACAGATGGTGTTTCGTTTTCTGTCAACCTAACCTCACTTTCCCGTTTCCTGTACATGTGCTCAGTACAATGTCTAATCGTGGTTGTAAAAACTCTGCTGACAGTTTTTGTTATATTTGTGGTGAATTTGTGATTAAAAAACACCAACAAAATATTACAGACTTGGTTAAAAATGTTATCTAGCATACTTTGGATCTAAACTTGGTGATCAAGATAAATCTTGGGCTCCACATAAGATATGTTATATGTTCATTTTCTCAGGGAAATGCTCCAAAAAGGAGAAAAAAGCTTTTAGATTTGCTGTTCCTATGATATGGAAGGAGCCAAGAAATTATTCTGATGATTGCTACTTTTTCAGTGTTGATATTACTGGCCATTATTCGAAAAAAAAGGTAATAAGCTACAATAACCTTCCATCCGCCATCTGACCAGTAGGGCATGGTGTAGATTTGGCAGTTCCTGAACCACTAGATGATTTAAATTCTATTCCAACAGAACTATTTTCTGATGTACAATGTGATTTAGATGAACCAGAAAGTCTAGAACCCAAATTGTTTACTCGGACCGATATTAACAATTTGGTTAGGGATCTGGGCTTAACTAACGAAAGAGCTGAATAGCTTGGCTCTAGATTAAAAGAAAAGAACTTATTGGCAGCTGGAACCAGCATATACATGTATGGAAAGTGAGAGCAGCAATTTTCCATGTTTTTTTCAACAAGAAGGTGATTTCGTGTACTGCTCAGACATTCCCAGTCTGATGAATGAGTTTGGTATTGAATACAAAAAGGAAGACTGGTGGCTGTTACTGATTCATCCAAAACTTGTGTAAAGGCTGTTTTATTACACAATGGTAACATATATGTGTCTACACCTGTTGGACATTCTGTACATATGAATGAAAGCTATGAAAATTTAGAAACAGTGCTCAATAAAATAGGCTATTCTGCTCATGGTTGGATGATATGTGCTGATATAAAGCTCCTTGGACAGCAAGGTGGCTTTACCAAAATTTCCGTGTTTCTTGTGTGAAAGGGACAGTAGCGCTACGGATCAACATTGGTTCAGAAAGATTTGGCCTATGAGGGAGTCTTTAAAACCTAGTGAGAAGAGCATTTACTCAAAAACCTTGTAGATCCAAAAAACGTACTCCTACCACCTCTACTTTAAAGGTAGGCCCAACGAAACAGTTTGTAAAGGCTTTGCCTGAAGATGGACCATGTTTTAAGTATCCCTGCCAAAAGTTTCCACACCTTTCAGAAGCTAAACTAAAAGAAGGCGTCTTCGTCGGATATGACATTAGAAAATTGATGTTTGATGTTAACTTTGAATCCACAAGGACCTTAAATGAGAAAGAAGCAAGCCGTTACAAAGTTCTAAGGACATGAAAAAGACACAGAATATGTTTCTATTATAGGTATTATGTTGTTGTTTAAACTTTAGGATGTTTAATGAGCCTGAAAGTTCACTTTAATTACTTCCCGGACATTATGGGAAATGTTATTGACGAACAAGGAGAGCTTTTTCACCAGGACATTAAAATGATGGAAAAACGCTACTAAGGCCACTGGAACACCAACACGAGGGGGGACCACTGTTTGTCAGTTCATCGAGAAGTTCAGCAAGCCATTCATCATAGAAAAAGTTACACAGGAAGCTTACAAGGAAAAAGAGAAAGAAAATACAAACCAATTCCAGCTGACAAGTGAAATCTCTATTAACACATGTTGTTGTTGTTGTTGTTGTTGTTGTCTTCAGTCCTGAGACTGGTTTGATGCAGCTCTCCATGCTACTCTGTCCTGTGCAAGCTTCTTCATCTCCCAGTACTTACTGCAACATACATCCTTCTGAATCTGCTTAGTGTATTCATCTCTTGGTCTCCCTCTACGACTTTTATCCTCCACACTACCCTCCAATGCTAAATTGGTGATCCCTTGATGCCTCAGAACATGTCCTACTAATCGGTCCCTTCTTCTAGTCAAGTTGTGCCACAAACTCCTCTTCTCCCCAATTCTATTCAATACTTCATCATTAGTTATGTGATCTACCCGTCTAATCATCAACATTCTTCTGTAGTACCACATTTCGAAAGCATCTATTCTCTTCTTGTCCGAACAATTTATCGTCCATGTTTCACTTCCATAAATGGCTGCACTCCATGCAAATACTTTCAGAAACGACATCCTAACACTTAAATCAATACTCGATGTTAACAAATTTCTCTTCTTTAGAAACGATTTCCTTGCCATTGCCAGTCTACATTTTATATCCTCTCTACTTCGACCATCATCAGTTCTTTTGCTCCCCAAATAGCAAAACTCCTTTGCTACTTTAAGCGTCTCATTTCCTAATCTAATTCCCTCAGCATCGCCCGACTTAATTCGACTACATTCCATTATCCTCGTTTTGCTTTTGTTGATGTTCATCTTATAACCTCCTTTCAACACACTGTCCATTCCATGGAGCTGCTCTTTCAGGTCCTTTGCTGTCTCTGACAGAATTATAATGTCATCAGCGAACCTCAAATTTTTTATTTATTCTCCATGGATTGTAATACCCTTTTGGTTCCTTTACTGCTTGCTCAGTATACATATTGAATAACATAGGGGATAAGCTACAACCCTGTCTCACTCCCTTGCCAACCACTGCTTCCTTTTCATGCCCCTCGACTCTTATAACTGCCATCTGGTTTCTGTACAAATTGTAAATAGCCTTTCGCTCCCTGTATTTCACCCCTGCCACCTTTAGAATTTGAAAGAGAGTATTCCAGTCAACATTGTCAAAAGCCTTCTCTAAGTCTACAAATGCTAGAAATGTAGGTTTGCCTTTCCTTAATTTATTTTCTAAGATAAGTCGTAGGGTCAGTATTGCCTCACGTATTACAACATTTCTGCGGAAATATATTAACACATATCATTGTTTCACATAGCTTACTGTAAATACAAACCATGTTTATGTTGTAAAAAATCGTTTCATCAATTTCCCCACTTACTGTACAGCATAGGATTTTATACTATATAATAAAAAGCATATTGCTCGAAAACTGTGGCCGATACATAAATACTGAAGCTTGATTTGGTTTAATCTCATAAAAATCTATAAAGATCAGCTATCAAAGTAAGAAACGTTTTTAAAAAAATTTTCTTTGGCCTGTGTTATTTGGGCAGTCAGAGCTGCTACTCTGGTGTCTTTACATTTTTTAAGTCCAAACTAACCCTCCATTTTCTTTTCGTTAGTTCTGTATGTTGTTCTTGTCAGCTATTTAGAGACATAAAGTGTATTTAACGTTGTGTTTCAGTAATATGGTCACGATGAACATACGTGATGAATGCAGGTTACGGTAGTATATTAGCTGCTAAATACGCCATACTGTAAGTTAATGGTTTCGCACTGTGGACAACGTCAGTCATATTACGTATCTTCCATTTGTATCCGTATCCTGGAACATGATAACTGACCTATAAGATCAGAAATATGTTTTTTAGACGATGACATGTCACAGATAGGTCAGGCATATTTTACCGTTTCAACAAGAACTTCAGATTGGCACCAAAGGCCGAAATCATAATTGTCTAAAATAAAAGAACAATGAAAAGTGAAATGGCGGAAATTTCTTTAAAAATAAAAAAAAGGGAACAAAGTAAACCATATAGACCTACCTGACTAATCCTTACTAAGCACTAGCACTGGTTTACACCAAACACTCCAGTTAAACCCCACAAAATGGATATAGTGCTATATTCGCAGCGGTTGCTCACGATGGTGTTCCGTAATATCTACATATCACACCACCACGCAACGGAGTTCTTCAAACAATGTCACACACAGAATTGTTTGCCAGTAGAATCTGCTCAGTACATTTCTATTCGAGATGTTAGGTTATAAAGCTGAATGGCAAAGTACATGTTGTGACTGTGTTAAGGTTACTTATCACTGTTCATTGAATTTAAAAAATATTGTCGCTTTTTCTGTATAACTGTAAGTCATGTTACTCGAAAGTACCGTCTGCTACAAACTATACGACGGTCCATTCACTATAAAAATGAGGGTTTTTAAGTCATTTTTCTTACGAATCTACTCCGCACATAACGTGAAACCTTGTTTCATTGTTTAAGACAATGATGAACACTGCTGTCGACTCTGGTTGTATTGTTCCGTGATACATTCAAGGAGGTCATTAATTAACCTCCAACTGGCGTCCGAAGTTTCTAAGATATTCTAGCCTTAACAAAGCCTGTAAGAAACTTTTAAAGGGCCCGTCTTAGCTACGTAAGAGCTGGTCTCTCTTCGTCAGCAGTCACAAACTTCGTCCCCCACTTTATGCCAAAAGTTTAACACCAAACGCGCTTCTTTATTACTCTTTCAAAATTGTAAATTTATTAATGGAGAAACTTTGCTGTGTTACTTGTGTCCATTTGCAGTTTCGTTATGGTTCAGTGATTCGATGTATTGCCGCAACAAATGCAGTTTGTAACATTACAACTCAGTATCACAGATACAACAAACATAATTTCTTTTGGCTTATGCGGAAGTTTCTGTGCTGCATTCAAAGTGTTAGTAATAATTTTTATGCTTAAACTTACAACAATGATTACCAAAGTACAAATGACAAATAAACCTAGCAGAGAGATATATATGTTCAGTAAACTAGATAAAAAATCAATAGTGTTATATCTCAGAGAGAAACTGAAACTTTCGGCAAAAGGCAGGGGCATGTAGAGGAAATATAGATCAAGTTTAAAAGAATAGTTGACAATGCACTGGATAGATATGTACCCCATAGAACAGCTCGTAATGGCAGGCAAGCTTCTCGTATACAGTCACCATAAAGAAATATGCAGTCACTGTAAAGAAACTTCTAATGAAACACAGACTACTGCCTAATAGATGTAAAAAGAAGCATAAGATTGTAGGCAGAGATGCCGAATGAAACGGTTTTGGCTGTCAAGAAAGCAAAGCGTGGTATCATCAGTGACTACCGTGTTCTCAAATGATATTTCACAAACCCGAAGAAATTTCGGTTGTGTGTAAAGGAGGTTAGTGGCATCAAAGTTAATGTTCGGTCCCAAGCGAATGAGACAGGAACTGAAATTGAGGGTAGCAAAGCACAAGCTGAAATGCTTAACTCCGATTTCAAATGTTTCTTTACAAAGAAAAGAAGAGTGAAATAGTGTCAGTGGTGTTGAGAAACAGCTGAAATCTTTAAAATTGAAGAAAGCTCAAGGGCATGATGTAATCCCTGTAGGATTCTATACTGAATCTGCGGCTAAGTTAGTCCCTCTTCTACCTATAATCCATCGTAAATCCCTTTAATAAAATCTTTGCGCAGTCCTTGAAGAAAAAAAAAAGGACAAATCACACCTTCTACAAGAAGCGCAATAGAAGCGATCGACAAAACTATCGGCCAGTACCTTTGAAATAGGTTTGTTGTAGAATCTTAAAACATATTCTGATCTCAAATATAATGAGGCATCTTGAACAGAATGACCTCAATGCCAACAAGCAACAATGATGGTAAACACCACTCGCACTTTTCTCACGTGACATATTGAAAGCTTTGCACCAGGGCAGTGATGCAGATGCAGTATTTGTTGATTTCTGAAAAGCATTTGACTGAGTACCATACCTACGCTTGTCGTCACAATTGCGATCATATGGGGTACCAAGTGAAATTTATGACTGTATTGAGGACATTTGGTTGGGAGGGCGCAGCATGTTGTCTTGGACAGAGAGTCATCTTCGGGTGTTTCCCAGGGAACTGTGCTGGGACCCTTACTGTTCATGTTGTAAATTAATGACCTTGCAGACAATATTCATAGTAAAGTCAGACATTTTACCGAGGAGTCAAATTCCGATAGATTTGAAAGTGGTGCAAAGTCTGCCAACTTTCTTAAAAAGTTCAGAAATGTAAAACTGTGCACTTCAGAAAAAGAAAAAATACGTAGTATCCTATGAGTATAATATGAACGAGTCACTGTTGGAATCGGCCAGCTCTTACGCATACCTGGGCTTAACACTTTACAGGGATAAGAAACGGAATGATCACATAAGCTCAGCAGAGGTTAAAGCGGTGGTAGACTTCGGCTTATTGATAGAAAACTGGGGATGTGCAATTAGTCTACAAGGGAGATTGCTTACAAATCACTCGCGCTACGGGTTCTAGGATATTCGTCAAGTGTGTGGGATTGAAAGGGCGGCACAAATGGTCACAGGCTTGTTTGCCCC
The DNA here is from genome assembly GCF_023864345.2 of Schistocerca serialis cubense. Taxonomy (NCBI): domain Eukaryota; kingdom Metazoa; phylum Arthropoda; class Insecta; order Orthoptera; family Acrididae; genus Schistocerca; species Schistocerca serialis. The sequence continues at coordinate 1,266,382,017 of NC_064638.1, read as the reverse complement.
TTGGGAGAGAGTTACTCAGAAGTTGACACAACCGAAGTGGAAAACTCTTGAAGACTTTCGCGATAAACCCGGTTAAACAAGGGTTAAGAACCGGCTTTTAACGGTGACTCTGGGAATATATCACAAACACTTACCTATCGCTCACGTAGAGTCGTGAGGATAAGATTAGAATAACTACTGCACGCACAGAGAGATTCAAACAACCATTCTCCCCGCACTCCATACGAAAATGGCACGGGAACAAATCCTAAACAATGGTACTATGTGATGTACCCACTGCCATGCACCTCATAGCGGTTTGCACAGTATAGGTGTATAATCGCTATTTCATGAGTACGAGGGTGCTGATGGTGAAATCTTTTCACACCGTGTGAAAATCAAGCCGCTACCATGTACTTTGTGATGGTGTTAACCGTTCTCTACATATTTTCCCTTCAGTATGACACAGTTTCCCACAAGATAGATGATTTGGTGCAGACCTTGGTAGTAGTAGTCCACACATTAGCTATTCAGGAACATTTCCACACGAACAAAGTCGACGACATACTAGAAATGCGTGCCACACAGTGGTTTCTTCGTACAGGGAGGAAGAGGCGGAGGAGGAAGTCGCTGGGTGCAGCATCAGAAGAGTATTGTGTGAGCCAGTTTGAGAGCTCACAGAATCAGTGTGCTGAGGTTGTCTGCATATCAGAAGGAGCTGGGGCATTTTCGTGGGCTGCAGGCATGCCACCGACATCAACAAACAAATATATTTATTTCAAATATACAAACAAGTGACTCCCACAGACAGTAATATTTGCCAATTCCCAGCATCCTGCAACACACAGACGTGTAGACTTCCACTCCATGGAGCACCACAACCGATTAGAATCACAAGCTAAATCAGATTACAAAAATTTGTTAAAACTAACTAAAGAAATTTTATGCGGTAAACAGGTAAAGAAGAGAGAAAGGAGAACAGCACTTCTGTATCCTTTGTAGAAGTAACTATTCCACATTAATAAGAAATGCTACCCCCCTCGCAACACAGCAGGAATACTGTTGTCCGCATTCCATTCTAAGTAAGATCAAGAGTGGTACATACAGGATTTCATGCAGTTTGTGTAGTAAATTAAGTGTAGATCAGTCGGGTAGGGATATAGCAACACTGACGGGAAAAAAAATCGCAACACCAAGAAGGAGATGTGCGACATAAACGAAAGCTGGTACGCACGCTTCTAAATATGAAAGATGATGTCCATTCAAATTTCGCGTCAGTCGCATGAGAGCGACGCTGGTAACAGTGATGCAAGTAGCGGTAGTGTGAAGATGAAAGTCAGGCTCGCTTTAAATACACGCTGTAACGGTCATTAGCGATAGTTACCTGTCAGACTGGGTAGTCAAGAACGCCTTTGAGGCATCCTTTCAATGATTACCGTAGCATAATCCTATCGGAAGGCCTTTCACAAAACCCAAACAAATTCCGATCACATGTAAACGCTATCATTTACACCAAAATTAGTGTTCTCATGAACAGGGATGGCAGGAAAGGTGAAACTGACGGGTTCGAAACTAAAACAAATATTTGGAGCATTTTTAAATGTTCCTTTACAAAGAAAAATCCAGGAGCAACGTTCCAGTTTAATTCGTGAGCCACTGCAATGGTCAATAGAATATTAATGGCGCTGAGAAACAGCTGAATCGCTAAAGTGGGACCAAGCTCCAAGATGCGATGGGGTTCCTTTCGTATTCTATCGAAAGTTTCTGGTTAAGTAGCCCTTCTTTTAGGCACAATGTACTGTAGGTTACTCGAATAAAAAGTGTGACCATCACTTTGAAGAAAGCGTAAGTTAACGCTCATCCACAAGAAGGGTAGCAAAAGTGATCCACAAAATGACTGACCAGTATCTTTGACATTCATCTATTGCAGAATTCTGGAACACTTTCTGGACTCAGAGTTAATGAGGTAAATCGAACAGAATGATCTTCGTTCTAACCAGAATAGATTCTGCAAAAATCGTTCATGCGTATCTCAACTGGCGTTTTTCCCACAGGACGTCCTGAAAACCGTGGCACAAGACAGGTTGGTAAGTGTTATATTTCGTCATTTAGGGAAATCATTTGAGGCATATCACACCAGCGGCTGTTACTGAAAGAATGATTTCATGGGACATTCAACAAAATTTGTAAGTCGTGTGAGGATTTTTGGAAGGGAGGACGCAGAATTTTGAATGAAGAGTCATTCACAGATGGTACTTGAGATGTGTCTCAGTGGACGGTATTGGGAACTTTGCTCTTCATTTTGTATATTAATTACCTGGCAGACAATATTAGCAACATCACTTTTCTTGTAAATGAAGCAAATTCTGTAATGAAATACTGTTTGAGAAAGATGCAGAAATGTTCAGATAAATCGCGATGAGATTACAAAGTGATTCAGAGTTTTTCATAACGCATAAATCGATCAAAAATGTAAAATTGTGAACTTTCGAAAAGAAAAAAGGTAGTATCTGATGAGCGCAACATCAGTGAGTCACAATTGGAGCAGTCAACTAATAAAAATGCCTAAGTTTAATAATTTTCTGGAATATGAAACGGAATAATCAGTCCTTCCAGAGATACGTTTGTTCTCGGACGGTGTAGGTGTCCGACTAACCTGTCTCTTCGTCCGATATGAGTCATTCATAGATCTATTACTCCCTACATATTGTCCTTAGTTTTTCTTCATTTCGTATGTTGTCTACATACTTCAATTTTGTCATTCCTCGACAGCACAACATATGAAATGCCTCAACTTTCGTCTGCTATCGTCTTCCAATGGACCAGGCTTCATATTTATACAGTACAGTGCTCCAGACGACCTCATTTCCATATGAACATTTAACAGCAGTCCAGCTATTATGTCGAATACACCTTTATTTGCCCATGACAGTCTATGTCCGATATTTTCGATGCTTCAGCCATCCTATGTACACTCCTGGAAATTGAAATAAGAACACCGTGAATTCATTGTCCCAGGAAGGGGAAACTTTATTGACACATTCCTGGGGTCAGATACATCACATGATCACACTGACAGAACCACAGGCACATAGGCACAGGCAACAGAGCATGCACAATGTCGGCACTAGTACAGTGTATATCCACCTTTCGCAGCAATGCAGGCTGCTATTCTCCCATGGAGACGATCGTAGAGATGCTGGATGTAGTCCTGTGGAACGGCTTGCCATGCCATTTCCACCTGGCGCCTCAGTTGGACCAGCGTTCGTGCTGGACGTGCAGACCGCGTGAGACGACGCTTCATCCAGTCCCAAACATGCTCAATGGGGGACAAATCCGGAGATCTTGCTGGCCAGGGTAGTTGACTTACACCTTCTAGAGCACGTTGGGTGGCACGGGATACATGCGGACGTGCATTGTCCTGTTGGAACAGCAAGTTCCCTTGCCGGTCTAGGAATGGTAGAACGATGGGTTCGATGACGGTTTGGATGTACCGTGCACTATTCAGTGTCCCCTCGACGATCACCAGTGGTGTACGGCCAGTGTAGGAGATCGCTCCCCACACCATGATGCCGGGTGTTGGTCCTGTGTGCCTCGGTCGTATGCAGTCCTGATTGTGGCGCTCACCTGCACGGCGCCAAACACGCATACGACCATCATTGGCACCAAGGCAGAAGCGACTATCATCGCTGAAGACGACACGTCTCCATTCGTCCCTCCATTCACGCCTATCGCGACACCACTGGAGGCGGGCTGCACGATGTTGGGGCGTGAGCGGAAGACGGCCTAACGGTGTGCGGGACCGTAGCCCAGCTTCATGGAGACGGTTGCGAATGGTCCTCGCCGATACCCCAGGAGCAACAGTGTCCCTAATTTGCTGGGAAGTGGCGGTGCGGTCCCCTACGGCACTGCGTAGGATCCTACGGTCTTGGCGTGCATCCGTGCGTCGCTGCGGTCCGGTCCCAGGTCGACGGGCACGTGCACCTTCCGCCGACCACTGGCGACAACATCGATGTACTGTGGAGACCTCACGCCCCACGTGTTGAGCAATTCGGGGGTACGTCCACCCGGCCTCCCGCATGCCCACTATACGCCCTCGCTCAAAGTCCGTCAACTGCACATACGGTTCACGTCCACGCTGTCGCGGCATGCTACCAGTGTTAAAGACTGCGATGGAGCTCCGTATGCCACGGCAAACTGGCTGACACTGACGGCGGCGGTGCACAAATGCTGCGCAGCTAGCGCCATTCGACGGCCAACACCGCGGTTCCTGGTGTGTCCGCTGTGCCGTGCGTGTGATCATTGCTTGTACAGCCCTCTCGCAGTGTCCGGAGCAAGTATGGTGGGTCTGACACACCGGTGTCAATGTGTTCTTTTTTCCATTTCCAGGAGTGTAGTTTCTCTCTCTACACAGGAGAAATGAGAGAGTTCCAGCTACATGGAATGCCGTAGCCTTATCCGTAATCCAAGCTCAAGTCGAATCAGTAAGGCGCTGTCAATAAGTGAAAATGTGCTGTAGTTTGATATTGTTCATAAAAGAATGGCATAAATGTCATTTACTCACTGGATGGGTATGAACCCTGTGTGGATGACCTACATGTGTGTATGATATCGTTAAATTTTTACACGTGTTAAAGCTGGAAACCATTGCTGTGTTCCACATTAAAATCATTGAAGGTCGAAAGAGTAATCCTTAATTTTAAAAATAAATAATTTTAACGAGCAAAAGCGAGAATGTTATGTTTTTAAAATACAAAATTTCATAAATCTGGTGCATTTGTCCTGCAACTGTTGTGCTGGTTTGCCGGCGACAATTTCTTTTTCTTTTTTTTTTTTGCCATTATAATCAAGACTGTCTAAATTCTTCGAACAATTCCGTTGCACTTTCTATGCCTGTTACTAACACAGTCTTGTGCTGAATCTCACATGTCAGTGAACAATTTTCCGGCAGCATGCATAACTTGGGTTGTAAATTAATAGCTACTGTTATTAAATATTTGGAAATGTATTACATTCGTGACAACGGAATTTTTGTTCTTTCTTTCTTTTGCCTACTTGATGACCACTAGTTTAAATTTGATGCTTAGTTTGATGGTATTTGTTCTTCATTCAAATGTCACTATTTTGTGTTGAGTCATATATTTTACGATTTTTCACTTTATGCAACGGGATTCTCATACCAAAAGATTTTTTACACCTTTGAAAATGTAGTGTGGACTAAAAGTCATGAAGGGGTTAAAATGTGAATGAATTTCCTTTTTATCATTAGTTTTCATTGACATTTCAACGACTCGAAGACGAAGAATTGGAGATTGTTTACACTCACGTACGGAAAAAAAGAAAGATAAAAGAATAAATAAAGTTGTGAACAGTTGAAACGCCAGTCAACCGCTGTGGCCAAACGGTTCTAGGCGCTTCATTCTGGAACCGCGCTGCTGCTACGGTCGCAGGTTCGAATCCTCCATCGGGCATGAATGTTGTTGATATCCTTAGGTTAGTTAAGTTTAAGTAGTTCTACTTCTAGGGGACTGATGACTTCATTTGTTAAGTCCCATAGTGCTTGGAGCCATTTGAACCATGTTTTTGAAGCCACTTCCTGACTTCGTAATATTTGGTCCAGCCTGTATAAATAAACATCTAAACTGAATGCAATGGCAATTAACAGCTTTCAGTAAGTACCCTTGATCTCTAGAATTATACCGTACTATGTTCTAAAGCAGTATTCGTCAGGTCAACCTGCAACTTTAATAGAGAAGAGACCATCAGAATTGTCTGAAGGAGGGTATTACACAGAAACGGGTGGGTAAAAATGTAAAGGAGCCCAAATCCCTTTACGCACGTTGAAAATCCGTCTCTAGAGAACAGAGACATGTTCTCGCTACAAGGGGAGTTGCAGAGGTGGCTTCAAAACTTGGACAGCGGGGCATGGGGAGCGCTTCCTGCATGTTCCAAGTGGTTACTTTTGCGTCCTCCGCTCTGTGACTTTGTCATCGCCGGATGCTCATAAAATGCTTTCTAGATATTCACTAGAACAGAAGGTTGCCGGAGCAAAGGAGGAGAGGGAAATTCATGGCAGGAGCTGTTGTCGGAGTAAAAGCGGTAAGGGGCGAGAGAAAGGGGGAGGGGTTACTTTGAACGTGACAGCAGCGAAGGGAGGGGGAGGGGGGGGGGAGGCCGCATTCGCGACGTCAGACGCCTCCACCGTCAGCGCTTTTACAGGAGGAACTGGAAGCTGAAAGTCTACAGCTTAACGAAGGCTGACTTACGCAACATCGTAGCTCCTGTCCTGCGCCAAAGAGCTCTCTCGACCGTTGTTAACTTTGACTTGTCGCTGAGTGTCGGGAAATGTAATTTCATTATTTTATTGATTTGTAGATTAAAACTAAAGAAATTACAAGAAGGGAGGCAATTATGTATTTGGGACCTGGATAAGTTGATAGATTGAGAGGATGTTAGTAGTTTCAGAGGGAGCATTAGGCAGCAACTGACTAAAACAGGGTAGAGGCATACAGTAAAAGACGAATGGGCAACTTTGAGAGATGAAATAATGAAGGCAGCTGAGTATCGAAATCAAGACAAGGCCTAATAGAAAGCTTTGGATAACACAGTAGATACTGAATGTAATAGATGATAGGAGAAAATATAAAGATGCAGGAAGTGAATCTGGCGAAAGAGAATATAAACGTCTAAAAACTGGAGCTGACAGAAAGTGCAAAATCGCTAAGCAAGAGTTGCTAAAGGAAAAATGTAAGGTTTTAGAAGCATATTTTACCAGCAGAAAGATACCGCCTACAGCCAAACTAAAGAGGCCTTTGTAGAAAAGAGAATCAACTGTATAAATATTAAGAGCTCGGATAAAAATCCAGTGCTATGCAAGGAAAGCAAAGCTGAAAGGTGGAAGGAGTACATAGAGGGTCTACACAAGGGAGATTAATTTGAGGGCAATATTATAGAAATGGAAGAGGACGAGATGAAGACGCGATGGAAGGTGTGATATTTCGAGATGAATTTGACAGAACGATAAAAGATCCAAGTTGAGGCAAGTCCCCCTGCAATACGAAACTCTTAGATCTGGTGTGCAAGATCCTTGAGACAGTCGAACTACCTTCAGACTTAGAAGAATTTAATAATTCTAATTCCGAAGGAAGCAGCTACTGGCTAATTCTGAAAACTGCCGAGCTATCAGTTTGATAAGTCAAGGTTGCAAAATACTACGAACCGCGTTCTTATGAAAAAGGGCACTAAGTTACTAAAACCGCCTAAGGAAACTGGCTTCCGAATATTTAGATGATAAAATACTAACGCAAATTCTTTACAGAAGAATGGTAAAACTGGCAGACGCCAACCTCGGAGAAGACCAGTTTTGATTTCGGAGACATTTAGGAACACTCAAGGAAATACCGATCATACGACTTACCTTAGAGGATAGGTTAAGGAAAGGCGAACCAACTTTTATAGCATTTGTAGACTCAGAAAAAGCTTCTGACAATGTTGACTGAAATACTTACTTCGAAATTCTGCAGATAGAAGGTGTGAAAGGGTGTTTACAGAAACCATAAAGCAGTTATAAGAGTCGAGGGGCATGGAAGAGAAGAATACGGTTGTAGCCTGTACTCGATGTTATTCAGTGTGTACGTTGACAAGCAGTTAATAAAATCAAAGAAAAATTTAGAGTAGGAATTAAAGCACAGGGAGAGAAAATAAAAGGGTTGAGGATTTCCGACGAAGTATTTCTGTCACATACAGTGAAGGACTTGGAACAGCAGTTCAACGGAATGGAAAATATCTTGAGACAAGGATATATAAGGATGAACACAAAAAAAGCAAATCTAGAAAAACGGAATATACTCGAATTAAATCAAGTGATGATAAGGGAATTAGATTAGGAAACGAGACACTTAAAGTAGTAGATAAGTTTCGTTATTTAAGCAGCAAAATAACTGATGATAGGAGACATAGTGCAGATATAAAATGTAAACTAGCAATGGCAAGAGAAACGTTTCTGAAGAAGGGAAATTTGCTAACATCGAATTTAGATTTGAGTGTTGAGAAGTCTCTTCTGAAAGTGTTTGTATGGAATGCAGCCATCTGAGGAAATGAAACGCGGGTGACAAACAGTTAAGAGGAGAGTAGAGGTATTTTAAATGTTGTGTTACACAAGAATGCTCAAAATTGAATGGGTAGATCACATAACTAATGGGAAGAAAAGAAATATGTGTCACAACCTGACTAGAATCGGTTCATAGTACACATTCTGACACACCAGAGGAACACCTATTTGATATTGAAGAGGAGTGGGAGGGGTGGGGTGGGAGGAGTGGGAGAGGGGAGGTCAAAATTGTAGAGGGAAACCAATAGAGGAACACAGTAAGCAGATCCAGAAGGATATAAATGGCTTTAGTGACTGAGATGAATTGGCCTGCACATGACGCAGTGTCATGGGGAGATGACACAGACAAGTCTGCGGACTGAAGACAGCAATAACAACATTCATTTGTCATATTGTAACTTTGGAATATTGGCTTTTCTTTAGTTTAACACTAGTATCAGGTTAAATTTTATCGGAACTCTGTCTATGAATATCTTGTATAACGACAGTCAGAATTCGCAAAGATATTTGAAGGTCTTGTTTCTCTAATAGATAAGGCATGAGAATACAACTTGTGCTGACAGTTGTGGTTAGGACCTATTCCGGATATGTAATTTAATAGTTATGATAGTAAAGGGAAAATTAGGTACTGGGCTCTGTTCGTAAGAAACAGATTTTACGACATTCAATAAACGAGAGGTAGAAAGATTCGTTACTCTGTTCTTAAAAGTAGATTCAACTGCGGGTTTTTCTGACACTCTGTTTGCTGTATTAACTAAACGAAATACTTTTTTAGAACTGTTCCACAAACATTATTAGTATCGTACACTCTAGATTTCGGGTTGTAAGTCCATTTTGTAGTTCTCATCTTTGGGATCTGTTGTGTACTAGAAACTGGACTGGTGACCTGTAATCTAGATCGTACAGTAATAGTAAAGTTTGTGAAATAAGGCTAAAGAAGTTTTTTATTTAGTTAATACTTAAAAATAGAGATTTCTTCTGTAGACTATAATTATTTCATGTATTAACTTTTCCAATCTGTTCTCATCCAGTGGGGCCTGTAGCCGATGGCTAGGGAATGTGGCAGATGCATGATGGCGCAGGAGTATAATACGGATATACAGTCTACGATGGATGGGTCGAGGAGGACATGTACCTTCGCCTGCAAGAGAACCCGATATGAATGAGAACTGAACAGCTCCCATGTTGAGATGGCTGAAGAAGTAGAGCTCGGGTGTAACCTCCCAACAGAAAAAATATATAATGAAACTTATAACATTCACATTTCGTGTAACCTCCGCCAGCTCGCATTAGTAACGTGACCCTCTCAATAATAAAAAAAAAAGACTCATATATAACCTTTCAATGATTAACTGACTGTGAATCTGAACTGGTAAATTTTGACGTCGGTAGTGCTGCATCATGGCCCTGAAAGATCCTTCTGAATAACTGAAAATTCTTACCTCAATGAAGTCGCTGGATAACGCGTATATATCTACTCCTATAAGATATTTTTCTGGGACAGCCCAGTGCAATGCTGGCGGCTAGATTTGTCATGTATAAAAGGAAACAACTGATTTTTCTTTACGATAATCGGGATGACCATGGATTGCAGAAATTAGTAAATTCTTTAAATTCAGATGAATGATTGTCAAAAGTTAATTTCATAAGAGAGATTATTATTAAAAGATTTTTAAAACATTTACATGGGACTTGATATGACAATAGCACAAATTTAGTTGTAACACATCAGATACGGGCGCGGCTGCCTTTACCTTATACTACATCGCTCACCCTCTACCGGCCCAACCGCCCCACTGCGAGCTACCACCACTACCTCCCACACTGCACCTACTGCCGCCGACAGGGCTCCCTGCTCTGAGATTCTGTTGTAGCTTGCATATCGCAGGCAGCGCGTGAGCAATCCATCGAAGTTACATCTGCTCGAGTGCACTAGCAATAAATTCCTTAGGTATGGACCTCTTACACGGTTATAGTCATGACCAGCTTTGCAAGATGATCCGGGGAAATGTGAAAGAATCCACAACTCACTGCAGGGACGAGTACGATACCTCACGCGAGTGCGAAGACGACACAAAGCAAAGTAATCTTAGGACGCACGAGAGTACAGTAAACGGGTATATGTAACGTGCTGAACTACTTTGCCTGACAATAAAATAAATAATCCGGGATACATGGTCGGATGTGAACGTAACTTCCTGTACGTACACAATTTCGGCGTGTATGTACACTACTGGCCATTAAAATTGGTACACCAAGAAGAAATGCAGATAAATATATTATACTAGAACTGATATGTGATTACAATCTCACGCAATCTGAGTACATAGATCCTGAGAGATCAATACCCAGAACAACCACCCCTGGCTGCCCATTCAGTTTCAACACGGTACCGCAGTTCATCAAGAGTAGTGACTCGCGTATTGTGACAAGCTAGTTGATCGGACACCATTGACCAGACATTTTCAATTGGTGAGAGATCTGGAGAACTTGCAGGGCAGGGCAGCACTCGAACATTTTCTGTATCCAGAAAGGCCCGTACAGGATCTGCAACATGCGGTCGTGCATTATCCTGCTGAAATGTAGGGTTCCCAGGGATCGAATGAAGGGTAGAGCCACGGCTCGTATCACATCTGAAATGTAACGTCCACTGTTCAAAGTGCCGTCAGTGCGAACAAGAGGCGACCGAAACGTGTAATCAATGGCACCCGAACCATCACGTCGGGTGATACGCCAGTATGGCGATGACGAATACACGCTTCCAATGTGCGTTCACCACGATGTCACCAAATACGGATGCGGCCATCATGATGCTGCAAACAGAACCTAGATTCATCCGAAAAAGTGACGTTTCGCAATTCGTGCACCCAGGTTCGTCGTTGAGTACACCATCGCAGGCGCTCATGTCTGTGATGCAGCGTCAAGGGTAACCGCAGCCACGGTCTCCGAGCTGATAGTCCATGCTGCTGCAAATGTCGAACAGTTCGTGCAGATGGTTGTTGTCTTGCAAACGTCCCTATCTGTTGACTCAAGAATCGAGACGTTGGTGCACGATCCGTTACAGCCATGCGGATAAGATGCCTGTCATCTCGACTGCTAGAGATATGAGCCCGTTGGGATCCAGCGCGGCGTTCCGTATTACCCTCCCGAACCCACCGATTCCATATTCTGCAAACAGTCATTGGATCTCGGCCAACGCGAGCGGCAATGTCACGATACCAGTGATGTGTGTCGCTATGGATCGGAGGAAATCCTCTCTGGCTTCCGGCGGCTATCTGATTTGGTGAAGACTGCCAGTCTCGCTAGCGGGATGAAAGCAGAGCTCACCATCTGCCGCATCGTCGACAGGACTGACTGCGGACCTTTGGTACAGAGCCGAGTGGAGGGTCTGCATCAGAGGCTGAGACAGTTCTGCGACCGTGTGGGCTGCAGATTCCTCGACTTGCGGCATAGGGTGGTGGGGTTTCGGGTTCCGCTGGATAGGTCAGGAGTCCACTACAGGCAACAAGCTTCTACACGGGTAGCAGGGGTTGTGTGGCGTGGGCTGGGAGGTTTTTTAGGTTAGATGGCCTTGGGCAAGTACAGAAAGGGCAACAGCCTCAACGGGTGCGGGGCAAAGGCAGGACATGTGGGGACCAAGTAGCAATCGGTATTGTAATTGTCAACTGTCGAAGCTGCGTTGGTAAAGTACCAGAACTTCAAGCGCTGATAGAAAGCACCGAAGCTGAAATCGTTATAGGTACAGAAAGCTGGCTTAAGCCAGAGATAAATTCTGCCGAAATTTTTACAAAGGTACAGACGGTGTTTAGAAAGGATAGATTGCATGCAACCGGTGGTGGAGTGTTCGTCGTTGTTAGTAGTAGTTTATCCTGTAGTGAAGTAGAAGTGGATAGTTCCTGTGAATTATTATGGGTGGAGGTTATACTCAACAACCGAGCTAGGTTAATAATTGGCTCCTTTTACCGACCTCCCGACTCAGCAGCATTAGTGGCAGAACAACTGAGAGAAAATTTGGAATACATTTCACATAAATTTTCTCAGCATGTTATAGTCTTAGGTGGAGATTTCAATTTACCAGATATAGACTAGGACACTCAGATGTTTAGGACGGGTGGTAGGGACAGAGCATCCAGTGACATTATACTGAGTGCACTATCCGAAAATTACATCGAGCAATTAAACAGAGAACCGACTCGTGGAGATAACATCTTGGACCTACTGATAACAAACAGACCCGAACTTTTCGACTCTTTAAGTGCAGAACAGGGAATCAGTGATCATAAGGCCGTTGCACAACCCTGAATATGGAAGTTAATAGGAATATAAAAAAAGGGAGGAAGGTTTATCTGTTTAGCAAGAGTAATAGAAGGCAGATTTCAGACTACCTAACAGATCAAAACGAAAATTTCTGTTCCGACACTGACAATGTTGAGTGTTTATGGAAAAAGTTCAAGGCAATCGTAAAATGCGTTTTAGACAGGTACGTGCCGAGTAAAACTGTGAGGGACGGGAAAAACACACCGTGGTTCAACAACAAAGTTAGGAAACTACTGCGAAAGCAAAGAGAGCTTCACTCCAAGTTTAAACGCAGCCAAAACCTCTCAGACAAACATAAGCTAAACGATGTCAAACTTAGCGTAAGGGGGGCTATGCGTGAAGCGTTCAGTGAATTCGAAAGTAAAATTCTATGTACCGACTTGACAGAAAATCCTAAGAAGTTCTGGTCTTACGTTAAATCAGTAAGTGGCTCGAAACAGCATATCCAGACACTCCGGGATGATGATGGCATTGAAACAGAGGATGACACGCGTAAAGCTGAAATACTAAACACCTTTTTCCATAACTGTTTCACAGAGGAAGACCGCACTGCAGTTCCTTCTCTAAATCCTCGCACAAACGAAAAAATGGCTGACATCGAAATAAGTGTCCAAGGAATAGAAAAGCAACTGGAATCACTCAACAGAGGAAAGTCCACTGGACCTGACGGGATACCAATTCGATTCTACACAGAGTACGCGAAAGAACTTGCCCCCCTTCTAACAGCCGTGTACCGCAAGTCTCTAGAGGAACGGAGGGTTCCAAATGATTGGAAAAGAGCACAGGTAGTCCTAGTCTTCAAGAAGGGTCGTCGAGCAGATGCGCAAAACTATAGACCTATATCTCTGACGTCGATCTGTTGCAGAATTTTAGAACATGTTTTTTGCTCGAGTATCATGTCGTTTTTGGAAATCCAGAATCTACTATGTAGGACTCAACATGGATTCCGGAAACAGCGATCGTGCGAGACCCAACTCGCTTTATTTGTTCATGAGACCCAGAAAATATTAGATACAGTCTCCCAGGTAGATGCTATTTTTCTTGACTTCCGGAAGGCGTTCGATACAGTTCCGCACTGTCGCCTGATAAACAAAGTAAGAGCCTACGGAATATCAGACCAGCTGTGTGGCTGGATTGAAGAGTTTTTAGCAAACAGAACACAGCATGTTGTTATCAATGGAGAGACGTCTACAGACGTTAAAGTAACCTCTGGCGTGCCACAGGGGAGTGTTATGGGACCATTGCTTTTCTCAATATATATAAATGACCTAGTAGATAGTGTCGGAAGTTCCATGCGGCATTTCGCGGATGATGCTGTAGTATACAGAGAAGTTGCAGCATTAGAAAATTGTAGCGAAATGCAGGAAGATCTGCAGCGGATAGGCGCTTGGTGCAGGGAGTGGCAACTGTCCCTTAACATAGACAAATGTAATCTATTACGAATACATAGAAAGAAGGATCCTTTATTGTATGATTATATGATAGTGGAACAAACACTGGTAGCAGTTATTTCTGTAAAATATCTGGGAGTATGCGTGCGGAACGATTTGAAGTGGAATGATCATATAAAATTAATTGTTGGTAAGGCGGGTACCAGATTGAGATTCATTGGGAGAGTGCTTAGAAAATGTAGTCCATCAAGAAAGGAGGTGGCTTACAAAGCACTCGTTCGACCTATACTTGAGTATTGCTCATCAGTGTGGGATCCGTACCACATCGGTTTGACGGAGGAGATAGAGAAGATCCAAAGAAGAACGGCGCGTTTCGTCACAGGGTTATTTGGTAAGCCTGATAGCGTTACGGAGATGTTTAATAAACTCAAGTGGCAGACTCTGCAAGAGAGGCGCTCTGCATCGCGGTGTAGATTGCTCGTCAGGTTTCGAGAGAGTGCGTTTCTGGATGAGGTATCGAATATATTGCTTCCCCCTACTTATACCTCCCGAGGAGATCACGAATGTAAAATTAGAGGGATTAGAGCGCGCACGGAGGCTTTCAGACAGTCGTTCTTCCCGCGAACCATACGCGACTGGAACAGGAAAGGGAGGTAATGACAGAGGCACGTAAAGTGCCCTCCGCCACACACCGTTGGGTGGCTTGTCGGAGTATAAATGTAGATGTAGATGTAGATACGATAAACCGCAATCGCGATAGGCTACAATCCGACCTTTATCATAGTCGGAAACGTGATGGTACGCATTTCTCCGCATTACACGAGGCATCACAACAACGTTTCACCAGGCAAAGCCGGTCAACTGCTGTTTGTGCATGAGATATCGGTTGGACTCTTTCCTCATGTCAGCACGTTGTAGGTGTCACCACCGGTGCCAACCTTATGTGGATGCTCTGAAAAGCTATTCATTTGCATATCACAGCATTTTCTTCCTGTCGGTTAAATTTCTTCGTGGTGTAGCAATTTTAATGGCCAGTAGTGTAAATGATTAGAGCTGCATTTTGCGTGACAGGTAGAACGGCCACAAGAGCTCCTTAGAATAATTCGAGTTTAGTGTTGTGGCAGACAGTTACGGGATGTAAGGGGCATAAACAGTGCGAGTTGTTAACTGTTCACTTTGATAGATACGGGGGCGCCGCACACTCGTGTGAGGCAGCATTTGAAAGCGGTCTCATGGTGTCTCCATTTGGTCAGCCGGTTTTGGGGGTATTTGGATGTGGCACTGGTCAGATTCTAGACTGTCTGCATGGAGATGTAAGGGCAGGCATGGTCGTCGAAGAGTTCTGGGCGACCACGTGGGAGGATTTGTAAGAAAACGAAACGCTTATAGCCCTCCTTATGATCTTATTTACTGCTTCAATGCGCCATCTTCAGACCTTAATTAATGCGGAAGGGTTTATCACGACCCATATACACTTTTCATGAGTGGTCAACATAACTGGTTATCGAAGACTATCTGTAACTGTGATGTCAGCACTGCAACCAATTGCCAGCTGACACAGGATCAACTAACGCCTGAAGAAGGCGCATTGAGGCGGTTAACTCGTTGCTGCACAATAAGATCATAAGGACGGCTGTAGGCATTTTATTTTCTTACGATACTGAACGTCCTTGGTCCCCAAGACGTCCAATCAAAAGGTTCGACATACAAATCAAGGGAGGATCATTGTATGGTACCTCAAGCACATCGTAGCCCTATTAAATCGGCGCCTACCTTCCGACAACAAGGCATGGACTCCTTGTAAAAGTCTGTGTCGTCCCGTACCATTGGATGGAGACAAACTGCCTCCAGACCAGGGACTCGAGGTGCCCTGCGTAGGCTGCCGTTAACATCAGACCGTAGACTTCAGCGTTTGGAGTAGCAGCATATCAGTGGCTTGGATTGCTAATGATCGGCGTCGTATCGTGGTCACAGACGAATCACAGTTCTCCGTAACACGGATGACCGACGTCGGAACCGAGCGAGGTGGTGCAGTGGCTAGCACATTGGACTTGCACTAGAGATGACGACGGTTCAAACCCGCGTCCGGTCACCCTGATTTAGGTATTCCGTGATTTCCCTAAATCGCTCCAGGCAAATGCCGGGGTGGTTGCTTTGAAAGGGCAGGGCCGACTTCCTTCCCCGTCCTTCCGTAATCCGGTGAGACGAATGACCTCGCTGGCTGGTGTCCTCCCCCAAAAACAACCCAACCATCGGCGGCGAGTATGGCGGCAACCTCGGGGACGTTCCTTTCTTCCAGTGTTTTGAAAAGGCACAGCGGTGTTCTCCTGCAGCCGTGGTGTGGGTAGCCTTGATGTATGACTGTCGCTACTCTGATCCCCTGTAGAACATGTCTGCGACTAGCTCCGACATCAACTCCGTCTCTTCGGCAGGATCCACGATGCCAAGGACCAGCTACAACAGTTCTCCTGAGGTTACATTGGCTTTATGACAACGTTCTGCACAGCATCAGTGAATGCGGCCGTGTTAGATGAATTAAAAAGTCATACTGATATTTGGGCCATAGTGACAAGATTTTTTTTTAAATTTCACGGTATTTTTTAATCATTGAAATACCATCACACATACTTTCATCTCCTCCTCTCCTTCTGAGTGCTTCAATTTTTTGTCAGGCAGTGTAGTATTTTATTTCTTTTTAAGGTTGGCCATGCGTCAAATTTGAAACCAGTAAGATGGGGACTTAATCGAGAATTTTACATTTCAAATGGAAAATTACGAGTAGTCTACAAACTCAAGAACGTCAGTATGCCACTTTCTGGTCAGATAACAAAATTAAATACATTGAAATTGGATTTAATATAGAATCACTTAGTTGTGCTGAGATGTCACGAGGGAGTAAGTGAGCAATGACTTCAGCGACGAAATTGAAATGCGCGTTACTAGCTGATCACGCGCTTTGTTGGCTACGAAATGTCTGACTGCAGCGGCTCTTACTTCGTGGAGCAGTCGTCTATAACGTTTCGAGCTAGGAGTTGCTTCTTCTAAAGATTGGACACAAGTGGTGCTGGGACGCTGAGGTTAGGCGCATAAAAAAATCAGGTACTGTCCACGACGCGCGAGGAACGCAAAGTTGTACAACCTGCTCAATGGGCACCATTAAAGGTTCTCCTAGCGGAAGTCTATGAACAGACAGGGAAGGCAGCCTTTCTCTCAAGCTTCTGTATCCGGCACCAATCCACACACCTAAACGACTCTCAGCAAAGTGTATCTTCGCTTAATCCGGAAAGAAAGTCCGTTTTGAGATACGACGACAGACAAATCAGTTAAAATACTATCTGATGAACGGCGATAGCCTTCCTACTCCACCACAATACGCTGACATTACGGTATCTGGTGATCACGTTATTAACTCTCCTTTCTCTCTCTCTCTCTCTCTCTCTGTCTCTCTCTCTCTCTCTCTCTCTCTCTCTCTCTCTGTCTCTCCCTCTCTCTCTCTCTCTGTCTGTCTGTCTCTCTCTGCCTCTGTCTCTCTCTCTCTCTCTCTCTCTCTCTCTGTCTCTCTCTCTCTCTCTCTGTCTCTCTCTCTCTCTCTCTGTCTCTCTCTCTCTCTCTCTGTCTCTCTCTGTCTCTGGTGGGAACATACAGAATTCCCATATTAAAGTGAAACGGTTATCAAAGAATTATTCAGTTAAAAATCCAAATACAACGAACTTTTTCGATTTATGTGAACCTCAGTTACTGGCCTCGACAGTTCTTCCAAAACGTTCTAAGGCTGATTTTATTCATTGCGTATAAGTGACGTCAGCGCACTAATTACGATGTCAGCTTCAACTAGGAACTGTAAACAACGTAAGTATCTTTATTCCATGAGTCAGTTGCGAAGAGGCAGTGTTAAGTAGTGAACGTGCAACCGCAGTGTGTCAACGTTGGTGTTCCACAAATCGCAGGGGAGTAACGTCTCTAAATCAAGTGTTCAAGATATTGTCAACAATGTTTTCAAGAAGAGAGAGGTGTTTTCAAAGTTTTTTGCGCTTACATTGAGTCAAGAGCAAAATCGAGAACGTGTGGTAGCTTGCCGCTGCGTCACTGAAATGCAAAACATGGGCAAATCTTTTCTGGAAATAATCAACACTGGTGAAGTGACTTGGTGCTGTCAATATGAACCTACCACAAAACGAGAGAGCACAGAAATTTGCATGAAGACGTAGTGCTTTGACGACGTAACCCACATTCGATCCAGTTTGACACACAAACTGAACAATTTCCGAAGACGGACTTTTTGGTAGTTTCACCTGGTTGTATGAAAGATCTGCGCATTGTTCTTAGGTGAGGAGAGGTGTGTGTGAGGGAGGGGAGGGGGGTGGGTCTCTATATAGAACACCGAAAGCATTAAAACCACCATCTTAACTTTTCACTTTATTTTATTAATCTAGTTTCGATTCTTTTTTGCACTGATGAAAGACGCTGTAATATCAAAAACTAGTACATAATTTATAATGAGCAAAAACGAGGAGCGAACTATAAAGATGGATGACAAAGCATGCATATTAAAAAGGTTTAGGAGGCGCAAACTGTGTATCAAAGAAACAATGAAGGAATTAAAAGAAAGTCTTAGCAGTGGGAGTCAAATTCTGGATGGAAAAAAAGATTGACTCATGACTCTGCTGACCTCACTGAAAGTAAGGAAGGTGATAGGTTTGCATTTTAATTAGCACACTCCTAAAAATATACGTATACCTCGAGCACCGCAGGGCGACTGACGTGTGCTTCTAAGGCATAAACAATCAATGCTTGGGAGATCTCATGGGAGATGCGTGGAATGCTGATAATGCAGTCAATATCGGCGTGAGCAAGCGGACATTGCCGGGTGCTTACGGAAGCTCAGTGTGTGTACCAAGGAAGTGACCTGTTAGGTTACGTCGGCCTGTATCCCAGTATTGGGCTGTAAAGCTAGATTCGTGGCAACAGCAGTGTGTACTGGATGAAGAACACGTCTCAATCTGCACGTTTTTGCACTTTCTTATTGTTCACGAACCCCGTACAACATTTCTGTGTCGGGTTACAAAAAGGTAATGGGAGCCTAAAGCAGGGGTAGTAGAAAATTTTTACAATGATACTGAACACACCGCATTGCAATTTAAGAACAACGAAAATAACCGAACTCATATGTACAGGTGTTTATTTATTTACAGCTGTAGTTTGACAAGGATGGGACGTCGACTATCGCCTTAAATTAGGAACCATCCTGGAATTTTCTTGAAGTGATTTAGGAGAACTAGAGAAACCATAAATGAGGGAAGCCGGCTGAAGCCTGGAGACTCCACCCTCCAGAATACTCGGATAGTCTGTTTAAAACAGTGCTACCTCATTCGGTCTGTCCACAATGTACAATAATTTTGCAAAGAAGTCGTTTAAAAATGTAAAACCGTTGTGCTACACTTTTAATTCATTTCTCATTTCCAGTCACTGCAGACACTGCACGTAATATTCACTCCTTTATTTAGTAATGTAACCCCACATATACTAATAAGTGACGTCACGACAGTAGCGACTATGTATGGTTTCCATTATTTGTACCGCAGCTACCAATTTGCTAACTTGAAAAACTGAGTTAACGTCCCTTAATCAGTAAGAGGTTGAGCTCAGAAAGAGTATAAGGTGTTAATATTATACGTGGTGAGTCACCTAACGTTACCGCTGGATATATTTCGTAAACCACATCAAATACTGAGGAACCGATTCCACAGACCGAACGTGAGGAGAGGGGCTAGTGTAATTCTTTAATACAAACCATACAAAAATGCACGGAAGTATGTTTTTGAACACAAACCTAGGTTTTTTTAAATGGAATCACGTTAGTTTTGTTAGCACATCTGAACATATAAACAAATACGTAATCAGTGCCGTTTGTTGCATTGTAAAATGTTAATTACATCCGGAGATATTGTAACCTAAAGTTGACGCTTGAAACCTCCGACGTTCAGTTGCGTGTTGTAACAAACACGGGCCACGGGCGTTTCATAGGCCATGGAGGACGCATAAATTGGCCAGCCCGTTCTCCTGATCTTACACCTCTGAACTTCTTTCTGTGGGGTACGTTGAAGGAGAATGTGTATCGTGATGTGCCTATAACCCCAGAGGATATGAAACAACGTATTGTGGCAGCCTGCGGCGACATTACACCAGATGTACTGCGGCGTGTACGACATTCATTACGCCGGAGATTGCAAATGTGTGCAGCAAATGATGGCCACCACATTGAACATCTATTGGCCTGACATGTCGGGACACACACTATTCCACTCCGTAATTGATAACGGAAACCACGTGTGTACGTGTACCTCACCCCTCATGGTAATGTACATGTGCGTCAGTGAAAAAGACCAATAAAAAGGTGTTAGCATGTGGACGTAATGTGGTGTTCCAGTCTGTTCTGTACCTAAGGTCCATCACCGTTCGCTTTGGATCCCTACGTAATTCGGTGCTCTCCGATACACACGATCGAACAGCGGAGGAGTGGTACTCAAGCGTCAACTTTAGGTTACAATATCTCTGGATGTAATTAACATTTTACAATGCAACAAACGGCACTGATTACGTATTTGTTTATATGTTCAGATGTGCTAACAAAACTAATGGGGCTCCATTTAAAAAAACGTAGGTTTGTGTTAAAAAACATACTTCCGTGCATTTTTTTATGGTTTATATTAACCAATTACACTAGCCCCTCTCCTCACGTTCGGTCTGTGGAATCGATTCGTTAGTATTTGATGTGGTTTACGAAATATATCCAGCTGTCATGTTAGGTGACTCACCCTGTATATAAAATAGTTTTGACAGTAAGGTTTTCCAGAAAAAGACAGGAAATAGAATAAAAGAAGAAAATCATACTGTGAAAGAGCTATGTCCTCATTATTAATTACGAAGAATGTAAGAAAGAATATTGACTTCTTTGAAGTGGCGTGTACACTCAAATATACTTACAAACAGAATGTCGTCACCATGTTATGGTTTTTAAGCCCTGCTATCAGGGTGTAACATCTAGTATCGTTCAGTTACATGCTATTCATGTGTACACACATTATTAGCTATGAAATTCTTTTCTGAGGAACAAATGTGCAAAGTGTGAGCGCAGTTTCACGGCCACAGAAAAAGATCCATAAGGATAAATACCGACAATAGCAATCGGAATTATTATAGTGATCTGTTGAAACAGTTGGAGATTTTAACTATATTTACCGCTCAGTCGCACACATCTCAAACACTAGACAATTACTGTATAAACAACCCCGTCAATAGACATGACAAAATATCTGGACTGAACTCAGATTTACCAAGAAAGAATAAAGATAAAACTCAAATCTGCATTTTCTACAAGCAGCAACAATGAATTGCCCAAGGAGACTAAGGAGCTTACTGACCCCTACTTAATAATTTCATAACGGTAAAGGATTACTTCAGTTACACTGACTATAGTTTGGTCAATAATGTAACAGAAGTACGGCCAATACCACTTTACTGCATACTGACCAGTTGTAAACTTCCTTGACGTTTCATTTGCTTTCTCTGTAAGAGTTCGAAGGCTTTTCCAGTCAATAAAACTGCTTTAATCAGCAAACAGACTTTTTAGCTATAATCTACTGGGAAAGTCATCGATGTGTATCAACAACAGTAGTGGTCGTAATATACTTCATGAGGAACACCTATGTTGAGGTATTTTGGTCCTGATAAGTGTTTGAATAGAGGTTTTCCCTTATTTGAGTTATGTGTTGTCTACGTTTTGTAACCCACGTTCTAGGGATTGTAGCCAGATATTTGCTACACCTCTTATTCCTAATGATTCTAGCTTATTTAATAATTGTTTTTTGGTCAGTACTATCAAGAACTATAGCGAGATCCTAAACAGCTGATTTTGTACTTCTACCACATAGGAAACCGAACCGTAATACACTTAGAACGTTAATTGATCCTTAAAATTTCTGGCATGCAGCCGCATAAATTCGACTTCTAATATTTCGGCTGAATACCGTCCAGCCATCTTCAGAGAGAGCCGAGGTGACTGAAGCTCCAGCACTTGTTCCGTTCTTTTAAACCCGCGGACCGCACCACTGCGCATGCGGCCACAGGTCACAGATTCACAAGGCGTCACAGACGTTGATCGGCGGCAAAGAGGTAGGACATATGCATGGAATTAGATCTATGGCTACGGAGTCGAGCCACACGGTGATATCGATTTATTACAGAAATTACCGGATTCCATGATTTGTCGAAGCTGAAGCCGCTGCAGCACTTGCTTCTTCCTGTCATTTTGCTGATGCCTAGGCTTGCTAATCTCGACTGAGGTATACTGCACATTTCCTGTTCCTAGTCCTGCCAATTGCTCTTCTCCGCTTAACACTGGCAGCGGTAGACAAACTTTATTATTGTTGGTAACAAAAGTATCAGATCTCATTCCCTTTCTCCATGACTTCCTACCAACTGCCATTTCAACGTTATATATACCACATTATGTTTGAGTTCATAATATGTTGCCTGACACCGCGTTCACACTGCACGGCTCGTTCTAATTATCGTTTATAAATTTACCCATTATCAGAACATTTGAAACTGGAGTTAAGTATTTCTACTTTTTCTTTGAGACCCTTAAGTTCGGCTCCTGCCTCGTCCGTGATTAACTGGACACATTTGTTCCACTAACCGCGTTTACATACGATCAGAACTTTTTTGGGTTTTGCGAAAGATCTCGACAATATTCTGTTAATGTGGTCACTGAAGACATCATGCATTGCTTTCTTCACAGATATACTCGTTTCATTCATCGTTTCTCAATCTGCTTCATACTTTGGTGATCATTCTTACTACAACTGCCTCTTGTCGATATCCCGACACTTCGGCTGAAGATGATGGACACGCATTCCATCGAATCGTCGCTGCGAGACAACGACGCTACTTTGCTGACAACCCGTGAAGACTTCATATATAACTGCCTCATGGCCACTGATACTAGTTTCTGGGTGTACATCCTCAAAGACGTCACGTATGGTTTTCTTTTTTTTCATTACAATTAATACATTTCCATGTTCAGTTGGGCGCAGAGCGGTCTGCTCGAGTTAGTATTCAGGAAAGATATTTAGTAAAGTTGTCATGCATACCACCAATAAAACTGGAATAATCCCAACTGACTGTAAGAGGATAAAGTCTCCTCCGAGAATTAGTGTGATTGGGGTCTTTACTTCTTAGTGCACTGAGATTTTCTTTGAAGTTTTCGAATCCATCAGGATAGAAGAATCCAGTTACAGTTTTATGCCAAAGTCTTGCCCAAATAATATCGCATGCAGCTTCAATTTTATTTCTGCAGATTTGAGTTTTCTGTGTACTGCGAAGTGTACATCACCTCCATTTCCGATTACCCTATCCTTTCGATTTATGCTTAAATTTTTCCTAAGAGTCTCAGTGTTTTTTACAGATTTTAACCAAGTTTCTGTAATTCGTTTCGAATGCCTTGACAGTTCACTACAATGATTTTAATTGTCTCGCTTGTGGGGGAAGCTTAATTGGATCTCACGCTAATACTTCTGGCTCGCTTACAGCTCTCGTTATCTGGACTGGATGTAGAGTCACCTAGTCTCCCTGCTGGGTGACAAACTTCGAATAGCAGATCTTTTTCTCATACAGCTAGAAACAAAGACACTGGGTAGTCTATCCGGAAGAAAGCTAACAAACTTATTGTCACATTATAAAAGGATCACTTAACTATTTTCTCTGCTTTCGTCTTATTCATTGACTCGACTATTTTTTCATGTACGGAAAATTACTCTTAGCAGTTTACCAAGTCATCAAACCAAGATCACAAGGTTAATACTGCATAGTTTTATTTTTCTTGTTTCTCCTTCGTCGCCAGTGTACGTTCTGGCCATGCAGCGAGCGACACCTGCAGGCCACAACTCCTTAGCTGGCTGTGCCGTAGCTGCAACCACAATTTGCAGAAGCTGGCCTCCTTCAGTGTTCAGAAAGTTTGTCTTTTAGATTCATTATAATTTACAGTTTTGGTGTCTGGATAATTGGCTAACATTTTTTTGTATTTGTATGTTGATAGAAACTAGTGATAAATTTTTGGTCGAAGATCGATACAAATTCTAGAAATAAGAAAAATGGGTCCATGACCTGTATTTAACAACAAATGGCATGGTAATTTAAAACATCTGCTCGTAAAACATATTTATGTACATATCTCTACATAAATGTGTAAATGATGATGTATATCCTTAAGTCTTCAACGAGAAGCTTTAATAGGAGACAAATTAGTGGTTACGATTAATGTTTTCATATGTAGTTACAGAGACATTAAATCATGCTTAAGCTTACACAGAGCATTTAAAGAATCTTTACATGGGCGTACCAATGCCGAGTAAGTGACAAAAACTACGGAAGTTGTTACACTCATTTAGGAGTATTTGAATCTGATAGTAAGCAAAAACTAAGAACCAAGATAGCAAAAGGACGTTTCTGGAACTTGCTATTTGCGCCCAATAATATGACAGGAAGCAGCAGGTCCCTAATTACGAAACATACACAGCTCGTATTGAACAATGTTTATTAGCTTCCACAATTTAAATATAACAGATTCGAACAGTTTAAGAACCACAATTAAAATTTTTCTTAAATCCCTGTTGAAATCTGCATAACAAATGCATAAAACATTAAGAAAATTTCCGTTGATGTAAACACTTAATACAATCAAAACTTGCCAAACTCTGGACCTGCAAGACTATCCTGTACAATGGCTCCTCCTTTGCAATTTAAATTCATACCAAGGCATAACATTAACGCATAACATAGTAGAAATCCTTGGACTAGCAGGACAGAGCGGGTGAGGTTAATATTTGTGGAAAGGGGCCAAAATAATTTACTGTCAGTTAGACTCAACATTAAATGTTATTAGTTAAAACACGCAATAGCATAAGTAAGAATTAAAAACTCTCAAGGTTTTAACAAAAGAACTCCTTTGATTCGATTTAAATCGTCTGAAAGCCTCATACGAAAATCCAGCGCCCAGGGCCAAAGCAAGGAATTGAGGTACAGGAGTTCTTCTGGAAGTTTCACTTCTTTCAAAAAAAGTTTTGTATTTAAATAAAAATAGGCTGAAGGCCACACATTAAGCAAGAATAGTGTTACAGCTTAAGATCAAAACAAAGATTTTCAATGTTAATTCTAAGTAGGCTGAAACCCTGCTGAAAGCCGCATATCAATCAAACAATTTAACGGCTTAAAGCCTAAGAAAAAGGGCTTTCAATTTAACAGGCTGAGGGCCTTAGCTTAAAACATTTCATGCAAACTCGGCTGAAGGCCTCATACACAAAAAAATAACAATGTTATGACTTAAGAGCAAGAGAGTTTAATACTCAGTTGAAGGCCACACACCATGGAGAAAATTTCACGGCTTAAGGACTAAAGAGAAAAAAGCTTACAATTTTAATAAGCTAAAACTTGGCTGAGGGCCACACAGAGTGCTTAAGACTAAAAGGAAAGCACTATGTAAAACACAAGGAGCGGCGCTCAGAAGGTTCCAAGGGTCGGCCTGGGAAGGTAACACTGACGCACGTTTAGGTGAGACAGGCAGCCACACCGACAACCTCTTAATCGGAAGGCGAGCCAACCGAAGGCCAGCCGACAAAACAACCAAATCAGTTCTGCTCCAGCTGATGAGCAAAACAACAAGGTGTCAATAGCAAAACGTTCTGGATACTGGTGCCCAATCCAGCCAAGTCAGAATAAACGCCCAAAACTACCAACAACACCTCAGCTGTCGAACTACACGCCGTGCTGGACAGCAACAACACGACGAGGAAAATACTCTGCAAAAAACTACGCCAATGCCCAGGACAGGTAACCGGAACGTTAACGGCCACAAGGCAGAAGATACCGCTGGTGTACTTCATTAATGAAGGGGTAAATTAAGTTGAACCACACGCAAGAAAAGGGCTGCAATTCTAGCCGACTGATGTGCACACAAAAAAACTGTTCGAATCGTTGTGAAAACGTATGGGACTTAACTGCTAAGGTCATCAGTCCCTAAGCTTACACACTACTTAACCTAAATTATCCTAAGGACCAACACACACACCCATGCCCGAGGGATGACTCTAACCTCCGCCGGGCCAGCCACACAGCGCCATAGACCACTCGGCTAATCCCGCGCGGCTAAATGCACACACGTTGTTGCTCGCGGGCATCTCGGAGAAAGCAACAACCAGGACCAGACGAAGAGAAGTGATAGCAGTTGAGGCTTGATAGTAGGCTAAGTGAGCAGTAAACTTTCGAGTCCAAAATCGGTGGGCGACGAACTTCGTAACCCCAGCAAGTAGCGCATCGGAACTCGAACCGCCCTAGCACGCCGCCAGCGACTCCGGCCTGACGATGCGCGACAGAGACCACCTCGCTGCTCTGCACCAACTGACAGCTGCCACACACCGCACACCCGGAAAATATATCCTCCACCCCAAAGATAATACAGCAGTCTTAGTATCGATGCACACTACTGCCACTCACGAAGAGAAGACAACAAGGTTATGGCAGTAACCGAAGAAGAAATAACATATGACAGGACCGCAACCAATGATAAAAATAAATTAAAAAAGTGACGAGCGCCAGCCACAGCTCAATAATGCACACAAGTAACAACACGGCAACTTGTGAAACTTGAACGCTCAGCAATGAAGACACTGGCGACATGAACTTCTGACTAAGGAATAATCCAGTTGATGCCCGTACAGGAAGGCGTTAATTAAATAACAATTAATAAAAAGCAGCGCCTCGGCATCTAAACATACCCTGAGAACATACGCACATGAAACCCTCCTTTATAAAAAGGAAACTTGACAATCAGCATACAGTGTACAGATATGATACAAATGGCTGATAAGGGGATACAGAATTAATAAGGCGGAGTCTGCAGAAACGTGATCGGGCACCAATTAGAAAGTGACGCAGTTTTACAGATTTAAATTCGTATTACGAGCGAAAGGTGCATTCACCAAGGCGTCGGAGGAACGCGCTACAAATGTTAACGACCTGACAGCCGGGAACAAAGAGAACAGCAATACTCAAGGACGAGATCGAGACAGAAGAACAGGGACATGGAGCCCGGTCTAACGAATCACAGTTCCACTGGCAACGGCCAAGCCGTCAAGCCACCGTGCTACGTCACACCGTACCGGAGGAAATACACTGCGATCCTCCCAACTGGAACATAAAGTAGCGACAACACACTTGCGATTGCACATTCAAATTAGATGAAAGAATAAAATGTAACATTGCGACAAGAAGGCTCGTCAAAAACTTTTTTCCTTGCACTTAACTCTTAAGAATTAATTTAAACACTGCAATAAGGTCGGCCGCTATGACCGAGTGATTCTACGCCCTTCAGTCCGGAACCGCGCTACTGCTACGTTGCAGGTTTGAGTCCTGCCTCGGGCATGGATGTGTGTGATGTCCTTAGGTTAGTTAGGTTTAAGTAGTTCTACGTTCTAGGGGACTGGTGACCTCAGATGTTAAGTCCCATAGCGCTTAGAGCCATTTGAACTGCAATAAACGTGGAAATGAGATTGTTCCTTGAAACGTAATAGGCACAGATGCTCACCAGAACTGCACTTTCATGGAATACCATTTTGTTACTCTATAATTAAGGTGCAAATTTTGGTACTTAATCACCAAGGGTACCACAATTTCACAAATACCATCACTCAATAACAAGGAACTCACCGGATTTCCTTACGTTTAGCTGCATACTCGTCATCAAGTGGTAGGAAACTAAGATGGAAAGCCCAAGACCCGTTATCACGTCACGTGTGACATAACTTTGATATATCAGACGCGTCACTGAAGACAACATTAGCTAACCATTCACAAACATAGCACACAATTGCACCTGTTTAATCGGGGTCGACAGAAGCGTCCGATCCCACGCGTCGGCTTTGACCCGTGACGTAAGGGTGTTGTCGTGTGTGACGTCATGACGGCGCGGAGTTTGGTTTGAGTGTGGCTGTCTCCAGTTCTGTTTTATCTTATTTTATTTACTTTTCTGATCTGTTCGTTCTATCTCGTGAGTTTTTTTTTTAAATTTAAAAACACTTATTACTTATTTTAATTATCTGTTTCCTCCAATTTCTGTTTTAGTTTATTATATTTATCTTTCTGATCTGATCGTTCTATCCCGTGAGATTTTTTTTTAAAAAGACAAAAAACACTAGTCAGCTACTGAAGCATCTTTATCTTCTATGGGTTGCAGGGGTTACGACCCCTGGGGAGGTGGGTGGGTATTCATGCATGGCTGTCTTCACTTACACGTTGTAGCTACGCAAGGCGTCTAAATTTGTTTATATTTAGTGTGCCCCCCACCCAAAACACCCCATTTCCCGCGCTTGTCCCGTTAGTGTCATTAGGCTTCTTGTGGTAAGTGTGTGTGTTTGTTTTTGTTTCCGCCATATTTGTGACGTCATGGATCAAAGCAGACGGGCGGGATCGAACGCTTCCGTATTTCCTTTAATCGAACACACACCATATGCCCAGATGAACCGTTAATTCCAGGCGATGCTCCGGCAAGCTCTTCCTCTCAACATGCACTGCGTGGCGAAAAAAGCCAAAATAGCACGCCTCGGGCCGGGACCTAAAACCGTTACGGCGTCTACAGCCGCATCACTACAGTAATACCACGCGCAATGAGCATGCGCACCAAGTAAGAGCCAAACTCCCGACTGTGTTGTAACCGCAACCGACAGACCACACACACTCAGCCCCGCTGCCTCGACCCTAAAGACGTAAATAGCCGAACCAGCGATCAACAACGGACTCGCGCCCGGCCAAACCGAAATCGATGGCAACAATGACACTACAAGAAAAGGGGTACTGGCGCCAGCCACGCTACATACAGTTTCATTAAACACGGAACGTTATCGTTTTCCATAAGAAAACATATAACCCAGATTAGGTTAACTAGCACTGCAAAAAGATATCATATCTATACAAATTGTAAATAGCCGTTCACTATTTGTAATTTTCCCATGCCACCTTCAGAATTTGAAAGAGAGTTTCCATTCAACATTGTCAAAAGCTTTCTCTAAGTCTACAAACGCTAAAAACGTAGGTTTGCATTTCCTTGGTCTATTTTCCAAGATAAGACGTAGGGTCAGTATTGCCTCACGTGTTTCAACATTTATAGGGAATCCAAACTGATCTTCCCCGAGGTCGGATTATACCAGTTTTTCCATTTGTCTGTAAAGAATTCGTGTTAGTACTTTGCAGGCGTGGCTTATTAAAGTGATAGTTGGTTAATTTTCACATCTGCCATCACCTGCTTTCTTTAGGATTTGAATTATTATATTCTTCTTGAAGTCTGAGGGTATTTCACCTGTCTCATGCATCTACCTCACCAGAAGGTAAAGTTTTGTCAGGGCTGGCTCTCCCAAGGCTGTCACTAGTTCTAATGGAATGTTGTCTACTCACAGGACCTTGTTTTGGCTTAGGTCTTACAGTGCTCTGTCGAACGCTTCAAGCATTATCGTATCTCCCATTTCATCTACATGCTCTTCCATTTCCATAATATTGTCCTCAAGTACATCACCCTTGTACAGACCCTCTATACACTCCTTCCACCGTTCTGCTTTCTCTTCTTTGCTTAGAACAGGTTTTCCATCTGAGCTCTTTATAATCATATTGCACTTCCTGTCGATCGCATTTCTGAGACGTTTGTATTCCTTTTTGCCTGCTTCATTTACTGCATTTTTTTATATTTTCTCCTTTCATCAATTAAATTCAATATTTCTTCTGTTACCCAAGGATTTCTACTAGCCCTCGTCTTTTTACCTACTTGGTCCTCTGCTGCCTTCACTATTTCATCCCTCAAAGCTACTCATTCTCCTTCTACTGTATTTCTTTCCCGCATTCCTGTCAGTCGTTCACTAATGTTCTCCCTGAAACTCTCTACAACCTCTGGTTCTGTCAGTTTATCCAGATCCCATCTCCTTAAATTCCCATCTTTTCGCAGTTTCTTCAGTTTTAATCTACAATTCATAACCAATAGATAGTGGTCAGAGTCCACATCTGCCCCTGGAAATGTCTAACAATTTAAAACCTGTTTCCTAAATCTCTGTCTTACCATTATATAATCTATATGAAACCTTCGAGTATCTCCAGGCTTCTTCCATGTATACATCTTTCTTTTGTGATTCTTGAACCAAGTGTTAGCTAAGTTATGCTCTGTGCAACATTCTACCAGACGGCTCCCTCTTTCATATCTTACCCCATTCCATATTCGCCTACTACGTTTCCTTCTCTTCCTTTTCCTACTATCGAATTCCAGTCACCCAAGACTATTGGATTTTCCTCTCCCTTCACAATCTGAATAATTTCTTTTATCTCATCATACCTTTCATACATCTCTTCATCACCTACGGAGCTAGTCGGCATATAAACTTGTACTACTGTGGTAGGCGTGGGCTTCGTATCTATCTTGGCCACAATAATGGGTTCACTATGCTGTTTGTACTAGCTTACCCTCACTCCGATTTTTTTAAAGATTAGTCATTGATAATTGTCAATATGTAATGTATGGTAAAAACCTATAAAATGGCGATAGAAGAAGGCCATAGAGAAAACTGAAAGATTTATTTCGAAATACCCGCATATCTGCGGAAAGTCTTAACATATCTTTCAACTTACAGTCTAGGAAAATAAGCGTGCAGCAATTGTCCTGATTAATTTTTATACACCAGTATAGCAGTTGTCCTGATTAATTTTTATACACCAGTCTATTTTATTCTTGTCATCAACTGGATGAGAAGCCACCAACGACCTCTCTTTCTTCGTACACTCAACGTGTTTCCTCCTATTAGTACGTTACTCCTAGTGCAAATGTTTGCTAATGTATGTGTGCTAATGCCGTATACATTTTGTAGACAGTATTACGAAAGGGATAGTTCCTACTTTACCATGTAGTGGAGATGCTGAGCCACAGGCTGGTACAACAAACAGACTGTCAGCAAGAGAGCTTTCGGTTAAGAAGCCCTTCATCAGAAATACAAACACACACAAACACACACACACACACACACACACACACACACACACACACACAAATGCATCTCACACACACGACAACAGACTATGGCTGTTGGTCCCAGACTGTGAGCAGCAGCAAATGATGGGAGCAGCAGTCAGATAGTGGCAGTAAGAGAAGACTGGGGGTGTGGAGGGACACAGGATAGGGTTGGGGGATGGTAAAGCTCTGGTTGTGGGAGCATATGGGCAGGAGGTGGGGAGATGGTAGAGCAGCTAGATGCGAGCGGAGTTTAGATGATGAGCAAGGGGCGGGGGGGGGGGGGGGGGGTGGAGGGAGCGCAGCAGAAAAGGACAGAAGTAAAAAGACTGTGGGTGTGTTGGTGGAACTGAGGGCTGTGTAGTACTGGAATGGGCATAAGGAAGAGCCTAGGTGGGTTAGAACGAGGACTAACGAAGGCTGAGGCCAGGAGGGTTACAGGAATGTAGGATATGTTGCAGGGAGATTTCCTATCTACCCACTTCAGAAAAGTTGGATTTTTTGGGCAGAATCCAGATGGCACAGGCTGTGAAGCAATCATTTCAGTGACAGTCATTAAAGTGACTGCTTCACAATCAACCTGAACAGTCGTTAGGTTTTCACCTCCTCCTCCCTCCCCCCCCCCCCCCCCCCCCTACGATTTTCGAATTTCCAAACGTATGTTACCTACCCGTTCTGCCTTACGTATGCAGGTTGTATATAGGACATTGCAGACGCTTAGACGTCAGTCGCATAGTCAATTTCTGCGACAGTATATCTCTAAGTGAACATAGTTACATTACCTAAATTTTGACACCAGAAATTTTTTGTCTGTTTAACGTTTCTAATCAGATGAAAATGGAAAGGGTGTACAGTCGATCGGTTAATCTTACGACAAAAGTGGTAGTGTGTATTGTCATTCTTAAGTCACCATTGTTGAGGCTACATTAAACCAATTTTTAATACAACAAACGCCAAATCCTGCTTAAAAATACTCGCAATAGGGACGATCAGTACAAATATTTTTACTGTTAAAGCCTGAAGAAACAAATTTTGAACTTACACCGGAGAGAGTGCAGATTTTAAATATCTATCTAACAATCGTAGTTACAAATGATTCATTAATTTTGCTTTAGTTTCATTTGTTCAACAATATGATTGTGATTATTTAATTTAGCCGAGCCGTCTAAGGCGCTGCAGTCATGGAATGTGCGGCTGGTCACGGCGGAGGTTCGAGTCCTGCCTCGGACATGGGTGTGTGTGTTTGTCCTTAGGATAGTTTAGGTTAAGTAGTGTGTAGGCTTAGGGATGCTGACTTTAGCAGTTAAGTCCCATAAGATATCACACATTTTTTTGGATTATTTGAATGTGCTTTCATACCCAACAGTTCCCCAAACAACAATTTCAAAATGGAAGAGAGTTGCACATTCACAAAATAGCTTGTTCTGGAGTGCACGTTCAACCTAGGAGATGGTGGTAACAACATCGTCTTTGTGTTTCAAGGCATCAGTGCCTCAAACATGGCAAACAATATACAGAGTCGTGAGATTAGTACAAGTCGTTACAGCAAAATGTGCAAAAAAATTTTGAGGCTTCATTTTCCGTCTATTCAGATTGACAGAAAATCTACACGACCGTAAATGAGCTTCGTATGACAGTAGTACACCTACTTGCTATTGAGCACTACCGAGGCAAAAATAGCCTGCTGGTCGTAGTTGAATTCCGATTTTTAAAATTTATAAGCGAAAATGCAGTCTGTTTCACGTTCACATGCACTCTTCAATGATTGAAATTGAAAAAGTCGCTCTCCGAGTTACGTGAATCACAATTACGTAGCCTATTATTCACTCGGTGCAAACTATCAGATTCAAAATAATGAAGGAAAAGACGGTAAACTGTTAACTGTGTAGCACGATGTTACACAGTAACGCAAACTCTATCGCAGGTAACACCCTTCACAGGGTTCAACTGCTGAACAAGCTCTAGAGGCTAAAATGACACCACCCTAGTATTGTGTGATATCGCCTCTGGTGTTGGTAATTATTTCGATACAATGAGGATGAGGATGAGTCCACAAGTTTTTGTTGGTATGCCACCTCCTATTGGATGTACTTGTGTGAGATCAGATCCCGTACAGGTATCAAATTACGGGGACGTTAATCGCTTCCCTTCACCCACTGTACCAAATGAGTCCAGACTTTTCTGCGGTGTCTAAATGGGGCGATTTTTCGGGTCAGACGAGGAGCAATCTCCCTCTGGCGTGTAGCGGCTCCAGTTATGTGACTTGCGTGTCGGTGATGATGAAGTGACGATAAAGACAACACAGCACCCAGTCCGCGAGCGGAATAGATTCTCAACATTACCAGAAATCGAACCCAGTCCGCTTCGGTTGGCATTCAGCCACAATGAATCTGCAGCTGCCCAAGCGTACACGAGATCCGATGAGATGCCTCACTAGATCCATTTTCGGGCTGTGCTACGCTCTCCACACTTCAGGTTGTGTATTCAGTATAAAAATATCGCGTCAGTAGTGTCAAAAGCCTATGTGAATGCTTGGTGTCTATTCTTTTGGACATGTCCAAAAGAAGAGATACCATGTATTCATTTAACCGATTCGCCTCAATAGGTAAGGAAGCCATCTCCTTCAGTGCTGGTGAATAATATCGTTTGACCTCCAGCGGGAATTAATATTTAGCAGGACATGGACAGGAACTGGATGGGTGATCCTAGATGGGAGCGTGAGTCGACCAGGGAGTGTGCCGAGGCAGTCTGCGCATTTCCGGCACCCGTTGTGTCCCGATGGCGCAGTGCTTAGCGCAACTGCCATATGAGCAGGAGATCCCGGGTTAGAATCCCGATACGGCACAAATTTTCACTCGTCGCCGCTAATTCCGCATAAAGTCCCGCTGCAGCTGGCGTCATCAGTTCCTCCTCTTTCCTTTCCTTTCTCCCCTTCCGTCTTCATTTCACAAAAGCTTAGTTCTGTGGACCGTATCTGGTTTATGAAACGGGCTCAAGACTATTTTTATTCATCTATTTGTTACTAATCCAGTCATAGTCCTCAACTGCTCTGAATAAGAAAACTACTGTTCTTTGATTTCATTGTCGACTAGCTCTATTTCCTTTTCTGCAGCACCAGTTTTATGATGTCTGGTTTTCAGGCTTACTTTCAAACCGCACTAGAGACAAGAATTACAATGTCGCCAGCTAAGTGGAGATGGTTCAGGGACGTCTCTTTGATGAGAATTCCTTCTGCTTGGTAATCTGAATACTTACTATAGGACTGTAGAGAATAATTTTAATCATATGGGTTTCTCCTATCAATTCGAGCTTTGTAGTCTTCAGTATTCTAATGAAATGTAATGAAAACTGTGGAACTTTTGTTTACAGCCTTCCGTTGAACAAGGTAGATTCAATTCCTCGGTCCTAGAAGGCTACTAACACAGATTTTGTTGAAAGGGATTCCAAAGCTTTGAATTTCAGTTAAACTGATAATATATATCATTCATGTACCCCTAAATTACTCGGAGGACATGCAAATCATTTACAGTGGTGTATACACTTTGAAAGTCTACCTATTAATTTGAATGGTTGAAAAACAATGAAGTTCTTCTACACAGTTGATGATAAGTTTTATGAATACCTTGTATTTTACGGAAATGAGGCTGATAACCTCATAGATTTTGTGTGTTGTATCCTTACACGTCCCAGTTTTAAAGGTATTAAGTAACTATTCATTTTCTTTTCACACCACTTTTTGAGCAGCGCATTCGGCCGCACTCTTAAAGTTTGGAACGCACGGGGATGAACAGCGAAGCTGCAAACACTGTGTACGCCGACGCCGTGCTCGCAGGTGGACTGGGCCAGACTGTGACCAGAACCCCACTACCATTCACTATCCCCCCTATTTCGCGATAGTACAAAACGAGCTGCCTTTCTTTCTACTTTTTCGATGTCATCCGTCAGTCCCACATGATGCGGATCCCACATTGCACAGCAATACTCCAGCATAGGTTGGACAAGCGTGGTGTAAGCAGTCTCTTTAGTAGACCTGTAGCACCTTCTAAGTGTTCTCCCAATGAATCGCAGTCTTTGGTTTACGGAGCGAGGTGGCACAGTGGTTAGCACACTGGATCCGCATTTGGGAGGACGACGGTTCAATCCCGCGTCCGGCCATCCTGATTTAGGTTTTCCGTAATTTCCCTACATCGCTCCGGGCAAATGCCGGGATGGTTCCTCTGAAAGGTCACGGCCGACTTCCTTCCCCTTCCTTCCCTAATTCGATGAGACCGATGACCTCGATGTTTGGTCTCTTCCTCAAAATAACCCAACCCCCAACGCAGTCTTTGGTTTGCTCTACCCACAATGTTATCTATGTGATCGTTCCAATTTAGGTTATTTCTAATTGTAATCCCTAAGTATTTAGTCGAATTTACAGCCTTTAGATTTGTGTGACTTATCACGTAATCGAAATTTAGTTGATGTCTTTTAGTACTCCTGTGAATAACTTCACACTTTTCCTTATTCAGGGTCAATTGCCACTTTTCGCACCATACAGATACCTTATCCAAATCATTCTGCAAGTCCTTTTGATCATCTTATGACTTTACAAGACGGCAAATGACAACATCATTTGCAAACAATCTAAGACGGCTACTCAGATTGTCTCCTATGTCGTTAATATAGATCAGGAACAATAGAGAGCCTATAACACTTCCTTGGGGAATGCCGGATATTACTTCTGTTTTACTCGATGAGCTTCCGTCTATTACTACGATCTGTGACCTTTCTGACAGGAAATCACTAATCCAGTCGCACAACTGAGGCGATACTCCGTAGGCACGCAGTTTGGTTAGAAGACGCTTGTGAGGAACGGTGTCGAAAGCCTTCTGGAAATCTAAAAATATGGAATCAATCTGGCATCCCCTGTCGATAGCACTTATTACTTCATGAGTATAAAGAGCTAGTTGTGTTTCACAAGAACGGAGAAACGGGAAGCCAAGACAGAGTCGTCATATGCCAGACAAACGGTTCTTGGAACAAGAAACACTTAGAGAATAGCCGGGTCGTTGTAATGGTTATGATACGGCGTGTAGCGATTAGCTCGATACTGAACATTATGACTTCAGTGAGCAATGCAGCCGGCTTTGTACGATGTCGTCCGGCGGAGAGCAATGTTAACACAGCCGCTTCTTGTGCCTCCTTGCGGTGCGGGCATCCACCCGAGATCGCCGCAGCTCGCGAGTGTATCAGTATTGACTGCATCGTGCGACGACGGTACAAGTTTCCTTCTGTAGCTTTAACTCTTGTGTCCATACTCAGAAACTATACTCTGTTCTATAACCACGCTACCGAGGTAACCCAATAAATTTACACTTGTTTTGTAAATAAAACTGCCTTATTTACAAAACAAGTATCTATATGCTTGCTGCAGAGGATGGCCACACAAACAATGAATTTATTGTCGTACAGTCACAGTTGGAAACATGCAGCTTGTGACCTCCCCCTCACTTATCGACCTTACTGACAGCAAAAATTAAACCGCGTCTACCTAATGGAAATTTGGGAAAAGCAATCGTAACCGAAGTTAATCTGTCGGTAAAGAGGGAGGAAAGGGTTACGTCTATACGAAAAGAAAAATGAAAATGAAACTGGGGGAAATTAATTTTGAAAAAGGGTTCAGTTAATAAAGAAAGTCAATGTTGGTAAATTACGGGTGCCAGTCCCATGGACAATTACTATAATAACCGAAAAAGAAAGAGTATTGTCCATATAATTAGAACTAAAACCGTGGCAACTGAAGGTTGACACGTGTTGTGTGAAAACTGAATGTTTGTCAGAAGTAATAAATTTAGCTGCACTCTGACTTTATTTAGCAAAATAATAAAACCGGAAAATTGAAGGTTAATTTAGTCACTGAAATTAATAGTGAACTTTTTTTTTGAAGACCTACGAAATTAAATTAAATAATGTTAGTCTTGGGCTACCTCAACAATCATTTCAAAAGCTACTTGAAATCTACGCAATTTAGAAATAAGAGATTTAACTTTGAACTTGAATCAAATGATTCTGAACAATTAACAATAGTAAAATTTAGTATGTACCAAGCTGAGCTGCAGTCACAGATAAGCTAAAATATGGTAACAAAACTCGCATTCTTAATTTGTGCTTGTGTAACCTAAATATTGTAGCCAGCTATGAATACCTTAACTGAGCTTTGAAATTAAAGCAGTGAAATCAAATGATATTACTTTAATGCTGGCATTTGAATTTCAACGACACTCGAGTTCATTTCGGAAAAAAGAAGGGACCCTGCTTGGTAAAGCAATTGGGACTATGAGCAACAAAGGTTCATGCTATGTTGCTGTATTTTAGTGATGCTAATGGAAGAGTTTAAAAAGCTGAGGTCTGCCATACAGTTCTAAAACCTTACGTGCTTTCAGTCTTCCTTGTTGGTTGATTGAAGGTTTGAAGTCGTTGATCGAGGAGGTGGCCGACAGTCACTCATTGTCGGCCGTCAATGTTGCAGAAGCTTGATGTTGGCGCGCCTTCTTCTCGACACGGTCACCAGGCGAACGGGCTCTTGATGTGTGCCAGCTAATGTTTCCCGTCCGCGACACCGTGCCACAAACTATCATAGCAAGTCGAGCGCAATTACATGCTGCCAAACCCCCAAAGCGCGGCGTCTCGCGGGAGCATCACTCAACACACCTGCTCCACCGCCCTACTACAGCCAGACTCTGCTCTGCCTGCGCTCCACGCGGCAGAGTTAACACTACCAAAGATCCTAAACACTTTGGTTCTCCACACGACCTATCGATGTAATCGTTCGACAACATAGTTTTGCCTTACGAAATCGTTGCAACAAGGCATTCTAACTGTTGATGGCTACTGTTCTACTGTTTTTACTGTTGCACAACATTATGAGTTTTTCATAAGTGTGTAAGATTTGCTACTGTCAACCTCAAATGTGGAGTGTCAGGGATGATAAACCGGAACTCTCTAAATCTGAATACAGAAGATTAAGCTACATAGCGAAAGAAGAGTACATCATAATGTTATTGCGTACTGTTGATCAGAAGACGATGATGCTACAGACTTCAGCAACGAAAATTCTACAGACTAATGGATTCCGAGTAAGAAAGCAGCTGCGGCTTCAGATATTGAAGATGGTGTTGGTACTTGTAATGATGTTGAAGTATAAAGAGAGACAAGTCATAATAGTTACGATGAAAATGACAGAGCTGACTAAAGCAGTGAAACGATTGTTCTTCTGCAGTAATTCTGCGTGGTAAAGATGGAGCTAAATAAGGAAACGTTTGGAACAAGAAAGTTTCTTAAGCATAATATTCTGCTGGTAAGGGCCAGTCCAACACGAACTACAAAACTCCTTTCTATGAAAGGTACCTTCCAGAGTATATTTACATAAGAAATGGATGATATAATAGTACTTGAAACCAACAGGAAGGAAAATCAGGTGTTTACAAACTATGACATCAATTCAGAAGGAACAGATAAAGTGTGGAAGCCATTGGCAGCTGAAGAATTTGATGGATATCTTGGCATACCGGTTACAGTTGGAGTAAGATTCTCTAACACTTGTCCAGTAGAATTAGCATTCAAATCGGAAATAATTGCTACAAAAGGTTTTATTATTTTAATAGCTTCGTTTGTGTCCCAGTATGACTATCCTAGGTTTTCCCTGTCGGCGGAGTCGTGGACAAGTGGTGGGGGGGCAAAAATGTACCCAAAAAGGGGTATTCGGGTTTGTCATTATATCTCGTACATGACTCACAATATCGAATACATAGCGCAATTAAAAATTGTAGGGCAAGACATTCTGCATTGAATGAGACCATCCTCATATTTTTTGGAGCACCCGTTTCCATACTATTGCTCTTCAAAATTGGTCCAATTTTACATGTTCATGAGCAATTTTCGTTTTAACCTCTGTTTTTTTGGTAATATCGTTGAAACTAACCCACCTATCAATAATGTCGTTCGTAAAAAAGATGTGGAGAGATGAATTCTGCATTCGATGAAACCAAAAGTGAATTTATTGGACCACCCATTTGTGTACTGCTCCTCATTAAAGTTGGACCATTTCTCATCAATGAAGACAATTTCAAATGTAGCTCTTCAGTAATTCTTACGTGCACTCTTTTAAATACACAACTACAGCATCCCATTGTCTTGTTCTTATTTAATATAGTAATAGAATAAAGTATTAAAATTTTGTAAAATTTGAAATATAGTATAAAAATGTTTTTCATGTATCGAGGGTTAAGAACTGAGACCTCGTATCTGACAGGTGTCAGAAAAAGTCCTGGCTCAAAAAAAGTTGTAAATGAAAGAAATATATGTTATAACAAAATGAAGCAAAAAAGACAATGCACAACCTGAGAGTAATAAATAATTATGCTCTAAATAAAAAAATCAAAGCAATCAAAATTTTTACTAAATAGGTATGAATCTGGATTTCACAATCGCTTTGAAAAACAGCTCTAATCGCAATTTGTCTAAAGTGTCTCCTGCCGTACCTCCATAGAGGGTTATTAAAAATCGGAGGCCAGCTTCGACTATAGCTTCAGTTTGAGTGTCACGCTCTAAGAAAGGTTTGATATCTTCCAGAAGACATTTAGTTTTGACCAGTAGATTGACCACCTTCTTCTTGCCCTGACCGAAGAGTACTGAAGTTGTGTCACATCCACTTATGGTGTAGAGAAATATGAGTGGCCTTCTGATGTTGTTTGCCAGTTTGAAACTGTTGGACCCAAATACTTTTGATGAGGTCTTTCCTGTTCCAGGTTTCAAGAAATATATATTTGCTGATGGTGTGGCTAGGGCATTGAGCATGATGAGAAAGTCTGTATCCTCACCAAAAACCACAACCTTCTCATGTTCCTGTGATACCTCAAGCGCAGTGGCAACAATTAGGTGGTCTGCGTCTTCAGTGGCTTGCCTTACTGAGAAGCCTTCATCTTGAAGCCTCGAAATAAGCAAGCTAATGAGATGTGCTTTATTTCTGGCGTTGGAAAGGAATTTCTCCTGAATCATAGTCACCATCATTAACGCGGTAAAGATAACCTTAGGAATAGTGTGTCATTTGCTTCGGCAGAAGTGCTCAGCACATTTGATGCTCTTGGTGGGCTGATCTTCTGGGTAGCCATCGAACACCATACTTGTCGCACTTCCGCTGTAGTGTCTTTTTAAACTGCACACTCACATTATGCACAATATTCTAGTAAAGCAAAAGCTGCTCTTCCAAATGGTGCAGTTTAAATTAAAATCAGAGGTGACCTATATAAATACATTTGCCTCCAAATTTGGTCAAATGTAGGGTCCTGATTTTTTGAAGGTAACTTTCTGAACGATCACCTTAGGAATTACAAAAAATACGCTTTTGTCATGATTACACTGGATGCCAGGCAGAACATATACACAAAGGCAGAATAACAAGGTGCAAAACGTCTTTGCAGTTTAAGAAGGGATTGCCGAAGTTGACCTTAAATTTCTTGTCACGGAATTTACCCCTGACTTTGAACAGTTTTTTTTATTTTTTTCAATCTTTGCTCATGATAATGTTATCTTTGAGTTCTCTGAATAAAACTGATCTAGAGACCCAGATTTGTAAATGTGAAGTACCTTACTTGCATAGCAATGAAAGTACAAACTTAGCCGTACAGAAACGTGTGGTCCATTTCACATTTGGTCTCATAAAACGCAGGATTTATTCCTCTATATCGTTTGTAAGAACCATTTTATTGATGGCTGGGTTAGTTTCAACGATATTACCAAAAAACAGAGGTTAAAATGAAAATTTTTCATGAACATGTAAGATTGGTGCAATTTTGAAGAGCACTAGTATGGAAACAGGTGGTCCAAAAAATATGCAGATGGTCTCTTTAAATGCAAAATTTCATGCCATACAGTTTTCCACTATATTTTCGATATTGTGGGTCATGTACGAGATATAATCACAAAACCGGATAAATACCCCTTTTTCGGGTACATTTTTACCCCCCCACCACTTTTCCACAACTCTTCCGAGGGGAAAAGCCTAGGATAGTCATATTGGGCCACACATGAAGCCATTAAAACAATAAAACAGTTTGTAGCAATTATTTCCGATTTGCCTAATTTTTAGGGTTAACCCTAGTGGACAATGGAAATGTGGAAAACAAATGCATTCCCACTTTATCCTGCAAACTTATCCTTTAACAGGTTTCGGCAGATAAACAGATTTATAAGACTTGACATTGTGAACACTAGATCTGAGAGTCTGAAAAGTGACAAAGCAACTGAAATACCTGACATATTTGAAATGATAAATTCAAATCTTTTGTTACTGGTTGTCTTTCTGATTGCCTTACTGCTCATGAGGAGCTTTTAGCTTACAAAGAAAAGGCCAGGCAAACACGGCTTGAAGGTTTAATACGTTTGTGATTCGCGAAATTCTGTTGCAATAGCTGGGCAAACTTATAGAGGTAAATCAGCTTCCGGAACAGCAGCTAACCAAGGATAGAGGGTAGTAAAAGATTTATGTTAGCATTTCAAAGGTACTGGCAGAAGTATAGTCACTGACATATTTTTCACAACTCCAACAATTTCAAGGCTGTTGATGACGTGGGATTTGTCCAGAGTTGGTACTGTGAAAAGAAACAAGACCTATAGACTGTCAGAAATGCAACCTTCTTCTTCACGAAAAGAATTGGCG
This sequence comes from Schistocerca serialis cubense, assembly GCF_023864345.2. NCBI lineage: Eukaryota > Metazoa > Arthropoda > Insecta > Orthoptera > Acrididae > Schistocerca > Schistocerca serialis. The sequence goes on along the minus strand of NC_064638.1, from coordinate 1,266,340,432 downwards.
CCTATCTTTGGATTCAATGAACATAGCGCTTCTCTGTGTTGATTTATTCCAGAGAAGAAGAAAGCACCTCTAATGTTATCCACAACGCTTTATGATGCATCCACTTCTGGCCTTCCTTCAAAGCCAGATGTTATACACTTCTGGCCATTAAAATTGCTATACCAAGAAGGAATGCAGATGATAAACGAGAATTCATTAGACAAATATATTGTACTAGAACTGACATATGATTACATTACGCAATTTTAGTGCATAGATCCTAAGAAATCAGTACCCACAACAACTACGTCTGACCGTAATAACGGCCTTGATACGCCTGGGCATTGAGTCAAACAGAGCTTGGATGGCGTGTACAGGTACGGTTGCCCATGCACCTTCAACACGATACCACAGTTCATCAAGAGTAATGACAGGCGTATTGTGACGAGAGCTGTAGAATGGGCTGGCCAGGGCAGCAGTCGAACAATTTCTGTATCCAGAAAGACCCGTGAAGGACCTGCAACGCGCGGTCGTGCATTATCCTGCTGAAATGTAGGGTTTCGCTGGGATCAAATGAAGGGTAGAGCCACGGGTCGTAACACATCTGAAATGTAACGTCCACAGTTCAATGTGCCGTCAATGCGAACAAGAGGTGACCGAGACGTGTAACCAATGGCACCCCATACCATTACGCCGGGTGATAGGCCCATATGGCGATCACGAATACACGCTACCAATGTGCGTTCACCGCGATGTTGCCAAACACGGATGCGACCATCATGACGCTGTAAACAGAACCTGGATTCATCCGAAAAAATTACGTTTTGCCATTCGTGCACCCAGGTTCGTCGTTGAGTACAACAACGCAGGCGCTCCTGTCTGTGATGCAGCATCAAGGGTAACCGCAGCCATGGTCTCTGAGCTGATCGTCCATGCTGGTGCAAACGTCGTCGAACTGTTCGTGGAGATGGTTGTTGTCTTGCAAACGTCCCCATCTGTTGACTCAGGGATCGAGACGTGGATGCACGATCCGTCACAGCCATGCGAATAAGATGCCTGTCATCTCGACTGCTGGTGATACGAGGCCGTTGGGATCCAGCACGGCGTTCCGTATTACCCTCCTGAACCCACCGATTCCATATTCTGCTAACAGTCATTGGATCTTGGTTGGTTGGTTGGTTTGGGGAAGGAGACCAGACAGCGTGGTCATCGGTCTCATCGGAATAGGGAAGGATGGGGAAGGAAGGCGGCCGTGCCCTTTCAGAGGAACCATCCCGGCATTTGCCTGGAGTGATTTAGGGAAATCACGGAAAACCTAAATCAGGATGGCCGGACGCGGGATTGAACCGTCGTCCTTCCGAATGCGAGTCCAGTGTCATTGGATCTTGCCCAACGCGAGCAGCAGTGTCGCGATACGATAAATCGCAATCGCGATAGGCTACAATCCGACCTTTATGAAAGTCGGAAACATAATGGTACGCATTTCTTCTACTTACACGAGGCATCACAACATCGTTTCACCAGGCAACTCCGGTCAATTGCTGTTTGTGTATGAGAAATCGGTTGGAAACTTTCCTCATGTCAGCACGTTGTAGGTGTCGCCACCGGCGCCAACCATGTGTGAAAGCTGTGAAAAGCTAATCATTTTCATATCACAGCATCTTCTTCCTGTCGGTTAAATTTAGTGTCTGTGGCACGTCATCTTCGTGGTGTAGAAATTTTAATGGCCAGTAAGTAGTATACATTATTATAACAGCCCAAAATTGAAATTTGATAATGTGTATCAAGTAGTGTTACAATTACAGTTCAAAGGGGATACAGAGATGGCCGATGGCTTTTTTTACGGCTTTCTGGATATTGCTTGCACGGCGATATACATTATTTACACAGGAAACAATCCACAAGCAAAAAATATCACTCATAGAAGCAGACTATTTCTACTTGATCTCGGAAAATATTTGCCAGGCCTTCCATTGTCTCTAGATTGTCAAATCCTAACTGCATGAGAAAATGTTTCTTGAAATCACGTATTAAGTGCGTGATAAGATGACCTCTAATTCTGGTTCGTGAACAAGTGGAGGCTCAGCCAAAACGAGATGTTTCTGGATGACTGAAAATCATTGGTGACTGTTTCGTAAGCAAATCTCAATCAAACAAAAGGAAGATGAAAACACTGCTGTTCTTTACATACGGGTAGAATCTTTTTGCGTTTAATACCAGATTTCAAGATAAAGTTTCGTTATGGAAACTATTAAAGGCATCTCGCATTGAAGTTCGTGCTATATTTCGAGGTTTTGTGAAACTTTCCCAGTCTCGGAGATTTTGCGTCCTTTTAATTTTGGCGTGTTCTTTCTGTTGCTTCTTCTGAAATAGTGTTCTGACCTGTTTTGTGTACCATGGGGGATCAGTACCATCTCTTACTAATTTATTTGGTGTATATCTCTCGATTTTACTATTTCTTTGAATCTGGTGTACACTTACATAGTCAGATCGGAAGGAGTGGAAACTATCTCTTATTAAGGTGTCAAGTGAATTTTTATCTTCTTTCTTAAATAGATATATTTTACGTTTATGTTTCGTGGGTTTGAATGTTATGGTATTCAGTCCAGCTACAACAATCTCGAGGTCACTAATTCCTGTGTCTGTCATGATGCTTGCTATATGGCCAGGATTATTAGTTGGTAAGAGGTCAAGTAGGTTTTCGCAACCATTTACACATCCATTCGGCTTCTGAATTGGATATACAAAATAATTTACTGAGAAGAATTGCAGTACGATATCAGACGGCGTTTTATGCCTGCTACCGACTATAACATTTATTACCGCCAACATATTGCGGGTAGATCCACGTCACCACCAACTATAATTGTATGAGTGGGGTTCTTATTTGAAATGACATTCAATTTTTTTAAACTGTTCAGAAAGTGTATCATCTGAGTCGGTGCGTCGGTAAAAGGAACCAATCATTAATTTATGCCAGTTGTCAAGTATAACTTGCACCCATACTAACTCACAGGAACCATCTACTTCAATTTCACTACAATGCAAGATATATTCTTTCTGAAAATGGTTAGGTACTATGTAAAAGTTTCGGCTGAACCTATTTCTGGCTTTAGCAAGCTTTCCATACCTGTAACGATTTGAGCGTCAGTGCTTTCTGTTAGTGCCTAGAGCTTTGGTCCTTACCTACACAGCTATGAATGACAGTGTACAGCTACAATACTGATAGGTCCTGTGTACCCTGTAAACGCTCTATTAAGTTGTTAGGAACTTAGTCAGTCGGTGTCGTAATTTTGAAATAAGAGTTAGTATGAATGTCACGTAGTAAATATTTCGTATGAAGCGCCGTTGCGACACGGGCAAAGGTCAGTTATGGAAACTAAGCCGCTGAATATTAAAAGTAACGTTATTAAGGAATACATCCCAATGACTACACAAAATAAAAGGGCACGTACATTCGCGAGTTAGTGGTCCAAAATAAGAATTAATACTATATGGGAAATGGGTCACATGTATAGTTACGTCGGCACACTCAGTTGTATGCGAACGCACGTTCGGGATAGAGGCACGTACATTCTAAGTGCTAAGTACTATCTGGGTAAAAAGAATTGTGGTTAAAATGTATTTATTCATCTGAGAAAGAAAATAATCGTACTTCGTAATTAAATGAAAAGAAAGATTTGAGGTTCTGAATGTCACGGCAAATATGACCTATGTATTGAAATTGACAATGGCGACCACGAAGGGAAAGAGATGAACACACTCAGGTACCTCTATTGTTGAGCAGGGTTGCGTGAAGATCGTCTCCTCCATCGAAATTCTCCATCCAGAATTAAAATAATAATAATCTTCCAGAGTTACAAGGGCTGGGATCCATGGTATCGTAAATGAGAAAATCATATTGCTTCAGAAGTTGCTTTCATTATTTAGTACAATTTCATTTGACAATACTGAGCACTTCGTTTATACGTCTAATCTCCAGGATATGAGAACAACGATAATTAACTGTTACTAAACATAACAAACGAAGAGCGTAAATCCTCTTTTGTCCGTCAGTGTTCAGTACTTTTCAAATTAATCTTTGGTACGAGGGAAGAATTATTATCTATACATTTATCAACAAGAAAAAGATTATTAAGTTCCTGTGTTCTTGCTGCACCCTTTGAAAGTAAATCCCCTACCGCGCTTTCCCGAGGCCCTCTAACCTAAATAAAGCCGCCCAGTCCCCTCCACGTAGTACTTGCCACCCATGTAGCCCCTTCCTGCGTTTAGTGAACTTCTCAACTATTTAACGGAACCCGGAAACCCACCACGCCATGTGCTAGTCGAGCGATTTGCACGTCCGAGCATCTGATTCAGACGTTCCACTCGGCTCTGTACCAAGGGACCACACTCAGTCCTATCGACGATGCTACAGATGGAACGCTGCACCTGCATCTCGCAGGCAAGACGGGCATTCTTTATAACTTCTGATTGCCGCCTGAAACCAGAAAGAATATCTTCCAGTCTAAATCGACACATATTGTTAGTGCCAACAGGAGTCGCTGCCTGCAGATGGCTGCAAGCTAAGCATTGGATGGCTTCCAAAAGCACACGTTCGACATCTGCAATGAACACCCCTGGATGCACGCAGTGTGGACACTAGATTCCTTCCTCTCATTCGGAGCTATACCCCTAAGGGGTCCCATTATGTGCCTAACAATTGATCTCTTAACTTCCAGTATTCTCACACTCTGTGAATGCCCAGACCTTGCAGGTTGAGAGGATTCCTCTGGAACTGGGCGAGTGACTTCATCTGGTTCAGGGACTTTGGGAGCCACAGATGGCACCCGAAATCTGTTCATCAGACGATCCAATGAGGCTCTCTGATCAGCGATTCGGAAAGCCTTATACTGCCAGCCACACCTTGGGACGATCCCCTACCCAACCACAGGTCAGGGATCAACCTCAGTGCTTGCATTAAACGGAGTAACCACAGTAGTGGACCGATTGGGGGAGACTTGCGTCATACTGGACGTCCCTCAGGTCGCCCTGTCCGGTTCCTGTCCCCCTCTCACCCACTTCTCACAGTGATGCCCACTGGCAACAGCCTCAAGCACCGGATACCAGCTGGAGTTGTGAGCGAACGGTCACCAAATCGGCTCACTTCGGTACAGGGTACAGATAAAACCAGGAGACTAATATCAAAATAACAGTAAAATTAAGAAGTAGGAGACATCCAGAATGAGCTCCCCCCAGGCTGTGGCTAAGCCATGTCTTCGCAATATCCTTTCTTTCAGGACTGCTAGTTCTGCAAGGTCCCCAGGAGAGCTTCTGTAAGGTTTGGAAGGTAGGAGACGAGGTAGTGGCAGAAGTGAAGCTGTGAGGACGGGCGCGTGAGTCGTCCCTGGGTGGGTCAGATGGTAAAGCGCTTGCCCACGAAAGGCAAAGGTCCCGAGTTCGAGTCTCGGTCCGGCACACAATTTTAATCTGCCAGGAAGTTTCAGGAGACTGATATTTGTGGGATACATGTACTGAAAGAACCACAGTAGGATACGAAGGTCTAAACGAAAGTATCTCTGGGGCCCGAAATGAATAATCACTTGGATACAAGAAATTAAAAAAAAATTTGAAATACCAAGCAAAATACCAGAAAAATTCTTTCATATGGAGAGAGTTAAAATTAGGATTCCCAGTTATAAGTGACTGAATATAAAGACCTCATGTAAAGCTGATACGAGGTGCATTCAAGTTCTAAGACCTCCGATTTTTTTTCTAATTAACTACTCACCTGAAATTGATGAAACTGGCGTTACTTCTCGACGTAATCGCCCTGCAGAAGTACACATTTTTCACAACGCTGACGCCATGATTCCATGGCAGCGGCGAAGGCTTCTATAGGAGTCTGTTTTGACCACAGGAAAATCGCTGAGGCAATAGCAGCACGGCTGGTGAATGTGCGGCCACAGAGAGTGTCTTTCATTGTTGGAAAAAGCCAAAAGTCACTAGGAGCCAGGTCAGGTGAGTAGGGAGCATGAGGAATCACTTCAAAGTTGTTATCACGAAGAAACTGTTGCGTAACGTTAGCTTGATGTGCGGGTGCGTTGTCTCGGTGAAACAGCACACGCACAGCCCTTCCCGGATGTTTTTGTTGCAGTGCAGGAAGGAATTTGTTCTTCAAAACATTTTTGTAGGATGCACCTGTTACCGTAGTGCCCTTTGGAACGCAATGGGTAAGGATTACGCCCTCGCTGTCCCAGAACATGGACACCACCATTTTTTCAGCACTGGCGGTTACCCGAAATTTTTTTGGTTGCGGTGAATCTGTGTGCTTCCATTGAGCCGACTGGCGCTTTGTTTCTGGATTGAAAAATGACATCCACGTCTCATCCATTGTCACAACCGACGAAAAGAGAGTCCCATTGCTTGGCAACATGCCACACGGGCAGCCGTGTGGTCGTCCGTCAGCATTCGTGGCACCCACCTGGATGACACTTTTCGCATTTTCAGGTCGTCATGCAGGATTGTGTGCACAGAACCCACAGAAATGCCAACTCTGGAGGCGATCTGTTCGACAGTCATTCGGCGATCCCCCAAAACAATTCTCTCCACTTTCTCGATCATGTCGTCAGACCGGCTTGTGCGAACCCGAGGTTGTTTCGGTTTGTTGTCACACGATGTTCTGCCTTCATTAAACTGTCGCACCCACGATCGCACTTTCGACACATCCATAATTCCACCATCACATGTCTCCTTCAACTGTCGATGAATTTCAATTGGTTTCACACCACGCAAATTCAGAAAACGAATGATTGCACGCTGTTCAAGTAAGGAAAACGTCGCCATTTTAAGTATTTAAAACAGTTCTCATTCTCGCCGCCGGCGGTAAAATTCCATCTGCCGTACGGTGGTGCCATCTCTGGGACGTATTGACAATGAAAGCGGCCTCATTTTAAAACAATGCGCATGTTTCTATCTCTTTCCAGTCCGGAGAAAAAAAATCGGAGGCCTTAGAACTTGAATGCACCTTGTAGAACATTAAAGGAGAAGGAAACCGAAAGTGACAAGGAACTGAAATTTGCTCTTGGTCCTGTGTTGGCCTCACTGAAATTTAAGCAAGTAAATAAAAAGTAATTGTGCAATTTCACGTGTACTGAACCGTTGCGATATCGACAGCTCATGCAACACAATCTTTGGCGTGAAGGGGGCGTGGCACTATTGCCGCGAGTGCCGTTGAGGCCGCTCTTCGGGTAGAGGCAGCGGGTGAGGCAGCCCCGAGAGCGGGGTCCGGGGGACAACAGGCCGGCGGCTGTTTGCTCTGCCGCCCGTGTCGCTTCAGAGCTGGCCTGGCTGAGACTCTTCCGGACACGAGGGACTCGCATCGGAAACGGCAGTGGACACATTGTTCCTTTACGATATTGCAGTGTTTGCATATCCTGAATTACTACGGCGACTACAGCCATTTTGAAATACATTACATGTTTTCGCAGTTGCTAATATGGATAACCATCAGCTGGAAGATTGGAATTACGATAACGAAAATTTGTCCCGGCCTGGGAATCGAACCCGGGTTTCCCATTTATCGCGAGCGGTCGTCCCACCATTCGTGTATCTGCGCACGACTCGCGGCTAACACCAAACATCCGTATGTCGTCAATCATTATTACATGTCTAAAGGAACTTCGCTGCGTAAATTAGAATAACACATACACTGCAATTCCGTATTTATCCGCCTATAACACTGCAACTGCGTTTTACGTACTGTGTGCAATCAAATACCAAATTTGGTATATTACATACTATGCACCAATAGAACAAACAGTCCTGTCACGGGAAAGTCAAATATAACACTTCCGTGTGCCATACCATAACCTTAAAGTCGGAGGCAGTTCGTATAATGAAATTATTTTGATTCAAGCAGTTATTGTATAAAGCAACAGAGCAGTGTTCCTCTCTGAGAGTAATTTCGTTACGTTGACCGTGTTGTACATAACGGAGGTGGCTTATCGGAAGTGAAAGTCAGAATTACGTAAATATTTAAACAGTAACAAACAATAATTTGCTATCCATAGTGTTCAAATGATAATAACAACGGTCACCATCCTAATAAGGCGTAAGAATGAGTAACATTCCTGTTTAAGAAAGTAGGTATGAGTAACTTTAACGGACAAACACAACTTATATTTTGCCGCACGCTAGTGCAATGAACTCTGACACCTGCATGTATTAATGTTAAGTTTGGAGTTGACAGCTAGAGCAGAATAAACGATTTGCATGAATATAACAACGACACAGACTACTATCTACAGGGCTTAGTCAAACGGAGTGGTTTCAAAAATATAACTATTACAGTGCACTTTAGAATCAAAATTTGGACATGGGTTCAATGTTACTTTTCAAACATATTCCTATCTGACAAGAAATATAGAAATGGTGTACAGCAAAATTAGTTATTGTGCATAGATTAAGTCTCTCACTACTAAACACCTTTTTATGAAGAATGAAAATTAAATAGAATTCACTAACAGATTACTTCTAACCGTCTTTCTAATAAACAAGTTACTGTTTTCATAGATAGTTGTCTTTCTATTAATCGTTATCTAGCATGGACATAATACACAAACTGTGGATCCTGTCACACCATTAATATGCATTTTTAATACACAAGAGGTACCCAATATTTTACAGAACTTGACTTGGTGAGCAAGAATAATTGAAACTTTCTCTATTGACATATTAATTTTAATATGCTTTCAGTAAAGGACACTCGGTAATTACTTTACTTCAAACGGAGAGGAACCTGAGATATGATAAGGAAAAAAATTGAGGTAGGTACTTAAAATTCATTTATAAATTACCTTATATTTGAGTACACTACAACATCCTATCAGCTGATCCTTCACTGTACATTACTGTAGTGTTCCATTACAGTGATTGCGCAATGTGGTGGCGATTGCATGTTGGTAGGTGGATTTGTAGGCAGAATTGCTGGGCTCTGTCATTTCTTGGAGGCGATGGTAGATACCAACTTCAGAATAGTTCCAGCTCTTTATCCATCCATCCGAGGCATTGGAAAGCGTCAGGAAAAGCCTCTCTCGGAAACAGCACAATAGACAAATTTTACACGAGTAGTCGATAGTTTGGTACCTCGTCCTCGACTGACTCTTGGTTCCGCCTTTTCTACCTAGCCAACCACAATTTGCGCGCGCTACACAGTTCCGTTCCCGAGGAGAGCCACAACACCTTTTATATGGAAAATAACTAAGAACCCTAAGTGAAGATCAGCAGTTTACATAACAGGAAACATACATATTAAATAAAACAGAAAATTTGCGTATATTAGTAGTTCTACACAAAATTATTTAAATTAAATTATTTAATTTTAAAGATAACCAAAAACATTATATAGCAAAGACAAAACATATAATTGCTCATATTGTACGTATTACAGAGACTACACTTCCTATACTCTAAAAGATATCAAAGTTTTTCAAAGAAAGGAGTATACAATTTTGTGTAATCAGTTCAATCCATCACATTTACAGAATCTCAACGATGTAATATTAAATTTTAAAAAAGGCAAAATAAATCGGTAGAGCATTAGAGCTATGGTGTTACACGTCGACACCGGGAAAGTGAGTTTCAAGTAAATTGACTTATCCGCACGGGAATTTACATAGTGGAACTGCAAGTACATGTTATAGACGCGTGGTTGACGACGTATAGAGACTTGTGTGTGGCCGTAAGCCGTGCACGGATAGCCAAATGATACGGCGGGAAAATCGGGTTCGAGTGGCGGTCGGCGATAAAGTTTCACCTTCGTAAATCCATATTTTAATTGCATGGTGGTGAGTCATCAGCTGGTATAATTTTTATTAAAAATGGAACTCCTCCAGCAGTACCTAAGATTTCGTATTTATTTGGCTACTAGTTTCGACGTTTCGTCAACCCCATCTTCAGGCCCGTACACTTTGATGATATCAATTGTGTGTGGCTGAGTACTAGAAATCCTACGTGCTCCACATGGATGGCGGTCAGTAACTAGCACGTATTAGTCTCACAGCGGTTTTCTAGTACTCAGCCAAACACAATTGATGTTATCAAAGTGTACGGGCCTGAAGATCGCGTTGACGCAAATCGATATGAAATCTTAAGTACAGCTGGAGGAGTTTCATTTTTAATATAAATTTTCACTGTCATCATTTCATTTTATAGCTAATGGCCATCCACATTCGCAATTATGAATGTATTTAATGCGTTATTCCCGATCAGGTCTGGAGGCGAGTGGAGGGGTCGTTGTCGTCCTCACATTTTCTGACGGCTCCGGGTTTTTCCACTGTTTCTCATCACAGACTGGCCTTCTATGCTGGATGAGCTACTGTTAGTTGGAGATTCGCTGCCGAGACCACGCGGCAATGGTGAGGTTGATTTTGCTCTCCGCTGTGAGCGCCATAGTGTGACTGGTTCGCTTCCTACGCATGTTTGTGACAGCCTTCTGTTGCTGTTGTTCTCTGTTCGAGAGTCTGGCCTTGTGATCTGAAGAGCGTGTCGCTCGTATCAAACAACAATAACTTTCATTTGGTAATTGTCGTAACGTTGTTTCTGACGGTGTGTTTTAAATTATTGGGCTTTTGTAAATTGCTTTAATGTTTAATGCCTCATTGTTCAGGACGCTCGAAGTATTTTTTGTGTGGTACTTTGATGACTAAATGGCCATGTTGACTCCTTTAGTTATTTGAGGTTATCTACATTAAGTGCTTTACTGGGGCAATTCTTGTTGCATACAGTTTAGTGAGCTATACTTCCAAACCAAGCTTATGTTTACATAGGTGAGGTTCATCAGCCGGCCGCTCGCATCTTCCTTTCATCTTCGTTTTCCGTCCAGAGTGAAGGCCAAAGCAACCATATTTTCCGTCACCTGGCGTGATTTGAAGCTCAATGTCGGTTAGCCCCTGAACTTCTTCACTATCTGGTGTAAGTTGCGGTGCCTGCGTTGGCCAGTTATTATCCTTTAGCAACTTTTCCCAGTTGTTTTATATGCAATGCTAGCGTGTCATATGATGACTTACGCTTTCACTTGCTTTACTTAAAAATTTCTTCTCTGTTCACCAGGCTATCATTGTGTGACCGTACCTTGGGGCGTGTCTCCACAGCTCGCTTAGGAAAGGAGGAGTGCGGTGCGCAGCGTATCTGGCCTGCCCTAAGTAATTTCAGTTCCGTTCATGCGGACCACATTGCCCGACGTGTGGTGGTTTCATATCGAGCAGCTTTAATGGCTTTATTTTCTGTCAATGAACTCCCTTTTAGGTAACTTTCAATTATTTGTTGTATTTTAGTCAAACACATTGTAAAGATGATGGTGGTCACCTATATGAAGACCGCTTTCTCAGAGCCTTTGAAGAGATTGTTATGAAACTTCACTTGGTTTAATATTATCTTGCTTCTCTTATCAAGATTATCTGTAAATATTTCAACAATGGTAACCAGTTCCACAGAAGATTTGTATATTTTTGGCAAGACAATAACTTTTTTTGTAAATTTAGATTTTCATACTTCATGTTCCCACGAATGACTTTTGGAGAGTTGACAGCAGGTATTTGGATTAACATTATAACCTTTTGTCATTGGATCTCACTGAAATATTTGATAAATTGTTCATCGCTTATCAGCTCTTAGTAAATTTTATTTATTTCGTCAAGGTCCTGTTGTTAGTAAAAATCTTCATCCGAATAATGTTCAAACCCTATTTTTGCCCGGTCCTTACATTAACATTGAAACGTCCCCTTAGAACAATTATACACGACTGTCCTTAAACTGACACACAATATTTTGTTAGCGCAACGCAATCTGACTTTCAACAATCCCTACAAAAGAATGGCCCTGACTAACATTAAACTATACCTTTCACAAATCACTTACCTAACAAAAATCTTCGCTACTCAAGCTACTGCAATACAGCGAGCGCCACTACTGCCAGCTAAATAAAAGATTCAAACTACGGAAGGCACTAACTACTGATAGGGATAGTTAGCAAATGAAAGATATTAATAGAGAACAAACAATGTATTTACCGTAATAGTCATAATATGTATAGCAGTTCATGACAAATTACAAAACTCCGCCATCTCTCTCCCCACATCCATCACTGCTGGCGGCTCACCTCCAACTGCCTACGCTACGCGCTGTTCACATCCAGCTGCCGCTGCCCAACACTACAATGGCAGACAACAATGCAAACTAGCCACGGATTGCACACAGCACAGCCAGTGATTCTCACACAGAGCATTACGTGGCGTTACCAATAAGAAAACCTAAACAGCCTACTTACAACATGTAACCTTACGACAGTAGTGCGCAACATGTACAACACGTCACATAGATGACAAAAGAAATGTTGCGTAATGACTGTGTGCATGTGTGTGTGTGTGTGTGTGTCGCGTCTTTCGTCTGAGATAGTTAGGGCTGAGATATCCCACGTAGGTCAGCTTTGCCGGATAGAGAGTAGCCAGATCTTGCAGTGAGCCGCAGGTGGTAATTGATGGGGCTGTTTGTCCATAATACGGGCCAGCACAGCTGGTGACGCGCGATAGCGCGTTATCCCACCTCTCTGCTTTGTCCCGCAGGCTCCGCTGCGTAATGGCCGGATCTATACAAGCCATACAAGCTGCGCAGATGATGAGGGCTGCACTAGATGGCCGCTTAGAGATACCATAATAGCGTCTCCCAAACGTATGCATGATGCACTACCTGGGACCCTTATATTTACCTCACAAAGCACAGTTTTCTATTGCAAGTCGTAGGTGATAAAATATTTCTTTCAATTAAACTTGGTGTAACAGTCTGCTAACTTGCTTCACCCACAGAATTATGGCAACAAGATACAAATAAATGAAGATTCTCCACTATGAAATTTATTTCCTGTTTTTTTTTTCTCTCTCTCTCTCTCTTTTGATAAGCTTACTGAGGCCACCAATTCGTTATCAAACGTTTCTGTCGCTGTATGTCGTATTTATTCAAGATAGGTTTCTACCGAAGATTCAATTGTTCTGAAAAAATAAAGCACAGGTACTAAATTTTGTTCTTATAAAAATTTATATGAGATCACGAAACAAATTGTCTTTAATATAACCTCAATTTCAGATGTAGGAGGTAACACAGAAGACCCGAAGACGACTCTACAATTGAGACTGGGTCTTCAGTACTTCACATATCATACACGTGGTCAAATGAAAACTACTGCAATATACTGTCGACTTGCTTTAGGAATGAAGAGGCTTCTAACATCCGAGCATCGAGATTTACATTTTCCCTGAATTTCCCTAAACCGCTCCGGGGAAATGTGGTCATGGTTCCTTTGGAAGACCACGGCCGATTGCTTTCCTCGTCCTTGACACAATCCGGGCTTGTGCCCAGATTCTAATGACCTCCATGACGACGGAACATTGAAACCCTAATCTTCCTTCTGATTTCTATAATTAGACAAAAAGAAATTGGATGTGGTGTACCAAAGCCACTGAGAAGTATCATAGGTCTTGTCGCATTTTCCATTTATGATTGTCCATTTATCCTGATCAACCCAAATTTTGTCCAGAAAAGTGTGTGAAACAATAGCTGTTTAGCTACCAGGGAGACGTTAAGCTGTACTAGTGCTTTTCTTGAACGAAGATATAAAGGCCAATACGTCTTTTTTTTAAACAGCATCCTATGCTGCTTTTTCAGTAGTCCTCAAAACGTCCTAAGACGTATCACAGTCTACCATTCACGTAAACATGATGTTATTAGGCTAGCACAAGGTGTAGAACCCAAGGGCAACATAACTCGCCCACTTGGTGAAGTTGGCAGTAAACAAATGGAAACAAGGAAAAAAAAACACACCGGTCATTCAGTTAACCGTCTTCAATTGAATATTTGTTTGAGTACAGTGTGCACCAGTGAAGGAGTGGTATAAATGCTACGCATCTTAAACTGAAAGCGGTTGACTGAACGACCGGTGTGAATTTTCTTTGTGCTTGTGTGCTATCAGTTGAAGTCTTACTGTGTCTCTGGACTGTACCCAAGTATCTTGTGAATTATGAATATTGTTTCGCTATTACCAGCCGAAATTATGCTTGAACTCAATTGGTCTTTCTCCTTGGAACGCCGGAAATGCATATCCTCCTGTTTCCATTTATTGTACTATAAAATTTTTCCTTCTTCTGTTACCTGAAGATGTGACATTTCTGTGTCTTTATATATTGTAATTGTTTCACTATATATATATATATATATATATATATATATATATATATGCATTTATGTCGATTGGTTTGTTTTGTAAATAATATTTGTATTTATATGCTGGGTCTTGCCTAGGGAAAACTATGCTATCGAAGGATTACATCGATAGGTCGTATGGAGAACCAAAGTGTTTAGGATCTTTGGTAGGGCTAATTGCCACTTGGAGCGCGGGCAGAGCGGAATCTGGCTTGAGTAGGGCTGTGGATCAGGTGTATTGTGTGACGCTCCCGCGAGTTGCCGCGCTTCCGGGGTTTGGCAGCATGCAATTGGGCTCGACTTGCTATGATAGTTTGTGACACGGTGTCGCGGACGGGAAACATTAGCAGGCACACATTAAGAGCCCGTTTCGCCTGGTGACCGTGTCGAGAAGAAGGCGCGCCAACATACAGCTTCTGCAACAGCTACGGCCGGCAATAAGTGATTTTCGCCACCTCCTCGATCGACGAATTTAAACCTACAATTAACCAACAAGGAAGACTGAAAACACGTAAAGTTTTAGAACTGTATGGCAGACCTCAGCTTTTCAAACTATTCCATTAGCATCACTAAAATACAGCAACTTAGCATGAACCTTCGTTGCTCATTGTCCCAATTGCATTACCAAGCAGGGTCCTTTCCTTTTCCGAAATGAACTCGAGTGTCGTTGAAATTCAAACGCCAGCATTAAAGTAATATCATTCCATTTTACTGCTTAATTTCAAAGTTCAGTTAAGGTATTCATAGCTGGCTACAATATTTAATTACGCAAGCACAAATTAAGAGTGCGAGTTTTGTTACCATATTTTAGCTTACCTGTGACTGCATCTCAGCTTGGTACGTACTAAATTTTACCATTTTTAATTGTTCAGAATCATGTAATTCAAGTTCAAAGTTAAATCTCTTATTTCTAAATTGCGTAGATTTCAAGTAGCTTTTGAAATGATTGTTGAGGTAGTCCAAGACTAACCTTATTTTATTGAATTTCGTAGTGCTTTAGAAACAAAGTTCACTATTAATTTCCGTCACTAAATTAACTTTCAATTTTCCGGTTTTATTAATTCTTTTGCTAAATAAAGTCAGAGTGCAGCTAAATTTATTACTTCTGACAAACATTCAGTTCTCACACAACACGTGCCAACCTTCAGCTGCCACGATTTTAGTGCTAATTATATGTGCAGTAACCTTTCGTTTTCAGTTATTGTAGTAATTGTGTATAGGACTGGCGACCGTAATTTTCCCCAAATCTCAAACATCTAATTAACGCCAATTAATTGTTAACGTATCGACCGCACATTTACTTTTTTCATTAACTTTACCTCTTTTCAAAATTAATTTCCAGCTGTTTCTTTTGCAGTTTTCCTTTCATTTAGATGTAGCCGTTTCCTCCCTCTTTACCGACAGGTTAACGTCGGTGACGACTGCTTTTCCCAAATCTCCATTAAGTACACGCGGTTTAATTTTTACTGTCGTTAAAGTCGATAAGTGAGGGGGAGGTTACATCCTCTCTCATTATTACTATCGAATACATATACTCCAACACATTTTTCTTCTGTTCCTTCCCCTATTAGAGCGTTCCAGTTACCCATTATTACTAGGTTGCCATCTCCCGTCATTGACTGAATGACATGTTGAACAGCCTCACATATTTCCTCTGTCTCTTTATGTTCTGCTTGTGACGTCACCATGTATATTTAATGTGTTGTTACTGGTTCAAAATGGTTCAAACGGCTCTAAGCTCTATGGGACAGGAGTCGTACCTGCGACCGTAGCAGCCGCGTGGTTCTGGACTGAAACGCGTAGAACCGCTCGGCCACAACGACCGGCGTTGTTACTAGTGTTGGTTTTCTGTCGATTCTGATGAGAGCAACCTAAACTGTTCACATAAGCTCACCCTCTGCCGTTCCTTCCTATCGATAATGAACTGCAACCCCGTCACAGTGTTTTCTGCTACTTTTGATATCCATATATAATACAAAATTTGGTGTGTGTATTCCACATCTCCTTCTAAATCAATGATCGATTTCAACCAAACATCTTATACACACCCTTTACTGTCGGGTAAAGTCACTGTGAGCGTAAGAACCATCTACCTATCATAGTTCAAGACATATGACGTCATAAACACTCAGATGCGTAAAAAATACATGAGTTTGATTACTTCTTTACTACTAACACAATTCGCAACAAATTTCGCAGAGAGTATCAAGTGAAGATGGACCCAGGTCGTGGGAGGAGAAGGTGAACAGAGAGGAGGGAGGAGAAAATGAAGGAAAGGGGACGGATGAGGCGGCGGACAGAGAGAGTGTGGAGGAGGATGGAGGAAGTGGACGGAGAGAGGGGATATTGAGGAGTTGGACAGAGGGGGAAGGAGTAAATGAACTTAGAGAATTGGAATATACACGCGGTCAACGCCAAATGCTCCGTTAGTTACTTCATATTCGTATGATCAGAAACCTTTATCTTCATTCCATTTCACTTCATTGATCCCATAATATTTAGAGCGGAACTTGGCATTTTTGAGATGCTGTAACACCGCTACCACACACAAATTTCTGACAGTTAACCCTCTAACTCGTAGAATGTTACGTTTAGCGAAGATAACTAAAAAAATAAAATAAAAAACAGTGAGTAAATTCTCTCTAAAATGTGATCCTACATGTCTGTATAAGTTCGGTACTGTGGAAGAAAACAAAACTTGCCTAGACGCCATGGAAATGTAACTTTAGGATGGGTTGATTTGGGGGAAGAGATCAAAAAGCGAGGTCATTGGATGTAGGGAAGGATGGGGAAGGAAGTAGGCCGTGCCCTGTCAAAGGAACCATCCCGGCATTTGCCTGAAGCGATTTAGGGAAATCACGGAAAACCTAAATCAGGATGGCCGGACGTGGGATTGAACCGTCGCCCTCCCGAATGCGAGAGCAGTGTGCTAACCAGTGCGCCACCTCGCTCGGTGTGTAACTTTGGAGTACGATAATTAGTACCAGATGGACACAAAGAAAATTTATTGAGACGTATTTTGGAGGGAACCAATGAAAAAAGTTAGCCGTGCTGGCTTTCGTCCTATTGATTCTCGTCCAGAGATCGTACCCTTTCGGCCGTCGGTGACAACGTCACGAATGTTGTTGATAGTGGACACGAGAGGCGGCCTTGGTGGCGAATACTGTAACTACGAAAACGTCCGTTCGGATCGAGGCCGGTTGCATTGGTCGCGTTTTGGGTTGGACTGCGTTGCGAAGAATTTTGGTGGTCGCTAGCTGATCATTTGTTGTTGTGGGTCCTGACTCATGACCCACCTTTCCGATACTGTTGGACACGGATTTCAGCTGACGCAATAAGGTGATGTCATTGTACTTATGTCATTCGTTGGAAACACATTTTCTCCAATCCGTGTTGCAAGCATGATGAGGCTGAGAGAGATTACTGGTTGGTTCTCAATGACGAAACTCTGCGCACGATTTATCTTGTGGTTCGCCCTTACGAAACTTATTGGGCAATTCTGACTGATCTGATTCCGTCGATATTCTGATTTACCGTTTAAAACTTGGGGCTTACTATGTATTATTTCTTAGTCTTAGTGTTTAGTCTGTTTCAGAAACCACTGAGTGACACTGAACAGACCGATGCACCAATGTATGATCATTCCACCAGGTGTTTCTGCGAAGTCTTCAATGTTTGGGTCCATCAAGCACGCGCAATTACTGTAGGGTTAAATTATCATTTTACATCTTTCCTTGACGTAAAACCTGGGGTTTTAGTCTGATTTGGTTACTCTTTGGAGTCAGTGAATTTGTTTAACGTGTTTGTGCACTAATTTGATGTTGTTTTATCAAATATTGTTCTAAGTGCACTGCCTTGGGTTTAGCGGGATAGGATTATTTATTTAAGGAGTTTAAGTGGTACCATGTTCGTTGTCGCATTGGGAGACGCGATTTACTAGATCCTAGTTTTTTACGATTTGTTGTGTCTCCGAGCCCGGGTTTTGGGTTTGACCTGCGCCTTCATCCCCTTGCGTGTCTTGCTCATTTAGTGGATTCTCACGATCCGTTTATGCTTCAGGTACACCCAATAACAGTTGCCTGTTTTGAAGTTAATACTGTACAAGGGAGTATATGTGAAAGAAAGTCGGTCTGAGATTTGTATACCTCGCACTATTGGTCGGGAAGACAGTTGGTGGGGCATCTGGCTTTCATCCACGCTGCCTGTTGTGTACGGCGTTCGTGTCTGTACCTGGTTGGAGCTTGCAGCTCAGATTTATTTATAGGATGACTGTCTTTTATTGGTCCAAGATCCACACACGTAAAAGGTATTTACGCCCTTTTCAGGCTTTAGCGAAGTTGCGTTTCAGATGAAAGACTTGCATGTTTAAATTGCTTATACTATTTATTCAGTTACGAATGCATTTACCAAACATATAATTTACTGTTTGTAAGTCAATCTATCAGTATTCAGTTTGTCTTCTGTTTAGTCCTCGAGGTACTTAAAACTGAAAGCATTTAATTGTAATCACATTACTATAATCCAATGAAATTTGCATTAAAGTAAATTGGTTTCTGTAGTTTGATCTGTAACGATTGATCCCTACCATTCCACTGTTAACCATGGTACACAAATCCCATGAAAGTTGCATTAGCGTAAATCGGCCACTGCCCTCTGATGTGTAACTAGTAATCACTGCAACGACAAGCTGTTCAAGTAATTGTTATTTAATCCTAGATTGTTACTTCTACTGGCTGCATCTCTGTCACAATTATTGTCTCAAGGGCTAACTTTTGGCTGTTACATTATTTGGTAACCACTCATCTGGCAAAATTTTCCATTAAAATTGTTGTTTGATTTAACTGTTTAGATGAATAAAACTTTGTGTGTAGTAAGAAGTGAATGAAGTTCTCCCTCCTCCAAAGTCAAGTCCTACCACTTAGTCCTTTATGGGGGTCTTATGAGACGCCGATGTATCCCCTTATCACAAAGAAAACAGACAAAAAATATTCAGACCTGTTCATTTAGACGCATTACATTTTAAGAAATCTGTTGAAATGAAAAATTTTGGAAAGTAAAAGTAAAGTAATGGCAAAAAAGAAGACCGTATTTCACCTACTGAACGTAATAAATGTCAAATCTTTGAGAGCTAAACATAAAAGTGAGAAGAGTGGTTGTAACAAGGCCTTAGAAATTATTGATATTTATTATATAGGCTTGGAGAAGTAACTGGTGCACATTTCATACGACAATTAGAATGATATAATGTGACAGTGCAGTTCACAACTGAACTTCATAGACTCTGAACTGGTTCTAAACATTAATTTAACATTGCTTTTCAGTAATCTTTGTGGGAGCATCTAAGTGTGGAAGGATCGTAATCACTCCTCACGCAAACTTCGCTGCAACTTCGACTGGTTGATTTTCTTGGGCTGTGAATGCTTAGCAGATGTTAAGAGTTTGAAAAATTGTTTTTTAACTTGCTTTAGTGACTAATAACGACATTTCAAGTAAATCAGTTTTCATCAGTTCCTCGGAAACATCTTGTCAAAATTAGCAGGAATTATTACAGATGGCCACTGCATAACGAGATTACGCCTAAAGGCTGCGTCATCAAGGTGAATAGTGAGGTCATAAAGATCGTCATTCGTATGTTGGAACTTTATAATAGCGGCAATTGTTTATTTACAAGCTATGCAAAATAGACACATGTTTCAAAGTTTCATTGTCTTGCACAGTAATCACCTGAATTGTATATGAACTGTTGCCACCGAAGTGGAAGTCTTATAATGCCCCTAGGATCGATAGTTGTGTTGGCAGTTCGATTGGAGGGATCTATTGCCCGATGAATCTCCGTAACAATCCTGAAGGTAATGCCATGAAGAGCTTCCTTCTATGAAGAAATCAAGTTGAAGTCACACGGGCTTAAGTCAGCGGATTGTGGTAAATGGTGCAGCACTCCCTAGCCCCATAGATCAAACAAATCAGTCGCCTCTTCTTTCTCTCAGCTGTTCATTTTTGGAACAAAGCTTGCGACCAGCTGCAGAGCTGTTAAGAGAGATTCGTCGGGCAGTTGACCGCCCCACTCGAACTGTCAACACAACTGGCGCTCCAAAGGCTGTCCATCGAGTTTCACGTCGCCGGCAGCGGGCTATACACAATACTAATGAATACTTTGGAGGACAAATGGCTCTGAGCACTATGCGACCTAACTTCTGAGGTCATCAGTCGCCTAGAACTTAGAACTAATTAAACCTAACTAACTCCCCCTGCGGGTACGGGGATTAGAATAGGCCCGCGGTATTCCTGCCTGTCGTAAGAGGCGACTAAAAGGAGTCCATCCCCCTCACGGGGGTAGTTAGCGCCTGCGTCCGGAGACGGACGGTTCCACGACCTATCATCGTGGTCTTTTTGGTTTTCACTTCTCGTTTCTTCCTTCCTTTTGTTGGTTCCTTTCTTTGCTCTTCTCCACCTAACTGTCTTCCTTACTCTTTCCCTTGACTTCTCCTTGCCTTCTCATTGCCTTTTTCTCCTTGCCTTCTCATTGCCTTCTTCTCCTTGCCTTCTCATTGCCTTCTTCTCCTTGCCTTCTCATTGCCTTCTTCTCCTTGCTTTCTCCTTGCTTTCTCATTGCCTTCTTCTCCTTGCCTTCTCTGGTCTCCGCCTCGGCGTTTGAGACAGTCTGTCCTCTTTCTCCCTCTCTCTCTTCTTTTTCCTCTTCTTCCTTCCTTCCTGTGCGTGCCTGAAGGCCGACCCACGCGTTCGCACGCGTAGCCGGTGACAGGGTAACGCGTAAGTCCCCGCCCTGGGTAGACATGTAAGGCACGCGCGTACCCCCTGGTAAAGGCCAGGCCCGGGGAGGGGTGATTGCCTGAGCCGATACCTTCTGACCATGCCGATTGGTCCCTCCGTCTGTTTCTCGGGAGGTGTGACCTGAGGTGTAAACATTCATCTAAGGCGGGAGTGCCCTCTGAGAGGGTCCCCACAAGGAAGGAGCGCGCCATCGGAGACGCTGGCAATCATGGGGGATTCCTCCGCAATGGATTCTACTCCATCTCTTTCGACTTCGACCCAAAAACGGAAACGTGACCAGCCAACAGTGACAAAAGTACTACCGCCTGCCCCACAGTTCCTCGTAGTTTCTCGATCTGAGGACGGAAAGGATTTTTCCTCTGTCAACCCTTTCGTTATTCAGAAGGGCGTAGATGCCATAGCCGGATCTGTCAAATCTTGTACCAGGTTGCGTAACGGCACCTTATTACTAGAAACTGAGAGTGCCTTTCAGGCACAAAAGCTGCTTAGGGCCATCCTCCTGTACACGTTCCCTGTCCGGGTGGAGGCCCACCGAACTTTGAATTCGTCTCGAGGTGTAGTCTATACTAGCTCCCTCGACGGATTGACTGACGAGGAGCTTCAATCATTCCTCGCTGAGCAGGGCGTGACGGCTGTCCATAGGGTCATGAAAAAGGTCAACAATGACCTTGTACCGACCCGGACTATTTTCTTGACCTTCGATAGTGTTAAGCTGCCATCGCGCATCAAGGCGGGCTACGAAGTTATTTCTGTTCGCCCCTACGTCCCGACACCTACGCGCTGCTACCAGCGTCAGCGTTTCAATCACACTCGACAGTCTTGTTCCAATGCGGCTAAATGTGTCACTTGTGGCAGGGATGCCCATGAGGGTGACTGTCCACCTCCGTCTCCTCGTTGTGTGAACTGTCAAGGTGACCATGCCGCCTCCACCCGCGACTGTCCTGTCTATAAGGAAGAACGCTGTATCCAAGAAATTCGGGTCAAAGAGAAAGTGTCCACCTCGGCTGCTCGCAAGCTATTGGCTAGTAGGAAGCCCACGCTGCTCCCAGCGGGGAAATACAGTACTGTCCTCGCCTCTCCTCGGACTACCCGGGAGGTAGCAACCCAGACATGCGATCTGACCTTCAGCACCACGGTCGTCCGTTCGGCCAGTGCTAAGATCGCGCGGTCGACGTCTCCTCTTCCTCCCATCACCCCACAGACACGAGCACCTTCCTCAGCTTCTGCTAAGACGAAGGCATCGAAGTCAGATGCACGGGCCTTCAAGAAGGAACCATCCCGTGCAGACTTCCTCCGTACCTCGACCTCCCAGCCTTCGGCCGGTACTTCCACTACACGTCCTTCCAAAAAGGCGCATAGGAAGCACAGTTCTCCTTCTCCGCCACGGCGCATTTCTTCTCCTGCGCCACCCAGCGGTTGCCGCCCCAGGCCGTCATCCGTTTCGCCTGGCCGCACCGCTGGTCGCCGTACATCTGGCCGTTCACTGGCGGAGGAAGCTCCCCCTCCCGGCCATCCTCCCGAGATGGCCGATGACCCTATAGACCCTATGGACGATGACTTTCCGCCTACTGATAGCGGCGGCAGTGCTCGCTCGAAGCCAGGCCCTAAGCGGCCTTCGAGGTGACCACTTCTCTCATCTTCCTTTTCTTACGATGGCACTTATTCACTGGAATATTCGCAGCATTCGCTCCAACCGAGAGGACTTGAAGTTGCTGCTCCGCTTGCACCGTCCGCTCGTCGTAGCCCTCCAGGAAACGAAGCTACGCCCATGCGATCAAATTGCCTTGGCACACTACACCTCTGTGCGTTTTGACCTACCCCCTGTGGTAGGTATCCCAGCTCATGGAGGGGTTATGTTGCTGGTCCGGGATGATATTTACTACGATCCCATCACGTTGCACACCGGCCTGCAGGCAGTTGCCATCCGCATTACTCTCCCCACTTTTACGTTTTCCTTTTGTACCGTTTACACTCCATCGTCATCTGCCGTTACCAGGGCAGACGTGATGCAACTCATTGCTCAGCTACCTGCACCATTTTTGTTAACTGGAGACTTCAATGCCCACCATCCCCTTTGGGGCTCTCCAGCATCCTGCCCGAGGGGCTCCTTGTTAGCAGACCTTTTCAACCAGCTCGATCTTGTCTGCCTCAATACTGGCGCCCCTACTTTTCTTTCGGACACATCTCACACCTATTCCCATTTAGACCTCTCTATATGTACTCCCCAACTTGCACGCCGGTTTGAGTGGTATGCACTTTCTGATACATATTCGAGCGACCACTTCCCGTGTGTTATCCATCTCCTGCAGCATACCCCCTATCCGTGCTTCTCTAATTGGACCATCTCCAAGGCAGACTGGGGGCTCTTCTCTTCCAGGGCGACCTTTCAGGATCAAACCTTTACAAGCTGCGATCGTCAGGTCGCACACCTCACGGAAGTCATTCTCGCTGCTGCTGAGTATTCCATCCCTCACCCTCCTTCTTCTCCACGTCGCGTACCGGTCCCCTGGTGGACCGCAGCATGTCGAGACGCTTTACGTGCTCGTCGACGTGCTTTACGCACGTTTAAACGCCACCCTACAGTGGCGAATTGTATCAATTATAAACGATTACGTGCTCAGTGTCGTCGTATTATCAAAGAAAGCAAGAAAGCCAGCTGGGCTGCTTTCACAAGCACCTTCAACAGTTTTACTCCTTCTTCTGTTGTCTGGGGTAGCCTGCGCCGGCTATCTGGCACTAAGGTCCACTCACCAGTTTCTGGCTTGAAGGTCGCGAATGACGTCCTTGTGGCCCCTGAGGCTGTCTCCAATGCCTTCGGCCGCTTTTTCGCAGAGGTTTCGAGCTCCGCTCATTACCACCCTGCCTGCCTCCCCCGCAAACAGGCAGAGGAGGCTAGGCCACCTAACTTCCGCTCCTCGAATTGTGAAAGTTATAATGCCCCATTCACCATGCGGGAACTCGAAAACGCACTTGGCCGATCACGGTCCTCTGCTCCAGGGCCAGATTCTATTCATATTCAGATGCTGAAGAACCTTTCTCCTGCGGGTAAAGGTTTTCTTCTTCGTACATACAATCGCATCTGGATTGAGGGACATGTTCCCGCATGCTGGCGCGAGTCTATTGTTGTCCCGATTCCTAAGCCGGGGAAGGACAAGCACTTGCCTTCCAGTTATCGACCTATCTCGCTTACCAGCTGTGTCTGTAAAGTGATGGAGCGAATGGTTAACTCTCGATTGGTTTGGCTGCTCGAGTCTCGACGCCTACTTACCAATGTACAATGTGGATTTCGTAGGCGCCGCTCTGCTGTTGACCATCTGGTTACCTTATCGACCTTCATTATGAATAACTTCTTGCGGAAGCGCCCGACCGCGGCTGTGTTCTTTGATTTGGAGAAGGCTTACGACACCTGTTGGAAGGCGGGCATTCTCCGCACCATGCATACATGGGGCCTTCGCGGTCGCCTCCCTCTTTTTATTCGTTCCTTTTTAATGGATCGACAGTTCAGGGTACGTGTGGGTTCTGTCCTGTCCGACACCTTTCGCCAGGAGAATGGGGTGCCACAGGGCTCAGTTTTGAGCGTCGCTCTCTTCGCCATCGCGATCAATCCAATAATGGATTGCCTCCCAGCTGATGTATCAGGCTCCCTTTTCGTGGACGATTTTACCATCTATTGCAGCGCGCAGTGTACACGTGTCCTGGAGCGCTGTCTTCAGCGTTCTCTTGACCGTCTTTACTCCTGGAGTGTCGCCAATGGCTTCCGTTTTTCTGCCGAGAAGACGGTCTGTATTAACTTCTGGCGCTACAGAGAGTTTCTCCCACCGTCCTTACGACTCGGTCCCGTTGCTCTCCCAATCGTGGAGACAACCAAATTTTTAGGCCTTACATTTGACAGGAAACTTAGCTGGTCTCCACATGTGTCATATTTGGCCGCCCGTTGTACCCGTTCTTTAAATGTCCTCCGTGTTCTCAGTGGTCTGTCGTGGGGAGCGGATCGAACCGTCCTACTTCGTCTATATCGGTCGATCGTCCGCTCCAAGCTGGATTATGGGAGCTTCGTATACTCCTCTGCACGGCCATCCATCTTACGCCGCCTCAACTCCATACAACATCGGGGTTTGCGACTTGCGATCGGAGCATTTTATACCAGTCCCGTAGAGAGTCTTCATGCTGACGCTGGCGAATTGCCACTCACCTACCGGCGCGATATACTGCTTTGTCGGTATGCCTGTCGGCTACTGTCAATGCCCGACCATCCGTCTTATCGTTCCTTTTTTGACGACTCTCTTGACCGTCAATACGGGTTGTATGTCTCTGCCCTGCTACCCCCTGGCGTTCGCTTTCGTCGCCTCCTTCAACACCTTAATTTTTCACTCCCTGCAACCTTTCGAGTGGGCGAGAGCCGCACGCCACCTTGGCTCCAGGCTCAGGTCCGCATTCACCTCGACCTCAGCTCGCTCCCAAAAGAGGTCACCCCCGGTTCGGTCTACCACTCCCGTTTTTTGGAACTTCGTTCGAAGTTCATCGACATGACTTTCATTTATACAGATGGCTCTAAGACCAATGACGGGGTCGGGTGTTCCTTTATTGTCGAGGCACAAAGTTTCAAATACCGGCTCCATGGCCATTGTTCGGTCTTCACAGCTGAGCTCTTTGCCCTCTACCAGGCTGTTCTTTACATCTGCCGCCACCGACATTCTGCTTATGTCATCTGCTCAGATTCCCTGAGCGCCATCCAGAGCCTCAGTGATCCGTACCCGGTTCACCCTTTCGTCCACCGGATCCAACGCTCTCTTCAGCAGCTGGTGGACGTCGGTTCTCCAGTTAGCTTTATGTGGGTTCCTGGCCATGTCGGTATCCCCGGGAACGAAGCTGCAGATGCCGCGGCCAAGGCTGCGGTCCTCCAGCCTCGGACAGCTTCTTGTTGCGTCCCTTCGTCCGATTTTAGCAGGGTGATTTGTCGGCGCATCTTATCTCTGTGGCATGCCGATTGGGCTGCACTTACCGACAACAAGCTTCGGGCCTTAAAACCTCTTCCCGTGGCTTGGACGTCCTCCTCACGCCCTTCTCGGCGGGAGGAGGTAGTTTTAGCCCGGTTAAGAGTTGGACACTGCCGGTTCAGCCATCGCCATCTGCTGACGGCTGCGCCGGCGCCGTTCTGCCCATGTGGGCGCTTGCTGACGGTTAGACACATTTTAATGTCCTGTCCAGATCTTAACACACTGCGCCTCGATCTTAACCTGCCACATACTTTCGATGCCATTTTAGCGGATGACCCACGAGCAGCTGCTCGTGTTCTTCGTTTTATCAATTTGACAAACCTCGCTAAGGACATTTGATGATGCTGTTTTTTAATCCTATGCCTGCCAGTCAGTCTGTCTTTTATCGTGTTTTCCCTTTTAGTTGTTGTGGTCAACTTGTGCCTCGCGGTGCATTCTTAGAGTAGTCAGGGCGCTAATGACCATTGAAGTTGTGCGCCCTAAAACCACAAAAAAAAAAAAAAAAAAAAAAAAAAAAAAAAAAAAAAAAAAAAAAAAAACCTAACTAACGTAAGGACATCACACACATCCATGCCCGAGGCAGGATTCGAACCTGCGACCGTAGCGGTCGCTCGGTTCCAGACTGTAGCGCCTAGAACCGCATGGCCACTCTGGCCGGCCTTTGGAGGACAGTAGACCTTTGAAATGCATATCTATTTTATAACTTGAAAGTAAGTAGTTGCCACTAGTAAAGTTCCAACACCAGTACTTTGAGAAACAATTACAGCCTGCAGGCAAAGTGTACTCTAATGTATCGTATGATTTGACGACAATTGAGATCCTAGCTCATGTTCAGACGAAAGAATGACAGTTAACTTTGTTGGACACTTCTAGAGCAATCAAAATAAGAAATGGCGCATCCATAACCTCGTAGAGGCGATCAAAACATTGAAGAAGACGTCATCTGACGAATTTTGTCATGAGATAGGTTGTACGCCTGAGGAAGAATTCAGAATGAAACAGTTTCTTGAATACATTATCATTGCGCATTACGGAAACGTAGAAAGTCTAGTCCTTTCATAACTACAGGAACAAGGCATATCATGCCTTGTAGGAAGAATTTAATGTTTGATGCCCTCTAAGCAATATTTCGTAACGACCTCGCCGTAGTGAAAAAGAGGAGGGAGAGATTGCCAGTTTGTTTTCCGACGTTCCTAATTCTCCATGAATATTCAAGCGCCTCCATATTCATAGCTCCGCAGACAGCAGGGGTATATGGAGGGGGGAGGGGTGGAATGGGGGAGGGAGAGTGCTGTTCTGTGACCCCTGCAGCAGCCGCAAAGGCTTGGTGCCAACGGAACGGTATAGTCTCCAGGACAGGCTACAAACAGAAAGTGTCTAATAATATTATAGGCTGATTGCGGATCAATAACATTTGCAGCTAACTTAGCACATTTTAATTAATGTTATAGTGGGCTAATGTACTGAAGATATTTCTGTATACCTTACGTATAGTAACACTGTATGTAACTCTTTGTCATGGTGAGGCTCAATGTGTTAATAAAACACACAAGGATTTTATTGAACACCATGGTTTTCACCCACCTGAGTAGTAAAAAATGTCGGTAACTGGGATGTTTCGTGGGATGGCTTCGTAGGAGGTCAGTACAAGAAAGCGTAGCGTTTCAACACTGGATAGTGAGGAGTGTCATTTCTGTTAAATAACGTATATTTTCTCCATAGAAAAAAAGTAATTGTTGCAAAACACGTGAAGGTTAACGTACCTCGGCGACTGCGCTACGCCTTTGGCCTGTCAACCAAATCGAAGTATCTGATCCACAAAAATGAAGGCAATAGTATCTCATCTGAAAGTCTAGATTGTTCTTCCTTTACTTCAAAAGTCACCGCGACGGGGAGTGATTAAATGTGACGTGATGACCGTTAATGTCTACACAAAATTTGTCTTTTATAACGACCATAACGGTGTAATATTCTCGAATATCAATTATTTTATTTTACAAACCGGTTTTGGGCTGTTGCGCCTCCGTCAGGTATCTTTCTACCCGACGACGGTGTAACAGCCGAAATCCGGTTTGTCAAATAAATAAATAAATCTTGTAGAATATTACACCAGTGTTGTTTGTACTTCGGTTAATATTGTTGTGTGTGAAATCTTATGGGACTTAACTGCTAAGGTCATCTGTCCCTAAGCTTACACACGACTTAACCTAAATTATCCTAAGGACAAACACACACACCCATGCCCGAGGGAGGACACGAACCTCCGCCGGGACCAGCCGCACAGTCCATGACTGCAGCGCCTGAGACCGGTCGGCTAATCCCGCGCGGCGTTAATATTATATAGAATATGATTGATCAATAGTGCAACTAAAATCGTATTCCATTTTTCACCGTTTGTGCCTGTGGTCGCTGTTATCAAAATTATGTGTACCTGTTAGATCATTTGGTACCGCAGAACACACGGTTGTCAGTAATCAAACAGTCATTTAAATCTGAATGGGGGGCTCCATATGGTTCCCAAGTTGTGCAGCGACCGTAAACCATAAAATCACATTTAAATGTTAAGCGAGCAGGAGAAGATAACTTATTGCTTGTTATTGTATCCGAACATGCATTTTCTTAAAAGTAGCGACTTCTTTAAGGAATGTTTATTTTTTTTACTTACGAGATTCAGTTTCTGCAGACCTGGCGATAAATAGTAATGTGATGGTCCTTAGTCCACAGTCGGACCCTACCATATTCCCAACAAGGCGTTTAATTTTACGTGATAGGTTGTTAATGAGTCTCTGCCTGTTTAACTGTTTTCGTCGCTAGTGTTGAAGCCGTTACCTTCTACATCTACATCCGTACTCCTCAACCCATCTTACTGTGTGTGGCGGAGGGCACTTAGCGTACCACTGTCCGTTCTCCCATTTCCTGTTCCAGTCACTAGTGGGAAGAAGGATTGCCGGTAAGGCTACTACTCAGCTCGAATGTCTCTAATTTTAACTCACGGTCATTGCGCGAGATATACACAGAATGAAGCAATATATTTGGTGACTCTTCTAGGAACTTAGACTCTCCTAACTTCTAACAGTAAACAATGCGTTGATGCGGAACGCCTCTCCTGCATTGTCTGCCACTGGCGTTGATGATTATCTTCCTGACTGTTTCGTGCTTACTGAGTAAACTTCTAACGAAATGCGCTGGTCTTCTTTGGATTGTATCCACTTTCTCTAACAAGTCTATCTGATACGGATTCCATCCTGAGCCGGCCGAAGTGGCCGCGCGGTTCTGGCGCTGCAGTCTGGAACCGCGAGACCGCTACGGTCGCAGGTTCGAATCCTGCCTCGGGCATGGATGTGTGTGATGTCCTTAGGTTAGTTAGGTTTAACTAGTTCTAAGTTCTAGGGGACTGATGACCTCAGCGGTTGAGTCCCATAGTGCTCAGAGCCATTTGATTCCATCCTGACGAGCAGGACACCAAGTATTGGTCGGACGAAGGTTTAGTTAATTACCGGTACGTCCTTTATTGACGAACTAGATTTCCTTCCAATGAATCTCAGTGTGGTATCTGCCTTTCCTTTTGCGTCTTAAGACTTCTGTCCGTTGAGAAGGACACGCTGCCCTCTGTTTGCTAGAAACTCGTCTGCCCAGTCACACAATAAGTCTGATACACCGTACATTCGTGTTTTTTTCAATAGGCAGCAGTGTTGAGCCGTATCTGATGCGTTACTGAAGTCAACGAACACAGCATGTACCTCGACGCATATATACTGTTTCCTGGGCCTCGTTGACGAAAAGAGCGATAGTTACCTTCGAAACCCATGCTGATTCCTACAGAGAATTTCGGTCTCCAGAATATCGTAACACGCGAACATCCGTGTAATTACTTTATGAGTAGTTTATTGTTGGGACGTGTATCAACGTCTTACGCATACCTTATTTAGATTGGTAATGGTATCCCGTCAGGTCTAGTGGCCTTTCCTCTGTTGAGTGATTTCAGTTGCTTTCCAATCACGTGGTCACTTATTTCGATATCAGACATTTTGTCATTCATGCGACGATTTAAAGGAGGTACTATACAACGCGAGCTTTATCTGTGAAATAATTTAGAAAAAAGACGTTTAGTATCACGACCTTATCTCTGTCGTCCTCCATTTCGATGTCATCATGGTCGCAGAGTGTCTGAAAAGATGGATTACATCCATTTACCAGAACTTCTTAAAACTCTAAGTCAAGTCGTTAGACAGAATTTTTCTTTTGAATACGTTGAACGCTTCACACATGGCTATCCTTGCTCTAATTTTGGCTTATTTCAGACTTTTTTTTTTTTTTCTGTGGGACTGTAAGAAGAGCAGGACTTCTACATGTTGCTCCCTGTTTTCCACTGCAGTTTATTATGTTTATATATGGGCTAGTGACCACAATTACATTACGGCCGTATAAATTATAGTTAATCGCTAATATAGTGTGTGGAATCACTTTCTGACAACTACTCCTCTCATTTAACTTATACCTCAACCTATTCCACTTTGACAGCTCCCTTTCAGGATGGCCTCCACAGTGAACGATAAAATAATGACTGAGTCAGTTACCTACAACGAACTGCTAGTCTAAAACAATGTCCATTGTTGCCATTAATTGTAACAATAAATTAGCAAATAATTGCCAGTTATTCAAATACTTAATGATTAGGTATTATCTAACTAATAAATATGAAGATAATAATTCTATCATTATTTAAGAGTAAATTTTTAATGTACAAGACAATTTACAGGGTCATTCAAAAAGAATACCACAACTTTAGGAATTTAAAACTCTGCAACGACAAAAGGCAGAGCTAAGCACTATCTGTCGGCGAATTAAGGGAGCTATAAAGTTTCGTTTAGTTGTACATTTGTTCGCTTGAGGCGCTGTTGACTAGGCGTCAGCGTCAGTTGATGCTAAGATGGCGACCGCTCAACAGAAAGCTTTTTGTGTTATTGAGTACGGCAGAAGTGAATCGACGACAGTTGTTCAACGTGCATTTCGAACGAAGTATGGTGTTAAACCTCCTGATAGGTGGTGTATTAAACGTTGGTATAAACAGTTTACAGAGAATGGGTGTTTGTGCAAAGGGAAAAGTTCTGGACGGCCGAGAACGAGTGATGAAAATGTAGCACGCATCCAGCAAGCATTTGTTCGCAGCCCAGGAAAATCGACTCGCAGAGCTAGCAGAGAGCTGCAAATTCCACAATCAACTGTATGGAGAGTCCTACGAAAAAGGTTAGTTATGAAACCTTATCGTCTGAAATTGGTTCAAGCACTGTCTGCAGCTGATAAGATTAAACGAATCAATTTCTGTGATTTTATCCTTGCTCAAATGGAAACAGATGAATCTTTCGTTTCAAAGATTGTGTTTAGTGATGAAGCAACTTTCCACACTAACGGGAAAGTCAACCGTCACAATGTCTGTATATGGGGCACTGAGAATCCGCGGGAAACAACTCAGTATGAACGTGACTCTCGCCTAAGGTGAACGTTTCCTGTGCCATTTCAGCCTATAAAGTTTTTGGTCCCTTTTTCTTCGAAGGTGCTACTGTAACTGGACTACAGTATCTGGAGATGTTAGAGAATTGGCTGTTCTCTCAGCTCGAACAAGAAGCACAACAATTCATATTTCGGCAGGATGGAGCGCCACCACATTGGCACTTATCTGTCCGTAATTACCTGAACGTCAACTACCCGAGGCGATGGATCGGCCGCCAGGCAGCCCGTGACAGAGCACTTCATCACTGGCCTCCAAGAAGCCCTGATCTTACCCCCTGCGATTTTTTCTTATGGGGGTATGTTAAGGATATGGTGTTTCGGCCACCTCTCCCAGCCACCATTGATGATTTGAAACGAGAAATAACAGCAGCTATCCAAACTGTTACGCCTGATATGCTATAGAGAGTGTGGAACGAGTTGGAGTATCGAGTTGATATGGCTCGAGTGTCTGGAGGGGGCCATATTGAGCATCTCTGAACTTGTTTTTGAGTGAAAAAAAACCTTTGTAAATACTCTTTTGTAATGATGTATAACAGAAGGTTATATTATATTTCTTTCATTAAATACACATTTTTAAAGTTGTGGTATTCTTTTTGAATCACCCTGTATATTAGATCACAGTGATAGGTAATACCCAACATAGAATTTATAAATATTTTACGTGTTTTTCTATAAATACACACATCAAAAAAGTTTTGCATCACCTCAGTTTCTAGAGTTCCAGAACCTGTACAGAAAATTGGAATAGAGATCAACATAAACATGATTTCCGCCCTTTTCATTGATCACGAAAACCACACACTGCATGTTGTACCACCGTACAGCGATACCTTCAGAGGTGGTGGTCCATCTTGCCGTACACACTGGTACCTCTAATACCCAGTGGCACGTCCTCTTGCATTGATGCTTGCCTGTATTCGTCGTGGCATACTATCTACAAGTTCATCAAGGCACTGTTGGTCCCGATTGCCCCACTCCTCAACGGCGGTTCGGCGTAGATCTCTCAGAGTGGTTGGTGGGTCACGTCGTCCATAAACAGCCCTTTTCAATCTATCCCAGGTATGTTCGATAGGGTTCATGTACGGAGAACATGCTGGCAATTCTTCGAGCGATGTCGTTATCCTGATGGAAGTAATTCACGAGATGTGCACGGTGGGGGCGCGAATTGTCGTCCATGAAAACAAATTCCTCACCAATATGCTGCCGATGTGGTTGCACTATCGGCCGGAGGATGGCATTCACGTATCGTACAGAGGTTATGGCGCTGTTCATGACCACCAGAGGCGTACCTCAGCCCCACAAAGTGCCACCCCAAAACATCAGGGAACCTCCACCTTGCTGCACTCACTGGACAGTGTGTCTAAGGCGTTCAGCCTGACCAGGTTGCCTCCAAATTCGTCTCCGACGATTGCCTGGTTGAAGGCATATGCGACACTCAACGGTGAAGAGAACGTCATGTCACTCCTGCACGGTCCATTTGACATGTTCTTTGGCCCATCTGTACCACGCTGCATGGTGTCGTGCTTGCATAGATGGACATCGCCATGGACGTTAGGAGTGACGTTGCACGTCATGCAGAGTGTTGTGCACAGTTTGAGTCGTAACATGATCTCCTGTGGCTGCACGAAAAGCATTGTTCAACACATCGGCGTTGCTGTCAGGGTTCCTCCGAGCCACAATCCGTGGGTAGCGATCATGCAATGCAGTGGTAGCCCTTGGGTGGCCTGAGCGAGGCATGTCATTGACAGTTCCTAACTCTCTGTATCTCCTTCATGTCCGAACAACATTGCTTTGGTTCTCTCAGAGGTGCCTGGACGCTTCTCTTGTTGAGAGCTCTTCCTGGCACAAAGTAGCAATGCAGACGCGATCGAATGGCGGTTTTGACTGTCTCTACACGAGCCGGATACCTCCTTCCTGGAGGAGCGTCTGGAACTGATTGGCTGTCAGACCCCTCCGTCTAATAGGCGTTGGTCATGCATGGTTGTTTACATTTTTGGGTGGGTTGAGTGGCATCACCGAAACGTAAAGGGGACTGTTTCTGTGATACAATATCCAAAGTCAACGTCTAACTTCATGAGTTCTGGGAATCGGGGTGATGCAAAACTTTTTTTTGATATGGGTATGTTTATGCTGGAACAAATCCTGTTGCATTAGTTCTGCCTTCTGCTTTCAGAGATGAGCGTCCTGGATGCAACTCGTTCCGACAATACACGGTTAAATACCTTAAACACAACTGGAAACGCCGGCCGGAGTGGCCGAGCGGTTGTAGGCGCTACTGTCTAGAACCGCGCGACCGCTGCGGTGGCAGGGTCGAATCCTGCCTCGGGCATGGATGTATGTGATGTCCTTAGGTTAGTTAGGTTTAAGTAGTTCTAAGTTCTAGGGGACTGATGACCTCAGCAGTTAAGTCCCATAGTGCTCAGTGATGTGTCGACAGAAGTGCCGACACAGTGTGATTTGAGGGGACCGCAATGCACGCTATAAACACACGAAGGATGGCGTGAGGTCTGAAACAGGATACGTAATGAATGCTATAAAGAAAAGTACGTAGCTGCTGGAATACTTAACTTTAATCCATCCTTGTTGTACATCGCTATTGACGATACAAGTGAGACTCTGTAGATTCAGGCAATAAACTACTAATGGTGCCTTGCTAGGTCGTAGCCATTGACTTAGCTGAAGGCTATTCTAACTATCTGCTCTACAAATGAGCGAGGCTTCGTCAGTGTGCATCGCTAGCTACGTCGTCCGTACAACTGGGGCGAGTGCTAGTCCGTCTCTCGAGACCTGCCGTATGGTGACGCTCGGTCTGCGATCACTAACAGTGGCGACACGCGGGTCCGACATGTACTAATGGACCGCGGCCGATTTAAAGCTACCACCTAGCAAGTGTGGTGTCTGGCGGTGACACCACACTCAGAGCCATTTGAACCACAACTGGAAACAAATGTGAACCATAAATACTCCTGTTTATATTCTGACAGAATGAAAATGTTAACTGTAACTAGTTGCGACTTACGCAGTCAGTTACTCTATCGACACTAGGAGACAAAGATGAGACAGCACTTGTTCCTTCCTATATTCTGACACACAGAAAATATTAACCACTGCTCTTTGAGAGTTATGCAACTGGGTACATTATTAACAATAGGTGACAAGTGTGAGACCGCACTAAATTTTTCTTTATATTATCAGAACCAGAAAATGTCAGATACTACTCGTTGCTACTGGAGACGAAATCTGTACTGATTCTTCTTCCATAACAGGTTGAAAAGCTAAGAGAGTAACCGTCTCTGTATTGTTATCCTCCGAATGCGCACGGTCTTCATGCGGTTTCCTGCAGCCACGTCAGAGTTTCGTTTTACATTAACTTTGTGTCTCGCAGTGCTCTGCTTCTGACGATTGCTGACTGAGAGCGATTCCTGGTAGTGACCCTTCCGACCTCATGGTACTCACTGTTCACTGCTCTTGGTACCACGCGTCCAGTACTTACGAGTACATGCTGGATTTTTAGGGACTCTTTTGCGAGTTTCTGCGCTGAGTTACAGGTACATATCGCTAATGTCGATTTGCAGCAGGGTTTTGGAAAGTTAACGAGACTGCTGCCTGTATTTAGCCATATTTGTAATTTTTCCTTTAGGAATGGTCAGTTTCCTGAGCGATTATAGTACTCAGCAGTAAGGCCACTTTATAAAAAGGGAGAAAGGGATAATGTAGATAATCTTAGACCTATTTCTATGCCATCAATGTTTGCAAAAGTTATTGAAAAGGCTGTGTATGTAAGGATCATTGATCATTTTATATCATAAGATTTGCTGTCAAATGTACAGTTCGGCTTTAGAAGTCGTTTAACAACTGAAAATGATATTTTCTCTTTTCTCTGTGAGGTACTGGATGGGCTAAACAGAATTTTCGAACGCTTGGCGTATTTTTGGTGTAACTAAGGCATTTGATTGTGTTGATCACAAATATTGCTCCAGAAGTTGGACCATTACAGAATACGGGGAGTAGCTCACAATTGGTTCACCTCTTACTTTGGCAACAGGCAGCAAAAGGCCATTATTCACAATGTTGAAAATTACTGTGATGTGGTATCTGAGTGGGGTATTGTCAAGTGGGGGGTGCCCCAGGGTTCAGTGTTGGGGCCACTCCTGTTCCTTACTTATGTAAATGATATGCCCTCTACTATTACAGGTAACTTTAAAATATTTCTGTTTACTGATGACACTAGCTTGGTAGTAAAGGATGTTGTGTGCAACATTCACTCGGTTTCAAATAGTTCAGTACATGACCTAAGTTCATGGCTTGTAGAAAATAAACGCCGCGCGGGATTAGCC
This sequence comes from Schistocerca serialis cubense, assembly GCF_023864345.2. Classification (NCBI taxonomy): domain Eukaryota; kingdom Metazoa; phylum Arthropoda; class Insecta; order Orthoptera; family Acrididae; genus Schistocerca; species Schistocerca serialis. The sequence continues at coordinate 1,266,304,584 of NC_064638.1, read as the reverse complement.
GAGCGGTCTTAGGCGCTGCAGTCATGGACTGTGCAGCTGGTCCCAGCGAAGGTTCGAGTCCTCCCTCGGGCATGGCTGTGTGTATTTGTCCTTAGGATAATTTAGGTGTAAGCTTAGGGACTGGTGACCTTAGCAGTTAAGTCCCATAAGATTTCACGCACATTTGAACATTTTTCTGTTTAATTAACCTAACGTTAAATCACAGTAAGACTCAGTTTTTACAGTTTCTAACACACAATTCAACAGAACCTGACGTTTTAATTTCAGAGATCGGGAATATGATTAGTGAAATTGAACAGTTCAAATTTCTAGGTGTTCAGATAGATAGAAAGCTGTCGTGGAAAACCCACGATCAGGATCTTGTTCAAAGACTTAACACTGCCATTTTTACTATTCGAACGGTATCAAAAGTGAGTGACACTTCGACACAAAATTTAGTGTCCTTTGCTTATTTTCATTCACTTATGTCATATGGTATTGTATTTTGTGGTAACTCTTCCCATTCTACAAGAATATGTTGGACTCAGAAACGGGGGGTTCGGGCAATATGTGGTATGAGTTCACGAACCTCTTGTCGACCTCTGTTCACGAGTCTGGATATTTTGACATTGGCTTCTCAATAGGTATATTCCTTATTGTCGTTTCTTGTTACCAGTATTAGTTTATTCCCCAGAATAACAGTGTTCACTCGGCTAATACTCAGCAGAAATCAAACCTGCATTTCGATCAGACTCCCTTAACGCTTGTGTAAAAATGTGTGCAGTATACTGCTGCATCCAGTTTCAATAAGCTGCCACTCGAATTCAAAAATCTTAGCAATAATCCACGCGCTTTCAAATCAAAACTGAGGAGTTTCCTCATGGGTCACTCCTTTTATTGTGTCGAAGAGTCCCTTGAAAAATTAAGCTGATTGTTATTGTATTGCTGACAGCGCTTACTTAAACTTATGGACTGACTTTCTTCAGGTTCATGAACATTTATTTTTATCTGTTATTCCTTTTATGTCGTAATTTCATGTACTGACACGTTCCATGACCTTGGAGATTTGCTCCTCAATTTGGTCCTACGGAACTTGACGTGTAAATAAAATAAAATAAAACTACGCTTGTTCACACTCTTCGGTAGTGCTGTTTTGCGGTGTTGGACCCAAACCAAATACGATAGACGGAAGATGTCGAAGAAGTTCTAAGAAGGGTAGCTCGTTTTGTACTATCGCAAAACAGGGGAGCGAGCTCAGCGCTCATGACCCGTGAACTGAGGTGGCAGTCATTAACGCAAAGTAGTGTTTCATTGTGGCACGACCTTCTCCTAAAATTTCAATCACCAACTTTCTCCCTAGACTGAATATATTTTGTTGGTTCCCATGTACATAGGGAGGACTAATCATCATAATGACATAAGAGAAATCACATCTCGCACGTTTTTCCCGTGCACTGTTCGAGAGTGGAACGGTGGAAGATGTTTCCATGAACCAGTCTGACAAACATTTAATCGAAATTACAGAGTAATCATGTAGATGTAAAAGTAGATGTGGAGTTATTTTCCCCTGACTCTTTCAAAGGTCTTCGTAAGAACCAAAATTCTCCCACAACGTTCTAGAACATTCTGACCGTATGTCAGCGTCTACTAGCCACTTTGGCACTTGAATGTGTCCACGCTTAGCCTTTATAGCACCGCCGTTTTCACAGAAGACACTCAACATCTCAACATGCCTTATTGCATACGGCTGACTGGCCCTCTTGATACTGTCCATCTGACTTCATGTTTTAATACTCCTTATAATAGAGTTTCCCTCTTAGCTGTCAGCCATTATTAACATTTTAAAGCTATGACACTGCATTACTGAGATGTACCTTAGATATATCTTATGGAAGATGTAAATAACTAAAATAAACTGAATTCATGAAACCTGTACCTCGTGCAGTGAAATTAACGAATTTGAGGGTGGTAACTGTTTTGTGGGAGATAGTTTCCAACAATGCTTGTAATATGGAACTTTTAGCATGAAAAAAAATCTAGTTTTTCACTTCTCTTTAAACATCATTATTTGGTTGCATATAAAGTAACTGTCGATGTCAAAATAGTTTTGCTCTTTTTAGGTTAGATTTACCGGATAATATCTGCTCTTACATTCTTTTCTAGTATTCAGTAAAAGTACAGTTATAATACTTGACTAAATGTTATATTGAATATTCCTCCTAAAATTTATCTATCTCCTTTGTGTTACTCTACAATTCCCATTGGCTTTCACCATATCAATGTTTTGGAGCACCTTTGTTTGGAGCACCTTTGTTTGCTTTGTCTCCATTTATTTTCTATCCACTTTGTTTTTAGCAATACAAGTTTACTAATCTGTGTAGACTGAATGAGATTTTACTAATACGTTAAGGACTTTTATTATAGGATTAATTTTGTATAATTAGTATATTTGAAGGTTTGGTATTGGATCTTAAGCATATTAGTTATGGTAATAATCAATATTTCTTTTATCTACATGCTTAAATCACTACTCCAAGAAATTACAATGATTACTTAAGTAATCTCTGTTTTTAATGACTTTGGTGCATTAAAATTGAAAGCCAGTCAGATTGTTAATGTTCGTGAGATTTATATGTCTTATTTCGTGTAAAGATTTCCCAAATAATGATTTAAATAATGGCTGAATTTATTTCTTTAATAAAAGCAGGTAAATGGTCTACTCTTCATCACTAATAAGTTGTAATCTGGGTCAATATCCTCTCCTTGTTAAGCTTTCCATGCAGACATCATATTTCGTAACTTCTGTCTGACCATGATATAATCCAACTGGGATTGTTCCTTGTCTCCAGTTCGTTTATATAAGTACCTCCTCCTCTTGTGGCTTATCCTCTATTAATTCCTGGAAACTAATGGAGTATGTAGTTTTGTGTTGGCAGAAGAGCCAACACCGTGTTACGAGTGGAGACCGAAATGAACGCGTTTAACTCACGCAGGCTGGCGTGAGAAGAGAAGAACTATACTGACATGAGGTCTGGAAAATGACAAGGAATGAGAATTCAGAAAGCGGGCGTAATTAGTTTGATACTTAACTTTAATCCATTAATGATGAACGTCGCTCTTGAGAGTACACAATTACACAATTCACAATATTATCTGTTCAGAATACATTCTTGAAATAATTATAGTTACTGAATATGGCACCTTGCTAGGTCGTAGCAAATGACGTAGCTGAAGGCTATGCTAAACTGTCGTCTCTGCAAATGAGAGCGTATGTAGACAGTGAACCATCGCTAGCAAAGTCGGCTGTGCAACTGGGGGCGAGTGCTAGGGAGTCTCTCTAGGCTCGACATACCGTGTGGCGGCGATCGGCCTGCAATCACTGATAGTGGCGACACGCGGGTCCGACGTATACAAACGGACCGCGGCCGATTTAAAGGCTACCACCTAGCAAGTGTGGTGTCTGGCGGTGACACCACATGTAGTCCTTTTGTTCTCTCAGTCCAAACCCATATTTTCCCCTAACTGTGTTATCTCACTCTTCGTGCTACTAGAGCGTTTCCTTCATCTATGATTATTACATTTTCATCTTCATTTACGCGTAGAATTACACGTTAATTGTCTCCATACAATATCTCTATCTCGTCATCTTCTACTTGTGAAGTCAGCACGTATAACTGAGATACTGGCCGCCTCGATAGCCGCGCGGGGTAGCCGTAAGGTCTCGGGCATCTTGTCACTGTTCGCATGGCTGTCCCCGTCGGAGGTTCGAGTCCTCCCTCGGGCATGGGTGTGTTTGTTGTCCTTGGCGTAAAGTTTGGTTTAGTAGTGTGTAAGCTTAGGGTCTGATGACCTCAGCAGTTTGGTCCCATTAGATCTTACCACAAATTTCCAAAAATTTTTCCGCCTCGATAGCTGAGTGGAGCCAGCATGGTAGCTCAGCGTGTTCGGTCAGAGGGTTAGCTGCCTTCTGCAAAAAAAAAAAAAAAAAGAAAGGAGAACTGAGTAAGGGGATCAAGTATGAACTTCGACGGGTGTCGTGGGACATCCGCCCCGAACGAAAGCAACGAACAATACCGAATATAATAAGATTAAAAGAAACAGAAAGTGGTCAGCGCCGCGGAATGCCATACAAAGGGGCCCGGGTTCGAATCCCGGCTGGGTCGGAGATTTTCACCGCTCAGGGACTGGGTGTTGTGTTGTCCTCACCATCATCAGCTCATCACCAAAGGGGCGTCGAATAAGAAGACTAGCACCAGGCGACCAGTCTACCTGACGGGAAGCCGTAGACACAAGACGCTTCATTTCATTTTTACTGAAATATTGTTGTTGGCATTGGCCTGCTTTCGAATAAGATGAGAATAATCCTAAGGTGTTTACAGTGACTTTCTCTCTGTCCGACGTTTCTACTCATAATGAAGTTTCCTCCCACTACTCTATTCTCCTCTAAGTTTGCTTTTATTCTTTGTTTATTTACCCAGAAATCATTATCTTGTATCCATTTCACTTGGTTGTCCTCCACTATACACTGAATAAGCCTTTGCATTTCCCTTTTCAGATTTTACAGCTTCCGTACTGCTTTCAGGCTTCTGACATTTCATGTTTCGACTCGTAGAAAGTTACCCTATTGTTGGTTCTTCAGTCTCTTTCTCATGGTTTCTTCCATCTTGGGAACCCCACCCAAAGATTTGAGTGAGGATTTAATCTGTGATCACCTATTAATGGGGAGATCATTACGACATTTTCCCAGTACCTGTCCAGATCTCCTGTGGATGCACAGCATCTATCTTCATTGCAGTGGTTCGCACTGCTTCCACCTGACTCTTTATTAAACAAATTTTGTGGCTTGTGGATTTTTGCTGCTTTGTGCTTCAACTGTATTTACTTTTACCTCTTTTAAACAAGACTGTAAGATGTTCCAATTTATCATGTTCAAACAAGGCTAACCTTTAATAATTACATTATTCATGGTAGCAGAGTGTCGTTCTCTGTGTTGTGTTGCGCTAAGCCCTCCTACATCAAGGGCATGAGAGATAACACGTTTCTGGTTTCTTCTTGGATGTAAATGGCTGTTGTTTTGGAAAAATTCTCTAGTTATCTACAGTTTTCATTGCTGATATTTTATTTAGAACCTTTTGTCTAAATACCTTTGTTTTTTAATATAATTGAAATTTAGTGATACAGAAACTTTTCTTCTTATTAGAGGTTTTATAATATCCAAGAAGTGGCCTTCAGTTGATGTTCTTGACTCGTTAGTATTGGTAGAACTAATCACAGTACCTCTGGCAGTGATGGATCGTCCTCAGTGAAGTATTTTTTTCCTATTCTTGTTAGATAAATCTTTATTTTTAAAATTTGGACCATTTATGTAACAGTGCGTCTGACCCCATGCCATATAACAGCCTAAGACTAAAGAAAATGTTGTCTTGAAGCATAATATTGCTGACAAAATTATGGGGGAAACTGACAGGGCCGCGAGGGATTAGCCGAGCGGTCTAGGGCGCTGCAGTCATGGACTGTGTGGCTGGTCCCGGCGGAGGTTGGAGTCCTCCCTCGGGCATGGGTGTGTGTGTTTGTCCTTAGGATACTTTAGGTTAAGTAGTGTGTAAGCTTAGGGACTGATGACCTTAGCAGTTAAGTCCCGTAAGATTTCATACACATTTGAACGTTTTTGAAACTGACAGGCTAACAGAGAAATCGTTTATAACAGAAATTAATTCCTGAAATGAATACCTGAGGATTGTGAATTTTGAGAAGACCTAATTTTTGAATGTTTGGCTTAATGCTTTCGTGGGACCCTATTCTGAGATTTTTAATTGTTAATTAATAGTGAATGTGCTACTCGGCGCAACTGAAAGAGGAATGTCTTGACATGCGAAGTACATGGGCATCTACATCCACATGTAGACAGCACTGTGAACTGTATGCCAGCTATTACAGTAGATAGCAGCAGCTATTAGGACGTCTTCGTGTTCCATCCCCATACAAACATGGGAAGAATGATTGCTTAAACGCGTCTGTCCCTCGCGGTGATTACAATAATCTTGTCGGCGTAATCCGCATGAGATAGGGGCTTTCAGTATATTCCTCACTTAAAACTGGTTCATTAGAGCTGTACACTGGTAGATGTTAACAGAAAGTACGCGTCTGTCTTCCAAGCGTGTGCCAGTTCTGTTTTTCCAGCATCTCCCCTCACGTATCAAACCAACCCTTGACTATTAGTGCTACCATTCTTTGTGTACTTCCAGTGCCCCCTGTTAATTACGTCTGGCGGTAAATTTTGTAAGGAATGTCTTCTGTAGAGTAACTGATTTCTGCTAATAATCCGAAGTCTGGTACCTACGTTACCTAAGTGTCAGCCTATGTGATCGTTCCTTTTAATATCGATACAAATTGCTCCTCATAGGTATTTATATGAACTGACCGATTTCAAGTAAGACTTGCTAATAGTCTAGTCATAGGACGCAACGTCTTTTTCGTTTTATGAAGTGTACACTTACGTGTAGCCATTGTTCAGACCACTTTGAAATCTTACCAAACTCCCACTATATATTCTAAACTAAACTAAACTCCTCCAGAACAGGCCATGGGAAAGGCCGACGGAAACAACCGGCCCCCGTGTCATCCTCAGCCCACAGGCATCACTGGATGCAGATTGGAAGGGGATGTTGTCAGAACACCACTCTCCCGGCCGTATGTCAATTTAACAAACCGGAGCCGCTACTTGCCAGTCAAGTAGCCCCTCAGTTTTCCCCACAACGTCTGAGGGCATTCCGCTTGCCAACAGTGCTCGGCAGACCGGATGGTCACCCTTCAAGTGCTAGCCCAGCCCGACAGCGCTTAACTTCGATGATCGACGGGCGTTACCACTGCAGCAAGGCCGTTGACCTACTGGATATTCAGGCAGTATGTAATTACAGATAATCTCTTCGTCTGCAGAAAGTATGAGATGACTAAAAAATTACCTGCACTGTCACTAATGCATAGCACGAAAAGACGGTAATTTTTGCAAGTTACTTTCGTGGATCGCACCTGAAATTACGTCTGCGTCGCCCCTTGCAGTCGTATTTCCGATCATTACCACTAAGTGTTCACCTGGCGAGGTTACCCGCTCCGCGGCAACTGCACCTGCTCGTGTGTACAGAGCCAGCGTGTTAGCTGGGGGCCACGTGACAGCCTTGGTGCGCCTGCCGGCGGCCTCCCACACCCCCTGCAGCGTGTCGGCGGCTCTGTACACAGCGCACGGGCCCTGTGAGCCCCTGTAGGGGGACAGCTGGCCGGAGGGAGCCAGGCACTGGCCTGTGTAGTGGGTGGCCGCCTTTCCAGGGGATGCACCTGGCGTCAAACGTTACTGGCCTCCAGATGGTGCAAACAGCGCCACGTCTTGCCGTAGTTCGAACCCGGGCACACTGTCTGAGGTATGTATGGGTCCAGCCACCCTAATCTGTTAGTAAATTGAGTAATCTCGTACATAAATTCGTCATCTTCAGGAACAAAAACGGGTGTTGTTGAAAAGTTTATGTTATAATCTAAAAATGTTTAAGTCTTGCAATTTTTACTACCAAGCGAGGAAGAGTAATATTAGAAATACTTGCCTTACACACACAGGAGTGGTGAACGGTGTATGCATTCTTATACCAAGCAAGAGATGAAACCAAGTAAATACACTACTGGCCATTAAAATTGCTACACCAAGAAGAAATGCAGATGATTAACAGGTATTCATTGGACAAATATATTATACTAGGACTGTCATCTGATTACATTTTCACGCAATTTGGGTGCATAGATCCTGAGAAATCAGTACCCAGAACAACCACCTCTGCCCGTAATAACGGCTTTGGTACGCCTGGGCATTGACTCAAACAGAGCTTGGATGGCGCGTACAGATATAGCTGCCCATGCAGCTTCAACACGATACCACAGTTCATTAAGAGTAGTGACTGGCGTATTGTGACGAACCAGTTGCTCGGTCACCATTGACCAGATATTTTCAGTTGGTGAGAGATCTGGAGAATGTGCTGGCCAGGGCAACAGTCGAACCTTTTCTGTAACCAGAAAGACACCTACAGGGCCTGCAACATGCGGTCGTGCATTATCCTGCTGAAATGTAGGGTTTCGCAGGGATCGATGAAGGGTAGAGCCACGGGTCGTAACACATCTGAAATGTAACGTCCACTGTTAATAGTGACGTCAATGCGAACAAGATGTGACCGAGACGTGTAACCAATGGCAACCAATACCATCACGCTGGCTGATACGCCGGTATGGCGATGACGAATACACACTTCCAATGTGCGTTCACCGCGATGTCGCCAAACACGGATGCGACCGTCATGATGCTGTAAACAGAACCTGGATTCAGCCGAAAAAATGACGTTTTGCCATTCGTGCACCCAGGTTCGTCGTTGAGTACACCATCGCAGGCGCTCCTGTCTGTGATGCAGCGTCAAGGGTAACCGCAACCATGGTCTCCGAGCTGATAGTCTATGCTGCTGCAAACGTCGTCGAACTGTTCGTGCAGATTGTTGTTGTCTTGCAAACCTCCCCATCTGTTGACTCAGGGATCGAGACGTGGCTGACGATCCGTTACAGCCAAGCGGAAAAGATGCTGATACGATGCCTGTCATCTCGACTGCTAGTGATAAGAGACCGTTGGGATAAAGCACGGCATTCCGTATTGCCCTTCTGAACCCACCGATTCCATATTCTGCTAACAGTCACTGGATCTCGACCAGCGCGAGCAGCAATGTCGCGATACGATAAACCGCCATCGCGATAGCTACTATCCGATTTTTATCAAAGTCGGAAACGTGATGGTACGCATTTCTCCTCCTTACACGAGGCATCATAACAACGTTTCACCAGGCAACGCCGGTCAACTGCTGTTTGTGTAAGAGAAATCGGTTGGAAACTTTCCTCATGTCAGCACGTTGTAGGTGTCGCCACCGGCGCCAACCTTATGTGAATGCTCTGAAAAGCTAATCATTTGCATACCACAGCATCTTCTTCATGTCGGTTAAATTTCGCATCTGTAGCACGTCATCTTCGTGGTGTATCAATTTTAATGGCCAGTAGTGTACAATATTATCGATGTTATCAATAAATTATTTTGTTAATATCTGCCTTTTTTTGTACTTTAATGTTATTTATACATAATATTTTTCCTTATTTTTTTTTAACCTTGTAATGATTTGAGATTGTCCTTCCGGCAACAAGGTCGTTCTAAGAATCATACATGCCATAGTCATATAGACTGCATGTCACATAACCAATAAAAGATTTGTGGAAATTAGAAGCTTTTGTCTGCAATGAATGGACGAGTAGAACTTATTTTTCGTTGTAAAAGAAAGACCAAATTATATGACGATTACAATAGTACCAGGCGTAAAAGAACAGTTGGAGTACAAAACTGGTGAATAGCATGAAGGTTTCAGGCCTGGTCGGTCATGAACATAACAAATCTTCAATCTGAAAACAGTTCGAAAATACAAGGCTACCGTTAATATTCCAGTATTTTGCACCTTCATAGGTTTTAAGAAGTAATATCATTCTATTTACTGAAAATTCTTGTTCAATGCCTCAGAGAACAGCGGCTTGATGCAAAAACGCTAGGTTTAATCAAACAGCCTTTGGCTGGCTCAAATCGAAAATGTAATTCATGGGTGACATCTCTGATCTTTTCATGATCAAAACATTAGTACGGCAATGCGACGGATTATCCCAACTAATGTTCGACCTAGTCGTGGACAAAGTAATGAAGAAATAGGAAAAGGAATTGAAAATGCAAGGACACTGGAAATCAACACGACTGGAACGATCCTGGTACAAGACAGTTATTTACAACATAGCTTTCGCAGACAATCTGGTCATAATGTGAGATACCGAAGCAACAGCAGCCAGGCAAATCAAAATACTAAAATAATGTGCAGAAAAAAGTTGACATGCAAATCTATTTCCAGAATTCTCCTGCTCAAAACTAAACACACAAAAAGTAGACAGAAAATACCGCAAGATAAACAGCGTTACACATTTGAAATACCTAGGTGCAATCCTCGAACTTATAGGAGGCGAAAAGACCTCGCAGAATACCGACTACAAAAAACGAAGAGAGCTTACGGCAAGGCACAAGATGTATATAATAAGAAAAGCAGGACCATTCAGAGAAAGACCAGAAACTGCAGTACTTTATGCAAGTAAGATACAAACACTCCAAACGTAATTCTAAATGGAAGGCATACTGAAGGAGGGTGGCATAATAGTGAGAAAACTTTTCGCCCCATAGGTGACAGAAGAGGGATGTAGATTACACTCAAGGAAAGTCACAGGGAAGATGTCAGACCGATCAGCAGTTGTCAGAACGGTAAAGATTCATCAGCAGGCTGCCAACAACAAGACTCACCAACAGAATTCTGCCACACATACAAGGGGTCAACTCAACGATACCGCGGACCACATAAGTAAAACTTGCACAAGAAACACAAATCGATCCAGCAGACTCTGATGACAGGAACGTATACAGAGGTCAGATGCAAAAATATAATGGGAGGTCAGAGACTGAAGACCAAAAGGAACCAGGTACAAAGTAGACTGAAACCGGAAAGAGACTCCATGGAGGAAAAAAAGAAAATGTGAGAATCGCGGGAATAGGAAATAATACTCAAACGAAGTAGAATATTTTGCGCGATACTACAGAGTCTCGACGTAAATAATTATGTACAGGCCAGGCTTACTTTTGTCGTATACAGGATGATTAGTAGATTCTTCGTATAAACGTCTCACAAAAAGAATTGTGTAAGATAAATCAATCACCTTTGTAAGCCAGTGGCGCAGTTTTCATGCAGTTTTTAGCGTCCACTGTAAGCTATGGTACACTCTTATTAGTCAAAGAGAATAAAAAAAAATGTTAAACTAAAAATTACTGGCACTGTATTTGAAAGGAACTTCCACTAATAACACAGAATTCGAAATCCAGTATGGTGCCCCTTAGGGTATGCTGCAATTCTATCCGAGGCAGGAAAGAACTTGGAAGAGCAGCTGAATGCACTGGATAGCGTCTTGAATAGGCGGTAGAAGATGAGCATAAAAAAGACACGGTAAATGGAATGTAGTGCAATTGAATTGGCGATGTTGAAGGAATTTGATAGAGAAAAAACGCATTAAAGTGATAGATGAGTTTTGCTATTTCGGCAGCAGAACAAGTGATTACTGCCGAGGTGGAAAGGAGTCACTGAGGGAGTAGGACGGAATCAACTGTGGATTGTGGCTCCAGCGACTGGCACAGGTTGACAATACCAGGTTTACACAGTAAATCTGCTGCTGTTTCTGCCTGTAAACATTAGAAGTGAAGCCCATGATATTCAGGTTCCTGTTCGGGCGTCAATATAAAACGACTTTTTTTAATAAATCAATTGTCTTTTTTTTAGAGTCCGTACTCAAAGATTCACAACTACTTTCGTTGCGGGGATTGCGCGCTAAAGTGTTCGTTGCTGTCAAGCTGCGCTTCACTTCACTTCAAGTACTTTTTGGATCAAATTTACCTTTACGGTATTTACATACATTACTGAGCTTTTCAAAATGAAATAAGACACAAATTAGTTTAAAAAAAGAGGCAGTGCGGCTCGCATAACATTACATGCCTTCATTTGGAACTACCTGGCAGATTGAAACTGTGTGCTGGACTAGCACCCGAAACTGGGGTCTTCGCGTTTCACAGTTTCCCCGCGAAAGGCAAAGGTCTCGGTTTCGAGCTCTGGTCCGTCCTACAGTTTTGATCTTACAATCAGTTTTTAATCAGCGTACACATCTCTGCAGGGTGAAAATTCATTCTGAAAACAATCCCCTAAGCTGCTGCTAGGCCACGATTCCACAATATCCTTTGTTCTAAGACTGCTAGTCATCAGTGTTTGCAGCACAAGTTTTGTGAAGCTTGGAAGGTAGAAGATGAGGTACTGCCGTAAGTAAAGCGATGAGGAGGCGTCTGGGGTATTGCTTGGATAGTTCGGTAAGTAGAGCACTTCCCGCGAAAGGCGAAGGTCTCAGGTTTGAATCCCAGTTTGTCACAGTTTTAATCTGAAAAGAAGTTTGAACGCCATCTTTGAGTTTCCACGAAGCTCACGATTGCAACACTGTCCCTAGAACAGATCGTGGCCCTCTAGTTCTTTATCGGGTGCAAGGCCTTAACCAGGGACTGCGAGAGGTCTAATGACAAGCTAGGCTACGACTTCCTAGACTTGCGCCAGAGGGTTAAGAAGCGTAGGTTTCCCCCAAACCGATGTTGTGTGCTCTATACATAGCAAAGTTTGCAATATGATGTTTACAACTGTCACAGCAATGTGGTTTCATTCAGTATGTAAGGATGTAATGTAACATCTACTTTTTATGTGTAGTACAACAGTAATTTGACATTTACGACATGTAATACGTGATAATACATATATGTTCAGCTCTCATTATCTGGGTTATGGAGAGTCGCTTAGTCTGAAATGCATTGTTTGCTCCCTACATACAGGGTTATTACAAATGACTGAAGCGATTTCACAGCTCTACAATAACTTTATTATTTGACATATTTTCACAATGCTTTGCACACACATACAAAAACTCAAAAAGTTTTTTTAGGCATTCACAAATGTTCGATATATGCCCCTTTAGTGATTCGGCAGACATCAAGCCGATAATCAAGTTCCTCCCACACTCGGCGCAGCATGTCCCCATCAATGAGTTCGAAAGCATCGTTCATGCGAGCTCGCAGTTCTGGCACGTTTCTTGGTAGAGGAGGTTTAAACACTGAATCTTTCACATAACCCCACAGAAAGAAATCGCATAGGGTTAAGTTGGGAGAGCGTGGAGGCCATGACGTGAATTGCTGATCATGATCTCCACCACGACCAATCCATCGGTTTTCCAATCTCCTGTTTAAGAAATGCTCAACTTCATGATGGAAGTGCAGTGGAGCACCGTCCTGTTGAAAGATGAAGTCGGCGCTGTCGGTCTCCAGTTGTGGCATGAGCCAATTTCCAGCATGTCCAGATACACGTGTCCTGTAACGTTTTTTTCGCAGAAGAAAAAGGGGCCGTAAACTTTAAACCGTGAGATTGCATAAAACACATTAACTTTTGGTGAAATGCGAATTTGCTGCACGAATGCATGAGGATTCTCTACCGCCCAGATTCGCACTTTTTATTTGTTCACTTCACTATTAATAAAAAAATGTTGCTTCATCACTGAAAACAAGTTTCGCACTGAACGTATCCTCTTCCATGAGCTGTTGCAACCGCGCCGAAAATTCAAAGCGTTTGACTTTGTCATCGGGTGTCAGGGCTTGTAGCAATTGTAAACGGTAAGGCTTCTGCTTTAGCCTTTTCCGTAAGGTTTTCCAAACGGTCGGCTGTGGTACGTTTAGCTCCCCGCTTGCTTTATTCGTCGACTTCCGCGGGCTACGCGTGAAACTTGCCCGCACGCGTTCAACCGTTTCTTAGCTTACTGCAGGCCGGGCCGACCCGTTGATCTCCCCTTACAGAGGCATCCAGAAGCTTTAAACTGCGCATACCATCGCCGAATGGAGTTAGCAGTTGGTGGATCTTTGTTGAACTTCGTCTTGAAGTGTCGTTGCACTGTTATGACTAAATGATGTGAGTGCATTTCAAGCACAACATACGCTTTCTCGGCTCCTGTCGCCACTTTATCTCACTGCGCTCTCGAGCAGAAACCTGAAGTGCGACTTCAGCCGAACAAAACTTTATGAGTTTTTCTACGTATCTGCAGTGTGTCGTGACCATATGTCAATGAATGGAGCTACAGTGAATTTATGAAATCGCTTCAATCATTTGTAACAGCCCTGTACATTCAGATACCTGAGTATCAGCCACTGAGGAGCAGAAGTTTGTTTTTGTCAGGATAAACAGCCTCCAAATGCATAATAAAAGGAAGCATGGTGAATTGTAGGTTGTAAAGTAGACTATCTTTATTTAAATCGTGCTGTTAGCTAATATCATCCACTAGTAATTTTCAATCATATATGTATATATATATATATATAGTGATAGTACATATATGATTGAAAATTACTAGTGGATGATATTAGCTAACAGCACGATTTAAATAAAGATAGTCTACTTTACAACCTACAGTTCACCAAGCTTCCTTTTATTATGCATTTGGAGGCTCTTTATCCCGACAAAAACAAACTTCTGCACCTCAGAGGCTGCTACTCAGGTATCTGAATGTATTTAGGGAGCAAACAATGGATTTCAGACTAAGCGACTCTCCATAACCGAGATAATGAGAGCTGTAGGAGACCAAGAAGTAGCAGTGTAAGGTTGACAGAAACGCCTCCGAGAGGAGAGAGTTTTAAATTGCTTATAGTTAACAGTTGAATAGAAAAAAATTATCACTTTAGAGCGGAGTGTGCGCTATATGAAACTTCGTGGCAGATTAAAACTGTGTGCCGGACCGAGACTCGAACTCGGGACTTTTGCCTTTTGAGGGCAAGTGCTCTACCAACTGAGCCACCCATGCACGACTCACGCCCCGTCCTCACAGCTTTACTTCTGCCAGTACCTTGTCTCCTACCTTCCAAACTTCAAAAATGGTCTCCTACCAACCTAGCGGATCTAGCACTCCTGGAAGAAAGGATATTGCGGAGACATGGCTTAGCCACTGCCTAAGGGATGTTTCTAGAATGAAATTATCAGTCTACAGCGGAGTGTGCGCTGATATGAAACAGGAGAGCTGCTGTAAAGTTTGGAAGGTAGGAGACGAGGTACTGGCGGAATTAAAGCTGCGAGGGCGGGGCCTGAGTCGTGCTTCGGTAGCTCAGTTGGTAGAGCACTTGTCCGCGAAAGGCAAAGGTCCCGAGTTCGAGTCTCGGTCCGGCACACGGTTTTAATCAGCTAGGAATGTTTCTTAACAGTTGAATAATTTGGAGCAAAGAGAGTTGGAGGGCGCCTTAAAACTCACTTAGTATTAGCTACAGAAAGCTGGTTACAGCCAGACATTGAAAGTAATGAGATTTTTGTGGTAGATTTAAGCGTATATCGAAAGGTTAGGCTAATAGGAAATGGAAGTGGTGTATTTGTCACAGGAGACAAGAAAAATTCCTTAAATCCGCTATGATAGGAACTGAAGCTAGAGACGAGACTCTTTCTGTAAGACTCAATGTCAGTTATGACCGTAAAATTATAACTGGGTCCTCCTGTCAGCCCCCAGACACACATCTTATTTAAGCTATAGAGAAGATCTCAGTTCTCTAACACATAAATTGCCCAGTCATACTGCAATCATATGAAGATACTTCAGTCACCGGGCAATCAATAGGGACATTTACAATTTTGTTTGTGGTGAGCGTAACTGCATATACTGTGAAACATTACTATATGCGTTCTCCGTGGAATATCTTCAGCAGGTATTTCGGAATGTCACTCTTGATGGAAATATAATGGATCTAATGCCAACAAATGTACTTGATCTCTTGGAGGATTATATTTAAATATGTGAGTGTGGCTATGTGATAGCTGTAGCAAAAATGATTACAAAAGCACAAATAGAAACTGAAACAAGTAGATTCACACGTAAAGCAAACTAGATAAGCCAGATTTAGTGTCATACCTCAATGAGAAAGTTGAAATTTGTGGATCTGAACAAGAACATGTAGATAAATTGTGTTCCACTTTTAAAAGAGTAATGATCTTATGACATTTATTGGCCGGGATATCCCCTTCGGGGTTTGGCCGCCGTACTGCAAGTCTTTCCTTTTTGTTGACGCCACTTCGGCGACTTACGTGTCAATGCTGATGAAGAACACACAACACCCAGTCCCCTGCCGGGAATCTAACCCGGGCCCCCTTGCTAGGTAGGCAGTAACGCTACCGCTACGCTACGGAGGCGGACAGTTACTGAGATGAACTGGAGAATACTGTACATGACTCGTAGAATAATTCATGATGGGAGGGACCCTCCATGCTATACAGTTGCTGTACAGAAACTTCTAAAGTAACAATGACTGATACATAACAAGTGTAAAAGAAAGCATAGGGCTCTCCAATGGGTGAAATCGTCGGTCACAACCGTAGCCGAATATTATCAAAGATTCTCTCACAAAACCGGAAGAAAGTCTGATCACGTAGACAGGCTCTTAGGGGGCCAAAGCTAGTGTCCAGGCACTCATGGACAAAACTGAAACTGACTCTGCAAAAAAAGATATGCGTGACTCTATTTTCAAATGTTTATTTGCGAAGGGAAACCGAAGAATAATGTTCCCGCTAAATTCTCATATCTCTGCAAAGATAAGAGAAATATATTAGCGTCATTGATGTTATGAAACAGGGATAGCTGTTAAGACTGCATAAAGCTCTAAGATGTGACGGAATGCCCATCAGATATTAAACCGCTACTTGTGGCCCAGTTATCTTCTCTTTTAACCACACGGAGGTCCCCTCATACAACAAAGTGTGCCCAGTGGTTGGAAGAAAGTACAGGTATCACCTGTCTACAAGAAGGGCGGCAGAACCTGTCTGATAACCCTGACATCCATTTGTTGTAGAATCTTAGAACTTATTATGAGCTCATACGTAATGCGGTATCGCGAGCAGGCGAGAGCGCGGATTCAGGATATATGTCACCTCAAGTCCAACCTGAGCAATTCACGCATAAAATCCAGAAAACTGCTGATGAAAGTAGATGCAATAGAAGTAGTTTCTTGACTTCCGAAGGCGTTTCACTCAGTACTACACATAAGCTTATTATCGAATGTTGGTTCATATGAGGTATCAAGCGAAGTCTGTAGCTGGATAAGGGGTTTCTTGGTGGGGAGGGACATAGTACGTTATGTTGGGTGGAGAATCAGTGAAAGATGTAGTTGTAACTTCTGGTGTGCCCTAGGAAAGTGCGCTGCGACCCATGATGTTCACGTCGTACATTAATAACTTTGATAACAATATTAATAGTAACCTTAGACTTTTTGCATATAGTGCAGTTATGTTCAAATGTGTGTGAAATATTATGGGACTTAACTGCTAAGGTCATCAGTCCCTAAGCTTACACACTACTTACCCTAAATTATCCTAAGGACAAACACACACACCCATCCCCGAGGGAGCATTCGAACCTCCGCCGGGACCAGCCGCGCAGTCCATGACTGCAGCGCCTTAGACCGCTCGGCAGTGCAGTTATCTCCAAAGAAGTGCTATCTGAAAAAAAGCTGTCCTAGGATTTAGTGCGGGTTTGATAAGATTTCGAAGTGGTGAAACAGTGGAAACTCACTTTAAATAATGTAAAACTGTGCCTTTCACGAAACAAAAGGAACGTACTATTCTACGAGCGACATTTGGAAGTGATCACCCCTTACAAACAGCTGAATATAACAATTTGTAGTACCAATTTGTAGGGGTATGGATCTGAAATGGAAAGATCACATTGTGTCAGTCGTGGGTAAAGCAGGTGGATGACTGTGGTTCGTTGACAGAATGCCAGGGAAATGCAATTAGTCTAGAAAGGAGACTGCACACAAAACACTTGGGTGACCCAGCCTAAAATATTACTCAAATGTGTGTACCCCGCACCAGATAGGAGTATTTAAGAGCCGGCCGGTGTGGCCGTGCGGTTCTAGGCGCTTCAGCTGGAACCGCGTGTCCACTACGGTCGCAGGTTCGAATCCTGCCTCGGGCATGGATGTCTGTGATGTCCTTAGGTTAGTTAGGTTTAAGTAATTCTAGGGGACTGATGACCACATATGTTAAGTCCCATAGTGCTCAGAGCCATAGTATTTAAGAGATTAGTTTAGGAATATACTACAACCCCCTATGTATCGCTCGTGTAGAGATCGCGCAGATAAGGTCGGCCTAATTATTGCGCCTACTGATGCTGTGGGACGTATCGTCTTCGGTGCTCTCGACAGTGGTTTGCAGAGTACATGTAAATGCAAATGTAGATCTCATGGTGGTTAATTGTCCAAGTTACGGGTCCAAAGGTGCCCTTTCAGGTTTGAGGTGATCTAGGCTGTATAAATAACCGGCAAAAACTTTGAGAATTATTTATTATTGTTCCGTACGAAAAGAATAACTCGAGTGCTTTGCACTGGAAAATTTCGCTGCATCGTTGTTGCCACTCTCACTTTGGGAGGAAGCATTACAGCGCACTCTCGAAAACATGCACATCTCTAGCTATCAGAGCGACTGCTTGCTACACCAGTCGATGCCGTATCAAGGACCTCACTCACTACGACCGCAATTACTGCATACCATCAGCCGAAGCTGCTGCATTAATCTAGTGGTTTCTGACGTATTACTATGGCGCTAAACAAGTCTTACTTCAGATTTCTTATGAATAATACTGCCATACAGATTTAAGCAATGCTGATGGCCAACTATACACACAATTCATTGCATTCAAATGACACTTAGACTTCCTCACGAACGCATGGAAATCGTATTTAATATATTTAGCCTGTACCTGGTACAAATGGAGTCGAAAGTTTGAAAAACAAAAATTGCTAGAAAAATCCATACATATAAAAGTTTACGTATATATGTATGTCTGTGTGTTCAACATCTCCTCCTGATCCACTGGACCGATTTCAACCAAGTTTGGTACATATGTCACATACTGTCTGGAAAAATCACTGTTTGGGAGAGAACTACCAATCTATCAAAGGGTGGAGGGGAAACAAGCAACGTAGCCTTCGAAGCTACTTTAGTCATCCCGTATTTTAAATGAGAGCACTTAGTGACATGTAACAAACTTTACACAAATGTCAAACTTTTCAAACCTTTTCTTTTTGACAACCCCCTAAAACGAAAGAAAAAAGTTTACTGTTTACTACATTTTTGCTGTCCATGCAGTAAAACTGCCGTATGAAGAATGACGTTTCAACTTCCTTACTACTAACTGTATTCACGACAGAGTTTGAAGACAGTATTCACATATATCACTAAAGTACCAGCAAAATTAGATCCTTGTACGTCATATAGTTCAGGAGATAAAACACAAATATTGAGCAGCGTGAAAATTAAAATGCAGTGGGAAATTTAGTAGAGACACAGGTGAATTATGTGCACAAATACGTGTGAATTACGTTCAACACAAATAATATACATTTGACATGTGCACACGGGCAAAGCCACGGGCCAGACGCTCGTCCCAAAACATTGCAACGGTTTCAACCAAATTTAATAAACATGTTATTGAGAAATAGTGTGTGGCTAAGGACCACCAGCCTCCTATTGCACTGAGCGTGACAACGTGGAGAGAGAAGGCGGGAGAAGGATGTGGACAGAGAGGGTGCAGAAGGAGATGGAATTAAGAGGCAGGAAGAGATCTACAGAGGGGAAATTAGCAGATAGATAGAGAAGGAAGAAGCAGTTGCACCGAGAGAGAAAGGAGGAGCAGATGAATAGAGGGGGTGAAGGAATAGATGAACAGATAAATGTGGAAGGAGGAGATGTATAATAGAAGAATGGAATATATACATACCAGGATAAAGTCAGGTACTCAAAGTAGTATCCAAAATAAATATCAAATAGAATCTTGTTGTCATGTACATCAAGTCAGTGATTCCGTGCCTTAAATTGAATTTTGCCTAGACAAAGTACTGCGGAAGTTATCGATATATTTTAATCGACGTTTTAATTAATTGGTAACTATTGAAACCTCGTATTTTGAGTGAAACTACGAAGCGGAATCGAGATATTCTGATCTCATTCCTCACCACTTGCTTTAAAACATTTCTTTTGTTTTTTCTTCATCAGAATTAAGATGATCGGTTCGTGGAAGCTGTCACCGAAGAAATTTATTTTGTCACTGCGAATAAGAGACGGTTCTGACTTCCGTGGGGATAATTTTTAGAAGATGAAACAAATGCGAAAATATTAACTACATGAAGAAAGCTGACGAAGTAGATAGATGTGAAAAGATCGAAAAGAAAAGAAATGGATGGTTACAGGCAGTTTTATTTACATAACAACGTAACAAAATAGCAACCAGGTTTTATTCTGCAAGAACATGAGATACTGTTTGCAAAGCAGTTTTCATCAGAAGCGGTAGATCCGGAGTAAGTCAAGTGGTCGCACTCGACCTATGATTTATGGAAAGGGTGCTTGTTTTAGTAGGGTTATGTCGTCATCTGCACAAAAGTCTAAAGATTCAGAAAAGAGAAGAACGGTTTATAAAATTATGTTGAAGAACGAACTAAGTATTCCTTTCCAACACTTTTCCAAGAAGATAGTCAGGTGAATAAAATGTAGCGCAAGGTAAATAAGGTTGATGAAATACCTTCGCCATGTGAGAGCTTCTGGCACACAGGTGCACCGCTGGGCCCACCTTTATATTTTTCTCTGTAGCAGCAGAACACTGTGGAGTAGAGAATGACTGCAAAGCGCAAGCACCATTTACGGTCTTATACATAATCCCTGGCCAAACAGTGCTCCTACTTTCCGTCCCCAACGCAGCAGCGCGTCCGCCTGACAGTGAGACGGGAGGAGAAAAACGAAAAGGTGAGCCTCAGCCGGATGCAGCGGGAGTAAGGCAGTCACCTAGCCACACGCAATACCAGTAACGCTGAATTAGATTTACCTCTTGCGTTAGTAGCACTACAGTGCCGACGAACTTGTCTAAAAAAAGAACGAAAAGTGGGAAGCCATGTCGTTCAATGTGGAATTGGAATTGCTTTACTTTTCGTATTGTTTAATGACCATTTAAAGTGCTGAATATACCATCAAAGTATTATTAGCTGGAAAAAACGCTCACTGGATCGGCACTATAGCACCAGCCATAAAGACGATATGATGCTCACGTGTTCTGACGAATGCAAGTGACTTTACGGTCAATTGGAGGCGCACACAAGGAAAAAATTGAATTAAGAGCGATAAAAACTTTTATGGTAGCCATCATCAGGTTTTTGATTCATAATGTCTCTCATTGCAAGGTTAAAATCGTTTGGTAAAATATATGAAGTACAAGATTGACGCTACGAAATAGAAGCTAATTGTATGTGGAAATCAGTTTGAAGGTTGATGACATGGAACGTTTCCTGGAACTTAGTGCATTAAACAGGACTGATTACCGTTCAGTAATTGAAGCATTACATTGTGAGTTGCTGAAGTCCCAAATAAATTCCAAGACTTCGAATGATTGAGGATTGCGTTCGTTGTATTTGCCAGACCATTCTCTCTTTCGGCCACTGGTGGACCTCTTTACTTCCATCATTAGCTGACAAACATAGTGTGCAATAATTAGTCCATCGAAATTTTCATGAAATCCATGAATTTACAAGACATATATAAAATGTCACCGCTGGACTAATATCCTTAACTGCATAGATAAGCTGCTGAAGTTATTTCAGCTTTCGGTTCAATATACGGGTGCGTACGCGTTTTCTTCCTTTATGAAACTGACAAATTCTCACCAACGTTCGGGTCTAATAGACTTTATCCTCCGTAATTCCACGTTTTTGATTGTATGCCAAAGCATAGTTCCAGATACACTCTGTAGTCTAAAGTCAACCTGTATGAAAATACGTAAACATCGTAACAGAATGTTAAGTGTCTCTATGTAAATCTTTTTTTAATAAAAAGGATGTGCCGTTCTCCTCACCGTATTAAAATTAACTAGTCTAGCTATTTAATTAAGTAATAAATTTGCTAGTTTGGGGAAAAACAAAAAATTGAAAATAAACGCCGGATTTAAAGTCCTGCTTATAAATATATGTTGAGGTATTCGCGTCTTAGACATAGTCGCACTGTGTTGCAAACACATCCTCCTGATTTAACCTCTTGTGCAGAATTCGGCTTGTAGCCGCCTCACTCACACACCTGCTCCGAATGACGCAGTGGTGGGTGTGCCGGAACGCTTCGCGGACTCGGCCGCGCATCTATTGTTCGGGCGCTCACGGGAGCTCCTGTTTTCGCCAGGCCTATTATACACCAGCTGATAGAGTTAATGCTGAACGCTGATCACACGAAATAAACTACAAAGACAAGTCATTTTAAAGAAGGTAATTCATTCTGTGAAAAATACATAGGCCTATGAGAGGCTTTTAGGACTTCAGTGAAATACTGCAGCCTATACAAGGAAAATAAATTGTAAAACTCACTAAATTTCAGAAAATACGCTGATCAGAACACAGGGAGTGGATGGGAGGCAGAACGCAGCAAGATGCCGATCGGGTACTGAAAGAGAAAAGCATAGAAGAATGTATGAAGATAGACTACTAAGGACACCAAAGCCCACCAAAGGCTATAGTATCACAGAATTGTCCACCTAATGAGCTTTAGTAAGCCTTTGGTACGTGTGAGAATGATACTGCGTCACAAAAGACCAGGAAGAGCTGTTTATGCTTTCTCTTTAGGACTTCAGTAGCACTGGCAGAAAATTGTGACTGAGGTAACGCCACACAGTAACCGGTTTTGGTTTGGATGATCTGTCTCCTGACTGGTTTGATGCTACCTGTCAACAATTTCTCTCGTGCGCCTTGGTTGGTTCAAAGTACTGAAAAATAATAGCATCGATAGTGGCTTCTAAAGTACATTAGGATAGCTCTCAAGTCACTGATATCACGCAGTCTCATACATGTTTCTGAAACACAGTCTGATCAATTCATAAAACGGAATCTTATCCCCATTAATACAGTTGTGTGTAAAAAATGAAAACAACTGTCTGTCAAATGTTTCGCAAAATGATACGTCGGAAAGTAATAAATGAAATACATTAGACAAGCATTTGACTCTGAGCATCACAAAACGCGAGCCAAATGTTTCTCTGATCTATTCTACACATGTAAAAAAGTTTTGCATCACCTAGATTCCGAGAGTTCCGAAACCTGTAAAAAAGATTGGAATAGAGATCAACATAAACATCATTTTTTATTTTTTTATTTTTCGTGAAAACCATACATTGCATGTTGTACCTCAATACAGCGAGACCCTCAGAGGTGGTGGTCCAGCTTGCTGTACGCGCTAGTACCTCTAATACCCAGTAGCACGTCCTCTTGTATTCATGCTTGCCTGTATTCGTCGTGGCATACTATCAACAAGTTTATCAAGGCACTGTTGGTCCAGATTGCCCCACTCCTCAACGGCGATTCGTGGTTGGTGGTTCACGTCGCCCATAAACAGCCCTTTTCAATCTATCCCAAGCATATTCGACAGGGTTTATGCCTGGAGAACATGTTGGCTACTTTAGTCCAGCGATGTCCTTATCCTGAAGGAAGTAATTCACAAGATGTGCACGATGGGGGGCGCTAATTATCGTCCATGAAGACGAATGCCTTGCCAGTATGCTGCCGAAATGGTTGCACTATCGGTCGGAGAATGGCATTCACGTATCGTACAGTCGTTACTGCGCCTTCCAGCGGCGTACGTCGGCCTCACGTATTTATTTATTTACACGTAAAGTTCCGTAGAACCATATTGAGGAGCAAATCTCCAAGGTCATGGCCGTATCAGTAGATGAAATTAAAACATAAAAGCAATAACAGATAAAAATAGATGTTTATGAACCCGAAAAAAGTCAGTAAATAAGTTTACGTTAACACAATCAACAATGCAATAAGAATCAGCTTAATTTTTCAAGGAACTCCTCTAAAGAATAGAAGGAGTGACCCATGAGGGAACTCTTCAGTTTTGATTTGAAAGCGCTTGGATTACTGCGAAGATTTTTGAATTCGAGTGGCAGCTTATTGAAAACGGATGCAGCGGTATATTGCACACCTTTTTGCACAAGAGTTAAGGAAGTCCGATCCAAATGTAGGCTTGATTTCTGCCGGGTATTAACCGACTGAAAGCTGCTTATTCTTGGGAATGATCTAATATTGTTAACAAGAAATGAGAGTAAGGAGTATATATATTGAGAGGCCAATGTCAAAATATCCAGAGTCGTGAATAGGGATAGACAAAAGGTTCGTGAACTAACACCACTTATTGCCCGAACCGAATGTTTCTGAGCCAAAAATATCCTTTTAGAATGGGAAGAGTTACCTCAAAATATAATACCATACGACATAAGCGAATGAAAATAAGCAAAGTAGAACAATTTTCGTGTCGAACGATCACTCACTTCTGATACCATTCTAATAGTAAAAACGGCAGTATTAAGTCTTTGAACAAGATCCTGAATGTTGGCTTTCCACGACAGCTTACTATCTATCTGAACACCTACAAATCTGAACTGTTCAGTTTCGCTAATCATATTCCCATTTTGTGAAATTAGAATGTCAGGTTTTGTAGAATTGTGTGTTAGAAACTGTAATAATTCTGTCTCTTTGTGATTCAGGGTTAGTTCATTTTCTACAAACCATGAACTTAGGTCATGTACTGCACTATTTGAAACCGAGCCAATGTTGCACACAACATCCTTTACTAACAAGCTAGTGTCAACAGCAAACAGAAATATTTTAGAGTTACCCATAATACTAGAGGGCATACCAGTTATACAAATAAGGAACAGCAGTGGCCCCAACACTGATCCCTGGGGCACCCCACATTTGACAGTACCCCACTCAGACCCCACATTACAGCTGTTATCAACATTGTGAATAATGACCCTTTGCTGCCTGTTGCTAAAGTAAGAGGCGAGCTACTTCCTGTATTCTGTAATAGTCTAATTTCTGGAGCAATGTTTTGTGATCAACACAATCAGTTGCCTTAGTTAAATCAAAAAATATGCCAAGCGTTCGAAAACTTTTGTTTAACCCATACAGTACCTCACAGAGAAAAGAGATTATAGTATTTTCAGTTGCTAAACGACCTCTAATGCCAAAATGTACATTTGATACCAAATCGTGTGATATAAAATGATTATTATCCTTACATACACAGCCTTTTCAATAACTTTTGCTAACACTGATGGCGTAGAAATAGGTCTAAAATTATCTACATTATACCTTGCTCCCTTTTTATAAAGTAGCTTTACTACTGAGTACTTCAATCGCTCAGGGAATAGACCATTCCTAAGGGAAAAATTACAAATATGGCTAAATACAGGGCTGACATGTGTAGCACAATAGTTTAATATTCTGCTAGACACCCCATCATAACCATGAGAGTCCTTAGTCTTCAGTGATTTAGATGTTGACTCAATATTCCTCTTGTCTGTATCACAGAGGAGTATTTCAGACACCAATCTTGGAAAGGCATTTGCCAAGAAATTTATATGATTTCCTGTAGAAACTGAAGTTTTATTTAATTCACCACCAATTCTCAGAAAATAATTGTTGAATACTGTACATACATCTGATTTATCAGTAACAGAAATATTTTTACTGAAAATTGACTTTCTATTGTCGACCTTGTTCTGCTGACCAGACACTTCCTTCACAACCGACCATATGGTTTTGATTTTATCCTATGAATTAGCCATTCTATTTCCATACCACACACTCTTTGCCTCCCTAATAACATTTCTAAGCACCTTACAATGCTGTTTGTAATGGGCTACTGTGGCTTGATTGTGACTACTACTAACATTTTGAAATAATTGCTATTTTGTTCTACAAGATATCCTTATCCCATTAGTCAGCCATCTGGGCTGCCTATTACTGCTAGTACCCCGTTTAGAGCGTTCTAATGGAAAGTATCTCTCAAGGAGCATGAGAAATGTGTTAAGGAAAGCACTGTATTTATCATCAATGTTATTGGCACTATAAACAACCTGCCTCTCTTGTTCCTTGACAAGGTTTAAATAACTCTTTATTACTGTTGGATTAACTTTCCTATGTAGTTTGTAAATAATATGACACTGGTTTAAGTACAGAAGCCTTTTAGTGCTAAAATTTGTGCATCATGGTCTGAAAGGCCATTCACGCTTTTACTAACAGAATGCCCATCTGATGATGAAGAATGAATCAAAACATTGTCTATGGCTGTGCTACTGTTCCCCTGCACCCTAGCTGGGAAAAAACACAGACTGAATCAGATCATATGAATTTAGGAGATCTACGAACATCCTTTTTCTGGCACCATCATGTTCAAAATTAATACTGAATTCACCACAAATAACTAATTTCTCGTACTTCCTGCAAAGTGAATCAAGAACTCTCTCTAGCGTGAGCAGAAATGCTCTGAAGTTGAAGTTAGGGGACTTACAAACAACAAGAATTAGGAGTTTAGCTTCACTAAATTCAACTGCCCCTGCAAAACATTCAAATATCTGTTCAGTGCAGTGTTATGATACGTCAATGAACTCAAATGGAATACTGTTTTTTAAGTACACAGCCACTCCCCCACGCCTCAAGGAGCTAATCTGTATCCTGGTAAAAGAAGCCTCTCTATTGCCAAATTATTTAAGTGGTGCTCCAATATACCAATAATCTCAGAGTCAACATCTATGAGCAGTTCACTAACGTTATCTCTCATACCTCTTACATTTTGATGAAATATGCTAATTACTTCTCTACTTGGAAACATCACATCCTCGGAACTTGAATCCTTAGTTAGAGGGACTTCCTTTAAGCAGGTATACCTATCAGCTGACTTCAGTCTAAAAAAGGTGTAGCTCTAACATCAACTACTACAGGAATTTTTTCATGAGTGACCCCACCACCACCACCTCACCACCCACTACACTGTCACCTACAAGCGTAGCCAGCCTCCCCTTCTCATACCTATTGAGGTGTAGACCATGCCTAGTGAAACCCGATCTACTGATAGACCCAACTCGCACCACTGAGATGTGACCCATGCCCTCTGACGTCAGCGCCCTCCCCAGCCCCATGTTAAGGCGCCTAACAGCCGCATTAAGGTGAGGCCGATCATGACGCTGAAAAAGTTGCACGAAATGCACATTTGTGCCACCAGTTTCAACACCTATCTTTACCAGGTCAGCACCGACATCATATTCCCCACCCCTGTCAAGACCCCTGCTCCTCCCACTATCACTACCTGATTCTCCTTGCTGTCAGTCACTTGAGCCAACCCTGCACTGGGCTTCACAATGCTGGTGACCTGGTACTCACACCCCAACACTTCCAGCAACTGCTGGACCACACCGCTACCGTGAGAACTACCTAGCAGCTGAACCTACTTCTTTCTGTTAGACTTTGCAACTATCCTAGGCCTCCTAATTGCTGAGGACTGCTGCATGTTCCCTACATCTACAGTGACACGAGGCTCCTCTCCACTCAGTTCTGATAGTTGGTCAAATCTATGGCATATATGCAAAGTATAACTGTCTGATTACCTCCTCTTCCTAGCTGCCTTCCTGCCAACTGCCACCCCAAAACACCGGAGAACCTCCACCTTGCTGCACTCGCTGGACAGTGTGTCTAGGGTGTTCATCCTGACTGGGTTGCCTCCAAACACATGTCCGACGATTGTCTGGTTGAGGGCATATGAGATATTCATCGGTGAAGGGAACGTGATGCCAGTCCTGAGCGGTCCAAAAAATGGTGCAAATGGCTCTGAGCACTATGGGACTCAACTGCTGTGGTCATAAGTCCCCTAGAACTTAGAACTACTTAAACCTAACTAACCTAAGGACAGCACACAACACCCAGCCATCACGAGGCAGAGAAAATCCCTGACCCCGCCGGGAATCGAACCCGGGAACCCGGGCGTGGGAAGCGAGAACGCTACCGCACGACCACGAGATGCGGGCCCTGAGCGGTCCATTTGGCATGTTGTTGGGCTCATCTGTACCGTTGCTGCATAGTGTCGTGCTTGCAAAGATGGATCTCGCCATGGACGTCGGGAGTGAAGTCGCTCGTCATGTAGCCTATTGCGCACAGTTTTTCATAACACGACGTCCTGTGGCTGCACGAAAAGCATTGTTGAACATGGTGGCGTTGCTCAGTGTTCCTCTGAGCCATAATCCGTAGTTAGCGGTCATCCACTGCAGTAGTAGCGCTTTGGCGGCCTGAGCAAGGCATGTCATCCACAGTTCCTGATTCTCTGTATCTCCCCCATGTTCGAACAACATCGCTTTGGTTCACTCAGAGATGACTGGACACTTCCCTTGTTGAGGGCCCTTGCTGTCACAAAGTAACAATGCAGACGACATCGAATCGCAGCTTTGACCGTCTAGGCATGGTTGAACTACAGACAACAGGACCCGTGTACCTCCTTCCTCGTGTGACGACTGGACCTGATCGGGATCGACTGTCGGACCCCCATCTGTGTAATAGGCGCTGCTCGTGCATCGTTGTTTACATCTTTGGGTGAGTTTAGTGACATCTCTGAACAGTCAAAGGGACTGTGACTTTGATACAATATCCACAGTCAACATCATCTTCAGGAGTTCTTGGATCCAGGGTGCTGCAAAACTTATTTAGATGTGTGTATTTTTTACTTCTTGACAAATCATATCACAAAACATTTGATAAATCTTTTATTCCTTATTGTTTTGAAATTTTGTGTCAGAAAACGTGTTATTAATGTGGCTCATTTGCTTACTTACTTTCTTTTGTTGTCGAAATGATGTAAATTTAGAGCTTAATTCAATCTTTTTAATAAAGCAAACAGTAACATTTTGCATATTTATTCTTTATGTTGTGGACTGGCAAGACAGCCAATCCACAGTGACGGGTAGCCGAAAGGCACGCGTTAAGCTCACGCAGACTGGCGTGAGGTCTGGAAAAGGACAATGTCTTTAGAATTGCAAATAAAGTACGAAGATCTTGGAATACTTAACTTTAATCCATAATTGGAGAACATCGCTCTTGATACATAAATAACAATCTCAATATAAACTGTTAATGGCGCCTTGCTAGGTCGTAGCAAATGACGTAGCTGAAGGCTATGCTAACTATCGTCTCGGCAAATGAGAGCGTATTTGTCGGTGAACCATTCCTAGCAACGTCGGCTGTACAACTGGGGCGAGTGCTAGGACGTCTCTCTAGACCTGCCATGTGGTGGCGCTCGGTCTGCAATCACTGACAGTGGCGACACGCGGGTCCGACGTATACTAATGGACCGCGGCCGATTTAAAGGCTACCACCTAGCAGGTGTGGTGTCTGGCGGTGACACCACACTTTATGTCCACATATTTATTTCTAAATGTAGTCATCCTGTCAAGGAACACATTAATTCCAACTAGGGACCATTTTGTTGATGCCCTGACAATAGAACGTCGGACTTCGTTGACAGAGCCACAACATCACTTCTGCATGCACCGACACATCCCTATCAAAGTGAAGTATTCGACAGCGTTCTTTAAGTTTTGGAAACAGCTGAATATCGGATGGGGAGAAGTCGGGACTGTATGGAGGATGATCAGTGACGGTGAACCCAATTCTTCAGATCGTTGCAGATGTCACAGTTCTCATGCGTGCATTATCATGCTGAAGGAAAGCATGCTACGTGTGTGAACGAGCTCTTTGAATTAGAAACTTGATTACAGCACACTGTTTATCATGCACCGACCTAGATAAAGTACACACTGCCATGTTACACGCTACAGTTGAACCCTTTATCGGCAGAAGGTTGCAAATATGTAGAAACGAAGAAGGGAGATGTGCAACATCAAGAATGTTTGTTTTATTTATAAATCCTAAAGAGTTTTCACGTAAAATAATCGCCCTGCTCTTCAGCAAGCCCTGGTAGATTCTCGTCGGGTCACACTAGGAATAGGCTGAAAGCCATTTCACCATAATCATAATGCTACTAAAGATTTTGTTTCCCAGTGCCATGTGGTGAAGTCAGCACCTTGTTGGCCCAGATGAC
This sequence comes from Schistocerca serialis cubense, assembly GCF_023864345.2. Classification (NCBI taxonomy): domain Eukaryota; kingdom Metazoa; phylum Arthropoda; class Insecta; order Orthoptera; family Acrididae; genus Schistocerca; species Schistocerca serialis. Next base: position 1,266,274,960 of record NC_064638.1, on the reverse strand, counting down.
GCAACGGACAGACTTTGAGACCAATGAAGCTGACATCACGTCACTAATCTACCTCACAGAACAGAGAAAAATACAACAACATTTGGGTGTGCGTTCAAAGACCCTTCGAGAGGAATAGAGAGTAGAAGGAGCAAATCTCTGTTCGTCTGAACACTTCGAACTCCTAAAGTAGTAACAGCTATGATGTAGTTACCAACATATATTGGAAGTAATTTGTTTCATAGCAAATGTTAAAGTGACGAAAATTTAATTTTCTTTTTTCCTTCCAATATAGCGCATATATTGTATTACATCAGTTTTCGTAGGCAGACGTGTCTACCTACTGCTTTATCTCATTCTGGCTCCCTCTCGCCGCTGGGCAGCCCCGGCACGGTCTCCAGTGCCAGCCACGGCCTGTCGTCCACCCTTATCCGTCCTAAGTGCGTGCGCAGCGCCGCCTGGGATTTACTGCCTCCGCAGACTTCTCCCGCCCCGGAACTCCAACACCCGAAGGCGCCTGCAGCGCCGGTTTCCCTCCAGAGCCGTATATCCGCCCAGGGCCTCTCTGAGTGGGCGTGAGAACTGAGATACTCTCCCGCCAAGACTCGCCCTATCTTTATAGCCCAAGTCTTGGAGAAATCTAAACACTGCCAGCGTGTGGAGACGTTATTGTTTGTAGAAATGAAATGGAGGTAATACTGGCGGAGACAAAATAAAGTCGAATAGCACCAGCATTTCACATAGATAAGGTCAATTTGAATCTGAATGACCTTATGAAGATTTGTAGATATGTAGCTCTTTATCTCTGCATCCGCTACAAAAGAACTGGTTTCTATTTTGCTTCCATTTTCGTCCGTAACGCTAGTACTTTTTTGTATTTGTAGTGTGCGTACTGTAAGACCTTCGGTACACACACCATCAGATTATTTGACTTGTCGCTCTAACGAAGTAGGCGAGTGTCAGCAATATGTCTCGTGGTCTTATCGTGGCGTGTTTATCTTCTGCCGTTAGGTCAGAAGATAGAAATGCCACTTGCACACTTAGAGTTGCAGATTGACGGTGACCAACATTAAACAGAACTTGATTAATTTTCACACACATTTATTAAAATAACAAGCATAAAAATAACTTAACTTGGTTCTGGATGCTATTTACAATTGACAATCTGAAGTTCCTTTGGGTCTTGGTACGTTAATCTTATTCTCACATCTCTGATACTTGACAAAGTGTCTCTACATTTCTCTTCATGGCTATGTACAGGAATATGATAATCTTATTAGGCGCAGAATGAAACTTGTCTATAGACTGGTACAGACAAATGCAGACTAATGCAGAATAATGCAGACTGACTAATCGGAGGTCTGTACAGTCATTATAATACCTCATGTGTTCAGGTATCACTGCGTGAGTGTGATCCGTGAGGATAAAAGGTTCTACGTTAGCAGCAAACTCATTGGCTGCGTTACATATTAATACGCGGATCAGCGGGAGCAGGATTTGGTCTGTCTCTCAGGCGGCGCCATCTCGTAGTGTGGAGACGGACGAGCGCTGCCCCTGTACTGTTGTGCTTAGCGGGGCGCGCTCTAGTGGGAAAGTTGTGTATGTGCTGACTACGCGGAACTATGTACACAACAGTATGTATCTATTAAAGCTGGGGTACTCCACATTATGTTTTAAATATTATTATCTTTGTCTAATTCCAACATTTTTCTTCTCTATGACTCACAATTCCTGGACGACTAAGCAGATCTCTCACTAACCTGTTTGTCCTTCTGTTGTGAGTTTGCTAAGTCGTGTGTTTGTGTAATGAGTGGGACACATCATCAGTCAACTCGTTTCTATATCTGTTATGAAGTTTTCACTGGAAACATATGCTATATGCAGCTAACATGGTTGTTTCCGTCTAATACCTCTTGATATATTGGCCTCTGATTTCAACATTATCGTATATATTGGCCTCTGCTCAATTATTTTTAACATTCTACCATAACACCATTTTTAAAATGTTTCCATCTTCTTTCTATTTTTCTCTCGTTCCATGTTTCTATTTCTGTTTAGTGCTCTATTGAAGAGTTTCAAATATACGAACCTATTTCGTACACTCACACACACAACTAGCTGTCTTTTGCTGAAGGGAGCTGTCATCTCCTGTCTCAGTCTACCTGTACTTCCACTATTAGGTTCACATTGATCAATCTGTAGAATTTTGTTTTCTAGAGAACACATGTTCTGTATTGTGTCGCCGGTCGAAGTGGCCATGCGGTTAAAGGCGCTGCAGTCTGGAACCGCTACGGTCGCAGGTTCGAATCCTGCCTCGGGCATGGATGTTTGTGATGTCCTTAGGTTAGTTAGGTTTAACTAGTTGTAAGTTCTAGGGGACTAATGACCTCAGCAGTTGAGTCCCATAGTGCTCAGAGCCATTTGAACCATTTTTTGTATTGTGTCTTCCCTAATTTTAAGGTAAAGTAAGTGACTTGTCCACATTTTAGTAATATCCGAGTGGTTGCCTCAGTATTTCTTATGTTAATGCGGTCACTGAGCAGCTTCATCTGATGTTGAGCATGAGAGTGACGAACACGCTGTAAAACTTGGTGAAATTGCTAGTGCTGGCGTTTTTGACGCTGCCGTCAAGTATAGCCTGTGTGTTAATGTGTACACAAGTTTTCCTAAATTGTGATTGTCACGTGGTATCAGGCACAAATATTGATGGTAAATGAGAGTGTAAAATGGAGCAGTTTGTGATACTCGAGACTCTGCGTCTTACGCTAACTGCACAAATGTTAGGGGGCTCTCGGAATGGGTAAGCCCGGCCGAGTTATCCCTCGGGCAGGACGCGGACGTGGTTTAGCTACAGTGGGCGAGCCGCATTGTCTGTGCTGGCGCGCCGTTGCAGGCTGGCGGCCGTTTGCGCTGCCAGCTGCCGGCTGGGGTTATTTTCCGCGCGGCCGCCGCTGCCCCAGCAAGTGTTTGCCGTCAGCCGGAGGCCATTTGCCGCTCTGGCTGACCTCTGCAGACGTAAGGGGGCGGGGGGGGGGGATGTACGCAGACAGGGAACGCCAGCATTGCACCCGTCCTACGTCTGCATCTACATCTACATACCCCGAAAGGGACTGTACAGTTCATGGGCGAGCGTACTTCCTTCTTTTCTGTTGCGTTCTATTCGCTTATTGAAGGAAGGAAAAATTACTGCCTTTGTTTATTTATTTATTTATGCATTTATTTTACCTGGCAAGATTAGGGCCTTCAGGCCCTCTCTTACACCTAACCAGGCATACTCAGATTGAACGAGTTACAGTTTCTACAGAACATTAAAGACATATGACGTATTATACAGTATTGATGTTAAAGAAAAAAAATAGAGATTATAACAGTAGTACAATGATAATTATAACAATAAAAAAATAAGTACAACATTCAAGAATAATGATAATAATAATAATAATAATAGTACTAATGACTATGTATATGAAAGTAAACATACTTTTCTTTTGTGAATGTCAGTCCTATTGTTAGTTGGGAATTTTCTCGTTATGTTCTTGCAGCTTGTGAGTTATTGTCATCGAGCAGAGACATAAGACGATAGAATGGGGTGAAAGAGATATAGAATAGGTAGATAGGTTAGAGGAAGAGAAATAGAATGGTAAAATTCGAAGCTGTGATGGAGAGGAGAAAGAAAGAGATGAGAGGGGCACAACAATGGTGGCTATACCGTCCCTAATATGTAAGTTTTGAGTTCCATCTTGAATCTTGAGTGGTTCTGGATAAGACGCAGATCACAGGGGAGCGCGTTCTATAGTCGTATGGCTGAGATGGACAATGACACGGAGAAAGATTTTGTGTTATGTAAAGGTACAGCCAAGATGCTAGACGTATGCCCCTACAACAGAAGTAATTGGCAACATATTTTTCGAAAAATGACGAGAGGAGGATGTATACCTCGGAAACTCTAGGAGACACGGGAATATACGAACTGGGGTTTTATTTATTTATGGTTTCTAAATCTGATTCCGCAGTTTTGTGGTTCTAAGGCAGGTTGTTACGTGTTACACATTCCACAGCGTGAATAGTATTTAAACCGACAAACTCTGGGAGGTGTAGGGGACATCAAAACAAATATTTTTCCCTAATGTCTCCTATGAGGAGTATTTAAGCCGGTAGAGGAAGATGTCTCTGGCGGCAAATTAATTAAACCAACAAAAAATTTTCCATTTTTTTATGACCAAGAGACAACAACTAGGTAGCAGATACGGCCCAATTAAACAGTCTCCAACAACACCGACCCACACATTAACGAAGAACCGCACTTGATGAGCGCTGGTAACTGTGGCATGTGGGTTATCCTCACTCCAAACATGCGAATTGTTCATGTTGAAGACTTCATCACGCCCGAATGTTGCTTCACCGGTAAACAACACAGAGGAGGGAAATGTAGGATGCAATTAACACTGTTCCAGGTACCACTGCGAAAACTGTGCTCTGGGTGGATAATCAACTGGTCTTAGGTTGTGGAGATGTTGTAAATGAAATGGACGTAACAATTGCTCTCGAAGGACTGTTCTTACATTCGTCCCCAGGTGACGTGCAATTGCACGAGTGCTGATTGAAGGATCCTGATCCACATGCTGCAAGACGGCTTCCTCAAATTGCAGCGTTCTTACCGTGCGACGGCATCCCTGTCCTGGTAATCTGCTAAATGACCTGGTCTCACGCAGACGTTGGTACACAGCATCAAAGGTCGTATGATGCGGGATACGGCGATTAGAATATTGTTGTTCATAAACCCTCTGTGCAGCTCGTCCGTTGTGGTGCGCTATGTAGTACGCTCCAAGCATATCAGTGTACTCACTCCAGGTGTATCGCCCCATTAGTGAACAGAGACAATGAACTACTACACTGGTGGACAGCAGTTGCCTACAACTGAAGAGCGTAATACGCCCTCTAACTACTGAAGATCGTAATACGGCCTCTGTCAACGGAAGAGCGTAATACGGCCTCCAACGGCTTAAATAATCTTCGTAGGAAAAAACGACATTAGGGAAAAATATTTGTTTTGATATCCCCTACAACCTCCCAGAATTTGTCGGTTTAAATACTATTCACCCTGTATATTCATTTCATTATGACCCTGAATATGTCATGGTAATCATCTACAGCAAAATTCTACAGCCTTATAAGCTAAAAAATACAGAAATGGAAGAAAGTGAGAAGAGTCAAGTAAATGTGAAAGACAATTCCACCACCAAAAGAGCCTCTGTCCCTATTCGCTACAACGGTAATCAGCAATCTTGGAACCGCTCAAGATTGTTGACCCTGAAATTCTCTATATCTGACTTTATCCCAATATTTACACCAACTAGAAATGGAATAATATGAACTTAGACAAATGACCCAGCAGTGCTCGGCAGCCTTCAGTTTACCATTTTGTTTCATATGACAAATTTTTTGTGCATTTTAAAAAATCCCATTCCGATTCATTTCCTTCCAAACTTGGAATGTCCAATGTGCTTTCCTCCTCACTATTCCATTATTAAAATCCTTCTCGAGGTTACTCTGCTTCTGCTGCTGTTCATATTGTCCCTATATTGTCGAAACATCTTTGATCTTGACCAGTTTGGTGACCACGCAGTAGTTTATCATCAATACCCCTATGTTCTCTATGGTAAAACTCATACTGCATTGCTCTTGATTTTCCATTGGCAGCGGAGAAAAATAACTTACATTCTTCGGTGTCTTGACCAATATTGTGTCTAAGTTCATATTATTCCCTTTCTAGTTGGTGTAAATTAGGCGTTCCTCTTTCTCTGCAGTTGCGGAGATTGTTGCCCATATTCCTATGTAAGTGGATGGGGTAAGGACCATGTCCAGTAATAATGTGTAAAATCCCTTAGTAGGGTCACTTACGTGCATTCGTTTGCTGTGTTTAACACTTCAGAAAAAGTTGTACACACGCTTGCTGGTGGTCCTATCGTACTAATCCTCGGTCTTTCATGTGTTCTACAGACCTAGAGCTGAGTTTTGTTATTAATGTTCACCTCTGAAATGTACCCAGTCTAGTCTGCCTCGACTTAAGCCGTAGCACGCTGCTCGATATCGTACTTGAATGGATTACAACATGATGAGGCACAGATTTAGAAATCGGATAATGGATTTTAAGGCTTATCCAGGAGCAAATATCTTCTGCGCTACCGGTTTGTAAGTGCTAGATGCGGGTATCGTCTACGTCCGGCGCGGCAGGATGATTAGAGGATAATGCAGGTCGGTCACGTGAGCTTCCATAGCGGCCAAGTAAATATAACGTTGCCAGCGGGGGAACCTATCTTAGTTACTGTTATCCGATTTTGCTTCTACAAGTGAATCGCGAATGCTACTGCTGTTTACCTGGACGGACTTAGATCTGTGTGGCATAGTACTCTGACTTAAGAGCGTTTCACTTCTACCGCTGAGAGTTTAACTGGAATATTCCTTAATATGTAAAGTTGTTTTATATAAAAGGTGTTCAAGGAGAAAAGAACATTGAATGTATTTGCAAAAAACATTAGAAGGTATCAGAATCAGGATGAAGTGTGGAAAATGGTGAAACGTGAACTGGAAAGAAAAGATAGTAACAATAAGTTGTCAAAGTATTACAAAATTCATGATGGAGTGTTGTTTAGACGAACTGATGAAAATTCAGAAGATTGGAAAGTATGTTGGCCCCGTGGATATATAGATGAGATAATAGACTATATTCATTTGCGTTTTGGACATGTTGGTGCTAAGAAGTGTATACAGAAATTGAGGGAATGTGTATTGTTTGACAACATGGTAAAGAGAGTGAATAACCGTATTAAGACATGTGACAAATGTCAAAGAGCCAAAGTCACTAACCTAACATGTAGGCTCCCTATGCAAAATATTGAACCGAATGATGTAACGGAACTGTTATCGGTGGATCTTTATGATAAGTTACCAAAAACCAAGGGAGGTTTTGCATACATTTTTGTAGTTTTGGAGGTGTTTTCTAAATTTATAAAACTTTATCCGCTACGTAGAGCTACTGGAAAAGCCGTTTTGAGTAAATTGGAAGGTGATTATTTTGTGAAGTTTGGGAAACCTAAGGCCATATTATCCGACAATGGGTCACAGTTTGCATGTAATAAGTGGAAAGAAGGCCTTACCAATCAAGGAGTTACAGTAATTTACACATCAACGTATCATCCGCAAGGGAATTCAGTAGAACGTTATATGAGGGAGATTGGCAGATTCTGACGTACTTATTGCAGCAATAACCACAGTTCATGGGGAGACATAATAGGAGACACTGAGGGTGTAATGAATACTGTTGTTCATGAGGTAACGGGGTTTACTCCTCAGGAGATTATGAAAGGTGAGAGACAAAAAAGTCTGGTGTAGGAAAATTTATCTTTCCCTGCCAAGGAGGAATTGAGTTGGGGTGAAAAGGAGAAAAGGGCAAGAGAACTGTTAGAGAAGAAACTGTTGGAAAGGAAAAAAAGACATGATGATAAGGTGAAGGGTATTGATATAAGGATAGGAGATTTGGTTTTGGTCAAGACATATGAGAAGAGATAAATAGTGAGATTTCTAAATTTTTGATGTATACAAAGGACCATTTGAGGTGGCTGGTATTCCCCACCCGAATGCATTCTATCTGATTTATCCCAAGTCCAAGAAGAAATTTGCCCTTAAGAATGTGGTTGGTTTAAAACCATATAAGGCAAGAACAACACACAAATACATTTGCCCACTTGCAGTTTTCAGAGGAAATAAATTTCAGTGTAAACAGTGTAAAGATTTGATTATGAACTGTAAATAAGAAGTGGTTTGAGGAAAATTTCTTGTATACCATTATATAAATTTCTTTTTGAAACCAGACAGTTTTTTTTACATGTTTGATGATGTGAGGAGTCAAGTAGTTATCAGATTCAAGCAATGAAATGTGAGTTGTTATAGTAGACTGTGCCTTTGCTTACAAATTCTTCCAAAGACACTCCAGTGTGTGTGATGATAAGTAGTAAATACAACTGTCAAGAATCTAGCAAGATTTGTCTGCAGCAGCATTGTATAGGTGTACTGTAATTATTTGTTCATCCTAGAATTCTGTTTGTGCTGTAACTAACTCCTGTCTTATTGTTAGTCTTTACTATATGAAATATTCATTTGTTAATTTGATTTGCTTGCTTTATGTCAGCATTCTCAAAAAAATGTGTAAAATGCTATTTCTTTGTTGTTAAGTTTATTTGTACTGTTATATGATGTATCCAATTATTCATGTCAAATAGTCTGAATAGAAGTTTGAATACTTTAGGCCAATATATATACCCATGACATGACCTAGCTTTATGATGTTGGTTGTCTCACATGAGTCAATGACATTTTATCTTGAAAGGTTCCTGTGAACATCTCATGATAAAATGGGGGCCATATGTGAAGGCATTGCTAATTACGCATATAAAATTTTTTTTCGTGATTCTCTTTAGATTTCTATTCTTTTTCTTTTGTTCATATGGGCATTTCTAATTGTGATTATGTAACATTCTACTGTGGTTTTTAAAAGTAAAGATGTAATTGTGATTATTTCGTTTGCCAATGGATAAATATGTTTCTTGCTTCGTACCTGTGGTAAAGTTTCTAAAGTTCTCTTTTCGAATATTATTAATTGTGAAAAATGCAGTCAATAACATTTATAAAGGTTTATGTAATTTACGATAACGATATAACATCTATAGACAGGGGACAGCGATAGTGATATCGAGAGTTGTAAGGTTGTTGCGTAGTAGAGGGGATGGCGGATGGCGTGTCTGTGAAGCGTGCGCGGGAAAAATAGTACTGTGTTCCATGAAAAGCATACGTAATTGTATGGACAGTGATACCGAACTATCAGCTTGTCAACTCTTTACCATTGCGGCATGTAATGCCATCGCCAGCGAACTTTAAGAGCAAATAAACCGAACTGTAAAAGTGCCGCTAACATTCCTTTGTTGTGGCCGACACGAACTGTGCCTTTATTCGAATGAACTTTGCTGGTATTGGTTTTGGGTGGTGGAACTGTTGTATATCACATTCTATTAAGCCATGAAAGTGAAAACTAATTAACTGTGCAATATAAATGGCTTTCAGTGACGTTGTCGAAGTTTGAAATGCGAGAACAGAGTGGACATTGTTTACGGTGTGCTTCACACACAAGAACAATTCTATGAACTGTGTATTAGTGGCTAAGACTATATGAATGTGACGAACCGTGTAATTATGGGCGATAGCGTCACGGACAGTGCATAAAGTGTAAAAACGAGCGATGTCTACGTCATGTACTTTGAAAGAGAGGACATGACAACAACGTTCGTATACTGGCGTCTTGTGGTTTGTTAATCACCACGGGGTTAATGATACAGCTGTGCCGGAACTTTATTTGCGTTTCGCCGGAGAAAATTAACCAGCGGAACTGTCTGTATCCTGCTCTCATCATCGTAACCCGCCGACATCGTGCTGCCTAACGCAACGCTTCCTATGCAACAAAAGGTTAAGGGATTTCGCTGAACGCTATCCCCTGACCTAGAAACTTTTTTTCTCTATTAAAAGTATAAGAATTACAGGCTCTGTTTAATTAAATTCTTTGTTTAGTTTGTTTGCTTTCTGCTAACGAAAATAAAATTACAATCAGTGAATTAAAAGTTGCCTGGTAGTCATTGTTGAAACACCAGTAAATATAAACTTCTTCCTCTCATTAGGACTAATTCTCCTTGCATGTCAAAATTATTGCAGTTATTTTATGTAGTTTTATGTATTGTTATGAGACTAGATATATGACAGTAAGTAATAAAAGTATTTTGTCGCGAAATATGGCTTCGCGCGGAAATTACGGCGACTGCCACAATTGCTTGCGTTCTGACCAATAATGTATCAGCTGCTATTCCCGTATTGGTGCTTTTCCTGACGTGAGCGGGAATTATAAATGTCAGCTGTCAAATCACGTAGTGACTCTTTACCCATTAATAAAAGATTTTTGATATTGTATTGCTACGAGTCGTAGTATTGAGAGACACTGGTTATACTCAAAAGTGGGTAGCTGTATGGTGAAACCCCCCGGTGTTCATGCGATTTTTAACTGTATTGTGTGTGATTCACGAAATTTTGTCATTTCTTTCTAATTCCTTTGAAGTTTCAGAGAATATATACACAATTTTGTCGGTTCAGGTTGATTTCAGAGCAGTTTCTCGTGAATATTAGAGTTTTCAGTTCATAAACAAAGTGGGATCGTGATCAATTGAGAAGTATAACAGAGTGTGGTTTTCCAACTAGAATTTTGGATGACTTCACAGTTCAGATTTAGATAATTACTTTTCCTGTGGGTTGAGGGCATCACAAAGGGATAATTCAATAGATCGATGACATAAGAAAACGCCGATATTTTAGTAACTAGACTGGAGTATGGCAAGGAGTAACTTGAATTGGAACTACATACGAAAATGTTGTCGGTGAAAAAGACCTCGATTTATTGGCAGAGCATTTAGAAACTGCACAGGACTATCGAGAACAAGGACAAAGTTCAGAGAAGGCAGCTGGATTTGGTCTGTCGCCAAATAGGGGAGAGAGAGCCACGGATATGATATGACAATGGGGGTGGCAAACATTAAAGCAAAGATGCCTTACTTTATGGCAGGATCTTCATATGAAATTTCAGTCTCAAATTTTCTCCTCAGTGTGTAAAAGTATCCTACTGGCCATTACAACTGCTACGCCAAGAAGAAATGTAGATGATAAACGGGTATTCATTGGACAAATATATTTCACTAGAAATGACATGCGATTACATTTTCACGCAATTTGGGTGCATAGATCCTGAGAAATCAGTACCCAGAACAACCACGTCTGGCCGTAATAACGGCCTTGATACGCCTGGGCATTGGCTTGGATGGCGTGTACAGGTACAGCTACCCAAGCAGATTCAACACGATACCACAGTTCATCAAGAGTAGTGACTGGCGTGTTGTGAGGAGCCAGTTGTTCGGCCACCATTGACCAGACGTTTAGAATTGGTGAGAGATCTGGAGAATACGCTGGCCAGGGCAGCAGTCGAACATTTTCTGTGTCCAGAAAGGCTCGTACAGGACCTGCAAAATACGGTCGTGCATTATCCTGCTGAAATGTAGGGTTTCGCAGAGATCGAATGAAGGATAGAGCCACGGGTCGTAACACATCTGAAATGTAACGTCCACTGTTCAAAGTGCCGTCAATGCGAACAAGAGGTGACCGAGACGTGTAACCAATGGCACCCCCTACCATCACGCCGGGTGATACGCCAGTATGGCAATGACGAATACACGCTTCCAACGTGCATTCATCGCGATGTCGCCAAACACGGATGCGACCATCATGATACTGTAAACAGAACCTGGATTCATCCAAAAAAATGACGTTTTACCATTCGCGTACCCAGGTTAGTCGTTCAGTACACCACCGCAAGCGCTCCTGTGTGTGATGCAGCGTCAAGGGTAACCGCAGCTGTGATCTCTGAGCTGATAGCCCATGCTGCTGCAAACTTCATCGATATGTTCGTGCAGATGGTTTTTGTCTTGCAAACGTCCCCATCTGTTGACTCAGGGATCGAGACGTGGCTGCACTATCCGTTTCAGCCATGCGAATAAGATGCCTGTCATCCCGACTGCTACTGACAAGAGGCCGTTGGGATCCAGCACGGCGTTCCATATTACCCTTCTGAGCGCACCGATTCCATATTCTATGTTCTACTAACAGTCATTGGATCTCGACCAACGCGAGCAGCAATGTCGCGATACGATAAACCGCAATCGCGATAGGCTACAATCGGACGTTTATCAAGGTCGGAAACCTGATGAAACGTATTTCTCCTCCTTACACGAGGCATCAGAACAATGTTCCACCAGGAAACACCTGTCAACTACTGCTTGTGCATGAGAAATCGGTTGGAAACTTTCCTCATGTCAGCACGTTGTAGGTGTCGCCACCGGCACCAGCCTTGTGTGAATGCTCTGAAAAGCTAATCATTTGTCTGTCACGGCAGCTTCTTCTTGTCGGTTAAATTTCGCGTCTGTAGCACATCATCCTCGTGGTGTAGCAATTTTAATGGCCAGCAGTGTGTTTTGTTGGCGCCACCTACAAAGGGAGGAATGATCATCTTAATAAAATAGGAGCTATCAGAGCTAGCGCGTGTGTATGTAATTGTTCGTTTTTTTTTCTCGCACTGTATGGGAGAGGGACGGCAGAGAAATAGCTTGAACAACTGCCAGGCACTTAGCTCTGAGCTGCACTGCAATGACGTAGATGTTAATGAAGATATCTCACTTGGGTATGGAATCAAAGGAAAGAACACTGAATCAAAACATATGCAGTGAAGTAATCGGAAAGAGCGTGGTCGGAAAGACAGATTCATAGCACAAGAAAGTCAAAATAACTTTCGTTATGCAAATATCACATCCTGTTGTTTCTAGATCCAACACGGTGCACAACCTACGAAGTACAGACACACGTGACACAAGCTGTAGAGCATGTAAACTTCTTAATAGTTGAATGGGTAAGTCTTGAGACTGATAAATTCAAATATATGGATGATTCATTGTGAAGTGAAAAGGCTCGTTAAAAAATTAATGCAATCAAGACGTAAAATACGTGCTTGAAAGCCACGCATGTCACTGGGTCGTTCTAAATGGCGAACGCCTCAGTGAGATCAGTGTTCGTTTGGTGGATATGGCCTTGGCGAACCAGTGTTTCTAGAACTGAGCCTTGGCGAGCGCTACCAACTCTCTGTGACCGTAAGCTCTAGACATGCTTCAGACACCGAGCAGGGCGCCGGAGAATTATAGTTTCTCACTTAATCGCATGAATCTCGAGGATGCTAATACACAGTGTATATTGTAAAAGTAAACAAGCAACGTTCGTTCCACTAAATCTCATAAACGAATGCTGGTATAATCATGTGAGTTATATGGCGTGATAGATCTCCGTGCCCCATCCGTGAAGAAGATTCCCGTTTTTCCTGAGGGGCATGCTTTTGAAGATATGTATGTGAATTTTCGCCCTATAGAAATTTCTAAAACATTCCAGAACATTTGAGAGTACTCTAGAACATTCCAGAAAATTCGAGAGTATTCTAGAGCATTCCACAACATTCCAGAACGTTTCAGAATGTTCCACAATGATCCTGGATGTTTTGTAATATTCGGGAATAGTCTGGAACATTGGGGAAGGTTCCAGAATGTTCGGCAACATCCGTGAACATCACAGATTATTGTGTAACATTAAAGAATATTGTAGAATGAAGTGGAATATTCTGGAACATTGTGGACCATTCGAACCCTTTTTGGTGCGTTCTGAAACTTGCCACTGGTTGAGCTACCCATTGGTAGGAGTATATAAAGCAGACCCGTCGCGGGTTAGAACGTCATTTTTCTTGCCATTGACGAAGGGAGGAACCTAAAAGTAGGGCAGTGAGTGCATAACAACAAACAGTGAAGTGTGAGTAGTGAAAGTGATAGAGTGGCTGAATATAAATCGAAAACAATGTGTGTACCGTGTATTAGTGTATTACTGAAGCAGTAAAAGTATCGCATGAGACATGACATTATGATTTACTACTTCTTTACTACTCACAGAATTCGTGTCACATTTTGCAGACAGAATGTACATATACCACTGAAAGTAACTGCAACATTATGCCATTGTACGACACAGTTCAGAATACATGACATCATAAACAATGAGATGTTTGAAAAACTGTCGCATCGTTATGACGTTTAAATTTCTTACTTCTTCGCTACTAACTCTGTTTGCAATAAATTTTGCACAGCACCCACAAATGTCTCTGATTGTACCTATAATACATGATGTTGTGCTACACATAGTTCAGGGCATATGACGTCATAAACAATGACAACCATGAAAAACTACCACATCTTGAATGACGTTTAAATTTATTACTTCTACTGCTTCTAACTCCATTCGCAGTACATTGTGCAGACAGAATTCGCATATGCCGCTGAATGTACCTACACAGTTATATATTTGTACAACACATAGTTCAGACGCTGCGTGGTATTCACAGCGGTAAATATATATCTGCGCAACAACAACTTCCTCTGTTAATAATAATAATAATAATAACATAGAGAGAGAGAGAGAGAGAGAGAGAGAGAGAGAGAGGGAGGGAGAGAGGGAGAGAGGTCATGGTATACTGCGCGCCGATGAGATGGCGACGGATGACTGTTGAGACATAACGTTTGCTAACGGGCGACCTCTGGGGAACCTCCCACGCACTTTATTTGTGTAATTATTACCCACATATAAACTAAATATGCTGGAATAGCATGGAATGTGGTCTGGGAAAACATCAGTAGTGATGTTCTTTCGTCTTACGTGAGAACATCGCAGTACAAGGTAGTCAATAACATCATCAGCACCAATGAGCGTCTCTCTGCCGTCGGTTTAAGTGACACTAACCTTTGTAGCAAATGCAACCTCGTTGATAGTGTGCCTCATCGTTACATATGTGGAGATCGGATTATCAACTGGAGATGGACCAGAAAGAAAATTGCTCAAATAACAACAACTTCAGCAAACAATGTACCGACTAACATTTTCTTCATACCAGAAGAAAGATACTAGCCTTAGGCAAAAAATAATGGGCAAATGTACAAGTTACATTTTTAACAATATTGGGAGCGATGAACATATTGAATACAAGATGTATATGGAAAATGAATTCGAGAAAACACTTAAGTATCAGGATCACAATAAAGAAATATGGTAACATGCTCCGAATTGTCTTCAACATAATGGGTATAGGTTAGGAACTGGATTCCTCGTGAAGAGGGGATGGGTTGTGTCACGTTCCCGACCCTAACCTCACCTGCAAGTCACACTTGAAAATGAAATCAGTAGTGCAGCAGGTACAAGAATATGACGGCAAACATCTGGCGTCTGCTATAAAGAAAGATCTTGAACTCCGTAAGGATGTGTTTAGAAGGCTGCAACTGACAAAAATAACAAGGCAGTGAAGGATTTTGCGATGTCGCTGTTCGGGACTGCTCTTCTGTCCACATAATTTACCCTGGAAGGAACACACATCAATGATATACTGAATGATTAATTTGGGTCTGGGAAATGATGATGAGGAACCGGCTGCAGAAGAAGAAAATGAGCATGCTAAACTGCCACCAATTGAAGGTGACAGTGGAGGAGCTAAATGATTGCTACTGATAAAGACTGCATATCATTCCTCATTCTTTGAATGCTGTAATTTATGACTGCAATTATCTGTCGCCTTATTTATGTCATTAAATTGTATGCTAGCCATTTTTGTTACTGTTTTCGTGGAATAAATAAAAAAGAAAAAATGGCAAGTGGGGCTTCGGCTGGGTGAACTCTTGCTTCCCTAGCTGCTCGTGGCTACACCACGGTGAAACCGTTAAAGATAAACACTCCCATCGTGATTGGTGCACCGTCTGGGAGCAACACCAGCCACTCAACGAAAAGAGTTTCCTTTAATACACTGGGAGCGTCGTCTCAAAACAGAAAGTTTAAGTGTGACAAGGCACTTGCTCCTGTTCTCGTCAATCTGAAGGAGGGTTTATTGCTCTCTTCACGCTAATCTATCTTGTGAAAATCTCTTCAACCCCTGCTAATTATTGTGGCCTACACTCATCTGAAGCTGTTTAGTACATTCAAGCTTGGGCTTCCTCTAAAAATTTTACGCGCTTCCCATCTGACCCCCCATTTCCCTGCGTTACCAATCTAAAGATTCCTTCACGCCTCATGATGTGTCATGTGAATCGATACGTTCTCATTGTCATGTAGGGCTCAAAATGGCTCTGAGCACTATGCGACTTAACTTCTGAGGTCATCAGTCGCCTAGAACTTAGAACTAATTTAACCTAACTAACTTAAGGACACCACACACATCCATGCCGAGGCAGGATTCGAACCTGCGACCGTAGCGGTCGCTCGGTTCCAGACTGTAGCGCCCAGAACCGCACGACCACTCCGGCCGGCTGTCAAGTAGGGCCATACGTTCCTTTTTTCCCCGATAAGATTCAGTTCCTCATAATTACTTGTGCTATCAGCGCATCTAATATTCAACATCCTTCTGTAGCAACTCATTTCAATAACGATTCTCTTCTTGTCAAAGAAGCTTATCTCCCACGTTTCACTTCCCTATAAATGCATTCAGAAAAAACTTCCTAACACCTTTATATTAGATGTTTTTTGTGCTATAACGAGTCTGCATTTTAGACTCTTTCTGTTTCGGTCAACATAAGTTTTTGTGCTGCCGAACAGCAAAACTGATCTAATAGTTTTAGCGTGTCATATCCTGATCGAAGTCATTCTGCATCACATGATTTAATGCGGCTACATTTTTGTACCTTTGCTTTATTTTCGTTGATATTGTCTACGACGTCGTTTGTAGACAATATTCATTACGTTCAACTACTGTCCCACATCCTTTGTTGTCATGTCATCGCCAAGCCTCAAAGTTTTTCTTTCGTCGCTATGGACTTAGAATCCCTCTTAAAATTTGTCCCTGATTTCCCGTAGTTCTTGATCATTGTACAGACTGAATAACATTGGGTACAGTGCAAAATTTTTTCTCACTGCTTTCTCAACCATGGATTCCATTTCATGTTCTTCGTTTCTTACAACTGGAGTCTTGGTTCTGTGCATGTTGTAAATAATCTTCCTGGTCCCGTATTTTACCCTTCATCTTTCAGTTTCAAAAAGTTTGTTCTAGTCAACACTGTCAAAGCCTTCTTCCAGGGTCTACAAACGCTATAAATATAGGCCTTTCTTTTTTCAACCTATCTTCTCAAATAAGTCAGAGACGATTATTACCTCCCAAAATGTTTTTTTATTATTGCGAGACGGGAAGGAATCGCGGAAGAAAGGTCACCTCTCTTTGTAAATAAAGGATTAAAATGAATAGTATCCACGCAAAACTCTATTAGGCGCTTGAGAAACGGCCCACTGATGTTGGAGACAGTCACATTACGTCAAAATGAGCTGCTACAGAATTTGAAAACTCTTGCGGGATACCAAACTGTTCCTGAAGTACACAATATTGTGAATTTTACAATGAGGGTTGTAAAATTGATGTAAATAGATATAGAGGAAAGAAGGAAGAGTGGAAAAACGCAGGCGTCACAGACGTCAGAAATGAAACGAAGCGAATAAATGATGGATTAGAAGATACCGCCACATTTACTGTCATCTTCAGTTTCCCAGTGCTGCCTGAGCGCATTAAAGCGGGGTTCACCTATCTGTTACTAATGCCATAGGACCTTAACCCAGACCACTTTTTTGTCATCTTGATGGGCACCCCACCAATATAGCATACAACGCACTGGTACCTCGAGGAGAGTGTGGCCAAGCTGCAAACGAAAATTGGAGCAAAAGTTCACCTAACCCAATCTGTATGTATTGTAAAGGCAACCATGTTGTGGGGAGTCCTGAATTTGGTATTCCTAGAAAGAAAGAAGATTCAGTAGATAAAAGTCGCGAGAAGAGAACCCTACATACAGCTCTGAATTCCCCCCTCCCCGTTATTGCATTTGCTAAAATGGCCAAAAGATTGCAGGAAAGTGTTTTCTCAGAAGAGAATCTTGTAACGGTGGCCACAAATAGTGCTCTTGCACGCAACCAGAAAAGGCCACAAACATACGATTTCTTTAACCTCCAAATCCGTCTATAAAGGAGCGGTCTGTCCACAACAATAAAATCACAAATCTTTTTATCTAAGGTGAAATGTGCGGTTGAGTGGTTTAGATAGAAAACAAGTAACCCGAATACATAAAACAATGTTGATATCGTATTTTGTGGTGAATATCATGCTAACTACAGATAATACGGATACTGAAATCTGTCTCTGGGAACCAATAAGACTCCAACAAGTTCCCTTTTTTTCGCGACATCCTTACCTAGACGAAAAGATAATGGTAAAGGCAGAAATATTATTCACCATTAAAGTCGCTCGTACATTAAAGAGGAACATACAAGTGCCAGGTTACACTTGGAAGAAGGCACACTCCTAGCCCAGAGATGAGTTTTTTGTTGTGTTTAATAAAAACAAATAAATTATCTGATGCCTTTGAACTAAGGTGATATAACCCCTCCTCCCCCACAGAAAAGGCGATTTTAGTATGATGGTAGCTCCGTGTCCACACTAACCTCCAAGCGTTGTTGCTGTGCATGTGCAAAATAGAGTTAAAGTATGAAACTTCCAGTCAGATTAAAACTGTGTGCCGGACCGAGACTCGAACTCGGGACCTTTGTCTATCGCGGGCAAGTGCTCTACCATCTGAGCTACCCAAGCACGACTCACAACCCATCCTCACAGCTTCACTTCTACCAGTACCTCGTCTCCTACCTTCCAAACTTTACAGAAGCTCTCCTGCGAACCTTGCAGAACTAGCACTCCTGAAAGAAAGGATATTGCGGCGACATGGCTTAATCTGCCAGGAAATTTCATATCAGCACACACTCTGCTGCTGAGTGAAAATCTCATTCTAGAGTTAAAGTATGTTCCACCTAAGTGTGTTATATCTAACAGACTCTTCATTAGCCAGTTGACCAGGAGACTCTTACTAAGCTTCTCACGTTACTTCCCTGGCTTTTTTCCCCTGCAGAGATATTAATTTATAATATGTGCTATGGAGTTGTTCTACCACAATGCCCAGGCGATCAGTTGTTGAGAGTCTGTACTGTACCAGGAGGCCGCCTCTTGTTATGTAGGTGGCTATGGAAGTGCATCGATGTGCCACTGTATGTGGAAATTGAGCTAATCGCTGAGGCACACGGCTGTGTTGCACAATGCTACGACAAAAGTACCCTAACACCTAGCGACAGAATGTCGTATGTGGCTCGCTTGCGCGCCCCTCAACTGGTTGTGAACTATTGTCTGTTGTTGTTGTCGCAACACTTCTAAGCACAAGATCTGTGTTCTCTGGATATGGGCCACACGGTCGTTGTCTACCATCTATTTTTCATTATGTTTAACCACTCTCGAGACACCGCTCTGTGTGGATTGTGTACATCCCACCGACAACTACCCGATCTGGATTCACTTGCCGGGAAGAGAAGTCGCCTAGAGACGCCTGCAGAGATGAGTTCTCGGCAACGCAAGCTGGACATTGTGTAGCCAGCGTGTCACGTGTTGGCATGCAGAAAGTCGACCCGTTTCCAGGAACAGGGATACGAAACTGCATACGTTCAAGTCAAGGTCATTAGCTAAAAACCTCGCTACGAGATCGGAATTCTGTTGTATTAGAAAAGAGAATTTCATAATTCTTTTAAATATATAACTGCCATTTGACTGTACAACAGGTTTTTTTCCTCAATCTAGATTTCGGCCTTAGACTATTTTCAAGTGTTACAAGTATCAAAAATCATTAGACGTGAGTAGATAACAAGAATGGCTGCTTAGAAACAGTGTAGCGAAGTTTAATCATCCACAGTCAGAGTGCTGACACCTAAGTATTCAGATTATCTGCGTATCCAGTTATACTGGCCACCTTTCGCATCACCTACAGCCTGAAGATGGCGCACTGAAGCGCCGGAACTGGTTACAACAAAATAAAAAAAAAATGTCATAGGGACGGCTGCAGGCGTTTTATTTTCTCACAATAGTAAACGGCGGTCATCCCAAAGACCTCCTGCCAAAAGGTTGGACACACAAAAACTTGAATTAATCCGTGTCTTCCTTAGACGTCATGAATCTTTAGAAGGTACTACATCTAGTGCCGGCTATAGACCCTTTCTAGCAATATTTTACACTAGCTCTGCAATTTTGTTCCGGCTTACATTAATGGGTCTAAGCGGGAGTATCCAAAACTTTCATTAAATTCAGCTACAAAATTATATTATGGTACCGCACACAATTCAGGAGATGGAACGTCATAAGCACCGAAATGCGTGGAATGCTGCCGCATTGCGCATGACGTCTAAATTTATTTCTTCTTTTTAATAACGCTATTCGGAACACATTTTGCAGACAGTATCTGTTGAATACAACTACGAAGTTATGTCATTGTTTTATATACAGAGCAGGAGATGTGCCGTTATAAACACTGAGATACGTGTAAAGCTGCATCATCATGCATAACGTTTAAATTTATTTCGTCTTTGTTACTAAATTTATTTCGCAGCCAGTATGAACATACGCAGCTGAGCGTATCTATACTAATGTATCAATGTAGGATACATTATCCAAGAGATGTGACATCATCATCATTAAGATGCGTGTAAAAATGCAGCATTATGTATCGAGTTATAATACATTTATTCCTTACCACTAAGTCACTCCTACAGTCGATTCAAGGAAGTCATTAACACCTGGCAGCGCTTTTGACAGCTTTCAACCGCGAAGCGCAAACGGCTGTAGACGAAAACAAAAGCCATCTAAGGAGCTCTGTAGAGGCACTGGCATAGCGATGTTTACAAAATCGCATTGTAGATACACGAGGTAGTAGCACGCAGCATACAGAAACTGCATAGGATTATATTACACGTAGTCTACTCCAGGAGTACGCATA
Source organism: Schistocerca serialis cubense (assembly GCF_023864345.2). Lineage (NCBI taxonomy): Eukaryota > Metazoa > Arthropoda > Insecta > Orthoptera > Acrididae > Schistocerca > Schistocerca serialis. The sequence goes on along the minus strand of NC_064638.1, from coordinate 1,266,254,429 downwards.
AGGTTTTTTTTTTTTTTATAAATACGCTGCGGCGTCGCGGTTCTTTCCGTCCCTTTACGACGTACGTGCACCTACCTGTGAACATTGTCTCAGCGTATCATTAGTAGGGAAGCCGAGCGAAACCTACTGTACTTCGACGTGAACCAGGCTGCATTTAAAGTCACTAATCTACGTTTCGGGAGAAAGTTTTCACACGAAATGAAAGGTTGGAAATTTTGTCCTCAATTAATATATTCTGAAACTTAGGTGAACAAGTATCACTGCCAAGCCCGTGCTAGTCTTAACACAGTCACTCATAATCCCTTCCACTCACGTTAGCAAGTTTATGGTGTTGCACTTCCCGAAAACGTAATAGCTACAAAAATAGTCATTGTTTTTGATTGATAATGGTCGCCAAATTTTAAGTCTGTCGGTACCAAATGCAGTCACAGTTTTTGTCACCGACCTGCTCAATACGCCACGCCGAATATATGTCTTTTCTCGTCACAAAATTCCCTTAAAAATTTCGAAATTTCAACACGCCCATCGGAATAATTATGCCGTACCTTTACCACACTTTTGATGAATGAAACACTGCTAGATCGGGCAACTTATCGTTTCCATCTGAACTACTACTACATACGTCCGAACTGTTTCATGGCTAGGCTCCCACTCTTCTCTAGAATACTCTAAGTCTTCTCTACCAGCAGAGAAAGGCGCGCGAAGAATATTGCTTTACCATTCGACAGTTTACTCAACAGCCAATAGCAAAACAACATTCTTCAGCGTCAGTCCGCGCTTTTCATCAATAACCAATCGCAAAATAAGAAACCCAACGACTGCACTTTTTACTGACGTAATTATCTAATATGCTGAAGTTTTGCTTATGCATAAAGTTATTTACTGTTGTTATTTATACCTAAATCAACTTTAACTTTACCATAAACTTACTTTGCAAATCTATTCTACAAAAATCCCCTTTGTACACATCCATACTTCTTCGAAATGTTCCCACACTAAATCCTACTACACAACTCGTTAAACAATTATCTTCGTATTACCCTTAAAGCACACTCACGCATCATTCATACTGCTAAAACACATTTATAACATTTTACACACACAAAAAGACATGACACTTCATGAAAATACTAGAAGAGGTTATGAAAAACATTCTACTACTTTAGTGCACTCTAGTCGGCACAATCGAAAACAAAATCAGTCCCCCTATCCAATATTGTCCTCTATCGGCTGATACATAAACTACGTGCGCGTCCAATCTAGCGTCACCATCTGTCACTATCCAGCTCTGAGACACATCTCCCACTTTACCGCCTCCAATGCCTCAATGCGTATCCGGGAAATGCCGTATTGGTCAGCTGGACTGAAATAAATATGCAACCGAAGTGCAGAATGTTGACCATATTGAGATAATATTGAGGCCATTTGTAGTTGGTCTGTGTAGCCCCTGCGGGGTAGTCCACCAGCGGCACACGGGGCCGTGAACATTAGGGCAGTGCGGTGACGGCGAGTTCAGTGCGGAGTGCTGCTGCCCTCTCTGTGAACAGCTTGCATTGCAGTCAGCGCCGCTCTGCTCCTAAGTAAACACTGGCCAGCGTTTCTGAGGGGAATACAGTGCAAACACGCCGCCAGCGCGCTCTGCAATATGCAAGTAGCCCGCCAACTCTCTGGACGCCATCCTCCTGCCAGCCTTACCGACACTAATCCACCTGCTGCTCGCAACAAGTAGGACCTGCTGTGTTGGTTCGAGCTGAAGTTCAAGTTATAATGAACTGTTGTTCATCATTTGGCTACACATAGAGCGCCGTCAACTGAAAACAAGAGGCTGGAGAGCGAAGCCGCCGTTATTTCAATAACCTACACGTCTAGTCTGTGTAATGTGTTTAATGGCACTACCTGGGGCGCAAATTGTTCCCGTATTTTGATTCTGCCATGCAGTTTTAATGGTTGGGAACTGAAATCAAGTCGTTCAAATTTATTGAAAGGGAACAGATTAGACGATGGAAATGCGGCTAACTGGTTCACCCTTGTACTAAAAACATAAACTGATTTATATTTTCACTGTAACAAGAATTTAAATAATTTCTCAATCCTGCGATGATAAGGTCTAGCATGTCGTATCATGAATGTGTGTGAGGCATTCGGACTTGCAGAAACCACTGGGTTCATACCTGTCTACTATTACACAATCGTTACCCTCGTCTACCTAAACGTATGTGACTTGCTGGAAAATGAATGCACCGCCATACCCCGTAAAAGTTTTTAAACAAGTTCAGGGGGAACAGTTAAAAGCAAAGTCACCACTGATCTCCCTATCTGGAGTAAGTGATTCATCTGAATACAGATTTAATTGAACACTGATTTTTTTAAATCTTTATCCGTCAACCTAAAGTGCATTTACGGAATTAACTTCTCTTAACGATTATTCCTGACCGTCTCTGCTATTCTATGCGCTCTTTTTTTCTATGTAGGAAGCCCAGTCTGATTCTACATCATATTCTAAAAGCCAGCTAATGGTATGTGACGTAGGGTACCTCCACCAGCACCAACTCATCCCCTCTTTCCCTGTTCCACTCGAGCCGGGCGGTGTGGCCGTGCGGTTCTAGTCACTTCAGTTTGGAACCGCGTGACCGCTACGGTCGCAGATTCGAATCCTGCCTCGGGCATGGATGTGTGTGATGTCCTTAGGTTAGTTAGGTTTAAGTAGTTCTAACTTCTAGGGGACTGATGAGCACAGATGTTAAGTCCCATAGTGCTCAGAGCCATTTGAAGCATTTTTTGTCCCACTCGAGAATGGCGTGAGGGAAGAAATATTGTCGGTAATGCTTGTGTTGCCTGTAATTTCGCGAATTTTCTCGTGGTGATTATTTTTCGTGAAGCGTGCGGAAGGCGCTGCAACAGAGTAGTGACCATAGCGGGACTTGTACTTTTCCAGCAGTGTGACTTAAGTTTGTAATAGCATGATTACCGATATTGTATGCAAGAGGACTATTACTGATGAGCTTGTGCCACAGCACATGAACATCATTCAAGTTAAGTATCCTGTACAAGTAAATAAAGAATTGTGTTAATCCACTGAGCCGTGTGCGGCCCGCATTCTTGCCGTTCATAACTTGGCGTCTTGTAATGGCAGTAGCGGCGTCTCGTTTCCTTCTTGTGTTAATGGCGCGACTGAGTTGTGCTAGTATTGTTTGTCCGCCAGTGGCAGCAGCAGCGGTTATCGATACCCAGATCTGTGGTACTACCTTTGGTCCGACCGTTTCTATTTCTGGGTCGTCATGTGTGTCAGGCAGTTCGGCTTCGGATAGAGCAGCGAAGAGATCCGCAGCGCACGGGCAGGCTGGGACTGCTGGTGGCGAGCAGGCAATGTCGGATTGAGGGGTTGTAGCCGACGACCGAACCCAGGATGTTTGATGTTGAGTGAACTTCATCCAGTAGTGAAACCTCCACTGTTTGAGATCTCGCTATTGTTTGCTTGTTGCTGTTCCCAGGGTCAGTGAGACCAACTGCAACAAGTGGAGTGTGTCATGTTGGCGGAAGTTATTAGCCGCCTTCTACTGCTTGATATTAGTTTTAATTTGGTGTTGTTATTGGTGAAGTGCGATCAACGGTATCTGACTGCCTAGTAGCCGCTAACGCCCCAGTTACCTGCCCTGGAGGTTACCATAATTTGCAGCAGTGTACTTTTCCTCATCTTGCCAATGCTGTCCGGCATGGCGAGTAATTTGGCAACTTCCTTGATTGTGGTATGGATAATTGTTTTCTTTGTTTACCTTGGTTATAGTGGCTCCTTCTGCTTGTGGTGTTTTAAACACTGGGTTCTGGTGATGCAGTGCTATCTGTCACTTCATCCGCGCCAGAATTATTCCATCGTTGTACTGGTTATCTGCCGTTAGGTGGATTTGGTAAGAGGGTTCCTAAGTTCGATCCGTGGACCACTGTCTGTGGATCTCTCTGTCTTACTTGGTCAAGTAGTCACAACTGTTTAAAATTTGCCTTAATGTTTTAACATGTAATTGCCTTCCTCACTTGTAATTCGGACCTTTAGCTGTTGAGTATACTGAAGTTGGTTGAGGCTTTCAGCCGACAAATTGTCTTGAATTTTTTCTTAGTAAGGCCTTCAGTAAATTTCTTTAAGATGATTGTTGAAAATTATTTCCTTAAATAAAATGTACGTGTTTACTGTAACCAATGGTAGCTGATTATGGCCCCATTCACAATCGTTGCCGTATCCTGCCACTCCCTGACTATCAGGTCTCATCCACGTGTGCATTTGTGTTGTAGAAAGAGCATACTGGCCACCCACAATAACATCCTCTCCGTTGCTTCCTTATGGTATAAAACACTGGCGACGAGGATACTACGGAAACCTCTCGGTGATGCGCAGCACCTCTCGTGTGGTGTCTGCCAATGGAATTTGTTGAGCATCTCTACAACGGTCTCGCGCCGACTAAACGACCCCGTGATGGAAATCGCCGCTTATCGTTGGATCCTCTCTATCTCTTCTGTCAGTTCTACCTGGTAAGGGTCCCATATTACTCAAAAATCGGTCGAACAAGCGCCTAAGAAGCCACTTTCGTAAGATTTTTCCTGTGACGCCTGTGGCCTGAGGATGACACGGCGGGCGGTCGGTTCCGTTAGGCCTTCTAAGGCCTGTTCGGACGGAGTTACGTTTGGTTTCAGATGCTGCTTACAGCAGTTTCTTATCATTAGTGTAGCGTAGTGACTTTCTTTTCCTATGTAGGATCAGTATGTTATATTTATTTACGTTCAGGATCAACTACCAGAATCCGCACCTCTGCAGGTCATTCCTGCAAGTCGACACTGTTTTCTGGCGTTGCTACTTTGTTATTGACAACCATATCATCTATGAACAGTCTTAAAGAGCCTCCGACGCTTTATATTACATCATTTATATAAAATGTTAATAGTACCCTTCCTTCACACTTCCTTGCTGTGCTCCGGAAATTACATCTGTCGATTCTGGTTGGCTGAGAGAGACGTGGTTACTTCTGTGGGCAAGGAAGTTTGAATTTGTATTTTTTTCCCTCTAAACACCAGTACGGGGCGGTTCAAATGCCTTCCTGAAGTCAACGAACATTTAGTCAACCCGAACGCCGTTGTCCACTGCTCTGTGTATCTCATGGAGGATCAGAGCGAGCTGAATTTCACAAGAACTCTGTTTGCGGAATCCATGCTGATTTTACACCGGAAGTTTTCGTTGTCCACACACGTCAGTTCTACAACAGATGTAAGTCAACGATATAGGTCTGTAACTGTGCGCATCTGTCATACCTCACTTCTTGACGACACGAATGACATGTGGTTTTGTCCAGTCGCTAGCTATCCTTTGTTTCCCCAGCGATCTATGACAAGCTGTTTCTAGAAGGTGAGCAAACCCGTTCCTTAATCTTTGTACAGTCTTATAGGTACCTCACCTGGTCCTGACACCTTTCTACTACTTAGTTCTTGTTGCTGCATTTATGTCCTGCAATCACTTCTCTAAATATCTACATTTCAACGTTCGTACGATGACTGAAAGGGGGGACTATGTTACCATCTTCTGCTGTAAAACTATTTCGGAAGACCGAATTCAGGATTTCATCCTTCTCTCTATCATCTTCCGTTTCGGTGCAGTGTGGTCTCTGAGTGAATGAATACATGATTTCAAACCACTTACTGTTTTTACGTACGCGCAGAAAATACTAGGGTTTTTACTAAATGCAACCCAATGCAACGAAACGCAACAAAGTAACCGAAATCTTTGTCACCAAGTGCTCGGAACTTTCAGCATCAAACCTATGCTGCGTCCACCGATCGCGGGACCTCGTAAACACTTGAGTGACGCCGTTCCACGATTACATCGCACAACGAATCTTACGCTAGCCAGGAAAGGACCAGAACCTCCTCCACGTCTAGTGTCCACCGCGTTCAACACCGAGATATGGCTCAAAGCCGGAGATGCAGCTAGTAGCTGGATTTTATGGTTGATTCGCGAAGATAACAGCACATACTTAATGACGAAATGAAAAAGAAACGGAATGTCGTGGCTTTTTAAAAACATATCTCTTTCCTTCGCTTGCATTCCGGTAAGACGTTAACCCAGTTGTTAGTTAATGATTAAAAAAATGAGATAAGTGCTGGTATTTAAGTGCATACCTCCTGGAATAGCCTTCATTTAAAAAAAAATCGGTCTGATTTTACTGAAGAAAAATATTTCATTCAAACGAAATCCAACCTTAGGAAGAAACAGCTGGTCGCTTCTAAGACAGAGATTCAGTAGTCCCAACATTACTTTAGCCAGCCTATTAAACGAAATTTCTTAACTCCGATTTTTTTTATTCACGGACGATTTTTCGCAGACAGTGTAACGTTTCTTATGGTGACTTACTGCAATAAATATTTCCGTCGCCTAACACTTTGTAGTCCACAGCTCGTGGTCGTGCGGTAGTGTTCTCGCTTCCCGCGCCTGCGTTCCTGGGTTCGATTCCCGGCGGGGTCAGGGATTTTCTTTGCCTCGTGATGACTGGGTGTTGTGTGATGTCGTTAGGTTTAAGTAGTTCTAGGGGACTGATGACCATAGATGTTAAGTCCCAAAGTGCTCAGAGCCATTTGAACCATTTTAATACTTCGTAACTTACACAGGCAAACACATTTAGTGAAACATCTTGTATGTCTTTATTTTAATACGCATACCTATATCAGTTTCTTTGGCGCTTTAGTGTATATAATTGAAAGAAACGTCATTACAAAACGATGAAGTGACGGAGAATTACCTTGTAAGTCGTGGACACCACCGAGGGATGTGCAGCCTGGAGCCACACGTACATCATATAAACCTGGAAATCAGGTAAGCAAACAGTCTATAAGGCAGCCACATTCGAACTGAAGTGCGAAAAAAACACAAATAAATACAGGGCTATTACAAATGATTGAAGCGATTTCATAAATTCACTGTACCTCCATTCATTGACATATGGTCACGACACACTACAGATACGTAGAAAAACTCATAAATTTTTGTTCGGCTGAAGCTGCACTTCAGGTTTCTGCCGCCAGAGTGCTCGAGAGCGCAGTGAGACAAAACGGCGACAGGAGCCGAGAAAGCGTATGTCGTGCTTGAAATGCACTCACATCAGTCAGTCATAACAGTGCAACGACACTTCAGGACGAAGTTCAACAAAGATCCACCAACTACTAACTCCATTCGGCGATGGTATGCGCAGGTTAAAGCTTCTGGATGCCTCTGTAAGGGGAAATCAACGGGTCGGCCTGCAGTGAGGGAAGAAACGGTTGAACGCGTGCGGGCAAGTTTCACGCGTAGCCCGTGGAAGTCGACGAATAAAGCAAGCAGGGAGCTAAACGTACCACAGCTGACGGTTTGGAAAATCTTACGGAAAAGGCTAAAGCAGAAGCCTTACCGTTTACAATTGCTACAAGCCCAGACACCCGATGACAAAGTCAAACGCTTTGAATTTTCGGCGCGGTTGCAACGGCTCATGGAAGAGGATGCGTTCAGTGCGAAACTTGTTTTCAGTGATGAAGCAAAATTTTTTCTTAATGGTGAAGAGAACAGACACACTGTGCGAATCTGGGCGGTAGAGAATCCTCACGCATTCGTGCAGCAAATTCGCAATTCACCAAAAGTTAACGTGTTTTGTGCAGTTTACGGCCCCTTTTTCTTCTGCGAAAAAAACGTTACAGGACACGTGTATCTGGACATGCTGGAAAATTGGCTCATGCCACAACTGGAGACCGACAGCGCCGACTTCATCTTTCAACAGGATGGTGCTCCAGTGCGCTTCCATCATGATGTTCGGCACTTCTTAAACAGGAGATTGGAAAACCGATGGATCGGTCGTGGTGGAGATCATGATCAGCAATTCATGTCGTGGCCTCCACGCTCTCCCGACTTAACCCCATGCGATTTCTTTCTGTGGGGTTATGTGAAAGATTCAGTGTTTAAACCTCCTCTACCAAGAAACGTGCCAGAACTGCGAGCTCGCAACAACGATGCTTTCGATCTCATTGATGGGGACATGCTGCGCAGAGTGTGGAAGGAACTTGATTATCGGCTTGATGTCTGCCGAATCACTAAAGGGGCACATATCGAACATTTGTGAATGCCTAAAAAAACTTTTTGAGTTTTTGTATGTGTGTGCAAAGCATTGTGAAAATATCTCAAATAATAAAGATATTGTAGAGCTGTGAAATCGCTTCAATCATTTTTAATAACCCTGTACCTGTGGGCCGCGATAGTAGAGCGAAACAACCATAGAGGCTTGGAGTGTCGGAAAATCTTCGACTAAGTTAGGCATAAAACTACAGAAGAGACTAGTTAAAAGTAAGACGTACAATTCATTAAGAAACATCATAAAAATGACGAACTGTGAAAAGCACAAAACGGAAGTGAAGTATGTGAATAGATAACACAATTTCAATGACTAAGTAGTAGCGCATATGAAAAAACAAAAAATATTGAATATCAGGAAACTCTGAAACTAACAAATACAACAAAACAAATTTTGATTTAAAGAAAAATGTAAAGGTCATACAACGTTATAAACTGCGTATCGAGAAGTAGGTACAATAAAAGAGGACACGGAATAAAGCGGCAGAATAGTGTATTGTAATGGAGGGGAACCAACTACTAACTTGAAACTTCCTGGCAGATTAAAACTGTGTGCCCGACCGAGACTCGAACTCGGGATCTTTGCCTTTCGCGGGCGAGTGCTCTAGGAGGAGACGAGATACTGGCAGAAGTAAAGCTGTGAGGACCGTGCGTGAGGCGTGCTTCGGTAGCTCAGATGGTAGAGCACTTGCCCGCGAAAGGCGAAGGTCCCGAGTTCGAGTCTCGGTCGGGTATACAGTTTTAATCAGCCAGGAAGTTTCATACCAGCGCACACTCCGCTGCAGAGTGAAAATCTCATCCTGGAAACTACTAACTTATGAGATCAATTTTATAACAGGTAACATGAGATCATAAATAGCTTGAGTCTTACCATCCAACTGATCATTTAGAGGCCTACCATTATTACCATCTAAGTGTAGAGTAATTTCCATCTCTTCAAGTAAGTTCTAATTTCCCCTTTTTAAAAGGACGCCTAGGGATTTTATTGCTATATGACTATGCTCTTGATTTTCTTTACTATTTAAATAAAATCTGATAAAGCCTTAACCTAGCGAAACGCGTTATTTGTAATAAAAATAACTTTGCAATTGACACTGTTTCTTTATAGAATTACCAGAAACTATTACTGTACCAATCAGCCTGTCATGGACTGGAATAAACCTGTATAGAGTAGATTTGAATATATCACATACAAGATAGGAAAAAAATTTATACAAAAAATTTTAACTCATCTTTCGAAATCTCTGGTATATTAGTAGAAAGCTATGTTTATAACAAAGAAAAGAGTAACATTCTTATGTTTACCTATCTAAATAAATATCACTCTGAGCAATTATTTTATACTCTACGGAGGAAAACACCTTATTCGGAACATCCTGTATGTGTTCCCTTCCATTACACTATGTACCAAAGTACCTGGAATGCGGAGACGTTTACTTGTGTGTTAAATTTTTCGTTTGGGCCTCTGAATGCAGTTGCATGCTGCTGCATACAATATGTTGCAAACGTCCCTCAACGTTGGAGTCATCTGCCTCTAAAACGTGGGAGTACTGCCTTGAAGGTGCTGGGAATGTTGCATCATCTACTCCACAGAAGACTTAAATGTAACGCCCACTCAGACTCCTGAGGGGCTGGCGAGTGTCATCACGCGGGTCAGCCTAGTAGGACGAAATATTAGCTGAGAGAAACGTCTGAAATGTCACAATAAGTCACCTTGTGTGAACAGAACTTCTTTATTTAATTTCCACTTTTCTGTATCTCCCGGGGCAACACATTTTATCCATTTTATCCCAGTCGTCTGTTACGTGTATTCGATTCTGTGCTCTATGTGTCTCAGTAGTGTCTGCACCTTTACAACATCCTATAGTTCCATGGAAGCTATTCACATATGTCTTAATACATATCGTATGATCCTTCTTGCCAGTGAAGTATTAGCAACATGTGAACCTGTCTCACATGTAGCCTAACTTTTTCACAAGTCTGCTTGTAAAATTCCACCCCTGCTCAGCCTTTATTCTAATGGAAATTAGCGGTAGCTACAATAAGTTGTTTAGTTGGTTGGAAAGCGAGAACTCACATAGTTGTCTATAAATGGAGGTATAGAGTTGTGACCGTGTACCTAGATCAATCTCGTGTGCCTGTTCGAGTATAATACAGTCACATTATTATTCATTTCAATTAAAAGATATAATAGAATGCGCATAGTTTAAATTCAGTAACTGAAACAAACACAGATGGGAGAGTAGTCACTGTATTTATTAAACACGTACCTCCACTTTAATAATTCCAGCTCGCACTCGAACTCGTCGCTATCGATAAAAAACTATTTTCACTCTGCTTGATGTCGTTTTGGAACACGCCCTGTGACAATCACGAAAATTTAGATGAAATATTGTATAGGGAAATTGCTGTTTGTTATCGTTAATGTTTGATTCTTGACCTTAACTACATGATCCACTTTAAAACCAAAACTGTTTAACAACTCCTTGTTACCATGTTTTCATCAGTATCACTATATTATATTCTTCCTCACAACACCTTATTGCTGACTACTAGAAATAAGAGATAAGCGCCGTCATTTGCTTTACTACCTGTGGCCTAGAGGTAGCGACGTTCATTAGCTATCAAAGCACCTTCGGTCCTGGGTGATGCCCCACCAGTGCTTAAATTTTGAATAAAAATCATCAGTAATAGTGAAGATATCCGGCATAAGAAGTCACCCTAGCTCTGCCAACGGCCTTGTCGAAGAGGGCGGAGGACAGGACATTTAGGGCACTATCGTGCCCTTGGTTTAGGAAAATGACCATAAAGCGGAAGAATCAATAGTGATCCACGGCATGAGGATCACAAAGTAATGGAAATCATTGCATTAAAGACACACAATGTGTATCCATAAGACACATGGCCCGTAACTGGAAAGTGTCAAGATGATCTCACCATTGGCAAGATTCCAGAGTAGTCCCACATTTGGATCTCAGGGAGGGGATTGCGAAGGTGGTGTTGACCGCGAGAAAACGTTTGAATAAGCAACGAAAGGACAAAATTCTGCGAGGCAGGGATTGGGGTGTCACATTTGCGAGGCACGGAATGGGGTGTCACATGCTTGAACGTGATACGGAAGCTAGTAAAGCTGAAAATGGAAATGATAAGGCACATTCTACATATTATGCAGGTTAGTGAAGTGAAATGTAAAAAAGACAAGGACTGATCGCGAGACGAGTATAGGATAATACCAATAGCAGCAGAAAATGATATAACTGGAGTAAGATTCGTTATGAATAAGAAAGTAGGGCAGAGAGTATGTTACTGTGAACAGTTAAGTGAAAGGGTTGTTCTTATCAGAATCGACAGCAAATCGACATTGATAGCTCAGATATACATGCCAACATCGCAAGCGGAAAATGAAGAGATAAAGGAAGTATATGAAGATATCGAACAGGAGATGAAAATCTAATAATCATGTGACATCGGAACATGGTTGTAGGTGAAGGAGTAGAAGAAATGTTGCCGGATAGTATGGGCTTGGTACAAGGAATGAGAAACGGGAAAGACTAATTTAGTCCAGCACTAAATTTCAGCCGGTAATAGGGAATAGTCTCTTCAAAAATCACAAGAGGAGCAGGTACACTCGGAAAAGCCCAGGAGATATGGGAAGATTTCGTTTGGACTAAAAGGTATCATATAGATTATATAATGGTAAGACAGAGATTTAGTAACCAGATTTTAAATTGTAAGACATTTTCACGGTCAGATGTGGACTCTGACCACAATCTATTGGTAATGAACTGTAGATTAAAACCGAAGAAACTGCAAAAAGGTGGGAAATTAAGGAGATGGGACGTGGATAAACAGAAAGAACCAGGGGTTGTACAGAGTTTCAGGAAAAGCATAAGGGAACAATTGACAGGAATGGGGGAAAGAAATACAGTAGAAGAAGAATGGGTAGCTTTGAGGGATGAAATAGTGAAGGCAGCAGAGGATCAAATAGGGAAAACGACGAGGGCTAGTAGAAACCCTTGGGTAACAGAAGAAATATTGAAGTTGATTGATGAAAGGAGAAAATATAAAAATGCAGTAAATGAAGCAGGCAAAAAGGAATACAAACGCCTAAAAATGATATCGACAGGAAGTGCAAAATGGCTAAGCAGGGATGGCTAGAGGACAAATGTAAGGTTGAAGAGGCTCATCTGACTAGGGGTAAGATAGATACTGCCTACAGGAAAATTAGAGAGACCTTTGGAGAAAGGAGAACCACTTGCATGAATATCAAGAGCTTTGATGGAAACCCAGTTCTAAGCAAAGAAGGGAAAGCGGAAAGGTGGAAGGAGTATATAGAGGGTCTATACAAGGGCGATGTACTTGAGGACAATATTATGGAAATGGAAGAGGATGCAGATGAAGATGAAATGGGAGATATGATTTTGCGTGAAGAGTTCGGCAGAGCACTGAAAGACCTAAGTCGAAACAAGGCCCCCGGAGTAGACAACATTCCATTAGAACTACTGACAGCCTTGGGAGAGACAGTCCTGACCAAACTCTACCATCTGGTGAGCAAAATGTATGAGACAGGCGAAATACCCTCAGACTTCAAGAAGAATATAATAATCCCAATCCCAAAGAAAGCAGGTGTTGACAGATGTGAAAATTACCGAACTATCAGTTTAATAAGTCACAGCTGCAAAATACTAACGCGAATTCTTTACAGACGAATGGAAAAACTGGTAGAAGCCGACCTCGGGGAAGATCAGTTTGGATTCCGTAGAAATGTTGGAACACGAGAGGCAATACTGACCTTACGATTTATCTTAGAAGAAAGATTAAGGAAAGGCAAACCTACGTTTCTAGCATTTGTAGACTTAGAGAAAGCTTTTGACAATGTTGATTGGAATACTCTCTTTCAAATTCTGAAGGTGGCAGGGGAAAAATACAGGGAGCGAAAGGCTATTTACAATTTGTACAGAAAGCAGATGGCAGTCATACGAGTCGAGGGGTATGAAAGGGAAGCAGTGGTAGGGAAGGTTGTGGGGCAGGGTTCTAGCCTATCCCCGATGTTATTCAATCTGTATATTGAGCAAGCAATAAAGGAAGCAAAAGAAAATTTCGGAGAAGAAATAAAAACTTTGAGGTTCGCCGATGGTATTGTAATTCTGTCAGAGACAGAAAAGGACTTGGAAGAGCAGTTGAACGAAATGGACAGTGTCTTGAAGGGAGGGTATAAAAGCAAAACGAGGATAATGGAATGTAGTCGAATTCAGTCGGGTGATGCTGAGGGTATTAGATTAGGAAATGAGACACTCAAAGTAGTAAAGGAGTTTTGCTATTTGGGGAGCAAAATAACTGATGACGGTCAAAGTAGAGAGGATATAAAATGTAGACTGGCAATGGCAAGGAAAGCGTTTCTGAAGATGAAAAATTTGTTAACATCGAGTATAGATTTAAATGTCAGGAAGTCATTTCTGGAAGTATTTGTAGGGAGTGTAGCCATGTGCGGATGTGAAACGTGGACGATAAATAGCTTAGACAAGAAGAGAATAGAAGCTTTCGAAATATGGTGCTACAGAAGAATGCTGAAGATTAGATGGGTAGATCACATAACTAATGAGGAGGTATTGGGGTTCAAATGGCTCTGAGCACTATGGGACTCAACATCTTAGGTCATAAGTCCCCTAGAACTTAGAACTACTTAAACCTAACTAACCTAAGGACATCACACACACCCATGCCCGAGGCAGGATTCGAACCTGCGACCGTAGCAGTCCCGCGGTTCCGGACTGCAGCGCCAGAACCGCTAGACCACCGCGGCCGGCGAGGAGGTATTGAATAGAATTGGGGAGAAGAGGAGCTTGTGGCATAACTTGACTAGAAGGAGGGATCGGTTGGTAGGACATGTTCTGAGGCATCAAGGGATCACAAATTTGGCATTGGAGGGCAGCGTGGAGGGTAAAAATCGTCGAGGGAGACCAAGATATGAATAAACTAAGCAGATTCAGAAGGATGTAGGTTGCAGTAGGTACTGGGAGATGAAAAAGCTTGGACAGGATAGAGTAGCAGGGAGAGCTGCATCAAACCAGTCTCAGGACTGAAGACCACAACCACATATCATGGTCAGGCACAGAATCCGAAATCAGACATTGGATAGTAAGTTGTACCCATGAGCAGATATAGATTCAGATCACCATTTAGTATTGACTAAGTGCAGGCTGAAACTTAAGAAATTAGTCAGTGCTCAAAGAATTGGAATATGGAAGTACTAAGGAATGAAGAGATGAGCTTCAAGTTCTCTGAGGGTATAGATACTGAGATAGAGAAAAGCTTGGTAGGCAGTTCAGTTGAAGAAGAATGGACACCTCTAAAAAGAGCAATCACAGAACCTGGAAGGAAAAACATAGGTACAAAAAAGGTCACTACGAAGAAACTACAGGTAACAGAAGAAATACTTTATTTGATTGATGAAAGGAGGAAGTACAAAAATGTTCCAGGAAACCCTGGAATACAGAGGCTCAAGTCGCTGAGGAATGAAATAAATAGGAAGTGCAGGGAAGCTAAGACGAAATGAATGCATGAAAAATGTGAAGAAATCGAAAATGAAATGATTGTCAGAAGGACTGTAAAGCATACAGAGAATTCAGAAAACATTCTGTGTAATTGAAAGAAAGAGTGGTAAAATTAAGAGTGCAAACGCAATTCCAGTGTTAAATGCAAAGAAGAGAACTGATAGATGGAAAGAGTACACTGAACTCATATATGAGGGGGAAGACCTGTCTCATGAGGTGATAGAAGAAGAAACAGGGGTCGATGTAGAGGAGATAATTGCAGCAACCGGCAAGTGCGAAAATCATCACACTATCAGCTTAACAGCTTTTGCAACCAAGTCGTTGAGAAGACAAATATGTAGAAGAATGGAAAAGATAGTTGAAGATATGTTAGATGACGATCAGTTTTGTTTTAGAATAAAATTAAAGGCACCAGAGAGGCAGTTCTGACGTAACGGTTGTTAGTGGAAGCAAGACCGAAGAAACAGGATTTGTCGACCTGAAAAAAGGATTCGAAAATGTCAAATGGTGCTAGAGTTCGCAATTCTGAGAAAAACAGGGGTAACGCATAGCGAAAGGTGGATAATAAACAATACGTACAACAGCCAAGAGGGTACGATAGTAGTCGAAGACTAAGAACAAAGTTCTGGGAATAAAATGGGTGCAAGACAGGATGTAGTCTTTCGGCGCTTCTGTTAAATCTATACATCGAAAAAGTAATGGCGCAAATAAAAGAAAGATTCAAGAATGGGATTGAAAGTCGTAGTGAAGGAATACCAACGACATTACTCGCTGATGGCATTGCTTTCTTCAGTGAAAGTAAAAAATAATCACAGAATTTGCTGAAAGGAATGAACAGTCTAATGAGTACAGAATACGAATTGCTAGTAAGCAAAAGAAAGACGAAAGTAATGAAAAATGGAAAAAATGAGAACAGCGAGAAATTTAACCTCAAGATTGGCGGCCACAAAGTACTTGGACTTAAGGAATTCTCCTACCTAGGCAGCAAAATATGCGGTGACGGACGTTTCGAGGAGTATATAAAAGCAGATTCGTGCTGGCAAAAAGGGCATTCCTGGCTAAGAGACGTCTACTAGTATCGAAACATAAGTCTTAATTTGATGAAGCAATTTCTGGGAATGTACGTTTTGAGAAAGCCGTTGTATGGTAGTGAAACGTGGGCTGGGGAAATCCGGAAATAAACGAAGCATTTCAGATGTGGTGCCACAGAAAAATATTGACATTTAGGTGGGCTAGTAAAATAAGGAATGAGGTGGTTCTAGGCAGAATAGGAGAGGAAAGGAATATGTGGAAAACAGTGACAAGGAGAAGAGCAGGATAATAGGGTATGGATGATAGGCCATATTTTCCATGGCACAAGAGGAAGCTGTAGAGGGCAAAAAGTGTAGAGGAAGACCGAGATTGGAATACATCCAGTAAATAACTGAGGGTGTAGATTGCAAGCTCGCGTCTCGTGGTCGTGCGGTAGCGTTCTCGCTTCCCACGCCCGGGTTCCCGGGTTCGATTCCCGGCGGGGTCAGGGATTTTCTCTGCCTCGTGATGCCTGGGGTGTTGTGTGATGTCCTTAGGTTAGTTAGGTTTAAGTAGTTCTAGGGGACTGATGACCATAGATGTTAAGTCCCATAGCGCTCAGAGCCATTTTTTTGTAGATTGCAAGTGTTACTGTGAGATGAAACGGCTAGCACGGAAGAAGAATTTGTGGCAGATTGCATCAAACCACTCAGAAGACTGACGACTCAAAAAAAAAAAAAAAAAAAGAAAAGAAAACTCCACTGCTACGCAACTGCCTACTTGTCACCTCTCTCTGTTGTGGGGTACAAGTGGACTCGACTCTCCCGGAAAGAAGAGCGAGTGCGCGAGATCACATGTGTAATCGCTAGATACACAATCGTTTTCAACGAAATTTCCGCCATTAAAATGTAAATTACTACTCATTTATTTCACGGAGTCATGATTTCGGATTAATAGCCTTTCTCAAGCGCAAGCTGAAGTATCACCAAATGTCCGACCTTCCTAAGTGACAGAAGCAAATTATATACCAAAATGTTGATGATTGGTCAACAGTGATTATTGTTTTGTTTATACATATATTTAAGTATATAAAATGTTTTCGAGGACTGTTATCAATTTATGTTAATATTAAATATTTATTCAGGAAATATCTATCAACTACGATAACATATACAGGTTTTCGAGACATTATCGAATGTGTAACGACATATAAGAAAACATGACATGAGAGTGAAGTGCAATCGCTAAATAGTCACTAATTACTAAAATAAATTACAGAAATGAATGGTATGCTACAAAATTCAATGTCAGCCCATAACCGCAAGTGCCCATGACTAAATGAATACAAATAGCGTGCTTTTACTGTCGCAGCACATATGATTTCTCATGATGGGTTTGGGATAAAGAAGAATACAACTATTTTTTTTGTAGTGGAAGAAGTTTGTCTGTATTTCATCTGATGTCGTAGACAAGAACAAGAAACTTACTTCAAATAACACTCCTTCTCTAATAGAAGAGATATACAATTGCGATCTTTGCATCAGTTCATTATCGTATTACACCCTCCACTGTTTCACAAAACACATCGTTAAAGGCCATCTGATCGCGGCAGTCGGTCATATCGCCATGCAGTCTACTTTACAGCAGCAAAACTACGTATTCATCTTCCATACTAACAGTAAATCACGGTTAGCCTTATAGTACTACCAGTAAAGAGAAACGAGTGGACGAGAAGGAAGCGACCGCAGTGCCACAGTTCTCACATTCGTGATAATCGCGGAACTACAGCGGGAACCATCGAAACCTGTTAGCACTGATTGCAGCTGCACCATGATCCGTAGAATACGCAGTCCGAACGTTACACTCGTATTCCGTTTCTGAACCCTGCTGGCCTACCTGTAGAGTACATTAGTTGCAATTTTATGTTAATTAATAATCCAGCCGCCTCCAGTCTTTAAAATTCTGCTTCCACTACATTCCAGTGACTCCATCTGTCTATCTCACGAAAAGACACTCCGGCTCAAATCAGAAATTTTGGGTTGTCCTGATCATTATGTCCCATGCCTGTTGTCCGCCAGTGAAATCGGCTCCGGTAGATACGGTAGACTTAGAACCCTTCGATATTGGTTAACATAAAAATTCATAATTAAATAAATTAATCACATAACTCGTTGTGATAGCGGTAGTGCCATTTCTTTGCGAGTCAAATGACAAATACTGTCGAATAAGTTTTTTATTATCCAATATAGTTCTACATTTCTAATCACAGCTTCGCCTTCAGTGCTCTAGCTGCAGCGCCGAAGAAACGGCCACACCTACAAATGCGAAATGGCACGAAAAAATCAGGTGGGGCTGTCGAAGAAATTTGTCAGCTAAATCACAAGACTATTGATTAACACTGCTGTCAACAAAGTACATAGAACAACGGTTATGGCGATAATATTAAGTACTCTGTTTCGTCAGTTTCGAGCTTTTCACGGCGAAATGATCTGAATGTATCCTTCTAGACTTTCAACCGAAAAAACACTTTACACTGAAATGGAACAGTAGTTACCGCTCCATAAGCAGCAGGTTTTGTTGCTCGCTCACACCGGGAGTACATTTTGGGGCGGCTCCACCGCAAATTTATCGCAAGAAGCGGGCGACCGCGGGTGCAGCAGAACCCCATGTGGACGGATGGAGAGTGTGTTAGATTTCATTATACGAGGCCTGTTCAGAAAGTAAGCTCCGATGGATTGCCAAATTGAAACCACAGTGAACATCAGATATGTTTTACTTGTAACAATTAGCTACACCTTTCAGCTACTTCTCTACGTAGTCGCCGTTCTGACTGAGACTTTTGTCATAGCGTTGTACCAACTTTTCAATAGCCTCATCATAGAAGGCAGCCGCCAGTGCTTTCCGCCAATTCTCCACGCTGGCCTACACCTCGTTGTCTGTGTCAAAATGTTGTCTTCAAAGACAACGGTTCATGTGACCAGAGATGAAACTCAGGGGGAGACAATTGCGGACTGTATTGTGGGTAATCTAACATTTCCATTTGAAAACGATGCAGGAGCATCTTCATTGCCCCTGCAGAAAGCGGCTGAGAATTGTCGTGAAGACGAAACAGCACGACAGTTATGTAATGTTAGCTGCATAGCTTCAGGCGAAATTTCTCACCAGACCCTCGTACTTGGCGGCAGACACTATTTTCTAGACATCTTTACGCACTCACTGCGAGCTCAGAAATGAGAAGAGCGACGTGATGCTAACTGGGGTTATACTAGAGACATTACCCAACACATCTGTGCAAAGCTTTATCGGATTTTCATAGTCGTTTCCATTTCGCGACCGATCGGAGCTTACTTTCTGAACGCCCCTCGTAGATATTTGTATATGTCGGCTATCATGTTTTACCTGTACTTGAATGCAAATCATGCACTTTCCATAAAGCGTGGCGAAATACTAGGTGGGAAACAGCAGAAGTAGTTCTGTAGTATATTGGTGCCAACCTTGCTCCTGGGTAGGGGGATCAGAGATACAGCACAGGCAGGTCGAAGTCAAAGACGTTCCAGTATCATAGGATTTGGGATGGAGAGATTGGTCACAGTCAAGTGGTTCGACCATCCCCTCCACCGGGTGCCCGCCATAGTCTAGGAGCTCTACAGAAGACGGCTAAGTGAGCAGACGTGCTCTCAGCGCGTCTGTCTCGGTGTTCACAGGAAGAAAGGTATTTGAATATTTGAACTAATTCTATTTTATTTCCAGCTTCAGATTATGTAGGGAAATAAGTGTACGTAATGATTGCTTTCTCGTTTATGTCGGGAATTTTGTGTGGAAACAGTGTAGGCTCCTATCCTTTGTAGACTACGACACCGCGTGGCTTTATACAAAGTCTCATCAGTAGTTCCAGTGCATAAATTCTATCGCGCAAATCGAGTGCAAAGAAGTATATTCAACCACTATTGATTTATTTTGGTCAAAAAATTGAACTGTAAAAACGTGTCTTTGTGCGAAGGGGTCTTAGAACAAGTGCTTTGCCCCATGCTAGTAATAGTGAACGTGATTGATCATTGGGTAGCAAAATTATGACATCGGTCACATCGTAATTCGCCGCCTGACGGCGTAGTTAAATTAATTGTCGTTTCCACTCTCTTTGTAGTTAAAAGTGCTGTAGCTCCACGTGGTCGATCGTTCATTGCCGGTGGGCACGAGCTTCACATAGTGACAAAACAGATATCGCTCCGCTAAATTCCTTCGACCCCTGTGTCAATGTGTCTGGTCCCCAGTTTGTCCGTTGTTCCCCTCTCACATAGTGAATGTTCTATGTAAGGTAATGGTAGAATTTGGTGTTACACATTAGGCCAAACGCAGTTCCTTCTTGCCCCTAAAACAATAATGTGCGTCCAGATTAGCATTCAAGATAGCCAAACTGTAAAAAATGTAATCTCTGTAAAGTGGAATAATTACTGTAATTGATGTAAAGTTGAATAATTATGTTTAAAATAAATAGTTTATAAATGATGATCAATCTTTAACATACCCCGAAATCACAATGAAGTCAGTTTAAGAGAATTCATTTATAGGAGGAGAAGAGTCGTAAGAATAACAAAAAGATATAGAAGGCAGGGACCCACATATCGGCGTGTGAGCCCTTCAGCCCCTTGCTTAGTAACGTGCAAAATAGGACAAGCTCTGTTCTCTAGGTAACGCTCTCATGTAGCCCTCCCCCAGTCATCCGTTGCGCGATTTCCATTCAGGGCTAGTTACACTGACTACCTCTTTTAGTAATGCCGATGTCAGGTGTCGGTTGCCGCCTAGTTGTGGACCAGTATAGAAAAAGAAAATCCACAAAAATAACGAGGGCTGCGTAAATCAGAAATATGAGCGTTTCCAGGGATTTATAGGCAAGTACAGGCAAAAGCATAGTTTTCTCTCCTCCACAATAACACAGTTAACTTTCATCTGGCGTCCTCCGCTAGGTTTATTGTAAGGAAGTTTGTTGGATTGCCGCAAAGCAGACGGTAGTCTTTCATCTGGCGTCCCTTTGCCACGATTCCCGCGCAGCAGACGGTAATCTTTCAACATCACTTGTATCACATTTTAATATGCGTGAATCAGAAGAATCCAGAATGAAATTACGGTTTCTGAAAAGCGAATTAAGATTCAGAGAATACAAGTGATACTCCAGCACCATGTGACTTCACGAGAGCGGTAGGAGTCAACCTCGAAATGGCTATTACCAATCTCTCTTAAAACATTATTCCCTGTTTATCACGGCGAATCTCGCTCTAGAGCGGTGTCCCACGCAGAAAGCTATTGGAATTCATTTACCAAAGAGGAAGTCGAGATTTTGCTAGCACACAATAATTGCGATGGACGTCGGGGAGTGGACGTCGTGCAGCAGTTGTTGAGCACATCTCATTTAAACTAAACTATTTACTCAAAAAATGTGATCAATTAGGAAAGAGCATCCTTCTTGCAGAGACTTGCTCTAAAATCTTCCAGATTTTGTACTCCTTACGTCGTTTTCAGAAAATTTATTTGGTTCCAATCAGTTATTGTAAACTAATCTATCTACCGCTTTTGGGTTTTTGCAGTAATGCTAAGAGCACATAGAATAGCAAATCGGTTCAGTCTGTGCGAGAATAAATAAAAAGAGAGAGAGAGAGAGAGAGAGAGAAAAGTCCTCAAAACAACCACTCCCTACACTTTTGGGATGAAAACTTATACATGTGTTTGCTCGACGCGACTGGAAAATTGCTGGACTTCAGTCTGATGATGGTCATAGCCACGTCGGAGGCTCTCGCCTAACAGATCGGCAACCTTTCGCGCAGCTCCACCACGCGGGCAGCCATCGCTGCCCCTGCAAGTGTCATCATCTCAAATACGACACGGTGTTAAAACCGGCCACCAAAAGGCGAAACCGGCGCCTGCAGAAGGCACCGCCAACACGGAACCTACTCCCGTCCGCGCGCCAAGTGACAGGGAAACAAATGCAACAGTATTCCACAGCAGGTAGCTACAAAAGCCGACGGCAGGACAGCACGAATCAGTCAGGCTTCGAGAGTCCTCCTGGTCCAGCTGACAGGTGCTGCTCGCCCCACCAAACAGGATTGCTAAGTCTGTCGTGCACGGCAAACACCGCTGTTAGAAATCATCGTCGATCCTTCAACCAGACTCTCAGACAGGGTGATATCCAGGGACATTAGCTTCTTCAACAGCAAAGCGTATTCATCCTTAGCAACGTTATTCTGAATGGACGTTCTGGCTTTCTGCCCCACTGACTGAACCAGTCTTCATCCTCGGACTCAGTCTTACAGGGCACGGATTTAGCATCCAGCCAGTGATCAATGCCGAACCCAGCGTCCAGCAAGTGCTCATTTCCAATTTTGCTCCAGACAGTGTTTAGTTCCGAACGGAGCATGTCGCCAGTGCTTTCCCTGTGAATTTAGTGCCAATCTGACCTTATTGTGATTCACAGTTATTATGTACCTACTATGTTACTCTTGTTACTGTATTTTTAACCTTTATTTCCGCACTGCCGAAGCAGAATCCTGGATGGTGCTCTCCTATGTCACGAAGCGCGGCACTTCAGCTATCATTCACCTGAGTGTTACCCACTTAGCACGCGTCTGGGTACACCACCGCGTGCTATTGACTGCTTTCCTTTCACCTTTACGGCAACGGGGAGGGGAGCTGATGACGTAACGTTCCTGACCACCATCCAGTCAGTGACCTGGATTAAGTTCCAAACCTTTCCGCAGTGCCACATGAAGTGAGGACACGGGACAGCTGTTGATGCTGATACGTTTGTCGGATGGGGATATGAAGCTCGGCGGACCCCTTCTTGCTACTCAAGAGGAGCAGGATATCTGCCGGCACCGGGTCTCATCCTCCCACTTCATCCAACACAAACATGACACCACGCTATACGCACATATGAGTCATCAGCACATACCAGATACACTCTCCTCACAGGTCGCGAAGGAATGGTACTATGGCGCGTAAGGTCAGGAAAACCTTTCCAATTAGGCGGCTGCGTCTACCTTTCGGGTCTCCCCTGTCAACAATACAATACAAATTTCACTTTCCTTTCTATATGTTAGAGTTCACAACCAGTAAAACATGCTTATAAACTTGGCCATAGCCAAGCATCATTTATCATCACTGTAGGCTGGTTACATTCCCGCTCACAAGGATACTAAAAATGTTTTGCAAACAAGGGAAACTCCAGCATTGGTTGCATAAAACTTAATTCGTATTTTCGTTATTGCACATCGGTTTCAGTCATAGAGTGATCATTGGACCCAGTCTTGCAATGAAGATGATCATCTCTGTGAGTGAAATCGAAATGCTTTAATAACAGTGATAATAATAAAAAGATTTCCCTTGTTTGCAACACTTGTGTGGTCGTGGTGTACAAACTCCTAAAGGAATTCAATCTTAATAAGAATGTGTCACTGCTCTTCTGTGGTGTAGCACTATGGTTTAGCGTGTTCCTACAGTATTTTGGAATTCAAACCCCAGCTCGACTTCTACCGGTAGTTGCATTCTTCAGTGGTAAACTCAGTGATATTCGTCTGTTCATGAGTATATTGAAACGTTTATCTCGTCTTATTCGAACGAATATTTTAAATAATCTGTTAAGAAAACGTATGTTTATTAAATTCTTGGTATTTCTAAGTTATTCTTTCAGTGCTGGTGTACCAACTACACAGCTGATTACTGTCCTCAAGCCACATCTTGTTACAAGATAGATTCAGCTTTCAGAAAGTACAAAATGAAAGTGAACTAGGAGTCCAGCATGCAGGGGAGTATGGCACTACGCTGTCAGGTGGGGCTGGATACAGAGCAATGTATTCTCTCTTCTCAGTTCTTGCTTTTCAGTTCTGGGATGTGTTTTCGTTTCCGTTATCCATAATCAGTTTTCGGTTCTCAGATTTGTATTTGTTTCATTTTGTCCCTGCTGCCTTTTCCAATATGCATTTAGCCATCACGAAGCGTTCACTTGTTAAACAAACTAGAACGTTCCATTGAAAGGTATACTAAAAGCATTTAGTGTACTAGACTAGAAACCAAAATGTTCAGAATTACTCCACGAAATATTCTATTAGGTTTCAGTAATGATTATGAAAATGCAAAAAGGTAAGTATTTTGAAAACAGGCTGTGATGAAACTTATGAAGTCGTTAAACTAACAATAGTGCGAGAGGCCGCTGCAATCACGTGTGCACCGAACAAACGAGTGAACGCCATCTGGTAAGGTCATGGCGGTCTGCCCAGGCGAGGCAGGACGCTGGCGTCTGTGGTCGCGGGGTGCAATTGCAGGGCTAGGGATCGCGTCTGCCAGTTCTACGTGAGTCTGTGTACCGTTGCTGGGTGTAATCTTTGTATGGTTTAGAGCGACGGCATCAACCAACGTCGATGTTGTGTGTATGTAAAAACACGAGGTGGAAATAACGCATAACATCTGACGTAGAATTCCTCAGTGATTAGCAGATTCAAATGAATGTATGTAATTATATGTCCCTGTAAAGATTGGAGCAATATTAACTGGAGCATATACTAATTTCAACTAAAGGATTATGAGGTAGTATTGTCTTGGAAGTCTTAGGGGGAAGGGGGAGGGGGGAGAGGCGAGAGGCAACGGTAGTAACAGGAAGAAGGTAGCATGCAGCGAAAACAATTGGTGTTAGTGTCACATCTACAATTTTAAGTGTCACTAGGCCGTGAGATGGTTTGCCCGGTGAAATTTTTTCAAAATTTATTCGAATAGAACGTTCTATAAATATTTAGAAACGAAATCTTATACAAGTAACGGAAATGTAAGATATTTTTCACACAATTATGATCTGAGAAAGCATTCACCTACCTATAGCCGGCCGGGGTGGCCGAGCGGCTCTAGGCGCTGTGGTCTGGACCCGCGCGACCGGTACGTCGCAGGTTCGAATCCTGCCTTGAGCATGGATGTGTGTGATGTCCTTAGGTTAGTTAGGTTAGTAGGGGACTGATGACCTTAGAAGTTAAGTCCCTTAGTGCTCAGAGCCATTTGAACAATTTTTGAACCTTCCTATACGTATCAAACATACGTGGATATAGTCTTTATTAACTGAACTTAATTTCCATGGAAATTCCTCATTTATCATTTCGACTTCCCTAGGAGCAGCTCAGGTAATACCTTCAATTTGTTGAGTGAGAGTGACCACAGGAAATTAGGAGCAATTTAGTAACAGTGTACTTAATAGTTTTGGTGGTGATGTTGGTGTAATTGTACTGCAAGAATTTCGTGTTTAATGCGAAAATACATTGCCATTAGCAGTACTTTCATTGATATCTTACAGCCGGCCGTGGTGGTCTAGCGGTTCTAGGCGCGCAGTCCGGAACCGCGTGACTGCCACGGTCGCAGGTTCGAATCCTGCCTCGGGCATGGATGTGTGTGATGTCCTTAGGTTAGTTACGTTTAAGTTCTTCTAATTTCTAGGGGACTGATGACCTCAGATGTTAAGTTCCATAGTGCTCAGAGCCATTTGAACCATTGATATCTTACAGCAGGATGACACAGACAAATTGTCTTTCGCTGAACACTCGTTATAATGCAGTAATACTGCAACGTCGATTACAGCACTATAGCGTCTCGGCAGATAAATATAGTTCTTGTAAGTACAAAACAGACAGAGATATGCAAGTTGGTTCACAAAGGGGCAAAACAGGCGCTCTGCAGTACCTGATGGAAGTCTTGGTCCTCGGATGGTGTATTCGATTTCGTTTAGTTCCTGAAGTTCTCGTTTTCGTTTATCTGAGCCTCAACACTGTGCACTGGCTACCGAGCAGTGTCGGGGTCGCTGACAAAGCCAGCTGCCAGCTAATAAGGTCGTTAGCTTCGTGCAAGCCGATACCTGCCACTCCACTCTGGGAACGAGACGCGCCTCCTGCAGGTCAATATCTCTGGTCGACGCGTCCGCCACAAGTGGTGACGTAAACGCCTCTGCTGCGGCTCCGTTCTCTCTGTACGCCCTTCTGTCGTTCTCTTTGTCCTTCTCCCCTCTCCCCAATCCCCATTACCACCCCCCCCCCCCCCCCACACACACACACAAGTACGAACATTTCACAAAGAAATGCTCATCAATTACGACTTTTTTGCTATCATTTTCTACGAATTGCCTACTTGCCGTAACTCAGTGCCGGAAGAGTTGGATACGTACGAGGTTTGCTTCAATTTGAGGCAACTAAATGTCTCGAAAACGAAGCATCGTGGGCAAAAACTGTTCTAGCTGGAAAGTTAATATTAGTCTGTGCTACTAGCCACCTCATAATCACCCCTCATCCGTGGGCTGGATCAACTCTGTATTTTTCGATGGGAACATTAGCTAAGGGGGGTATGTGTCTATGCTACGGCTGGTTTGGAGGTGTCCTAACCACCTCTCCTGCGTGAGCGGAGATAACTTTCAATTTTAAAAACGGGACCCCTTCCCCAATGTTATTCCATATTCGGACGCCAAACCGCTGCTTTCCACTCATGTTTTACTCAAACCGTTACCTTACATTCGTCTTAGATGGCGATGTAATTGACATATATTAAATATGCGTATTTTTGGAACTAAGAATCGATGCAATTCATTCTACATTTCATTTACGATGTGAAAGTAAATCATCTGCACTAACCGGTCATATTAATGTTCAAATGTTCAAATGTTACTTGAGTATTGCAGATTTGATTATAGAGTACAGTATGGTTATCCGTTTCAATTTTTCGTCAGAAATTATGTTTATTGTAATCCAGGAACGACGACATGGATGTAACAGTTCTCTGTTCCCATCGGGATCCTTGATTTAGGTGAGTTCCTTTGTCTCTCACCATGGAATGAATGGTTTCGGTGATTCCCCTTGCCTCACACCATTGGGATACTCGATTTCGGAGAGTATCTATGGTAGGTGCTCCTGTCACTGTTACTTAATGGGCAGTTTAGATCATTATAACTGTTTGTCGGCTACTATGGGAGTCAGCACAAACACAAGAATGGAAGGATAGAAGTTGCGATGGCCGGTGCCAGGAATCCAAAATGATCTGTACATTAAACTTGATGTTCAATTGAACACTTTATTTCTAAAAAGAAAATAAACGTAACTTCTCTTTATGAAGTGGCTTCCTGTGTCTCGTACTTGCAAGTACTTTAGCGGCTATTACTACTCTTAGAACGCAGGCTAATATCGTCTTCCTGTCACTCGGTAATGATGCTCTCGAAGACTGCGTCTGAACTGCGCTGATCAGCGATGGGCGGCTGGTTAAATCAGCGTTGACAGTGAGCGCTGAACTCTGTCTTCGTGGAAGTGTGGCGTTGCAAATTATTCCCATTGGTGCGTGTGTCAGAGCCTTCTTGATGCCGTGTCTCGGCTTTCCGCTTGTCGGTGTGCAGTCGATGAACTAGGACTGCACAATAATGGTTTTCGTTTGTATTGCACTGGTAGCCACTTAGCGGCCAGCGCGAGAGTTACTGCTGTTTGATGGAGACTTTTATTTTTAACTTTTCAGTAAGAACATTTTTTTCGTTCGATTTTTGTTTTAGAGACATTTAGTTGTCTCAAGTTAAACACCTTGCAACACACACACACACACACACACACACACACACACACACACAAAGGGAAGCGCGCGTAATCCGCATTTCAATTAAATTACGGGACGGAAGTCTGGAGGCGTGCAACCGACGCCCAATAGCGTCCCAGGGGTGTTCCATTCCGCCCAGACGAATCAAATTTGGTGGTGAAGACTCCAACGTAAGTTCATAGTCACGGTCTTTAAACCACTGTCAGTACGATTCTAGAATTGCGGCATGGACAACTTCCTGCTGGAAGATGTTATCATCATCAGAAAACATTGCAAGCTTTAAGAGAAGCTGGTGGTTCTAAATAATACTGAAAGATGTCATGATGCCTTCAGTTACAATCATAGCTCTCGTGGAATTCCAGGTGAATCTCAAGAGTAGCATAACACTGTTCCCACCGATCTGCGTCCATGGCGCGGTACATGCTTCGAGCATCCGCTCATTTAGAAACGGCATATCTTTACACAAACATCGTCTTGGTGCAACAAGAACCTATTCTCGTTACAGTGGACGTAAGTTAAAATCTCGACGACCCCATGTCCACTCCAAACGTAATTGGAAACGTGGTAGGGTTAACAAGAGAACACATAAAAGTCATTGGCTGCAGAGCCCCAAGTTCAACAACGTACGATGATCAATGCGCTCTGAAATATTTGCGCCTTTATTAGCGTTGTACTCCATCGTTATATCCGTCCTGTTTTACAGAGCGAGAAAGCCTCCGACTTCCACACTGTGCAAGATGTGAAAGTAAAAACCCTGTCATGGGTTCACTTTCCTTCAACCACTGTCCGTCCATCCAGACGTTCTCACGGAAGCAGCACGCGCACAACCGACCAACCAAGCAACTACTCCGTGTCCGAGGTGGTCGTTCCCAGGCAACGGGACGCAGCAATCACCCCTTTGTCACAGTCGCTTATGTCAGTCGATCTACCTACACGCACCACGTGCCGTCGCTAAACCCATATCTAGGAATGCCATTCATAAGTAGTACAGAGCTTCGAAGGAAGAAAGAAAGATTAGAGTTTAAAGCCCCGTCATCAAGGACGTCATTATAGGCGGAACACAAGCTCTCTTCAGGGAGGTATGCGGAAATATATTGGCCGTGCCCTTTCATCCCGTCATTTTCCTTAAGCGACTTAGGGAAATCAGAGAAAACGTAAATCTGGATGGCCAGACAGGATTTGAACCTTCGACCTCCAGAATGCGAGCCCAGAGTGCGATCCACTGCGCCACTCCGCTTGGTACATAAAGTTACAAGAGTCATCGCTTGCTGATGTATCAAATGTTTCGAACGTCTGCACTAGACACAGTGGCAATCAGTTGCGATAAGTAAATGACAAACCTAGTAGTTTCTTTGCGAGACTTAATTTTTACAGACTGTCGGTATGCATCCGTAGATACCTACATATA
Organism: Schistocerca serialis cubense; assembly: GCF_023864345.2. Lineage (NCBI taxonomy): Eukaryota > Metazoa > Arthropoda > Insecta > Orthoptera > Acrididae > Schistocerca > Schistocerca serialis. Next base: position 1,266,225,736 of record NC_064638.1, on the reverse strand, counting down.
CACATACATACAGGCTCGTGTTCGCTGACGAAAGCCCGGCCAGTGGCTGACGTTTGACTCTATTACACTGACGCTCTTTGGCATCTGTTCAAAGCCTTCTATCTCCATTTTGTCCCCAACTAGTCCTCTAGAAGCTCTCGATATTCGATGGTATCATTTTCTTGCCCTATATAGTCACAAATGTGCACATAGTAGGATAAATTGTGTCTTATAACTTAAAGACACCAGAGAAAACCATTTATTTTGCATTATTTTCTTCTACAATGCTCCAGAGAGTATTCTTCATTCTTATATATACTAAATTCCACAAATTTCTGTTCGTTCTATGTGACTGATTTAGACTGTATCAGTCATGGAGATCTCACCCTAATATCGCAGATTTTTTTATTAGTCACACTTCATCTATTTCATCCATACCCTGAACCGAAGTGTAGAAATGTAAATGGCACTACAATCACTTAGCATGTTCCCGTTGATGTGGTCTTCAGTCCGAATACTAGTTTGATGCAGCACTTTTTAGAAGACAGTTAAAACTGGTCCATTGCCTTATTAATAAATCATTATTCTGAGGTTGATATCCAATCCATTTAAATTTTTAAAGCTTAATGAAAGTGTGCATGAAATTAAATCTAATACCAATGATTCCACACATAAGTAACTTAACCCTGTACAGTGAAAGGTCGTTGTTTTCTTTTTCTGCAACTTGGTACTGCCAGCCGGCTGCGATAATGGACAATAGCACTAAAGAGGAGCTTGGCAGCAGAAAGTAAAAATGTTTCTGCTGGACCCAAGGCGTGAAGAAGGTACAAGCCATTAACTGAGAGTTGTGTTTCCGACAGATTCAGAAACGTCGGGCAATTTCCAAGAGGACGGCAGGCCAAGAGAGAATACTCAGAACATTGTAAACATGCTGAAAGAAAGGAGCTTAAACAACCCATTTAGAAAAGATAAAACCTGTCTCAACAGGAGGAAAATGACACACTTAGTATGGAAGATAAGTGTTCGGAGCCGAAGCAGATCACAGTTGTAGATGATTAAACTTTGTAAGGAAGCTCCCGATTAGTTCATAGTAATTATTCTGGTGTGGGGAATATAACTCATAGGTCTGTATGTTCAGCCATTTTAAATGGAGAAAATGCAAGAAAACGCATATAGTGGTGGAGAATTTCTGTCTTCTGCCCCTCTCTAAAAGACAACTGAATAGGAGTGGTTACACACTGCAGTTTCGTTAAGAGTAGTGAAATTGTTGCAATTGTTATAAACTTTTAATAGGTCAATATTCAGAAGGTATACCGAGACACTCTACCAACATGCTGGCGCTGACAGAACCAGTTAGATTTAGTGAAGGAGACGAGAAAATAGACTTCATCTTTGGGCCTGAAAGGATTGACGTATTTGGTATACATATGCAAACAAGTTATTAGTCATTCAAATCTACCTGTCCCTGAGGTTTCTGTCGATACCTAGAGGAACCTCCTCTATTACCTTGGTAGTGCATAGTTAATATGCTTGTCCACACACAATCAGAGTAGCTACTGTGCGTGCAATATATGTGTTTGCTTACTGCCTTCATTAATGATACATCCTCTTCATTTCTGTAATTACTTTCGTCCCTTTAGTTCCTTGAATTGAGAATAAATAAAGGTTGGCATAAATGATGGGAAGGTACTCTGAAATATAAAACACAAACGTATGTAACACATGATAGGTAAAGAGCTTAAAACATTTTCTAACGTTCCTCGGCTCAGAAGCTATCTTTCGTAAATGTGTCTTTGTACCTGTGGTCTCGCCACACTACACTGCTCTCTCTTCAAATTACAGTATTCCTCGATTTCATACTGCAGAGGGAGATGCATTCACTTTAGAGGCGATCACAGATACTAGGGCTGAATTCAGAAATCTCAGCCACTACTACAGTTATCCTCTGCAATTGATTATCGGAAGAGTGGTAAGTATGAGCCGCACATTTGTGGACTTCGTGGCGTGGCATGCAGGCGAGAGAACTGTCGCTTTCTTGTACTTATCTGGATCTTTTCTTGAGGCTATCGACTTTCTCGGCAATCACTGGGGATTTTCGTGGACCCGCGTCAATGTCTTTCGTACATGTCTTTACATCCTTGTATGACTTTGTAATTATTTTTATTCTTTATTGGTTCATTAGAATGACATATATGCATCTAGCAATAAATCGGATTGTTACTGTGACCTTCAGTTTCATTTATTTGCTTGAAGGATGCACTTATTAATATTTCTATGTGTGGTGTGGTACCCATATTTCGTTTCCGGCTGTGTCACTCCTGTTTAATCCAGATAGATAGTTACTCGTTCTACGACCTTGCATTTTCATTTCACATGATTTCAGAAGCAGCCAAAAGTTCCCCATGTAGTTCACCGGGTTCCGATCTCAGGAATACGCTAAGTTCTCAATGGAAACCTCTCACACAGAACACTAGTCTGTTCGCCGGAATCCTCTTTGCCTCTGCGTAGCTACTGAAAGCTACACTGGAAGTTCCACAAGTCTGAACGTGCTTACTATATTCAACTCGTGGTCTCCCTCCAAAACTTCACTCTCCACTTTCCCTGCCATTACCTAATTGACAATTCCTTAATGCCTCAGAATGTGTCGCATCTCTTGATATATTTTTTAGTCAAGTTTTGTCGCAAATATTTTTTTCCCATATTAGATTCAATACGTTTTTAGTAGTTATTCGATCCACCCTCTAATCTTCAGCACTCTTCTATAGCACAGTATTTCAAAAGCTCCTATTCTCTTCATGATTGAACAGTTTACCGTCAAAGTTTCCTTCCGTATACGACTATTGTCCATGTGATAAAAGATTTCCGGGAACTTAAATTTATACTCGATATTTATAAATTTCTCTTTTCCAGATATAAGTTTCTTGCTGTTGCCAGTTTGCATTTTATGCCCTCTTTACTTCTATCATCATAAATCGATATGTGCCCAAATAGAAAATGTTATTTACTACCGTAATTCTACAGTCTTATTTCCTAATATAATTAATTCGGCATCGTATGGTTTAATTCAACTACATGGCATTACCCTTGCTTTACATTTGTTGATATTCAACTAGTAATCTTTTTAAGTCATTATTGGTTCCGTTCAAATGATCTTCCAAGGCGTTAGCCGTCCCTGACAGTATTACAATGTCATCGGTTTACTCCAGAGTTGTTATTTCTTCTCCATGAAGTTTAATTTCTTGTCCATTCCTTGGTTTCATGTACTGTCTGCTCAGTTTGCAGAATAACACTGGGGAGTTTCTAGATCTGTCTTTCTCCATTGTCAACTACCGCTATCCTACATGTTCTTCGACTCTTTTTCCTGCAGTCTGATTTCATCACAAATTGTACATAACGTATTACTCACTGTATTTTATCCCTGTCAGCTTCATAATTTCAAAAAGTGTGTTCCAATAACCATTTCGAAAAGCTTTATATTAATTTACAAATACCACGAACGTAACATTGTCTCACTTCACTGCATCTTCTAAGAAAAGTTGTGTGGTCAGTACTGCCTCACCTTTTCCTCTATCCCTGCCGAACTCAGCTTCCCCGAGATTGACTTCTTCCAGTTTTGAATTATTCTGTACATGATTATTAAACTCATAGTTTATCATTATTCACATCTGTCAACAGCCGCTGTCTTTGAAGAAAGAATTACTCATCCTTGAAGTCTGAAGGAATTTTGCCTGTGTAACGCTGCTTTTGTTACTATCTTGCAGCTTTTCCTTCTTTGCTTAGTACCAGCTTGCCATACGAGCTGCTTATTTTTATACAGATGCTTCCTTTTCTTCAAGCCTCTTTAATTTTCCGGTAGGCGACGTCTATCCTCTTACAGTCATGCACGGTTTTACAGCCTTGCACTTCTCGTACATTAATTCCTCCTCTGCCGATTTGCACTTCCTGTCAACCTCATTTTATAGCAGTCTGTACTCATTTACACCTGCCTCATTTGCTGCATCTTTATAATTTCTCCTTCCGCCAATTAGATTCCATAACTGGGATTTATCTAAGAATTCTGCTGGGTCTTATCGTTTTGCCTATTTGATCACTTGTTGCCTTTACTATTTCACCTCCCAAGAAAGTTACTCATTCGTCTTTTATTTTATTTCTGTCCAATGTTTACCGCACTCGTTGCCTAATGCTTTCTTTGAAACACTCAACAATCGCTTATTCAATTCATTCAGGCCCCATCTTCTGAATTCAAAACTTTCAGTTTTAATCTGCAGTTCTTAACCAATAAATTTTGGCCAGCTGTGGGGGGGGTTAAAGTTAATAATTTGTTTTTCGCCGTTTTTCTCAAGCAAGTCTGACAACTAGTTTTGTGGTCAGATAGAAAGCGAAGGGAAACATACTGACCTTACTTTCCAGTCTGCACAGCCACATTCTGGTCCAGCTCACTGAAAGAAACATTTCTATTCTCCTATTTCTTTGTGGGCTCAGGACTATGATTTTAAATAAAAGTATAAAGTTCTGTTTAATATACTCATGTACAACACTTTGAATTCACAATGCTCAATTGAAAATAAATCTTTGTATTCTAACAGCACATTTAGCATTTCAGAGGCGACCTCTACGGTACGTTCTTACCAGACTGTCTATCGCCCTGACTAATAATACTGAATTGAATGTTTGACATAAATGTTCAGAATTAATGCTCGCCATAAAAGTAAATAAAGTCACCACTTGCCTTGCGGAATAGTAATTCTCACGGACGGTACACTAACAGCTACTAAGGCGATTTCTAAGCTATCCAGAACGGTGTACAGTCCTCGCGACTTCACCGCAAAATACGCGCTTTGACACAGTATGGCTCTGACGTCATCCGAGGCAGAGTGCGATCCGACTGCGGGATTGCGGTGTTAAAAAATTCGTTAGTGAAGCAAGTTGCAAATAAATGCACACCTACCTCAGACGGCGTTCGTTCACCATCCGTTGCTCTGCATTCGTAGGCACTACGTAAACGATTTTAAGGCCGTGTTGAAGAAAACCATCGTCCATACTTACGATTGCATAGGCCGCGTAACTCAGGTAACAAAATAAACCTTTAAATCTACTCTAGTACACTATTTACTGATAGGGAAGAAGGAAAGAAGATAGCTAAAGTTCTGAATGAAGAATAGGAAGCCTGACAACACGAAAAGAAAGGGAAAATAGTATTGTCAACAACTCGGATGCCTGGTGATCGCCAACCACCTGACAAAACAAAGACTGCGTGTCCCCTGAGGCTTACTGCTATTTATTTGCTGCTCTATTAAATATATCTTTAAATCAAGTATGTTTTTGATTCCAAATCGCTGAAATGATTTTATTTCAATTGGACAAACTTCTTTCACTTCTCCGTCATCAACAATCTCTTCAATGTTTACTGCGGGTCTGCAAAAGCGTATTGGCAAGCATTTGGTAATGGACCCTATCTCTCCAACAAAAGAAATGGATATAGTTTCCCGTCGTACATTTATTACCGCCTCAATGTTTCCAAAATCTAATCTTCCTTTGTATTTCTGTAAAAAGTCGGCACCTACCAGCATCTGAACACTAAGTCCTTTAATAATCAAAAAGTTGTGTTCCAAGTGAACCCCACCTATGGTAATGAGTATCATTAACTCTTGCTTCACTATCTTTTTGCTTCTACCAGTAGCCACAATAATGTTTAACCCACTTACTGGCATTATCACAACTGCTTTACTTTCTGGGAGAAAGTTTCAGAATCACTGTCAATGAAACAAGTAACTTTATCATTAAATACAATGAGTTCAATAACAGGTCGTCCAGGATTTATTTTTAGACATTGTGTGTCAGGTTCGTCAAGTAAATCATGCACCACCTCTCGTCTGTCGAAACCTACCCTTACTGTGGAAATTAACGGTACACTTACAGGATCCTCTTTCACCTTATATCTGCTACTACTACCCTCTTTCACTAAATTACCCATAATGGAAAAAAATCCGTATTTTCCCTCCTCTCCATCTGAAATATATTCTGTTTCTGCAACCCTATCCAAGGTGTTGACAGAATTATCTATATTATCCCCTTCTTCTTCCTCTCCTGTTTCTTCGTCTTCACTTTCTGAAATAACTCCACTTACTTTATTCAAAAACTCCTCAACACTGTCATCCTGTTCCTCCTGTATTTCCATAATGTTAATTCCACAGTCTCCAAGTAGCCTCTCATCTGTTCTGTGGTGCTGACACCCCCACCTCCTGATCTACATATTTACTTTTTGAAATAAGTCCCTCTTTTAAATGGTTCTGCTGATATCTGTCTGAACTTTCAACCTCACAAAATGCTACTTTCTTTTTTAAAGAAATAAATTGCTTCTCAGTGTCTCTATCCTCTGCCATTCTGAACTGATTAACATTACATTTAGTACAGGGTTTAGTAAGTGCCTTCTTTACAAAGGGCGTTAGTCTACACGGTTGCAAACGTTAGCGTCATCACAGACAGCTACGCGCTTCCCTGCCGTGCAATATCGTTGCCTCTGATGATTCTATTACCTGACAGGTGCTATTCATCCATTACGTCATCGACTAGCAGCTAATTACAATCAAAATACTGTTCTCTGTCATTGGACCTACTTCCAACAGTACCTCCTCTTCCTCTGTACTTACCCCAGCAACCATTACATCTTTGTACGCCTATCCTATTTACATTGACTTCCGTCCTATCATCATTGGGTCTCGTGGGAGGCCTATATTCTCTCCGATTTTTTTCCTGCTCTTTCAAAATGTTTTCTACTCTTTCTACATAATGGATACACCTATCAATATCAGCACAAGGAGCCGAAATGATCTTATTCCGCCAATATAACGGTAGCTTATATCTATGCCCATAATTATCTGCTGTGTTTCTACCTTTGCATTTAAATATGACAAGGTAACAAACAATTTTGTACAAACCTTTTGACACTGTCTCCCTTAGGATCTTATTTTCCCCCCCCAACCAAAATTTATTCAAAACCTCCATCTGCTTCCTGTTTCTCCAGTATTCTTCAAGAACGCTTGTTTGAACTCCACTAGTCTGTCGTATTTATCTGAAACTAGATTACCCCAGATTCTAGCTTCTCCCATTAGATTACAGGTGATGAATCCAATCTTTTGGTTGTCATTCCCCACTTTAGGTGACACATCTTCAAAATCACTCCAAACTCTTTAGTGTGAACATCCTTATTTGCATCACATTTCAAAACTGGCGATGCTTAACATATGTAATTTCTTAAGATTCCACAATACCATAAGACATTACACAAACATTGTTATTACCATTCTGTTCAACTTTTGTTAGTCTACTTTCTGGTTACACAGTTGCTCATTCACACTAGTAATGAACTGCTGGATATTAGTTTCAATGTTAGTATTGTTACTAGCAGCTTGCACACCAAACTTAACACACACATCTTTTCCTTCTTTGATTTTATTTTCTAATACAATGTGATTTACCCAATAGCACTTTTCTACCTTGTGAATCGGTTCCCGAACTTTACTTATTTCTGAATGTAATTGTTGCTCTACCTGCTGGTTGTTCTCAGCAACTTGCTAAATTTGTAAAGTTAGTTCACTTTTCACTGTTACAATAGCAGTATTACATTCGAATTTTACTTGATTAATTTCTCCTTTAATATTATTTCCAAACAAAGTTAGGTCATTTTTCCACGAATCCCTCAAATTCGAAATTTTATTTTCCATTTTGGATTCCAATTCGACAACTTCAGTGTGTAACTCTTTTGTTTCCAACCCTTTTTTGTTCATTTTAGCATCAATATCAGAACTTAATGGCATTTTAATTTCGTTAACCAAGGCATTTATATTACTATTAAAATGAGATCCCATTTCTTTCATATGCTGGAAAATATTCGCAAATATATCTGAAACACTGTTTTTTGGTTCGTCAGCAACTGACATTGGTTCCTGTTTTGTTTTAGGAGTATCTACAGGTAGATATTTAACATCGGCTTCCAGCGCGCTCAGTTCATTTTCTAGACTATAATTAGAAGGCATTGACTCAGGGAAATCACTGTCATTTGCTTGTGATATATATAAAAACTACATAGTCTACATCACCTGAATCTACCTTTAGCGTTGCATCTACCATTTTCTGATCACTTTCTGCCATGTTGTGAAGTTTTTTGGCACACAGGCACAAACAATGAAGTAGAACAACACTTTTCTTCCTTGTGATCTGCACGGTAAGGCAATACAGCGGGTCCATCCCCCAATCTTTGCCAATACCAGTTTACAGGCTTTCGTTTCCCTTCCGGCTGAAACCGCCCAGTGGCCAGTGGTCTGCCATAGCTCAACGTCATCTCCCGTAGCTCCCTGTCGCTGCCGAAGTTTGCCACCTCATTCGACTCATCGCCTCGTCCCACTCGTTGTGTTTTCGACGCACATTCAATTGCACAATTGTCATTGGTCCTACATTCCACTTACTTTCTTAAGACGCATGTGAACACTTTATGACTTCAATTAAACACCGCTGGTTTTTCGTATACAATTCCCCCTCTTCCCAACTCTATATTGTACTATTCTCGGCCAATGCACCAATTGCAGCGTTGCGGTGTTAAAATGTTCGTTAGCACAGAGTGAAGCAAGCTGCAAATTTATGTACACCTACCTCAGTACAGCGTTCGTTGACCATTCGTTGCTCTGTATTCGTAGGTGCCATGTAGACGATGTCCATACTTATGACTGCATAGTCCGCGTAATTAAGGTAACAAAATAAACCTGTGTATACCGGGCAAAAGTGGATACTTCCTTCCTTCATCGAAATGTCTGCTTCCCAATGCTAATGTCTTTTTTTGTCTTTTAGTTATAGTGTCAAGTAGCCCGCATTTACGTCGATAGCACATCTACTACTAGTTCATGCAGCTTATATCACATGCAAGACAGCCAGAAATGTACTAAGTCCAACCCGAATTATTACGAGATTAATACAGTCAATACTCTGCTACGAAATGAGTTTCACAGTAGTCCTTTTCATTGGATTCTTCAAAGAAAGGTGCTCGCCAAAAAATGTTCTGTAAATGCATACTGAACACGCCACGCAGAATTCTTCACGAAGGCCGATAGTTTCACACGCGGTTTTCTCTACAACAGACACTCCAAAATCTCCCAAACGTCACAGAACTCTCTGTAAATGAATCTGCTTGGACATCGATATAAACCGAACGCGAAATAAGAGTCACTTCTTCATTTTACAAATTGCTTTTTCGGAAACGTCTAACATGACCTTCTCGTCCGGCAGCTAGTCTAAGACTGTCCGAATGGCGTTGCTTTTAGGGCATGTAACTCATTCTAAGGCGCGGGAAACACTTTACTCTGATTGGTCGATCAAGACGAACAGCCAATCACATCAATCTTTCAAGATCATATTCGCACTTAAACTGTTTTACTCCAATCAACACTCGCAGATGCATTTACGTCATTTAATGTTGCAAATATTAACAAAATTTTCCACCAAACCAAATCAAAAGAAAACTAAGAGAAAACTATGCTTGAAATATACTTTAGAACTGATTTTCCTTTTATTACCTTTCTGGCTGCCGTTTTACAAAAGCAAACATCCGCTAGTTTGGGGGATTTGCAGTTTTCATGACACCCTGGTGGCATAACACTTGCTACTTACGTAAGGTGTGATAAAATATAAAATTGAAATTTAATGTATATCCCACATACACTCTCACATTCACATTCACTCTCATTTACTCTCACCCTAACACAATATATAAATATTAACTTTTAAACTGTCATTTTCATTACGAAAGAAAAACTGTCGAAAGTTTAGAATTGAAAATCTGTATAAAATAAATCAGCACAATGAGAGTGCCATTACTGTTTGCAAATAACATAAGAAATATAAACTGTTATTGTTCCTATCTGAATTTACTTTCTTGAGGGTCGGTTAAGTACTTTTTAATGGGTTTTTTATGTCTCTGAAACTATTATAGGTGGCGGTATCAAATTTTGGCACAAAGTTCGTCTGAATAACAAAAGGTCATGTACCAAATATGAAATGAAACAGATAATATTTAGCATAGTTATTTAGCTTCTTACGTGAGATGAATAAGTGATTTTAGTACGCGCCATAGCGAGCATTCTCATGGTCCGCTTTAGCGACAGGTGTGGATATGACGCAAACTGCAGCCACAAGTCGGCCACTGCCGGAAGCTACTATACTGCAGGCTTCAAAAACAGCTTGCCATAACATAACAAAACTTACTGCAAAAATCTGCAGCCGTTTAATAGCTGCGACGCTGCACGACGTTTAACACACGTGGATCTTACACTAGCTGAATGCGAAGTGAACTTTTTTACTGCCTCTCGGACTGTATTTATTTAGGTGCCAGAGCGGACGGCTGGGGGAACATCTGTTGCCTACGGCTATCTGCATACTGCAGTAGCCTCCATACGACTGCTTTCTCGGACAGATGAATTTTAATAATATAGTTATAAATTACTTCAGAAACCTCTTAATTTTTATTTGTATTCAGTTAAGTTGGTTGAAATCACCGAAAAAGTTTCAGATCGCTAGAATGAAAAGTTTGCCTTCTATAATTTTTATAGTGGAACTAACGGTAGATCGTTACGTCTGAACCATTTATTTTCTAGAACTGTTATTAATACTACAGCTCTCAAATTTAGCATAGCTCTATTACTTGGTACTTTTATCATCCACTTTAACCAAAATTTTCTCCTATTAAAATCAAAGGTACTTAATCTACAACAATTGGATACATTTTAGTTACAAAATTGGTTTTCGCTTAATTACTCAAAAACTATGAGGTAGCTTGACTTGGTATCACAGTTATTATTTTTGGGGTGAACTGAAGCATGAAACAAATTTTCATGTTTCTAAGTCCAATATTTAGTGCCTCTGACTTTTCCTAAAAACGTGGATTCCGGCGTTAATTTTTGTTATATGGTTTTGGAAACCTGCACACCTATTTTTGAGCTCTAACTGCACATTCTGACTAAATTCTTGCTTTCTGGCTTTATTATTTATCGTCTTTGATTTTTCTCTTAAAACGTCATTTTTACGTAAACTGTGAAGTCTAGAACATAAAGACTTGGTAGTTGGAACATTATAACACTAAACTATATTTTAACAAAGTTTTAATATAAATTTTGATTTTTACTTTCACACTTAATTGTGGTGCAATACTCAGAGACGCATTAAGGTGACGTGGCGCTACTAGCAGTGAACTGGAATAAGTCCCGGCACACTGGCTCGCCTCTGTATCTCTCATATGATGCAGCCCTTGCGTTGCTTCACAGAGTTCACATAAATATGTTTTGTGCTTTTAAACATTGGTTACGAAATTTCTGACTTACCCACATGTATTGTATCTGAAACTTTGTGATGTTTTATGCTTCTTCCACGAATATAGCATTCTTTCGTGACTCTTTAAGGAAGTATTAGCAATGATGAAACTATGCTGTCAGACGGCTTCCTCTTCCATTCCACATTTTCCATTCAGTTGAAACTGCGCTACAGTAAAAGAAAATGAAAGTATATTTTAATGCACTGACAGCAAATGTGGCCCAATCTTACAACTCAGTGTTCTGTATGCTTAACTCTAAATATTTAAAATACATATTTTGAATGTCTTAGTAGCAATATGTTAACTTGTTTAGATCCCTTAATGATCTTGAGATCTAAAAATGAAATAAAAATGAAATATTGATAAGTAGCTATTTAAGTAGATAATATGTTTTAAAATGTGTAGAGTTTAAAATTTTTACAAATGTATATACGTGTACTGAGATTAATTTACAACTAGTAGGCTTTATCGATAAGTGCACCTAATATTCTTACGTGAATAATTTGCCTCATAATTAAATTGAACATAAAACATCTGAGCATGCAGATTTCACATGCACCTAATATTCATACACAGGAAATCGTGTTAAAGTCATGATTAAATTAAACCTAAAACACTGCGAGAATGTAAATTTCACAGTAAGGTGTCGGAGGAGTGTGTTTCTGCTCGTTTATACTGGACTAATACGGCCATTGTGACGCTGCTTGCAAGAGGAGTGCGCTGATAAGGTCTTCTTCCGCCGAGTGGGGCTGCGGCAAGCACGGAGAATTGCTGCAGACGTAGCCGGCTCAGTATGTCGTTCAAATTCTTCGAATACACTGAATTCTTCAAGTCATACTGGAGACAGATTATTTTAGTTGGTTGAAATACAGAAGTAAGAACTTTAGCAACCAAAATCGCTATTTATAACTTTATTTATGATGAGTGGTCGGCAAATCTATGTGGCCATAAACGGATTTTATACCATGGAGACTTTGATTTGCCGAAAGCGGTCATCATAAATAAAATTATACTGTCAATCTGAAGTTTTTATTTCATATTATTTTATCTCGTCTACACACTTCAGTGATGTCAAGCATATATATTTGAAGAATATATAAAATACTTTAGTTGGCTTTTTCGAGTTCCTCCAGGATGTCCAAAAAACGTCGATTAGTGGTCGTGTGTAAAATCTGAAGATGTGACTCTATTGTTCCTACCGAATGTTAGTTAGATCGTCTCCAGACGCCTTGTTACCTCGTAATGAAGAATGTCCTTTAAAATGGATCTCAAAAGTTAGCCTGTGTGAGTTATATACTGCTCATGACAGTTTCTGCAGTTAATACTATACCCACCTGATTCACTAAACTTAGACTTCATTTATTTCTTCCATGTTTTAGTTTGAAACGTGAATTTCGCTTGTGCCAAAGAATGTTTGTAGACCAGTTTTTCGAAGCTGCTGCGCAATTGTATGTCACATCCTTTCTTTGTATACTACAGGCATATAAACAAATTTGTAGCGCTTGATTTCTTTCTTTGGACATAATAATTTAATTGTAAGTGCTTTCAGTATAGTTTGACACATGTTTGTGGGAAGCCCACAATACATAGCAGATGTATGAACCCTATGACAAACATAGGATCGAAATCCGCGGGACAAAAAGTGAAATAAGAGAACCAAATCGATGGGTTAAGGAGCAGTATCAATTTTTTGCATCTGAAACTTCTTATTAATATGAATTATTTGCAGTTTCATGTATTTAATGAAAAAATCTAAGAAGCTGTAGGCAATAAGTACAAAATGGTTCAAATGGCTCTGAGCACTATGGGACTTAACTGCTGAGGTCATCAGTCCCCTAGAACTTAGAACTACTTAAACCTAACTAACCCAAGGACATCACAAACATCCATGCCTGAGGCAGGATTCGAACCTGCGACCGTAGCGGTCGCGTGGTTCCACACTGTAGCGCCTAGAACCGCTCGGCCACACCGGCCGGCCAATAAGTACAGACTTGGTCTGCAGCATGATAGCAAAATTAAGAAGGTTCCAATTATTTCCCGACAGAATTTTTGAACCGACTTACATATGCTTTACAGGGACGAGCTGGCTCTCATGAATGAAGGTTTCCAATTGGCTCTATATGCCCCCCTTTTCGATGCCGATGGCTCCGCTCCCATAGCTGAGGTGAAAACGGTATGTGCCTACGGTAAACTCAGTGACATAGAGGAAACGGGTGTAGCTGCTAAGAATCCCTGTCTTGTGAACGAATGAAAGATGAACGTCACAAGTACAAAAATATTGAACTACAAACCATAGAAAGGATTAATAGTAAATTACTTACGAATAAATAAATGCCAATTAAATTAAATGAGGGAAATGTCTCTGTGATTATAACTGAAACCGAATATAGGACTAAGGTGTTGCAGTATTTAATAGAGAATAGCATAAGACATATAAATAAAGGCACCCACCAAATTATTTATAGTTGCTCTTAAAAAGAAGTTGGCGGGGACACAGGTTTTCCTACTACCATTCCAAAAACGTAGAGTGATCAACGTGAAGCCTTGGCCATCCCCTTTGAATACATAGATAAACTTACGTAAAGAGAGTAAGAGCATTCTCTTCTCTGTGTGACAGAAGAAACTCTTCCAATCTAGAACTGAACAGATTACTCTTCAAAACAATTAAAAATGCCTACGGGTATCAAAGGAATCATTGTGTAGCAAACAGCATAATTGCTAACAAAAGTAAAGAGAACCAGCTGAATGAGGATATGGCACTTGCATCATCTGATATTTCCTACTACTACGAATACGCCTACTGGGGATAGACTTAGGTTCTTAAGGGGAATTTATTACGTAACAGCACCACAGGAATGGGGAACTTCTTGAACTCACGGAGCTTTTGAAGTCTGAACTACAGTTCCTTCGAATTTGATGGGGGAGTATACCAACAAAAGGAGGGTTTAGAAGTGGGCAGGTGTAGTAGCGGACATTTTCAATAATGATTTCGAGTCGAGGGTCTATTCCAATAACCCTGGGTTAGCAGGTAAAATGGTTTTTATGCACGCTAAGTGGATGATATCTTCCTTATTGTCGAAGGTGGGGAGGTGCAGGTGGCACCAGTGCACAGCATTTTCAACAAGCAGTCTACAAATATTAAGCACGCATTTGAGAGTGAGGCAGATAATAAAATAAAGTTTTGTGTTTAACGGTGACACGAAGGGGAAGCAAGCTAGGTTTTCCCACTTTCCGGAAACCTACACAAACATACATACAAACACAAATGCAATAATCAGTAATGACTCGAACCATCCCAAACATCACAGAAAGACCTTTTTCCAAGCGATGGGAACGCGTATTGTCAGGCTCCCGCTAAATAGATTCAGGTTAACAAGGCGCGCGACATACTTAGACAAATTGCGCTGGCAAATGGATACAGAAGTAGTATGGTAAGGCAGACAACAAAGGAGGCACAGACGGGTTAAGACTGTACAAAAAGAGGATAAATTCCTTACATTTCATTGCTAGGGACCTTTCCAAACAGATTTCAAACGGCAGTTCAGATGGGATGGGGTCGTCATAAGGGTAGGTAGAAGCACAGAGTGGGTAAGGAGATAGAAAAGTCATATGCTAAGAAATCTGATACATGTGTGGTAAATAAAACAAACAAACACTGTCCGAACTGGTGTTGAAGGCCCAGTGGGGCTGACCAGCCTCTGTCATCCTTATCCCATGGGATATCACCCGATGGTGAAATGGAGGGGCATGTGGTCATCACACCGCTCTCCCAGCCACTGTCAGTTTTAGTGGCCAGTGCCGCTACTTCTCAGTCAAGTAGCTCCCCATTCGGTCTCACAAAGGATGAGTGCACCCCACTCACCACTCAGCAGACCCGGAAGGTGACCCATGCAAGTGCTAGCCAAGCCCGACAGTAATTAACTTTGGTGACTTGACGGGTACCAGTGAAACCAACGTGGAAAAGCTGCTGGCTATGTAAACGTAAATCTTATGGCAAATGTTGTCCAGGCCAGACAGGCAGATTATTCTCGACAATGATAAAAGAGCACACAGGTACGACAAGAAGAACAGCTTTCGAACAGCTCTTACGTAACACTGAGCATACAACAGGTGACATACACGGCACGATGAAAATACTTCATGTCACCGCTTAGAGCTTGCAGGGGAGCCAGAGGTATATAAAAGTAAGTTCAAAGAGTCTGATAAAGTGTTCAATAAACAGTTAGATTTTAAGAATAACAGTTTTTTCCGTATTTCGTCATGAATTGTAGCTAAATCAATATTTAATTGATGTTTAAAATAATCCTTTAGTAGGAATCTGTGGCATGAGAAATGATAATTACATAAACAAATCTTGCTTTATGGTTACCGTCTCTCATTTCACGAGAATTTTTATACAATGGACGTGCCATGTTCAGTGATCGTGTAGGTGTCTGTGGTATGTAACCTACGAATAATGTCGTATGTGGCTCAACAATTTTTTATGAATCTCTTTGCCTTTATGCGTATTGCGTCGATGTTGTCGTTGTGGTCTTCAGTCCTGAGACTGGTTTCATGCAGCTCTCCATGCTACTCTATCCTGTGCAAGCTTCTTCATCTCCCAGTACCTACTGCAGCCTACATCCTTCTGAATCTGCTTAGTGTATTCGTTTCTTGGTCTCCCTCTACGATTTTTACCCTCCACGCTGCCCTCCAATGCTACATTTGTGATCCCTTGATGCCTCAAAACATGTCCTACCAACCGATCCCTTCTTCTAGTCAAGTTGTGCCACAAACTTCTCTTCTCCCCCATCCTATTCAATACCTCCTCATTAGTTACTTGATTTCCCTACCTTATCTTCAGCATTCTTCTGTAGCACCACATTTCGAAAGCTTCTGTTCTCTTCTTGTCCAAACTATGTTTCGTCCATGTTTCACTTCCATACATGGCTACACTCCATACAAATACTTTCAGAAACGACTTCCTGACACTTAAATCTATACTCGATGTTGACAAATTTCTCTTCTTCAGAAACGATTTCCTTGCCATTGCCAGTCTACATTTTATACCCTCTCTACTTCGACCATCATCAGTTATATTGCTCCCCAAATAGGAAAACTCCTTTACTACTTTAAGAGTCTCATTTCCTAATCTAATTCCCTCAGCATCACGCAATTTAATTTGACTACATTCCATTATCCTCGTTTTGCTTTTGTTGATGTTCATCCCGTATCCTCCTTTCAAGACACTGTCCATTCCATTCAACTGCTCTTCCAAGTCCTTTGCTGACTCTGACAGAATTACAATGTCATCGGCGAACCTCAAAGTTTTTACTTCTTGTCCATGAATTTTAATACCTACTCCGAATTTTTCTTTTGTTTCCTTTATTGCTTGCTCAATATACAGATTGAATAACATCGGGGAGAGGCTACAACCCTGTCTCACTCCTTTCCCAACCACTGCTTCCCTTTCATGCCCCACGACTCTTATAACTGCCATCTGGTTTCTGTACAAATTGTAAATAGCCTTTCGCTCTGTGTATTTTCCCCCTGCCACCTTCAGAATTTGAAAGAGAGTATTCCAGTTAACATTGTCAAAAGCTTTCTCTAAGTCTACAAACGCTAGAAACGTAGGTTTGCCTTTTCTTAATCTTTCTTCTAAGATATGTCGTAAGGTCAGTATTGCCTCACGTGTTCCAACATTTCTGCGGAATCCAAACTGATCTTCCCCCAGGTCGGCTTCCACCAATTTTTCCATTCGTCTCTAAAGAATTCGCGTTAGTATTTTGTAGCTGTGACTTATTAAACTGATAGTTCGGTAATTTTCACATCTGTCAACACCTGCTTTCTTTGGGATTGGAATTATTATATTCTTCTTGAAGTCTGAGGGTATTTCGCCTGTCTCATACATCGTGCTCACCAGATGGTAGAGTTTTGTCATGACTGGCTCTCCCGAGGCCATCAGTAGTTCTAATGGATTGTTGTCTACTCCCGGGGCCTTGTTTCGACTCAGGTCTTTCAGTGCTCTGTCAAACTCTTCACGCAGTATCTTATCTCCCATTTTGTCTTCATCTACATCCTCTTCCATTTCCATAATATTGTCCTCAAATACTTCACCCTTGTATAAACCCTCTACATACTCCTTCCACATTTCTGCTTGCCCTTTTTTGCCATCTGAGCTCTTGATATTCATACACGTGGTTCTCTTCTCTCCAAAGGTCCCTTTAACTTTCCTGTAGGCAGTATCTATCGTACCCCAAGTGAGACAAGCCTCTACATCCTTACATTTGTCCTCTAGCCATCCCTGCTTAGCCATTTTGCACTTCCTGTCCATCTCATTTTTGAGACGTTTGTATTCCTTTTTGCCTGCGCCATTTACTGCATTTTTATATTTTCTCCTTTCATCAATTAAATTCAATATTTCTTCTGTTACCCAAGGATTTCTATTGGCCCTAGTCTTTTTACCTACTTGATCGTCTGCTGCCTTCACTATTTCATCCCTCAGAGCTACCCATTCTCCTTCTACTGTATTTCTTTCCCCCATTCCTGTCGATTGTTCCCTTATGCTCTCCCTGAAACTCTCTACAACCTCTGGATCTTTCAGTTTATCCGGGTCCCATCTCCTTTAATTCCCACCTTTTTGCAGTTTCCTCAGTTTCAATCTGCAGTTCATAACCAATAGATTGTGGCCAGAATCCACATCTGCCCCTGGAAATGTCTTACAATTTAAAACCTGGTTGCTAAATCTCTGTCTTACCATTATATAGTCTATCTGATACCTTTTAGTATCTCCAGGATTCTTCCAGGTATACAACCTTCTTTTATGATTCTTGAACCAAGTGTTAGTTATGATTAAGTTATGCTCTGTGCAAAATTGTACAATGCGGCTTCCTCTTCCATCACTTCTCCCCAATCCATATTCACCTACTATGTTTCCTTCTCTCCCTTTTCCTACTGACGAATTCCAGTCACCCATGACTATTAAATTTTCGTCTCCCTTCACTACCTGAATAATTTCTTTTATCTCGTCATACATTTCATCTATTTCTTCATCATCTGCAGAGCTAGTTGGCATATAAACTTGTACTACTGTAGTAGGCATGGGCTTTGTGTCTATCTTGGCCACAATAATGCGTTCACTATGCTCTTTGTAGTAGCTAACCCGCACTCCTATTTTTTATTCATTATTAAACCTACTCCTGCATTTACTTGATTTTGTATTTATAACCCTGTAATCACCTGACCAGAAGTCTTGTTCCTCCTGCCACCGAACTTCACTAATTCCCACTATATCTAACTTTAACCTATCCATTTCCCTTTTTAAATTTTCTAACCTGCCTGCCCGATTAAGGGATCTGACATTCCACGCTCCGATCCGTAGAACGCCAGTTTTCTTTCTCCTGATAACGACGTCCTCCTGAGTAGTCCCCGCCCGGAGATCCGAATGGGGGACTATTTTACCTCCTGAATATTTTACCCAAGAGGACGCCATCATCATGTAATCATACAGTAGAGCTGCATGTCCTCGGGAAAAATTATTGCGTCTATGTGAGACAAAAATGGCCATAGTCTATTAGTCATCGTTTATTATTAAAGGTAGCCTTGTAATAAAAATAATGATTTAGTTATAGAATAAACCTTTGGATCTTCATGTACACCGCCAATAGGGCCTCCATTGATTACCTGTACGCAAATATTTCTTTTGCTATTGTGTTTCATTCATGTGGTGTCGAGAAATGTAGTGACTGCAAATATGGAATAAATCTTACAAACGTTATTGTACTGTACCTTATGCTTTAGTGACATCATGAAGCCTGTGTAAACAAATGGAGACATTTGCGTATTTTATTATTTCTCATTGTTTATTTTTATTATATATTAGGAACTTTTTCGCCTGTGAGCGCTTTGTACTGCAACCTGAATAGCTAATTTTAACTACGCCGCCAATGGCGCTACTTTTTCGCGTAGTTTGTTATTGTATAATGGTAATTGCTTGTATTACATATTTTAAATATTCGTTCCACCTGTTGGCGATTTATGGGGTAGCTTGAGTACGTACTTGGAAAATCATGCCCCATATTGCCCTGGTATCTTATGCACTCCGTTATTGTTTTAGTTGAGCTTGGACTAGTTACAACCAATAGGTAATTGCAGTGCATTTATTACTATTACATAATTTGTTATGATAAAATCGTAATATTCGAACTGTTTATTAGTAATAAACGTTTTATCCTATGCACGCACTGCCACTAGCGGCCTCTGGTGCTATCACTTTGTAGCTGATGGTCATCTCAAGCATTAGTTCTCTTCGCACTGCTCATTGTGATCCATCTATTGTATTCTCACGTATCTGTATTGCCATTTGGATTACTTGCTGCTGTTGTTCCACGCATACATAAACTGTATTCAGTAACTTACGAAGAAAATATGCACCATTGGATCATTTTGCAACATAAACTACTGTCACATTCGAACTGCACCGATATTATTATTGTAACATCTGTTGTAATTATGTTGCAATATGTGAATCTTCAGGTTTTCGCGGCGCAAAGACTGCTCCATTAAGTTTCGGGAATGCAGCCTCATGTATTCTGCTTCTTCTTCTAATATTTCGGCTGTATACCTTTCAGCCATCTTCAGAGAGAGTCGTACGGCTCTCTCTGAAGATGGCTGAAAGGTATACAGCCGAAATATTAGAAGGAGAAGCAGAATACAAGCGGCTGCATTCCCGAAACTTAATGGAGCATGTTGCAATATGTTGGTCGGAGAATTGACGCGAGTCAGAAACTAATCACCATCAGTAACTTTTTAATGTAACTTTCGCCATTATGCCAAACACTTATTTCATAATGCTATCGGATCTCCGAGTGAGCTTACTTTCAGTTTTTTGAGGCATTTTAGTGTCTACTTCAGCACTGTAACAGTTATTTAAATGAACTTGCTTCTTAAAAAGCGCTTTATTTTTTTCCTCTCCTGCTGACTTAATGACAATTTAAGCAACTGTTGACTAGGAAACGAAAGTATGTCATCTTGTATTTATTCGATGACATGGTATGGAACCAGAAAATGTCACGCTGTGTGCAAGGGCAACATACTCACATATAGATGTACGATCACACGCTACATTTCAAATTTACAGAGACATGGTATTTATCGTATATTTTAAAAATTTCTCTCAGGAGATGGCCGTTAGGGCAGAAAAGTAAAATAAAACTTATAACAGGGGTGTCTAGTTATAGATCGAAAGAGAACTTACAACATCACTCAGTCGGACAACTGAACATGAACTGTTTCGTCACCACCAACGTCTCCGATAAAAACGGACCGATGGTTCCAAGAATAGCCACACATTTATGCCCGGTACTGTAATAATCCACTTTTACCCGCCAGGGCAGCCGAGAACGCTACTGCGCTGCTTCCTGGACTCGGGTAGGAGCGCCAGCCCCAGATTGAATCCGCTCGGCGTACTAACGACGAGGGCCGCTGTGCAAGCCAGCCTGGATGTGGTTTTAGGCGATTTCCCACATCCCGCTAGGTGAATACCGGGCTGGTCCCCAAGTTCCACATCAGTTACACGACTCATAGAGATTTGAAAACTTTCGCACCATTTCAGGCCTTACACTAGACAAGGGGCGGGCAAACGTTGCACGCGGCTCATGAGCGCACAGCGCTGCACGTGTGCTGCTCGCGTGTAGGCGTCGACCGGGGCAGTGGCGACAGCCGGCAGGTTGCGGCAATGTAGTACCAGGCTAAACTGCGGACGTTGATGCGAAGCGAGCACTATGTAGCGAACGTTGTATTTCAAGAAACGGAGAAGTGGAGATTTGCTATCTTTTAAAAAGTAATGGGAGAATCATTTTTTTCTTTGTGCAAAAACGTGAAAATTCGAAACGTTTAATATGTGGCAGCATTCTCGCTGGTCAACGGAAGTTTAGTATTGAAGGCCATTACAAGAAATTTCACAAGGACGAATACAATTTCTTGTCGGATTCTGAGCGGATGGGGAATCGACTGAGCTTAAGAAGAGCGATCTGACGATACCAGATGAATCTGTCGTAGTTGGCCGGCCGGAGTGGCCGAGCGGTTCTAGGCACTACAGTCTGGAACCGCGCGACCGCTATGGTCGCAGGTTCGATTCCTGCCTCGGGCATGGATGTGTGTGATGTCCTTAGGTTAGTTAGGTTTAAGTAGCTCTAAGTTCTAGGGGACTGATGACCACAGCAGTTAAGTTCCATAGTGCTCAGAGCCATTTGAACTATTTTTTTTTATAAAATATCCATAATGGATTTGCTGCTCAGGTGATATCTAACCTCCAGTCCACGTTGGAAGCCACTGACCTCTCCTGATCGACCCGTTCTGCTGTCAGTGGTTGTCACGTGACAGTACAGTACTTCCCGGCTCCCTTTGTATCTACGGGCCCGCCTCTTGCTGTCAGTTTCGCATTACATAGAGATCTCAGCCAACTTGCTCTCTTCTTTCTAACTCCCTAAGAACAATCTATTTGTTACAGTTACCCTCCACGATACTTGACAGTCCATGTCCATCAGTATAGGAGTTCTGCCCGGTCTTGGTTCAGCTGGGCTTCGTACTTCACATTCCTTCTTCACAGTACACCAACCACAGTAGACGTACGCAGCTTGGGATGGGATGAAATGTCCCTGATGGATTTGCTACTGAGGTGACATCTAGCGACCAGCCATTGAGCTCTTTTGACCGATCCGTCCTGCTGTCACTGTTTGTCGCGTGACAGTACAGTACTTCCCGGCTTCCTTTGTATCTACGGGCCCGCCTCTTGCTGTCAGTTTCGCATTACATAGGGATCTCAGGACACTTATGATCAGACAGCCTCTCCTGGTAACGAGTTCTGTTCGTGATATCTAGCGGTTAATTTTGCATTACATAGGGATGTCAGGATACTTTTGATCACAAAGTCTATCTACAGCCTCGAAGCTAAAGCACACTTGTACAACTAAGCTCTCGAAGAGAAATTCAGTGTGATCACGTAACCTTCTCATGCAAACTCTATCCCGGACAGCAGCGGAAGTGACACGTTCCCCGCTGTTATAAAGTCTGCCTCCCGCCGCTTGATGGCTGCTGCCCCCTGCCACTCCGCCTACGGCTCGCAAAGCGGCAGCCCATTATCCCGGTCTGCTCCCGCCCCCACTCAGTAGATGGGTTATGGGGGGGAGCGGGGTGAGAAGAGGAAGGCCGCTGTAAAAACGCCGGCGTGGGCGGGCATCGCCCCCCCCCCCCCACCTCCATCCCTTCATCGACGCGGCCCGGTTTAGGAGGCAACAAATTTTAATGAACGCAGCTTAATGGAATAACTGAGGCTCTCGGTCCGCCATCAGACCCGTAGCGATGGAGCTGCTGCCTCAGTCGATGCCGGAGCAGAGATCGCTGCCGGTGGCTTCGGCGCTCCTATTGTAGCTAGCCAAACACTGACGTGTTTCGAACATCACCAGAAATGTTACCATACCGTAATCTGGAAGCTGTCACCAGTGTGTCGGAAGATAGCCTGCAGGACGTCCTAAACCTTCGTTCAGGAAATCGGCTATTCGACTGTTGATGCAGAAGTTTCATTATGTCCATACAACTCTGTTAGGGGTATAAGTGAAAATACGTCTGTTGTTGGTCCCTAGTTACTTAATTTTCGGACTAATAATTATACTGGGTGATCAAAAAGTCAGTATAAATTTGAAAACTTAATAAATCACTGAATAATGTAGATAGAGAGGTAAAAATTGACACACATGCTTGGAATGACATGGGGTTTTATTAGAACATAAAAAAAAGTTCACAAAATGTCTGACAGATAGCCCTGGACAGGTGAGAGGTACGCCGATATGTTACAGAACCGCATCATCCCCAGCCTGGCTGATAAACACCTGCTCGAACGTAGGATATTTATGAAGGATGGCGCTCCACCCCATATTGCTAGACACGTGAAACATCTCTTGCGCGCGTCGTTTGGTGATGATCGTGTGCTCAGCCGCCACTTTCGTCATGCTTGGCCTCCCAGGTCCCCAGACCTGAGTCCGTGCGATTATTGGCTTCGGGGTTACGTGAAGTCACAAGTGTATCGTGATCGATCGACATCTCTAGGGATGCTGAAAGACAACATTCGACGCCAATGCCTCACCATAAGTCCGGACATGCTTTACAGTGCTGTTCACAACATTATTCCTCGACTACAGCTATTGTTGAGGAATTGTGGTGGACATATTGAGCATTTCATGTAAAGTCGGTTAAAATGGCTCTGAGCACTATGGGACTTAACATCTGAGATCATCAGTCCCTTAGAACTTAGAACTACTTAAACCTAACTAACCTAAGCACATCACACACATCCATGCCCGACGCAGGATTCGAACCTACGACCGTAGCAGTCGCGCGATTCCGGACTGAAGCCCCTAGAACCGCTCGACTACCGCGGCCGGCTTCATGTAAAGAACATCATCCTTGCTTTGTCTTACTTTGTTATACTAATTATTGCTATTCTGATCAGATGAAGCGCCATTGGTCGGACGATTTTTGAACGTTTGTATTTTCTTGGTTCTAATGAAACCCCATGTCATTTCAAGCATGTGTGTCAATTTGTACCTCTCTATCTACATTATTCTGTGATTTATTCAGTTCTCAAATTTATACTGACTTTTTGCTCACCCGGTATTATGAGTGGTTTCTTTTTTATGTTGGTTAGCACCTCCACGAACGCGTGGCAGAAGCCATTAATGTGTATTTTCTCCTTGGTAGCAGGTCAGATATTGTAGTGTGTATAGTTGAAACGTCCCCATAGAAAAATTATACGTGACTGTGTTTAAACTGACACACAATATTTTTTAGCGCAACGTAATTTGACATTCAATAATCTCTACAAAAGAATGGCCCTGACTAACATTAACCTATACGTTTCACAAATCACTTACCTCACAAAAATCTTCGTTACTCGAACTACTGCAAAACAGCGAGCGCCACTACTGCCAGCTAAATAAAAGATTCAAACTTCGGAAGGCACTAACTACTGATAAGCAAAGTTAGCAAATGAAAGATTTTAATAGAGAACAAACAATGTATTTACCTTAATAGTGTTGAAAAATCATAATATGCATAGCAGTTCATGACATCCAGTCTTACAAATTTCAAAACTCCGCCATTTCTCTCCCCACATCCACCACTGCTGGCGGCTCACCTCCAACTGCGCAACGCTACGCGCTGTTAACATCCAGCTCCCCAACATTACAATGGCAGACAACAATGCAAACTAGCCACAGACTGCACACAGCACAGCCAGTGATTTTCATACAGAGCGCTACGTGGCGTTACCAATATAAAAACCTAAACAGACTACATACACAGTATATAGACGTATAGCCTATACATAGGTACAGTCTATTTCGTGAGGGTATTACAACCACATACACTGTGTGATGTGTTTGTGGGAACACTGCTGGACACAGAGAAAAGCAAATAACATCTTGAAGTGGGTACATACTAAGGTACCAATTATCACAATATCTGTACCTATATCTGTTGAATCCTAGTTAGTGGCTTTTATGTCGTCTCGTTGTCTCTGTAGAGCTGTGCCGTGGGAAGCAAGTAGAGGATGTTGGTTGGTGGGCGGTATCCTCGTTCTGTAAAACAAACTGCAAACAATAAACAACTGGGTTCTTTATTCATAAATAAATATACATTGGTGGCAGCATAATAGTCACCCAGTCATCTTCGAATACATGTTCTCCAAATTTACACTATACCGTTTCACGAGATATACATTAATCTTTTCATTATTTCCAATTTATGCACATTATTTCCTCCACAGATCAAGTTGTCTTCTTGAGGTGCTGAAAGATGTGTTGTCGAGTGTACTCACTGCCTATACGAGGTGCATTCAAGTTCTAAGGCCTCCAATTTTTTTTCTAATTAACTACTCACCTGAAATCGATGAAACTGGCGTTACTTCTCGACGTAATCGCCCTGCAGAGGTACACATTTTTCACAACGCTGACGCCATGATTCCATGGAAGCGGCGAAGGCTTCTTTAGGAGTCTGTTTTGACCACTGGAAAATTGTTGAGGCAATAGCAGCACGGCTGGTGAATGTGCGGCCATGGAGAGTGTCTTTCATTGTTGGAAAAAGCCAAAAGTGACTAGGAGCCAGGCCAGGTGAGTAGGGAGCATGAGGAATCACTTCAAAGTTGTTATCACGAAGAAACTGTTGCGTAACGTTAGCTCGATGTGCGGGTGCGTTGTCTTGGTGAAACAGCACACGCGCAGCTCTTCCCGGACGTTTTTGTTGCAGTGCGGGAAGGAATTTGTTCTTCAAAACATTTTCGTAGGATGCACCTGTTACCGTAGTGACCTTTGGAACGCAATGGGTAAGGATTACGCCCTCGCTGTCCCAGAACATGGACACCATCATTTTTTCAGCACTGGCGGTTACCCGAAATTTTTTTGGTGGCGGTGAATCTGTGTACTTCCATTGAGCTGACTGGCGCTTTGTTTCTGGATTGAGACATGGCATCCACGTCTCATCCATTGTCACAACCGACGAAAAGAAAGACCCATTCATGCTGTCGTTGCGCGTCAACATTGCTTGGCAACATGCCACACGGGCAGCCATGTGGTCGTCCATCAGTATTCGTGGCACCCACCTGGATGACACTTTTCGCATTTTAAGGTCGTCATGCAGGATTGTGTGCACAGAACCCACAGAAATGCCAACTCTGGGGGTGATCTGTTCAACAGTCATTCGGCGATCCCCCAAAACAATTCTCTTCACTTTCTCGATCGTGTCGTCAGACCGGCTTGTGCGAACCCGAGGTTGTTTCGGTTTGTTGTCACAAGATGTTCTGCCTTCATTAAACTGTCGCACCCACGAACGCACTTTCGACACATCCATAACTCCATCACCACATGTCTCCTTCAACTGTCGATGAATTTCAATTGGTTTCACACCACACAAATTCAGAAATCGAATGATTGCACGCTGTTCAAATAAGGAAAGCGTCGCCATTTTATGTGTTTAAAACAGTTCTCATTCTCGCCGCTGGCGGTAAAATTCCATCTGCCATACAGTGGTGCCATCTCTGGGACGTATTGACAATGAACGCGGCCTCACTTTAAAACAATGCGTATGGTTCTATCTCTTTCCAGTCCGGAGAAAAAAAATCGGAGGCCTTAGAACTTGAATGCACCTCTTATTTGCAGCGACGATCGGTTGCCGAGCCTCACTACGCCGTTCGATACTCTTTTAATTTTCGTACTCCGAACTGACATTCCGTGAAACGAACATTCTGTCAGCTTATCCCAGCTCTGGTAGATTCGATAGCCGGCGATATCATAATAAATTGAGTCTGGGATCCCGAGGCTTCTTTAAAGTGGATCCTCCGTCCCTTTTATTAGGTTTTCAGTACCCTACCTCTATTTTCACAGGTTCCTTGTTTATGCTGTCCCAGACACTACGCGCTTGCATCACGATACTAGTCCCATCGAGTTTGAATGCATGGTCATAGCCGAGGCTGTGCTAGGCGACGGTTGGTTTGCCTGGTTAATTTAATCGGGTATGTTCTTGATAATCCCTGTATGTCTCATCGGTTCTTCTGATAACATGCTCCACACAAGACATACTGCGTTCGTACAGAATGCGGCACACACCCGGCTTTCTCGCACATACCCGTCTTCATCGTCACAACGAACCCTTTCCTCTGTTTTTTAAGCGGAAGTGAACTACACCTAATGGCATGCTTCTGCAGACTACCACTGACCTTGCCCGATAATGTGCCAGCGTAACGTATATATTTCTGTCTCAATCTCACAAGAGGACCACCAGACCTGTTAATCACTGGTTAGATATGCTGTAGAGATACCAGACCTGAGTGCCTAGCTAGCGGATTTTCATGCTACAGTCTATATTGCCGAGAAAGTCGACGTTGAAATTCTACTCGTACCTTCGATATCCGTTACTTTAAATATATTATTAATAGCGAGCCTAGTGAGTGTTCAAGTTTCACGGATACCGCGCTGGAGGTACGGACTCAAACCGTAGCTATATACCTTTTTCTCAATTTCATGGTAAAGGATATCATTAAATAATGTATATAATGTAAAATTATTCAAAAATAGTCATTTCCGAACTAGTGACCTAATTGCTAAATTAATATTTATAGAAAAATTCCTTCAAATGTGTATTCCGTTTGTGGTTCGTCCTTAAAATTCCGAATATCTGAACAGCTCCAACAGATCTCATAGTGGGACGCAGCATTAGCAGCTGCGGAAAGATATCAGATACAAGCGAAATTACATATCCCTCATTTTGTCCTCGATTCTGTAATTAATATCGATCAAGTCGGTTGCTGGTAGAATCGATCTTGCATGACAAAGATCGAAAATCAATTTGTATAGAATTAGTCATTCCTTCACAGCACTGTATACTGTAACAGTAGCAGGAAAGATATTCCCTTACGCTTTCTTATATATTGGAGGACCATCTGGGAAATCTTGTCAGATTCGAAAAGAAGTTGACGGCTTGACTCATAAATTAAAAAAAAAACGTAATTGTGACCTACATATAATTAGAGAAGTTATCGGGAATGCTGGACAAAGGGTTTCTAAAATGTATCATTCTTCCATACGTGAGACATGAAAAATTTCTTTACATTACTGTTTCGCGGGAGGCCAGGCTGATCGGACGCTTTACAAACAAATCTTTGTAGATGAAAGAAAAGCATGCACCTTCACCGTAAAAATTATCCTCCTTCGAATGTACGTCTAGGCCGTAGTATTTTTCGCGACTTGCTAAAGACTAACAAAGATATCTTTCGAAGGTAGATTCCATTAAAATACAGTCTTTAATTCTACATCAATGTAGTGCATCTGATTCACAGGAGTGGTTAGATACGTGTGGTTGGCACTCAGTAAATGGAGGAAAGAGCAATATTTTCAACTTTAAATGAACTGGGTGTTCCGGTATCGCTTCTGAAAAATCCGTGTGTCTGCAACGCAGTAGCTTACATTAAATGTGCGTGGGGTTCTACGAATTTGTGTTGCGGTTGCTTTTGCTGTAACTACGATCCGGAATTCTTTTCTAGCACAGCAAGTTATAGGGAGCAGACGATTCTGTAGATTAGTCTGCAATAAACGGAATAAACATTTGAAGGTGTTCTCTGTACTGAGTGAATAATTTATGAAATAACTGCCGTGGAAATTACTATTTTTGAATAATTTTTCACCACATACACTAACGATATTTTGTATGACGAAACTGAAAAGTACTAAAACAAGATAAACCAACATGGTTTGAATCCGTACCGTCAGCGTGGTACCCGACAACCTTAGTGTCTGCACTACGGCTGCTCAGTCGAAACATAAGTGAAACTAAGGATATAGGAGGAAGTTCAACATCGATTTTCACGGAAACTAGAGCCCGTCGCAAGAAAAGCCGCTCGCTGGATACTCAGAACATGTAGCTGTACAATATGCGCAAGAATCATCAAAATACATACATATCAGGTCTCATGGTTCCCTTGTCAGTCTCAGCCTTAACCTCTGTTTCATGTGTTCTTGATTTTGACAGCAGTGACCACTCAAATTGATGAAATTTCTGAGAGATTGTCATCCTTCTGACAGTGGTTCCCGCTTTAGTTTTTCGATCATTTTTATTAGAGTTTCATATAGACTCTGTGGTGTCACCGCCAGACACCACACTTGCTAGGTGGTAGCCTTTAAATCGGCCGCGGTCCATTAGTATACGTCGGACCCGCGTGTCGCCACTGTCAGTGATTGCAGACCGAGCGCCGCCACACGGCAGGTCTAGAGAGACGTCCTAGCACTCGCCCCAGTTGTACAGACGACTTTGCTAGCGATGCTACACTGACAAATACGCTCTCATTTGCCGAGACGATAGTTAGCATAGCCTTCAGCTACGTCATTTGCTACGACCTAGCAAGGCGCAATTACCAGTTATATTGAGATTGTAATTATGTATCATCAAGAGCGATGTTCTCCAGTTATGGATTAAAGTTAAATATTCCAGAAGCTATGTACTATTTTTGGCTACTATAATTACTTTACCTTGTTCCAGACCTCACGCCAGTCTGCGTGAGCTTAAACGCGTGCATTTCGGCCTCCTCTAGCAACACGGTGTTGGCTCTTCTGCCAACACATCAGACTCCACTACACTACTGGCCATTAAAATTACTACACCACGAAGATTATGTGCTACAGACGCGAAATTTAACCGACGGGAAGAAGATGCTGTGATATGCAAATGGTTACCTTTTCAGAGCATTCACACAAGGCTGGCGCCGGTGGCGACACCTACAACGTGCTGACATAAGGAGAGTTTCCAACCGATTTCTCATACACAAACAGCAGTTGACTGGCGTTCCCTGGTGAAACGTTGTTGTGATGCCTCGTGTAAGGAGGAGAAATGCGTACCATCACGTTTCCGACTTTGATAAAGGTCGGATTGTAGCTATCGCGATTGCGGTTTATAGTATCGCTACATTTCTGCTCGCGTTGGGCGAGATCCAATGACTGTTAGCACAATTTGGAATCGGTGGGTTCAGGATGATAATACGGAACGCCGTGCTGGATCCCGATGGCCTCTTATCACTAGGAGTCGAGATGACAGGCATCTTATCCGCATGGCTGTAACGGATCGTGCAGCCACGTCTCGATTCCTGAGTCAGCAGATGGGGACGTTTGCAAGACAACAACCATCTGCACGAACATTTCGACGACGTTTGCAGCAGCATGGACTATCGGCTCGGATACCAAGGCTGCAGCGACTACAGCCGTTAAAAATTTCATGATTTGTAATCTCGGTTGCGAATATGGACAACCCTCAGATGTAAAAAGAAATGACGGCAACGAAAAGCTGCATGGTGAAAAGAGCAGTTAACAAGCGTGAGAGAAGACGAGGAATCTGAAGAGTAAGACGATCCTATAATGTGGTCAAATTTGAACGAATACTAAATGACCTGAACTCACATAATATGACTTAGAAGCCTTAGAACCGACTGGAAGTATATTAAATAGAAAGTTATTTTCAGTAGTGCCTAACATCTTTTAACTTAGCATATTACGATTAGTTTTTCGCAAAGTGTTAGCATTACTTTAACGAAATAAATGTGGAGGCTCTCGCCTAATAAACCAAAAATACATTCAGCATTTTATTTGTTTCCTTGTCTTGAAAAATTTCAACGTAGAGAGTTCCAGCACAACTCCTATGCTGTGATACATGTAGTGGTTACAACGATATTACAGATCGATGTTGCCCATGAAACACCACGAAGGCGACAGGCAATGAATGTAATTTGATGTTAGTGTTTAAAATATCTTCCTTATTTTACAGGAGCTGCTAATTTAAACAGTTTAAGTTATAATATTATGAAATTTAATACGAAAAACAAAATGTATCATTATGATAACTGTGGAAAGAGATATTAAAGAGAGTTTCATACCACACATTAAAACTGTGTGTTGTGTGCTCTCATATCTATGCATCACAAGCCTAGCCCAAGCACCTGCCATGCCTCCCTCCTCGTTTCCTGGCCACCAAACCATCTGCCCCTGAGCAGCTAGCTACTCAACCCCAACCCCTCTTCTTGCCTCCTACCTCTCTCCCTGTACCCAAAAATACATCCATCTCACCCTTGTTCCCCTGCTAAAGTTTATTCCAAAAGATAGCAAGTTTTCTTTCTCTTATGTGTGTGCCCGTTGAATCAATGCTTCTGCTACTTGGTTCGCAACAGGATTGGATATGCAGTGATAGGCATTCAGTGCAATGTTAAAAAGATGGTAGGAGAAGTGCATTGGGAAAGATTGCAAAGAGGATTTTTCATCCGAAAGTCATACTTATGAGGGGCGCTCAGTAAGTAATGCAACATACTTTATCTGAAATCAGGATGGTTTTATTCAGGATTACAGCACACTATGTTATTCCCACTCTACTGGCTACAAAACGATATTTTTGGCATAACGTCCGTTCAGTGAGATGGCCTTACGCCACCTTATTGGGAGGACCTATGCTCTCACATAGTACCACTCTGCTGGTCGACGGGGAGACAACGTCTTTCTGCATCAATAACCTCCCTATGTCCTCGTACTGATTCATGCGCAGTGCACCCTTCATTGTGCCAAACAGATGGAAGTAGGAATGTGCGACATGCGAGCTGTAGGATGGGCTGGAGCAGTCCAATGAAGTTTTGTGCGCTCCTCTCGAGAGCGCAAAACAATGTGTTCTTGCGTTGTCACGGAGAATGTGAATATCGTTTGCATTTCTGTGGCGACGAACGCACTGAAGTTTCTCCAGTCTCCTGAGGATACCACAATACATTCCAGAAGGCGTTGCATCATGTCGGAGGATATAAGTCAGAATAATCCCTTAAGAATCCCAGAAAACTGTCGCCATGACTTTATCGGCTGAAGATGCAGTGTTGAACTATTGCTTTGGAGAAAAGGTGGTTTGGCACCAGTATATGTATTGCCGTTTTGTTTCCGGTACCATGTGGTGAACCCGTGTTTCATCGCATGTGATAATGTTCGACAAAAATTGTCACGAGGAGCTTCGAAATGCGCAAGGAATTCTGCTGAGGTGGTCACTCGTTGCTCTTTGACGTCTTCTGTTACGCGGCGAGGAACCCAGCAGGAAGATACCTTTGAGTGTCCTAACTGGTCCACGAATGTGCCAGCACTACCGACAGAGGTATCCAGTTGTGCAGCAAGGTCTTTTATTGTGATCCGTCGGCCACCTCGAATAGAAGTGTCTGCTCGTTCCTACATTTCAAGTGTCTTAGCTGTGCGTGGTCGACCGGCAGGAGGGAAATTGGACAGTTTTGCGTAACCTTGTTTCCATTATGACTCACGCCTCACCCAACAATTCACCGAACTTTTGTTCATTGCTAGGTGGAATTTAAATTCAAGGTGAAAGGATATCAATGATAAGATTCGGTGTTGACATTGCTATCCTGAGTGAAAGTGAAGAAGAGTTACATGATCTGCTGAGTGGAATGAACAATCTAATGAGTACGTAATATGGACTGAGAGTAAATCGGAGAAAGACGAATGTAAAGAGAAGCAACAGAAATGAACAGCAAGAAACTTAACATAGGGATTGATGATCAGGAAGTACGTGTATTTAAGGAATTCTGCTACCTAGGCAGTAAAATAACCAATGATGGAAGCAGCAAGGATGAAATCAAGATCAGACTAGCAATGGCAAAAAGGGTATTCATGGCCAAGAGAAGTCTACTAGTATCAAACATAGACCTTAATTTGAGGAAGAAATTTCTGAGACTGTACGTCTGGAATACAGCATTGTATGGTAGGGAAACTTTGACTGTGGGAAAACCAGAACAGAAGAGAATCTAAGTATTTCAGATTTGGTGCTATAGACGAATTTTGAAAATAGGTTCCCTGATAAGGTAAGGAATGAGGAGGTTTTGCGCAGAATCGTAGAGGAAATGAATATGTGGAAAACACTGATATGGAGAAGGGGAGGATGATAGTACATCTGTTAAGACATGAGGGAATTACTTCCATGGTACTAGAGGATGCTGTAGAGGGCAAAAACAGTAGAGGAAGACAGAGATAGGATACATCCAGCAAATGATTGAGGACGTAGGTTGCAATTGCTACTCTGAGATGAAGAGGTTGGCACAGGAGAGGAATTCGTGGCGGGCCATCAAACCAGTCAGAAGACTGATGACCCCCAAAAAAAGGTCCCCGTAGACATTCCGAGAGTGCCTATGAATATCTCTGATTTTCTAGTTACCCGTCAAAAGAGAGTCTCCGTTGCAGAAGTCATTTTGAAAGCTACAATAGCACCGCCAGCTATCGAACTTGATGAAACGATAGGGGCTCAAGCGGGAATATTTCGCGATGTCCCACAATAAATTCCGCATTTTTTAAACCGAAATTTGTCGAGAAAAAATGTTTTGCATTACTTATCGAAAGCTCTCATAGATGTTCGTTTCTTGTGAGAAGATCGTATTATTCTTCGCGTAACAAGCAGGTAAACTTACCAGCACTTGGCACAACAGACAGCTGCAGGACCGTAGCCATTCGGAACTGCAGTTTACCGTCCCACGACATTGCCGCTCGCATCAGTTTGGGACCCACGACCGTCAAGTGAATATGGAGTGAATATGGAATCAGTGGGTTCAGGGGGGGCATAAGGCCATGCCAACCCTGGGAAATAGCGTCTGAGAGGACAAATATAGTGCGCTCTCCACGGAGCCTGATCATACAGCGAGAGCTTGTACTTCTATTCAGGAAATGGAATTGTTTGCTGCAAGACAAGTATCCATCCACACGGACGGTGCGACGACATCTGGCGCACCACGAATAGTCACTGCGTCGACCATTATTGCATTTTTCCTTAATGCTGCAGAAGCGAGAGAGACAGAGAGAGAGAGAGAGAGGCACACCGACATTGATACAGCAGCGACTACACTGGATTCAGCAGCGAAAGCACGTCGTCTTGTCAGACGAATTGTTGTTCTGCGCATAGCATCACGCTAGACGTACTCGAGTGTGTTACTTTCGAAGGGCCCAAACGTTGCCAGATTGTATTCGTGGTTTCGTGGTTGCCATATTGGCCCAGCACCGGGAGTGTTTGAGTGAAGGTCGTTGAGTACGTGAAACGATCAAATGTGAATCGCACAGCTCATAATCTTTCAACAAGATAATGCAAGACCGCATGACGCTCATACTGCCATAATGTATCTTGATACAGTAGGTGTTTGACTGTTGCCCTAGTAAGTATGTTCTCCAGACTCTCACCCAGAGAAAACGTCACGGGTTGTGGGCAGACTCGAAGACCCCCACTTGCCAGGCACTACGATTGACGAAAACTGGCAGAGAGTGGAAGCAGTTTAGAATGACGTACCCGAATCTACCATCTAACATCAGTTCAACCATGGGTAATCGTGTATTCATTTCAGTATACTGTAAACGTAAAGTATGTGGTTCAAATGGCTCTAAGTACTATGGGACTTAGCATCTGAGGTCATCAGTCCCCTAGACTTAGAACTAGTTAAACCTAACGAACCTAAGGACATCACACATATCCATGTCCGAGGTAGGATTCGAACCTGCGGCCGTAGCCGCCCCGTGATTCCGGACTGAAGTTCCTAGAACCGCTCGACCACAACGGCCGGCTAAAGAATGTGGGATTTCGTTACATGCTATACTTTCTTGTGTTGAAATTTTAATGGCTAGCTGTGCAGTAACTGTAGCGCAGCTCTCTGCAACAACAGACAAACGAAAATAGAATTCAAACTACGTGGCAGATTAAACCGTGTGGCGGACCTAGACTAGTAGTCACCTATGCCTTTCGCGAGCGAGTGCTCTACTGCCTATCTCGAGTTTAAGTTATTTTTTATCCTTCAATTTGTTCGTAATTTTTCTCGGAATTTGCTCTGGACGAACGTCACATGACACCTGTTCAAGCTGATCGTTGAATACTTCACTCAGTTTTTTTTATTATTATTACTAGAGAGGGCAGCTAGCCCTCTGACCGAAAACGCGGAGCTATTATGCCGGCACCGACGCAGCTACCTAAGCGCTAGTATCTCATCTTCTACCTTCCTGACTCCGAAGAGGTTATGCTGCGAAACTTGTAGGACTAGCACGCCCAAAACAAAGGATAATCAGGAGTCATGGGTTAGCCACAATCTTGGCGGAATTTCTCAGAACGGCTATTCACTGTGCAGCGGACTAAACGGTGATATGAAACTTCCTGCCGGATTAAAACTGTGTGCCGGACCGAGGCTCGAATTCGAGACCTTTGTTTTGAGCGGCGAGTGGTCTACCGACTGAGCTACCCAAGCACGACTCAGTCTGTTCTCACAGCTTTACTTCCGCCAGTTCCTCGTCTCAAACCTTCCTAACTTCACAGTTCTCCTGCGAATCCTGTAGGACTAGCAGTTTTGAAAGGAAGGATATCGCGGAGTCATGGCTTGGTCACAGCTTGGGGGATGTTTCCAGAATCAAATTAGGAAGGTAGGAGTTGAGATACTGGAAGAAGTACGGCTGTGAGGAGCGTTTCTGTGTCGTGCTTCGGTAGAACTCATACTTGCGGAAGTTAAAGTACCCGAGTTCAAGTGTAGGTCCGGCACACATCTATAGTCTACTAGGACATTTCATATCGATGCACACCCCCATGTAGAGTGAAAAATTCATTTTAAATACAATTCAATTGTGGATCTTGATGGTACAATTGTTTGATATGATAACCAAGTTACACTGAAGCAGTTTGTCAGCATTATGTAAATCCCACGCCACGTAACATTACCTCACCAGACCAGTCCACTGTTACGTCAGAGAACTCATTCGTGGCAGTCAGTTAACTCAAACAAAATGTGCCTTGACCACAGAGGAAAACATGTAAATAAATGGCGCCATGAGGAAATGAAAGCCAAGAGAAGCCTCCGGGAACAATCTAAAGTTACAGATGTTATTGTGTCTGTAATGAAAACGAAATTGAGGTGGATGGGACATGCGACCAGGGGAGTGAATAGACGAAAGAAGTTCGTTGTTGCATTGCAGAAGATAAGGTATTCGGAGGGCCTCTCTATGTAAGTAGGCGATATGACAGAAGTCATTGTCGCGTGGTTTCGAGCGTCTCGCCAAAAATTACTACTATGCAATGGCTTCTTCATCCGAGGCAAGAGGAAGAAGTTAGTAAGTGCCGTATCAGCAGCATATAGAGGTGTGCCTGCGTGTTGAAGCAAAAGTGCCTCCCGCACGCAAAAAAATGAATGCATGACAGTGCTGTGTGCAGAATGAGCTGGACCATTTTATTGGAGTGCAAAAACGATCTTACACACAATCCCACAACCTCGTCCATAAATTACTAACATCCCTCTGCATCACCTTGCCTGTAGATCGTTGCTTCTTCATGCTCCACATCTTTCCACTTCTCGTTATGTTCCTTTATCTCTGGGTCATACTGATACACTCACACGGCAATCATGCAGGTAAATGCATCGTATGTACTACCTGCCATATTCACAATGTTGTGCAATAGGTTGAAAACTAATCAGAGACTGATTTTCATTTTTTGCACTATAGTGTTGATTCTTATACGCTGATCTTCGAGCACCAGCCGTTGTAACCGCCTGGTAGTCGATTCCTCCACACACGGGAGGCTGTGCGGGTAGCCGACTCGCCAGGAGGACGGGCCTAAACAACTCTCGTCAAAAGAAAAGTATTTTCGTTGTAGGGTCTGGGCTGTTTACCACGAAGTTGCCCGTCGCCTCCACAGGGTCTGAGGCGGCAACGTCGCTGACAGGCAATGTGCCTGCCACAGCAGAGAGCGTTGTCGGCAGGGTAATATTTTGCTATGCCAGGTCACGTGCTTCACAGCCCAACGTCGATAACCATCCGCGCCCAACTAAACGCATCAAAAACAGTTTTGCGTGACCTCGGTTCCAAGAGTTCCGGAACCTGTACAGAAAGTAGGAATGGACATCAACATAAACATCATTTCCGCCCTTTTTAATTCTCATGAAAAAAACACATTGCATATTGTTCCAATTAGGTTCCTTTCGGAGTATGCTGATCCATTAGCTCCATACTTAACAATCATAAACAACCTTCACTCTACAAAAGATCGGTACCCAAAGACCGGAAAGTTGCACAAGTCACACCAATATTCAAGAAAGGTAGTAGGAGTAATCCACTGAATTACAGGCCCATATCGTTAACGTCGAAATGCAGCAGGATTTTGGAACATATATTGTGTTCAAACATTATGAATTACCTCGAAGAAAACTGTCTACTGACACACAGTCAACATGGGTTTAGAAAACATCGTTCCTATGCAACACAACTAGCCATTTATTCACATGAAGTGTTGAGTGCTGTTGACAAGGGATCGATGTCGTATTTCTCGATTTCCAGTTTTGACATAGTACCACGCAGGCATCTTATTGTGAAATTACGGGCTTATGGAATATCGTCTCAGTTTTGCGACTGTATTTGTGGCTTCCTGTCAGAGAGATCACAGTTCTTAGTTACTGACGGAAAGTCATCGAGTTAAACAGAAGTGATTTCTGGTGTTCCCCATGGTAGTGTTATAGGCCCTTTGCTGTTCCTTGTCGATATAAAGGATTTTGGAGACAATCTGAGCAGCCGTCTTAGGGTGTTTGCAGATAACACTGTCGTTTATTGACTACTAAAGTCATCAGAAGATCAAAAAAAATTGCAAAAGGATTTAGAAAAGATATCTGAATGGTACGAAAATTGCCAGTTGACCCTAAAGTCCGAAAAGTGTGAGATCATCCACATGAGTGCTAAAAGTAATTCGTTAAACTTCGGGCCAACAGGGGTGGCCGAGCGGTTCTAGGCGCTTCAGTCCGGAATCGCGCAACCGCTACGGTCGCAGGTTCGAATCCTGCCTCGGGCATGGATGTGTGTTATGTCCTTAGGTTAGTTAGGTTTAAGTAGTTCTAAGTTCTAGGGGACTGATGACCTAAGATGTTAAGTCCCATAGTGCTCAGAGCCATTTGAACCATTTTTTGATAAACTTCGGTTGCACGAAAAATCAGTCTAATCTCAAAGCCGTAAATTCAACTAAATACCTAGGCATTACAATTGAAAACAACTTAAATTGGAAGGAACACATAGAAAATGTTGTGCGGAAAGCTAATCAAAGACTGCGTTTTATTGTCAGAACACTTAGAAAATGTAACAGGTCTACTACGGAGACTGTCTACACTACGCTTGTCTCTCCTCTTTCAGAATACTGCTGCGCGGTGTGGGATCCTTGAAAAATAGGACTGACGGAGTACATCTAAAAAGTTCAAAGAAGGGCAGCACGTTTTGTATTATCGGGAAATATCGGAGAGAGCGTCACAGAAATGATAGAGTAAGTGAGGTGGACATCATTAAAAGAAAGGCATATTCCGTTGCGACGGAATCTTCTCAAAATTCCAATCACCAACTTTTTCCTCCGAATGCGAAAATATCTTTATTTATTTATTTATTTATTGTTCCGTGGGACCACATTTAGGAGAAGTCTCCATGGTCATGGAACGAGTCAATACATGAAATTATAACACGATTGTAGAAACACATAAAATGAAACAAGTCGTTAGTTTAAATAAAGAAAATCAAGAATGTAACACTGGAATTTGCTTAATTTTTTATCTCTTCCAGGAGCTCCTCGACAGAATAGAAGGAGTGAGCCATGAGGAAACTCTTCAGTTTAGACTTAAAAGTGTTTGGGCTACTGCTAAGATTTTTGAGTTCTTGTGGTAGCTTATTGAAAATGGATGCAGCAGAATACTGCACTCCTTTCTGCACAAGAGTCAAGGAAGTGCATTCCACATGCAGATTTGATTTCTGCCTAGTATTAACTGAGTGAAAGCTGCTAACTCTTGGGAATAAGCTAATATTACTAACAACAAACGACATTAAAGAAAATACATACTGTGAGGGCAATGTCAAAATTCCCAGACTATTGAATAGGGGTCGACAAGAGGTTTTCGAACTTACACCATACATAGCTCGAACAGCCCGTTTTTGAGCCAAAAATACCCTTTTTGAATCAGAAGAATTACCCCAAAAAATAATACCATATGACATAAGCGTATGAAAATATGCGAAGTATACTACTTTTCGTGTTGAAATGTCACTTATTTCAGATACTGTTCTAATGGTAAATAAAGCGGCATTTAGTTTCTGAACAAGATCCTGAACATGGGCTTTCCACAACAGCTTACTATCTATCCGTACGCCTAGGAACTTGAACTGTTCCGTCTCGCTTATAACATGCCCATTCTGTCTGATTAAAATGTCAGTTCTTGTTGAATTGTGGGTTAGAAACTGTAAAAACTGAGTCTTACTGTGATTTAGCATCAAATTATTTTCCACAAGCCACGAACTTACTTCATGAACTACATTATTTGATAATGTTTCAATATTACACACAAGATCCTTCACTACCAAGGTGGTGTCATCAGCAAACAGAAATATTTTTGAATCACCTGTAATACTAGAAGGCATATCATTTACATAAATAAGGAACAGCAGTGGCCCCAGCACCGACCCTTGGGGAACGCCCCATTTAACAGTGCCCCATTGGGACTGAACATCATTACCACTCTCAATATTGCGGAGGATTACCTTCTGCTTTCTGTTCTTAAAGTAGGAGGCGAACCAATTGTAAGCTACTCCCCTTACTCCATAATGTTCCAACTTCTGCAGTAATATTTTGTGGTCAACACAGTCAAAAGCCTTCGTTAAATCAAAGAAAACACCTAACGTTCTCAACCTTTTATTTAATCCGTCCAAAACCTCACAGAGAAAAGAGAATATAGC
The DNA here is from genome assembly GCF_023864345.2 of Schistocerca serialis cubense. Taxonomy (NCBI): domain Eukaryota; kingdom Metazoa; phylum Arthropoda; class Insecta; order Orthoptera; family Acrididae; genus Schistocerca; species Schistocerca serialis. Next base: position 1,266,186,091 of record NC_064638.1, on the reverse strand, counting down.
ATTTTCAGTTGTTAAGCCATTTCTAAAACCAAACTGTACATTTGACAGCAAATTATGTGAATTTAAATGCTGCAGTAACCTTGTATATACAAGCCTCTCGATAACTTTAGCAAACACCGATGGCATAGAAATAGGTCTATAATTGTCAACATTATCCCTGTCTCCCTTTTTATAAAGTGGCTTCACTACCGAGTACTTTAATCGGTCAGGAAACCGACCACTGCTAAAGGAAAAGTTACAGATATGGCTAAGTACTGAGCTAATATACGTGGAACAATACTTCAGTATTCTGCTAGATACCCCGTCATATCCATGAGAGTTCTTGGTCTTTAGTGATTTAATTATTAACTCAATCTCCCTCTTGTCAGTATCATGGAGGAGCATTTCAGGTAACAGTCTCGGAACACTTTTTTCTAAGAGCGCTATATGATTCCCTGTTGGGACTAGGTTTCTATTTAGTTCACCTGCTATATTCAGAAAGTGATTATTAAGTACTGTACATATATACGACTTATCAGCAACACGGACATCCCCACTACGCAGTGATTCTATATCCTCGACCTGTCTCTGCAGACCAGCCACTTCCTTTACGACTCACCATATGGTTTTAATTTTATCCTGAGACTTAGCTATTCTATCTGCATACCACATACTTTTTGCCTTCCTAATAACTTTTTTAAGCACCTTACAATACTGTTTGTAATGGGCTGCTGCATTTAGATTTTGACTGTTTCTAACGTTTTGATATAATTGCCACTTTGTTCTACAAGATATTCTTATCCCTTTAGTCAGCCACCCAGGCTGCCTGTTTGTGCTAGTACCCTGTTTTAAACGTTCTAACGGAAAGCAACTTTCAAAGAGCACGAGAAAAGTCTTGAGGAAAGCATTATATTTATCGTCTACTGTATCAGCACTATAAACATCTTGCCAATCTTGTTCCTTGATAAAGTTTACAAAAGTCTGTACAGCAACTGGATCAGCTTTCCTAAAAAGTTGGTAACTATATTTAACATGTGTTGAAGCACAAAAATCTTTTAGACTTAAAATTTGTGCATCATGATCTGAAAGGCCATTCACCTTTTTGCTAACAGAATGCCCTTCTAATAATGACGAATGAACAAAAATATTGTCTATGGTTGTTCTACTGTTCCCTTGCACTCTCGTTGGAAAGAATACGGTTTGCATAAGATTATATGAATTAAGGAGGTCTACCAGCATCCTTTTCCTTTCACAATCACTTATACAATTAATATTGAAGTCACCACATATAACTAACTTTTTGTATTTCCTATAAAGTGAACCAAGAACCTCCTCTAGCTTTAGCAAAAATGTTGTGAAATCGGAGTCTGGGGATCTATAAATAACAACAGTAAGAAGTTTAGCTCCACTAAATTTAACCACACCTGCACAACATTCAAACACCTTTTCAGTGCAGTACTTTGAAACATCAATTGACTCAAATGGGATACCGTTTTTCACATACATGGCTACTCCCCCACACCGCAAAGAGCTCCTAGAAAAGCTGCCAGCCAACCTGTATCCTGGTAAAGGAAGCCTCTGAATTATCTCCTTATTTAAGAAGTGTTCAGATATACCAATAATTTCAGAGTCAACATCTATAAGCAGTTCACTAACTTTATCTCGAATACCTTGTATATTTTGATGAAATATACTAATTCCCTCATTAATCGGATACCCAAGCTTTGTAGAAAGTGGTTTCTTTGTTAGAGAGACTTCCCTTAAGCAGGAATACCTATCAGCTGACTTCAATCTAAAAAAGGTACAGCTCTAACACCCACAACTACCGGAATTTTCCCATGAGTGATCCCACCACCCCCACCTATGCTGTCACCTATAAGTTTTGCCAACCTCCCCTTCCCATACCTGTTGAGGTGCAGGCCATGTCTAGTGAAACCCGTCCTACTGATAGACTCCACCGACACCACTGAAATGTGACTCATGCCTTCTGTCATCAGCGCACCCCCAAGTCTCATGTTATTACGCCTGACGGCTATATTAAGATGAGGCCGATCGTGACGCTGAAACAGTTCCACGAAATGCACATTCGTGTTGCCAGTCTGAGTGGCTATCTTTTCCAGGTCACCATCTATGTCATACTTCCCATCCCTATCAATACTATTACCAGCCCCACCCACAATCACTACCTGATCCTCTTTAGTAAAATCCCTACATAACCCCCCTATGTTAAAAGTCACCTGAGCCAATCCTGCATTAGGCTTCACAATGCTGGTGACCTGGTACTCACTCCCCAAAACTTCCTGCAACTGCTGGCCTACACCTCTACCATGAGAACTACCTAACAGCAGAACCTTCTTCTTTCTCTTAGACTTTGCAACTGTCCTAGCCACCGTAACTGCTGAGGTCTGCTGCATACTTCCTACATCTACAGCTACTAGAGATTCCTCTCCACTAGACTCTGACAGTTGGTCATATCTATTACAAACACCAATAGTAAAACTATCTGAAAATCTCCTTCTCCTAGCAGATCTCTTGCCAACAGCCAGCTCCCATTCCCCAACCCCCTTCTCCCTCCTCATCCTATCTAGCTCCTCCTGTGCGTTTTTCAACTGCACCTGAAGGGCACAGATCTTACGCTCCTGCTCCTCTATCAACTTACTCTTGCTACATAACCTGCAGTTCCAGGAGAGGATCTCACCAGAATGCCCACTGGCTTCCCCACTGCATTCCCCCCAGTGAAAATACTTCGAACAAGTCTCACACCGCAATCCACTACTCACGAACCTACGGCAAAGCCCACACTTCTCACTCATGGTAAAATTTTACAATTATTGAAACAAGAAAACAACTTTATCTAAGTTCCGCTACTACAATAAGAAGATGTTAAAAACTGACTACAATTATCACAAACTTGCTCTACAAGGGAAGTAACTACTATTATTGAAAGTATTAATCAACAACAAATGAGAATATAACAAAATACTAACACAGAAAGAAAATCAAACGTCTAATGACAGTAACGAAACCGAAAGCAGTTCGCAAAAATTTCTTCTGAAGTTATTTCACCGGAAAACACCAAGAACACCGGTTGAAGACCACTAAAGTTCCTAAATAAAATACTATACACAAACAATTAATTAGTACTTAGCTTTCGATGCGCCGCTACAGCTGCAACTGGTCAGCGCGGAATGTAAACACGTGTAAGAGGTTAAGTTGCTCGATACGAAACACTCACAAATATCAGGCCACAACACACGAAATGCAGAGGTGAATGAAGAAACCACTAATAAGTCACTTATATAGTAAATATTATCACAAAAACAGTTAAAATATATATCTGAAAACTAAAAATAGATGAAAACTTAGAGAGCGATCTCACACGCAGTCACGCGCTTATGACGTCACACCAAAGACTCTTGTTGACCTACATAGGGAGAAACGATGACCACGATAAAAAAGGGGAATCAGAGCTCGTACGGAAAGATATAGGTGTTCGTTCTTTCCGCGCGCTGTACGAGATTGGAATAATAGAGAATTGTGAAGGTGGTTCGATGAACCCTCTGCCAGGCACTTACATGTGATTTGAAGAGTATCCATGTAGTTGTAGATGTAAATGTACCAGCTTATAGTGAGACCTTCGGAGGCGGTTGTGCAGATTGCTGTACACACCAGTACCTCTAGTAGTCAGTGGCACGTTCTCTTGCATTGATGCATGCTTATAATCGTCGTGGCATACTATCCACAAGTTCATCAAGGCACTGTTGGTCCTGATTGTCCACTCTTCAACGAAGATACGGCGTAGATCGCTTAGAGTTCAAATGGCTCTGAGCACTAAATGACTTAACATCTGAGGTCATCAGTTCCCTAGAACTAAAAACTACTTAAACCTAACTAACCTAAGGACATCATACACATCCATACTCGAGGCAGGATTGGAACTTGCGAGCGTAGCAGTCGCGCGGTTCCGCACTGAAGCGCCTATAACCGCTCGGCCACCGCGGCCGTGTCCCTCGGAGTGGCTGGTGGGTAACGTCGTCCATAAACAGCCCTTTTCAATGTATCACAGGCATGTTCAATAGGGTTCATGTCTGGAGAACATGCTGGCCACTCTAGTCGAGCAATGTCGTTATCCTGAAGGAAGTCATTCCTGAGATGTGCACGATGAGGACGCCAATTGTTGTCCATTACGACGAATACCTCTGCAATATGCTGCCGATACGGTTCCAGTATCGGTCGGAGGATGCGTCGTACAGACATAACGGCACTTTGGATGGTGACCAGCGCTGTACGTCGGCCCCACACAATGCCACCCCAAAACAGCAGGAATCCTCCACCTCGATCCACTCGCTTGACAATGTGTCTAACGCGTTAAGCCTGACCGGGTTGGCTCCAAACAAGTCTCCGAAGATTGTGTGGTTGAAGGCATATGCAACATCATCGGTGAAGAGAACGTGATGTCAATCCTGAGCGGTCCATTCGGCATGTTTTGGGAGCCATGTGTACCGTGATGCATGGTGTTGTGGTTGCAAAGACGGACCTCGCCATGGACGTCGGGAGTGAAGTTGCACACCATGCAACCTATTGGTTGAGTTGTAACACGACGTCCTGTGGCTGCACGAATTGCATTATGCAACATGGTGACGTTGTTGTCAGGGTTCCTCCGGGCCATAGTCTGTAGGCAGTGGTGATCCACTGCAGTAGTGCCTCTTGGGCGGCCTGAGCGAGGCACGTCATCGACAGTTCCTGTGTCTCTGCATCTTCTCCATGTCCGAACAACATCGCTTTGGTTCACTCCGAGACGCCCGCACACTCGCCCTGTTGAGGGCCCTTCCTGGCACGAAGTAACAATGCGGACGCGATCGAACCGCTGTATTGACTGTCTAGGCATGATTGAACTGCAGACAACACGAGCCGTGAACCTCCTTGCTGGTGGAATGACTGGAACTGATCGGCTGTCGGACCCCCACCGTCTAACAGGTGCTGCTCATGCATGGTTGTTTACATCTTTGGGCGGGTTTAGTGACGTCTCTGAGCAATCAAAGGGACGGTGTGATACAATATCCACAGTCAACGTCTACCTTCTGGAGTTCTGGGTACCGGTGTGATGCAAAACGTTTTTGAAGTGTGTATTTAGGCCACCGCCAGACCGTGACAAGTGATTTACTCTCGACACCTCAAGTCGGCAGTGCCATCAGTCCCGTCCCGCTTTATCAGGAGTTCAGTCGCTGAGCTGCAAGTTGGCATCACCAGAAGATTCTTCTGAGAGTTCCACCCTAAGAAATGACCCAGTTCGCAGAGGTCTTTACTAGCAGTGCGTCAGCCGCTATAAGCCGGCATTACCGGCCCATTGACGTCCCAGGTCTTCACGGTGTCGCCTACCACAGTGTAAGCACATCACACACAACGTCTCAGGACAGTTGTGATTATACATCCAAGGAGATCATAAATGAGTTTCGTTTGGTAAACAAAGTTATTCTTTTGAAGTGTCTTCGGTCACTGCTAAGTAAGAGGATACTCCACCAGCAGCCAGCTTTCCCAGTTCTTCGGAGAGAAATGCTTCTGCCACTGCGTTTTTCGTCTTTGAAACTTGTATGAATACCCTAAAAGGGTGTACGCTAAAACCACTCCTCCGCATAATGGGGCATTGCTGCAGTACACTTCCAACAAACTCAGTAGGAATTTTTGTCTTATTGTTGTACTTTATACGTAAAAACCTATTATTGTACAAAGCACCACTTCTTAACTAGGCTCAGCCATTTTATTTGTCTTCTCTAGCGGCGTTCTGCAGAACTGCGCAGCGGGAATTAAGTTTGTACCAAAACTGCACACACGTATACTAACAGCACACAAAAATGGCCACGACTGAATTTTGAAGTACCCTCCATGTTGTGCAGAAGCCAGTTGCATTACAAGGTGTATGGGTCAGTTCATGAAAGCAAGAAGGCCTGTAGTATTGAGTTACGTACTGGGATTAACAGCTTTTTGACACTTGCATAAGGACTCACCCTTTAAAAACATATAAGAAAACAATGCAGAGTGATTAGCAGAATTTTAGATCTACTAAAGGCATTTCATTTCGTGAAGTGATGTTAAGAGCGCTACTGTGTACGCACAGAATGAGGCAAATAGAAGTGGCACGGACGGATGGATAAGATTGGACATGAATGTATGCACATAACCACACCCCGTGACGCGCACACCACGCGTACACCCGCCATGTGATCCACACTCCGAGCGTAGTGCGGGGTGTGTCAGTGTTAGTACACTACTGGCCATTAAAATTGCTACACCACGAAGATCACGTGCTACAGACGTGAAATTTAACCGACAGGACGAAGATGCTGTGAAATGCAAATGATTAGCTTTTCAGAGCATTCTCACAAGGTTGGCGCCGCTGGCGACACCTACAACGTGTTGACGTGAGGAAAGTTTCCAACCGATTTCTCATACACAAACAGAAGTTGACCGGCGTTGCCCGGTCAAACGTCGTTGTGATGCTTCGTGTAAGGAGGAGGAATGCGTACCATCACGTTTGCGACTTTGATAAAGGTCGGATTGTAGCCTATCGCGATTGCGGTTTATCGTATCGCGACATTGCTGCTCGCGTTGGTCGAGATCCAATGACTGTTAGCAGAATATGGAATCAGTGGGTTCAGGACGGTAATACGGAACACCGTGCTGGATCTCAACGGCCTCATATCACTAGCAGTCGCGATGACAGCCATCTTATCCGCATGTCTATAATGGATCGTGCAGCCACGTCTCGATCCCTTAGTCGACAGATGGGGACGTCTGCAATACAACAACCATCTGCACGACGTTTGCAGCAGCATGAACTATCAGCTGGGAGACCATTGCTGCGGCTACCCTTGACGCTGCATCACAGGCAGGAGCGCCTGTAACTGTGTACTCAACGACGAACATGGGTGCACGAACGACAAAACGTCGTTTTTTCGGATGAATCCAGGTTCTGTTGTAAGTAGGCTGTTTAGGTTTTCCTATTGGTAACGCCACGTAGTGCTCTGTATGAAAATCACTGGCTGTGCTGTGTGCAATCTGTGGCTAGTTTGCATTGTTGTCTGTCATTGTAGTGTTGGGCAGCCGCAGCTGGATGTGAACAGCGCGTAGCGTTGCGCAGTTGGAGGTGAGCCGCCAGCAGTGGTGGATGTTGGGAGAGAAATGGCGGAGTTTTGAAATTTGTAGAAATTGATAGCTGGCAGTAGTGGTGCTCGCTGTATTGCAGTAGTTCGAGTAACGAAGATTTTTGTGAGGTAAGTGATTTGTGAAACGTATAGGTTAATGTTAGTCAGGGCCATTCTTTTGTAGGGATTTTTGAAAGTCAGATTGCGTTGCGCTAAAAATATTGTATGTCAGTTAAAGCACAGTCATGTATAAATTGTTCAAAGGGGACGTTTCACTGTTTACAGCATCATGATGGTCGCGTCCGTGCTTGGCGACATCTAGCAACTGTAAACGCCTGGTCAATGGTGGCCGAGCAACTGGCTCGTCACAATACGCCTGTCACTACTCTTGATGAACTGTGGTATTGTGTTAAAGCTGCATGGGCAGCTGTACCTGTACACACCATCCAAGCTCTGTTCGACTCAATGCCCAGGCGTATCAAAGCCGTTATTATGGCCAGAGGTGGTTGTTCTGGGTACTGATTTCTCAGAATCTATGCACCCGAATTGCGTGAAGATATAATCACATGTCAGTTCCAGTATAATATATTTGTCCAATGAATACCCATTTATCATCTGCATTTCTTCTTGGTGTAGCTATTTTAATGGCCAGTAGTGTAGTACTCAGAGTGGAGCAGTGGGTGAACGTTGTGGACACTTACGTGAAAACAAAGTCGTGGAAACGGTGTGGGCAGTGCTTTGCTGAGAAGTTAATAATGGTGTCAAAGTGACAGCAATGAGTGCCATGGAATCCTTAGTCAGAAAATAGCGTTAGACAGCATCTGCTTCGAAGAAGTTAAAAAATAAAAAGATTCCGAAATGTGTCCGCACACCAGAAAATGTTGCTGCAGTTCACCAGAAAATGCTTCACAGTCCGACCAAATCAACCCGACGTCTGTCGGAAGAGACAGGCATATCACATCCATCATGTGGACGAATACTCCACCTGGAATTGTACATGCATCCTTACCGAGTGTCTGTTGTTAATGCATTAAAACCAACAGAAGCTCCTCAGAGCCTCCAGTTCTGTGAGTGGTCAGCAGCTCTTGGTCTCACGGTTGCGTTCTCGAATCCCGAGCGCTTGGTCCCTGGTTCGATTCCCGGCGGGTCAGGGATGACTGGGTGTTCGTGTTGTCCGTTTCGTCATCATTCATGCACCTGGCGAGATTGGACTGGGCAAAGGTTGGGAATTTGTCCGGCCGCCCCACAAACCACATATCATCATCACCATCATCATTTTTGTGAGCGGCTGTTCACTGAGAGAATAGTGAATGATTTGGACATAGATCTGTTCTTTATGCCTGATGAAGCCTTGTTTCAGCTGAGTGATTATGTAAACTCACAGAATCGTAGGTTCTAGGCAGCACAGAAACCGCATAACTTCCACGGCACACCACTGCATGATCAGAAGGTTGACTATTCGTATGCAGTGTCTGCAAGCCGGACTAACGATTCCATCTTCTTTCATCAGACGTTGACTTCGACTCGTTACAGTGACAACATTTTGAAACCATTTGTAGCAGCGTTAAAGGAGGAGGAAAAGATCTATAGTTACTTCCAACAGGATGGAGCAACAGGATGCCTATACAGCCGGCCGAACCTTGGAGTACGTTTAGACAATCTTCACACCCGACAGAGTTGTTGGCAGAGGTCGGTCTGGTTGCGGCCCTGGCTGGCCACCGGTGCCACCTGACCTGTCAGTGTGCCATTGCTTCGTGTGGGGAGCAACAACCTGCATAATCTTCAAGAACTGAAGCAGAACCTTTTGGATGAGACCCCCAGCAGTTCCAGCAATCCAGCTTCGATCCGCCTTCACCAACTTGCTGACCAGGGCCCAAAACTGCGAAGAGACGAATTGTGTTCACTTTCAACATCTGCTACTGAAAGGTTAGTGTTGTATTTCCTCCCCTCTGCTGTCATTCGTTGTAACCTCGAAAACTGTTCTCCGGGCCATTTTTATTCGCCCCACCCTGTAAATGGCTGTAGATGTAATGTAATGCATTCGTAACTCGGTGGGGTATTCGCCGGTCTTGTAGACAACTCCCTGGCTTCGTTCCATCAGTTAGTTTAATCGACAGAAGTCACGAAATTAATAGAACGAAAAGTTCACGGTTATTATAAGGATACGTCAGGCCGTCAAACGAGAACAGCATGTTACCTCTCTACCACTCAGTACCCAGTTCATAGGCGTTCAACATCAATGACTGTTTGGCGTCTGCGATGCAAGGAGTCTATAAGGGAACCACTCATTTTCTGCCACGTGCCACCGCTTCCCAGGGAGCTTCAATTACGTTTCAAAAACCATCAAGGGTTTCCGGCTCGGTGTCAGGCAAGCTTCCTTACCTGGTACGTTTCGTCTCCCGCCATAAGTTTTCAGCAGGCTTTAGATCTGATGCACAAGATGGCCGATCAACAGTAGAAATCTTATTCTGTTCTGTAAACCACTCCTGTCCCATGTTTGACATGTATACAAGAGAGTATTCCCACTGGGACCAGGTTGTTCCCTCACCATAAAACTGAACGTAGTATTATTCATAATGTTTGTATACTGGGCACCATGAATTGGAACATCTGTCCACTGAAGCATTCCCAGTCCATGGGAACAAGCTCAGTCTGAAATTGTTACCGGCACACGTCCACTGCGAGATTACTCATAACTGTATTTGTGGTCGAAAAGGACATCTTGGGCCCTGTATACTCGTACTGGAACATCAGTCGCTGAGGACGAAACCGATTCGTCGGAAGTATTACGTTCCTCCACTTCCGATTGCCACTCTCTTAGAACGCTAATTGGTGGAGTTGATGATTATCACGGAGCCTGTTCTTGATGGTGGCACATTTGCTGAGTAGCCCTGTCTCCCGAAGCCGGCGCCGAAACGCTTCGACCGACCCTGTAAACGCAATGGAGAGTGTCAACGGCAGCGCGTTTAGAAAGGTGTTATGCGGTGACGTGTTGACAAGTTCATCAACTTGAACATGTGTTGTAACGTGCCAAAGACCCGTTCCCACACGCCTGCTGGATTCTCCAGTACCTAGGTAGCGTCTTATCCGTCGTCATGCTGTGCGCTCAGGATCGCCATACAGTGTCTCGAACTCTGAGGCCATTAAATTTCTTTCCTACGCAATAGTAATGACGCTATCATGAGTAGCCTGTTGACAATGAGGTGACTATGAGGTGACTATGAGGCACGGCATATGAATAAGGTGACTAATTAAAGCGAATTCATGCAGGTTTTCGATCTCACTGCTGTAGCATAATTAGTTATTTTAGGATATACTTTTAGCTTACAAAACTGACTCACCTGACATGCTATCACTCTGTTACTGTGCAATATCAACGGAACTGTGTGAATAATTCTCACTTTTCTTTTTATAGTCAGCCCTCTGATTGGTTTCATCTGCAGCCCTCTCCTATGGCAAACATTTAATCTCAGAGTATCAATTGCAACAATTGGATATATTCCAATCTCTGTCTTCCTCTGTAGTTTTCGCCCTCTACAGCTCCACCTACTACCATGTAAGTTTTTCCCTAACGTTTTAACATATGTTCTGTCATCCTTTCCCTCTTGTGTTTTCCATACATTCCTTTCCTCGTCCATTCTCAGGAGAACCTTCTCATTCCTTACCTTATCAGTCCATCTAATTTTCAATATGCTTCTGTAGCACCACATCTCAGATGCTTGGATTCTCTTTTTTTTCGGTTTTCCCACAGTCGATGTCTCACTGACATACAGCGCTGTGCTCCAAACGTATATTCTCGGAAATTTCTTTTTCAGATTAAGCGCTATGTTTGATACTAGTAGACTTATCTAGACCAGGAATGTCCTATTTGCCATTTCTAGTCTGTTTTTTACATCCTCCTTGCTCCGTTCGTCACAGGTTATTTTGCTGCTTAGGTGGCAGCATTCCTTAACTTCATGTACTTTGTGATCACATAGTGATGTTACGTCTCTCGGTTTCTCATTTCTGCAACATCTCATCACTTTCGTCCTTCTTCGAATTACTCTCAATACATTTTCTGTACTCATTTTACTATCCATTCCAATGAACAGATCATTTAATCCTTTAGACTTCCACTGATGATAGCTATATCATCAGGGAATGCTAACGTCGATATTGTTTGACCTCGAATTTTAATCCCAGTTTGAACATTTTATTTTCGTCATTGCTTCTTCGACGTATAGACTGAACAGCATAGGCGAAAGACTACTTACCTCTCCTATCCTTTTTCATTCGTGCTCTTTATTCTTTCACTGTTACTGTTCCCTGTTCGTTCTTGTACATATTGTATATTATCCACCTTTCCCTACAGCGTACCTCTACTTTTGTCAGGATTTCGTATAACTTGTACCATTTCACAGTGTCGAACGCTTTTTCCAGGTCGACAAATCGTAAGAACGTGTCTTGTGTTTTCTTCGGTCTTGCTGTCATTATCAACAGCAACATTGTAACTGCCTCTCTGATGCCTTTCCCTTTCCTAAAGCTAAACTAATCGTCTTTCCCCCTTTTTGTGACAAAAAGTGGAAGAAAATTTAATTTTTCGACCGCAGAGTGGTCATTCTCCATCAGACGTGACTGTCATCGTAGCCTAAAGTCTGTTGCACCTTCTGTGGGAAATTAGATAACAAATTTCTAAATCAGAAGACTTCTCTCTTACGACGGAGGAAAGACATTGACATTGATTCCAAACTGAGAAATGCTACTCATGAAGCCTGCACATCGTCTATTCAGCTACAGTGAACATTCACGAATGCATATCCATGCAGTAACATGCATTGTATCTACAGATAATACCACATATTCCATTTTCAGAAAAGCTTTGGATCGTAACAAGAAGACTTTCTTTAAACTTTCGAAGTAATATGTCCTCGCATTTTTTGTGTCGATTAATATGTCCTTGTGTGCATATTTGCAAGGTTAATAGAAAGTTATGGCATGTTGTCTTTCGTAAACTTCAGAGCTGCTCTGGCTGCGATTTGCGCCAGCCATTTTTCTTTTTGCCCAGTCCACCTGCAAAGAAGCAAAAAATTAATTTTTTAAATAACTTAAATGGAATATTTTGATTTTACACTGTGCAGTAATTAGACTCCTTTCCCTACAAGAACGTTGGAATAATAACGCCTGGGGATCTGTGAGTGAACAGGAGTTAGTGCTTCCCGGTTTGTGCAGTGCCCAGCCGGCAATATCAGATTTCAGTGCGCGGCCTCTGCTGCAGATAGTGTGCCGGCAGCGAGATCTGGCGTGGTGTGTGTCCGAGGGGGGAGTAATCAGAGCACGGCAGGCCAGAGCGGAGCCCGCCGCGCCATCTGCAGATTACACGCCGCGGGCGGTCACTTGGGAGACACGGCGTAGAGGCCCTCTAACGTGGCTTCTCTCTGGTTCTTAAATAAAGCAGCACAGTACGTGTCTGCGAGGAGAACTGCTCCGCTCCACCTGTCTTCCGGGTTGTATTTTCCAAGAGTCCCCTTGCTTAATTCTGCCATACAGGTTTAGTCACTAAAACTGCAATACTACGGAGTCAGCACGCAACAAACCTCAAGTTGGCATGAAATTTACTACATGCTCAGACTTACAAATGATTAGAATGTCAGCTAAACCATCCAGAGTAGGCGCGATAACGTCATATTCTGCATAAACTAATCGCGCTCAATAAACAATGCACCACATCTATTTCCTCGGACACTTTCGCTTGAAAAAAATGTGGAAATTGTGGTGCAGCACCGTTTCGTGAAGTCTCGAGAGGTGCCAGTGCGATACGTAGTCCTCAAAATAGCATCTGTATCGGAGATGCTTTTCAAAATGGCTCTGAGCACTATGAGACTTAACTTCTGAGGTGATCAGTCGCCTAGAACTTAGAACTACTTAAACCTAACTAACCTAAGACTCCACACACATCCACTCCCGAGGCCGGATTCGAACCTGCGACCGCAGCGGTCACGCTGTTCCACATTGAAGCGCCTAGAACCACTCAGCCACACCGGCCGGCTGTGTGTCTCAAGCCAAGGGTTCCCACTGAGTAGCGAAACACCACCTCTCTTCCGAACACAAAGTTCAAAGACGCACCCTTAGGTGGTGAAGTCTTCTGGGGCCCTGAAAGTCATCTCCTGTTTGATGTCCTCCCTCATGGTGCAAACAATCAACTCTGAAGTGTGTTGTGCTACGCTCAGGAAACTGAAGAAACGAGTTCAGCGTACTCGCCGCCACAAAAATGCAAACGAACTTCTCCCTCTCCCTGACAACGCAAGGCCTCACATACCTCTGCACAAAAAACTTCATTGGACCGTTCATTCTCGTTCACCCTACGGCCCGAATCTTGCAGTTTCAAGCTTCTATGTGTATGGCCCAATGAAAGATGCACTCCGCAACAAGCAGTATTCGATGACGGAGAGGTTACGGGGAGTTATTTATCCAGCAAGACATCGGTTCCGACGTCGACCAATAGTGATATCCTGAGGGGATGCAGGCCCTCCCAATAAGCTGCCATGAGGCATCGCACTGAACGGCGGTTATGTTAAAGAAAGGGATTTTGCAGCCAAACGAACGGGAAATAATGTGGTGTACTGGAACCCACAATAAAAAAAAAATGTGTTGCTTTACTGATTGAAAGGACCTTGCATTTTGTTTGTTCTTTATCGTGTTTGGTGTCTGTACGTGCCGTCGCTTGTGCAATTTGACAGTAGGAGTGTATGGTGTTAAATTCGAGGATACCATTTACTTTCTGTATCTACACTCCTGGAAATGGAAAAAAGAACACATTGACACCGGTGTGTCAGACCCACCATACTTGCTCCGGACACTGCGAGAGGGCTGTACAAGCAATGATCACACGCACGGCACAGCGGACACACCAGGAACCGCGGTGTTGGCCGTCGAATGGCGCTAGCTGCGCAGCATTTGTGCACCGCCGCCGTCAGTGTCAGCCAGTTTGCCGTGGCATACGGAGCTCCATCGCAGTCTTTAACACTGGTAGCATGCCGCGACAGCGTGGACGTGAACCGTATGTGCAGTCGACGGACTTTGAGCAAGGGCGTATAGTGGGCATGCGGGAGGCCGGGTGGACGTACCGCCGAATTGCTCAACACGTGGGGCGTGAGGTCTCCACAGTACATCGATGTTGTCGCCAGTGGTCGGCGGAAGGTGCACGTGCCCGTCGACCTGGGACCGGACCGCAGCGACGCACGGATGCACGCCGAGACCGTAGGATCCTACGCAGTGCCGTAGGGGACCGCACCGCCACTTCCCAGCAAGTTAGGGACACTGTTGCTCCTGGGGTATCGGCGAGGACCATTCGCAACCGTCTCGATGAAGCTGGGCTACGGTCCCGCACACCGTTAGGGCGTCTTCCGCTCACGCCCAAACATCGTGCAGCCCGCCTCCAGTGGTGTCGCGACAGGCGTGAATGGAGGGACGAATGGAGACGTGTCGTCTTGAGCGATGAGAGTCGCTTCTGCCTTGGTGCCAATGATGGTCGTATGCGTGTTTGGCGCCGTGCAGGTGAGCGCCACAATCAGGACTGCATACGACCGAGGCACACAGGTCCAACACCCGGCATCATGGTGTGGGGAGCGATCTCCTACACTGGCCGTACACCACTGGTGATCGTCGAGGGGACACTGAATAGTGCATGGTACATCCAAACCATCATCGAACCCATCGTTCTACCATTCCTAGACCGGCAAGGGAACTTGCTGTTCCAACAGTACAATACACGTCCGCATGTATCCCGTGCCACCCAACGTGCTCTAGAAGGTGTAAGTCAACTACCCTGGCCAGCAAGATCTCCGGATCTGTCCCCCATTGAGCATGTTTGGGACTGGATGAAGCGTCGTCTCACGCGGTCTGCACGTCCAGCACGAACGCTGGTCCAACTGAGGCGCCAGGTGGAAATGGCATGGCAAGCCGTTCCACAGGACTACATCCAGCATCTCTACGATCGTCTCCATGGGAGAATAGCAGCCTGCATTGCTACGAAAGGTGGATATACACTGTACTAGTGCCGACATTGTGCATGCTCTGTTGCCTGTGTCTATGTGCCTGTGGTTCTGTCAGTGTGATCATGTAATGTATCTGACCCCAGGAATGTGTCAATAAAGTTTCCCCTTCCTGGGACAATGAATTCACGGTGTTCTTATTTCAATTTCCAGGAGTTTACATACAAACTCTGCAAGCCAAGGTATGGTGCATGGCGGAGGATACCTCGTTTCACTAACAAAAATTTCCATTCTTGTCCGACTCCCAAACAGAGCGACGGAGAAACTACTGTCCATATACCTCCATACGAACCTAATTCCTGTTATCTGTATCGTCCGTATGCGAAATGAACGTTGGTGGCAGTAGAATCGTTCTGCAGTCACCTTCAAATATCGATACTCTAAATTTCCTCAATAGTTCAAGAAGCTTCTCCGTAATACTCGAATTTTCATTTTTAGATTTCACTCTTCGGACTGCTTTAATGCGGCCTGCCACGAATTCCTCTCCTGTGCCAGTCTCTTCATCTCAGAATAGCACATCCAACCCACGTCCCCAATTATTTGGTGGATATATTCCAATCTCTGTCTATCCTGCACAGTTTATACGCTCTACAGCTCCCTATAGTGTCATGGAAGTTATTACCCGGTGTTTAACAGATGTCTCAGTAACCAGTCCCTATTTCTCGTCAGTGTTTTCCATACATTCCTCGCCGATTTTGCGGAGAACCTCCTCATTCATTACCTTACATGTTCACGTAATTTTAAACATTCTTCTGTAGCACCACATCTCAATAGCTTCTTTTCTCCTCCGTTCCGATTATCCCACTGTTCGTGTCTCACTGAAATGCATAGCTGTGCTCCTAAAATATATTCTCAGAAATTTATTGCTCAAATTAGGACATACACTATGTGATCAGAAGTATCCGGACTCCTGTCTGAATGTAACTGACAAGTTCGTGGCGCCCTCCATCGGTAATACTGGAATTCAGTATTGTGTTGGCCCACCCTTAGCCTTGATGACAGCTTGTACTCTCGCAGGCATATGTTCAATCAGGTGCTGGAGGGTTTCTTAGGGAACGGCAGCCCATTCTTCTCGGAGTGCTGCACTGAAGAGAAGTATCGATGTCAGTCGGTGAGGCCTGGCACGACGTCGGCGCTCCAAAACATCCCAAAGGTGTTCTATAGGGTTCAGGTGAGATCTCTGTGCAGGCTAGTCCATTACAGGGATGTTACTGTCGTTTAACTATTCCACCACAGGCCGTGCATTATGGAGAGGTGCTCGATCGTGTTGAAAGATGCGATCGCCATCCCCGAATTGCTCTTCAACAATGGGAAGCAAGAAGGCGCTTAGCACATCAATGTAGGCCTGTGCTGTGATAGAGCCACGCAAAACAACAAGGGGTGAAAACCCCGTCCATGAAAAACACGACCATACCATAATACCACCGGCTCCGAACTTTACTGTTGGCACTACACACGCTGGCAGATAATGATCACAGGGAATTCGCCATACCCACACCCTGCCATCGGATCGCCACATTGTGTACACCAGGCGAGGCGTAGTTTCGCATCCACCGACGTGATGTGTGACTTACGAGCAACAAATCGACCATGAATTCCAAGTTCTATCACTTCCCGTCTAACTGTCGTGGTAGTTCCAGTGGATCCTGATGCAGTTGGAATTCTTTGTGATGGTCTGCATAGATGTCTGCCTATTACACACTACGACCCTCTTCAACTATCGGCGGTCTCTCTGTCAGTCAACAGACGAGATCGGCCTGTACGCCTTTGTGCTGTACGTGTCCCTTCACGTTTTCACTCCACTATCACATCCGAAACAGTGAACCTAGGGATGTTTACGAGTGTGGAAATCTCGCGTACAGATGTATGACACAAGTGACACCCAATCACCTGCCCACGTTCGAAGTCAGTGAGTTCCGCGGAGCGCTCCATACTGCTCTCTCACGATGCCTAATGACTATTGAGTTCGCTGATATGGAGTACCTAGCAGTAGGTGGCAGCACAAAGCACCTAATATGATAAAGTATGTTTTTAGGTGTGTCCGGATACTTTTGATCACATAGTGTATGTTTGACGCAAGTAGACCTCTCTTGGCTACGAATGCCCTTTGTGCCAGTGATAGCCTGTTTTCAATGACTTTCTTGCTCCGTCCGTCTTGAGTTATTTTGCTGCCTAGGTAGCAGACTTCTTTAGCTTCAGCTACTTCGTAATCACCAAGTGTGACGTTAAGTATCTTGGTGTTATCAGCTCTGCTTCTTCTAAGTACTTCCGTCTTTCTTTAATTTACTCTCAATCTAAGTTCAGTGTTCGTTGGGTTGTTCATTCCACTCAACAGGTTGTGCAGTTCTTCTCCACTTTCACTGAGGATAACAATGTCATCAGCGAATCTTAACACTGACATTCTTTCACAGTGAGTTATAGTCACCTTTTGAACTTTTGTTTTATTTTCGTCATTGCTTCTCCGATTAACAGATTTAACAGCAGGGGCGAAAGTCTTACACCCTTTTTAACCCGTGCATTTCGTTCTTGGTCTTCCACTCTTGTTGTTCGCTCTTGGTTCATTTACACATAGTATGTTACCAGTCTTTCGCTATAGCTTATCCCTATTTTCAGATCGTCTTGCACCATTTTACATCCTCGAACTTTTTCCATATCTAATAATCCTAAGAACATGTTTTGATTTCTCGTTATTCATGTTTCCACCATCAACCGCGACGTCTCTGGTGCCTTTTGCCTTTCCTAAAGCCAAACTGATCGTCATATAACACATCCTCAATTTTCTTTTCCCGTCTTCTGTATGATGTTCTTGTCAGCAAACTGGATGCTTGAGCTGTTAAGCTGTTTGTGCGATAATTCTCGCACTTGCCGGTTGTTGCAGTGTTCAGAATAGTGTGGATGATATTTTTTCAAAGTGAGATGATATATCACCAGGTTCAAACATTCTATTCAACAACGTGAGAAATCGTTTTGTTTCCATTTACCTCGATGGTTTCAGAAATTCCGATGGAATGTTACCGATCCTTTCTGCCTTATTTGATTTTAAGTCTTTCAAAGCTCTTCTAAATTCTCATTCTAATACTGGATGCCCTGCCTCTTCTCCACTGGCTCTTGTTTCTTCTATCACGTCATCAGATACGTCTTTCCCCTCATAAGGCTCTCAATGTACTATCGTGCTCAAAAGTATCCGAATAACTGGAATTGCGTTTCGGATGATTTGCATGCAACACTATAACGTAACTGCCTTGCTGGCCCTCTGCTCTCTTAGCGCTACAGTCGTTTGACTATACAAAATGCTTACTTCAAGGGGCTGCAATAGATATCTGATCTTTATGGCTATCAATCCAGATGCAAATTAATAGCACGACAGTGCAAATATCACAAAATACGCTATTTCAGAGATGGCACCACCATTACGCTTGTAGACTCAACTTCATTGCAGCAAATGACATACGGAAACCAACTTTCATCTTGAAATTACTTTGCGAATATTATTTTACTGGACTGCCCCCCCTCCCCCCCCCTCCCAGTTCAATCCAGTAATTATTTTCTCTGTAAACTAACTACAAACGATCTAAAATATGGTTTCAATCAGAAGTAACAAAGTGTGAGCTGCTTTAAAATTGAAATGATAAAGCATAAAATTATGTGATGGATATGGACTCGAGCCCAACACCTAATCGGATTGTTAACTAACAACTATCAAATAATAGAAATCGTATTTTTTCCATTAATGAGCTGATTGAAACTCAAATGACGAGACGAAGAAATTTCGACTTACCAGGATTTGAATCCAGCACCTATCGTCATTGATCTCTAGTCACAAACAGACGTTAAAAATAGCTTTTTTTCGCCAGTAGTGAGATGTGCACTTTTCTGAGACGGAAATAACATGACGCAAAGTACTGCGCTGACTGGAAGTCGAACCCAGCATATATCGCTGTTGTTATTTATGGGTCCTCTAGCTCTGACTTCCTAGCAGTTCTGCTCAAGCTAGAGAGGATTCTTGGCTCACTTTATAGCAAGTATCAAAAGTTAGTCGTATGTAGTGACTTCAATGTTAATTTTTTATATCATTCTGCAAGAAAAAAGCTTTTGGAAGATCTAAATTCAAGTGATCTGTTGCACACACTATTTTTCCCAACCGGATTGTTGGGGAACAGTAACAGAAACGTAGGCAGCATTTTTATTCATTCTTCATTATTAGATGGGCATTCTGCGAGGAAAAGTGCGAATAGTCTTTCAGACCATGATGTAAAAATTTAACACTAAAACGTTTTTGTCCTCAAAGAAATGTTAAATATAACTACAAACTATGTAGAAAAGCTAATCCAACGGCAATAGAGAGTTTTTTAAACTTCGTTTAAAAACAAGAGTGTCAGAATATTTATAGTGCTAGTAACGCATTTCTCATGCTTTTTAGAAGTTGCTTTCCATTATAACGTTCAGAACGGGCTACTATCAGTAAAAGGGAGCCTGAGTGGCTGGCTAGTGGGATATCTTCTAGGACAAAATGGGATATATATCAAAATGTTAGAAATATCACAATAGAGCTAGTCCATTACAAACAGTACTGTAAGGTGCTTAAAAACAGTTTTATGAAAGCAAAGAGTATGTGGTACGCTAATAGAACAGCTAATTCACAGGATAAAATTAAAACCATATGGTCAGCCGTGAAGGAAGTCTCTTGTCAGTAGCATAAGGTCGAGGATATGAAGTCAGTATGTAGAAATAATGTTTATGTTACTGATAAATCAGATATATGTACTATATTTAACATTCACTTTCTGAATGTAGCTGATGATTTAAATAAAAACATAGTTTCTGCAGGGAATGATATAACTCTCTTGGAAAACGTTTTTCTAAGACTGATATTTGGAATACTATTCGGTGGTACTGACAAAGAGGAGAGTGAGTCAATATTCAAATCATTGAACACTAAGGACTCTCAAGCATATGATGGAGTATCTAGGAGAATACTAAAGAACTTTGCTGCGTATGTTAGTCCTGTCAGGAATGGTT
The DNA here is from genome assembly GCF_023864345.2 of Schistocerca serialis cubense. NCBI lineage: Eukaryota > Metazoa > Arthropoda > Insecta > Orthoptera > Acrididae > Schistocerca > Schistocerca serialis. The sequence goes on along the minus strand of NC_064638.1, from coordinate 1,266,165,921 downwards.
ACTTTCCTGAACGATTAAAGTACTCAGGAATAAGGTCGCTTTATAAAAAAAGGAGAAAGGAAAATGCAGACTAATTTAGACCTGTTTCTTTGCCGTCAGTGTTTTTGCTGAAGTTGTTGAAATGGATGTGTATGTAAAGTTAATGATCATTTCACTTCACTTAATTTGCTTTGAAATGTACAGTTCGGTTTTAGAATTGATTTAACATGTGAAAATGTTATATTCTCTTTTCTCTCTGAGGTACTAGATTAAGGAATATCTTTCGAACGTTGGGCATTATCTTTATTTTACTAAAGTGTATGATTGTGTTGGTCACAAAATATTGCTGTAGAAGTTGGACCATTATGGAACATGGGGAGTAGCTCACAATTTGCTCACCTCTTACTTTAAGAACAAACAGTGAAAGGTCATTCTCCACAGTAAAAGGTCATTCTTCACAGACTGAGAAAGGCTGTGATGTGGCGTTTGAGTGGAGCACAGTTAAATGGTGGGTGCCCCAAGGATCAACGGTAGGGACACCCCTGTTCCTTATTTATAAAAAATATGTTTTCTAGTATACTAGTACTACAGTTGGCTGATGACACTAGCTTGGTAGTAAATGATGTTGTGTGTATTGTTGGCACTGTTTCAAATAGCGCAGTTCATGTATCAGATCACGGGCTGTAGAAAATTAACTAATTCTAAACACAGTTAGACTCAGTTTTTACAGTATCTAACACACAATTCTACACAACTTGTCGTTTTAATTATTCAGAATGGACATAGGATTAGTAACATTAAACAGTTCTAATTTCTAGGTGCTCGGATAGATAGTAAACTGACGTGAAAAGGCCATGTTCACGATATTGACAGAGACTTAATACTACCATTTTCACTATTGCAACAGTATCTGAAGTAAGTGATAGTTCGACACGAAAAGTAGTCTGCTTTGCTTATTTTCGTTCGCGCATGACGTATGGTATTACATTTTGAGGTAACTCTTCCCATTCTCAAATGATATTTTTGGCTCAGAAACAGGCGGTTGGGGCAATATGCGGCGTAAGTTCGCGAACCTCTTGTCGACCACTATACATTAGTTTCGGTATTCTGACGTTGGCCTCTCAATATTTGTATTCTTTAATGCCGCTTCTTGTTGACAATATCAACTTATTCCCAAGAATTAGTAGCTTCATTCAGTTAGTACTAGACAGAAATCCAATCTGCATTTGGATCGCACCCCTTGCGCAGAATGGTGTGCAGTATTCTACCGCAGCCATTTTCAGCTAGCTACCACAAAAATTCAAAAACTCGTAATAGTAATCCCCGCGCTTTCAAAACTAAAAGGATAAATTTCTTCCAGGTTCACTCCTTGTATTCTGTCGGTGAGTTCCAAGACAAATTAAATTGTTTCCTGTGTTACACTGTTGATTGCGTTTATATAAACTTACAGCGTGTCTAATTTTTAGGATTTATAAACATTTTATTTTACCTAGCATTACTTCTCTGTTGTAATTCCTTGTACTGGCACGTCCCATTACCATGGAGACTTGCTCATCTATTTGATCCCATGAAGCTACACGTGTAAAATAAAAAAAAAAAGAAATAAAAATAAAAATGATCTTCGTAGAATACACACGAAGTGACGTTGAATATTGAATTATTTTTCACGTGTAACTAGTGGGATGCTTGAACCTGAAATGATGCATCGAAAGGTTCTGTGTCTGACTGGGAGCCGAAACAGGTTCCAATTGTTGTTAAAAACGCACGGAGAGGTATCAAAAATCATAACCGTTTGTCACCTGTACTCTAGTGTAGTCGTGGTCGGGCAAAAATCTTCAGTCAGCTTTTATCAGTGGTGAGGCGAGTACATGTGCTGCATCCCGCCAACGAGTCCGCACGCGAGTAGTTGGTGTTACGTCCTCGTCGCTTGTGGGTTATTTTTGTTCCTACGGTCAGGGCACTGAGGCACACTTCTATAGGCAAGACACAATCAAGACCACTTTATAGCCGAACCACGCCGGACCACGTGTTTACGTGAGCTGTACATTCGAGACCATCTCAGAGGGGATTTATCTGTCATTGCGGACAATTCTTCCATCACCGCCAGTATCGTTTATGTAAAGCGACATCTGCGGTCACGTACACTGTCGTGCCCAATAAATACGCCAAACCCGCTAAATTCAGACACTCCTTCGGTAATATCGCAGCCATCACCGTGGACCTGGTCCACCGACACTGCGAGTATCTCAGCTTCCTCTTGATGTCCTGGAAACGTTAAGGCAGTTTTATGACCATGTGGCATTGTAATCAACCATGTGGCGGCAAAATGGCGACGTAAAAATTCTACAACGGAGTAAGGCGGCGAAAGGAAACAGTAGTTTCAGGAGGGCAGGACGCCACAACGTCGGAGCTTCACATGACTGCGACGGTGACTACTACGACCACCAACCACCTGTCATTGTATCTCAGGAGGAGATGGACGTGGACTCCAGGGTAATGAGGTACTAAAGGAACGTTCACCGCACACCGATACTGATGTTCATTTCCGTAAACAACATTCACATCAGCGCCACCACAAAAAAAAAAAAAAAAAAAAACAGCGCCAGGATCCTTCTTACGAAAGTCTCCTTCGCACGTTTGGACTGGAAGAGGACAACGATGATGAAGGTAGTGTGTGAATGCTACAACCTGAAATGACGCCAGACCAGCATTCAAACTACGACACGCATTCTTCATGGAGACTTTAAGGAGTTAGGTATCTTGAGGTAACAATGAAATAACGGAACTGCATCAGACCGTGCCAAAGGAAATATCCCAGTTAGAATCCCAGTCCAGAATCAATATATTCAACATCCCAAAATCAGACACCATTAGAAATATGGGTCTGTTGACTATACATAGCGGTTCACCCATAAAAATATATATTCAAAGATGTAAACAACCATTCATGAGCAGCGCGTGTTAGGCGGAGGGGGTCCGACAGCTTATCAGTTCCAGTCATTCCACCAGGAAGGGGGTACACTGCTCGTGTTCTGTGTAGTTCAACCTTGCCTAGACGGTCTATACCGCGCTTCGATCGCCTCCGCATTGTTACTTTGTGCGAGGAAGTGCTCTCAACAAGGGAAGTGTCCAGGCGTCTCGGAGTGAACCAAAGCGACGTTGTTCGGACATGGAGGAGATACAGAGTGACAGGAACTGTCGATGTCATGCTTCGCTCAGGCCGCCCAAGGGCCACTACTGCAGCGGATGACTGCTACCTACGGAATATGGCTCCGATGAACTCTGACAGCAACGCCACCATGTTGAATAATGATTTTCGTGCAGCCAGAGGACTCCGTGTTACGGCTCAAACCGTGCGCAACATGCCGCATGATGCGCAACTTCACTCCCGACGTCCACGGCGAGGTCCTTCATTACAAGCGCGCCATCATGCAGCGCGGTACAGATGGGCGTACCAACAAGCCGAATGGAACGCTCAGGATTGGCATCACGTTCTCTTCACCGTTGAGTGTCGTATATGCCTTCAACCTGACAATCGTCAGAGACGTGTTTGGATGCAACCCGGTGCAGCAAGGTGGAGGTTCCCTAGTGGTTTTGGGTGGCTTTATGTGGCGCCGACGTACGCCGCTGTTAGTCATGGATGGCGACATAACGGCTGTACGTAATGTGAATGCCATCCTCCGACCGATTGTGCAACCTTATGGGCAGCATATTGGCGAGGCATTCATCTTCACGGACGACAATTCGTGCCCCCATAGTGCACATCTTGTGAATGACTTCCTTCACGATAACGACATCGCTCGACTAGAGTGGCCAGTATGTTCTCCAGACATTAACCCTATCGAACATATGTGGGATAGATTCAAAAGGGCTGTTTGTGGACGACGTGACTCACCAGCCACTCTGAAGGATCTACGCTTAATCGCCGTTGAGGACAATCTGGACGAACAGTGCCTTGATGAACCGGTGGATAGTATGCCACGACGCATACAAGCATGCATCAATGCAAGAGGTCTCCTCCAACAACCCAGCCACACCCAATCCGTGGTTTCCATGCTAGAGACCATTTATTTAATCATACTTTGTTACAGAGGCGGCGGTTCTTTACGCACTATACCATGCAGCCACAATGTGTCTAATAGAGTATATTAAATACGACAGTATGCCATCTTAGGCACTCTATAACATTAAAACACTTGATAATGGCATTTTAAGCCGAAATCATCATCGTGTAAATGTAACACTGGAAATAAAAAAACAGTCTAACGGCGGTACTGACGTTAAAGGAAAAAAGAAGTAAGAAAGAGATGATCGTAGGACTCTTGTATGGCGCAGACCCCAACAAGCCATGGACCCATGATGTCAATAAGGCACTGCGCAAGCTGGTGGTGCCTGCATAATAGTGTGGCCTTTGTTTGCGTGGAGCAGACGGGGTTCTCTGGTCCAGCTGAACCAGTAATGACTGGAAATGTTTATTTTCAGCTACCTGGATGCCATTTACTGCCATTTATGGACTTCACGTTTCCAAATAACGATGAAATTTCTATGAGCGAGAATGCGCGATGGCACCAAGCCACAACAGTTTGCAATAGGTTTGAAGAACATTCTGGACAGTTCGAATGAACGATTTGGCTAGCCAGATTACCCGGGATGAATCACATCTATCATTTATGGGACATAATCGAGAGGTCAGTTCATGCATAAGATACAGCACCGGCGACAATTTCGCGTTTATGGAAGGCTACAGAGGCTGCATGGCTCAATATTTCTGAGGAGACTTCCAGCGAGCTGTTGAGCCCATGCCACGTGTAGCTGCTGCACAATGGCGCGCAAGAGGCCACGATATTAGGAGACATCCCATGAGTTTTGTCACCTCGGTGTTTTGTCAACACACAATGACGGAAGTGGAAAATGTTACACCATGGAAACCTCGACCGATCCCTACCAAATGATGATATGGAATTTCTATTGCGGTTGGGCATGTTTATCAAAATTTTATCCACGTTATCAGCATCTTTAGTACCGAAATAAGTCATTGCTACAGATGGAGAATGGTGTGAGCTCATGATAGTTACAGCGTGTACGTCACGTTAGTAGAATCTTTCAGAGGAAGCCGCAGGACAGCTTCGTTAACGGTCGCGCACTTGCACCTGATCCACATCTTTCGGACTCCGAGAAATTTCCAGTTATTGGCAGGAAGTGCGTGGGAGCTTCATACTTACATACCGCACAAAGGACTGTAGAAAGCTTATACCGATGTAACGAGAAGAGTAGGCAAGGCCTCTTGGAACAGGGCTACCCACAACTAGAAGGTTGTAGAATACCCGAGAGGTTCTGAAGAATAAATGAGTAACAACAGCTGAATTAGTGACAGAGGTTACAGGCAAAGTGCTTTCACGAATCTTGAGGAACAGATTTCTGGAAGTAGGATTAAAGTCGTTTACCGCTAATACCTTGCCACAGAGCCTGCCATGTTGTAGAGCCGGAGTGAACAGGAACTGTAAGTGACATTTTTGGGTGTTCACCGATAAGCCTCCCGTCTGTTCAGTCAGATCGACACCAAGGTACCTGTAGACAACCTGAAGAAATGGCAGTAGCAGCAGCCATTATTGATACTCACACGTTTTTAACTAAGCAATCACGGTGTGTGGAACTATTTGATACAACAGGACCGATTCGGTAGCTGAAGTGAGGCTGAATGCTGGACGGTTGTCAGAATCCTGAGGACCAGAGAGAGCAGCACAAGAAACTGTACTGCAGTTCCAACATAGACACCTCGAGGAAGGTACACATCCTTGAGCAGCCCTCTCGACCGCTTGATTTTTCACCCTTAAAGCATGCTTTGGATGCAAGGAGATGACATAGTATAATACTAGCCTCCAATCAGCAATCGTGATGAAGTCATACAGCATGGGAGTCAGTCATGACAGTAAATTCCTCAAAATGACGTTCGGAGGCTGCTTGTTTCCATTCCACATTGAACGTAAGAGACTACTCGTGTCACTGGCGTCACACCAGTTGACGGTGCAGCAAAAGGGTACCAATATCCGTAATTTCTACTAAATATTTTTGTTGTTTGGTTGATTTGGGGGAAGGGACCAAACAGCGAGGTCATCGCTCCCATCGAAAGGGAAGGAGGGGGAAGGAAGTAGGCTGTCCCCTATCAAAGGAACCATCCCAGCATTTGCCTGAAGCGATTTAGGGAAATTATAGGGGAATTACGGAAAACCTAAATCACGACGGCCGGACTTGGGTTTAAACCGCCATCCTCCCGCATGTGAGTCCAGTGTGCTAATATCGGCGCCACTTCCTTCGGTGATTTTTATTATTTAAGCAACCGGCTTCGACAACAAGTATCGTGCGTTTGGAGGGTACACGTTGACAAAACGGAACTCCATGGTATCCAGTTCAGTAAACAAAAAAAATGGTTCAAATGACTATTAACATCTGAGGTCATCAGTCCCCTAGAACTTAGAACTACTTAAACCTAACTAACCTAAGGACATTATACACATCCATGCCCGTGGCAGGATTCGAACCTGCGACCTCAGTGGTTGCGCGGTTCCAGACTGAAGCGCCTAGAACCGCTCGGCCACATCTGCCGGCTTCAGTAAACACTGACGGAAATTACATGAATGAATTTCTCTAATAACATACATAAGTGGTTAACTTTGGAGTAACACAGGTTAATGCAAGCGATAAATAAGCCATTGAAAATGTGAAATAATCATACACTAATAAGCGGTGTAACCGCAATGTTGAATGCAAACACGAAAACGTACATGCATTGTGTTATACAGCTGATGGATGTCAGTTTGTGGGATGGATTCCCATACCTGTTGCACTTGGTCGGTCATTGCAGGGATGGTTAATGCTGGTTGTGGATGACGCTGGAGCTGTAGTCCAATGATGTCCCAAATGTGCTCGATTGAAGACAGATCTAGCGATCGATTACGCCAAGGCAACATGTCGACTCTACTTGGAGCATGTTCAGTGTAACAATACTGATTTTATTGTCATTAATATAAGCTCAAGAAACAACAAGAAATTTACCCTGGGTTCTTAATGACCACAGTGCTACTCCGTGCAAAAAATCATGACTAAATTTTAGTTTGTTGTATGAACCAAGTATTGTTGTATGTAAACTGTCTCAGAGGGAGAAAGTCTTACATCGTGAAAAAAAAGCATTAAAAACAAAAGTGATATGATTTTCCACGTGCTTATGGGGTCGTATGTACTAGGAAGGGTAAAACAGCTGATGGAAGAAACCCTAACAACAGGTACAAAAATAAGAAGGGAATAATATTTTTAATTGTTATGAGTGTTTCATACAGCAGCTATTCAGCATAGCATTCATCATTCTATTTGCATTAAAGAAACAACGAATTTAAGTTGGGGTCACATGGACCCCAGTGGTACTCAGAGCAAAAATCATCAATAAAATTTAATGTGTTGTAAATAAAAATGAATGGAAATATCATCGGATGCAATTCACTCAGAGAGAGAAAGTCATATATTTTGGAAATAATTGTTTTGAAAACAAGGGAGACACACACATCCAAGGTGTCTAAGGGTCATATTAATCGCAGTGGTGCTCAGAGGATCAAATAATAAAAATTTTGTATTCTTTTTCTACGAGTATTTTGATCAGCTGCGGTGCTGCATCCACATGATGGATCTACAGAAAATAATGACAGTGATGCTGATGAGGGATCTCAATTCCGAATTTAATGAATGTTTGAGTCATTGAATACCTGTTGCGTGACTAATATCTCCAAAAATTTTGATAGATGTTGGACACGGGGCCTCGTGTTTCTGTTTCCGTCAGAGAAACGTGAAATAGATTTTTTTTTCTACTGCAAAACTTTACCTCCCATTCGTATGTAGCCGTCTTTTCGCATAATTAAAACCTGTGATCGTAGATTATACTAAAAGACCTTGCTGTGTAGTAACACGTCATTGTTGATGATATCTTCTGGGATATGGCTGCACACTGTAGAATTCCATCACGGAAGAAGGCCTCAGCAAGAAGACTGGAACGTTAGATCGGAAAATTTTGAAAGAATAACACAGTACCAATACCGAAGAGTGTATAATAGCATCGAGAACGCCGTGAAAGCTTCTCTTAAAACTTTAGCTATTGTTTGGATCATATAAATCAATGCATACTGCCAACCGACAATTCTGTTTTTTACGGTACCCTAATTATTCTCATAGGAATGCGGAGAAATCAGATTAATTTAAATCCTTTTATTTGTTACCCCACAACTGCATATCTGTTGTCTGTAATGCAGTTCCACTTATCAAAGAATGCGTAATCCTGCAAAGCACTTGCAGTAAAGTCAGACGAACTGGTTCGTTTTCATGTCATTCCTAGTAAATTCTCAACATGCAGCCTTGTCTTGCTCATTGAGCAGACCTCAGTTTTTGAGTAAATTTTGCTCCAAAAGTCACTGTCTCGCCGCTGTGAGTCAAAACTGATAACATACGCCACACACTAATTTAAGTTTCCAGTGTGAGACACATCGAGAACCAAGTTTAGCAAATTCTCTTTTGCTTAATAAATATTGTCCAACTCATCGCGACTCTTCTCTTTATTTATTTTACGTCTAACTAGGCTTTGTTTTCAGCCACTCCAGCTTCAAAAACTTATTAACTGAATCCATAGCTTCGTTGTTAGTTTCTACTATTTCCCTTCTCACGAAGTGACTAAATTTTATTATAATTTCACTCTAAATTTTTCAAATTTACAGTAAGATTTCTTGTGTTACGCACGAGTATATCCATTAACTATGGAATGTCGTATGCCCAGAGACAAACTGTGCAATGTCATCTCAATATTAGTCATAAAAACGCACACAATGCGCGTCATGGCTTTTGATGCGGTACTGAACCGAAAGTGCAGTATTACTACTACTATCGATCCATCTCCAAATTAAATGTTTGAAGTTTTGGATCAGATTACTTGTACGAGGGCAGTTCAATAAGTAATGCAACACTTTTTTTTTCTGAAACAGGGGTTGTTTTATTCAGCATTGAAATACACCAGGTTATTCGCCAATCTTTTAGCTACACAACACTATCTTTCAACGTAATCCCCATTCAATGCTACGGCCTTACGCCACCTTGAAATGAGGGCCTGTATGCCTGCACGGTACCATTCCACTGGTCGATGTTGGAGCCAACGTCGTACTGCATCAATAACTTCTTCGTCATCCGCGTAGTGCCTCCCACGGATTGCGTCCTTCATTGGGCCAAACATATGGAAATCGGACGGTGCGAGATCGGGGCTGTAGGGTGCATGAGGAAGAACAGTCCACTGAAGTTTTGTGAGCTCCTCTCGGGTGCGAAGGCTTGTGTGAGGTCTTGCGTTGTCATGAAGAAGGAGAAGTTCGTTCAGATTTTTGTGCCTACGAACACGCTGAAGTCGGTTCTTCAATTGCCCGCAGCTCGTGGTCGTGCGGTAGCGTTCTCGCTTCCCACGCCCGGGTTCCCGGGTTCGATTCCCGGCGGGGTCAGGGATTTTCTCTGCCTCGTGATGGCTGGGTGTTGTGTGATGTTCTTAGGTTAGTTAGGTTTAAGTAGTTCTAAGTTCTAGGGGACTGATGACCATAGATGTTAAGTCCCATAGTGCTCAGAGCCATTTGAACCATTTGGTTCTTCAATTTCTGAAGAGTAGCACAATACACTTCAGAGTTGATCGTTTGACCATGGGGAAGGACATCGAACAGAATAACACCTTCAGCGTCCCAGAAGACTGTAACCATGACTTTACCAGCTGACGGTATGGCTTTAAACTTTTTCTTGGTAGGGGAGTGGGTGTGGCGCCACTCCATTGATTTCCGTTTTGTTTCAGGTTCGAAGTGATGAACCCATGTAACAATCTTTGACAAGAAATTGTCACCCTCAGCCACATGACGAGCAAGCAATTCCCCATGGATGGTTCTCCTTTGCTCTTTATGGTGTTCGGTTAGACAACGAGGGACCCAGCGGGATGAAACCTTTGAATATCCCAACTGGTGAACAATTGTGACAGCACTACCAACGGAGATGTCAAGTTGAGCACTGAGTTATTTGATGGTGATCCGTCGATCATCTCGAACGAGTGTGTTCGCACGCTCCGCCATTGCAGGAGTCACAGCTGTGCACGGCCGGCCTGCACGCGGGAGATCAGACAGTCTTGCTTGACCTTGCAGCGATGATGACACACGCTTTGACAACGACTCACCGTGCTTTTGTCCACTGCCAGATCACAGTAGACATTCTGCAAGCACCTGTGAATATCTGAGATGCCCTGGTTTTCCGCCAAAAGAAACTCGATCACTGCCCGTTGTTTGCAACGCACATCCGTTACAGACGCCATTTTAACAGCTCTGTACAGCGCTGCCACCTGTCGGAAGTCAATGAAACTATACGAGACGAAGCGGGAATGTTTGAAAATATTCCACAAGAAATTTCCGGTTTTTTCAACCAAAGTTGGCCGAGAAAAAAAATGTGTTGCATTACTTATTGAACTGCCCTCGTAGATAAGTTAGTCCATTACATCCCTAAAACCCTGTTCTCATTTGCGTAGCACAAGTGTATTATCTCTTCGTAAACGTGCCTATGTTGTCGGTGGCCACGCAGCAGTGTGCGCGTCGTGCGGGCTGATTTCACATCCAGCGCGTGTGACAGTGACGGAGCGGCCACATTCAGACTCTGACTGAGATGAATGGCGCACCTCTGTAACCGAATAAGCCAGCCAGAACGCCATTCCGCATCAAAACAGTAAACGTCACCCAAAAATTTGTTTTGCTGCCATTATCTCGCGCAATGCTGATGAATGTAACAGGAGCAAATTTCGAGCAGGGTACTCTGATTACGAAATATTCAGCTGATAAAAAATGTAAAACTGCACACAAACAGTAAAAAAGACATTTCGACTGGAAATGCCAACTACGATTCCACCGAACATCTATGCTCAAGTAAAATATTACTTTCTGGAATATCTATTGTTGTATTAAGGCCTTGACCTGTGTCTATCAGAACATAATCTTGGAGGATTATGAAACCTGTAATTACCAGCTCGTTGATTCATTTCATATTTAACTAAAAGCAAGCATGAAGTAATATTTGTCAGGGTAGTTTTCGCACTGAGTAATATAGTGAATAGAATGAAATTCTACAGGGTTCGATACTGTGTCCGATCGAGATTTCGCTATGTATAATTGATAACCCCTATTATACTGATAAATCACAAACAGTTCCCTTTCTTGATGATGAAAGATTTATAATCGCTATTATTACCTCAGCACAAGAGAAGTAAAGCTCAAGAAATATAATTGATTGGTGTGATTCTTCAGTTTCTCCCGGCGAATTTGTTGATCGACAGTCCACGGTTGTAGTGCCGGTTCATAATGTACATAGGTCACAACACTTCAGCAATGAGACATGTCGTCATTATATGGAAGGCATCTGGCCCCAAGGAAGGGTCGATATCGTTGACTTCTTTACACAACTTCATACAACCCAACATCAAATTCGCTATGGAGACCCAAGCAGAAGGAAGATTACCATTCGTGGACGTCTTGGTCAAGAGTAGATGTGGTGACACCCTGAGCCACGGTGTGTGTCGGAAGCTGTACTTACATGCAGACAGCTGCCACCACCCTTCTCAGAGGGGTACCAAGAACGCTACTACACGGAGTGCGAACCATTTCAGTCGCAGAGAGTCTGCCGCAGGAAAAATCGGCCATTGCAGAACACAGCATAAATGAAGAACACATCTTCAACTTCGAAAACACGGAGGTACTGTGCCGATCATCTGGCTTCTGGGAAAGCGTTATCAGAGAATCCATAGATATAAGGATTCACGACAGTCTGGTCAACAGAGATGAGGGTTACCAACTCAGCGCGGCATGGAACCCTGCGATAGCGGCAATCCGTCCGGCTAGAGACCCGAGAAACCTTCATCAAGAGGAACTTATTTTCACAATAAAACACTTTGAAAGGTAAAAACACTGTGTTCGACCGAGGCCCAAATAGGTGTCTTTGGGGACAAACCTTACGGCTTCAATCTATCATGTCTTCAGTTCCCTAATATCCAAACCCCTGCTTTCCTTACTTGTATAGTGGCCTCGAACGTAGAAAGAATATGAGGAGAGAGGTAAGCAAGGGCCTTTACTTTGTTTCCAGAACAAATCACTGCAGCAGACTGAAGAATAAACTGCTATGAGAAACTAAGTTCTTTCCATTTCTTGTTTCTTTTCCGTTTCAACAAAAACTAGCTCGCATACTTCCGTTAGATTCTAAGTTCGGTTCTAGACATCTACCCAAAAATATGAGAGAGAGAGAGAGAGAGAGAGAGAAAGAGACAGGGAGAGAGAGACAGAGAGAGGGAGAGAGAGAGAGAGAGAGACGGAAGTGATAGACACATGATCGTGCATCTTCCCCTTTTCTTCTTCCCCTTCTCCTTCTTCCTTGCGTTTTACTCCCTATCCCCTTCGGGTGGCTCTTCTTGTCTTGTTATGCCATCCTGAACGATTTAGCGCCACATCAGGCTGCAGTCCCACAATTTTCAAGTCCTATTCCATGTGTCCGTTGGGGGCTTAGAGACTCCTTCGCTTCTTTTATGTCACTTATCGTTCGGGAGGGAACTACCAAGGGGGAGGTTACTGTGAGGAAAAGATTCAATAATCAACGGAAGGATAACGTTCTATGAGTTAGGCCGTGGAATGTCAGAAGGTTGAACGTGGAATGGAAACTAGAAAATCAGGAAAGCGAAATGCAGAGGCTCAGTCTGGATATGGTAGGAGTCAGTGAAATGGAAAGAAGAGAAGGATTTCAGATCAGATTAGTATAGGGTAACATCAACAGCAACAGAAAATGTCATGACAGGAATAGGATTCGTTACGAACAGGAAGGTAGGGCAGAGAGTATGTTACTGTGAACAGTTCAGTGACAGGGTTGTTCTTATCGGAATCGACAGTAAACCAACACCAACAACGATAGTTCAGGTATATGTGCCGACGTCGCAAGCTGAAGATACTAGATTGTAAGACGTATCCAGGAGCAGATATAGACTCACATCACAATACACACTCACGCTCATAAATTAAGGATAATGCTGATACATGGTGAAACAAAGCTCTGGTGGGCGGTTTGCCGGTTTAAATCAGCTGGGGGTATTACCATGCAGTGTATTTAACCCGCGGTCGTCGCATGGTGGCGCTGGCAGCAGTCCACATGCGCAGAGGTGTGAAGGCGCATGTCGGAGTACGGGCAGCGAGTAAGTGTGCAGACGTTTCAGGCGTCCTAATGGTGACTGTGTGTTGAAAATGGCTCAGAGAACACATATTGATGACGTTATGTGGAGTAGAATACTAGGCGGATTGGAGGCTGGTCAAACACATCTGGTCGGAGCACGGGCCGCCCGTGTACCACAAAGTGTGATCTCAAGATTATGGCAACGATTCCAGCAGACAGGAGACGTGTCCAGGCGCTACAGTACGGGACGTCCACAGTGTACAAAACCACAATCAGTGCCCGCAGACGGCCACGGAGTACTGCAGGTAGCCTTGCTCAGGACCTTACCGCAGCCACTGGATCAGTTGTCTCCAGACACACAGTCTACAGACGACTGAACAGACTGGTTTATTCGCCCGGAGACCTGCAAGGTGCATTCCACTGACCCCTGGTCAGAGGAGAGCCCATAAAGCCTGGTGTCAAGAACACAGTACATGGTCATTGGAAAAGTGGTCGCAGGTTATGGTGACGGACGAGTCCAGGTATAGTCTGAAGAGTGATTGTCACTGGGTGTTCATCTGGCGTGAACGAGGAACCAGATACCAATCCCTTAATGTCCTAGAAACCTGTATAGAGGTCGTGGTTTGATGGTTTGGGGTGAGATTATTATTGGTGCACGTACACCCCTGTATATCTTTGGCAGAGGAACTGTAACAGGTCAGATGTATCGGGACGTCATTTTGCACCAGTATGTCTTCCTTTTCAGGGGTGCAGTGGGTTCCACATTCCTCCTGATGGATGATAACGCACGGCCCCACCGAGCTGCCGTCGTGGAGGAGAACCTTGTAACGGAGGATATCAGGCGAATGGGGTGGCCTGCCTGTTCTCCAAACCTAAATCCCATCGAGCACGTCTGGGATGCTCTCGGTCGACGTATCGCTGCACATCTTCAAACCCCTACGACACTTCAGGAGCTCCGACAGGCGCTGGTGCAAGAATGGGAGGCTATACCCCAGCGGCTGCTCGACCACCTGATCCAGAGTATTCCAACCCGTTGTGCGGCCTATGTATGTGTGCATGGTGATCATATCCCATATTGACGTCAGGGTACATGCGCAGGCAACAGTGGCGTTTTGTAGAACATGTGTTTCCGGACGGTTTCCTCAACTGATCACCAATATCGTGGACTTACGGATCTGTGTCGTGTGTGTTGCCTATGTGCCTATGTTATTAGCGCCAGTTTTGTGTAGTGGCACATTGTGTGGCACCACATTCTGCAATTATCGTTAATTTATGAGCATGAGTATAGTAGCGACGAAGAGCAGACTGAAGTTTAAGACGTTAGTCAGGATGATTCAAGACGCAAAGAAGTGTGATACGTAAGTACTAGGGAATGACGAGATACTCTTGAAGTTCTCTAAGGTTATAGATACAGCAATGAGGAATAGCTCAATAGGCAGTACAGTCGAAGAAGAATGGACATCTCTAAAAAGTGCAGTCACAGAAGTTGGGAAGGAAAACATAGGTACTAAGAAGGTAACTGCGAAGAAACCACGGGTAACAAAAGAAATTGATTATTGATTGATGAAAGGAGGAAGTACCAATATGTTTCGGGAAACTCAGAAATACAGAAATACAAGTCGCTGAGGAATGAAATAAACAGGAGGTGCAGGGGAGCCAAGACGGAATGGCTGCAGGAAAAAAAAAATGTGAAGAAATTGGAAGAGAAATGATTGTTGGAGGGACTCACTCAGCATATAGGAAAGTCAAAACAACCTTCGATGACATTAAAAGCAAGGGGTATAACATTAAGAGTGCAACGGGAATTCCACTGTTAAATGCAGAGGAGAGAGAGCGGATAGGTGGAAAGAATACTTTGAAAGCCTCTATGAAGGGGAATATTTGTCTGATGTGATAGAAGAAAAAACAGGACTCGATTTAGAAGAGATAGGCGATCCAGTATTAGAATCAGAATTTAAAAGAGCCTTGGAGGACTTAAGACCAAATAAGGCAGAAGGGATAGATAACATTCCATCAGAATTTCTAAAATCTTTGGGGGAAGTGGCAACAAAACAACTATTCACGTTGGTGTGTAGAATGTATGAATCTGGCGACATACCATCTGACTTTCGGAAAAGCATCATCCACACAATTCCGATGACGGCAAGAGCTGACAAGTGCGAGAATTATCGCACAATCAGCTTAACAGCTCATGCATCGAAGCTGCTTACAAGAATAATATACAGAAGAATGGAAAAGAAAATTGCGGATGCAGCAGACGACGATCAGGTTGGCTTTAGGAAAAGTAAGGGTACGAGAGAGGTAACTCTGACGTTTCTGTTAACAATTGAAGCAGGACTAAGGAAAAATCAAGACACGTTCATAGGATATGTCGACCTGGAAAGAGCATTCGACAATGTAAAATGGTACAAGATGTTCTAAATTCTGAAAAAAGTAGGGGTAAGCTATAGGGAGAGACGGGTCATATACAATAAATACAACAGCCAAGAGGAAGTAATAAGAATGGACGACCTAGAACGAAGTGCTCGTATTGAAAAGAATGTAAGACAAGGATGTAGCCTTTCACCCCTACTGTTCACTCTGTACATCGACGAAGCAATGATGCAAATAAAAGAAAGTTTCAGGAGTGGAATTGAAGATGAAAGGACATCAATGATACGATTCGCTGATGACTTTGCTAACCTGAGTGAAAGTGAAGAAGAAGTACATGATCTGCTGAACGGAATGAACAGTCTAATGAATACACAGTATGGACTGAGATTATATCGAAGAAAGACGAAGGTAATGAGAGATAGTAAAAATGATAACAGAGAGAAACTTAACATCAGGATTGATGGTCACGAAGTTGATGAAGTTAAGGAATTCTGCTACCTAGGCAGTAAAATACCCAATGGCTGACGGAACAAGGAAGACATCAAAAGCAGACTCGCTATGGTAAAAAAAAAGGTCATTTCTGGCCAAGAGAAGTCTACTAATATCAAATATCGACCTTAATTGGAGGGAGCAATTTTGAGACTGTACGTCTGGATAACAGCATTGTATGGTAGTGAAACATGGACTGTGGGAAAGCCGGAACAGAAGAGAATCGAAGCATTTGACATGTGGTGCTACGGACGAATGTTGAAAATTAGGTGGTCTGATAAGGAATGAGGAAGTTCTACGCAGAGTCGAGGAAGAAAGGAATATGTGGAAAACACTGATAAGGAGAAGGGAGAGGATGATAGAACATCTTTTAAGACCTGAGATCCGGCCGAAGTATTCGAGCGGTTCTAGGCGCTACAGTCTGGTGCCGCGCGACCGCTACGGTCGCAGGTTCGAATCCTGCCACGGTTATGGATGTGTGCCATGTCCTTAGGTTAGTAAGGCTTAAGTAGTTCTAGGGGACTGATGACCTCAGACGTTAAATCCCATGGTGCTCCCATCCATTTGATCCATTTGAAGACATGAGGGAATGACTTCCATGATACTAGAGGGAGCTGTAGAGGGAAAAAACTACAGGGGAAGACAGAGATTGGAATACATCCCGCAAATAATTTAGGACGTATGTTGCATGTGCTACTCCGAGATTTCTTGCATTTGCTTAGGCTCATGTCACATTGCATGTCTGTACGAGCATAGGGGATTCTCTTAAAATAGCCACAGTTCTGCTCGTTTCTTATCCTGTAGATTAGAGTAACTTCTTCGCACTGTCATAGCAATCTAGTCTCTGTCACCTGGTGCATTCATTCAGCATGATTCAACATTTTAACCGTGTGTTGGACTGGTGTTATTGCTTGTTTGTGTATATGTCCATTGACACTGTGGGAAAGTACGTGTCTTAGCTGCCTAGTAACACTATCTAGTTAAGAAGAAGAGAGAGGAACTTACCATATTTTCCCACCAAGCCCCAGTTTCAAGCCAAGTTCGCACTCCTAACTATTCAAGCCGAGTCCGCAGCTCGTGGTCGTCCGGTAGCGTTCTCGCTTCCCACGCCCCGGTTCCCGGATTCGATTCCCGGCGGAGTCAGGGACTTTCTCTGTGTTGTGTGATGTCCTTAGGTTAGTTAGGTTTAAGTAGTTCTAAGTTCTAGGGGACTGATGACCATAGTGCTCAGAGCTATTTTTTTATTCAAGCCGATGAGATAGCGTTGCGTCACTTGGTAACTGTTGTGTACATAGTTCCGTGTAGTCAGCACGTACACAACTTTCCCACTAGAGCGCGCCCCGCTAAGCACAGCAGCGCAGGCGCAGCGCTCGTCCGTCTCCGCACTGCGAGATGGCGCTGTTATAGGGACGGACCAAATTCTGCTTCCGCCGATCCGTGTATTAATATGTAACGCAGCCAATGAGATTGCTGCTAACGTAGAACCTTTTCTCCTCGCGGATCACACTCACGCAGTGATACATGAACGCGCGGGGTATTATAACGAGTGTACAGACCTCCGATTATTCATTCTGCATTAGTCTGTACCAGTATATAGTCAAGTTTCAGTCTGCGCCTAATAAGATTATCATATTCCTGTACATAGCCATGAAGATAAATGTATAGACACTTTTTCAAGTATCAGAGATATGTGAGAATAAGATTAACGTACCAAGACTAAAGGAACTTCAGATTGTCAATTGTAAATAGCATCTAGAATCAAGTTAAGTAAGGTTTATGATTGTTATTATTTTAATAAATGTGTGTGAAAATTAATCAATTTCTGTTTAAAGTTGGTCACCGTCAATATGCTACTCTAAGCGTGCAAGTGGCATTTCTATCGTCTGACCTAACGGCAGAAGATAAACACGCCCCGATAAGACCACGAGACATATTGCTGACACTCGCCTACTTCGTTAGAGGGACAAGTCAAATAACCTGATGGTGTGTGTGCCGAAGGCCTTACAGTACGCACACCACAGTAACAGAAAATTTTCATGTTATTACAATCATGTAATTTGTTAGTGGAATGTTGTAGAAGTAGTGAATACTGAGCCTGAGCTTCATTAAATAAATATTTCACCCAAATTGGATATTTTACAAACTTATACATCCACCAGTGTTTTACGATGGGGTTTTAAAATTTTGATAATATGTGTAATGTGATTTAAAAATATGATTATAAGAGTTCTGTGAAGTTACCATCTGTCATACTCGAGTTTGTGAAGAAAACTGCGCTAAAATTCAGCAAAAATGTAGTAGAATACTGACAATGTAGGTACAACCTGGAGTATACAGTAGAGGCAATGATTACGATGAACCAATGTTTTAACAAGGATACAGCGCTGACTGAATGGACGGTACAGAGGGTAAAGATTACTTAAAGTTCCATTTGTAAAACAGTACGAAATAAATTAGTTAAGACAGGAAAATGAAATTGAAATGAAATGCTCCTTAAAAGTGGCTCTACAGCAGGAAACATCAGAGACAATAAAATCGCAAATGTGAATATTATTAGTGACTTATTGCGCCGAGTGGACGCTGAAAGACAGAGGCATTTTAAAGGCGGCAGTTGCGTTTGCCGATCGCACCTGGGACGTGTAAGCGACTACGGAGCTTGGCAGGTCCTTTCATGTGAGGATGGACCAAGGGCCACCGACCAAAAAGCAGATACGTACACGAGTGCCGCAGGGGTCAGTCCTCGGGCCCTTGCTCTACTCGCTGTACACCACCACCACACCGCAGGTGGCAGGTGTGCATCTGGAACTCTATGCCACCAGCAGTACGAAAGTCAACTCTACAGGACACCGCCTCCATCATGGGTGTGATGCCTTAGGCGCCTTCGTTACAGAATCACGATTCAAGTTTAATGCTGCAAAGAGGCAATCGCAAGGTGCTGCTAAACCTGCCAGCAAGCATCATCGCTGGAGGCTCCATCCCAGGGCAAGACAGAAACCTTTCTCGGAGTCAAATTCGACCACTAACTCTCCTTGTTGCCCCACGTAATCAGAGAAGTAGCTGGGGGTGCCTGCGCGCCCCGTACCGTGTTCTCAACATTAAGTCGACGCTCCCTCCTCAGCATGGCATCACGCTCCGTCTAACACTGGTTCGACCGGTGTTGGAATACGCAGCCGTGGTATGGGGATGTGCCATAGACTCACACATTGCTACCAGCCAGAGGGTACAAAATCGGGTCCTAAAATTTGTGCTGCGACTTCCCAGGCTTTAATACACATGCAAACGCCACTTGAGCACGGGAATTGCTCTGTTACGGGTCGATTCCGACAGTCAGCCTATGCGTTTTTTGAACAGGCGGCACACTCCCGGCACCAGCCATTGACTCTTTAGCAGCTTGGGGGCAAAAACAGTAGAATCGGCCGACAACCCGTTGGACGGACCTGTTGCGGGAGTAATTCTCCCCGCATCAACATAGGAACTTAGGTCACTCCTTACTACACCAGAGATCAATTCACAAAGAATGGTCACATAACCAAACCCAGTTAGGAAAAGCAGGAACAGAAACTTAATCGTTTACTCTGTAACGGCCTCTGCAAGGTTTACTAGGCTAGTAACGCGACTATGACGACTTGTGCCTTCATACGCTCAAGGACTGTTTTCCAACAGTGTGTGTCGCTGTTGAATAAGCCAATGACATGCTACGCAATGAAGTACGCTGTTCTCGTATGCTAGCCGCAACCAGGGACATGAGAATAAAATCCACATTCATATGCCTACACACACACACACACACACACATATATATATATATATATATATATATATATATATATATATATATATATACTCACCGACAAAACATATAACCCAGGAAAACAACATACACTAACAAGGTATACATGCTGATTCTTATTAACTTTTAAAAATCTCCAAGGCGATGTAGATGACGCAGAGAAAATTAATTTAATATGAGAGAGATGTGGTTGCAAATGTTGGGAAATAACCGCAAAGTGGATGACACAGAACGTACTTCGCCACACGTACAGCGGCTAAACCGGTCGGTCTGAGGCAAATGATTATCCCAAAGGAAGTCGAGTATTCCCTTCGGTGTGGCTCCGGGCCCACGTGCGTGTCTTTAGCGGGTGGGGCTCAGCGTTCGAGTCTTGCGTCTGGCAGACGTTATGAGTATCTTCTTCATTGCGTTAGACAATCATGTGTTTTCGATGAGGTAAGATTGATTTATTATTATACCTACCAGTCTCGCACTCTTCGCTGGCTTATTGCGAAGTAGAGTACAACAAAAGCTTAGTATAAGCTTCCGAACGGCATTGTTATCACCAAATTATCTACATTTTCCTTACTAAATAACATCTGTAAACAAAAAGAAAGAAGGAAGGAAAGGAAAGAAACCCAAAATAGGACAGATTTTACTTTATTACAGCGAGGACAACAATTTTGTAGTATCTGCAGATCACACTCACATAAGGTGTCGAAAATCTGGGCCGTTTGCTCGAATGCAAGTGCTGCACCTCTCAATCAACCCTTCGAGCCCAATCCCAACCACTGCACATGCGGCAAGGTACATTAACTGGTGAAGTCACATTTTCAACACTACACATCTACTTTCGGGGTATTTCCTGACATTTGCGAACCTATGTGTGTTAAATTACATGTCTCATCGTCATCTACGACACTTTAGGGACTTTTAAACGTTAGCAAGAATCACCCTGTATATGTACAAATCTGTTTTCGAAATGTGTGAAAACTTTGTAAAAAAAAACTTAAATTTTGTACGTGTGCAATTTGTAAACAGAATTTTTTCTGTGTAATAGAAAGAAAATAAAAGCTCACTGACGATGCTCAACTTCGGCGAAACATATTTGGGTAACAGGAAGAGAGAAATGAAATTATGTTTTGGTCAAGGCATATCTCCTCCAACAGCAAATGTTTTTGTTGTTTAACACTCTTTGAAACAATTTTTGGTTGTTGTTGTAAGTAGGTTTTTGACGTCAGTGTGTCACCAGCATGTCTCTTCGGCGTTCGCTTGCTACCGCTAATTCCTATATAGTACTTCTTTAGCTGTAGATATTACGTAACAGTGTAAATGTCTTTCCCGCTCATTTCATACTTCTGTATCTATTCAATACTCTTTTGTGCCATCGGTATTGCTTATTAACTTTTATTCATCGTCAGATTTTCTTTTTATGTGCTCTATTCAAAAAGGGCTTTCCCGCTCATTTCATATTTCTCTATATATTCAATACTCCTATATGCCATCGGTATAGCTTATTAACTTCTATTCATCGTCTGATTTTCTTTTTGTGTGCTCTATTCCGAAATGGCATTTTTATGCTGCCTATCAAGAGTCGGTATCGTGAGGTTAATGGCTGCCCTGGGATCAGGAACTGTTGCTGATGTGTTATCTATATGAGATACAGATATGAACCTTTTATCAGTGGGAGGGATGGGGAGGGAAAGGGCTAAGGTATTACTGTTTGACAGACAACGATGATAGCAAACTCTAGGTGCACATGGCGCCTGAGGGGCATAAGTAGATATTATGGTTAAGCAAGACTGGTCGTCAAGATCCGGTCGCTGTGTCTATCCAAGGATATCGTACCTTGCTTCATTGTTAGTTCAAGAATTATGCATACGGTGTTTATGGTATTTGTAGAGCCATGACATATTAGCTGCTAGTTAATGAAAGGCCATTCTAGATAATAATCGACACACATCATCATCTCGTCTGGGCTGGAACTCCAGAGTTCATAACGCTACTCATGGCCGACAGTACCCGACGAGTAGAAGTACCTTAGATTGTTTGTGTATACAGGTGACAATTACTGAACTATACGAAATAAAATCGTCATAACTTCTGAACGGTTTGCGTTAGGGCGTTCAGACTGCACGGTTGGTCACGAATCATGATGAGAATTAGTATACGCGTGCTTGGTTCGGTTCAGCGACGAAGCCCACTTTCATTTGGATGGGTTCGTCAATAAGCAAAATTGGCGCATTTGGGGAACTGACAATCCGCATTTCGCTATCGCGAAATCTCTTCACCCTCAACGGATGACCCTGTGGTGTGCAGTGTCTTGTCACGGAATAACCGGTACGATATTTCTTGATGGCACGGTGGCTACCGAACGGTACGTGAAGATTATGGAACATAATTTCATCCACATTATCCAAAGTGACCCTGATTTCGACAAGATGTGGTTCATGCAAGACGGAGCTCGACCACATCGAAGCAGGGGAGTGTTTGATGTCCTGGATGAGCACTTAGGGTACCACATTCTGGCTCTGGAGTATCCAGAGGCCTCGATTGGCCGCCATATTCTCCGGATCTGAAAACATGTGACTCATTTTTTGTGGGGCTATATTAAAGTCAAGGTGTACAGCAATAATCCCGAAACCACTGCTGAGCTGAAAACAGCCATTCAGGATGTCATCGATAGCGTCGATATTAAGGCATTTCAGGGGGTATGCACAATTTCGCTAATCGTCCGCACCACATCATCGCCAATGATGGCAGACATATCGAACCTGTCATATCCTTAATCCGAATATCCGTAGTGACGTTTACATGCTGAATAAAGTATCTGCAGGCCGTAGTTTGTAACTAATGTACGTTTATTTTCATGTACTTCAATAACTGTCAAGCCATGTATGTTATCAATTAGCTTCCATAACAAGGCGTATACAGAAAATGTCCCTGAATAGAAACTGTTTTCGGTACCGTAAAATAGGACAACACTGTGACACTTTCACCCTGTTTTTGATATAACTTATAAAAGTATGTATTGCGACATTTGATTTCCACATAGCTGGAATTTTATAGGCCTTGGCCTTTAATTTTGACGGCAGTGGAGTTTGTATGTCCAATTAAGCAGTCAGACTATGGTATATTAAGGTAATTGTCAAAAAGTTCCCCCCCCCCCCCCTAGCTCAGACAACGTTGCGACATGAGGTCCACGCCAGGGAAAGTAGACTTAAATTCATCGGTCGAAAAGTTGACCAAATGTTTCTTTTTTACATACAGTTAAAACTTCGTTATTAATTTCCACACTTTTTATGAGTTTTTTTCGTCAATACAGAGAAAAAAATTGTCGGAATGTTTACCAGTTAAGTCGGATTTATCTTTCTAATTTTCTTAAAATGGAAATAACTATAGGCCTATCCCCACTGAAGCGACATAAGAATGAAAAGTGAGACAATCTACATTAAAGCAAGTAATAAAATAAAATTTTTACACACTTATTTACATATATGTTCAGTGGAACCGTGAGAGAAAAGAACAGTCACAACACTTAGAACTAAAATGGTATGCCCTGAGCAAGGTAGTTAGATCAAACTGTTAGAAACTTAGTTACAAAGTCAGGCAAAATACATTTAATACGATATCATGAACAACAGAATGTTATATTCAGGAAGAGTTTGATGAGAAATGAAATTTGATCTGTTTTTTTTTTTTTTTTTAACACAGCTGTTCACTGCTAACAAAATGGCTTTTTGACCACTTTAGATGTAATGCAGTTTTAGCGTGCATCACTAACAGCAACACTACGCAAGTACATACTGAGGAAGAGCTATTTGTTGAATATTGACCCGAGTTACAACACTTAAGAATAAAAAGTTATGCCGCGCTGTTCTCACATAGTACCTATTTCACCAAGCTGGCCATTGTTATGGTAATTAGTTAATGAGATTATTGAATTATAGAAAGAAATTGCTTTCACAAGTCAGACTGACTGAATTTACAGGAAAATCTTCAATTAAAATGTCTTAAAAATGTATGATTAGCGACATTACATTTCACGAGATCGAGCAACATTTCGCTATATGAATACTCAAATAAGGATTGAGGGAAAAAAGTAAAATTTGAATTGAGAAAGGAAAGCGGTGTATGAAATCAAAAGATGAGCCCTCGTGCTAAATGATATCTGAACTTTGAGATAGACTGCGAAATTAATGTTGAAAAATAGATCCTAGAAAAATATGACAAAATAACTTACTATTAATCGCACTGCTACTAAATGCAATATTAAAGACAGTTGGTTTACCTGATGTAGGAATGGTAATCAATATCGTTACATTCACTGGGCGTATTGCTCTATATTCGACAGCGGGGGCTACATCGCAGTGTAACTCGGAGGATCGTAAAAGAGAACAAAACCACTCTCTTATAACATTTGATAGAGAGCTCTTCGTGAGAAAAAAATCGTAAAGCTTGCCAAGAAATCAATGATACCGTCTGTTGGTGGTCTCAGACTCGAAACTAGTAACAGCACAAAAAATCATTTATAAAAGAACTTGTGGCTGGCTGCAGTATTACCAACAGTGCAACTTAAATTCAGACTCTACAGCGATGTTTCAAATATCAATTTGTGTGTGTGTGTGTGTGTGTGTGTGTGTTTGTGTGTGTCTGGCTCCTTCACACAACATGCAATGCAAACAAACCGTACCTGAATAGCCATACATTTACCGCAAAAGGGTAAATCGTTTGCGACCATGGGCCATGTGAGTGACCGCTCCATCTGCTGGAATTGAGGATAGTAGCTTCTATGACATTATCTATCATAGTTTTAATCTGTTTATGGGTACCATTACAACATGTCTGCCCATTCAAGTAGTGTTGTTGTTTATGTAGCATAACGTTGTACTTCAACGTTATTAGATATACCGTTACATTCAGAATATCAACTTCATTTTAGTGTCTTGGTTACACTACAACATCGGTTAACCAAACGGTTAGAAATGGAGGGGGGGGGGGGGGCGGTAGGGGAATCCGTTTCGTATAACAATTTTTTTCGGTTAAGAAGTGAACATTTAAGATGTACCGAAGTATTTTGTACTGCAATTAAAGTATGCATTTTTTAAAAGTTTCGAAAGTCAAACGAATTGAAAGGTCTCTTCGTGGGTTTTGCTTATGTTTTTTATTAAATGTTAGGATTACATTTTTAGGATCAGTCTATTAATGTACAGTATACTGTAATTAATATTGTAATTTTTCTCACAAGAATTACATATTCAAAAAATTCAGTAATTTTTGTTTGTTTTTGGCTCTGTATTATTGAAGAAATCTTAGGGCAATCTATAATAACGCTTGTAGTGCAATTTTTGTGTTATAGTATACTCAGCAGATTTTTGAAACGTAAGTGCTTACTAAATTATCACCTCTGTTACCTCTAGTGCTCCAAAACCAACATCTCTTCGAGTGACTGCGACACTGTTTCTACAGTTTCTTGGTCCGTCATTCCTTGCGAACTGTCCACGACAATCGCTCATTCACCTCGCTCTTATCCATGCCTTCGCATCCGGGAATTCTTTCTGCCGATTTGTCAAGTTTTCTATACTTAATGTCTTGTCTTCTTCGATGTCATCATATGGATTTCTGCAGCACCGTTGAAAAGTTCCTGATTTCATGTTATCAAAGGACTGTGCATAACAGTTAACTACATATTTAAGATCTATTGCCTTCAGTGCATCATTCGTCGTTTTTGTTCTAACACACACTTAATTCTCACACATTCAGAAATAGCCCACGGTTGTGCCGTTAAAACGTCGGTATTACCCCCTCAACCAATGGCTGAATTCGACTGGTAACGTTGGGTGAAGGAAACGCACAACAGTATTATCACATTTTAAATTGCTAGGTTGTGTAGGCGCATTGCCAATTAATAATATGACTTTTCTTGGCGGATGTTTTTCAGTTAGAAACTGTGTGAAGTTGATCAGTTTCTGATTTTCCATTTCCGATGAAACATGCTTACAGAATTTTATGTTGTTCGTTGGGTAGTGATGGTAATGATCCCCTGTTGTGATGGATTTGTTGTTGGATGGAAGAAAATAATTGATTTCATGTCTGTTAGTGTTGATCGGAGGGACACGAAATGAAGTCATTTAGAAGCACTCGTTGTACGCTTTTGTATTTTGAAGCAAGTGTTTTGGTTCTGGAGTTTCCCCGTTCACGTAATGGAAAAATTCCTACGTAGGTGCTTCCAGTGGTGATAATCGAATTTTTCCAATCATGTAACAGAATGCTGGTGTTTCTCTACTGAATTTTTTCGCGTTGGGAATTTGGCAGATGTTATCCATTTTTCCGATTACGAAGTGTTTATGTTTGTTATATTCTTTCGTAGGATGGTAATGGATTACTTAATTTGTTAGGTTATACTGTTTACTTGTCCTTGTCCGCGCTTTTCGTGGGGTGGTATTTTCATGTTTGGCGTAAGATCACAGTCTTTTATTATAAGACTGTGTCGCAATTCTTGATTCTGCAGTTCGTTCATTTCATTGTTCTTCGATTTCTCTGCTTATCATGGTACTCATTGTCGTTCGTTGGGAACTTAAAAAAGTGCTTCGTGCTCTTCATTTGTTTTGTTTTTTCGATGTTCCTTTTGTTTACGTCTTTTTGCTTTAGAATTGGCAAGATCGCCTCCTCTTTCATGTTTGGGAATTGTCTAAAATATAAATCAAATCAACTTTTTACTAAAAAATACACTAATTACATTTTACACACTCTTCACATTGTATTTTCGATTTATACTCAGTTATTGTATCACTCTTTCTACTCATACTTTACACTTTGTTTTTATTCAATCACTGCACTGTTTTTTCTGTTCCTTCCTTCGTCACGTATAAGAAACTGACGTTCGAACGCACGGCGCCTCTTACTTTATATTCCTCTACCAAAGGGTAGCCCCACCAGTGGTAAATTCCAGAACATACCAAAAAGGTTTCGAATGGTCCACAATGTACCAGAACATTCCACAGCATTGAACACTGTTCTGGAATTTTCTATAATAATCTGGGATGTTCTCGAACATTCTGGAATCATACAGAATGTCCTACACTATTCCCGAACATTTCAGAACACGCCGGATCGTTGTGGACATTCCGGAACATTCTGGAATGTTGTGGAATGCTCTCGAATTTTAGGGAATATTCTCGAGTACTCTGGAATGCTCTAGAAATTTCTAGAGCACGAAATTTCCCAGCCCTTATATCTCCAAGACACGCCACTTGACGTAAGAACGGGTCCTTTCTTTATGGATGGGATATAGAATGCTACCACACCACTTAACTCCCTTGATTGTTCCGGGACTAGTTTCTGAATATTAGTGACACGCACATTGCACACTTACTTTTATAATATGTACTGATTACACATGCCAAAGAAAAATTATTTTTTTTTTTACTTTCATAGCTCATCTTTATAGATTTTTTTGAGCTGAATCCAAATCTAGCATTAGTTTTTTGTATCAGCCACAGTTTTCGACCAATATGCTTTTCATTATATAGTATAAAAATCCTATTCTATACGGTAAACGTAAAAGTTAATGAAACGCTTTGTTATAACATAAGCATGGTTTGTATTTACAGTAAGATACTTAAAACAATGATACGTGTTAATAGAGGTTTCACTTATCAGCTGTAACTTGTTTGAATTTTCTTTCTCTTTTTTCTTTGAAGCTTCTTGTGTAGCTTTTTCTACGATAAGTCGCTTGCTGAACTTCTCGGTGAAGTGACCAACAGTAGTCCCTCATCATGTTTTGCCATCACTTTAATATCCTGGTGAAAACGCTCTCCCAGTTCCTCACTAACGTCTCCCATATTGTCTGGAAAGAAATCAAGTTGACTGTTCAAAAAGTGAACTTTCAGGCTCATTAAACATCCTAAAGTTTTAAAGTTCTTTAACACTGTAGCTATAATAGAAACATATTCTGGGTCTTTTTCATGTCCTAAGAACTTTTTAACGACTTGCTTGGATGATACCCATGCTTCTTTCTCATTTAAGGTCATCGCGGATTCAGAGTTACATCAAACATCAATTTTGTAACGTCAGGTCCGACAAAGACGCCTTCTTTTAGTTTAGCTTCCGAAAGGTGTGGAAACTTTTGGCAGAGATACCTAAAACACGGTCCATCTTCAGGCAAAGCCTTTACAAACTGTTTCAGTAGGCGTAACTTTATATGTAGAGGTGGTAGGAGTACGTTTTTTGGATCTATAAGGTTTTTGAGTAGAATGTTCTTCTCACCAGGTTTTAAAGAGTCCCTCGCAGGTCTGTTCTTTCTGCAGCAGTGTTGATCCCTAGCCCTACTGTCCCAATCATGCAAGAAACACGGAAATTTGGTAAAGCCACCTTGGTGACCGAGGAACACGCATGTTACTTTTAGATCGCCACATGTCATCCAACCATGAGCAGAACAGCCTATTTTATTTAGCACTATTTTTAGGTTTTCATAGCTTTCTTTCATATGCACAGAATGTCCAACAGGTTTAGATGCATACATGTTGCCACTGTGTAATAAAACAGCCTTTAAACTAGTTTTCGGTTTGGTAAAGCCACCTTGCTAACCGAGGAACGTGCATGTTACTTTTAGATCGCCACATATCACCGAACCATGGGCAGAACAGCCTATTTTATTTAGCACTATTTCTAGGTTTTCATAGCTTTCTTTCATATGTACAGAATGTCCAACAGGTTTAGATACGTACATGTTGCCACTGTGTAATAAAACAGCCTTTAAACTAGTTTTGGGTTTGGTAAAGCCACCTTGCTAACCGAGGAACATACACGTTACTTTTAGATCGCCACATATCATCCAACCATGAGCAGAACAGCCTATTTTATTTAGAGCTATTTCTAGGTTTTCATAGCTTTCTTTCATATGTACAGAATGTCCAACAGGTTTAGATACGTACATGTTGCCACTGTGTAATAAAACAGCCTTTAAACTAGTTTTGGGTTTGGTAAAGCCACCTTGCTAACCGAGGAACATACACGTTACTTTTAGATCGCCACATATCATCCAACCATGAGCAGAACAGCCTATTTTATTTAGAGCTATTTCTAGGTTTTCATAGCTTTCTTTCATATGTACAGAATGTCCAACAGGTTTAGATGCGTACATCTTACCATTGTGTAATAAAACAGCCTTTAACTAGTTTTGGATGAATCAAAAAACAGCCTCCAGTATTCCTTTTTGTATTCAATACCAAACCCATTCATCAGACCGGGAATGTCTGAGCAGTACACTAAATCACGTTCTTGTTCAAAAAACTTGGAAAATTGCTGCTATCTCTTTCTATATATATATATATATATATATATATATATATATATATATATATATATATATATATATAGTTTCCAATTGCCAATCAGTTCTTTTCTTTTAATCTAGAGCCAAGCAATTCAGCTTTTTCTTTCGTTAAGCCCAGATTCCTAACCAAATCGTTAAGCTCGGTCTGAGTAAACAATTCGGGCTCTAGACGTTCTGTATTACAATGGAATTCATTATCATATGGTTCATCTGAATCGGACCGTACATCAGAAAATACTTCTGTTGTAATTGAATTTAAATCATCTGTTGGTTCAGGAACCGGCAAATCTAAACCATGCCCTTCTGGTCAGATGGTGGACGGAAGGTTAGGGTAGCTTATTACCTTCTTGTGTTTCGAATTATGACCAGTAATATCAACACTGCAAAAGTAGGAATCATCAGAATGATTTCTTGGCTCCCTCCATATCATAGGAACAGCAAAATAATATAAAGGCTTTTTTCTCCTTTTTAAACCATTTTCTCAGATCTTCAACACACACATAACATACCAGCTGGAGCGCCCATGATTTGTCTCGATCACCAAGTTTAGATCCAAAGTATGATAGATAAACCTTTTTCACAGAGCCGGTAATGTTTTTTTGGTATTTTTTAATCACAAATATGACAAAAACTGTCAGCAGAGTTTTTACAACCACGATTAGCCATTGTATTAAGCACCTGTACGGGATACGGGAAAATGAGGTTGGATTGACATTAAACAAAACAACATCTGTTACACAAAAATAGAATCGACCTTTCTTTGCTAGCGAACGTTTTTCAACAGTGCTACCAACGTCATCTACTTTCCTTTTTAAATTATTTTAACAACATAAAAGATGTTAAATTCTGTATGAAATAGCTTAATTTAATAAATTTAACAGTAAAATGTGATGCAATGGTAGGTGATACAGTTTTTAAGTATCACATTTGGATTTCCCACCCTAAAAAAACGCAAGAAGAAAGTATTTTCAGCAAAAAGTTTTTCCATCGTTGGCCTGTGTTATCGGTTTCGGTAAGCATAGCTACCATCTTCATCTAGTGTAGAAGACGTGTAATAACCTTTCATCGAGATCTGAAGATGGTAACCATGCTTATCGAAACCGGTAATGAACATTAAGGGTTGTTTACAAGCGATTTTGGCTAAGACGTTCAACTTCTCTCACGTAATTAATGCAGATCGCCCCATATCACTATCACATAAACTAATCTATATGAAAAATGTGTTAACACTATTTTCATAAGGGTGACATTACAATAATCTCTATGTCCTTTACGACAGACTTTTAAAAATGCTTTGTCCATAGTAGATCGTTATGGTAAGACGACGAGGAAAATTTAAATACTTTGGTCTCCTAGACTGTAACGAATTAATATGTTTCTGACAAGTACCCTCACTGCCTATGCTTCTAGATATTTTGATTTTGTGTCTGCCATGTTCCGACTGCAGCAGTAGCAAATGCGTTGCGTACGCTTTCATTGTCAATACGAAAATGTGGACATTCGATGCCAGCTATAATTTGCCACAGCTAATGTCGTAACGGAAATTGAACCTCAAACATCTGAATGCCCTTCAGTGTTTAGTGAACAGCTATGGTGATATGTGAGAGACGTATACGAACGACAGCTAATCACGTATAGTTATTACCGGAACTCAGTATCTTTGCGTTCACGACTCAATTATCTGTTCTGTTGATTACGTAATAACGGAGAAATTAAACCGTTTTGAGTAAAGGACACGAGCAACATGACCTTATTCTGGATTATGACCGTCGAGCACAGAAATTAGCAGTAGATAACACTCACATTACAACGAGGAACGTTTCGCCAATAGAGTATGCATCGTTACATCGCCCAGTTTCCGACACTGTTGACAGTGAGTTCCGGAGAGGTGCTGCAGAGGTAGTAATGGAAAAACAAACACAAGGATTCACCAGGGTTGGTGTTTTGTTTTATACACCGCCAAACACTAGCGTTCTGTTTTCTCCCTGTGCACTTTAAAAATTTAATTACAGGAAATCCTGATTTATGAACGAGTCTGGGATAACTATCTTTGAGGACATCCTCAGAAATCGTGAAATGTGGTTGCAGTGAGAATCTTATGTAATATTCCATATAGGTGCCAGGCGGGTAGAGAAAATAAGTAATTTAATATTCAAACATTGCTCTTACAGCCGCCACTATTAAATCACTGTGATGCAGAATAAATACTGCTCAAGAATGTGGCAACCTAACCAGAAATAGTTACTTTTTTTATTTGGAACATTTTTCGGATACATGATTTCGGTGATACAATTACAGACAGGATTATAACTTCGAAAAAGTGCTCAGCACTTTTATATTGATCAAATCTGAACACCCTTATCAATAAGGAGTGATCCGTAATCCTTATTTATGGATAAATAAACTTGGTTCTGTCTGTAGATCGTTCCTCATCTAAAGGTACCAACAGCTTCTTAAATTTTAGAAAATAACGTTGACTTAAGATGATGGAAGACTTGCTGCATGAAATATGAGTTTAATTCAGTAAAGAGCTCTCTCAACACAGGGGGGAGAGCAGCAAAGTGGAAAGACCTTCAGGGAGTCCCAAAACCGTTTCCAGCGAGCGTCATCCCTCTACATCAAGTACGCTTCCTCGAGATATCGCAGACTTTCTGCAGATACAGATAGAGACTAAAATCACGGTTAACTATCAATATCACATAGGCCTGCTACAAGTAGAACGTCGAACTGAAAACACCACATACAGCTCAGAAATTTATCAACTGAAGACATAAAGTCCGCGATCATTTTGTTTTCAGCACTTTCATTTTCACAAGTCCGTCTTGATCACATAGATTTCTTTACACTTTATGACCGGTTTCGGCTTATCGCCAGCTTCAGATCTGTTGTAAATATAAACATTGTGTAAGCGACCAGGTACAATTAATTAAGATTAAATCTATACAAGTCTTAGTGATGCAGGAAATAAAAAATATTTATAGCCATGTATGGCAGTCATACATACCGTAAAAGTATTCAGATACAAATCATCGTCAAGTCAAACATGTGCATGCTAATACTCAGATTGCGTCAGTATTTATACAAAAACCTAATGCCAGCAGAGGGAACGTTAGCCAGAGTACATAGTAGATCAGTGGCCCTAATACAAAGATTAAAATGCGGTATCCATTGTCTTTAGTTAAAAAAAAATCCCTTTGGCTAAACGAGCTTCTGTCATTAAAAACATATACTGATATACTATCCATTAAGTTAGACTCATACTTGAAATCCACAAAAGGTACAAATAATATACATTACAGTCGTTAGCCTGGTTAGGTAACATACAACTTTAATGAATGCCAGTAAAAAAGTGTAAAATAAAAAATATGAAAATAAAAAAAAATTACAAAATCTTCTATCCTAAGATCAGTTAACAGTGAACGAAATCGTAATACAATTAATAAATTAGTGACCCTTAATTAAAAATACGAAATTGATAATCGATATCATATTACAGTTGTAACCTCCCCCTCACTTATCGACCTTAATGGCAGTGAAAAATTAAACCGCGTGTACCTAATGGAAATTTGGGAAAAGCAATCGTCACCGAAGTCAATTTGTCGGTAAAGAGGGAGGAAAGGGTTAAATTTAAATGAAAGGAAAAATGCAAATGAAACTGGTGGAAATTAATTTTGATAAGGGGTAAAGTTAATAAAGAAAGTAAATGTGCGGTCGTCACGTTAACAATTAATTGGCGCTAATTAGATATTTGAGATTTGGGGGGAAATTACGGTCGCCAGTCTTAAGGACAATTACTATAGTAACTGAAAAAAGAAAGGTAATTACACATATAATTAGCACTAGAAGCGTGGCAACTGAAGGTTGACACGTGTAGTGTGAAAACTGAAAGTTTGTCAGATGTAATAAATTTCGCTACATTCTGACTTAAATTAGCAAAAGAATTAATAAAACCGGAAAATCGAAAGTTAATTTAGTGACTGAAGTTAATAGTGAGCTTTCTTTCTGAAGCACATCGAAATTCAGTAAAATACGGTTAGTCTTGGACTACCTCAACAATCATTTCAGAAGCTACTTGAATCTACGCAATTTAGAAATAAGAGATTTAACTTTGAACTTGAATTAAATGATTCTGAAAATTAACAACAGTAAAATTTAGTACGTACCAAGCTGAGCTGCAGTCACAGGTAACTAAAATACGGTAACAAAACACGCACTCTTAATTTGTGTGATCTAAATATTGTAGCCAGCTATTAATACCTCAACTGAACTTTGAAATTAAAGCAGTGAAATCGAATGATGCTGGCGTTTGAATTTCAACGACACTCGGGCTCATTTCGGGAAAGGAAGGGACCCTGCTTGGCAATGCAATTGGGACAATGAGCAACAAAGGTTCATGCTAAGTTGCTGTAATTTTGTGATGCAACAATTTTAAAAGTTTGAGAAGCTGAGGTCTGCCATAGAGTTCTAAAACTTTACGTGCTTCCAGTCTTCCTTGTTGGCTGATTGAAGGTTTGAAGCCGTCGATCGAGGAGATGGCGACAGTCACTCATTGTCGGCCGTCGCTGTTGCAGAAGCTGGATGTTGGCGCGCCTTCTTCTCGAAACGGTCACGAGACGAAACGGGCTCTTGATGTGCGCCAGCTAATGCTTCCCGTCCGCGACACCATGTCAGAAACTATCATCGCAAGTCGAGCGCAATTACATGCTGCCAAACACCGAAAGCGCGGCAACTCGCGGGAGCTTCACACAACACACCTGCTCCACTGCACCACCGCAGCCAGACTCCCCTGCTCTGCCCGCGCTCCACGCGGCAGAGTTAACACTACCAAAGATCCTAAACACTCTGGTTCTCCACACGACCTATCGATGTATTCCCTAGGCAAGACCCAGCGTAAAAATACAAATAATATTTATAAAACAACCAATTATACATCGACATAAATGCTTAAATATATATATACAAATAGTAAAACAATTACAATATATAAAGACACAGAAATGCCATATATTGAGGTAACAAAACAAGGAAAAAAAATTATAGTACAATAGATGGAAATAGCAGGACATGCATTTCCGGCGTTACAGAGTGCAGTATCGATGGCGAATATGTCGTGGCTTCTCTGCATGACTTTATTGTTTTCCTGCGGTTGAGCTCACGGAGGACGGCCCAGTCTCCTCGTCGCCGGCGGCAAAAAATATGACGACAGTGTAATATCCCTTTTCACCGCCAAGTCAAATATTTTTATCAAAGAAATCTGACAAATATTTTATCATATTTCTTTGTCAAAGAAATATGACAGTGTAATACCCGTTATAACGCCTCGGGGAAGGCTACTGGCATTGTGGAATATTTGCCAGATTTTGTCTTTGTTGCCAGCACTAAAAAGTGTCAGTTACTCAAGCAGAGTCAGGGTTAGTAGTGACTGGTGGCGGATGGAAATGTGAAAAGCATTGGGGGATGTCACAAGGCTTCAGATAATACGTTTGGGCCGCGCGGGATTAGCCGAGCGGTCTCAGGCGCTGCAGTCATGGACTGTGCGGCTGGTCCCGGCGGAGGTTCGAGTCCTCCCTCGGGCATGGGTGTGTGTGTTTGTCCTCAGGATAATTTAGGTTAAGTAGTGTGTAAGCTTAGGGACTGATGACCTTCGCAGTTAAGTCCCATAAAATTTCACACGCATTTGAACACTTTGAACAATGCGTTTTTTTTTATAAGTGCAGTGAATACAGGGAAGAATCAAATGAATAGGTTTTATTGGACCCTGTAGCAATCTGTCTATAGCTGGGTACTTAAACCGGTTCGAAGAGTGGGTGAAGGCAAGGACATAAAGCTGCCATAGGAACATGCCAAGTAAAGCATGGTGCCTTTAAACCAACCTCTGTGTTTAAAGCAGCTATATCTGTATTTTAGGACAACAAACAAGAACGACACATACAAACAAGTAAGAGAAACCAGTAAGCGAAAATTAATAATGAGTACATTTTATGAAAAATTTCTCATTTTTGTAAGAGTTCCGTATGGTAGACAAAATGTAAAACTCCCTTGTAAGCTTATACGGATATTTCCAGTACGTTTTCAACGTCTTAGCCGAAATAATATCCAATAAGATCGGCAAATTTAAACGCAGCCAAAACCTCTCAGACAAACAGAAAGTATACGATGTCAAAGTTAGCGTAAGGAGGGCTATGCGTGAAGCGTTCAGTGAATTCGAAAGTAAAATTCTATGTACCGAGTTGACAGAAAATCGTAGGAAGTTCTGGTCTTACGTTAAATCAGTAAGTGGATCGAAACAGCACATCCAGACACTCTGGAATGAAAATGGCATTGAAACAGAGGATGACACGCGTAAAGCTGAAGTCCTAAACACCTTTCTCCAAAGCTGTTTCACAGAGGAAGACCGCACTGCGTTCCTTCCGTAAATCCTCCCACGTACGAAAAAATGGCTGACATCGAAATAAGTGTCCAAGGAATAGAAAAACAACTGAAATCACTCAACAGAGGAAAGTCCACTGGACGTGACGGGATACCAACTCGATTCTACACAGAGTACGCGAAATAACTTGCACCCCTCTAACAGCCGTGTACCGTAAGTGTCTAGAGGAACGGAAAGTTCCAAAAGATTGGAAAAGAGCACAGGTAGTTCCAATTTTCAAGAAGGGCCGTCGAGCAGATGCGCAAAACTATAGGCCTATATCTGTGACATCGATTTGTTGTAGAATTTTACAGCATGTGTTTTGCTCGCGTATCATGTCATTTCTGGAAACCAAGAATCTACTATGTAGGAATCACCATGGATTGCGGAAACAGCGATCGTGTGAGCTCCAAATAACTTTATTTGTTCATGAGACCCAGAAAATATTACATACAGGCTCCCAGGTAGATGCAATTTTCCTTGATTTCCGGAAGGCGTTCGATACAGTTCCGCACTGTCGCCTGATAAACAAAGTAAGAGCCTACGGAATATCAGACCAGCTGCGTGCCTGGATTGAAGAATTTTTAGCAAACAGAACACAGCATGTTGCTCTCAATGGAGAGACGTCTGCAGACGTTAAAGGAACCTCTGGCTTGCCACAGGGGAGTGTTATGGGACCATTGCTTTTCACAATATATATAAATGACCTAGTAGATAGTGTTGGAAGTTCCATGCGGCTTTTCGCGGATGATACTGTAGTACAGAGAAGTTGCAGCATTAGAAAATTGTAGCGAAATGCAGGAAGATCTGCAGCGGATAGGCACTTGGTGCAGGGAGTGGCAACTGTCCCTTAACATAGACAAATGTAATGTATTGCGAATACATAGAAAGAAGTATCTTTTATTGTGTGATTATATGATAGCGGAACAAACGCTTGTAGCAGCTACTTCTGTAAAATATCTGGGGGTATGCGTAAGGAACGATTTGAAGTGGAATGGTCATATAAAATTAATTGTTGGTAAGGCGGGTACCAGGTTGAGATTCAGTGGGAGAGTCCATAGAAAATATAGTCCATCAACAAAGGAGGTGGCTTACAAAACACTCGTTCGACGTATAATTGAGTATTGCTCATCAGTGTGGGATCCGTACCAGGTCGGGTTGACAGAGGAGATAGAGAAGATCCAAAGAAGAGCGGCGCGTTTCATCACAGGGTTATTTGGTAAGCGTGATAGCGTTGCGGAGATGTTTAGCAAACTCAAGTGGCAGACTCTGCAAGAGAGGCGCTCTGCGGTGTAGGTTTTTGTTCCGGTTTCGAGAGGGTGCGTTTCTGGATGAGGTATCGTATACATTGCTTCCCCCTACTTATACCTCCCGAGGAAATCACGAATGTAAAATTAGAGAAATTCGATCGCGCACGGAGGCTTTCCGCCAGCTCATACGCAACTGGAACAGGAAAGGGAGGTAATGACAGTGGCACATAAAGTGCCCTCCGCGGCACACCGTTGGGTTTCTTGCGGAGCATAAATGTAGATGTAGATGTAGATAATCTGTAATTCATTCATGCTCGACAGTTTCGAAGACGGATTTTCCCTAAAAAGCAACGCCGTATAAGGCGGTAAAAGACCTGCTACATTAAAAGCACACTGAGTGCAGGAATGAAGTTGTTCCGCAGGATATGCGGATGACGCATTGTACGCACAATCTGAAAGAGCGCACACACCTCGTAATTGCTCGCCGCGTCGTTGCTTTAATTGAAATGAAATTCCCCGCAGCCAGCTCGGCTCTCTGAACAAACTGACTGCTCACACCGCTCTATTCCGGGCCGGCGGTGCTCCCTCGCGCCTCATTTGTCGCCACAGTTCTTTGTCTGTCGCCTCCTCCTGCTCCTCCTCCTCCTCCACTCCCTCCCTCCCCCTCACACGCTTCCGTATTTACCTGCAGCCGCTTCCGCAGTAAAACCCGCGCTTACAGGGGCGTTTACACTGCTGATTGCGGTCTGTTTACCAAACACGGCGACGCGTCGGCAGCGTCAATTATGCCGCGGCTCACCCGACTCTGGCTGTCTGGGGGATCGCCTAGCGCTCGCGTGGCGGTGTGGGGACCAGTCTGCAGTAGAAGCGCCCTCAGACACCACCCCGCAAGCGATTACAGAATTTTTGTGACTATCAGTATGAAAATAATTTGTTTTTATCAGTAAGCGGGCAGCTGAAAAAGTTGCCTTTCACTTTACATCGCCGGCCGAGCGGTTCTAGTATAAAACCCCCCTGCTTCCCGGAATTTGCGAAATTACTAGTTGTCAATGACCGCCAATTATGAATTTTGACCCGCATCGGGATAAGGCATCCGAATCCGAAGTAAATAATGATTATTCCGCGGGAAACAGGAGACTCTATAACTTGACCGTTATTGAATGAGTAATTTCATTCAGTGACGATCGGTAAATGAAATAATGGAAATAATTTTGGAAATAAATTTTGCCAGTGGAAATTTTGCCGAAAGAAATGATTAAGTTGTAAAAGCAATTAAAAAATCGGTCGCCAGCTCAACTGATGAGCGACAGTACTGTTAAGTACGTGAATAATTGTATCAAAAGTAAAGTCTACCTGTTTGTAGCGCAGCAGGTGTGATGGGGACTTTTACGTAAGTGCTGTGTCAGGCTCAGTAGTCATATAAAACAATGTCATAACAATCTAACTACACTTAAACATTAATGGTTAACTGTCAATAAGTATTTTGATAATTATTCTCTTCATAATTTGTCAGATAAGTGCAATGCTGACAACACAGACAATTATCTATTTTGAATAATGGACTGTCATTCTGTCTTGAAAATCAGGTACTCTGCACAATTTAATCTACTGATAATGAAATATATTGCCAATAATTGATTAACTATGTTCTGAATGATAAAAATGCATTAATTGGGTCATTTTCAGGTGGAACAAGCTTTATAGTTTCATGAAATATCCTTGAACTAACTTCAGTTGAATATGCATTGAAATAAATCTTAATAATCAAATTTATTACTTCAGTCTATTATTAAGTTACTACGGTTGGCGTAAGCTTATTAAGTGAAACAATTAACTACGATAACCAGTCAGAAATTTACTCTTCACCGTCCATGCAAATAATTTGATAATTAACATATTTTCTCTTGATGATGGCGTGACACACTCGGTTCAATAAGGCAAGGATCGCAAGGAACCTACTTGGTGTTACTGTCGGGTGGAATGTAACTGCAACACTTCGATTATAATGTGATTGTTATTAATTGTTCAACTTCAGAGAAAAGCACAGTCACTGGCAAGCCTTCTACATTTTTATCCTACGAAAACTACGTAGATCTTACTTCCCTCGTTGTCGGTGGATCGACGGAAGTTCACGGCGGCGACACGACGTAGCAGCGGGCTTTTACTGTTGCGACTTGGGCCCACAGTGCGCTTCACATTTAAGCCCTCGTTTCTTCAGCGCTATGCCCATTAATCCATAATAACTTGCCCGGCCATGCTTCCAGATATGCCCACCATTACTTTCCTGTCGTACTTAGATCGACACACTAGCCGTTGGACGTAACACAGCTAGGACTAGCAGCACTCGACTGTACGTCTTACTCCGAGCACGGCGTCACTGCTACCACTACCCGCTGGCGCGCTCCCGCGCCCAGCGGCACGACAAAACAATCTCCCTGACTTCAGCGTCAACTAAATATGCCCTGACTTGCCAGTGTTAAATATTACATAATTTAAACATAGTATTTACAATAGATATTTACACTAGACAATACATCGTATACAAACAGTTTCCTGTGTTAAGTAAGCGAAAAAATTCATAGCAAGGACTGCGTTGTAGCGTCATACTAGACGCTACAGTCTGGAACCGCGCGACCGCTATGGTCGCAGGTTCGAATCCTGCCTCGGGCATGGATGTGTGTGATGTCCTTAGGTTACTTATGTTTAATTGGTTCTATGTTCTAGGGGACTGATGACCTCAGAAGTTAAGTCCCATAGCGCTGAGAGCCTACTTTACATCGTTTCGTAATTAGTGTTGTAATTTGGCTGCTAAGTCCAATGGAATTTTTCTAAAGCAACGAAAGGAGAAGTACGGTTACAGTGTGGAAAAATGTTTGTTGGTTGAGTTCTGCACAGTGCTGACTTTGCTGGACTGCGCGGCTCACCATGCTGTTTCAGCGTCGGTGTTCATTTAACTCCGAGCCACAATTACTATGGAATGGTGTAGCAAAGATTTCTCAATGAGGCGGAAGCAAAAGTAAAATAGCACACTCGCGGCCTGGGACTGCTGCTAATGGTCTCTGCCAGGTACCTTACAGTCATACTACGCTTCACCGCTGACGCTGGCAGATAAATGGTGTATGCAGTAATAGCAATCAGTAAAATGGCAGGGTTTCTACGAATGTAATACACTATGTCTGAAACATACATGTATCGAAGCCGCGTGGGGTACCGCGTGGTCTAGGGCATCTTGTCACCGACCACGTGGCTTCCCCCGTCTCAGGTTCGAGTCCTCCCTCGGACTTGGGTTGTGTGTGACTTCCTTAAGCCGTCGGCACACGGACCGTGCTGTCGAACGTCAACGTTGAGCGTGACAAATTCAACGTGTTGCTGAACGCTCAGGAACGATGCGACAGGAACGCAGTCCAGTGGCAGTTGAGGGACGTTTCTAGTTCGTATATCACACTTATTTACTGAACGGGCGCGCGTAAAATTCCCACGTTACCTCTATTAAAACGCACATTTCCTCCATCGTCCACGAAAACGAAAGTACAGTGTCCAATCAATAAGGACACAGACTTATAAGAGTTCCATTACAAACGGTTGGTTGGTTGGTTGGTTTGGGGAAGGAGACCAGACAGCGTGGTCATCGGTCTCATCGGATTAGGGAAGGAAGTCGGCCGTGCCCTTTCAGAGGAACCATCCCGGCATTTGCCTGGAGTGATTTAGGGAAATCACGGAAAACCTAAATCAGGATGGCCGGACGCGGGATTGAACCGTCGTCCTCCCGAATGCGAGTCCAGTGTCTAACCACTGCGCCACCTCGCTCGGTATTACAAACGGTGCGGTACAAATTCGGAATACTTATCCGCATAAGATAAACATTATTTCATGATTCCCACATTTTAGTAAAACCCCAAAGTCAGTCTTACTTGATCACTGTTCCTACTCAGTAGCAAAATCTTTGCAACATGTGAATTACGAAGCGTAAAAGATAAGGAGCAAAATATCTTTATACAAGTAGCGCAGGCTGTCCTGCAGATTAAGCGAATCGAACAAAGTCACCCCACAAAAAAGGTGAACTTATATTTTCATAACATCAACTATTAAAGTATATACCTATATTAAACTAATAATACAGTATCAGAACCGAATAAAAACGGTAATGTTAGGGGAAAAAATTTGGAAGTGTCAAGACGTGAACTACCGCGCCAACAGAGAACTCAGATTAGATTAGATTAGATTAATACTAGTTCCATGGATCATGAATACGATATTTCGTAATGATGTGGAACGAGTCAAATTTTCCAATATATGACATAATTAAGTTAATTTAACAACATACTTAAGTTAATATAACAACTTTTTATTTTTTTAATAATTTTTTTGGTTCTTTTTTCTTAATTTATATCTAATAATTCCTCTATGGAGTAGAAGGAGTTGTCATTCTGAAATTCTTTTAATTTCTTCTTAAATACTTGTTGGTTATCTGCCAGACTTTTGATACTATTTGGTAAGTGACCAAAAGACTTTAGTGGCAGTATAATTCACCCCTTTCTGTGCCAAAGTTAGATTTAATCTTGAATAGTGAAGATCATCCTTTCTCCTAGTATTGTAGTTATGCACACTGCTATTACTTTTGAATTTGGTTTGGTTGTTAATAACAAATTTCATAAGAGAGTATATGTACTGAGAAGCTACTGTGAATATCCCTAGATCCTTAAATAAATGTCTACAGGATGATCATGGGTGGACTCAGGCTATTATTCTGATTACACGCTTTTGTGCAATAAATACTTTATCCCTCAGTGGTGAATTACCCCAAAATATGATACCATATGAAAGCAATGAGTGAAAATAGGTGTAGTAAGCTAATTTACTAAGATGTTTATCACCAAAATTTGAAATGACCCTTATTGCATAAGTAGCTGAACTCAAACGTTTCAGCAGATCATCAATGTGTTTCTTCCAATTTAATCTCTCATCAATCGACACACCTAAAAATTTGGAATATTCTACCTGAGCTATATGCTTCTGATTAAGGTCCATATTTATTAATGGCGTCATACCATTCACTGTACAGAACTGTATGTACTGTGTCTTATCAAAATTCAGTGAGAGTCCGTTTACAAGGAACCACTTAGTAATTTTCTGAAAGACAGTTTTGACAATTTCATCAGTTAATTCTTGTTTGTCAGGTGTGATTACTATACTTGTATCCTCAGCAAAGAGAACTAACTTTGCCTCTTCATGAATATAGAATGGCAAGTCATTAATATATATTAAGAACAACAAAGGACCCAAGACTGACTCCTGTGGAACCCCATTCTTGATAGTTCCCCAGTTTGAGGAATGTGCTGATCTTTGCATATTATGAGAACTGCTTATTTCAACTCTCTGCACTCGTCCAGTTCGGTACGAATTGAACCATTTGTGCACTGTCCTACTCATTCCATAATATTTGAGCTTGTCTAGAGATGAGCGCTACTCATTATGCTAAACCAACACTACAACCCTGGCATCTAATATTACTATGTTATGCCTCGCTGAAAATCTTAATCATAGATATGTTACTAATTGAAATTTAATTATAACAAATTGTTCCATGGAAAATGGGTGGATCTTCAGTGTGTCGCTGCCTTAAAATAGCCTACACTCATATCACGCAGGTTACAATAATACTTTTGCCACGAATATGATGTTTCTCATTACTTTATTGGAACGAATCACACAATTAACAACGGGGTTTCCAGTGATTCCCAATTTTCTGTGCTCAGAAACGGCATATATACATATAGGCTTGAAATGAATGCCAATATGGCGCCTCACAACTGGCGTGCTTGTGACGTATGTGGCGTTGTGCCGTCTCATTGGTCAACGCTCAGACGCACGCTCAGGATATCTGAGATGCCAGATGTGGTGTCACCGCCAGACACCACACTTGCTAGGTGGTAGCTTAAATCGGCCGCGGTCCATTTAGTACATG
Source organism: Schistocerca serialis cubense (assembly GCF_023864345.2). NCBI lineage: Eukaryota > Metazoa > Arthropoda > Insecta > Orthoptera > Acrididae > Schistocerca > Schistocerca serialis. The sequence goes on along the minus strand of NC_064638.1, from coordinate 1,266,123,105 downwards.
TCGGACCCGCGTGTCGCCACTGTGTGATCGCAGACCGAGCGCCACCACAAGGCAGGTCTCGAGATACGGACGAGCACTCGCCCCAGTTGTACGGACGACATTGCTAGCGATAATACGGACGAAGCCTTCCTCTCATTTGCCGAGAGACAGTTAGAATAGCCTTCTGCTAAGTCCATGGCTACGACCTAGCAAGGCGCCATTAGCCTTACCTAGTTTGAGAGTTATCGTATAAATGTCTCAAGAAGAACGTTGTAAACCAACAAAGAATAAAGTTAAGTATATTCCAAAGCTACGTATTTTCTTGATAGCAGTCATAACGTATCCTGTTCCAGACTTGACGCCAGTCGGCGTGTGTGTACGCGTGCCTTTCGGCTCCCTTCTCAGTGTGGCGTAGCTAGCTTGTTACGCCACAACACCAGATATTGCTCTGCACATTCGGAAAGACTCCCGAACGTGCTGTTCCACGCTATGACGTCAGAAACTCGGCACGCTCAACGCTCAACGTTCGGATGCACGGTCCGTGGTCCGACGGCTTTAGCGTAAGTTAGTTTCCGTTAGATGAAATAGTGCATAGGTTTAGGGACTGATGACGTCAGTAGTTTGGTCCGATAGGACCTCACTGCAAATTTCCAAATTTCCATGTCTCGAATTTATTGTGAAGAAAGTAGAGCCATATAAGACATAAACAGTCATGAAGGAATTACATAGTTTGTTTGAGAACACGTGTAACAGAATTAGTCGTTGGCATTTCCTGCGTGGAAACTGGTATAAAGGCAGTCACCGTCCTGTTCTGTAATTGCATTGTTAGTACTTCTTCCAACCTCCGTTCTTCCTAATTACCTAAGAAATTCTCTTCGGCATCCATTTTGTTAGGGTTTGTAGTTCTTGCAGCGAAATCATAGCGCAGTATCGTGCTTTTCATCTCACATACGGGCTGAAACTGCCTTTCAGTGCCATAAACACGTCTTGTAAGTACTCTCCAAAGGTTTCTCAGGCTACGTGCAGGCCAGGACAAAACATCCATCCCTGTATCTTCAAACCACTTTCCTGTTGTAGCAGAAACATGTACCGATGCATTATTTTGTTGGAGCATTAGAATTTCGTCGCGTAGGTTCTCATACATTTTAAACCATTCGGTTTCTAATATCTTAGTGTAGATACTAGAGTTCATGCTAGTTTTCACCCAAGAAATGCCCCATTTACCTTTAGTGCAGAAGGCTGCTCAATTAATAACATTTCCAGCTCCAAAATTTCTGCCCATTCTTACCTGCTGCTCTGTTCTCAGATCACGCCAGTCATAATGAACTCCATATGGATTATCTGGAGATCACTTAATCCTATTCTCATGTCCGTGACACAAATTGTTCAGAAAATTCCAGTCGAACCTGTTTATGTTGGATATTAGAACAGGTTTCTGCAGCCAGTATGATTCCACCTTTTGTCAACTCGCAACCGGGAGCTCAGCGGCCTGAATAGCTACAAGGTATGATAGCTGCGACCTTTGCCTACGGCACTGTATACATGTTTTCAAAAAGTGCGTCCCACCGCTGGGGATATCTCCTTCTGGAATGATTTGCAACAGCAGGTGAAATATAGCTGTCAACATCCCTGCAATTTGGTAGTCAACTCGATCTAATTATAACAGCAGTTGAAATATAGTAATCAACATCCCTGCAATTTGGCAATCACCTGGATCTAATTATCAATATAGCTGCTTCAATTTTAAACAGCACATTTGAAGAAGCTGGTAGAGTCTCTTCCTTTCAAAATGAGACAGTAGTAGTAAGGCTGACAAGTGCCTCGCACACTTCGACCTTCAGTTAACTTTCAAACTCATCATGTTATCACCTCATGATCATGAAGGTCATGCATGACATCACCAATGACCTCGACGCATGCATGCATAACTTGATCAAGCAGCACCCACTCCCAAGCCGATCTCCTCCCCACCACTTCCCCTCCCTCCCAAACATCTCCAGGCAATCACAATGTAGTTCTTAAAATGAAACAACTACTCAGACTGCAATATCATAGAATTAGCCCTGTGGGAATATTAAAAAAAGTAAAAACCACATCCCCTTCCCCCCCTTCAGCCTGTAACAGTGTAGTATAGAAATCAGACAACCAAGGCAGTTGGAGAGGAAGGAGAGGAAGTTAGGGAGAGGGGTGGGGATGTTGGCTTGATGACGTGATGCAAGCATGTGACACGTTTATTGATGACATCATGCATGAACTTCATGATCAAGTGACAACCACCTTATTTCCTTGAAGCTGAATTGAAAATCAGAGTGTGCCAGATAGCTGGTAGCTATACTAATGATAGTTATAAAGGCTGGAACCTGTTCCGCATGACCTTAGTGTGTTGTTCCCAGAGGTGGGGGGTTATTAATCTTTGCCTCTGTGCAAAAAATTATATAATTACACTACTGGCCATTAAAATTGCTAAACCACAAAGATGACGTTATAAGACGCGAAATTTAGCCGACAAGAAGAAGATGCTGTGATATGCAAATGATTAGCTTCTCAGAGCACTCACACAAGGTTGGCGCCGGTGGCGAAACCTACAACGTGCTGACATGAGGAAAGTCTCCAACCGATTTCTCATACACAAACAGCAGTTGACCGGCGTTGCCTGGTGAAACGTTGTTGTGATGCCTCGTATACGGAGGAAACATGCGTACCATCACGTTTCCGATTTTGATAAAGGTCGGATTGTAGCCTATCGCAATTGCGGTTTATCGTATCGCGACATTACTGCACGCGTTGGTCGAGATCCAATGACTGTTAGCAGAATATGGAATCGGTGGGTTCAGGAGGGTAATACGGAACGCCGTGCTGGATCCAAGCGGCCTCGTATCACTAGCAGTCGAGATGACAGGCATCTTATTCGCATGGCTGTATTGGATCTTGCAGCCACGTCTCGATCCCTGAGTCAACAGATGGGGACGTTTGCAAGACAACAACCATCTGCACGAACAGTTCGACGACGTTTGCAGCAGCATGGACTATCAGCTCGGAGACTATGGCTGCGGTTACCCGTGACGCTGCATCACAGACAGGAGCGCCTGCGATGGTGTACTCAACGACGAACCTGGGTGCACGAATGGCAAAACATAATTTTTCGGATGAATCCAGGTTCTGTTTACAGCATCATGATGGTCGCATCCGTGTTTGGCGACATCGCGGTGAACGCAATTGGAACCGTGTATTCGTCATCGCCATACTGGCGTATCACCCGGCGTGATGGTATGGGGTGCCAATGGTTACACGTCTCGGTCACTTCTTGTTCCCATTGACGGCACTTCGAACAGTGTGTAGCAACAACGACGTTATACTATTGTACATATAAATAATTTTTTCTTCTGATTTTTGACAAATTAGTGTAATCGATGTTCTGATTTCATTTCTTTTTTGTTTCATGCTATTTTGTTAAAGAAACTGTAAACAATTTTCAATGTGAATATTAATGTTTATGTCACATTTCAAGCAATATTGTAATAGAATTGAAGTGTAACAAATGTTGAAACTGTTGTAAGATGTTAAAGTTGTAATTGTGCGTCTGGTCCATACGTAGGCAATGTATTAGGATATGGAGAATGCAAAACCTCTGGTGAATACCCTGTCTGTAGGAAACGGTAAAAAGTGGATGGCAGGCGAGCGCGGGAAAATGCGCACGGGCACTGCACGGCATAACGGGCTCAGCAGTAGTAGTCGGAGTTGGGCATTGGTCTGAGCAACACGTTCTGGATCGAGGAGGATCTCCTGGAAGACGTAGTTTCATTGAGCCTCGGATATGCCGTTCCGACGACTATACAGCATGGCAAAATTCCATAGACACTAAATGGAAAAGTATTGCGACGCTATGAAGAAGCAAAGTGCCGATACATCAAGAGCCATTGCTGTGGTTGTATGTGTTCCGTGCCTCGGCATCTCGCCGCCCGCCAACCGCCGCATCGATACGAACAGGTTGAAACTTTTAGTACTCTATTCGTGTGGACCAGTGTTACTTTTGTTCCATACTGTTCAATAACAACTTAAATTTTACCAGAACTGTCCTATCATTTAATTATCCTCACAACTAACCTAGCCAGGGTCCTTTCCAAATGTTGTGCTATCCGAGTGTCCCGAAATGAAGAATTAAAGTTTATGTTAATAATAATTACCTACAGACCTAGCTATGTTAGAATGATGTTTAAAGGACTTTTTTGTTAATGAACTAATAGACGAATAACAAAGGTCTGACAAAGTTGGAAGATAATTTTGATATTGATTTAGTAGTGAAGTTTAATCATTTCGAGACAAATATAATGGTATTTAAATGAGCAGGAAATAAAATGAAAAGAGTAGTAAATCATATATTGGAAATCTTGAGGGCATAATGATTTCAGTAATTAATTGTTTTAATACAGTGATCATAACAGTTTCAGGGTCCCTCCCCACTCTTTTTTATTCATTTGAATTCTGAAGTGTTCTAGAGTGATTTGATCAGCAAAGTTAAAGTCCATATAAAAAACCAAAAACCCGGCCGCGGTGGTCTCGCGGTTCTAGGCGCGCAGTCCGGAATCGTGCGACTACTACGGTCGCAGGTTCGAATCCTGCCTCGGGCATGGATGTGTGTGATGTCCTTAGGTTAGTTAGGTTTAAGTAGTTCTAAGTTCTAGGGGACTGATGACCACAGCAGTTGAGTCCCATAGTGCTCAGAGCCATTTGAACCAAAAAACCAAAATTTATCAGTGTTTTACCTTTATCAAAATTGACATTGTGTGTGTGTTTCGAAAGTGCTATTTCTAGGGTGAACTATGTCCGATTTTAATCAGATAAATAGACAGTACGAAGTTTTATAGTAAATATTATAGTGTAATGTTATGTATTTATGGTTTATCCATTTTAGTACAGAAAGTGAAATTATCAGTTCAGTAGATTTTCTGGTTCTAAAATTTACCGTATTATGCAGTGTTACTATGTGTTGTTTTGCACGAACGTACATCAACTTGTACAGGGAAGAAACTCAGTTAATGCCTAATTAGGCTGGCAACCGTACTGTTAACAAATTGGTAGCATCTTCTGTGTTGTTTCTTGTCCGACCTGACGTGTAGTTGCATTTCGGACTTGCTTGACGTATCATTGTTATTACAGAGTGGGTGTAAGTCTGATTTGCCTCCATTCAGGTACACGCGGTCAATATATATACAAAAATCCTTTCTCACAAGGTTGAAGCCCGTCAACTTACCATAGTACAGGCTTTAAAGAGTATCGCGTGTGCACAAGCGCAGCGTTACAAGTGGACGTTACATTTCAGATGTGTTACGACCCGTGGCTCTACCCTTCATTCGATCCCTGCGAAACCCTACATTTCGGCAGAATAATGCACGACGGCATGTTGCAAGTCCTGTGGGGGCCTTTCTGGATAAAGAAAATGTTCCACTGCTGCCCTGGCCAGCACATTCTCCAGATCTCTCACCAATGAAAACGTCTGGTCAATGGTGGCCGAGCAACTGGCTCGTCACAATACGCCAGTCACTACTCTTGATTAACTGCGGTATCGTGTTGAAGCTGCATCGGCAGCTGTAACTGTACAAGCCATCCAAGCTCTGTTTGACTCAATGGCCAGGCGTATCAAGGCCTTTATTACGGCCAGAGGTGGTTGTTCTGGGTACTGATTTCTCAGGATCTATGCACCCAAATTGTGTGAAAATGTAATCACATGTCAGTTCTAGTGTAATATATTTGTCCAATGAATACCCGGTTATCATCTGCATTTCTTCTTGGTGTATCAATTTTAATGGCCAGTAGTGTACCTCTCGATGGACTATTGACAGTACCATAAAGAAATAGTGGAGGACAGAAACTGACTCCCATCCATATCAACTGAGATACCATAATAAAAATGTGCTGCCTAATACACTCCTGGAAATGGAAAAAAGAACACATTGACACCGGTGTGTCAGACCCACCATACTTGCTCCGGACGCTGCGAGAGGGCTGTACAAGCAATGATCACACGCACGGCAGAGCGGACACACCAGGAACCGCGGTGTTGGCCGTCGAATGGCGCTAGCTGCGCAGCATTTGTGCACCGCCGCCGTCAGTCTCAGCAAGTTTGCCGTGGCATACGGAGCTCCATCGCAGTCTTTAACACTGGTAGCATGCCGCGACAGCGTGGACGTGAACCGTATGTGCAGTTGACGGACTTTGAGCGAGGGCGTATGGTGGGCATGCGGGAGGCTGGGTGGACGTACCGCCGAATTGCTCAACACGTGGGGCGTGAGGTCTCCACAGTACATCGATGTTGTCGCCAGTGGTCGGCGGAAGGTGCACGTGCCCGTCGACCTGGGACCGGACCGCAGCGACGCACGGATGCACGCCAAGACCGTAGGATCCTACGCAGTGTCGTAGGGGATCGCACCGCCACTTCCCAGCAAATTAGGGACACTGTTGCTAATGGGGTATCGGCGAGGACCATTCGCAACCGTCTCCATGCAGCTGGGCTACGGTCCCGCACACCGTTAGGCCGTCTTCCGCTCACGCCCCAACATCGTGCAGCCCGCCTCCAGTGGTGTCGCGACAGGCGTGAATGGAGGGACGAATGGAGACGTGTCGTCTTCAGCGATGAGAGTCGCTTCTGCCTTGGTGCCAATGATGGTCGTATGCGTGTTTGGCGCCGTGCAGGTGAGCGCCACAATCAGGACTGCATACGACCGAGGCACACAGGGCCAACACCCGGCATCATGATGTGGGGAGCGATCTCCTACACTGGCCGTACAGGTGAGCGCCACAATCAGGACTGCATACGACCGAGGCACACAGGGCCAACACCCGGCAACATGGTGTGGGGAGCGATCTCCTACACTGGCCGTACACCACTGGTGATCGTCGAGGGGACACTGAATAGTGCACGGTACATCCAAACCCATCGTTCTACCATTCCTAGACCGGCAAGGGAACTTGCTGTTCCAACAGGACAATGCACGTCCGCATGCATCCCGTACCACCCAACGTGCTCTAGAAGGTGTAAGTCAACTACCCTGGCCAGCAAGATCTCCGGATCTGTCCCCCATTGAGCATGTTTGGGACCGGATGAAGCGTCGTCTCACGCGGTCTGCACGTCCAGCACGAACGCCGGTCCAACTGAGGCGCCAGGTGGAAATGGCATGGCAAGCCGTTCCACAGGACTACATCCAGCATCTCTACGATCGTCTCCATGGGAAAATAGCAGCCTGCATTGCTGCGAATGGTGGATATACACTGTACTAGTGCCGACATTGTGCATGCTCTGTTGCATGTGTCTATGGGCCTGTGGTTCTGTCAGTGTGATCATGTGATGTATCTGACCCCAGGAATGTGTCAATAAAGTTTCCCCTTCCTGGGACAATGAATTCACGGTGTTCTTATTTCAATTTCCAGGAGTGTATTTTGGAAGCTACGTCTGTTGTGAATATGATGTAATTGTTTTATTCAGTAAACTTTTTTATACTATGTGTTAATTAGAAACGTCATATGCATTGCAACCTGTCTAAATTATTCTGTATTGTTGCTGTTGTTGTGGTCTTCAGTCCTGAGACTGGTTTGATGCAGCTCTCCAAGCTACTCTACCCTGTGCAAGCTTCTTCATCTCCCAGTACCTACTGCATTCCACATCCTTCTGAATCTGCTTAGTGTATTCATCTCTTGGTCTCCCTCTACGATTTTTACCCTCCACGCTGCCCTCCAATACTAAATTGGTGATCCCTTGATGCCTCAGAACATGTCCTACCAACCGATCCCGTCTTCTGGTCAAGTTGTCCCACAAACTTCTCTTCTCCCCAATCCTATTCAATACTTCCTCATTAGTTATGTGATCTACCCATCTAATCTTCAGCATTCTTCTGTAGCACCACATTTCGAATGCTTCTATTCACTTCTTGTCCAAACTATTTATCGTCCACGTTTCACTTCCATACATGGCTACACTCCATACATATGCTTTCAGAAATGACTTCCTGACACTTAAATCTATACTCGATGTTAACAAATTTATCTTCTTCAGAAAAGCTTTTCTTGCCATTGCCAGTCTACATTTTATATCCTCTCTACTTCGACCATCATCAGTTATTTTGCTCCCCAAATAGCAAAACTCCTTTACTACTTTAAGTGTCTCATTTCCTAATCTAATTCCCTCAGCATCACCCGACTTAATTCGACTACATTCTATTATCCTGGTTTTGCTTTTGTTGATGTTCATCTTATATCCTCCTTTCAAGACACTCTCCATTCCGTTCAACTGCTCTTCCAAGTCTTTTGCTGTCTCTGACAGAATTACAATGTCATTGGTGAACCTCAAAGTTTTTACTCCTTCCCCATGAATTTTAATACCTACTCCGAATTTTTCGTTTGTTTCCTTTACTGCTTGCTCAATATACAGATTGAATAAATCGGGGAGGGGCTACAACACTGTCTTACTCCCATCCAAACCACTGCTTCCCTTTCATACCCCTCGACTCTTATAACTTCCATCTGGTTTCTGTACAAATTGTAAATAGCCTTTCGCTCCCTGTATTTCACCCCTGCCACCTTTAGAATTTGTCAAAAGCTTTCTCTAAGTCTACAAATGCTAGAAACGTAGGTTTGCCTTTCCTTAATCTTTCTTCTAAGATAAGTCGTAAGGTCAGTATTGCCTCACGTGTTCCAGTGTTTCTACGGAATCCAAACTGATCTTCCCCGAGGTCGGCTTCTACTAGTTTTTCCATTCGTTTGTAAAGAATTCGTGTTAGTATTTTGCAGCTGTGACTTATTAAACTGGTAGTTCGGTAATTTTCACATCTGTCACCACCTGCTTTCTTTGGGATTGGAATTATTATATTCTTCTTGAAGTCTGAGTGTATTTCGCCTGTTTCATACATCTTGCTCACCAGATGGTAGAGTTTTGTCGGGACTGGCTCTCCCAAGGCCGTCAGTAGTTCCAATGGAATGTTGTCTACTCCGGGGGCCTTGTTTCGACTCAGGTCTTGCAGTGCTCTGTCAAACTCTTCACGCAGTATCGTATCTCCCATTTCATCTTCATCTACATCCTCTTCCATTTCCATAATATTGTCCTCAAGCACATCGCCCTTGTACAGACCCTCTATATACTCCTTCCACCTTTCTGATTTCCCTTCTTTGCTTAGAACTGGGTTCCCATCTGATCTCTTGATATTCATACAAGTCGTTCTCTTATCTCCAAAGGTCTCTTTAATTTTCCTGTAGGCAGTATCTATCTTACTCCTAGTGAGATAAGCCTCTACATCCTTACATTTGTCCTCTAGCCATCCCTGCTTAGCCATTTTGCACTTCCTTTCGATCTCATTTTTGAGACGTTTGTATTCCTTTTTGCCTGCTTTATTTTCTGCATTTTTATATTTTCTCCTTTCATCAATTAAATTCAATATCTCTTCTGTTACCCAAGGATTTCTAGTAACCCTCGTCTTTTTACCTACTTGATCCTCTGCTGCCTTCACTACTTCATCTCTCAAAGCTACCCATTCTTCTTCTACTGTATTTCTTTCCCCCATTCCTGTCAAGTGCTCCTTTATGCTCTCCCTGAAACTCTATACAACCTCTGGTTCTTTCAGTTTTTCCAGGTCCCATCTCCTTAAATTCCCACCTTTTTGCAGTTACTTCAGTTTTAATCTACGGGTCATAACCAATAGATTGTGGTCCGAGTCCACATCTGCCCCTGGAAATGTCTTACAATTTAAAACCTGGTTGCTAAATCTCTGTCTTACCATTATATAATCTATCTGATACCTTTTAGTATCTCCAGGGTTCTTCTATGTGTGTTAGCTATGATTATGTTGTGCTCTGTGCAAAATTCTACCAGGCGGCTTCCTGTTTCATTTCTTAGCCCCAATCCATATTCACCGACTATGTTTCCTTCTCTCCCTTTTCCTACACTCGAATTCCAGTCACCCATGACAATGAAATTTTCGTCTCCCTTCACTATCTGAATAATTTCTTTTATTTCATCATACATTTCTTATATTTCTTCGTCATCTGCAGAGCTAGTTGGCATATAAACTTGTACTACTGTAGTAGGTGTTGGCATCCTATCTATCTTGGCCACAATAATGCGTTCACTGTGCTGTTTGTAGTAGCTTACCCGCATTCCTATTTTCCTATTCATTATTAAACCTACTCCTGCATTACCCCTATTTGATTTTGTATTTATAACCCTGTAGTCACCTGACGAGAAGTCTTGTTCCTCCTGCCACCGAACTTCACTAATTCCCACTATATCTAACTTTAACCTATCCATTTCCCTTTTCAAATTTTCTAACCTACCTGCCCTATTAAGGGATCTGACATTCCACGCTCCGATCCGTAGAACGCCAGTTTTCTTTCTCCTGCTAACGACATCCTCTTGAGTAGTCCCCGCCCAGAGATCCGAATGGGGGACTATTTCACCTCCGGAATATTTTACCCAAGAGGACGCCATCATCATTTAATCACACAGTAAAGCTGCATGCCCTCGGGAAAAATTACGGCTGTAGTTTCCCCTTGCTTTCAGCCGTTCGCAGTACCAGCACAGCAAGGCCGTTTTGGTCATTGTTAGAAGGCCAGATGAGTCAATCATCCAGGCCGTTGCCCTTGCAACTACTGAAAAGGCTGCTGCCGCTCTTCAGGAACCACACGTTTGTCTGGCCTCTCAACAGATACCCCTCCGTTCTGGTTGCTCCTACGGTACGGCCATCTGTATCGCTGAGGCACGCAAGCCTCCCCACCAACGGCAAGGTCCATGGTTCTGTATTATGACGTAATTATTCTACGTCAATGCCGTTAGGGAACTTGCGTCGGGGCACTCTCTTTGGAAGCGAGTGTGAGGTCAGAGCTGAGCGTGCAGAAGACTGAGTTGGCTTCGAGACGTGAGAGTAAACTCACCAAGTTAGGCGTACTGTGGAAAGTGGGGCTTATGTGAGCCGGAATTGTTACTTTCAGGTAATGGCAGGGCGGATGTAATAGTTTCCAATAACATCAAGGTCCTCGCCCATTACTCGTCATTGCTGATCGAGGTGCGCTCGAAATATTACATGGAGCAACAGGGACATTGTCGTCGACTACGAGACGCCTTCGTAACATCTACAACGAATTGTAATATCGTTTAATTTTCATTCACATTTAAAATTTTGTGAGGCATTACCGAATGACATAGATGCCTAATATTGTCATTGTCCCACTGTTTTCGCTTTCTTAGGGTCGCCTTCCTTTCCGGCCAGCATCGTTGATTGAAGCTAAAAGAAGACTATTAAAAGGCTATCGTTGCCAGATTGTCGCTTGCTGTGAGGATAGCTGAAAGTAACTGATAATGAAGCCTCAGTACATTACCTATGTTGTTTATTAATATTCAGAGGAAAAGTTAGTCTTGTCAGATAAATAAAGTCAAGTAAACCAACTAAAACTGAAGTAATTCTAACAATCTCAAACTGAAGAAAAGAATAAGTTAAATTTATAGATTTTATCTCTTTGTCTGTTGTAATAATACTGTTGTGTACTGACTCGGACCGGATTTCGGTGTTGCTAATCTGTTGAAAGCCACCATTTGCTTGTTCACGCCAGTAAATGTTAATAGAAATTCCAATCCGCTCAAAGTACGTAGCTTGCAATGTCCAGAAATATAGTCAATGTAAGAAAAAGTAAATCTGATGTTAAGTAAATTACTGTCGCAACACACGAACTACACAAGTCCGTCTTTTACCTTTCATTAACGAGTCTGAATATCTTTTCCGAATTAACAACTCTGAATATTAACGACCTAAGACACTTGTCTTTTTTGTTCGTTATTAGTTTGTAAGATGTTGTGCTTGTCAAAAAAGTATGTCAACCTTTTGTTGCCACACATTCTGTTAAACAGTTTCGTTTTCACGGCTGTCCGCATTATCGCTTACATATTGATCAGACACACCACCCAAACGGGATGGAGTCCGTATTAATTAATATCTGCATTATTTCAATTAGATTTTCTGTGGACTCTTTGACTTATGTGGTACCTACTTTTGTTTCGTACTTTACGTGAGTGACGACACTGTTTTAAATACTGTACGAAATTAATATTAGTAGAAAGTTTTGTCGTAGAATAGGCTGCTCATTAGAATAACTTGCACACTTTTCTCCGCTGGCTTGTCAAATATTTTTCGGAGACAATAGCCTTGTCCAAAATCAAATTCATTAGGCATTCACGATCACGGTCAATTATTGCATTAATTGAGTTCGAACCTGCGACCGTAACCCCTAGAACCGCTCGGCCACTCCGGCCGGCCAAACCATCCTTATGGTATGTAACTTGAACTTGTATGCCGACTGATCGCAAGCGAGACCTCTGGCAATGATCCTGACGCCATTCATCAGCGGACACGCCTTTCGCAACAACAATATGTAGCACACAAATTCACCTACACTGCTAAAAGAATGGTTCAGCTGCAGCCATTTGCCACTGGAACTTCCATGCAGCGTCGTTATACATCGTTCTCTACCCTATGCGCAATGTGTTCCTCAAGATAACCTCTGTAACAAGGTTTCCCAAATGGTATTCTCCTGACCACTGGTGTTCTGCGGGAAGTGAATAATTGTTCTGCGAAAGAACACTAACAGGCGCTTTTTCCTACATTTTCCCGCACTTATTACTTTTTTAAAAGTTTTATTACGATTTCTACTTATAAACTACGTTTTGAAATCGAAGTAAACACTGAATAAAAGAAGTTTCTCTCATTTTTTAAAACTTTTTACCAACCGTCAAGTTAGATAAGTTTTTTCATCAGTGAATTGTGGATTCTCTAAGTCTTCTGTCAGAGGGAAACGTAGAATACCCCTGCTCTCTAATCCCTAGAAGTTGAAAGGAACTGTTTTGTTACACCCTGTTTGTATAGACTTTCTAAACAATCACAATAAATTTAAAATAATTTGCACTAGAAACTGAAAGGAAATTATATAAATTAATAATGAAGTCACAGAGGAAGTTGTTCAGTTTTCGCATGTTAGCTAGTTGAATGCTACGACTGGATGAACAGATGAAAAACAGATGAACAACGTCATACTGAAGATTAATAATGGTGTGAAAGACTTCGGGAAACTTGCAGAACGCTCTAATATGTCTGAAACAGAAAGTTTACAACAAATATAGCTTCGAAACTTCCTGGCAGGTTAAAACTGTGTGCCGGACCGAGACTAGAACTCGGGACCTTTGCCTTTCGCGGGCAAGTGCTCTACCATCTGAGCTACCGAAGCACGACTCACGCCCCGTCCTCACAGCTTTACTTCTGCCAGCACCTCGAGTCCTACCTTGCAAACTTTACAGAAGCTCTGCTGCGAACCTTGCAGAACTAGCACTCTTGAAAGAAAGGAGAGTGAAAATCTCATCCTGGAAACATCCCCCAGGCTGTGGCTAAGCCATGTCTCCGCAATATACTTTCTTTCAGGAGTGCTAGTTCTGCAAGGTTTGCAGGAGAGCTTCTGTAAAGTCTAGAAGGTAGGAGACGAGGTACTGGCGGAAGTAAAGCTGTGAGAACGGGCCGTGAGTCGTGCTTAGGTAGCTGAGATGGTAGAGCACTTACCCGCGAAAGGCAAACTTCCCGAGTTCGAGTCTCCGTCCAGCACACAGTTTTAATCTGCCAGGAAGTTTCATATCAGCGCACACTCCGCTGCAGAGTGAAAATCTCATTCTGGAAACATAACGTCTTTTGTACGTCTTCGGTACATTGTCTTTTTATGCGAGAACATTCAAAACCTGATGATTTCTTTGGGAGCAATGGAGAGATGCATGTGTGGAGTTGCCGGGAGGCACAGGAAAACAAGCGAAAGGATTAACAAAGACTGGGGTGGAAGTCATAATTTCTATTGTAAGGAAAATTAACTTCAGCGATCGTGTACTACAGAAGTCATTATATTGTTGTATTCCAACAAAATTCTAAGGAAAGTGTGCCCAATGCGTGAGAGATAGAGAGCAGAAACCATGAATAATCTAAATGATTGCTTATGGCTCAACACCGTAACAAGCGGTGAAGTGTAGGGGAAGACTTTGTCGAGCAGTAGACATACAACACCTAATGCTAATGATGATGATCATGATTAATAATATTATTATTTAATACTAAATACCCCAGGCGAGATGTCATATTGAGTCCTGTACTCTTAATCAAATATGCACAGTTACCCACGCATCAGTTCTGTAAACTTCATTTCATTTTGGGGCATCTTCATGATGTTGCTATTTTCGTGAACTTTGTTGGACACCATTTCTGCCAGAGTCTACTTCCTGCCTTATACTTTCACCAAGTATTGCCATTGTGCAGTGGGAAGAACGTATTTCTGCACGCGGACCCACGTGTTTGGACTGGGGAGTGAGCGAGGAGTTCTGTCGGCTCACGTACTGCGGGGACTCACCTCTACTGGTCGATGTCAGTCCTGTGACAGTGACAGAGAAGCCGCATTACTGTTCTGACTGAGATGAATGGCGAGCATTTTCGACCGCACTGTATCCTGTGCTATTACATTACAAAACATCGGAGCCATTACGAAAAAGGAAAGGTGACCATCTGATATGCCTTGAATTTGTGACCCTCATTTGTGGGTGATCAGCTGTTTACTTTCCTGCCCAAAATTTATAAGAGTGTCGTGGGCAAATGTAAGGTGAGACGAGAAGCAACGAAGTTACATTGTAGCTTCCTGTAGCTAAAAACCTTGGCTGTGCTTGCCTACATTCAGTACTAATTACGAGAAATGTCCAAAAATTTTGTACCAGTTTTTCCTTAATGTTATAGATGATGTATTCTGTATGGCCTTATAAATACTTTACATTTATTTTAAATCATATCTTCATTGTAGAAAATCTTTATGTCCTGGTACATTGGAACGATCCCATAGATAACATTCTGGGAAATGTGAACCTAATGTTTATTGGTAGAACATGATGGATGATACACAGAGCTACTAAAGAGACTGCCTACACTACGCTTGTCCTTTTTCATCTAAACTGTTGCTACACGATGTGGGGTACGTATTAGGTAGGATTGATTAAGGACATCGAAAAATTCCAAAGAAGGGCAGATAGTTGTGTATAAGTGCGAAACAGGGGAGAGAATATCACAGTATTGTGGTGGCAAACAGAAAAACAAAGCCATTTTGAGTTGCAGGGGGATCTTCTCATGATATTTCAATCACAAACTTCCTCCTCCAAATGGGAAAATATTCTTCTGGCACCAACCTACATGAGGAGTTATGATGATTGTCATCAAATAAAAGAAATCAGAGCTCGACGGAAAGACTTAACTCCTCGCTTTTCCCGCGCTGTTCGAGAGTGAGGGATAGAGCAGTAATTTGAAGGCTGATCGATGAACCCTCTGTCAAGAACTTAATTGTGAATTGTATAGTAGTCATGTAGATGTAGATGTACGTGATAATCACCAAGGGTTGGTTGGGTTGTTTGGGGGAGGAGGAGACCAGACAGCGAGGTCATCGGTTTCATCGGATTAGGAAAGGACGGGGAAGGAAGTCAGCCGTGCCCTTTCAAAGGAACCATCCCGGCATTTGCCTGGAGCGATTTAGGGAAATCACGGAAAGCCTAAATCAGGATGGCCGGATGCGGGATTGAACCGTCGTTCTCCCGAATACCAATGCAGGATGCTAGCCACTGCGCCACCTCGCTCGGTCAGTGATAATGATATCAGAAGTATAACTAAAGGAAACACAGCACTGATTTAATATTCTACAGTATCGTAAAATATAAGTGTTGTGTGTGTTTCATTCGTCACATATAATATATTCTACCGAGAACCGACATAGCAGTACATCAATGCAATAGGAGTACTAAACCGAGTGAAGTGGCACAGTGGCAGCACACTGGACTCTCATGCAGGAGGTCGACGGTTCAAACCTGCGTCGGGCCAGCCTCATTTAGGTTTTCCGTGATTTCTCTAAATCACTCCAGGCAAATGCTGGGATGTTTCCTTTGAAAGGGCACGGGCGATTTCCTTCCCCATCCAATGGGGACCGTGTTTGGTGTTTTGTCCCATCTCCAGAAAAACCGACCGAGAGAACTCGATGTACAGTACTGTACAGGACGCAGTAAAGCCGTCCACCATTTTCAAAACTAGATTTATGGAACCATTTCTGTCCATCACGTTATGAAGACAACATATAAAGCTCCAGACCTCAATCATAGATGTCAGCGATATTAATGGAGAATTTGAAAATCATATCGTAACCCGAAATGCATCGCAACGTACTCAAAACCTCATTCCCAGATCAAGATAACGCAGAATTTTGTCTTTTATAGAGAATCGTGGTCTACGGGTACTGTCTTCGATTAGTAATCAAACCGTCCTCCGCCCCATGTTCCAGGTTGCCACCGCTTAATTTTCGATTAATAATCAACATTCGCAGCCGAAGACTTCCGGCATAAGAAGTCACCCTCATTCTGCCAACGGCCTTGTCAAAGAGGACGGCGGAGCGGACAGAGGTTCGGGGCACTCTCCTGCCCTTCGGGTGGGAAACTGCCCCTAAAGGCGGAAGAATCAGTAATGATCAACGGCAAGAGCATGTAGAAGGCAATGGAAACCACTGCATTAAAGACACACCCCTAACGTGTATTGACAGGACAAATGGTCTATAATTGAAAAACTGCCAAGATGATCTCTCCATTGGCAAAAACTTCCGGAACAGTCCCCCATTCTGATTTCTGTGACGGCACTGGCAACGGGGATGTGACCATGAGAAAATAATTGAATAACTAACGATAGTATTATGTTCTACGAGTCAGAGGTGGAATGTCAAAAACTTTAATGATGTGGGGAAGCTGGAAAATCTGAAAAGGGAAACGCAAAGCCCCATTGTAGATACAGCAGGGGTCAGTGAAGTGAAATGGAAAGAAGACAAGGATTTCCAGTTAGATGAGTATGTGGTAATATCGACAGCAGGAGAAAACGGTATAACGGCAGTAGGATTCGTTATGAATAGGGAGGTACGACAGAAAGTGTGTTACTATGAACAGTTCAGTGACAGGGTTGTTCTTATCTGAAGCGACACCTAACCAACATTGACAACGATAGCTAGATTAGATTAGATTAGATTTACTTTCATTCCAATTGATCCGTAGTGAGGAGGTCCTCCTGGATGTGGAACATGTCAGAAAAACAACCATACATGACAAATATTTACAACTAAAACAAATAAACTAATGTACCATTCCACAGGTCCCAATTGGAATGATCGTCATTTTTAATGAACACTAAGAGTCATTTTACAAATACTAATGCACTGAATTTAAAATAAAAAACGTTTTTTATTTATTTATAAGGTAATAAACATGTAATACAACTACTGTAATACTTATTTACAATGAACACATTACTGCACTGAAATGGTGCAGAAGTTAGATTATACTTACACACACACACACACACACAAATTTTCAGTGAAAACATTACTGCACTGAAATTGTGCAGAAGTTATGTTGTACTTATATACAAATCAGTTGGTTTTACTAAGAAATTCATCAATGGAGTAGAAGGAGTTGGCCACCAATAAATCCTTTAGGCTTCTCTTAAACTGAATTTCATTGGTTGTTAAGCTTTTTATGGCTGCTGGCAAGTTATTGAAAATGTGGGTTCCTGAATAATGCACACCTTTTTGTACAAGACTAAGTGACTTTAAATTCTTGTGAAGATTATTCTTATTTCTAGTATTGATTCCATGAATTGAGCTGTTGGTTTGAAAAAGTGATATATTTTTAATGAACAAATTTCATTAAGGAATAAATATACTGGGAAGCTGTAGTTAGTATCCCTAGTTCCCTAAACAGGCTTCTGCAGGATGTTCTTGAGTTCACACCACATATAATTCTTACTGCACGTTTTTGTGCCCGGAAAACTTTAGCTTGGCTTGATGAATTACCCCAAAAAATAATCCCATATGACATTATGGAATGAAAGTAAGCATAGTATGCCAGCTTTTTCATTTTTATATCCCCTACATCTGACAAAATTCGCATTGCAAACAGAGATTTGTTAAGACGCTTCAGCAGTTCTGTGGTGTGCTGAGGCATTCATGCCGACGTTGCAAGCTAAAGATGGAGAAAGTATATGTGGATACTGTTAGGGTAATGCTGTATGTAAAGGAAGATGGAAAGATAATACTTATGGGGGACTGGAATGCAGTTGTAGGAGAAGGAGCAGAAAAAATGTTTACAGGAGAAATGGACTTGGGACAAGGAATGAGATGGCATTAAGTCTAATTCAGTTCCGTAATAAATTTCAGCTAGTAACAGCGAATACTCTATTTAAGAATCACAATACAAGGACGTGTACATGGAGAAGGCCTGGTGATACGGGAAGATTTCAGTTAGACTACATCATGGTGAGACGGAGATCCCGAAATAAGACACTGGATTCTAAGGCGTAGCCAGGAGCAGATAAAGACTCAGATCACAATGTAGTAGTGATGAAGAGTAGGCTGAACTTCAAGAGATTAGTCAGGAAGGATCAATACGCAAGGAAGTGGGATATGGAAGTACTAAGGAATGACGAGATACAGTTCAAGTTCACTAAGACTACAAATACAGAAAGCACAAACCTGAACTTATAACTTCAGTAAGTGTAAAACATAGGTGAGGCTTATTGAGTTCTCCAATTAATTACCGGAACGAATAGCCACCCCAGACTATAACTTTGCTAAAACTACTACAGAATACGAATCTTGGAAGTGCCAGATTCTGTTGTTCTAACTGAACACCTAGGTTCATGTACTGGTCACAATGAAAGTCACTTGCAGATGCAGCAACAAGTAGAAAAACGTGTGATAGAAAGAAATAATCCTAGTTGAGAGGTACGAACAGGCATGATTTGTAAATGCCTCTTAGTGTACGCACTTACTTGCTTCTGTTCGCTGAAATTCTGATGTTCAAGGGTGTCTATATACGACATTTGGAGCTGTTTGCTTACACATGGTAAGCGACTGTATGCTTTTTACTTCCAATGCACGATCACTGAGCCTGATATAAGCGCTTTCTCAGCGCGTATGAGCTCTTATTGGACTGACGAGAGCGGCTTCTACTGTTCGTTTCTGTGTAAGTTATGACGCTTAGTGCTAACATTCATATTTAGATGATTTTGCTTTTCTTTCCGGAGACCCTTCATGATTCATTACACCTCACATACTGGAAGAAGACTTTTCCTCAAATAATGTACACTAATTATACATCTCTTGCTTGTAGAAGTTCTATTGGTATGTACAAATGCATTTATAGATACATGTATTTCTGTTGTCTTTTAACACATAAATACACATACACAAATTAATTTATACCTTGTGACGCAAATATGTACAATACGCTAATCACATATTTTCCAACCTTCATCTGCGATCCTTTGTAACTGGTGATGAAGCACAGGGTTCAAAAGCAATTTCACTTTACGAGGTGCACATCTTGTGATATTTTCCCATGAGCTGGATCACATTTCACAGACAGATGGTCGTAGTACTTTTCTTGTTCCGACTTTCTGCCCTGGATGCTGCCTCTGAGATGTCTAAGACCAACTACTACGATGACGAGGGTGGTCGTGGTTACTGAAGCATAGATGGAAATGTGTGTTTTCCAACTGGATCACTCAGTCTCTATTACTGTTTTAAGTAACCCTAACCTATTTCCTAATTATTGTATACGTTGTCTTATCCCTCCTGCCTGTTATTGCTGCAAGTGTTAGGCTAACAGAGTCAGCCTGTCTATCAGGACCGATCACAGCGTCGCCCTCACCTATACCTTTCGACTTTTTATACGTAAGAACCTCCTTACTCGGTTTCAAGATAAAATTTAGCCTAATCTTTCTCCATCGTATTCCAGAAATTTTATCACAATCTTGTTGTTGTTGTGGTCTTCAGTCCTGAGACTGGTTTGACGCAGCTCTCCATGCTACTCTATCCTGTGCAAGCTTCTTCATCTCCCAGTACTTACTGCAACCTACGTCCTTCTGAATCTGCTTAGTGTATTCATCTCTTGGTCTCCCTCTGAGACTTTCACCCTCCACACTGCCCTCCAATGCTAAATTGGTGATCCCTCGATGCCTCAGAACATGTCCTACCAACCGGTCCCTTCTTCTTGTCAAGTTGTGCCACAAACTCCTCTTCTCCCCAATTTTATTCAATACCTCCTCATTAGTTATGTGATCTACCCATCTAATCTTCAGCATTCTTCTGTAGCACCACATTTCGAAAGCTTCTATTCTCTTCTTGTCCAAACTATTTACCGTCCATGTTTCACTTCCATACATGGCTACACTCCATACAAATACTTTCAGAATTGCCCGCATCTCGTGGTCGTGCGGTAGCGTTCTCGCTTCCCACGCCCGGGTTCCCGGGTTCGATTCCCGGCGGGGTCAGGGATTTTCTCTGCCTCGTGATGGCTGGGTGTTGTGTGCTGTCCTTAGGTTAGTTAGGTTTAAGTAGTTCTACGTTCTAGGGGACTTATGACCACAGCAGTTGAGTCCCATAGTGCTCAGAGCCATTTGAACACTTTCAGAAACGACTTCCTGACGCTTAAATCGATACTCGATGTTAACAAATTTCTCTTCTTCAGAAACGCTTTCCTTGCCATTGCCAGTCTACATTTTATATCCTCTCTACTTCGACCATCATCAGTTATTGTGCTCCGCAAATAGCAAAACTCCTTTACTACTTTAATTCGACTACATTCCATTATCCTGGTTTTGCTTTTGTTGATGCTCATCTTATATCCTCCTTTCAAGACACTGTCCATTATATTCAACTGCTCTACCAAGTCCTTTGCTGTCTCTGACAGAATTACAATGTCATCGGCGAACCTCAAAGTTTCTATTTCTTCTCCATGGATTTTAATACCTACTCCGAATTTTTCTCTTTTTTTTCCTTTACTGCTTGCTCAATATACAGATTGAAAATCATTGGGGAGAGGCTACAACCCTGTCTCACTCCCTTCCCAACCGCTGCTTCCATTTCCTGTCCCTCGACTCTTATAACTGCCACCTGGTTTCTGTACAAATTGTAAATAGCCTTTCGCCCCCTGTATTTTACCCCTGCCACCTTTAGAATTTGAAAGAGAGTATTCCAGTCAACATTGTCAAAAGCTTTCTCTAGGTCTACAAATGCTAGAAACGTAGGTTTGCCTTTCCTTAATCTTTCTTCTAAGATAAGTCGTAACGTCAGAATTGCCTCACGTGTTCCAATATTTCTACGGAATCCAAACTGATCTTCCCCAAGGTTGGCTTCTACTAGTTTTTCCATTCGTGTGTAAAGATTTCGCGTTAGTATTTTGCAGCTGTGGCTTATTAAACTGATTGTTCGGTAGTTTTCACATCTGTCAACACATGCTTTCTTTGGGATTGGAATTATTATATTCTTCTTGAAGTCTGAGGGTATTTCGCCTGTCTCATACCTCTTGCTCCCCAGATGGTAGAGTTTTGTCAGGACTGGCTCTCCCAAGGCCGTCAGTAGTTCTAATGGAATGTTGGTCTACTACCGGGGCCTTGTTTCGACTCAGGTCCTTCAGTGCTCTGTCAAACTCTTCACGCAGTATTGCATCTACCATTTCGTCTTCATCTACATTCTCTTCCATTTCCAGAATATTGCCCTCAAATACGTCGCCCTTGTATAGACCCTCTATACACTCCTTCCACCTTTCTGCTTTCCCTTCTTTGCTTAGAACAGGGTTTCCATCTGAACTCTTGATATTCATGCAAGTCGTTCTCTTATCTCCAAAGGTCTCTTTAATTTTCCTCTAGGCAGTATCTGTCTTACCCCTAGTGAGAGAAGCCTCTACATCCTTACATTTGTACTCTATCCATCCCTGCTTAGCCATTTTGCACTTCCCGTCGATCTCATTTTTGAGACGTTTGTATTCCTTTTTGCCTGCTTCATTTACTGCATCTTTATATTTTCTCCTTTCATCAATTAAGATCAATAGTTCTTCTGTTATCCAAGGGTTTCTACTAGCCCTCGTCTTTTTACCTACTTGATCCTCTGCTGCCTTCACTACTTCATCCCTCAGAGCTACCCATTCTTCTTCTACTGTATTTCGTTCCCCCATTTGTGACAATAGTTCCCTTATGCTCTCCCTGAAACTCTGTACAACCTCTGGTTTAATCAGCTTGTCCAGATCCCATCTCCTTAAATTCCGACCTTTTTGCAGTTTCTTCAGTTTTAATCTACAGCTCATAACGAATAGATTGTGGTCAGAGTCCACATCTGCCCCTGGAAATATCTTACAATTTAATACCTGGTTCCTAAATCTCTGTCTTACCATTATATAATCTATCTGATACCTTCTACTATTTCCAGGATTCTTCCATGTGTACAACCTTCTTTTATGATTCTTGAACCAAGTGTTAGCTATGATTTGGTTATGCTCTGTGCAAAATTCTACCAGACGGCTTCCTCTTTCATTTCTTTCCCCCAATCCATATTCACCTACTATGTTTCCTTCTCTCCCTTTTCCTACTCTCGAATTCCAGTCACTCGTAACTATTAAATTTTCGTCTCCCTTCACTACCTGAATAATTTCTTTTATCTCATCATACATTTCACAACCTTACAAGTCAGAATTTAAATGATCTCCTTTAACCTGTGTGCCTGTTCTATTGTGAACTTGTTATTCGTTAATTGGAGTACGACGATTGATTCACAAGTCCTTACAACACGGAACGGTCCTCTCCATAGGCTTGTTAACTTCCTTTACCGCCCTTTTCTCACACCTTTTCGTCGTGTAACAGTACGTTGACCCCTGCTTTAGATTGCTTGGGGTTTTGAGTGCGATCGTGATATTTCTTATTCTTGTCCCTACATTCCTTAAAACTCTGATGCGTCTGACACATCCCTTCCTATATTAGCAGCTGGCTTTCCTGGTAGGCGTACAGTCAAACCGCTATTGTGTTTTAAGATTCCCTATTGTACATTTTCTCAAAGTAGTATTCTGCCAGTTTAATCCCGAATTTCACAAATCTTGAAGAAAAGTCATTTAAATGCTTCATGCATTCCAGCGGTTTGTGATCAGTGTATACAATAAATTTTCTTCAGTCCATGGATGGTCGGTGGGGATACATCGCGCACTCTATGGCTAAGAGCTCTTGTTCTATCGTACTATATCGTCTTTTCGCGCGGTTCAGCATTCTGTATGCAATTCCTGTCATAATTTTACGATCGACTGCTTGTTAGCGTCCGTTGCGCTTGTGAACTGCTACGTAAAACCAAGACACTATAAAATTTTCTATTTTAATGCCTGGAAAAGTGCTTCCTGCTGAGTAGACCACTCATAGTTTGCTCATTTCTTCAGTAATATATGTACCGATTTTGCTCTCCGAGTCAAATCCCTGACAAAACGACGGTAAAATAGCAAAACACCTAGAAAGCTCTTGAATTGCTTTTTGATACTGGGTCTTGGATACTTTTTTGTCGTGTTTACTTCTGTGGGTGGGATTTTAATACTTCTGTCGTAATTAAGTGCCCTAAGTAAGTTATCATTTTCCACAGGAACTCACACTTGTCAACCCGCACTTTTAAATGTTCCATTAGAACACCTGAAACGCGTCTCCAGCTATTTCAACATAGCTCTGAACACAGCAATGTCATCTGTATATGTATATGAACATCTTGTGCCGTGAATTAGGGTTAGCACTGTGTTCATCAGTCTCAGAAATGATGGCTCCGCTGTTATTGGCATCGGTAAACTTTTGATTTGTAATGGCCTTCTGTTTTATCTTTGCCATCGTCATTCGGCAGCATCTGGTATCAACAATTTGTACAGTCTCAACTGGCGAGGTACTTGACTTTTTCTAAACTATATAAAATCTCATGAATGCCAGGTAGCAGAATTACGGCGCTAGTACAGTTCTCATTCAACTCTCAGTATTCCGCAACTACTTCCCAGTTGCAGTTCCATGAAGCGTCCATATTCTTTCTAATCAAAGATAACAGTAAATTACTCCCATCTGTGTTCTGCATAACGATATCTTCCCTTAACACTGTATCTGTCTCATTTTGGATGGCTTCCTTTTGAACCTCTGGTAGTCAATAATTCCGGATGTTTATCGTCTTTGCTTGCGTCTCTAGTTTCAACTTAATTTTTCGGTTTCACTATCTCATTGCACGTTAATCTTCGTCAAGGCAGGTGAAGAAGATGATGATATGCAATACACATTATTCAGTAATCTAAGTCCTTTCTTCGTTGTGTAAGTGACTAACTCGAAGCATTTTCTTTAATCTAATTTGCGACCTTGTCTCTTGATCCACCGAAACTATAATACACGTGTTGCGACCAACGCCTTCTCACATGACAGGTATCTTCACTTTGGGACATTCTTATATAACGTATATAACTTCTTCTTCTGCGGTATTCTGAATACCCGTGGCGCAAGAGTTTTGTGTACGATCACAAAGGCTGCTGGCGAAAATAAAGTGAACATTAATGAAACCGACGAACTGCAGGGACGAATTCCTCACTGGAAATGGAGGGAAAGTGGTCCTATGAACATGGGTCTGGAAATGGACGGTGTGCACGCAACGTCAACAAATCGTCCTGGAACAGAGATTGAGCTGCAGCTCGTCCACGTCGCAATAGATGTTCAGAGTGGCTTCTATGGGATGCAATATCAAGACATCGCTAGTAGCGACCTGTTTGAGGTTATTTTTGTTTTCTTTCTTGCTTTCTTTTTTTTTCGTAGTTGTACGTGAATTTCTGATGATATATCATAGTGTTTATTTTGTTCTATAACGTAATGAAAAATTATTTGTTGAAAATATTAATACATAACTGATATTATTTCCCTTTTTGGAAATTAGTAATTTAGTTTTCTTGTCTACTGAATATGTAAAATATTTTCATTCTTCGTTTATAATTTTTGGCATTAATTAGGATTGGAAAGAACTTCCAAGGTTAAATGTATACTGAGATATTGTACAAACAGAGCGAGAGCGATCAGAATATCGAATTTGAGGGTCGAATAGTGTGAATAGAGAGTGTGTTGCACTAATGTTCTTGCCGAGAAGGCGGAAGGAGGTTAAAATATGGTGACTATGTCGTGTCGTGCAACAGTCGGTGCGAACGAAACTGATTTACAATGAAATATCTTTCTGCTCCTTCCTGTAATGGAATGTAAAAACGATTAAAGTGGACAGACAAGTTGGACTGTGTAAAACAGTCAAACGAACTGTGCTGCGTAACTATGACAATAATGCTACGGACAGACGACATTGTACTTACGGAGTTCTGGAAGAAACTGTTTTCACTGTGACTATGCTGTGTGCTGTGTAAATACTTTATAATTTCAATGCATATTCGCGCCGTCGCTGACTAGCGTGTGCATTAACTGTTAATTGTGTCACAGGGGTGTAGAAACTGTTTACTCAAATGGCTCTGAACACCATGGGACTTAACATCTGAGGTCATCAGTCCCCTAGAACTTAGAACTACTTAAACCTAACTAACCTAAGGACGTCACACACATCCATGCCCGAGGCAGGATTCGAACCTGCGACCGTAGCAGCAGCTCGGTACCGGACTGAAGCGTCTAGAACCGCTCGGCCACAACGGGCGGCAAAACTGTTTATCATGAGTGTACTTGTTACCGCTAACAGTGGCGTGTTCGTGGTTGCGTTACTCGCGAGGTGAATTAACAGACTAAGTACACTACCGAAATAACTTCCAAACCCTCTAATGAACAGAGTTTCTTCATCGTTGTGCATGAGAGACATAATAAATCGCTCGTGTAAAGCTGAGTGTTGGCAACAATAGCAACAACGTCCAACTATCCAGTGGCCTGTAATACGCCACTGATGAAATCGTCGGCGAGTGGAAAACAAAATTCCAAATTGAGATAATCTTTCTGCAGAATCTACACTCGACGGAGCTGATTTCAACACCCCGTCTACGACGATATGCTGCTGTAGACATTGCACCTCACCGCCTTCGTTTTAACAGATAAGAGTAGATGCTGTAGCTCTCGTCAAAGGCTAAAACAACTACTAAAATTTTAAACTTTCTATTTGTAACTTTATCAAATAAACTAGTCTTTAATTTGCTTCTTCTTCAAATTAAAAGCCATGTTAGAAAATTATGTTATTAATGTAAACATTGTTGACCTATATTAGTGTAGTTGTTTCCAATCCTATGCCTATTTCTTTCGTTCATAATTTTAGCGCTGCTTCCACTGCCTACTGTTTTAAATACCTTTTGGTGAGTGTGAGATATGTGTGCACCGTAATTTCTGTGAACGAATTTATTGTGCAATTATTGAAGCATTGTATTTGTTCGAATTTTGGTGTCCACCATTAGGCTGAATGCAACAGCCAATGACAGTTGCTTTCACCCAATTGGTGCAATAAACGCAGATGCGAGAAAACGTAATAAGAAGTGTCAGACTGAGCACTGTGTGTTCACCTAGAAGTAAATGTCCTATTGGCACATCATGATAACAGTATATGCATGCAGTTGTACAGTACCTAACTGTGTATGCTGAGATATATGTTAGGCAAAACGTTAAAATTTTTTTTAGGAGAAATCAGAGAGTATTTTTTTCCACATCAGATTTGCAACGAGTAGCATTTACTCTGTGTATTGTGTTTTTTGGTGAAATTTTAGTGGCAGTGCTGAGTCACGATCACTACAGATGGCTTGATTCATAACTGAACTAGATAGAGTAGCAGGTTAGGTCCTAATTTTGTTAGCTGTGTGTATCTGGATCAGTACGGGCTCCTCATTCTGGACGTCTTTCTTTTCTCTCAGATCTCTTTCCAATCCTACCTCGACTCCTACTGATATCTCTAGCACTGCAGTTTCCCTCGCAAACACTCTCCACCGGCTGCCCAGGGTTACTCGACGGGGAAATTACTCCGCTCCTCATAAGTCTCTCCTGGCCGGCTGGTTCGACCGTTCGCCACCTGTTCCTTCTGTAACCGTACTCGTCCGCCCTTGACCAGTAGATTTGTTGCGTAATCCATAAATGCTTTTAAACTTCCGCAGATGTCTCTGCCTAAGATTCCTCCATACGAGACATCTGTCCTCCACTATATGAAACTTCTGTTCCACACACACAAACACATCGTCGGGTATCCTCAGCATTAACAACACAGCTGCAGGATTCCCTAGTACTTCTTTATTGATCCCTCTAAGTTTCAATATATTGTCAAGGTTTCTGCCCAGCGTATTCTTGAATGCTGATTCCTTTATTACTCAGACCTGAGTGGCAATATCTACTATGAAACTTGTGCTTCCTCCATTGCCCTCAGCGTATCATATACTAACGAAATCCTTCATGCCCCTGCTGTCTATTGAGTACTTTGCAGACAGGTGAACTGCATACTCGTTCGTCCTTTCGGTTCCCTGTTTCTGAGTTTCGTAATAGCTAGCGTAGCATCAGTATTACGCTGTCGGACTAAGCGTCCTGGTTGTTTACAAACGTAATAAATGACGTGGCTCACCTTATCACGTGGCCCTGGATGGCCTTGAAGATCGCGTTGACTGCGCACAGTCGGTTTCATGCTTGCAAATTCCCTGTGATGTTCTCTGCATAGAGTTTATTCTTCTCGGTGGTGGTGGAGGATGGGGTGCCCATTTCTCTGCTCCACAGCAAATGGGCAGGATGGCGGCTCTTTTCTTGATGTGTCTCTCCATACTGCAATTCTATGCATGATGACCTCCTCTCACACCTAAAACAAGTAATCTCTCGGGCGACTGGAAACATCGAACGTTTCTTTACAATAGGCGATGGAAACTTCTGTTCATGCTCTATCTACTGCTTGGGCTAAGGTCAAATCCTCCAAATCCTCTCCTCTTGGTCTCACTATGTTATTCAAACTCTTATTGTCCACCGAGGAGAATGTTTGGTTAGTTTTCCGATAAGACAGAGTTCTCAGGTGGAATCTGTAACGCTACGTGTAATGGGTTCAGTGTCAGAACGTGTGTGCTGCACTGCACAGGATCTATGTAACGTTGTGAGTGAAACTGTTTTCAGATAGAAGTTTATGTAAAGGTGAAAAGCTTCGATAAACGGCCATAATAATTTACGATGTATGATAGCCTTCCCTCGAGTCTAAAATGGTATTTACAGACACGGTTAACCAGTTCTAATATTTTGCAATATGAAGCACATTACGGACAGTTGATGTAGTAGATGATGCAGGTAACCGAGGTCTTCATTAACTGTGAAAGCAATACTATCCGTAGCCACAGACTACTATAGCTGACTAACGCTTAAATTCCATGCTTCGCAAAGTGACACGTAAAACGTCATTTTCAAACGTTCCTTCAATAGATACATCTAATGAACGTTAACAACTTGTATGTGAATAGTTCCCTGGTTCCTTGAGTATACACAAAATAAAATAGCACGTGATAACAAAACTCAGACAAAATGAGTGAAAGTCGCGTAACTACCATACACCCTGATGAAAAAAATTGCAACTCAAAGAAGGAGTTGTGCAATGTAAACGAAAGTTGGTCGGAGTGGTTCTACATCTGAAAGATGATGCGTATTCAGATTCCGCGGCAGTCGCTTAAGAGTGGTACTAGTACTGCCACTACAAGGATGTAAATCAGGTTTGCTTTAAATACAGGCTGCAATGATCGTGAGCGTTAGTGACGCTCGAGATTGGACATGGTGAGCTGATGTCGTCTTAAAGACGACAAAGACGCCCTTATCAAAAGCTCATTGACTTGCAACGAGCTAGTGTATTAGGGCTACGAGAAGCTGGATGTTGCTTCTGCGATACTGCAGAAAGACCCGGCAGCAATTTAGCCACTGTGCGTGAGTGCTGCCAGTGGTGGTCACGAGAATGTACAAGTTTGAAGAACATTGGACTCCGTACGGCCACGTGGCACTACCAGGGGGGGAAGATCATCGTTTTTGGCGTTTGGATTTGACGCATACTATTGCATTTGCAGCAGCAAACCGCGTAGTATCTAACAACCCAGTGACACAACGAACTGTTATAAATCGGTTGTTTCAAGGACAGATGACATGTAGAGTTTATTCTACGGACCCTATACCATCGCCATTTGCGACCTTAGAGTTGTCAAACAAGATCTCACTGCAGGGCAGTGTGGAGATCTGTTTAATTTCTGTTGAAAGCTCGTTTTGCCTTGGCGCCAGTGATGGCCGTGTGTTCAATAGAAGGAGGCCCATCAAGGGCCCACAAACAATCTGTCTGCGTGCTAGATACATTGGTGTTACACGTAGAGTTATGGTCGGGAGTGAAGTTTTTATGACAGCAGGAGCAGTTACGTGGTTATCCCACGCACCCAGACTGCAAATTTGTACTTAAATTTGGTGATTTGACCTGTTTTGTTACCATTCGTGAACAGCATTCCAGAGGGTGTTTTCCAACAGGATACCGCTCGCTCATACACCGATGTTGTAACCCAACATGCCCTACAGAGTGTCGTCATGTTGCCTTGGCCAAGTCCATCGTCCCATCAGTCTCCAATTGAGCATATATGGGATATCACCATTCAACTTCTGCATCATCCAAAAACAGCATTAACAGTCGACGTATTAACCGAAGAAATGCAACAGGCATGGAGCTCCCTTTCACAAACTCACATTCGACGCATGTACAACACAATGTGTGCACGTTTGCATACTGGTATTCAACAAAATGTTCAAATATGTGTGAAATCTTATGGGACTTAATTGCTAAGGTCATCAGTCCCTAAGCTTACACACTACTTAACCTAAATTATCCCAAGGACAAATACACACACCCATGCCCGAGGGAGGAATCGAACCTCCGCCGGGACCAGCCGCACAGTCCATGACTGCAGCGCCAAGACCGCTCGGCTAATACCGCGCGGCCGGTATTCAACATTCTCTGGTTACACCGGCTATTAAAGTACCGTAATTTCACATTTTTGATGACTTATCTCTATCTGTGATCTTGCAGTGTTATCACTTCAACATGTCACCTAGACAAACGTATTCCCGTAATTTCAACATTAATTACCTTTTGGTATTCCGACGTTTTCGCGCCAGTGTATGTTGTTTAATATAAAGTGGAAACAAGTGTGTTAGTAATAAGAAGTCTTAATGCAGGTCAGTATAGCAAAATACCCTTAATAGCGAAGCAGTGCACTCATAAGAGAGAACTGTTACAAGCTGTGATATGAGTCTCCTGTCTTTCACCCATTAATACACCTTGGCGGTGTGGAATCATTTTAGCCAGGGAGTTTTTTAATATGTATATGCGGGCTACCATAACCCCTTATCCACGCCAACGACAGTTGTTCGTCCATCCAACGTCGTCAACTGTTCCTTGTGCGTATTCCAATCTATGCCTTCTCCGACGATCCCTCCCCATCCTGGCTTCCAATAGAACCATAGAAGTTACTCCCTGATGTTTTCACACAATGTCCATTTTTGTAGTTAGCTATTTCCGCATATTCCTTACTTTTCCAATTCTGCAGAGACAGCTTCATTTCTTAACTCAAAAGTAGACTTAGTTTTGAAAGTTACGCTGTAACAGGACACTTAAAACGCTTAGATACTCGCTGTTTCCTTCTATATGTATTCCAGTCTTGTCTCTCCGTTTGTACTAGTAATTTCTGGGATAGACTAGTGGATTCAAACAACTACAGATTTACAAATTATTTTGAAGCTGTGCGTTTGGTACTCTGATTTTTGGTACAACGTTTGGCTGTTAACTGCGACGACTTCGGAGACCTGTGACAACCACTTGATACCGTTTTTGGCAACGGAGGTATAGGCGTATTAGTAATAAAAGTGGTGTTCGTAATAAGGAAACTCGGCAATAATTGTTACATCCTCGCTGCGTGGAATCCAGGCTATGATGTCTGAACCTCCGTTCACGCCAAACAGATGGCCTGTGCGGCTTGGTGGTAGCCACCTATCCGACCCCAGTAGAGTACCGTGTCCTGTCTGGGGCTGGCAGCGGGCTCACATATCTCCTTTGTAGGTGCCACAGGCCTCGGTGAAGCCGTCACGTGACAGATAAACCTAATTTATCTCGCGTGCTGCTCCGCTCTCGCTACTTTTCCAACACATTTGCTGCGTTTTACTGGCCATTTAACTCGCTCCGGAAGTATTAAGCCAAAAAAATATTGCGAGTCCGCGTCCGTATATCAGCTGAGAAATTTCTAGGAAACTTATGTTTCTTTTCTTCCATACGGTGATCGAAGCAAGAAAAATATGATTCAGTGATCTGCATAATTAAAGTCATTTCATGTGTCACATAAAAATGAAGAGGAGCAAGATTGGAGCTGGAACATGGGTATCTGAATGACGACATTGTAAAAGCGGGAAATTCCTACGAATCTTCTTAGTAATCAACGTAAAATGGTTTGTTTCGTTGATAAGAGTACTTACCACTGGTATTTTGCTAGCGAATTTTATTATTGCTTTTAACCAAACGTGTCATATCCTCTACGATCTACAAATGTGATTATTATAATTCAGCTAATATTACAATAAAGGTTTCGTTTCGATTCGCATCAGTTTATGTATGCAGTGTTTCATAGCACTTATTTGAGGTTAACTCGTTATTTACATTAGTTGCGCGTCCAGTAAGTAGCTTGAGACTTGCTTTGATTTCTTTCATGTGCGTCCATTGAGTCTTTCAGTTAGCGTCTAAAGTGAAACTACTTAGCGTAAAGTTTTCACTGATGTATGTTACACTACACTGGACGTTCCGAGATGTGGGATTGTGTCAAAGAAACACGCGAAATTTCTTTCAAACATATCTAATGAAATGATTAGTGGCTATTGTCCCATTGGCTCCAAAGTGAAAGTACACTGTTAAAACGACTGATTGTTAACTTTTTGCCAACTTCTCCTTGTGTTCGTTGATTATTGTGATTATAATGGTCAAATTAGTGAAAATTTTTAAAATTACTTTTTTTACACCGTTAGGTCTCAAACGGTCAATGGAGCCCATTATGGCGGTCTGGTATTAATTGTGTTTATATATCTTTATTAAATTGTCAAGAGCGCATTTGGCATACGTTACTAACTGTTTTATTTGTTTATGTTACAAATATTCGGTTAGGTGGAAGGCAGTTGGGTGTTTCTCATTTATTGATATGTCTCTTATACCTGTCCAGTTTATTTAATACTGTTTTCTGTTAATTGGAAGTTTGTGGGGCTCAGTTCAAATTAATTGCAATTGCTAATTGCTTGCCAGTGAAACCAGGTGGGCGTTTAAGTGGGCGCTCTGGTTCAAGTTAATTGTAAGTGCGCACCTTTATATATTTTATCTTTGTTCACTTCTCTTTTGTTTAAAGTTAATTATTAGTGTCCATGACTTGTTACTAAAATAACCAGGTGCTGTGTTGTGAATTTTATTTGTATTTGTTTTATCATTGCTGCTGTCCTTATAGTATTGGTAACTGTCGCTCAATGTGTGGTCTCAGCCGATGACCAAACGTCCATTTGTATTAGCTTCATTAGGAGGTAATTCACTAATGAAGATACTTTCCTCTTGGTTGCAGTGCATATGGCTTGCCCAATAAAGACTCAGTCAGGGTGAGTTTAAATCACCTGACGTTAAACTGTAGAATTTTATTATCTACGTGACTGCACGTATTAAAGCTCTCATACTTGTTATGGGTGTTTGTATTTGGTGTTTATAAATAAATGTTTATCCTGGTACAAATGTTATTTGTCTATTTACCCAACACCAAGCTACTTCAGGCTCCTCGCTAGCTACGCTCTTTTAGTGGTGGCAGGAAATGGTTCTGAGAACATGTCGGAATTGTAATACTAGAAAAGACATAAGTGATTAAATTTATGGTTGTAAAGTTCTTTGCTTTTTGTGTGTTTGCTTATGTAAACTGTTGGAATGTTTACACTACCCAGATGATTTCGTTTGCAATCATGGAGGCCGTGGGTGCGCTTGGAATCGGACATATTAAGAACGATTATCTATTTCATGCGTTAAAGATTCACGGGGAGTAGCTGGAAGGCAGCGTTAAAGCGTTGTTCTATTGTCTCGGCTGACTGATGCAGGTTGCACTCGCTATTCTTGGCGGGACAGGCCAAGGCACGCTTCGTCGGGAGTCGTTAGCCCGTGTGCAGAATAACAGCGAGTTCTTTAGGATAGTTTTTCTTCGCGGACTCAGTTATTTCAGGTGGATGCACGTCTTGATCATTTACGTAATCGAGCACACTCTTTACGTAAGAGTAAAACCGATATCAAGCAGGAAGCAGAAATTGAAGACCTGCATCAAAGAGTACTGAACTCAACACCGCATTAACCCATTGCAAGGCAAAGAGAATTCCAACGACGAATAGATAAGGGTAGTGGATAATCAGGAGTCTAAGTATATTATGTCTATTATAAAAGGGATTACGAAGTTGTCAGTGGAGACTAGTGAACAAATTGTAGAATATTTTTATTTATCTGTTAAGTTGCAGCAGCACGCTACTGTATTTGAGGGTCCTGAACTTATGGTTCTTCTGTTTATTTACCCTTTTATCAGCGGCAGGTTGGCTGATGTTGTTGATCAGGTTATTCCAAAAAGGGCTTCATTGAGATTGCTGCGCAGCAGAATTGTTTGTTAACCGACGTTTGTCAGATGGACTGAGAAAAAACAAACATTATTTCCGGGCACAGGGTAAACAAGAAACTTTATAAGTTACCTTGACAGTATTAGATGTTCTCAGTTAATTTTGTGTTTTGAGTGCAGTAAAACTAAGACTGTCGGTAATACAATTGAAGGAGTGTGGCTGGAATACTGCAGATGACTGGGTTTTGGTAGTAGTTTCTTTGACATGGACCAATGGTGCGAGTAACAGAGTATATCATTTTTGCTGATCTGAAAAGAAGGGTTGCAGTCCAAGAATGTTGACTGCAAGATATCCCTTCCCCTCCATATCACGGGAGTAGCCAGCCTTGACGAGTTAGCGGTTTTTATTTCAGGTTGAAAAGCCAGGACATTTCGCTCGGCGGTGTCCGGTAGGCATTAAAGAGAGCAGTGGCAGCTGATATTTAAGGAAATGGGGTTGGGATAAGACGAGGAGGTTGGTCATCTGCGGCATGGAGCAAGTTAAGCGGAGTTTGTAAGTCATCCCTTCTGTGCACCATTAACAGTAATCCAGTCTCAAACTAATATTTATTTGCTCAGTTATTCTTTGTAATTAAGTAACACGCATATTTGTAAATTTCAGCTTCATAGCCACTGAAAAAACAGCTTCATGCTGTTAATGTCCTGCCTTTATCCTTGTGAGGCGAGGTATGAGCTAATTTAAAAATTCAGAAAGTCTCATGGTCTACTAGCATTAAAATCATCTTCGCCATAGATGTGTCTGTCGATTTGTTATTGGGCTGTGATTTTATACAGAAAATGGTGTGTGTTTTAGACAAATCGGGAAATCAGTTTACATTTAAGTTTAATCTGAATAAGCATTATCCATTATGCAGTCATGGCCAACTTCATGCTATTAGTAATGCTAGGGAAGGTATTTCCCATTTGACGTCGAACATTTGCGGGAGAGTGAAGCCCAGAGGTTATTAACTTGGTTAGGCCAATTTTCGGATATTCTGAGAGAACAGTCGGATGCAGCTGACAAAAATGTGTTTCAGATCCAACTCACTGGCCAGATTCCAATCTGCTATTCCCTTTAATTGTTGTACCAGCCAAAGATCCGGGAGTTAAGGAAGATTGTCGAAAAGTTGCTAGAAAGAGTGAATAGGGGTTCTATATCCCCGTATCCCTCACCAATGTACTTGATTCGCAAAGGCATTGGTGAAGGGAATAGACCCACGGTCGACTACAGAGTCTTAGATCAGAAGATAATGTTGTAGTCGGTGCTCTTGCCCGATTTTCACATGTGATCCACTTGAATTGCTGGTTCGCGCTCTTTTACGTTTTTTGATCTGAATCAGGCTTACCGCCAGGCATCTCTAGTGGACGAAATGAAGCCTCTGACTGTTTTTTGGGCAGACTGGAACTGCATCAGTTCATTAGACTTCCTTTGGGTTTATCAACTAGAACAAAGTCTTATCACATTTTCCAGATTTCGTTTTCGATGAGGTGCAAATCAGGTGTCTCGAACATCACCTTATCAGTGCAGTTGTTCATAGTAAGGCCTTTGATCAGCATCTGCAACATATTCAACAGGTGTTGGCCTGTTTTATGGATGTGTGGTTTAGCTGTCAAACCAGCTAAAGTTAATTTAGCCTGTGCTGAGATTCTTGCAATAAGATCGATAATGACCCACCAGTTCTTCACATCCTCGGCATAAGATGTAAACTGCGCGGTCCGTGGACACGGTGAACTTTTGCATTAAGTCCATTCCGAACTTTTTTCAACTAGCTCCTCCACTGAACCAACTTCATCATGATGGAGAACCAATTAAGTGGTCGGGAAGCCAGTGGCCAGGTATTGATGAATTGAAACAGGTTCTCAGAACCACCCCATTCTACCAGAATTTGACGACGATCTCAGCTCAATTACCTATGCGTCTGGGGCTTTATCCTCTCAAGAGTCGCTGCTCGCCCTAGTGGTTGACAGAAAGTTGAATATTTTCTCTTGTAATTGTTTGGAGATTCCTCTCGTTAATGTGTTCTGGCTGCGCAAAGGTGCGTCCCCTGTTCCTAGTAGTTTGGTCCTCTTGTATTAAGATGGGTCATCCGTTGGGCTGTGACCGCTGTTACGTGGAAATTAAACTGACTATTGATATAACTGTCTTTTCTGCCTAGATGTTGTTGGTATACTTGAAAGAGATTTCACGAGTGAGTTCAGTGGAACAATTCACTATATAGATCGTGGAATTCCGTTGTTCTGTGATCTGTTTATTGGTCTAACGTTCCCGTTGGGAATTTGCTCTTTTACTTACAATTTGTTATTTAATGTTGTGTACTGTTGTTTGTTTTACCAAAGGATATTTGGTCCCGGTAAAGTCCTGTTCCGTTTGTGGGCAATTATGCTTGTCATCTAAATTTATCTGGGACTATTTGTTATTTAGTTAAAAAGAATGATCTTTATTTAACTGTTTCAATCCATATACTTTTGTAAAACTGCATAAACCTTTTAATTATATTTGTTACTGGTGGCTATTGGAAGGTCGATTTTGTAAAAGATTTGGTAAAACTGTTTTTAGGGATATGTGCAACAAATCTTCGTGAACAACAAGCCCGTGTTTGCGTTTACTTGTGATTACCCTTTGTGAGTGATTTGAGGATTGTAAACTTCACGCCCCATATACTAGAATCGTTGTTTTCAATCATATGCTGATAGTTGCAAGAGATCCATATTGTGAAAATTTATCGGCCGAACTATGCGTTTTTAATCATTTTGCAGTATGGCGTTTCACATGTACATTTAGCTGTATACTTCTGGAATACATGTATGGGCAACTGGATACTTTATTCTATAGCGTACTTTCTCTCTCCTGTCCTGTAGTCAGTATGCATAGCAGCCTGTGTATCACCTTTGAGGCCTTTCAAATTTTAAACTTCCTCTTCAGCAGTCCTTTTATGCTAGGGCGTCCGATCTGTGAGTCAGAACATGCAATGTTTTAGGATCGCAACTGCCCACTGACCCGGACAAAAGGGCGAAAAGGAACAATGGTAGGGCGCCAGCGTGCCATCATTCAGTCTACCGCCCTCCGGCCTTTACGCGCCGGTGAAGTAATTGAACGCTGCTGGCTAGGGAGGGAGGGACGCGGGAGGCGTCAGAGAGCGTCCGACCGTTGTGCGCGCGCCGTTGGCAGCCCTGCATTATGCATGGCCGCCGCTGCTTCCGCTTCCTGTGCGGGATGGACGCAGCGCGGCGCTGGTGTCCCAGCAGACAGTGCGCTCTGTCGGATCTACGGCTTTACATCCATCGGGATTCGGACAGTTACCACAGTCTAATATATACAGTCGCGACACTCTCGCTGATTTTTGTTATACACCGCGACAACAGCGCCCCAAGCGGTGGAAAAGCTACGCTGCTGAATACGGTATTCAGTAAATGTAAACAGTATCGTTCATATTAATTTTTAACATGGTTTTTACGAAAGGCAGCGTGTGTAGCGCAATCAATTGCAGTAATTATAGGGAGAAGACACCACATTTGTCATTCTTCATGTTTCCTAAGAGCCCTGAGAAGTATGAAACATCACATTAGAGCACTCTTTATTTACGATTTTTTTCTAAACTGTATTGAATTACTGTATTTGTTTTTCTTATTTAGGAGTAAGAAATGGTTAATAGATAGTAGAAGACAGGACCTGCTGCAAAAAAGATGTCGTTTACTTGCACAATAACGTGAAGTTTTGTGCATTACATTTCGAGTCAAACCAGTTCATGAGCGCGGAGAAAAAGACATTGGTGTGGAATGCAGTTCCTACGTACTTTGACGTGCCGAATAAAGTCATAACTAGTGACGATGAAGAGAAAATTGCCATACAAACGTGAAAGTGTTACTGCAAATACAATAAAACTGTCTCCAGACACAGAAGAAACAGCCACTACAAGTGTTCCTACACGAGAGACATATATAAAAGCACTAACAACGGATTCTGCAACACAGACACCTTTTGAAGACGAAATGCTTAGATTACGTGAAACGCGTGTGAAATGTAAAAACGTGCAAATCATTAGACTTAGTACAAAATTACTACGTGACAAGGAAAGTGCCCATCGTAAGAATAAAGCCAAGACTTTGATGCAAATGACAAAGTTTATTGTCATTTTAAAAGTTATGAAGGCAACTTTGGAAACCTATTTATTTGTACAGAAGATGTCAAAGAATTCTGAACTCATTGTGAGACAAAGATGACTTCTACTTTTGATGATTATGCTCACATAAGTAATTGTGGTGCTTTCTTTGTGAACATGTTGATCGACATCCCCAATTTTTCCACCTGGGTGCTGTGCTGAAACCAAGCTACTGTTAATACGACTGTTTGTGAAAGTGAGGAATCAAGACTTAGTCTGTATGAGCAAGAGAAGAAAGAAAACAGTGATGAAGCTGGCACATTTGGGTTGCTAAAGTGCTAGGACTGACTCATTCAGTTAGTTTTATTTTCGTTAAATGTATCAATGGGATATAAGAAAGTCTTAAGACAGTCATGCTTTTCATTTAGATAACCTGATACCACAAAGAATAAGATGGAAATAGTATTTTTGGAAATAGGCTTCCTGCAAAGCAGAACATAATGAAAAGTGATGTGTCGCTTCATTTTTACACAAGAAAGAGCATCTTTATACTTCATATATGGGATATACAGTGTGTATTCTCTTACTTTCAGTGGAATAAGTGCCATTGTATGTTACTCCTTAATTATTCTTTCAAGAATATGTTGCAGCTTATGTCACTTCATTCAATAGTTCGTGCTCTGTTTACTTATATTTCACGATCATTTATGTCTGTCGTTGTTCTGCTAACACTTGTGACGCAAAAACATACTAACTATTTTGTAAATTACGTACAAAACGATTTGAAACAAACATTATTTTTACGTCGCATCTGCCGTCAGAGAAAGGCGAGCTTTCTGGCCGCTAGGGGCGCTAGTATCACTTGAACTGTCAAATGGTAACAACTGTCACAGCAGTGAGTGTCGCGACTGTATATTTAGACTGTGCAGTTACCTTTATTAGTGCGTAATATTTTGAGCTATTAAATATTTCTACTAGTTGGTATATGATGAGATACAGAACAGGTAAATCTAATAACTTTTTTATTTTCACCAAAGAACAACAACAAAACGAACACAGTTGACAATTAAAGGTGTTGATTTGACGTTGTTATGTTTCACCCTACGTTCAAGTTCAGGATATTATTTTCTCTACACCACACAGGAAGCCAAAATACTGTGCCTTATCTCCTAATGGACACAAAAGTTCTGCATCTTAAATGCACATAAGGCTTGAATTTGCAGCATAATTATTATGCATGAAGTTACATATGGTTAAGGGGTTGAATTAATTCACTGATCTGGGAGCAAAGTTGTATGCTACAAGCTTATTATAATATGTTATAGTATACAGAATTTCTGAAACAGAATATACTAGAAATCAGACAGTGAAATAAAAGATATTGGAAAATGAAGCATTATCGTTGTAAAGTACAGGCACTCCATCTCTAGGCCACAAGTGGCCCATCGGGACCATCCGACCACCGTGTCATCCTCAGTTGAGGATGTGAATAGGAGGGGCGTGGGGTCAGCACACAGCTCTCCCGGTCGTTGCGATGGTTTTCTTTGACCGAAGCCGCTACTTTTCGGTCGAGGAGCTCCTCAACTGGCATCACGGGGCTGAGTGCACCCCGTAAAAGGGCAACAGCGCATGGCGGCCTGGATGGTCACCCATCCAAGTGCCGACCACACCCAACAGCGCTTAACTTCGGTGATCTCACGGGAACCCCTGTATCCACTGCGGTAAGGCCGTTGCCTTGTAAAGTGCAGGGGTAGCCAACAACATGAACACTAAAAACAGACTTCATTGCCTCGAATAATAGGGTGTAGGAAAACTGTTTGCATTCAAAATAGCTTTCAGTAGTCTCAGAATGGGTAAATCCAGGTCCTGTACGGTTTTCGAGGGAATATCAGCCCACTATTTCTGCAAAATACTGGCAAATTCAGATAACGATGATGGAGGTGGAAACGATCATTCTTCGCCTCCCTACAGAGCAGACCATGAAGGCTGAACAATAATGACGGCAGGTGACCAGGAAAGATGCGACAAATCGTTCTCACGATGACGAAACCAATCGTGGATGATGAGAGCTGTGTTATCAAGGCCCTTCTCGTCTTGGCTCACAGTGTCTTTATTGGGAAACAAACATTGTACCATGGGATGAACCTGATAAGCCAAAATGGTCACATAGGTCTTGAGAGTAATGCGACCTTGCAGAGTAACCATGCGGCGCATGGAATACCCCAGTGTGGCTGCCGAAACCATCATGGAACTCCAGCCATATTTCACACTTATGACGTAAGCTCGCCCAATAGTTGGGAACAGTGTGAACGCAAGACTCACCCAACCAAATAACTTCCTTCCACTGCTCCATAGGCCTGGTGTTATGGCTTCGGCACTACATCTTCCTGTTACGTGCATCTGAGTCACTGATTAGTGGCTTGGAATTCCAGCTCGCCATGTAACTCACCGGTTATGGTGCTCCCTTCCTGCTATTTTGGTGCTGACAGTGTTCGCGAGTGCGACATTCAGTTCCGAAGCTACTTTTACAGTTGCCCTAATGTAGTTTTTGGTTACAGTCCTCATATGACCGCCAGTTTCGATCACTCAACGCACACTTTCGTACACCTCGTGAACAGCGGGTGACGT
The DNA here is from genome assembly GCF_023864345.2 of Schistocerca serialis cubense. NCBI lineage: Eukaryota > Metazoa > Arthropoda > Insecta > Orthoptera > Acrididae > Schistocerca > Schistocerca serialis. The sequence goes on along the minus strand of NC_064638.1, from coordinate 1,266,082,860 downwards.
TTGCGGTGTAAATCTGCGATGTGGTGTCCCTTGAAATACTAAACACTTCGGCTGCCTTTGTTACTGAAGTATCCACTATACGGGCACCAACAGATTGATCATGTTTGAATGCACTGATCTACAATACACAGCACTCACAACAACAAAGAACATCGTTCTGATACCGACTGACACTTTCAGCGTATTGAGCACATTGGACAGGTGCCTTCCGTGGTGAAATACAACTGCGCAAATCGCAGGTTTGGTTAGCATTCGGCATTTATGTTCAAGTATGCACTTCTCGCGGTGTTTCCATTTCTTTTATCCATTGCCTCTATATGTAATATAACACTAGAATTAGGCATGAAAGATATGATCAAATCTCTGTAACGAATTACTCATTTAGAAAGATAAATATTGACTGTCTTCTGGGAGGAAGGTGCTCGCTCGCGTAATTTTGGCCTGGACAACTCTGCAGACGTATACGAGCTTCCGAAAAGGCTAAGGATTAGCGCCATTGTTGAGATAGGTCCATGACGCATTGACAGAGGCAGCTCATCGAGATCGCCATTGGAAGAAAGATCTACGATGCCATGAGCGACACAGGGGGGACAAGGTTGTAGTGGACCTTGGCAAAGCTACAATTTCAGTGCAGCAGTGGCTAGTGGGGCATCGTGACTCCTCGATAACTCATGCAGAACAGCACTGTGTATTCTTCTCCAAGATTCCAGTGGAACAGAACACTCCCACAGAGCATTCCTCATACACTGTTCTTTTGGTCACAGGGTATTCAATCATTGCTTCGTCAGCAACAGATGATCCTGCCAATGCGTGTACCTTAAAAACTTGTAGATTGCATTAGATTACCGTGGTACGACTTCTCTCACCTGCCAAACAAACTCCCACGAAAAATTTCGTGATCGGAATTTCCATTTCTGGCTGCCACAAGTTTTTTAGCTGTAGGAAATTTCCTATGACTGCCTCAGAGCTTCGTCGCGCTATTTCCCGGTGCCGTTGTAAGTGCTTGTGCCGCTCTGCCAGCGCCATTCTGCAGAGATGGATGTTCCCTATCTCCAAGATGGCGGCTTAGAGCTTATCCACCACATACACGCACTTCTGTTGGGTGAGCATTGTAGTGATGGAATATCGTGTAGCAAATAACGCTATACAGAAAAAAGAAAAAAACTACAATGTATTACAGCATGAGGTTGTGATTGTCAAGCATGTTTGCCAAATTCATGAACTTCTCATAGATGAAGGCAATGTAATCATTGTTTAAATGAAGACATGTAAGAGGAATTTACATTAACGTGTCCTGGATGCTGGCACTGGAATGGAGATGATATCAGAGTTACTCACCCATGTTCGATTGGACACAAATCTGGTGATCTAGCTGGTCACAGGAGTATCCCGGCACCATCTAGACGGTTCAGAAAGACACGTGTCATTTATGACCCAGCACTGCCCAGTTGAAAAATGGCACTACGACACTGTCGCATGAGAGGTAACACGTGAGAACGCAAGATGTCCGCGACGTGGCGTTGTGACAGCCGAGTTCCCTCAGTTAGTACCGGCCATGACCTGAACAGATACACGATGTTTATTTGTACTACACATGAACAAAGGACTAAGTAAATAAACAAATACCAGCTGATTCTACACACAGTGACGCAAGGAGGAACGTCGCTGTGCGTCTCCAAAACTTTAGATGATTGGTACCTGTCACTGGTTGCCGAGAACAGTCATCCGGGGTAAGGCGGAAACACAATTTATCGTTGAACACATCGTGAAGTATAAAGAAACTGGTTCTCTACTTCCGAAAAAGAAAGACATTTTAAATAATAAAACATGACCTATACTAGGAATCTTACTACCCCTGTTAGTCATGGACGAAAAAAAAAAAATTGGCTGTCTTTGTCAGAACGTGCAGAATCTTATGTGGGGCCAATAAGACGTCAATTTTAATCTAAATGTGATATGCCAATGGCTCAAATGGCTCTGAGCACTATGGGTCTTAACTTCTGAGGTCATCAGTCCCCTAGAACTTAAAACTACTTAAACCTAACTAACCTAAGGACATCACACACATCCATGCCCGAGGCAGGATTCGAAACTGCAACCGTAGCGGTCACGCGGTTCCAGACTGTAGCGCCTAGAACCGCTCGCCCACCCCGGTCGGCGGTATGCCAATGTTTACGTAATAAAAAAATAAATTAGGTAATTCAGTACAATTATTATATAGATGCGATACGTCACTTGAACGGGGCCCAAATGAACAGTTAAAGTCAATATAATTCCAGTAAACCTGCAAAAGTGAAAAGAAAATTAATTATTGTAGGGGCCTACATAGACATCGCGCATCTGCTAGATGCCCACGAAATACGTAATTTTGTTTTGAAGCTGACAGCCAATGAGAAAAAAAGGTGCAAAATACAACTGGTCAGTTTTCAACCAGTAATGGCGGACAGCATCAGCTGGTAATATACGTAATTTAATGGTAGCTAATTTTACTGCACAAAAAATAAAATATATACTCCCTCCAAAAGGAGTTACGCACTAAACATTAAAATAAAATCATGATGAGCAGCAAAAGTCTGAGAAGAATTTTGAAAGAAAATTATTAATTGAACTTTAATTTGGCGGATTTTCATAACTGTCAACAAGACGAAATAATGGGAAGAATATTTATGGGAACGAAACAGCCTTGCCGCAGTGCATACACCGGTTCACCGGAGTTAAGCACTGTCGGACGTGGCCGGCGCTTGGATGGGTGACCATCCAGCCGCCATGCGCTGTTGCCATTTTTCGGGGTGCACTCAGCCTCGTGATGCCAATTGAGGAGCTACTCGACCGAATAGTAGCGGCTCCGGTCAAAGAAAACCATCGTAACGACTGGGAGAGCGGTGTGCTGACCATACGCCCCTCCTATCTGTATCCTCACCCGAGGATGACACGGCGGTTGGATGGTCCCGATGGGCCAATTGTGGCCTGAGACGGAGTGCTTTTTTTTTAAAAAAAATGACAGTATTTTTAAAATATATAATTTAACAGCAATTGCCTTTCATTTTGAAATGAGAGAGAGCGTAACAATTTTCTTTTAATGTCTTAACTGTTGCTGCAGGCAGTGCGATGACGTCAGCGGTGGTCCGCGGACGATGTGTGAAGTTAATCCCGGTTCGTGGCGTGAAGATAATGATGGATCCTCGTGTTTCATTAATATTCCAGTTACGGCGGTGGTCCACGTCTCCGTAGTAGTCGAATCAGTGGCAGCACTGGCGCGATAATAACAGTTCCAGTGTGTGCATTGTCGTTACGCGCGCGACGTTTTATTATTAAAAGTTTATTAATTACGCGGTGCGGGTAGTTCGGAATTATGCAATGTCTGTAGTATTTACGGTATATAGCCGGTTAATGCCAATACTTCGCACAGTTCTTTCACCGTGTTGCCACAGGAAAACAGTCACATGTGTTTATTACTATAACGGTCCGTTAAACATCTGTTCAATTTACGTCGTTGTCGTTAAGACAGTTTGGATGATATAATAAACGTTTGTTCATCAAATCACAGCACTGTTCTTTTACTTAACATTTTGGTTTGATCCACTTCCACGCAATTCTAACAGTTAGTGTCTCCACACTACAATGGTGTCTGGTTCACAGCTGATTGTCACAAGTTCACACATTACGTAAAGTCGTGACCGCAAACACTCGATGTACTCTTCAGGTTTTACTGTTCACTTAATAACGCACGATCTCCTATTAACACAGCGGACGTAATGTAATTAATTGTTCCTCCGTGTATCACCGTCTTTCACACCGAATTTTGCAACGTTTTCCACCCGCCAACCGGCCACGGTACCACACAAACTCGCACGCTCTCTATCGATAGTCACTCTCTCTCTCTCTCTCTCTCTCTCTCTCTCTCTGTCTCTCTGTCTCTCTCTCTCTCTCTAACACAGTACTTCCCCTAGCCTAACCAAAGATTTACAAAGCACATAAAACCAGAGCATTCACATTCGTACAATATAAAATATAAAACAGTAGCAAAATGAATGAAGAAACAATGTGACGGTTCAAATGGCTCTGACACTATGGGACTTAACTTCTGAGGTCATCAGTCCCTAGAACTTGTTGTTGTTGTTGTGGTCTTCAGTCCTGAGACTGGTTTGATGCAGCTCTCCATGCTACTCTATTCTATGCAAGCTTCTTCATCTCCCAGTACCTACTGCAACCTACATCCTTCTGAATCTGCTTAGTGTATTCATCTCTTGGTCTCCCTCTACGATTTTTACCCTCCACGCTGCCCTCCAATACTAAATTTGTGATTCCTTGATGCCTCAAAACGTGTCCTACCAACCGATCCCTTCTTATAGTCAAGTTGTGCCACGAACTTCTCCCCAATCCTATTCAATACCTCCTCATTAGTTACGTGATCTACCCACCTTATCTTCAGCATTCTTCTGTAGCACCACATTTCGAAACCTTCTACTCTCTTCTTGTCCAAACTAGTTATCGTCAATGTTTCACTTCCATACATGGCTACACTCCATACAAATACTTTCAGAAACGACTTCCTGACTCTTAAATCTATACTCGATGTTAATAAATTTCTCTTCTTCAGAAACGATTTCCTTGCCATTGCCAGTCTACATTTTATATCCTCTCTACTTCGACCATCATCAGTTATTTTATTCCCCAAATAGCAAAACTCCTTTACTACTTTAAGTGTCTCATTTCCTAATCTAATTCCCTCAGCATCGCCCGATTTAATTCGACTACATTCCGTTATCCTCGTTTTGCTTTTGTTGATGTTCATCTTATATCCTCCTTTCAAGACACTGTCCATTCCGTTAAACTGCTCTTCCAAGTCCTTTGCTGTCTCTGACAGAATTACAACCGTATCGGACACGCTGTTCCAAACTGAAGCGCTTAGAACCGCACGGCCACAAAACAATGTGACGTATTAACAAATAAAGAATAGTTGAAATAGATGACACATACGTACTGTGACAAGGTGATGCAAAAAAGAAAAAAAATATTATCGACTTTCGGGGAATGCAACGTCTTCATAGACTCCACTTACCAGCAGCCCATGTTTCCCGGTCATGGCTCTACCCCAAACACAGCCGTTTGTTTTGTGACGTTGACGGCATCCTGCGCACAGGAACGACAATTCCGTGCTCAGTGTGCCGCCAGTATCAGACCAATGGTGTGTGAAGACACAGTATGTTGCGTGGAATCCGTCACTTGTTACTAAATGGAAGGCACTGATATATAGGGGTCACAACGTGTTTCTTGCTCATTACAGCGATCCTCCCTTGAGGTCGGGTTCGATTCCCGGCGGGGTCAGGGATTTTCACCTCCGTCTGACTTGGTGTTCGTGTTGTCCTCATCATTTCATCATCATTCATGAAAGTGGCGAGTTTGGACTTAGCAGAGGTTGGGAATTTGTACGGGCAACTATAGCCGCGCAGTTGAGCGCCCCACAAACCAAACATCATCATCAACATCATCATCCCTTGAGGTGCTCATCTGTTGTCGACCTGTACCTTGATGTCGAGTATGCACACCCTCAGGTTCATCCGCAGCCCAACATCAGGCTGCCCCACAAATCTTGATTCTGAACAATTCGACAAGATAGAGAGAGGCGAAAATGACTATCTATATGCCTCCCTACGAGCATCAGTTTCTCGTATCTTATCTTCGTGGTCCCTACGCGAAATGTACACTACTGGCCATTGAAATTGCTACACCACGAAGATGACGTGCTACACACGTGAAATTCAACGGACAGGTAGAAGATGCTGTGATATGCAAATGATTAGCTTTTGAGACCATTCACACAAGGTTGGCGCCGGTGGCGACACCTACAACATGCTGACATGAGGAAAGTTCCCAACCGATTTCTCATACACAAACAGCAGTTGACCGGCGTTGCCTGGTGAAACGTTGTTGTGATGCCTCGCGTAAGGAGGACAAATGCGTACCATCACGTTTCCGACTTTGATAAAGGTCGGATTGTAGCCTATCGCGATTGCGGCTTATCGTATCGCGACATTGCTGCTCGCGTTGGTCGAGATCCAATGACTGTTAGCAGAACATGCAATCGGTGGGTTTAGGAGGGTAATACGAAACGCCGTGCTGGATCCCAACGTCCTCGTATCAATCACTAGCAGTCGAGATGACAGGCATCTTATCCGCATGGCTGTAACGGATCGTGCAGCCACGTCTCGATCCCTGAGTCAACAGATGGGGACGTTTGCAAGACAACAACCATCTGCAGAAACAGTTCGATGACGTTTGCAGCAACATGGGCTATCAGCTCGGAGACCATGACTGCGGTTACCCTTGACGCTGCATGAGAGACAGGAGCACCTGCGATGGTGTACTCAACGACGAACCTGGGTGCACGAATGGCAAAACGTCATTTTTTCGGATAAATCCAGGTTCTGTTTACAGCATCATGATGGTCGCATCCGTGTTTGGCGACATCGCGGTGAACGCACATTGGGAGCGTGTATTCGTCATCGCCATACTGGCGTATCACCCGGCGTGATGGTATGGCGTGCCATTGGTTACACGTCTCGGTCACCTCTTGTTCACATTGACGGCACTTTGAACGGTGGACGTTACGTTTCAGATGTGCTGCGACCCGTGGCTCTACCCTTCATTCGACCCCTGCGAAACCCTACATTTCAGCAGGATAATGCACGACCGCATGTTTCAGGTCCTGTACGGGCCTTTCTTGATAGAGAAAAAGTTCGACTGCTGCCCTGGCCAGCACATTCTCCAGATCTCTTACCAATTGAAAACGTCTGGTCATTGGTGGCCGAGCAACTGGCTTGTCACAATACGCCAGTCACTACTCTTGCTGCACTGTGGTATCGTGTTGAAGCTGCATGGGCAGCTGTACCAATACACGCCATCCATGCTCTGTTTGACTCAATGGCCAGGCGTATCAAGGCCGTTATTAGGGCCAGAGGTGGTTGTTTTGGGTACTGATTTCTCAGGATCTATGCATCCAAATTGCGTGAAAATGTAATCCTATGTCAGTTCTAGTATAACATATTCGTCCAATGAATACCCGTTTATCATCTGCATTTCGTCGTGGTGTAGCAATTTTAATGGCCAGTAGTGTATAAAAAGGGTTAGCACAAGACAGCTAAACGTGGACAGTATTAATCAGGTCGAGAGACTGAGGACATAAAAATAAATTTAGAAGTGCTTTAGCACGCGAAACGGGCAAGAAAAAGCGAAAAAAGCCGGTGCCCAGCTAAAGCGAGTAAACCACTGCTTCCTGTTTGCAGAAGCCCTCAATCAATACTGGATTCTTTTCCAGCCTCTCTCGCAAGTTTTGCTGCTCTTTTTTCCCTTTACCACCAACAGTTGGCTGCATGGCAGCCCCGACGGTACTTCTAAGAACTTTCGCGGCAATAAAAGAGGGAGGATTGGCAGGCCGGCAGTCCGCGCCTTTGACTTAAAGCGGTTGTGTTTGTGTTCGCCACAGAAGTTTCCGCTTAAAAGACTCCTTTCCGCCAGCTGTCTCGGTAATAAGGCAGTGGTAAACTGCAGGGCGAAGGAGCCGAGCGGTCGCGTAATTATAAAGCGCCCTGGCTCCGCTCTCTCGCTGTCTTTGGCGCGTTTACCTCGCTTCTGGTATGTGTCAGGAGTAGCAGTTCTTTCACTGAAAAGAAGAACTCAGATGAAACTGTGCTGCACGCTGAATACCGCCTGAGAAATGCTACAGGAAATCAATGTTGTGCTTCCTTTCTGTGAGGTAAATGTGGTAAACTATACTGAAACTTAACTTTTGGTATCTTCTTTACATTAAACGTTAACGGTGTAAATCATCACAATAGCTCATGGAAAATTATTCCTGACTTTTACTTCTCTTGTTAAGCAAATGTTTTTTCTAGTAGAGTGCACTATATTTGCAAAATGATTTCATGCAAGGTGTTAACTAATGTGTGGGAAGCTTCTCGGGGATTAAGAACGTAAAAGAAGCAAAAAAAATTTCGTATATACTAACATACCCAAAAGTATCCGAACGACCTGAATTACGTTTCGAATGATTTGGATGCACACTACAGAACATAGCTGTCTTGCAGGTCCTATAACGTCTATTTAGCACAACCGTTTGACAACAGTAAATGGATACCAGAAGAGGTATGTAGAGAAAACTGTTCTTTAAGGCAATCTGTCCACATGAAGCCAGGAAATGCATAACTGGAAATGAGACAGCCCTTAACGCTCGTCAATGCAATTTCAATACAGTAAGTGACATTTCAAAATCACCACACTCAATCAAGTTTGAGTTAACTAACTCCGTCACTTAAGTCATTCTAGCAAATTTTCAGGCAAAATTAAACACTTTTGTGAACAAGATATTTTAAAACGATATGTGGACTCGTAAAGCTCTATGTCAATGCGAAGTACTTTTGCTCTTTGAAAGGTTTCCCCGTACATGATATGAATGGTTGATCATAATATGGATGTTGAACTAACCAGCCAAAAGCAACGCTGTACGGGAACCTCAAAACTAACATCGTACCACCAGTAATTTATCTGTATTCATGACTGAACAATTCTTCGTGCACATTTTCGATCTTTAAACGACATGACGAACTATTTCATTCTCCATCTGTATTGGAACCAAACAGTTATTAACCAAAGGTTTCGTGCCTGAGTGACACTCGATCTTACTAAACGTTCGTCACTGGCGGCTAGGCGTAAGGAATCGAGAAATATCGAAGTGTCCACCATGTCAGTTAGCAAATCTGAACCTGACAATTTTTGTGCTCCATCTGGAATCCTGTCAACATCCTTATCTCCCTGTTAACTAACCACGAATAATGTTAATGTAATGATACGTAACGAAGATTGCACGCATTTAAAATGAAGTCATGGTGTAAAGTTTTGCTATGCGGACTCGTAATCTCGTACCCAGAACGGAATCGGATTGTTAAGTAAAATCAGATGCTAAATATCGATTTTTGTCGCCAGCAGTGGGCCATTTGATTTTGAAATGAGAATACAATTTCTTCACGTGACCGGGAATCAAACGCGGTATCCGTCGCCGTTGGTTTCTGTTCACAAACTGTTTGCTAACCAGTAGTGAGAAGAGAAACTGAAGGAGCAAGAGAAATATGGATGAAACAGAAATGCGACGAAATAGAGAAAATGGAGAGAAAGTATGAAATAATGTATAGACTGGCTAGTGAGATAGTTTTTGAAAGTAAAAGAAAGAGGAATAACATGGAAATAGAAAGAGCGGATGGTACTCTAGCAGAAGAACCACAGAAGGTTTAGAACTGATGGCAAGAATATATTGAAGGTTGAAGAGGAGCAATATGTGCCGGAAGATGGAAAGGAATTTACCATCTTGGAAGCAGAAGTAGAACAATCACTGAAGGAGATAAAGAATAGGAAGGCATGTGGAATAAATGATTTGCCAGCAGAACTGTTGAAGAGTGTGGGAAACAAGGCAAGAAAAGAAACAGTCTACCTCTGTAATGAGATATATGACAAAGGGGAATGGCCTGAGGACTTCGCTGCAAAAGTTATGATGTTGTTGTTGTTGTGGTCTTCAGTCCTGAGACTGGTTTGATGCAGCTCTCCATGCTACTCTATCCTGTGCAAGCTCTTTCATCTCCCAGTACCTACTGCAACCTACATCCTTCTGAATCTGCTTAGTGTATTCATCTCTTGGTCTCCCTCTACGATTTTTACCCTCCACGCTGCCCTCCAATACTAAATTGGTGATCCCTTGATGCCTCAGAACATGTCCTACCAACCCATCCCTTCTACTTGTCAAGTTGTGCCACAAGCACCTCTTCCCCACAATCCTATTCAATACTTCCTCATTAGTTATGTGATCTACCCATCTAATCTTCAGCATTCTTCTGTAGCACCACATTTCGAAAGCTTCTATTCTCTTCTTGTCCAAACTATTTATCGTCCATGTTTCACTTCCATACATGGCTACACTCCATACAAATACTTTCAGAAATGACTTCCTGACACTTGAATCTATACTCGATGTTAACAAATTTCTCTTCTTCAGAAACGCTTTCCTTGCCATTGCCAGTCTACATTTTATATCCTCTCTACTTCGACCATCATCAGTTATTTTGCTCCCCAAATAGCAAAACTCCTTTACTACTTTAAGTGTCGCTTTTCCTAATCTAATTCCCTCAGCATCACCCGACTTAATTCGACTACATTCCATTATCCTTGTTTTGCTTTTGTTGATGTTCATCTTATATCCTCCTTTCAAGACACCGTACATTCCATTCAACTGCTCTACCAAGTCCTTTGCTGTCTCTGACAGAATTACAAAGTCATCGGCGAACCTCAAAGTTTTTATTTCTTCTCCATGAATTTTAAAACCTACTCCGAATTTTTCTTTTGTTTCCTTTACTGCTTGCTCAATATACAAATTGAACAACATCGGGGAGAGGCTACAACCCTGTCTTACACCCTTCCCAACCACTGCTTCCCTTTCATGTCCCTCGACTCTTATAACTGCCATCTGGTTTCTGTACAAATTGCAAATAACCTTTCGCTCCCTGTATTTTACCCCTGCCACCTTTAGAATTTGAAAGAGAGTATTCCAGTCAACATTGTCAAAAGCTTTCTCTAAGTCTACAAATGCTAGAAACGTAGGTTTGCCTTTCCATAATCTTTCTTCTAAGATAAGTCGTAAGCTCAGTATTGCCTCACGTGTCCCAGTGTTTCTACGGAATCCAAACATCTTCCCCGAGGTTGACTTCTACTAGTTATTCCATTCGTTTGTAAAGAATTCGTGTTAGTATTTTGCAGCTGTGATTTATTTAACTGATAGTTCGGTAATTTTCACATCTGTCAACACCTGCTTTCTTTGGGATTGGAATTATTATATTCTTCTTGAAGTCTGAGGGTATTTCGCCTGTTTCATACATCTTGCTCACCAGATGGTAGAGTTTTGTCAGGACTGGCTCTCCCAAGGCCGTCAGTAGTTCCAATGGAATGTTGTCTACTCCGGGGCCTTGTTTCGACTCAGGTCTTTCAGTGCTCTGTCAAACTCTTCACGCAGTATTGTATCTCCCATTTCATCTTCATCTACATCCTCTTCCATTTCCATAATATTGTCCTCAAGTACATCGCCCTTGTATAGACCCTCTATATACTCCTTCCACCTTTCTGCTTTCCCTTCTTTGCTTAGAACTAGGTTTTCTTCTTAGCTCTTGATATTCATACAAGTCGTTCTCTTATCTCCAAAAGCGTCTTTAATTTTCCTGTAGGCAGTATGATACCAATAGAGAAAAAGAGAAATACTAAAGAATGTGAAGAGCACCAGGTCATCAGTCTAATTTTTCATGCAGCTAAAGTCTTGCTGAGAGTGTTGAATAGAAGGTTATATGGCAAGCTGGATAGAGGGGTTGCAGAGGAACAGTTCGGATTTAGAAGAGGAAAAGGAACAAGAGATGCTATTGGCCTGCTAAGAACTATAGGGGAAAGACATATGGAAAAGAGTAGAGAAATTTTGCTGTTTTTACGGATTTAGACAAGGCTTTCGGCAGAGCTCAGTGGAACAAGCTGATGGATATCTTGAAGAGGAAAGGAGTAGATTGGATAGAGAGACTACTGATACAGAATCTATATTTACACAAGAAAGTAAGGATAAGGATTGGAAATGGAATGTCAGAAGGAAGCAGCATTGCCCGAGGTGTTAGACAAGGTTGTTGCCTTTCCCCACTGTTGTTTAACGTATACCTTGAAGAGAGCATTGCGAAAATCTTAGATGGGAAAAGAGGAATACGTATTGGTGGAAAGAGAGTAGAATGTTTAAGATTTGCTGATGACATGGTATTAGTGGTAGAAAGTGCTCAAAGATCTGAATGAAGCTTGTGTGGAATATGAGATGCAAATAAACACAGCAAAAACAAAGAGTATGGTCATCAGCACAAGACGCAGACTGTCCAATAATAAAACAGGACAATCTACCATTAGCCAAGTAAGTGAATTTAAATATCTCGGAAGCACAATAACTGAAGACTTGAGATGTCACCAGGAGGTGAAAAGTCGAATTGCCATAGCGAAGGATGCATCCAACAGAAAGAGGAGACTCTTACGTGGCAAATTAGATAAAGGGCTTAGGAAAGGCTTGGAAAATGTTTTGTCTGGAATGTGGCACTATGTGGGGCAGAAACATGGACACTGAGATGAGAGGATGAAGAAAGTTTATAAGCATTTGAGATGTGGATGTGGTGGAGAATGGAGAGAATAAGCTGGATGGAAAGAGTGAGTAATGAAAGAGTATTGGAAAGGGTTGGTGAGAGAAGATGTCTGCTAAAGGTTGTAAGAGAAAGGAAAAAGAACTGGTTGGGACATTCATTGAGAAGGGAGTGCTTACTAGCAGATGCTTTGGAAGGATTGGTTTGTGGGAGAAGATTGAGAGGAGGAAGGAGATACAAGATGACAGACGACATAAAGAGAAGAAGAAATTATGCAGACCTGAAGAGGATGGCAGAAGACCGGACAGCCTGGAGAACTACCATATGAAAACCTGCCTTTAGGCAGAACACTGATGATGATGAAGAAGTGAGATGTGTGCATGTTCGACTAGAAATAACGGTACCTAGTGATATTGTTGAGAACATATGAAAGGGCGTTAAAAATGAAAATTATTTACCACTAGAAATACGGTATGGAAGTTCTAGGGCTTGAAATGAAACCATTAATATTTTTGTGCTAGACTAGATTCGAACCCACACGTGGGCCTTTCGTGCAGACGAAACAAAGAAATGATAGAACCATATCGTTCTGTGAGGATGAGGTACCACAAAAGACGAGATCCGAATTCAAATCCTAGTCTACTACCAAAATTTTCAACTTGTGAAGTTAAGTAAAATAAGAGCCCTGTGACCTTAAATAACTATGGATCAACAAACAAACTAAAGTTTGTAGTGTAAGAAAGCTCACTGGCGGCAGAGTTTCTGTTTGCCGCAACTTCTGCCTCTGCCATGGCTTAACCTAAATCGGAACTGCCACAGTTGGTAACGAAGGGATATGATGTTTATAATGCGGATTCTGAACTACGGTGCAATCTGATTTTGTTCATTTGGAATTACTAGAGGTAAAGGAACTATGTTAGTATGTGTTTAAAATACATGCCTAAAGTGGGATTCGGACCAAAATTTAGCATTTAGAAAACAAGTGTCAATGCACGAGACCACTGAATTTCCCATACACTACGAGGGTTACCCAGAAAGCAAGGCACCTCACGTTTTTCTTCAACAATTATTTATTGAACATCATGAGAATTACACACACGAAAGAATGGTGTTTGTTCTACACGCCCTATTTTTCACCTAATCTCCATCCCGTTCCACGGCCTTCCTCCAGCGCGAAGCAATGGCGTGTATGCCCTGTTGGTACCAATCCTTGTCATGGTGGCTGTCCGAATCACTCCCTCATTGTCCTCAAAATGTCTTCCACTAATGGCATCCTTTAATGGCCCAAACTCTCGATGACTATATCAGCCCGCTGCAACACGTCGGGTGGGACAGCCTTGGATGGTCTCCCCGACCGGTTAAATCGTGGAGCTCCGCCGCATCGCCTTATGATGACCTCAGCCTCCCGCGCCCAGCGAGTAACGGTACTTCTGCTCCATAGACTTTTCACAAGCGTTTGTGGATATTCTCCACACTTTGTTTCTCCGCAGTGAGAAATTCATCGACGGCACGTTGCTTGTAAGGTACGTCACCCAGAGCCGCCATTTTGAAACTGTCCTGCCGCTTGATCAGTCGGAAGTGATGGAAACTTAGCGCGCTCACTTTTGTATCGCAACGTGTGATACGCTTAGCTTACAAATTGGACACGATGAAAAAAAAAATCGGTGCTCCATTAATTGATTAGTGACCAGCAAACTTCTGACACGGGAAGTATGCAAGTCTCATTGATCGGGATGTAAAGACGCTTTTAGCCATCATAGGCTCTATTCGAAGACATTTTGAAATTTTCACTACTTCAAGAAAAATCTTAGATCGAAAAATATCGTAGCACAATATGAAGTACCAGATACTTCCATCATTACTGCCGTTATCGCTATTAACTTTTTTATTCTGCTGCTGCTACATGCGTTCTTGAAGGAAGAATTTAATGCTTCTTGGACATTTTTAGAAGCAATTGCCCGAGAACAGGTAAATATTTAGTTGTCGGCAAATACTTATAGCGTTCTGTGGCAACGGGACCGTAAGAAGTAGTTGTTTAGGTAATATTAAAACGTTAAGGGCTAAATCGTTAACACTCTTTGCTGGCGATGCGTAGAATCTCAGCACACGCTCAGCTTCATGAGTCTGTTGTTAAATCGCCGTCTCACTGTCTCAAGAATACTGCACGTTGAAAAACTCTACAACTATGGCACTTGTCGCATTTATTGACTATGCGTCAGCAGCTGGCACATTTTAATCATAACGAAAACATGATACGTGTCTTTATTTTAGCGTTTATGGAGTGAATGGCAGTTTTACTCAAGGATGTGTTAATCTAGCCCCTACTGTCAACGTTTTGTGTGCCTTGTTCCACTTTCTGATAGAAACTGCTTCTTCTTTTCTGTTAGCAGAAGCTGGAATCGGTGCTGCGCTGTATACATTCGCTAGTTTGATCTTCAGCGGAACTTTGAGCCTCCATTTCTTGTCACTGCTGAGGGTTTCCTAGATAGTAGTCTCTCTTGATTCCGAATTTCATGTTTTTCGTAGATTACGAAGTCTCCTTGAGGATGCTGCGATTTGGAAATCAATGGTGTGTTGTCGTGTCTTCATTTGTCTTTCACGGATAGTACCGCTGACATCGATCTCAAGAAAAATATTTTCGAGGCTTTTATGAGTGTAAGGATTTGTTGCCTACTCATAACGCTTGCAGTACAAGTACCGGAGATGTTCTAAAAAAGTGAACAATGTCAGGCGTTTTGTTTTTTTAGTTTCAGTACGCGTAATCCAATGTGACTGATAATGATTTGTATTGTTTAGTTTGCAGTCGATGCATCTGAGTATTATTAGTGACGACAACCTAGTCTCTAAACCCAGTTACACAAACGCAAATAAGACTCACTGAAACATACTTTGGGTATTTTGGCGCTCGCCCGTGATGTCTCTGAGACTCGAACTGTAGTTAGTTCCCACATCGCTCAAGGCTAGTATTCTCCCTGCAAAAATTTTAAATGCATCTGAGCAACAACGCAAGATGTGTCTGACAACCCTGTAACACAGGAGTTTCTTCCTGGATGGCAGAGAATCAGCCTACAAAATTCACTTGAAACATTCGTATCGTTTCCATTTAATAATCTAAGTGATTTTCACGCAAGATTTGAAATACAGTTAACAATTTGTGGTTTGAAATCAAGGAAAGTCATTTGTCGTGGAAACTGCAATTAATCTCGTGTTTTACGTTGTGTGGTTTAACCAGCAATGTTGCAATAAGGGTGAGCACAACGCTACAGTATTCTGCCTGCTGTGAAGTGACGCGTTGTCCAGTACAGTTGGAGCTGGTTCGTTTCCCTGTTCCAGCCTCTCTGAATGATAGATTTTCAGACATTTCCTGACAAACCTGAGAGCAGTCAGGAATGCTACATTTCCTTACTACCTCGCTGTGACACAGGACTAGAAGTAAACACAGATCGGTTCGAAGTCAAGAATGAGGAACAACTTACTAATTCGTGCTGATATGGTCCCGCTCCTGTTACATATACTTTATGTGTTATTGGTATGGACATTCGTCGTAATGATATCACGGTAGTTTGAATTCCATTTCATTTATCAGAGAAAATATTTTAATAGCGTTGTCCATTATTTTACTGGACGTAATGCAAACATCAGAGAGAAATTAACCGTCAACATTATATTCACTTGCATTAAGTAAAACAGTGTGTCAACGCTTTGGTAGTTAATGATTCCACACTTTTAAAAACCTACTGGATCTGAGTTAAAAATGGCGTCAAGCGTGGTTTGATGTGCCTTTTCATCCAGGGAGTAATTTTCTTGACTTGTTTTTCTATTAGGAGCTAAGATAAGCTTTTGAGAGCATAAGATCACAAGGATATGTGCACATGGGATGACTTCTCAAATTCCTGCATAGCTTTGTTAGCGAAATTATCAGACTGCGTTCTTGTGTTGTACCAACATGTTATGAAGTTTGTAGGCAGTTTTTCTTACAATGCGAACGGAAAAAAGAATCATCTGCGGCATTCTCTCCCCTGCGAAGGTTTTCGTCATGCACAACACATGTTTTGAGCCACCGAAGGCAAAACATTGTGCTCGCACTGCCCTTTGGTCGTGTATATGTCTTCTGTTAGGTCTCAGATATTAATTCTCCTTAAGAAGGCATAACTAGTTACCAGCAGGAATATTGCACTGGAATTTTCAATGAGCCAACTAATGATGATCAAGCAGAAATGTGTTAATAGTCACCTCTTCGATTTTTGTTCTTTTAAATTAGAGTATTCAGTACTACTGCACCCGAGTTTTGAACCTTGCCTGTCGAATGAAATTGCACGGCTTCCTAAATGCGCAAAATCATTCATGCCAGAACCATCCTTCTGTAAGCAAAAAAATATTTTTTCTGACGCGTTTTGATCAAAGTCACTCCACTCCTCGCACATACAACAGCAGAGTTCAGAGCTGCCTCTGCAGTGTTCACCCCCTCGACTAAACCTACAGCGAACAATATGTCGCAGATGTTAGACCCATTCCCAGTTTCGACTATATTTTATCACACTCGAACAAGCCCAAATCGTCACTGCGAGATAATTACGTGAAAATCAAATACGGAAATGACCATTGATAAATCTACTCATAGCGTCGTGCCACTTCCACCTGGTCGGCGGCGTCTGACATTGGCGGCGGCGGCTTAAGGTAGTTACTGCTGTGAGGCCAGGAGACTCTCGAGAGTAATGTGTTATGATCTCGAAACAGCTACCAGCTATTTAGTGGAAGTTTTTGTGTAACATTTAACTATTACAGGTCGACTGGGAAATGAAAATAACTATGTTTGAGGTTCCATCAGATTAATAACTTCAGCAGATATCCGAGATGCGATTTAAGGAAACAGGGGAATACGGTTGGACTCGAACGCACGACTTTGTGTTTAGAGAGTATGAAGCTTATCACTTTTTGTTAGTTTTGCTGTCGAGACTCCTACCTCTCCTTCATCCTGTCCTTGCTGTTACCAATATTTTGCCTTCTCAGCCTGACTTCATTGGCTATAAAGCTCTTCTCTGGGGCCGTAAAATAATAGGTTACATTCTTCACTCTTGATATTCTAAGTACATACATAAATAAATTGATTTTTTCCTAACAAAGACTCTAATGTCCGTTACACAAAATAACTCGAACACTTCTTGGAAAAGTTTTATTTATTTTTTAAACTGATTTCACTCTTCCGTGTTGTGGCTTCTGCCGAAATCAGAATACTCTTGAGGCACCATGACTTACCAAAAACAGAAATTTTTGTGGCACATTAATTAAAATGTCGCACACAGCGAAGCAGCTCTATTGACTGAAGTGTGCCAACCAAAAATTACCTCTTCTTTACGGTGAAATGTGAAATAAGAATTTTTCAACCAAAGCTTGCATTTCGAACTTCTTTTATGTTATGATGCTCTTCCATTACATATTGTATGCACTTGTCTATACTCTCACTTTCGGTTGTAGCTGCAAAATATACTAACTGGTTCCTTGAACGAGCAATAGCCACAGGAGTAACTTCGCCATCACTGTGTCGAAATTTTATGACACTTGTGTTAGCAGCACGTTCTCTCACGCCTTCTCCAGAACAAGCAGATCTGAAGAGATTTAACAGAATATCTACTGTTTCACTTTCAATGAGCAATGTTTTTCATAACTGCGTTAATGGAAGTAAAAATCAGAAGGACTGTCTGCATTTACGTCGAAGACACAATATCCCGCTTCCACTCGGTGTACGATTTCTTTTTGATGGAAAAGGTCTCACATCACAGACCATGTCATATCATTTCGTAAATGTAACTTCAGCTGTTGGTAGAATGTCGTAGTGATTAAGGGGTGTATCATCTCTCTCTCTCTCTCTCTCTCTCTCTCTCTCTCTTTCTCTTTCTCTCCCTCTTTCTCGCGCTCTCTCTTCCTTTTTGATATGAAAATGCTTTAATTCTTTTAATGCAGCATGCGGTCAGGATTGCTGGAAAAAAGGTAAAGGATGTTTAATATACTGTGGGCGTAGCGTATATTCTGCACGTTCGTCATTGCGGCTTACATATATGCCGACAATTATCAAGGTTGCTACGCAGGCACAAATATTAGTAAAAGGGGATACAGTTTCGCTTGTAATGGTTTAATTACTTTATTTAATCTTGCAGCCAGATCAAAGAGAATCAGACGTAGCATGAAACTGTTATTGTTATTGCCCGTTAAATTAATTGTTGAGAAGAGAAAGACGATATAAACACCTACGTAGAGTAAGGAGTTTGCTCACGACAAATAATTTTCATTGAGAGCAAGTGAGCATCATTTCAGGTTAAGCATTTCTTTGACGGAAATAAACTTAATTCCAAACTCAAAGATATCGTAAGGCAAATCTAAGCCTGGTTCCCCACTGGAGTTAAATCTATCTCTGCAAAACAGTAAAAATTCTGATAAAATGAACTAGGAAATATTAATTCTTGAAAATTACTATTAGTATTCAAAGTATTTATGATGTTGAGGGTGAAACCCAGTATTCAGCATTTAATTAAACACTATGTAATGGCCACCTGTGCGCGATTACGACGAAAGAATGCCAGATGGGCAACCTTCTACACAACTGATTTTAAATAATTACTTTTCACCAATCTTCTACACAATTCAAGTTAAATAATTATTTTGCACTTATATGTTTCCACAGGGAGCTGAAGGTTTTGAATAAGAACAGGAGAAGTTCACTTTTCACCATATATTATAAAATGAAATGCGTTCTCCAAATACTTAGTGCGTCAGAACAGCTAAGCGACTTAATTCTTCAACCGCAGATGCAAAAGGTAGTCGTCGAGTTTTAAGCAAATCTTTTTGACCGTAATGAAATAAGATACCCATGGATACGGAGAATGTCTTTACATAGTTTAGTTACTATCTGGAACTATAACACATATTCTATTAACATATTTAACACAAAAATATCATATTGACGAATTGTAGGTTTTGTCGTATTAGCTACGGGACAAGGAAGGAGCCTCCCAGAAGATTGTACAAGTACAGTCGGGCGTCCCCTGGGCAACGGTAAATACCGGCAAATCCTTCCACACACTGAGCTACGTCTAAAACGACATGTATTCAGAATCTAAAACGAAGGAAAGGCCCTTTTCAGAGCCATGTTTGACAGTCATATCTCTCAACATCGAGGGCATATCATCTGAAAAAGAAGAACTTATATCCAACACATGTAAACTTCATTCCTGCGACGTCCTGTGCCTCCAGGAGACACATAGAGAGCCATCACAACGCCGTCCAAATATTCCTGGGATGACCTTGGTGAAGGAGTGCCCTCACGACCAATATGGAAGTGCTCTGTTTATTCGGCCTGGAATCGAAGTATCCAACATTCAAGTTTACACCGTTAACAACACGGAAATCATTTCTGTTACTATCGGAAGCATTACGGTGTCATCAATATATAAAGGTTTGCTTTCAGCCAACATGTCTGTCACCCACAGCTAATAATGGGAGACTTTAACTGTCACAATAGAGTGTGGGGCTATCAAGACACAAATGAGGATGGAGAACTACTGGAAAGCTGGGCAGAAGAACACGAGCTGAATCTCATCCATGATCAGAAACAGCCTGCGTCATTCAACAGTGCAAGATGGAAGAGAGGGTATAACCCAGACCTCTTTTTTGTTTCCAAAACCTTGTCCGGGTCATGCAACAAATTCGTTCTCAACCCTATCCCAAAGACCCAACATAGACCAATCATGCTAAAGTTTAGACCAGTAATACTGCCACAAAAAGTACCCTTTAAAAGATGTTTTAACTTCAAAAGGGCCAACTGGAAAAAATTTGCGGACACCTTAGACATGGAAATCGTAAATTTACCATCAAACACTGAAAACTACGGAAAATTCGTCCAAGCTGTTAAAAGATCAGCAAGACTCAGCATACCTAGAGGCTGCAGAACACTCTACATTCCTGGAGTTTCCAACGACATGAAACACATATATAACGAACACCTGGAGCAGTACAGCATGGGCCCTTTCAGTGAAGAAACCATAAAACTTGGGGATCAGCTAATTGAAACTATAAGCTAAGACAGACAAGAGTCCTGGAAACATACGTTGGAGAGTCTTGACATGAAGCACAGTAGCAGAAGAGCTTGGAACCTCATAAAGCGATTGTCCAGCGACCCGGCAGCCCCCAAGGATCAGGTTTCCGTAACAGCTAACCAAATCGCACATCAGCTCCTTTTGAATGGTAAACCAACCAGGAACAGTAAGACTGCTACCTCATATAAGAGGCCACAAGTGACTGAAATACCACCTGAGCCATACTTCACTTCAATAGAACTGGAAGCTGCTATCAGTTCCTTGAAACCCAGGAAGGCCGCGGGTCCCGACGACATCATTAATGAATTTGTACAGGACCTAGGGCCCATAGCTAAGGAATGGCTTTTAGAATTCTATAATCTCTGCTGGAAGGCCAAGGTAGTAGCTATCCCAAAGCCAGGTAAACCAAGAGATGATGTTAAGAACTATCGTCCAATATCGCTGCTGTGCTGCCCTTTCAAGCTATATGAACGTCTTATCTTGAATAAAATAGCACCACAACTAGAAAGGCAAATCATTCCACAACAAGCAGGATTCAGACCAGGTAAATCTTGCACCGGCCAGGTCCTCTGCCTAACACAATACATATAGGACGGTTTTGAGAAGGGAGAAAAAACTGGCGTGGTGTTTGTCGACTTATCAGCAGCTTACGACACGATAAACCACAAAATCCTCCTGGGAAAAATTTTCAAAATGACGGGAAATACCACCTTACTGAAGTTGTGAGATCACTGATCTCCAACAGAAGATACTATGTGGAATTTCAAGAACAAAGAAGTCGCTGGAGGAACCAGAAGAACGGGCTCCCACAAGGTAGTGTTTTGTCCCCCCTACTTTTTAATCTGTATACAAATGACCAACCAGTTGGACCGACGACAAGAAGCTTTATCTATGCTGATGATGTAGCCATTGCATGCCAATCTAGATTAATCAAACAGATTGAGAGAAACCTAACAGATGCCTTAGAAGAACTAACTGAATATTACAACGGGAACCAGCTTCGACGTAATCCAGCAAAGACGCAGACTTGTTTATTTCATCTAAACAACAAGGAAGCAAACAGGGAATTACAATTGGAATGGAACTCAGCTAAACTTCAACACTGCCCAAACCCAGTTTATCTTGGAGTCACGTTAGATCGAACATTGTCTTACAAGAAACACGTAGAGAAAACTAGAGCGCAAGTCAACACACGGAACGGCATAATCCGTAAACTTACCAACTCACACTGGGGAGCAAACCCTGAAATTCTACGTGCATCATCCCTGGCATTGTGCTTTGCTCCAGCTGAATATGCATGCCCCGTCTGGAGAAGATCGACACATGCTCAGAAGCTGGACGCAGCACTGAATGACTCATGTCGATTAATCACGGGATGCCTGAAGCCTACAAACCGTGATCTCCTTTATATGTGTTCTGGAATAGCCCCCCCTCCCCACAGATCAGACAGCAAACGCTGGCGATGGCCGAACGAAGCAGGCAGTGCGAAGATAGAAGACATCCCCTGTACGCACATCAGCCAGCGGAGGTAAGACTTAAATCTAGGAAAGACTTCATAAAAGTTGAACGCCCACTAACCGAAAGTCAGTCTACAACTAGAGAATCAATGTGGAAACAGAAATTGGATAAAGGCAGTCTGAAAAGTTGGAACATTAAAGAGAAACTTCCTGCTGGATCACAATTGGAATGGAGAGTCTGGAAGAGCCTAAATAGACTTAGATGTCAGGATAACCTGATCAAGTGGCGATACGCCGAAGAAGAGCCCTGCCAATGTGGAGGAAAACAAACCATGACACACCTGCTGACCCGTCCATCTTTGCTGGCCCCATGCACTCTCCAAGACCTGCGGTTGGCCAACGACGCTGCAGTGAAGTGTGCCGAACACTGGAGAGAGATATGAGCCTTGCTTTAGACAATAATGACGACTTACAATATGTGAAGATCATGAATGTATATATGAATGAATAACTATCATTTACTTGTATTTGTAATCTAGTATATATAGCGTATTAATTAATTACAGATGTAGCTCAGACACGATTAAATAAATAAAGCTACGGTATTTTATCGACAGAAATACACTCAGTTTTGTACCTTTTTGACTTCACGTTTACACGTCTGGCATAGGTCTAGTTTAATTTTTATTGGGCTTTCCAGGATGCGTCACACGGGCTAGTTTCTAATCTCGAATCCTCTGGCATCCATGAATTTTAATTCTTGCTAAGGGTCATTAGTTTAGGAGGGCAACTAGAATTATTAAATTTTTATATTTTAAACTGTTCAGAAGTAAATAACGATTTAGTGGGCTCAAACACTTGAGTTTACTTATACGCCCTGGTCCTGCACCACTATTTCTCTTTTCGTATATTGCGATTTCTGATTTGATTGAAGGAAAATGACATCTTCTTTGGGCTTTCGTCGGTATTTGTGTCCTGTCTTCATGTACATAGTCCGCAGCTCATGGTCGTGCGGTAGCGTTCTCGCTTCCCACGCCAAGGTTCCCGGATTCGATTCCCGGCGGGGTCAGGGATTTGCCCTACCTCGTGATGACTGGGTGTTGTATGATGTCCTTAAGTTAGTTGAGCTTAAGTAGTTCTAAGTTCTAGGGGACTGATGACCACAGATGTTAAGTCCGTTAGTGCTCAGAGCCATTTGAACCATTTTTTTCATGTACATAAATAGAACACAAACATATATGTTGCTTTTCTTGGTGTAAAAAAATTAAGTTCTTTCTCTTTGATGCCTTCATCGGCATTGACGTCATGCGCCATGTGACCAAAAAAAAATCACTTTCTTATTTGCATCAACTTTTCTGATCAATGGTCGTAAAACAATTTCAAACTTTATACTGGCAAAAATGCATATCGTTTTGTTATATACAGTCGTCCAGAGAAATCTATCCCGCTGAATAAAGTAACAAGTTGGACTAGTTAGTGTTGAGATGTAATGTGGTGCCCGTAATACTGTGTTTCAGACTAACCTATTTTATGTAGGTGTATTTGTTAGAGGAAGTGAACCTAAAGCAGATGAAGAGAGTGAAATAGACAAACTACTTATGTCTCATGTGCTCCTCATTTTTTTTAAAGGGATAAGGCAAACCAAATTTCCTCTACTTCGAGTGAAAACAAATCGCTCATTTGACATAAACACAATTTTCTCCCAAACAAAACAATAATTCAGTACCATGTACAGTTACTGTTCTCCTCTAGAAAAGCATTTAGCCGCCGGAGAGTAGAGGCCACACGTTTCCTGAAGAATCTGTTGTAGACAGCTCTTCCCGTGCATCATGATGTGCTTCAAACAGTGCTGGCTTTTTTGTCGGTGCTGGTCTTCTACATCTAATAATTTTCTCCATCTCGTGTTGCATGGGACTGAGGGAAACAATTTCTTGGAGGACAAACCAACAGCTTAACTTGTCTATTCATTTGAAATCTGTTTCTTTACAGAGTTCTCTGTGTGGACAGGAGAATGGTGATGTTGGAAGATTATTCTGCCTCTCGAAAATCTCTGACGAACATAAGGAAGCGTTACGTTCTCCAGTATTTCGCAGTAGTAGTGACTAGAAAACGGACCGTACAGTCGGCACACAACACCGCAAATACTTGAAGTCATCCATCCCCAAACTGTGACAACAGTTCGGCCATGTCTTTGCCTCTGGTGAACAAATTTTCTGTCGAATCTCGCTTCACTTTGTCGACACACGTTGACTGAAGTATTTAGTGCAGCAGGAAAGACCTTCTCGTCCTTAAATATGACTTTTGTCCCATAAAAAAGCGATTTCCTTCAATACGCCAATGCTAAGTATAATTTGGCATACCTATGTTGTTCCTTTGATTAACCGTCAATTTTCGCCCGTACCTTCTTTTCTCGTTGAGATGACGACGAATAGTCGACATGTTTACATTTAGCTGGAGGTTGTTGTATTTTGTCTCTAAACGTCATTCTAATAGTAGTGGCACTATTTTCAAATATTAAATTTAAAATTTAGACTCACGTTCTGACGCTGGTCATGTTACTCCGACTACAGTATTTTAGTCACCTGTGTTACCCCAGATATCACACTACAGTCGCCTGTTACAGTGCTTCATGAGAGTGGTAGGGCAGTGAAGCAGGTAAACCGATGAGTTTGTGCGCTCTTGTTATCGGGTTCGAATCCTGCCGCTTCGACAAATGCTAAGTTGTTGTAAACAAAGGACAATGTCAGTTGGAACGTTCAAATTACTCGTATTATAAACATTTGTCTATACGGCTTCGAATGCTCGTTGGAGGAAGGCAAGGACAAACAGTCTCCCCTGGTTTCCCTACTATAAATACACTTTAGTTTGTGGATGATCTCAGCCTTCTGCTAATAATAGTTTCATATTATTAGCAGTACCATACCGTCAGAAGCTACACTCGGTTTCAACAAACAGCTACAGGAACACAAGGTGTGATACCTCTTAGACAAACCATAATGCTAAGCTGTAGGACGAAAAGATCCATCTGGCCCAGACTGTAGAGACTTTATGAACCTCTTCCTTCATGGACATAATATCCTTCTATCCGGTGAAATTGTCAACGTTGCTGCTTAAGACGTTTTAAGACTAAACCAAATTTCTTTGCCTATTATATCGTAAAAATAAATCTTATTAATACCACCAATTAGCGGTTTTTGAAGCGAATACTTGCTTCATTTTGTCGCATTTCGCTGGTTAGAAAGGAAAAACCGTGTTGACCAGATGGTAATCTCCCAGAGGGAAAGGTTGAACGAAATGAAACCACCAGTGTAGGGCGGTCGTGTGACTCTTACGCCACTGATTACAAATCAAGTGGAACGAACAATGAAGTTGGCAATACGAGCACAATGTCGGCGTCAGTATGACGTTGCAGTACGTGGGGCCTGAAATGATGCAGATCCAATTTAGGTCAGGAATATACAGAGCTGGAGGCCACGCCACTGTTAACTTCGGCATTTAGTATGCATTGCTTGCTCACAAAATTACTGTTGCACTATAGTTATAGAGCCCAATAAGTCAACTGCATATTTCTCGGTGAGAAAATCGGTTAACTGAAACTGGTGTCCCATACTGTAGGAATTCCTGGTTGGTGACCAAGTTTAGGACTTCTGAGTTGGATATCATTTTTGAAACTTTGAAATATTGCTCAACACTGTTGAAGGTGATATTACACTTAGAGTAATTGGGCGACAATGTGGATTTATGCTACATAGAATGAATTTACTGCTGCAGAAAATGTCTATCTTATGCATTTTTTGACTTGTTCTACTTGAAATAGGTGAAGTCGACCATTTCCTCAGAAGACAATGACCATGACATTTAACAAAAGACATCAACATCCTCCGGCTTTGGAAGTGGCGTTTACCCCAAATTTTTAGTATTTAGTCGGTTCTAAGTGCACGTACCGGGTGGTTATAATTAAACTTTCCCTATTTAACACTAACAACTAATTACAGTACGAGTATAAATCTTGGTAGCGTCAATGTCCAGAGCATGGGATGCACGATTTCCACGCGTCACAGCGCCACCGTCCAGTTCCAACTATGGCCACAAGGTGTCGTGATCAGTCATCGTGATTCTTAATCTCACACACTTGACCAGTCACAGAGCACTTGTTGACGTGTCAACATGAGCTTGGACAAAAGAAGCAGGGCATTAATGGTGAAGTTATATTATTAAAAGAACCGTAATGCTGAAGCTGCACTTCAAGAATATCTCCAGCTGAAAGGATCACGGAAAAGCCCCCTTTCCTCACCTCCTGTGCGGAGCATGATGAAGAAGTTCCAATAAACTGGAGAACTGGGCGTCGCTCCCGGAAGAGATTGACGACCAGTTGCACCACAGGTGGTTGATGAAATCGCTGTTGCTGTGGCAGACAACGCTGCGCGCAATTAAAGATCGTCAGGCAGTGCGCGTGCTGTGTCATGACAGTTGAAGATCTCTTGGTCAACTGTACGGAAGGTGCTTGGAATAGTTCTCAAACGGTATCCGTACAGAAAGCAGCTTGCACCACAGGACGCACACCGACATGCGGACTTCGCTATCCACTTTGTCACAAGGATTGAAGTTGACGACGGCTGGGCGTGGACCATCCTACCGACAGACGTTTTTCTCTGACGGGTGAGGTGAACACATACAATTGCCGAGTGTGAGCATCTTCACCTCCAGCCATTGTGCATGAAGTTCCTCTGTATGGCGAATGTGTCACCGTATGGTTTGGCTGCACGGCAACGTCTATCATTGGCCCATTCCTGTTGAACAGGTAGGCGTTCAAGGACCAAAGGCGTGCAATGTGGCTGGCTACCGGTAATGTGAGATTCTTCGCCAACATGTCACCCCCTCTCTGCAGGGGAGAAACAAATTGAACTCAACAGTTTTCACGGAAGACGGGTCGCCGCCACATATCGCTCGTGAAGTTCACCTGATTCTCCGAAATACATTTGGAAATGATCGAATTATCAGCCGATCGTTTCCAAATGTTTGGCCGGCACGGTCACCTGATCTCAATCCCTGTGATTTCTGGTTGTGGGGTTACCTGAATGACTGAGTTTTCCAGGGGAACATTCACGCATGTGCTGATCTGAAGTCCAGCATATCAAGAGAGCTAGCCAGCATACCTACTGACATGCTTCGTTCTGCTGTGCAGAATGCAATCCTGCGCTTTCAGACTCTTCTCGACACTGATAGACGCAATATCGAGCCCCTTCTGTAGCAGTAACGGTACCGGTATGTAATTGTATGATTTACCGTAGCAGCACATAAAAGTGTGTCAATTGAATTGATTCCATATTATTTCTGTTTCCCATGTCCTTGACATGAATTCTACCAAATATTATTACGCAAACTAGTTTCCGTGTTATAACGTGTTATTTAATGGTTCAAATGGCTCTGAGCATTATGGAACATGACATCGGAGGTCATCCGTCCCCTAGAACTTAGAACTACTTAAACCTAACTAACATAAGGACATCACACACATCCATGCCCGAGGCAGCATTCGAACCTGTGACCGGAGCGGTCACGCGGTTCCGGACTGAAGCGCCTAGAGCCGCTCGGTCACAGCGGACGGCGGAAAATTTAATCACAGGTACTCAGTATATGAGGTAATGCAACACAATTTCTTTTATGAAGCAACGCCTTCATGAGTTCATTTACTTTTAATGTAATCTACGAATAATTGAAGATCTCCGACTTTAACTTGAAGAGCATTCACTAGCCTGTAAAGAACTCAATAGGTACTTGTAACGATCCAGTCGCCACAAAACGCAGCAACTATTTGCTGCGAAACTAAATATCCTGCTTCTGGGCAACAGCTTCTAAAAATTACCAAGAAGCAATAAACGCTTCCTTGAAGCATACCTGCAGCAGCAGCAAAATGAAGAAGTTAAATAGCGACAATGGCAGTAACAACCTGTTCGGTAACTTCATTTTCCGCAATGTTATTTCTCGATCTAAGAAATTTCGTGAAATGGTGAACATTTCAAAATGCCTTTTAATCGAGACTGTGGTGGCTAAAAGTTTCTTTAGATCCCGTTGATTTGAGACTAGCTTTATTTCCGTGTGAGAAGCTGGCTGATAATACCAGTTAATCGAGAACCGATTTTTTTTTCGCAATGTCTAATTTGCAAGCTGAGAGCATCATACGTCGCGACGCAACGATTAATGTAGCGTATGTCAAGTGGATTGACTCTAATTTCTTAGCTGCGAAGTTTGGGTCCGACTTCCACAACTCCTTCATCTCTAGTGACACCAAGGGAAGAACAGTAAGTTGCACGGAAATTCATAATCCTCGTTATATATATCACGTCCTTTCGCTACGATCTTGGACAGAGCCAGTTTAGGTTATCCTCATTTCAAATTCAAACATTTCGCTGCTCATGGAAAAATTCGACATCTAACATTTGGTCTTACTTGGTTAACATTCTGATTATGTACTGTGTTCGAGTTCCTGGCACAAAACTGTATATTATCACAAATCTTCTAAAACGAGCAAGCTTTGTGACCTAAACACTTTCGTGGTTAGTGAACAAGGAGATAAGATCCGTGACAGGATTCCAGGCAGAGGACAAAAATCTTCAAGTTCAAATTTGCTAACTGATATGGTCAACACTTTGATATTTCTCAGCTCTTTACGCCTAGTAGTCACCATAGACAAACTATGCTATGATCGAGCCCCGGTCAGACACGAAAGCTTTGGTTAGTTACAATGGCTGTGGGTTTTTCGTTTCAGCCTAGATCCACAACAAAGCGGTTCCTCACGTCGTTTAAAGTTCACAAATGTGCAATAGTATTTGCTCAGTCATTAGAACAGAGAAATTACTGGTGATACGATATTAATTTTGAGTAGAGCGCATGCCGCTGTCACGGGCGCTGCTTTTAACTGGTTACTTAGTTCAACATACATGTTATGACCAACCGCTCGTATCAGAAAAAACGTTTCACAAGTGTGAGAAAAGAGCAAAAGTACTTCGAACTGTCATAGAACTTTACGAATACAGATACTACTACTACTACTACTACTACTACTACTACTACTACGTGATCAGGCCCAGTGGACCGCACGCATCTACAAGTTTCCTCCTCCACTGTATTCTGTCCATTGCTGCTATCCGCCATCCGTCCACACCTATTGACACTTGGTTTAAATCTTCATGGAGTCCATCCCTCCAACGCTTCTTGGGTCTCCCTGGCGGTCTCTTTCCTGTAGGTGTGAAATCCAGGAGCTTCAGAGGCCATCTGTGATACTCCATCCGGGCCACATGGCCGGCCCACTGCACTCGTTTGGCTTTGACAGCTCCTGCTATGTTGGGCTGCTGGTATAGTTCCTCAAGCTCTTGGTTGTATCTGATCCTCCATTACCCTGTATCTGCATCCAGAACCGGACCAAAGATCTTTCCCTCAAAAACAAGGAGCTTGTTGAAGTCCTGTTTCCGGACACTCCACGTCTCACAGACATATAGAACAACAGGCTGGATCAGGGTTTTATACAGTCGAATCTTGAACTGTCTGGAGAGAGATTTGGACCGAAGCAGTTGTGCTAGGCTGTGGTAAGATCGGTTTCCTGCTTGTATTCTGGCATTGATCTATGCTTCACACGACGAGTTCTCAGTGAAAAGTGCCCCTAGGTATTTAAATTCTTGCACTCTCTTGTAGGAATGGTCCCCAACCCGCAGTGATTGTAGATGATCAGCAGTCTGACAATGACCACGCGCCATAACGAGGTATTGTGTCTTTGCTTCGTTTATGTTTAGCCCAAATTTGCTGGCAACCTCCTTTAGTGCTTTGTTCATTTGCTCCAACTCCTCTTCCGACCTAGAGAGTAAGCAGATGTCGTCTGCATAGGCTAAGTATGCCAGTCTCTTTCCTTCGATTTCAATCCCTTCGTTCTCTTGGAAGGTCTCGCGTATGATCTTCTCGAGGGCAAAGTTGAACAGGATAGGGGACAACCCATCTCCTTGCCTCAGTCCTGTCACAATTTCAAATTCCTCAGTTACGCGATTTCCCATCTTCACCTTTGCATGTGTTTCGTTCAGACAGATCTTTATCAGATTGATGAGTTTCCCTGCTATGCCAAACTCCCTGAAACAGTTGAGCAGGCTCTTGCGATGTATGCAGTCATAGGCCTTCTTAAAATCAACGAATAAAATATGCAAATCTTTACCATATTCACCCAGTTTCTCAGTGAGCAGATTCTGTTTCAAAATTTCTTGTTCATAAAAATATTTAGATTTGCCTCAAGAATGCTGGAACGACGTATGTGACAGAGTTAGTTAACTCAAGTTCGGATGAGTGGAGTGTGACGATTTTGAAATGCCAGTTACTGTAATAAAATTGCGTTTACAAGCGTTAAAGCCTGTCTCATCTCTAATGACGCATTTTCTAGTATTTGCAGTATTGTGGTGTTAATTCACATTTGTAAATTTTTGGAAATTTGTGGTAAGGTCTTATGGGACCAAACTGCTGAGGTCGTCGGTCCCTGAGCTTACGCACTACTTAATGTAACTTAAACTAACTTACGCTAAGGACGACACACGCACCCGTGCCCGAGGGAGGACTCGAACCTCCCACGGGGGGAGCGGTTCGGACCATGACAAGACGCCTCAGACCGCGAAACTACCCCGTGCGGCCTTCACATTTGGACTGATTGCCTTAAAGAACAGTGTTCTCCATCGATCTCTTGCAGTATCCACTTCATATGGCCAAACGGCATTAGAGGACCTGCATGACAGGTACATTACATGGGCTCCGTGTAAATCAGGCGATACGCAATTAAGGTCGTTCGGATACTTTTGGGTATGATAGTACGTATGATATTTTTTACATTTTCTTTTAGTTAGAAACATTTTTTTGTTTTTACATGTTTGATTCGTTCATATCAGGAGACAGAGCAGATAAAGATGTCAGTCCAATGCATTTTCGTTTTCGGGTTAATTTAAGGAACATAATGGATTCAAGATCTACTGCGAATGCTGAAACTTTCCCCAACGTGTTCAAAAATGATTTTAGGAGATACAGCAAACACCTTGAATATGGCATCAAGGAAGGTAATTGATGATGCAGCGCTGAGAAGTTTGTGTTAGAGGTAATGGTAGAAATTTTGAGCATTTAACTTAGTATGAGAAGACAGCATTTGAAAAGAAAAATATCTATAGGACCGAGCTGGAAATTTGTAAGCAATAACACGGAAAGAAGCAAACATGTAGCAACAGAAAAACGTCTGTAGCTAAGAAAATTTAAAAAAAATCATTTGTCATATTTACGTACGTGCAGATGAGATTTTTATTGCATCTTTTTAAGTCCCATACTCATTGTTCACCGTTTTTCCTCATATTATTAACACCCTGTATAATTTTACATAACAATTTAGATGAAGAAAAGATAAGGCCACAGAGACCAATATGCACCGATTGCGATATGCGCTGGTAAGATTACGTAAATAATAGGCGTAGAGGATAATGTCAGAGCTTCAGAGCTTTATCATGATGATCTTTCTCTGAGCAGCTTACACGAATTTCAAAATACAAGTCGCCTTACTGCTGCTATTGCAGAAAGTTATTGCTGTACGTATCGACTGCTTTCAGTAGTACAAAAAAAGTAAAAAGCAATACTTAAAACAGTGCTAGTATGAAATTTATTAATTTAATTCTCCAGATTCCGTGATAACATGTCAGCCTATTCATCTCAGCAAAACTACCGTTTGAACCTGCTTCTTAAGCTTTTGTCCCTCCCTACAGTTTTTAACCTATCTGTTGCTAAACTGACGATTCCTTGATGACTCACGATGCTTTCCGTCAACGACCCCTTCTTTTAGTAAAGATGTTTAGTAAGTTCCCTTTCTTCGCCAATATGATATAGTGCCTCTGGTGTTTCAATACAGCCATCTGACCTACTTTTCATCATTCAAAAAGGTCAAGTCCACCATAAGTTTATATTCCATTTAGAATTTGTGTGCTTCTCATATTAGGTTTACATTGTACACACAGTAGCGGAACTGACAAAAAGTAATAAAGAAATAA
Source organism: Schistocerca serialis cubense (assembly GCF_023864345.2). NCBI lineage: Eukaryota > Metazoa > Arthropoda > Insecta > Orthoptera > Acrididae > Schistocerca > Schistocerca serialis. The sequence continues at coordinate 1,266,051,064 of NC_064638.1, read as the reverse complement.
AAAATTCATATTTCTGAAGTTTGTATTTCATTTGTATGCTGTGTGATAGTCCTCCGCGATGTGCTGCAATGTCACAAGTTGACTAAAATGTGTTGGCTGCCTCACTGTCATCGTCATCGCCTTCGTCTTAGCAACCGCACCACCTCCATCTGTGTTTTATAGTATATCACCAAAAGCAATAATTTTTATTGTGTTTTAATTCTATTATTTCAATGGTTTTACTTAAAATCTGTACCGTATGTAGATTTACTATGCCATGTTGCTGAAGAAGAGCAATATGGTTGCTGATAGGTCCCCCACAAGGGGGAAGGAAATGATTAAGCTCGTATTCAACACTAATGTCTAATCACTGATGACAGTGAATTGATGTGGACCCTAAACAGGAAGAAATATTATTACCTGAGCCGTTAAAGAAACTTTCAAGGGATACTATGTTTCCGGTAATTACAGTACTAATCTTGTTTCTCAGATACGTTTCTCTTGATACACATCATTTCGAAAACACCTGCTCGGCAGTTCAGCTACGACCCGAATCCTAGCCTTAATCTGCGATTAATCGGAGACAGCTTTGAGCCAGAGTACTTTCAATACGAGAGAGAATCCGCTGCGGCGATAACACGGGGCTACTCAGAGCGGCCGGATCAAAAGGCCGCCGTTTGAATCGGCTCCTGCATTCCTTCCTTTTCGGCGGAAACCTGACGATCTGAAAGGCAGCCCGCCTTGAATAACGGGTCCGCCATTCGACGTGCCTCGTGGAATGTCTTTTCGTCCGAGCGGCCTTTACACGATCCGCATTCACGGAGGGAGCGGATTCCGGAAGCGCAGCAGACCTCGCTTTCAAATTACCTCGGAGGGCGGAAATGTGACCTGATCTCTGCCGCGTTGAGTGCTTTGGAACAGGGGAAAGATGCTCGTCTCATCTTTCAGCGAATTCCAGCTCCGATTCCTTTCCGCTCATCGTGCCTATGTATATGTAAAGGATTCGTGAGCTACATACATTTTCTTTTACCTTTTTTGCCATCTGCAGATGGTGTACAGAGAGAGCGATAGTCGCTCCACCTCCACATCTGACTTCCTATAGTAAAGGAGCCTTCATTAAGCAAGATCTACACGAGAATTTGGACTCTACTGGCAGTAGCGATGCTCCCTCGGAACAGTGCAGTCGTCTCTTGTAGGCAAAAAGCTAAGAGACGGCGAGAGTCATTTGTAACGACAATACCCCACTCAGTGCCCAGAAATTGGGCGGATAGTACATTAGGGGAACGATGGAGTGCGTTGTGGAATGTGGCAGACAAAAACAAGTGTTATGCTAATGGCATATAGGAGGGAAACTACACTACTGGCCATTAAAATTGCTACACTAAGAAGAAATGCAGATGATAAACGGGTATTCATTGGACAAATATATTATACTAGAACTGATATTTTATTACATTTTCACGCAATTTGGGTGCACAGATCCTGAGAAAAAATGGCTAGTTCAAATGGGTCGGGGCACTATGTGACTTAATTTCTGAGATCATTAGTTCCCTAGAACTTAGAACTACTTAATCCTAACTAACCTAAAGACGCCACACAAATCCATGCCCAAGGCAGGATTCGAACCTGCTACCGTTGCAGCAGCGCGGTTCCAGACTGTAGCGCCTAGAACCACTCGGCCACTCCGGCCGGCCTGAGAAATCAGTACACAGAACAACTACCTCTGGCCGTAATAACGGCCTTGATATGCCTGGGCATTGAGTCAAACAGAGCTTGGATGGCGTGTACAGGTACAGCCCCCCATGCAGCTTCAACACGATACCACACTTCATCAAGAGCAGTGACTGGCGTATTGTGACGAGCCAGTTGCTCGGCCACCATTGACCAGACGTTTTCAATTGGTGAGAGATCTGGAGAATGTGCTGGCCAGGGCAGCTGTCGAACATTTTCTGTATCCAGAAAGGCCTGTACAGGAACTGCAACATGCGATCGTGCATTATTCTGTTGAAATGGATGGTTTCGCAGGGATCGAATGAAGAGTAGAGCCATGGGTCGTAACACATCTGGAATAAAACGTCCACTGTTCAAAGTGCCTTCAATGCGAACAAGACGTGACTGAGACGTGTAACCAATGGCACCCCATACCATCACGCCGGGTGATACGCCAGTATGGTGATGACGAATACACGCTTCCAATGTGCGTTCACCGCGATGTCGCCAAACACGGATGCGACCATCATGATGCTGTAAACAGAACCTAGATTCATCCGAAAAAATGACGTTTTGCCATTCGTGCATCCAGGTTCGTCGTTGAGTACACCATCACAGGCGCTCCTGTCTGTGATGCAGCGTCAAGGGTAACCGCAGCCATGCTCTCCGAGCTGATAGTCCATGTCGCTGCAAACGTCATCGAACTGTTCGTGCAGATGGTTGTTGTCTTGCAAACGTCCACATCTGTTGACTCAGGGATAGAGACGTGGTTGCACGATCAGTTATAGCCATGCGGGTAAGATGCCTGTCATCTCGACTTCTAGTGATACAAGGCCGTTGGGATCCAGTACGGCGTTCCTTATTACTCTCCTGAACCCACCGATTCCATATTGTGCTAACAGTCAATGGATCTCGATCAACGCGGAGCAGCAATTTTGCGATACGATAAACAGAAATCGCGATAATCTACAATCCGACCTTCATCAAAGTCGGAAACGTGTTGGTACGCATTTCTCCTCATTACACGAGGCATCACAACAACGTTTCACCAGGCAACGCCGGTCGACTGCTGTTTGTGTATGGGAAATCGGTTGGAAACTTTCCTCATGTCAGCACGTTGTAGGTGTCGCCGTCGTCGCCAACCTTGTGTGAATGCTCTGGAAAGCTAATCATTTGCATATCACAGCATCTTCTTCCTGTCGGTTATATTTCGCGTCTGTAGCACGTCATCTTCGTGGTGTAGCAATTTTAATGGCCGGTATTGTATTTGGAGGTAATAATAATGGTAGAAATTCCTAGGTATGGCACAGTGTATGGGCTTCATTAAATGTAGATACAGCTGTGGTGGTGAGAAGTAGTGTTGTGTCAGATGTAATAATGCTTACTGTATTACTAGCTCTCGATGTACACTCCTGGAAATGGAAAAAAGAACACATTGACACCGGTGTGTCAGACCCACCATACTTGCTCCGGACACTGCGAGAGGGCTGTACAAGCAATGATCACACGCACGGCACAGCGGACGCACCAGGAACCGCGTTTTTGGCCGTCGAATGGCGCTAGCTGCGCAGCATTTGTGCACCGCCGCCGTCAGTGTCAGCCAGTTTGCCGTGGCATACGGAGCTCCATCGCAGTCTTTAACACTGGTAGCATGCCGCGACAGCGTGGACGTGAACCGTATGTGCAGTTGACGGACTTTGAGCGAGGGCGTATAGTGGGCATGCGGGAGGCCGGGTGGACGTACCGCCGAATTGCTCAACACGTGGGGCGTGAGGTCTCCACAGTACATCGATGTTGTCGCCAGTGGTCGGCGGAAGGTGCACGTGCCCGTCGACCTGGGACCGGACCGCAGCGACGCACGGATGCACGCCAAGACCGTAGGATCCTACGCAGTACCGTAGGGGACCGCACCGCCACTTCCCAGCAAATTAGGGACACTGTTGCTCCTGGGGTATCGGCGAGGACTATTCGCAACCGTCTCCATGAAGCTGGGCTACGGTCCCGCACATCGTTAGGCCGTCTTCCGCTCACGCCCCAACATCGTGCAGCCCGCCTCCAGTGGTGTCGCGACAGGCGTGAATGGAGGGACGAATGGAGACGTGTCGTCTTCAGCGATGAGAGTCGCTTCTGCCTTGGTGCCAATGATGGTCGTATGCGTGTCTGGCGCCGTGCAGGTGAGCGCCACAATCAGGACTGCATACGACCGAGGCACACAGGGCCAACACCCGGCATCATGGTGTGGGGAGCGATGTCCTACACTGGCCGTACACCACTGGTGATCGTCGAGGGGAGACTGAATAGTGCACGGTACATCCAAACCGTCATCGAACCCACCGTTCTACCATTCCTAGACCGGCAAGGGAACTTACTGTTCCAACAGGACAATGCACGTCCGCATGTATCCCGTGCCACCCAACGTGCTCTAGATGGTGTACGTCAACTACCCTGGCCAGCAAGATCTCCGGATCTGTCCCCCATTGAGCATGTTTGGGACTGGATGAAGCGTCGTCTCACGCGGTCTGCACGTCCAGCACGAACGCTGGTCTAACTGAGGCGCCAGGTCCAAATGGCATGGCAAGCCGTTCCACAGGACTACATCCAGCATCTCTACAATCGTCTCCATGGGAGAATATCTGCCTGCATTGCTGCGAAAGGTGGATATACACTGTACTAGTGCCGACATTGTGCATGCTCTGTTGCCTGTGTCTATGTGCCTGTGGTTCTGTCAGTGTGATCATGTGATGTATCTGACCCCAGGAATGTGTCAATAAAGTTTCCCCTTCCTGGGACAATGAATTCACGGTGTTCTTATTTCAATTTCCAGGAGTGTATACTAGAGAGATGGTGTTGATACCGTTAGAAAGAGTGCAACTTGCGCAGAAATCATAGGTAGCACGCTACAGTGTAATAAATAAATCTCTCGAAATTTTGAGAATTAACCTCTCTGTGATGTGATAACCACTTTAGGTCATTGCGTACTTTTGGGTCAGCTCATGTGCTGGGTTAGTACCGAAGTAAATCGTTCAGGTCTTTTTCCAAGCTTTTGTACCAACTAACGGTACGATGGGACAAGAGTGGAACTTGCACACGGTAGTGGTGTTTGCGCTGCCTTGAAATTTCAGGACCGATTAAGTCTCTTTCCTGTAACCAACCCGTTGCTTTGCGACCTTCCAGGACTCTTTGTCCAGCAGAGTATGCTGGTAAGCGTGTGGGAGCTTTGGAAAGCTGTGAGGACCGACCATGAACAACTTACCTATTAACAGCATTTCCTTCCTAGGACAAGGCTCCGACTACTGAACCCGGTTTGCCACGTAGTTTAAACTTCCTTGAGTATTTAGACCTCAAAGATAGTTCGTACAGTTGTTTTCTAAGCGGTTTTTTCGTCTATTCCACACTCTTAACAGATGTCACTATCCTATGATTATTTCAAGAAGATTGTACTCATTCCAATTCCAAAGAAGTCAGGTATTGACCCAAGTGAAATATTGGCTAATTATCAGTTTAATAAGTTTTGGTTTCAAAATATGAATACCAATTTCTGAAGTACGGAAAAAAACTGGTAGAAACTGGCGTTGGAGACTATCAGTTTGGGCTCCAGAAAAATGTACAATCACGTGAGACAATGCTGTCACAAGTACTAATCTTTCTTCTAGAAAGACTGAAGAAGACAAACTTTTGTTTATTGGACTTGCAGGTTTAGAGAAAGCAATTTTCAGGGTATCAGAGATAAAGTATACGAAGCAAAATGTCATCTGCGAATACAAAGTCTAAGGGGGCATGAAAGAGAAGTAGTGGCTAAGGTAAGTCGTAGTCCATCCTCAATATTATTAAATCCGTACATGCAGAAAGCAGTAAATGTAACCAAGGACAGATTTCGGAATGCAATTATAGTTCAGGCAGATGAACTGTAATTTATCAGATACGTCAAAGGACTTGGAAGAATAGTAGAATGAAATACGTAGTGTCTTGCAAGCGGTTATAAGATGCGCTTGGTAGCTCTTCGAAGAACTCCTGCTTCCTAGCAACGGATGTCACGACCCAGGAGGAAGCTAATATGGTATTTTCGACCTCCCTTTAAAAATGACAACGCTTGGCAGGATAGTATGTGCGAACATAATGTATTATTATTAGAGCATCGTTTTGTCTTTCATATTGTTGGTACTATCCAATGTTACAGCTATTATACAACCAAACTACTAAATCACTATTCAACTTTCGCGTAAAGGTTTGGTATAATGGCACTTTGTTTCAACGTCTTCCTGCAAACAGCGTGAAGCACAATACGTTTATGTATAAAGTTTTACATTAATAGAGGGCGTTTGTATGTTTTATCAAATGTGCGTGGTTAAATTGGCCTTGTCATTTTGATCTTTATTATTTTATTAAGATGATAACAAACCTTCATAAAAATTGTGTCTAAGGATTTTATTTCCTTTCTATTAAATATTTAGTGAACCATATAAACACTACGATATTAGTGACTAAGCTAGCTTTTAGTTCTGTCAAATTTCAGTTTGGTTTTAGCTTCTGACGAATTTCACTTTAGTATGAAACTATATTTTATCAAGGCGATCTTGAAAATAATCTTTTTAATTCGTTAATTTTTATTTCTAAAGTGAACCTATTAATGATCCTTTGCATAGGTTTTTTGATGCATCGCTTCACCACTAAGATATGAGAAAGTACGTTGCAATTTGGTCAAATTTCTTGAATAGGTCAAAGTGATACGCAAATATGCTTTTTGATTTTGGATATTACATAAAAACGGCTTCTTAAGCTTCTGTATTGAAACAAAACTCTGTTAGTTACTTAGTAACGTAGAGGGGATTACTTGTAGTGCATGACGTAAACTAAGGCTGTTGTACTTGCTGTAAACAACCTTCTCTTTGTCCTTCTGCCTGTACACCTGTAAGAGCATAGGGTGACATTAATGAACGCACGTCTGTTGAATTGTAACGAAAATGGTATGTTGGCTAGAGTGGATTCCTGCTATTGTATAACATGGTAATTACTTATTGATCTACGTAAGGTAAATTAATTTTGATTCTGTAATTTTCCTTGTATTTTAGCACTGAACATGACTGTTTATAGTTGAGATATAGATTTGAAGAATAGTAAAAATAAATTAATGGGATTGGGACTGACTGCTCTGTGCCTCTCCTTCGTTGGTTACAGCATGAACACCAACAAAAATAAGACAAGATTTCACATGGAGGTGAAAAGAAAGCGAGATGTCATTACGTCACGAACTTGAAGCCCATAAAACATTAGGATCACAGCATTTATACCTCCATTATTGCCGACCGCGGTGGCCGAGCGGATCTAGGCGCTTCAGTCCGGAACCGCGCGACTGCTACGGTCGCAGGTTCGAATCCTACCTCGGGCATGGATGTGTGTGATGTCCTTAGGTTATTTAGGTTTAAGTAGTTCTAGGGGACTGATGACCTCAGATCTTAAGTCCCATAGTGCTCAGAGCCATTTGAACCATTTCAGCCTCCATTATTCTCCCCGTAACATCACTCTGGCGTGCTCGTGCCCGGTTTCACCCGTTACGGATATCTATGGACTTTTGTCCCCTTATCCCATGTAATATCTTGTGCTTTGATTGCATGGAGACGTAGCTCTTTCATCAAAAATGCCGGCTTCCGTCACTTTCAGGTGTACTAATCGATGCGATCATAATGTAAAGTTTAGTGGGATCAAATTTAATTCGTAAATGGAGCCTTCCCCCTCAAAGAAAAACATGTTTTAAATAACAACTACCATCCGATCACTTCAGAATTGCCGTTTTGGGTGGGAGGGCTGTGAGCAGTTTCCGTACTCTGCTATTCGTTTTTCTCAGGGTCGCGTCAGCGGTCTAGTCGCACTCGATCAAAATGTGATATGGTTCCTGGTCTGTACTTGGTATACGGCAGTGGATAAAACAAACTTAAAAACTTGTGTTAACACATTCTTCGTCAAAAGACAACAGAAACAAACACAATAAAAATAACTTGTCTTTTATGGCCTAAAGATTCAGCGGAGCGTGTAGGAGACAACGGATTTTTGTTATACATTCACTTTTAATACGTTCTTTTACACGAAGCCGTTGAAAATGAAAATAAAATAGTTGTGTTACGATCTAAAAGTTGACGCGGACGTGTCATACATTAGAAATAAATACGTACGTTTACAGAGATGCTTCAAAGTTGAAATTAAACTGTCGTTTTACGATGTAATAATTTGAATGTGAAGCAGATAAAAGAGACTTTATATTAATACGTAAATCGATAGGAAAATGAAATAGAGATTTCGGTGCACGAAATAATAACTAAATACAGACGAAGAAACACAGAATTCGATTTGTTATTGCATAATATTACACACTAGCGTGGAAAAATCAAATTTGTTTTATAATCTAATAGTTAACGTGTAAAGTATTACGGTCTGTGTAGCTAGATGCTGCATAATAAGTGTACACAATACCTTTAACCCATGTAAGGGCTGAACAGTTTTGTACTGCATCTACTGCTTTCACCATAGCTCTTTCTAACGGCATTAGAAAAGCTTTTACGTATTTATCGATAGAACTGAATTACATTTTTTGTCAACACTTTATCATCTGTGCGTCCTCTTCCTCGAAACCTATACATTTCAGCAGACGCCAAGAATACGCATCAGTTGTAATATGCTACAGTATACTTGACTGTACACCACCGAGCGACCTGGGTCATTCGGATATTGTCGGGCACCTTCGATCACGTTTGCACGTAAATAAGGTTTAGTTCCGCGTTCTGCCATCGGCAGTTGTAAAATAAACAGGTAATGCGCAGTTTGTAAATCCAATGAATGTGCTCTAAGTTATAATAAAAATCACATTATAATCTTAAGTTCTTAAAACTAATATGAGTAAATAAACAAACTCACCAGTCAGCAAAGTTTGCATCTGGCTTTGATGGCAGAGAACTCGTTGATCATATCTTCATAGTTCAGACGGTTATCAGTTAAGAGGTCGGCTTCGATGTGGGGAACGGACAATGGGTTCACTCTCTCCTCAGACAAGGTAGAACGTAGGTACGATTTCAGTGTTTGAAGAGCCAAAAACGAGTGTTATGCTGAACAATTTTATGTGCCATACATAGAAATATCCTAGGAGCAATGTCAACATTCGGAAACAACGACTGTAAACTCTCTTTTCGTAAAAATTTACTCATTTTGACTGGTACATCACAAACCTCAGAAGATTTCCAAAGTTCCGCGAAATGTACACATTCACTAGGGAAGGAAGGCTCTAAATCCGTGTCACATGACGCTTGGAGTTTTGCTGCGCGTTCAGAAATATCGTCAGGTGAACTGTTCTTTACTGAAAACTGTGAAGGAGGCCAAAAGTGTTCTTCAGCTTTCCTTCCTCCTCACTAATTCCGTATAGATGTTGTCGAGTACTGGGAGAAATGTATCGACTCTAAATTTTTCCCTTACAGTCAGAAAAACTTCTTCAGAGTCCGCTTCTTCATCAACATGAAGTTTGCGTTTTCGTGATCTTTTATAGGTGAATTCATGGTCTATATCAGTCACAATCTCCATGGATTTATTTTCATAATAGCCCAACATACCAAGAATTTAGTATAAAAATGTACGCTTCGCAATTCAGATTTACACTAATAAATCTCTGGAATATGTCCTTAAAAACTGTCATCATGAATACTTTTTCTAGTATGCTGAGTTGATTCAATAAAGCTGAAGCCTCATTTCGCATAAGTGGTTTTCAAACGTATTATTGGCTTTATGTGTGAGGGCTTTGATAACGCCCTCTCAGTTTTCATGTAGACTTACACACACTTCCTCGCTTGCTGACCAACGTGTTTTTCATAAACTTTTTACCCTTTTACTTCCCGGTTTCATGAAATAAGTTATTGAACAACTGTATAGAAGCGGAGAAAAAAATTATAAAGGTTTTGCACTACACTGAAAAAAGAACATACTTCCCGACAACAGCTTGCAGTGCTAGTGCCGACTAAATTCAAAGACTGTGCTGTACAATTCACATAATGCGGTTTCGGATTTCATTCTGTAATGAGTGCCTGCAAAACAGTGTAGGTTCCTGACATATTGCTTGCGTTGTCATATGACTGGCGTCTACAGTCAGTAATATCAATGGACTTTTAGTACAACCTCACCTAAGTTTTCGGACTGGTGTCCCGGGTGTGGTAAAAACAGAATGAAACTTTCAACAGGTTCACCATTCTAGTTCACATATCTTAACTGATTAATATGTGAAGTGTCCGCAGTAGGATCTACTATTATAGAGAAATATTTGGCCTGTTTTATTTCACTTATGATAATTCTTTTTATTCGTGCAGAAAGAAGCTCTATTATTTTATCACAGATTGTTGAAGAAAGATAACTTGCGTTCCTGCCCTGGATTTCCGTATCGTTCAATGTGCTCTGCGAGAAAAGGATCAAACTCGTCTAAAAGTGCAAGAGAGATCATAAATTGAGCATTATGTCCCCACGTAGGGGAAGTCCACGACTTGTTAGCTTCTTCACTACTGCAAACACCCTTTTCAACACACTGCGCCAGTACAGTTTTTCTGTCTCAACATATGACTCGAAATGGTTCTCTGTTGTTCCGAGTGACTTTTTTCTTATTAAGAGTGATAACTCAGAGTTTTTGTGTTCAAGTGAATTCTCATGATGAGATAAAATATTAGAAATATTTTCCAATCGGAAATACCTTTAGTCGCAATCGCGGCCTTACCTCGGAACAATTTACATCATGCACAAAAAACAACACCGGTGCTACAGAACTTAACTAGAAAATCAAGCAAAGTTGGTTCACCATTTAAAAGTTTACGATAAAGTACATTTTTGTTCAAATAACTGCTTTTATCACCTATTGATCTTCTTGAGTTAGAAAAATCACCGTTACAATTTCGATTAATGCCACATTGTAAGAGAATGTCGATTGTTGATTCATTGCCACACCATTCTGCAGGATCAGCTCTAAAGAGATTATTTCTTTTTGTAATGTCTGACTACACACTTAGTTTTTCGTGAAACTCGAAATCAATAACAGTTTGCTTTTCTTCTTTTTTAACTTTTGTTTCGTCTGTAATTACTTCTTTTACAACAGCTGCAGTGCCAGAAATATCATCCGTACTACTCGAACCCGAAGTCGAACCAGCAACATTTTTTGCGAAAAGGTTATCTACTCTACCAAGCGTTTTTGGAACATTCGCTTCTCATTCTAGCGTTTCCTTCGATAATTTCCGAAATGCTGCCCCACTTAATTTTGGACGTTTGCCTTTTACACTGTTATTCATGTTAAGTCACTTAGAAAACTGTCAACCAACAGACAAAACAAAAAAATTTTAAAAGAAAAGAAAGAAAGACTTTACTCGGTTCCAATCGTACTACACTGCACCTGAGCACAAGGCTTTCTACTTTAAACACGGCACACGAGCACAAAAGTTTTTCCTTTAAACACGGAGCGATGAACTGACCAGCTCGGATTACTCGACGTAACTGTTCTATGAAAGAACGACAACGCAGAATAATTTATTTCGTTGTCACCGGTTTTTCTGTTGCCAGTGAACAGTAGAAGCACACCTGCCAGCTGGGATTCGTCTCATAAAGAAAACGGGACAGTCCCGTTTTTGGCTTCTGTTTCCCCCGTCATCGGAATTTTAGCTGGCACGCAAATATAAACTGTATATTCTTGACACTGTCTTTATAATTTAAAAAACAAATAATTTTGGCAATTTCTTGCAGTGAGGTGTGCTGGGTCGACTCTTATCCCACTTAGTCATGTAACATTTTAGCGGTTTCTGTGGGCAGAGAAGACAGACTACAAAGTTTAAGTAGTTTTGTTGGCAGTTGATGTGGTGTGTTGTCATTTGTGTGAATACTGCTGTTATGTCTACGCGCAAACGCATCTTTTGTTCCAACATAAAATAAAAATAACTTTTCCTCGAAGGAAAAAGGCTAGGTTAAGAAGTTTAAAATAAAATTTGCAATGCCACGTACTATTCGATTGCACAGAATTGGACTTTGATGTAGTGCAGGCTGCAGCACAATAAATGAGACAAACTGAAGTTGGTTTCCCCTTCTTTTTTCACCATAAAAAGTAACTAAGTATATATATAAATAAAATTTCTAAATTGTTGTGAAGTGTATTTCACACATTATTAGATATTCTTTTTTCACCAAAAAAGTAACTAAGTATATATATAAATAAAATTTCTAAATTGTTGTGAAGTGTATTTCACACATTATTAGATATTCTGCTTATGTTCTTTTCGTATAAACATGTGTTTAAAAATGTAAAATATTCCCAGTATCAACATGCTTTGTTAAACGGGTGTTATTAAATGTAAGTTCAGATACTGAACCTTCATTATCTGAACTTACACATTAATTACAGTAATGGAGGGCTAACTTGATACTCCCCAATAATTTTTACAAGAAATTTAAGGAGAGTCGGGTTTTACATATTGAGTCCCACACATGTTACAGTATTTCAAAAACTGCTGGTTAGTTTATCACATCTTTTCAGGGGTCCCGGTATTTTCACGGGGAAAATATAGTAGGATTAAGTACGAGGCCGACAACATTCTCGGAATAATAACGTTTCAAACATTGAATTGTAAATTGCCGTCCTGACAGCTAACTTCAAAATATTTTGAACTGTCATGAAATGATCCCATAGATTTTTTCGCCAGAAAAGGTTACTAAGTAAATAAATAAATAGAATTTTTTAAATTGTTGCTCATTTCAAACATTATTAGACATTCTGCTTATGTTCTTTTCATATAAACAAGTGTTTAAAAATGTTAAACATTCCCAGTATCATCATGTTTTGTTAAACCGGTGTTATGAAATCAAAGCTCAGATATTGAAGACCATACAGCTTTCACATTAATTGCAGTAACAGAAGATTCACTTTATACTTCCCTGTAATTTTTACAAGAAATTTAAACAGAGTAGGGTTTTACATACTGAGCCCCAAACATGTTATAGTATTTAAGAAACTGCTGATTAGTTTATCACTGTTTTTCAGGGGTCCCGGTATTTTCACGGGGAAAATATGGCATGGTTAAGTAGAAGCCGACAACTTTCTCGGAATAATAACGTTTCAAACATTTTATTGTAGATTGCCGTCCTGACAGCTTACTTCAGAATATTTTGAATGATGAACATTATCCCGGACAGAAACCCAATGTTACATTTCCATTCAGTCACCAAGTAAACTATGTATATTTCCAGATTTATACTGCCGAATTTCGTTCTTAAGACTTATTTTAACTAGCAAGTTGTTTAACAATATTAAAAAAGTTTGTCGTTTGCAAGCGCCTAAAAAGTTAATACGAGTACAGAGCAAATGCTGCCGACCCCCTTAAGGTGAAGCCCCTAGGCCCGTCCATAGTGGGCCCATATGTAAATCCGCCACTGTTCGTAAAGTTTCGTAAAGCAGAACTCCTGTATGTTTCTAACGACAAAATGTTTCCGAACTAGCAGCACCCGTTGTACAGCGGTTACGTGACCTCTATGTCGAGAAACTTCAGCAGCTCCTCTACTCAGCCGTAAAGTTAAGTCAGACGAACATTGCTTCCCACACAGTGGATCAGCCACCCTGCGTCCGTACCTATCCATTTTACCAGCGCGTTCCTTTCACATGAGATCGACGCAGAGCACTGATTCACGCAGGCCTCCGCTTTTATTCCCTCTATTGTTCACACAGAGTATAAAAATCCACGGCCGCACACATTATTTCAATATCAATACCGCAAAAAAGCACCGTGCTTTATTTACGTTCCACCTCTGTTCCATTTTTTTCATAAGTCACCAAATATACTCGGAAACGTGAGATATCAATGTGTATAGCTGATGTGGAGTAAAATACTATCCGAATTTTTCCCCTTTATGACACTTTTTCAGTTTGCACGAAGAGTGCTAACCCACACATTGTCTCGTGCTTGTTCTGTTGCTATAAATCTCTGGCCGCTGAATGGCCGCCACTGTGAGTCGGTTACTATTGTAAAAAGCAGCTGAACGGATCGCACGGGACTGTTGCCTGTGGTCTTCCAGAGCTGGTGAACAATAGCCTGACAGGGCGCACAACGAACTGGTTTCAACCGCAGAAAGACATAAGTATTCGCGGTTACTGACAAAGCACATACGACGATCGAGTCCTAATTTTTATCTTTCCTTATCCGTCAGTGTCAGCATAGTCTTAATGTAAGATACTTTGGTGGGCTTTATCAACATAGCAATAGCAATCCAGAAATGGTGCAAGATCTCTTAATGCATCAGCACCATACGCATAAGCCGTAATGATAAGGAATAATATACAATACGTACAGGCAGGAGCGGATCCAGGGTCTCGGTCAGGAGGGGGCAAATTTTTTGTTACCCGCCTTCCAGAATATTAATTCCAAATAAAACCATTAATACGCTATACGTACACACACACACACACACACACACACACACACACACACACACACACAAACACATGCACTACTGGCCATTAAAATTGCGACACCAAGGAGAAATGCAGATGATAAACGGGTATTCATTGGACAAATATACTATAATAGAACTGACATGTAATCATATTTTCGTGCAATTTGGGTGCATAGGTCCTGAGAAATCAGTACCCAGAACAACCACCTCTGGCTGTAATAACGGCCTTGATTCGCCTGGGTATTGAGTCAAACACAGCTTGGATGGTGTGTACAGCTACAGCTACACATGCACCTTCAACACGATACCACAGTTCATCAAGAGTTGTAACTGGCGTATTGTGACGAGCCAGCTGCTCGGCCGCCATTGACTAGACGTTTTCAGTTGGTGAGAGATATGGAAAACGTGCTGGTCAGGGCAGCATTCGAACATTTTCTGTACCCAGGTAGGCCCGTACATGACCTGCAACATGCGGTCGTGCATTATCCTGCTGAAATGTAGGGTTTCGCAGGGATCGAATGAAGGATAGAGCCACGAGTCGTAACAAATCTGAAATGTAACGTCCACTGTTCAAAGTGCCGTCAATGCGAACAAGAAGCGACCGAGACGTGTAACCAATGGCACCTCATACCATCACGCCAGGTGATACGCCAGTATGGCAATGACGACTACACGCTTGGAATATGCGTTCACCGCGATGTCGCCAAACACGGATGCGACCATCATGATGCTGTAAACAGAACCTAGATTCATCCGAAAAAATGACGTTTTGCCATTCGTGCACCCAGGTTCGTCGTTGAGTACACCATCGCAGGCGCTCCTGTCTGTGATGCAGCGTCAAGGGTAGCCGCAGCCATGGTCTCCGAGCAGATAGTCCATGCTGCTGCAAACACCGTCAAACTGTTCGTGCAGATGGTTGTTGTCTTGCAAACGTCCCCATCTGTTGACTCAGGGATCGAGAGATGGCTGCACGATCCGTTACAGCCATGCGGATAAGATTCCTGTCATCTCGACTTCTAGTGATACAAGGCCATTGGGATCCAGCACGGCGTTCCGTATTACCCTCCTGAACCCACCGATTCCATATTCTGCTAACAGTCTCTAGATCTCGACCAACGCGAGCAGCAATGTCGCTATACGGTAAACTGCAATCGCGATAGGCTACAATCCGCCCTTTATCAAAGTCGAAAACGTGATGGTAAGCATTTCTCCTCCTTACACGAGACACCACAACAACGATTCACCAGGCAACGCCGGTCAACTGCTGTTTGTGTATGAGAAATCGGTTGGAAATTTTCCTCATGTCTCCACGTTGTAGGTATCGCCACCGGCGCCAACCTTGTGTGGATGCTCTGAATAGCTAATCATTTGCATGTCACAGCATCTTCTTCCTGTCGGTTAAATTTCGCCTCTGTAGCAGGTCATCTTCGTGGGGTAGCAATTTTAATGGCCAGTAGTATATATATATATATAATGTTCTGTTTTTAGTTTAATTGTGTAGTGCTATGTGTTAAGTGTGTTTAATGAAATAACTTACTGCATTACCTAAAAAATATTCTTCAAATTTGACACGGGCACGTAAAAAACTCTGTGTTTGTCTGCTAATGTAAAATAATCTATAAAAATGCTAATTCATTTGTTTCCATTCTTAAATCTTCGAAATTATTTCACCAATTGCTTTCATTTGACAGAATGTTGCCGTCGAATACGGGCATGTGTTTGTACTCAGCAACAGCGATACGACTGCGAAAAGTTATAATAGGGTATTTGACTGTGTTCAGGAAATCATCTTAATTACGTCATTTTATGCTCATAATAAGCTGTTTTTCCTCTTTCTTCTTGTGAAAAAATAAGAAATGAAATAAAAAATTTAAATGTATAAATAAAATGAAATGTAATATTAAATATGTATATTCACAGTATTGCTATGAAATATTAAATTCTAATCTCTTTCTACGCCCACTTTTTGAAAATCTTGTAATTACTTTTTCTACGTCTACAGGAATCTGGTAATGAATATGCATATGTGCAAGACCAAGGAGGCGATTTTCATTCATCGATGTTCTTAAATAAGTTTTCAGGCGCCGCAACGACGAAAACGACCTTTAAGCAGATGCAGATGTCACTGGAAGTGTTGCCAGGACCAATAAAAACTTATGTATAATAGGATATGCATCCTTATCACATCTAGCCAACATGTCAAGGGCGATGGTTGGAAGCTCTTTGTCGTTCCTTTTCTTGATTCAATTTCTCTCGCCACAACAACATTTCATCCCGTAACATAAGAGAAGCAATGCCTTTGTCCACGTCAAGCAACGAACCGAAACAGTTGGTGAGGGACTCTGCAGTTTTTTTACTTTCACCTGCAGAGATCTTCACAATACTTTCTGGGCTGAAAACAGAAAGGTTGAACTCATCCAAAGTATCAGCAGAGAATCTTTCTCGCAAATCAGTTATAATGAAGTCCAGTAGGGGAGCATAGACTGTTACTCTGTAATATTCCTCTGCCGAATTTGTTTGAGGGTTGTCACGATAAACTTGGCGTCGACCGAAGCGTTCATCCAGATCGAAAAAGTGCAATTGCAGAATAAAACGGACTGTCTTAAGGTTGTCACTATTTGCAACTAATGAGAATATTTTCAAGTAATACTTCGGTGTTCATCGCTTAATTATCAACACAATCTCTTTGCAAATTGCCCCTAGAAAAAAAAATCTTACATAAGCACTGCAGGGAAAGTGCTAAAAAAAGGACACAGATCGCTCATGGCTCAGCGAATATTATCATTTTATTCGTAAGTATAGTTGCTTCTTTTGTAGTTTATTCGCTAAATGGAAGAGCCTTCAAGGTCTCTTTTTGAATTGTTACATCAAACTGCGTGCCATTGTTTACATCTTCGACTTCAAGTAAAACATACTAGATAGGCCGACGTAATCAGCCCCTAAAGCAGTCAGAAAAAAAGATCGGTCACGCACAGGGGGGGGGGGGAGGCGCAATTGCCCCCATTGCCCCCCCCCCCCTTGGATCCGCCCCTGCGTGCAGGAACCAAGAGGAAAGGTTTAGAATGGACGACCAAGAAATAAGTGCTGGGATTTAAATTATTGGAAGGCTGAGGTTCAAAAGTGGCCTTAAAATAGGAAAGAAATGATCTCATTATTATGGTTCACTTGTTGAAATAGATGGTGTATTAAGACCGGAATATAGATTAAGAGTAAAACAAAAAGGGAACAGAAGATTGACCATCAGAAATAGTGAGATTTCCACCAAACTTAACATTAAAATGGGGAACCATCTATCAGACGAAGTGCGTAAATATTTCTATCCTGGAAACAAGATAACGGATGACGGGCGAACAAGAAGGGTGTGAGAAGCAACCTATCACAGGACAAGAGAGAATTCCTTCCCAAAATAAATCTTCTAGTATCAACATGATAGAGACGAATTCAAGAGACTATAGTATCAAGAATGGCGTGTTTTGGAAGTTGACTATGGGCCGTGCGGAAACCAAGAGAACCGAGGCGTGTGAGATCTAGTATTACATAAGCATACTGGACTGAGAGGGTAGGAAATGAACAAAAAAAGAATGTGTGGTAAACAGGATTTTATCAGACTATACTGAGACATCGCGGAAAAGCTATTGTGCTACTGGAAGTAGCTGTAGAGGGCAGAAACTATAGACCTAAATACAACCGACAATACTCGGTGTAAGTAGTGCTCCGAGTTGTAGAGTTTCTCACAGTGGAGAAAACAACACTGAGTTTCTGAGGCCAAATTACCAAATTTTGATACGTCTTACAGGACGTCGACAACTGATTGCGTTGTTTATTCTAGTGGCAATGAGCCAGCGCTTCATTTCTGTCATAACCATACACTATTTCTTTTCACATCAATCACAACAATCAGCAACACTACAGTTTTCATAATTCATATTAACGACTACTTTATGTGAAAAGTGTTGTGTAGTTCTCGCACAGGCTGCTGTGCGAATTTTCCTTGTGCTAATCTTGTGATGTGGGCACCACGCCTATGTCCTCTTGGTCTTCTCATTATTCTGACACTGTTCACTGATCAAGAGTAAAATGGTACGAATTACATGTATTTCAGAAAATATTAAGCCATTGAATTGAAGAGTTTATTTGGTTCTAGCGTGTATGTTCAAGAAATTAGGTTAGGAAAACAATGAAAAGATAGAGTCTCTGTTTCATTTAGTAATTCAGCTACAATATTTTTTTCTTTATTGTCTCTTTGGACACTGAACAAATTTTCTATATTAACACCACAATAGTCGTGTCTTTAAGTTTATGAAAGAGCTCAACTAGTGTGTACCACATGTTTGCAGTAACAGACAGCCAAGGAGTTTTCAACTGTCACATGTAGTTGTTAATCTCAATATTTAAGTCAATATTTAAATCTTTCAACATAGCTGGGTTTCACAGTATGTAGACTTCAAGGAATCCTCGTTTTTTCAGTCTGAGAGATACAAATCTGCTGGAAGAGCAGAAATACCTGCACCAGCTTAATTTGTGTTGTCTTCTGCATTCAGTTTTCTTTCGATAATGGTGTATTGACTCTGATTAACTTCTCTGTTAAGGATTTTATGATTGTAAGTAGACTGTTTAGGTTTCTATGTTGGTAACGCCACATAGCGCTCTATATGAAAATCACTGACTGTGCTGTGTGAAGTCTGTGGCTGGTTTGCATTTTTGGAATTTGCTATTTTAGCGTTGGGCAGTTGACGGTTAACAGCGAGTAGCGTTTCGCAGTTGGAGGTGAGCCGCCAGCAGTGGTGGGGAGTGAGATGGCGGAGTTTTGAGAGCGGATGATCTGGACGTGTGTCCATCAGAGACAGTAAATTTGTAAGACCCATGTCATGAACTGATATATATATATATATATATATATATATATATATATATATATATATATATATATATATATAATGACTTTTGAACACTATTAAGGTAAAATACATTGTATGTTCTCTATCAAAATCTTTCATTTGCTAACTATGCCTATCAGTAGTTAGCGCCTTCAGTAGTTAGAATCTTTCATTTAGCTGGCAGTATTGGCGCTCGCTGTATTGCAGTAGTTTGAGTAACTAAGATTTTTGTGAGGTAAGTGATTCATAAAAGGTATAGGTCATTGTTAGTCAGGGCCATTCTTTTGTAGGGATTTTTAAAAGTCAGATTGCTTTGCGCTAAAAATATTGTGTGTCACTTTAAACACAGTCATTTATAATCTTTCTAAGGGGACGTTTCATATGTTGACCCTTAGCCGAGGATACTTCACTGGAATCTTCTGATTTTTTTCTTGTAGTTTGTCTAACCAGTGTAGCTATTGTTTATTGCTAGCACGGAATTATAGAGAGAATTTCCATTGTAGTTGTAGTTTTTCATTGTTGTACAGTAAAACAGTTGTGGCATGCATGTAGTTTTGCACCAAGTATTTCGCAGCTCCGCTTGCAGTTAACTAGATATTATTTTCAGTGCTATGTTAATGTGTTTCCTTATTTTTGCTCTTCAAATGAGCTTTTCTTGTTATCGTGTGAAATACATGATAATTATGGTGTGTGAAAAACGTAACACTAGGCTGCAAAGTAAATTGAGAAATGATAGTGACGACGAGCGTATCTTATCAGAACCACCGTGTAATGAATTAACAGACATTCAAAGTAGTAATTTGGTAATTATGCATAGGGAAATGGAGCGGGCGGCAAATAATGGTGTAGACAGTGAAATAATTAGTGAACAGGGAAGCATTATCGATCTATCGGTCGGCAACAGCTCGCCTCAGGAATCCGAAATGGCAGGACACAATCTTGCAAATACTGTACATTCAGGTTTTGCGTCCTCACGGTTTTCTCAAATAAGTCACGACACATTTTCTGCTTTTCAAAATGCGAATATTGCTGGTTCAAATGCACTGCCGAATAGCACTGCGGAACATGTTTCAGACACCAGAGCATTGTTATTACAATTAATGCAAGAAATGGGACAAAAGCTTCAAAAGTTAGACACTATGGAACAAAATCTTCAAACGTTAGACACAATGGAACAAAATCAGAGACAAACACAGCAACAGCTTCAAAAGTTAGACTCAATGGAACAAATGCTTGAACAAACACGCGAAGATTCAACTGCTGAGTTACTTAAAAT
Source organism: Schistocerca serialis cubense (assembly GCF_023864345.2). Classification (NCBI taxonomy): domain Eukaryota; kingdom Metazoa; phylum Arthropoda; class Insecta; order Orthoptera; family Acrididae; genus Schistocerca; species Schistocerca serialis. Next base: position 1,266,030,778 of record NC_064638.1, on the reverse strand, counting down.
CGAATCGAAATGTCAAAAACTCTGTAATGACGTAAAAACACAAATTTGTGAGCATTTTCAACCTATTTTTTCGCGTTATGAAAATGCATTACAGAATCACGAAGCAGCCATAAAAGAACTGCAAACTGTTGTTCATGAAAATCACGAAACCTTGCAAGCTAAAACTGACTCAGTTGCATCTACCGATTCGGTTACGCAACTTACAAAAACTCAGGAAAACTTAAAGGACACAGTAGATACGATTTCAACATAAATGGACACTCTGAAACTTCGTTCAGAAAAACACACTGAGGAAATCAGTTCACTATCGGAGGAAGTGATGATGTGAATGACACAAGACCCCTAGCCTTCACTGACAGAAGAGTATGAACAAACTAGAAAATTCAGACAAAATCAAAATCAAATCAATACACAGTACAAAAGAGAAATCCGGGAAGTACAAGATTAGTTGACGCAGGTAATACAAGAATTAGATATTTCAGAGGACACTCGCGCTCCAATATGGGAAGAGGGACATAGAAATATGGAACAGCCACAAAATAATAACACAGGGCACTTCGGAAATTATGAAAGAAAGTGGCAAGGTACACCGAATTATGAGATGGAACCGCCGAAACATAGTAACAATGACCGATATGCGACTCAGCGACATGATGATTTTGACTATAAGCTGTTCATTACTACACTTAAATTCAAAACATTTTAGAATTCTGGGAACGACATTCATCCACAAGCATGGCTTCATCAATTCTCTCATTGTTTTCCTCCCAACTGGTCATTGGAGCACAGATTAGAATTTATGTGTGGCCACTTAGAGAATGAACCAGCTGTAAGAATGCGATCGGTCATTCACGATTTTCACAGTGAAGGAGAATTTTATCATGCCTTCCCTCAAAGCGTATTGGTCTCAACCTACACAAGACAGAGTAAAACGTAGTATCATAATTATGAAACATTTCAAATAATCTGAATTTTCCAGTCTTGTCAAATATTTCGAAGACATGTTACGTAAGAATCAATATCTTTCAAACCCATACAGCCCCTCAGAACTCATCCGCATTTGCTTAATCAAATTGCCTGAACATTTACGACATATTATTTTGGCAGGACGTTGCAAAGACGACATTGAAGCTTTTCAGGGGCTGTTACAAGAATTGGAAATTGACACTGACAATCCCGGAACGCGGGAACAGGAACACAACAATTACAGGTCACATCTGTCACAATTCCGCGATGACAGAAATAATAACTGGACACGACAAGGCTATTCTTACAACGTAAATCGTGACCAAAACAGTCACCACCCGTATGATAACCGTTCGCAGAGTAGTAATAGTTACAGAGAAAGATCGCATTTCTGTAGTAATGAATAAGACAGAGATAACCATAGAAACACACAATATGGGAACCAAAATAATTATTCTCAAGGGAGAAAGAATAGCTTCAGACGCAACGGGCCACCGCGCAGTTACGATTCCAGGAGAAATTCTCCACCACACGACCAACAAACAAGAAACTATGGAAACTACCGACATAACGACAGACCTGAATTTCATCAGAACTGGCGGGATTCAAACAGGGCAGAGCCCTCTAGACAAGGTGAATTTGTAGAAGTTAGGTCTCCTAATCCCAATAACGACACTCGCCAACAAAAGAACAGACAATGATTCGCACCGCAGGCAGCCGCGTGCGCCGGCTGGCTCAGAGAAAAATAACATAGACGCTAACCTTGAGAAAAATTTTAGCATTCCTTACCGACGTATACAACATGATAATTACTTTGAAGTTGAAACTCTGCGCACTAGAAAGGGTAAAGGACTGCACCACATTTCACATGTAAAACCGTTTATTGAGAGATAATCTGTTTTTTAACTTAGTCCTTGTTATAAAATTTTTCACTCCACATTACTACTACTTTTTGTCACACTTAGAAACTGTTAACATGCAACTATGTTTTAAAGTTAACTATCCAGTCAAGAACCTAGGGGACTCATTTAGAGAAGTAATTACAAATGCATTGTTATAGTGAACACAGGTCACAGTGTTATTGTGTGTGTACATTCTTGCTTGTTAGTTGCACGATTACGTAACGACTATAAGGCTTACATACTTAGAACATATACTGCTAATGAGATTTTAATGCAACATTTTGGTTTACTTGAAAAGACATTCGTTATTTGAAGTACTGTCTGTGAGATTAAAGATGACTTAGTATTTGGTTTCTTTGACAGCTACACGATTACGTCACGATGCTACTAATGTGTGACACAATTTGCATTGTTGCTTTTCGGTGTATCTGTTTTATGTCTGCACAGTTTTTCTGAATTCTTCTGGAAAGTAAAACATGTTTCAGTAGTAACTTTGTGGTATAGCTACAATGAGACAGCCTTTTTCGTAGCACAACAATACGTTACAGCAGAGTACTTTCTTGATCGCGGTAATGTACGTAATAACTACGATGTCTATACGCATAGCATTTCACTTTTGTTTATGATGAGGTATGTACATTGACTTCTGCAGAACTTTGCTTTCGGAGGACGATAACTACGACACTTCCACAGAATTACCATACAGCAAGACGCACATTTAGCGCTAAAGGACACGTATTTGAATGATTAATTTTGTACTTAAAACAGTTATTTTTGAAGATTTTTGAATTACAATGGTACAAAGGTTTTCCGTGATACATTTCATTCCACTGCTGTAATCTGTAACACCTGAGGGTATAATTACATTAATCCTCAGAGGGTACACGCCTAATTTGTGTACCATGTGTTTTGCCAAGCACAAGGAGCCCTAGCTAATATGCTATTTCAGAATGAGATTTTCAGTCTGCAGCGGAGTGTGCGCTGATATGAATCTTCCTGGCAGATTAAAACTGTGTGCCCGACCGAGACTCGAACTCGGGACCTTTGCCTTTCGCGAGTTCGAGTCTCGGTCGGGCACACAGTTTTAATCTGCCAGGAAGTTTCTTATCAGCGCACACTCCGCTGCAGAGTGAAAATCTCATTCTGGAAACAACCCCCAGGCTGTGGCTAGGCCATGTCTACGCAATATCCTTTCTTTCAGGAGAGCTAGTTCTGCAAGTTTCGCAGGAGAGCTTCTGTAAAGTTTGGAAGGTAGGAGACGAGATATTGGCAGAAGTAAAGCTGTGAGTGCCGGGCGTGAGTCGCGCTTCGGTAGCTCAGATGGTAGAGCACTTGCCCGCGAAAGGCAAAGGTCCCGAGTTCGAGTCTCGGTCGGGCACACAGTTTTAATCTGCCAGGAAGTTTAATATGGTATTTGCTCATACAATTTTACGCATAGGTGCCATATTTCTCTAACACATAAATTACACAGCTATCTGATCATTTAACTGAGAGAGACAAACATTTTTTTTATTACATCAGTGACATATGTTTACGTAATTACACAGTTGGATAACTTCACACTTATGACATTGTATTTTGTCTGTACTTTGTGAACTGTTCATACATTTTTCGGAACCATTGTGGTACTATGAGAGCATTGAATGACGTATTTGGTATGGGATCATGATTTTTAAAGTACGTATGAGGTAGATGACACTATTGAAATGAGCAGAGAATTTTCTTTAGGTTTTGAAATTATTGGAGGAGGCTACGACGATTTTGAGATTTGGCTGAGGTGTTATGATGTTATTATTATGACGACGATGTGTCATTGAGGTATGTTTATGATCAATAAGCTGCTGCTGTATAAGGAATTTGATTATGCTACATATTTATAATGATGAAAAATTGGAGAAGTGTCGACGAAATTGCATATGTGTAACAAGGTAAGGACTAAAGAGTAGAGGTTAAGGACTCTGATTTGTGGAAAAGGATGTTGGAAACCAAGAATCGTACTTTAAGAGCTATGAAATGTGTGTAAATGTGTGAATGTATCACAGTGCTGGCGAAAATTTTTTGACACTTTATATTTATAGGATTTTGTTCCTACGCGTTTGTAACGGAAATTCTCGACCTCTGAAATTTTTTTTATGAGACTGTCACTGTAGCGCAAACTGCTGTCGTATATATTTCGGTAAGAAAGCCAAGTGACCTTGACGTAATGTGTTGTGAACGCCCAGCTGTGCCAGTCGCCTGGATAAAAAGCCAAGAGGTGGAGAAAAAAGGGGCCATTAACCTCGATATTGACATTCCTTTGTAGAAAGCATTGGAAATATGACACTTTCTGATATTTACTGAAATGACTAATGAAACAATGAGAAACATTTCACAGCTATTGTCTTGCTAGTTGAGAGATATTTTACTGCCTTACGAAATGCCATATGGCTAGTGAATGACGTTTCACGCCTTGCTTTATGTATATATTTGCTCATTTTGTTTATCATCTAGTTTCTAGCTGCACTGCAGCATTGGTTAAAATAAAATTTAATAGATGTACTAATGTAAATTTTTTCTGTCTACAGATCCATTAAACAATAATTATATGATCTACTTTCTTAAAAAAAAAAGGGAACACGAATAGACATTTCCCTTCACAGGAACTGCATAAATAGTTTTAAAACAATTTGTAAAATTTTTTTTGGGGAGCATGGGGGCTATGTAAGTAGGCTGTTAAGGTTTTTATGTTGGTAACGCCACATAGCGATCTATATGATAATCACTGACTGTGTTGTATGAAGTCTGTGGCTGGTTTGCATTGTTGGAATTTACTATTTTAGTGTTGGGCAGTTGGCTGTTAACAGCGTATAGCGTTGTGCAGTTGGAGGTGAGCTTCCAGCAGTGGTGGATTTGGGGAGTGAGATGGCGGAGTTTTGAGAGCGGATGATCTGGACGTGTGTCCATCAGAGACAGTAAATTTGTAAAACCCATGTCATGACTTTTGAACCCTATTAAGGTAAATACATTGTTTGTTCTCTATCAAAATCTTTCATTTGCTAACTATGCCTATCAGTAGTTAGTGCCTTCAGTAGTTAGAATCTTTTATTTAGCTGGCAGTATTGGCGCTCGCTGTATTGCAGTAGTTTGAGTAACGAAGATTTTTGTGTGGTAAGTGATTCATGAAAGGTATACGTTATTGTTAGTCAGGGCCATTCTTTTGTAGGGATTATTGAAAGTCAGATCGCGTTGCGCTAAAAATATTGTGTGTCATTTTAACACAGTCATTTATAATTTTCCTAAGGGACGTTTCAATGTGTTAGAAATTTTCGGATAAGACGTATAACGAATTTTTTTGTATTTGTGGAGATTTGTGTGTTCGTTTCTTGGCAGCAGACGGAAGGCTTGCCTTATAAATGAACTGGTCAGAATATGCTGCTGAATGAATTGGTTTGGTGGTTTACGAGAAATGTGCAATGAAGTAGCTCGAAAATAAGAACGTGCTTCGCTAGGCAGTAGTGTTTTAAGCGCAGCAACGTGCACTAAGTTTAATGAGCACATTTTTTGTTAAGAAATCTTTCAAGACCAGCCATATCTACTACAATTTCTTTGGGAAGTTATAGTTGTTGTTTTGGTCTTCAGTCCTGAGACTGAAATGGACATCTTGTGTACAAAGAGGAACACGTCTGTTATGATGGAAATATAAAATCATTTGTCATCTGTTCCACGTCGCTGTTTACGAATATTTTCTTGTTTTGCGCAGTAACAGTATATACTGTTGAATATTTAATTTAGATTAGCTGCACAAGCTGTTCTTATGGTAGCCACACATGCATTTAGGGTAAGAAGTAAAGTTGATCAGATTTAAGAACTTGCCTTTTCATTCACCGCGTTCCATGCACATATGAATTTACTCTCATTTCCAGTGCAGAATAAGTTGTAACGCCGGAAATGCATATCCTCCTACTTCAATCTATTGTACTATTTTTTTCCTTATTTTGTTACAGGAAGGTATGACATTTCTGTGTCTTTATATACTGTAATTGTTTTACTATTTGTGTATATATATATATATATATATATATATATATATATATATATATATTTATGCATTACTGTCGATGTATAATTGGTTTGTTTTGTAAAAATTATTTGTATTTTTACGCTGGGTCTTGCCTAGGGAAAACTATGCTATCGAACGAATACATCGATAGGTCGTGTGGAGAACTGAAGTGTTTGGGATCTTTGGTAGTGTTAACTCTGCCGCGTGGAGCGCGGGCAGAGGGAGAGTCTGGCTGGGGTGGTGCAATGGAGCAGGTGTGTTGTGCGATGTTCCCGCGAGTTGCCGCGCTTTCGGGGTTGGGCAGCATGAAATTGCGCTCGGCTTGCTATGATAGTGTCTGACACGGTGTCGCGGACGGGAAGCATTAGCTGGCGCACATCAAGAGCCCATTTCGCCCGGTGACCGTGTCGAGAAGGAGGCGCGCCAACATCCAGCTTCTGCAACAGCGACGGCCGACAATGAGTGACTGCCGCCACCTCCTCGATCGACGACTTCAAACCTTCAATCAACCAACAAGGAAGACCGGAAACACGTACAGCTTTAGAACTGTATGGCAGACCTCAACTTTTCAAACTGGTCAATTTGTGTCACCAAATTACAGCAACGTAGCATGAACCTTTGTTGCTCATTATCCCAATTTTATTACCAAGCAGGGTCCCATTCATTTCCGAAATGAACTCGAGTGTCATTGAGATTCTAACGCCAGCATTAAAGTAATATCATTCGATTTCACTGCTTTAATTACAAAGTTCAGTTGAAGTATTCATAGCTGGCTACAATATTTAGATTAGACAAGCAGAAATTAAGAGTGCGAGTTTTGTTACCATATTTTAGCTTACCTGTGACTGCAGCTCAGCTTGGTACGTACAAAATTTTACTATTGTTAATTGTTCAGAATCATTTAATTCAAGTTCAAAGTTAAATCTCTTATTTCTAAATTGCGTAGATACAAGTAGCTTATGAAACGATTGTTGAGGTACCCCAAGACTAACCTTATTTTATTGTTTTTTGTAGTGCTTCAGAAACAAAGTTCACTATTAATTTCACTCACTAGATTAACTTTCAATTTTCCGGTTTTATTAATTCTTTTGCTAAATTAAGTCAGAGTGTAGTGAAATTTATTACTTCTGACGCCAATTAATTGTTAACGTAACGACCGCACATTTACTTTCTTTTAATTGTACCCTTTTCTCAAAATTAATTTCCACGAATTTCATTTGCAATTTTCCTTTCATTTAGATGTAACCCTTTCCTCCCTCTTTATCGACAAATTAACTTTGATGACGATTGCTTTTCCCAAATTTCCATTAGGTGCACGCGGTTTAATTTTTCACTGTCATTAAGGTCGATAAGTGAGGGGGAGGTTACAAAGTGAATTGTTGTAACAGTACTTGTAAAACTTTGCAAGATTTTTTCTGGACAGACAGTTGACTTTGTGCTCCGTAATTTGAGCTATAAATATCAGCAAAGCATCGCTTGTCGCGTTTATGACAATAAATTATGCAACTTCAAAGTAGTGGTTGCCTACTTTAACTATATTAAAATTACAGCTCCTATATAAACTACATGAAAATGTTACTCGTAAATCATTGTGTTACTGTGCGTCAGTTTGGAGATTGTGCAGTCTTTCTACGCAGGATGAGCGGGTATTATGAAGTACTGTGCATTGGAAAAGCTCTTGGACTTGTTAACGAAGGCAGTTTGGGATAGAATAGGAAACAATGTTAAATCGTAGCTGATGTTCCCTGCATGACACACGGTGAATTGCAGCAACAGTAGGAAGCAGACTCAGACTAGGACGGCTTTAAAGATTAAACAGATTAAATTGCAGTTTACGAGAAACATTTTACAATGTTTACTGAAGGGATTTAATCAAAATGAACTCCTTGGTAGGATATTGTCATGTCAGTACCAAAAGGAACCGTCTTTAGCAACTAAACGGGCATCAGATTATTTGTGTTTTAAAGGTGTTTTGATTTTCAGTACTCTCATTAAACACAGAAACCTCGAAACAGCACAGTTTACAATGCACAAACGTCTTCAATTACTATTCGAAAGCTGGTATCCGTGTCCTTTCATCGTGTTATTGACGTTTTCGACCTTGAGGCAGACGAAATACATGGCGGTAACTCATGTTTTCCCTGATCACTGCTTTCGTATCTCTTTCATTCTCACTCCACCTCTTTCTCTCACTAATACAGTTGCTTTGGAGAAGAGAGGGCTCCTTTTAGGGAGCTGGAGCATCTCTGAGTTGCATGAAGGATAGTGCATCTTGCGCTAATTTCACGAGTGAAAATCTTTCCTCCTGTGATTCATTTCCATTCAGATTTGACACAGTTGCAATGCGGTTGGCGGAAATATAATATACTACAGCGTGAGCTGATAGAGACTGCGAAAGGAGCTGTTTTAAAGTGGGATCAGAAATAAGTGGTATCTGTAGTCTCCATTCGTACATTCAAAGTCAGAGTTATTCAGGATACCACTCTCGAGGTGTTGGCTTGTTGCATGGTGAAATATCTGCCTTGGTCCTTGGTGTGAGCATTCCAAGATTAAGAGTGGCTTCAAAGCAAACGTGGTATTATAAGAATTAAGATCCGTTGTGAATGTTCATGTGATGAACTCACTGAGCTGCCTAGTAGAATTTTTACCGAACCACTTGTGGTAAATGTTTATGTTTTGAACATTTATGACGCAAATGAGTGTGTTAGTTTTCAGCTCTATTACGCCAATGCCTGTCAGCATATCATTGTTCTTTCAGTTGCAAGCCTTCCGTCGTTCATCGCAAATATCAGGCTTCGGCAAATCAGTTTTCTTTGTGAATTATATTTACCTTCATCACTAATGCTTCAATCATCAAGCGTGCTTGAGATATATAATAGAGGCCTTCTGCAATTTTCATGCTTCACATTCCATTGCCTCTTTCCCGGTTCCCATTGTTTCACGTTCTATTGTAGTAAACTATTCCATTTTTCTATTTCTTTACCAAGTTTACACGTGTATTTGGGCCCTTAGATAAATCACAAAATGCTTCTTCTAGTGACTCTCACTCCGTATTCTGTCTAAACGTATCAAAAGGAAAATTCTTCTTTCTACGAGAATGTCAATTACACAAGCTACGCTGGTGTGTGTGTCAGGCGGTCGAGATAAACAGCAATTTCGCCCTTGTTTGTGGCGTCAACAAATTAGGCCTTGTGGAACTGAACGCCTTTGCGGTGTGCACACAGTGCCCCTACAAGCTGCAAGGACCACGTCTCTCACACAGTTAGCTCTATACGATCTTGTGAGACTAATCTGCAATTATTTACTTGATTCACGTAACACACATGAGATAGTGAAAAGTATTCAACAAACACTATGCCAATGTAAAACGTCACAGGAGTGATTATATGTGAGAAAATTTATATAAATTTATGCATCAGAGTTCTCCCTGGCTAAGTGGCTTACCTCCATTACTCTTATGTGTTGTAAACAATGCCTGCATTACCTTTAAAATACAAACACGGTTAAAATGGAAAAATGAAATGGTGTACTATACTACTGGATAATATGAAATGAGAAAAACCGGCAAGTAGAATCTCACAATTACTGGTTTGTTCTTCAGAGTCTGATGTCCAGATCACTGAACCACATATTGCATTTAGAAACAACTATTTCGTCTTTCGTACTACTAAATATATTTAACATTGCAGTTTTAGGTATAGTAAAAAAACAACATCTATACAGGAAAATGAAAACTTTCGAAACACCCAGTAAAACTGAAAAAATCCAACAAAAAACTTTATTGGCGGCGGTTAAACCACCAGCTTGCTTTTTAAGAGACAATAATTCAAATTTTTTATGTTCGAAAATTACATCCTGTAGAGGTCGTCGTTTTGTATGTATACAGTAATCCTGTCGGAATGGTAGTTCTGTTTATTCTCTTAACCGTTGAGATGAAAATTGGCCGCACCTGGCATCTAAAACTTGTCCAGAATTTCATTGCGCTCTTTCATACTCATCGTAATTTGCTGACAGAATTCTAATCACAACTGGTATTCATTTTCCTTCAGATGTTGGAGAATTCAGAGAACACTTTCTCGGTACGCTGTGTTCGCAGCTACTAGCTCACCGACTCAACGCCATGGGTCAGTAAGACTGAAACACGTACAGCTTCGATATTCTGTTGACTACTTGTTTCCTTTTTAGAACAGAGCCAATCTCTTCAAAATTTTTAATCCATGTTTTTATCTCCATCCTCGACGCCCTGTCTTGAGAAAACATCGGAAATATATCTCAGAATTTTTTACAAATTATAATTTGTTTTGTAAAACATTTTTATGGCAGAAGCACGCTGTTCCCGTTTCACTACTCACTGATTGCTAAATGACAGGATCGTTTACAGCTCAAGTTACCTGTTCGCAGTACTGCCAACTGTTTATGTCTCCCACCACGTATTTCAAAAGTTCATGTTTTTCTGCGTCAGCTTATTTGTATGAGAAATATAACAGATTAGACCATTTGGGACCTTACACGAGTTGTACTTATAGCTGCTATTCTGGAGTAATTGAGATAAGGATTGATGGCACAAATAAGCTGGTCAGAGCGCAAATTTCTGTTGTTAAGTACTCATGCCGCTTTCTACAGTAAGTTTATGGGAATTACATGCGCGCCTGAAATAAAATCTGACTCTTCTTTTTGGGCAAATTTCACCTTTCACCATACAGATTCCACCACTGGAAAACAATACTCGCGGCTCTTCACATGTGTGATCAAAGCAAATTCTTGCAACTCATCGCTGCGTCTTACACCCAAAACCCCCTTATTGGCATCTACACTTACACCTCGCAAGCCCAATGCCTTCCTCCTATCCCTGTTCCATTATTGAATAGTATTTGAGAAGAATATTATCGTTAAGTCCCCGCAAGTGCTCTAATTCTTGGTCGGAAATATGTAAGACGTTCCCCGATTCTTGTCGGAACGAACGCCCTCTTGCAGAATGGATCAGAAGCGGAGCGAGTATGAAATTAATGTCGCGGGTTGCATACTCTAGAAATCAAGATGCCACTGTGACGTCAGTGCTGTAGTGACATCTGTCGTTCCCGCTGTACTTTTGTTAGTATGATGAGTCTGAAGACAGTGGCGTTGTGGTCGCTTTATACTCGACGACTCGTTCTCTCTTACTGAACCGTGCTGGAGTATAGTGGCACCTCATTACAGAAGTTGGCTGCACAATTACTTTGTTGTGAAGGAGCATCGACAGGGTGAGATGAGCAACTGTGCGGATAAAATGTCCTCTAACGAATCAGTGTTGCGAGACTGTGGAGGGTGTAAGACGAAAATCACGTTGTGCAGTGTATAAAGTTGCTACTTTGCACCATTACAGGTAGACTGATATCTGTCAAAAGTTCGATGCTTTTGTCTGTTTGCGTGTATGATGCACGTCTGTTTTAGATTTTGCACAGATCATTTTTACTATTGACTAAGCTGTATGGCAATGCCATAAGCATTTATATAGTTTATTTTACTGTCGACTGAAACCTTACGATTTCGTTTCTCTTCTCACACATTTAACAAGCGCCTTATGAGGAAGGCCGGTTTGTAACTGTCGAAACCTAACAAAGGTGTGAATAAACTTTTGACATGCAACTGGTTGGCTGTATGATACCCAATGTACCAATATTTCATCATATTGCGCTGCATTTTAACACGGTCAACTATCACCCAACTTAATGTTTTCCTACAGCGATCTCTGCCCCTGGTTTCGTCATAATGGGAAAAAATAATGGTGACAGTGCACAGAAACAGCTTCAGCGACTATTTTGTTCAAATCATACCTTAACTAGAAACCAAAAATGATAATTTTCACTCCCACTGCAGCATTTGTCATTTTATCCAAACAAATTAGTATTCAAAGGCCCAATACAATGTATCATTCTATCTTTATATTGCTGTGTTTTACAGGATAAAAAGGACACTCGCGACCATAACAGGTCATTGTATAAATTTTATTAATATTATGTATTTATTATATCTTACTGTATTGTTGCAATTTTTCTACATTTGTTTCAAGTTCAGATACCCAATGCATATTACTGGAGAGAACTGGTAACAAGTATGACAGAAGGTGTAAAGAGCAATATATATAAATAGCAGCAGTAAGTTTTATTGGAGTAATGACAAACTTACAACGTCAGAAGAAATGCTCACTGTGTCATTTACATTAGTACTTATTCAACAGTTTTGCCTATCACAGTAGAATTTTTGATTTCCGTAGTAACGTGCTCTAATAATTGTGAGTAATTAGTCTGTATAAGTCGTCTGAACTCAGTTCGGAATACGTAGTGCTGAAGTAGTGTTTCACTGTTTGAGCTTAGCAATGTTGTACTGCAAGAACATTCTGGCTCAATATAACGAATAACTTGGAACCTGAGTTTACTTGAATTACCTTATATATAAAATGTATGGGTTTAGTCCTATTGTATTATAAACATATAAAGATAGCAAAATGTAGCACAATTAAGTAACCAACACAACATAATAATTAATCAAGTGCTGACGGGAATCAGACTGACGATCTAGGTGTAAATGGCACCAGCTCTTTAACATCAGAAATTGATAAGGGAGCTGAAAGCAAAGTGGTTAATCCTGCAGTTAATCCCATAATTAACACTGTAACTAATCCAAACACTAGTCAAATACAAGATACAAATATTGCTCAGCTTCCCAATTTAGGGAATATCCTGAAACAATTGTCACCTGAAATATGTGGCGAAATATCCACCATACGTAACGAAGTGTGTACTAGGTGTGATAAGTCGACTAAATTTGATTAATTGTCCTCTAAGTTGTAGAGGAAATTTGCCACCAAACATTGTAAGTTCCCTTGTCAAATTTTTGCCGAATGATTACGTTGCATTGCAATACCCCACAACTGATGTAGCAAATTTTTCTTTGCAACAAACTACCATGTACTCATACACTGATGTAGCTGCACTGAAGGGCACAAAGATTTGCTTAGCAAAATGTCTATGGGCGTACATCTATTGCCAAATCTGTACATAAGTTGGATCTTAAAGTATAAATTTTCACTACAGATCAACAAGCTAACATTAAACTGCAATTAGCTGCACAACTAGGGAACTTTGACAGACTTTTCTGAACAGATTTCATATAAAAATAAATTGGTAAATTAATGTTTAGATTCTGAACTGCCACACATAGTTTAGCAATCTGTCAATGAGCTGTTGCACAAGGAAGTATTTTTGGAGAAGTTGTTAACAGAAAGTTAAGACAGATAAACGCCACAGTGGTCAAAGTTTTGTCACACTGATGAGAGAATCTCGCACCACAACTAAAAGAGATTCAATAACCTTAAGCAGTTTGTCAATAATCCGTCGCCCACTATTGTTAGAGCAGACGGAAATATTAGTCCTATGATTTGTGGGCAAGGGTATGGGAATAAAGGGAATCTCAATGAGATGTCACCTAACCATGTTTCATGTGGTATTAGGACAGCGTCGCAATTTTCATCTGTCCTGAATGAAAGCAGTTTAATTTATGAGGAAAAAGGTATGCATCCTCTTGTGTTCATTAAGAATTTTAAAAATGTACTACACACGTCATGGAGTGTTAAAGAAGGAACTCAGTACATCACAGGTTTATCCAGGGGGAACCATCGATCAGTCCACAGAGACACCTGAGAACCGCCAAGATAATACTCAATTTGTGTGCTAATTTTTAGCAAATTACTGGTCTGGATCTGTGCAGGAAAGAATTAGGAAGGAGATATTTAATCTCGAGCCCTTTAACAGCAAATTGGGTAGCCCCTGCAAGTATTAAGAAAGGTATATTAACAAGACCAGATATGGTGATGAATCTGTCTCCAAGCGGGATGTTCTCGGAATTTTGAAGACCAAACTGCAAATGGATCTTCAGAAGAAATTAGTACAAGTACCAGAAACTTGCCTTGATAATTGTATGTCGGTCGATCTTGGATGCTCTTGATCTCATACAAGAGGATTCGAAAGCAATCAGTTACAACAGTAACACTGTATCACAATCTGAGAGCACACTGGTACAATCACAACAACGCAAGAGACAATAGAATAAAGTATGTGAGACAGCCAGGAGCACTTCCCATGCCGAATTCCCCATGTGTACATCATGGAACACCTGAGTATAATAAACAAATGCAAGGTGACAACCTATAGTCTCCAGGGTATTATGGAAATGGCTACTAGCAAAATCACTATAATAACTGAAACAGCAACAACAACGAATGTGGTATACCTATGGGAGATCATGACCAACAACAAAGTCATCGTCATAATAACAGCAATAACATGGACGAACACCAGAGGTTACTCATTCTATTAAAGCTAACAAGAAACTAGGAGCAGCCACACTACGGACTCAATTGCTGACTGTGGGATGATTGAGGCATAATGAAAAAAAGTCCAATAAAGATGCTATATTACAACGATGATACCAATATCTCAGAGTATCGACAGACTAGTTTAAATGCAATAATACAGACTACTACAGGTGCATTGGTAGGAGATATACCAACCGATGTGTTTGATACATGTACTACAGTAAGTATTATGTCAATTAGTTTATACAATAAAGCGCACAAGGTTACAAACGTGTCTACATACCTGTGCAGAACTGTAGAATCCTGGGCACTGTTGGAGTTAAAACGTAGAATGTCAGGTTCCAGGCACAGGCAGAAGTAAGGTTAGCAAGTGCAGTAATAAAAATCCCATTTTTAATGACAAATGGACTAATAGTCTAATTTTTTTGGGCCTTGACATTTTATGACACAATCACACAATAATAGACTTCTCTATAGGTAAACACTATTTGTACATTGATAGTCGAACAAGTATAATTGATCTGGTGAGGAAATAAGGGGATAATGGGACCTACTGCCAAGGGTTAAAAGTAAGTTAATTAAAACCAAGACAGCACATACCTGTAGCACATACGTACAAAGCAATGAAGTTTAAGATACTCAGAAACAAATATTTGTCAAAGTAGCTGATACTGCCACCACTGACTCACCACAATGAGCTAAGTTAGAGACTTTATTATTAAAGCATGTGAATGTATTTAGTAAAAAGCTAATATATTTATCAGTGTCATGTGGAAGTTCACCCCCTTCCCATCAGACGTATCGCTCTGATATCTATTCTATCCCACGGCCCAGGGATGCATCAGCGAATAGTGAAAGAAAATGAACACTTGAGTGGCATGTAATAGAACCATCTTTGTCGCTCGACTGCAGTTCACTGTTATCTGTCCAAAACGAGGCGGTAATGTTCATCTAGTTTTGGATGCAAGGGCAATTAACATGATTATCATACCTGCATGAGCTCATCCAGAGAATATGGATGAATAATTAGAGAAAATTGTTAGGGTTAATTTCGTCACTAGTACCGATTCACGAAGATTATTCAGGCAGGTAAGACTTACCGAAAAATTTAGGAAATACACTGCCTTTATTTTCGGCGGAAGAAACTTTTCGTGTGTTGCCATTTAGTTTAAATGTGGGTTCAGGAGTGTTTATAACCACCCTGAATACTATCTTAGAAACTGAACTGCTTCACCAAACTACACTGCATGTTGATGATTTACTAGTAGTTACTAATACATGGCAAGAACATGTAGCATTATTCACAAAAAACATTACATGAACTGCTAGTGTCAGGAAAAACACGGAATCTATCACGGAAGAGGTTACGTTTCTTGGTAACATCATTACCCCTACTCAATAACACACCATCCTGATGTGATTAGTGCCATAAAAAATTTTTCCATACCCACGTATTAAGAAACACCTCAAAGCATTCTTTGGCTTACGATCAGTTTTTCGTCGAATTTTACCCAGTCCGTTTTTAAGCAGTTAATAATTGCTAAGTCTTTAGAAGAAAAATGCAACACGAATTCGGATCGCTAGTTATGAGAATAATTAAAACGCAATACAGGAGCCATTAGTAAATTCCAACATTCTGCTTCATCCTCATATGACTAAAGATTTCAATTTAGTTGCTGATGTATCAATTTTTTGGATTAGAAGCTTGTTTGTTTCAGGTACTCGAGGGGGAGCTAAAAAGAGAAATGTGAGTCAAAGTTTTGTTAGTTGCACCTTATCTGAATGTGAATGCTTTTCTTGTAGCCACAGGACGTCGTGTTACGACTCAAATTGTGCGCAATAGGCTGCGTGATACTCAACTTCACTCCAGACGACCATGGCGAGGTCCATCTTTGCAACCACGACACCATGCAGCGCCGTAGAGATGGGCCCAACAACATACCGAATGGACCGCTACCGATTTGCATCACGTTCTCTTCACCGGTGAGTGTCGCATATGCCTTCAACCACACAATCGTCGGAGACCTGTTTGGAGGCAACCCGGTTTTGCTGAATGCCTTAGACACACGGTCCAGCGAGTGCAGCAAGGTGGGGATTCCCTGCTGTTTTGGGGTGGCATTATGTGGGGCTGACGTACGCCGCTGGTGGTCATGGAAGGCGCCGTAACGGCTGTACGATGCGTGAATGCCTCCCTCCGAGCGATAGTGCAACCACATCGACAGCATATTGCCGAGGTATTCGTCTTCAGGGACCAAATATGCGCCCCCATCGTGCACATCTTGTGAATAATTTCCTTCAGGATAACGACATTGCTCGACTAGAGTAGCCAGCACGTTTTCCAGACATGAACTATATCCAACACGCCTGTGATAGATTGAAAACAGCTGTTTATGGACGATGTGACTCACCAACCACTCTGAGGGATCTACGCCGAATCTCGCTGCATGGTGGTACAACACTCATTGTGTGTTTTTCATGAGCAACGAAAAGGGCGGAAGTGATGTTTACGCTGATCTGTGTTCCAATCTTCTGTACAGATTCCGGATATCTCAGAAGCGAGGTGATGCAAAATTTTTTTTCATGTCTTTACTTTGCTTATGCAGGTAATTTAAATCTGATTCTTTTCTCTGTTTTACGCAGAAGAATTTTCGTATCTTTCTACACATTGTAACTGATAGCCAGTGATGAGAAAGCGTTGACATGTTGACAAGTTCTATTCGTGAAGTTCACACTCATGTTGTCTGACGATCATGAGATGCAATTTTATTGTTTTTGAGATGATTTGTCACTTGATTTTTCTAACTTAATTTTTCAACGATATATTTCTGGAGAAGATAATTTTATAATTATCTAAAAATAGATCAATGGCTCTAATAAATCAGTGTTCCGCAACTGGTTGGCTGATTTTTCTTTTAGTTTTTTCCAAGATGCTATTGTAAACTTACGCCTATTTTGTGAGTGGAGTACTTTAATTGGAACCGTTAATGAAATGCTAAATTGGCTCTATACAGCCGACATAAGAAAATGTTCACCAATTAAAACAAAGATAAAAGAAGTCACCTAACAACGAAATTAAACAATGATCCCACTGAACTAAGTTTATTACACATGTACATAAGTAAATTCAAAATAAACGAATGGAACAAACATTAAAAGAGTAGACTAGTGTCTTCGCAATGTGGAGAGGTGATGTAGAATGTGATTCAAGTGAAGGCGTAGCTGGACAGAACGTTTACATTTGTTGGAATCCCACTGTGATTGTTAATGGTTCGACGACCACATCTACAGCTAGACTCCGTAAGCCATCTTACGGTATGTGGCGGAGGCTCATTTCTTTATCAGTGTCATTTCTCTCATTTCCTGTTCGAGTCACGTATTGTTCGAGGTAAAATTTATTGTTGGTAAGTTCTCGTGTGGGATCGCATCTCTCTACTTTTATCTTCAGGGTCTTTTTGCGAGATATACGTAGGTTGCTTGGCTCATTTAGGTATGTACGCTCTTGGAACGTAAGAACTAACAATAAAGAACGCCTCCCTAGCAGCGACCGCCACTGAAGCTGGCTGAGTATATGCGTAATGCTTTCGTACTTACTAAATGACGCTGCAACAGTACATGCTGCTCTTCTTTGGATCGTCTCTATTTCCACTGTCACTTCTATCTGGTACGGATCCCACACTTCAGATCAGTATTTCAGTACTGGTCGAACGACTGCTTTGTATGATACTTCCTTTATTGATGAACTACATTTCCTAAGGATTCTCCCAATGAATCTGTCTGGCAACTGTCTTACTGCCGATTATTTTTATGCAGTAACAGCACTTCAAACTGTTCCATATGCGCACTCCTAATTATTTTATGGATGCAAATGCTATCCGTAATTGTTCAACAATTTTGTAATCACACAAAAAGGATTTTTCTATCTATGTATGCGCAATACGTTACATTTGTTTACGTTGAGGGTCAATTGCCACTCCCTGCACGAAGCATTGATCCTCTACATGTATTACCGCATTTTGCTACAATTTTCTAGTATCGTGACTCCTCTACATACAAGATCACCTGCGAAAAGATTCATCGAAATTCTGTTACCCACCAGGTAATTTATACGTAATGTGAAAAGTAATCCCCCTGTAGCATTCCCCTAGCGTACACCCGAACTGACTTTTACTTTCAAAGACTTCTCTCTGTTCAGAATGACATGCTGTGTTCTGTTTGCTAGCAACTCTACTATCCAGTTACATAGTTAGTATGATATTTCATAATCTCGTATTTTATTCACTAGCCGGCAGTTCGGAACCGCATCAACAGCCTTTCGGAAGGCAAGGAACACGGTATCCACGATGGCGCCTGTGTCTACTGCTTCCTGTGCCTCGTGGATGAACAGAGCGAGCTGTGCTTGACAAGGTAATTGCTTTCCGAACCCATGTTGATTCTTACAGAGGAGACTTTTGTTCTCCAGAAACATCATAATACGGGAGCGTAAGACATGTTCCAAAGTTCTACAACATACCGACGTCAGAGACATAGGCCATTAGTTTTATGCGTCTGTTAGAGACCTCTTTTTGGAAACGCGAAGGACTTGTGCTTTTCTCCAATCGCTAGGAACGCTTCGCTCTTCAGAAGATCTACAGTATACTGTTGCTAGAAGTGGCGTAAGTTTTTTCATATACTCTGCGTGGAATCAAAGTTGCATCCCGTTAGGCACAGTGGCCTTTCCTGTGTTGAACTATTTATTTCGATATTTGTCATCCTGTCGTTCGTGCGCAATTGAAATGGGGTACGAAATTGTGATCTTCGTCTGTGAAATAGCCTTGGAAAAGGACGTAAGGTATTTCCACCCATCCTGGTCATTATCCGGTTCAGTGCCATTATGGTCTGGACAGAGCGCATCGATCTGTTAACTGAATTAATATCAGAACTTCTTAGAATTTTCAGTCAAGATGTAAATTTCGTATTGGTTGAAAGCTTCAAGCATAGCTGTCCTTCGGCTAATTTTGACTTCGTTTGATTTATGTGTAAGGCTTTGGCTACATTTCAATTTGCAGTGAAGCTCTCTTTGCATGTCCGTTGGACCAGTCAGTTATGAGCAGGCAGTTTTAAGTAGTAGACGTGTGGCCACAGTGCGTGGCCGTTGTTGCGTCACAAACTGCAGAGGAGAAACTTCTGAAAATCAGATGTGCAGAATATCCTCCAAAATGTTTTGAGGAAGAGAAAAGTGTGTGCAAGGTCTGCCCCACACGTCTCGACTCCAAAACAACACGAATGAGGAGTGGGCGCTTGCCACGACTTGAATGATATTTAAAGTCGGCCAATTTTTCTTCAGATTGTGTGTGAAATCTTATGGGACTTAACTGCTAAGGTCATCAGTCCCTAAGCTTACACACCACTTAACCTAAATTATCCTAAGAACAAACACACACACCCATGCCCGATGGAGGACTCGAACGTCCACCGGGACCAGCCGCACAGTCCATGACTGCAGCGCCTAGACCGCTCGGCTAATCCCGCTCGGCTTGTTTTTTATTTTTTTTTCAGGAAACGCTCATCACGAGAGACGATACTTGGTGTTATCAGTAGGAATCTACCACAGAACAACAAAGTGCAGGAATTCACTTGCAGCGCCAACGCTTTGACGATACGCCAGACTCTCCAGCCAGTGTGACGCTTGAGCTGAACAATATCTGAACGACGAAGTTTGTTGACAGTGCCAGATAGTTGTTTGAACGTCCAGTGAGTTGTACTCAAACGGGAGGGGAGACTATGTAGAACACCGGGAACATTAAAACCACATTGTTGACTCTTCTCTATTTTTTAGTAACCTAGCCTCAAAATTATTTACCTGACTAATGTGATTAACGAAATCCACCAACCTCTGGAGTCCAGAATAAGATTTTCACTCTGCAGCGGAGTGTGCGCTGATATGAAACTTCCTGGTAGACTGAAAGTGTGTGCCGGACCGAGACTCGAACTCGGGACCTTTGCCTTTCGCTGGCAAGTGCTCTACCAACTGGGCTACCCAAGCACGACTCACGGCCCGTCCTCACAGCTTTACTTCTGCCAGTACCTCGTCTCCTACTTTCCAAACTTTACAGAAGCTCTCCTGCCAGGAAGTTTTATATCAGTGCACACTCCGCTGCAGAGTGAAAATCTCATTCTGGAAACATCCCCCAGGCTGTGGCTAAGCCGTGTCTCCGCAATATCCTTTCTTTCAGGAGTACTAGTTCTGCAAGGTTCGCAGGAGAGCTTCTGTAAAGTTTGGAGAGTAGGAGATGAGGTACTGGCGGAAGTATAGCTGTGAGGACGGGGCGTGAGTCGTGCTTCGGTAGCTCAGTTTGTAGAGCACTTGCCCGCGAAAAGCAAACGCCCCGAGTTCGAGTCTCGGTCCGGCACACACTTTCAGTCTGCCAGGAAGTTTCATCCTCTGAAGTGGTAGCAATAGGAACAGCAAGGTCTCTAATGCTGACGTTTACACGCCACTGTTTATTGTCGTGTTTAGAGGTGAGAACATTATCGAAAAGTAAATACAACCTGCAGCAACGGAAAGCAGAGACAGGCGAGAACGCTGGGCAGCTCTTTTGTCAGGGTGAGGGTCCCGGCGTGCCTGGGACTCTCAGGGGCTGGTGCGGCGTGGCCGCCCGCGGCTGCTGCATTATGCATGCGTGCCGCCGAGCTGCGGCGGCCACCCCGTCGCGGCTGCCACGTGAGGACCGAAAAGTTGGCAGACCCCAAGTCGCCACCTGCTCCGCGCACCTGTAGAATTCCCGACTCTGGCTGTCAGCCACTGAAGAGATTAGTCTCGTGAGGTGACTCACTGTCGGTCCAGAACTTACACGAACTCCGGTGGTTGATGATTTTCGACCGTAAAAGTGACATTGTTGTGATCCAAAGAACTGTTATAGGGTAAGGGGGAAGCTGACCTCCGGCTACGTACTGCGAAATGTTGTCCAGAACGTTCTGCATACCACCATATTTGTTCTAAGCTAGACGTGTAGCATTGATAAGGGTCGCCCTGCTGGGTAACGATACCATGCTGGAGATTTCGTGGAACTCTGGGGATACACTGGAGAACGTCAAGAGGTATTGTTCGTCTGATTCAACAGTAATAGACATCAGATAAGTGACATGTTGGTACAATTTACAGTTTTGTGCGGTTTATCTGCAATTTTTTCGCTCCTTTAATGTCTTTGAGAACGGCTTATAAATCAACTATAATAACTATATATGACGGTAGTATCTGTTCCCGAAAGAACAGTTACCGTGGATGACCATGCAGCTTTGCTAGAAATGAAATGATAATTAAATGGACACCCTAGCTGCAAACAGGCGTCGATGTACTTCATTGGGGACATGTTGTAAAAGTGTGCCCCGACCGGGACTCGAGCCCGGGATCTGGTGCTTACATGGCAGACGCTCTATCCATCTGAGCCACCGCGGGCACAGAGGATAGTGCGTCTGCAGGGACTTATCCCTTGCACCCCCCCGTGAGATCCACATTCCCAACATGTCCACACCACTACATTCGTAGTGCGCCTAATAGATGTTTGCCCATCATACTCATTACTCGTGGCAAATTAATCTACCAAGTCCCGTACGAGCTCGGGCATAGCGTGTGCGTTCGCACAAGAAGGTCAATGCCCGGGAATCCATATTTTAACTATATATGACGGTAATATCTGTTCCCGAAAGAACAGTTACCGTGGATGACCATGCAGCTTTGCTAGAAATGAAATGGTAATTAAATGGACACCCTAGCTGCAAACAGGCGTCGATGTACTTCATTGGGGACATGTTGAAAATGTGTGCCCCGACCGGGACTCGAACCCGGGATCTCCTGCTTACATTGCAGACGCTCTATCCATCTGAGCCTGCCATGTAAGCAGGAGATCCCGGGCTCGATTCCCGGTCGGGGCACAAATTTTCAACATGTCCCCAATGAAGTACATCAACGCCTGTTTGCAGCTAGGGTGTCCATGTAATTATCATTTGAACTACAATATCAGGTTACCTTCCATTCAGAAGGCTGTTGCACGCAGTGACCCTTTTTTTGACTTATAAATAATAGATTTCAGCTACTAGTCGTACTTTTAAAATTTTATTGGCAGATCTAGATTTCAGCTAGAAACTAGTAATTCTCAATGCACTATCATTTTTGATGAATGAACTGTGGATGAAGGCCGACTAACAGGCATTACATGCATTGATGAAAAATGATAGTGCACTGGTAATTACTAGTTTCTAGCTGAAATTTAGATATGCCAATAAAATTTTAAAAGGACGACTGACAGCTGAAATCTATTATTTACAAGTCAAGTATAATATATTTCAATTGCTATTCCGAGAAAGTGGCCTCCATAGACAAATATTAATAGAGAGTAGTAGTCTTTTAATACTGATCTTGAGAGATGAGGTAGATCATTGTAGCCGAAGTAGCTAATGGCTTTTAACTAAATACGGATAGAACATATACGAGAAAAAGGACTCGAAGAAAAATCTCACTGAAGGTTCTAGATTTCTGAGAAAAGAAATGAAGTAGCTACACAATGGCAAGAATCTATTTCATTACTGGGGATTCAACAACGCAGTGGGAAAAGTCACGGAACACACATCCTAATATCATGTCGGACCTCCTTTTCCCCGGCGTAGTACATCAACTCGACGTGGCGAGGACGTAACAAGTCGTTGGAAATCCCATGGAGAGATATGGAGCCACGCTGCCTTTAGAGTAATCCATAACTGCTAAAGCGTAGCCGGTACAGGATTTTGTGCACTAACTGGCCTCTAGTTCATGTATGTTCGGTGGAATTCATGACGAGCCATCAGGGGAGCCCAAATCATTCGCTGGAGTTCTCCAAAATGTGCTTCAAAAACTGGTAGAAGCGGACCTCGGGGAAGATCAGTTTGGCTTCCGGAGAAATGTTGGAACACGTGAGGCAATACTGACCCTACGACTTATCTTACAAGAAAGACTAAGGATAGGCAAACCTACGTTTCTAGCATTTGTAGACTTGGAGAAAGCTTTTGACAATGTTGACTGGAATACTCTCTTTCAAATTCTGAAGGTGGTAGGGGTAAAATACAGGGAGCGAAAGGCTATTTATAATTTGTACAGAAACCAGATGGCAGTTATAAGAGTCGAGGGGCATGAAAGGGAAGCAGTGGTTGGGAAGGGAGTGAGACATGGTTGTAGCCCCTCCCCGATGTTATTCAATCTGTATATTGAGCAAGCAGTAAAGGAAACAAAAGAAAAATTCGGAGTAGGTATTAAAATTCATGGGGAAGAAGTAAAAACTTTGAGGTTCACCGATGACATTGTAATTCTGTCAGAGACAGCAAAAGACTTGGAAGAGCAGTTGAACGGAATGGACAGTGTCTTTAAAGGAGGATATAAGATGAACATCAACAAAAGCAAAACGAGGATAATGGAATGTAGTCAAATTAAATCGTGTGATGCTGAGGGGATTAGATTATGAAATGAGACACTTAAAGTAGTAAAGGAGTTTTGCTATTTAGGGAGTAAAATAACTGATGATGGTCGATGTAGGGAGGATATAAAATGTAGACTGACAATGGCAAGGAAATCGTTTCTGAAGAAGAGAAATTTGTTAACATCGAGTATAGATTTAATTGTCAGGAAGCCGTTTCTGAAAGTATTTGTATGGAGTGTAGCCATGTATGGAAGTGATACATGGACGATAACCAGTTTGGACAAGAAGAGAATAGAAGCTTTCGAAATGTGGTGCTACAGAAGAATGCTGGAGATAAGGTGGGTAGATCACGTAACTAATGAGGAGGTATAGAATAGGATTGGGGAGAAGAGGAGCTTGTGGCACAACTTGACTAGAAGAAGGGATCGGTTGGTAGGACATGTTTTGAGGCATCAAGGAATCACAAATTTAGCATTGGAGGGCAGCGTGGAGGGTAAAAATCGTAGAGGGAGACCAAGAGATGATTACACTAATCATATTCAGAACGATGTAGGTTGCAGTAGGTACTGGGAGATGAAGAAGCTTGCACAGGATAGGGTAGCATGGATAGCTGCATCAAACCAGTCTCAGGACTGAAGACCACAACAACAACAACAACATCTGTGGCTCGGTGGCACGGCCCTCCGTCTTCCATAACAATTCAATAGTTGTTTGGGAACATGAAGTCCATGAATGGCCGAACATAACCATTTCCAGGGTCAATGACCATGGGACCGACCACGTAAGTGCAACCACACATTTATGGAGACACCACTAGAGCCTCGTCGGCAAATGAGTACACGGAACAAAATTTGCTAAGACTTTATGCCCAGGTATCAACACGTGTCATGTTTAGTATCCTTATTTGCTCTGCGCCACAGTTTACAGTTTTGCATTTTCCATCGATACCTGTATGAATGTCAGTCTGTGAGCAATTTGTATATATCTTTCGTGGTGCTTCGTTTCTTTGTCTTAGAGCGTATTTCATGGTCCAACTGTCTGGACAAATAGGATTCCAGTTAACGCTCAGCTTGTTATCGTAGTACTTTCCCCAATGCCATATACAACGAACAGCTGTGGTTCACAGGTTTTGTGCTTCGTGCGTATCTCGTTTAAATACCAACTAATATCTGTACGACATGGCCAAATTCCCAAATACTTGAGAAACTTTGCGACTCAGCACGGTAGATGAAGAACATCTGGACGTCTCTCAAGAAAATCCAGTGTGAAAGACGTTAAGGAACTCCTAGTGGCCTGGGAGCTCTATGGTTACCTGACTGAGACCCTTGTTCTGTGCTGACAGCCGTCCAGGGATTTTTTGAAGTGATACCGAAAAATATAATACTCTGCACCCAAGACAGGCAAGGTAGATTTCCCCAGCATCTAACGTTAACTGGGATATATTGGACATTGAGTCAACTAAAGACAAAATCCATATGACAGTTTTCAGTGCCCTAAAGGACAAGAGTGGGGAAAGAAGAACGAACGAGGAGTGTCATTCTGGATTTTTTTCTGCACTCTTTAAGAGATGATTTCGGATACGGGATTCAGTTCATTCGAGGTCATGCAGAGAGATTCACATGCTGGTTCGCACACGGTGCACCAGACACCCAAGCTATAGATTTCAGGTTAACCTGTCGCAAAAAAAGTGAAATATGCAGATCATATAGTAATAATTGCTGTCAAACGGAACAAGTTGCTAGGGATAGGAACCTTTTACAACAACGCGTAGTACTGATTTGGGGTCACCAGTAAACCACAGAACTGCTACATCTTCAGAAGAAAGTTTTCAAGTTTTTCTTCTACTATGTAGACACGAATGACTCCAAACTGATTCACAAGTGTTCCATCTTGTTCTTTAACATGTTCCCTAACTCATCACTAACGACAACATAGAAAAGTAATACCACGACGAAGAAATAAAGTAATTATGGCTCTAACCCAAGTAGTTCTCGTCCTTGGGAAATAAAGCTTGCTTATTCCTATAATGTAATTGGTAATAAGGGGACTTGAATTTAAAATGGTTCAATGAAAATAAGTAAATGTAGGACAAACCAGCAAAAAGATATTTGATATAGTCTCCACTGGATGGGTAAGGTGCGGGAACTGTGAGGAAAAATAAGTCCCTTGGGGTCGGGCAGTAGAAAGCACGTGTGCTCGGTCACGATTCTCGGATTTCATTTCAGTCCACGGAGGCGGCTGTATATTGGACCGACGAAGGCGATTTCCTCTGCTGGGTCTCAACTGGTTGAAATAAAATTGTGTGCGCGCGTGCGTATGAGCGCGAATGTGGAACACGAATCATCGTTCTGCTACATAAATTCACGAGACTATATATCTTTTTGCTGTCTATATTTACTTATTTCCTTTAAAAAATTTGCAAATCAAGTCCCCTTACTATGGCTCACATCATAGGAATAAGCACGTTTTATTTACCGGGGACGAGAGCTAAATTTGAAGAAAGAAGGAAATTCAACTATCGTTGTTACAGCCGTAATTACTTCACTTCTTGGTCGTGATATGCGTAAAACAAGAGTACTCATATATATGATTATATCGACATTAAAGAGTCAATTACTTACGTTGATGTATGTTCACGCAGCAAATTGTGAATTTTGTACTGAGTTATTCAAGTGGCAACAAAAATAGAAGAGTGGATTATTTGCTGTTCATTTGATGATGTAGAGGAACAATGACGAAGAAGTACAGATGCATTTAGATGTTGTGGAAAATTATGGTCTACAATCCAATGGAAGGACGTGTCAGCTGATGATCATAAGAGAAACATATGGTTGGCATAGAGTAAATATGGCGGTGGGAGGAAAGCAGTTGCTAACGAAGCAAACTTCAAATACAGGAAAATACGAGTGACAAAGAGAGAAGTGAAACTGAGAGTCAATCTGACCGATTTATATGAAGTGTGAAACGAATGGTACGGAACGAGGAAGACCCCTAGAAAAGTAGGAAGATTTTACACCGTAAGTATTATACGCCTCTTCTGTTCGGCTCTGTAGAAAGCTAGGTCATGAAGGAAAGGAAAAATGTGAGACCAGAGCCAGTTTATAGAAGTATTTGGGAAGCAGAATAGGTAGAATAAAAATTTGAACGAAGAGGAATGAAAGTGATACCGAGATAACATGTAATAAACCCCTACAACCAATAAACAGATTAAAATTGTATAGGCCTAAGAAAAGTTCACGAGTTGAAGGCGGTGGACAAGAGGCGAAGGGAAGACAGGCACAGTGGCCAAAAGGAGTGGAAAAAATCATTAAGAGACGATATACTGAGCCAGCGTAGCGACAGGGAGATGGAGGGAGGTTTGTGTTATAAGAATATTTTCTGTCAGCGACGAGAAGCTAATGGGGAAGATACTGTGCTGTAAGATCAGATCGTACGAATGACAAAATGCAGGCATGAAAAGAAGCACATATCAAAATAAGAGGATAATTTTCTTCACTATAAAAGCATCTCATACCAGTGAATTACGAAAATGAGTATGATACTGACTAAGGATACGAATAATAAAGAAAATAAGGGTAATTATAATGACGTCAGTTTTGCTAGCATATATAAATAACACGTCGTTTATATGAACTAACAGCAGTGTGCGTGCTTTACTTGTGTTAACTTTAAGAGGATACTACCATGTTTAGTCTTATCCAGATGATTTGATTTGATTTATTGCTCATTTAGAGACCTGTTGTCTTTTATAACAGGTCGTTCATTTAACAGGTTCTCAGGTAGATTAGAGAGCATATTGCATATTACAAACAGAAATTAGTGCTTTTAGCAATTACAAACAAGTAATAATAAATTTAAAAAAATTTAAAAAAATGGTTCAAATGACTCTAAGCACTATGGGACTTAACATCTGTGCGGTTCCGGACTGAAGCGCCTAGATCCGCTCGGTCACAGCGGCCGGCAATAAATTAAAAATACTTTAGAAACTGAAAGAAAAAAAGGCAACATATCTTTCAAATTTTAAGATGATATATGATAGGAAGGACTTCAATTGAAAGAGAGAAATTATCTAGATGGCCACAAAAAACGAAGCCGGACCATTGCTTCTTCCATTGCTTTCCATCGCCTGACATGTTCTCATGGGCACCCAGGCCGCTGACTCTCTCCCTGCCATTCTAGATTGGGCTACCGTGGGAGCTCTTTTCTTGTGAATTTGCTTCTAGCACTCATCCACTGACAGGAAACTGCCAGTCATTAAATTTAAGTGATCCTAATTACTGACAAGAGTTTGCCTCATTAATCTAACTTTTTCGCTTTCCGAAACTTCAAGCTCAAGCGCTGAATCAAACTTGTTTTCCTTAAAAACCCTGTTTCAAAAATATATAAATTCTTCTCAGTATCTTGCAGCTCAGTGTCCATGTCTCGGGCCAATGTCTAAAGACCGGCCGTGAAGGTGTCTTGCTAATACAGATTATCCATGTTGCTGTTAGCAGATTAGTGGTGTGTAGTTGATTCACCGCAAACACGCATCTCTCTGCAGATTTTATACGGGTTATCATCTATTTCTCCATGCTATTATTCCAGGTAACATAGCTTCCTAGCTATCCAAAGGGACCCCTCGTCTTAGACAGCATGCATTAAACCTTCAGCGTTCCATCCACTTCCCGATTTTTCATTACCTCCCGGTCATAATAACACACCCTGTCTTCTCTTCGTTGACATTCAAACTAACATTTTGAGAAGATATAGAAATTGACGTTTTCAACAATATTTACGAAAAGGCTAAGATCTCTTACGTTACATCAGATAAGGACGAAACTGAGTGTTCAAAAATGTTCAAATGTGTGTGAAATCGTATAGGACTTAATTGCTAAGGTCGTCAGTCCCTAACCTTACACACTGCTTAACCTAAATTATCCTAAGGACAAACACACACACTCATGCTCGAGGGAGGACTCGAACCTCCGCCGGTACCAGCCGCACAGCGCGTGACTGCAGCCCCTTAGACCGCTCGGCTAATCCCGCGCGGCGAAATTGAGTGTAAATAACCTCGAGAAAGACCAGTTTGGATTCCGTAGAAATGAAGGAACATGCGAGGCAGTGTTGACCCTATGGCTTCTCTTAGAAGGTACACTCCTGGAAATGGAAAAAAGAACACATTGACACCGGTGTGTCACATCCACCATACTTGCTCCGGACACTGCGAGAGGGCTGTACAAGCAATGATCACACGCACGGCACAGCGGACACACCAGGAACCGCAGTGTTGGCCGTCGAATGGCGCTAGCTGCGCAGCATTTGTGCACCGCCGCCGTCAGTGTCAGCCAGTTTGCCGTGGCATACAGAGCTCCATCGCAGTCTTTAACACTGGTAGCATGCCGCGACAGCGTGGACGTGAACCGTATGTGCAGTTGACGGACTTTGAGCAAGGGCGTATAGTGGGCATGCGGGAGGCCGGGTGGACGTACCGCCGAATTACTCAACACGTGGGGCGTGAGGTCTCCACAGTACATCGATGTTGTCGCCAGTGGTCGGCGGAAGGTGCACGTGCCCGTCGACCTGGGACCGGACCGCAGCGACGCACGGATGCACGCCAAGACCGTAGGATCCTACGCAGTGCCGTAGGGGACCGCACCGCCACTTCCCAGCAAATTAGGGACACTGTTGCTCCTGGGGTATCGGCGAGGACCATTCGCAACCGTCTCCATGAAGCTGGGCTACGGTCCCGCACACCGTTAGGCCGTCTTCCGCTCACGCCCCAACATCGTGCAGCCCGCCTCCAGTGGTGTCGCGACAGGCGTGAATGGAGGGACGAATGGAGACGTGTCGTCTTCAGCGATGAGAGTCGCTTCTGCCTTGGTGCCAATGATGGTCGTATGCGTGTTTGGCGCCGTGCAGGTGAGCGCCACAATCAGGACTGCATACGACCGAGGCACACAGGGCCAACACCCGGCATCATGGTGTGGGGAGCGATCTCCTACACTGGCCGTACACCACTGGTGATCGTCGAGGGGACACTGAATAGTGCACGGTACATCCAAACCGTCATCGAACCCATCGTTCTACCATTCCTAGACCGGCAAGGGAACTTGCTGTTCCAACAGGACAATGCACGTCCGCATGTATCCCGCGCCACCCAACGTGCTCTAGAAGGTGTAAGTCAACTACCCTGGCCAGCAAGATCTCCGGATCTGTCCCCCATTGAGCATGTTTGGGACTGGATGAAGCGTCGTCTGACGCGGTCTGCACGTCCAGCACGAACGCTGGTCCAACTGAGGCGCCAGGTGGAAATGGCATGGCAAGCCGTTCCACAGGACTACATCCAGCATCTCTACGATCGTCTCCATGGGAGAATAGCAGCCTGCATTGCTGCGAAAGGTGGATATACACTGTACTAGTGCCGACATTGTGCATGCTCTGTTGCCTGTGTCTATGTGCCTGTGGTTCTGTCAGTGTGATCATGTGATGTATCTGACCCCAGGAATGTGTCAATAAAGTTTCCTCTTCCTGGGACAATGAATTCACGTTCTTATTTCAATTTCCAGGAGTGTAGATTAAAACCAAATGCAAACCTACGTCTATAGCCTTTACAGACCTGCAGAAAGCCTTCTAGAATGTTATATACAGGGAGAGGTAGGCTATTTACAACGTTTTCAGAACCAAGTTTTAAAAGTGGAGGCACATGAAAGGAAGGGGTAGTTGAAGGGGGAGTGAGGAAAGGCTGTAGCGTATGCCTGATATTATTCAGTTTGTGCACTGAACAAGCAGGAAAGGAAACCAAAGAAAATTAGGAATACGAACTAAAACTCATGAGGAATGAATAAAAACTTTTAGAATGTAGACTCTCCCGGTTTATACAGTTGGTGAAAAGCCCTCAAGTTTCCAGCCGGGTGGCAGTATTATGAAGCCGCAACGTTTCGACGAGTGACATACTCATCATCTTCAGGCGAAGTGCCGAGATCTTGCAGTTGCCATCCTGCTTGTATCTGCTATGTGCTCCCTGCACCTGGCTCCGGGAGGCTGGGTACAGCGAGGCCGGCAGGCGGGATGAGGGGTGAAGTTGCGGTGGTGGGGGTAGCAGTCGCATCTCTGTCATAGAATTCTGGCTCTGTTCCGCGAGGAGAACGGTGGTGGGCACATCGTCGATTAATTGCCGCTATCCCTGGATTCCATGCCCCACTCAGTTA
Organism: Schistocerca serialis cubense; assembly: GCF_023864345.2. Classification (NCBI taxonomy): domain Eukaryota; kingdom Metazoa; phylum Arthropoda; class Insecta; order Orthoptera; family Acrididae; genus Schistocerca; species Schistocerca serialis. Next base: position 1,265,999,906 of record NC_064638.1, on the reverse strand, counting down.
GAATCCTTCGTGTCTGTCTACAAGATTCTCGTGAATCGGAATTTCGATGGACTCTTTTATGACACTGCCCCAATAGGCGGCGACTAGGCGCAGCACCTTCATGTTCGAGAAGTCAAATTTGTGGTCTCCCTTGATGTTGTTTTCTCCTATCACGGATTTCTCCATTTGCACCAGCCGCAAATGCCTTGCATGTTCCTAACAGAGCTTAGAAATGCGTCACTGTGCTTGGAAGACTGTGGTGGTTATTTCCAAAAGCCGTTTTGACTGTGATCTGTCCCTAATACGGAGGAAAAGGGAGTTTCTTGTCGTCTTCTCCCTCTGCGGCGTGGCGGATTAGCAATCCGTCGTTGTCTCTGTGCAGGCTACTAATTAGAGATCCACCTACCTCAGAACGGCGTCTGCTCGATGTCCCTTCTCTACGCAACGTAGATACAAGATGATGTAAAAGGAGCGATGATAAAAAACACCATCTAACATCTATAATTACTGAGGCTTCGCAACTCTAGTAATGTAATGAAGTTCTGTAGAAAAACTGTCAGTAACAAAATTATCAGGCGGTAAGATAATGGATTGGCTTCTGGAAAATAATGTCCTAAATTTGCATACAAAATTGTTTATTTGTTCTTATAACCAAAGAAACGACATTATTCAGTCCTCATTTAAACTATTGGTTATTTTCGTCAAGTTCACAATTCATACACTCATTTCGCACGCACAGTAGCCAGAAATCTGTCCAAATGAGACCCGAGTTAAACGTTTCCACAATCATTAATTCCACCACTAACATAAGTTATTACATTCGGTCCTTCTGCTGGATTTCAAAAAAATAAACCGCTCGCCAAAAATGCTCAGTGGCTGAACACTGAAACATGCCTTGCAGACATTATGAAGACCAAATTTTCACACGCACATATCATTCCAACAATATAGATCTAAAACTTCCAAACTTCAGAAAACTGTTTGTAACTACGGTACATCAGCGTTAGTCATGGCGCGTCTCAAACGCGAGGAATTCAATATTCCTTCATTTGACACATTATTTTGACTCGCGGTAGTAACATGACCGCCCGCGTTCAAAGCTAGCGAGAGACTCCCTTCCAACAGCCTCACTGCCAGTATAGCTATCAAGTAACGAGCGGGAACCGTCTCAGTTCTGATTGGCTGACCATACTGACGGCCAATCAGAATACTTGCTCATTATTATACTCGATCCAAATCTGTCCTGTACCAATCCTTATACACAGACGCATGTACAACATTCTGACATACAAATATTAAAGTAATGTTTAATAAGCAAAAACGAGAAAACAATAAGTCTGGAAATATTATTTAGATACAGATAATACTCCAGCTGACTTTCTGGCTGCTCTGTTGCAATAGCAATCACACCTAGACGTACGTCATCAGCGAAGTGGGTAAATTCCCTATGAACAGATTTTCCATGACAGGCTTGCGTAACTCTTGCAGGTATATAATGCAACATTACAATTTGACGTATGTCCCACGCACACACTCTCATTCACTCACATTTACTCCCAGTACAATATTAGACACAAATAAAAATTTTGTGTGATTTTTATATTATGACAACGAAAAATAATTAATCATTTAATATGGAAATCTCAATCAATTAATTCTGCACACTGAGAGTTCTGCTTATGTTCTCTGATTATAGCAAAAAATAAACTATTACATTTCCAAACTGAATTTAGTTTCCTAGGTGTCAGTTTTTGACTTTCTTAGCAATTTCTTCTATCTCTAAAACTATGATAATTATAAAGCTGAAATTTGGATACAATCTTCTCATGAATGTCGAAAGGTAGTGTACCGATTTTGAAAATGATTAAATAATAATTAATATCATTTATTTAAGTTCTTATAGGTGGTGAATGCATGCATCCAGTAAGAGGGTTTACATGCAGTTAGCTATCCTAGAACAAACGTTCGCACGGAGCAACTTTGACACACTACAGCTTTTCCCTATTTTCCGCGAACTGTCTCGTCTTGAACGCCCTCCTAACCTGCGCTTGCCTGTACCCAGTTTTGCGAAACACCTCCTCCAGGTCTGAGAGGCTTTCTCCATCACAGACGACGTATGCCCCGTGTACCAATTTGGACAGTACTGTTTGCCGCTCCGCGGGATGGTGTCAGCTTGTTGCATGCAGGCCCTGGTCTGTGTCTTCCTCTATACTGTATGACCTAGTATGCTGTCTACCTCCTTCCTTACTAGCATGTCCAGAAATGGGAGACAGCCGTTTTACTCTGTTTCCATAGTGAAGGCTATGTTTTCATTGATGCTGTTAAAGTGGATCAAAAAATCATGTATTGATTTCCTGCCATGCTCCCAAAAATCCTCTTCCGACCACCGCAGAAGACGAAGGGGTGGCTTGGCTCTGCGAAAAACCCACTTATCGTACCAGGAATGTACAGCATCGCCTGAGCCTGCAGCCGACAGTACATTTGACAAACGCAGCGTTGTATTTCTAAACGCTGCGAGAGATATATCAAGTATTTGCGACTGGGACAGACGGATAAATAGGCGATAGCAGAACACAGTCGGCTGGTCCCGGCGGAGGTTCGAGTTCTCCCTGGGGCATGGATGTGTGTCTTTGTCCTTAGGATAGTTTAGGTTACGTAGTGTGTAAGCTTAGGGACTTATGACCTTAGCAGTTAAGTCCCATACGATGTCGCACACATTTGAACATAGCAGAACACAGTATCAAGAAAGACCACACGTTTAACTTCCAGAACACCACGTTGCTCTGCTGAGCAACCGGCTATTGACAGAGCTTCGTAGAAGAGTCCATCGAAATTAGGATTCAAGAGACTTTTGTCAACAGAGACGAAGGATATCATCTGAGTGCGGCATAGAATCCAGCCATGAGAGAGCGCGCCCACTACCGTCCTCCTCGCGAGACTGGGTCGGAATGCTCTGACAGAGGTTCGAACGGCGCGTCCACTACACCCACCACCGCGACTTCAACCCACACCCCACCACCCACCCCATCCAACGGCTTCGCAGAGCAATCTTGAAGGAGGCACACCGCAGATATAAATACACTACTGGCCATAAAAATTGCTGCACCAAGATGAAATGCAGATGATAAACGGGTATTCATTGGACAAATATATTATACTAGAACTGACACGCGATTACATTTTCACTCAATTTGGGTGCATAGATCCTGAGAAATCAGTACCCGGAACAACCACCTCTGGCCTTAATAACGGCCTTGATAAGCCTGGGTATTAAGTCTAACAGAGTTTGGATGGCGTGCACAGGTACAGCTGCCCATGCAGCTTCAACACGATACCACAGTTCATCAAGAGTAGTGACTGGCGTATTGTGACGAGCCAGTTGCTCGGTCGTCATTGGCCAGGCGAGGGATCTGCAGAATGTGCTCGCCAGGGCAGCAGTGGAACATTTTCTGTATCCAGAAAGGCCCGTATGGGACCTGCAACATGCGGTCGTGCATTATCCTGCTGAAATGTAGGGTTTTGCAGGGATCGAATGAAGGGTAGAGCCACGGGTCGTAACACATCTGAAATGTTCAAAGTGCCGTCAGTACGAACAAGAGGTGACCGAGACGTGTAACCAATGGCGCCCCATAGCATCACGCCGGGTGATACGCCAGTATGGCGATCACGATTACACGCTTCCAATGTCCGTTCACCGCGATGTCGCCAAACACGGATGCGACCATCATGATGCTGTAAACAGAACCTGGATTCATCCGAAAAAAATGACGTTTTGCCATTCGTGCACCCAGGTTCGTCGTTGAGTACACCATCGCAGGCGCTCCTCTCTGTGATGCGGCGTCAAGGGTAACCGCAGCCATGGTCTCCGAGCTGACAGTCCATGTTGCTGCAAACGTCGTCGAACTGTTCGTGAAGATGGTTCTTGTCTTGCAAACGTCCCCATCTGTTGACTCAGGGATTGAGACGTGGCTGCACGATCCCATACAGCCATGCTGATGAGATGCCTGTCATCTCGACTGCTAGTGATACGAGGCCGTTGGGACCTCAGAAGTTAAGTCCCATAGTGCTCAGAGCCAGTTGCACCATTAGAAACGCTTAAAAGTTTTGCACGAACCGGCAGAGTGCTTAGTGAAGACAGGAAAAGAAAATGATTAGAGACAAATTATTACAAAATCACAAATATAGATTAGGAAACGGTTTGTTATATGCTGAAAATACTTCGTGCAACGTTCGCTGCGTGGAGAGTGTTGTCCATCCCGAGGCACGTACGAGACACAGCGAAACAGTAGCTGCACACCGCTGTAGGCAACGCAGATCTGTTTACCGCCGCACCACACCGGCTGGATTCAATTACGCGGAGTGTTGCACCCGCTGTTCCGCGCATCAGACACACTCTAGCAAACAGCGGTCGGTGGGAGCATACGAGAGTGCCGGACCGTTCTGCCTCCAGCTGGACGTGGTGGGGGACGAGGGAAGGGGGGGGGGGGTGGAGTCGTGTGTTCCAGCACTTCCAGAAGGAGTTAGCGCCTACAGCGCGGGTCTCTGTTGCCACCCTGCGCTATTATAATCACAACCACACGGTGACGAATTTTTAATTCAGTCTTAGCCGTCCAAATTTTGAGCACTTCGCATGGATTCCCACAATCTGCGTCGTATTCCGTGAAAATCTACCACTCAACATCAAAACAGCCTGGACGTAACTAGCACTTAGGAAAAACTGACGGTGTTTTGATTGGAGTAGTCAGTGATTTACGCTAAGAGTTAAATTTCTAGGGGCAAAGACACTCATTTTCATATTTTAACAGAACCGACTATTGCTGATCTTCTTCTTCTTCTTCTTCTTCTGCTTTTTCGGCCTCATTGGACCACTTCAGTCAATCATTTCTGGTCCTCTTCTTTGGTATTTTCCCCTTCCGAGTGGCCCAGTATCTCTTCATTCGTTCCGATGCTTTTCGTCGTTCCTCATCTGTAAATACCCTTTTCATTGTATGTCGTTTGTCAATTTTTGGTTTAAATCTTATTTCTGTGTCCCTCAACTTCTTTAAATTTGGCGTTTTGTTCTGCAAATCATCCAGAGTTATTTCCAGTTCTTCCATATCCTCTCTTATTTCCTTAAGCCATCCTCCTCGTTGTTTCAAATTCCAGAGTTTCTCAATAATTTTCCTTGTTAATCTGGTTTCTGGTGTCCTCAGAATGTGACCACAAAAAGAGATCCTTTTCTTTCGTATAGTATCGGTGATGGGCTCCAGTTCTCTGTATACCACTTCATTTGGAACTATCCGCCATTGCCAAGCTTTTTCATATTTCTTATTTATGCGTGTTCTAGCAATTCTTCTCTCTACTTTTAAAATTTTGTCAATTCTGTTTTTCTGGGTGACTTTAAAAAGAGTTTCACTTCCGTATGTAACCTCTGGTTGAACCACCGTCTTGTAATGTTTTAATTTTGTTTTAATTGATAGACATTTTTTATTGTACGTAGACCATGTTAGTTTTTGAGCTTTTATCATTTTATTAGTTCTTGCTCGCCATGCAGGTTTCTCGTCCAATTTATGTGTTATAATTTCACCCAGGTATTTAAATTGTTTCACTATTTTAATTTCCCTATTGTTCACTGTTATGTGATCTATTACAAGTGGATCCGTTACCATTATTTCAGTCTTTTCAAATGATATCTGGAGTCCTAATTTTTGTGCTATATTTTGTAAGCTTGTTATTTGTTTCGTGGCTTCCTGAATATTATTAGCTAGTAATGCTAGGTCATCAGCAAATCCCAAGCAATTTAGGTTTATTTTACCTTTCTTAGTTCCAATTTTAATATTCATAGGATTTTCCTTGTACCATTCTCTCATTACATATTCAAGAGCACAATTGAATAGCAATGGTGATAAACAATCTCCCTGTCTCAACCCTGTTTTCATCGTAAATGGTTCAGATATTACTCCTCTAAATTTTACTTTGGATTTGGTGTTTGTTAAGGTTAACTGTATCATTTTTATTAATTTAGGATGAAGTCCAAAATTCCTTAATATTTTCATAATTAAAGATCTATGGATGCAATCATACGCCTTTTTGAAATCTACAAAGGTTATGACTAGTTGTTTTTGCCCTATTTTGTAGACATCCATAACTAACTTCAAGGTGATTATCTGTTCTTGGCAGCTTCTCCAGGATCTAAATCCTCCTTGATATTCTCCCAGTTCCAGTTTTAGTTGATCTTTACAGCGGTTGTATAGTATTCTTGACATGATCTTATACGTGCAGTCCAAAAGGGAAATTCCTCTATAGTTGTCTGGATTTGATTTTTCTCCTTTCTTATGTAATGGATGTATTATAGCAGTAGTCCAATTTTCTGGTAATTTCTCTTCATTCCAGATTTTTACTATGCATTGGTGTAATGCTATCTTTACTGGTTCTGCTGCATATTTCCAAAATTCAGCAAACGTTTGATCTTCTCCACTTGCTTTGTAGTTTTTGAGTTCTTTCAAAGCTCTGTAGACCTCATTAATTGTAGGTGGATTTATATTTTCTGCTGGTGTTTTAATTGGGGTTTCTGTGTTTATCTGAAGAAGTTCTGGGGGATCTTCACAATTTAGTAACTCGTTAAATGTTTCTGCTAGAATTTCTGTATTTTTACTATTGCTATGGGCTAGGTTATTATCTTTATCTTTTAACATTAATGTTGGAGGATCATATCTTTGTAATTGTCTGCCAAATATTTTGTAATAGTCTCTTGAGTTTGTTTTTTCACTATTTGTTTCTATCATTAGAAGTATATCTTTTTGGTACTGACGTTTAACTCTACTTATTATTTTTTGTGTTGTCATCCTTTGTTTTGTGAGTTCCAAATATGATTTTTCTGTTTTTTCATTTTGATGCCTTAACCAGGCTTGGTGTCGATCCAACACTGCTTCATCACATTCATCGTTCCACCACTGGTGTTTTTTCCTTGGATTTATAGGGGCAACTTGTTCAGCTATTTGTTTCAATTTGGGAATTATTTCTTCCAGATCATCTGTTATTTTTACATCCCTGGTTTGTGCTTCATAATCCTCATTTTGTATCAGTTTATGAGGGTCATAGGTTCTCTTCTTCTTCTGGTGGGATTTTTTCTTTGCTAATGGGGTTAATTTAATTTTAATTTTTATCATGTAATGATCTGATCCGGTATCTGTCCCTCTCAGTACTTTCACATTGTAAATTTCCTTGTGGTAATTCTTATCCATGCAGACATGGTCCAGTTGCCATTCTCCTTTTTTCCAGTCTGGATGTTTCCAAGTTTTTAGTTTACTTGGTCTTCTCTTAAAATAGGTCGACTTTGAGATCATGTCATGGTTTCTGCAAAATTCCATTAGTCTTATGCCATTTTTGTTTGTTCTTCTTTGTGCTGTCCATTTCCCTATTATGTCTCTATATCTCTTTTCCCTTCCTAACTGGGCATTGAAGTCTCCAATTAAAATTTTGATGTGATTTTTATTAATGTTATTCGTCGTTTGATCTAAGAGCTCCCAAAATTTTTCTTCCTCTTCTCTGTGTTCTTTTTTATTATTTTTATCATTTGTCAGGGCATGGGCATTTATTATTGTGTACATTTTATTTGCAGCTTTTAGAGTTAATGTTGAGAGCCTGGGAGATTGTGCTTTAAATTCTATTATGGACTCTATTATTTTCAGACTCACCACGAATCCTGTTCCAAATTGTGGACACTGTTTCATGACTCTTTTCCCTGGTATTCCCTTATAAATCCTATATCCTTGTGATTCTATCGGCTCCTGATCAGTATTTCTCATTTCTTGAAGTCCGGTTATGAGAATCCCCTTGCGATCCATTTCATCCGTCAGATCTTCTTCATATTTAAAAGTTAAATATTACTCCATAATCCTACCAAAGTTCTTCATATACATTGAGAGTGAAAAAGAAGTGGCCTAGGAATGCAAGTAAACTTTCTCCAATCTTATGGTAACATTATCGATTTCGCAGCCTGAGAAGTACCAGTGTACAATTTTCATATCCTCGAACAGGTAAATGCGAAACGCCTCTAGCAGCCGTGAAGTCATTTATGTAACAATAAAATTGATCATTTACTTTCCGTTCGAGGCAAACACTATCTTACACCAAATTTATCACACCATTGTACTGCTGTTATTCCATCAACGATGGAAAGTTTAAATACATAAAATATCACAAACACAGTAAACCATGTTGTCATACCATCCTACAAAAACAGCATGCAGTGACCGTAACGTTGGATGTTCTCGTGGAAACTGTTCCTCTTCTTATGGAATTTATCAATCTCACGAATCTTTGGAGTACAGCGTGCAACATGGTGCCCGAATACGGATCAAGCAGTTGTTACGTCGAGAAGGCCTCAAACAGCCCAGCATAGTGTAACGTCTTAAGCATGAACAGGTCAAGCGTTGTCACACGCTATTGTTGTTGGTGTTTGGTGTTATTTAAACACGTTAAGCAGCACTTACAAATAAGGTATTTGCCCATCAATTCCAGCATAACGTTTCTCGAGCGTCAGCTACCTCCTTGCGACATGACAAATTGATTGGTTTTCATGAGGTAAGGAAATGTGGAATCATCGTGCCTATGCCGCATTCCACAGTTCACAAAATAAATTAAATTCTTATCTTAAAATTGGTAGATTAGCTCGTCAGTACATCTACAATGTTGTGTACCACTTACGGACGAAAGTATTTTTCGCATGGTGTGTCACTGACAAGTAACATGGCTCAATGAATCTTGAACCATACATAGAAGGAACTTCTGCAGTACAGTACAAGAGGTAAACTGAATGAAATACTTAATGAGATGAAAAGTAATGATGCTTTTATTGAAAGACAATAATTACATTGAAGTCACTGCGATTCAAGATGCATCCCTGGATGCAACATCATTCCGGACATGGTTCTTAGTAGGAAGTGAACCGTGATTTATTTTCAAAGAATATTCGTAAGAATTTATTTTATTTACTAGCGATTCATCAAGAACATTAACACATTTAATCACACTATGTTAGCGTGGAAGTAGTTGCCAGGGATTAACTGATGAAATCATAACCAAATTCCTTTTAACAAATGGGAATTTCATTCACTTTAATAGTGCCTAAAAGCATTTTTTAAAAGAAACAGATTTAAAATTATAATCAGAAAGCACCCTCTAAATACCAAAGTTACAATTTATTCAGACGCAGAAAGAAACACGTTTTGACTGTATGAGCTTTCGGGCAGAGAACCTTGCCGCTCCCTTTTGACATGGCCGTAATTACGACCGCTCACAACAGCCTCTGAAAGACTACACCGGTGCAAATCTGCAACACAACAGATAACTTCAAGACTTTTAACAATTTACGCAAGCGCACAAACTATGCACCTTCTCCCCCCCCCCCCCCCCCCCCGTAGGAGGGATGGAAATGGAACAAAACACTAACAGTTAAAATATTATTAACCTTGCCACCGAAGGTGCAACTTGATTTTAACTTCTAAGAAAAGTCTTACGGTGAAAGCGTGGCAACTTTATATACTAAAATGATCGTTTAAACAAAAGCCCATGAAATGCAATTTCATCTAAAACTCTACAAGGTTGGCCGAACAATAGTTAAGATGCTGTACAGTAGACAGATACCGCCTCTCGAGATCATAGTCAATAATATCAAAGTTTCCAAAGATCAAAACATATTTCAGGTAATTGGCCGTTACACTCCTAGCAATAAATTCGTTAACACACCAAATCCGGCGACAAACATGACAGAGGCAGTTACTAAAATATGCTTCAAATGGCTCTGAGCACTATGGGACTTAACTTCTAAGGTCATCAGTCCCCTAGGACTTAGAACTACTTAAACCTAATTAAACTAAAGACATCACACACATCCATCCCCGAGGCAGGATTCGAACCTGCGACCGTAGCGGTCGCGCGGTTCCAGACTGTAGCGCCTAGAACCACTCGGCCACCACTGCCTGCAGGCAGCTACTAACGCACTGTAGATTGATAGGGAGATTACCGAACAACCCGAACCGCAGGTTGCTCTAACCCGCCCCTACTCCACAGGGGAGAAACGGACCACCCAATTTATAAACAACCTCATTCCCGCGGGTGGGCAAACGGGGAAGAATGGTGGGACGACCCCAAAGCAAAACGGCTGGTGACCTCACCAAGAAAACAAGTAGAATTTAACAAGAGTAAATCAACAACATACCACCAATCACTTATGTTGTAATAAACTGCAATTTCTCGAGAAGACCTGGCGCTTCACCCCCAAATCGCTCTCCCGAACTGTCCGCTGCCAGCCGCTTCAACTGACGCAGGAAGGCGCGCCGATCTCCCGTCTCACGGCGTCGCAGCTTGCACCGGCCAGACCGATGTCGTGGGTTGGCTCCTGTTGCTCTCGTGTCGACCACGAAGCCACTACCCCCCACTATACGGCGCGGCCCACTGGACTCACCTGGCGGCCTCACATGCGCCGACGCTCAAGACAGACAAGTCATCTTGTGTCACAGTGCGCGACCGACCAACCGATCGATCCAACCGCCAATGACCATTGCCTGAGCAAACTCGAGCAGACTAACGGCCTAACGCGCAGACTCAGATGCAGAGATGCAGGATCTAAGCCCCGACCGGGCGACAACTCGCTGAGTTCTCTTTCTGGCGAAGTGGAAAGACTCTCATCTTGCCGGCTTCAATGGTTGATCCGAACGACAAACTGCCTAACAAATGCGGACGAGAGACCGACTAGCAAGCTGGAGACGAGAGATTGACCCAGGCTGACCCACTGGCGAGCTCATAGCGCCCTTAAACGCACGTGAACAGGCAACCTTTCCCCTTTCCCACCAGAGGGAGACACCAAAGCTGCGACTGCCACAGCGGTGCCACAGCCAGGAACGGAGGGCGACTGCTTCACAGTACGAGCTGCGGCGCGCTCTTCAAAACAGCAATTTTTACCACGGCTCAGGACGTATGATCACTAAGGGCGGCAATGGATACTCTGCAAATCATATATAAGTGCCTGGAAGAGGGTTCATCGAACCACCTTCACAATTCTCTACTATTCCAATCTCGTACAACGCGCGGACAGAACGAACAACTATATCTTTCCGTACGAGCTCTGATTTCCCTTATTTTATCGTGGTGATCGTTTCTCCCTATGAAGGCTGGTGTCAACAAAATATTTTCGCATTCGGAGAAGAAAGTTGGTGATTGGAATTTCGTGAGAACAGTCTTCTGCAACGAAAAACGCCTTTTTTAATGATGTCCACCCAAAGCCTTTTCATTTCAGTGACACTTTCGCCCTTATTTCACGAGAATACAAAACATGGTGCCCTTCTTTGAACTTTTTCGATGTACTTCGACAATCCTATCTGGTAAGGATCCCACACTGCACAGAAGTATTCTAAAACAGGACGGACAAACGAGTGTAGGCAGTATCCTTAGTAGATCTGCCATTAAAACGCAGTCTTTGGTTAGCCTTCCTCACAACATTTTCTGTATGATCCTTTCCATTTAAGTTGTTCATAATTGTAATTCCTAAGTATTTAGCTGAATTTACTGCCTTTATATTTGACTGATTTATCGTGCAACCGACTTTTGACGGATTTCTTTTAGCACTCATGTGGATGACCTCACACCATTCGTTATTTAGGGCCAACTGCCAATTTTCGCACCATACATATATCTTTTCTAAATCGTTGTGCAATTTGTTTTGATCTTCTGATAACTTTATCAGTCGATAAACGACAGCGTCATCTGCAAACAACCTAAGACGACTGCTCAGATTGTCTCCCAAATCCAAAAAATTGCATATCCATATCATTAACCTCGATATGCAGCAGGATCTTGGAACATACATTGTGTTCGAACATAACGAATTTCCGCGAAGATAACGGTCTATTGACACACACAGTCAACACGGAGTTAGAAAACATCGTTCTTGTGAAGCACAGCTAATCCTTTACTCGCATGAAGTGTTGAGTGCTATTGACAAGGGATTTCAAATACATTCCGTACTTTTAGATTTCCGGAAGGCTTTTGACACTGTACCACACAAGCTGCTTGTAGTGAAATTGCGTGCTTATGGAATATCGCCTTAGTTACGTGACTGGATTCGTGATTTCCTGTAAGAGAGGTCACAGTTCTTAGTATCTGACGGAAAGTCATCGAGTAAAACAGATTTCTGGTGTTCCCCAAGGTAGTGTTGTAGGCTCATTGCTGTCCCATGCTCTTTAATGATCTCCCATGTTGGACACAATGTTGGTAAAGGGTCCTTTTGACAGGACGTTCCATTTGGCCATCAGGGTGGTTGACAAGTGCTGTGCGTGTGGTCACGATGCAGTACGTCTCTGAGCTGTGGCGGCCTGTTTTACTGTATCAGTATCGATATGCTCTTACTTTTGGCTGTAAGATGTTGCCCAGGGAAAGCAATTCTTTTGGCGCTGCCTGGATGACCGGCTTGCTGGACCCGCAAGTGCAATATGAGAGTTAGTATGATGACGGGGATATCAGCGGAGCGATCAATCGGAAAAGAGGCCTTTTGTCGCCACCCACCTGTATCTGCATTGGTGTAAACCGGGAAGGATCTGCACGGATCATATTGGCCTGCGTTTGGCTTGCAGTGGCGAGAAATCTACCGAGCTGTCAGAGGTTTGTTTATCGATATTTCTCGATTTCCCGGTTTTATTTATTGGTACTGAAGTCCGTGCCTTCATGAAATTTGCAGGACGAATTATATGAGCAAGAATTTATGTGTAAAAAAGGCCCGGTAAATATTTTTATTAGATCTTTGTACATTGCATCTTACTGGAAGCGTGATCCGTCAACTTTAAGTGACCGTGGAGCCTTTAATTTGGGGTAATGTTAGTGTCGGTCTCTACAAGGATGCCTGTTGTGAATTCATTGGCAGTGCGGTAATCATATGTGTTTAAATACCTCTCTCTGTCCGTTATTATACTCGCCGTTTGCGGTCTGAGGCGTCTTGTCACGGTTCACGTGGCTTCCTCTGTCGGAGGTTCGAGTCCTCCCTCGGGCATTGGTATTTGTGTTGTCCTTAGCGTAGGTTACTTTAAGCTAGATTAAGTAGTGTGTAAGCTTAGGGACCGATGACTTCAGGAGTATGGTCCCACAAATTTTCTAATTTCTTGACGCAAGGAATTATCAGCTGATATTAGTCCTTGGTACGGTATTGGTCGATGTTTAATATTATCACAGATTGTCTATTCCAGGTGTGAAAGTGGAATATCGATTTGTGCGAATGTTATCAGGGTCAGTGTTTGGACCAGTGTGACTAACGTTTAACTTGACCATTTTGGATAAATGCTGTGCTCAATTTGTAGTTGTCGTTTGGCAGAACTTTAACCTTCTTTCTGGACTGTGTCTTGTCCACTGAGACTAACCTATTGCTTATTCCGATTCAGGTTATGTATATCTTGTGTTTATTTTAAGTGGTTTCTATGTTGCGATTTCTTTTAAAGACACATTGACCGTTCTGAGCTTGGCATGGATAGTGTACGAATTCAGAGCCGTAGAATTTAAAGTCATTGGCTTGGGGTTGGCTTAATCATTTGTTCTTGCAGGATTTGTTATAATTATTTAATTCAGAAATTGCCTTTGGCCAACTATAAGTGGTATCTTAAATTTTCTGCTAACTTCTTAGAAGACTGTTAAATTTAGAGCGCCGCTCCGTAAGAAATTGCATTAATTATTGTGAACGTAACCCTTATTATAATCTTCGCTATGTTTGCACTTAACAGAATTTATTTGCGCTGCAGGGAATTTTGTTAAGACTGCTTGTGCTCTGGCGTCGGAGCTGTTTACCGTCCCTCTTCAGGCCCTCTCATTCTGGGCCCAGTCGGCTTACACAGCCGCCTCCTGTTTACGCGATTCTGTGCACAAGCCATGAGCAGCGAAAGCTCACGTTGTCAGTCTTCCGCAGTATTATTTCTTCCAAGCGCAGCCGTGGCCTTAATGCTACTCTTTAAAGTTGAAATTTTAGAGAAATTCTGAGTCGTTCTATTTATTACTTAAACAAGGCTACCTTTTCATATCCTCATTGCTTCCTTATTTAAACATTTTACTAGTGGTTGAGAGCTCAGTGGTAAATGAAATAATCGTATGGTACTTATTGGCTGGGATATCCTCTTTCGATGTTCGGCTGCCGTATTGCGAGTCTTTTTAGCTGACGCCACTTCGGCGACTTGCGTGTCAGTGATGATGAAGGACGAACAACATACATTCCCGTGCCGGGAATCGAACCCGGGCCTCCTTGCATGGTAGGGGGGTAACGCTACCGCTGAGCTTCTGAGGCGGACAGCTCAGTGGTGATCCTTATTCAATGTAAATTTTAATTATTTATTGTTGAGGGTCTATGTAAGGCTTGATACCATGCCTGGTTTTGAGGTTTTAAATCTTTTGTTCTCCTTCTTTGAGCGCTTCGTATTTTGGAATAAGAATTATTTTGACAATGACCTACTACGTTGCCGGTTCAGTTTTATTGAAACTTTTATTGGTGTTTGTGCTCACTGATAATTCTTAGCCGCGCGGGTTTAGCGGAGCCGTCTAAGGCGCTGCAGTTCTGGGCTGTGCGGCTGGTCCCGGCGGAGGTTCGAGTCCTCCCTCGGGCATGGGTGTGTTTGTTTGTCCTTAGGATAATTTGGGTTAAGTAGTGAGTAAGCTAAGAAACTGATGACTTTAGCAGTTACGTCCCATAAGATTTCACACACATTTGAACATTTTTTTAAAATAATTTTTACATCTGTTTAAATTTGAGTTAAGGTTTGCATCATTAGTCTTTTATATGATGGTCACACAAACAGTAGTTATAATTCACATTTTTTGCCATCACTGAATTTTGTTGAGTATTCAGATCAATTGTGGTTTATTTAAATTCTTAATTGGGTTTGATGTAATTCAGTCTGCCGGCCGGAGTGGCCGAGTGGTTCTAGGCGCTACAGTCTGGAACCACGCGACTGCTACGGCCGCAGGTTCGAATCCTGCTTCGGGCATGGATGTTTGTGATGTCCTTAGGTTAGTTAGGTTTAAGTAGTTCTAAGTTCTAGGCGACTGATGACCGCAGATGTTAAGTCCCATAGTGCGCAGAGCCATTTGAACCAATCTTTTTGTAATTCAGTCTGTGCAAAATAAATTTGTACATTGTACCAGTGAATGAACTGTGTCGTATCCCTGTTGGTCTAGCCCATCGTCGTTTTCCTTCCTGGTCAAAATTCACAGGCCGTATTTTCACATTTCAGTCCCCGCAACGCATCCTATTCGCGCGATGGGTTTTAAGGCGGGGGAACGGACGGGCCAGTCCGTTCGCCGCTTATCCTCTCCTTTCACGATACGTCCTCCTGAGTAGATCGATGCAGTCGCGCAACGACATCCATGAAAATAAAGACGGAGACGAATGCGCAGCTGAAAAGATCCACATGTGGAAGAATGCAGTGTCGCAACACCATTGGCTGATGAGTATACCGTCTTCAGTAATCTGGTAGTCAATACCACCCGGCAAGGTTACGCCTGCCCATATCAAAATGATCTTGTTCGACAATGATGCACGTACCCTCATATGGCGGGTAGTGGGAAGACATAATGGTCCCCCAGGTACACTGTCGAGGCTGTTGCACCGTAGTTCGGAGTCAACTTGAACTATACGCCTCCTCTAAGTGACTGGAGAAAGGCAGTGGCATATCACATTCAATAACGACAATGCCTGGTGCTTCATGATGAGGCTGACGACACCTTTACTTTTCCTTTTTCTTAAAGGGCAACATTTCTCGGAAATGAAGAATGTAATTATTTTTGTCTCTCATCAAGCAGCAGTCTGAACAATAACTAAAGTCAATACGCCAGGCGCCATAACCCAGAGGGACGCGCGGGAATTTTTTTTTTTCACCCACAGCGTGTTATTTGATGACGTAAGAGGTGCAGCTTTGGAGTAGATGAACTGATGAAGACGACACGTAAACTGAATGTGTGCATCTGAAAAGACTATAGGGCGTGTAGAATATTATAGAGCATTGTATTAACTGACTTCCGTTTTCCCGAACAGGTAAAATGCAGAAAAAAAGTGTCTGAAGACATACGTCGTCTGGGAGGGTGGACTCGTCCGTTACACACGACTGCGAAAGGTAGGAAAATAGTGCAGTATCAAATAATGATTTTGGCGAAGAAATGAAGGAACAATAAATTTCGCAGTATCTTCATGTTGAAGCCAAACGCCTAGTAGAGGTGCCATTAACTATTAATTTAGCCACTCGGCTTGCGGGCAGCGTAGTGACAAAGATGGTGGGGGAGGGGAGGGGGGGGGGGGCTGCAGGTGATGCAGACAAGGTCTGCCGCGACTGCACGAAGTTTTCATCGTTTGTGAGGGATATACCCAGTCAGGTAGAATTCAAATAGCTTTCAAAATTTTAGTTTGTGCTGAAGTGAAGTGTAAGTAACGGACAATACATTCAGAGGTTGATTTGATAGTAAAATACAGGGTTATTACAAATGATTGAAGCGATTTCACAGCTCTACAATAACTTTATTTTGTGAGATATTTTCACAATGCTTTGCACACATATCAAAAAACTCAAAAAGTTTTTTTAGGCATTCATGAATGTTCGATATGTGCCCCTTTAGTGATTCGGCAGACATCAAGCCGATAATCAAGTTCCTGCCGCACTCGGCGCAGCATGTCCCGTTGATGAGGAGGTTTAAACACTGAATCTTTCACATAACCCCACAGAAAGAAATCGCACAGGGTTCAGTCGGGAGAGCGTGGAGGCCATGACGTGAATTGCTGATCTTGATCTCCACCACGACCGATCCATCGGTTTTCCAATCTCCTGTTTAAGAAATGCCGAACATCATGATGGAAGTCCGGTGGAGCACCATCCTGTGGTACGTTTAGCTCCCTGCTTGCTTTATTCGTCGACTTCCGCGGGCTACGTGTGAAACTTGCCCGCACGCGTTCAACCGTTTCTTCGCTCACTGCAGACCGAACCATTGATTTCCCCTTACAGAGGCATCCAGAAGCTTTAAACTGCGCATACCATCGCCGAATGGAGTTAGCAGTTGGTGGATCTTTGATGAACTTCGTCCTGAAGTGTCGTTGCACTGTTATGACTGACTGATGTGAGTGCATTTCAAGCACGACATAAGCTTTCTCGGCTCCTGTCGCCATTTTGTCTCACTGCGCTCTCGAGCGCTCTGGCGGCAGAAACCTGAAGTGCGGCTTCAGCCGAACAAAACTTTATGAGTTTTTCTACGTATCTGTAGTGTGTCGTGACCATATGTCAATGAATGGAGCTACAGTGAATTTATGAAATCGCTTCAATCATTTGTAATAGCCCTGTACTTCGCTTTTCTCTAAACCAAGTCAGTACTTGTCTGGAAGCATCCCCCAGGCTGTGGCTAAGCCATGTCTCCACAATATCCTTTCTTTCAGGAGTGCTAGTTCTGCAAGGTTCGCAGGAGAGCTTCTGTTAAGTTTGCAAGGTAGGAGACGAGGTACTGGCAGAAGTAAAGCTGTGAGGACAGGCCGTGTGTCGTGCTTGGGTAGCTCAGTTTGTAGAGCACTTGCCCGCGAGAGGCAAAGGTCCTGAGTTCGAGTCTCGGTCCGGCACACAGTTTTTATCTGCCAGGAAGTTTCAGTAGTTGTGTTGTTTCCCGCATTCGTCAGGACGAGGGTTTAAACCTCTGTCCTGTCATCCAGATTTAGGGTTTCCGTCATTTTTCTAAATTGCTTTCTTGAAAAGGCACGGCTCATTTCCGTCCCCATCCTTTATTGATTCGAGGTTACGCTTCGTGTCTAATGTCCTCGTTGTCGTCGGGTCGTCAAACAATAACCTCTTTCCTTCCTGTTTTGCATAGTTTCCGTTTCCTTTATACCCCTGATGACTAGGTAACTGCACTACAATGTGTATTTTGAATGTGTACTATTGATGGAAGTTTGTGAATGCGATTACAGTCGATGAAGTATTTTGAATTACGCAGTGTGTTACACATAATGTGTATCCATGTGGATATTTACTTTATGCATACATTATGTGTTCCGCAGATTCCATAACTTAGCGCAGAACTCTTAGGGAACGTATGCTCTGACTTCATGGTTCTTCGTCAGAACTCTGTACATTGTCACGTCGTACCCACATTCAAGGCCAAACCCGAAAGCGGTGTCGTCAGTAAATTATAAAAATTAAAACTGAAAACACGTTTATGACCAACTCTAACGTTTAGCTAGAACAAAACTGAACTCCTGGATGTAGTATTCTGCTATTTTATACTGACATCGAATATCACAGCGTATACAAACATTACAAACATAAAACATTTCGAGAACCTTCCAGAAATGATATTTACGAAATAAATACTGAGGATCAGATTTGAACCGGCGACCTGCAACACGCCCGCCAGCGACGTTAACAGCTACGCCGCACTACCTGCACCACAAATCGTGGCATTGCTCGCTCTCCTGAAGGAACAATGATCCGCTGTGTATGACGTTCCCAGTATAGCCGACCATAGCACGTAGGATGAATATATTGTCATTCACACTCAGTATAATAGCACTTGGGGATCCATGCTTCCTAGTCGTGTTGTCAAATCGTCTTCGCTATGATGAGCACCGATGGTAGCCAATCCCGTTGGAGCTTCTTGATCATCGAGGGGTTCTTCAGTTTCCTTGAAAGAGATGCACCACTTGGCGATTTGCGCTCCAGGACTATAGTGTGGCTACATACAGAGGAGATAGACTACATCTCTGAGCTTTTGTCTCATTGATGGTCGTAATTCTCATCTTCGTATTTGACGTACGACACGCGACAGAGGATACGATACAGTCAGACATAGCGCTTTACCAAGTTTTTCGATTCACTTTCCGTGCACACCTAAAAAGCAATACCAGGTCTCTCAGTTTGTACCTCACTGGTTGCTAGGCAGCTTGGTCAGTCTCTTGGGCATCCGAGGACCATATTCCAGCCAGGTGTCTGGCTTCTTCCAGCTCAAACTGTAATAGTGTATCCATTGACGTTTAGAACTCTGAAACTTGTAGTATCTTGCTTCTCTGAGATGTAATCGAATGCAACAATGGATGTTATTATGTCCCACTGACTCTGTTTACCATCAACAGTAAGGGGTTCTGTGTGACCACTCACCTGTGAGTTCTTATCCTAATAAAACTTCTGATACCACTATCGAGTGGAAAGCCTTTCCATAGTCATCAGACAGGGTGCATAATTAGCTTAGGTAGTTGGCACAGCCTTGCTAACCACATAGACGTTGAGATATACAGTGCATGACAATAACCGTCAGTTCCCATTTATCGACTTCGGGATGTCGATATCATTCTGGAGGAATGGCGCTGCTGGAGTTGCTACTTGATGCCACGGAAGTAACTGGGGCACTTCCTTCCATCGCTGGAATTCTTTATCGTGGCTCACACAGTTCCTTGCGGATCTGTTGATAACTAGCTCAGTGATAAATGCGCCTGAGTCTATTTTTCAAGAATTCTAGATGACCACACGTATGAGTGTCGTGGAAATACCCTAGGATAGCTGAATTTAGATGAACTGTCACAACGAGGAATCATTTTCGCTCTTTGGTCGGTTCCACCATCTCCAAAACTGCTGTAGTTTTCAGCAGTGCTGGATCTACCTTATGTTTGCCAGTTCTGTCATTTAATGCAGCGATGATTGAGATTTCATCTGTGCTGCTGTGTTCTGCCGAAGAATCCTTTGAAAGGCAGTCGGCGTCCACGTGTTTGCGTCCGTTTTAGTATACCAATGACTCAGTGACCATCTCGTCAGAGGCCTCAACGGATCCTTCAAGCTAGTCAGTCAGCATAGAGAATAATGCCCATTGCAGTGGTGAATGATTTGCCACATTAACACGGCCATAACTTGTTGATGACCCAAACTAATGTGACTCACTCTTTCTCGGCTGTGGAGTAGTTCATCTCGGACTTGGAGAGTACTCTAGAGTCATAAACTATCACTTTTTGAGCACCTTCCTGAATTAGTAGCAGAATTGCAGCTAGCGTTTATGTGAAATTCTGTCTCTGCAGTCTCGTCAGACAGTGTCAGGACTGGAAGGTGGTAGTGCCTCTTTAAAGACAAGGGAAGATTGTTCTTGGACCCCGTTGCAGCAAGATTTGTCGTCTCCATACAGCAGTTACCAGTGATGTGCCTTTATACAGAATTTCTTATGAGTCACCGCTATAAGGGGCTCATTCCGAAAACAGTTCTCACATCTCGAATACGTCGAAAAGTCGGATAATCTGTGACTGCTCTTTTTCATTGAATTGGGACTGACTCCTCGCCCTTCACTAGGTGCAGTATTTCTTTGACAGTGAAGAGGCACTTAATCAGATTCAAGCGTAGGATGTCAGTCTAAATGCTCATCAACGCGATTGTCAGGCGGCTTAGACGTTCTTTAAATGTCTTCCAAAACGGAATCAAGTTATCCAGGTAGCAAAAAAACGTCATCTACTTAAGGTTTTAAGGCTGGTAGTTCATCATACTATCGAAGGTGGATCGAGCGTTATATGGTTCAAACTGTACAACACTGAATTCACAGCGCGCTTTAGGTGGTGCGAAGGAAGTCTTTTCCTCGTCAGTCTCGCCAACCTCAGTTTGGAAGTACCCCCTCTACATGTCGACAGCTGATCTTTTCAAACTGTCTTGTGGTATCATCAACGCGGGGCAAGTGGTTGGCATATTTTTCGTGATTTTATTTCAGTCGTCGGTAGTCAACATAGAAGCACGGTTTGCTGTCCTGCTTTCTCACAGAGTCCACAGCAGAAGGCCTGAAGGTTCAACGATGAAGGTTCAAAGATATGTCTGAGCTTCATCTCCACTTCCAGCACCTGACAACACCCTATACCAGGGGTCTCCAGAATACGTCCCGCGGGCCGCATCCGGCCCACAAAGGGATTTAATGCTGCCCGCGCTTGAGCGAAAGTTTTTTAAAGAAAGGCGCGATGTTTCCTGCTCGTTTAACTCCAAAAAAAAAAAAAAAACGCGAGGAGTACTGCTTTTACTTGTTCAAAAATAACGGGATGCCAGCATGAGTGCTCTGCCTGCAGCTGAATGTGGCTACTTGGCTGATTTTACTGTGTTGTTTTTCAAGTTTTATTTCTTTCGAACACGTGTGCAATATCTCCGTTGTATTAAGAAAAGGAAAACGTAGATAGCGAGTGTCGTGTCTTCAATTCAAGGCGCCGTGAAGTATTTCGGAGAAAGATAACAGACCAATATGTTATCTGTAAAGAAGGTATTGCTGTTCTCAAGGAGTTCAATATTCGTCACCACTACGAATAAAAGCAATTTGCACACATTGATAAATTCAAGAACAAGGTACATGAACATAAATTCGAAACATTTAATTCTGGACTTTGCTTGTGACAAAACATTTTTAGGAAAACCGTTTAGCAAAGTGATGCCATTACAATAGCAGATTTACAAACTGCCAATGAAATCACAAGGCATTCTCTGACGGTGATTACAAAAAAAAAAGAAATTATAGCACTGTAAAGCAGTTACTTTTACAGCAAATACGCTGGAGACTAGAGCTGAAGATATTACTTGTAATTTATCAAATGTGTTACAAGAAACGCGTGGTTACCCCCGTCGGAGGTTCGAGTTCTCCCTCGGGCATGGGTGTGTGTGTTGTCCTTAGCGCAAGTTAGTTTAAGTCAGATTAAGTAGTGCGTAAGCTTAGGAACAGATGATATCAGCAGTTTGGTCCTATAAGACCTTACCACAAATTTCCAAATTTCCAAGTTACAAGAAAAGGTATGTAAGTTCGCTTGGTACTCGAGCTGTTAACAACGACTTCGAAGTTACTGAAGACTTAGCAGATCTGATTTCCTTGTACGGCACAGTAACAGGTGAGGATAATTTTCAAGGGGTAAAGTAATTTGTGGCTGGAAAGTAAATCTTCCTCTTTCGCACCTGAAATGTGTTACAACGGATGTGTAAGAAATATGTGTACAAATTTGCAGGTTTCGTTTGAAGACTAAATTGAGGACGTGAAGCCAGAGGTCTCGAACGGCTACCACTCGCCAGTGTTATTCCTTTGTCAACGCGTTTACCATGTTAAAGCCATGACGTCAAATTACTGAGACAGTGATCTGATGCTGTGTGGGTTTTCTAACATGTGTTATAGTTTATCTCTCAAGAAATGAAAATCCTTGCAGATTTCTCTGTCCACATCTTACTCGTTCTAGCTTCTGAAAATACGGCTCTAATGTTTTGTCAGAGTAAAACCTCAACTAGATGCGCTCACAGTTGAGAAAGTATTGACATGTCGTAAAACAGAAATACTGATGTCAATAAATTTACTAGTAAAGTAGGTAACCATTTAAAAACGGTGATGTAATCTGATGAAATCACGACCGAAACATTATTAGCTATGGGAGAAAACGTTGATTGTATAAGTTCTCTCATTTAACAGACGATGTTTGCGAGCTAATATCCCAAAGATATTCAAGCTCACATGCGGTGCCTCTTCGTCGAAATGTCTTGGCTCAAACTTATCTAGGGGTTGAACCGCACGTGTCGCATTACATGCCATAAATTAGACACTTGTGACATTTTGGTTAAATTGTCTGGCTGATGTCAAGTTTGCAAAATTGTATAAACATACAACGTTAATAAAACATATAACAACAGTAACAATAAATTAACGACCCATGTATGATGTAGGCCACACAGTCGCGATTTCATTAGAATAATGTTTATTCAGAAAGCAAACAAATAGCGAAATTGGTCGTATTTAGAATTACTATTACACACCAGCGCATATCCATTTGACACAGTACGATCATTCACAGTCGCATCGCGAATTACAAGTCCATTACTCCACCTCGGTAACTACGCGGGAAGTTAGAGTTCACACAAGGCGCGCGGCTGCTCACCGCTCAGAGACTAAGTCCCGCGATACCACGCAACGCGAAATTTCCTAAGTCGGTTCACTACCTAGTTACCTAAAGACAAGACTGACCATCCGCTTTCGCGTCTCCACCAGAATTGTCCCCTCTGCCCGTCCCCGACCGCTTTTCCCACGCGCCGAATATCCTCGCTCAACTGACTAGGGCAGTTCCCTTTTATGAAGCCGTTCATCTCATTGGCTACAGCTTATTCTATATTACTTTAATTTTAACATATCTAAACAATCCAAGGTTGACCACTTTCAAGTTTTAAATAAAGTAACTGTTGGGTACATAGTTCCGCGTGGTCAGCGCGTACACAACTTTCCCACTAGAGCGCGCCCCGCTAAGCACAACAGCGCAGGCGCAGCGCTCGTCCGTCTCCGCACTACGAGATGGCGCTGTCTTACAGACGGATCAAATTTTGCTTCCGCCGATCCGCGTATTAATGTGTAACGCAGCCAATGAGATTGCTGCTAACGTAGAACCTTTTCTCCTCGCGGATCACACTCGCGCAGTGATACCTGAACGCTCGAGGTATTATAACGAGCGTACAGACCTCCGATTAATCAGTCTGCATTAGTCTGTACCAGTCTATAGTCAAGTTTCAGTCTGCGCCTAATAAGATTACCATATTCCTGTACATAGCCATGAAGAGAAATGTAGAGACACTTTGTCAAGTATCAGAGATATGTGAGAATAAGATTAACATACCAAGACCAAAGGAACTTCAGATTGTCAATTGTAAACAGCATCTAGAATCAATTTACGTAATACCTATGCCTTTTTATTATTTTAATAAATGTGTGTGAAAATTAATTAAGTTCTGTTTAAAGTTGGTCACCGTCAATCTGTTACGCTAAGCGTGCAAGTGGCATTTCTATCGTCTGGCCTAACGGCAGAAGATAAACACGCCACTATAAGACCACGAGACATATTGCTGACACTCGCCTACTTCGTTAGAGCGACAGGTCAAATAATCTGATGGTGTGTGTACCGAAGGTCTTACAGTACGCACAACACAGTAACTATAATATCAATTACGTAATAATCGATAAATTCTTTTACATAAAACCAATACAATTTCCTTCTTAACTTTGAACGTCACGACCAGTACCGTTGCACCAATGTGCTTTCTGATAAATAAATAAAGAACAAATGTAACTACACTCCTGGAAATGGAAAAAAGAACACATTGACACCGGTGTGTCAGACCCACCATACTTGCTCCGGACACTGCGAGAGGGCTGTACAAGCAATGATCACACGCACGGCACAGCGGACACACCAGGAACCGCGGTGTTGGCCGTCGAATGGCGCTAGCTGCGCAGCATTTGTGCACCGCCGCCGTCAGTGTCAGCCAGTTTGCCGTGGCATACGGAGCTCCATCGCAGTCCTTAACACTGGTAGCGTGGACGTGAACCGTATGTGCAGTTGACGGACTTTGAGCGAGGGCGTATAGTGGGCAAGCGGGAGGCCGGGTGGACGTACCGCCGAATTGCTCAACACGTGGGGCGTGAGGTCTCGACAGAACATCGATGTTGTCGCCAGTGGTCGGCGGAAGGTGCACGTGCCCGTCGACCTGGGACCGGACCGCAGCGACGCACGGATGCACGCCAAGACCGTAGGATCCTACGCAGTGCCGTAGGGGACCGCACCGCCACTTCCCAGCAAATTAGGGACACTGTTGCTCCTGGGGTATCGGCGAGGACCATTCGCAACCGTCTCCATGAAGAGGGGCTACGGTCCCGCACACCGTTAGGCCATCTTCCGCTCACGCCCCAACATCGTGCAGCCCGCCTCCAGTGGTGTCGCGACAGGCGTGAATGCAGGGACGAATGGAGACGTGTCGTCTTCAGAGATGAGAGTCGCTTCTGCCTTGGTGCCAATGATGGTCGTATGCGTGTTTGGCGCCGTGCAGGTGAGCGCCACAATCAGGACTGCATACGACCGAGGCACACAGGGCCAACACCCGGCATCATGGTGTGGGGAGCCATCTCCTACACTGGCCGTACACCACTGGTGATCGTCGAGGGACACTGAATAGTGCACGGTACATCCAAACCGTCATCGAACCCATCGTTCTACCATTCCTAGACCGGCAAGGGAACTTGCTGTTCCAACAGGACAATGCACGTCCGCATGTATCCCGTGCCACCCAACGTGCTCTAGATGGTGTAAGTCAACTACCCTGGCCAGCAAGATCTCCGGATCTGTCCCCCATTGAGCATGTTTGGGACTGGATGAAGCGTCGTCTCACGCGGTCTGCACGTCCAGCACAAACGCTGGTCCAACTGAGGCGCCAGGTGGAAATGGCATGGCAAGCCGTTCCATAGGACTACATCCAGCATCTCTACGATCGTCTCCATGGGAGAATAGCAGCCTGCATTGCTGCGAAAGGTGGATATACACTGTACTAGTGCCGACATTGTGCATGCTCTGTTGCCTGTGTCTATGTGCCTGTGGTTCTGTCAGTGTGATCATGTGATGTATCTGACCCCAGGAATGTGTCAATTAAGTTTCCCCTTCCTGGGACAAAGAATTCACGGTGTTCTTATTTCAATTTCCAGGAGTGTATTATGCACTAAACCTTACAACAAATATTCTATTTCCCAATGATTCAATCAAGTATCATGCTGTCATCGTTCAATGTGTTTTGTGTGGAGGAAATGATGATCTAATGCTTAACTGAAAATACCGATAATTTAAATGGACTATATCTTTTAATTAAACAAAGTTACAGAGTTGATATTTACAACATTTTTCATTTTAATGATGCTCCTCAACATGAAATGTCGATCGTTATGATCGACCGAAGCGTTCAGATTTTAGCATTCAGGTTTTGTTATAAAATTTGTTAATTTCACTTTAACAGTAGATCGTAAACTATTATATTTATGATCAGTATTCAAGTTTTGTTGGGGTCAACATGAAAATTTATGAAGGATGTTAGACTGAAATTACTGTAGATTCATTCCGTGAATTGCTACAGAATTAAATAGTTTTCATAAATGTTTCCCTTTATGGTCGATCTTAGGTCCGCCACATATAACATTGCTACCCCTCCTTGGTCACAAACAGCTACTACGTGGTTTCCCTATGATGTAGGTTCTCGTCTGTCTCACTCGCACACTACATTGCTTAGACCTCATTCAGAGAAATAGGCGCCTGTGAATTTCCCCGTCTTGTGGCCAATTTGCGCTCCTTGCGGCACACGGTCCTAGACGACAGGGTTCGTTTCACAATTCCTGAGGACTGACACTTTCGGCCATATATCTAAATGAGAGCAGAATGCTGGTTAACTCCAATGATTCACATTCACGCCTCTATGTGGACTGAGCATTCTAAATGTCTTTTACTGATTGTTCATTTTATTTTATTTTATTTTCATTTCCCTTTGTTCCATTTTACTTTATCTAGTTTCATTTACTCTCTGTAACTAACTAGCTAGCGACTTTCAGAAATCTTCTACTTACTATTTTCATTTATTTCATTTTAAATTTGTTTAACTTAAATTCATTTAATTTATCAAACAAGGTTGTTTTATCTGAATTGACATATTAGAAATAAAATGCTGATTTTTCCAGCGGTTAATCTATGTGTTTCCGAATATTCTGGACACTTCTATGCTAATCGAAATGAAATTGATTTATGCATCTGATGGACTTGGAAGCTGTTTTACTGCCTACACATACTACATTTTGACAAAATTTATGTTTCATTTCTTGTTCTCATTACACTGACTTGAAACATTTAAAAAAATCTGTAGCAGGGTAGAGATGATTTACCTCCGATCAGGAAAGACGCCAATGGAGATACATCATATGATCATACTGATGAAGGATTGGGTCGGCATGTCCCTCGGCTCAACAATTTCAAAGTAGTCATTCTAGTATTTGTCTTCTTGTTACTGCTTAGTTTGCACAGAGTGAAGCACTAACTCAACAGCTCCGAACTCCTCCGTCCGAACATGCCTTGGAAGGTCCAGTGGTACCGACCGGTCGCCTTGTCATCCTCAGCCCACAGGCGTCACTTGATGCGGATATGGAGGGGCACGTGGTCAGCACACTGCTGTCCCAGCCGTATGTCCGTTTACGTGACGGGAGCCGCTGCTTCTTCATCAAGTAGCTCCTCAGTTTGCCTCACAAGGGCTGAGTGCACCCCGCTTGCCAACAGCGCTCGGCAGACCGCATGGTCCCCCACGCAAGTGCTAGCCCAGCCCGACGGCGTTTATCTTCGGTGATCTGACGAGAACCGGTGTTACCGCTGCGGCAAGGCCGTTGGCAACTCAACAACAGTATTGTCGTAATTTTGATAACTTAAAAGAAAAAGCTGTCGCTCTGTTTTAAGAACAAGAATTTATTTAAGAATAATATCAACATCATCAGAGATAAAGTGATGGACCGCCTTCATTCTGGCCTTATCGATCTCAATTGTTCTTCTGATGGTACTGGGTTGTCACATCTGGCGTGGCGGTTGCAGTCTCTAATTTAAGGGTGATGCCACCTGGTGGACTTACACATTGGTCGAGACGCGGCCGTCTGAAATTTGCTACACTAAAAAAGCCTGGAATGCAAACGAAAAATATCAGCACTGTCACCTGATGCCGAATGTGATTTGGTAACGGGACAAACGAGGAATAGAACTGTGGGAAATTCCGCCATAGTTACCAAATATGGTTTCCTTTCCTTGCACCTTTTCCCGCATGTAAACTACTGTGCGGCTGGATAAAGGCTTCAAGTCATCATGACTCCCTAGGTAAACGTCGACTTTCAGACGCCCGCTTTATGTGTGTGTGAAAAAATTCCTTAGAAAGCTGCTGTGACACCATCGTTCATTTTCCCCTTAACTTGGTATTTCATCGTAATACTGTTCATCCATTATTTTCTCTCTAAGCAACAACTGTCTTTCTACAGTGTTTTAGAATGTGTAATTACGTCTGTTCTACTGTAGTATTGAAATTTATGACTGCTTGCACTTTCGATTAAGTAACGTGGCAGCGTCTAAGATATAATTTCAAAGTTAAACCAGTATTTCAAAAAGGTTCTGTTGCACAGAAAGTACAGTTAGGAGCTGACAATAGCAACGGGAATGCGCCCTTTGAGACAACGACCCAGTGTGGGGCTGCAATTCATCCACGCCATCGAACAGACATTAATCCTGATGGTGCGCTGCACTGCTTTTAGCTGATTGCTTGTCGGAGCTTAGGTGAGTAATTGGCGGACTGACCAAGAGCACTGTGGTTTTCGCTCCTGTAACCTCTCAACAAGGGGTTTGCAGGCCAGCGCTGCAGAAGAGTAATGCGCTCTTAATAAGGCATTATGAGGGGTCCTCGTCTCCTACCGACAGCGCAGTATTTATTTTTAAAATATACTTTGATCAAACCTGACATCTGTATATAATACAGCACTGCGAAACTGACCTCTAGGAGCCACGAGAGGAGTATCCGCCATTTGAATAGGAGGCGCTAAATATGTGTTGCCAGTAGAGAGTAAGTGGCAGCAGAATGTGTCTGCCACGGGAGCTCGGTGACTGCGATGGTTACTCAATGTCACCTGAGTGACCAGTCCATCAGGGGCAGTTCAACGATTCTGAAGCTGCCCAGGTCGACTGCTGTGAGGTGGAAATGCGGAGGAGAAACAGAGCAAACAAAAGACCAGGCGCGTCTCATGTACTGACCAACAGGGACCATCGAGCACGAAACCAGTGGGACGATTCACTGGTCAGCTCCAAAATACTACTATCCGTCCAGCTAGCACAATGGCAGAGGTTTCGGAGTGGAAAGTAATGGCGTCCAATGCTCGCGCAGCTCCTTATAAGCCACACATTTCCGTAGTCTACGCTAAGTGGCACTTGAGGCAGTGCAAAGGGCGACTCCACTGTACGGTAGACTACGAAATAAGTGATTTGGAGCAGCGAATCACTCTACACCCATTTGCAATCCACTGAAAGTGATGGTTGTGGCGAAAGCCCGGGGAAAGTTTCCAGACATCAAGTGTATTTCCAACAGTAAGGTACAAAGGAAGTACGGCGTGAGGCATGAAGCACGGACGACTTTTTCACAAAACAAAATACAATATTTCGTTCCTTACCCGTCAAAGAATTTTGTTTAACTGAATAATACTGAAATGGTGTTGCCATTTTACAAATCTAAGGAGAGGTTTACTATACTAGGCCCGAAAAAAGCATGTTCTTTGATAATTTTTTTCTCGGGATATGTTATAGACATCAGTACCAAATATGGTCAAAACGTTTATTGATATTTCCTCTGGAGTTTTTCGACGGGAAATGTCGAAGAGCAAAGGCGGAAGTGCCGCCGGAACGAGACGAAACTTCGATGTAGACCTCCACGCGCGGCATGTCACAGGTCAGCCGGCTCGCCTGAAATCAAAATTGAGTTGACGTTAGCGAAGTACATAAGATTCTTTAGGAGTTGTACCTCGATTAAGTTATTTGGACCATAGGAAACGAAATGGCGGCCATTTGAAGAAAAAGGGGTTTTTTCATCGATTTTTCGACTTCTTCGGCCAAGTAAAAATATTTATAGTTGATGGATCGGAATAAAAGTGGTAAAACTCCTAGACAATTTATTTGGCCTCGTCGGGAACAAAGAATCATGCCAATCGGTTCAGTAGATTTGAAGTTACTATACCACGCGACATAAAAAAAAGTCATTTCGAGAAAAACGCGTTTTAAGTTTTGACTACATATAAATTCAATATTACGCAACGTACATTCAGTCTGCTATTCCGGATCAATAAACTAGTCCTTCCTCATAGAGGGCGTTCTGCTCGATCTTGGCCATCCTACGCTGCTCCAGAGCAGGCCGGTGACAAGCGGTTTTCGGCCGCTTGAATCAGGTGGTCGTCCGAATGCTTGGCGAACTGCGTCGAATAGAGTCCCAGGGTGACGGTGATCGTTGTCATTTATTTATTTATTTATTGATTTATTTAACCTGGCAAGATTAGGGCCATCAGGCCCTCTCTTACATCTAACCTGGCATTCTACTTATTTTACATTCATATGTTTTAGTAGGCATGTTAAACTACATCTAGTACAAAAAGTGAAATAAACAATTTGAAAGGTACACCTGGAAAAATACATACATATAGAGTTTATATTCTTATGTCATAAGTACTGTTATAATTAGACATTATTGAAGAGACAGATTTTAGATAGGAGTGCCGGCAGCAGGGAGTATGAGGGAGACTCATGGTGAAGGGAGGAGAAGAATAGATACATGATGAAACATAATTAAGGAAATATAAAGGAAAAGAAGATTGCGTGGCTAATAGAGAAAGATGAAGAGGAAGGCATCTCAGGAGCAAGATAGGAGACGCTAGCTTTGCTATTTGACAGATGAGGGGATTGTCCTTGTACATTAATTTTGTGGAGAACTTTGTGAGGATGATAGTAGGAAATACTTCAACTTCTTCTTAAAAGCAGCAGGAGATCGAATTTTGCGCAAGGTAAGGGGCAGTTTGTTCCAGAGGCGGACAGCGGCAACTGAGAAGGAGATTGCAAAAGTTTTTGTTTTGTGAGTGGACACAGTTAGGATACCAAATAAGAGTGACCTCGTGTTTCGATTATGACGATATGACAGGTTTTTAATCTCTGAAGCAAGGTACTGGGGTGCTTGCGCGATGAGGAGTCGGTGGAGTAGACATAGAGTGTGGTAGTCACGGTCATGGTCTTCAGAATTGATGAATACCCTTCGTTGAAGCTACTCACTGCCAGAAAAGTCGCAATCTCCACAGTCTTCGCACCAGAATGCAAATGCTTGGGGGCTAACTTCCAAACAGACGCTTTCAAACTTTTATTTGATTTTTGTCTCTCTCTTCCCAAGCACCGGTACAATAACTCGTCCTCCGAAAGAAAAAAACTGTTGCGTGAAAAAAGCCGTTTTAAGACAGGTGCATTTTTTTGTTCAACCGCAAATAACAAACATTTCCGTTCCGTATTCGGAAAAACCGTTTCAGAGGTGGATTCTAAACACTTTTATGGATCAAAATATGCAATTTAAAAAGAGTCGATTTTTGAACCAAAAGATAGTAAACCTCCCCTTAATGCTTGAAAACCAAATCTTCGGGATGATGGCAAGTTGCTTCCTGCAGTTCTTCAAGTGTACACGGTTTGTGTTCGTATACACGTTACTTGTTGCACATGGACAAATCTGGGGAAAGAGGAGGCCAACTAATGTCATCAAACCGGGAACTGACGCGACCCCGAAAATCAGTTCTGGATAGGTTCCATTGACATTCTTGCTGCGTCGTGTGGCTAAGGGCTCCCGTCGGGAAGACCGGTCACCTGATGCAAGTATTTTTAGCTGACGCCACTTGGGCGACTTGCGTGTCGATGGGGACAATATGATGATGATGAAGACAACACAACACCCCGTCCCTGAGCGGAGAATATCTCCGAACCAGCCAGGAATTAAACGTGCTGAAACCAAACTCGCCAGATAGGAACACGTTTTCCTCTTAGTTCAGGTAGGAATAATTCACTGGTCATCTGTCTATAACGTTCCGAGGTTACAGTTACAGTGTTCCCCTTATCGTCTTGGAAAAAGTATGGACTAACATCTGTACCAGTTACAGCACACTAGACAATCGCCTTGGGGCTATGTAATGGTCTCTGGTGCATTACTTTTGCATTTTCACTGTTCCAATAACAACAGTTCTGCCGATTTACCACATTATCCAAATGAAAGTGAATTTATTCACTCATAAACCACATAATCTTGTCATTTGGCTCAAGTATGGCCTCCACTTCTTGAGCAAAATTTTGTCGCTGTACACAATATCTAGGGTTCAATTTTCGCAACATTACCATTTTGTAGGGATGAAATCCTAGAGCAGCACGCAAAATACGCCTTACTGGACGATTACTGAGTCGTAGTTGAGCAGAACGTCTCCTAGCATATCGACCCGGACTATAGAGTTTGGCCGGCTGACCTCTTTCACCATTTTCTGCAGTGTGTACTGAGCGACGAGACCATGGCGGCTTTCTGTTCACCACTGCTCCACGTGTACGCCTCGATAGCTTAGGGCTCAGCGCGACGCAATGTCATGCCAAGGGCCCAAGTTAAATTCCCGGCTGGGTCGGAGATTTTCTCCGCTCAGCAACGGGGCATGGTGCCGTCTTCATCATCATCATATAGTCCCCATCGACACGCAAGTCGCCGAAATGTAGTCAACTAAAAAGACTTGCACCAGGTCATCGGTATACCAGACGGGAGCCCCTAGCTTCTCGACATTTCATTTCACTGTAGCTCGTAAACGAAATAATTCGTAAAATGGTGAACATGACTCGAAGTGGCTGTAGTTTCGCAAAGACCGTCGCCCCGATCATTCAAGTTAACAGCGCAACATGGTAGTATTACAAGCTGTTACTTATCTCTAATAGTTGCTACGTTTACAGGTGAATCTGGGTGAATCCCGCCAAACTTAACAGCAACAAGCTTCCATGAGATGACGAGGTACACTTAATACGTCGTGAAACTCTACTACAGGTGACCCACTCAAACTGGGTTAAGTGTGAGTGAACTCAGAGAGCAGGTTACTGTGGCCTAGCGCACATCACTAGCAGCTCGCAAGGAGAGAATATTTGTGGTGCCAACATTCTTGGCCATTTAATGAACTGATAAGGGGCAGGAAAGTTTTCTTGGTAAGTTACTGCCCTAACATTGAGCTGTGCGAGGTACTCTTCCGAAAAAAAGGGAAAAAGGGTGAGCAGTCATCTTAATTAAAAGGATAATTAATTAACAAAGATGTCTATTTGTTGAACATATAATGACTATTCATTCATGTGTGAGATTACAGGGTTATTACAAATGATTGAAGCGATTTCACAGCTCTACAATAACTTTATTATTTGAGATATTTTCACAATGCTTTGCACACACATACAAAAACTCAAAACGTTTTTTTAGGTATTCACAAATGTTCGATATGTGCCCCTTTAGTGATTCGGCAGACATCAAGCCGATAATCAAGTTCCTCCCACACTCGGCGCAGCATGTCCCCATCAATGAGTTCGAAAGCGTTGTTGATGCGAGCTCGCAGTTCTGGCACGTTTCTTGGCAGAGGAGGTTTAAACACTGAATCTTTCACATCACTATGCGTGAAACTTGCCCGCACGCGTTCAACCGTTTCTTCGCTCACTGCAGGCCGACCCGTTGATTTCCCCTTACAGAGGCATCCAGAAGCTTTAAACTGCGCATACCATCGCCGAATGGAGTTAGCAGTTGGTGGATCTTTGTTGAACTTCGTCCTGAAGTGTCATTGCACTGTTATGACTGACTGATGTGAGTGCATCTCAAGCACGACATACGCTTTCTCGGCTCCTGTCGCCATTTTGTCTCACTGCGCTGTCGAGCGCTCTGGCGGCAGAAACCTGAAGCGCGGCTTCAGCCGAACAAAACTTTATGAGTTTTTCTACGTATCTGTAGTGTGTCGTGACCATATGTCAATGAATGGAGCTACAGTGAATTTATGAAATCGCTTCAATCATTTGTAATAGCCCTGTATATATCCATGGATATATATACATCTTTCTGTATATGCTATATTCATTAAAATTTCCTCAGAGCTAATGAATATTAAAAGAAATATTGTTAATTTTAAGCTATTTTGTTTTATGCGTATAATGATTCACGTCGCTTCTTGGCTAACTTAATATTCGTATCACATGTAAATGATGTAGATGGAACATTTAATTTCAGATCTTTGATCTGTGCTTATGAGTTGGTTCTTTCGCCAGAACTTCTCGACTGAAACTTCTTTGCATGTAAGATTTCCATGAACTGCATTTCACTACATTTCTGTTCCTCTACTTCACCTTACGTCTAGTACTGAAGCGGCCACAGCCGCACCAAGCAAAATTATCTTAAGAGAGCCTGACTTCTTTTCATGAGGGTAGTCTAAAGAATTAATTTTCACGACTAAAAGATGTAGCTGCGGACATGAAACGTTTTGATAGTGTTAGCCTTCCTCTACGTATTCACCCTCGAAAGCGGCAAGTTTTTCCTCACTGCTAGTCATCATCCTGGGAGTAAAAACCTGAGTTTTGACTGTTCGCGGAACGTGCCACCATAAAAACCATTCCATTGCTGTTGTGAAAATTATCGCCACAAAATGGTTTCTTCATCCGATGGTGGTGGTCACTAGGTGCCATCCCAGAAAAATACCGAGGGTGGTGGAGGGTGATGAGTCAGAATTATATAGCCAAAGAAGCAGCATGTAGACTGTGTCCTGTGGAGAATGATCTGAGGTGTTTTCGTGGAGCTGAACGTCATCTTGGACTCGAACCTCGTACCGAGATGTCACTATAACGCTCCTTTGACGGTTCGCTCCTTGCCGTCCTAATGTTTGCACCACACGAGGGCGTCGCCAAGAAATTCTCTGTATCATCTTGAAGAATGATGGTGGGGTCTTCGCCTGATATCAGCAAGTTCCCATTTCTTCTAGATGTCTACATCTACATGGATACCTTGCAAATCACATTTAAGTACCTGGCAGAGGGTTCATCGAACCACATTCACAATTTTCTATTATTCCAATCTCATATAGCGCGCGGAAAGAACGAAATTTTCCTTGTTGTTATTGTTGTGGTCTTCAGTCCTGAGACTGGTTTGATGCAGCTCTCCATGCTACTCTATCCTGTGCAAGCTTCTTCATCTCCCAGTATCTACTGCAACCTACATCCTTCTGAATCTGCTTAGTGTATTGATCTCTTGGTCTCCTTCTACGATTTTTACCCTCCACACTGCCCTCCAATGCTAAATTTCTGATCCTTTGATGCCTCAAACATGTCCTACCAACCGATTCCTTCTTCTAGTCAAGTTGTGCCACAAACTTCTCTTCTCCCCAATCCTATTCAATACCTCCTCATTAGTTACGTGATCTACCCACCTTATCTTCAGCATTCTTCTGTAGCGCCGGCCGCGGTGGTCTAGCGGTTCTAGGCGCTCAGTCCGGAGCCGCGCGACTGCTACGGTCGCAGGTTCGAATCCTGCCTCGGGCATGGATGTGTGTGATGTCCTTAGGTTAGTTAGGTTTAAGTAGTTCTAAGTTCTAGGGGACTGATGACCACCGCAGTTGAGTCCCATAGTGCTCAGAGCCATTTCAACCATTTTTTTCTTCTGTAGCACCACATTTCGAAAGCTTCTATTCTCTTCTTGTCCAAACTGGTTATCGTCCACGTTTCACTTCCATACATGGCTACACTCCATACAAATACTTTCAGAAACGAATTCCTGACACTTAAATCTATACTCGATGTTAACAAATTTCTCTTCTTCAGAAACGATTTCCTTGCCATTGCCAGTCTACATTTTATATCCTCTTTACTTCGACCGTCATCAGTTATTTTACTCCCTAATAGCAAAACTGCTTTACTACTTTAAGTGTCTCATTTCCTAATCTAATTCCCTCAGCATCACCCGATTTAATTTGACTACATTCCATTATCCTCGTTTTGCTTTTGTTGATGTTCATCTTATATCCTCCTTTCAAGACACTGTCCATTCCGTTCAACTGCTCTTCCAAGTCCTTTGCTGCCTCTGACAGAATTACAATGTCATCGGCGAACCTCAAAGTTTTTATTTCTTCTCCATGGATTTTAATACCTACTCCGAATTTTTCTTTTGTTTCCTTTACTGCTTGCTCAATATACAGATTGAATAGCATCGGGGAGAGGCTACAACCCTGCCTCACTCCTTTCCCAGCGACTGCTTCCCTTTCATGCCCCTCGACTCTTATAACTGCCATCTGGTTTCTGTACAAATTGTAAATAGCCTTTCGCTCCCTGTATTTTCCCCCTGCCATCTTCAGAATTTGAAAGAGAGTAAGCCAGTTAACGTTGTCAAAAGCTTTCTCTAAGTCTACAAATGCTAGAAACGTAGGTTTGCCTTTCCTTAATCTTTCTTCTAAGATAAGTCGTAAGGTTAGTATTGCCTCACGTGTTCCAACATTTCTACGGAATCCAAACTGATCTTCCCCGAGGTCCGCTTCTACCAGTTTTTCCATTCGTCTGTAAAGAATTCGCGTTAGTATTTGGCAGCTGTGACTTATTAAACTGATAGTTTGGTAATTTTTACATCTGTCAACACCTGCTTTCTTTGGGATTGGAATTATTATATTCTTCTTTAAGTCTGTGGGTATTTCGCCTGTCTCATACATATTTTCGTACGAGCTCTGATTTCCCTTATTTTACCGTTGTGATAGTTTCTCCCTATGTAGGTCGGCGTTAACAAAATATTTTCGCATTCGGAGGAGAAAGTATGTGATTGGAATTTCGCGAGAAGATTCCGTCGCATCGAGAAACGCCTTTATTTTAATGATGTCCAGCCCAAACCATATATCATCTCAATGATACTCTCTCCCCTATCTAACGATAATACAAAACGTGCTGTCCTTCTTTGAACTTTTTCGATGCACTCCGTCAGTCCTATCTTGTAAGGATCCCACACCGCCCAGCACTATTCTAAAAGAGGGCCGACGATCGTAGCTCTGCCAAAAAAGCGCATTCTTTGGTTAGCCTTTCCCACAACATTTTCTACGTGATCCTTCCAATTTGAGCTCTTCGTAATTGTAATTCATAGGTAGTTAGTTGAATTTACGGCCATAAGATCTGTCTGATTTATCGAGAAGCCGAAGTTTAACGGATTTCTTTTAACAGTCACGTGGATGACCTCATACTATTTAGCGTCAATTACCAATTACATAACTGAGACGATATACCACAAGCATGCTGTTTCATTACAAGCTGCTTGTGTGGTACAGTGTCAAAACCATTCCGGAAATTCCTGGATCCCCACTGGCGACCCACAACAGTGGCATCCATCCACTGCAACCTCAAGCGGTGTAACCGAAGCAACCAAGGCCTGGAGCTGACAGCGGAATGTCACCAATTCGGCTCGCATCTGCACACAACAGTCACAGTCCCTATCCATACTAAAGACCGTAGAAAATTAAACTACCCAGATAAACGGTCTACCTGTACGTGTTGCGGAATTCTACTGTAGACACTGACAAAAACGCAGGACCTGTGTGTAATAATTTAGATTAATACGCAGAGATTCGAAAATATAACTGTCGAAGCACTCTGCTGAAACTAAATAATGCGCCCCTAATTAGGAACTTGTAATATGTCACAAAATAGGTTTACTTTCCGACGCAAACGAAAACGCGGGGACTGTGGCTATTACATATTAAATTGACACACAGGAACTCAAGAAACTAAACTATTAAAGTACACAGATGATATTATACAATTCGCTTCTGGTTAGGAACTCGTAAAAGTCACAAAATCGTTTACTTCCCTGTTGCTGCGTCTGTCTTGGCCGGCTGCTGCTGCCTGACTGGCTGACAAACGTCAACAAGCGGCCACTAGCTTTCGATTCGATCTTCTGCCTCGAGATCATCGTGATACATCCAACACTCTGCCACGCAGACAAGGTGTTTAGAAGGTTATCTGCACTGGCCTCACATAAAGCCAATATTTGAACTCCTGTGCCGGTTTACCAGACGCCGGCCGCTGTGGCCGAGCGGTTCTAGGCCCTTCAGTCCAGAACCCTCCTGCTGTTACAGTCGCAGGTTCGAATCCTACCTCGGGCATGGATGTGTGTGATGTCCTTAGGTTAGTTAGGTTTAAGTAGTTCTAAGTCTACCGGACTGATGACCACAGATGTTAAGTCTCATAGTGCTTAGAGCCATTTGAACCATTTTTAGGCATTCTGAATTTGTGAGAATGAAAAGTCGCGACACCTAGCGAGTAACGACCTTACTCATGTTCGGAATGCCATGCAAAACTTAGCGAACTGGTGAATGGCTGAGCTTAAGTTTTATCACTTCGACGTGATACGAGAGTGTTGCAGCACCAGCATCACCACATCTCCTGCGCTTCCAGGTTTTTCA
Organism: Schistocerca serialis cubense; assembly: GCF_023864345.2. NCBI lineage: Eukaryota > Metazoa > Arthropoda > Insecta > Orthoptera > Acrididae > Schistocerca > Schistocerca serialis. The sequence continues at coordinate 1,265,962,103 of NC_064638.1, read as the reverse complement.
CAGAGGGAAGCCTCACCACTTCTTCGTGATTCAGACATGTCTGACGGCAATCACAGCGTATGCGCCACTACACCACGTGTCATTTGATGGTGAATTCTTGCCGCATACTCCACTGTCTTGCCATGGGTTGTTGCAGCGTTGTTCCATTCAAACGCAGAAATAGAATTCTTGCATGATACTCCATTTTAATAACTGCTTACGCCGTTTTGTTGTGGCTCAGCTGCTTTCGTGCTGCCATACTTTGGTGTGGGATTTCAATGTTTGTCACTACTGCAGACATGTAACTACAAACAAACAAAACATTCATTGCTTAACATGTACTTCATCCAGCTCTGTACACTTATATCTACACCTGCATGATTAGTCTGCAATTCACAGCCAAATGTCTGGCAAAGGGTTCATGGAACCACCTTCAAGCTATTTTTCGTATCGTTCCACTCTCGAAAATTGCGGGAAAAGCGCATACTTAAATCTTTCCGTGCGAACTCTGATTTCTCTTAATTTATTATTACGATATTTCTTCCTATGTATGTGGGCGCCAATAAAATATTTTCACACGCTGAGGAGAAAGTTGGTGGTTTAAACTTAATGAGAAGATCCTGAAGCAGCGAAAAAGTCTATGTTTTAATGACTGCAACAATACGTCTATCATATCTGTGGCACTCCGTTTCCTATTTTGCGATAATACAAAAGAAACTGCCCTTATTTGAAATTTTTCGAAGACGTATCTCATTCTTATCCGATGTGCGGATTCATCATCGCAAAGAAATACTACAGAAGTGAGTGGAGAAGCGAAGTGTAAGCAGTCTGATTAATAGACCTGTTACTTTTCCTAAGTGTTCTGCCAAAATCGCAGTCTTTGGTTTTCCCTCCTCACAAAGTTACCTGTATGATCGATCCAGTTTAAGTTATTCGTAAGTGTAACCCCCAAATATTTAGCTGAGTTTACAGACGTTAGATTTGTGCGATTTGTCGGGTAACCGAAATTTAATGGATTCATTTTAGTATTCATGTCGATGACTTCACACTTTTCATCATCGAGAGTCAATTGACACCTTTTTGTACCATACAGACACCTTGATTGAATCATTTTGCAATTCTTTTCAATCATGTGATGACTTTACAAGATCAAAAAATGGCTCTGAGCACTATGCGACTTAACTTCTGAGATCATCAGTCGCCTAGAACTTAAAACTAACTAACCTAAGGACATCACACATATCCATGCCCGAGGCAGAAATCGAACCTGCGACCTTAGCGTTCGCTCGGCTCCAGACTGTAGCGCCTAGAACCGCACAGCCACTCCAGCCGGCTTTTACAAGATCAGTAAATTGTCTAAGAGGGCTGTTCAGTTTGTCTCCTAAATTGTTTATGTAGATTAGGAACAGCAGAGGGCCTGTAATACTGCCTTTGGGATCGGAAAATATTACTTCTGGTTTACTCGATGACTTTGCGTGAAATATTTCGAACTATGGCCTTTCTGACAGCAAATCCGAGAACTTCACAGGCACTCAATAGGATTAGAACTCGCCTTGTGGGGAACGGTATCAAAGGCCTTCTGGAAATATAAAAATATGGAATCAGTTTGGCATCCGCTGTCGACAGCACTCATTACTTCACAAGAATAAAGAGCTACTTGTGTTTCACAAGAACGACAGTTTGAAAATCACTGTTGGCTGTTTGTTAATAAATCGTTATCTCCGAGGCAATTCATAATATTCGTGCACAGTTTATGTTCCAAAAAGCTACTGATAATCGACTTTAACGATAGGGATCTGCAATTCAGCGGATTGCTAGTATTTCCTGTCTAGGATATTGGTATGCAACTTTCCAGTCTCTGGGTACGAATCGTTTTACGAGAGAGCAGTTGCATGTGATTGATAACTATGGGGCTATCGTATTAGTATTGTCTGAAAAAATACGTGACTGGTACACAATCTGACCTTACCTTTATTGTTTTAAGGTGCGTCACTACACCGAGGATATCTGCTTGCAAGTGCTCAGGTTGGCAGTTTTTCTAGTTTGGAATTCCGGAATACTTACTACTCTTCTTTTATGAAGGAATTTCATAGTGTTTACTAGCTCTTCTTTAGCGGCTCTGTCATCAGTGACAGTGAAGGAACTACTTGCGTCTTGCCGCTGGTGTACTTTACCTATGACCAGACTCTCTTTGCGTTTTCTACCAGATTTCGTGAGAGAGTTTGGTTGTGGAAACCATTAAGGGCTTGTCGCATTGAAGTTCGTGCTAAATTTTGAGTCTCTGTAAAACTTCGCCAGTCTTTGGTCTTTATATCCCCGTAACGATGGACAATATAATTATATCCTGCCTGTGGATTATTGTTTACGCTACTACAACGGCCTGTCGTAACGCCGCCTTGCTAACACAGGCGTTCTGCTCAGCTTTATTGGAGAGCCGACTGTCTGGACACAGTGGTCGTCCGATAGCTAATGCGGCCGTGAACACCAGCAGAGTCCTGTGTGTCGTGGGGTGACGTCACAGGCACGTCCGGCCGAAAAGCATGCGGGCCGCGCTGCCGATGTGATTAGGCGGACACGCGGCAAATTACACGTCAGTAACGAACTGTGCCACCACATCCCGAGCGAGACGTCGAATACGGAGCTACACTGGCTTATGATACAGGTACTGCACTACTGGTACGGCTTCCAGGCTTCCAGTGAACACGATGTAGAACATAATTGTAATCAGAGATCGTATTTTACATTCCTTACACATGACGCGTTTCAATAATCATCAATTTCTTATATTTTGATAAAAGCAAAGGAGCTGAAAGATACTGTACTTATCAAAAAATGAAATCAAGCAGTAGATGAATACATAATAATATGCTTCCGAGCATCAATTAATTGAGCATTTTCTGGAAGAAATGTCCACTGGTACATGTGCCCTTTTTCGGGAGATTGTTTACAATTAATCGGCCGGCTATGTAGAGTATTTTACTAAGATTTTCATTACCTCAGTGCTAGAGGACAGGGCGACGTTTCCTTGATGCATGTGCGCTGCGCACAGCACTTCTCATTCAGTTTAATGTAGGGAGTTCTTACGAGCCGGTCAGAAGTACTTTGTTCTGAAATACAAAGCAGGTGATTCAGTATTAGGCTCACTAACACACTAAAGTCCATATACATCACTACGGCCTTGCAAACAGAAATACAATAATCAATAATTGAAAAACCTGAGACTGTCAACGGTGGCCTTCAACCCAGTAAAGCGAGAAAACGAAAAGGATGTCAGGGATCTGTTTACGTACACAGATGATGAAAGTAGTTCATGGTTACACAGTAAGCTTGAAGCTAGTCATCAGCACCCAGTTCTTGTCTCGAAAAAGCCATCCATGCAGGACAGAAGAAAAAGGACGAGAAAGAAACTGCTTTTCAATACCTAGAAACTATACCAGAGAGATTGTTCATCATAATGTGTGGACCACAGGACAGAACAGTTGTATTTTATTTCTTTAGTTTTATTTTGTTTTCAATTTACTTTCTGTTAATGTATTTTCCTACCTTTATAAGGGTTCCCTGATCGTAAATATTATGAAGAACAATATTGCTGTTGTTTTTTATCGTGTTCTTACAGTTAAAATAACATATGCTGAAAAAAATGTCGGCACATTATAACTTGATGACACTGATATATGGGAAAAGGCATTATATGTTTATCAGAAATATGGGAAACCTGGTTGGTAGGTACTCAGAGAGCGCACAGGATAAGGTTACGATTGTGGATGGGACCGTAAACAGTTACTGTGAGTTGCACAATCAAACACACAACTTTATCTTTCTAAGAAACACTTATTTACACATTGCTTTAAAGATCACAATTAACAATGAAGGCCTAGTTAAAGACAACTTGAGACGCTTTCTAAGCTGAAGGCCCAAAACCATACCAAAAACAAGAACGGCTGAAGACCTGGGGTATAAATCGAAAGCAATTAAAAACAGAAAGTTAAAATATCTTTTTTTTAAAAGAAAGGAAAAAGCAAGCAATTGAACAACTCGCGTATCGTATCAGTGACGCTCTCACCCCTATTGCGCGTCCACCCCGGTAGCTGAGTGGCCTCTCTGTAATTAAAAAAAATAAAAAATAATGAGTCAAGGGACCAACGATTAACTTGAACGGATGTCTTGTGACGTCCACCCAGACCAAATGCAACGAACTATATTGAAAAAAAAAAGTGTTCAGCGTGACGGATTGCCGTCCTACAGGCCCGGGTTCGATTCCCGGCTGGGTCGGAGATCTTCTTCGCTCAGAGTCTGCGTGTTGTGTTGTCTTCAACATTATTTCATCCCCATCCGGCCCGCAGGTCGCCCACTGTGGCGTCGAATGTAATAAGACTTGCACCAAGACGGCCGGACCTGCCCCGCAAGGGGCCTCCCGACCAATGACGCCAAACGCTCGTTTCCATTATCCCTGTTGCGCGATGACACGAAACGAGCTGCCCTTCTTTGCACTTTTTCGATGTTTTCCGTCAATCCTACCTGGTAAGGACCCCACACGGCGCAGCAATATTCCAGCAGAGGACGGACAAGTGTATTGTAGGCTGTCTCTTTAATGGGTTTATCGCATCTTCTTAGTGTTCTGCCAACAAAGCGCAGTCTTTGTTTAGCGTTCCCCACAATATTATCTATGTGGTCTTTCCAAATTAAGTTGCTCGTAATTGTAATTCTTAGGTATTTAGTTGAATTGACAGCCCTAGATTTGTGCAATTTATCGTATACCCAAAATTCATTGGATTTCTTCTAGTACCCATGTGGATGACCTCGCATTTTTCTTTGTTTCGTGCCAATTGCCACTTCTCGCACCATGCAGAAATTCTCTCTAGATCATTTTGTAATTGGAACTGATCGTCTGACGATTGTACTAGACGGTAAATTACAGCGTCATCTGCAAACAATGTAAGGGGGCTGCTCAGATTATCACCTAGATCATTTATGTAAATCAGGAACAGCAGAAGGCCTATGACATTACCTTGCGGAACGCCAGATATCACTTCTGTTCTGCTCGATGATTTATCGTCTATCATTACGAACTGTGACCTCTCTGAAATGAAATCACGAATCCAGTCACAAAACTGAGACGATACCCCATATGGACGTAATTTTTTAAATAGTCACTTGTGAGGAACGGTATCAAAAGCATTCTGGAAATCTGTACTACTGGCCATTAAAATTGCTAACCACGAAGATGACGTGCTACAGACGCAAAATTTAACCGACAGGAGGAAGATGCTGTGATATGCAAATGATTAGCTTTTCAGAGCATTCACACAAGGTTAGCGCCGGTGGCGATAACTACAACGTGCTACATGAGGAAAGTTTCCAACCGATTTCTCATACACAAACAGCAGTTGACCGGCGTTGCTTGCTGAAATGTTGTTGTGATGCCTCGTGTAAGGAGCGGAAATGCGTACCATCACGTTTCCGACTTTGATAAAGGTCGGATTGTAGCCTATCGCGATTGCGGTTTATGGTATCGCGACATTGCTGGTCGCGTTGCTCGAGATCCAATGACTGTTAGCAGAATATGGAATCGGTGGGTTCAGGAGGGTAATACGGAATGTCGTGATTGATCCCAACGGCCTCGTATCACTAGCAGTCGCGATGACAGGCATCTTATCCGCATGGTTGTCATGGATCGTGCAGCCACGTCTCGATCCCTGAGTCAACAGATGGGGACGTTTGCAAGACAACAACCATCTGCACGAACAGTTTGCAGCAGCATGGGCTATCAGCTCGGAGACCATGGCTGCGGTTACCCTAGACGCTGCATCACAGACAGGAGCGCCTGCGATGGCGTACTCAACGACGAACCTGGGTGCACGAATGGCAAAACGTCTTTTTTTTCGGATGAATCCAGTTTCTGTTTACAGCATCGTGATGGTCGCATCCGGGTGTGGTGACATCGCGGTGAACGCACATTGGAAGCGTGTATTCGTCATCGCCATACTGGCGTACCACCCGGCTTGATGGTATGGGGTGCCAGTGGTTACACGTCTCGGTCACCTCTTGTTCGCATTGACGGCACTTTGAACAGCGGACGTTACATTTCAGATGTGATACTACCCGTGGCTCTACCCTTCATTCGATTCCTGCGAAACCCTACATTTCAGCAGGATAATGCACGACGGTATGTTGCAGGTCCTGTACAGGCCTTTCTGAATACAGAAAATGTTCGACTGCTGCTCTGGCCAGCACATTCTCCAGACCTCTCACCAATTGAAAACATGTGTTCAAGGGTGGGCGAGCAACTGACTCGTCACAATAAGCGAATCACTACTCTTGCTGAACTGTGGTATCGTTTTGAAGCTGCATGGGCAGCTGTACCTGTACACGTCATGCAAGCTCTGTTTGACTCAATGCCCAGGCGTATCAAGGCCGTTATTACGGGCAGGGGTGGTTGTTCTGGGTGCTGGTTTCTCCGGATCTATGCACCCAAATTGCGTGAAAACGTAATCACATGTCAGTTCTAGTGTAATATATTTGTCCAATGAAAACCCATTCATCATCTGCATTTCTTCTTGGTGTACCAATTTTAATGGCCAGTAGTGTAGGAATAAGTAATCGATCTGAGATCCCTTATCGACCGCACTCATTACTTTATGGGAATAAAGAGCCAGTTACGTTGCACAAGAGTGATCTCTTCTAAATCCGTGTTGGTTACGTATTAAGAAGTCATTTTCTTCAAGGTGATTCATAATGGTCGAGTACAGTATATGCACCAAAACCTACTGGAAATTGAGGTCAGTGATGTGGGTCTGTAATTCAGTGGGTTACTCCTATTTCCTTTCTTAAATTTTGGTGTGATCTGTACAACTTTCCAATCCTTCAGAACAGACCTTTCGTCAGGTCAGAGGTTGTATATGATTGCTAAAAAAGGCACTATTGTGTCTGCATAGTCTGAAGGGAGCCTGATTGATATACCATCTGGACCGAAGGACTTGCTTTTATTAAGCGATTTGAGTTGTTTCGACCTTTGCTGATCATCTTCTAACAGAGAACCATCCATATGATGTAGAAAGTGGACTTCTATATCCTGACAAAATAAAGCGGAAAGCTGACCCTACTGGGAATATTGGAAATCACCGAACACATAATACAGAATGTCAGCCTAGTATTATACGATCAGACTCAGTTTCCATTTTCTCTCACGTTAAGTTTTCATTACAAATACTGAATTCAAACTGTAAATTCATTTTATTTCTCATCATTTGTTATATATATATATATATATATATATATATATATATATATATATATATATATATATATATATATAATATTGTTTATCTCCTTTTATAGTTAATACAATTACTGTAACATTTTTCTTGTGTATTCTGTGCAAACACTTTGTCACTTTTTTATTTTCTGTACGAATAGTATCTGTGAAAGTCGCACATCATGATTATGTGTGTTTGCGAAATTCAGTTGTCACCTGAGGATGGCCTGAGGAGCCTAAAGTTGGTTGGTGACAAAGTAAATATATTCTGGGGGAACATTAGGTAGTATTTTCTTTTCAATAGTCATTTATTTTGTTCCTAAAAGTATTTGCTATCTTTCCTAAAACTGAGGATCCCATGGACAACTCTTCTTCTTGTAGGTACAGTTCGTTGTTGAATTCAATAATTTTGGTAATAAATGATGTGCGGGAGTCTGATTATCTCCTTTATGCGTTCCTTTGGTAGCAGACTGTTAGTATCTAGGTCTTGTTCTGTTACCTTCATTGTTTCATTGACTACGATTGTGGAGTACATGTTTTCTACAAAATGAAGCTAACTTAGCTGTTTCTGAAATATATATGCCTTTTATGTGATTTATTAGTTAGTATATAAAATACTATCAGCCTCGATTGCGATAATGAAACCAATCTTTATCTGATTCTATAATATTTCTACGAGGGCATGGTCTAGAAATAACACAAAAACAGCCTGAATAGTTTTATTTCGAGACCATCCCCTCGTAGACATACTATAGAATCAGGTATATCTTCTGAAGAAGACTCAATTACTTGAGCTGAAACCAAGTAAAGGTTGGTTTCATTACCGCAATCGCGGCTGATAGTTTCTTATATATTAGATTATCACGACTGCTGACTGGGCTGCAATGTTCAAAGTACTGAGATTTATTAGTTCTTCTCTGTTTTTCACTGTTCTGTCATTTAGTGTTTTATAGTGTTGTGTGTGTTAAGCAAGGGTGTATGTAGATGCTTTTCTTTAATTTACGATGGCTGCACAGGAGTATTTGCTTTATGGAGCTTTGGCTGGCTGTGGAGTTTTGGGGCATTATGTTTCTATCTTATTCAGTCAGTCTGAGTAATGAAATCGCTAAAATAGTGGTCCTACAATAGTTCACTAAAACATCAAAAGAAAACAATAACAGTAGTCAAATTCAGTAACGTTTGCTTGAATGCGTTACTAGAATGGTGGCAAATTCCCCAAATACTATTTAAACATCACTGATACACAGAATCCCATTCCGTGCAACTGAACACTAAGTATTCAACAGCTCATAAATAGATTAAAGTCCGCTGTGGCGATAAACGCACTAGAACTTGGGATATTATGAGAGGATTCCCACAGTCTAAACAGTGTTATTTCCAAGATACAGTCGAAATAACTTAAACTTCAATGACGCACATTATCAGCACATGTCAGACTTTCAAGCAGTTCCACATGGCTTGGAACTTTTCTAACTGCGGAGCAATATTAGACTGATGGCGAAGCCACTTTCTACCCATAAATTACTAGTTTTAGTAGTCTGCAAACGCACTATCAGCTCTCCAACTCATTACCTCAAGATATATACGTACAGACAGGTCATCAGACATAGAATGAGCAGGAGCGACTGCCGGTTCTCACTTTGCCCTCCAGAATGCACAACCTTCCTAAAATATACTAAGTGGACTACCATTCAAAATATATGCAAGTTACAAATATTACATTATTCTTCTTCTTTTGCTTGTGCCTTGTCCCACAGTTTTTCGCAGGGTCGGCATGGTTATAATCGGATTTGGCATGGTGAATTAGAAGGGGTGTCCAGATTTCCTGCCTGCTGCCACCCCCACGATGGAATCAGTGTACCCCAGCTGTCTGCAGTTAGTGTAAATTATGAAATAGTGCGAATGTGTTGCAAATGTCTACAAGTCGTGGAACTGAGGCGGGACATGGGGTCCAGCCCAGTATTCACCGAGTGAGATGTGGAAAACCGCCTAAAAACCACTGGCAGGAACACCAGCCCTCGTCGTTAATGTGCTGGGCGTATTCGATTCGGGGCTGGCGCGCCTACCCGAGTCCAGATAGCAGTGCAATCGCGCTCTCGGCTAACCTGGTGGGTTAAGTTACAAATATGACATTTATGTTAAATGAAAGATCTTTCTCGCTGGTCTTCCTCAGACCAAACAATGTTCTATATCTAAAAAATGTAAGCATAATCAAGTAAATCGTGGCTTCTGCGCATGTACGCTTGCGACGAATAACAGAGAAACAGTTGTTAAAAGATCTAAAGCAGTAATGTTGGCCAGCTCCATAGATTCTCTCTTTATATTCTATTCAGTGTTTGTATCAAAATCAAGCAAAAGATGCAGTAGGGGAAGGTATCAGGACTGAGAATACGATGATCCGACACATTTAAATAATTAAAAAGACTTAAAATGCGTAATAACTGAATATATGAAATACTTATAAATGTGTGGATTTCAGTGATGATAGTTAATGTCCTAATCTATCACCAGTACCTTGCTTTTGTTTTAGAAGGAAATCCGACTTGAGCAAAATATTATCTTTTTCTCTCTTTACCCAGACTTGTTTCACTAAAAATTCAGCATCGTCAGTGAGTATTTATTTTCTTTCTTATTACTACCTGCTGTGGTTTTTCTGTTCCTTTTCTTTATCATTACGTTAATTATCCTTTCTTTACATTCACCTCCGCTCTGCGTAGCCGCGTGGTCTGTGGTGCTTCGCCGCGGTTCGCGCAGCTCCCCCCGTCGGAGGTTCGAGTCCTCCCTCGGACATACGTGTGTTTGTGGGTGTTGTCCTTAGCGTAAGTTAGATTAAGTAGCGTGCAAGCCTAGGGACCGATGGACCGATGACCTCTGCAGTTTTGTCCCACAGGAACTTACCATAAATTCAAACAAAATCAATTTCGCCGTTTGTCATTTTTCCCCATTATCTTCACTGTGAAAAACTGCACTGTCACCGTTTACAAACTAGGAAAATAAGATAAGGAAGAATCAATAGTCAAAGAAGTGGGGTACGGAAGTACTGAGGAATGTAGAAATACGCTTGAAGTTCTTTAAAGCTATAGATATTGCGATAAGGAATACCTCATTAAGCAGTTCAGTTGAAGAGGAATGGGTATCTCTAAAAAGGACAATCAGAGAAGTTTGAAAGAAAAACACAGATACGAAGAAGATAACTGTGAAGAAACTGTGAGAAACAGAAGAAATACTTCAGTTGGTAGATGAAAGAATGACGTGAAAAAATGTTCAGGAAATCCAGCAATGCAGAAATGCAAGCCAGTTAGGTATGAATTAAATCGGAAATGCTGTACAGCTAGAGCGAAATTCCAGCATGAAAAATGTGAAGAAATCGAAAAAGAAATGATCATCGCCTGGACTGACTCAGCAGAGAGAAATGAAAAAAAGAAAAAAAAAACTTTAGTTGAAAGTAAAATCAAGAGTCGTAACATTAAGAGTGTAATGGAAATCGTTTCTTAGACGCAGAGGGCAGAGCACACAGGCGGAAAGAGTACCTTGAGGGCCCGTATGAGGGTGTGACTTCTCTGATGGTGTAATAGAAGAAGAAACAGGAGCCGATCCGATATTGAAGACAGATGGAATCCAGTATTAGAATAAGAATATAAATGAGCCTTTGGAAGAGCTAAGATCAAATTAGGCTGAAGGGATAGACGCATACCATCAAAATTTCAAAAATAATTGAGGAAGTTGGCGGATCTACCATCTGACTTCCGGAAAAATATCATCCACACCATTCCGAAGACTGCATGGACTGACAAGTGCGAGAATTATCTCACAATCAGCTTAACGGCCCATGTCACCAGTTTGCAGACGCCTATAATATACAGAAGAGGGGGAAAAAACTGAGGATGTGTTACATGACGATCAGTTTAACTTTAGCAAAAGTGCCGTCACCAGAGGAATTTCTGACGTTGCGGTCTATAATGGAACTAAAACTAAAGGAAAATAACGACATATTCATAAGAATTGTCGATTTTGATAAAGCGTTAGAGATTGCAAAATGGTGGTGGATCTTCGAAATTCTCAGAAAACTATTGGGCAATATACAACATGTACAAGAGCTAAGAAGGAACAAGAAGAGTGGGAGACCAAGAAGAAAGTGCTGGAATTAAAAAGGGTGTAAGGGAGGAATGTGATGTTTCTCCCCTACTGTTCAATCTACACATCGAAGAATCAATGACAGAAATAAAAGGAGGTTCAAAAATGTCGATAGGATATCAGTGATAAGATTCGCTGACGACAATGCTGTCCTCAGTGAAAGTGAAGAATTACACAGTCTGCTGAGTGGAATGAACAGTCTGATGAGTAAATAGTATGGACTGAGAGTAATTTAGAGGAACACGAAAGTAATAACAAGTAGCAGAAATGATATTACCAAGAAACTTAACATAAAGGTTAGTGATCACGTAGTAGATGAAGTTAAAGAACCCTGCCATCTAGGCGCCAAATTAACCAATGACGGACAGAGCAAGGAGGACATAAAAAGCAGACTAGCATTGACTGAAAGGTAATTACTGGCCAAACGAAGTCTATTAATATCAAATATATAGCCTTAATTAGAGAAAGAAATTTCTGAGGATCATAGCATTGTATGGTAGTGAAAGGACTATTGGAAAACAAGAAGAAAAGAGAGTAGAAGTATTTGAAATTTGGTGCTACGGAAGAATGTTGAAAATTAAGTGCATTGATAAGGTAAGGAATAAGGAGGAGCAGAACAGAATAGGAGTGGAAAGTAGCATGTGGAAAACAGGGACAAGAAGGACAGGATGATAGGACATCTGTAAAGGCATCATGGAATAACTTCTACGATACTACAGGGAACTCCAGAGGGTAAACATCTGTAGAGGAAGAAAGATACTGGAATACATCCAGCAAATAATTGAGGACATAGGTTGCAAATGCTAATCTGAGATGAAGAGGTTGGCACAGGAAAGGAATTCGTGAGGAGCCGCGTCATACCAGTCAGAAGACTGATGACTCAAAGAAAAAACGAATTAGCCTGTAAACTCACAATGCCTCACAAAACTGTTTGTTTCTTTAGGCGTTAATTTTCTTACTTTCATCTAAACACTTGCAGTAATTATTAATTTATTAAGAACTCACGTAAACTGCAACTGGCGGTTACGTGACTACGTGGGTTGTTCAAAATTTCGGTCTCGGAAGCAGGTACGATGTGTGTAGTGAGGTCTGTGCCAGTCAGCAAGCTGTTAGAGAGGCATGCGTTTGGTCCGTGCTGCTGGAACACTCTGACCATCAATAACTAATGCATAGAGTGGAACTGTCATAGCGGACAGTACATTTTGTAAGCGGCATGTGATGTTACATTACTGCCGAGTGCAGATAAATCAGTAAATGAATGCATAAGTGATAGCGCTGTCGACGTGTTACGAGCCATACGTGTTTTCACATTGGACTCAAAACCGATCATATTTGTCAGCGACATACCCTCGCCCAGCAGGAAGCTGTCAGTACCACTATAACATGCAGACGCCGTTCTGAAAATGGGAAACTGCTGAGTGACTTTTCTAAAACTTGTCGAAAGCCACCCAACTACTTGAATACGAAACGTTCACACTGCGAAGGTAAGTTCAACAGGAGGAACGTCTGTCGAATGTTGCGTAAAATTACAATTTAGAAAGGTTCTGAGAGTCCTTTTGGAAATGAGAAGTTGCTGCTAACTAGCAAGCACCTCTGACGAGTGCGTTGCGATATATTTCCAGTAATTTGTCGATGATCACATATAACATGTCGACTGTGCGAAGAAGCAAAATATTTGACATACTCCTGTACAGTTGAATATTTTGGCTCAAAATCTAAGTTAACAGAGTATTTAGGTTCAGTAATGTCGGTACGTGAATTGTAGTATTGAGAACACTACAAATTAGCTCAAAATTTTCTGCATTGTTTGATTCCACACTAATAGACATACACCTACGTATATCTGTGAGTTAGTCCAGTGTACATTGCCAGTTCTGTGTTTACTGTACACGTCAAATTTCGCTAATGATTATTGGATGACTGGATAACATATCGATCATAGTGACGTAATAGGTTATATGGGCAACTACGTCATTATGCTGCCCTATCAAACCTGATATGAGATGAGCAGCATTTAATTACATTGTACAGTTTCTTTCACATAACATAGTGACTGTGCTTTCACACACGACCCACAGTCATAAATTACTTATACAAAAGCAAGTGAGTGCAATAAAACCTCACACTTAACAAACATCCATAATGGGAAAATTTTGAAGCTCAAAACAACCTATACAATTATAAAGTGGAAGTTCCCTCTTACTTTTGTAAAATTTAGTACGCTTGTAAACATGGGCTTCCGCCGCAGTTGTCGATATCCATAAAATTTTTGCGGAATGTGACCGCATTGTGAATATGTGACATTCCTCTAACACTTCAAGAACTGTTGTGGACGACCTTCCTCAGGTTGTTTTTTTTTACACCCGGAACAAGACCGTTTCCAACAGTGGCCGAAACGTCGGAAGAATTTTACATTACTACACTTGATTTATTTACGTTAGTGATTACACATTTCTCCCCAAGGCACATCAGATCAGTTCTGGAGTAGGGACGTATAACAAATCTCATCTGCAAGGCTGACTGACACATGAATGTTTGGTTGTGTTGCACGTGCTTATCTTAAAGGTTGGTTTCGGTGAAACTAATTGGAACAAGAAACTGAGGTAAACCTTATGGCTGAAATCCTACGTTAAATAGTACTTCTATTTTTCTTGAAAATATAAAGAAAATACCTTCGGTAGTCAATCAGATCGCTAAATGGTAAGTAACTATTGCTTAAATTCTCTCGCATAAGACCAAAATTGTAGAATTTTGCACAGAGAGTAGTATATGGGCAGGTATGGGACAGACAAATAATAATGGTCCTCACCAACCATAAAAAATATACTCCAAAAATAATGGTTCAAGTAACCATAAACATCCAAACAACCATTAAGTGGCCCCTACCATCCATAAAAAGTACACCATAAAAATAATGGTTAAATAATGGCTCCCAGTGACCATTAACCATCATCATATACCCATTAAGGTACCAATCAACCATAAATGACATCAAAAAATATAGGTCCTAACTTAAGGTACTAAAGAACCATTAATTTCAAAATAAAAACAACTGAGAAATGGTACTAAAGAACCATAACTTGTGGAACAATTTAAAGGTTTGGAACAACCACTAATTTAAAAAACATATATTTCAAAATGTAAGATAAATTACTTTTTAAGGTATGAAAGAACCATTAATTACGCAGCCATTAAAAAGGTAACAAAGAACCATAAATTTTTCGAAAAAATAAAAATGAAATTTCAAGAAATTCCATATAATGGTTCAAAAGACCATTAAAATTTGAAACACTATTGAAGTCACGTATAAAAGGTACTTAAGAACCATAAATTTTTATCCAACACCTTATTCATTTAAAGGTTACCCCCAACCACAACTTTTCATCAAATTCCCTTTATTGTTTAAAGGTTACACCAAACCATAAATTTTATCCAACATCTTATTCATTTAAAGGTTACCCCAACCATAACTATAAACTACAGGGTCAGTTTATAAGAATAAAAATTAGTAAATAAAGACACAATGAATAACAGTCAAAATGGCAAGCGTCGTAATGACGCAACTGTTAAAGAACTAAGAGCTCAGGCTAAAGAGCTCAAAATCAAAGGCTACTACAAGATGAAGAAGGAGGATCTCTCCAAAGCTTTGATCAATGCGACGTCTACGGATATGAATAATGCTTTATTTAATTATGCAAATGAAGAACTGTCAGCAATGACTGTTCGCCAACTGAAGCAGATTGCTAAGGAAAACGGAATTAAGGGTTACTCGATGGTTCATTCGAAGAATAGGTTGACGGCTTTGATAAAAGGTGAGAAGGAACGTTTGGATAAAATCAGACACTACAACTTCGCTGAAGACTTGTTCGAAGGAACCACTCAACGACAACAACGACATCAAACACAACAATATCAACCACAAAAGTTAGGCCACATTTTCCCTTTTAAACAAAAATTGTTCGATAAACTTGTCGAGCAAAAACCTACATTCGCCATTCATGAAGGAGAACGTGCATATCTTAAGACATTCAACATTTGGCAAACTAACTACACTATCTATGTAAAAGAATTGAAAGGAACAGCTGTAGAACAAATGAAAGCTGTTAGGACAGCCGTCCATGCAACTATAAAGGCTATAAAAAAAATGAGTAATTACAGTCCTGGCGATCAGATGAAGGTAGTTGCAGAGAATGAAAATTTTCACCATACAATCTCGACTAAAAGACATCAGAAAGTCAATGCCTCTTTTATACTTAACCAAATTGAGAGAATTGTTACATCTAATGAAAATGTAGACGTAAATGGAACCAGATTTGAATTTCAAGTATACAAAATACCCCGAGGTGCCGGTACTAAAGGTAAAAAGGTAGTCAACCTTAATAAAGACGTTAATACTAAAAGATGTGTTAACAAAATAAATAACAAGGACAACATGTGTGGACCTAGAGCTATAGTTACAGCCTTGACATACGAAACAAACATCATTCTTGATAGGGAACTCACTAGTAACGAATTAATCTATATAAGGAAAGGTAGAAACTTGCAAGAAGAGTTGGCTAAAGAACTGTGTATCAGATTGGGGAAGAACTGCGAAGATATGTTCACCTTAGAAGATATCCAGGATGCTGAAGAGTTTTTGAATGTTCAAATTAAGGTCGTTTCTGCTGCTCATTTCAACGCGGTCATTCATTCAGGAAAAGAAAGGGATACTGTCATCTACCTATACCACCACAACAATCACTATGACGCTATAAATAACATGAAAGCCTTTCTCGGAAGCTCGTACTACTGTCAGAAGTGTGACAAACCTTATAACAACAAAGATCTACACAAGTGTAAAAAGGACCAGAAGGAAGTATGTAATTTGTGCAAAGGACCACAGCACAAGAAAATTACGGGTAAAGAACGTGTTAGATTATATTGCAATAAGTGTAATAGATACTGTTTTAGCCATTATTGTTTCAAAAACCACGAAGAAGTTTGTAAGGTAGTCTACAAGTGCAAAACTTGCAATAAATTCTGTCTAAGGGAAAAGAAGCATCGTTGTGGTTACGTATGGTGCAAAAATTGTCAGGATTCCGTGAAGATTACTGACCATGAGTGTTACATCCATCCCAAAGTCAATAAGGGTGGTATCTGTGAAGAAGATTGCACTTGCAATGGAAAATCGGAGAAGAAACATGGTAACTGTAGTTACACTGAAAAATACTACTTTTTCGATTACGAAGCTGAGCAAGACACTGGCGTACACAACCCTAATTATATAGCTGTTCACAGCTTCGATGGAAATAGACGTGATTTCGACTCAAATGAAGAATTTTGTGAGTGGCTTATTAGTGATGCACACAAAGGGTTTACTTGTGTTGCTCATAATTCTAAAGGTTACGACTCGTACTTTATTCTACAATACTGTGTTAAAAATGGGATAAGACCAAAGACTATATACGCAGGCTCTAAAATAATGCAGCTCGCAATACCGAGTTTGAGACTCAGGATAATCGATAGCATTAATTTTGTTCAAGGCGCTCTAGCTTCTTTCCCGAAAACGTTTGGCCTTAAAGAACTTAAAAAAGGATACTTTCCGCATTTTTACAATTCAAAAGCGAATCAAAATTACGTAGGACCTATACCATCCACAAAATA
Source organism: Schistocerca serialis cubense (assembly GCF_023864345.2). Classification (NCBI taxonomy): domain Eukaryota; kingdom Metazoa; phylum Arthropoda; class Insecta; order Orthoptera; family Acrididae; genus Schistocerca; species Schistocerca serialis. Next base: position 1,265,945,092 of record NC_064638.1, on the reverse strand, counting down.
TTTTGGTGTCAACACGATGAAAGAAAGCCAGCGTAAAGACTTTTTGAAATGGCACGCTGACAGGGTTAAAGAAAACTACACGTTTGACTTCAACAAGGAACTGTCTGAGTATTGTCACTCAGACGTCGATATTCTTAGACGTGGATGCCTTGAATTTAGGAAGATATTCTTAGAAATCGCCAATATAGATCCTTTTCAATACATAACCATCGCTAGTGTTTGTATGGCTATCTACAGATCGAAATTCCTCCAACAAAATACTATTGCAGTCGTGAAAGAAGAAAAGAAGGAAATGTTTAGTAAAGAATCTATAGCATGGTTAAATACCTTCGAAAGTGTACGCCATGCATTGAATGGTGGTGAAGTGGCGATATGCGGAGCAAAAGTTGACGGTTACAATCCCAAAACTAAAACAGTTTACCAATACCATGGCTGTTTCTGGCATGGATGCCCCGACTGCTACAACCCCGATACAATCAATAGTGTAAACAATGAAACCATGGACGATTTGTTTACTAAAACAATGGAGCGGACTAACACACTGAGAAATGCGGGCTACAACGTAGTTGAGGTGTGGTCTTGCGAGTGGAAGAAATCCAAAGCTTACAAACAAGCCCTAAATAAAACAATCAACGTTGTGGAACCCTTAAAGCCTAGAGATGCCTTTTTCGGTGGGCGAACAAATGCCGCAAAGCTGAAAGTGACTGCAAAGAAAATGCGGTATATAGACATATGCTCTTTGTATCCAACGGTCATGTTTTACGATATGTACCCTGTAGGTCACCCCACTAAAATATTCAAACCAGAAGAATACAACAAGGAATGGTTTGGTTTGGTCAAATGCAAGGTACTAGCTCCTAAAGGTCTTTACCATCCTGTACTTCCTATTAAGGAAGAAAAACTGGTATTTGCTTTGTGCGCAAGGTGTGCTGAGGAAAAGGTAGGGCATTGTAACCATACTGATGAAGAGAGAGCTTTTGCAGGCACATGGTCTACGGTTGAACTGAATAAGGCTATTGAAAAGGGCTACAAGATACTTGAAACTTACGAGGTATGGCACTTCCCTCAGACGAGCAACAATCTGTTCAGGGACTACATTAAAACTTTCATGAAAATCAAGCTGGAAACTAGTCCTTGGGAGGATGATTACGAAACAAAAGAGGAATACGTCCAAACCATTAAAGAAAAACAAGGCATTGAGCTCGACATTGACAGAATTGAACCCAACCCTGGAAAACGTGCCGTCGCCAAGATCTGCCTAAACTCTCTGTGGGGTAAATTCGGCCAAAGACAAAATTTGACACAAAGTGAGTTCATCACCGATCCACAAAGGTGGTATGAACTTTTACTAGATGATAAGATAGAGATATCTAATGTCATCTTCATCAATGAAGATATGATTGAGGTTAGCTACAAGTATACTGATGAGTACATCGAGGATAGTACTGCTACAAATATATTTATTGCAGCTTTCACAACATCTAATGCTAGGATAAGATTATACGAAATGCTTGATCGCCTTGGGGATAAAGTTGTCTACTACGATACTGATAGTGTAGTCTACATCGATGATGGGACAAATACAGTTGAGACAGGGTGCATGCTAGGCGAATGGACTGATGAACTTGGCAAAGATGATACCATTATTGAATGGTTAAGTACAGGCCCAAAAAGCTATGCTTACTACTCTCACAAAGGCAATCGGTGTACCAAAGTAAAAGGCTTCAGTCTCAACTATGAAAATAGTTTTTTAAGAAAACAAAAAACCTTGTCAATAAGGGTGTGGAAAAGGAGTTCAAAGTAACCTATGACAAACGAATGGTCTTGAAGGAGACAGATGGAATAATTGACACTCTACCCTGGGGGTACTAAAAAGTAATTAAATATACCAATAATAAATGAAACCAATCGTCCTAACTTTAATATTTTGTGGAGTTGTCTCTGCTAATGAAGAAGTAATCAAATATTTACAAGATTTTGGGTATCTTGAACCAGATTCTACAAATATTCCAGAACTTTCAGATATAAGGAATGCACTAATACTATTTCAAGAAAAGTTTAATTTGAAACCCACAGGTGAAATAAGTGATGAAACTTTAGAACTGATAAGGAGACCTAGATGTGGAGTTGAATATCATGCACTATCTTTTACTTCACATATTGATAAATGGAATAAGAAAAATATTAAATGGTATTACACAGGTTCATCAAAAAGAATGAAAGAATTAACTGAAATAGCTTTTAATACTTGGAAAGAACATACAGATTTAACTTTTGAAGAAGACCAATCGAACAGTGACATTATTATTTCATGATTACACAGGAAAGAAACTAGTGGTCAACACTTTTGCTCAAAACCGTTTGATGGCCCAGGAGGTGTGTTAGGTCATGCATTTTATCCAGATATTAATAACAATGCTGTAGAAATTCATATGGATCAAGATGAAGATTGGTATTTTGAGATTGATACAAACACTCCAAAGGAAAAGATAAACTTTTATGCAGTTTTAGTTCATGAAATTGGTCACACATTAGGACTTGCTCATTCAACTGCGAATACTTCAATTATGTATCCAATCTACAATAGTTCAAATATTGAATTAAGTAAAGACGATATTCTTGGAATACAAAGTTTGTACGGGAAAGATGGTGAAGATGAATCTAATGATGATAATGATGAAGTGGAAGAAGATTCAAATCCTCCAGAACTATGCAAACTGAATAAGAAAATAAAAAACTTCTTAATTGTTGATAAGGTTCTGTATATTTATTATGAAAAATGGGTTTGGGTGATGGATTTGGATAATTTAAATGTGCACACTAAACCACAACTCATAAGTGATTGGTTAACATTTCTTCCCAAAGGCTTTAAAAATATTACTGCAGCCTATCAAAGACCATCTGGAGATGTTGTTTTATTCATTGATAACAAACTGTATGTAATGGAAATACCCTCCTTTAAGTTAAAATATGGTTATCCACAATCATTATCAAACCTTTCATTAAGAAAAAATGTAGTGTTACACACAGCAATAAATTCCTATTCTGGTAAGAGTTTCATATTTTTTGACGATGTTTACTATATAGAAGTTGACGAATGTAAGGGAATAAGCAGAAGATATGGAAGAATAACAAGAGAATTTCCAGGAATACCTCCAAGCATTGATTCATCTTTTAGATATACAAATGGATTGTTATACTTCTTCAAAGGGGAAACATTCTACGAGTACAGTGAATTTACTAATTCTGTAGTTAGAGCTGGGAAAATGGATCTTTCTCTGTTTGAAATAAATTGTCCTAAGCAGTCATCTTCTTTCATTGAAATAATAAGTACTCTAAAAAATACAGTTACCCTGTTAGAACAAATGAATTCTTAATTTAAATTTTCCATATAATAAATGAACAGCCAACAACATCAACTTCTACTAAAACTCAATAGTTCCAATAAGCAAACATCGTTTTCTCGTTTGCGAGATCTCGAAATAGATTATGAATATCTTATTACAGATGTAGAGTTCAAGACAATGAAATATCGTAGCGGATACATTTTAGAACTTGATGCTCAATTTAAAGTTATTTTGCCTGAAAGGTACAACAAAATCCTAAGTTGGGAAGACTCTAGGTCTATTATAGGACTGAAATTGGTATATAAAGGTATGACAGATGACCCAAAGCCAAGACACATCATAGAATTCATATAATTTTTAATGCCCTTACAGGCATTAAAAATACTTCAATTAGACAGATAATCTAAAAGCTTTCATTTACTATTCCGTGCTTTGCGTCATAGATCAAATTCTTTTTGGTGTACATCACAATATAAGCTGTAGTGTTTTCTGGTATATTAGTATTAAAAGTTGCACAGAGCTTCATACTGGTTTTGTTTGTCGCTACAACATTTCTCCTTCTGCTCATATTAATGACATAAATGGGATAAGAATTAATGAAGGCGTAAGGGCTGATTTTTGAATCAGATTTTAACTCGGTTATCCGCTTAAAATCTAAGAATGCGTTGTATGCCTTAAAGTAAGTTGAAGGAGGATTAATGTTCCACAGCTCTTCAGGAAATATTTCGTTTCTACCATTTTTCAGGCTAATGTTCTGAAGGCTGACATGATCGTACTGAGATGAATCCCTTTCTTGGTTACCTTTCCGGTTAGTCTGGAATACAACAAAAATAAAGTAAGGCATATCAAATTCTAGGGATGTGTAGTAGTTAGTAATGTCAATATCAAAGTTCCTCCTTCCACTGATACCTGCAATCTCCTGTGTTTGTAGTTCAAAGAATGAAACGGGGATTTTAGGATCTTTAAATATTTTATCTCTTAGTTCAAGCTCATACGTTGGCTCATATTTAACTACAGGCATTCTTATTTCCATACTCGTAATTGTTACTTTTCCCTCTTCTGGACGAGTTCCATCAATATCAACACCAGCAGCATTTTTTGAAAACCATCTCTCCAATGCATCACCAGCACTTGCACTCCAAGTAAAAGATACAGTAAGATCTCCTTCCCACATAATCTCTTTGTAGTCTTTAAAGTACCCACCGAGCATTTTTAGCGGGTACAACAATTCATTTGATTTTGACCTTAACTTACCATTGCTTACAAAATTTCCTTCATGCATAACATCATCCATAATTGAAGACGTAAGGTGATACAAAACCGTTGAAGAAGTACCTGGATGTTCAATTCTAGAGATAATGGCTCCTTTCTTTTTTATAGTGATTGTTGAAAACAACTGTGACACAAAATTGTCAATCAGCTTTACGTTAGATTTTCCATCGTAGCTAGTGTAATCAGACCCATTAACATGAGTTACATTAAAATTCATGTAAAGAAAAGCATTCTTACTATCAATCCAACCATCACCAACTTTGATGTCTATTTCAACATCTTTGTTTGGTACGTTGAGATTAAATTTCGTCTTCTCGTTTACGGGAAAAGACTGGTACTGGTAACTTTCTATCTTGTTCATTTATTAGCTGCAAAATTTTTATTGCATTTCTAAAATTACCGTGACATCGGCTCCTCCAAAATCAATCAAATTATTGTCTTCATCAGTTACAGTTACTAGCAAGTCCTGAATTTTATCGTGAAGGGGGACAAACGAGTGGTTCTGTGGTTCATAAATAATAGGGCCACCAAACTCGACACCGATTTTAAAAGAAGCTATAATATTAGTTTCTCTGTGGTAGTGTTCACCACCCTTAACTAACATACCATCTGCCAAGTTGAAATGAACATTAATCGTTTCGAAAGGTATAATTTTAGGAATACCAGTAGCAATAGTCTTTGTATTTGGTTCAATGACTTGTTTATTAAACCCCAGCACATTTCCTATGCTTTCTTCTCTGTCCATAAATAGCTTCACTTCACTTTCTATAACAACTCTGTTTAAAACCTTGTCTGCTTTAATACTTATTTCAGTATTTTTGGTATGAATGTATTTTTCTAAACTTTGTATACTGTACTGTCCAGAAGGAATATTTAACGTATTAACCACACCATCTTTCTCATAGTACAGCTTATTATTCTTTGTGGTTACATTTGGAGTCAAGAACGTCGTGTAAAATCCTTTTAAGGCCACACCTTTGAAGTGGTCTCTAATCGGGACTGTCAATCTCTTTTCTAGTACAGAGGACCTACCACTCAACTTAAGTAATCTGGTCATTTATTAAATAGAGAATAAAGAAAGGAAAAAATGAAGATAGACTGGGAACCTAAAGTTAGAATACCAGAAAGGAAAAGAAAATTGAAGCATGGGAAGCTTTTACCTAATTCGATACGTTGTGGAGTTATCGGTCCAAGCGGATGTGGTAAAACAACACTAATGATCGACAATTACCTTCTTGCACCAGGGTGGTTGAACTGGGACAAAGTAAATCATGTATACATATATTCAAAAAGTCTAGATCAATCAAAGTATCAAGAACTAATGAAAATGTGTGACAAACTAGAAGAAAAAACAAATATAAAAATAGCCTCTTTCATTGACAACAATGAAGATATCATACCTTTAGATGAATGTACGGAAAATTCTGTTGTGATATTTGATGATTTTATTTTGGAGAACCAAGATATAGTTAGGGAATATTTCACCAGAGGAAGACACAAAGGAGTAGACTGTTTTTACTTAGCACAAACATACACCAAGATACCGAAACAACTGGTTCGTGATAATCTGAACTTCCTGAATGTGTTTAGACAAGACAATAGGAATCTAAATCATATCTTTAATGAATTTGTTGGCGGTGATATGAGATACGAAGAATTCAAAACCATGTGTAGTAATTGTTGGAATGAAGACGATTTTGGTTTCATAACACTAGACTTAACACGTAAATCTAGTGATGGTAAGTACAGAAATAAGATCAAAACATTCTTAAACTGATGAACGCTTAACGTCTGACGCTTAACGCCCAACGCTTAACGCCCAACGCCTAACGTCCAACGCTTAACGTCCAACGCTTAACGCCCAACGTCTAACGCCTACCGTCTAACGCCTACCGTCTAACGCTTAACGTCCAACGCTTAACGTCCAACGCTTAACGTCCAATGCTTAACGTCTAACGCCTACGTTTACTATAAAAATCACATATAATAAAGATGTTTGCAAAATATAATCCTGATGCTATAAAGAATGCGCGGAAGAACAGAAAAAAGTTTGAAGAACTCAGGGAAGGTTTTAAATCGTGGAAGAAGCAACCAATAACAGAGTATGAAAAGTATAAAAAAGAAGACCAGCCTGTTATCGATGCAATTAAAGAGGTTAAGGGAGAATTGGAGGGTTTAGGTGATAATGTAATAAAAGCAATAGAACTAAACAGAGAAGTAGAAAAGCAGCTGGTTCCATATAAAAAAACAGATTTCGAAGATATGTTTCCTATTCCCTCAACACCTGACGAAACATCATTTGAAAAGAGTATATTTAAAGACAAAGATGACAGTGATATCTCTCCAAATACAAAACAAAGATTAGAATCAACCTTAGCAGATATTGAAGCGAAAGAAAGAGAAAAGATGATTAGGAAGGGTGAATTATCAACTAGTACACCAAAGGCTGCTATAACCAATTATAAAACAACATATTTAGGCCCTGTAGTGTCCAAGTATTTAGGCGGCCTGCATGATAAGGTGTTTGGTTTAAGATTTGATAATGGTAAGCATTATATTGGTGATTCAGAAGTTAATTTTCAGAATGACGACATTATAATCAAGGATAAACGAATTAAAGCTACTGAAGGGTTAATGAATCTTCTAACACAGAAAGATGTAGGAGATACAATACCACTTGATGACCATGACAATTATGCAGATATATTAAAATTAACAAATGCTATATATCAGAACAACGATCCCACGAAAGGACCAAAATCAAGCATTAGTGAAAAATACAACAAATTAATTAAACCAATATACAACTCAATAAAGAAGAAACGTGGTAACTCTCAGACTGGAATGGGTTTTGTTAAGAAATACAGCGACAGACCGATTGAATACATCTGGTTGGATGATGTCCGGGACCTAATTGATAGACTTATGGTTATTCATGGGGAAGAAAATGCTGGGAACACCAACTACCACAATGAAAAAGTTGCAATAACTAAAATGCTCAGTAACAAGTTTAATGACTTTATTATCGATAATCCAAAGGGGATACCTTACCTAATTAGATTTCTAAACAACCTCCCTCACACCTTCTGGAAGTCAGAAAGAGGTGGGAAAGGTTTAGTGAACACGCTAATTAATAATCTCCCGGTTGAATTGCACCTGCCTGGATATAATTACTGCGGCCCTGCCACCAAATTAGAAGAAAGATTAGCTAGAGGAGATGCAGGAATCAATCCTTTAGACGAAGCATGTAAGCAACATGACATTGCTTACAGGGATCATAAGGATTTGGAGAATAGACACGTAGCTGACAAAGAACTACAAAAAGCTGCAAAGGAAAGGATGTTCAGTAAAGATGCTTCACTTGGAGAGAGATTAGCTTCAACAGCAGTTGCTGGAATAATGTTTGGGAAAAGAAAACTGGGGCTAGGCTTAGATGATAATGGCTGGGCATTGTGAAGAAGTGTAATTTTAATGCAGCAATTGCATTAAAATTTTTGAATTAATAAATGAAAGGATTTAGTATTGATTACAGTGTTCCCTCCAGTGGGAATCCGAGAGCAAAATCTATTAAAATAAAACTGTCCAATGACGATCTGAAAAGTCATGGGTTTCTTGATGCTTACCTTACACCTACTCAAATGAAACAGAAAGAAAGTAAACTTAAAAAAGGTGGTAGTCTACTTTTGACAATTACTATACCTGTTTTGAAAAAAATGTATCATCACCTGCTCAATAAGAAAAAGGGCTCTGGGTTGAGTGAACACGAAGGTGGGTTCCTACCGTTGATACTTGCTGCGTTGGGGGCGATCGGTTCTTTAGCAGGTGGTGCTGCGGCCATTACAAGTGCCGTTCATAAAAAACAGAAGGAGGATGCAGAATTGGCTGAACAGAAGAGACACAATCTAGCAATGGAAAAGAAGGGATCTGGAATGAAAAAAAAAAGTTCAAAAAAATTATCACAGACTACCCTCATGCTTTAAGCAACTTTGACATAGCTAAATTAGCAAAAGATTTGAAAATTGAATCTTTCAGAGGTGTTTACATGATTGATGAGTTACCTAATAAACCATTAAAGTACGAATCAGGAATTGTTAATTTAGATTCGTCTAAGCATATCGGTTCACACTGGATCTGTTACTTCAAAAAAAGCGACGAAAAATTTGTTTTTGATTCATTTGGAGGAAATGTACCTAACGAACTGGTTCGCTACCTAGGTTCAAAGAACATATTCTACAACTCAGAAAGAATACAGTATTATGACGAGTATATTTGTGGTCACCTGTGTATTCTGGTACTGAAGCTATTTACACATCAGTGGAATTTTAACGAAATTTTGAATGTAATAAATGGACGTTTTTGGGAATAAACTAGCTGTAGCTACTGATGTAACGTTTCAAATGACGAAAGAAGAGTTAGATAAGATAAAAAATGTCGAAAAGAGCTTTACCAAGTTTCAAAAATATTTCACAGATGTGTTGAAGAAATCAAAGCGCTATATTAATTTTCTAGGTAGAAGATTAGTCAACGTCGATGATCCTGTTGATGATATGGATGTAGTTAACAAGAGGTTTCTGCAAACAAATCTTGTAGAGAGTAGTGCACGATACACTGGACTTTTAACACAGTTCAGTAATTATTACAGCAAGAAAGAGATTGAGAAAGTTCTTTCAGATTATTTTACTAAGGCTGATTTGAAGCCGTATATTGAGGGGTCTGAGAGTAGATTATGTGATAAACAAACAGTTGAATTCACATTTGTGACAGGTGACGAACAAAAAATGCACACCTTTGAATACACCTTTCAGTTAAGAAGAGTCGTTGCAATTGGTGAAAACGTTAATGGACGTCTGTCAACTAAGGACTTTGATATGGCAGTAAGTGTATATGACAAAATACATCTAATTGGTAGTGGAAACCATTCAATAACAATAAATGAAGGAAATTTTCTCACTGTAAGACTCAAAGATACTGTTAAAACTGTACCTGTTAACGTGAAATTTCTAATTTATGGTGAACTGATACCAGTTGTCGAGGATATTGAGAATTAATTTGAGTGGTGTTAATATTATTTTTTTAACGATCGATTGGATCTTTAAAAAGTGTGTACCGATAAGAAACATTTTAAATTATTTAAAATATGATTTTTTAAATAATAAATGAACGACAATCATATTTGGTGTTTAAAATGTAAAAGGTTTACTAACACACTTCATCCACACAGAGTGGTGACTAAAAACGGTCGTCACAGGATTGAAGGTATTTGTGGTGAGTGTAAAAGCAGAAAAAGTAAGTTCGTAAAAAAAAAGATGTAGAAAATGTAGGAGGTAACGTTCCTAAGGAACAACCATCTGTTCGTGAAGGTATTGTAAACGAACTACACGCCCCAATGAGAAAAAATTTTCCGAGAAGAAGGGTTATAACTAAAGGTATAGATGATTTGTGGCAAGCTGACTTGGTTGAAATGGACTCTGGAAAGCTTAAAGGAATATCTAAGATTAATAAAGGATACAAGTATCTATTAACAGTTATTGATGTGTTTTCAAAGTTTGGTTGGGCAGTTCCTGTTAAAGACAAATCAGGTAAGAATGTTGCTGAGGCCTTCAAATTAATTTTAAAACTGAGGAAGCCACAAAACTTACAAACAGATAATGGCAAAGAATTTTACAATAAAGACTTTAAAGAGTTGATGAAAAGGCGTGTTATCAATCATTATTCCACTTTTACAGAAATGAAAGCCGCTGTAGTAGAGAGATTTAACAGAACTTTGAAAGAAAAGATGTGGAAACAATTCGATCTTCAAGGAAATTATAAGTGGGTTGAGTTAGTACCAAAGTTAATTAATGATTACAATAATACAACACACAGAACCATAAAAAAGAAACCCAAGGATGTTAATAAAGCCTACGAAAAACAGTTGCTTAAGGATGTGGAATACACTGTTGTAAAGCCGAAATATAAAGTGGGTGACAAAGTAAGAATCAGTAAACTGAAAGGTTTGTTTGAGAAAGGGTATACAGCCAACTGGTCGACAGAATTATTTATAATTGATGATGTAATATATTCAGATCCGATTACATACAAATTGAAGGCATTAGATGGCGAAGAAATTAAAGGAAGCTTTTACGAATATGAGATTCAGAAAACTGATTATCCAGATATGTATCTCGTTGAAAAGATTTTGAAAAGGAAAGGAGATAAAGTTTATGTCAAATGGTTAGGATTTGATAGCTCGCATAATACTTGGTTAAATAAAGATAACGTTGTATTGTGAAAGATTGTATAGATTTTTACTTTTAATGGTTGAATGTACCATTAAAAATACAATATTTGAATAGATACTAAGGTTTTTCAATGAGTCCAGCTATCAGCTTTTCAAATTCTTGTTCGAGTTGTGATATGCTTTCACCGATTTTGCAGAGATCACGATTGTCTTCCACTAATTCCATAACTGTCAGCTGTAGGTACTGAAGCCTTCTTAGATAGTCAAAAACGATACCTTTTACACCTTTAGGCACCTTATTTAAATCAAAAGGAAGTACTGCTGGTTTGTCGCCGCCTGTCATTATCCTCGTCATGCTACAAGGAGGTACTAGTTGATTACTCATTATTATTTATTTACTTTATTATTTAAATTGAAAAAAATTTCGAAAAGAGCAAAACCTTGGCGCCAAGGAACCCTGTGGGGTCTTCTCTTTCTGTCATCATCGTCGTTGTCGTCGTCCATCTTCTGCCCCACAGGGTTTTTTCCTCTTTGTTTCCACGTCTCGTCCCATGCATCTCTGGCTGATGAGGGAGAGCGGATCTGTGCGGACGTCTCATGACGTCACTCAAAATTCCACGACGAATAGTGTACTCAGTTTATTTATTACAGAGGCTGGCCAGACCCCTGACCGAACGCGCTGAGCTACCGCGCCGGCGAAGCTATTCCACTCAGATAGAGTACTAGTAGCACACACACACACACAATCTCACACACAACATAAGTAACTCCATCTGTTGGCTACTGAGTGACTCAAACGCTGACGCAGTGAGATTACGTCACGTCACACGCGCCAAACTGACCTTCACTGCAGATTGCGGTAATCGCGTATCTCTAACACAACCTTGACCGCCGTTGGGTGGCATTCTGTATCGTACTTTCTGACCGCGTACAAAATAAATGTACCCAGAACCTCAGCATTCTACGACAGAGTGGTTACCATTCATTTTTTATTTCCTCATCTTTTTTGTGTTCTTTGTTTTCTCTTTCATTTTTTCGTAACTAACCAAAAGAAGTTCTTCACTGATGATGACGACATTAGCTATCTCAATCTTATCATCTAGTAATAGATCATACCACCTTTGTGGATCATTGATGATCTCTGTATATTCCACATTCATCAACTGACCAAGTTCATGCAACTTATGATTCAAACAACACTTGGCGACGGTGTGTCTTGCAAGATTGAATTTAATCCTGTTAATGTCAAGTTCAATACCAAAATTCCTTTTAATTATTCCGACATATTCCTCTTTTAAGCCTACCATCGGAATCCAACTAGTCTCTAGTTTTATTTTCAGGAAGTTCTTAATGTATTCTACACAGGATCTTACATCATTACTGTTATACATCACCACTGAAGACTTAATACGTTTGTCATTACGACGCTTGCCATTTTGACTGTTATTCATTGTGTCTTTATTTACTAATTTTTATTCTTATAAACTGACCCTATAGTTTATAGTTATGGTTGGTGTAACCTTTAAATGAATAAGGTGTTGGATAAAAATTTATGGTTTGGTGTAACCTTTAAACAATAAAGGGAATTTGATGAAAAGTTGTGGTTGGGGGTAACCTTTAAATGAATAAGGTGTTGGATAAAAATTTATGGTTCTTAAGTATCTTTTATACGTGACTTCAATAGTGTTTCAAATTTTAATGGTCTTTTGAACCATTATATGGAATTTCTTGAAATTTCATTTTTATTTTTTCGAAAAATTTATGGTTCTTTGTTACCTTTTTAATGGCTGCGTAATTAATGGTTCTTTCATACCTTAAAAAGTAATTTATCTTACATTTTGAAATATATGTTTTTTAAATTAGTGGTTGTTCCAAACCTTTAAATTGTTCCACAAGTTATGGTTCTTTAGTACCATTTCTCAGTTGTTTTTATTTTGAAATTAATGGTTCTTTAGTACCTTAAGTTAGGACCTATATTTTTTGATGTCATTTATGGTTGATTGGTACCTTAATGGGTATATGATGATGGTTAATGGTCACTGGGAGCCATTATTTAACCATTATTTTTATGGTGTACTTTTTATGGATGGTAGGGGCCACTTAATGGTTGTTTGGATGTTTATGGTTACTTGAACCATTATTTTTGGAGTATATTTTTTATGGTTGGTGAGGACCATTATTATTTGTCTGTCCCATACCTGCCCATATACTACTACAGAGCATGACTTAATCATAGCTAACACTTGGTTCAAGAATCATAAAAGAAGGTTGTATACCTGGAAGAACCCTGGAGATACTAAAAGGTATCAGATAGATTATATAATGGTAAGACAGAGATTTAGGAACCAGGTTTTAAATTGTAAGACATTTCCAGGGGCTGATGTGGATTCTGACCACAATCTATTGGTTATGAACTGCAGATTGAAACTGAAGAAACTGCAAAAAGGTGGGAATTTAAGGAGATGGGACCTGGATAAACTGAAAGAACCAGAGGTTGTGCAGAGTTTCAGGGAGACCATAAGGGAACAATTGACAGGAATGGGGGAAAGAAATACAGTAGAAGAAGAATGGGTAGCGCTGAGGGATGAAGTAGTGAAGGCAGCAGACGATCAAGTAGGTAAAAAGGCGAGGGCTAATAGAAATCCTTGGGTAACAGAAGAAATATTGAATTTATTTGATGAAAGGAGAAAATATAAAAATGCAGTAAATGAAGCAGGCAAAAAGTAATACAAACGTCTCAAAAATGAGGTTGACAGGAAGTGCAAAATGGCTAAGCAGGGATGGCTAGAGGACAAATGTAAGGATGTAGAGGCTTGTCTCACTAGGGGTAAGATAGATACTGCCTACAGGAAAATTAAAGAGACCTTTGGAGAGAAGAGAACCACGTGTATGAATATCAAGAGCTCAGATGGCAACCCAGTTCTAAGCAAGAAGGGAAGGCAGAAAGGTGGAAGGAGTGTATAGAGGGTTTATACAAGGGCGATGTACTTGAGGACAATATTATGGAAATGGAAGAGGATGTAGATGAAGACGAAATGGGAGATAAGATACTGCGTGAAGAGTTTGACAGAGCACTGAAAGACCTGAGTCGAAACAATGCCCCGGGAATAGACAACATTCCATTAGAACTACTGATGGCCTTGGGAGAGCCAGTCATGACAAAACTCTACCATCTGGTGAGCAAGATGCATGAGACAGGCGAAATACCCTCAGACTTCAAGAAGAATATAACAATTCCAATCCCAAAGAAAGCAGGTGTTGACAGATGTGAAAATTGCCGAACTATCAGTTTAATAAGTCACAGCTGCAAAATACCAACGCGAATTCTTTACAGACGAATGTAAAAACTGGTAGACGCGGACCTCGGGGAAGATCAGTTTGGATTCCGTAGAAATGTTGGAACACGTGAGGCAATACTAACCTTACGACTTATCTTAGAAGAAAGATTAAGAAAAGGCAAACCTACGTTTCTAGCATTTGTAGACTTAGAGAAAGCTATTGACAATGTTAACTGGAATACTCTCTTTCAAATTCTGAAGGTGGCAGGGGTAAAATACAGGGAGCGAAAGGCTATTTATAATTTGTACAGAAACCAGATCGCAGTTATAAGAGTCGAGGGGCATGAAAGGGAAGCAGTGGTTGGGAAAGGAGTGAGACAGGGTTGTACCCTGTCCCCGATGATATTCAATCTGTATATTGAGCAAGCAGTAAAGGAAACAACAGAAAAATTCGGAGTAGGTATTAAAATTCATGGAGAAGAAGTAAAAACTTTGAGGTTCGCCGATGACATTGTAATTCTGTCAGAGACAGCAAAGGACTTGGAAGAGCAGTTGTACGGAATGAACAGTGTCTTGAAAGGAGGATATAAGATGAACATCAGCAAAAGCAAAACAAAGGTAATGGAATGTAGTCAAATTAAATCGGGTGATGCTGAGGGAATTAGATTAGGAAATGAGACACTTAAAGTAGTAAAGGAGTTTTGCTATTTAGGGAGTAAAATAACTGATGATGGTCGAAGTAGAGAGGAAATAAAATGTAGACTGGCAATGGCAAGGAAATCATTTCTGAAGAAGAGAAATTTGTTAACATCGAGTATAGATTTAATTGTCAGGAAGTCGTTTCTGAAAGTATTTGTATGGTGTGTAGCCATGTATGGAAGTGAAACATGGACGATAACTAGTTTGGACAAGAAGAAAATAGAAGCTTTCGAATTGTGGTGCTACAGAAGAATGCTGAACGTAAGGTGGGTAGATCACGTAACTAATGAGGAGGTATTTAAGTTTGTGGCACAACTTGACTAGGAGAAGGGTTCGGTTGGTAGGACATGTTTTGAGGCATCAAGGGATCACAAATTTAGTATTGAAGGGCAGCGTGGAAGGTAAAAATCGTAGAGGGAGACCAAGAGACGAATACACTAAGCAGATTCAGAAGGATGTAGGTTGCAGTAGGTACTGGGAGATGAAGGAGCTTGCGCAAGTTAGAGTAGGATGGAGAGCTGCATCAAACCAGTCTCAGGACTGAAGACCACAACAACAACAACAACAAGATCATTACTAAATTATATATGAAGAGAAGTAACATTTTTAGTTGCAGTTATAAATATAATAGTTACTCTAAAACTTATTTGATTCGGAAGTAAATATCCGTATCAGCAACTTCTGGTTTCTAAACCTGTTCACAATTAAATCGTTAACGCTCAAAGTTATTTAACTTCCAGTTCATTTATCTTCCATTAATTACCTGATACTTGGAACTTTCTGGCAGATTGAAACTGTGTGTCGGACCGAGACCCGAACTCGGGACCTTTACCTTTCGTTTGCAAGTGCTCTACTAACTGAGCTAACCAAGCACGACTCACGCCCCGTTCTCACAGCTTTACTTCTGCCAGTACCTCGTCTCCCACCTTCCAAACTTTACAGAAGCTCTCCAGCGAAACTTGCGGAACTAGCACTCCTGAAAGAAAGTATATTGCGGAGTTGGTAGAGCACTTGCCCGCGAAAGGCAAAGGTCCCGACTTCGAGTCTCGGTCCGGCACACAGTTTTAATCTGCCAGGAAGTTTCATATCAGCGCACACTCCGCTGCAGAGTGAAAATCTCATTCTGGAAACATCCCCCAGGTTGTGGCTAAGCCACGACTCCGCAGTATCCTTTCTTTCAGGAGTGCTAGTTCTGCAAGTTTCGCAGGAGAGCTTCTGTAAAGTTTAGAAGGTAGGAGACAATGTACTGACAGAAGTAAAGCTGTGAGGTCGGGGCGTGAGTCATGCTAGGGTAGTTCAGTTGGTAGAGCACTTGCCCGCGAAAGGTGAAGGTCCCGAGGTCGAGTCTCGGTCCGGCACACAGTTTTAATCTGCCAGGAAGTTCCATATCAGCGCACACTCCGCTGCAGAGTGAAAATCTCATTCTGGATACCTGATACTTTATTGGGAACTAGTCTGTATATAAACTGTATGATAAACAATGGCAAAGTCAAGAAATAAAACTCGGCCTCTGGAAGAGACGGCGTGTCTTTAAAGCCTGAAAATCGAACGTGTTGTAAACTCAAAAGGGATAAATGAGAAGCTTCCGTCACTAAGTCCTCCAAGGCGCTTAAATATCTTCCGTGTGCCCAATCTGTCGAACTAGCCCAGTTCCAGTGAACAATCGACGATGCGTAACCACGCTATGGAGTTTTCATACTACGCGAAAATTTCCTGTCATCCTTCACTCATTCTCACGCTGTTTTTCTTTGTTGCAGTTCCTGACGCTGGCTGCAGTGTCGCTGGGGAATTGTGTTTCACTAGGCACTGATGCAAGTGTGTTGTGGTATTCGTGGGTTGCGAAGACAGAAGCCAATCAATTACAAACCCGTTTGTTTCTAACGGGCATTCCTGAGCTGCACTGAACTTTCTCATGACTCGCCAGCATCCCTCATACTGTCAGACTTGCCAGGCGAGCCAGGAACATCAGTTAAGCCATCCCTATCTGGATTTTCGGAAAGTCTCAAGTACTAGTTCCTACTTGAGCGTCCCTCTTTGTCCAAAGTGCTTGATGGAAAAGTAGTATAGCGGATTTTAGTGAGCTACACATGCGCGCCCGTGTTTCTATTTCACCATTTTCTTACTCAGAGGTCTTAACACACTCCTGGAAATGTAAAAAAGAACACATTGACACCGGTGTGTCAGACCCACCATACTTGCTCCGGACACTGCGAGAGGGCTGTACAAGCAATGATCACACGCACGGCACAGCGGACACACCAGGAACCGCGGTGTTGGCCGTCGAATGGCGCTAGCTGCGCAGCATTTGTGCACCGCCGCCGTCAGTGTCAGCCAGTTTGCCGTGGCATACGGAGCTCCATCGCAGTCTTTAACACTGGTAGCATGCCGCGACAGCGTGGACGTGAACCGTATGTGCAGTTGACGGACTTTGAGCGAGGGCGTATAGTGGGCATGCGGGAGGCAGGGTGGACGTACCGCCGAATTGCTCAACGCGTGGGGCGTGAGGTCTCCACAGTACATCGATGTTGTCGCCAGTGGTCGGCGGAAGGTGCACGTGCCCGTCGACCTGGGACCGGACTGCAGCGACGCACGGATGCACGCCAAGACCGTAGGATCCTACGCAGTGCCGTAGGGGACCGCACCGCCACTTCCCAGCAAATTAGGGACACTGTTGCTCCTGGGGTATCGGCGAGGACCATTCGCAACCGTCTCCATGAAGCTGGGCTACGGTCCCGCACACCGTTAGGCCGTCTTCCGCTCACGCCCCAACATCGTGCAGCCCGCCTCCAGTGGTGTCGCGACAGGCGTGAATGGAGGGACGAATGGAGACGTGTCGTCTTCAGCGATGAGAGTCGCTTCTGCCTTGGTGCCAATGATGGTCGTATGCGTGTTTGGCGCCGTGCAGGTGAGCGCCACAATCAGGACTGCATACGACCGAGGCACACAGGGCCAACACCCGGCATCATGGTGTGGGGAGCGATCTCCTACACTGGCCGTACACCACTGGTGATCGTCGAGGGGACACTGAATAGTGCACGGTACATCCAAACCGTCATCGAACCCATCGTTCTACCATTCCTAGACCGGCAAGGGAACTTGCTGTTCCAACAGGACAATGCACGTCCGCATGTATCCCGTGCCACCCAACGTGCTCTAGAAGGTGTAAGTCAACTACCCTGGCCAGCAAGATCTCCGGATCTGTCCCCCATTGAGCATGTTTGGGACTGGATGAAGCGTCGTCTCACGCGGTCTGCACGTCCAGCACCAACGCTGGTCCAACTGAGGCGCCAGGTGGAAATGGTATGGCAAGCCGTTCCACAGGACTACATCCAGCATCTCTACGATCGTCTCCATGGGAGAATAGCAGCCTGCATTGCTGCGAAAGGTGGATATACACTGTACTAGTGCCGACATTGTGCATGCTCTGTTGCCTGTGTCTATGTGCCTGTGGTTCTGTCAGTGTGATCATGTGATGTATCTGACCCCAGGAATGTGTCAATAAAGTTTCCCCTTCCTGGGACAATGAATTCACGGTGTTCTTATTTCAATTTCCAGGAGTGTATTTACTTAATTGCATTTAAATGTTGCAGGTGTGAAAGAAAGTGGAAGGAATGGCATTCTTACAAAAGCCAGCAGAAGTATGCATTAACTTATAATTTTACAATTTCAATTACGAGACAAATGAGATGTTTCGATAATTAAAGCTCGTACATGGTGCCTTTTTTTGCAAACCCAAATCATTGAAACTAAATCTAAAACTAGCCATTATCTAGCGATAAATTAACTTACTATCTTTTCCTTCGAAATTTGAGGACATCGTTACTGAGATGACTCCAAGCAAAAGTGCTTCAGATAGTGAGTTAACTGAAGATTAGCTCTGATACGGAGCTGTCGTGTGTCGGTTATACGAGGCCCAGGAATTTCTGTCTGCCAGAGCCCATATGATCTCGAATTTCTCTGATTTTTGCCGTTGTGACCATATCATAAGATACGTGTAGGATTCAGTATTTTTGTCGCAATTATTCGCAGAATTTCATCTTCAAAACTAATCGTCATTCAAGGGACCAGGTTTGTAAAGTGTTCCACCGGAATTAGGTAAAAATTATTGTTACGTTGTCACCATTAACAATGCTGAGAACCACGTTCTTCGTTAGATGCTGACAGACTCGCCTCTTTGCCTGCGCTGGTCTGCTTTTTATGTCCTCCTTGATTAGTCCATCATGTGCTATCTTACTCCCAAGATAAAAGAATTCCTTAACTTCGTCTACTACGTGGTCACCAATTCGGAAATTTTTAGTTTATGAATTACGTCATGTACAATACTCCCCATTACATTCGTCTTTCTTCAGTTTACTCTATATCAGTTTCAGTGCCAAGACCATTCCAATCAACAGATGCTATACAACTTCTTCAGCTTAACTGAGGACAGCAGTATCATCAGCAAATCATATCATTGACGTCCACTCATGATTAATTTTAAATTCCATTCCTGCAATTTTTTGTTATTTCACTTATTTAGATTTATAGATTAAACAGTAATTGCGAAAGACCGCTCCCCTTTTAATCCGAGCATGGTGCTCTTGTTCTTCCGTTCTTATTGTTCCTTCAAATTCTTGTCCGTATTGTGTATTATTAGCATTTCCTGGGTACTTACTCCAATTTTTCTGAGAATTTTGAACACCTTGCCCCATTTTACACCTCCGAACGCTTTTTCCGAATCGCCAAATTCTATGAACGTGTCCCGATCTGTCTTAACTCTTCCTTCCCTTATCAGCTGATAAGTGAGATGTGCCCCTCTCATGAGCTTACTTTTCCGAAAGGCAAACTTATTTTGCACGCCACCTGACGACAATGTGGACGACCTTCCAGTTAAGGACTTTGTGGTTTATCCTTCAAGTACGTCGTTACCTACGGGACAGTTCCAGAACTGCGAATAGAACAAAAAGAAATATATAAATATTTGTCATGTATTATTGTTTCTCTGACATGTTCTATATCCTCGAGGACCTCCTCACTACGGATCAATTGGAATGAAAGTTAATTTAATTTTCGTGTAACGTTTCCTCGGTTTTCTTATTCAGTATTCCGTGTACCATTCTCGTCGGCAATTTGGTTTCATGAGCTATTCAGCTGACTGTACGATAGCCCTCGCACTTATCTTCCTTGCCACTTTAGGGATTGTGTGGATGATATTTTTCAGTCAGGCTCCAGTCTCACAGATCCAACACACCATTAAGAATAGTCGTTTGGTTGCCGTTTACGGGATAGATTTTAAGACTTCCGAAGGAATATTATGTATGTGTTCTGCCGTATTTGGTCACGAGTCTTCTAAAGCTCTGTTAAACTCAGTAGCACTAGACCCTCTATCTCTTCCATATGGACTCCTACTACTCCCATGTCATGAGAAACGACCTCCCCATCGTAGAGTCTTCAGTTTACTGCTTCCATTTATCCGCTTTCTCCTCTACATCTAGCGTGTAACACCTCTTGGAGTTTTAATGTTGACACATTTTCTTTGCGGCACTTCCTATTTATTTTATTCCTAAATGATTTATATTGGGTATTCCCATCTTTTCCTGAAAATTTTCGTACTTCCTTGCTTCGTCTCAATTGAAGTATTTTTTCTGTTATCCATGGCTTATTCACAGTGATCTTCCTTACTAAACTCTTGAATGCTTGGTGCTTCTCAGCCTTAATACATTTTTTAAAGGACGTCATGTGATATGCACATGAAACGTTGATTTACCAAACCGATATTTTGGTTTTAAATTCGTCATCAGTGGCAATTGGTAGAAAGGAACAAATAACTGTATATACATCAATTTATACATGGCAACTGTAAATATGTAGTTGAAGAAATATGTGTCTACTTAAAATTTGTATCGCTATAGGAATGAGATGCGTATGTGTGTGTGTGTATGTATGCATGTGTTATACTTAATTAGTTAGTTCGTAAAATGGACCATTTTGCACCAGAGATCATAATGATGAGGGGTGAGTCATTATACATTCACATCGCATACTAATTTCTACATACGGTTACATTCTGAAAATTTGGATTTTTTTCTTTTTTTGCGGAAAGAGGGAGAACGATATACAGATGTGAGTTAGTAATTCCTCTGTACCACCTTTTATGCGTTACAATAATAGAAACTTCCTCAGTTTGTAATCAAATTTTACTGTGCCGTCTGTCAGAAATTTTGTATCAATAGATAAATAATCAAAAAATTTTGTTGCACAATTGTGGACCGCTTTTTGTGCTAAAGACAAACTTAATATAGAGTGATGAATGTCATTTTATCTTCTGGTATCGTAACTGCGTACCTGATTGTTACTGTTGAACTGTAGCTGATTATTTACAACAAACTTCATGAGGGAATAAATATAATGTGAAGCAGGAGCCAGAATACCCAAGTCCTTAAACAGACAGCTACAAGATGATCGTGGGTGAGCGCCACATATTAGCCTCACAGCACGTTTTTGCACAGTGAAGACTTTCTTTCTTGAAGATCAGTTACCCCACAACATTATTGCATATGACATTATTGAATGAAATTATGCAATATACGTCAACTTATGCAAGCACAAATGTGGCTGAACTTTCTTTTAGGAGTTCCAAAATGTGTTTTCTTTCCAATTTAATTTCTCATCAATATGGACCCCTAAGAATTTTGAAGTTCCCACCCTAATACTAGAGTCATGTGCAAAAGAACATTAATTCTGGTTGTTCTATGCTGGATGGAAGATCATTACATATATAAGGAGCAGTACTGGACTGAAGATTGAACCTTAGGGAACCCCATATGTGATTTCTACCTGGTCAGAACAATGTCTCTGGACTACATTGCTTGAATTACGAAGTACAGCTTTCTGCATTCTTTTGCTGAGCTTATTATATGGGAACAAATTTTTAGTACTCTATTGGAAACACCATCAAAACCAGATAAATTTTTATTTTTGAGAAAATCTATAATTTTCTTTATTTCAGAAGTTGGTTACACAGTCATGTGATTGAATTTTATGAAAGTTACATCTGCTGCATACTGCTGTGATTTTGTTCTTGAACTGTTTGTCTATACAGTTTCTGTTATAGTTAAGAAATGATATTTAAATGCATTTCATACCTGTAACTCGTCGTTTACAGCCCTTCCATTCATTTCAATAATGCTATTGTCTTTTTTTGGTTGCCCTGTCTATCTTCACAGTATTCCATATTGCCTTAAGTCTGTTGCTGGAAGCACTGATTTCTGACGTTATGTGCATGTTCTTTGACTTTTTGTGATTTTTCCCAGTAATTTTGAATATTTTTTGTAGTGTGCAACTACTGAAGGATCCCTACTTGTTCTTGCCAAAATACACAGTTCCCTGTTCCTTTCACAAGACACTTTAACGACTCTAGTGATTCATAGTTTTTTACCTGGCTGTTCAATGTTCTTTCTGAGAAGCTTATGGGGAAAGCTACCTTCAAATAATGAAATGAATTTATCATGGAGTACATTAAATTTTATGTTAATACTTGATTCATTATAAAGTACATCAATTGTCATCTGTTTAAAACTATTCTAAAAAATATTTGTTCTTGTGTCATGAACAGTGCCAACTGATTTCCACTGAGGAGATCCATATTGTATGGTGCTACATCATTTATCCTAACCAACAGTGCATCATAATCAGTGAGAGCATGTGTTACTGTGTAAACATTTATTTTGTCACTCAATCAAGGAGAACACTGCTGACTATCTTTATCCACCTGTGTGGGAACGTTAGTTTCTGAGACGAATTTTTACGATCCAAGTAAGGTTTCGAAAACACTTTTCCTGTCACAGTCTACTACAAAATATACACTGAAGTCACCACAGATTATTAACTGCTTGTTGCTCTCTGACAGAAAGCACAGTAAGGATTCCATATTCCTCATAAATAGTTCAAAATTTCCCATTTGTGATCTACATACAGTTAAAATTAAAACTGAACTATTTTTCAGCATTAATTCACAAGTCCACACGTCTATGTGCTCATCACTACAAAATCTACTTGTTCCAATGTTTTTGAACTTGTCTTCTGTCTTAATGTATGTAACAATTTCTCCTTTTCAGCATGAGTAAACTGCTACAGTGTAATCTTTTATATGTAACTTATCTTCTTTGGTTATGTGGTGTTCAACCCCAGGATGTCTATCTTTTCAGAAAACTCTAATTACATCTGTGACGTGATGTGAAATACAATCTTGTAACTTTTGGTATATGAATATACAGAGGGTATAAAATTGCAAAATTAGACAATTTTACACGTGAGAAAACAGTGCAACGTAACGTTTCATACAGAGCACAGATAAAAGCAAAAAAAAAAGGTGGGGTTGTTGTGGTGGTCTTCAGTCCTGAGACTGGTTTGATGTAGCTCTCCATGCTACCCTATCCTGTGCAAGCTTCTTCATCTCTCAGTACTTACTGAAACCTACATCCATCTGAATCTGCTTAGTGTATTCATCTCTTGGTCTCCCTCTACGATTTTTACCCTCCACACTGTCCTCCAATGCTAAATTGGTGACCCCTTGATGCCTCAGAACATGTCCTACTAACCGGTCCCTTCTTGTAGTTAAGTTGTGCCACAAACTCCTCTTCTCCCCAGTTCTATTCAATACTTCATCATTAGTTATGTGATCTACCCATCTAATCTTCAGCATTCTTCTGTAGCACCACATTTCGAAAGCTTGTATTCTTTTCTTGTCCAAACTATTTATCGTTTCCTTGCCATTGCCAGTCTACATTTTATACCCTCTCTACTTCGACCATCATCAGTTATTTTGCTCCCCAAATAGCAAAACTCCTTTACTACTTTAAGTGTCTCATTTCCTAATCTAATTCCCTCAGCATCACGCGATTTAATTTGACTACATTCCATTATCCTCGTTTTGCTTTTGTTGATGTTCTTCTCATATCCTCCTTTCAAGACACTGTCCATTCCCTTCAACTGCTCTTCCAAGTCCTTTGCTGTCTCTGACAGAATTACAATGTCATCGGCGAACCTCAAAGTTTTTATTTCTTCTCCATGAATTTTAATACTTACTCCGAATTTTTCTTTTGTTTCCTTTACTGCTTGATCAATATACAGATTGGATAACATCAGGGAGAGTCTACAACCCTGTCTCACTCCCTTCCCAACCACTGCTTCCCTTTCATACCCCTGGACTCTTATAACTGCCATCTGGTTTGTGTACAAATTGAATATAGCCTTTCGCTCGCTGTATTTTACCCCTGCCACCTTTAGAATTTGAAAGAGAGTATTCCAGTCAACATTGTCAAAAGCTTTCTCTAAGTCTACAAATGCTAGAAACATAGGTTTGCCTTTCCTTAATCGTTCTTCTAAGATAAGTCGTTAAGGTCAGTATTGCCTCACGTGTTCCAATATTTCTACGAAATCCAAACTGATCTTCCACGAGGTCGGCTTCTACCACGTTTTTCCATTCGTCTGTAGAGAATTCGTGTTAGTATTTTGCAACTGTGACTTATTAAACTAATACATAATTTTCACATCTGTCAACACCTGCCTTCTTTGGGATTGGAATTATTATATTCTTCTTGAAGTCTGAGGATATTTCGCCTGTCTCATACACCTTGCACACCAGATGATAGAGTTTTGTAAGGACTGGCTCCCCCAAGCCCGTCAGTAGTTCTAATGGGATATTGTCTACTCCTGGGGCCTTGTATATAAAATAATATGTAAAAAAAGTCTTAAATTTTATGCCTCGTAAATAGGGAGAAACTTCGAAACGAGATTTAGAGAATATACTAATGTCAGTGAGGCCAATCCCTCAGCATTCAGCGCTCGTTTACGAGAAGACAAGTATTTTGCTTACGACCATGCCTCAAGAAGCAGCAAAAGACGAATTATTAAATGCTCTAGAACAAACTGAAATATATTCACATTTGTCGAAACAGCTGGACAACATACTAGAACAAACAGAGTTGTGAAATAATTTGTAAATACAAAATTTCAACAGTATTTTGAGTGGACTTCACAATTTCTCCATATCCTGCAAGTGAAATTTTCTAAATTGACGTGGTGTGTTGAAATACTATGTAGTTTTATAGTTTTTGTATAGTCTGCCTTCATATGCCCTTTTTCCAAGGAATGTATTTCACATACATGAGTGCATGTCACATATGAATATAAATATAATCCTAGAAACAGAAGAAGAGTGGTAATGTAGGCTTTTTGACCTGCTAATTCCATGTTTACCCTGTATAATGACAGAAATCAAGAATTATCTCTTCCAAAGATGTGACAGTTACAACAAATTCAACAATATGTGTACTATGTAATATGACTGTTTTTCATATCCTACAATATCAAATGGCACTCCTGTCATTATTACTAAGATACATAATGTATATAGACTTATATTTGTAATTTTCAATGTAGAATTGTCATTTTGTAGAAACTGACGTATATACAGCTGTTTGTTTCGCTGTATCAGATGCTTGTGACGACTGATACCGGTTTGCTAAATAGTTTCAATTGCAGTTCATGGTGTTTAGAAGATGTCCTATAATATAGACCTTTCTCGTGCCTAGCCTTGTGTTTACAGCTTCTTTCATTCCCTTTTTCAGCTGTAGTCAATCCCTCTTCAACGTAACTGCGTACTTGGTAGTGCTTCTCGCAATGTCTACCGTACAGAACTCGAAATAGTAATAATACGTAGCCAGTTAGTTGCTAGATATAGAATGATAGATCAGACTCTAATACTCCAGCGCCTACGATGGGGATCTGATTCATACGTCTTCCTACATTGTATCCCTTATTTTCGATTTCTATCTTTACTTAAATTTTAATTTCAGTTTTCCGCATGGTTCGTCTTTTTCTGATTAAATAGTAATGTGTTGCGTAGACCTTCGAAAGAGCTATTTTCGTTCAGGTTAATACATCTACATCTACATTTATACTCCGCAAGCCACCCAACGGTGTGTGGCAACAACAAATCGTGACAGTAAGTCATGATCGTGCTTTTTAATATTATTACAATTTTATTTTGAATAGAATGCTCGAACACCAACAGAATGTCGCAAAATAGATGTTATATAATTTATGTCTACTGCGACATAATGTGGAGTGATGTATTCTTGTTACCATATTTATAATATAGCAGACAGCCTGTAATTTAGTAACAAATATTTTGAAAATGCGTTACTTCTACAGGAACTAGTGCGCAGAGTCTTGAACCGAATTCCGTGATGAACTACCAAATATCTCCATTTTCGAATGTAAACATCTCTCTGGAAATTGCAGTATGGGGATTCTGGAGGATTGCAGAATGCATCTTGGAAGACCCAATCCTATAGACAGTCCCAAAAGATATAATCATACGGGTTGAGATCTGGACTGTAAGGGCAGCATTCCACAGCATATCCAGTCTCTTGAACTTGTGGACTCACAGTATCCCAGTTGAGCCAGTTCTGTTCGTTGACGCCCCATTGGAGATGGAAGTGTGTCTCATCTCAAAATCTGACAATGACGACTGTTCATTTTGAAAGGCCTCATTTGCTAATCAATACTGTCATTCCAAAGTTCAACAGTTGAAATTATAAGGGAAAAAGTTGTTTCTGTATCACTGCATTCAGCGGTTACGTTGAATATCTTTTTTGATGTAATGGACTCTTTACTGAGTAGGGTTTCAGCTGAGGCTGGTCGTCCCGAGTGGCCTTTTCTTGAGTCATGTAGGTAACCAGTCTCTACAAAACATTCTATCAACCCGTAAAAAATGGTTATCATCACACAAAATCCGTATCAGAGGATGTTTGCGGTACAAATACGCTCTTCCGCTGTTAATGCTTTAATTCCGAAAAGTTAAGTCAGACATTGCTTAGTGAGCTAAAGCATTTTCAGAGCTACAGTGTAACAATGTCACAAGGAGACTCATTTCTGGCGTAAAATTACACTACAGTAAACAGACACTTTCTAACAACGTTTTACGCACTCCTATACCTCTAGACGGAGGGCCACAGCAATCGTGCAGCAAATGTGAAGTACCAATGTCACATATTCGTCCCTAGAGATGACTGTTATATGTTAACTACTCCGGAAATTTGAAATCTGTTGTCACGATTTTCCTAACTATTTAAATATTGCTTTTGACACGCGCACAAGTTATGCTGTACATAGTCCATTTATCTTGAGTACTCCGATGTTTTCTCCAGCAAGAAAATAAAAAGAATATCAAACAAATGCTGTGTAGCTATCAGGAAGAAAATTAACCAGCATAATTTCTTTTCTTGTATCTTTGCTCATTAGTAATATATGCACAGAGGTCCGTTATCTTTTTAAAATGCTAGCCTATAATCCATTTCCTCTCCTGACGACCAGCCCCAAAACGTACGCCAGTGTTCAATTGACATAAATACGATGTTGTTAAAAACTAACGCAAAATGGGCTTTGACTCACCTGCTCTAGCAAACAATGCAGGTATGTGGGATAACACTTCTGCTTGCTGGAGGTGACACTAAACAAATGGAAACACAAGGAAAGAGCACACCAGTCATGCTGAACATGACATGGACGGAAGACATTAAGTGCTGGACGTCCATCGTGAATTCATATTCAAGTGTTTGGAATGCTGTGATACGTTTATGAACAAGTGTTGGAAAGAGGAAGTAAATTATTGAAGGAAAAATGTACGATAATATTAAAAAAAGACGCATTGCTGTTCATGTCTTCGTAAACACCAACATTACGAGAAAGGGAATAATGCTGGTTAATGTTCCACTGTTAGCTACACATTATTCGCTTGCTGCAGTTTTCATTTGCTTGTTGAAAAAGTTTTATTGCACGAGAAGTGTTCAATAAGTAACGCAACGTATTTGTTTTACGAAATCAGGTTGGCTTTATTCACAGTTCCAATAGATGGTATTATTATTCTCCAAAATTTTGGCTACAAAACCCTGTTTTTCAACCCAGTCTCCGTACAGTGCAGCGGGCTTACGCCATATTAGTGGCAGGACCTGTATCATGGCACCTCTCTACTAGTCAAAGTCGGAGCCGGCGGCGCCAGCCACTATGGCCGAGCGGTTCTAGGCGCTCCAGTCCGGAACCGCGTTGTTGCTACGGTCGCAGGTTCGAATCTTGCATCGGGCACGGATGTGTGTGATGTCTTTAGGTTAGTTAGGTTTAAGTAATTCTAAGTCTAGGGGACTGATGACGTCAGATGTTAAGTCCCATAGTGCTCAGAGCCATGTGAACCATTTGACCCAGCGTCTTTCTCCGTCAGTACCCCTTGTTCCCCCCCCCCCCCCCCAATCATCCACGTACTGCTTCTCGCGGAGTACTTCCTTCATTGGGCCAAAGAGATGGAGGACGGAAGGTGCGAGATACAGGGTGTTGGGTGGACTAGGCAGAAAAGTCCTGTGAAGTTTTATGACGGTGATCGACAAAACAATTTCACGGTCAGCCAGGTAACGTGCAAGCAGTTCCGCACAGATGGCCCTTCCTTGCTCTTTATGATCGTCTGCTAGGGGGCGAGGAAGCAAGTAGTCACATAACTTTGAGTATCCCAACTATGAACGGGTGTGTCAACACTAGAAACAGAGATACACAGTTGCACAGCGATGTGTTTAATTGTGATCCATCGGCCACTCGAATGAGAGTGACCAGATTCTCCAAAATTGAAGTTGTTACGGCCGACACAATGGAGATGGGACAGGTGTGCGACAACATCGTTGCGATAATGACAGACGCCTCGCCCAGTGGTTCACCGTGCTTTTGTTCTCTGCCAGCTTTCCGTAGACATTCTCCAAGCGCCAAATGAGATTCAATCTGCTTGGACGTAGTTCCGTTGCAGACGCCATTTTGGAGGCTACGTATAGTGCCGTCAGCTACTGGAAGTTTATGAAACTGTGGAGACTGCAGCTGGTATGTCCCGCGATGTCCCAAAACAAGTGTCACATTTCTTCAACCGAAAATAGCCGAGGAAAAAAAAATGTGATGCGTACTTATTAAATGTTGCACGTACATCATCGTGGACACTAATTCCGTCTCAACAGTAACAGAATCAAACTGACCTGTTCTGTTTGTCACTAAGAGAACTAAGACTTTTCCACTCGCCTGTGACTAACTGTTTAATGCAATCTCCAGAAAAGAGGTTAAGAGCTACCACGGACGAGTAGCTATATTTCAACCACTTGAATATCACAGGCGTGTCTGATAATTCGATGCCGCGCGGGAATAGCCGAGCGGTTTCAGGCGCTGCAGTAATGGACTGTGCGGCTGGTCCCGGCGGGGGTTCGAGTCCTCCCTCGGGCATGGGTGTGTGTGTGTTTGTCCTTAGGATAATTTAGTTTAAGTAGTGTGTAAGCTTAGGGACTGGTGTACTTAACAGTTAAGTACCATAAGATTTCACACACATTTGAACAATTCGATAATTCGAAATCCCCCCAGATGACATTAGTATGATAATGAAGTTAATGAGAAGGATTTTTTAAGTTTTCTACCTCTCTGGGTCGTTGGACAAGTTATCTATAGAAGCATTATACTGCTTGACGTTTACATTCATCCAAATCGTTTCTCATTATGTGTCTGTAATAGCTACAGTTTATATTCTCAAGTTATTTGCGGCAATAGCAACGGCGACGGAGATTACAGCCACTGCACAGTAAATCTACGTTTATATACGGCGGTCCGGAGTTATTCCGGTCGTGAACGGTTGTAACGCAGAGCCATTCATCACGCCGAGCACAGCAGGATGATGGAAGATATGAGGAAGGAACGTAAACGCTTTCGACTGAGGCAGAGTAGGAACTGACTTCATTTTTGGAGCTCAGGGGGAGGAAGTGTACCCGATAGCCATCGCCGCCAATGATGGAGTGTCCAGTAGAGTCTACAGAAGGAAATATGAATTGGAATGTGGAACAGCTGACACAACACAGTACGAGGAGTTTTACAAAAGTTAATTCGATTTCAGAAGACTTCTTCCAGTCAATGAAAAGAAAAACTTGATGTGTATTCTAAGTTTCGCAACCGTACCTAGATGATTACGTCGGCTCCAGTTGGCCGTTGCCGGTTGATGTTGTTGCAGGTAGGCGTCCGTGATCACAACATTCAACTCGTTCACCCTCTTGTTTGCCGACCACTCGGCGTTGGTCGAGCTTATTAGGATCCTGCATCATCACATGTCCGAAATATTAGCTGTTACGACGGGCGTTCAATAAATAATGCAATACATTTTTTCCTGGAAGCAGGTCGCTTTTATTCAGGATTCCTGTACACTATACTATTCCCCAGTGTTTTGGCTGCAAAACATTGTTTCTCAACATAATCTTCGTTGAATGCGACGGTCTTATGCTAATTTACTGTGAGGGCCTGTATGACCGCTTGGTACCGCTCTGCTGGTCGACTTTGAAGGCAACTTGCCGACTCTGTAGTCTCCTCTCATCCACGTGAGCTAAACTTCTAGGTACGGTGTGAAAATCAGAACACACATCAAGCTTTTCTTTTCATTTATTGTAAGATAGTCTTCTGAAATCGGATTAACCTTGCTGAAAAGGCTCGTACTGTGTTGTGCCAAACAGATTAAAGTCGATAGGTGTAAGTTCCGGATTGTAGGGTGGATGAGGTAGAATAGTCCAGTTAAGTTTTGGGAGCTGCACAAACTGTGGACAAGTGTGTCAACACTACCAACAAAGAAGTGAAGCTGAGTGTTTGACTGTATCCGTCGATCACCCCGATTGAGAGTGTCCGCACGTCCCAAAACCGTAGGAGTCACAGCTGTGTGCCACCGTCCGATACGCGGATGACTTTTCTGCGATGAAAGCAGACACGTCCCACAACGACTCACCGTGCTTTTGTTCACTGACAGGTCTCTGTAGACGTTCTGTTAGCACCTACGAATATCTGCAATGCTCTAGTTTTCCGTCAAAAGAGACTCAGTGATAGATCTCTGTATGAAAAGCACCTCCGTTTTGAAGGCTGTAAACAGTGGCATTACCTTTCAAAATTTCATGATACTATAGGCGCTGAAGTGAGAAAATTCTATGATGTCCCAAGATAGATTTCTAGTTTTTTGAATCTAAACTGACTGAGAACACAAAATAATGTCTTGCATTACTTATTGAAAGTCCCTCGCATTTAAAACAATAGAGAGCAGATATATCGAACTGCCTAATCACAGTGGCATTGTTGCAGGTACCTACGGTTTTTGAAGAGATGAAATTTTTAAGTAATCGATGTCCGCTGACAATATTTTGAATAAAGTCTCATTATTGTTGCTGGACGCGAGCGCTTAGTAGCTACTTGGCTGTCGACAGTGGGCAGGCAGAGATCATGCGGAGATTGGCAGTGTTCGGACGAAGTTTTCAATTCGTTTTAAATATGATTATTGACACCACGTTTGTTCACTTGAGAGTTTCAGTGTGAAAGGATCGGTCATGTATAGTGATTTGCAAAATATGAATTAATTATGCGTTTTTAAATGTGTTTGCTATGACTCGGGCTTCCGATAGTAAATCGTAGTGTCCGAGGGGGTCTGGGGGGGGGGGGGGGTTGGGGTCAGCGAGAGGAGTTATGGAGGGGGGGGGGGGAGGGGTTCGTTTGACAATAAGTGTTCTTAGTCGGACACTACATTATCCGTTTGCCTAAATCATTAGCAATAAGTCTTTTAATTAATGCAGGTAAGAGAGACGCCAGTAACGTCGTAATGTAGCATGCATCCAGCGGTTGTGTAATAAGCAGAGATGACGAAATCACACCAACCAAGGACATTCTGTGTCCTTAGTTTCAAAAGTGCAGTTCAGTTATGACAATGCAGCGTAATTTTCTTTTAGAGTAGAGCATCGAGTCTCCTACAGCTCGAAGTAACAGACGGTGGCGCCACTAGTTTCAGGACACTGGTTGTTTACGTAAAAGAAAATCCGCTGGTCAGCCCGTGTGCTGGTTCAAGAAATACAGAATCGAAAGAAATGTATTGGTCGTGCCAGATGAGAGTTAGTCGTTCTCAGTGTGCTTGTGCTGCGTCTTTTGCAGTGACATTTGAGTATGGAAACGATACAGGATTCAACTACTGCAATGGTAGTGTTCAACAACGTGTTTAGCTTCAAGGCCAAATTTTATTTTTGGTACAGATTTGTGCTGCACTATTGATTCATTTGCTCATAGTGATTACAAAATTAGACGAAGACCTCGTTTCGGCGTTTTGCTGTTACCAAGCATACCTGTTTAGATGTTGTAATAGCTTTAGTATTGCTCCTTATGCCTATGTTAGTTCCAATGCCTACGTATGGGACATTAGGCTAACATCTTAGCCGGTACGACGCAGGCCATATTGGAGCGCAAGTATCTGCTTTCTTTCTGTCATGTTATGATCACATTAATTCTATGTACTTTTATCAGCGTAATCTTTGTAAAATTTTGACAGATTTATTGAAAGCCCTTTCTCCAGAGATGCCATATGTTTACAATGGGAATTACGTGTCGTGGGAAATCTGTGATTACGTTTAAATTTCAGACGTAATACTTTGTGGTTTTACGTATATAATATGTTTTCAACGAAACTTCCTGGCAGATTAAAACTGTGTGCCGGACCGAGACTCGAACTCGGGACCTTTGCCTTTCGCGGGAAAGTGCTCTACGACTGAGCTACCGAAGCACGACTCATGCCCCGTCCTCACAGCTTTAATTCCACCAGTACCTCGTCTCCTATCTTCCAAACTTCACAGAAGCTCTCCTGCGAACCGTGCAGAACTAGCACTCATGGAAGAAAGGATATTGCGGAGACATGGCTTAGCCACAGCCTGGAGGATGAGTGGAAATTTCATTCTATGTTTTCAATGGTTTGTGTTTGTCGTTGACAATTTCCCGTAATTTTGCCTTATCTTTTTGGTTTTTTAAATGTAAGTAAAATGGGGATATGTTGCTTTCGGAGTTTTCTGTATGCTTCCTAAGTATATTCTGAAGTTCGTATCTTTTCATCCGATATAAAATTTATTATAATATTACAAGTAAGCAACATTTTATTTATATTTCAAAATCCGAAAACGCTTGGCAGAAAGTACTGAAGATGCCTAAAAATTCTACACAAGTTATCTAAGTGCCATAAAATGAATATTTCAGAGGAAGTGGAATTTTACGCTCATAGAGGAAAAAGCGTCGATAACGGACAAACAAATTTTACACATAAGTTATACCTGGAAAATTTTATTGACTCTATAAACGAAAACGGGGTAAATTACGACAACAGAACATTTACTATTTACGTAAAACCACAATATATAGCGTATGAAAATTAAACCTAATACCTGAGTTTCCGCAAAATATTTTCCGTTGTAAACATGCAGCATTCATATCGCCGGTGCTGTCAAAAATGGCGTCAAAATTTTACCGAGATCACGCAAATAAAAGTACGTAGAACCAATGTGATCATGATATAACTGAAAGACAACTGATACATACCCTCGTAGATGCAATATGCCCTGCGTCGCGCCCGCTAAGACGTTAGCATAATATGCCATACGTAGGCACAGAAACTAAAATAGATGTAGCGAACAATATTATATCTGCTATACCAACTGTGCAGGTGCTGCTCGGGCCCACTAGAAAAGAAATTGTGTAGGGCTTTATTATTTAATTCTGCTTGAGGAGATGGAAGATAACAGTTTCCTTTCACGATTAGTGTTGAGCGATGGTGTTCATTAAGTGGACCAGTGACCTGCCTAAACGTAAGGATATGACGTCTACAGCAGCCACATGACGCAGTTGAGCAAGAGAGGCTGTTTTACGGTGTTTTCTGAGAAGAGATAAACGTGGCGTTCTTTTTAGGATTATGTACGTCAGTCGAAAAACGTCGAAAAACGTGGAATCCTTATTTGATCACTTTTTTCTCCGTCTGTCTGTCTGACCGACTGTTAAAAACTCTTTCCCCAGGAACGGGTCGGCGTATCACGTTGAAATTTATGTCACGTACAAAGGCCTACGGTCTCCTGACGATGTACAAGATTGTAGTTTCGTCAACGAAATATAAAGGTATGGCTATTATGTCACATATTCTGACACCAGCAAACACACACATCGTAACCTATGGGGAACTTCCCGTTGAGCTAGAATCACGAAAATTGGCGAGAAGCAAGATTTCACAGTACAACCATAGGAAAAATCCGAAAACCGAAAATTTGTGATATATCACAGGAAATTTTTCTTGTCGTTTCATATCTCTCTGTCTGTCGTCCGTCTGCTAAAACCCGTTTTTCTTAGGAACAGGTTTACGTATGACGTTGAAATTTATGTCACATTCTATGATCCATGGTCCCTTGACGGTATAATAAACGTTAGCTTCTGATACTTGATATTCCCAAACTCACATATCAAAACCTATGGTACTTCCCGTTGACATAAATTCATGAAATTTGACAAGAGGGAAAGTTTCACAGTAGAAATAAAGGGAAAAACCCGGAAGTTGTTAATTTGTAATTATATCACACGAAGAAACTACTTCTTTCGTCATTTATCATCCGACATCAATCTTGAAATTAAAACTGTCAATAGTTCTACATTCAGGCTGTCTGGGTCACGGCAGTAAAAGTCAGACATAAGGCAAGGAATGATTTTACTGTTCGTATGAAGAATTTCGAAATTTGTCCATCATCGGATATCCAGAAGCGATTGCTGCTCGTGGCTATGGCGTTTCAATTTGCGTGTGAAACAATTGTTCGCAGACTAGTCAGCACTATATCAGCAATGAAGTCGTTCCTTCCCTGATGTTTGACTTTCACCTGTGGGATCCATTCTTATTGAATGAAGAACTACTGATTATTATAATAGTCGCAAGCTTCCTGCACGACTTTATAACACAGTTATATTATTGAAAATCTGGAAATCCCTGCGACCAATATATTGTCAACATCAGTTTCGATAACAAGCAAATATGGTAGAGCTTGTCGATACCCGGAATAGATGAACTGCCTGTATATATGATTAAGTTTGTACTGAATCCTCAGCGCGCGACTGCTACTAGAACCTGACCAGTTTTTGAGGAAAAGACCGTACTGACGTCACATACCTGCATGCATTGGGGCTCAGCCCGTTTTCCTATTGTGAGAACATGGTGAAACTTATATTTTTCAACAGGACGCAGCAACGTCGCGTTAACACATGCATGGAAAAGTATTTATAAAGAATGAGGTGCCTTAAGGATCTTGTGTCTGTAAACGGCGTATCGAATTGGTGTTGCAGCCTTCTCCTCCAGGGTCGCATGATCTCACAGAAAGTGGCGTTTTAGTAGGTTTTTGTATAAGCGTGAAAAATTCTGGGTGAAATGGAGAGCCGAACAGCAACAAGAGCGAATGCAGTACGTCAAGACTCGCTTGGAAATGTAGGGTGTGAGTCTAAGTAGCATGTTTATGTCTTGGATGCGTCCGATGAAGGACAAATGGAACGTACGTGAAAGGTAATTGAAAACTTTGATGCTAACCGCTATAATTCAGAGAACCAAAATCCTTGTGAAACGCGGTGGTGCTTTAGAAAATAAAACTTTCTTAATTATGTGAGTGGAAACTCACTCTAGTTTTCAAATTTAATCGAAGCGGAAGGGAAAGTATTTCTGAAACTCCCTGTACCTTTTAGTGATTGTCTCTGCATGTCCAAATTTTTAGAGATGGTTGCGGAACTCGGCTGTTGGATAGAGGAAATCAAATGAAATATCTTTCATGCGTCGATTTTTAACCTTATTTTATTTGGCAACCAGTTTCAGCTTTTTCCTAACAGTCGGCAGGTGAAGGTTAAAGTGATCACTGTAGCAAATATCTACTAATACCAGTATTGCCGGCCCCTTTTTTGATCTCAAACAAAGTAGATTCTTGAAACTTTCTGGCAGATTAAAACTGTGTGCCGGACCGAGACTCGGACTCGGGACCTTTGGCTTTCGCGGGCAAGTGCTCTACCAGGTTCGCAGGAGAGCTTCTGTAATGTCTGGAAGGTAGGAGACGAAATACTGGCAGAAGTAAAGCTGTGAGGACGGGGCGTGAGTCGTGCTTGGGTAGTTCAGTTGGTAGAGCACTTGCCCGCGAAAGGCAAAGGTCCCGAGGTCGAGTCTCGGTCCGGCACACAGTTTTAATCTGCCAGAAAGTTTCATATCAGCGCACACTCCGCTGCAGAGTGAAAATCTCATTTTCAAGGTAGATTCTTCCTACACGTCGATCAGGGGCCTGAAGATGGCGCAGTAAAACGCGGAAACAGGTTGCCACATAAAATAAGGTTGAAAATTGACGGCTGAAAGGAGTTTAATTTGACTTCGTCTTGTAGCGATTGGACTTCGAGCGAACACATATTGCAATGGATCCGACACTAGAAATGGAAAACGGAAAAGAATGTGCGTGAGAGAGAGAGACAGATAGAGACATAAAACGTGAAAGAAAGGAGGGTGAGGGGAGTTGAGTTTGATGATGGGGTGGAGGGGAAGGCTGATCAGTCTAACAGAGTTAAGAGCAGGCACAAAATCCCCGTGAGAGAAAAGAATCTGCTTCATGGGCATCGACGACGATTACTGATATGAGATTCTGCAGTTGGCTGATTGTCCTTATAACGTGAAATGCTTTTGATAGCTTCTACGACAAATTTCAATCTCGAAATCTCGCAGACAACCCCAAAAGTTCTGGTGATACGTAAAGTACATCAGTGGCAAGACACAATTAACACCTTCACTGCTCGATTACAATGATGATGTTATTGATGACTAAAGCAGAGTTTTCTGCAATTCTTTCACAAAAGAAGAGTAAGTAAGTACTCCACATTTCGAATCAAGAACAACTGCCAACATGAGTAACTTCGAAGTAGATAACCTCGGTGTAGCAAAGCAGCATAAAACGCTTAAGAAAGGCAAGGCTTTCGGTCGAGATTGTACAACATTAGTGCAGCGCGCCAGGGACGCAGGATGGTGGGAGCAGTATTGTGCTGTGGGAGACACTCTCCTGAGCTTACCGCGCGGAGTGGTCGCGTGGTTTGAGGCGCCATGTCAAGGATTGCGCGACTGCTACCGCCGGAGGTTCGAGTTCTCCCTTTGGCATGGGTGTGTGTGTTGTTCTTAGCATAAGTTACTTTAAGCAAGTTTGGTGTATAAATCTAGGGACGGATGACGTCACCAGTTTGGCCCCTTAGGAATTCACACACATTTGGTCATTTTATTTTCCTGCGCTTGCGTGGGACCTGTGATAGTAATCTAAGACATACTGACAGCGGCGAATCACGTGCATCCGTTTATCCTTGATACCAGCCACAACGGTGATATCGTTTTTCAGTAGTATAACTGTCAGTGTCACGGAGCCAGATCCGTGCCACAGTAGTTGGGAAGCATCGTAGTGAATTCACGTTGTTATATCGGTGACCAAATTAGTCTAAAGTAAATCCTATGGAGGCCATCTGGGTCGCTTTCGGGTGCCATCACGCATAAGAAAATCAGTGACCCGTTATTTTCGCAAATTACATGACCTGTTCGTAGACATTTAATACCACATTCCTCCAGAAAACTACCAACAAACTGTCGGATCCCTGATACGAAGAATCACTGATGTATTTCGTTCCAAAGACGGACAAACAAACTACTAAGAAGGTTGTCATAATGTTTTGGCTTATCAGTGTACACTACGCTTGCCCCCATCAGATAGGATTGGCGCAAGACATCGAGAAAGTTCAAAAATGGGCAGCTCGTTTTGTATTATCGCGAAACAGGGGAGGGATCTCCACGGATATGGTACACCATTTGAGGTCGCAGTCACTAAAACAAAGGCGCGCCGTGCCCGGCAGCCACGCGGTCTGAGGGACCTTGTCACGGTTCGCGCAGCTCACCCCGTCGGCGGTTCGAGTTCTCCTTCGGGCATGAGTGTGTCTGGTTGTCCTTAGCGTAAGTTAGCTTAAGTTATATTAAGTAGTGTGTAAACCTAAGGACCGATCACCTCAGCAATTTGATCCCAGAGGAACTCAACACAAAAGAAAAGCGTTTTTCACTGCAGCAGGACCTTCACAGGAAAATTAAATTACCAACTTTCTCCCCAGAATGTGACAATATTTTCTTGGTGCTCACCAACATAGGTCGATATAATCATCATAATAAAAGAAGAGAAACCAGAGGTCGCGCGTAAAGATTTCATTCTTCGTGCTTCCTTGCGTTGTTCGACAGCGGAACGGTAGAGAATTAGGTCAAAAGTGCTTCGATGAACCCTGTGCCAGACACTTAATTGTAGATTGCAGAGAAATCATGTATATGCAAATGTAGATAATAGATTAGTCGCAAGTGTCGTTGAATTCATTCTGACAATTACAAAGGGACTGGGGTCGACTTGTGCTCATAACTTTCAGGCAGCATCTTACATATGCAAGTTTTTGAAGAAGTGCTGTTCCAGTAGGTTCTTTTCACATTCAGTGAAGGATAGGTAGCAACAACGACCTCAACATATCTTTGTTTGCAGTGGAAACAGATTTGAGAAAATATGGGAAATGGTAAGCTCACTGATACACACAACAAATGATTGGAGAAAGTACTTGAGAGTTCAGCTGATTTACTTAATGTCAGTTTACGTGTTTTAGTGTGTTAATTACAGTAACACTGTTTAGTGGATTGAAATGACAAAAAATCAATAAGACGGTTCAAGTGGTAAGTGAAACTGATGAAAGACGACCTTAAAAATGTCAGGCTGATTGATGATCGCTACTCTCGTTTTATTTCACATGAGATTACAATTCAGGCATTCAGTAGCAAGTAAAGTGTTCAGTGCAATTTTGTCGTATGATGGCATGATAGAGACCGTGGCTGTTATTTGAAGACAAATGTTGATGGTGTTAGGACAGCAACCAGCCACAAATTTACTTTCAGTTCCTTTATTCAAAGGGTACCGTTACCGGTTTCGTATCGTTGTGATTCATCTTCAGACGGTGTACACGCCTTCCTTATGACATGTGGTGTGTTTTTTACACATTACTTGTCCTAAAATATAAATAATACATAATTATAAGCACTCCATACACTGATAGTTGCGTTACAGATTTCCGTTGCATGTGACTTACTTGAATTGTCGGTTTGGAGTGTTTGTTTTCATAACATGCGTCCAACAGATGTGAATACATTCCCATTGCATTCTTATTGTTGCACACGTAAATTTTTCTCACTGAACACTTTAGATTTGTCACCGAGAAGATTTCCACCACGCACAACATGTTTTGATACATACAAAGAACTTACAAACATATGAGTATCAAAGATGCTATGATATATCGTGATATTTGAAGATGTCCTATGTTTGGAAAGGATCATATATTCACTTATGCAGCTGAAATGCCTTTTACACTTGCACAGAGACATTGATGTTTTAAGTTGATACTGTTACATTAATTATAATCTTTTTTTAGTACTGTATAGGTAAAATAGCACATTATTTAATTACATTTAGCATCATGAGAATTATAGTAACATATAAATTTGCTACTTGATCTGCAGATAGGCGTACTACTATTATTTGCTTTAGAGGTTGGAAAATAATTTTTGAAAATTTTTCAGGAAAAGGGAGTCAGCTAACTCTGTTTTTTCATTAAGTATATAGTCTGGGGCGCTGTTTTGGAGTGTGTGTATTTCTATTTCTTCTAATATATTCATAGTGGCTTCTTTTTCGGCTAAATGTAAATTT
Source organism: Schistocerca serialis cubense (assembly GCF_023864345.2). Classification (NCBI taxonomy): domain Eukaryota; kingdom Metazoa; phylum Arthropoda; class Insecta; order Orthoptera; family Acrididae; genus Schistocerca; species Schistocerca serialis. Next base: position 1,265,905,629 of record NC_064638.1, on the reverse strand, counting down.
TTTATTTGTTCTCATTGTTTCCCACTGAATGGTTTTCTTCAGCAATATGGGTTGCAAATGCATATTTGTTCAAGTTATCACGTCTTGAAGCATCAATGTGTTCTTTGTATCTAATTTCTAAACTGCTGCCCATCTGTCCAATGTAGAATTTTGGGCAGGTATCACATTTGAGTTTGTATGTTCCTGATTTAAGGTAGGGAATCTTGGAGGTATTTACATCATGGATTACTTTTTGTTCTAATTTAATATTTGTGGAAAAGCTGATTGTGATATTTTTCATTTGAAGTAAGTTCGCTATTTGGTATGATAGTGGGCCTATGTATGGGAGAGCCGCATATTTAGGTTTGGCTTCTGTGGCACACTGATTTGGATTGGAGTGACTGCTGGGAGTTGATTTGTGGTTTTTGTCTGCATTTTGTTGTAGAGTTTTTCTATTATTATGGGTTTATATCCATTATTATGAGCAACTGTTTTAACTTTATTGATTTCATTTTGTTGGACTGTGTCACTCATTGATACTTTTTTAATTCGGTGTAGCATTGGTCTGAAATATGCCATTTTTTGTTAGTGGGGGTGGCAAGATGTGTTGTCAGTACTGACATCTGTGGTTGTAGATTTTCTGTAAAATTCTAAATTGATGTTTATTGTTTCTATTACAAATTTTCAGGTCAAGAAAGTTAATGCTTTTATTAATTTCATGTTCCACTGTGAATTTAATATTTTTGTGCACTTTGCTGCTAATGTATCTATTTTATTGCTTGTACCATCAAAAAGCAAGATTGTATCATCAACATCTCTTCTGCAGTAGATTATTTTGTTTGAGATGTCTGGTTGGTTGAGAAGAATTTTTGTTCTATATTGTTGATGTAAATGTCAGCTAAGCTACTTCCTGTTGCCAAACCATCTTGTTGTTGAAGCTAAAGTAATTATGCTCTAGAATAAGTGAAAGTATTTCTATAAGTGCACAGATCTCTTTAATATTAATTTTCTTTTATTGAAGCAGATTGTTTCTTGTAATTTTAAAAGTCACATTCACGGGGATGTTCGTGTATATGTTGACAATGTTTAATGATGCTAATTTAGCTGTTGGTGGGATTTGGATGTCTTTAATTTAGCTTATGAGTCCATGTGTGTTACGTACATTGTAGTTATTTTCAAATGTATACTATTTGATAATGAGGTCTTTTAGTTTATGTCTTATGAAGTATGCAGGGCTGTTTCTTGAGTTAACAATAGGGTGAATGGGACAATATTCTTTATGAACCTTTGGCTGTGCACACAGTTTTGGTGCTGAGGGATTCATTGCTATGCAGTTATGTATTTCATATTTGTTTAGTAAAAAGTTACAGTTTTGTAGCAGCTTTCTGAGTTTAGTTTGGAATTTTATTGTAGGATCTGACTTTATTTCAGTAATATTGTTCTATGGAAAAATTGCAAGGTTTTCTCTACATATTCTCTCTCATGCATTACGATTAAAGAATTTCCTTTGTCAGCTTTTACTATAAGTTCTTTACTTTCAGACAGTTTGCTGTTAATACTTTCAAATCTTTAAGTTCATTGTTTTTGCGGGTGTTATATGTTTGTAATTGTTTCATTATCAGTTTACTTGTTTTGTATGCAAGTGCATTTTTCTCACATTTGTCTAGTTTTGCTGTGTCACAAGCAAGTTTTGTGCATGCTATGAGATTTTTAATACTGTGATTATTGAGATTTGTTCCAAGATTATGATTCAGAACTTTACTTAATAAAGTGAGTTCACTGCTGCTAAATTGGATGTCAGTTGTATTAATAACTCTATCAAAAAGTTTGTGTTGGCTTAGCTGTTTGTTTTATCCCACTCTGAACTGTTCAGAGATTTTAAGGTTTCTATTTTCTTTTTGTATTTGGATAAGATAATCTTGTATTCTTTATCTACTTTATCGTCTATGTGCTGTAGAATGTGTGAGAATTGTAAAGGTGAGAGGCTGTGTCCTAGCTGCAGATGCAAGTTGTAGATGATGTTATTTTTCTTTTTTCTTGTATTGCATTTTTATCTCTGTTTTTAGCCAAAAATTTTCACATTTTTGGTTAGCAAATCTGGCAACTTTAATTCTGCAGTTAATTTTGACTATGCCACATTTCGGAACTATTTTAAGTGATGCACACTCTTTGTTAAATTTGATGTTAAGAGATGTTTTCATCAGGTTAATTTTATGTTTCTTGAAAGAATGTATATTTCTCATTACCTGGCGAGGTAAGCTTAATGCAATTTTGTCATATGATGACATGTGTTCAGTATCAAAGGCAAAATACGAACTAATAATTTTTACTGAGACGAGTCAATGTAATTCTATGATAATCTGTCTGGATATTCTTTTAGGGCCTGTCTCATAAAGGAACTCCTGCAGTATATGTTTAAACAAATAAATATCAGATTTGTCCATTCTAGATCGGCGGCTCCAAATCCAAGATTATAAACAACGGATTTCAGACTTCCAATCGTGTTAATGGTTCAAATGGCTCTGAGCACTATGGGACTTAACTGCTAAGGTCTTCAGTCCCCTAGAACTTAGAACTACTTAAACCTAACTAACCTAAGGACATCACACACATCGATGCATGAGGCAGAATTCGAACCTGCGACCGTAGCGGTGGCGCGCTTCCAGACTGTAGCGCCTAGAAGCGCTCGGCCACCACGGCCGGCCAATCGTGTTAAGTTTTCGAATACGTTCGCTCCGTCACAGAAACTGCAATAAAGCTCATCTCTTTAATATCTGTGTTTGCGGTTTGTTTAGCATCTCCGTAATGCTCTCTTGCCAGCTAAACGATCCCTTGAGGAAACGCGCCGCTCTTCGTTGGATCTTCTCTACCTCCTCTATCAGTCCTACATGATAGGAAGAAAATGCATGTGTTCAGGAAATTCAAACAATTTGGGAAGGTGCAGTCTTTGAACCCTATATATCAGTTCCATCAATAGTATATGGCTCCATCCCAGATTGCCTTCTCTAATTGAAACTCGTTAACACTCAAACATCAATTTAACTAATGCTCCAACCAAAACGCTGTCGTGTAAAAACCAGTGCTATACTACTGCTAATGTATTATTTTAGACCACTGGAAGTATAGTGTTACACATTGTTTTAAAAGAACTACTTTGTTTAAATCATTGTAAAGTGATTTACATGATTTGTTTACTGATGAAATTGTTTTACACGATGAAAATGTAGATGTAAACAAACAAACGCATCGTGTGGCACGTATCCAGTGCTGCCTAGCGGCTTAGTCCACTTTGCCTCCAGTTTGTCCCTTGGTACCAATTTGAACTTTTCTCGTGACTGAGAACGCTGACGAGATACGAAGTACCCAATGAATAATTTTATATGATTGACGTAACACTGGTAAGCCATATTCTACTCATTGTAATGTCTCTAATGTAACATGTTGTCATAGCTTCTGATGCCAATTTTGTGTGATATTTTATAGCCTTTGAAAACGAGAGAATGTGGAAAGCTTAAGCTGATTTTGGAAATAATAAAAAGCCTGCTGAAGACATTACAAAACTTATTCAAATATATCAGTAACTTTCTCCCTTTTATCCTTGTTATATTAAAAATATTTCGTTTTACACTAAATACAATAGTCTGACTATAAATGTGTTATTTCTGATTAAGAAAAGCTTTTGCATGTGAGACTCGCTGTAATAATTCGTAGTGTCTGAAGTAATCAGTTTAGAAACTTTTATCGACGTATAGCAATATCCATCTTTTGTCTGACATTGTTACGTTCCTCTTCACCCTTCCTGTTCCTAGCGGCAAGCTGTTAAGGCGCATGTAGCAACGTAAGTTTCCTTCAATCGAGAACAATACTCATTTTTGCTCAAACATTGTGCCATGTCATTTTATTTTGTGCACCTAATACCCTTGATATGCTACTGATATGTTTTACAGTGCCCGCATCTCGTGGTCGTGCGGTAGCGTTCTCGCTTCCCACGCCCGGGTTCCCGGGTTCGATTCCCGGCGGGGTCAGGGATTTTCTCTGTCTCGTGATGGCTGGGTGTTGTGTGATGTCCTTAGGTTAGTTAGGTTTAAGTAGTTCTAAGTTCTAGGGGACTGATGACCATAGATGTTAAGTCCCATAGTGCTCAGAGCCATTTGTTTTACAGTGGAAATTCGGGTCAGTCTGTATGAAGGCGAATATCCGGCTTGCACGATGTCTGTTGAGCCATCATTACGGCTGTCTCATTCAGATCACTACGTAGTGTAGTAATTATTCAGAACCTGCCTACTTTTCAATTCGCGGGGCCCGATTTACAATATTGGTGCACTTGAGAGACTGGAAGATCATACGGTCTTGAAAATTAGAAGGAAGTTATTCCCGCAACTTGATATTTCAGCACCTGTATTGCTAAAGTAAAAAAAAAAAAACAAATAGTGGTTAAAAAAGTAGGTTTTCCGTATTCAAAATAACACAGATGCGGAGCCATCTCTCCGTCCTCTACGACGCGGGGGAAAAGTGGGCGATGTGGAAATGTTTGCAATACTGGTGATTATTTTACGTTGAGAGTTGCAATCCAAATATGTGGGAAGTGGTACTGTGTGTTTAACGCTTAGCTTACCGGTAAGATGTTATTAGTCTCTTTGACAGCACGCGCAATGGTTCTGCAAATGAGCTGTGGGAAATTACAGCAGAGAAATATTATATCAGTAGCACTGAATCTCAAAAGATACCACCGCTACAACCTCTGGTAACACATGCCAACAGAGAAAAATGTACGTGGGACGAAACAAATACCTTTTAACTGTATTAACCACTCTGATAATGAGAACGACAGTGAAAAACTTAAATTAGCTGAAAGTTGAGTAGGGACAGTTAATTATTATAATTATATTTTATTAGTTTCATTGTCAATCCCGTCCCATATAGGCTTCGAAACCCCACTGATGGTAGACAGAGTGATGACGTTTCATGCAGCAGTAGCTATGTGTATTTTGTCGTTATTTTTAGCACGGTCTCATAGCATCAAGCGAAAGGGGAACGGGAAGTAAGGAGCGGAGCACGTTTCATTAAGGGTAGTTTCAGTCTATTACAAGCTGTGATCTGTTCGTGTGCTGGAAGATCATATTACTGAAGTGTAGTTTGTGCACATGGTCACTGTAAGTTCTGTGATTCAATATGCCTTTCAAATGTGTAACAGTTCTCCCAATTTTGGCTACATTTGTGGACAGACTACACTGTAATCGCAAATGAGGCCAAAAACGCCATATAGTAGGAAGGCGCGCAGATTGTGCCTGGGATGGGAAATTGGGGACCAGGGCAAGTCCTGGTATCCTCATGTATGTTGCATATCTTGAGTATCGAGTCTTCATTCGTGGGTGCAACGAAAAGTTCTTCCAAGGGATTTGATATAGCCATGATCTGGCGAGAACCATCATACCATGTGAATATCTGTTACTTATTTATGACTACTCCATCAACACATGGTATTTCCAGCAAAAAAAGTCTTCCTTGACATACCCTAACATACCTAAACATACGGAGATCTTGATAGTGAAACTAGTGCTGCGACGACCATTTTCAATGCCTTATTCTTCGGAAGATCTTGATTTTGTGTGTACCGATGAGTCTACAGAGATTCACAAAATACCACAGTGTGAGCTTAATATCCTAGTGAGAGATCTGAAACTGCCGAAAGATGAAGGTGAACTGTTAGTCTCAAGGCTACAACAGTCGAATTGTCTTGGGAAATGTGACGGCAGTCTGAATCCGCCACATCTCATTCCTTCCAGTTTTTGGAAATTGGTACTTTGTTGTGATGCAAGGGGAATAATGGCATCTATGGGAATTGACTGTAAAACTGATCCGCGTGGCTTATTTATCGACTCCTCCAAATTAAGTCTCAAGTCTGTGCTACTGTATAACGGCAATTTGTTACCATCGATTCCGACTGGGTATGCACCTTACATGAAAGAAACATATGGCAACATGAAATAATTACTATTGCAATTGAAATATGACAATTTTAAACGTCAGTTTTCCGGGATCAAAAGTCACAGGTATATTCCTGTACATGGGATACAACACGGCTATACGAAATTCTATTGCCTCTGCAACAGTCATGCCAAAGCACTTCATTGTAAAAACAGAGACTGGTCTAAACGCCAATCACTTGAATCAGATCACACTATGTTATGCACGGAGCACTTGCCAAATCGAAGAACATGATTCGCCCTACTTTTCATATAAAATTTGGCTTAATGAAAAACTTCGTTAAGGCCAAGGGGAAAACTGGTGAAGCATTGCTCCCTCTGAACGAGAGATTTCCATTCCTAGCGATGCGAAAATAAGAGAGGGGATTTTCTTGTGTCGCCAGATACGCAAACTGCACAAAAATAACCATTTTAACGCCAACCTGACAGGTGATGAAAAGTTATCTTGCGATGCATTGGTCGAAAATCAACAAACTTTCCAGGAGATAAGAGCGTAGAAAACTATAAGGTTCTTGTAGCAAATCTTCTGCACAGCTAAAATAAACTGGGGTGCTACAAGTTCTTTTCCTAGATTCCCACTCGGACATCTTTCTTGACAACTGTGATAGTGTAACCGACGAGGTGGGTGCACGTATCCACCAGCAAATTTAAGACATGGAAATGTGATACCAGGGAAAGCGGAGTACATCATTGTTAGCCGATTACTGCTGGACACTAAGTCAGGGAGTCACCGACAGAAAACTCCAAATGCCGGGCTAAGCGGTTGCACGTTCAGTCAACTTTCTTCGAGGGATAACACCAAAGTAAATAAATGTGTAAGCCTGTATAGGCAATAATGTTGTTATAAATTCAAAATAAGAGCTAGTCTCACATTTGCATTAACATTTTCTCTATCAGCACATCCGAAGACTTAAAGATTAACTGTTTTCATGCCAGTTACAAAGAAAAGTAAAATTTTGTTGCCTACCGTAACCTGCATCGTCATTTTGATCGTTTGTCTAGTTATATGTGGAAATTTTCTCATTGTATCCTGTCATCTGTAGAGAAGTTGCAGTTGGAATTATACAAGGGCCATTTCACAAGTTCTTCACACTATAAGGTGGAACTGAAGAAAATATTCTTTTTCCAAAATAGCCTTCCAGACCTTCAATACAATCTCCATTGTTTTTATGACGGCTTCTCGAAGTTTTGTTAGCTTCAGTATTTTGGATAGGGCACCTTCATTATTGATCTCTCTGATTATTGGGGACATCTACTGAAAGCTTCATCAATTGTATTAAAACTTTTTCCTCAGAGTTGTTTCTTAAATTTGGGAAACAAATCAGTGTCTGGCTTTCTCATATCAGGACTGTATGGTGGATGGTGACGGATTTCGCTCGTTAGTAGGGAAACATAAGGTTTAGCGTAATGGTGCAAAATGAGGGTACTAGCTGCAAGTATGTATAGATATTTTTCAGGAGCAACTTACAGCACGCTCCAGTTATAAACACCCTCTGGGGCACTCTGTCTGTAGCTATATCTATTCACAGCTGCCACTCCAATCATGTGAGTTGCCAAGTTTCAGCTTTCATTATTTGTGGTGGAAATTTTTTTTGCTTCGAGGATCAGAATTTTTTCATTCTGACGTCTGAGGCTTCAGTTCTGACTCGTAATTTCATATCCGGTTTTCATCAAGTGCACCAAGAAACTGTTCTACCATATTTCGATGTTGTTGTTGTTGTGGTCTTCAGTCTTGAGACTGGTTTGATGCAGCTCTCCATGCTACTCTATCCTGTGCAAGCTTCTTCGTCTCCCAGTACCTACTGCAACCTACGTCCTTCTGAATCTGCGTAGTGTATTCAGCTCTTGGTCTCCCTCTACAATTTTTACCCTCCACGCTGCCCTTCAATACTAAATTGGTGAGCTGTTGATGCCTCAGAACATGTCCTACCAACCGATCCCTTCTTCTAGTCAAGTTGTGCCACAAACTCCTCTTCTCCCCAATCCTATTCAATACTTCGTCATTAGTTATGTGATCTACGCATCTAATCTTTAGCATTCTTCTGTAGCACCACATTTCGAATGCTTGTATTCTTTTCTTGTCCAAACTATTTATCGTCCATGTTTCACTTCCATACCATACAAATGCATTCCGAAACGACTTCCTGACAAACAAATTTTTATTCTTCAGAAACGCTTTCCTCACCATTGCCAGTCTACATTTTATATCCTCTCTACTTCCACCATCATCAGTTATTTTGCTCCCCAAATAGGAAAACTCCTTTACCATTTTAAGTGTCTCATATCCTAATCTAATTCCCTCAGCTTCACCTGACTTAATTCAACTACATTCTATTATCCTCATTTTGATTTTGTTGATGTTCATCTTATATCCTCCTTTCAAGACACTGTACATTCCGCTCAACTGCTCTTCCAAGTCGTTTGCTGTCTCTGACAGACTTATAATGTCATCGGCGAACCTCAAAGTTTGTATTTCTTCTCCATAGATTTTAATACCCACTCCGAATTGTTCTTTTGTTTCCTTTACTACTTGCTCAATATACAGATTGAATAACATAGGGAAGAGACTACAACCCTGTCTCACTCCCTTACCAACCACTGCTTCCCTTTCATTTCGCTCGACTCTTATAACTGCCATCTGGTTTATGTACAAATTGTAAATAGCGTTTCGCTTCCTGTATTTTACCCCTACCAGATTCAGAATTTGAAACAGAGTATTCCAGTGAACATGGTCTTAACCCTAGTGAGATAAGCCTCTACATCCTTATGTTTGTCTACCAGCCATCCTTGCTTAGCCATCTTGCGCTTCCTGTCGATCTCATTTTTGAGACGTTTGTATTCCTTTTTTCTGCTTCATTTACTGCATTTTTATATTTTCTCCTTTCATCAATTAAATTCAATATTTCTTCTGTTATCCAAGGGTTTCTACTGGCCCTCGTCTTTTTACCTACTAGATCCTCTGCTGCCTTCGCTACTTCATCCCTCGAATTTACCCATACTTCTTCTACTGTATTTCTTACCCCCATTCCTGTCAATTGTTCCCTACTCTCTCCCTTAAAGTCTGTACAACCACTGGTTTAGTCAGTTTATCCACGTCCCATCTCTTTAAATTCCCACCTTTTGCAGTCTCTTCAGTTTTATTCTACAGTTCATAACCAATAGATTGTGGTCAGAGTCCACATCTGCCCCTCGAAATGTCATACAATTTAAAACCTGTTTCCTAAATCTCTGTCTTACCATTATTTAATCTATCTGATACCTTGTAGTATATCCAGGCTTTTTCCGTGTATACAACCTCCTTTCATGATTCTTGAACGAAGTGTTGGCTATGATTAAGTTATGCTCTGTGCAAAAGTCAACCAGACGGCTTCCTCTTTCAATTCTTATCCCCAATCCATATTCACCTACTACGTTTCCTTCTCTCCAATTTCCTACTATCGAATTCCAGTCACCCATGACTATTAAATTTTCGTCTCCCTTCACCACCTGAATAATTTCTTTTATCTCATCGTACATTTCATCAATTTCAATTTTTCGATAACGTTGGTGAAATCCTTCTGGGATTATTTTGTGACCTACTTTCTGCTCTTCACTCAGACCGTGTGGAATCTATCTGGATTCAACTTTTCTCATCTTTAACTTCTCTATTATGATTCTATAATCTTACGTGAAGGGCATTCTGGCCTCATATGCAGTTTCGTCATATGTTTTTCGTCGCTCTCTCAAAACGTCATTAACAGTAACTTGATAGGCACAGATTCTTGTAGTTGATGGCCTTCCACTTCTTGGGCTGTCCATAGAGCTTAGCTGACCTTCGTGGAAATGAGCAAACCACAGTGATACGGTGCGACAATTTCTGTACGGTTCTTTCCAGGTAGGGATGTGATTTTTATGTAGGAACGCTGGCAACTGCGTGTAATATGACCTGATTTCGTTTCAGCTCCCTCTTTAAAACTACGAGTAAGTTATTCACGACACAGTCACGCGAACCAACAAACACGTATCTAAATCTCTGTATCTAAGTTGAATGAGTCACAATACATCACTGGTAACTGTTTATGAGTATCATAATATGGCCTGCAGTACGGCAGTAGTCTTTGACATAATATGTGAAACGTAAAAGTCGTAAATTTTGTGCTTTTCCCTGGATGATAGTTGAACAGCGAAACCTGTCGGGATAAAAGGTAAAATTCCATACAGCAAAGTAAACATTTTCTAAAATATATATGACCGTCACGCCCAATGTTTTACGAATAACTGAGATGAATTTCATCTTGATCACGTGTTCGTAACGGTCGTGCATGCGCAGTGTGACCCCCGTAGTTGACACAGTGAAGTTGTAAGTACTGTGTTTGTATGTTGGCTGCGCTTTAGACTGTTAATGTCGCTGACAGCGTTCTGCGCCCTCGGCAAGAGATTCTGTGGTTGGACGGACTAGCAGTTAGCGAGAGGGTAGGGAAGTGTATGGACACGATTTTCTTACTGGAGACTCTGTGTTGGCAGGACATGCATTGTAAAGTGAGATGATAAGATCTGTTTATAACAAAATACGCATGGAAATGTATGAGGATGGATATATGGTTGATAATACAGGGTTATTACAAATGATTGAAGCGATTTCACAGCTCTACAATAAGTTTATTATTTGAGATATTTTCACAATGCTTTGCACACACATACAAAAACTCAAAAAGTTTTTTTACGCATTCGCAAATGTTCGATAAGTGCCCCTGTAGTGATTCGGCAGACATGAAGCCGATAATCAAGTTCCTCCCACACTCGGCGCAGCATGTCCCCATCAATGAGTTCGAAAGCATCGTTGATGCGAGCTCGCAGTTCTGGCACGTTTCTTGGTAGAGGAGGTTTAAACACTGAATCTTTCACATAACCCCACAGAAAGAAATCGCATGGGGTTAAGTCGGGAGAGCGTGGAGGCCATGACATGAATTGCTGATCATGATCTCCACCACGACCGATCCATCGGTTTTCCAATCTCCTGTTTAAGAAATGCCGAACATCGTGATGGAAGTGTGATGGAGCACCATCCTGTTGAAAGATGAAGTCAGCGCTGTCGGTCTCCAGTTGTGGCATGAGCCAGTTTTCCAGCATGTCCAGATACACGTGTCCTGTAACGTTTTTTCCGCAGAAGAAAAAGGGGCCGTAAACTTTAAACCGTGCGATTGCAAAAAACACGTTAACTTTTGGTGAATTGCGAATTTGCTGCACGAATGCGTGAGGATTCTCTACCGCCCAGATTCGCACATTGTGTCTGTTCACTTCACCATTAAGAAAAAATGTTGCTTCATCACTGAAAACAAGTTTCGCACTGAACGCATCCTCTTCTATGAGCTGTTGCAACCGCGCCGAAAATTCAAAGCGTTTGACTTTGTCATTGGGTGTCAGGGCTTGTAGCAACTGTAAACGGTAAGGCTTCTGCTTCAGCCTTTTCCGTAAGATTTTCCAAACCGTCGGCTGTGGTACGTTTAGCTCCCTGCTTGCTTTGTTCGTCGACTTCCGCGGGCTACGCGTGAATCTTGCCCGCACGCGTTCAACCATTTCTTCGCTCACTGCAGGCCGACCCGTTGATTTCCCCTTACAGAGGCATCCAGAAGCTTTAAACTACGCATACCATCGCCGAATGGAGTTAGCAGTTGGTGGATCTTTGTTGAACTTCGTCCCGAAGTGTCGTTGCACTGTTATGACTGACTGATGTGAGTGCATTTCAAGCACGACATACGCTTTCTCGGCTCCTATCGCCATTTTGTCTCACTGCGCTCTCGAGAGCTCTGGCGGCAGAAACCCGAAGTGCGGCTTCAGCCGAACAAAACTTTATGAGTTTTTCTACGTATCTGTAGTGTGTCGTGACCATATGTCAATGAATGGAGCTACAGTGAATTTATGAAATCGCTTCAATCATTTGTAATAGCCCTGTATTTCGGCAGTGGAATTATTGACAGCCGGCCGGAGTGGTCGTGCGGTTCTAAGCGCTACAGTCTGGAGCCGAGCGACTGCTACGGTCGCAGGTTCGAATCCTGCCTCGGGCATCGATGTGTGTGGTGTCCTTAGGTTAGTTATGTTTAAGTAGTTTTAAGTTCTAGCGGACTGATGCACTCAGTCCCATAGTGCTCACAGCCAGTTGAACCAATTATTGACAACTATAATTTTAGGAACTGGATGTCACATGAAGAAGGTAAATTTTTCTAAATACATTGTTTGCTCTTGAACAAAATCATCCTTTTGGTAATCATATGCCTCTTAGTAGTTAGAATCGATTTGGTTACTATGAAGATTTTCTGTAAGGTAAGTGACTTATGAAAAAGAATTGGTTTTCCACTTTCGTGATTTGCAACTGGAATGAGTTAAGGCAATTAACAGAGTTAGAGGTAGTTTCAAAGTGTCTGCAGAGACACAAATTACACCCAGTCATCACAAGGCAGAGAAAATCCCGGTTCCCTCCGGGAATCGAACCCGGGAACGAGCTGCGGACAGTCGTGTTTGGTCCATGGTGTTTCCGCCTCTACTGTTCCTTCCAGTACAAAGTTAAGAAGGTTCTACTGAAAGTCCACGAGTCATTTTAATTCTGGTGTCTTAATCTTCTAGTTAAGCATTAGTGCCATTTTCACGTAAAATTTTTAACATTCCAATTAGTTTTCTTCCACAGCAACCCTTGGTACTTGACACATTGAAACCTTCCCGTCTCCTCTATATATCTCTTTTGTTACGCAACCTTCCCTTTTACAATATCCTGGGAAACCTTCCATTTGGATTTCTACCTCTTGCTTAATAATAACAATTGAAATCTTCCCTTTGAAATTACTTCTCTTTCTCAATCTTCTCATACAAATTTAAATGCTGCTTATTAAAATTTATTTTCTGATTGTTTCGACGAAACATAGAATGTGTCGTCGTCATGGCCCTCAGTCGTTATCTACAATAACCCAAAACTGTTCCTTACCTTTTTTTTACTGTTACTGGATCGCCATCCGACTCCTACATCGAACTGCGACATGAATATACTTATTCTGTTTTACTATACTCTATTAGCTGCTGGTGGGATTTCATAATAAGTGGCTGTATTTAATACCAAAGCTGGCGTTATTCTTTAATAGCAAAGCTGACAGTATTCTATAATTAATTTGACTGAAATTACGTAATTCATAGTTAAACTTTATCTTGATAACAATGAAATATTGCAAAGTTTTACGTTGATGGTTTTTTGGGATGGATTGTAATCAGTAATGTAATATTGCTGCCAAAAATTAATTATATTGTGAATGAAATAATTTTACAAACGTTCAAATGGGACATACTTTTTTCAATAATCTTACAACTAGCAATGCGCAAACATACCTTCAGTAGTCTTGAGTTTCTCAAAAAAATTATTTCAAAAATATTAGTTCCTCTTATGATAATAGTTAGTTGATGTCTCTGTACATCCGCGTATAATCTCTTGTAAATCATAGCTAGTGGCTGGCAGGCACACCGCTCCGCTCAATCTCTCGCTTGACACCTGCCACCTGCTACCGACTCGCTTCACATCTCGCTTACTACTGACTTCCTACGAACGCTAAAGTGCGGTCTCTCCTGCCAACAATGCTTTCTGGTGCAGACAGTCCCTGCTACCATTACAAAATGTATCAATGCGCGGTCTTTCCCGCTCTTTTCTTAAAATGTATCCATACGCTGTCTCTCCAACCCTTTTTAAAAATATATCAATGTGCTGTCTCCCTTGCCAACAATACTTTGGTGCAGACATTGCCTGCTACCACAATTATTTCCAACATGACAAATGTTAATTATTCCTACTTAATCCTATTAATAAAATATAAAAATCTTTCATAAACTGTGGTTTGACAATAGACAACAGAAATACACACGTCTTACAACATGTAACACAAGACGAGTGATACGTCTCCTTAATGTACTACAGTCACCTGAAGATAAACTGACAGTTCGAAGGAGGTAGTACCAACCAAAAATAAAATGAATTTAATATGAATCTTATTCCTTCGTGAAAGGTATGTCAGCTGGTATGTTTTAAGAAAAGTCAATTTACATTCTCTAGTAAATGTTATATATGGTTGATGACTAGTTTCAGTCGTCCATCTTATTATTTGATCATTCATCAAACGAAATTGCTTAGGTGAAAGTGTTCATCTAGGAATTATAAAACAAAGGAATTCTATTACACCAGTCTCAGAACCCTAATCGTTGTTTTTTTTAATCACTAAAGCCAGTTCGATGAACTGAACTGCTGTCAGTAATATATAGTGTACTAACAGAAACGGTCGTGAAGATCTGAAGTGAACTGAACTGGATTTTGTAATGTGTTATGCAGGATAGGAAACGGCCACTGAAGTTGTACGGCTGGTGTGTCGGACCTCTTATATCTCATAAGTTTTAACTGATCACCGTTTGTTGAAACTAAGATCTGAAGGTGATTATTGATTGATTATTGACGATGGATGCTTATTCTCTTTCATTTATGATATGCAACTGAGTCCGTGAAAATAGAATTTTCTTAAAAGGATTGAAATATTTCAGCAGTTCTGGGACGGATAGCTGTTCACAACTTTCAACATAATTTCCGTGGTGTCATCATGCTTGACGGCAACACCAAACAATCACTAATGCGTCATACTTTCCGTCAGCGACTTTTTTCAGCGATGAGGTCACGTGATTTTGTTTCATAAAGCATACCTTGACTTTTGCCTGTATTAGATTTAATATGTTCGTCAAATAATGGCACAATATTTTACAAAATACAGGAGTGCATAGGAATCGACTCTGGGTCCACTTCAGTGCTAACAACATGAACCCATACACGTTGTCCCCGTAGCCACTATTTTCTGCATCGTTCTCTACTTTCAGAACCTCTGAGCCCGTTAACGCATGCACCTATAATAGACAGATTCCTCTTTTAAAGGTTTACTTACTTCTGAAATGTATATTTCTTGAAATTTTACTTAGTTTTATGCTACGATGTAAATAGGCATTTACGATTATTTTAAAAAAAACTCTTTTATGAGGAAGGGAATGGTTGTATTTTCAGTGCTTTTCTTGTTGTCAAACTGTATTACGAAAAAGAACTAAAGACATCCTGTGTCTTTGCATGTGGACACAGACAAGATAAAACCGCATTAAAGTAAACAGAAATAAGAATCATTTGCTTCAACGTGATCTACATGTTTGACAGTATTTGAGATTATTTGTAGAATTCTGTGCACATTAAAGTTATAACTGTATTGAACTGATTCATATATTCATGGGGTTGTGAGTCATGTTTCTTAAAACTTATAAAACGACGCGATGACCATGTTATAGTTTAGGAATGTTCTGTCCTCCAAAGCCTAATGACCCCTTGGATTCGTAACATTCCAATACTGCATCACGAAATTTATTTATATGAGGCATTTATTAGGAATAAGGACATTAGTATGATGAAATGCAGTAATGGTGATTTCTGTGGAAAATATCAATGTAGACTCTTACATATGTTTTTCAGAAAACCTGGAATTTTTTATGCAGTTTTTATTATCGAGAAAATTTTCCTAATAAAACCACTTTTTTACTTGAAAGAGACTATGATTTTCATTTAGGTTGCAGTTAAAGAAAGTGTCATTTCTGAAGAGAACTACCAGATAAATTTAGCACTGGTGGAACTGATCCATCAGAACCTTGTTGATCTGTGTAGAAATTTAGAATAATGTTGCAGTCCAGCTTGTACAGTTATTGTAAAGCTGTGTTGCGCCGCGGCCCCTGGAATCTACTTTTCCGTTATCGCAGGGATTGCAACACCACTACGGCCGCACGGTGATTATGCTTCTGGATTATTCAGGTTGTTAGCAACTTGCTACACCATGCCAGGGCACATAACTTTCACGTAATTGCGTAGTCGCAGAATGCCACGGGGCACGAAAAGATCTTGATATATATATCAGAAGAAGTTTTATAGTAGCAAGTACAGAGAAGATATCTTGCCATCTCATTCCTTTACTTCCTCTGATCTTCCTGCTCTTGTTAGTCTCTGTTTACAGCATTCTGAAAATTAAAAACGCGCTTACGGAAACGCAAAAAAAAAAAAAAAAAAAAAAAAAGGAATAGTGCAGTGTATTTCTAGCATTTGCACTGTACATTTCGGTACGAAACCTAATTGCCTAATTGTATTGAATGCACATATAAATTGCAAACGGTGTCCACTATGATGTAAGAGAGGACTCAGGATGCCTGATTTTTTTTAGTTTAAACAAATGCAGAAATACTTAGAAAATTTACATGTTATTCAGAAGTTCCCATTACAAACTTGTAGGACTTCAAGACGGGAGCGTGAGCATAATATTCTGAATAGGAATCCATGTCCAGAAATGTATCATTTACGTTGTATGACAGTTTCAATTCAGAGGTTTAACTCATCCACTTCTGCATGAGGAATCGAATTATGCTTGACGCAGTACAGTTATTAGGTAATATTCGAAAGGAAACATAACGAAACATTCAGTAATTATTTAAACACATTCGCCTGTATCGGGTTCTTTTTTGTTTTGGAATAATGTAAACTGAACACGTGATGTTTCAGTGTTAATACAAACAGGTGTGCATAAGTGATAAATGGACGATTCGTTACGTTTCTTTTAGAAATGTTACCTCTTAATTGTACTCGTCACGCCTATTTCAGTTCGTCAAGCAGAAGTGGAGAAATTAAACATCTGAATTGATACCGCTAAGAACGGAAATGGTACGTTTCAGGACGCGTGTTGCTATTCGAAATGTTATGTACTCACTCCCCTTTATTCAAGACCTAGAAGTTAGTATGGGGAATTTCCGAACACCCTGTACAAATAAACAACGATGTAGTAGTGCAAGTTAAATTTTGTATATAGTAGCCGGTCTTCCTATTAGAAACATGAGATAATTGTATTGAGTCACTGTGAGGTATTGTCAGATATTAGAATGAGAACTTTTACATGAAATTACGTTTACAATCTTTGTTGCTACACAGTCTAGTCAATCACAGGCGAAGCTCTGTATTAGTTAAGGAACTACAGTTCCTTATTTCTTCGTTCAAAGGAAGTAGAAAACTGATCCGATTCAGCATCATCTGATAAACGGTTTCGTCTGAAGAATCAAATTGCTCATTTGATACTTCTGACTTATGAACATAACAAATCTAACAAAACTACGGAAAGTATCACGTTTAAATTCGTACAACTTAGGAAACCTGCTTTCAATTTAAAAACCTCTAGTTATGTAGTTAATTGGCAGTGAGGAAGAACATCCAACAGTGTTGGTGTTTGGAGCACACTATTTCGAGGAACAGAAACATGGATCGTCGGAACTCGGGGGAACAGGTAACTAGCAACGTCGCGAAATTGTGCTACTACTTAGATGATATTACTGGGAAGTTGCATGCCGCGTCCAGGGACGTGGTGGTCTTTCCCACCGGCAGAGTGTAAGTTTGAGTGCGTTGTCGAGCTGGAGCCTTGAGAGTGGGCGGTTTAGTCAGCTGCTGCAGGAAGATCTGCAGCAGATAGCCACTTGGTGCAGAGAGTGGCAACTGACACTTAACATAGACAAATATAATGTATCGCGAATACATAGAAAGACGGATCCTTTATTGTATGATTATGTGATAGCAGAACAAACACTGGTACAGTTACTTGTGTATAATATCTGGGAGTATGCGTGCGGAACGATTTGAAGTGAAATGATCATATACAATTAATTGTTGGTAAGGCGGGTGCCAGGTTGAGATTGCCGGCCGCTGTGGTCTAGCGGTTCTAGGCGCTCCGTCCGGAACCGCGCGACTGCTACGGTCGCAGGTTCGAATCCTTCCTCGGGCATGGATGTGTGTGATGTCCTTAGGTTACTTAGGTTTAAGTAGTTCTAAGTTCTAGGGGACTGATGACCACAGATGTTAAGTCCCATAGTGCTCAGAGCCATTTGAACCATTTGAACCAGGTTGAGATTCATTGGGAAAGTGTACTCCATCAACAAAGGAAGTGGCTTACAAAACACTCTTTCGACCTATACTTGAGTATTGCTCATCAGTGTGGGATCCGTACCAGGTCTGGTTGACAGAGGAGATAGAGAATATCCAAAGAAGAGCGGCGCGTTTCGTCACGGGGTTATTTGGTAAGGTTGATAGCGTTACGGCGATGTTTACCAAACTCAAGTGGCAGACTCTGCAAGAGATGCGCTCTGCATCGCGGTATAGCTTGCTGTCCAGGTTTCGAGAGTGTGCGGTTCTCGATGAGGTATCGAATATATTGCTTCGCCCTACTTATACCTCCCGAGGAGATCACGAATGTAAAATTAGAGAGGTTCGAGCGCGCACGGAGGCTTTCCGGCAGTCGTTCTTCCCACGAAGCATGCGCGACTGGAACAGGAAAGGGCGGTAATGACAGTGGCACGTAAAATGTGCCCTCCGCCGCACACCGTTGGGTGGCTTGCTGAGTATTAATGAAGATGTAGATGTAGAATCAGCGGGTTCTGGGCAAACCCAAGTGCGAAGGCCTTGAGAAGTTGACCAGCTGGGCGTCACCACGGCCAGTGCGGGACGTGTTTGCTGTGTGGACACAACAGCCTCGTGGACAGGTTGGTGTCGTTTCCTGGATGGACAGACGGCGAGATTCTCCAAAGAGGTCCGTGGTTGCTATGTGAAAAGTTGTGGTTGTATATTACTTGCCAGCAGGCAATGCGGGTGTGTTCGCAGCGACCGGTGGCAATCTTGTCAGCTTAAAATACAGTTGGGGAGCTCGTCAGACGTATTCCACTGAGAATTGTCTCCCCTCTTTTAATGAGTTTAGGGAAGAAAAGTTTTGTCAGGGCTGCAGCGATCTTATTCCGTTTAGTTGGATTATCATAATTTATTGATGAGAGACGCAGTTGATTGTTAAACGTAGTTAAGACATTACTACAAGTACACAAAAATCAATCTGCGCCTGTCTCTCTTACGGAGGAACAGAGCATTCTTATATCCGTGCCTGGTATTTACCATTCCATTCAAAGTATTATTTCAGTGACACTTGGGGTGTTTTTCAGTTTCACACAGATTATTTCCTTGGTACGTTCTAATTGTGTAAAGTAGATTATCTTACGTTAACGTTATGTGTCCCCCCCCCTTCCACTTCCCCCCCCCCCCCCCCCCCCGCCACCATGATCCATGGACCTTGCCGTTGGTGGGGACGCTAGCGTGCCTCAGCGATATAGATGGCCGTACCGTAGGTACAACCACAACGGAGGTGTATCTGTTGAGAGGCCACACAAACGTGTGGGTCCTCAGGAGGGGCAAAAGCCTTTTCAGTAGTTGCAGGGGCAACAGTCTGGATGAGTGACTGATCTGGCCTTGTAACAATAACCAAAACGGCCTTGCTGTGCTGGTACTGTGAACGGCTGAAAGCATGGGGAAACTACAGCCGCAATTTTTCCCGAGAGCATGCAGCTTTACTGTATGGTTAAATGACGATGGCGTCCTCGTGGGTAAAATATTCCAGAGGTAAAATAGTCCCCCATTCGGATCTCCAGGAGGGGACTACTCACGAGGACGTCGTTATCAGGAGAAAGAAAACTGGCGTACTACAAATCGGAGCGTGGAATGTCAGATCCCTTAATCGGGCAGGAAGGTTAGAAAATTTAAAAAGGGAAATTGATAGGTTAAAGTTAGATATAGTGGGAATTAGTGAATTTCGGTAGCAGGAGGAACAAGACTTTTGGTCACGTGAATACAGGGTTATAAATACAAAATCAAATAGGGGTCATGCAGGAGTAGATTTAATAATGAATAAAAAGTAGGAGTGCGGGTAAGCTACTACAAACAGCATAGTGAACGCATTATTGTGTCCAAGATAGACACGAAGCCCACGCCTACTACAGTAGTACAAGTTTACATTCCAACTAGCTCTGCAGATGATGAGGAAATTGATAAAATGTATGATGAGATAAAAGAAATTATTCAGGTAGTGACGGGGAACGAAAATTTAATAGTCATGGGTGACTGGAATTCGACAGTAGGAAAAAGGAGAGAAGGAAACATAGTAGGTGAATATGGATTGGGGCTAAGAAATGAAAGAGGAAGCCGTCTGGTAGAATTTTGCACAGAGTATAGCTTAATCATAGACAACACTTCGTTCAAGAATCATAAAAGAAGCTTGTATACATGGAAGAATCCCGGAGATACTAAAAGGCATCAGATAGATTATATAATGGTAAGACAGAGATTAAATAACCAGGTTTTAAATTGCAAGACATTTCCAGGTTCAGATGTGGACTCTGACCACAATCTATTGGTTATTAACCGTAGATTAAAACTGAAGAAACTGCAAAAAGGTGGGCATTTAAGGACATGGGACCTGGATAAACTGAAAGAACCAGAGGTTGTACAGAGTTTCAGGGAGAGCATAAGCGAACAATGGACAGCAATGGGTGAAAGAAGTACAGTAGAAGAAGAATGGGTAGCTTTGAGGGATGAAGTAATGAAGGCAGCACATGATCAAGTAGGTAAAAAGACGAGATCTAGTAGAACTCCTTGGGTAACAGAAGAAATATTGAATTTAATTGATGGAAGGAGAAAATATAAAAAAGCAGTAAATGAAGCAGCAAAAAGGAATACAAACGTCTCAAAAATGAGATCGACAGGAAGTGCAAAATGGCTAAGCAGGGATAGCTAGAGGACAAATTTAAGGATGTAGGGGCCTATCTCACTAGGGGTGAGACAGATACTGCCTACAGGAAGATTAAATAGACCTTTGGCGATAAGATAACTACTTGCATGAATATCAAGAGCTCAGATGGAACCCAGCTCTAACCAAAGAAGGGAAATCAGAAAGGTGGAAGGAATATATAGAGGGTCTATACAAGGGCGATGTAATTGAGGACAATATTATGGAAATGGAAGAGAATGTAGATGAAGATGAAATGGGAGATACGATACTGCGTGAACAGTTTGACAGAGTACAGAAAGACCTAAGTTGAAACAAGGCCCCGGGAGTAGACAACATTCCATTAGAACTACTGACGGCCTTGGGAGAGCCAGTCCTCACAAAACTCTACCATCTGGTGAGAAAGATGTATGATACAGGCGAAATACCCTCAGACTTTAAGAAGAATATAATAATACCAATCCCAAAGATAGCAGGTGTTGACAGATGTGAAAATTATCGAACTATCAGTTTAATAAGTCACAGCTGCAAAATACTAACACGAATTCTTTACAGACGAATGGAAAAACTGGTAGAAGCCGACCTCGGGGACGATCAGTTTGGATTCCGTAGAAATATTGGAACACGTGAGGCAATACTGACCTTACGGCTTATCTTAGAAGAAAGATTAAGGAAAGGCAAACCTACGTTTCTAGCATTTGAAGACTCAGAGAGAGCTTTTGACAATGTTGACTGGAATACTCTCTTTCAAATTCTAAAGGTGGAAAGGCTAAAATACAGGGTGCGAAAGGCTATTTACAATTTGTACAGAAACCAGATGGCAGTTATAAGAGTCGGTGGCATGAAACGGAAGCAGTGGTTGGGAAGGGAGTGTGACAGGGTTGCAGCTTCTCGCCATGTTATTCAATCTATATATTGAGCAAGCATTAAAGGAAACAAAAGAAAACTTCAGAGTAGGTATTAAAATCCATGGAGAAGAAAAGGACTTGAAGAGCAGTTGAACGGAATGGACAATGTCTTGAAAGTAGGATATAAGATGAAAATCAACAAAAGCAAAACGAGGATAATGGAATGTAGTCGAATTAAGTCGGGTGATGCTGAGGGAATTAGATTAGGAAATGAGACACATAAAGTAGTAAAGGAGTTTTGCTATTCGGGGAGCAAAATAACTGATGATGGTCGAAGTAGAGAAGATATAAAAGATAGACTGGCAATGGCAAGGAAAGCGTTTCTGAAGAAGAGAAATTTGTTAACATCAATATAGATTTAAGTGTCAGGAATTCGTTTCTGGAAGTATTTGTATGGAGCGCAGCCATGTATGGAAGTGAAACATGGACGATATGGCTCAGATGGCTCTGAGCACTATGGGACTTAACAGCTGTGGTCATCAGTCCCCCAGAACTTAGAACTACTTAAACCTAACTAACCTAAGGACATCACACACATCCATGCCCGAGGCACGATTCGAACCTGCGACCGTAGCAGTCGCGCGGCTCCGACTGCGCGCCTAGAACTGCGCGACTACCGCGGCCGGAATGGACGATAAATAGTTTGGACAGGAAGAGAATAGAAGCTTCCGAAATGTGGTGCTACAGAAGAATGCTGAAGATTAGATGGGTAGATCACATAACTAATGAGGAGGTTTTGAATAGAATTGGGGAGAAGAGGAGTTTGTGGCACAACTTGACGGGGTGAAGGGACCGGTTGGTACGACATGTTCTGATGCATCAAGGGATCAAAACTTTAGCATTGGAGTGCACCGTGGAGGGTAAAAATCGCAGAGGGAGACCATGAGATGAATACACTAAGCAGATTCAGAAGGATGTAGGTTGGAGTAGGTACTAGGAGATGAAGAAACTTGCGCAGGATAGGGTAGCATGGAGAGATGCGGACTGAAGACCACAACAACAACAACAACAACAACATTAGGTGTAGCTGAACTGTAATGGTTTTGTTGCGAGGCACTGCTTGATGAACACGGTTACCAACGGCGTTCCTTTAAATTACTTTTGGGCTAAATGTAATTACCTACTAATATCCATCATTTTCAAGTGATCTGAAGCTATATCTCAATATTTTATTTCTAGTATATTTTCACTTATGGCCCGAGTGCGGTATCAGTTTGATTATCTCTGTCGTTATATAAAATCTCTATCGTCTCTGAATGTAGCTGACATAGCGTATGTGATCCATTGCCATTCAATTAGAGTGATTATGAACTTGCAGGATACCACAGAAGCAGAGATTTCTATACTTCCAAGGAATACTAGAAAAAAAATGCCCATGTTTTAGCTGAAGAATTCACAGCCACGCAGCAACAAAACGCCGAAATTTTATTGGTATTCCACAGTCAACATTCTTTTTTTCTTCCTTTTTTTTTTGCCACGGGAGCGGAGGCAACCACTAGATACGACGTGATCCTCCCTCCCTCCCTTCCCCCCTTCCCACTTCCCACTACTCGTTTTTCAGGCAGGCATCGCTTTGAAGTTTGCCGCTGCTGGGCTGTTCCCAAACTGGCCGCATTTCGCTTGAGCGCCCTTTTAATATTGGCTGTGGCGCGTCTCCGTACACAAGTGCGCGGCCCTTTGAGCAGCGCGCTGTTCTGCTGTGACGTGACGTGATGTGACGGTGCAGCGTGGCTGCCGTGGGTCGTGGTGGGCACACATGCACGCTTTTTGCATCTCTGCCATTGATTACCCACTTCCTCCAAAAATAAGACAAGTGTCGCTCGTTCCTGGTTGACGAATTTCTGGTCGACAACACTGCAGGAGAATAATTGGAAACACTTTTCCCTGACATCTTACGGGCCCTGTTTTTTACACGTAATGTTAATCATGCATTTTCGGAATGTGTTACGAATGTACTTACTGAAACACTTTACACAAAATGTCTTTGCTTAAAATAGAGTAGGGTAATGTTCAAGAAAACGTACTGAAATTATTCTTTTTTCGTTTGTTTGTGTGTTAGTACATTAATAAAAGCACTGAGAAACGATATCAGCGGATGAAAAACCGATCTGTTAATACTGTAAAAGAAAACAGTGATACGAATGTAGCTGTCTTTATGTGCAGGACCACCCCGCTCCCTCACACATACACACATACACAAACACACCCGTAATAGGCAACGCGTGCACTACACGCAGGAAGTAGTTACGAGGGTAGCGGAGTACATGTCGCATCAACATGTGGGGTTTTAGGAGAAAGAAGTACCTCCACAGGTATAATAAGACGCGTTAGGATACCAGAAACGGTAACTTTCGTCATGAAGCTCAGAGAAAGAAAATGTTAAGATACTCATAGTATTAGTGACTCGTAGGAGGGTCTACGGTAATGTCCACGTTTTAATATCACTTATAAATGGTAAAAATGTTCACATAGTTACAGTGACAGAAAGCTGGCTGAGAATAAATGTCACCAAGAAATTCTAAATTCTTATTGGAATGTATTTTGTAAAGACTGGTTGAACACTACTGATGGAAGCGTGTTTATAGCCACAAAACTATGTTTGTTGTAATTGTGGTCTTCATACCTGAGACTGGTTTGATGCAGCTCTCCATGCTACTCTATCCTGTGCAAGCCTCTTCTTCTCCCAGTACCTACTGCAGCCTACCTCCTTCAGAATCTGCTTAGTGTATTCATCTCTTCGTCTCCCTCTACGATTTCTACCATCCATGCTGCCCTCCAGCACTACATTGGTTATCCGTTGATGCCTCAGAACATGTCCTAGCAACCGATCCCTTCTTCTAGTCGTGCCACAAGCTCCTCTTCTCCCCAATTCTATTCAATACCTTCTCATTAGTTATGTGATCTACCCACCTAATCTTCAGTATTCTTCTGTAGCACCACATTTCGATAGCTTCTATTCTATTCTTGTCTAAACCATTTATCGTCCATGTTTCACTTCCATACATGGCTACACTCCATACAAATACTTTCAGAAACGACTTCCTGACACTTAAATCAATACTGGATGTTAACAAATTTCTCTTCTTCAGAAACGCTTTCCTTGCCATTGCCAGTCTACATTTTATATCCTCTCTACCTCGACCACCATCAGTTATTTTGCTACCCAAATAGCAAAACTCCTTCACTACTTTAAGTGTCTCATTTCCTAATCTAATTCCCTCAGCATCACCCGACTTAATTCGAATATATTCCATTATCCTCGTTTTGCTTTTGTTGATGTTCATCTTATACCCTCCTTTCAAGACACTGTCCATTCCGTTCAACAGCTCTTCCAAGTCCTTTGCTGTCTCTGACAGAATTACAATGTCATCGGTGAACCTCAAAGTTTTTATTTCTTCTCCATGGATTTAAATACCTACTCCGAATTTTTCTTTCGTTTCCTTTACTGCTTGCTCAATATACAGATTGAATAGCATCGGGAAGAGGCTACAACCCTGTCTCACTCCCTTCACAACCACTGCTTCCCTTTCATGTCCCTCGACTCTTATAACTGCCATCTGCTTTCTGTACAAATTGTAAATAGCCTTTAGCTCCCTGTATTTTACCCCTGCCATCTTCAGAATTTGAAAGAGTATACCAGTCAACATTGTCAAAAGCTCTCTCTAAGTCTACAAATGCTAGAAACGTAGGTTTGCCTTTCCTTAATCTTTCTTCTAAGATAAGTCGTAGAGTCAATATTGCCTCACGTGTTCCACCATTTCTACGGAATGCAAACTGATCTTCCCCAAGGCCGCCTTCTACCTGTTTTCCATTCGTCTGTAAAGAATTCGTGTTTGTATTTTGCAGATGTGACTTATTAAACTGGTAGTTCGGTAATTTTCACATCTGTCAACAATTGCTTTCTTTGGGATTGGAATTATTATATTCTTCTCGAAGTCTGAGGGTATTTCGCCTGTCTCATACATCTTGCTCACCAGATGGTAGAGTTTTGTCAGGACTGGCTCTCCCAAGGCTGTCCGTAGTTCTAATGGAATGTTGTCTACTCCCGGGGCCTTGTTTCGGCTTAAGTCTTTCAGTGCTCTGTCAAACTGTTCACGCAGTATCATATACCCCATTTCATCTTCGTCTACCTCCTCTTCCATTTCCATAATATTGTTCTCAAGAACCTCGCCCCTTTATAGACCCTCTATATACTCCTTCCACCTTTCTGCTTTCCCATCCTTGCTTAGAACTTGGTTTCCATCTGAGCTCTTGATATTCATGCAAGTATTTCTTATTACTCTAAAGGTCTCTTTAATTTTCCTGTAGGCAGTTTGTATCATACCCCTCATGAGATAAGCCTCTACATCCTTACATTTGTCCTCTAATCATCCCTGCTTAGCTTTTCTGCACTTCTTGTCGACCTTATTTTTGAGACGTTTGTATTCCTTTATGCCTGCTTCACTTGCTGCATTTATGTATTTTCTCCTTTCATCAATTAAATTCAGTATCTCTTCTGTTACCCAAGGATTTCTACTAGCCCTCGTCTTTTTACCAACTTGATCCTCTGCTGCCTTCACTATTTCATTCATCAAAGCTACTCATTCTTCTTCTACCGTATTTCATTCCCCCATTCCTGTCAATTGTTCCCTTATACTCTCCCTGAAACTCTGTACAACCTCTGGTTCTTTCAGTTTATCCAGGTCCCATCTCCTTAAATTCCCACCTTTTTTGCAGTTTCTTTAGTTTTAATCTACAGTTCATAGATTGTGGTCAGAGTCTACATCTGCCCCTGGCAATGTCTTACAATACAATACCTGGTTCCTAAATCTCTGTCTTACCATTATACACTCCTGGAAATTGAAATAAGAACACCGTGAATTCATTGTCCCAGGAAGGGGACAGAGCATGCACAATGTCGGCACTAGTACAGTGTATATCCACCTTTCGCAGCAATGCAGGCTGCTATTCTCCCATGGAGACGATCGTAGAGATGCTGGATGTAGTCCTGTGGAACGGCTTGCCATGCCATTTCCACCTGGCGCCTCAGTTGGACCAGCGTTCGTGCTGGACGTGCAAACCGCGTGAGACGACGCTTCATCCAGTCCCAAACATGCTCAATGGGGGACAGATCCGGAGATCTTGCTGGCCAGGGTAGTTGACTTATACCTTCTAGAGCACGTTGGGTGGCACGGGATACATGCGGACGTGCATTGTCCTGTTGGAACAGCAAGTTCCCTTGCCGGTCTAGGAATGGTAGAACGATGGGTTCGATGACGGTTTGGATGTACCGTGCACTATTCAGTGTCCCCTCGACGGTCACCAGTGGTGTACGGCCAGTGTAGGAAATCGCTCCCCACACCATGATGCCGGGTGTTGGCCCTGTGTGCCTCGGTCGTATGCAGTCCTGATTGTGGCGCTCACCTGCACGGCGCCAAACACGCATACGACCATCATTGGCACCAAGGCAGAAGCGACTCTCATCGCTGAAGACGACACGTCTCCATTCGTCCCTCCATTCACGCCTGTCGCGACACCACTGGAGGCGGGCTGCACGATGTAGGGGCGTGAGCGGAAGACGGCCTAACGGTGTGCGGGACCGTAGCCCAGCTTCATGGAGACGGTTGCGAATGGTCCTCGCCGATACCCCAGGAGCAACAGTGTCCCTAATTTGCTGGGAAGTGTCGGTGCGGTCCCCTACGGCACTGCGTAGGATCCTACGGTCTTGGCGTACATCCGTGCGTCGCTGCGGTCCGGTCCCAGGTCGACGGGCACGTGCACCTTCCGCCGACCACTGGCGACAACATCGATGTACTGTGGAGACCTCACGCCCCACGTGTTGAGCAATTCGGCGGTACGTCCACCCGGCCTCCCGCATGCCCACTATACGCCCTCGCTCAAAGTCCGTCAACTGCACTTACGGTTCACGTCCACGCTTTCGCGGCATGCTACCAGTGTTAAAGACTGCGATGGAGCTCCGTATGCCACGGCAAACTGGCTGACACTGACGGCGGCGGTGCACAAATGCTGCGCAGCTAGCGCCATTCGACGGCCAACAACGCGGTTCCTGGTGTGTCCGCTGTGCCGTGCGTGTGATCATTGCTTGTACAGCCCTCTCGCAGTGTCCGGAGTAAGTATGGTGGGTCTGACACACCGGTGTCAATGTGTTCTTTTTTCCATTTCCAGGAGTGTATAATCTATCTGATACCTTCTAGTATCTCCAGGGTTCTTCCATGTATACAACCTTCCTTTATGATTCTTGAACCAAGTGTTAGCTATGATTAAGTTATGCTCTGTGCCAATTTTTACCAGGCGGCTTCCTGTTTCATTTCTTAGCCCCAATCCATATTCACCTACTACGTTTCCTTCCTTTCCTTTTCCTACACTCGAATTCCAGTCACCCATGACTATTAAATTTTCGTCTCCCTTCACTACCCGAGTAATTTCTTTTACCTCATCATACATTTCATCAATTTCTTCATCATCTGCAGAGCTAGTTGGCAGATAAACTTGTACTACTGTAGTAGGCGTGGGGTTCGTATCTATCTTGGCCACAATAATGCGTTCACTATGCTGTTTGTAGTAGCTTAGCCGCACTCCTATTTTTTTATTCATTATTAACCCTACTCCTGCATTACCCCTATTTGATTTTGTATTTATAACCCTGTATTCACGTGACCAAATGTCTTGTTCCTCCTGCCACCGAACTTCAATAATTCCCACTATATCTAACTTTAACCTATCCATTTCCCTTTTTAAATTTTCTAACCTACCTGCCCAATTAAGGGATCTGACATTCCACCCTCCGATCCGAAGAACGACAGATTTCCTTCTCCTGATAATGACATCCTCTTGAGTAGTCCTCGCACGGAGATGGGGACTATTTTACCTCCGGAATATTTGACCGAAGAGGACGCCATCATCATTTAACCATACAGTAAAGCTGTATGCCGTTGGGAAAAATTACGGCTGTAGTTTCCCCTTGCTTTCAGCCATTCGCAATACCAGCACAGCAAGGCCGTTTTGGTTAGTGTTACAGGGCCAGGTCAGTCAATCATCCAGACTGCTGCCCCTGCAACTACTGAAAAGGCTGCTGCCCCTCTTCAGGAACCGAACGTTTGTCTGGCCTCTCAACAGATACGCCTTCATTGTAGTTGCACCTACGGTACTGCTACCTGTATAGTTGAGGCACGCAAGCATCCCCAACAACGGAAAGGTCCCTGGTGCATGGGGGAAACCTATGATAATAAGTATTAAAATCGGTACAGATTCAGAATATGAAATAATTTAAATGAAGACAGTATTAAACTTGGACGGAACACGGTCGTCGGATGCTTTTACTGACCGCCTGTCTTAGGAGCAGTAGAGTCGAAGATTTGAGAGGAGTGGTAGAGAGTAATTTGCGTAAACTTCGTGATCATCTTGTAGTATTAGGTGGAGATTCAAACGTACCAGGTATAGACTCATCGTCTGGCCAGGATGGTGGCAGCTATTTGCACGTAAATACAAATCTATGTGCGTCGGTTTCCGATGAGTGTTCTCCGAACTTTGACTCATGGAGCGCATATTATTTCTTACGAAAGCAGTCTGCATGGTGAAATTTCCCACTTACATAGAGTGCTTGAAGGCAATGGGTACTCCGCACAGAAAACACAAAAGGCACTGAAAATGAAACGGAAAGAAGCCACAAAGACACCAGAAGAAGACGAAGAAACCTTTACATCGATGGCTTTCCTGCCATATGGGGGTAACCTCTCATCAAAAATAGGACATATTCTCTGCAGAAACAAAGTAAAAGTGATTTTTTGTCCTCCACCCAAGACAGCTGCACTCGTGGGCTCCGTCAAAGATGATTTGTTGCTCCGAAACTCTGGAGTTTACAAAATTCCATGTGAAAGTGGCCTTTCTTACAGTGGACAAACAACTCATACTGTCCAAGAAAGATATACAGAACACCGGAGGTAGACACGAGTTTTGAAACCTAACAAGTCGGCAGTAGCAGAGCATTGTATTGACAATGGTCACAGTATGTTGTATGACAACGTCGAAATTCTGGCAACTGCATCACCTTTTTAGACTCGATAGTGAGGGAGGCAATTGAGATTCGCTGGACGTCGACTGTAATAAATAGGGATAGTGGTTTTACCCTTGATAAATCATGGAATCCGGCACTTTGTGTAATAAACTAACAAAGACGTCGTCACAGTGCAGCTCACAATGAAATATCGACATGCCAACACAGATCGACTGCGGGGTCATAGATGTAACTCGCGCATTGTGCACGCCTCTGCCGCCAACCAACGTCTCTGGCAAATTTGTATCTGTGGCCGCATGTGCAGCTGCGCGGTACGTGAGTATGAAGGGGCGAAGTGAGCGCGGGAGCGGCAAATTCTATAAGTCCCTCCCGATCCTTGAGCGTCATGCACTCCGCCTCGCCTTCCGTATACACCTCCCGTCCCCCACGCGGATCCTCTATGATCTCATTCCTTTCCCCCATCTGCTCCTATTCCTCGAACATATCCGCCTTCTCTACACCTCCCGCCGCCTTGATCCCCCTCACCCCCTGGTTGCCCCTGTCCTCTCCCATCCCTGCCCCCTGCCACGTCTTCACTGTTGTGTCCCTCCTACCCACCATCTCTACACCCTCCATCTCCTTTCCCAAGGTGGCTTCCGTCAACTCCCCCTCCCGGATGATGCCCTCTCTCCCTCCATTTATCCCTCCTATCAACTCTGATCCTCACTCCCCCTCCTTTCCTCTTTCCTTTTCCCGGGCTCCCTCTCCCCCCCCCTTCCATCCTCTTTTTTCCCCACCTCCCCTCTCTCTGCCCCCTTCTCTCCTCTGAGTCCTTTAGCATTTCCCTCCTCTGCCTCCTCTCATTCCCTCTCACGTCTGCCCTGCCCCTCGCCCCCTTTATTAGTCTTCTCCCTCCTTGGTTCCCCCCCCCCTTTTTCGTTTTTTTCTTCCTCCCTCCTTGTTCTTCCCCTTCCTCCAGGTCCCCCCCCCCCCCCCAATCTGCCTTTGGCTCGGGAGTGTCATCTTCGCGCCGCCTTTTCATGCAGTGTTTTACAGTGAGTGTTCCGTGTTGTGTTTTTTTGGGAAGTGTTGCGAACGGCCATCATACGGTCGCTGGGTGTGCTTTTTATCTCTTGCGAACAGAAACCAAACTGTCGCCGTGTTTTTTTAATTGTGTGTGTACTACGTTACTTGTCTGATTCCTGTGTCTTTTATTAACATTGCCAACCACTTTTGCTTTCTGTTTTAACTTTCCGCATTTTTCCGCCATTTTACACTTTACTTCACCATTTTATCGCCTGTTTTTCTTGTTTCTTTTCTTCTTCTGTTTTTAAAATAAAAGTCTGTAGGCTGTAGAGCAGCATACTAAGCTGCTACCAGCCCGCCCCCTTTGGGGGGGGGGGGGGGAATTGAAAATAAATAAAGGAAAAAGAGGGGCGGGAATGGCCCTTTCCCCCTCGCGGATCCTCTATGACCTCATTCCTTACCCCTTTCTGCTCCTATTCCTCGAACATATCCGCCTCCTCTACACCTCCCGCCGCCTTGATCCCCCTCACCCCCTGGTTGCCCCTGTCCTCTCCCATCCCTGCCCCCTGCCACGTCTTCGCCGTTGTGTCCCCCCTACCCTCCATCTCTACACCCTTCATATCCTTGCCCAAGGTGGCTTCCGTCAACTACCCCGCCCAGATGATGCCCTCTCTCCCTCCATTTATCCCTCCTATCAACTCTGATCCTCACTCCCCCTCCTTTCCTCTGTCCTTTTCCCGGGCTCCCTCCCCCCCTCTTTCCATCCTCTTTTTTCTCCACCTACCCTCTCTCTGCCCCCTTCTCTCCCCCGAGTCCTTTTGCATTTCCCTCCTCTGCCTTTTCCCTGTCGTGTCTGCTCTGTCCCTCTCCCCCTTATGAGTCCTCTCCCTCCTTTGGTTCACCCTCTTTTCCGTTTTTTCCTCTCCTCCCTCCTTGTTTTCGCCCTCATCTGTCCAGCCGCCCCCCCCCCCCCCCCCCCACTCATCATCCCTTGGCTAGGGAGTGTCATCTTTGTGCCGACATTTTCGTGCAGTGTTTTACAGTGAGTGGTCAGTGTTGTGTGTCTTTTGGGAAGTGTTGCGAAAGGACGTCGTACTGTCGCTGGGTGTGATTTTTTTTATCTCTTGCGAACAGAAACCAGACTGTCACCATGTTTTTTTAATTGTGTGTCTACTATGTTGCTTGTCTGATACCTGTGTATTTTATTAGCCCTGCCCACCCCTTTGCTTTATTTTTAACTTTCCACAATTTTCCGTCGTTTTACGATTTAAGTCACCGTTTTATCGCCTGCTTTTATTGTTTCTTTTCTTCTTAAGTTTTTAAAAAGTCTGTAGGCTGTAGAGCAGCGTACTAAGCTGCTGCCAGCCCGCCCTCTTCAAGGGGAATCGAAACTCAATAAAGGAAAACAAAGGGCGGCAGTGGCAGTCTTGCGGCTCACTCTGAAGATGTCTGAACGTTATAGAGCCAAAATATTATAAGAAGAATGAGAATTCTTGCGTCGAAAGTAATGAGAAGTACGCGAAATGAAAACAGTGAGAAACTTAACATCAGAACTGATGGTCACGAAGTAGATGAAGTTAACGATTTCTCCTACATAGGCAGTAAACTAACCAATGACAGACGGATTAAAGAGGTCACTAAACATAAACTAGCAGTGGTAAAATGGGCATTCCTGGCCGAAACGAGTCTGCAGATATCAAACACAGGCATTAATTTGTGGAAGAAATTCCTGAGAATTGACGTATCAAGTACGGCATTGTAGGGTAGTGAAAAATGGACTTTTGGAAAACCGGAACGGAAGAGAATCGAAATATTTGAGATGTGGCTCTGTAGAAGAATGTTGAAAAGTAAGTGAGATGAGGATGTTCTGCGCCGAATCGGAGAGGAAAGGAATATGCAGAAAACACTGACAAGGAGAAGGCTCAGGGTGATTCAGTTAAGACGTGGGGGAATGACTTCACTGGTACTATAGGGAGCTGCAGAGGGCAAAACCTGTAGAGGGAGACAGAGATTGGAATACATCCAACAGATAATTGCGGATGTAGGTTGCAAGTGCTACTCTGAGATGAAGAGGCTGATACAGGAGAGGAATTCGTGGAGGGCCACATCGCACCAGTCAGAAGACTGATAAAATAAATAAATAAAAAGATACATGACGAAATTGTAATATCGAATTTTGCCGCAATTGCGCACAGAAATAAATTGAACCGCGGCAAGTGAATATATGTCCTGAATTAGGACTATTCTTTCCTTGATAGCTATCTCACTACGCTTCACATCGAGCCTACATTCGCAGCTACTAACATACTATTGATGTAGCGTGGTGAGGTAGCGAAGTGGTTAACGTGACCGCTCGTGAAAAGCTGGAGTCCCAGTCTGGCGTAAAATTTCACTCGTCCCTACTGAATTTATTTCAATACCCGTTTGCACTATGTGATAAAAAGTATCCGGACACCCCCAAAGACATACGTTTTTCTTATCAGGTGCACTGTGCTGCCACCTACTACCAGTTACTCCGTATCAGCGACCTCAGTAGTCGTTAGACATCGTGAGGGAGCAGAATGGGGCGTTCAGCGGAACTCACGGACTTCGAACTTGGTCAGGTGCTTGAGTGTCACATACACGTCTGTACGCGAGGTTTCCACACTCCTAAACATCCCTAGGTACACTGTGATAGGGAAGTGGAATCGTGAAGGAACACGTACAGCATAAAAGCGTACAGGCCGACCTCGTCTGTTGACTGACAGAGACCGCCGACAGTTGAAGAGGGTCGTAATGTGTAATAGGCAGACATCTATCCAGACCATCACACAGGAATTCAAAACTGCGTCAGGATCCACTGCAAGTGCTATGACAGTCAGGCGGGAGGAGAGGAAACTTGGATTTCATGGTCGAGCGGATGCTCAGAAGCTACACATCACGCCAGTAAATGCGAGACGATGCCTCGCTTGGTGTAAGGAGCGTAAACATTGGACGATTGAACAGTGGAAAAACGTTTTGTGGAGTGAGGAATCACGGTACACAGTGTGGCGATCCGATGGCAGGGCGTGCGTATGGCTATGATTATGATGATATTTGGTTTGTGGGGCGCTAAACTGCACGGTCATCAGCGCCCATGAAAAGTTGTACTTGTTACCCAGTGCAATTTTTCACAGTCCACTCTAGCCACTGCCGCAAATGATGATGATGATGATGATGAAATGATGAGCACAACACAAACACCTAGTCCGCAGGTAGAGAAAATCCCCAACCCGGCAGTGAATCGAACCAAGGACCTCGTGATCCAGAGGCAGCAGTGGATATGGCGAATGCTTTGTGAATGTCTTCTGTCAGCGTTTGTAGTGTGAACAGCAAAATTCGGGAGCGGTGGCGTTATAGTATGGTCGTAAGTTTCGTGGAGGGTGATTACACCCCTTGTTGTTTTGCGTGGCACTATCATAGCACATGTTTTAAGCACCTTCTTGCTTCCCACTGTTAAAGAGCAATTCGGGATGGCGATTGCATCTTTTAACACGATCAACCACCTGTTGATAATGAACGGCCTGTGGCGGATTGGTTACTCGACAATAACAGCCCTGTAATGGATTGACCTGCACAGTGTCCTGACCTGTATCCTATAGAACACCTTTGCGATGTTTTGGATCGCCGACTTCTTGCCAGGTCTCACCGACCGACATCGATACCTCTCCTCAGTGCAGCACTCCGTGTAGAATGGGCTGCCATTCCCCAAGAAAACTTCCAGCACCTGATTGAACGTATGTGTGCGAGAGTGGAAGCGGTCATCGAGGTTAACGGTGGGCCAACACGATATTGAATTCCAGCATCAGCGATGGAAGACGCCAGGAACTTGTAAGTAATTTTCAGCCAGGTGTCCGGATAATTTTGATCTCATGGTATATTTACAGCTGTGGGATCATAAAAATGATGTCTGTTCACCTGGCCATGCCAGAAAAGAAAAAA
This sequence comes from Schistocerca serialis cubense, assembly GCF_023864345.2. NCBI lineage: Eukaryota > Metazoa > Arthropoda > Insecta > Orthoptera > Acrididae > Schistocerca > Schistocerca serialis. The sequence goes on along the minus strand of NC_064638.1, from coordinate 1,265,871,119 downwards.
AAAAGAAAAAAACCAGGCAGGACCCACACAATTTCTTTTTATTTCTGGAAATTAATTTCTTGTTGTACATGTTTACTTAAATCACATGATTGTTCGTCTTACTAATTGTTACATCATTTATCACTTGTAAAATAGGCTGTGGGATCACCTAGTCACGCCAGAAAGAAACCAGGCAGGACACACATAATTTCTTTTTATTTCTGGAGATTAATTTCTTGGTCCACAGCTCGTGGTCATGCGGTAGCGTTCTCGCTTCCGGCGCCCGGGTTCCCGGGTTTGATTAACGGCGGGGTCAGGGATTTTCTTTGCCTCGTGATGACGGGGTGTTGTGTGATGTCCTTAGGTTAGTTAGGTTTAAGTAGTTCTAAGTTCTAGGAGAGTATGGTGATACGCTATTACGCCGACCACACACATTTTCGAATGAGAGTATTACGTTTCTAGTAATAGATGATTTCTGTTGGAAATCCCAAATATATGTTTCGTTTAATTTGCAAATTGATTGGTCCAGACCACATATAAATCGTATAATTGGAGCGCCAGTTACGTAAATTCTAATTGGATAACGTACGAGAATTTGGCACGCTACACGGCAGCCATATTCGTTATTTTACACGCTGTTAAGCGGAGTTCGCTCTAAGAACACGCAAGTCACACACTTGGGGAAATAGTATGGGATTGTACAGAGGCAAAAGCGAAGCAGTTTCAGTGGAAGACACCCCATGGCAACATTCGAATAAGCTCTTCCTTGACGCTGAAGGTGGGAGTTCTGTAGTAAAAATATGTTTGGAAGTAGACAGAGTGATTGCATAATTACTATAAGAAACATTATGAGAGAGTTTACGAGTGAGGAACAAGTGTGGTGCATACAGATATAAAATATATGTAAATTAGGAAAAGTGATACATGTAAGGTCACAGTCTGCTGAAAAGTTGTTAAATATGGGTCATAGTCCTTATCCTCGCCAGATCGTGAAAGTTGTTTAGTACTGTTGCCAGATTCGTTTTCCGCCCTGTAAGGGACAAATATTCAGACGGGCAAAAAAAAAAAAAAAAAAAAAAAAAAAAATACAGATACAAACTTTCATCTTTTTACCAGGTACAAATGAAAAACAAATTTTTTTTTTATTTATCGGTCTTTATTATATTTTAATGAAGATAAGTAAGTTTTAACAGGTTTTCGTTTGATTATACATATTTAAAAAATCAATGAAGCTATCAACATAGTTAAAAATGGTGATTACTTCAGGGTACATTTATTTCGTGCATCAATACTTTTTAATGCCATCTTTGACAAGTACCCTTCTACAAAGCAGTTGGAATTAAGGATACTAACGATGAACGATAAGACGTGAAAAATGTTAGGGATTTCATTGTTTGAAAACCATTCCATGATTTCCTTCCATTTCTCAATCTTGCCCTTATTTTGCTCATCAGAAGACTGTGCCATGTCCAGGCTTATTTCAATTATTTGAAATTATTCGTGTAAGGAGTCCATGTATAATATATCGATCCTTAAAAGTTCCACAACTTTTTGGAAATTGTCGTAATTTATTGGTGATTTTAAGCTTCAAAATAGCATTTTAGAAAGGATGTTGTTTTCTAAGAAATCATATTGTGGTAACAAATACCATTAAAATGGGTGCAGAACTATAGAAAACCGTTCTGCTTGGATTCTTTTGCCTTAGTACTTAATTCACCCATTATTTCTCTTGTCTTACGCCGGAAAATGTTATCTTTATTCTTTGCTCAATCTTTTCGCAAATACCGTACACTTCAGCTGCGTCTCAACGACTGGCAGAGAATCTGATTCGATCTTCCTCATTGTTGTTTCTACTGACTACATCACATCGTTCAGAAACGACAAATACGCCAAAGGTTCTATTATCAGCTTCTTCAAATGTGATTACCTTTTCTAATAGACGAGGACATTCATTACGGAATTCCAGAAAATGAAGTTTCATTTCCAGTCTAGTTTCTAACGTTTTAACGCTCTTTCGCCAACAGGACCAAGAGATAAAAACCTCTAATTGCATCTCATTCGCTTGAAACTGGAGTTGCAAATCCGCTCAAAGTTTCGAAGATCTACTGAAGCATATTTTCGGTATCAAACTTTCAGCATCCGCTTTCAGTTTATAAGTACTGCGTTTTACAGCACTATGGAGAATATGGACAGTTTTATCATTTTCAGCTAAAAGAAGTGTATAAATGGAATGGTTTCTGCGGAAAATTATTGTTGTGAGGGACGAATGCCGAAACTTTATTTAAAGACAATTCGTTTTTCTCCAGTGATTCTGCTGTTGTTGTTGTTGTTGTGGTCTTCGGTCCTGAGACTGGTTTGATGCAGCTCTCTATGCTACTCTATCCTGTGCAAGCTCCTTCATCTCCCAGTAACTACTGCAACCTACATCCTTCTGAATCTGCTTAGTGTATTCATCTCTTGGTATGCCTCTACGATTTTTACCTTCCACGCTGCCCTACAATACCAAACATGTAATCCCTTGACGCCTCAGAACATGTCCCACCAACCGATCCCTTCTTCTAGTCAAGTTGTGCCACAAATTTCTCTTCTCCTCAGTTTTAATCAGTACCTCCTCATTAGCTATGATTCTCTTATTAACTTCGAAACATGATATGCACATTCGCCGTTACATTCTACAAAGTCCAGTGGATGGTTTATAACCCCAGTATCATGATCAAAGTATTGAAAGCGAATTGGAAACGTTTTTCTTTCTTTTATTACTTGCTTGTGTCGCTATAGAAAAGTATAGATTTATTTCTAGGATGATCTTTAAAGTATTTCAACAGATTCCTTGGCCAATACTTCATATACATTAGTTTCCGCTTATGTTCATCCGCTGCTAATACTTTGAGCAACTTTCGAATCACTGCAGTTATACGCTAATAATTTGTGTGAACAATCCGTACTGTTGTAACCAAGACAATTCTTTATCGTGTGATAGATAAATGCGAGTTCTCCATCAGTAATTTGGTCCGTCTCCGAAGGAGATGGATCAGGATTCGAAAAATATTTGGGTAAGGTACTTGATGCTTTATTGCTAACAACAATCATGTGAGATTTAGTAGATGAATGTTGTTTTACGTCAGCAACTCCTCCATAAGTTCACAAGAAATGTTTATCGCACAGAACCCAGTATGCCTTGTACGAATTCTTTCACTTGTCCTAACCAGGAATACTTTCCCAGTTTGGTTTACACTTAGTAAGCCTCTTGGCTTCACACCACTTCTAGCTGAAATCTCTGTGTCACTGTCACTCAAATCACACATTTTGTTTATAATTTTAGAAATAATTCACAAACGTAACACGTTCAACCCCCCAACATTTCTCGCAAAACCGAAAGTTTGAACTAGAATGCCAGTCAAGAATGGAATTAAAAAATCCTTCCTGTATTGTTAACATGTGTTAACACAGCAATGAAACAATCAGCCAACAATCGAAAATGTTAAACACAAAATTGTAGTAAGAAAGTGAGATGGATAACAAAGTAGCAAAATAATGTAAAACGTGCAAATAACATCGGTGAAGTCACTGATGACAGTGCCACCGAAGCAGAGTTATGAAACACGGTTTTCCGAAACTGCTTCACCAAAAACACGAAGTAAATATTCCCGAATTCCAATCAAAAACAACTGCGAAGATGAGAAACATAGAAGTAGATATCCTCAGTCTAGCAGAGCAGATTAAATCACTTAATACAGACAAGGCTTCCGGTCCAGATGGTATGCCAGTCAGGTACCTTTCAGTGTATGCTGATACAATAGCTCCATATTTAGCAATTATACACATAACTCGCTCACAGAAAGTTAACGGCAATACACCACAGCGTCTGGGCTGCGCTTAATGTTGATGAAATCGTATTTCCAGAACTATGTCATACCACGGTATAATATTGTAGATACATTCGGTGGCCTGTGTCGATACTGTCTACGAAATTTATGTGTAACAGAGTTAGTAGCAAAGAAGTAATATATTTAAACGTCATGCATGATGCTGCAGTTTTTTACGCGTCTCATTGTTTACGACGCCATATCTCGTGAACTACATGTCGTGGAATGACATAATTTTGCAGGTGCATTCAGTGGTAACTGTACATGTTGTCTGCAAAATTTGTCGCTGATACGGATTGCAGCAAACCATAACGTCGTGATTAAGGCTGTGCTTGTACTGCATGAACGACGGAAAAGTAGTAAACGATAAACATTTTTCCTTTTATCAGTTTGTAGGGGTTTCTAGCGAGAAGAAATTTCGTAACGGTTTGAAACGGTGTGTTTGTAGTCTCATTCACAAATACTGGAAGGTAAAGCCTAGGAATTCACTAGTCACGGACTATGCTTCACTTTCACCCCCACTCCTTTGAAAGGTAAGTGGTTTTTACCCCCATAGAGACTGTCGTCTGACACTATGGTATATGTATACAATTTTGTTTGAAATCGGACCAGTGGCCTAGGATGTGGTGTGGAATACACACACACACACACACACACGCACACACACACACACACACACACACACACACACACACAAACAACATCAAACTTTTTTACTCTGTCATGCAATTTCACTTCTTTTCCCTCTTGAGTAGCCCACAACACATCTTCTTCTCACACTTTTTCTTCTCAAATCAGAGTACGTGGATCGGGAAACGAGCCCATGTTTTTTTTTTTTTTTTTTTTTTTTAAGGTCACTTATGTGTGCTACTCGCTGAGGTTTACCACTGATGTTCGCCAGCGAACATAATACGCACTGTGCATTCTTAAGCCTTTCTTTCTTTCAGCTACCCCGAGTCATGTGGCCCGTGCTTCGCTTTACAAAGCGTTTAAGAGCTATAAACTGAACTCAATCCAACAATAAACTGAAGCGCACATATGCGAGCTGAGATCGTCACACGATTTAAATAATATATCCATTTCGTAGGACTACAGCTCGTCTTTAAATGCGTTTGGGTTCATTGGAGTTCACTACGCCTTGACAATATAGTTTGTTAGATACTTACACACATCAAAAATGGTTTGTATCACCCCGTTTCCAAGAACTCCTAAAGATAGACGTTTACTGTGGATTTTGTATCACAGACACAGTCCCTTTGGCTGTTCAGAGATGTCACTAAACCCAAAGATGTAAACAACCATGCGTGAGCAGCGCCTATTAGACGGAGAGGGTCACGCAGCCGATGTTCCAGTCATTCCACCAGGGAGTAGGTACACGGCTCGCGTTGCCTGCAGTTCAACCGTGCCTAGACGGCCAATACTGCGGTTCTTTCGCATTGTTACTCTCTCCCAGGACAGGCCCTCAACAAGGGAAGTGGCCAAGAGTCTCGGAGTGAACCAAAGCGATGTTGTTCGGACGTGGAGGAGATACAGACAGACAGGAACTTGCCTCGCTCAGGCCGCCCAAGGGCTGCTACTGCAGTGGATGACCGCTACCTCTGCATTATGGCTCGGAGGAACCCTGACAGCAACGCCAACATGTTCAATAACGCTTTTCGTGCAGCCAAAGGACGTCGTGTCACGACTCAAACTGTGCACAACAGGCTGCGTGATGAGCAACTTCAATCTTTGCAACCACGACACCATGCAGCGCAGTACACATGAGCCTATCAACATTCCGAATGGACTGCTCAGGATTGGCATCACTATTCCTTCACCGATGTCACATATGCCTTGAACCAGACAATCATCGGAGACCTGTTTGGAGGCAACCCGTTCAGGTTGAACGCCTTAGGCACACTGTCCAGCGGGTGCAGCAAGTTAGCAAGTTGGAGGTTCCCTGCCGTTTTGGGGTCGCATTATGTGAGGCCGACGTACGCCGCTTGTGGTCATGGAAGGCGCTGTAACGGCTGTACGATACGTGAATGCCATCCTCCTACCGACCGTGCAACCATATTGGCAGCATATTGGCGTGGCATTCGTCTTCATTGACGACAATTCGCGCCCCTATCGTGCACATCTTGTGAATGACTTCCTTCAGGATATCGACATCATTCGACTGGGGTGGCCAGAATGATCTCCAGACATGAACCCTATCGAACATGCCTGGGATAGACTGAAAACAACTGTTTATGGGCGACGTGTCCCACCATCCACTCTGAGGGATCTACGCCGAATCGCCGTTGAGGAGTGGGACAATATGGACCAACAGTACCTTGATGAAATTGTGGATAGTATGCCTCAACGAATACAATCGTACATCAGTGTAAATGGACGTGCTACTGGGTATTAGAGGTACCGGTGTGTACAGCAGTCTCGACCACTACCTCTGAAGGTCTCGTTGTATGGTGGTACAACATGCAGTATGTAGTTTTCGTAAGCAATAAAAAGGGAGGAAATGATGTTTATGTTCATCTCTATTCTGTAGAGGTTCTGGAACTCTCGGAACCGAGGTGATGCAAAACATTTTTTGATGTGTGTATTTGCAGATCAATTACACTCTTCCTTGGTCTTTCTTGTAATGCAAAGACTGTACATATAACACCAGTTGAAGCAGAGCTTCAGAAGAAGTGCAGACTAGTTGGAGCAGGCGGGATTTAAGCCATGCAGCAGCGCTGATCTGCTCTGACAGAACGCAGTATGCAGGTAGGCTTCTGGGATACCAAGTCGTATGCGCCTGTTATTTCATCAGTTTGACGCATAGCTATTTCACTCTACCTATTAAAAAAAATCGAAGTTGATGTATTAATCGGTACGGAGAACAGTGTGAAAGTAGCCTGATGCATTTATGGCTCTTCGTCCAGGCATAAATCCCATGCGGCGAAAGCCTTAGGATCACTAAAACAAAATGGTCTTAACGTTCCTGATATTCAGAACTATGTTAAATCGGAATTGTAATTACTCCATAGGATTGAGATTTTTTTAAGTCTTTTATGCGATACCTAGGTCTCGTCACAAGTAACAATGTAGTTTAAACACTCGTCGCCATCCTTGTCGAAAAGACAGAGAAGTGTCAGAGCAATTTCCAGTCGTAGTTACTCGAGTTCATCAGTCAAAAGAGGAGGAACCCACCACTTTTCTGCACTGATGCACCAAAGAAACTGGTATAGGCATGCGTATTCAAACACAGAGTTTTGTAAACAGGGAGAATACGATGCTGTGGCAGGCAACGCCTATTTAAGACAAGTTTCTGTCGCAATTGTTAAATCAGTTACTGCTGCTACAATGGCAGCTTATCAGGATTTAAATGAGTTTGAACGAGGTGTTATAGTCGTCGCACGAGCGTTGGGACACAGCAGCTCCGAGGCTGCGATGAAGTGGGGATTTTCCCGCACGACCATTTAAAAGGTGTACCGTGAATATCAGGAATCCGGTAAGACGTCAAATCTCTGACATCGCTGCGGCCAGAAGATGATCCTGCAAGAACGGGACCGACGAAGAATGAAGAGAATCGTTCAACTTGACAGAAGTGTTACCCTTCCGAAAACTGCTGCGGATTTCATTGCTGAGCCATCAAAAAGTGTCAGCGTGCAAACCATTCAACGAAACATCATCGATATGGGCCTTCGGAGCCGAAGGTCAACTCGTGTACCCTCTACGACTGCACAACACAAAGCTTTACGCCTCTGCCGGGCTTGTTAACACCGACATTGGATTGCTGATGACCGGAAACGTATTTCCTGGTGGGACGAGTCTCGTTTCAAATTGTATCGATCGGATTGATGTGTGTGGGTATGGAGACAACGTTATTGAATCTGCATGTCAGTAGGAGACTGTTGAAGCTGGTGGAGGCTCTGTAATTGTGTGTGGAGTGTACAGTCGGAATGATATGGGACCGCTGATACATTTAGATGCGACTCTGACAGGTGACACGTACGTAAGTATCCTGTCTGATTAACTGCGTCCATTCCTGTGTATTGTGCACTCTGACGGACTTAGCAATTCCAGCAGGACAATGCGATACCCCACACGTCCAGATTTGCAACAGAGTTGCTCCAGGGACACTCTTCTAGGTTTAAACATTTCCCATGGCCACCAAACTCCCCAGTCATGATCATTATTAAGCGTATCTGGGATGCCTTGTTATGTGCTGTTTAGAAGAGATCTCGACTCCCTCGTACTCTTAACGGATTTATAGACAGCCCTGCAGGATTCATTGTGTCAATTTCCTCCAACACTACTTCAAACAATAGTCGAGACCATGCCGCGTCGTGTTGCGGCACTTCTGCGTGCTCGCGGGGACCTGACACCATGTTAGACAGGTGTACCAGTTTCTCTGGGTCTTCAGTTTGTACCCAAAACCACTACTCACAATATGAAAAAGATATTTCAGGAAAGCTCAGTCTCAATCCAAGAAGAGTGAAACGTATATCTTGCTGAAATTTTCCTCAGACTTTGATTTCATAATTTCGTCAGTCGCAACTGAACGACGGCCTGACCATCTTCGTCCGCCATTAAACGTGGTACACCATTTTCGAAAAAGTTTCTCTCATCACATTTTCTTAAATTCTGGTTATTTGTCTGTAAATTTCAATAGGGTGGACTTCGAATAATTATACATCTACGAAGTGTCAGGATCATGCTGCTGCTTCAAAACCAAAGTGATTATTTCGTGAGAATTGATTTATGGAATATCGAAGTAAACGTGTCGTTCCTCCAGTAATAGCATGAAGTTCATGGAATCCTGTTGTAACAAAGAATTTGATCCATAGGCCACGTCGGAGATATTAAAGTTTGCATCTCAATATTCATATGTTTGAAGTGTGGTGCAGTATAGCCCTAATAGAACAGTAAGTAATAAGCAGTTTAATGCTGGGGTACGGTTAGATTCTATAAGTCTGTGGTGTGCTCATGTTGTTTGTCAATCAGAAACTGTATTACGCTACGAACTTCACAATTGGCGGGATCTTTAACTGTGTCGCATATTTTATAATCCCACTAACAATAAATAAATATTTCCTGCTCGCTGTTAGCGTCATATTGGCGCCAGAATTTAGAAAGATCTGTGGCCCAACAGCTGATGGGGGGAGACACGGGAGGCTCATAAGAACCTTACATTTACAGTGATACTCCTACTATGCATGGATTGGTCCGAGATAAAAAATTTGGAAGACATCCACGTATGCGGATGACTGGGACTCTGCTAGTTGACGGCGTGGGGACTCGATTGGTGGGCAGTGGAGAGAGAAAAGCGGGGTGCTGAGAAGGCAACCAGCAATGTCCGCTAAGACGCTTAGCAGTCTCAGTAGATTTCCTGTACGAGCAGCGGTTGATAGCTTTGTAAAATTTAGTTAGGTTTTAAGTGAACTTTCAACAATGAACAGTGGAGATAGAGAGCGATTTGCTCACGAGACATGGTACTTCCACTCAGACCATGTAAGTACGCCTATGCTAAGCACTCTATCTCGTCGTATTTCTTATCGAAAAGCACATACAGAAAAATAAATCAACTTACTCTCTGTCCGTTGACCTGGGACAGGCATCTGATATATTCATCTGGCAGGAGATGTTCGGTGTCGTGGAAAATGTAGGTCTAAAATACAAAGAACGTGCGTGATGCTCATTTCTATAAGAACGAATTGGTAGTGATAATTAGCAAACGGGCCAAACAAGATGTGCTCTCTATCCTCTCATATTCGAAACTTTCATTGAAGAAGCAATAGACCAACTTCGCGAATGAGGGATTCAGAATCACTGGGCAGAAGACAGACATGCTACATCTTGCGTGTGATACTGCTGTGGTTGAAAGAAGATCAAGAGAAGGTTTTCAGGACAATGGAGAGCATTTTCTACAATCAGTGTTGTATGAGAATAAACAAGTAAAAGCCTAAAGTGATGGTATGCACCTATAAAAATAGGAATTGGACGAAAGAAGCTAGAAGTGAAAGAATACCTGTTTGGGAAGCAGGATCACAAATGATGGTAGAAGACAGAAAGAAATTGTGAGCAGAATACAGCATGTCAAAACTGCATTTAATTTGTGGAAGAAGTTACCCACCAGCAAAGTCATCAGTTTGGAAGTAGGGAAAAGGACCATGAATACATTCGTTTGGAGTATCGATCTACATGGGTGTGAAAATTGGATAATAGGAATACAAGAGAGAAGACGGCTAGAAGACCTGAAGATTTTATACTACAGAAAGATGATGGAGATCAGCTAGAGAGACAAAGTACTGTGCAACGTACAGGAAACCAGACATATGTGTGGGTATATCCAAACAAGATAAAGTCGTAGGATACATTTTAAGACACAACAGCATCGCCGGGGACGATCAAGGATGTCATTCATCCACAGGTAATGAATGGTGTAAATGCATTAGTGCGTGGAAGTGAAGAGGAAGGGAAACTCAGAGTGGAACACTAGAGAGAGAGAGAGAGAGAGAGAATATTGTAGGCGTGATGTTTAGTGTGGTAGGTGGAGTATTCTGAATCCATTGCAGTCTCACTTAATGAACCGCATGGTAGAAAAGGTCTTTACAGTCGAGTTTTGATGCTCGCTGCTGTTAAAATTATTTATTCCGTGGTTTGCTTGAAGTTGTGTGGAATCCGTAGGGAAGGTAAGTTCTGACTACATGGTTTGCCAACATGCCTATATGCGATCTGGTGCGATGTAGCGTAACGTGTGTCAAGCGGGGCCAGAGCTCTTTGATATCAAAATTTCATGGCACCATAATAGCTTGTAGACCTTCCCCGTCCACTATTAATCGAGGCGTGTCGACGTACGCAGAGATTAAAGCGTAACGTGTGTCAAACGGTAGTAATAGGGGCCAGAGCTCTTTGATATCAAAATTTCATTGCACCATAATAGCTTGTAGACCTTCCCCGTCCGCTATTAATCGAGGCTGTAAGGTGAGTTGCTGTGTTGTATGAGTCTGGTTTGAGCTTAACGTCTGGCACCAGCAGGCAGGGTAGGAGAGCGTAATTCTAGCACAGCTATCGCTCCAAAGGTCCATCTAACACACGAGGTGACAAAAGTCATGGGACACCTCCTTACGCCACGTCGGACCTCTTTTGCGCAATGCAGTACAGCAACTTGACGTAGCATGGATTCAACAGGTCGTTGGACGTCCCCTGCAGAAATATAACGTCCCGTTAATGTTCGATGGGATTCATGTCAGAAGATCTGGGTGGCCAAATCATTTGCTCGAATTGTCCAGAAGGTCCTTCAAACTAATCGCGAACTATTGGGGCCCGGTGACACAGCAGGTTGTCATCTATAGCACGAAGTCCATTGTTGTTGTTGTTGTGGTCTTCAGTCCTGAGACTGGTTTGATGCAGCTCTCCATGCTACTCTGTCCTGTGCAAGCTTCTTCATCTCCCAGTATCTACTGCAACCTACATCCTTCTGAATCTGCTTAGTGTATTCATCTCTTGGTCCCCCTCTACGATTTTTACACTCCACGCTGCCCTCCAATGCTAAATTTGTGATCCCTTGATGCCTCAAAACATGTCCTACCAACCGATCCCTTCTTCTAGTCAAGTTGTGCCACAAACTTCTCTTCTCCCCAATCCTATTCAATACCTCCTCATTAGTTACGCGATCTACCCACCTTATCTTCAGCATTCTTCTGTAGCACCACATTTCGAAAGCGTCTATTCTCTTCTTGTCCAAACTGGTTATCGTCCATGTTTCACTTCCATACATGGCTACACTCCATACAAATATTTTCAGAAATGACTTCCTGACACTTAAAATCTATACTCGATGTTAACAAATTTCTCTTTTTCGGAAACGATTTCCTTGCCACTGCCAGTCTACATTTTATATCCTCTCTACTTCGACCATCATCAGTTATTTTACTCCCTAAATAGCAAAACTCCTTTACTACTTTAAGTGTCTCATTTCCTAATCTAATCCCCTCAGCATCACCCGATTTAATTTGACTATGAATGACTGCAAATGGTCTACAAGTAGCTGAACGTAACCATTCTCAGTCATGGATCGGTTCAGATAGACCAGAGGACGCAGTCCATTCCAAGTTAACACAATATACGCCATTATGGAGCCACTACCAGTGAGCCACGCTGCGGCTTGAGTTGATGCTGTTTGTAGGTTTCTGTCCTCGTTTGGAGGCCAGACCGTATCGTTTAGTTGACATGGTTGCGGTTGTTTGTCTTCTTCTCGTGTTGACTGGCGCCACTTGGTTTTGCAAGCGTTACCTATCCGCTAGTGGCAGCAGCGGTGGTTATAGATATTTAACAACTGCGGCGCTATCTTTGGGGCGACATTGTGGTTCTTCCGGTTCGTGTTAGTGGGGAGTTCGGTTGAGAACTCAGGAGTAGCCAGGTCCATGTAGTGCGTGAATAGGCCGGGGCCGCTGGCGGCCGGCGTGGACTGCCGGATGGGAGGGCTGAGGTCACGAGGGTGCTCGACCTCCTCGTAAACCGGATTCTGCGAGCTTGAGTGTATTTGGACTCAAGTAGATAAACCTCCACCATTGTGAGATCTTGCGATTCTCAAGTAACTGGGTTTTGTGTTGTTGCTCATAGTACAGGGCTATTACAAATGATTGAAGCGATTTCATAAATTCACTGTAGCTCCATTCATTGACATATGGTCACGACACACTACAGATACGTAGAAAAACTCATACAGTTTTGTTCGGCTGAAGCCGCACTTCAGGTTTCTGCCGCCAGAGCGCTCGAGAGCGCAGTGCGACAAAATGGCGACAGGAGCCGAGAAAGCGTATGTCGTGCTTGAAATGCACTCACATCAGTCAGTCATAACAGTGCAACGACACTTCAGGACCAAGTTCAACAAAGATCCACCAACTGCTAACTCCATTCGGCGATGGTATGCGCAGTTTAAAGCTTCTGGATGCCTCTGTAAGGGGAAATCAACGGGTCGGCCTGCAGTGAGGGAAGAAACGGTTGAACGCGTGCGGGCAAGTTTCACGCGTAGCCCGCGGAAGTCGACGAATAAAGCAAGCAGGGAGCTAAACGTACCACAGCCGATGGTTTGGAAAATCTTACGTAAATGGCTAAAGCAGAAGCCTTACCGTTTACAATTGCTACAAGCCCTGAAACCCGATGACAAAGTCAAACGCTTTGAATTTTCGGCGCGGTTGCAACAGCTCATGGAAGAGGATGCGTTCAGTGCGAAACTTGTTTTCAGTGATGAAGCAACATTTTTTTTTAATGGTGAAGTGAACAGACACAATGTGCGAATCTGGGCGGTAGAGAATCCTCACGCATTCGTGCAGCAAATTCGCAATTCACCAAAAGTTAACGTGTTTTGTGCAGTTCACGGCTCCTTTTTCTTCTGCGAAAAAAGCGTTACAGGACACGTGTATCTGGACATGCTGGAAAATTGGCTCATGCCACAACTGGAGACTGACACTGCCGACTTCATCTTTCGACAGGATGGTGCTCCACCGCACTTCCATCATGATGTTCGGCATTTCTTAAACAGGAGATTGGAAAACCGATGGATCGGTCGTGGTGGAGATCATGATCGGCAATTCATGTCATGGTCTCCACGCTCTCCCGACTTAACCCCATGCGATTTCTTTCTGTGGGGTTATGTGAAAGATTCAGTGTTTAAACCTCCTCTACCAAGAAACGTGCCAGAACTGCGAGCTCGCATCAACGATGCTTTCGAACTCATTGAAGGGGACGTGATGCGTCGAGTGTGAGAGGAACTTGATTATCGGCTTGATGTCTGCCGAATCACTAAAGGGGCACATATCAAACAATTGTGAATGCCTAAAAAAACTTTTTGAGTTTTTGCATGTGTGTGCAAAGCATTGTGAAAATATCTCAAATTATAAAGTTACTGTAGAGCTGTGAAATCGCTTCAATCATTTGTAATAACCCTGTACTGCCGAGGCGAAGAGCAGCGAGTACAGTGCTTGGGTTAGGCGCATCTGATTACCTTTCCTTGACTTCTTATTACTATTTACTGGGTTCAGCTTGTTGTTTGTTAAGTTCAACCAGCGGTAGTTTTCCTGCCTGGTGGCCGCTAACGCCCCAGTTACCTGCCCTGGGGGTTAGTGTGTGTAACGGCAGTGTACGTTTCCTCGTCTTGCCGCTGCTGTCCGGTGAGGCGTGTAGTTTTGACAGCTTTCTTGATTGTATGTTGGTTGGTGATTTTTCTACTATTGGTAGTGACTCCTTTCTCGTTCCGGGCGCTCTAAGCACAGTATTCTGTGGGTGGAGTCCAGACCACCCGTTCCGGCTTTGGCGTATTTTTACATCTTGCATTTGGTTTATTGGACGTCAGGTAGCCTCAGCAAGATTATCATAAGTCATTCGTTGGACTGCCACTAGTCTCAGTTACCATCTTATGAAGTGAATGCAACTGTTGGCTGCCTATCTCATGGCCAGCGAAAGTTTTTTTGTTTTTTTGTTTTTTTTTTTTTGCCAAATCTACTGGGAGGTCGATTCCTGGTGCACCGTCTGTGAAGGGCCCTTGTGTTTTATTACTGTATTTAATGTTTTATTGTATGCTTCTAAAATTTTTAATATAATTGGCATTGTTGGTGCTAGATCAGGTTTAAATGATTGTGCTACCACCATTCGTCTCACATGTTTGGTGATCAGTTGCTTCTCCCTTTAAATTAACCTTCGCTGTTGTATTTGCTGCATGTTTTTTAAATTCTTTATATAGTTGCCATTCTTGTCATTACACCAGGTTTAAATGGTTGTGCTATGAAGTTTACCATCATTTTGTCTCACCCGTCTGGTGATCAGTTAAATTAACGGTGCTATTGCACTGCCATTTTGCAGTATGTTTGTTAATTATTTTTGTAACTGCCGCTCTTGGAGTTGAAGAACTACAGCGTTGATTGTGGTCACTTGCCTTAAAATTCTAATTATGATCACATTGGTTTGTTTTTAAAACATTATTTGCTGTGTCTGTATTTTATGCTCATTTGGTAAATTGTAACGCACTGAAAGCACTATTAAATATACAGTTGTTTATTCCTTCATTAAGAGCGTGTCTTATCTTATTTGTTGCTGAGTCAGGTATTACCGTTTTAAAATAAATGTGTGTAATTGCCAAATGGGACCGTCAGTGACTGATTACGACCCCGTCCACAATCGTAACCCAATCCTACTTTCCTTGACTACCAGGTTTCAACCAGCTTGCACAGTGCTTGTTGATAACTTTGGTCTATGGCATTGTGCGGCCCGTGTCACACTCAAATCATACCATTATCTCTTACCAACTGAAATCGGGACTTGTTTAACTAGGCCAAGGTTTTCCAGTCGTCTATTATCCAAATTGTATGGTCACAAGCCCAGGGCAGGCGCTGCAGCCAATATCGTGTTGTTTGCACAGGCACTCGCATCTGTTGTCCGGTGCCGTAGCCCATAACGCTAAATTTAGCCACACTGTCCTAAGGGATACGTTCGTAGGTACGTCCCACATTGATTTATGCAATTATTTCACTCAGTGTTGCTTGTCTGCTAGCATTGACATCTTTAAGCAAACACCGCTGCTCGTGGTCGTTAAGAGAAAGTTGTCTTCTCGGGTCTCCGCATATTGAATTTCCTTACGATTTCCGAAATGTAATGTCCAATGCGTCTAGCTCCAACTACCATTCTGCTGTGAAAGTCTGTTAATTCGGGTCGTGCCGCCATAATTACGTCAGACACCTTTTCACATGAATCACCTGAGTAGAAATGACAGCTGCAACAATACACTGCCCTTTTATACCTTTTCTGCGCGTTACTATAGCGATGGGGATTTGCTGTGTTATTTGTGGTTTCTGACACCTAAGGAGGGATAGACGAGACGGTGCTACTTTAAAGTTCAAACTATAATTACCTTATGAGTAGGCTGGTATCCATCTGTTACACAATATCAAGCGTTCCCTGAACAGTGCGGTCCACATTACGCAGTCAATAATACGACACCGCCCACAGTGTACGTCTGTGTTGTTGCGACACGCTTGAATCTCCACGTGAACTGGACCTGCTCTCGGGACGACCCACGCACTGTGTGGCAGGCCTACCAGAGGCGCCGCCTGGCAGTCCTCGATACCTGGAACCGTCACCGGTCGGGGCGAGCGGGTGATTTGCATATAAATCTGATACGTAGCGCGCTCAGCAGTTTGGCAAATGCAGCGCGTAATTACTGGAGTGCGACCGCGTCAGCACCGGCGGCCACAACACCACGGCCAGGCACGCCTGACACGTCGTAACGTACCGTGGGAGGTCCGTGAGAAAGACAGGCCGTCGTACTTCGGGTGTTAAAGGAGTGCCAGCAGCCGTCTCCCGTCGTGAGCGAACAACTATTTCACACTAGTTAAGTAATTTTTGGCTTCGTGTTTAAATGCAAACAAGTGCTCGATAACACACGACAAAAATTAAGACCTTTGGGAGGTACCTTTCCAATTAAATATTGGTTTCCAGAGGGCCCTGCACGGGACTGAGCGTCCTCGAAGTGTGGCGGACAACCTGACTAGTGTGACGTCACCAGTTCGTTGCAGGGCACACTATATCTACACTCATGTTCATAAATTAAGGATAATGCTGATACATGGTGAAACAACGCTCTGGTCGGCGGTTTGCGTGTTTAAGGGTGGTAGAACGTGAAACGGGCCAACTTGGAGCAGGAGAGACACCACAGGACATTTTAATTTACACTGTCTATACTTTTACAAATAAATTAATAAAACTTTGTTAGCATGACCAGGAAGGATTCAGGATTCACACTCATAGCAGAGGAAGGTCAAAAACATAACAAAACAAATTTTTTTTAATGTGAAATTTCATCATTTTTTCACTTGGTATTGGCTGCATTTGTTGCCGTAGGTACACTTTTCTTCATAAGTAAGAGAGATTCTTCGATGAATTTTGCACAGCATACAAACCATACTTACAGGTGTATGAAACTCTACAATTTCCCAAATCTGTTAAAAACTGTGGCAAACATTGAGATGATTAACTATAAAATTCGAATTTTCTCTAAACACGAAGTTTAAACCGTAACATCCCATTCATTTTTGCATCGATTAAATAAATTCCAGAGTTTCATACACCTGTAAGTATGTTTTGTAAGCTGTGCAAAATTCATCGAAGAATCTCTCTTACTTATTAAGAAAAGTGTACCTGTAGCAACAAATGCAGCCAACAGTAAGTGAAAAAAATCATAATATTTCACATTTAAAAAATATTATTTTTTCGTGTTTTTGAACTTCCATTGCTATGAGTGTGAATCCTGAATCCTTCCCGGTCATGCTGACAAAGTTTTATGAATTTATTTGTAAAAGTATAGACAGTGCAAATTAAAATGCCCTGTGGTGCCTCTCCTTCTCGTAGTCGGCCCGTTTGACGTCCTACCCCCCTTAAATCACCTCGGGGTATGACCATGCGGTGCATTTGACCTGCGGTCGTCGCACGGTGGCGCTGGCAGCAATCCACATACGCAGAGGCGTTTTAGTGCGTGTCAGAGTGCGGTGCAGCGAGTAAGTGTGCAGACCTTTTCAGACGTGCTAATGATGACTGGGTGTTGAAAATGGGTCAGTGAACACATATTGATGACGTTCTGAGGGGTAGAATACTAGGGCGACTGGAGACTGGTCAAACACAGCAGGTAGTATCATGGGCCCTCTGTGTGCCACAAAGTGTGATCTCAGGATTATGGCAACGATTCCAGCAGACAGGAGACGTGTCCAGGCGCCACAGTACGGGACGTCCACAGTGTACAACACCACAAGAACACCGATATCTCACCATCAGTGCCAGCAGACGGCCACGGGGTACTGCAAGTAGCCTTGCTCGGGACCTTACCGCAGCAACCGCAACAGTTGTCTCCAGGTACACGGTTTACAGACGACTCAACACACATGGTTTATTCGCCTGGAGACCTGCAAGGTGCATTCCACTGACCACTGCTCACAGGAGAGCCCGTAAAGCCTGGTGTCAAGAACACACTACGTAATTGGAACTGTGGTCCCCCGTTATGTTCGCGGACAAGTCCAGGTATAAAACTTCCTGGCAGATTAAAACTGTGTGCCCGACCGAGACTCGAACTCTGGACCTTTGCCTTTCGCGGGCAAGTGCTCTACCATCTGAGCTACCGAAGCACGACTCACGCCCGGTCTCACAGCTTTGCTTCTGCCAGTATCTCGTCTCCTACCTTCCAAACTTTACAGAAGCTCTCCTGTGAACCTTGCAGGACTAGCACCCCTGAAAGAAAGGATATTGCGGAGACATGGCTTAGCCACAGCCTGGGGGATGTTTCCAGAATGAGATTTTCACTCTGCAGCGGAGTGTGCGCTGATATGAAACTTCCTGGCAGATTAAAACTGTGTGCCCGACTGAGACTCGAACTCGGTATCTAGATACTGGCAGAAGTAAAGCTGTGAGACCGGGCGTGAGTCGTGCTTCGGTAGCTCAGATGGTAGAGCACTTGCCCGCGAAAGGCAAAGGTCCCGAGATCGAGTCTCGGTCGGGCACACAGTTTTAATCTGCGAGGAAGTTTCATATCAGCGCACATTCCGCTGCAGAGTGAAAATCTCATTCTGAAGTCCAGTTATAGTCTGAACAGTGATTCTCTACGGGTTTTCATCTGCGCGTGAACCGTAAACCATATACCAACCCCCTAATGCTCTTGCAATGGACCTTTATGGAGGCCGTAGTTTCATGGTGTGGGGTGGGATTATGATTGGTGCACGTACCCCCTGCATGTCTTGGACAGAGGAACTATAACAGGTCAGGTCTATCGGGACGTCATTTTGCACCAGTATGTCCGGCTTTTCAGGGGTGCAGTGGGTCCCACCTTCCTCTTGATGGATGATAACGCATGGCCCCACCGAGCTGCCATCGTGGAGGAGTACCTTGAAACAGAAGATATCAGGCGAATGGAGTGACCTGCCTGTTCTCCAGACCTACACCCCATCGAGCACGTCTGGGATGCTCTCGGTCGACGTATCGCTGCGCGTCTTCAAACCCCTAGGACACTTCAGGAGGTCCGACAGGCACTGGTGCAAGAATGGGAGGCTATACCCGAGCAGCTGCTCGACTACCTGATCCAGAGCATGCCAATCCGTTGTGCCGCCTTTGTACGTGTGCATGGTGATCAAATCCCATATTGATGTTGGAGTACATGCGCAGGAAAATTGGTTCAAATGGCTCTGAGCACTATAGAACTTAACTTCTGAGGTCATCAGTCCCCTATAACTTAGAACTACTGAAACCTAACAAACCTAAGGATGTCACACACATCCATGCCTGAGGCAGGAATCTAACCTGCGACCGTAGCGGTCGCGCGGTTCCAGACTAAAGTGCCTAGAACCGCTCGGCCACCCATGCACAGGAAACAGCGGCGTTTTATAGCACATGTCTTTCGGGACGGTTTCAATACCGTGGACTTACAGATCTGTGTCGTGTGTGTTCCCTACGCCGGCCAAAGTGGCCGCGCGGTTCTGGCGCTGCAGTCTGGAACCGCGAGACCGCTACGGTCGCAGGTTCGAATCCTGCATCGGGCATGGATGTGTGTGATGTCCTTAGGTTAGTTAGGTTTAACTAGTTCTAAGTTCTAGGGGACTAATGACCTCAATAGTTGAGTCCCATAGTGCTCAGAGCCATTTGAACCATTTTGTTCCCTACGTGCCTATGCTATTAGTACCAGTTTTGTGTAGTGCCACGTTGTGCGGCACCACATTCTGCAATTATCCTTAATTTATAAGCCTGAGTGTAGTTGGCCGCCGTACCATGCCTCCTCTCTCTGAAAATTGGGATCTGAAGTTTCCCATGACTGATTGTTATTTGGTAAAAAGCTTTCTATATCCAGGATTGTATAGATACTACTCTATTTTCGACAACAGGTTTCGACAGACTTTGCTGTCGCCTTCTGGTCTTCAAAAGTATTTATGACAGCAATGTCTGTCGAAACCGGTCGTCGAAAATAAAGAAATATTTATGCATCTTGGTTATAGATAGTTTTTTATCAAATAAAACGCTCCTTTTCGGTTCTCAGCATGAGAAATTTCAGTTATTTTTATTTGTTTTATCTATTTTCATTTATTTGTCAGTTTAAAATCATACGACTTCCTATGAACAGTAATAAAACAACTCAGCTGTGATTTTCTCTCAGAGAGGTCACAGTTCGTAGCGATAGGCGGTAAATCATCGAGGAAAACAGAAGTGATCTCTGGCGTTCCGCAAGGTAGTGTCACAAGCCCTCTGCTGTCCCTGATTTACATAAATGATCTAGGTGATAATCTCAGCAGCCCCCTTAGATTGTTTGCAGATGACGCTTTAATCTACTGTCTAGTAAAACCATCAGACAATGAATTCCTATACTAAATGGTCAAGAGAAAATTTCTGTATGAAGCGAAAAGTGACAATTGATACTAAACAAAGAAAAGTGCGAGGTCATCCACATGGGTACTAAAAGATATCCGATAAATTTTGGGTCTACGATAAATCACACAAATCTAAGGGCTGTCAAATCGACTAAATACCTAGGAATTACAATTACGTGCAACTTATATTAGAAAAAACATAGATAATATTGTGGGGAAGTTGAAACAAAGGCTGCGCTTTTCTCCAACTGCGGCATGGTCCCGTACAGAAACAGTGATCCAATACTGTCAAATGTTTTTTATTCCAGTCTTTGAACACAATATGAATTCTTTAGACGATGACCGGTCTCAGTCCGTAATGACAATCCTCAGATCTTTTTTACACCACGTCCTAAAGTGATAAGGCCATAATGGTATCCTCAAAACATATAAATATAATCAGCACAGCATCTTCATATAGAACTAAAATAAGGTGTAGAATAGGCCGCATCGTTATTTGTTTTGACGATGCCGTTGTGGCCTTATCACTTTAGGACATGGTGTAAAAAAGATCTGAGGATGGTCATTACGGACTGAGACCACTCATTGTCTAAAGAATTCATATTGTGATCAAAGACTGTAATCAAAAACATTTGAAAGGCTGCGCTTTTGGGAGAACACTTAGAAGATGCGACAAACCCACTAAAGAGACAACCTACATTACACTTGCCCGTCCTCTGCTGGAATATTGCTGCGCGGTGTGGGATCCTTACCAGGTAGGATTGATGGAGGACATCGAAAAAGTGCAGTGAATGGCAGCCCGTTTCATGTTATCGCACAATAGCGGGGAGACTGTCACTGATATGATACGCGAGTTGGGGTGGCAGCCACTGAAACAAAGACAGTTTTCTTTGCGGCGGGATCTGTTTACGAAATTTCAATCACCAACTTTCTCTTCCGAATGCGGAAATATTTTGTGGACAACGACCTAGGCAGTGAGAAATGATCATCATAATAAAATAAAATAAATCCGAGTTCGAAAAAAAGGATTTACGTGTTCCTTTTTCCCACGCGTCATTCGAGAGTGGAATGGTAGAGAAGTAGTATGAAAATGGTTCGATGAACCCTCTACCAGGCACTTGCATGTGAATTTCAGAATAACCATGTAGATGTAGACGTAATATCGTGTACAGTCGTCGATGTTTCTACATCTAGTGAATATACAACTCCGCTTCTATCGTCGTTTGTGGAAGTTCGAGGCTTCACTATAAACAGCTTACAAAAATACGATATGAAGTGTGTTTTCCGACCAGTACCGAAAATTAGGATCCCTTTAGGCTCTATAAAGGATGATCTTGGTTCGTGCAAAGCTAGTGTGCATTGCACCCCATTAACTTCGTGGTATCTCAAACATCGGCTACCCTATCGGGACCGTCGATGAACGGTGCATTGGACATGTACGTCACCCACGCACACAACTGCCGATTAAATCTGCGGTCGCACAATATTGCTCGGGTATCGTTCATCCGATGCTATGGAAACACATTTCCAGTTACTGCGACAATATTGTTAAGGATGCCGTTAGGATTAGGAAGCGTCCTTATAAATACACCTTCTCTCTGCATGGTCAGTCAAAGGAGCGACAGATTTTAGGTCACTTGGTCACGGTCACTTAGTCACGGTCAGGGCGCGCGTGCGCGAGTTGGTTGGTTGTTGGTTGGTTGGGTCCGTGGATACAACATATTAACAATGTACACACTTCTATCAATGCTTGCCCATGCTGATAACTTCCTGTCAAATCACAAACACCATGTCTTGGGTGAAAAATCATTTTTAAATTGTATCCTTGAATATGGAGAATAGTGAGAGAGTGACACGTCCTCTCTCATTGTTCACTAGGGGGTGTTACCGATGATGGAAAGGCATGTTACCATCCTGCTCCCATGCTGCCCACAAGAGCTCTTGTGACAGGGCGTTCCATTGCTCCAGTGGCGTGATTGACAGCTGCTAGACTGTCGTTGGTACAACTGTAATAGGTCTTGCATTATGTCTCCCTAATGCAACCCACAACATACTCAGGGAAACGAGGAGGCCAGCCAATCCGTTGAATATCCTCTCGTTCCAAGAGCTACACCACCTGCTCTGATTTGTGTGATTATGCATTGTCATCCATAAAAATTAAGTAATAGGTGTTGCATTATGACTCCCTAATGTAACCCACACATACTCAGGGAAACGAAGAGGCCAGTCACTTCGTTGAATATCCTCTCGTTCCAAGAGCTACACCACCTGCTCTGATTTGTGCGATTATGCATTGTCATCCATAAAAATTAAGTAAGGACCGAGTGCTTCGATTCTATTCTGTTCCTGTGTTAGCATTCTCCATGCTGTAATCCAGATGTACTTCTCAGGCCGACGGTTAATGTTAGCGGTTAATGTTAATTTACTCCTCTTCGCCAGTAATGTTCCCTTTTCTTGGGCTAATGGGCATTTTATGTCTTCGTTGTTTTGTCCACCATGTATTATTTTGCTTCAAAGGTAGTAGAATACCTTAACTCTATCTGCTTCATGGTCCACTGTTTGCCTCTAACATCACTTCTGCTACCCTTAATTAAATTCGTCTTTTTTTTTAGGGTGATTTCGGGCCATGTGCTCTGTAGTCAGTTTCACTCATTGTGTTCTGCAATTCTTCCTCGCATTAACTGAGGACAGCAATGTCTTCGGCGAATCAATATTTTGTTTCTCACACTACTGCTTCGGTATGCAAATTGAACAGTACTGATGAAGACAGCATTTCTGTCTTTTACCTATTCTAATCCGAGCATTTCGTTACTCATCCCCCTTTCTTATTGTTCCTACTTGGTTCTTGTACACATAGTGTACTATCCGTTTTTCCCTACTACTTACTCGAATTTTTCTGAGAATTAAGAAAATCTTGCATCATTTTACGTCCTTGAACGTTTTTCTAGACCGACAAATCCTGTACGTATATTTTGATTTTTCTTGAGTCTTGTTTCCATTATCATGCGCAATGCAGCCCCTCTGGTGCCTCTGGACCTTATCCTAAGGTCTAAATGAACTGTGTGTGCATGCCACTCGATACCTGCAATTCATTAAACTTCTCTGTATTTCGTATCATAGCGACGAGTTCGCCGGCGTCCCGCAAGGGGCAGCATAGCTGCACATGGAGACTACTTAACAACACATACGCTCTCTAATGTAAGGAATGTTTCCTTGCTTTCCCGCATGGTTATCGTAGTTGATCATCGATGACTGAATTTCAGTCTTCGTGCTACGGATGGTGATCCTTGACTGTGACACTGAAGAATTTAAAGAATTCCTTCTTCCCTCTGTCTTCGTGGTCACAGGTCCACATCTTCATACCCAACACTCTTCGTATTTCCACTGCTTTGGTTTGTGGATGACAGGCTGACAGCATTTACTATACAGCCAAGGCCTGGGGAAGAAATAAAATGGTGAGCACGTTTTGCAGTGCGTGACTAAGTACTAGAAGCAACTCACGAAGATTCCTGTTTTTTGAGTAAGGTTTATTATAAAAATTTAATTAAAGTCCTCACGTGTATTTCTGTCTGGCTCTGAATAATGACTGCCATATTGGTCTTAGTCCTCATTGTGGTTCAGTATTTCGAGTAACCAGCACATGGCCGAGATTTTTTTGGTTTACCGGTAAAAGCCAAAACATTGCCAAGGTGAAGTTCTTTTTTAATCGGTGCAAGTATGGCTGGGCGTTAAAAGCTTGATCTTTTTTGGATTGTATGTTTCCTTTTCAAGCCCATGTGTTACAACGGTAATGAAACGTTGATCTTTTAAGGTTCTTGTTCGCTTTAAGTACTCATTTATTAAAATGGAATGAATATTTTCTAATTACTGAATCAAAATACTGAAAACTTTGTTCATAGTTAAAGCCTGAAACAGCCTTACGTGATCTTTCGCCATGTTAACTGTAACCCATTTCTGTTGACAGCTTGTAGCTATGTAGTTTTAAATTTTACCTTGTGTGTCTTTTAAAATTCTTCGTCTGGGCTGAATAAAGGGACAGAGCGATGTCTGGACTAAGCTGAAGCCGGTCGCCCTATGTCAATGACTGTTAATTAATCGAAAGTATTTGTTTTCATCTCCTTGAATTATGATTTATTACTTTTACCGTTTTCATTTTTTAACTTCATTTTTAACAACATTCCATGTAACACCTTCTCTTTATGTTTTTTCCTTCTTTTTTCCTTTCTAGAAATACTTACCCCCAAGCTATGCATAGCACAATACTAACACCTCATCGTCTTTCTGAGCTCAACATCTTACTCACTATGGAGGGATGCTGACTCAGTTTTTCAGGATACCACATGGGAAGTTGCGCTACAGAAAATGGCCCAAAGGTCACCAGTGTGTGTGTGTGTGTGTGTGTGTGTGTGTGTGTGTGTGTGTGTGTGTGTAGTGAGTGAAGTGTTATGAAACAACGCGTGTATAGTGTTTGCAGTGACTGATAGTGAGATATGAGTGAACAATGTGGCATTACATTATTTAATGAGTTATTTCTAAAAAAAGTATTGTACACCAGGAGTAAATCTAATGATTGTCTCTAAGTCTCTAACTAGAAGTCTTTAAATATATGTATACACGAATTAGCTTATTTGAAATTGATCTAAATTTGTAAATATTTTGGCATGTCCTACATCCTTGTAAAAAGAGATCTACGGATGAATAAGGCTAAGTATTACTACTAATACTACTACTACTACTAATAACTTCTGTTAATATCTATTGCCTGACTTTTAATGGGGATTTGAACCTCATACGGGCACAATTTCAAAATTTTCTTTTAATATTTGAAGGACCATCTTGAAGTGTCATTTTGATTGAATGTTTAATGAATAACTTTATGGTGGCGCTTATAAAGTCCGTTTTGGATTTTTAATATTACCAGCGTTCTTTAAATGCCGGTGATTCCAACACCTTACCTCTCGCAGCTGCATGCTATCCGCCATTTCACTAACTCACCGACATCTGGAAGATCCTCACTTACCTTTTCGGTTATTCTGTCATAACTCTCATCACTGACTTGGATGAATGATCTGTTAAGTTCACAGTGGTATAATTCTTGCCCTTACCTGCCTTTTCTATCCTCGGGATGAGAATATTGATGTACCTGCCATATTTTCACCCACCTGTCTCTTCGTGGGTGTCGGCTGTTGCGTATGTATTGCACATAAGTTTTAAGGTTTTTATCGTCCTACCTGCGTAAGTTCATTCTTACAGTCCATAGTCGTAGAAGTTGCTACATTCACCACACGCTTGTCTGTAACAGACTGCTGATACGCTGCACATACCAACAACACTCAGGTGTAATTCACGACACATCATAGAATAGTACGTACCTTCCCGTTACTCTACGCCACACCGTTTATAACGACCTGAAGAGGGGAGACAAGGAGCACCAGTAAACAGAAGAAAACGATTATTATAACGGGGGTATGCAGGTGCTGACTACAGGGCTTTATTAAACAAAAGACTGGCAGTGATGGTCGTCCCCGGCGCTTCTCCCTGCGGTCGACGCCAACTTCGCTCTCATTTGGACGAGCGCCGCGTCTGTACTCGGCAGTTTTAACGACTTGTTTACGCAAGTTAAAACAATTAGAGGGAACTGTGGCGCGAACGGAACGGCGAACACCCCCGCACACTGCCTCGCCCCCTCCCTTCTCGTGATGCCGGGACGCTTGTGCTATTAAGCCCTCATTTGTGGCTACGTTGCGGCGAGCTTCATTTCCTTGTTTAGAGAGTGGAGGGGACTCCATAATCCGGCCTGGAACCGTTCGCGTAATATTGATGAGGTGTTCAGTAGAAACGACACCCCTGGGGCCTGTTGGAAGAAACGCGCAACGCCCGTAGCCAGGCGTTCGGCTGTGTGGGGCAAAGGAGAGCACGCAAGAACGAACGCCGTTCTTTCCTTTCTACATCCACTTCTTCATTTTCATCCATAACTTGCGAATCACTGTGAATTACGTGGCAGAGGGTATTTCCCCCTGTACCGGGTACTTATTACTCTTTCTATTCCATTCGCCAATAGAATAGGAGAGGAGGGATTGCTTAAAGTTGGTTAGTTACATGTTTCGTAGACCATTTGAAAGATTTTATTTATCGAAATGACGTGGAACAAGTCAGTTTACAGGATACATACGTACGGTTAGTGATAACACTGGTGAACACAATATTCTTTTGGTCCTACTGATGCAAATTCACTTAAAAAAGAAGTTTTTATGTAGAAACTCATCAATGAAATGTAAGGAGTTGTCCGGAAGAAATGATTATAATTTAGATATAAAACTTGTTCTGCTACCTGTCATATAGTTTATGTAATTGGGCAGATGACAAAAAATTGTAATTCCTATTGCTGCATATTGAACTGCTTTCTGAACTGCTGACAGCCTTAATGATGGATAGTAAAGATCGTTTATCCAGTGTTGTTGACATGGACTCTTTTCAAATTGTGACGGATGATTTATGACGAAATTATGTATTGTAACGGATCTGTTAAAACGCCTGCCTCCTTGAAGAGGTACGTGCATGACATCCGTAGGTAATCACCACATCTCATTCTTACTGTTCGCTTTTGTGGAATCAATACTTTCTAAGATCAGTTACACGAGTAAATTATTCCGTAAGACATTGCTGAGTGAAAATGTGCAAAAACTGTTAGGAGTTTGTTTCCAATCTTAGAAAATATATGAAGAGCAAAAGAACCTGAACCTAATTATTTTGGAAACTAAGTAACATGTTGCTTCCAGTTCAAGTTCTCATCAGTACGTACACTCACAAATCAGAAGGATTCTACCTATTTTATGATTCTTGCTCATGTACTAAATCAATTGTTAGAGTGACTCTATTTATTGTACAGAACTGAACATAGGGTGTTCTATCAAAATTTAAGGAGGGTTCACTTTCTGAGAACCACTTCATAATTATTTGCATAATAACATTCACAGTCTTTCGGGTTGTTTTCTCTATAATAGGATGTATTATAAAACTAATAGCTCCAAAAATTACCAGTTTTGCTTCCTGAATTTTAAGTGGAAGGTAATTCACATATAGACCTATAAGGAATAGGAATGGACCCAAAATTGAACCATGCGTTTGTGTTTTTTCCCAGTCATTAAAATTTTGCACTCTTCTGACATTGTCGGAATTATGCTTCTATACGAGCTTTAGTTACAATGGACAGTCATAAACCTTAAATTATCACGTCGAGGAAAAGGAGAGAGAGAGGGGAGGGTGGGAGGGAGGGAGAAAATAAGATGCGACCATGAAACTTCATGATAGTGCTTGCCTTTCTCTGCATATTTACCCTTCAAGCGACTTATTACTCGAAAATGTGGATGACTTGTCGCAGACATTAGCAGCTTAAGTCCGGATATTGGTCGTTCCAGAAACGTTTCATCTGAAAGGTCTCTTCGTCATCTGAGTAAAGAGGAGGAAGTGACTGGTTGCCACTTCGGGGGATAGCACGAAGAAGCGCTGTGTGTGTGTCCTATGTAAGACGTGATGGAGAGAAGTTGTAAAGCAAAAACTGTCTCTGGAGCAGCATCCGTGGGTTCCTGTGCTCAACAGGTAAGCTCCTCTATTTTTTGTGACTGTTCTAACAGCCTGGTATTTTACCAGTGCGAGGATTTCAATTTTAGTAAGACTGCAGATATGAACCACATACAAATAAAAATTAAAAACAAATTATTTATATGTATTTTTGTTGAAGTGTAAATAAGACTTGATGTCTGTCCTCAAAGACGCGTATTGTTATTACGGTCACTACAGGGGCGTTACATAAAGGGTTGTGACATAATCCTACGTTCCTCACATTATAATTTTTGCTAGAATCTTATATCACATTTCGTGGGACAGTTGGTCACTATCTTCAAGCATCTGACAGTTAAGGTGTTGTAGTATCTCATAATTCTCCCTCGTCGGTCAAACAAATTTATTACCATTTGCGTTAACTATCCTTGCATATGCTTAATATGCGTAGTTATTATTATTTAGAATGAGACCCACAAACTTGAGCTACATTGAAGAATTCATCACCATTGTAACGTATGCAATCGCCTGTGTTGTGTCACTGACTTATTCCACTATTCCATTAATGAACAGAAGTCTAACACTACCTACAATGTGGCCCATGTGTTCATTCCACTTCGTATGCCTACAAATCGCGAAGCCTAGTTTGATTTGAACTGTGCAACATTTTTCAGGTAGTATTTCATTATATATTACTACATCATCAGCACAAACTCTGAGCTTATTACTAATGTTGTCCTCCAGGTTATCAATACACGACACAAATGGTTCAAATGGCTCTGAGCACTATAGGACTTAACATCTGAGTTCATCAGTCCCCTAGACTTAGAACTACTTAAACCTGACTAACCTAAGGACATCATACACATCCATGCCCGAGGCAGGATTCGAACCTACAACCTTTGCAGCCGTTCCAGACTGTAGCGCCTAGAACCGCTCGGCCACCCCGGCCGGCGTTTGTTAGTTAAGCCGCCATGAGATTTCTATGGTGAATCTGCTAAAATGGGAATGTACTTTTCCACTGTAGTTTTTACAGACAGCCAGATAAAACATCTGAGATTCGGTTGCTTAGCTATTTGAAATAGTGTAGTTTACTTTGGTAAGACCTGTCCGATTCTTTACCTTCGGCTAGTATGTTACTGCAAAACATGTCAGAAGTCAGTGAATTTCTTAATTTCTTCCACGACTGTTCTTGCTCCACAATGAGTGCGAGTAACTGTTTGACAATTACTTTTGGGACACGTAAACTTTATTGGTTTTTCTCATTTCTGTACTGAGTGCTACCCAGTTGTTAAGTGCTTTGTTGCCCATCAGCACATCCGCTAATTGGGCAGATGCTTTTTATTTATTTATGTTTGGATCTTAAAAGATAATGTCATGAATTTTATACTGCTCTTTGTAAAGCAATGTATTGTTACAAGTTGTATAAGATTAGCTCCTAGCTTGTTGTAATTCACGTTATACGGGACCTGCCCCATCCA
Organism: Schistocerca serialis cubense; assembly: GCF_023864345.2. Taxonomy (NCBI): domain Eukaryota; kingdom Metazoa; phylum Arthropoda; class Insecta; order Orthoptera; family Acrididae; genus Schistocerca; species Schistocerca serialis. The sequence continues at coordinate 1,265,841,875 of NC_064638.1, read as the reverse complement.
CCAGCGCACACATGGGTGGCGACTTCACACCGCACTCCCTGGCCGTTGGGTTATCCCACCTATCGCGGGGATGAATTGTATCTGTAATTGTTTAAAACACCTTTTGATGAGGTCAATTGCTAATCTCATTTCCTCATTAATATTCGACATGTTGTTTCGTTTCTTAATTGTTTTTAAAAGCTATTTTACTAACGTCATAAGGTAGTTGACGTTCATTTGAATAGATTATGCATGTTTTCAACTGTGAACCCTGTTTTCTTGGCTTCTGGTCCAGCCCTGCCGCCCAACAGCGTATTAAGCTGCTTTAGGATAACTACACCCAGTTCACTCAACAGATATCGGTTTGTGGAACTTCAAAGCGGTTGTCCAAAAGTTTAATAAACGCACGCGAGAGAGACTTCAGTCGTCAATAATATATTCTCCGTCACTATTTATGACAATTTGCCAAGTCTGAGGTACTTTTTCGATTCTGCTACTGTAGAAATTACGTGGTTTATTCGCAAAGCACTCGTGGAGCCATGTTCGGAGCGTACTTTCATCCCGAAGGGAATTACTTGAAGGTTGTTAGAGAGCAGAAAAGGTGAAACTATGAGGGTGCTAAATCAGGTGAATAAGGTTGATGCGGAATGACTTCCCAATCGCTCTCCTGCATAGTACTCATTGTACGTTTTGTCAATCCAGCATAGTGAGACGGGCGTATTGTGTAGTAACATCACTTCAGGAAGTATTGCTGGTCGTTGAACTAGGACTGCGTCCGCAAGACGTCTAAATTGTTGGCAATAAATGAAGACTACACAAAAAGAAGAGGTTAAGTCCAAATCTCACGAAAATATGTTGGTGGTATCATTTTGAAGTTCATCAAATGTGCTTTCAGTTCTGTGAACTTCAATGAATGTGATTTGTATAGTCACGGAGTTGTATCCAGATTGCAATATGGTATACACAGAGAAAACGAGTCACGACCATCCAATACACGGGGGTGAAGTCAAGTAGGTGTGGATTTCTGAGTTGTATTGATTTTTTTGTCTGCTTTTATGGAAGTCTCATGGTTGACACTGTTAAATGCAATGTCATTGTTGATCTTTCTTATGTATTGTCGAAGCTAATACGGAGCAGATTAGTCTTTAGCCTCTTTATTTTCTGCTGTCGTGGAACTGAATTTCGTGCCGTAATTTGTGCTAACACAAAGCATCCTTGACAATCGCGTCAGCGCTTTGTAGTGTGGATGTTAGAATTGAATTTCGTGTAAAATCTGAAGTCGGTGTTTCAACTGGTGATGAAATATCCAGAATCGAGCTGCAGTGATAAGTCTAGAAAAAAAAAGAACTGCGGTAGACAATCTCAAGTATCTGAGAAGCTATAAACAATGTCACATGAAATTGGAGAGCATTGTAACTGCAAGATGAATTGTACTGATTTGCTAACTGACGTAGGGAAGTCTAGATTAATATCTAATTTCAGTTTGCTGCTGGATTGGAATGAGCAAGGTTGCCTCCTGACAGGACTAATTTCTGTTGACAATGTACAACTCTGAACGCCTTGCAGAGATGAGACAGTACCTACTTTGCGTGATTATACATTTCATTATAAGTTCAGAATAATGAGAGACAATACTGTGACAGAATAGTCGGTTTGTCAAAAGGCCTTTATATCACTGCATGGTATTTAAAAGAAAAGATTAGAAACTATCAGAAATTTTTTAAAAATGAAGGCACTGCGCCAGTTGATAAAAGAAGGAAACACAGAAACCAAGCTCATAAACTTTCAACAGAAACAGAGCAAAACGTCTGCGCTCACAACATGTCATTTAAAGCACGGTCCAGTCACCACAGCATAAATAATACACTGTATTTGCCTGAAGAACTCACAATCAAGATGATGTTCAAGATGTTTCAAGAGATACCTTCTACTTGTTTCTTATGATATGAAACTTATCGTAAAATATTTAATACGTAATTTAATATCTCATTCGGTTTCCCTCGAAGTGATACACGCAGTGCTTGTGATAAGTTATCTGTAACTTTCAAAGCTCTAGAGGCACAAATCACACACGCGACAGATGTGAAGGAAAGACCTGGCGTTCAAAGTAATATTAAGAGAGAGAAGATTGAATATAAACTATACCGCCGTAAATCTGATGCATTCTATCAGCGTAAAAGACCATCACGACAGAGAAGCAGAACGTTTACAAACACAGAATCGATATATATGGATTTCCAGCGAAATCTTCCATGTGTAAACATCAACACCAACATTGTCTACTATAAGCGACAGCTTTCTCTATATCTATTGAATATACATCGATTCTCAGACAGTAATGCAGTGTCTTATGCTTATCCTGAAACTATAGGGAAGAAAGGTTTAAATGAAGTAGTTTCTTTGCTGCATCATTATATTGTCTCGTTTCGTTTCTGGATTCTGAGGTTAAATATTTGGAAATGTGCTCTGAATAATGTGATGGTAAAAACAAAATCCACGACCTTTTCAGGCCCATCCATTATCTTGTCCATCACGCAAAGCGATTTGAATCAATTCGTGTGACATTCCCAGTAAGAGGACATTCATACCTGGAAAGTGACAGAGACATGGGCCTCGTCAGACGTAAAAACAAAAGCTGAGCTCTCAAAGGACTGGACAGACGTAAAGATGCCCTTGCGAAACTCGCTCCTTTTCAGACTGTTGAAGTCGATGGCTCAGTGATCCCTGACTGGACTGATTTCTTGCAACCACGATACCGACCCAAATGTCCATTCCCATCGCGAATTATTAAGAGATGTAGACAGAACGTCACCATCCAAGGCTTATTATACATCGTGACACTTACGATGGATTTTGGATCACTTCAGTTGCTACTGCTCCTGCTTTACGAATTAAAGAGTAGCCATAACTTGCAGAAGGAGAGCTTTTGTTCCCTTCCCCCTGTTAGGAAGGTAGGCTGGTAAATACTTTAGTCACAGTAATTAAAAGGAACTAGATCACATCAGTGTATGAAATAGAAGATCCTGTTTTATTACAACAAACCTATTGAAATACCATGTTAATAAGAGGTCGCATACCCAATGTTTCAGGAGTGCTGCCTATCACAAGGAAAAGTATCGTGATCTGCAAGAAATGAAGGTGTTCTATGGCACACGGGCCCAAGAGTAATATTCAAATATTCCTTTCCGGCAGTGAATTTACAAATAATTTTTATTTGTTTGTAGTAAGTAAAATGTGAGAGATGAAGACTGGGTTATAAAATCTGTGATTTATGCTGATAACGGAAATTGTTGTGTTAACTATATTTTTAATGTATCTGTCGTAACTATTTATTGAATAATCGTTGGTAGTTGTGCACCAGGTGATTTAAGGATACAAAAGTTGAGACATGGGCTTATTAATAATTTCAATTTACATGAACTCAATAAAAATAAAAACAGGGTATTGATAAACACTATTGTTCCTGAAACCTGATTAGTCATGAACATACTGTATAATAGTGTCTAGACTCAAAGATGAATAGATCTTTGTCAAAGGAGTTGCAGGGACGTTTTATAGTGAAGTATTATCCGAATATCACTTTACATTCTGAGTTTTACAATCTGATTAGTGCATTATACCAAGAAACTAAAAATAGACATTCAGATAAAAAGACATACAGGGTCCAATTTTTACTAATATTTTTTCCAGGCTTATTCCTAAGGAAAAGGTACCATATAAATTACAAAAGTATATTTCAGTAACCAATGAAAGTCTAATGTTCTAAACTATAAAATTGCTCTCGTGGAAAATCTTTGAAATGGACTTAACCCGTTCTTTCGGAGTGGTGCTCAAATATCACGAATGATGATTACACCTCATCGAATCAATTCGTAATACGAAGTACCAGATTCACAGCATTAAGTTTTCTGGATGTGTGAAGGTCTTTGTACTGGGATTCGCTGCTTTGTTTGTCCTCAGCCATTTCTTTCTTATGTTAGCATAAAGACATAGCTTCTCGTTATCAATAATGATACAGGATGTCAATGGTCGTGGTTGCTGAAGAGCCAACTGAAGAAGCACATATGTCCACTCGCAAATTTTTGTGATTTTGGCTTAGAGCATGCAGTAACTATACACCCGGTTTTTCAACCTCCCAGTCGCATGAAAATGTCGCACGATGGTGGAATGATCACAGTTAATCATATTTACCAGCACTGAAGTACACAAACGTGGATCATTATAGATTAATGCCGTTAAACAATCTTCATCAAACTCTGAATGTCTTCCTGAATGTGGAGAAACACTAAAGTTAACACGACCCTCCTTAAAAGGAAAAAAACCATTTTCTAGCTGTGCTCTGTCCAATGGCATTAACCACATAAATGGCGCAAATATTTATGGATACCCTGTCCAGTGGAATTATCCACATTCGTGACGCAAATGTTTCTGTCTCCCTCCGCTTCAATAACCCCTCCACTGAGCTCAAACAGAAGAAAATTTCGGTAATGTCCCGATTTCTCCAATTGGCATTCCATTTTATAGCGTCCACCACTAATTGCTCTCCTGTGCCAACCACTTGCAAATTACGTCCACAATAATTTTCTGGATGTATTCCAATGTCTGCCTTCCTCTACAGATTTTTTCCTCTACAGCTCCCTGTAGTACCATGTACGTTATTCACTGATGCCATAACAGTTGTCCTATCATCCTGTCCCTTCTCCTTTTAAATGTTTTCCAGATATTCCTTACGAACCGTCCTTTTGAATTCGAGCCCTTTGTTCTTCGTGGTCCACTCTTATTATTCTCTCTTGGCTCTTCTACATATTCTATATTACTCGTCTCTCCCTGTATCTTACTCCTATTTTTCTCAGAATTTCAAACATTTTGCAGTATTTCACGCTGTGGAACACTTTTTCCAAGTCGACAAATCTTATGAATGTGTCTTGATTTTTCTTTAGTCTTGCTTCCATTATCTATTGCAACGTCAGAACTGCCTCTCTGGTGTCTTTACCTTTCCTGAAGCCAAACTGATCGTCATCTATCACACCGTCGATTACCTTTTCCATACTTCTGTATATCATTATTGTCAGCAGCTTTGATGCATGAGCTGTTAATCTGATTGTGAGATAATTCTTGCACATGTTGGTTCTTCGGAACTGTTTGGATGATATTTTTTTGAAAGTCAGATGGTATGTTGCCAGGCTCATAAGTTCTGCACATCAACGTGAATAGTCGTTTTGTTGCCCCAATGATTCCTGAAATTCTGAAGGAGTGTTAGCTATCTCTTCTGCCTTATTTGGTCTTACGTCCTCCATAGCTCTCTTAAATTCTAATTCTAATATCCAATGCCCTATCCCTTCTGAAGCGACTACTGTTTATTCTTCTATCACATCAGACAAATTTCCCCCTCACAGATGCCTTGAATGTACTTTTTCCACCTATCCGGTCTTTCCTCTGCATTTACCAGTGGAATCGCCGTTGCACTCTTAATGTTACCAACCTAGCTTTTAATTTTTCCGAAGATTGTTTTGACTCTATCTGCTGAGTCAGTCCCTTCCGACAATCATTTCTTTCTCAATGTCTTCGCGTTTCTCATGCAATCGTTTCGTCCTTGCTCTTTCTATATTATTTCATTCCTCGGCGACTTGTATTTATGTATCCCTGAAATTCCCTGAACATGTTTGACTTCCTTCTTTCATTGATAAACTGAAGAATTTCTTCTCTGACCAATGGTTTCTTTGCAGATACCGACTTTGTACCTATGTTTCTCTTTCCAACTGCTGTGATGGCCCTTTTTCGAGACGTCCATTCCTCTTCAACTGTATTGCCTACTCAGCTATTCGTTATTGCTCTGTCTACTGCCTTGCAGAACAGTAAGCGTATCTCGTCATTTCTTAGTACTTTCATATCCCACTTATTTGTATACTGATTCTGCCTGACTAATCTCTTAAAATTCAGCCTACTCTTCATCACAACCAATTGTGACCTGCTCCTGGGTACGCCTTACAACCAGTATATGGTTTCGGATTCTATGTCTTACCATGATGTAATCTAACCTCATTCCAAATAAACATGATACTCGATAAATAAATCCATAGCAACCGGAATACTTACACGCAAAGCAAAAACGATACGAACTTGTGTACCAACGTAATATGAGTGACGGAAGACATAGAAAAATTCAAAGAAGAGCAGCTCACTTTATATCATTCCGTAGGAAAATAATCTGAAGGTGGTACGCTTAACCTGCTGCCTGACATTTAAAGACGAATTTGTGGAGCAGTCATGCAGATGTAGACGTAGATGTAGGTATTAATGTAAGGAACAGAAGATGACTAAGCGGCAAATATGGACTAGTTATAAGAATGGGAGAATAAATATATTTTAAGTCCTTGGTACGTCCGTTACCTGTTACTGAACTTCCACAGTAAAACAATTCCTTAACGTCGGCTACATCGTTGCCAACAATTTTGATTTTAAATTCATCGCGAATCTCATTTCTGCTGCTCCTCTTTAATTTCTTTTTTTTGTTTACTCTCGGTCGGTGTTCTGTTGTCATTGTACTGTTCTTTCAGTTCACCAGTTCCTGTTTCTTCATCCTCACTTTCAGTGATCATAGCAGTAACATCAGTGAGTATTATCACTGTCGTCCTTTCATATTCCATTTCACGATTATATTTGAAGCACAGATTGCCAACAGATGATTTACCAGAAGTGTCGCTAACATATATCGCACTTCTCCCCGACCGTTCCAACAACGCACTGCTCTTAAGACATGCCAGATTCGCACAGAATGAGACACACACTCGGCTTCCAGTGACCTATGTCGTCTTTGAAATTACAAAAGTGACTTTTCGTCTTCGTTGATATTGTAGAAATACATTGGATGTCATACTTACGTAAGTGTCTACTGATCTCTCCGGTACTGGCAAAGCGAATAGCTAATAACCCGTTGGCTAACTTTTTTTCAGTCTCCGATGGCGTGGTCATGCGTAGCCCGTTATTGCCTGTCGTGGTAGACCAACAAGTGGAAGACTTTAAAGGTAACCCAGTACAAACAAATGGCTCTGAGCACTATGGGACTCAACTGCTGAGGTCATTAGTCCCCTAGAACTTAGAACTAGTTAAACCTAACTAACCTAAGCACATCACAAACATGCATGCCCGAGGCAGGATTCGAACCTGCGACCGTAGCGGTCTTGCGGTTCCAGACTGCAGCGCCTTTAACCGCACGGCCACTTCGGCCGGCTAACCCAGTACAGTCCATCAAGTTCTAAGCGACGTATTTCTGTCGATTCGTGAGCGACACTTTCATTGTTTGTCCTCTTACATACTAAAGATGCTTGGAGAGCTCCTGGAACATATACATTTCCTAACGTGAAATTTATGATGGAACATCAAACAGTGTGTCAGCTATCTACCTTAAAGATACCTGTTACGGGAATAACGAATGGATCCCTCGGTCACAGAGCACATAGAAAACCAACGAGCATTGAACTGTGTCACTACCTCTCGTTCCATCACTAGCAATCACAAGGAAATTTCGCACAAAATACTCAATATTCTTGTCCATAAAGTTCGAACTTCATCAAATAAGCAGCAGCGTTCATAACAAATAGGTACACAGACGGGCAAATTGTGTGGGCGTTGTGATAGAAGTTAACAATAACTGAAAAAGCGGTTGAGACTCAGGCGATGGTTCCTACAGCGTGGAGTTCTAGCCAGAGCCTGAGTGAATGTTCAGCTTCCTCTGGGAGAGCCGCAGTACACGCGGCCTCTCCGGCCCCTGTAAGCGGATTGCTCCGCATCCCGCGCAACACCGCTTCTCGCCCTACCGGCTGGTGTCTGCTCTGTGCTCTGAGCCCCGTATACAGATCTCCATTGTCTGTTCCCTTCAGTCGTTTCGCTGACACGTCCTCTCTACCGGTTCTATGTTCCTCGGTATCGTGTGCAGCATACCTGACATTCAAACCAACGCTATACACAGGACGCTATGGGCGGTAATACGGGATGCTTCCAAAACATTTATCCGATTCCACTTGATAATATCTCCTATATGAATGAAGGTAAGATCCCGAGGTGAATTTTGACTTATACCTCGAAACCGAAAATTTACCTTGGATCCAATCATAAGTTATTTGGTCGTAGCGTACCGTACAGGAGTTTCCAAGAGCTCGGTCGCTCATTGAATGTCCAACGTGTGGCGCGTAGATGTGCTGAAAACAAGTAAATATAAAGCGTTTTTCCTTCTCGATTTCAGTGGGAACAATTCATGATCATCGCCGAGAATGCGGCATTGCTGTTTCTACATCGTAAACCACATGCCAGTGGCACTGGCAACTTGCAGACCCAATGTTTTATACTAGTATAAGAGCAAATCACAGGACATCAAAAAATGATTCAAATGGCTGTGAGCACTATGGGACTCAACATCTGAGGTCACCAGTCCCGTAGACTTAGAACTACTTAAACCTAAGGATTCGAACCTGCGACCGTAGCAGCAGCGCGGTTCCGGACTGGGGCGCCTAGAACCGCTTGGATACTGCGGCCGGCCACAGGCCATCCACGTGTGCTCACTCAAGAGGTAGAGCGCATTTAACAAACGTCTACATGTCGCAGTCTACTAGCTGCACCAGCCTGGACTCAGGTATTTCTCATGTGTCTGCCACGCGTGCTGTATCGTTTGTGAGATACAGAAGCGAGCGAGTACGCCAAAATAACCCCCTTTCACTGCTAGGGACTGCCAAGTCACAATAACGCGTCTGCGCGTAACGCCCAAGTGTTGCACCATAATTAAGAATAAAATTAGAAGTTAATATTGCTTTTTCAAAGTTCGTCAACATATACTTTAATATCAAAATGTTTTAAGGGTCATGTCTTAGAGTGATTGGCTCAATAGTTTTCATAAATACACCGTTTTAAGAAAAAATAAGTGGCGCTAAATAATGAAGCTAGAAAGCCAAAAATTGGTCATAATGTGAGAATGCATGTCATAATTAACTGCTGTAATTCTAAGCAGGATAAAATAAAAATTGTGGTCAGAATACATTTTTGTAAAAAATATTGAAGGCGCTAAATATTAGACTTAGGAATGTAAAAATTTGTATGATGCTTCAGTTCAACCTAAAAATAATAAGTAACCACATTAAGCTACCTCTAGTAGTTTTCGAATAATTTAATGAAAACTAAATATGTAACTAAAATATCACCATTTGTAGTAGATTAAGTATCTATAACTTTAATACTAGAAAATGTTGGTTACAGCACATGATTAAACCTATTAAATAATAGAGCTATAACAAGTTTTATGACCATACCGTTAATAACAACCATTACAACGTCTCTTAAAGCTATAGTTCAGAGGTAACGATCTACTGTCAGTTCCACTCTAAAAGTTCTAGAAGGCAAAGTTTTTATGCAAGCGAACTGAAACTTTTTCTGTGATTTCAACCAACTTACCTGCATGATGTAAAAAGTAAAAAAATTCTTAATTAATTGATTCCCTTGGCCGTCCGCTGCGCCACATATATAAATACAGCCCGAGAGGCAAGACGAAGCTTCACTTCACACTCAGCCACTGTAAGATCCGCATTTGTCAAACGGCGGAGTGCGGGCTGCCTCGGATGACGCCAGAGACAGACTGTGACAAAACATGTATTTTCAGCAATAATTGATAGTGAATTAGCGAGGACTGTTCACCGTTCGGGATCGCTTAGATTTTCATTAAAGTAACTGTTAGTGGGACGTCAGTGATATTCACAAATCCGCGAGGCAGGTGGTGACAATTATTTTCCACTTTTGTGGCGAGCATTTAATTTGAGTATCAGTAGTCAGCGTGAAAGACAATTTCGTAGGAAATTACCGTAGAGGTCGCCTCTGAACTGCTTATTGTGCGGTTTAGGACACAGAGATTTACTGTCAGTATGATCATAATAAATAATTCATGTTGTGCGTTGAAAATTTTACTAAACATATCTGTCAATAGGAATTCCAATACTTCATTTATAATCACAGTCCTGATCCCGCTAAGGAAATAGAGAATGGTAACATTTCTTTCAGTGGGCGGGACAGGAATGTGGACTTGCGGACTGGGAACTATGGTCAGTATGTTCCCCATCGCTCTGTGGCTGACCGCTAAAATAGTAGCCAGGCTCGAGTAAAAAGACGGCGAAATCAGTTTTTAATTTTAACCCGCCGCCCCACAATGTCTTTCAGCGCCGTTGGCGTTCCAAATCATAGAGCATTCTTTTACTTCAGTCCCTTCTTGGTGGTGGTGCACAACGACATGTAATGTGTATATAATTGCAATAAACTCATGAAGTTTGTAAGTGCATGCATGTAAAAATACCCCACATAAGATCGTGTCGCTCATTTGGAAATGAAAACTCTGTAGTCCTTTGCGTATGTTAAAAGTTATCACGAATTTCTGAATCCATCAGGATAAAAAATACATTATGAAACCTGATGAACCTTTCTGAATATGCTACGATGGCAGTGAGCGACAGCAGGTGGTCGCGGCATAACTGGTAGTATATAGTCTCACTTGTACATTACTGTGTCATTTGCACGTGACTTCTTTGGCGCTCACTAATCTACTGTGCGTGCCTTGCCTATGTCTTTGCCCGTTGCTGGGATATCGGAGAAGGCATGGACAGTCGGAGGTCTGGATTTACCTAGGACATGTGAGCGCTCTGTTGGACCGAACATAGCTGGAAGGCGGCGACTGACCTGTGGAGTGTTATTGACGCCGTCACACGGGGCGCAGCTTAAGTGTCGGCTACTCAGTATTCGCCAGCCCTCTTTTCATTCATTAGTGTTTTGCATTTTATTACAATGTTTAATGCACATACTGTTGAAACCGAACTTGTTGTACCGTTCCAATGTTTTATTAAATTTCTAGCACGCAGAAATTATTAGCAAGAGTTCCTTCTCTTGCAATTAATACCTCATCTGGTGTCCAAAAGCAGAGAATGGACTAAACAGTGTTATTTATTGAATTTTTTATATTGTGTACCACGTTTCCTATTTTCCATTCCTTTGTGCGGCCTGGACGGTATAGGGAGTGTGTGAATTAGCAGAAAGCTTTAGGCAGAGATTATAACACTGCGTGAATGGTCGTTCTGTGGCAGGGTAGTACCAACCCCCAAGCGTGAACAAGTTTAGCAGAGACCAAGTTTGTAGGTCAGGGCAAAGATGACAAGTAGGCGCGCGAATTGGTTCTGTCAGGTGGCGAGCCACCCCCACCACGTTTGTAAGCGGAACGGTTAGGCGAATTCGGTTGGAAGAGCACTTGTTCCGGGGCAGCGGCGCGGTACAGACGCAGAAGCTGGAGTTTTGCACTTTACGGTAGTATGATGTAAGGTATTGGAATGTTTCAAAACTGCTGCTGATTAAGGTCAGGATGGTGGAAGCAGGTGTAACAATACCGGCAAACACCCATAAGGGAATTTATTTTCGCTATTTGCTTTAAATTTCCGTAATAACTTTGGGTATTTGCCTTGCACAAGCATGGACCATGGGCCCTAAGCTCACGGTCGTATTTTGGGTCCAAGTATGAGGATAGTTATTTCATTTCAAGCCTTGTTGTGTGCTCTCTTCTGTATAGTAAAGTTTTGGGGGATTTTTATGATTTTTTTCTATGTTTTCTTTGCGTATATAGTTTCCCGCCATGTGGCCAGTTGGAGTAACGGTCACTTAGATGTCCAATTAGCTCCAGTACAGTTTCTCTAGTAAATTAGTTCCGTGATTATAAATAGGTGCCTAAAATTAAATTTGATGTTAGGAAATGTGCGTGGGCTCATTTTGGTGCGAAACGGGATCAACGGCCATTTATAAGAAAACAGGTCAGATTTATCAATATGAGACCCAAATGAATAATTAAACAGTAGTGCACGACTGCAAGAACGGCCGAGTTTATCTGGTGTGTCAAGATTTCGTGAATTTTCCAAGCTTTGAGTTACTCCAACTTAGCCACGTGTGCGATCTGGGACCAATGTTAGTTGGTAGATGTGCGTGTGTCCTCCTCTTTAAACATTTTGCCTTCCTAAGATTGAAGTTAACTGTGTAGCTTGCAGAGTACAGTACTGTTTACCTGGTAATGAGCTCCGAATTTGCAGGCATTAATACTCGTGTGATTTTGGCACCACGTGGTAATGGGTAGATGTCCTTCAGTTCCTCTAATCACTTTGCTTTAGAAAACTGGAGCTTGCCCCTAAATGTACAGTGGGCGATACAGTTTATCAGAGAAATTTTCGTTTTTCGTTATAATTTGTGCTGCTATTAAGACTTACATAACTGTCCCCGCCACGTGGTACGAGGTAAACGTTATAGAGCTCCTCCAACCACTTTGCTTTAGAATAATGGTGGCTGCCAAGCAACCTTCAGTGAACGACACCGTTTGTCAGAGAGATTTCCGATTTTTTATGGATAATTCTGCTATTCGCGTAACTTCATCGCCACGTGGTACTAGATAAGCGTTCTCCCGCCACTTTACCTTTTGCTTTATAATGATGTTTACCCTGAAACATGCATAGTAAGGTACTATTTATTTGAAAGAGCCCCGATTTTATGTATAGTTTTGATGTCCCAGATAGTTGCATCATTTCCCAGCCACTTGGTACTTAGTAAATGTGCGTGTGTGCCCCATTTTATCTATGTGTGAACAGTAAATGTGTCTGAAAATTATTTGCTCCAATTTACGGCTTACAACAAAGCCAGCTATGTTTAATAGGGAATGCTGGGTCCTGGAATGTGATAGTGTATCTGGGTAGTCTTAACACATAAATGAATCCGAATTGCCAAACCAAATACAAGCGGACAAATTGCTATATCCTTATGAAACACATGTTAGCATATCGTGCATCCTGTTGGTCGTGACCAGTACACTTGAGTTCTTGATAGCTGGACTTGCTCTGCGTTTCAGTTGTAGCACTTGGTCGTAATACCAAAGCAAAGCATGGGTCTAGGCATGACTTACACTGAAGCCAGGTCAGCACTCCACCCCCCCCCCCCCCCCCTTTCCCACAATTGCGTGGTAATAACCATAGGCTTATTTTGTTAGAGAGACCTTCTTTGAGAGTAAATATAGCTGATGCCCTTGCAGTTGTATGACTTTGGTTCTTGCTTAGTACTAATGTGATAACAATTGTCTTGGTATCATCTAGACAATAGATTTCAATCAGTATAGAACTGCCAATAGTTTTTCCGCAAACCTGTCATCTATAATTTAAAGCCATAGTCAAATTTCAAATAGCTCAAATGCTCCAGTACAGAAAATTAGAAATTAATTAATCTTCCCTAAGAGATGAGAGGCAAATGAATCCCATTAGCTAGTCACATGTTTGATCGAATCAACAAATATTGAAAGATCAGGTGCCCCCTAATAAGCTCTGTTTAGTTGTTTCTGTAGCGGCTTTTGTAGATGCGTTATCAGTTGCCTTTATAATTTGGTGGTTTAATTAAACGACCTTGTTGAAGCATTAACACCCCAGTATTAAGTCTCGGGCCTATTGTTTCGTGAACCATACGAATTTTGAGCCAAAGCTACAGAGGGCAACTTGCACAAGTTCTGGACTCTTTAAGTAACGGCAACCCTCCCACTGGGCAGAGTTCTACTGATACTTAACCCAACTCACACCCTGTGGGTTACGTTGCACTGTTAATGTTAACTTTAAGCTACTTGCATTCAGAGCTTACCAGTCTTGTTTTATTCAGTAGCGTTTTGTAGTTTATTGGAATAGTCTTTAGAATTTTCAGTGCTTGCCAAACATGTTTTATTAATTGGTGTTTGTATTTTATCAGAGCAGTATTTAATTCTGCTCACACAGATGAGTCTTTATTCAATACCTTATTTATCGAATCCAGAGGGGGAAACACAGAAAGGGGCATCACCATATGCTTCGGATGCTCTTGTGGCATTCACCGAATTATTTTGTAAATTCTCTAAAAATCTGTGAAGAGGTATCTGTTTTGCCACGGTAGCCGGCCAGTCGATTCAAGTAAATCCACATCAGTTGACATTAGCTTTTTTCTGAATTAGTCGCTTGTTTAGTAACTACCTTGTGATTAGTTCATTCGCCGAGTTTTCCCGCCAGGCTTAGCTCATTCCGTTTGTGTATCTGGTTAGCTACTGGCGTTTTTTGCTTATCTATTGCCTCTGACATTAAGCGTCCTCTTCGATTTGGTGTTTTATATTTCAATTGTATATGAATTAATATGATTTAATGCAGCTACTTCTTTTATATCCCACTTACGCAAATCTAAGCAACACAGCCTATAGTCGACCTTCAGCATACGTTCAGCCTCGTGTTCTGATAGGCCATTGCGCCGTAAGCTCACTGTGTTTATAAGCCTAATAATTTCCCTCCCTGCGGAGGAGATTCAGACGTAAGCTTAAGATCCCTCAAAATATTTTCTAATGAATTTCTTGTATTTTAACGAAGTTCCGTGTAAATCGTAAAGTACCTTCACGAATTGTAAACGTTGTTTGCATACCGCCGGCCATCAGTTCATTTATCCTGTGTCTGTCTTAAATGCTGTTAAATTTCCTTCTAGTAAAATTCTGTTCACTTAATTTTGGGGATGGTTGCCTTAAACTAGTCCTCATGGCCGAGGCATCGTGTTCCTTAGCGAAATTTGTATGTAAAATTATACCACTTGAAATGGCTTCACCGTGGCCTATATTTTTCGTTGAGCCTCAGGTCGCCGAAGTTGTTGAGTCTAATTGTTTCTCTAATCAATCGACGTTCTTGACTGTTAATTGTCTGTTAATAACTTTGCTGCAACTGATTAATACATTAAATTATTTTAGTTTCTCCGTGACAGACATATGTCATTGAGTCATAAGCTATTTGTGCAGTTAATAAATATTATTATTTGCTTCACTTATTGATGTTGTTGACCTGTAATAATCTGTTAACGAGCAACGCCACATGGAAATTAATAACTTAGTTGCAAATACTTAGTACATTGAATTATATTGATAATTTCAGTTTTTCCAGCCAATATGGGGTCATTTGGCTTTTTTTATCATTTTGTCTCATGTACTCGTATTTAAAAAATTGTATTTAACTGTGTATTTTCTCCCTGTAAACATTTTTGCTCTTAATAAACTGTGTTCAAGTATATTTTTTGCTCCTAATACCTCACCATTTGCTCTGATCCTTACAGCTTCTATTACTATGAATTGAAGAGAATTATTTCTCACAAAAAGTCGAAATCGAAGGTTATTGACCACTCCAAAATATTACAACAAATCTACTTATGTAATCGATTTAGTAAAATGCTTACAAATGGCGATGGTGATATAGTTCCGAAACATAGATCTACAAAACGTTTACAATGGTTTCACGAGTCTATGGAGTAAATATGGATCTAAAATGGATAGTCGTAACATAAATATACGGTTCAAACAGCAAAAAAACAATTAAGTGTTAGGGCCTATTTCAGTCTGTTCCACTTTTGTGATGGTTGATTGCCCAATTAGACATCTCGATTTCTATTCAGTTTAACTCCCTGTTGTGGAAATCCTATTGCAGTTTCTACAGCCTAAGACAACTTGGAAAGAACACAATCATTCCTCTGTATTTCAGTAACATTAACAATGGTGACATCAGGTTTAAGAAGTCATCCTTGTTCCGACAACGGCCGTATAGAGAGGGCGAAGGGGCGTTAGAATTTAAAGTGAATTGATTGTACTCGGGGTGGGAAGCTACTCCGAAAACGTAGAAGAATCAGTAATGATCAAAGGCAGGGTAGAAATCAAAGGGAACTGCTACATTAAATGAAACAACAAGTTCACTGCTACATTAAAGACACATACCGTGTATCCATTAGACATGTGGCCTGTAAGTGAAAAGTGTCATTACACTCTCTCCTTTGTCAGCATATTTCGGATATATCCCCCACTCGCATCTCCAGGAGCGGACTGCTGTGAGCAGGTAACCATGTACAAAGGGAAAGATGAATCACCATCGAAGGATAACATTCTAATAATTGTAGCATGGAATGTCAGAAGTTGTTTGGCCCAATGTAGATATTTTTGGGGCAGTGAAGTGGTTTGGAACGAAGACAATGATATCTGCTTTGACGAAAATATGCGTGTAATGTCAACAGCAGCAGTGAATGGTATAACGAGAATAGGAGTCATTATGAACAGGAAAGTAGGGGAGAGACTGAACGCACTGCCGATCTCCTTCGGCAACTCATACGGTGAGTTGTACTTTTAGGGCACAGAATTAACTCTATTTTTTAACTGCTCGGTTAAGCGTTTTGTTCTTACTTTTCCACCACCTAATGAGAAACCATGGTCTATAAGTTCAACTGCTTGTAGTAAATCAGCAAATAATCAAATAAGTTTCATCATTTGTGTTGATGAAGAACGTGTTCGTGTGATCAATGTGGAATTCCTTCCCCACTTTTCCACTTTACTCCCTCTCCACCCTGTTATCGGACCTCATGTTGACAACGAAACATTCCACTTTCTGTGTCTCTTTGGTGACACTGACCAGAAAATCTTGAGTCAAGGTAGTATCAGAGCTTAGAATTAATGCTGCTTCTAGTTTTCACATAATCGGCTTCTCGGTCGTACTATATTGGACTGTCTACAATAAGTCATCATTCCTTAATACACACGGCTTTACTGAACATTTAATAATTTACCGAAAACATAATGAAATATTTAATTGATAAAAAATCACCACTTGGAGTTTCTGCGACTTATCGAAGGCGTCCAGTCATAATATTTGACTAGATAAGTTTTTATGCAGTAGTTCAGAACATCCCTTGGTTATTTCTTATCTACGAAACACAAGCGACAAAGATGACGCTAGGAAAGGAAACCCGAGAGCGTTGGTCTAATACTATAGAAGAAGAAACAGAAGTCGATGTAGAAGAAACAGGCGATCCAGTATTAAAATCAGAATTTAATACAGCTTTGACAAACTTAAGAGCAAATACTGCAAAAGGGATGGATAGCATTCCATCAGAATTTCTATAATCATTGGGAGAAGTGGCAACAAAACCATTATTCACAATGATGTTTAGATGTATGAGTGTGCCGATATGCCATGTGACTTTCGAAAACTTTATCCAGACAATTCCGAAGACTGCAAGAGGTGAAAGTGGCGAGAATTATCGCACAATCGACGTAACAGCTCATCTATCCACGTTGTTGACAAGATTAGTACGCAGAAGAATGGAAAAGAAAGTTGAGAATATGTTACAAGACGATCAGTTTGGCTTTAGTACAGCTAAAGTCAATTCCCCCTCTGTTGTTTCTTTATAGCTACCGTCTTGTACCTACATATTTCTTTCAGACTTACATCATTGCCGTCTTTAGAGACGTTCATTCCGTTAAAAGTGTGCTGTCTTTTGAGCAATTCCTTATTGCAGTATCTATAGCCTTCGAGAACTTGTAGCCTATCTCTTCATTCCTCAATACTTCCGTATCCTACTTCTTTGCGATTGTTTCTTCCTGACTAATCTCATAAACTTCAGCCTACTCTTTATCACTACTATATTGTGATCTGAGTTTACGTCTGCTCCTGGGTACGCCTTAAAATCCAGTATCTGCTTTCGGAATCTCTGTCTGACCGTGATGTAAACTAACTGAAATCTTCACATATCACCCGGCGTCTTCCAAGAATACCTCCTTCTCTTGTGGTCCTTGAAGAGAGCGTTCGTTATTACTAGCTGAAATGTATTACAGAACTCAATTACTCTTTCTCCTCTCTCATTCCTAGCACCAAGTCAAGCCTTTGAACCCTTTCTTTTACTCCTTCCTCTACAACCGCATTCCAGTCTCCCGTGACTATTAGGTTTTCTTCACCCTTTACATACTGCTGTACCTATTCAATATTCTCATCTAATTTCCCTATCTCTTCATCTCAGTTTGCATGTTTACTAGAAGTACCGTTGTCAGTGCTGGTTTCCTGTCGATTCTGATGAGAACAACCCAATCACTTACCTGTTCACAGTAACACGCTCACTGCCCTACCTTCCTGTTCATAACGAATCTTACTTCAGTTACAGCATTATGTTCTGCTGTTGATATTACCTTATACTCATCTGACCAGAAGTCCTTGTCGTCTTTCCATTTCACTCCACTGAACCACATTACATCTAGAGTGAGTCTTTGCATTCCCCTTTCCAGAGTTTCTAGCTTCCCTACCGTGTTCAAGCTTCCGACATTATACGTACCGCCTCGTTGGTTATTCAATCTTATTCTCGTGGTCACCTGCCCCTTGGTAACTCTCCTAGAGGTCCGAAAGGAGGGCTGGTGCGGAATCTTTAACCAGTGGAGAGACATTCATGACGCTTTTTGAATTACAGGCCGCATGTCCTGTGGATAACATTATGTGTCTTTGATACAATGGTTTCCATTGCCGTCTGCATCCTCATGCTATTTATCATTGCTGATTCTTCCGCCTTTTAGGGATAGTTTCCCCGACAAGGGCAAGACAGTGGCCTGAACCTCTGTTCGCTCATCCGCTCCATTTTGACAAGGCCGTTACCGGCCGCTGTGACCGAACGTTTCTAGGCGCTCCAGTCCGGAACCGCGCTGCTGCTACGGCCGCAGGTTCGAATCCTGCCTCTAGCATGGATGTGTGTGGTGTCCGTAGGTTAGTTAGGTTTAAGTAGTTTTAAGTCTACAGGACGGATGACCTCAGATGTTAAGTCTCATAGTGCTCAGAGCCATTTGAACCATTTGACAAGGCGGTTGGCAGGATGAGGGTGACTTTTTATGCCAGGCGTCTTTGGCCGCCAATGATAATCGTTATTCAAAATTTAACGGGTGTGGCGTTGCCCCCTTCGATTACTAATCAAAGACGCTACCCCAAGACCACGATTATATATTTCACTCCCCGTTTCGTTGTCATTCATGATCAACCGTCGTGGGCTTTGGTTCCACAAAGGTAATGCCCGCCTCTAGACGACCAGAGATTCTGGGGTTTGTTTTCGTGCTCGTGTAAACCTTTCTTTGTCAGAAACGACGCCGAATCTCTCCCCTAGTCAGAATGTTTCGAGCATTATAGGCATGGTCCTCCAACCAACTATGGATTTTAATATCTAACGCGCCAGTTTCACACAATTTGGCACTATATCCCTCAGTAGAACATCCAACAACTTGTGAATCAATGAGAAACTGCTTGCATAGTGGCCAAAGGTAGACCAACGTGTTATTGACTCGCTCAATTTGTGAATCTCTTTCTCTTCAAAATATCATGCAATTTTAATGGCATTTTAAGCATTTGTTTTCCTGTATATCACAGCTACCAATTTACGCCCCATACGTATAGTTACTACGTGGTGCGTCGCTTTTTTGTCTTAGAGTTATAACACTAACCTGTCGTGACACAGACTAGTGTTACCCTCTGAGAGGATTTTGAATTTTGACTGCACGTGTGTCTAATGGATGAAGGTATCGGACTGTAATTTTGAATGTAGAGCGATTAACAGAAATCTAGACAGACTTTTACTTAGGGGTTAATGTAAGTAGTAAAATTCATATACGAATGGCAAAATGAACGGTCGCTAGCCCAATTAGGCACATTAATTTGGAAATATTCGTTTAAGAAGATTGAATATTAGTTATTGAAGTTACTTTCATTAGTGTTCCCTTTGAGTAGCACACAGGATACAAACGGACACAGGGCACTCTGAGCTATGGGTAGCAGTAGTTATCAATAATGCACAAACCATCAATCATATAAAGCACAGATGTACCTAACTCGTACTAATAACAGCTACACTCAAGATTGTTTTTGAACCAGTACTGAAATGTTACTGCAAGAAGTGCAGAACTAAAGTTGAACATGAGGGGCTTCTGTCTTAACTGACATACAAATAAAAATAAATAATACTATAGTTACACTCTCTACACTCCCATTTATAGAAATATATCAGATTTCCCTAGTAGCAATAATATTCCAATGATCTTTCTAATATATGAAAAATATGATGGGGACCCATAAACTAGTATAGTATCACGAGTCAACCTCTACGTTTATTTCAGTAGCAAAGATTAAACTAAACAAAGTCACTTCTTAACTTCACTTGGGGTGGTTTATATTTTACTTCTCAAGACAACTTATTCAACACTGAGTTCAGTTAACTTCAGAAAAAATCATTTGTGATTTTAATCAAGGGTAACTATGTATCAAATGAGTTTAACTTATTTGCTTTTTTCACCAGCTGTGAAGCAGGTGTTTTAGGCAGTAACATTTACACTATCCGGCACTGTATTTTTGCAAAATGACACTTTGCACTAAACTGAGAGTACTTTAGCAAAATTCTAACTAACTTCACTTTTGTGGTTTAACTTCAACTTTTGCTAATCCTTGCACATTTGTCAAACCCAAATAATAACTATAAATCACTTCAGTTCATTTGAACAGGATACTCGGTTTTCTAAACACTTAGGAAGGGACCCTGCATAGGTTCATGATCACGATAGAATATATGGTTCCAAGCACAGATTTATAGCATTTGGGTTATTATTAAAATCACTCACAAAAATTAACTGGTGTATGCTCTGATAAATATCTGTATGCATGAAGTTAGTGGAGCAGTGGCGAAGTTGTGGTAGCAAGCGACATGGCTGCTTCCTGTACTCACGGCTCTCGATATTTGAATTCTCTATAAAATTTCTTCTTGGCGACGGATTGTTGACGTATTAGAGCCATTCCTTATTGCCGAGAATACCAAGCCACAGCCAAATCCACATCCGAGGCAAAATTCCTTGCAAAGCTGCTTTCAATTGCCTCCCATGGCACCACCAATGTGTACCGTGTAACGGCTAGCCACTGACTGCGTGTCGTTCACACCAAGGAGCCGCCCAGTTCGACCGCCAAAACTACCTTTTACATCCCGCCGTGCCACTTCCGTAGCGGAGGGACTTCACTACGTCTTTCACATTTTATAGTAAAAGTGCCCTAAGCATGAACCAGCTCTCAATACGCATTGTTTGTCTTAAACGTATACATATATTATAAAAATTCATTATTTTAAATATCATTTAGCGTTCTCCATGTATACATTACAGAACTCTAAATTTCCTGTTCCAAATCAATGAACTTAACTAACAAAGAAATAACACATCATAAGTACAGATACACAGTTACATAATATAAACCTACTTCTAATCGATGTAAGTATTACAGAGTTTATGTCACAAACATAGGTCGCCTTTTCAGCCACAGGTTACAATTTTACAGCCAGCCACTTGGTGGACTTCGTGGATACATCGCAGCGACCCCTCAAAGCGATTATATGGGCATTCGATGCCTATTTGAAAGATTGTTAGTTCTTTGGTTTCACACTTTCCGACGTGAATGATTTTCGGTCATTCCCCACTGAAACAGTGATTTAATGCATATTCCCCATTCAGTGCGGATTTTGTTGAGGTTGTGCTCTGTACTTATACTGTGGTTGAAACCGGCGACTTTGGCTGCTGGATTTTTTTTTTTAAGTTCCAGTTTCTCATTTCTTGTCTCCACTGTGATTTCCAAAGCTCGCCTATAGTAAAGATCCAAAGTTTCGTTGCTGTTCTCATTGGAGTATCTCTTGATTTCAAACTTAATAACATTTGTTGATTTGTAAGCTTGACAGAACCTGATAGAATTTGCAGTACTGGATTATTAGAGCGTTTTTGAAGCTGAGGTCTAAGAGCAGCAAGACTTCTGCTCTGGGCCGATGCAATGTTCCTCAGAAGGGTTACCCACTGAGTGGGAGTTTTCCTGATGGTTCACGGAGCTAAACTAATTGCTTGATTGTGTTGGGCATCAACACGATCTGTGTGGTAGCTATTGATATGAGCACAGTGCTCAGCAGCAGGATAAACCAAGATGTCAATAACGCCACCTCTGGCCCATATGCAAACAATTATTTGACTTGGTGTTGACTGGTAGAGTTGTCGAATGTGCTCGTCGGCCTGGAATCTCATTGACTGGAGTAGATCTATCTTCAACCTTAAGGTATTCGCGTCAGCTCCCCAAAACGTATTTGCTACTTTTTGTGTTATATTTATTCTGATTTTTTCTGTAGCCGAGACTTTTCCACATGTTGTATGTAGGACGCATTTGATAGAGCGTTACTCCCATTTAGAGTACGGATTGTGTCTTAAGGTCTTTCCTTCTATGTGTATTCTCAGTTGAACGTGGACCTGTCTTTTATTTAGACGGAAGGTTGAAGCTTCTGTTTTACTCAGATTTGGCGTAAGTCTCAATTTTCTGAAATATTCATTTATTATTTGGAGGCCTTGAGTGACTGTGTCCTCTGCTTGGGCTAACTTTGCTGTTTGTGTGGCTATAGCTACATCATCTACACACTTGAATTTTCGAAACGTTGTAGTTGGGACATCCGACGTGAAGATGTTGATCGAAAGTAAGGGAAAAGGGAACCCAGAAGAATCCCGTTTGCAGGCTTCGGAATTTGCTTTTCCTTCCGTTTTACATTACTTGAAAGGTTCTGTCGCAGAGTTTTTGAGTCATACGCAGGAGACAAGCTTTGCAGGGGACTAAGGTGTACTTTTACCAACAGGCCCTCCTTCCAGACTATGGGCACAGGTTAAGTCAATGAAAGCGACTACCGCCTTGAGTTTCTTCTGAAAGCCATCATGGAAGTGAGTTGTCAGGGCCAGTATTTGTTAGCAGGAATTTCTCCATGGCATGAAGCCTCCTTGTTCGATGAGTGTGCACTTTTAAACGATAGAGAGGAGTCTCTTGTAAATTCTTCTCAGGAGAACACTGGTATGTAACTTCCATGGAGTGAAGCATCATCTCCTGGTCTGACAATTGCTGCTAGTTTGTCTAAAGAAAGATGGAAGTTTATGTTTCGCAATTACGAAGTTGTAGAAATTAAGAAACCACTGACGAATTTTGGGGCCAGTACTTATGAACTCTGAGAATAAGTAGTGTACACCAGCTACTTACCGACACTTCACTTGTTGCAGAGCATCGTCCACTTCTTTGGCTTCGACAGAGCGCCTAACTGGTGAAGCTTTTTGAAGGCTTCGTCATATTTAGTTGGGTTGGTCAGTGATCTGCCTTTTCTGCATCTTATCGACGCCCGGCTTTGAGAGCCGTTTTTCTCGTTTGGCTTTGTACTTTGCGTTTGGGATGCCGCACTGCTTTGTTCAGGCTGTACATCCCCAGTCTAATTTCCTTAGTAAGCTTCAAGCTATTCAGCTGGTGTGGGCAAAATTCTAATAATCGTTTCCATCCATCTGGACGTTTTTCTTGCTTGATGTCTCTATGAGTTGTTCGCAAGCATCTCAGTATGCTGTTTTTTTCATATTCAACATACAGCTCCTTACATTCTCCTCTCTGGTATGCTATAAGATTTTCTAACACCACGGGTTATGTGCCATCAAGAGTAAGACTACTATTTACGTATCGTGCCACAAAAGACGCTGAGTACATAAAAGAAGAGTTTCTTTTTCTGTTTCCTCTGTTTCTGCTTGCAGTGTTGTTACCAAGAGTATTATTGAGTTTTGGTTTCTACGTTGTATGAAAGATATATTATAACATGTGCGTCACAATGGAAACAGCATAAAACAGCACTCATGTCTGGAGAAACTGTCACTTGTCTAAATAACATACGGTGTCCATAGATACCTCATACTGTTAATGAACTGAGAGGACAACACGTGTGTGTAAGAATGGTCGCGTTCTGTCCAGTGAACTCTCGGTTCAGTTTCAGAGAATCTAAAGCGAGCAGTCAAGCATCGCGTGCTGCGCTCCGGATGAAGTTGAGACGCAAGATAATGTCGCCCTGTTACGGCCCCGGACCGGGGTTGGGATAACGGACCGTCGGTAAAGTTTGTTGGCGAAGGAAACTGGCAAGTTTACGGCGCTTCGAGGGGCAGAAGACAGATTTGCAAACTTCCGGAAGTATCATCTACACAGCACGGCGATGGTGGGAGGTCGTGACGCTAATTATATGCTTGGCTTAAGTCTTTCGCCTGGAGGGCAAATACTCCTTTTTTATTCAGTACTGAAGATCGTGTTTCGAAAGGATGCCATCCATAATTGAGAACCATCAGTCTTTATTGTTCAGTTATACACAGACTATTTAGACCTATATAGCATTTCTGTAAAGGTACGCATATACATACAATTTTGTTTTGTTATTTTTACACACTGTCCCATCTCGTCTGCTGATGCTGATGTTCCCTTTTCGATACAATCGAACTTCAATAAAAATGTGAGGCTTTTCAGCTGGTTCATAAGAATCAACAGTAGTAATTCATTAACATAATAAAAACTTCAGTACAGTATTGCTAGCAATAGCAAGTGTCATCAGCAAAAATCCAGGCTGCTCTGTGAAATATAAACTGAAAAATGAATGCCTAAATAATTAGTAGGAGCAGTATGCCATTTTAAACACTCACGTCAAACTTCACCTGGAGTACGAGAACAGTAGTACTAAGTATCGGACTTAAAACACCACTATATTCTTTGATGAATCTTAAATATCACAATAGGATAATTGGAAAAATGGTTCAAATGGCTTTGAGCACTATGGGACTTAACATCCGAGGTCATTAGTCCCCTAGACTTAGAACTACTTAAGCCTTACTTACCTAAAGACATTTCACACATCCATGCCCGAGGCAGGAATTGAACCTCCGACCGTAGCGGTCGCGGGGTTCCAGACTGAAGCGCCTAGAACCGGCGGCCACACTGGCCGGCTATAATTGGAAAGATAAGAAATGAAATGAAGACAATGCAAAAGAGTTCGTTCATTTAAACATTTTTGAAGATGAAAATTATACCTTACTCTTTTGCTGGCAAAACGTCTAACGAATTGATTTTTTTTTTTTTTTTTTTTTTTTTTTTTTTTTTTCCTAGACGTTCACCCACTCCCATGGCCGTCCTTGCGCTCGTCAGATCTTGTTTTGTTCGCCTAGCTTCCTTCAAATATATTTTCCTTAACTGAATTGCTCTTCCTCTTAAAACGTGAACCTGTTACTCCTTATAGGTATGTCATTACTTCATTCGTCGCACCTTAGAAGATTTAAAAGTATCGTATGTTTTAACTTTATTTGAAATTTGTTAACTAAACTATACTACATAAACCGGAATCTTCTAGCTCTGAAAGGAAAATTTTTGTTTCATTTTTAAAATGCCCTTGTAATTATAAATAAAAACCCATGAATGAGGCAACTTTTTCCTTTTTCCAGCTGTTGTTCACAATTTTGTCCCTTTCGTGGTTTAACTACACAGTTTGAATTCAGTTAAACATTTATCTCCATCGTAGATGACTACTTTACACCGGAACATAAAGAGGGTGGACAAAAACATGAGAAAACCTAAAATAAAACACGTTATTGTGCCTAACACGGTGCACAAAACAGATTGTCATTCAAAACTGCTTCGAGTTGTCTCGGAATGGATAAATACATTTCCTGTAAGGTTTTAAAGAGAGTCATATTTTAGTTTCTGCAAAATAATGGCAATTCCAGATAGCGACGAGGGTGAGGGGGGGGGGGGGGGGGGGTAGGATAGCGATCACGCACCCTTCACTCCAAAACAGACCACAAGGGCTCATTAAAGTTGAAATGTTTTGACCGTAGTGGCCATCAGCGAAGCGACAATTTACTCTCGCGCTCACAAAACTAGTTCCTGGTGGCGGAAGCTGTACGAACAGGTGCCCTGTCGTCTTAGAAACGGCCTCATCATTGAGGAATAAAAATTTTCCTTAGGATGGACCAGATCAGCCAAAATGGACACATAATCCTTAGAAGTAATGCGACACTGCAGAATAACCATGGGGCCCATGGACTGTCACGATCTGCCAGCTCGAATCATCATCGAACTCCCGCCATGTTTATACTGAGCCACACGAGACTCATCTCACCAAATGACTTTCTCCCATTTCTCCACAGTCCAGTTTTTAATGGAGTCGACACCACGTTTTCCTGTTACAGACATTTGCATCACTCATGTGTTGTTTAGGAGTTCCAGCTCACCCTTCAATTCCCGCCTTATGGATCTCCAATCGTGTTGTTTTGATGTTGATGGTGTTCGCGAGTGCGACATTTTGTTCTGCAGTGATGTAGCAGCTGTCGTCCTCTTATTCTTTGTCACAATCCTCCTCAATGAACGTCTATTACAGTCACTCAGTACACACTTGCGTCAGCATTATGACTTTGTGGATGATGTTTTTCCGCTCTCACCATATGCCGCGTAAATCTTGGACGCGGTGCCTCTTCTGCGATCAAACACTTTGGCTCTCTTGGTTACGTGAATACCCACCACACGAGCACCAACAGCTTACCAACATCCGAATTTATGAGCTCCGACATAATACACTCGCAGCAACACAGACTCTTGGAAAGTTAAGAGAACGCTGCTAAGGTGCCGTTTGTGATCAAGTACGAGTTCTTCAACATTGTTTATTGAACGTAATGACAATTACACATGCGAGGGAATGTTCAACTATGTGTAAATCTTATGGGACTTAGCTGCTAAGGTCATCAGTCCCCAATCTTACACACTACTTAACCTAAATTATCCTAAAGACAAGCACACACACCATGCCCGAGGGAGGACTCGAACCTCCGCCGGGACCAGCCGCACAGTCCATGACTGCAGCGCCCTAGACCGCACGGATAATCCCGCGCGGCTGCGAGGGAATGTTGTTTTATCTACACACCCTATTTTTCCATGTAATCTCAACCCGTTCTATGGTCTTTCTCCAGCGCAAAACAACGACGTGTATGCCCTGTCCACCAATCCTTGTCCAGCTGGCGGAGCCAGTGCTTCACTGTGTGAATCACCTACTGAGAATGTCTTCTGTAAGAGATTTCCTGCAAGTGCCCAAACAAGTGGAAGTCCTAGGGACCAGGTCTAGTCTGTAGGATGGATAGGGTAACACTGTCCAACCCAGCTTTGCTATGCGGTCAGCAGTCCTCAGACTTGCGTGGCGCCGAGCATTATCGTGCTGCAGAAAAACACCTCCTCGGTTACTGTGGCGCCGAAGTCGCCAGAAGCGTGTCTTGAGTTTTGTTAATGTGTTGACATATGCTTCTGAATTAATGGTACCGCTTCTTGGCAACACATCAGTGAGAATCACGCCTTCACAGTCCCATAACACGTTGATCATAACCTTACCGGTGGAAGCAGTTGCTATGATTTTGTTCTTCTATAGGGAGTGGGAATGTCGCCATTCCATCGAGTTTCATTTTGTTTCGGCTCAAAATGGTGAATTCAGGTTTCGTCACCTGTCACAATCCGGGACAAAAAGGCCTCCCCCTCAGCTTCAAAACTTTGCAACAAATCAAGACAAATGTTTTTTTTCTGTGCGATCTGTGATCCACCGTTAGGCACCGCACGACCAATCTTGCACATACTTTTGAATATCCAAGGGTGCGGACTATGGGACTTAACTGCTGAGGTCATCAGTCCCCTAGAACTTAGAACTACTTAAACCTAACTAACCTAAGGACATCACACACAGCCATGCTCGAGGCAGGATTCGAACCTGCGACCGTAGCGGTTGCGCGGTACCAGACTGTGGCGCCTAGAACCGCTCGGCCACTCCGGCCGGCAAGGGTGCGGATAATTGCAGCCACACTCCCTTTGGTGATTGACAGATACAGCGCCAACTTCCGAGTTGTGATGCGTCTGTCCTCTCGAATGATAACTCCAGCTCACTGGAACATGTCGTGTGTGACAGCCGTGGATGGTCTCCCCGACCGCTGCAAATCGTGGAGTTCCCCGAACCGCCTTCCGCTGACCTCACCCTCTATGCCCAACGAGTAACTGTACTTCTGTCGACAGTACATGCTCCATACACTTTGCGACCCACAGTTCCTTTCTTCGCAGTGAGAAATTCAATGACGGCACGTTGCCATTTTGAAACTGGCCTGCAGGTACGCTATCTGTCGCAAGTAACGGAAACTTGGCGGGGTCACTTAGGAGACTTCAAATAATACATACGTAACGTTTCGAATTCGTAGCATTGTTTTCGGCTGAGAAAAAAATGCGGTGCGTTAATTTCTGGGCAATCCTAGTTGCACGCTTGACTAGCGTCTGCATTTAAGCTCAAGCGTGCATTTCTCACAAAGTTTCAATACTTTTTGTCCAACTTTGTACATCGACCGAGCTATTTAGTCAATACCCACCACCCTTCCTCAGTGCACCACTTCCGCTAGTACGTGTCTGCACGTGATAAGAGAGAAATCCAAATTCGAGTCACGGTCCGGCGCAAAATTCCATGCGTCGCAAATTGCTGACGTCTGTGAATAGTCTCAGTGTGCGAATCTGTTTCAAAATGTTAACCACAACTGTAATTATCAATGACAGAGTGCGTTCCTTCAAATATTGTACTGCGAAGGTGCAGCCACTATATAAAACAATACATTGTACCCATCAATGGTGTATCGTTGTTTGGAGTGCAATATGCACATATTCAGTCCACGATAATATAGCGTGCACAAGGTATAAAAGGACAGCGCATTAGTGGAGCTGTCATTTCTACTCGGGTGATTCATGTGAAAAAGTCACTCTCGTGATTACGTCTGCACTACGAGAATTAACAGAGTTTGAACGCGGAATGGTAGCTGGAGCTAGATTGATGGGACGTTCCATTTGAAACTCGTTAAGCATTCAACATTCCGATATCGACAGTGTCGAGAGCATTTCAGGTATTATCTCTCATCCCGGAAAACGCAGTAACCGACGGTTTTCGCTTAACGACCGAGAGCAATGCTGTTTTTGTAGAATTGTCAGAGATGACACTCAAGCAACACTGCATGAAATAACCGCAAAATCAGTGCGGAACGTACGATACAAATTTCCGTCAGGACAATGCGGTGAAGTTTGGCGTTAATGGACTATAGCAGCAGACGACCGACGCGAGTGCCTTTGCAAACAGCACGACATCGTCTGCAGTGCCTATCCTGGGACCGTGATCGTATTCATTGGACCTTAGACGACTGGAAAACGACGGCCTGGTCTTATGAGAACCGATTTCAGTTAGTAAGAACTGATGGTAGGCTTCGAGTGCGGCGCAGAACCCACGAAGCCAAGGACCCAAGCTATCAACAAGGCACTGTGCAAGCTAGCCTCCACATAACTGCTCTGTTTGAAGAACCTGCTTCAACAGAACATACTGACCTCTGGAAACAAATACTACAGCAAACTTCAAAATTCTCAACAAAATACTTTGATAAACTCCTCAACTGCGAGTAACCTAAAGAAAAATTAAACTTCACCAAAACGATCCCATACGCAGAATCGAAACTACCCTCTATCAGGGAGGTAGGGGAGATTATAAAGAATCTAAAACTAATAGAGTTGCAGGAAAAGATGGCATTATCGCCGAAACCTGGAAACTAAAAGGCCAAAGCACCACGAGAAAAATTCCTAAAGTTATAATAGAAATGTGAATTACATACAAAATCCCATAGGTATGGAAATGTACGTTGATCCACCCACTGCACAGATACGTCGAGAAGACAGACCTGACGACTACAGAGGTATCTCTAATGATTACTGGTCACTTACAAAATGCTCTTCATAGCATTACTCAACAGATTAGAACCATAAGCTGGTACTAAGATGGGAGGGTAACAAGCAGGCTTCAGAAAAGAAAAGTAATGTATTGAACAGTTTTGGAAGCAGCGAACACTCCTGAAGGTCAAACAGATGAACAACACTTTGTGGATTTTAAGAAGGCCTGTTGTTGTGGTCTTCAGTCCGAAGTTTGCTTTGATACATATCTGCATGGTACTCGGTCCCGTGCAAGCCTCTTCGTCTCCGAATAACTGCTGCCACCTACATCCTTCTTAATGTTTCTACTGCATTCATCTCTTGGTCTCCTTCTACTATTTTTAGCCCCTCACCCCCTCCCTCTATACACAGACACTTACTGCAGTACTAAACTGGTAAACCATCGATGTCTCAGAATGTGTCCTTCCAGCCGATCCCTTTTTCTGGCCGGCCGCGGTGGTCTAGTGGTTCTAGGCGCGCAGTCCGGAACCGCGGGACTGCTACGGTCGCATGTTCGAATCCTGCCTCGGGCATGGATGTGTGTGATGTCCTTAGGTTAGTTAGGTTTAAGTAGTTCTAAGTTCTAAGGGACTGATGACCACAGAAGTTGAGTCCCATAGTGCTCAGAGCCATTTGAACCATTTGAACCTTTTTCTGGTCGGGTTGCACCACAAATTTTTCCTCGGTTTTATTCGCTACCTCATCATTAACTACGTGATCTATACATATGACCTGTAGCATTCTTCTGTAACACTACACTTCAAAAGTTACATTCTTTTCTTGTCAAAATTTTTTACCATCAATGTTCCACTTCCATTCAAGGCTGCACTCCATACAGAAAGGATCAAATGGCTCTGAGCACCATGGGACTTAACAGATGAGGTCATCAGTCCCCTAGAACTTAGAACTACTTAAACCTAACTAATCTAAGGACATCACACAGATCGATGCCCGAGGCAAGATTCGAACCTGCGACCGTAGCGGTCGCGCGGTTCCAGACTGAAGCGCCTAGAACCACTCCATACAAGTACTTTAAGAAAACACTTCCTGACACTTAAATAATATTCGATGTTAACAAATTTCTCTTCTTCAGAAATGCATTTCCAGCTATTACCAGTCTATATTTTTTATCCTCTGCTTCGACCGTCATCAGTTATTTTGCTGCCCAAATAGGAAAACTTATCTACCTCTTTAAGTGTCTCATTTCCTAATCTTAACTCCCTCAACCTCATCTGCTTTAATTCGACTACGTACCATTATTGTAGTTTTGCTTTCGTTGATGTTCATCTCATACCAATCTTTGAAGACATTCTCCATTCTTTTCAACTGCTCTTCCAAGTCCTTTGCTGCCTTTGAGACAATTACAACTTCTTTGGCAAACCTCAAAGTGCGTATTTCTTCACGCTGGACTTTAATTACTATTGGAAAGTTTTCTTTTGTTTAATTTACTGCTTTCTCAATAAACAGATTGAATAACAACTCTCTCCTCAACCACTTCTACCCTTTCCTGCCCCTTCACTCCTATAACTGCCGTCCTGTTCCTATATGCTGTAAATAGTCTTCGCTCCTTGCATTTTAATCTAGCTACCTTCAGAATTTCAAAGAGAGTAATCCAGTCAGCGTTGTAACATATTTCCTCTATTTCTACAAATGGCTGCATTTGGATCATACTTACTTGACTCTTGCGCAGGAAAGTGTGCAGTGTACTGCGGCATCCATTTTCAATAAGCTACTACAAGATTTCAAAAATATTAGCAGTAATCCAAGAGCTTTCAAATCGAAACTGAAGAGTTTCTTCATGGGTCACTCCTTCTATTCTGTAGATGAGTTCCTTGAAGAATTAAACTTATTCCTACGTTATATTGTTGATTGCGTTTAAATAAACTTCTGGTTTGTCTGTTTTTTTGGTTCATAAACATTTTATCCGTTATTATTTTTATTTTGTAATTTCATGTACTACAACGTTCCATTGCCTTGGAGATTTGCTCGTCAATTTGGTCCTAGGGAACTAGACGTATAAAATAAAATACAAATAAATAAATCATTTTCCAAAACCTTCAAGTACCATTCAGTAGTCAGCGTCCCATCAAGGAATATTGCACGGATTATTCTGTGACTGCACGTTGCACACCACAAAATCACCCTTTGAGGATGAAGAGACTTTTCGATCGACAAATGCGGATTCTCAGTTCTCTGAATGCGCAAATTTTGCTTATTGACGAACCCATCTAAATGAAAGTGGGCTTTGTCACCAAAACAAACGGCAATGTGCATACTAATTCCCATCATGCCCCACTGCCAATCGTGCTGTTTGAACGTCCCAACGCTAACCGTTGATAAGTTAGGACGATTTTATTTTATACAGGTCAATAACTTTCACCCTGTATCATCAACGCTTTATTTGTATTTCTTGTAAACGATCTGAGTGCGACAGAATATTTGCAATATATCTTTATTTATATATTGTTGTAGTGCATTATTTTAGTCTAGAAATGACTAAAAATATATCTGTATCACCTAAGAACGATATTTTTATGGTTTGGATGGCCTTTAGCCAGTGGAAAACCAGGCAATAGCGGATCAATGGAAGGGTCAAGACTGGGACTTTTAGAGCGAAGAGCTAAAGGGAACAATTCTGGATACTTTATGCCGAGTTCTGGAAGAAGGCAAACCTGCATGCAGTAACGTGCGTGATTCGGTCTTCCAAGTGATTGATTCTGGGTGTTTAATGGCTGCTACCACAATTCAGTTTCTCTACAAATGATCGGTATTGGGGACAAGTCTTAGGATACTGTGTAATAGAATAGTTGTTGGAACTGACCGATAACTGCGAAATAACTGCAGGAAATGGGCAATAACTGACGTGAAACTGACCGAGTGTCGGCATGCAGTCGCTTAAACCATGCGATAGACCTATGAATGCTATGTCATCTATTTGGCGAATGCGTCAAATAGTACAGTGTGTCAGCGCTCTCTTTGGCGACAGATGTATTGGCGGATGAACGGCGTATTTGAGTGTCCTACGCGGAAGCCGAAAGTAGTCCTAGGCGTGAGTCCTAGGAGGCGACTCAGCATACCACATGTATCGGCACACTGAGAAGGGGACCGCACCTACTCATGTAAGGTGTCAGGCAAATCCAACACCTTCCATGAAAACCCTTACATGATAAGCAAATCCGGCAGTATGTCACATAGCTCCAAATAAATCCTGACATTAAATTAACCAAAGTAATACTATCAACGAGTGAGTAAATGGAATACCACAGACTAACACAAGAACGCCTAAATGCATGTCATACCTTCCCACCGTGAAACAGACGCAGTTCCGAGGGGAGAAACGAGAACAGAAGCCGAGAGCAGAACTGTGTTAAGCTGGAAGGCCCGACGATAAGGGACGGACACACACGTCGTCAGCCGACCGCCAAAACCACCCCTCCAGCCCATGTTAAAAGATAGAGCCCTCCAGAAGAACAGTATATATCTTACAATAACACTAAAAGGGCCACACCAGCTGCAAGTTTTAGCGCGAGACTTTTTCGTGTCTCTGTTACGTTTCAAACGTTAAAAACATTGCCCCACCACGAAAAGTATAACGTTTCTCGTTGGATAGACAGAATTTTTGTAGGCGGAGCTTAAGGTTAAGATTGAGACCCTGGTTGGTCATTTGAAAACACAGCCAGATAGCTTTTTTTAAACCAACTTCGATAAATTGTAGTAAGGAGAAGTTAGGAGACAGTTGCTTCCGAGACGGCGAGGTGTGGATCTGCGCCACCCGCCGCCCCCTGATACTGCCTAACCAACGACAAGGTGATGAACACACGCGATGCCGCATAACAGCGCATAAAGCTTCACTTAGAACTGCAGAAGTCTCATCTGTTACACCCACTTTTTGCCTAGTACTAGTGTCAATCGTCAGTAAAGCTCATGTTATTTACATTTGCTACGTAAGTTAAAATCTGAAATGTGATGATTTTTCTGTTATATAATTATCGAGAAGCCACATCAGCCACTGTAATTTACGACAAGTTAGATAAGTAATCAAAGATAATTGAGGGCCACTCTAGACCATTTGATAGTTTTATCTTTTATGAAACTTAACTTAAATCTAGATTATAGATGTGACATGGCATAGGTCATCCTTCGATCCATTGTAGAACTTGGAAACCCATTCAGGGAATATTCGTTCACATTTTTGTTGAACGCAGTTGGTTTTTATCATGCTGTATTAAAATATTTCCTGTTATCAATAGTGCAATTTATAAACAATGTTTTGTGAGTAGAATAAAATTTCCAATGGTAAACTGAACTGCTTTTTCACGTTATTTTACCAGCTAACTAAAAATAGCAAAGCCTTGAACGACTTCCACTAAATTTAGTTAGTATTAAGATTCTGTTACAGGGAGTGCAGTGGAGCTGACGCTGAAATCATTAAGTATTTGATTATATCATCCCTAGTCTCACTGAACTCTTCTGAACTCTACATGTCATGTGTGGTGTGGCGTCTCGTTACCAGCAACAGGTCCCAGGTTCAAACTAGTCAACTCCCTAAAAAACACCCTCAGAGCGTCGTTGCGCGAAAGTGGTAGGGAGACACGACTTAGAACAGACAGACATTACGCAGAATGTTACACTCATCATCACCGATTTCGTCCAGATTCATGGTATATGGGGCCTCGTCCAGATAGGAAGGTGACAGAAGTGGGACTTCGAGATGGTCAAGCTTTTTGAAAATGTACAACCTTCGATACGGATCGAGCGCAGCATGAGATATTACTGTAATCGCAGTTTTTAGGTAGCGGTTGGGACTGTGGGAAAAGTACAGGATGGTAGTCAGAGTGGCGTGAGTTCGAACCCCAATGGCCAAACTTTTCTTGTTGTCAATATTTGCCTTACCTACACTGTAGATAAACTTAAATAGTGCTCAGTATAGTATATTTATTAATATTTTCATAATAAGCACGAGGAGGTAAGGCAATGTAGATACTGCCATTACTTTACAATTGCGGTATATTGATAATTTTTACTATTTTGACCGTCTGACTACAACTGAATAAAACACAGTTTTAGTGCCGTACGCGTTTCGTCTTTATTCTCTGCAAGGCATCTTCAGTGGCAGGTTGCGTCGATGATTTTCTACATATTACGCTCTGTTCCATTGTTTGTGCCGTTCCTCTTCTTATAAATGCCACTTCTCTGCACTAGGAACCGAACACTTGTGTTTAGTACCTAGTGCTGTGGAATGTGTGGAAAAAACGGCAAGTGGCATTTATAAGAAGAGGAACGGCACCACAAATGGAACAGAAGTGTAATATGTGGAAAATCGTCCACACAACCTGTCACTGAAGATGGCTTACAGAGAATAAAGGCGAAACACGCATGGCATGAAGATAGTGTTTCATTCAGTTGTAGTCAGACCGCCCGAAAAGTAAAAATTATCTATATACCGTAGTATTACACTCAACTGAGAAAGACAGGACTACAAAAGTTGAGACTTTACAATTGATTTACAAGTAAAGCAGAGAAGTAGTAGTATCTTCGGAAACTTGTACAAGTTTTATAAATGACGAATTACAATCATTTCTTGGAAAGTTAACTGCAGAGACTTCGTGCAAGCCGTAAGTACAATCCTTTCTTTGAAATGTATTTACGATTCCATAGTCTTAGTTGTTTTCTTTATAATGCTTTTTATGAAAATATTGATAATACAAAATATACTGAAAATTATTTTCGTTAAGTACAGAGTAATCAACGTTCTGTAAGGTGAAGTGTCTCTGTCTTGTAACCAAAACGTCAGTTCTTTCTCCGACTCCCTCCACTGCTTAAATTTAGAATCAAAATCATCAGCAGTAGCGGACAAAGTCTTCCGGAATAAGAAGTATTTCTCACTCTGCTAACGGCCTTGTCAAAGAGGAGAGAGAGGAGGACAGAATTTCAGTGCACTCTCTTACCCTTAGGGTGATGGTTCAAATGGCTCTGAGCACTATGCGACTTAACTTCTTGGGTCATCAGTCGCCTATAACTTAGAACTAATTAAACCTAACTAACCTAAGGACATCACACACATCCATGGTCGAGGCAGGATTCGAACCTGCGACCGTAGCGGTCACTCGGTTCCAGACTGTAGCGCCTAGAACCGCACAGCCACTCTGGCCGGCCCTTAGGGTGAGAAACTGTCCACAACAGCAACGATCAGCAGCATGAGGACGCAGAAGGGAGAGGAAACCGCTGCATTAAGGACACATTATGTGTATGCACAGAACACGTAGCCCTTTTTTTTGTCATCAGTCTACTGACTGGTTTGATGCGGCCCGCCACGAATTCCTTTCCTGTGCTAACTTCTTCATCTCAGAGTAGCACGTCCTCAATTATTTGCTTGACGTATTCCAATCTCTGTCTTCCTCTACAGTTTTTGCCCTCTACAGCTCCTTCTATTACCATTCAAGTCATTCCCTCATGTCTTACCAGATGTCCTATCATCCTGTCCCTTCTCCTTATCAGTGTTTTCCACGTATTCCTTTCTTCTCCGATTCTGCGTAGAACCTCCTCATTACTTACCTTATCAGTCCACCTAATTTTCAACATTCGTCGATAGCACCACATCTCAAATGCTTCGATTCTCTTCTGTTCCGGTTTTTTCACAGTCCATGTTTCACTACCATACACTGCTGTACTCCAGACGTACATCCTCAGAAATTTCTTCCTCAAATTAAGGGCGGTATTTGATATTAGTAGACTTCTCTTGGCCAGAAATGCCGTTTTTGCCATAGGGACTCTGCTTTTGATGTCCTCCTTGCTCCGTCCGTTATTGGTTATTTTACTGCCTAGGTAGCAGAATTCCTTAACTTCATTTACTTCATGACCATCAATCCTGATGTTAAGTTTCTCGCTGTTCTCAGTTCTACTACTTCTCATTACCTTTGTCTTTCTCCGATTTACTCTCAAACCATAGTGTGTACTCATTAGACTGTTCATTCCGTTCAGCAGATCATTTAATTCTTCTACACTTTCACTCAGGATAGCAATGTCATCAGCGAATCGTATCATTGGTATCCTTTCACCTTGTATTTTAATTCCACTCCCGAACCTTTCTTTTATTTCCATCATTGCTTCCTCGATGTACAGATTGAAGAGTAGGGGCGAAATGCTCCAGCCTTGTCTTACACCCATCTTACTACGAGCACTTCGTTCTTGATCGTCCACTCTTATTATTCCCTCTTGGTTGTTGTACATATTGTATATGACCCGTCTCTCCCTATAGCTTACCCCAACTTTTTTCAGAATCTCGAACAGCTTGCACCATTTTATATTGTCGAAGGCTTTTCCAGGTTGACAAATCCTATGAAAGTGTCTTGATTTTTCTTTAGCCTTGCTTCCATTATTAGCCGTAACGTCAGAATTGCCTGTCTCGTCCCTTTACTTTTTCTAAAGCCAAACTGATCGTCACCTAGCGCATTCTCAATTTTCTTTTCCATTCTTCTGTATATTATTCTTGTAAGCAGCTTCGATGCATGAGCTGTTAAGCTGATTGTGCGATAATTCTCGCACTTTTCAGCTCTTGCCGTCTTCGGAATTGTGTGGATGATGCTTTTCCGAAAGTCCGACAGTATGTCACCAGACTCATATATTCTCCACACCAACGTGAATAGTCGTTTTGTTGCCACTTCCCCCAATGATTTTAGAAATTCTGATGGAATGTTATCTATCCCTTCTGCCTTATTTGACCGTAAGTCCTCCAAAGCTCTTTTAAATTCCGATTGTAATACTGGATCCCCTATCTCTTCTAAATCGACTCCTGTTTCTTCTTCTATCACATCAGACAAATCTTCACCCTCATAGAGGCTTTCAATGTATTCTTTCCACCTATCTGCTCTCTCCTCTGCATTTAACAGTGGAATTCCCGTTGCACTTTTAATGTAACCACCGTTGCTTTTAATGTCGCCAAAGGTTGTTTTGACTTTCCTGTATGCTGAGTCTGTCCTTCCGACAATCATATCTTTCTCGATGTCTTCACATTTCTCCTGCAGCCATTTCGTCTTAGCTTCCCTGCACTTCCTATTTATTTCATTCCTCAAATGGTTCAAATGGCTTTAAGCACTATGGGACTTAACATCTATGGTCATCAGTCCCCTAGAACTTAGAACTACTTAAACCTAACTACAGCACACAACACCCTATTTCATTCCTCAGCGACTTGTATTTCTGTATTCCTGATTTTCCCGGAAAATGTTTGTACTCCCTCCTTTCATCAATCA
Source organism: Schistocerca serialis cubense (assembly GCF_023864345.2). Classification (NCBI taxonomy): domain Eukaryota; kingdom Metazoa; phylum Arthropoda; class Insecta; order Orthoptera; family Acrididae; genus Schistocerca; species Schistocerca serialis. Next base: position 1,265,804,164 of record NC_064638.1, on the reverse strand, counting down.
ACTGAAGTATTTCTTCTGTTACCCATGGTTTCTTCGCAGCTACCTTCTTTGTACCTATGTTCTCCTTCCCAACTTCTGTGATGGCCCTTTTTAGAGATGTCCATTCCTCTTCAACTGTACTGCCTACAGCGCTATTCCTTATTGCTGTATCTATAGCGTTAGAGAACTTCAAACGTATCTCGTCGTTCCTTAGTACTTCCGTATCCCACTTCTTCGCGTATTGATTCTTCCTGACTAATGTCTTGAACTTCAGCGTACTATTCATCTCTACTACATTGTGATCTGAGTCTATATCTGCTCCTGGGTACGCCTTACAGTCCAGTATCTGATTTCGGAATCTCTGTCTCACCATGATGTAATCTAATAGAAATCTTCACGTATATCCCGGCCTTTTCCAAGTATACCTTCACCTCTTGTGAATCTTGAACAGGGTATTCGCTATTACTAGCTGAAACTTGTTACAGAACTCAATTAGTCTTTCTCCGCTTTCATTCCTTGTCCCAAGCCCATATTCTTCTACTCCTTCCCCTACAACTGCATTCCAGTCGCCCATGACTATTAGAGTTTCGGCGCCCTCTACATACTGCATTACCCTTTCAATATCCTCATACACTTTCTCTATCTGTTCAGCTTCAGCTTGCGACGTCGGCATGTATACATGAACTATCGTTGTCGGTGTTGGTCTGCTGTCGATTCTGATTAGAACAACCCGGTCACTGTACTGTTCACAGTAACACACCCTCTGCCCTACCTTCCTATTTATTACGAATGCTACACCCGTTACACCATTTTCTGCTGCTGTTGATGTTACCCGATACTCATCTGACGAGAAATCCTTGTTTTCCTTCCACTTCACTTCACTGACCCCTACTATATCTAGATTGAGCCTTTGCATTTCCCTTTTCAGATTTTCTAGTTTCCCTACCACGTTCAAGCTTCTGACATTCCACGCCCCGACTCGTAAAACGTTATCCTTTCGTTGATTATTCAATGTTTTTCTCATGGTAACCTCCCCCTTGGCAGTCCCCTTCCGGAAATCCAAATGGGGGACTATTCCGGAATCTTTTGCCAATGGAGAGATCATCATGACACTTCTTCAATTACAGGCCACATGTCCTGTGGATACTCGTTACGTGTCTTTAATGCAGTGGTTTCCATTGCCTTCTGCATCCTCATGTCGTTGATCATTGCTGATTCTTCCGCCTTTAGGGGTAATTTCCCACCCCTAGGACAAGAGAGTGCCCTGAACCTTCATCCGCTCCTCCGCCCTCTTTGACAAGGTCGTTGGCAGAATGAGGCTGACTTCTTATGCCGGAAGTCTTTGGCCACCAATGCTGGTTATTTATCAAAATTTAGGCAGTGGTGGGGATGGAAACCGGGACCGAAGACGTTTTGATTATGAATCAAAGACGCTACCCCTAGGCCACAAGTACTCCCCTGATGATCTATCCATTGGCAAAAGCTTCCGAACTGGTCCTCCATTCAAATCTATAGGAGAGGACCACCAAGGGAGTGGTGACCATGAGGAAAAGATTTAGTTACCAACGAAACGATAATTTTCTCTAAGTCTGGCCATGAAATGTCAGTAGACTGTGCATGACTGAGAGGTAGAAAATATGAGAAGCGGAATGCTAACGCTCAATCTAATGCTAAATCTAGGTACAGTGGGAATGAGTGAAGTCAGTTGGAAAGAAGACGACGATATACTGTCAGAAGCAGTAATAAACGGTATAACGCGATTAAGATTCATTCTGAATAGGAAGGTAGGGCAGAGGGTGTGTTACTGTGAACAGTTCAGTGACCGGGTTGTTCTAATCAGAATCGACAGCAGACCAACACCGACAACGATAGTTCAGGTATATAAGCATTGGCGCAAACAGAATTGGAGGTACAGAGAAAGTAAATAAGGATATCGGACGAGTAATTCAGTAGGAATAGGGAGATAAAATTCTATTGGTCATAGATGATTGGAATGCTTTTGTAGGGAACGAGTAGAATGTGGGTTACGGGAGATTGTTGGCTTACTAGTAAGACTGAGAGAGGAGAAAGACTAATTAAGTACTGCAATAAATTTCAGCTAGTAATAGCGAGTACTCTGTAAAACAATCATAACATGAGTTGGTATACCTGGAAAAAATATTCTGTAAGATTACATCATATTAACCAGAGATTGTGATATCAGATACTGTATTGTAAGTCGTATCCAGGAGCAGATATTGGCTCATATCAAAATTTCATAGTGATGAGGTGTATGCTGAAGTTTAACAGTCTAGTCAGGAAGAATCAATGCGTTCCGAAGTGGGATACGGAAGTGGTAAGCAATGAAGAGATACGCTTGAAGTTCTCTGAGGTTCTAGATACTGCGACAATGAACAGCTCGGTGAACATTTTAGTTGAAGAGGAAAGGACAATTCTAAAATGGCAAACACAGAAGTTGGGAAGGAAAACATAAGTACAAGGAAGGTAGTTGCGAGAAAACTGTGGGTAACAAAAGAAATACTTAGTTGACCGTCGAAAGAAGTGCAAAAATGTTGAGGGAAATCCAGAAATACAGAAATACTAGTCACTTAGGAATGTAATAAATATTTTGTGCATTGAAGTCGTCTCCTCGGCTGACGCTAGGAACTACTTTGAAATTCTGCGAAAGACACTCAAATAGGCCGCTCATCCACCAAAAGTTACGTCTGTCGCGCTGAAACGTGGAACTACTTGATGCATTCGGGAAATAAATGACATGACGTATATAGGCCAAGCGTATGGTTTAAGCGACAGCATGTCGGCTCACCGCCAGTTCCACGTCAGTTATTGCCCAAATGCTATTGTTACTGCACAGTTATCCGTCAGTTCCAGCACCTCTCAAGTTCTACAGTTGCCTAAGAGTTGTTTCGAATACCGATCAATTCTAGAGAAAAGTGTACATGAAAAACGTGGAAAAATCGGAAACGAAATGATCGTTGAAAGAACTGAATCAGTATATACAAGTCAAAACAACTTAACTTTCAGTAAAAATAAAAGGAAGGTCGGTAACTTTAAGAGCGCAACAGGAATTAAACTATTAAATGCAAGAAGAGAGTGGGTAAGAGGAAAGAGTACACTGAAGGCCTCTGCGAGGGCGGGCACTTGTCTGATGACGTGACAGAAGAAGAAACTGGTGTCGATAGGCAGGAGATAGGGGTCTCGCATTACAGGTAAAAGCAGAATTGAGATGAGCTTTGGAAGACTTAAGATAAAGAAAATGCTCAAGGAACGGACGGTATTCCTTCGGCACTTCTAAGGATATTGGGTCGGACTGGCAACAAAGCGGCTATTCCATTTACAGTATACAATGTATGAGATTGGCGACATACCATCAGACTTTCGGAAAAAACCTAATCCGCGCAATTCTAGAGGCAGCACGTGCCGAGTAGTGCGAGAATTATTGCACAACCAGCGTTTCAGCTGACGCGTCCAAGTTGATGATAAGAATAATCTACGTGTTTCTCGCTCCTCCAAGTGGGCACTTTTACACCATACCCTGCATTCTGTTGCGTTGCTTAAGACAGCACAAAATTTCTTCCTATACGCACCCTTGTATTAAGGCGTCTCGTACTTCTGTATTGAATTAATTAGCAGACTACTTTTGTCGACAAATGTGAAGTGGGTACATGAAACCATTGAGATAAACGCGATCTTTTGTCTCGAATCATTAGTATGGTAATACCCTTTCCTTTAAAATGAGATTTAAGATTAATGGAATGGAGATAACTGGACTTCTACGCTGTGTAGTACAGCATGAGTACAAAGGGCCTTTCATTTAGCTCCATAACCAGACTACATCCGCAAGATGATAATAATATAATTACATTGAGGTCACAGAGTTTACGGGATGGCGATATCCACATGTAGAGACGGTGGTAGCATCGCGTAGAGTGTGTTGGCGGAGCATTCATTTGTACTCAAAAGATTCGTGTGGAGAACTTAACGACGTGGTTACGGCTGTGCGACGGGGATTAACAGGCTTGTAAGTAGGCTGTTTATGTTTTCTCTATGTAAGTAGGCTGTTTAGGTTTTTTATTGGTAACGCCACGTCTGTATGACAATCACTGGCTGTGCTGTGGGCAGTCTGTGTCTGCTTTGCATTGTTGTAATACTCGCCATTGTAGTGTTGGGCAGCGGCAGCTGGCTGTGAACAGCGCGTAGCGTTGCGCAGTTGGAGGTGAGCCGCCAGCAGTGGTGGATGTGGGGAGAGAGATGGCGGAGGTTTGTAATTTGTCATGAACTGATATATATATTATGACTTGTGATGATATTAAGGTAAATACATTGTTTGTTCTCTATTAATATCTTTCATTTGCTAACTATCCCTATCAGTAGTTAGTGCCTTCAGTAGTTTGAATCTTTTATTTAGCTGGCAGTAGTGGCGCTCGCTGTATTGCAGTAGCTTGAGCAGCGAAGATTTTTGTGAGGTAAGTGATTTGTGAAAGGTATAGTTTAATGTTAGTCAGGGCCCATTCTTTTGTACGAATTATTGAAAGTCAGATTGCGTTGCGCTAACAAAATATTGTGTGTCAGGTTAAGCACAGTCGTGTAGGAATTGTTCAAAGGGGACGTTTCAGGCTTTGAACGCGGAATGTTAGTTGGACCCAGACGCTTGGTACATTCATTTACGGAAATCGTTAAGGAATTCAGCATTCCGAGATCCACACCGCCAAGAGTGTGCCGAAAATACCGAATGTCAGGCATTACGTCTCAACACAGAAAACGCAGTGGTCAATGGCCTGCCCTTAACTATCGACAACAGCGGCATTTGCGTAGACTTGTCGCTACTAGCAAACAATCAACACTGTGTGAAATAACAACAGAAATCAATGCGCGATGTAAGACAAACATTTCCGTAAGGACAGTGCGGCGAAATCTGGCGTTAATGGGCTGTGGCAGCAGACGACTGACGCTAGTGCCTCTCCTGACGGCTCGGCATCGCCTGTAGTGGCTCTCCTGGGCTCGTGACCATATCGGATGGACCCTGCACGACTGGAAAACCATGGCATGGTCAGATGAGTCCAGATTTCAGTTGATCAGAGCTAATGGTAGGGTTAACGTGTGGGACAGACTCCTCGAATTCATGGATCCAAGTCGTCAACAATGGATTGTACTAATTGGTGGTAGCTCTTACGAGATGCATTCAAGTTCTAAGGCCTCTGATTTTTTTTCTCCGGACTGGAAAGAGATAGAACCATACGCATTGTTTTAACGTGAGGCCGCGTTCATTGTCAATACGTCCCAGAGATGGCAGCACCATACGGCAGATGGAATTTTACCGCCAGCGGCGAGAATGAGAACTGTTTTAAATCCTTGAAATGGCGACGTTTTCCTTACTTCAACAGCGTGCAATCATTCGTTTTCTGAATTTGCGTGGTGTGAAACCAATTGAAATTCATCGACAGTTGAAGGAGACATGTGGTGATGGAGTTATGGATGTGTCGAAAGTGCGTTCGTGGGTGCGACAGTTTAATGAAGGCAGAACATCGTGAGACAACAAACCGAAACAACCTCGGGCTCGCACAAGCAGGTCTGACGACATGATCGAGAAAGTGGAGAGATTTGTTTTGGGGGATCGCCGAATGACTGTTGAACAGATTGCCTCCAGAGTTGGCATTTCTGTGGGTTCTGTGCACACAATCCTGCATGACGACCTGAAAATGCGAAAAGTGTCATCCAGGTGGGTGCCACGAATGCTGACGGACGACCACATGGCTGCCCGTGTGGCATGTTGCCAAGCAATGTTGACACGCAACGACAGCATGAATGGGACTTTCTTTTCGTCGGTTGTGACAATGGATGAGACGTGGATGCCATTTTTCAATCCAGAAACAAAGCGCCAGTCAGCTCAATGGAAGCACACAGATTCACCGCCACCAAAAAAATTTCGGGTAACCGCCAGTGCTGAAAAAATGATGGTGTCCATGTTCTGGGACAGCGAGGGCGTAATCCTTACCCATTGCGTTCCAAAGGGCACAACGGTAACATGTGCATCCTACGGAAATGTTTTGAAGAACAAATTCCTTCCTGCACTGCAACAAAAACGTCCGGGAAGGGCTGCGCGTGTGCTGTTTCACCAAGACAACGCACCCGCACATCGAGCTAACGTTACGCAACAGTTTCTTCGTGATAACAACTTTGAAGTGATTCCTCATGCTCCCTACTCACCTGACCTGGCTCCTAGTGACTTTTGGCTTTTTCCAACAATGAAAGACACTCTCTGTGGCCGCACATTCACCAGCCGTGCTGCTATTGCCTCAGCGATTTTCCAGTGGTCAAAACAGACTCCTAAAGAAGCCTTCGCCGCTGCCATGGCATCATGGCGTCAATGTTGTGAAAAATGTGTACGTCTGCAGGGCGATTACGTCGAGAAGTAACGCCAGTTTCATCGATTTCGGGTGAGTAGTTAATTAGAAAAAAAATCGGAGGCCTTAGATCTTGAATGCACCTCGTAATGTTGTTGTCTGTGTTTACTTTGAATGGACTGGGTCCTCTGGTCCACTTTAACCGATCACTGAAATTGTTATGTTCGGGTACTTGGAGACCATATTCTGCCATTCATTGACTTCCAGTTCACAAACAACGATGGAAATTTTAAGGATGACAATGTGCCATGTAGCGGACCACAACTGTTCGCGACTGATTTGAGGAAAATTACGGACAGTTCGAGCTAATGATTCGCTCATCCTGATCGCCCAGCATGTTGCCCAATGAGAAATTTTTGGAAATAATCGAGAGTTGAGTTTGATGCACAAAAGCCAGCACCGGTAACACTTTCGCAATTATCGACGACAACAGAGGCAGCAGGTATCAATACTTCTGCAGAGAGCTTTCAACGACTTGAGTTCATGCCACGTCGCGTTCCCGAAACACGCCATGCACATGTAGGTCGAACACGATATTAGCATGTATCCCGTAACTTTTTTCGCCTCAGTGTATACTTGTTTCATGAAAAATCTTGTCACGCACATCATGCTTCTGGGACTGCATCATCAAATAGACAGTGCAGATCAGAGTGTGCAACAATACTGCCAAGACGCGCAGCGCAGTATACAACGTGGCTGTCGACGTTGAGAGACTACACAGAAATTTTCGGAATTGTTTATGCCTTAACGGGCGCTCTTTGTATCACAGACATGGACACAACAGATGTTAATAAACGGGGTTCTCCGTAGACTAGACGAGGAAAAAGTACATGGAGACCACTAACTGTGAGGAGGGGGAGGACGATTAGGCGTAGACTGAGACATCACAGAGTTGCTTCCATAGTATTAGATGGAGCTATAAAGGGAGAGAAATTGGAGAGCAGACAGCGACTGGAAAATACACAGCAAATAATTAAGGACCTTCGGTGGAACTGCTAAATTGAGGTGACGGGAAGAGAGGAAACCATAGTGGGCAGCATTACACCATTCAAGGATTGTTGTTATTGTGGTCTTCAGTCCTGAGACTGGTTTGATGCAGCTCTCCATGATACTCTATACTGTGCAAGCTTCTTCATCGCCCAGTACCTACTGCAACCTACATCCTTCTGAATCTGCTTAGTGTATCCATCTCTTGGTCTCCCTCTACGATTTCTACCCTCCTCGCTGCCCTCCAATGCTAAATTTGTGATCCCCTGATGCCTCAGAACATGTCCTACCAACCGGTCCCTTCTTCTTGTCAAGTTGTGCCACAAACTCTTCTTCTCCACAATTCTGTTCAATACCTCTTCATTAGTTATGTGATCTACCCATCTAATCTTCAGCATTCTTCTGTAGCACCACATTTCGAAAGCTTCTATTCTCTTCTTGCCCAAACTATTTATCGTCCATGTTTCACTTCCATACATGGCTACACTCCATACAAATGCTTCCAGAAACGACTTCCTGACACTTAAATTTATACCCGATGTTAACAAATTTCTCTTCTTCAGAAACGCTTTCCTAGCCATTGCCAGTCTACGTTTTTATCCTCTCTACTTCGACCATCATCAGTTACTTTGCTCCCAAAATAGCAAAACTGCTTTACTACTTTAAGTGTCTCATTTCCTAATCTAATTCCCTCAGCATCACCCGACTTAATTCTACTGCATTCCATTATCCTCGTTTTGCTTTTGTTGATGTTCAAGGATTAATGACCTGAAAATTGATTCAAGACGACCACTGCAGTTATTTGAACCTGGCGAAGAAAATGTGGGCCTTTGACAAGAGTTTTGACTTTCAATCTAATCTGTCGTAGTAAGAGGACCAAGAATGTTTTTACAGCACAAATCTTTTTCTATTTGTATTGATTTTACATATAAAGTCTGGTATCGGTCGCCGTGGATGTTGTATGCCCGCTAGAGGAGATGGAAGCACAAAGGGCGCACAGCGCTGTGCTCACACGGCGAGAGAGCCACCGTCTCGCCGGATGAAAACAGCGGCCAATATCATTCAACGCGGCTTGTATACAAGCCGTTGCCCACGGCACAACTGGTTAGCTCCTTGCTCGTGCGTGATGTTGGCAGATATATATTCGCTGTACTGGGCCTACTTGGCAACTACCCTACATGTCGCTTTCCGGGAGGGAAGGAGCGCCTGGTCCCCGGCACGAATCCGGCCGGCGGATTTGTGTCGAGGTCCGGTGAGCCGGCGAATCTGTGGATGGTTTTTAGGCGGTTTTCCATCTGCCTCGGCAAATGCGGGCTGGTTCCCCATATTCCGCCTCAGCTCCACCATGCCGGTGATTGCTGCGCAAACAAGTTCTCCACGTACGCGTACACCACCATTACTCTGCCACGCAAACATAGGGGTTACAATCGTCTGGTGTGAGACGTTCCCTGGGGGAGTCCACCGGGGGCCGAACCGCACAATAACCCTAGGTTAGGTGTGGGGCGGCGGAGGGGTGAAGTGGACTGCGGTAGTCGTACTGGGGTTGTGGACCAATGCGGCTGCGTGGGGACTGAGGCTCTCCGTCGTTTCCAGGCCCCCGGTTAACATAACATAACAATTTGTGAATGTATGCTTTCACGGCGTATACAGCTGGCGAAGAGTTCTCGGGCTTCCAGCCGGGTGGCGGTGTCTTCAAACTGCGACGTTTCGACGAGTGACACACTCATCATCTTCTGGCGAAGTGCCGAGACTTTGCGGATGCCGGTGCCTTTATACCTGCGGTGTGCCCCCCACCACCTGGCCGCGGGAGGCTGGGTCCAGAGGAGCCAGCGGGCAGGGTGGAGGGGGAAGCGTGTGCACCGTTAATGTCTCCATCAGAGCATTCTGATCGCGTCTCGTGAGCTGGACGGTTCTTGTTGCGTTCCTGGCGTATTGCGGCTAATGCTGGATTCCAGGCCGCGCTCAGTTGATAGCCTTCGTCCCTGTTCACAAGATTCTCGTGGACCCGTATTTCTATTGATTCTTTAATGACGCTATCTCAATAGCTCCCGGCTCGGCACAGCACCCTGGTGTTTTCGAAATCAATGGTGTGGTTTTCTTTGATGCTATGTTCAGCTATAGCAGATTTCTCTATCTGTCCAAGTCGAACATGCCTGATGTGTTCCTCGCACCTTTTAGAGATGCAGCGCTGCGTTTGACCGATGTACTGCACACCACATTCGCAGGCAATGTTGCATACCAGGTGTGTTTAGTTTGAGTGGGTCTTTAGCTGAGCCCAGCAGCTCTTTCGTCTTCGGCGGTGGTTGGAAGACGGTATTTATGCTTGCTTTTCTTAATAGCCTCCCGATTTTGGCTGATGTGGGCCCCAAATATGGAAGAAAGGCGAGTCTCTTGTTAACTTCTTCCTGAACTTTGTCAGCCTGTCTCCTCTTGAAGGCCCTGCCAATCTGTGTTTCACTGTACCCGTTTTTCCGAAATACCTCTCTTAGGTGGTGTAATTCGTCTGAGAGGCTTTCTTTGTCACAAATGACATGCGCCCTACGTACCAAGGTGGTCAGTACTGACTGGCGTTGCGCCGGATGGTGGCAGCTGGTTGCATGGAGGTACAGGTCTGCGTGCGTCTTTTTTCTATGTACTGAATGGCCCAGCGTGCCATCCGCTTTCTTCCTGATCAGTATGTCCAGGAATGGAATACAGCCATTCTCTTCTACTTCCATCGTGAAGGTGATATTCTTATGTATGCCGTTTAGGTGGTCCATAAACTCCTCCAGTGCCTGCCTGCCATGCTGCCAAATCACGGAAGTGTCGTCCACATAGCGGAAGAAGTGCCTGGGTTTACGGTGAGCAGTTTGTAGTGCCACCTCCTCAAAGTGTTCCATATAAAGATTCGCGATCCCTGGAGCAAGGGGAGATCCCATGGCCACTCCATCCACTTGTTCATAATGCTCTCCATTGCACTTGAAGTAGGTGGTCGTAAGTGCATATTCAAAGAGCTTCACTGTTTCAGGCTCGAAGTGCTGATTAAGGAGCGCCAAGGCGTCTTGTAGCGGTACTTTCGTGAACAAGGAGGTGACGTCGAAGCTCACGAGTAGGTCATCACTCTGTATTCGGATGTCCTTCTGTATTCTAACGAAATCCGCGGAGTTTTTCACGTGATGACTGCAGTGTCCCACCAGTGGTTTCAATAGTGTCGCCAGGTATTTGGCCAGTCCATAACTGTGCGAGTTGATAGTGTCCAGAATCGGCCGTAGAGGCACCCCATCTTTGTGAATCTTGGGCAACCCATACAGGCGCGGTGTTGTTGGCGCTCTGGAATACATAACAACATAACCCTGCATGTCACTCGGTTACTTTCTTCAGTCGAGTCTTGGATTTGTTGCTCCCCTGCTCTTGCCCTTGTTGTCATCGGTATGGTGAAGGCTTCGCTTAGCGCCTTATTGTTTGTCCTGATCTTGGTCTGTTGTCGTGTCCGCATTCTGTCTGTTGCGTTTCCTTCGCCTGCCGTTAGTAGGTGGCTCTGGCTCCTGGAGGCTTCCTCCGTTACTCCACTTCTTACGCAGCTCTGACGGGCTCACTGATATCCAGCTACCCGCGGATATAGCGTTATGATACTGGAGGCGGATGTTACCGAGCGAAGAGTAATTCGATTCTGCATTCAGGGTGTCCGAAAGAGGCACCGAGATACCGACGTTCATCTCTCTTAAATTTTCGTAACAAATGACAGCCATAACGAGAAGATCGAAGCAGTCAACATAAAAAAGTGACGCCAAATGCTACTATTCAGGCTTGATTGGTTCTCCTCTGATTAATCCACATCTTATATCCATACGCTGAAAACAACTGCGATGTGCACGACATTGCTACAAGGACGTACCATTGTACAGGGTAACCGGGTTTCTTCCCGAAACATTTTAGTAAAGTGTGCAGGAACAGTGACCCTTTCCTCGCTTCAGTACGCACAGCACTTTATCTAATAACTGGTCTAATTTTGTATTCGTGGTCGCAACGGTAGCATATATAAACGCTATACTACATTCCTAGATTACCCCACACTGGTTCTCGAAACTTTGAAGTGGTTTCCACGGTACATTTGGAGTCCATCTTCAGGCGCCTGCCTGTTCAAGGTTTCCAGCATTCTCTCTACAGATGGTCAAACAGAGCTGTTATGTACACAAGTGTGCAGAACTTAACGACGAAAGTAACTCCCCTGTGTCACTGGCAAGTAACACTACTCGATGAAGCTTGGACCATACACAGGAAGAACTACTACAGTGTAGTACAGAAGATAACTGAAACAAATACGCCATGAGACGATCAGAAAAGACAATATTTACGCTGATGTCGGCATGATTTGTGAGATTTCCTGAGCATTACAGACAGCAGACGATTGTTCTTCACAGGGTGTGTGATCAAGGTAATGGACAAAGCATGTCCTGCCACGAGCTCCCACGCTGCCCACTAGGTTGGTAAGGGGTTCCAAAAGTAGTGCGGTCCACTCCTCCACAAATCGATTGAAATCTTCTGGACTCGGTGCAAGTGGGCATGCTGCAGTAATGTGTCCAACGTATCTCACATGTGCTCGATGGTACGTAACTCAGGGCTCCGGGCAGAGCAGACCATCCACTTAACATCCTTTCGTTGCAAGTGCATCTACATCTGCGCTGTTCGACGTGTCCGTCCTTCAAAATAACGTCCATCTGTAAGTGTACAGTGTTCAAAGTTTTGGAAGTCAGTGTGCCACACCATAACGTGGACAACTCAAATGGACATGTTAGACAATGTTGGGTGGGCCCTCATATGCGGAGAGATGCGAGTATGTAATGCAACGTGATCGTTCTGACAGTCAAGGCGGTATGGCACTGATAGGCAGAAAGTCGCATAACGTTCTGAACTCAGAGTCTTTGAACACAGTACATTCAACACTCTACTCTGTCCAGGTGTACATCCTTTCAAGGGTGCATTCAACCTTGAATTCCTTTTATCGATAGCAATGCGCGACAAAAACAACGGAGCAGGTGAAGGAGCTCTTGGAACTAGAGGAAATTAGGCCAATGGGCTGGCCTGGTCGTTGTGTCGACTTGAATCACATGTAGTACGTGTGGCATACCTTGAGGAGGTGTACGGAAGCACTTCCACATGGAACAATGACCATCCAATGTCGTGACTGCGCTAGTCACGGAATGGAACGCCCCATCCAAACAACTCCTTAAAACCTTGCGAATAGCATGGGAGCAAATTGCAGAGCATGCAATGCCTGCCTTGGTGGTCTCGTTGTTGTTGTGGTCTTCAGTCCTGAGACTGGTTTGATGCAGCTCTCTATGCTACTCTATCCTGTGCAAGCGTCTTCATCTCCCAGTACCTACTGCAACCTACATCCTTCTCAATCTACTTAGTGTATCCATCTCTTCGTCTCCCTCTACGATTTTTACCCTCCACGCTGCCCTCCAATACTAAATTGGTGATCCCTTGATGCCTCAGAACACGTCCTACCAACCGATCCCTTCTTCTAGTCAAGTTGTGCCACAAACTTCCCTTCTCCCCAATCCTATTCAGTACCTCCTCACTAGTGATGTGATCTACCCATCTAATCTTCAGCATTCTTCTGTAGCACCACATTTCGAAAGCTTATATTCTCTTCTTGTCCAAACCATTAATCGTCCATGTTTCTCTTCCATACATGGCTACACTCCATACAAATACTTTCACAAACGACTTACTGACACTTAAACCTGTAGTCGATGTTAACAAATTTCTCTTCTTCAGAAAGGCTTTCCTTGCCATTGTCAGTCTACATTTTATATCATCTCTACTTCGACCATCATCAGTTATTTTGCTCCCCAAATAGCAGAACTCCTTTACTACTTTAAGTGTCTCATACCCAACTAAAAACCATGTCCCGCCTTTTGTATAGTCCTGGCGAGGATCATGAATCCTGACGACTTCAGTGAAATTATTGTATTTGAATAGGTGTATCTTTACTGTTATCTATTTCATTTATCTTCTGTGCTACACAAGTTTCCTCGATCTATGGTACTTTGTAGTGGAACATGAAGCGAGTCCTACTTTCGTCCGTACGTTTTGCATACTAGTGTTTAATGTTTTGAGGTTTATTTCATATCAGGTTTAGAACTGGGGTTAATCATCGACACTGGTGGAAACAGGTGTCATACTGAAGTCAGATGACGTTGTAGTACGGCGGTATAGCTAGTGTCACTATATTCAGTTTTTGGAGATCTTTCCTTCACTCGTCATAATTGATGAATTGGTTGTAGTAGTTCAAGAAGTAATAGCTACACTGACTCATCGTTACGTATTCAAATAAATTACTTGTTTCAACATAGGATTAAGCAGCCAACCCGTTGCACATAAATGGTAGGTACATTGACCTAGGTTTCGACACCTGATACGGTTGTCTTATCAGACTAAATGTAGGTAGTAAAATTGCATTGCTAATAAGCAATAGTCAGAATTTGGAGCAACTATGCTGCTATTAAAAGTAAAATATAACGTTCTAGCCATTGCCTTTTATTATATTTTCACTGATTGGCTTGACTATTTGTTTTTTCAAGAGACGTTAAACTCCCTTTATACTTTGTTTTTACAATTAAGTATCTTTTCCTTCAAGTACTTTTCTTATTTCAAATGGGCACACGTTGCTGTCCGCGCCTTCTAGGCCCCGCAACTCGTGTTGCTTTCGTGGCTGCAGTGTAACCCACTGGGTCGATCAGTCAGATGTTTCCCATATGTGCACACGTGGAAAAAGCTAGAATGTTATATTTTGTTATTAACAGGAGCATAGCTGCTCCAGATTCTGTCTATTGCTTTTTAGCAATGTAATTTTGCATAAATAACCATTTTGAGTCATGAAAACTGCTATCTTGATTGACGTGCTTTTGGCCATACCTAATTTCCTATGCACGAGGGTTGGATGAAAAGTAATGACTCGACCTTCCTTAATTGGGTTTGGATCGGAATACTTTAATAAATCAAACGCAGAAATAATGCTTAGAAAGTGATCTTTAATTACCAATATAATAATGTTTTAAATTCGTTGTGTAAGGTTAAGTTAAATTTATTCCAGATAATATTAATTCGTGATGGTGAAAGAATATATATTCCTAAGGAATGTTCTATTTTAATTTAATGACAAGTTGTAGATATTAGTTTATCGATCAAATGTTGAGAATAAGTTTATTATCATTTTTAATTTAGATTTTTTATCTCAATTGCTCTTTTTTCTGCTCTTTTAATAAAATTAGGTTTAAATGAGAAAAAAGTTTATTTGATTAAATAGAATTTAAGTGGCTGGAAATATAATGAATAGAGAGAATCATATGAGAGGAGATATTTGAGGGATTTGGATTTTAATTGACCCATTAGAAGCAGTCGTTAATTTACTGTTATTTGGTTTAAGACTCCATTACTTACTTTCAGTCATCTGATGTTTCAAGGTGTACAAATTGTTTAGTTATTTTAAATGGACACTCTAATGTTATGTATATGATCTACATAATCACCAGCCAGTTGGATACATTTCTGCCAACGATGAACAAGTTTTCTGAACCCATCACGGAAGAGACCGACACTCTGTTTCCGCAACAGTAGTCTCACAGTTCTCTCAAAGTCTTTATCAGAAGCATAATTATGTCCCAGCAGATCGTCTGTCATTATCGGGAACAGGAGGAAGTCAGACGGCGCTAAATCTGGACTGTATAGAGGATGCCATGCAGTGGTGAGATTCAGTCTCTAAAGTTGTGCTGCGGTGGCACGTGAAGTATGTGGTTTGGCATTGTCATGCTGCAGGAAAACATTCCCCTTTTCCTTTCGGACCCTTGTTAGCTGTTGTTTCAGAGTTTGCAGCGTTGTGATATAGCGCTCTGAATTTATAGTTGTTCCATGATGAAGGAAATCAACATGGATAACACCATTTGGGTCCCAGAACACTGTGGCCATGATTTGTCCAGCTGAGGGCTCCGTCTTGAATTTCTTACTCGGTCAACGACGCACAGTACTCACATCAACACAGTCACCATAAATGCTTTCATTCTCTGGTGAATCTCCTTTGGGGTGACACCTTCTGCTGTCAAGAATTCAATGACTGCACGTTGCTTAAATCGCATTCACGGGCCGTCAGAACAGGGTTGCATACTTTACACTGTAACAACACAACTGTTCAATGTTAAGGTTTCCTGACAAATGGAGCTGTAGAGAAAAGGCTACGGAACAAGCCAGTACCTGCCGCATAACACTGCTGCCAATTGTTCAAGAGTTACGAAGGTGGTATTACTTTTCAGTCAACTCTCGTATAATTTTGTAGCATTTAGGAAAGACACCCCTAGTAGGTGTCAAAACCTAGGTCATTGTACCTACCGTTTATGTGCAACCAGTTGGCTGTTTAATTGTTCGTTGAAAGATTATTAGCACATAATTTTACATATGTATAGGCTTCCGAAACATGAATGAATTCGAGAAAGATTATTCTGGGTGCATGGATCACGGTGTGAAGTGTACAGTATCCGCTACTCTTGTAGATTACCCTCATGAGGCTACTGTGTATATTTGTAATAATGGACAAAGAAGTATTGTGTGTTCTGCATTGCATAAGCATCGTTCTAATTTTTTTTTTTTTTACATTGTTATGACATTATCAAGACCGCTGACAGACTAGTAAAGATCAACGTTTTTAAACAGTATTCCTCGTGGAAAGTGGCCGAATGTTTCTTCAGCTGTGACGTGAGAGTTTAAGAACGGTTGCCAGCACTCCAGATTTTCCAGCGAATCAGGCACCAAAAAGAGCGGAAAAGGGGGGACTTTCCCTTTGATTCGTCTTAACGCTCGCTGATGACAGCCAACGAACTGCGAAGGCAGGAGGTGGAGGAGGGGGGCTTGTAGCGTGATCGAGCGACAGGCGTTCACGCGGTCGTGGAGGTTAGGAGTGAGGGGGTGGGCTTTCATGGCACGGGAGAGGGAGGGTCGAGGGTAGAGGGACGAAACGAGGTTAGGGGTTGTCACCCGCGGGAGCAGAGGGGTAGAGGGAGAGTCCGGACTCCGAGGGGCGCACCCAGCAGCCAGCAGCCACCAGTCGGCCAGCGGCGCGGAAACATAATTTGTCAGCCTCGTCTGCATCGCCTGAGAGCAGCGTTGCGAACGTCAGGGGAAGCTAAAGAGGAAAAAAAATATCTCCAAGAGCCAGCGAGTTAGTGGCACGTCAGTAGGGGCTCACACTGCGAGACTACAAGGCCGCGATCCGTAAAGTCACTTCCTGCACTACTGATGTACAGGTCATTCAGAGGCTTGCATTACTAAAACACAACGAAAGCACTGTAGATTTAGAGTACTTATAAACGTGTATTTTACATCTTACTTTTGCTTATTCGTCGCTATAAAAAGATGACTGAAAACTGTAGTGGCAGGATAAGAAATGAGGTTATCCGCATATTCCGAATATTAGGAAAGTAATCATCAGAATAAACAGCAAAGCAAAACTGACCACACTTATTCAGGTATACATGCAGACGTCGGAAGCGGAAGATGGAGAGATGGAGAAAATATATGGAGATACTGAATGGGTCATTCAGTACATAAAGGGATATTTATTTATTTATTTAGCGTGTGGCTCATAACATGACAGTAAAAATGACAGAAACAACACGATTTTAAAAAAATCACATATCTATAAACAGAACAATAAATAACAGTTTGTATATACGGACACCACCAATTGTAAATTTACACTCACAGAAGAGCAATCACAACAAACGTCCGGTTTAGATAATATATAGTCGATTGCCTCTTGGGTCGCCAGTAGGAAATCCTGTGGGTCACCCTCGTATGCCCGTAGTGGGCATTCCTGCACGATGTGTTTGACCGTCTGTCTCTCAGCGCCACAGTCGCAAGCGGCCCAAGGAAGTTTACCCCATCGTTGTAAGGAGTCGGCGCATCTCCCACAGTTGGTTCTGATGCGATTAAGAGTTGACCAAACTTTGCGTGGGCAATCAAATCCTTTCGGTTTACTAAAGATGCATGGCATACTGTGGCAGTTTACTGCTGTTCTGCTCTCCCATTCCTCTTTTCATCGGTCATTTATTTTAAAATTGGTTTGGTGCAGCGCCTGTGCGGTCTTTAGTGGAGGATGCCTAGAGCGGAGTCGGTTTCCTTGGATGTCGTGAGTATCTTCATGGATTTGTAATTGAGGTTTGGTCATGATTTTTTGAAATTCTCTAACCAGAGCGTGTTCTCGGCGGAGGTTAGGAGGGGCTATGTTACTCACAACGGGCAGCCACACTGTAGGAGTTGGCCTGATAGTGCCTGATATAGTATGCATTGTTGCATTAAGTTGGCTATGTACCGTGTGTGTGTGCTTGGTGTTGAGCCACACTGGGGCACAGTATTCTGCCACTGGATACACCAAGCCAAGTCCGGATGTTCTTAAGGCAGATGCTGTAGTGCCACAGAGCTTCTGCAATATGTTGTTGCATGTTTTAAGTTCCGCTGCAGTTTTCGTCAGGTGTTCTTTGAATGTTAGTGTCCTGTCTAGGGTAACCCCAACGTACTTTGGGTGTTTGTTGTGATTTAATATTTTCCCCTCTAGATATACATGTAGTTCTCTGTTGGCCATTTTGTTGTTCAAATGGAAGGCAGATACTTCCGTCTTTGTAGCACTCGGTTGTAGCCTCCATTTTCTAAACTACTCGCTGAGAATCCCTAGGTCACTCGTAAGGATATCTTCGGCAGTTTCTATATTTCTGTTGGCTGTTGCTAGAGCCCAGTCGTCAGCATAACCAAATTTGCGCGATCTGGTTGCAGGCATGTCAGCGATGAAAAGGCTGAAAAGAAGGGGCGCAAGGACAGAGCCTTGTGGGAGTCCATTATTGAGTTTCATCTGTTTACGTCTCTCATTCCCCATTATTATTTGGAAGGTTCCATTTGACAACATATCGTCAATGAGGTTGGTTATCTTCTTGCAGGGGGCGTTACAGATTAAATTTTACATGAGTCCCTGTTTCCAAACTGTATCATAGGCTGCTGTTAGGTCTATGAATGCTGCAGCAACTTTATGTTTCTTCTGCAACATTAAGGGATATGAAAATCTAATAGTCAAGGGAGACTGGAATGCGGTTGCAGGGGAAGGAGTAGAAGAAAGGGTTTAGGGAGAATTAGGGCTTGGTAGCAGCAAAGAGGCAGGAGAAAAACTAATTGAGTTCTATCAATGAATTTCAGATAGTATCAGCGAATACTCTAAGACTCACAAGGGGAGGAAGAATACTTGCGTGAGACCAGGAGAGTAAGGCCTTGGTAGCAGCAGAGAGGCAGGAGAAAAACTCAGTTCTGTAAATAAAGTTCTTGTTAGTAACAGCGAATACTCTGTTCAAGACTCACAAGAGGAGGAAGTATACTTGTGAAAGGCCGGGAGATACGACCAGATTCCACATGGATTACATCATTGTCACGTCCGAAATCAGATATTGAAAGGTAAGACGTATCCAGGGTCAGATACAGACTCAGATCATAATTTAGAAATGATGAAGAGTAAACTGAAATTTAAGAGACTAGTCAGGAAGAATCAGTGTGGGTAGAGGTGGGATATAGAAGAACTAAGGAATGAAGAGAGACGCTAGAA
The DNA here is from genome assembly GCF_023864345.2 of Schistocerca serialis cubense. Taxonomy (NCBI): domain Eukaryota; kingdom Metazoa; phylum Arthropoda; class Insecta; order Orthoptera; family Acrididae; genus Schistocerca; species Schistocerca serialis. The sequence continues at coordinate 1,265,785,174 of NC_064638.1, read as the reverse complement.
GTTCTGTGAGGCTGTAGTTATTGCAATAATTAATAGTTCAATAAGCACTTCAGTTGTAGAGGAATGGACAATCTTAAAGCGCGATCACAGAAGTTGGGAAGAAAAACATAGTTGTAAGGGAGCCAATTGCAGAGAAACAATGGGTAGTGTGGTATCGATAGTAACGATGCCACATAGTTTCAAAGGTTGGCACTACCACGAGACACCGACGGCAGCGCCCTCTAGCTGGTGCTGTGCAGCTCTACGAGCTCCGATACAGATTCTGCCCCTTTTCATCAGGTGCAGCCAGCCAGGACACTTCGCTTCACCTTCGCACCACCTTGCAAGTTATGTAATACGTTTGCATTTGTTTATCCACTAGTAAAGGTTCTTAAACCGTAGTCCGCAGCTCGTGGTCGTGCGGTAGCATTCTCGCTTCCCACGCCCGGGTTCCCGGGTTCGATTCCCGGCGGGGTCAGGGATTTTCTCTGCCTCGTGATGACTGGGTGTTGTGTGATGTCCTTAGGTTAGTTAGGTTTAAGTAGTTCTAAGTTCTAGGGACTGATGACCATAGATGTTAAGTCCCATAGTGCTCAGAGCCATTTGAACCATTTGAAGCATCTTAAACCGTAATGGCACTACCGAGAGATTAGTACCTTTTCCTGTTCCTGTTCCTTACCCACGCACCGCCTCCCAGGCGGGATACAAAAGGTAACAGAAGAAATACTTCAGTTTTGTGATGAAAGATGCATGTAAAGAAACGTTCCGAGAGATTCATGAATACAGAAATACAGGCCACCTAGGAATGAAACAAATAAGATGTACAGGGAAGCTAAGAGAAAATGGCTGCACGAAAAATCTGATGAAATCGAAAAAGGAATGATTGGATGAAGGGCTGCCTCAGCCTAGAATATTATGGTGAAATTAAAAGCACTGATGGTAACATTAAGAATGCAACAGGAATTCCACAAATGGAAAGGAGAGAGCGGATGGGTGAAGAGAGTACAGTGAAGGCCTCTGCATCAGTGGGAACATTTCCGCAAAGAAGTCATGGAATAAAAAACAAGAGTCGACACTGAAGACATAGAGGATCCAGTACCAGAATCGTAATTTGAAAGAGTTTCAGACAAGATCAAATAAGGCAGAAGGGATTGTTAAAATTTCATCGGAATTTCTAAAATCATTGAGAGAAGTGGCAACCGAGTATTCACGTTGGTGTGCATAATGTATGAGAGGCGATATACTATCAGACCTTCCGAAAAACATCACTCACACAATTTTGAAGACAGCGAGACCCGAAAATGCGAGAATCATCGCACAATCAGCTAGACAGCTCATGCATCCAAAGTACAAACTCACCACAGTCCTCATTGCTACCCAATCGTAGGTGGCTGGCGCTGTTGAAGTGAAAGTATAACCTCGGTACGATGTAGATACTTCAAAAAACACTTAAAAATAAACTCTTTTGTCAAGAATGGTAAACTGGTGAGGGTCAAGCCCCTGTTGTTGGGGCACAGTTAACAATACGTACTACAGGTGGCATTCCGCCACCATTACATCGTGTCCTGCTCGCTTAGATCTCTCATAGCGACTTCCCTGCACACTGCCAGCAATTCGCTTACTAATAGTTGCTGTAACTCTCTGGCACTCATGGCGATCGTATGTCGATATCTAGCCGACCACCTCGACCTGTTTTACGCAAGGGGCTGTGGACACCTTACATCCCCAACCCAAAGGAGCATCTTTGCAGCTGGAGCCAGAAAAATATACTAAAAGTTTAAACAGCTTCCGAAATACGAAGTAATTAAATGCAAGCACTCACTGAAGTTATAAAATAAGAAGTAAAATTCCTCTGACTCCGGTCACATTTATAGAAAATGTTACACAAAAGAATCAACATGTCTCATTCGAAGAACAACTAATAGATTACACAAATTCTTTAAATTATGTGCAAAAAATTTCCCTTGTCCACGGTTTGTGTGTGCTATGAAACGCTAGATATATATTTTGCAGCACAGCATAAAAGCGCTTATTAACTTCATCTTAGCTACCCGTTTGGTTTGCCGTCCTAAAACACTGTCACTATCATCTCAGTTCAGCAGAAGGAGAGGAAATACCTCAAATTACTGACTGTTCTGTATCTCTAATGCACTTGTAACCTAGAGATATTGCACTACATATAATAATAAAAATAATTAACACTGATTTACTCCTTATGACATTATGCAAATGTAAGTCCATCACTAATGTGGTTCTCTCAGAACCAGTTTCCAAAGAGATGGCTGTATTACTCAATCCCAGGCAGCTTCATTAACACTGCACATAGGATGGTGAATATTTTTTGATACATAGATTCAATATTTGAAATGTCAGTTATCATCGTTTACCACATACCTTTGCAATCATCATCAACTTCAGGAGATAATTACGCTACTGGCCATTAAAATTGCTACTCCAAGAAGAAATGCAGATGATAAACGGGTATTCGTTGGACAAATATATGATACTAGAACTGACATGTGATTACATTTTCACGCAATTTGGGTGCATAGGTCCTGAGGAACCAGTACCCAGAACAACCACCTCTGGCCGTAATAACGGCCTTGATACACCTGGGCACTGAGTTAAACAGAGCTTGGATGGCGTGTACAGGTACAGCTGCCCATGCAGCTGCAACACGATACCACAGTTCATCAAGAGTAGTGACTGGCGTGTTGTGACGAGCCAGTTGCTCGGCCACCATTGACCAGACGTTTTCAGTTGGTGAGAGATCTGGAAGAATGTGCTGAGCAGGGCAGCAGTGGAACATTTTCTGTATCCAAAAAGGCCCATACAGGATCTGCAACATGCGGTCGTGCATTATCTTGCTGAAATGTAGGGTTTTGCAGGGATCAAATGAAGGTTAGAGCCACGGGTAGTAACACATCTCAAATGTAACGTCCACTGTTCAAAGTGCCGTCAATGCTAACAAGAGGTGAGAGAGACGTGTAACCAATGGCACCCCATACCATCACGCCGAATGATACGCCAGTATGGTGATGGCGAATACACGCTTCCAATGTGCGTTCACCGCGATGTCGCCATCATGACGCTGTAAACAGAAACTGGATTCATCCGAAAAAATGACGTTTTGCCATTCGTGCGCACAGGTTCGTCGTTGAGTACACCATCGCAAGCCCTCCTGTATGTGATGCAGTGTCAAGGGTAACCGCAGCCACGATCTCCGAGCCGATAGTCCGTGCTACTGCAAACGTCGTCGAACTGTTTGTGCAGATGGTTGTTGTTTTGCAAACGTCTCCATCTGTTGACTCAGGGATCGAGACGTGGCTGTACGATCCGTTAAGCCATGCGTATAAGATGCCTGTCATCTCGACTGCTAGTGATACGAGACCGCTGGGATCCATCGCGGCGTTCCGTATTACCCTCCTGAACCCACCGATTCCATATTCTGCTAACAGTCATTGGATCCCGACCAACGTGAGCAGCGATGTCGCGATACGATAAAGCGCAATCGTGATAGGCTAAAATGCGACCTTTATCAAAGTCGGAAACGTTATGGTACGCACTTATCCTACTTACACGAGGCATCACAACAATGTTCCACCAGGCAACGCCGGTCATTAGCTGTTTGTGTATGAGAAATCGGTTGCAAAGTTTTCTCGTGTCAGCATGTAGTAGGTGTCGCCACCGGCGCCAACCTTGTGTGAATGCTCTGAAAAGCTACTCATTGTATATCACAGCATCTTCTTCCTGTCGGTTAAATTTCGCGTCTGTAGCACGTCATCTTCGTGGTGTATCTATTTTAATGGTCAGTAGTGTAGCAACTTGTGTGAGCATAAATGAGATTCAGACAACATTTATTACATGCTTCATGCTCCATACATTTTATACGTTATATGAAGCACCATGAACATATACATATCTACCTCAATTCAATATCACTTTTACTTTAAATACACATTCCTTCATCATCCACTAATCAACTTCATTACTCTCCATAAGTGCACAAAAATCTCTACACTGCTTCATTAACTCCCTACATATTATAAACCACATTAACTTCATAAGATCATAACACCTTTCTGTATATCAATATTATTCACATAGACCATTACTTGTCAATTATATGCCACTATAAGAATTCTCCTGTTGACCAGCTGTTATTTAACTACCATTCATTACAGGTTTTGTACTCTTTCATTACTCTTAAGACAAAAACTACAGGATTATATAAAACTCCTTGCTGATACTATTATCTCTTTTCCATATTTAAACCGATGTTTGGTGTTTATCTTCAGGTATGGTACTACAATTTTAGTAATTTAACTTCCAAACAATTACGTAAGACATGACTTCTTTGATACTACACATTTATTTCCTATTATTGTAATGCAACATATAAGTATTAAAAACGGTTTCGGTTGGAATGCCTGGATAACAGCAACGACTATGGCAACACCATAATTTAAGCACTAACTCCTACCTCATCCTAGATGTTGTGTGAATAACCACTATTATAATTTACTTATTAACCTAATCATTTAAAAGTACTATTTGGTTAATTGCTTCTTAGTTATAGCCAGGATTTGCTAATCATCCGGCGAATTAACGCCTAAAGACAGGAAAGGTAGTAGAGGAGTGAGACTTGAAAAAGTAACAAAAGTTTCACCCAACTAGAAGCGTATCAATCGCCTCTTGGTACACAGACGAAAGAGTTGCCTGGTATCTATGCATTACCTTTCTTGGTCATTCCTTTTGTAAGACTGACGACCATATCCTGTGTTCCCATCCCCATGACCACCTCCTCTTCCTCAGTGGGATGGTTGGTTACCACAGTGATTTAGTTGGCAATCATCTCCTCCTACTTTTTGCTCAGTCATCCGACTATCTTGTTATGCACATATTGATTAACTGCTCAAGTACGTCCACCAGTGCACGTCTATCCTAGATCACGCTTACGGTAAGTTCTCTTGCATTTTTCTACTCAATCCTCTCTTAATAGCAGTCAGCGTTATATCCTCACTTAACAGTTGCTCCAAAGTTTCATTCAATTCCCACAAATATTCAGCGAATTCCCTAAGGGGCCTCTCCAATTGCTAAGCATTCTGTGATGTAGTAAGTCTTCCAACACTGCACACTGATGACTCCTCGACCAGCATTTTTTTTTAGAAATTTCCCTTCAAATTAATCATAACTGTTAATTTCTTCTTTCTTGCTCACTCCGCCCTACCCTCAGCGTGAAAGCTTCACCTCCAGTTTCTAGCTATCACAAACCGAATCTTGTCCTTGTCCTTGAAATGTGCGGGTAAAATGCTTTTTAACCATTGTGTAAATATCATTGGGATCAAGATTCCTTTAGATTTATATCTTTGTCATACATGAGCCTGGGTGTACCTGTTATCACCATTTATCAGGCTGGGTATACGTATTTTTTATCACCATAGTAAAATTACCCTCCCCCACTGCTAACACTGCACTACCAATCTTAGGGACCAACATCATTAGTATTCGTTTCCAGTTGTTGGAGTTCTGCAGAAAATGTTGGTTTCACATGTAATGTTATTTGTTATTTATTTATTCGTCAGGTTCCGTAGGACCATATTGAGGAACAAATCTCCAAGGTCATGAAACGTGTCAGTACATGAAATTACAACATAAAAGTAATAACAGATAAAAGTAAATGTTCATGAATCTTAAAAAAATCAGTCCATAAGTTTAAGTAAATGCTGCTAGCAATGCAACAAAACTCAGCTTAATTTTTTAAGGAACTCCTTGACAGAATAGAAGGAGTGACACATGAGGAAACTCTTCAGTTTCGATTTGAAAGCGCGTGGATTACTGCTAAGATTTTTGAATTCGAATGGCAGCTTATTGAAAATGGATGCAGCAGTATACTGCACACCTTTTTTCACAAGAGTTAAGGAAGTCCGATCCAAATGCAGGTTTGATTTCTGCCGAGTATTAACCAAGTGAAAGCTGCTTATTCTTGGGAATAAACTAATATTGATAACAAGAAACGACAATAAGTAATATACGTATTGAGAGGACAATATCAAAATACCCAGACTCGTGAAAGAGGTCGACATGAGGTTCGTGAACTAACACCACTTATTGCCCGAACCCCCCGTTTCTGAGCCAAAAATATCCTTTTAGAATGAGAAGAGTTACCCCAAAATATAATACCATACTACATAAGCAAATGAAAATAAGTAAAGTAGACTAATTTTCGTGTCGAACGATCACCCACTTCCGATATCGTTCGAATAGTAAAAATTGCAATATTAAGTCTTTGAACAAGATTCTAAACGTGGGCTTTCTACGACAGCTTACTATCTATCTGAACACCTAGAAATTTGAACTGTTCAGTTTCACTAATCATATGCCCATTCTGTGAAATAGAAACGTCAGGTTTTGTTGAATTGTGTGTTTCTGAAAACTGAGTCTTACTATGATTTAGCGTTAGTTTATTTTCTATTTAGTGAGGTCATGTACTGCGCTATTTGAAACGGAGCCAATGTTGCACACAACATCCTTCACAACCAAGCTAGTGTCATCAGCAAACAGAAATATATTGCAATTACCCGTAATACTAGAGGGAATATCACTTACAAAAAAACACACATCACAGCCGTTATCAACATTGTGAATAATGACCTTTTGCTGCCTGTTGCTAAAGTAAGAGATGAACCAGTTGTGAGCTACTCTCCGTATTCTGTAATGGTCCAACTTCTGGAGCAATATTTCGTGATCAACACAATCAAATGCCTTAGTTAAATCAAAAACATATGCCAAGCGTACGAAACCTTTTCTTTAATCCAGCCATTACCTCACAGAGAAAAGAGAATATAGCATTTTAAGTTGTTGAACGATATCTATAGCAAAGGCGAACTGTACATGTGATAGGAAATCGTGTGATACAAAATGGTCAATATCCTTACATAGATAGCCTTTTCAATAACTTTTGCAAACACTGATGGCATTGAAATTGGTCTAAAATTATCTACATTATCCCTTTCTCCCTTTTTATAAAGTGACTTTACTACTGAGTACTTTAATCGCTCAGGAATCTGACCATTCCTAATGTAAAAATTAGAAATATCTTTAAATACATGGCTAACATGTGCAGCACAGTACTTTAATATTCTGCTAGACACTCCATCATTACCATGGGAGTCCTTAGTCTTCAGTGATTTAATAATTGACTAAATCTCCCTCTTGTCTGTATCACAGAGGACTATTTCAGACATCAATCTCGGAAAGGCATTTGCCAAGAGAGTTATAATTCCCTGTAGCAACTAAATTTTTATTTAATTCACCAGCAATGTTCGGAAAATGATTTTTAAACACTACATATATCTGATTTATCAGTAACAGAAATATTTTTACTGCGAACTAACTTTATATCGTCGACCTTGTGCTGCTGACCAGACACTTCCATCACAACTGTCCATATGGTTTTAATTTTATCCTGTGAATTAGCTATTCTATTTGCATACCAGATACTCTTTGCCTTCCTGATAACATTTTAAGCACCTTACAATACTGTTTGTAATGGGCTACTGCAGCTTGATTGTGATTACTTCTAACATTTTGATATAATTCCCACTTTGTTCTACATGATATCCTTATCCCACTAGGCAGCCACCCGGGCTGCCCGTTAACGCTAGTACCCCATTTAGAATGTTCTAATGGAAAGCAACTCTCAAAGAGCATGAGAAATGTGTTATGGAAAGCATTGTATTTATCATATATGTTATCAGCACTTTAAACATCCTGCCACTCTTGTTCCTTGACAAGGTTTAAAAAACACCCTATTGCTGTTGGATTAACTTTCCTACATAATTTGTAATTAAATGCGACATTGGTTTGAGTACAAAAGCCTTTTAGTGTTAAAATTTGTGCGTCATGGTCTGAAAGGCCATTCACGCTTTTACTAACAGAATGCCCAACTAGTAATGAAGAATGAATAAAAATATTGTCTATGGCTGTGCTACTGTTCCCCTGCACCCTAGTTGGGAGAAAAACACAATTTGGCATCAGATCATATGAATTTAGGAGATCTACCAACATCCTTTTTCTTGCACCATCATATACAAAGCTTATATTGAAGTCACCACATATAACTAGTTTCTGGTACTTCCTATATAGTGAAGCAAGAACCCTCTCTAGCTTGAGCAGAAATGCTCTGAAGTCGGAGTTAGGGGACCTATAAACAACACAGTGTACTCGTGGTCGAGGGGTAGCGTCTTTGATTCATAATCAAAACGTCTTCGGTCCCGGGGTTCCATCCCCGCCGCTACCTAAAATTTGATAAATAATCAGCAGTGGCGGCCGAAGACTTCCGGCATAAGAAGTAAGCCTCATTCTGCCAACGGCCTTGTCAAAGAGGGCGGAGGAGCGGATACAGGTTCAGGGCACTCTCTTGTACTAGGGGTGGGAAATTGCCCCTAAAGGCGGAAGACTCAGCAATGATCAACGACATGAGGATGCAGAAGGCAGTGGAGACCACTGCATTAAAGACACGTAACGTGTATCCACATGTGGCCTGTAACTGAAGAAGTGTCATGATGATCTCTCCATTGGTAAAAGATTCTAGAATAGTACCCCATTCGGATCTCCGGGAGGGGACTGCCAAAGGGGAGGTTACCATGAGAAAAAGACTGAATAATCAACGAAAGGATAACGTTCTACGAGTCGGGGCGTGGAATGTCAGAACCTTGAACGTGGTAGGGAAACTAGAAAATCTGAAAAGGGAAATGCAGAGGCTCAATCTAGATATAGTAGGGGTCAGTGAAGTGAAGTGGAAGGAAGACAAGGATTTATGGTCAGATGAGTATCGGCTAATATCAACAGCAGCAGAAAATGGTATAACAGGTGTAGTATTCGTTATGAATAGGAAGGTAGGGCAGAGGATGTGTTACTGTGAACAGTTCAGTGACCGGGTTGTTCTAATCAGAATCGACAGCAGACCAACACCGATAACGATAGTTCAGGTGTACATGCCGACGTCGCGAGCTGAAAATCAGGATTACAGAATTAAAAGTCGCTGAGGAATGAAATAAATAGGAAGTGCAGGGAAGCTAAGTCGAAATGGCTGCAGGAAAAATGTGAAGACATCGAAAAAGATATGATCGCCGGAAGGACAGACTCAGCATACAGGAAAGTCAAAACAACATTTGGTGACATTAAAAGCAGCGATGGTAACATTAAGAGTGCAACGGGAATTCCACTGTTAAATGCAGAGGAGAGAGCAGATAGGTGGAAAGAATACATTGAAAGCCTTTATGAGGGTGAAGATTTGTCAGATGTGATAGAAGAAGAAACAGGAGTCGATTTAGAAGAGATAGGGGATCCAGTATTAGAATCGGAATTTAAAAGAGCTTTGGAGGACTTACGGTCAAATAAGGCAGAAGGGATAGATAACATTCCATCAGTACTTCTAAAATCATTGGGGGAAGTGGCAACAAAACGACTATTCACGTTGGTGTGTAAAATATACGAGTCTGGCGACATACCATCTGACTTTCGGAAAAGCATCATCCACACAATTCCGAAGACGGCAAGAGCTGACAAGTGCGAGAATTATCGCACAATCAGCTTAACAGCTCATGCATCGAAGCTGCTTACAAGAATAATATACAGAAGAATGGAAAAGAAAATTGAGAATGCGCTAGGTGAAGATCAGTTTGGCTTTAGGAAAAGTAAAGGGGCAAGAGAGGCAATTCTGACGTTACGGCTAATAATGGAAGCAAGGCTAAAGAAAAATCAAGACTCTTTCATAAGATTTGTCGACCTGGAAAAAGCGTTCGACAATATAAAATGGTGCAAGCTGTTCGAGATTCTGAAAAAAGTAGGGGTAAGCTATAGGGAGAGACGGGCCATATACAATATGTACATCAACCAAGAGGGAATAATAAGAGTGGACGATCAAGAACGAAGTGCTCGTATTAAGAAGGGTGTAACACAAGGCTGTAGCCTTTCGCCCCTACTCTTCAATCTGTACATCGAGGAAGCAATGATGGAAATAAAAGAAAGGTTCAGGAGTGGAGTTAGAATACAAGGTGAAAGGATATCAATTATACGATTCGCTGATGACATTGCTATCCTGAGTGAAAATGAAGAAGAATTAAATGATCTGCTGAACGGAATGAACATTCTAATAAGTACAAAGTATGGTTTGAGAGTAAATCGGGAAAAGACGAAGGTAATGAGAAGTAGCAGAAATGAGAACAGCGAGAAACTTAACATCAGGATTGATGGTCACGATGTCAGTGAGGTTAAGGAATTCTGCTACCTAGGCAGTAAAATAACCAATGACGGACAGAGCAAGGAGGACATCAAAAGCAGCGTCGCTATGGCAAAGAAGGCATTTCTGGCCAAGAGAAGTCTACTAATATCAAATACCGGCCTTAATTTGAGGAAGAAATTTCTGAGGATGTACGTCTGGAGTACAGCATTGTATGGTAGTGAAACATGGACTGTGGGAAAACCGGAACAGGAGAGAATCGAAGCATTTGCGATGTGGTGCTATGGACGAATGTTGAAAATTAGGTGGACTGATAAGGCAAGGAATGAGAAGGTTCTATGCAGAATCGGAGAGGAAAGGAATATGTGGAAAACACTGATAAGGAGAAGGGACAGGATGATAGGACATCTGCTAAGACATGAGGGAATGACTTCCGTGGTACTAGAGGGAGCTGTAGAGGGCAAAAACTGTAGTGGAAGACAGAGATTGGAATACGTCAAGCAAATAATTGAGGACGTAGGCAGTAATTGCTACTCTGAGATCAAGAGGATAGCACTGGAAAGGAACTCGTGGCGGGCCGCATCAAACCAGTCAGTAGACTGATGTCCAAAAAAAAAAAAAAAGAACAACAATTAGCAATTAGACGCTTAGTTTCACTTAATTCAACTACCGCTTCACAACATTCAAAAATCGGCTCAGTGCAGTGTCGTGATACGTCTATGGACTCATATGGAATACTGTTTTTTTTACATACAGAGCCACTCCCCCACTTGTGATTATCTTCTCTTCTTTGCACTGCTACTACATTCTTTAAGCTTTTAGCCAGTTCAGTTGGCTTAGCCCCAAGTCCCTGAATAGCAGCATCATTGTCGTTACTTCTGTGTCACCTCTTCGATCCATTGGTTAAAATGTGCCTCAACTTCTTGGAGCTTCCCCTCCAATTCTTCCCCAATTCTTTAACAACTTTCTCAATATTACTTGTCATCTACCATTTTGCCCATATCTTCTCAGAGGTGTTTCAGGTTTTGCTGCAGTTTGCTCCTTCATCGAACGCTCTCTTCATCTCAAACTTCTCCAATCCTGTCTTCAAGTAACAGCCTTCTCCTTGTAATACCATCTGAAATTTTTCCTCATTCTTCTGGTCATCTTTTTGCAACATTTCTTCGTTTTTCCTTGTTCACTTTCTGGAATCCTTCTTCATTCTTGTGATAAGATTCTTTACTGCTTAGCAGAATTGCTGCCATCACTGTCTGCATCTTTTTCCACCTCTCCTCCTCTAGATCTCGTTTGTTTCCCCTGTGCTTGTGCACTACCTCCTTCATCCCAAGTTCGACCTCCACAGTGGACAGTTTTGGTTACATATTACACACAGGCAAGCAGTATAACATAATCTTTGGTAAGAAACAAACTTATAACTATCAACAAATTAAACACTGACAATAGTACCTCTGTTAATCCAAATGAACACTATATCTATCACACTGAACACAGCAAGCCCCCCAAGCCTACAAAAAGCAACATCAGTGTCAACTTTCAGCAGGTTTTACAAAACACGTTTTACTACACACATAAACCTGTAATTAACAACTCAAGTGATAGCATCTACATTGAAGCTGTTCGTAACGGTCCCACTGATGTAAAGCTCCGTACACATGCGCACTATACTTCAGAGCAAAAATTTCGAAAAATGTCAAAATGATTATTATCGTTATTTCCATTAATGTAAAAGCCGATATGAGGTTACTTACAGACTCTCAAGATATTGTCTACTATGGCGCCTACAGACTATTTCCACTAACTACTCGGCTCCAGTACAAGTAGCAATGTTTGCCGTTTGGCTTGGGTGCGCCTGTGTTTACAATCAGTCGATCACTCTGTCAGCCGGAATGGAGCGATTGCTGCTGCCCACGGCTTGCTGTGGGGCCGCGTGCATACGCTGTCTCGCCCTCGCTGTTCCACAGTCTGCTGATGAGTGAAGCGGTCATCGTTGTAGCCTGCTAGTAGGCAGCCAGGGGGAGCTGCAGCAGACAGTTTGGAGATTCGCCACGAGATATCTAGATCGCTGGCCTCGTTGTTACCAACGAGGCCACCTGGAGTCGCTGCTATAAACGTCCAATGCAGTTTATCTCCACCGTCCACGTTCCTTGCGCAGCCTGCTATGGCGTCACAAGGAATCACCTTGCTGCTCGATATTGTTTGGCATGGCTCCTGTGTGGGTCTGCATGATGCATTCCACAATCACGTCAAACACTTGGATTATCGTCCATATCACAGTTTATGGGTCTGCACAGATTTTTTTTTTATTCATCCGCAGATCTCTTTTTACAAGAAAATAGGACATGTCAAAGTATTTACAAATTTAGATCAATTTAAAATAAGCTAATTCGTATACACATATATTTACAGACTTCTAGTAAGACACAATCATTAGATTTACTCCTGGTATACAATACTATTTTACAAATAACTTATTAAAAAATGAAATGCCACACCGTTCACTCATTTCTCACTATCAGTCACTGCACACGCTATACACATATTGTTTCATAACACTTCACTCACTACACACACACACACACACACACACACACACACACTGGTGATCTCTTGGCCATTTTCTGTACTGCAACTTCCCTCTTGTTGTCCTGGAACACTGAGTCAGCATCCCTCCATAATGAGTGAGATGTTGAGCTCAGAAAGAGGAAGAGGTGTTAGTATTGCCTATGCATAGCTTGGGAGTAAGTATTTCTAGAAAGAAAAGAAAAAGAAGGAAAAAAACATAAAGTGAAGGTGTTATGTGGAATGTTGGATATTTTATAATCATTATTACATAATGCGATTTTCACTCTGCAGCGGAGTGTGCGCTGATATGAAACTTCCTGGCAGATTAAAACTGTGTGCCGGACCGAGACTCGAACTGCAGAGTGAAAATCTCATTCTGGAAACCACCCCCAGGCTGTGGCTAAGCCATGTCCCCGCAATATCCTTTCTTTCAGGAGTGCTAGTTCTGCAAGGTTCGCAGGAGAGCTTCTGTAAAGTTTGGAAGGTAGGAGACGAGGTACTTGCGGAAGTGAAGCTGTGAGGACGGGTCGTGAGTCGTGCTTGGGTAGCTCAGTTGGTGGAGCACTTGCCCGCGAAAGGCGAAGGTCCCGAGTGCGAGTCTAGGTCCGGCACACAGTTTTAATCTGCCAGGAAGTTTCGTAATCATTATTATTATTTATTTGTATAACATTTTTTTATCAAACCCCTACTCTGTTTTAACTAAGTAATCCTTCAGTGTATAAAATATATTGCATAACATGTACTTTTTAGCTGCCGCTTCCTGCGTGTATTGCAGGGGAACCTTACAATTCTGCACCCGAAAGCGGAGGTCGTGAAATTCGCATCCGATACCGTCGCAGAGTCGTATGAGCCTCTGGTTAAGACGTTCCACAATGCTGCAAACCAGAGGACCACGATCAAGCCTGGTTACGATGCTACATAATAGACTGCTTAGCCTGTACCCCGCGCTCGATGCTAGTTGCCTTCACCAAGTCAGCCAGCCTCCGAAAGGAGCCGAGGATGGCCTCCGAACCCATGCGGCAGGCGTCATGTGCCGACATGTGCCACTACATGCAGCCGCTTGCATGTAGTGGCATTCTACTGTAGTGGCACACTACTGTACAGACGACACAGCGCCGCGAGGCGAAAAAGTACTCCGATAGGCCGAATACAGGCTACATGGGAACCGCACAAGATTCGTTTTGGTGGACCCAGATTAAATTACGCAGACTGGAAGATCACGCAATGAAGAGGTAAAACATCGATCTTATGTATTTCTAGGAAACCCAGCAGCATAATTACAACCGAAGGGACAATCCATACAAATGTTAGCACTGTATAAAAATCTTCGTAAAACATATTTCACTGTATTCTCAGTTACTGTAAGGGAAGCCTAAGACATTCAATTGATTGATAAATAATGCAGCCTTAGCGCCATACACTAAATGGTCAGAGACAGTGCTAATAGTTTTTTCCTTGTTACAGCCTATCAGGGGATATCAGAGTAAATGGAAAATAGGTTTGTGAAGTGAGTTTTTGGGTCGAGTCTGACTGCCTCCGACAAGAATAAAATATACAGAGTGAACATTAATAAAACTGACAAATTTCAGGGATGAATTCCTTGCTGGATGTGGAGGAAAAGAAGGTCTTACAGACATGCGTCCGGCAATGTATTGTGGTCACGGTAGATGGTGCTGACGAATGACCGTTCCTCTGACCACGTGCCGTGTGTTGCTTGTGAGTTGCAGGCTGTGTAGTACAAGCGGCGTACTGTAAGCTTCAGAACTGTCCGTTATTCATATCGGGAACAAGCCGAGATGGTGTATGTGTATTGCCAGCGTATGGAAACGGTCGGGCGGCAGCACGGCTATGCCAAAACAAGTACCGTCACAGACATCAACTATATCACATAACATTTAAAGCAATTTTTGGGCGTTTGTGTGTTGGTGGGTTCTTTCAGACAGACGAACGTGCAGGAATATGGTGGACTGTGCGCACACCAGATTTTGAGAACCAGGTTCTACAGGATATTGAGACGAACGCTAGTACAAGCTCCAGGGAAATGACCCGCCAACATGGTGTAATCCAAAGTACGATTATGTATATCCTGGCCGACCACGACTACCATCCCTATCTCCAGCAGTCCCACGGAGGTTGCTCTGAACATCTGTTGCGACGTGGATGCGATGCAACTCTGCACTGTGTTCCGGAACGATTTGTAGTCGCTCGGCGGGCACCGTCCATTTCCGCAGACGTGGTCACACGATCTTGTTTCGTCCATTTCCAGACAGGAATCGGTCCCCGCAGTTTGACGGTTTCATTAATGTTGATCCTGTACTTGACAGAGAATCACAAAAACACCGGTCTGCAAAAAAATACTTCTGAAAGTTGTTTAAAATTCGGTAACTGACTTCTATGTATAACACTACCGTCTGCTACTGCTATACAATAACCTTAAAGTGGGAGGCAGGTCGTGAAACAAAAACTATCTTGTTAAAGTAATTAAGGTATAAAGCAACAGATCAGTGTTACCCTCTGAGAGGAATTTTGTTATGTTGACCGTGTTGTACCTAACGGGGGTGGCTTATCGGAATTGAAAGTCAGAATTACGTAAATATTTGAACAGTACAAACAATCTTTTACCTATCTACACTGTTCAAAGAACAAGGAAAACGGTCGCCAGCCTAATTAGGAAAGAGAAAGATTAACGTTCTTGTTTAAGAAAGTAGGTATGATTAACTTTAACGGACAAACACAACCTAGATTTTGCCACACGGGAGTGCAATGAACTGATACCTGCATATGTTCACGGTTAAGATTGGAAGCTGACAGAGCAGGACACACTATTTGCTTAAATGTAACAGATGAGATTACGAAACGCACTATTACTTTCAGGGCTTATTCACACTGAATAAGTTTCGTAACATTACTATTAATATTCACTGCAGAATCATAAATTGGACATAGGTTCATTATTATTGCTCAAACATTTTTCCTACCTGACATAAAATTATACATGTAGTTCACTGCAAAATTATAAACTGGTCACAGGTTAAATATGTCTCGACTAAATACTATTCTATTTAGAATGAAAGTTAAATGGAATTCACTCACAGCTTACTTTTCATTGTCTTTTGAATAAAGAAGTTACTGTTTTCAAAGATAGTTGTCTTTCTATTACTCGTTGTGCAGTATGAGCACAATAGGCATACTATGGATCCTGTTACAACATTAATATACACTTCTAATACCCAAGAGAGACAAACACTTAGCAAACATGAATATTTAACTTTCCACTATTGCAGTTTTCCACTTTTACTATAGTGAAACACAGTTTGGCAAATTTGCAAGAAACTGACTCACCTTTTGAAATTTGCTACAGGCAGCACTGTGATCATTAACTAAGCAAAACTCTGTAAGCCTCAGTTTTAAGAACTTTTAATTTTTAAAAGAAACAGCAAATTGTCTTTATTACCACAGTCTTCTACTTTCAAGTAAATGATTAAATAGGTGACTTTGAAACTCCAAAAAAAGAAAATTAAATTGGACTGTTTCCATCACTGGGAGTCTCTCATTTTTTCCACAAACTAGGCCACTCGGTAATCATAGTTCAAATGGAGAAGAACCAAAGAGGTGTTGTGATAAGGAAAAAAATCGAGGTAGTTACATGAATTCAGTTATAAGTTACCTTATATTTGAGCACACTAACACATCCAATAAGCTGCTCCTTCACTGTACATTATTATAGTATTCCTTTACAGTGATTGCGCAATGTGGTGGCAAGTGCATGTTGGTAAGTGGAATTGCATGTATAATTGCTGGACTCAGTCATTTCTTGGTGGCAATGATAGATACCAATTCCAGAATAGTTCCAGCTCTTTATCCATCCATCTGAGGCATTGGTAAGCGGCAAGAAACACCTCTACCGGAACCAGCACAATATACAACTTTTACATGGGCAGTGCACAGTTTGGTAGCTCGTCCCCGACTGACTCTTGGTTCCACCTTTCCTATCTAGGCCAACCACAATTTGCGCGCGCTACTAAGTTCCGTTCCCATGGGGAACCACACCAACTTTTCCATACAGAATAACTAAGAATCCTAAGTGAGGATCAACAGTTTACATAACAGCAACCAAACGCATTAAATAAAACAGAACATTTGCACATATTGACATTTCTACAAAAAAATTATTCACACAGAAATTACAATTATGTACAGTAAGTTTTCTTCCCTCCAAATGGGACAAAGAATTTAAATGACAGATATACTACATTGCATAGAATCAAACCATGACATCAACAGTTTTTACGAAGAAAGGAGAATACAATTTTGTGTTATCGATTCAATCAAACATATTTACAGAACCTCAACGATGTAACATTAAATGAAACAAAAGCAAAATAAATCAATAGAGCAGTGGAGTTATGGTGTTACATATGTTCTTTTCATCGCTGATTTCAAATAAGCAATCCATTTTTTTGTATCACGTCAGGTTTTCCCACAAGAAAGGGTGTATTTTTGGGTATGATAACAAAACTCCAGCAATTTATCACACTTGTTCCAACGTTATAATGTTTTATTTTATTTATAAATGATGTTCTAAACTACACTTCCTGTTTACCTCCATTTTTCTTTAAGCTCATAAGTCCTTATAACAACGCTTTCGGTGTCTGGTTCTTTTATTGCTTTTCCGGCTGTGAACTCGTTGTGGATCATCTCTTTTTATCATCCAGCAGTAGTCCGCTATCATGTTGACGTTCCATCTTCCTTGATATCTTCATTCCATTTCTTTGATGTCTTGGTGGAATCTTTCACCCTGTCCTTCACTTACATCACCAAGGTTTGCTGGGGAGTAGTCAAGATGTGAGTGGAGAAAATGAACTTTAATGCTCATGTTACAGCCCGGTTTCTTAAACTTAACGAGCATGTCTGCAACGATTGTCTTGTAGTTTGGATCTCTTTTGTTTCCTAGGAAACCAGTAACCACTAATTTAAAAGATGGCCATGCTGCCTTTTCTTTTGTTTCCATTTTGTCCACAAAATTGGGATCTGTCATTAGTATTCTAATGTCTGGTCCGACAAAGATTCCTTCCTTTAGCTATTCCTCGGATAAACTAGGAGACTGTCCACAAATATATCTGAAACACTCCCCTTCTTTTGGCAATGCCCACTTAATGTGAAGTGGTGGAAGTAACACCTTTTTGGGATGCACAAGGCTTTTCCTCTCAACATTTTTAACCCCTCCCTGCAAGGTTTTTCTCAAGGGCCAAGCTTTTTTTATGTAGTTTTGCTTTCTGTCTCTACTGCGCCATTCCCAGAGAAAGTAAGGGAACTTTGTATAGCCATTTTGTTGACCAAGCAGTATTTAAATCGCTTTTAAGTCACCACATAGTGTTCATTTTTGATCTGAATAGCAGAATTTGCTTAAAACCGGTTCAACGTTTTCGTGACATTCTTTTAAGTGAACCGAGTGTCGAACTGTTATAGAAGCATACTTATTGCCATTCTTTAGAAGTACTGCTGCAAGGCAGCTTTTTGAAGAATCAATTAAAAATCTCCACTCATCAGGAAACGTACCATAAGTCACAGCAACATCACTGTAAAACACCAGGTCACCTTCTTGAGAGAAGAAAGATACAAAATCCTTTTACCTCGACCGATATCAAGAAAAGGATGTACCCTGAGCCAACATATGTCTATCTTTCATTCTAGATCCTAAAACCTCCTCCGATTCCTTAGGAAGGCATATGTCTGTAACTAAATCGTTGAGTTTGGATTGTGAGAATGGAATGGAATAGGTTGTGTCAGGATCGTAGCAATCTCTGTCTTCTTCACTATCACCTCGCTGAGCTGATGGCTCGTGATCATCTATATCATCCAAAGAATCTGGAGCAGAGGGTATTGGTACTTCAGGTTCAGGTTAATGAGGAACAGGACGAATGGCTGATTGAATGTTAGAGTAAGAAATAACCTTTTTGTTTTTCAAATTGAAACCTCGTAAGTTGCAAGAACCAAAATAGCAGTCTTCACTATGATTTTTGGGATCCCCCCAAATCATTGGTATTCGAAAACGTAAGGACTGCTTTTTACGCTGAAACCATTGCCTTCAGCACACACAGAACAAACTTTGTTTGGGGTCCAAGGCTTATCTTGATCGCCTAACGTTTTACCAAAATAGGCGAAGTATACTTTTTTTTTTTTTAACGGTACAGTTATCGCAAATGTAGCAGAAGCAATCTGGCGAGTTTATTCATCCTCTGGTAGCCATTGTCCATATAACAACTTCACAACACAAGAAAACAGTGACTACTTTAAAGCACGAGTAATAACAACTCGTGAACAGCACGGAGTGAAGAGCTACTGCTATTGTGAACTGAACAGCAGAAGCTCATTGCTTGGTGATGGCGAGGGAAGGGGCGGCGCGACGGACAGGCACTGACATGAAAATATTTCTGGTTTCTCCTAGTTATTCTTTATAATACGTATATCTAGTATAAAAACAGCTAAATAACAGTGTATGGAGATCCTAAAAACCAAAATTCAAACTCACTAGAGTGCTGAAAAATGGAAAATAGTTAAGACATGCAATTTGAGAAATAACTGTAGGTTATGGAATTTCTTCACAATTTTCCCCGAAATCAGCGTTGAAAACACTTGTAAGTAGGCTGTTTAGGGTTTTTTTTTTATTGGTAACGCCACCTCTGTATAAAAATCACTGGCTGTGCTGTGTGAAGTCTGTGGCTAGTTTGCATTGTTATCTGCCATTGTAGTGTTGGGCAGCGGCAGCTGGATTTGAACAGAGAGATGGAGGAGTTTTGAAATTTGTCATGGACTGCTATATATATATATATATATATATATATATATATATATATATATATATATATATATGATATTAAGGTAAATACATTGTTTGTTCTCTATTAACATCTTTCTTTTGCTAACTTTTGGCTTTTTGGCCTTTAAAATGGCTCTGAGCACTATGGGACTCAACTGCTGAGGTCATTAGTCCCCTAGAACTTAGAACTAGTTAAACCTAACTAACCTAAGGACATCACAAACATCCATGCCCGAGGCAGGATTCGAACCTGCGACCGTAGAGGTCTTGCAGTTCCAGACTGCAGCGCCTTTAAACGCACGGCCACTTTGGCTGGCATTTGCTAACTATCCCTATCAGTAGTTAGTGCCTTTCGTAGTTTGAATCTTTTATTTAGCTGGCAGTAGCGGTGCTCGCTGTATTGCAGTAGTTCGAATAACCAAGATTTTTGTGAGGTAAGTGATTTGTGAAACGTATAGGTTAACGTCAGTCAGGGCCATTCTTTTGTAGGGATTTTTGAAAGTCAGATTGCGTTGCGCTAAAAATATTGTATGTCAGTTTAAGCACAGTCAGGTATAATTGTTCTAAAAAGGGGACGTTTCATATGTCGACCCTTAGCCGAGGATACTTCACTGGAATCTTCTGATTTTTTTCGTGTAGTTTGTGTGATTAGTGTAGCTATTGTTTATTGCTAGCACGTAATTGTAGAGAGAATCTCCTTTATAGTTGCAGCCTTTCATTGTTGTACAGTAAAACAGTTGTGGCATGCATGTAGATTTGCACCAAGTATTTCGCTGCTGCGCTTGCAATTAACTACATATTATTTTCAGTGCTATGTTAATGTGTTCTCTTATTTTTGCTCTTCAAATTGTGCTTTTCTGTGTTATCGTGTGAAATATTGTGACAATAATGGCGTGTGAAAAACGTAACACTAGGCTCCAAAGTAAACTGAGAAATAATAGTGACGACGAGTGTAGCTTACCAGCACCGCTGTGTAATGAATTAACATACATTCAAAGTAGTAATTTGGTAACTGTGCATAAGGAAATGGAGCGGGCGTCAAATAATGGTGTAGACAGTGAAACAGGTAGTGAACAGGGAAGCATTATCGATCGATCGGTCGGCAACAGCTCTCCTCAGGAATCGGGAATGACAGAACACAATATTGCAAATACTGTAGACTCAGCTTTTGGGTTCTCACCGTTTTCTCAAATGAGTCAAGACACATTTTCTGCTTGTCAAAATGTGAATGTTGCCGGTGCAAATTCACCGCCGAAAAGCACCGCGGAACATGTTTCAGACACCAGTGCATTGTTATTACAATTAATGCAACAAATGGGACAAAAGCTTCAAAAGTTAGACACAATGGAACAACACCAGAGACAAACACAGCAACAGTTAGACACAATGGAACAAAATCTTCAAAAGTTAGACACAATGGAACAACACCAGAGACAAACACAGCAACAGTCAGACGCAATGAAAGAAAAGCTTCAAAAGTTAGACTCAGTGGAACATACGCTTGAACAAACACGTGAAGATTTAACTACTGAGTTACATAACATTGAATCGAGAAGTCAAAAAGTCTGTAATGACGTAAAAACACAAATTTGTGAGCATTTCCAACCTATTTTTTTGGCGTCATGAAAATGCATTACAGAATCACGAAGCAGCCATGAAAGAACTGCAAACTATTGTTCATGAAAATCACGCCATCTTGCAAGCTAAAATTGACTCAGTTGCATCTACCGATTCGGTTACGTAACTTGCAAAAACTCAAGAACACTTAAAGGACACAGTAGATACGATTTCAACACAAATGGACACTCTGAAACTTGGTTCAGAAAAACACACTGAGGAAATAAGTATACTGTCGGAGAAAGTAGCCGAACTTTCGGATCAGTTCACTAACTTATCTGCAAAGGTAGATGATGATCTGAAAGACACAAGACCTGTAGCCATCACTGACACAGAAGAGTATGAAACAATTAAGAAATTCAAACAAAATCAGAATCAAATTAATACACAATACAAAAGAGAAATCTGGGAAGTACAAGATCAGTTGGCACAAGTAATACAAAAATTTCATATTTCAGAGGACACTCGCGCTCCAACACGGGAAGAGGAGCTTAGAAATACGGAAAAGCCACAAAATAATAAAACAGGGCATTTCGGAAATTATGAAAGAAATTGGCAAGGTGCACCGAATTTTGAGATGGAACCGCCGACACGACGTAACAATGACCGATATGCGACTCGCCAACACGATGATTTTGACTATAAGCTGTTCATTACTACACGTAAATTCAAAACGTTTAAGAATTCTGCCAACGACATTCATCCATCAATTCTCTCATTGTTTTCCTCTCAACTGGTCGTTAGAGCACAGATTAGAATTTATGTAAGGCTACTTAGAGAATGAACCAGCTGAAAGAATGCGATCGGTCACTCACAATTGTCACAGTGAAGGAGAATTTTACCATGCCTTCCTCTCAGCATATTGGTCTCAAGCTACACAAGACCAAGTAAAACATAGCATCATAATGATGAAACATTTCGAACAATCTGAATTTTCCAGTCTTGTCAAATATTTTGAAGACATGTTGCACAAGAATCAGTACATGTCAAACCCATACAGCCCCTCAGAACTCATCCGCATTTGCTTAATCAAACTGCCTGAACATTTACGACATATTATTTTAGCAGGACGTTGCAAAGAAGACATTGAGGCTTTTCAGGGACTGTTACAAGAACTGGAAATTGACACTGACAATCGGGGAACGCGGAAACAGGAGCACAACAATTACAGGTCACATCTGTCACAATTCCGCGATGAAAGAAATAATAACTGGACACGACAAGGCTATTCTCACAACACATATCGTGACCAAAACAGACACCACCCGTATGACAACCGTTGGCAGTGTAGTAATAATTACAGGGAAAGACCACCTCTCCGTGGTAATGACTATCACAGAGACAATCAGAGAAACAGACAATATGGGAACCAAAATTATTATTATCAAGGGAGACAGAATAACTTCAGATGCAACGGTCCAGCGCGCAGTTACGATTCAGGGAGAAATTCTCCACCACGTGACCGACAAGAAAGAATCTATGGAATCTACCGACATGCCGACAGACGATATAACCGTAACGACAGACCTGAATTGCATCAGAACTGGCGGGATTCAAACACGGCAGGGTCGCCTCGTCAAGGTGAATTTGTAGAAGTTAGGTCTCCAAATCCCAATAACGACGCGCGCCAACAAAGAGACAGACAATGACGCGCACCGCAGGCAGACGCGTGCGCCCGCTGGCTCCGAGAAAAATAACATAAGACGCTAGCATTGAGAAAAATTTTAGCGTTCTTTACCGATGTATACAACATGATAATTGCTTTGAAGTTGAAACTCTGTGCACTAGGAAGAGTAAAGGTTTACACCACATTTCACATGTAAAAACGTTTATTGAAAGATAATCTGTTTTTTAACTTAGTCTTTGCTATAAAACTTTTCACTTCGCATTTCTAGTATGCATTGTCAGACTTAGAAACTATTACCATGCAACAATGTTTGAAGTTAAATATCC
Source organism: Schistocerca serialis cubense (assembly GCF_023864345.2). Taxonomy (NCBI): domain Eukaryota; kingdom Metazoa; phylum Arthropoda; class Insecta; order Orthoptera; family Acrididae; genus Schistocerca; species Schistocerca serialis. The sequence goes on along the minus strand of NC_064638.1, from coordinate 1,265,761,997 downwards.
AGTCAAGAACCAAGAGAACATATTTAAACAGAAATTACCACTGCATTGTGATAGTGAACAGATGACACAGTGTTATTGTGTGTGTACATTCTTGTTTGGTAGTTGCATGATTACGTAACGACTATAAGGCTCACATACTTAGAACATTTACCAGTACTGCTACTGAGATTTTAATACAACATTTTGGTTTACTTGAAAATACATTCTGGATTTAAAGTACTTTCAGTGAGATACCAGATGACACAGTGGTTAGTTTATCTGACAGCTATACGATTTTATCACGACGCTACTAATGAGTGACAATTTACAATGTTGCTTTTGCAGTGTTTCTGTTTTATATCTGCACAGTTTTTCTGCATTATTCTGGAAAGTAAAACATGTTTTAGTAGTAACTTTTGTGGTATAGCTACAATGAGACTGCCTTTTCCGTAGCACAACAATACATTACAGCACAGCACTATCTTCATCACGGCAATAAGCGTAATAACTAAGATATCTATACGCAAAGCATTTCACTTTTGTTTATCATGAGGTAAGTACATTGGCTTCTGCAGAACTTAGCTTTCAGAGGACAATAACTACGACACTTCCACAGAGATTATCTTACAGCAAGACGCACATTTAGCGTTACAGTACACGTATTTGAGTGATTAATTTTGTACTTAAAACATTTATTTTTAAAGATATTTGAAGTACAATGATACAAAGGTTTTCCGTGACACATTTCATTCCATTGCTGTAATCTGTAACACCTGAGGGTATTATTCATTAATCCTCAGGGGGGCACACGCTTACTTTGTGTACCATGTGTTTGGCAAGCACAAGGAGCCCTAGCTAATATGGTATTTGCTTATACAACTTTACACATCAGTACCATATTTCTCTAACACATAAATTACACAGCTATCTGATCATTTACCTGGGAGAGACAAACATTTATTTTACTACATCAGTGACACATGTTTACGTAATTACACAGTCGGATAATTTCACACTTATGAACTGTATTTTGTCTGTACTTTGTGAACTGTTCATATTTTTTCAGAACCATTGTGATACTATGAGAGCTTTGAATGATGTATTTGGTATGAGATCATGATTTTTAAAGTACGTTTGAGGTAGATGACACTATTGAAATGAGCAGAGAATTTTCTTTAGGTTTTGACATTATTGCAGAAAGCTACGACGTTTTTGAGATTTGACTGAGGTGTCATGATGTTATTTTTACGACGACGATGTGTATTATGCTGTTGAGGTATGTTTATGATCAATAAGCTGATGCTATATGAGTTATTTGAGTATGCTATGTATCTGTTGTCATGAAATATTGAAGAAGTGTTGACGAATAAGGTAAGGAATTATGAGGAGTGGTTAGGGACTCTGGTTTGTGAAAAAGGTTGTTGGAAACCGAGAATCGTACTTTAAGAGTTATGAAATCTGTGTAAATGCGTGAATGTATCACAATGCCGACGAAAACTTTTTGAAAACTGTTATATTCATAGGATTTTGTTTCTACACATTTGCATCGCAAATTCTCGACCTGTGAAATATTTTTATATGAGACTGTCACTGTAGCAGAAACCGGTGTCGTAAATATTTAGGCAAGAAAGTGACCCTCACATAATGCGTCGTGAGCACGACGCATCACGTAGTAAGCTGCGCGACAGATGCCTGGAAAAAAGCCTTTCAGAGGCACAGGTGAAAAAAAAAAAGGGGAGGCCATTATCCTCGCTATTGACATTCCTTTGTAGAAAGCATCGCAAATACGACACGCTCAAATTTGGAAATATATGATAACACTGTGGAGCTCTTAATTTATGATATTTACTGAAATGCCTAATGAAATGACGAGAAATATTTTTATGTCTATACACCTGATTATGACTACTGTCTTTCTAGTTGAGAGATTTTTCTACTAACTTATGAAATGCCACATGACTACTGAATGATGTTCTTATGCTTTACTTTGTACATAGTTGCTTATTTCATCTGATATCTGGTTCCTAGCTGTCTTGCAGCACTGGTTTCATAAGATAAAATTAAATGCATTTGCTAATGTGAATACTTTCTGTCAACAGATCTATTAAATAATTATTTTATGATATACATTCTTCGAAAAAGGGGCTCTTGGAATGGAAAGAACAATAAGAAGGGACTAATAACAGTAACTGCATATATAATCTTCTTTTCTAGTACTTAGTAATTTTTTGTAGAATTAGTTTTTGTGGTGCACCACTTTAATTACATAGACATTAAGATGCGATTATACATTTCCTTTATCTGCATTGTTGTCTTTAGTGTACTATTTTTTCTGCTTCAGCTTTGTCATGCTTAGGTATACGTTATAGCATTTACTGCTGCTGTTTGCCAGGCATAGTGTGACTGAATTTGACTTTGTATTACTCTGTTAAGCCAGTTTTACTACTGATTTATTTTTCTTGTTTGCTGCACAGTGTCTTATATTAGTTGTAATTTATGCTGCTTGCTTTGCCTTTTGTATTTTTTATCACTGCTGTTTGTGTTAATTGTTTTGTGCTGCTGCATTGCCTCGTCCCTTAGTTTAGCATCTGAGCTCAGTAGTTTTAAGTTAGCTTAAGAGGGGGTAGACTATATAAGAAACTAACTATGATAAATTGGAAGAAATGCATTGAGAAGATAGAAGAAAATGGTTTGGCCAAAAAAAAAAAGTAGTGTACCATGGAGAAAAACTATTTTGAAAGAGGATGTGAACAGAATACAGAAAGCAGGCTTAGATAGTACTTTTGGGAATAATGATGAACAAAGGGAGATCTCCATGCAAAATACTGCAGTAAAACAAACCCTGTCCTTTCCTTTTGTGTCATCCCTCTATATGTCTGTGTACCCTTGTGTATTTGTGTTTTTCCTGTCTTTATGTGTTTAGCTGATGAGAGCTATGTTGTAGAATTTTTCTAATACTATGTTATTTACTTTGTATAGATGTTGAGACATTATTTATTCTGTTTTGTTGCTCATATGTGAAGGTGATGTTTCAAAAGTTATTCTGATCTTTATGTATGTACTTATGTCAAAATTCCTGTAACACTGATGTATATGTCTATTTCTATTCTTTTGTAAAGCCTGTTTTACTACAAATGTTATCTGTATTGTTATGTTCTTTAATGATGTATTTTGTACCTTTGTTATTGTATTTTTATGTTATCAAATTGTAATTGTTACCAGTTCTTCAAATTAAGTATCATTTCACTGCACACGTTTCTGTTGGCCATAATATATGCACAGTATGTGAGAAGTACGGACTGTTAGTGTTTGCACATGTGTTAATAATTCAGCAAGGGACTGGATAACAGCATTGCTGGTTCTAAGGACATTTCAAAAAAAATTTTCTGCGCGTGCACAAGTGGTGGTTCATGGACTGGCTATATTGTCCACAAGGCTCTTTGATGGTGATTGTGCACCTGCACAGTCACAACAGATGGCTGCTGGCCATCTCTACAAGGACTACAGTGGGTCTGCATCTTTGATGATCCACCAACACCGTTATTTCTACAAGGACTACAATGGGTCTGCACCTCTGGTGGCCCACCAATACCATACTCTCTACTAGGACTACAGTGGGTCTGCTCTGTGATGACCTACCTACCAATATTCTTCAAAACTTCGAATGACTCTGCTGTGGGTTTGCTCTGTTGTGGCCCATTACCTGTCTGCATGTCGAGAGTCAGCACTGTCTTTCCGTTGGAAGGACAACACTACTTCTTCAAGACTGCATGGAAATCCACTACTTCCGTGTGCATTTTCTTTTACTGCTTAGACTTTGAGAAAAACACTGCTATTTTACTGTGATAAACAATCAGGGCTGTCTCTATGGACTGTGAGAAAGTTTAGCTTTTGACTAACATTGTATCAATAAGTGTGTGCATTTGATATCTTTGTTATTGTAATTACGAAAAACTTTTTCAAATCTGTATTGGCCACTGCCCAAAACAATTTGTAAAAATTTTTTTGGGGAGCATGGGGGCTATGTAAGTAGGCTGTTTGCGTTTTTTTATTGGTAACGCCACCTCTGTATAAAAATCACTGGCTGTGCTGTGTGAAGTCTGTGGCTAGTTTGCATTGTTGTCTGCCATTGTAGTGTTGGGCAGCGGCAGCTGCATGTGAACAGCGCGTAGCGTTGCGCAGTTGGAGGTGAGCCGCCAGCAGTGGTGGATGTGGGGAGAGAGATGGCGGAGTTTTGAAATTTGTAAAACTGGATGTCATGAACTGATATGTATATTATGAGTTGTCAACATTATTAAGTGTTGGGCAGCGGCAGCTGGATGTGAACAGCGCGTAGCGTTGCGCAGTTGGAGGTGAGCCGCCAGCAGTGGTGGATGTGGGGAGAGAGATGGCGGAGTTTTCAAATTTGTCATGAACTGCTGTATATATATATATATATATATATATATATATATATATATATATGATGATATTAAGGTAAATACATTGTTTGTTGAAACTTCCTGGCAGATTAAAACTGTGTGCCCGACCGAGACTCGAACTCGGGACCTTTGCCTTTCGCGGGCAAGTGCTCTACCAACTGAGCTACCGAAGCACGACTCACGCCCGGTACTCACAGCTTTACTTCTGCCAGTATCTCGTCTCCTACCTTCCAAACTTTACAGAAGCTCTCCTGCGAACCATGCAGAACTAGCACTCCTGAAAGAAAGGATATAGCGGAGACATGGCTTAGCCACAGCCTGGGGGATGTTTCCAGAATGAGATTTTCACTCTGCAGCGGAGTGTGCGCTGATATGAAACTTCCTGGCAGATTAAAACTGTGTGCCCGACCGAGACTCGAACTCGGGACCTTTGCCTTTCGCGGGCAAGTGCTCTACCAACTGAGCTACCGAAGCACGACTCACGCCCGGTACTCACAGCTTTACTTCTGCCAGTATCTCGTCTCCTACCTTCCAAACTTTACAGAAGCTCTCCTGCGAACCATGCAGAACTAGCACTCCTGAAAGAAAGGATATAGCGGAGACATGGCTTAGCCACAGCCTGGGGGATGTTTCCAGAATGAGATTTTCACTCTGCAGCGGAGTGTGCGCTGATATGAAACTTCCTGGCAGATTAAAACTGTGTGCCCGACCGAGACTCGAACTCGGGACCTTTGCCTTTCGCGGGCAAGTGCTCTACCAACTGAGCTACCGAAGCACGACTCACGCCCGGTACTCACAGCTTTACTTCTGCCAGTATCTCGTCTCCTACCTTCCAAACTTTACAGAAGCTCTCCTGCGAACCATGCAGAACTAGCACTCCTGAAAGAAAGGATATAGCGGAGACATGGCTTAGCCACAGCCTGGGGGATGTTTCCAGAATGAGATTTTCACTCTGCAGCGGAGTGTGCGCTGATATGAAACTTCCTGGCAGATTAAAACTGTGTGCCCGACCGAGACTCGAACTCGGGACCTTTGCCTTTCGCGGGCAAGTGCTCTACCAACTGAGCTACCGAAGCACGACTCACGCCCGGTACTCACAGCTTTACTTCTGCCAGTATCTCGTCTCCTACCTTCCAAACTTTACAGAAGCTCTCCTGCGAACCATGCAGAACTAGCACTCCTGAAAGAAAGGATATAGCGGAGACATGGCTTAGCCACAGCCTGGGGGATGTTTCCAGAATGAGATTTTCACTCTGCAGCGGAGTGTGCGCTGATATGAAACTTCCTGGCAGATTAAAACTGTGTGCCCGACCGAGACTCGAACTCGGGACCTTTGCCTTTCGCGGGCAAGTGCTCTACCAACTGAGCTACCGAAGCACGACTCACGCCCGGTACTCACAGCTTTACTTCTGCCAGTATCTCGTCTCCTACCTTCCAAACTTTACAGAAGCTCTCCTGCGAACCATGCAGAACTAGCACTCCTGAAAGAAAGGCTAAGCCATGTCTCCGCTATATCCTTTCTTTCAGGAGTGCTAGTTCTGCATGGTTCGCAGGAGAGCTTCTGTAAAGTTTGGAAGGTAGGAGACGAGATACTGGCAGAAGTAAAGCTGTGAGTACCGGGCGTGAGTCGTGCTTCGGTAGCTCAGTTGGTAGAGCACTTGCCCGCGAAAGGCAAAGGTCCCGAGTTCGAGTCTCGGTCGGGCACACAGTTTTAATCTGCCAGGAAGTTTCATATCAGCGCACACTCCGCTGCAGAGTGAAAATCTCATTCTGGAAACATCCCCCAGGCTGTGGCTAAGCCATGTCTCCGCTATATCCTTTCTTTCAGGAGTGCTAGTTCTGCATGGTTCGCAGGAGAGCTTCTGTAAAGTTTGGAAGGTAGGAGACGAGATACTGGCAGAAGTAAAGCTGTGAGTACCGGGCGTGAGTCGTGCTTCGGTAGCTCAGTTGGTAGAGCACTTGCCCGCGAAAGGCAAAGGTCCCGAGTTCGAGTCTCGGTCGGGCACACAGTTTTAATCTGCCAGGAAGTTTCATATCAGCGCACACTCCGCTGCAGAGTGAAAATCTCATTCTGGAAACATCCCCCAGGCTGTGGCTAAGCCATGTCTCCGCTATATCCTTTCTTTCAGGAGTGCTAGTTCTGCATGGTTCGCAGGAGAGCTTCTGTAAAGTTTGGAAGGTAGGAGACGAGATACTGGCAGAAGTAAAGCTGTGAGTACCGGGCGTGAGTCGTGCTTCGGTAGCTCAGTTGGTAGAGCACTTGCCCGCGAAAGGCAAAGGTCCCGAGTTCGAGTCTCGGTCGGGCACACAGTTTTAATCTGCCAGGAAGTTTCATATCAGCGCACACTCCGCTGCAGAGTGAAAATCTCATTCTGGAAACATCCCCCAGGCTGTGGCTAAGCCATGTCTCCGCTATATCCTTTCTTTCAGGAGTGCTAGTTCTGCATGGTTCGCAGGAGAGCTTCTGTAAAGTTTGGAAGGTAGGAGACGAGATACTGGCAGAAGTAAAGCTGTGAGTACCGGGCGTGAGTCGTGCTTCGGTAGCTCAGTTGGTAGAGCACTTGCCCGCGAAAGGCAAAGGTCCCGAGTTCGAGTCTCGGTCGGGCACACAGTTTTAATCTGCCAGGAAGTTTCATATCAGCGCACACTCCGCTGCAGAGTGAAAATCTCATTCTGGAAACATCCCCCAGGCTGTGGCTAAGCCATGTCTCCGCTATATCCTTTCTTTCAGGAGTGCTAGTTCTGCATGGTTCGCAGGAGAGCTTCTGTAAAGTTTGGAAGGTAGGAGACGAGATACTGGCAGAAGTAAAGCTGTGAGTACCGGGCGTGAGTCGTGCTTCGGTAGCTCAGTTGGTAGAGCACTTGCCCGCGAAAGGCAAAGGTCCCGAGTTCGAGTCTCGGTCGGGCACACAGTTTTAATCTGCCAGGAAGTTTCATATCAGCGCACACTCCGCTGCAGAGTGAAAATCTCATTCTGGAAACATTGTTTGTTCTCTATTAAAATCTTTCATTTGCTAACTATCCCTATCAGTAGTTAGTGCCTTCCGTAGTTTGAATCTTTTATTTAGCTGGCAGTAGTGGTGCTCGCTGTATTGCAGTAGTTCGAGTAACCAAGATTTTTGTGAGGTAAGTGATTTGTGAAACGTATAGGTTAATGTCAGTCAGGGCCATTCTTTTGTAGGGATTTTTGAAAGTCAGATTGCGTTGCGCTAAAAATATTGTATGTCAGTTTAAGCGCAGTCAGGTATAATTGTTGTAAAAAGGGGACGTTTCACACTGTACATCTACATGGATACTCTGCAAATCACATTTAAGTGCCTCGCAGAGGGTTCATCGAACCAACTTCATGATTCTCTATTATTCGAATCTCGTATAACGCGCGGGAAGAATGAACACCCATATCTTTCCGTGCGATGTCTGATTTCCCTTATTTTATCTTTGTGATCATTCCTCCCTGTGTAAGTCGGTGTCAACAAAATATTTTCGCATTCGGAGGAGGAAGTTTGTGTATGGAATTTCGTGAGAAGATTCCGTCCCAACGAAAAACGCCTTTCTTTTAATGATGTCCCTCCCAAATCCTGCATAATTTATGTGACACTATCTCACATATTTCGCGATAGTACAAAACGTGCTGCCATTCCTTGAACTTTTTCGATGTACTCAGTCAGTCCAATCTGCTAAGGATCCCACACAGTGAAACAGTAATCTAAAAGAGGACGGACAAACGTAGTGTAAGCGGTCTCCTTAGTAGGTCTGTTACATTTTCTAAGTGTCCTGCCAATGAAACGCAGTCTTTGGTTAGCTTTCCCCACAACATTCGTTATGTATTCCTTCCAATTTTAATTGTTCGTAATTGTAATTCCTAGGTATTTAGTTGAATTTACGGTTTTTAGATTAAACTGATTTATCGTGTAACCGAAGTTTAACGTGTTGTTTCTAGCACTCATGTGGAAGACCTCACACTTTTCGTTAATTAAGGTCAACTGCCACTTTACGCACCATTTCACTATTTCTTCTAAATTGTTTTGCAGTTTGTTTGGATCTTCTGATGACTTTATTAGTCGATAAACGACGGCGTCATCTGCAAACAACCAAAGACGGCTGCTCAGATTGTCTCCCAAATCGTTTACATAGATAAGGAACAGCAAAGGGCCTATAACAATTCTTTGGGGTACGCCTGAAATCACTTCTGTTTTACTCGATGACTTTCCGTCAATTACTACGAACTGTGACCTGTCTGACAGGAAATCACAGATGCAGTCGCATAAGCACGCAATTTCACTACGAGCCGCTTGTATGGTACAGTGTCAAAAGCCTTCCGGAAGTCCAGAAATTCAGAATCGATCTGAAATCCCTTGTCAATAGCACTTAGCATTTCATGTGAATAAAGGGCTAGTTGTGTTTGACAAGAACGATATTTTCTAAACCCATGTTGGCAGTGTGTCAATAGACAGTTTTCTTCGAGGTAATTCATAATGTTCGAACAGCATATATGTTCTAAAATCCTGCTGCATATCGACGTTAACGATATGGGCCTGTAGTTTACTGGATTACTCTTGTTACCTTTCTTGAATATTGGTGTGACCTGTGCAACTTTCCAGTCATTGGGTACGGATCTTTCGCCGAGCGAACGGTTGTATATGATTGTTAATAAATTTGAAACAAATTTTATGTCGCACACCTGTGAAGTTATTAGCAGTTGGAGCATTTAGAATTTGTTTATTTTATTCAAAAGTAAGAAGTGTCGGCGAGAAAGCGTGTATCACACGATATTGTTTAAAGCCCCCATTTAATGACGATTCTCATGACCGTGCGAAGACACAGTCATCGTAGCATTGAGCAAAGAGATGTTTCCGTGCCGGAGGCTTGTGGAGTGACCGTTCTACCTTAGGAGACGCAATTTCAGTGGCCTGCGAGCCAGACAACATAAACAATGGCCTGGCCTATTTGTGCCGCTGTGCTGTAAGTGTCACGCGGCAAGTGCCTTGCGGTTTCAGCAGAGGCTCCACAAATGTCAACGCAGGGCGGCGCGGCGGCGCGTGCAAACAGCGGAGCCGACGGAGGGCTGGCTTTGTATTTGGTGCTTGTCCCCCTGCCTACTTGCCGCGGCCGCCGTAGCACCGCGGGACACACGGCCGCTTTGTGCGGCCTCAACAGCGGAGGTACTGTATTGTGTATTGTGGGCCGCTCAAGGGCCCGGCCCTTCGCGAGCAGCCACTCTGCCCCTCAGGGGAGGTGTACCCTTCACGCCACGAGCTGACTCACTACACCACCACAGTCTTACACCACCTCCAAGTGACATAGTGGAAGTCACAATCCTGGTTCTGCATTTGCGTCTACAATACAAGTCTGCTATTCACACTGAAGTGTTTCTCAGAGGGGTCATCAATCTACTTGCAGACGATTTCTCGACCGTTCGATCCGTGATGGGTCAACAAGATTTTTTCACCGTTCCGCTCCGGAATACCAAGTGGGAAAAATGAACACGTAAATCTTTCTGTAGACCGTTAAGATTGTTTTATCACTTTGGACATTTTTTGATTTGTATGGGGGTTCAAAATGGTTAAAATGGCTCTGAGCACTATGGGACTTAGCTTCTGAGGTCATCAGTCCCCTAGAACTTAGAACTACTTAAACCTAACTAACCTAAGGACATCACACACATCCATGCCCGAGGCAGGATTCGAACCTGCGACCGTAACGGTCGCGCGGTTCCAGACTGTAGCAAATAGAACCGCTCGGTGACTCCGCCCAGCTTGTATGGGGGAAACAACAAAATAGTTTCAGAGGAAGTTGGCAATTGAAATTTCGTGAAAAGGTCCAGCGTCAACGAGAAACGTCATTGTTTTAATTGCTGTCACCCCCACTCTCGCATCATTTCCGTGACACTCTCTACCTATTTCACGATAATACGGCACTAGCTGCCCTTCTTGTAACTTTCTCGATCTTCTCCGTCAGTCCTGGCTAGGAAGAATTTTATAACACGCAGCAACACTCCAGGAGGGGACGAACAAACATGGTCTAGGTATTCTCTTCAATAGATTCCTTCCATTTTATTTCTGCCAAGAAAACGCTCAGTGACCGGCCGGAGTTGCCGAGCGGTTCTAGGCGCTACAGTCTGGAACCGCGCTACCGCTACGGTCGCAGGTTCGAATCCTGCCTCGGGCATGGATGTGTGTGATGTCCGCACGTTAGTTACGTTTATGTAGTTCTAAGTTCGAGAGGACTAATGTCCTCAGAAGTTAAGTCCCATAGTACTCAGAGCCATTTGCACCAAAACGTTCAGTTTTAGTTCCTAGTTAGGTATTTAGCTGAATCGACAAACACCAAAATTGGGTTAGTTATCGAGTAACAGAAACATCATGATTTTTTTTTTGTACTGGTGAGGTCTTCCTCACAACAACAACAAAAAAAAAAGAAAAAAAGGAAAGGAAAACCTCCCAGTGTTAATCGATAACTAAGCAGATTAATAAGTGGTAGTCATTAAAACAAAGGCGTTTATCGTTGATTCTGCGCCTTTTTGTGAAATTTCAATTGGTAACTTGCTCCGAAAACATTTTCTTGACTCCCATCTAAAGTATCGCATCATGTCCATATCTTGTCTAAATAACTTTTCTTTTCGACCTGATCGCTTCAGAGTTTTACTGGATAGTAAATGAAAGTATTCATTGCAAACACTCTGAGAGGGCTGATCAGATTGTCTCCTAAATCATTTATGTGAAGAACAGGAAGGGGCCTAAAACACTTTCTTGTGGAATCCCAAATATATCACTTCGGTTTGTCAAGATGTAATTTCGTCAGCTACCAATAACTGTGGCCGGCCGCTGTGGCAGAGCGGTTCTAGGCGCTTCAGTCCTAAACCACGCGGCTGCTATGGTCGCAGGTTCGAATCCTGCCTCGGCCATGGATGTGCGTGATGTCCTCAGGTTAGTTAGGTTTACGTAGTTCTAAGTCTGGGGGACTGATGACCTCAGATGTTAAGTTCCATAGCGCTTACCGCCATTTGAACCAAGAACTGTGATCTTTCTGAGAGGAAATGAAGAATCTAGTCGCACAGCTAAGACGATAGGCACATCATTTCGTTAGAAGTTTCTTGTGAGGAATGGTATCAAAAGCCTTCTGAAATCAAGAAAGTTCGAATTTGTTTGATAACCCATGTCAACAGCACACGTTACTTCGTGAGAATGAGCCAGTCGTGTTTCACAAGAATGATGGTTTCTGAATCCGTACTTCTTACGTGTCAACAGACTGTTTTCTTCGAGGTATGTCATAATGTTCGCGCACAGATTACGTTCCAAAATTCTACTGCAAACTGTTCTCAACGACACGGGTCTATAATTCGTTGGATTACCCCTGTTTCCATAATGGTTCTGTTGTGACCTGTGCTGATACTTTTCCATCTATAGGTGCAGATCTTTTGCCAACCGAGCGATTAAACAAAATATGGAGATATTTTATCAGCATACTGCGAAACGACCTAACTGGTCTACAGTCTGATTCGGAAGACTTGCGTTTTCTTCGCTACATCGAGAGCACCTACTTCTAAATTACACATAGTAAGACCTCCTTCTGATTCACGTTCCGGAATGTTTACTGTCACTAATTTGGTGAAGGAACTTAGGACAACGGTGCTTAGTAACTCTGCTTCAGTGGCGCTGTAATCGTAATATTAATATTGCCATCGCAAAGTCAAGGTATTGATTGTGTCTCATGGCTGGTATACTTTACATACGACGACAGTCTCTTTGGCGTTTCTTCCAGTTTTTCAGACAGAGTTTTGTCCTGGAAACTATTAAAAGCACCTCACCTGTAAGTCAAAGCTTTCGAGTTTCCTTAAGCTTTCACCAGTCTTGGAGATTCTGCGTTAATTTAAATCTGGTATGCTTTCTTCGTTACAGTAACAGCATCCTGAATTGTTTTCTGTTTTGTGTGCCATGGGGGTTCTGCTAAGTCTCTTATTACGTTACTTGGTATGAAATACCACTTCTTCGAATGTAAACCACAACTTGCCAATGGTTATACAGTTCCTTTCGGATAAATGGAGACTCTTAGAAAACTGTACAGCGAATTTTTGTCTGCATTTTAAATACGTATATTTTGCTTTGATTTACTCTGAACTTAAGTGTTATGTTATTCAGTCTCACCACTGTGGTGTCACCGCCAGACACCACACTTGCTAGGTGGTAGCCTTTAAATCGGCCGCGGTCCGTTAGTATACGTCGGACCCGCGTGTCGCCACTATCAGTGATTGCAGACCGAGCGCCGCCACACGGCAGGTCTAGAGAGACTTCCTAGCATTCGCCCAGTTGTACAGCCGACTTTGCTAGCGATGGTTCACTGACACATTACGCTCTCATTTGCCGAGACGATAGTTAGCATAGCCTTCAGCTACGTCATTTGCTACGACCTAGCAAGGCGCCATTATCATTTGCTATTTATCTTGTGATGCATGTACCGTCAGACCGATGTTCACCAATTATGGACTAAAGTTAAGTATTCCAGCAGCTATGTACCTTTTTTGCTAGTCTCAATTCCTTGTCATTTTCCAGACCTCACGCCATCCTGCGTGAGCTTAAACGCGTGCCTTTCGGTTTCCTCTCATAGTGGCTTGGCTGTCTTGCCAAGTCACAATAACCACAACGACATGGTAGTGATTAATTTCTATATCAGACATTTGCTAATTCTGTCAGGGTACACATTCTGCTTCGGCACTACTCTCACCGAAACCATTATCTATTGGGGTTGCTGTCACAGCAGCCACATTTTTTATTCACTTCGCTCCCTAAGGTCCACGTCAATAACTGGTTCTAACTAATTAACTACTTGACTTCAACCATCATGGTTGGGAGTGTCAGTGATCTTACTTGTGTTAATTAATTACGAAGAAACAGTACCATCGCACAATATCACTTATTTAAAATGACCGGTTTCGGCATGTACAGTAGGCCGTTTTCAGATTGATTGCACTGTAACGATTATAAAACAGCACGCCATTGGGGAAGTCAGTCCAGGATATAATGTACAAAAAATAAAGTAGCAGGTCAGGATGTTTCACCCATTTACTAGATCTGTGACGTGCTCAGTAACTACGTGCTTGTGGTAGCGTTCTCGCTTCCCACGCCTGGGTTCCCGGGTTCGATTCCCGGCGGGGTCAGGGATTTTCTCTGCCTCGTGATGGCTGGGTGTTGTGTGCTGTCCTTAGGTTAGTTAGGTTTGATTAGTTTTAAGTTCTAGGGGACTTATGACCACAGCAGTTGAGTCCCATAGTGCTCAGAGCCATTTGAACCATTTTGAACTACGTGCTGTCAACACGACAGCTACTCTTAGTGGCTCTACTGCCATGCCTTAAACAGTGCCTGATAGCGCACCTAGTTGCTGCATTACGTCAGCTGCAGCCAGTGGGACCTAACTGTACGAAAAAATATTTATGACGTACAAATGAAGTATAAAACTATCAGTACAGCTATATGTGTATCATTACACAAATGCTGCTCTTTAAATGAATAGTGCAGGTCGTTAATAAAATTAATTAGCTCCAAATGGACTTTAAATACAAGTGCAACAGTACAAAATGTTGTGCGAACTTTGAACGCCAGCTGGTGGTGAATGTTGGTACTTCAAGACGACGCCGCTTCCATGGAAATGGCGATGCGTTAGCTGTTGCTTGTCAGAAACCGTGCTGCAGTGCGGTGCTGCATAGGTGGCGTATTATGCCTCGTAGCGTCCAAAGATGCATGTAGACTACGCTGTTCCCGTAAAGATGTTGTCAAAGACCATTGCTACGCGACGTTGTGTTGAGTCCATGGAGGTAAGAATAAGGGGAGATGGCGCTACGTATCCCAGCCGTACTACGTTTTGAAGCCATGGGGGCGTGGCTCGCTGCCATGACACTCTGACCAAAACATTGCCAGTGTGCTATAGCGCTGCGTGTATTACAGTCGCTAATTGCACCAAATACGAAAAAAATGGTTCAAATGGCTCTGAGCACAATGGGACTTATTATCTGAGGTCATCAGTCCCCTAGAACTTAGAACTACTTAAACCTAACTAACCTAAGGACATCACACACATCCATGCCCGAGGCAGGATTCGAACCTGCGACCGTAGCACCACATACGCATCTAACGTCATCAGATTCGTTGTTTCAAAGTTTTTGTTTAAAATAAAATCTCGTAAAGGCAAAATTCCGCGTTTCTTCTCATTAAAAATAGTTTTTGATGTAATATTACGATAGCTAGCCTTCAATGTAAACGATACAATTTTGTTAATTCAGTAATAAACGTGTATCACAAACTAAATAATAGAAACTGAAAACTAAGTTAGCTATACCCTCCCTCCAAAGCCCCCTAAATACGTCTTGTTTGTAATACGTACTGCGACATTTCAGTTACGTTACACTACTTGGAAACACTGTTCATTATCACCAATATTTACTGAAATACGGTACATAAAATGGCAAATCTGCACAGTGTCCTGCTTAGGTCTATACTTTACGCCAGTTAATGTAGTGTTAGCTTTTAATTTGGTACATGATGAAGACAAAGTGAGTTACTCAACACTTCGATTATCGACGATACGTACGTGTTATACTGAAACGTGAACTTGAAAACTAAGAATTTAATTCTTTGAATTAAATACCTTTTGCAAATGTTTTGGGTGTGTAGGGAAAACTGATGGTACAGCATTTTCTCGGAGCCTTACTGTTGAAAGGGAAGTTCGGTCTATGTCCTCTTCTCGGAAATGCTAAGAACATATAGTGCTCCATTTACACGCACGCCAATTCTTTCTCATCACGGCATTCTCCCACAGAGCTTTCCGACTTTCATTTTTAGGAAATCTAAAATCATACAGGAGAAAAACACGCTATAGTACAAGTACCGATTTAGCACACGTTCATAAATGGTGCAAATGGCTCTGAGCACTATGGGACTCAACTGCTGTGGTCATAAGTCCCCTAGAACTTAGAACTACTTAAACCTAACTAACCTAAGGACAGCACACAACACCCAGCCATCACGAGGCAGAGAAAATCCCTGACCCCGACTGGAATCGAACCCGGGAACCCGGGCGTGGGAAGCGAGAACGCTACCGCACGACCACGAGATGCGGGCACACACACGTTCATACACAATGAAGTTATAAAATCACATTTAACGAGACAACTTACACATGAAATGTTATTCCCTTCGATTTCGCGTCATAATCGTAACGATTCGTACATCTGAACACCACACAAGTCACCATTACAGCGCAAAATCCTTCCAAGAGCGAGCGACAAGCCTATGCACACAAGCTTACAGCAGCTATGTTTTGGTCGGATTGAGATGGCTACCCTCGGCTTCACATAGCTTCACAGCTGTGACGTCACGGCATCTCCCTCTATTCTTACCTCCATGGTTGAGTCTGTTGGCTTCCAGAGATGTATGTAGATTACGCTGTTCTCATGCAGACGTTTTTCAGATGGTCTTTATTTTGTTTTTTTTTTCCTTTATTTTTTCCTGTTGTTTTGGGCGCATACACAATTGAGGTCATAAGCATCCATGTCATAAACTTGGAACACTAATTAGAAAGAAAAGTATAAAACAATTACACCTGAAACCCAATCGAAGGAAGGAAAGAGAGCTAAAAACAAGGACTTTCTCTTGGAGATATGTCCACAAAATACGCCGTACAGACAGTGGAGGTCCCGAACCAGAAATTAAATGTCCTTCACCGTAATGATACGACCGATTGAGCTGTAGTAAAGTTAACTTTGAAAAGCGCGCCGCAGAGCGTAGCGTGAAGCAGTCACCCTTTGTTTTCTGGCGATGGCGCAATAGAAGGCTTCGGTGTCTCCCTCTAGCGGGAAAGGGCAAAAGTGGCTGTTCGCGTGGGTTTAAGAGGCGACTGTACGGGCTCTCGTGGAGAGTTGGCAGTCGGGGCATCAAGAAGCGACTACTCTGGCGGTGCTAGAGGGACGGCACACAGACCGCGGCATCAGCGTAAGCGACGCGAGCAGCGACTCCATGGAATTGGGCGTTAACTGCTCGTCGCGAAGGGAATATTCTTGAGCGTGGGTCCGGAAGGGGCTTAATCTGCAGTTCGGACGTATGCTGTCGACTGGCGAGGAGGTTCTGAAAATAGGCGCGCCTTCCTGCGTCCGTTGAAAAGGCTGGCAGCGGGCGGCTCGGCATAGCATTTGGAGGTGTTGCATTGGTTCAGTCCTGGGAGTTGTAACGCACCAGAAGTTGAGTATTGATCGTTAACAGATTTTATGGAGATTAATTGAATTCAATTTACTTATTGTTGCTAATTATACCAGCCGTATTTTTTGGGGGTGGGGTGGGGGGCTTCCCCGCCATTTATTCTCGTCTGCCCACCCGCGGGAAGGTGGTACTATTAGAAAGGGTGGTCCGTTTATCCCCTTTTGAGGACGAAAGGGGAGGGAGAGTCAGAGTAAATCTGTGGTTCGGATTCCTTCTTTCCCCTCCCAGCTTACCTATGGGTTTATTCGACTGTTACCCTTTGCCATGTCAGTGAAAGTCTGAGGCACTAATGGCTGTACTGTTTAAAATGCAAGGCACTAAGACCTGATCCATTCTCTCGCCTGCCATAACTAGTATTACTAGACTCACGTGTAAAAGGTACTCTAAGAAAGAAGAAAAATTCCTTTTGCCTCGTGGTAAGAACTAGTCAATTGCATAACGAATTCCTGCTCATCTAGAAGCTGTTAAAGTTACGTAAATTTGTGTTTATTGTATATTTGGCTATAGGTAAGCAAGGTTGTTAATGTACGCCGTAGTGGATTATTTATATTGTTTCTAGTCAGGAAAAACTGTTGTGTGTATTTCCAGTTCAATACCTTTTAAGGCTCTTACTCAACGTGTTTATGTGTTTTATACAGGTAGTTGCTTATTAGTATGTTTACTTGCTATGCAAAAGTTCGCCATTTAATTACGTGTAGAAGTTGTTGCCTTTAAAGTAGAATGTTGTAGAAGTTCGCAAGTCCTACCTGGCGAGCTTGTATGTTTGCCGTAAGTTAACTGGCAGAAATTTGTAAAATTTGTTTTTTTATATGTTTTGGAAATGTTAATGTTATTAACTGTGAGTGTCCCCCCGTGTGCATGACTCATGCATTTTGGTTTTTCTATTTTGATAGCTTTTGTAAACAGGATTGTCTTTATATGTTGCAGACAAGTTAGATTCTGCGCCATTTAATGAATGGTGTGAAATTCACCTGTAATTCAGCTGAGCTTGAAATATTATACAGCGTCGCGTTGTATATATTAAAGTGCTTGCCTGTACTTGCCTTTTACTGGCTTTAAATTTTTTATAATAATATAATAGATTAAAAGTCCTTCCTATCGTAAATTGTGACTTATTTGTTAAATGATTGTTGGTTTTTTAAATATCATAAAGTCTTGCACCAAATTTGAATAAAAAGTGTAACTCAAAATTGTTCGTAATTTCACCATTTATTCCTTGGCACCTACTTCCACTTGGTGCCCAATATGCAACCTAGCTAAAACGATCTCCTAACGGCGAGAGGGCCGAGAGGATGGCGGCGAAAGCGTTGCTTGACAGTTCAATTCCCCGTAGCTTGCTTCCGTGAAGAGAAGACCAGTCGTGATGCCAAAGTGCCACCACCTGCCGACAGACGGCAACACGAAGATCATTCGAAGGAATGGAAGAGGTAGCAGACCCCGGCAGGAGGACTGCAGTCTTTGCGGCAGCATCAGCAATCTCATTTCCCGCCAGACCGATGTGACCAGGAGCCCACACGAACATCATAATGGCTCTCTCAACAGGAGTAAGTGGGAGCTTTTCTTGGACCCGTTGCAGTAATGGATGGGTGGTGTATAGCAAAAGGAGGCTCTGCAGGGCACTGAGAGAATCAGAGCATATGACATAACCAAGAAGAACGTGTCGCCGTATGTACTGGGTGGTCTGGAAACGGATACCGAAAATGGTTGGTGCCAATGACGAAAGTACACCCGACACACGGCCAGTCTTAGAGCCAGCAGTATACATTAAAGTGCTACCGCTAAGCTGTGAGCGAAGGTCGAGAAACTTACAGCGATAGATTGAATTCGGCCTTGTTTCCTTGGGAAGCAAATGAAGTCCAAGATGAACGCGGGCCGCCGCACGATGTCAAGGCGGAGACGGGTTGACACCCATGGGGAATGTGTCCCACGTAACTTGGTAACGTTTCTGTATCTAGCACGAAAAGATATATCGAAGTTTTCACCCAGAAAGTGTCCATCCATTTATCGCTGGGTTTACCTGATCCCCGAAAACATGTTATGTAACTTCTAGAGGTGCGTAGTGTGTTAGTTTCCGGTACAGCTTTCTTCAGTCAAAGAACATCAATCATTTTCTAACAGACATTTGTGTTGAGTAGAATTCAGAAGAAAGAAATATGCTACAAGGTAAGTAGAAATGTTTTCTGTAAGATGAATAATAATATCTCCCCCTTTGCATTACGATGTTCATTGTTCCTGCTGTAATGTTGTTGCTTTAATTTGTTCTGAAAGCGGTGCTGATAGGCAATAAAAGCGGGCTAAAAGCTGTGAGGTGTCTGGGGAAGTTAACCTTGCATTACTGCGCAACTGTTTCACCAGGTATCCAGTCTAGCTTACCAAATTCCCAACAGACTAACATTAATTATAATCCTTTAATAGTCATACGACAACCGGTGATATATACATAAAAAAGAGAATTTCAATAAAAAGAAATAAATCAGTTTATATTTGGAAATTTATTTTAACATTGATCATTGAAATTTCAGCATATTAAACTTGATTCATAACTAAACTGGTGCCTTATTTAGGATTGTGAAAATGTGAGTTTGTAATCTTATGGAACACATCAAATATGGAGCCAGGATTGGGAGACTGCATACAACACTGCATTCATAAAATAACACACGAAGAACGTTGAAACATATACAAGAGGAAATTAACCACAACCAACCGATTCAATTTTCACCCAAAGAAGTTACGTTCGTAGCGCAATCCTGTCCGTCATGAAATTACCACACACTGGTATACTAAATTCATACTAACTCTCTGTGGCCCGCATCTCGTAATCGTGCGGTAGCGTTCTCGCTTCCCACGCCCGGGTTCCCGGGTTCGATTCCCGGCGGGGTCAGGGATTTTCTCTGCCTCGTGGTGGCTGGGTGTTGTGTGATGTCCTTAGGTTAGTTAGGTTTAAGTAATTCTAAGTTCTAGGGGACTGATGACCATAGATGTTGTCCCATAGTGCTCAGAGCCATTTGAACCATTGAACTCTCTGTGAAATCTTCCCGAAAAGAATAGCTGAGGGCTACTTTGGTGCTTACACCACATGCTTCACGTGGTGAACTTGGTTTACACAAAGAGTGTAACTCCACAATAGTTTTGATAACTAAAATAAATTACATCGAAACGCTGTTTACTAAAGAGAAACCTCGAACTGGTTACTATCGTCTTATTATTAACCTGATGGGTCAAACAATTGTATAAGCACGTGGAACTGGTCTCACAAAGTACACCCCATACTGGTCTCACAAAGTACACCCCACGTGGGTTGAACATAAAGAAAAGTTGCTATATTGAAAAATATTGTCAAGACGAGACGTTATAATCTCACGCACATTCGCATTTAAGATTGATGATCTTAGGTAGAGTTACTGATCAACACGTGGTTCCACTTTACTCACAAAGTAGTGACAAAGCAACTACCGGAAGATTTTCTGAACTTCACACTCGAATTACACTGCGTTGCAATTTAAGATGACATTAGATATTTTAGAGATAAACCTGAAATAAAGGTGATTAAATTTTCAGTTAGGCTGAACTTAAGAAATCCATTGTCCTACGGACTTAGCAGACACGCGCTTAGCTGGAGATGTTACCACTTCAGACGCTCGCCGCGGACAGACTGCCGTGGTCCCTTCCTGAGGGTGGCTCACAAATACAAATGGAAGAGGCCAGAGAGGCATCTTCCTATACCAACATGACAAGGGACGGACAGGACCATACTAAGAATAGAAACCTTTCTGTTTTTAGAAAGCGTAGCTACCTGTTCCGACGTTGGTCCTACTGTTCTCTAGCAGACAGGCTTGTCTGCTACCATCCAGCATGCAACTAGAAATACATTTGCTCATTCAGCCTCTCACACAGAAGGGAATGGGGATCACAGTATCTTATCATATACAGTATATAAATGAAAGCGGATGTAGGTTCCGTATGAGACTGTGTGACATGAATTTAAAGTGTAGTAATGTGACAGATCGTTCTTGTTTATGTGTAAAAGTAACATGTTTCACTGCTCAGTCTCCTCCCAGATAGTCAGAAATATCACTGTAAATTTAGAAGAGGAATTTATGCCGTAAATGACAACAGATTTAAGCAATTAACACGAAAGGAATCCAACAGAGACCTTTCACTGCTTCGTTCTTTTGTTATTTGTTGTGTACAAAATTTAAAAATGATTGCAGCGTAAGTAGAGACATGACATGGCATGACATGACATCACTAAAAGTAGGAAAACAAAGACATCTTGCAAATCTGTAGATTTAAGGCGCTGGCCACAATTGTCGTGGGACAAGAGGAAGAGGGAGAGTTAGAGAAACACGATAGAAATCGATTCATAAAGGGAGGAGGAAATAAAGAGGCGTAAATGACGTAGAACAAGAACCGAAGAAATAGCATATAGGAAGGGTGGACATATTTACTTTACGTTAGATAGAGAGAAACTGGCAATAAACATTAATTTTTTATCAGTACGTTCCGAGGATGACACAGGCAATCACTTCGGAAGTTTCTTAATTGGGCGCTGAATTGTGTGCAGAGTGCAGGACAGCTTCTTCCAGAGGAGTTCAGCAGAAACAGAGGAGTTACGAAAACGGTTGGTTAACGGGCGGATTATTATTTTTTTTTTTTTTCTCATCAGTCTTCTGACTGGTTTCATGCGGCCCGCTTCGAATTCCTCTCCTGTTCTAACCTCTTCATCTCAGAGTAGCAATTGCGACCTACGTCCTCATTTATTTGCTGGATGTATTCTAATCTCTGTCTTCCTCTACAGTTCCCTCTAGTACCTCGGAAGTCATTCCCTCATGTCTTAACAGATGTCGTATCACCCAGTCCCTTCTCCTTATCGGAGATTTCCACATACTCCTTTTCTCTCCGAACGGTGGATACAGCTACTGTATTTGGTAAATCAGACCTGGTGTCACGATTTTAACGACAAGTATTTGATCCCTGACGTGAAGTATGTGGGGCGCATACCCTGTGATGAACGAACGGTAGTCACACAGCTTGTCTCGTCGCAGACAGCTTATCTTTGCATATGAATCATTGCCATCGTCAAATAGGATATTGAAAATGTAAAGTGCTGAATCGTGCATAGATATTTCCTACCGCCTAGTTTTCACTATCGCGAGATTTTAAAGGGACGTTAGGCCGAAACAATATCAATGTGTAAATCACTTCTACAAGAGACATGCATAAATAAGAACCCAATGGAAGAGGTAGTTGAATCTTAAGGGACATCACCATGTGGGAAAAGTTGTAAAAGCCTCGTTCCAACACTCTGGAATTATTTGCAATAACTTTCTTTCAACAAATTTCAGTGATAACTTTAATAACGGCAGATTGAAATACATCATAGTTATCCTCTTCAAATATTCCGCACCATGAGATTAAGGGTCGGAATGAGGTCAGAAACGTATCATTATATGATTTTCGTTTTTCAGAGTTTCACGAAGTCGATGAAGGAGAATGTTGAGACTCTTCATTTAAAAATTGCCATGCGCGTTCCGTTCATCTATGTGAACTATCTATCCTCCAACTCACCTGATAGCCGTACTCCATTAGTTCTCGTTCTTCTCCGAGCCAAGCAATTCCTCCTCTAAGTTAGATTGCTTTCGCGCTGTGTGGTTTGGTATTTAACTAATTTGTAAATGAAAATGATAATATTATTTTATTACATGAATAATTACTAAATAATTTTTCTCCCGGCTAAAGATTTGATCAAGTTGCTAAAGAACTCCAAGTTAACGTCGTGTTAAAGTGTTGTCTGTAAGTTGTGTAAGTGTCACTAAATCACAGTTCATACAACAGATTTTATTCAACTATTGATTATGATGGAAACAGTTATCTTCAGCAAAATGATCATTAAAACCACCAAATATTAGCCGCGCACAATGCTGACGTATGTTACCTGATACAATATTCTTAGCAACTCGTGAGTAATTAATTTCGAGTCCATACATCAGCAAGAAAAGTTTGTTATATAGATCGTGCTATGAGCACTGTTATTAATGCACCAATCTGATTCGAATTATTTTCATTAAAATGAGTTGAGACCCACCGGTGCACATTTATTTTTAAACATTTTTATTACCTTCGGCATTTATGTCTGCATAGTTGCGTAATTTTGAATTTGCCGCTGAGATAATTGTTAAGATAGCGGCAGACATTTGATAGAGACTTTCTATTGTTAGAGCAAATAGGATAAGTATTTGAAATTTTTATTAAACTTCACTTTCGTATTGTGCACTATTTAGACTTCATCAAGCAAACATTTGATTTTTTTCTAAGGAAAACACAGACAAAAACGCGATACAAATCGCTATCATCAATGGCTGCGCTCCTTGCAGAGGAAAGAAATAATTAACACATATAATGCTTACTGAGAGAAGAATGAAAGTAACAAATAATTATTCACTCATATTTATAATAATAATGAACTCTATTCTGAAATAATAATTAACAAATAATTACAATATCTTAACAGACCTCAGTTTGATATGCGCCTTGCGTGCTGAACCTACAAAAGCCAACCAACAAAAGGTAAAAAAAAAGGAAGACAAACGCAGATCATAAAAGGAATTTACAATGTCTTTGTATGATAGACATCGATATGTCCAATTACATCATAAAATATTATATAAATAATTAATATTTATCATCGTTTTCACTGTTTTTTCATAAGTCGAATAGATAATGTTCATAACTGTTACAGGCATAATTTCCTCTCCTCACACTGTAGCTAAAATTTATCTCGTGTATGTTACAACCGTTCATCTATATAAACTATCTTTCCTCCAACTCACCTGATAGCCGTACTCTATTAGTTCTCGTTCTTCTCCGAGCCAAGTAATTCCTCCTCTAGGTTAGATTGCTTTTGCGCTGCTCCGAAACTTTTGTCTTGGATGTCGTTACTCACCATAATGTAATGAGCAAGATACTTAACACAGTATCAGTGCAAGTCCGTTACGCTTATTTCCAGACTACGGTGACGAATCGCCACGCCAAAATTTTTCGATGTGGACGACTTTTCTCAATTACGCTCAGCAGTGCACTGAAAGATGTAGTGCGTAGCAAGTTGAAAGAACTCCGTCCTGATCCCACGCTTTCCATCGGAATCAGAGGCGGAAAGAACGTTGTCCGCCCAATTCTGAAGCCATCTAGCTGTTCCTTTGTTCGCTTTCGTCCCGTCCCGATGCGATATCCCATTCAATTAGGATCCGAGCCGAGAGTGGGTAGTGGGAAAGGCTAAGAGCGCCAGCATTAAAAGCGAAACTGGGCGGGGCGTGCCTCTACAGCTCCAGAGTGTGACGTCAATAGTGGCAGTGGCCTGCTGGTCCGGCAACGTCACACCGGAAAGAACCCCGTGGAGCATGAAGCCCTAGGGAAACGAGTCACAATGCTTACGTTTCATCATCATCAAAACGAGTAAATTAAGAGTAATCTTCTCCGCACAATATACAATTCCTTGTGATGTCCTCCTAAGAAAAAAATCAAATTTATCGAATTTTTCAACAAACGACAATTTTTTCTAAACAGATTAAACTCTTCTGTCATTTGACTGTTCTTTTTTACGTCCCATCACACACCATCGAAATTTCGGCTCGATGTTCAATTTCTAATGATTCGTTATTATCCCAAGGAAATTCATTTGCAACATCCGCCCATGTGGACACCACTTTCATGGAATGTCAAACCAGCACAAGGTCCAAGTTCAACTTCAGTTCTTTTCATAACTTAAAATCGTGTAGTAACAGACATATTTTACTGTGGACACAGCATGAAGTGAAAGAATCGTAAAACATATTACATTTTCAATTAGATTTTTCTTCAATTGGGAACTACGTATCAAAACGTTGAACATGATGTTCTCGACCTGCGATACGACATCCAAAGGATAATAATGAATCAAATTAGCATGGATGTAGCCTTGAAGTTGCAATAGAATCCAACAGGAAAAAAAATGCGTAAAATAACGAACTTGTGGCAATTTACACACTTCTTCGACAAATCTGATCAGGGACTAAACGATAACTGTTGACTACATCTGAGATGTAACTGACTTAAAGTTTTGGGCTTTGTTTTAATTTTTGGCTATTATCTTCTTTGTTAACGTTTTCAGCGTCAAATGTGCTCAATACATGTCAGGTGATCTCCTAGTACGTAAAGTATCAGGCACTTTGTACACTTTTCTTCTCTGCATCTAATGCACTGCAGCCCACAGGCCGTTTTTACTTAAGCTGAGATGCGGATTTTAGTTAAACAAGTGGCAACAAAATTATTTGGTGTGACTCTTTCGTCTAGGCCTTTATTGAATTATATTTTTTTATAAAAATGTTTTACAGTGTTTCAAAGTGTTTCTCCACAAATTTTTCCACATTTAATTTGCTCCATGTCAAAATTGTTAACTTAGTTTAATTTTTTAAATTTTGGTATCAATTTTATACTTAAAAATTATTTGTGTTGATGTTAGTGGTAATGAGGACATTGCTCTAACTCCTCTGTAAACAGCAACTTCAATTAGATTCTCGCGACATACGTCTTAATGACGCATAATAGAATGTGTTGTCACAAGCTTGACGAATCTATATGACTCGATTGAAATGATATGTTGTGTAACTTTGTCGCTACTATTGTGCAATGTAATTGTAGTTTACATCTTTCAAGTGACGACGCATTGCATTCCTTTAACAACCTACATTAGGATTCAGCTCACTCAACTATGCGGTGGAATGGTGGACAAAACGTGGTAACAACAGCATCATTCACGGTTCAACACATACAACAGTTTATTTAACAAAATAGGCAGCAAAATATTGCAAGACATGAGACGACTGCAGCCTAGTGAGTCAGTGAGGCGACAGTGACGAATTATTGCTTACTTATTATTATCTTACTGCTATTGTTTGGATTAATTCTCATAAAGTGTAGATGTTTCTACTTGAAATTCAAAACCACTTACAGGTGTTAAGATGGTAAATTTAACAAATATAACAGCAAACAAAATTCAGAATCATAAATAATAATTAGATTATTGCAGCCAAATAGTCATGCAACTTCAAAGTACTTTTATGATAAAATACGAAACTAGAAATTTTACGTTTTGTGGTTTGCATAGTCATTTATTGACCGTGCCCTTTTGCTACAGAGTACTAGATGGTAGCGTTCGCATATTCGATGCCACAGGTTAAACTCACACATTCCGTCTGGTTCATTACATTTTTGCAAATAAGATTGTGGAAACCATCGATTTCCGTTCTGGTGATCATGTGTCTCCTCTCTAAGTTTTCCTTTGTCCATGTTCGTGCCTTACGAAGCACTGGTGTTGGGTAGCATCAGGTTTGTCTCAAGTGACTAAGGATTCCCTCGCCAGCAGGTGTACAACTCTGGAGCGTGTCGTTCTGCACACTCCAATTGCTTTCTTTATATAGGTAACTCTAATTTCTGTAGTATCATTAGGTTTTTCACTCTGAGATGTGGTCCGATAACTACGTACCCCACTACGGAGGGGATTTTAGCTCTAAATAGTGCCATTGCTGTCTGTGGAATGAGAGACCTAGTGTGTTCTATTTCATGGATAGCCACTGTTGCCTGCATTGCTTTTTCTGTGTCGTCAAACATCTTGCACTTGCTTGTATCGTGACCCCTAGGTACTTGAAGCCTGGGGCAATTCTCAGTTTTCTCTCCAGCATGAAGATCTCAGTTGATGAAGGTGCTGCTTCTCTGTTTATTTGGATCATCATTTCTGTTTCTGCCACATTTATTTCACAGCCGTCTTCGCCCTAGCAATCTCCCATATCGTTTATTGCTTCTTGTAGCTTGGCAATGTCCTTGGAGCCTACTGCAATATCGTCTGCATGTGCGTATGACATTACACTCTCTCTCTCTCTCTCTCTCTCTCTCTCTCTCTCTCTGGGGTATTCTTATCATTTCTTTCGTTGCAAGGATAAGTGACAGAGGACTCGTTTCGTCTCCCTGAAGTTCTCCGTTTGAGTGGAGTATCGGTCCTAATAGGGAGACTTGGTCTGACATCTTTATTTCGTTCCCTTGCACTATTGCGTTTCTGATTCGTGTCCATATGATGTTTTCACTTAGTGTTTCCTCTAGTGTTTTAACAGTAGCGTTCTGTTCATAAAGTCAAAGACTTTGGTGGACTCTACAAATACTACATGAAACTTTCACGTGTCTTCAAGGCCATCCCAAAATTTCTGTAGCAAGAGTTCTGTTGCGGTCGGAGTTGATTTTAGTTTCCTGAATATCATTTGGTTTTAGGTGAGGTTTATGTTATTTGTTTGTTTTATTCTTTCCGTTATTGCTTTTTCCAAATTCTTTGGAAGGCAAGCTTTCAGTTCTATGCTTTTGTATTTGCTAGGGTTCTTGGGCTCTCCTTCCCCTTAACACAGCAGTTGTATTACTGATCGTCTCCGCTGTTCTGGAATGGAAGCAGTTTCTATTCAGTAACCGTAAAGTTTTTTTTTCCCGCGTTGACGTTAGCATTTGTGCAGTGTCCTATAAATATTCGCTATACCAATCTGTCAGGCCTGCAGCTTTTTGGTTCTTGGTGCTGTTAATGGCATCTTTGACCTATTTTATGGTCAAAGGGACCCTTTCTGTAATTGTTTGTGGTAATGTCTTCTATTTGCCCTCTAGTGGGCTTTTAGCACTTCCTTGTTCACTATGTTGTCAAAGTGCGTCTCCCATTCTTTCATATCGACGTAATGTGTTTGGGTTCACTTTCTCGGGCGCAGTGCAATATGTGGGTGCGTTGTGTCTTCCTCTACTAGTTTCTTTCCTTCTTTTCCCTGGATGTTCTTTTCTTTTCTTTTGGTGTTATGTTATAGATATACCATTTTTCGGCGTAAGTTCTGACGAATGTAGGGCTCTCTGCTCACCGTTTTACTTATACAGCCTTTCTAGCTCATCGTCTCTTAACCTGAAACTTGCCATGTCGAACCATTTTTTCGCGCTGCTTTTGCACCTGGGATTTGTGGTTTGCTTAGGAGTTCTCCTACCGCTTCAGTTGCTTTCTCTAGTCGTGAATGGTCTTTTAGCATTTCAGTTTTTTTTATATTGTCTCATTTTGCCTCAACTTTGTCGATTTCTATTGTTCTCAAAAGTGCTTGTTTCTTTTTTTACATTTTCTTGTGCTTTTTGCCATTCTCCGTTTACGAATACAACCTCTGTAACGTTGTTACTTTGATTTACTATGAAAGCGGTACTGATAGCCAATAAAAGCGAGTTAAAAGCTGTAAGCTGTCTGGGAAATTTAACCTTGCATTACTGAGCAACTGTTTCACCAGGCATCCAGTCTAGCTTACCGAATTCCCAACCAGACTAACATTAATTATAATCTTTTAATAGTCATACGACAACCGGTGATATATATATATTAAATAAAAAAAACAAATCAGTTTATACTTGGAAATCTATTTTAACATTGATCATTGAAATTTCAGCATATTAAACGTGAGTCATAACTAAGCTGGTGCCTTATTTAGGACTGCGAAAATCTGAGTTTGTAATCTTACGGAACACATCAAATAGGGAGCCAAGATTGGGAGACTACATACAACACTGCATTCATAAAATAACACACAAAGAACGTTGAAACATATGCAAGAGGAAATTAACCACAACCAACCGATTCAATTTTCACCCAAAGAAGTTACGTTCGTAGCGCAATCCTGTCCGTCATGTAATTGCCACACACTGGTATACTAAATTCATACTAACTCTCTGTGAAATCTTCCCAAAAAGAATAGCTGAGGGCTACGTTGATGCTTTCACCACATGCTTCACGTGGTCAACTTGGTTTACACAAAGAGTGTAACTCCAAAATAATTTTGATAGTTAAAATAAATTACATCGAAACGCAATTTACTAAAGAAAAACCTTGAACTGGTTACTATCGTCTTACTATTAACCTGATGGGTCAAACAGTTATATAAGCACATGTTACTGGTCTCGTAAAGTAGACCCCTTGGGGGTTGAATATAATGAAAAGTTGCTATATTGAAAAATATTGTCAAGACGAGACGTTATAATCACACAAGCATTCGCATTTAAGATTGATGATCTTAGTTAGAGTTACTGCTCAACACGTGGTTCCACTTTACTCACAAAGTAGTGACAAAGCAACTACCGGAAGGTATTCTGAACTTCACACTCGAATTACACTGCGTTGCAATTTAAGATAACATTAGATATTTTAGAGATAAACCTGAAATAAAAGTGATTAAATTTTCAGTTAGGCTGAACTTAAGAAATCTATTGTCCTGCGGACTTAGCAGACACGCGCTTAGCCGGAGGTCTTACCACTTCAGACGCTCGCCGCGAACAGACTGACCTGCGCTCCTACCGAGCGTGCTTTCTGAGGGTGGCTCACAAATACAAACGGAAGTGGCCAGAGGGGCAGCTTCCTATACCAACGTGACTAGTGACACCCAGGACCATACTAAGAATAGAAACCTCTTTCCTTTTAGTAAGCGTAGCTACCTGTTCTGACGTTGGTCCTACTGTTCTCTAGCAATCAGGCTTGTCTACTACCCTCAAGCATGCAACTAGAAATACATTTGCTCATTCATCCTCTCACACAGAAGGGAAGGGGGATGACAGTATCTTATCATATACAGTATATACAAGAAAGCGGGTGTAGGTTCTGTATGAGACTGTGTGACATGAATTGCATATAAACTGTGTTTTAAAGTGTAGTAGCGTGACAGATCGTTCTTGTTTATGTGTAAAAGTAACACGTTCCACTACTCAGTCTCCTCCCAGATAGTCAGAAACGCCACAGTAAATTTAGAAGAGGAATTTATGCCGTAAATGACAACAGATGTAAGAAATTAACGTGAAAGGAATCCAACAGAGACCTTTCATAACCCCAGCGCTCCGGGAAAAGACTGTGCAGGGAATTTTCTGGCCATGCTAGGACATTCCCAAGCAGGCCGTTCACACCCTACTTAAACCAAAAATGTAAAGAATAGGCAAAAGGTCACCAGCTACTTGCTAAAGCACAATAATTTCAACGCATCTTTAGAATCTACCAATTTCAAAGAGAAAAAAACAATCTGTGACACTTATTTAAAAGATAGTGTACACCTAATTCGGTCAGCAAGTAAAAACAATGGTTCCTGTGCCATTAACATGAAAAAAATTTCTATTTGTTACCCTTATGGAGTTCACCAGTATTTGCTCATTGCAAGAGCCAAAAGATCACGGGAACATTTGTGACTGTTTATTAACAAGCAAAATTTATGGAAAGAGCAAAGGTGCCGCAGCAATTAAAAAAAGAACATGAAAATAACATCAGTATTATAAAGCAGAACATTACAATGCACAATCCGCAAAAGCAAAGAAAATGATACGAGAAAAAAACATGTTTTACAGTGTGGTTATCACAAAAAAATTCTATATCTTATAAAACCAATAATTTGTAGATTTAAAATAACTTTGTGGCACTAATGTAATCACTCTACTGTATTTCAGTTAATTAGCAAATAATGATCACTGTGTCATTATACTGAAACCACAGTTAATTATGTGATTGTCACCCTTATGGGGTTCCTCACTATAAATATGTCCCATGCAAAGGCTAATCGATCACAGTCCAATGAGAATGAAAAGCTATCTGACTGATAAACGAAGCAGTGCCACAGCAATGAATTTACGAAACAAAATATCACAAATCTAATACATCACACAAAGACTAACATTGATAAATAAAACAGCTCTGAAAGTACAATAGTCAACGTCAAAAAAAACACCAATAAATAAAACGCCTGCATAATACAAGAGTCAAAGTCTAAAAAAAAACGATAAATAGAACACCTGAAAAATACAAGAGTCAGTCTAATAAACACCAATAAATCGAACCCCTGCAAAACACACGAGTCAAAGTTTCTGTGACAGAAACACACATATATGCATTGAACTAAGAATCGTATATTCACTGTTCACTGACACACTCAGTATTTCCACTGTTCCGAGACACAATATAAGGGGAGGGGATGGGGGGGGGGGGGGGTTCGTCGCCGCAGCTGTCATTATGGATTTTTGTCCATCTGTTGCGTGCAATCCCGCCATCTCTGCCCTCTCATGAAGTTTTTCTTGGTGGCCCGTGTCACGTACATCTCGATTTGGTTCCATGTGTGTGTTGTCAAATTCGTGCGGTATCCTCGTTTGACACGCCAGGTTGATATTCCTGGGCAAGGATGACACTTAATGGCTCTTCTTTGTGCCACCCTTAGCTACCAGAGAACATAGAACTATGATTTACTGTCGCTTGACAGTGGGCATCCGTCAGGAAATGTTGATAGGCGTCGTTGACGTCTGCCAATTTCTCTGGACAGTATGTATCAAAAGGCTCCACGCCCCTTGTGCTGTTACATTCTTGAGTTATCCTCAATTGGCTCACCGGTTTGATATTCCTGGGCAAGGATGACACTTAGTGGCTCTTCTTTGTGCCACTCTTATGATCCAGAGAACACCGAACCACGACATTGTCGCTTGACAATGGGCTTCCGCCAAGAAATGTTGACAGTTGTTGTTGACGTCTGAAAGTTTCTCTGGACAGCACCTGTCAAAGGGCTCCACGCCCCTTGTGTTGTTATATTCTTGAGTTATCCTCAATTGGCTCGCCGGTTTGATATTCCTGGGCAAGGATGACACTTAGTGGCTCTTCTTTGTGCCACCCTTAGGAACCAGAGAACACCGAACCATGACATTGTCGCTTGACAATGGGCTTCCACCAACAAATGTTGATAGTTGTCATTGACGTCTGCAAGTTTCTCTGGACAGTACCTGTCAAAGGGCTCCACGCCCCTTTATCCTCTGTCTTCTGTCGTTTCACCGCGGCCGTCCCGTCATGGTCGCTTGCGTGTGGTGCGTTGCCAGCAGATGGATTTCCGAATGTGTGGACCACTCGCCCATCTCAGGTCATCGCACCCACGAAGTGTCCACAGGTGCGGCTGGCCATTAGCTCCGGGTGCAAGGGAAAGTGACCGCGCTCCCGAAGTAGCCCGGTTGACAGTGTGTCCTGCTGGGAAACCCGCCTGTTTAAAACTAGTCCTCTTCCTCGCTGCTTCTGCTGTCTCGTAAGAGTTTAGCCGGTTGGCTTTCATGTTCTCAACTGCATTCACAGAAATTGTTTATCATACTTATGTGATTACAATATGTCATACATAATACCACTCCTTTCACAATTTTTAATAGCAAAAGTGAGACTTTTTTTTTGAAATCGACAATATAAATCTAAAAGTTAAATGACTCGACAATATAAAAAATAAAAGTGAAATGACTTGACACTATAAACATAAAAATTAAATGAACTGACAATATAATAACTAAATCCACATCACTAATGTGGTTCACTTGCGTTTTAAGAAATCAAATGCTACTTATTAATCCACTAAAATGAATAGGATTATGCCTTGTGCAAGTATAGGTCAATAGGTCAGGGCAGCATAGGGTTCACATGTTATTTACACACACACACACTCCAAGTTTAAACGCAGCCAAAACCTCTCAGACAAACAGAAGCTAAACGATGTCAAAGTTAGCGTAAGGAGGGCTATGCGTGAAGCGTTCAGTGAATTCGAAAGTAAAATTCTATGTACCGACTTGACAGAAAATCCTAGGAAGTTCTGGTCTTACGTTAAATCAGTAAGTGGCTCGAAACAGCATATCCAGACACTACGGGATGATGATGGCATTGAAACAGAGGATGACACGCGTAAAGCTGAAATACTAAACACCTTTTTCCAAAGCTGTTTCACAGAGGAAGACCGCACTGCAGTTCCTTCTCTAAATCCTCGCACAAACGAAAAAATGGCTGACATCGAAATAAGTGTCCAAGGAATAGAAAAGCAACTGGAATCACTCAATAGAGGAAAGTCCACTGGACCTGACGGGATACCAATTCGATTCTACACAGAGTACGCGAAAGAACTTGCCCCCCTTCTAACAGCCGTGTACCGCAAGTCTCTAGAGGAACGGAGGGTTCCAAATGATTGGAAAAGAGCACAGATAGTCCCAGTCTTCAAGAAGGGTCGTCGAGCTGATGCGCAAAACTATAGACCTATATCTCTGACGTCGATCTGTTGTAGAATTTTAGAACATGTTTTTTGCTCGAGTATCATGTCGTTTTTGGAAACCCAGAATCTACTATGTAGGAATCAACATGGATTCCGGAAACAGCGATCGTGTGAGACCCAACTCGCTTTATTTGTTCATGAGACCCAGAAAATATTAGATACAGGCTCCCAGGTAGATGCTATTTTTCTTGACTTCCGGAAGGCGTTCGATACAGTTCCGCACTGTCACCTGATAAACAAAGTAAGAGCCTACGGAATATCAGACCAGCTCTGTGGCTGGATTGAAGAGTTTTTAGCAAACAGAACACAGCATGTTGTTATCAATGGACAGACGTCTACAGACGTTAAAGTAACCTCTGGCGTGCCACAGGGGAGTGTTATGGGACCACTGCTTTTCACAATATATATAAATGACCTAGTAGATAGTGTCGGAAGTTCCATGCGGCTTTTCGCGGATGATGCTGTAGTATACAGAGAAGTTGCAGCATTAGAAAATTGTAGCGAAATGCAGGAAGATCTGCAGCGGATAGGCACTTGGTGCAGGGAGTGGCAACTGACCCTTAACATAGACAAATGTAATGTATTGCGAATACATAGAAAGAAGGATCCTTTATTGTATGATTATATGATAGCGGAACAAACACTGGTAGCAGTTACTTCTGTAAAATATCTGGGAGTATGCGTGCGGAACGATTTGAAGTGGAATGATCATATAAAATTAATTGTTGGTAAGGCGGGTACCAGGTTGAGATTCATTGGGAGAGTGCTTAGAAAATGTAGTCCATCAACAAAGGAGGTGGCTTACAAAACACTCGTTCGACCTATACTTGAGTATTGCTCATCAGTGTGTTATCCGTACCAGATCGGTCTGACGGAGGAGATAGAGAAGATCCAAAGAAGAGCGGCGCGTTTCGTCATAGGGTTATTTGGTAACCGTGATAGCGTTACGGAGATGTTTAATAAACTCAAGTGGCAGACTCTGCAAGAGAGGCGCTCTGCATCGCAGTGTAGCTTGCTGCCCAGGTTTCGAGAGGGTGCGTTTCTGGATGAGGTATCGAATATATTGCTTCCCCCTACTTATACCTCCCGAGGAGATCACGACTGTAAAATTAGAGAGATTAGAGCGCGCACGGAGGCTTTCAGACAGTCGTTCTTCCCGCGAACCATACGCGACAGGAACAGGAAAGGGAGGTAATGACAGTGGCACGTAAAGTGCCCTCCGCCACACACCGTTGGGTGGCTTGCGGAGTATAAATGTAGATGTATATGTAGATGCATAACTGTTGTCTATACTACAAACTAACTACCCACAAACATGTATTACTCAAAATTCTACTGCTATCCACTACTAGTTAATCCAAGAAGCTACTTCAATGCTACCTCAACAAAGTGTTTACACCCCTACAACATTGTTCTAATTCGTCCTCTTCCTGACGCTCGCCGCATATGTCTTGTCACATGATAAATATGGAGAAACGTTCCTTAAACATACATAGTAGAAAGAACAATGGTTATTTGCACGTCAAAACATTTATACCATTTCACACACCTGAAAAGAGACTCGCAATTATACATTTATCATACTCATATGTTTACACACAAAACAGTAAAACAATTTCATCTAAAGTTACGTTATCACAAGAATTAATCACGCAGATGACTCTGAGAAGGGTAATTTTTTTTTTTCATCCTACAGGTTATATTACATTTTCTTACCCGTTTTGCTCCAATTTCGTTCCTTCTTTAGGTTACCTTTCGCTTCTAAATCAATTATTTCGCCTATGGTGGTTATTCTGGATTCATATCTTATGAATGGCAAAATTGTGGTCTCTTCTATTCTGTAAAACAGTTTCATCTTAACATATTGAACTTACAACAGACACAAAATATTCGAATCCTTCTTTAGTGTAAATGACAAATGTTTTGCTTCATCCTTATTACCTTAAAACCAAGTTTTCCTTCGGTCCCATAATCAAAATTATTTAATCGTCCTCTACCTTCAAGAGGGAAATTTCCTCAGTACAAATCATATAGGCTGCAGTGCATCCCGCACCAGCGAAAACAGTAACCTGTAATGCTCACAGCATCAGCAAAACACATAAACGTCGCTTTTCTAGGACAAGTATTAACGCAGAATAATTTTTCAGGCTTTGGCTCAACATCAATCAAGACTACAGAAAGGATCCTTTCTCCATTTGCTGAAAAACTGCTCGTATTTGACTACCACAATGATATTTCAGGGCCACGTAAATTATACAAACCACAATTCTTCTTTCACCTTGAAGGGAATCAATATACTGACGAAATCCACAGACAGCACTTTACATACTCAGCTATAAAGAATAAAAAAGACATTTCATCAACATTAACAAATAGCGCATATTGGGAAGCCATTGGTTAAACAATCGTATTATTGCATCCTGTTTTCAAGATTCTAAACTTACTCACTCCTTTTCTCAGAGTTCTCTTATTTTAAAATATTCATACAGCACACATACTATAGTAAGTGATCCTCACTTATACTGACAGATATCGAATAGTAATAGATAGATAGTAGCACTGAAAGCAGAAAATCGGAAACAATGCTACTAATAGCTGGGGGACCTGGGGTTGCCAGACCCATAATACCCACAGATCGGATATTCCCC
Source organism: Schistocerca serialis cubense (assembly GCF_023864345.2). Taxonomy (NCBI): domain Eukaryota; kingdom Metazoa; phylum Arthropoda; class Insecta; order Orthoptera; family Acrididae; genus Schistocerca; species Schistocerca serialis. The sequence goes on along the minus strand of NC_064638.1, from coordinate 1,265,726,583 downwards.
TGAGTTTTGCATTAATTCAACACAGATCTTGCTTCCCTCAGGAGCGACTCTTTTCAATTTACACAAAAGAAACCATAAACAGCATTTCACTCGCTCACAAAGAAACCTTTTATCTTCACATTTGAACCAACCTAAACCCTAATTGCACAAGGAAAGAAAAAAAAAACTACAAACATCACTTATTCAACATGCATGTATCACAAATGTAAACTAATCAATTGTTTCTCTTCACCGTCCTCTCAACTCCTCACAGTCCTTTCTACTCATTTGCCATGTCGCTCATTTGTTACGATTGGGCGCCTACTGCGCTGATCGTTTGTCATTGCCGGTTTTGTTCATTTACATTTGCTGGATTACGCCTAGGGTTAGCCGGCCGAATTTCAACATCATGAGGTGCTCCACCTGCAGTCCTATTCCCACCGTATTCATCGTAGTATCGATTCAGGTTGCTGTACCTGTAGCGTTCACGATCTTGTCCACGTCCTCGATCATTTCCGTTGTTCCACCTGTGTTCGCGACTGTTACCCCAGTTTCTATACGGCCGGTTCCGATTATTGTTCCGTTCGCGTCGCGACGACCAGTCACGCCGTTGATTAGTACTACGGCCACGACTGCGGTCGCACTGCTGTGGCCCGCAGTATCTTTGTGCCTGATTAGGCGGGCATTCTCCTGTATTGTATTCCAACTCTTGGAGAAGTGTTTTAAACGTTTCCACGTCCTCTTTGCATCGTCCCGCAAGAATGATGTGGCGCAAGTGCATCGGCAATTTGGTGATGCGTATCCTAATTAGTTCCGCAGGTCCATATGGATCGTATTGAAATTGATTCGCCTGCAGCATGTGGTCGAATAGGCATGCTGGGCTGCCGAAACCAGACTGGTTCAAATTTGGCAGCATAATTATGCCATGCTTGACCCTATCTTGTGCCGCTTCCGACCAATAGGCGGACAGAAAGGCTTGTCGAAACTCCCGAGTGGAGTTGCAGTGACGCGCTGCCGACCTCATGCGAATCGTCGGTTCGCATTCCAAATAGCCACACATATATTCTATCTTATGTGAACTTGCCCAGTCGGGGGGAAGACAGAACTCAAATTGCTCGAGCCATGCTCGTGGATGTATTCCTTTTTGCGAATTTCGAAATATCTCATACTTTCTCACCGTAAGGAAATGTTTGAAATCAAATCCCCGCATTTCCTCCCGGCGAGGCCCTTGAATGTTTCTATTTTTCTCATGTCTGCCCCTCAAAATACATTCTTCCCTGTCGTGAAAATCTCCCTCGTGGCCGGAGTCCCTCTCTGCACTGTTCGTACTGCTATTTTTAGTGCTATTGGCGAGTTTGGAATCACATGCCATGCGGTTTTCCAGATGCGCCACGCGTTCTTGTAATTCTTCTGTTACAGCTTTGTGCCGCCTGTTCACTTCGAACTGTCCCTTCTGAAATCTAAGAAGGGAACACACTTCTTCGGTCTCTGCAGCCGCTACCGGTGTAGTATTGTTCTCGCTTTCCGTCACCTTCATCGTGCCTACGATGTCCGCTAATGCCGCAATCTTATCATGTATTTGTCTGTGGTCCTCCGCCCCAGTCTGCTTCAATTGTTCTACTTGCTGTTCAAGTGCTTGAATCGCTCGACCGTTCTCCGCTACTGTGTTGCTAACGGACGCGGGACAATGCATTTCTGCCTCCTGAACCCTGGAAAGTACCTGCTGGTGTTCGCTTTGGCATTCTTCTCTCAGTGCTTGGAAATTCCTAAGTAGCTGTTCTTCGCACTCTTTCGATTCCTCATCGCGACTCCGCTTGCCCTGTTCTAAGGCTTGCAGACGATCATCGATTTGTTCAAATGTATGGCCTAATTCTTTCATAATATCACTTTTTATTTCACTTGCTGGATTGTTTATTCTTTGTGAGATATCATCAGACACTCTCTGCATCGACTTGTTGACTTTATTTGTCTGCTGGATTATTTTTTCGTCTATTTGTTCGCCTATCTCGCGGATCGATTTTTCAGATGATTCATTTTGTTCTCGGAACGATTTTTCTGATTTCTGCGTCATTTGATCGCCTAGCTCTCGGATCGATTTTTCAGATTTCTGCGTCATTTGTTCGCCTAGCTCCCGGATCGATTTTTCAGATTTCTGCATCATTTGTTCGCCTAGCTCTCGGATCGATTTTTCGGATGATTCTTTTTGTTCTCGGAACGAATTTTCTGATTTCTGCGTCATTTGTTCCCGTAGCTCGTGGATCGATTTTTCAGATTTATCTGCGTTTTCTTTATTTTGTTGCAATAAGGCTTTCATGAGTTCTGCCAAATCAATTTGGTTAGTTGGAGGCAAATTAATTTCTGGCTCTGCTGTGAGCCCATTCGTCCTGTTTTGCATTTCGTCTGAAGTATTCCCCATTCCATTTTCGGAACCGCCCGACGCGTTAATATTGGAAATCAAATTATCCCCTTGGTCCATGTTGCTTATGTTGTTGGACCGCCTACTTTTAGCTTGGTTACGTGTCTGCATTAGTTCAATTTATACCCGGTACACAACACACTAATCACAATAAATGTATCCCCCAAAAATTTCGACAGTTACACGAAAGGTAACCAACCTAGTACGCACTTTTTCACACGCAAAACAAATTTTTATCTTTGATCGAAACAGTGCAATGTACAAGCGAGAAAAAAAAACACACACACACACACACGTACATAACACACAAATATAGAAAACAAAACAACAAGACAAACAACACAACGCCACTCAACAACGCAGTGAATCTTTTGAAAGTCTCCTCAGAAACAACGCAGAAGTTGTTTGAGCGCGGTAGGGAAAAAAAATTAAGATTATACAACGCTTGCAATCTAACGTTTCAGAGATTCCAGAGTCTAGCGGGATCACAGAACAGGGTCGCCATGTGTAACTTTGTTACTCTATTTTTCTATGAAAGCGGTACTGATAGCCAATAAAAGGGGGTTAAAAGCTGTGAACTGTCTGGGGAAGTTAACCTTGCATTACTGAGCAACTGTTTCACCAGGCATCCAGTCTAGCTTACCGAATTCCCAACCAGACTAACATTAATTATAATCTTTTGATAGTCATATGACAACTGGATATATATATATATATATATATATATATATATATATATATATATATATATATATATATATATATATATAAGAGAATTTAAATAAAAAGAAATAAATCAGCTTATACAGGGTTATTACAAATGATTGAAGCGATTTCACAGCTCTACAATAACTTTATTATTTGAGATATTTTCACAATGCTTTGCCCACACATACAAAACGTCAAAAAGTTTTTTTTAGGCATTCACAAATGTTCGATATGTGCCCCTTTAGTGATTCGGCAGACATCAAGCCGATAATCAAGTTCCTCCCACACTCGGCGCAGCATGTCCCCATCAATGAATTCGACAGCATCGTTGATGCGAGCTCGCAGTTCTGGAACGTTTCTTGGTAGAGGAGGTTTAAACACTGAATCTTTCACATAACCCCACAGAAAGAAATCGCATGGGGTTAAGTCGGGAGAGCGTGGAGGCCATGACATGAATTGTTGATCATGATCTCCACCACGACCGATCCATCGGTTTTCCAATTTCCTGTTTAAGAAATGCTGAACATCATGATGGAAGTGCGGTGGAGCACCATCCTGTTGAAAGATGAAAATAGCTCCCTGCTTGCTTTATTCGTCGACTTCCGCGGGCTACACGTGAAACTTGCCCCCACGCGTCAACCGTTTCTTCGCTCACTGCAGGCCGACCCGTTGATTTCCCCTTACAGAGGCATCCAGAAGCTTTAAACTGCGCATACCAAGGCCGAATGGAGTTAGCAGTTGGTGGATCTTTGTTGAACTTCGTCCTGAAGTGTTGTTGCACTGTTATGACTGACTGATGTGAGTGCATTTCAAGCACGACATACGCTTTCTCGGCTACTGTCGCCATTTTGTCTTACTGCGCTCTCGAGCGCTCTTGCGGCAGAAACCTGAAGTGCGGCTTCAGCCGAACAAAACTTTACGAGTTTTTCTACGTATCTGTAGTGTGTCATGACCATATGTCAATGAATGGAGCTACAGTGAATTTATGAAATCGCTTCAATCATTTGTAATAGCCCTGTACTTGGAAATTTATTTTAACATGGATCATTGAAATTTCAGCATATTAAACGTGAGTCATAACTAAGCTGGTGCCTTATTTAGGACTGCGGAAATCTGAGTTTGTAATCTTACGGAACACATCAAATAGGGAGCCAAAATTGGGAGACTACATACAACACTGCATTCATAAAATAACACACAAAGAACGTTGAAACATATGCAAGAGGAAATTAACCACAACCAACCGATTCAATTTTCACCCAAAGAAGTTACGTTCGTAGCGCAATCCTGTCTGTCCCTGCCGCCGTAGGATAAGCAGCTGCAGCAGCAAGTCGTATACTCCTAGCTCACTCATTTGTTACATAGTTTAATTCTTAATTTCTTTGCGTGTTTTTGGTACTTGCATTGTGTAATTCATAAATTTCGGGCGTATTATAGTATTTGAGAGTTGTAGCATCGCGTTTTAGTACCTGAATAGTGTAAATTCGCGTAGTCGTTTGTCTACTGTTTTGTTTTGAAAGGCCAGTGTCGGATGGTTGCAGTCACTGTGCTCCCTGCCGCCGTTGGATAAGCAGCTGAGCAGCAAGTCGTGTACTCCTAGCTCACTCATTTGTTACATATTTTAATTCTTAATTTCTTTGCGTGTTTTTGGTACTTGCATGGTGTAATTCATAAATTTCGGGCGTATTATAGTATTTGAGAGTTGTAGCATCGCGTTTTAGTACCTGAATAGTGTAAATTCGCGTAGTCGTTTGTCTACTGTTTTGTTTTGAACGGCCAGTGTCGGTTGGTCGCAGTTAATGTGCTCCCTGCCGCCGTTGGATAAGCAGCTGCAGCAGCAAGTCGTATACTCCTAGCTCACTCATTTGTTACATAGTTTAATTCTTAATTTCTTTGCGTGTTTTTGGTACTTGCATTGTTTAATTCATAAATTTCGAGCGTATTATAGTATTTGAGAGTTGTAGCATCGCGTTTTAGTACCTGAATAGTGTAAATTCGCGTAGTCGTTTGTCTACTGTTTTGTTTTGAACGGCCAGTGTCGGTTGGTCGCAGTCAGTGTGCTCCCTGCCGCCGTTGGATAAGCAGCTGAGCAGCAAGTCGTATACTCCTAGCTCACTCATTTGTTACATAGTTTAACTCTTAATTTCTTTGCGTGTTTTTGGTTCTTACATTGTTTAATTCATAAATTTCGGGCGTATTATAGTATTTGAGAGTGTAGCATCGTGTTTTAGTACCTGAATAGTGTAATTTCGCTTAGTCTCCTTCCGCCGCCGAGCAGTGTCAGCAGTGCGCAAGTAGCAGCATTACTGCATTTACTAGGCAATCTTGTATTTTAATAGCCGTTTAAATTTTGTCGATTTGTTTGCGCTCTCTGTAGATTAGTTCAGACGTTCTTAGCAAAACAGTTTTTAGCATGGATAGGGACTGCAACTGCTGTGTTCGGATGCAGGCTGAGTTGGCATCCCTTCGCTCCCAGCTTCAGGCAGTGTTGGCTTCGGTCACACAGCTTGAGGCTGTTGCCAATGGGCATCACTGTGGGGGTCGGGATGGGGGTTTGTCGGGGACGGCCAGCTCGTCCCACGCATCCCCTGATCGGACTACGACTGTGGTTGCCCGGGATACTGCCCGCATTGAGGCTGATCCCTCACCTGTGGTAGAGTGGGAGGTCGTTTCAAGGTGTGGCAGGGGGCGAAAGACATTCCGGAGGGCTGAACGGAAAGCCTCTCCAGTTTGTCTGACGAACCGGTTTCAGGCTCTGTCTCAGGCTGATACTGATCTTCGGCCTGACATGGCTGCTTGTCCTGTTCCAGAGGTTGCCCCTCAGTCTGCAAGATCCGGGCAGTCGCAGAGGGTGGGCTTACTGGTAGTTGGGAGCTCCAACGTCAGGCGCGTAATGGGGCCCCTTAGGGAAATGGCAGCAAGAGACGGGAAGAAAACCAATGTGCACTCCGTGTGCATACCGGGGGTGTCATTCCAGATGTGGAAAGGGTCCTTCCGGATGCCATGAAGGGTACAGGGTGCACCCATCTGCAGGTGGTCGCTCATGTCGGCACCAATGATGTGTGTCGCTATGGATCGGAGGAAATCCTCTCTGGCTTCCGGCGGCTATCTGATTTGGTGAAGACTGCCAGTCTCGCTAGCGGGATGAAAGCAGAGCTCACCATCTGCAGCATCGTCGACAGGACTGACTGCGGACCTTTGGTACAGAACCGAGTTGAGGGTCTGAATCAGAGGCTGAGACGGTTCTGCGACCGTGTGGGCTGCAGATTCCTCGACTTGCGCCATAGGGTGGTGGGGTTTCGGGTTCCGCTGGATAGGTCAGGAGTCCACTACACGCAACAAGCGGCTACACGGGTAGCAGGGGTTGTGTGGCGTGGGCTGGGCGGTTTTTTAGGTTAGATGGCCTTGGGCAAGTACAGAAAGGGCAACAGCCTCAACGGGTGCGGGGCAAAGTCAGGACATGCGGGGACCAAGCAGCAATCGGTATTGTAATTGTCAACTGTCGAAGCTGCGTTGGTAAAGTACCGGAACTTCAAGCGCTGATAGAAAGCACCGAAGCTGAAATCGTTATAGGTACAGAAAGCTGGCTTAAGCCAGAGATAAATTCTGCCGAAATTTTTACAAAGGTACACACGGTGTTTAGAAAGGATAGATTGCATGCAACCGGTGGTGGAGTGTTCATCGCTGTTAGTAGTAGTTTATCGTGTAGTGAAGTAGAAGTGGATAGTTCCTGTGAATTATTATGGGTGGAGGTTACACTAAACAACCGAACTAGGTTAATAATTGGCTCCTTTTACCGACCTCCCGACTCAGCAGCATTAGTGGCAGAACAACTGAGAGAAACTTTGGAATACATTTCACATAAATTTTCTCAGCATGTTATAGTCTTAGGTGGAGATTTCAATTTACCAGATATAGACTGGGACACTCAGATGTTTAGGACGGGTGGTAGGGACAGAGCATCGAGTGACATTATACTGAGTGCACTATCCGAAAATTACCTCGAGCAATTAAACAGAGAACCGACTCGTGGAGATAACATCTTGGACCTACTGATAACAAACAGACCCGAACTTTTCGAATCTGTATGTACAGAATAGGGAATCAGTGATCATAAGGCCGTTGCAGCATCCCTGAATATGGAAGTTAGTAGGAATATAAAAAAAGGGAGGAAGGTTTATCTGTTTAGCAAGAGAAATAGAAGGCAGATTTCAGACTACCTAACAGATCAAAACGAAAATTTCTGTTCCGACACTGACAATGTTGAGTGTTTATGGAAAAAGTTCAAGGCAATCGTAAAATGCGTTTTAGACAGGTACGTGCCGAGTAAAACTGTGAGGGACGGAAAAAACCCACCGTGGTACAACAACAAAGTTAGGAAACTACTGCGAAAGCAAAGAGAGCTCCACTCCAAGTTTAAACGCAGCCAAAACCTCTCAGACAAACTGAAGCTAAACGATGTCAAAGTTAGCGTAAGGAGGGCTATGCGTGAAGCGTTCATTGAATTCGAAAGTAAAATTCTATGTACCGACTTGACAGAAAATCCTAGGAAGTTCTGGTCTTACGTTAAATCAGTAAGTGGCTCGAAACAGCATATCCAGACACTACGGGATGATGATGGCATTGAAACAGAGGATGACACGCGTAAAGCTGAAATACTAAACACCTTTTTCCAAAGCTGTTTCACAGAGGAAGACCGCACTGCAGTTCCTTCTCTAAATCCTCGCACAAACGAAAAAATGGCTGACATCGAAATAAGTGTCCAAGGAATAGAAAAGCAACTGGAATCACTCAATAGAGGAAAGTCCACTGGACCTGACGGGATACCAATTCGATTCTACACAGAGTACGCGAAAGAACTTGCCCCCCTTCTAACAGCCGTGTACCGCAAGTCTCTAGAGGAACGGAGGGTTCCAAATGATTGGAAAAGAGCACAGATAGTCCCAGTCTTCAAGAAGGGTCGTCGAGCAGATGCGCAAAACTATAGACCTATATCTCTTACGTCGATCTCTTGTAGAATTTTAGAACATGTTTTTTGCTCGCGTATCATGTCATTTCTGGAAACCCAGAATCTACTATGTAGGAATCAACATGGATTCCGGAAACAGCGATCGTGTGAGACCCAACTCGCTTTATTTGTTCATGAGACCCAGAAAATATTAGATACAGGCTCCCAGGTAGATGCTATTTTTCTTGACTTCCGGAAGGCGTTCGATACAGTTCCGCACTGTCACCTGATAAACAAAGTAAGAGCCTACGGAATATCAGACCAGCTCTGTGGCTGGATTGAAGAGTTTTTAGCAAACAGAACACAGCATGTTGTTATCAATGGACAGACGTCTACAGACGTTAAAGTAACCTCTGGCGTGCCACAGGGGAGTGTTATGGGACCATTGCTTTTCACAATATATATAAATGACCTAGTAGATAGTGTCGGAAGTTCCATGCGGCTTTTCGCGGATGATGCTGTAGTATACAGAGAAGTTGCAGCATTAGAAAATTGTAGCGAAATGCAGGAAGATCTGCAGCGGATAGGCACTTGGTGCAGGGAGTGGCAACTGACCCTTAACATAGACAAATGTAATGTATTGCGAATACATAGAAAGAAGGATCCTTTATTGTATGATTATATGATAGCGGAACAATCACTGGTAGCAGTTACTTCTGTGAAATATCTGGGAGTATGCGTACGGAACGATTTGAAGTGGAATGATCATATAAAACTAATTGTTGGTAAGGCGGGTACCAGGTTGAGATTCATTGGGAGAGTGCTTAGAAAATGTAGTCCATCAACAAAGGAGGTGGCTTACAAAACACTCGTTCGACCTATACTTGAGTATTGCTCATCAGTGTGGGATCCGAACCAGATCGGTCTGACGGAGGAGATAGAGAAGATCCAAAGAAGAGCGGCGCGTTTCGTCATAGGGTTATTTGGTAACCGTGATAGCGTTACGGATATGTTTAATAAACTCAAGTGGCAGACTCTGCAAGAGAGGCGCTCTGCATCGCGGTGTAGCTTGCTCGCCAGGTTTCGAGAGGGTGCGTTTCTGGATGAGGTATCGAATATATTGCTTCCCGCTACTTATACTTCCCGAGGAGATCACGAATGTAAAATTAGAGAGATTAGAGCGCGCACGGAGGCTTTCAGACAGTCGTTCTTCCCGCGAACCATACGCGACTGGAACAGGAAAGGGAGGTAATGACAGTGGCACGTAAAGTGCCCTCCGCCACACACCGTTGGGTGGCTTGCGGAGTATCAATGTAGATGTAGATGTAGATGTCATGTAATTGCCACACACTGGTATACTAAATTCATACTAACTCTCTGTGAAATATTTCCAAAAAGAATACCTGAGGGCTACGTTGATGCTTTCACCACATGCTTCACGTGGTCAACTTGGTTTACACAAAGAGTGTAACTCCACAATAATTTTGATAGTTAAAATAAATTACATCGAAACGCAATTTACTAAAGAAAAACCTTGAACTGGTTACTATCGTCTTACTATTAACCTGATGGGTCAACCAGTTATATAAGCACGTGGTATTGGTCTCGTAAAGTACACCCCACGTGGGTTGAACATAAAGAAAAGTTGCTATATTGAAAAATATTGTCAAGACGAGACGTTATAATCACACAAGCATTCGCATTTAAGATTGATGATCTTAGTTAGAGTTGCTGATCAACACGTGGTTCCACTTTGCTCACAATGTAGTGACAAAAAAACTACTGGAAGATATTCTGAACTTCACACGCGAATTACACTGCGTTGCAATTTATGATAACATTAGATATTTTAGAGATAAATCTGAAATAAGGTTATTAAATTTTCAGTTAAGCTGAATTTAAGAAATCTATTGTCCTGCGGACTTAGTAGACACGCGCTTAGCCGGAGATCTTACCATTTCAGACGCTCGCCGTGGACAGACTGACCTGCTCTCCTACCGAGCGTGCTTCCTGAGGGTGGCTCACAAATACAAACGGAAGTGGCCAGAGGGGCAGCTTCCTATACCAACATGACAAGTGACGGCCAGGACCATACTAAGAATAGAAACCTCTTTGCATTTAGAAAGCGTAGCTACCTGTTCCGACGTTGGTCCTACTGTTCTCTAGCAGACAGGCTTGTCTGCTACCCTCAAGCATGCAACAAGAAATACATTTGCTCATTCATCCTCTCACACAGAAGGGAAGGGGGATGACAGTATCTTATCATATACAGTATATAAAAGAAAGCGGATGTAGGTTCCGTATGAGACTGTGTGACATGAATTACATATAAACTGTGGTTTAAAGTGTAGTAGTGTGACAGATTGTTCTTGTTTATGTGTAAAAGTAACACGTTCCACTACTCAGTCTCCTCCCAGACAGTCAGAAACGCCACAGTAAATTTAGAAGAGGAATTTATGCCGTAAATGACAACAGATTTAAGAAATTAACATGAAAGGAATCCAACAAAGACCTTTCACCTGTATTGTACGTTTGCCATCGTGGGAAGTGTATGTAGATATGCTGGGATAGTTTAATGGGATAAAGCCCTCTTCTTGCTATTTCTTCGGTAATATTTTTGTTTGTAGTTTTGTATATCCATTCTGCATTTCATGTCTCCAGAAATAAATAGTGGCTTATTATGTTTACTCTGAGTAATCAGCTGGCCTGTTTCATCAATGACTACTTCGTTCGATTGGAAGTATGCTGACAGTAATTCAATGTGCTTCGTTTCTGTCAAGAGTGTATGTTCGTGGTTGACAGTTGTAATTACTGGTGTTAATTCCGGTTTTATGAGGCCTGCTAGTCCTTCCATGAGTCGTCCTCTGTCGTCTTGTTTCGCTTGGCAGATATGTTCAGTAAAATTCTGGCTGTTGCCAGTTTTCGGTAAAAAAAATTATGTTAGTATTTATAAATCATATTACTGTTGAAAATCTCTTTGAGCGATATTCACTGCACTTTCTAGACCTTCTGTATTCCATAGGAGGATCTTTAAGGATGCAACTGCTTCTGCTTCTTTGTATTTTCTTTAGCTGTGTTCTTGTGTCTTGTGGAAGAGACACCCATCAATTTTCTTGGAAAAAAAAAAGAAAAAAACGGGGATAGCGAAGTGTCTGACAGTGACTCCTGATGGCCAGAAATCGGCTTTATTCACCAAATCTGAGTTCTGAAAGTGGATGTCTACAACAAATTTCACCTTTTCTTTGAGTCCTTTCTACAAAGGGAGCTAGCTGCATCAACAAATCATAAGTCTGACTCATAAAGAACAACTGAATGAAATGGCTAAGTAAACATTATCATGGTTAAAATTAACATTAAAGGAGATAGAGCACTAATAGAATGTCCAAGAAATCTGCTTGGTTTGTCAAGGCTCCGTATGAAGCCGCAGCGACGGTGCAGACAGGTAGGACACTAACAGCACTGCAGGTGAAGCAACGGCCGCGTCCGAGCGGCAAGGCAAGTTAACAACCAGCCGGAGCAGACAGAGCACTACCTAAATGTATAAGAAAACTAAAGTTATACTAGACAATTAGAATCCGATTAACACACAAAGCAATGCACTGTCAGAAGAAGGCCCAGAGAGGGGTCTGATACTAAATTGGCCTGTTTCAACTATGAAGTTATACGTAATTTGAGGGTGGAGAGGGGAAGGTAAGGAAGGAAAGGATTGTCGATGTCAGTTGCGTCGGAACTTGACGCGGAATCATCATCGACAAGTGAAAATGCCTGGCGGAACGGGAGTCGAACCCGGGATCTCCTGCTTTCTAGGCATTTGCGTTAACCACTGCGCCACCCGGACACAGTGTGTGTCGCAACTGCGTGGACTGTCTCGGCACACACCTAGGCCGACCCACACTCCCACCTAGGACCACCAATCTGCAATCCCTGCAGGAGATCAGACGTAACTGTGCATCCGCACTGAAGAAGGTGGATCAGTTATTTGAATGCGTGGTGTCTGTTCTTACAGACAAGAAACCTTTTAAGATTTATGGGTGATCACTCAAGAATTAATAAAAAAGGTCGAAAGGTGATTACCTTCTGTGCCAGACGGTGATGGGCTTAAACAAGAGGCCTAAATATTTCGTCAACTAGCAGCAAATTTATAATTACAGGATGGGTAGTTTTTCAGAGAGCAGTAACTACCGATAAGTAATAATAATAATTCGGCCTGCAGCTGATGGCCGCTGGGTAAGCGTAAACAGCAGACCCCACCATGCTCACGCTCATATCGTAGTTTACTGACGACCGTGGATCCACGATGTAACGAACGGCCAGAAAGCTTAATCAATATGCTTTTTAAACCTGCTTATACAATTGAGAAGCGAATATTTCAAATTTTCAAGGCCCTTAAAAACACCCCACAATAAGACGGCCGTTACGGTCTGTACTGCTGTACCCGTCAAGCAAGTAGAACAGTACTTTAAAGGCACAAATTCACTCGGGTGTAGTAGAGTTTAAAATTGGCACGCTCTATTACCTATCCTGGTACAACGCCTTGCTGTCCAACACACAATAATTGCACACAATTTAATGACCACGAGGACGATATAACGGGTAGAAAATTTATTCCGCTGAGGCAAGATTCAAAGAGCACCATCACAAGGCACCAACTGTCCACACTGTAAAACAGAGCCTTACATTGTTCGCCATGTTTTTAATTCTTTGATTTATTTATTGACAACGGGAACTGGCCGCTCACATCTGCCAGGGGACGGCCACAAATCCTCGTTTCAGGTTGACACTCATAAGCTTGTGTGTTGTATGTTGTATGTTAACCGGGGACCTACAAACGACACAGAGGGTCTGTCCCCGCCACAGCTGCAGTGGTCCACAATCCCTCGACGACTACCGCAGTTTGCCCCACACCGAACCCAAGGTTATTATGTTATTCGGCCCCCCAGAGAGGGGGCAGCTAACCTACCTGAAATTTAGCAACGGCCTCACCACAGTGGATAGACTGGTTCCATCAGATCACCGAAGTTAAGGGCTGTCGGGCGTGGCCGGATGGGTGACCATCCAGCCGCCGTGCGCTGTTGCCATTTTTCGGGATGCACTCAGCCTCGTGATGGCAATTGAAGAGCTACTCGACCGAATAGTAGCGGCTCCAGTCAAAGAAGACCATCATAACGACCGGGAGAGCAGTGTGCTGAACACACGCCCGTCCTATCCACATCCTCAGCTGAGGATGACACGGCGGTCGGATGGTCCCGATGGGCCACTTGTGGCCTGACAAAGCAATGCTGCCTGAAATTTATGAAGGCTCATTAAATTAATTTTGAGTTTGCTGCTGAAAATGGAAGGAAGACTAAAGAAAAATCGAGGTACTTTCACATGATTCGTCGACCTAGAAAACGCGTTCGACGGTGTAAGATGGTGCCAGATGTTCGACGTTCTAACAAAAGTAGGGGTAAGCTATAGGGAGAGACGGGTAATATACAACATGTACAAGAACCAAGAGGGAATAGTAATAGTGGACGACCAAGAACAAAACACTAGGATTAGAAAGGGTGTAACAAAGGAATGTAGTCTTTCTCCCCCTACTGTTCAATCTGCACATCGAAGAAGCTAGATGAAAATAAAACGAAGGTTCAGGTGTGGAATTAAAATTCCAGGTCAAAGGATATGGATGATACGATTTGCTAATGACATTATTATCCTGAGTGAAAGTTAACAAGAACTGCATTATTTGGTGAATGAAGTAGACAGTCTAATGAGTACGGAAGATGGACTGAGAGTAAATCAAAGTAAGGCGGAAGTCATGAGAAGTAGCAGAAATGAGGAGAGCGAGAAACTTAACATCATGATTGATGGTCACGAAGTAGGTGAAATTAAGGGATTCTCCTACCTAGAAAACAAAATAACCAGTGACGTACGAGCAATAAGGGCATCAAATGCAGACTAGGAATGGCAAATTGGTCCTGGCCAAGAGAAATCTATTAGTATGAAACATAGGCCTTGATTTGAGGCAGAAATTTCTGAGAATTTACGTTTGGAGCACGGCATTGTAAGGTAGTGAAACATGGACTGTGGGAAAACCGGAACAGAAGAGAAACGAAGCTTCTGACATGCGGTGCTAGAGGCGAAGGTGGAAAGCTAGGCAGACTGATACGCAAAGAATGAGGATATTCTGCGCAGAATCAGGGAGAAAGCAATATGGGGAAAACGCTGACAAGGAGAAAGGATAAGATGATATAACATCTGTTAAGAAATCAGGGACTGACTACCATGGTACAGGAGGCAACTGTACGGGGTAAAATCAATAGAGGAAGACATACATTGGAATACATCCAGCAGAGAATAGAAGACGTAGGTTGCAATTGCTACTCTGAGACGAAGAGGCTGGCGTATGTGAGAAAGCTGGCCCCTGTGGCCGAGCGGTTCTAGGCGCTTCAGTCCGGAACGGCGCTGCTGCTACGGTCGCAGGTTCGAACCCTGCCTCGGGCATGGATGCGTGTGATGCCCTTAGGTTAGTTGGGTTTAGTAGTTCTAAGTGTAGGGGACAGATGACCTCAGATGTTAAGTGCCGTAGTGCTTAGTACCGTTTGATTTTATCTGTAAGTGGAACAGATATCAGAACGAGTGGTATTGGATAGGGTACTTTCCACCACGCACTGTACGGTAGCTTGCGGAGCATATATGTAGATGCAAATACAGACCTTTCCTATCGAGGGTTACCCCCGGAACCTCGTGAAGGAAAACGGTCGGAAAGTTGTGTTGCGGAAGTTTAAAGATTTTTGCATTCGAAACGCTATCCAGCATCTGATTTCCGCTCCGTTTCACCCAGTTTGCAACTATGGAATGGAACGCTTCGTACGAGAGTTGAAGACACAAATAAAGAAGTCTTTGGTTATTCAAAATGTAATAAACAGTGTATGCCGCATAAAATATTTCACTTTTAGAAAACGGTGATCGGTTTCGTCAAATATCCGATCATCCTGAGACCGTTACATACTGCTTACTGTCTGGTGGAGCTGGTGGCATGGAACCCTAAGTGCTCTAGGCTGATGTGAAGAGCAGTCAGCAAGGGGTGTCTAAAGGTCAGAGGATTATTTACCAGGGATCTGAAATGGTCACAGTGTTTTTTAAATGAAGTGTTTTATGTGGTCACGATTGGTTTTATTACGATTTTGATAGTCCTTCATGACCTTTGACATTTACTAAAACAATGTTTCAAAACATTTTGAGTCTTCGTCTGCCTCGTCCCACGATGCTGCACTGTGTGGTTTTTCGTGCCACGTGCCGGGTGATGCTGTTTATTAGGTGCAGCCAGACGGAGCATTCCTATGGATGCCAGCCACCGGGCTCTTCGGATATGTTGCACCCTCAGTCACTCGCCCTGGACTGTAGCGGCCCTCACGGGGCCGCCTTGTGGCCTTGGGACCCCTGTCTTTCAGACGGCAGGGTGGGTGGCTGCCAGGTGAAGATGGGGTACCAAGGTCGGCGTTTGTCATGGATGTCGATCTGGAGCAGCGGGACCAATCTTTTCAGTTACATCTGCGATCTGCTGGACATGCGTAGTCACCGACCCCGTGCCAGTTGGGCGTTCTCCCAGTAGGAGACTCCCAGTAGTCATATCCGCTGACATTCGCACCGTGCCTTCCGTCGTAATATTTTCACTCGCAGAGAGCGCTGCTGGTGGTCGCTCCTGCGAGTCCAACTGCAGAGTCCGTGGAATTGGAACGTTCCCAGTCACCCAAAGTATCGTATGGGCTGACCCCGTGCCAGTTGGGCGTTCTCCCAGTAGGAGACTCCCAGTAGTCATATCCGCTGACATTCGCACCGTGCCTTCCGTCGTAATATTTTCACTCGCAGAGAGCGCTGCTGGTGGTCGCTCCTGCGAGTCCAACTGCAGAGTCCGTGGAATTGGAACGTTCCCAGTCACCCAAAGTATCGTATGGGCTGACCCCGTGCCAGTTGGGCGTTCTCCCAGTAGGAGACTCCCAGTAGTCATATCCGCTGACATTCGCACCGTGCCTTCCGTCGTAATATTTTCGCTCGCAGAGAGCCCTGCTGGTGGTCGCTCCTGCGAGTCCAACTGCAGAGTCCGTGGAATTGGAACGTTCCCAGTCACCTAAAGTATCGTATGGGCTGAACTATTGACCAAGGGTTTCCCCTGCGGCTGCGACAGACCAGGCCTGTCAGTTCTTATTGTGATTTTAATACTTCAAATTGCGCCATGCTCTCTTTCTGTGTGTTAAGCTGTCGATACATGTTACGAGTTGGCTGAACGAGTTTTGTGACGTCACTTCCTGCTGTTTCACGTTGAGGAGCCATCTTGTCTCGTGAAACACACTGTAGAACCAACAGGAAGCATATTGCTGCTTACATCAGAAGCAGAAAGTGTGATGTCCACAGAAAGAAAGACGCCATATTGTTTTTTCGTGTCCAGGAGAGGCCCATATTCGGAGGGTTTTATGTTGACGAGTCACTTACAGTAGAACCAGAAGGAAGCAAGATCACTTCCTACGTCACAAGCAGAAAGCCTTACACCCACAGAAAGCAAAACACCAAATTGTATTTGACATGTTCAGAAGAGTCCCATATTCCGTGCGTTTTGTGTTACACCTTACATCCCACGAATATATGATGTTTCTAAGCACCATAACATTAAATTTCCCGAGATCGAATCTTACTGGTACGATTTGTTGTAATAAAACAATGGAAACATTATATTGGTTTATATTTAGTTATTAGCACGTTATAGCACTCTTGTTATGTGAATAACTCATTATAAGGCAACGGCACTTTGGAGATTTATCAATAACGTCTTTCTTGTTAGGATATATTATAACTAAATGTAACATTTCGGCGGTTAAAGCCTACAGAACGTCGTAACATAAAATGCATAATCACTCCCTATGAAGCTACAGCTTAGCGTAGTGAGAGGGGTGCCACGTTACAAAATGGAGATTAGGTTGATGGAGGGTTCGACCCTGTTGTATCTAATTTTGTTTCTCACTTTTGCGTTTTGCTAAATGGCTGTAGGAATTTGTTTCGAAATTAATAGAAGTAATATCTGTAATACTTGAAAATAAAAGTGCGTTCTGTGGCAGCAGTGAGTTTGTTCGATTTTGTGAACTTTTCTAAGATGATATCTTTACAGACTGGACACGTATTATTCGTTTTGTGCTGTTACATGGTCACAGATATTGAAGTTTCTATTTATTAGTACTAGACAGAACAAAAGGACTAGCCTACGGAACAAGTTAGGAAATGTGTGTTTCAATAGAGCTAACGTAGGAATGTTATACGCGTCCGTTTTCGTGAAGAAACTGTATTGTTTGACAGCCAAATAAATCCAACAACTGCCGTAGGAGAGCGCTGAGGTTTCAACATCTCGTTAACTGATCGCTCGCGTGTCGATGGCGCTGTCTCTCGTAACGTTGAATATCCCACCTGCATACTCCTTAACGTTGCTTTCATCGCCCGGTATGTCGAGAGCTTCACCAAGCTCATTGTGTTACATTTTCTTTTTTTCTTTTTCTTTGACATTTGCATTATGTAAATTATATTCTCATCAACTAGGTAGTAACAAATCATATGGAACCATTTTAACAATTGTTGAGCATTCAATTCGCTGTAACCTCAGAGAAATCTATATATATCATGTTCTTAATATTATTTTTAAAAAAAGGCATTAACAACCGTATACCAATAAAATTGTAACAATGAGAAGTCTTTGCTATTAGATTCAGAAGCATCCGACCCACCTTACATTTCAAGGCGGTGGGTTACTCTGTACTGTTAATGAAATAAATAAATAAATGTCCCCACAGAAAATACGACGAACAAACAAACAAAACAAAAAAAGTCATTCGCGCGCGCCGCGTTCTGTATTAATCTTCCTGCTCGGCTCTACAATCCCATAGACCGACCCGTTTGCTCTTCAGGGGTTCAGCTGTCCGGCTTTGCTCTCGAGCAAGTTCGAAAGAACAGACACCTCGCACTCACATAACTGATTCCCCTAGATTGGCAATGGATCCGTCTTCTTCAGTGCAGATGCACAAGGTAGTCTGACTTCCTGCGGGAATCTCAGAACAGCGAACATGGCGAAATGGACGCGGCGTGCAGGTAAGTAGCTCTCGGTGGGAGTGTGGCCCGACCGTGAGGCGTGTCGAGATATTCTGCACAAATTCGATATCCCGGATAGTGCAGTGGTTAACACACCTGCGTAATAAGCAGAAGAGCTCCAGCTCGAATCCTGGTGCGATACACATTTTCACTCGTCGTCGCTGGTTCTGCGGAATGTCCCGATGCAACTCACATCAGAAATCCGTCCACTTTCCTTTCTCCGCCCCTCCACCTATAATATACATACAGTACTGCCGGAAGTAACCGTTTCGTGGCGGTGTTACGCCCTGTGTAGATACAAACCTTCTTGTTGTTGTTGTGGTCTTCAGTCCTGAGACTAGTTTGATGCAGCTCTCCATGCTAATATATCCTGTGCAAGCTCCTTCATCTCCCAGTACCTACTGCAACCTACATCCTTCTGAATCTGTTTAGTGTATTCATCTCTTGGTCTCCGTCTACGAGTTTTACCCTCCACGCTGCCCTCCAATGCTAAATTTGTGATCCCTTGATGCCTCAGGACATGTACTACCAACCGATCCCTTCTTCTAGTCAAGTTGTGCCACAAACTTCTCCCCAATCCTATTCAATACCTCCTCATTAGTTACGTGATCTACCCACCTAATCTTCAACATTCTTCTGTAGCACCACATTTCGAAAGCTTCTATTGTCTTCTTGTCCAAACTATTTATTGTGCATGTTTCACTTCCATACATGGCTACACCCATACAAATACTTTCAGAAACGACTTCCTGACACTTAAATCTATACCCGATGTTAACAAATTTCTCTTCTTCAGAAACGCTTACCTAGCCATTGCCAGTCTACGTTTTAATCCTCTCTACTTCGACCATCATCAGTTACTTTGCTCCCAAAATAGCAAAACTGCTTTACTACTTTAAGTGTTTCATTTCCTAATCTAATTCCCTCAGCATCACCCAACTTAATTCGACTACATTCCATTATCCTCGTTTTACATTTGAAAATTAGAAATATGTTACGCCCCTCCAAACATCTGGTTATTCAAGCATATATTGAGAAGGGTACAGAAGCAGTTCGGCTGTGACCTGTTTGAATTGTTCACACCCGCATTTGCCTCGAGCGTTTTGGGAAAATCACGGAACGTACGAATCTAGATCGTTGGGTGACAATATGAAACGCCGGCTTTTCGAATTGTAGCCCAGAGCGCTGAAAACAGTGCCATGTCGCTCAAACACAGTTTCGAAAAACGCTGTCACCAAAGAGAAATAAACATCATCATCATTTTCTTTGGGGCTTTGTCCCACTTCAACGTGGGGTCGGCATTGTTACTTTAGATTTGGCGATGTTAGTGGCAGTCGGTGGTCAGATGCCCTTCCTGTCCTCACCTTGTGCTCCCCTGGATGGAATTAGTGTACCACAGGTCTCTGCATCTAGCGCAAGCCACGAAATAGTGCGAACATTTTCAAATGTCTGCGGGATTAGCCGAGCGGTCATTGGCGCTGCAGTCATAGACTGTGCCGCTGGTCCCAGCGGAGGTTCGAGTCCTCCCTTGGGCATGGGTGTGTGTGTTTGTCCTTAGGATAATTTAGGTTAAATAGTGTGTAAGCTTAGGGACTGATGACCTTAGCAGATTTCACATATATTTGAACATTTTTTTTTTTTCAAATGTCTGTGAGTCCTGTAATGAGGCGGGACGTGGGGACCAGCCCAATATTCACATAGTGGGATGTGGAAAACCGCCTAAAAACCACATCTAGGATGGCTGGCCGGCAGAACGGCCCTCGTCGTTAATCCGCCAGGCGGAGTCGATCTGGGGCCGGCGCGCCTACCCGAGTCCAGGAAGCAGCGCATTAGCGCCCTCAGCTAACCTGACGGGTAAAGACAATAAGGCATACAACCAAGATATGGCAAGATATGTGCATCTATGCAGGAAAATTATATATTTTTTAAGGTGGGTGCGGTATCTCTCCTGTAATGGGAGGTACTCTTGCTATATGCTTGTGTGATTCCTCTTGTTTCTCAGAGGTATACTGCGAGTTGTACTTACCCAGTCTGGCCGAATATCTGTTTCTGTTCCCACACATCCAACAGTGGAGCTCTCAGCGTTAAAACCACCTCCGATGCTGGCCACCCAGCATCACTGCAATTGTGAAGCTGCGCAAAGAGCAGCACTGCTGGAGATTATAGGCGCGTGGAGTCGGGCTGTGTGGAGTGTCGGTGCATTTGGCAGTGGAGAGGAGAGAGCTTTGCGGTGGCCATTAGCCGGATAATGCTGGAACAGCAGCACTGCGAAAAACGCCGGCCGTACAGCAGGGGTGATTGCTGCGGCCCGTGTTGTTGGTTCAGTGGCGCCCGGCTGTTTTCCCGGCTAATCGGGACACAGTACCGCGTAAATTCCGGAACATAAGCCTGGAAGCAAACGGTCGGGTCTTTCTGCTATTTCTGGAAATAAAACTGTTATTTTTGCGCACTTTCTGTGTTATTGTTTCTTTTGTGAAGTGTCAGTGTTACTCGTCAAACAGCCGGAATGACAAGGAACTTGGCTTTGCACACAGCAGCCATTTGCCTCTAACGAGAGTCTAATATTGCATATTGCGTGACTGACTGTCCACGAAACGTAGGCTAAATATTTATCTAGGATAAATTAAGGTCTGACAAATAACTGTGCATGAGGCGACACCGATATACAAGAACATATTGTTCTAGGACATGCAGCCTACGAAGGTTTACGGACGGGAACAACTGGCGTTGGTGCCCAAAGTGACATTGTTAGAGACGAAGACTAATCGTAAATAGTGAACGAGGTAACAAACAGGATGTCTAGGAGGGAACTTAAAGATTTTAAGACTAAGCGATACCCAGCTGAGAGTGATAATGCTGTAGTGAATAATGTGGGTCAGTGATTGAATATCACCGCGAATTCACCGACGCCAGAGTTGATTTCTACACAGAGGACTACCAGAATCAGTGCATATGTCACTTATAACATGGTGACTGTGGCAGAATGATTGGGTGTGCTATCTCAACAAGAGAAGGCAACGGAGGGGGGCTGGTGTGGCGGACCAGACGGGTTCCATTAGTACACTAAGAAGGCGCAGCCTCACCAGTTGTCTTACCTCTGGGGTGACGAAAGGTGATTTCGAGGTTGTATTCACTTTTATTCACAGAAATTAATCACACTGAAGTCACCGTGTGTCGTAATGGTCCCTGGACATTACAAAGGATGGAACACGGTTCGCCGGCCGCTGTGACCGAGCGGTTCTAGGCGCATCAGTCAGCAACTGCGCGGCTGCTACGGTCGCAGTTTCAAATCCTGCCTCGGGCATGGATGTGTGTTATGTCCTTAGGTTATGAAGGTGTAAGTAGTTCTAAATCTAGGAGACTGATGACCTCAGATGTTAAGTCCCATAGCGCTCAGAGACATTTGAACCATTTGAACACGCTTCTTCATTGGATGTGTGGTCATCACAGACGAGATTGTCTACGAGATTGGTAAGCAATTCTGTGATGGGGCCTTCCATTCCTCCATAAGAGACTGACAACTGATGGATGGTCGTCGGTGAATGTGGACCCTCTGCAGTACATCTCCCGAACGCCCCCCACAAACGCCGATGGGAATTAAGGCTGGGGAACAGGTAGGCCAGTTGATTTTCCGTATATCCTCTCGTTCCAATAGCCCCTCCGACTGAGTAATTTGATGCTGTCGCCCAGTTTCATCTAAAAATGAAGTCAGGGCCAGGTACACTCCTGGAAAGATGCCCACGAGGAAGGAGTACAGTGTCACAACACTGTTAACGATTGGGCTCCCTCGCTTTCAGTAGCATAGATTACTGCAAGTAAACGCACATTAGCTACCGCCATCGTGCATACCCTGTATTGATCACGTAAGAGGGATTATCTCTCATAATGCGTTAAGGGAACAGGATAGAGTATCGTTAATATTAATACGAATTACCAACGACACTCACTGTAAATGATTGAGGGATACGCAGAGTGGTCAGAAACAATTTGCAAAACTTGTGTGTTGCAGGCTAAGTTACACTGAGAAAAAACAGTTAAGAAAAAACGTTCAATACGTAGCGCCGTTTCCGAATTACACACATCAAAAAAAGATCTGCATCACCCCAGTTCCCAGAACTCCTGAAGATAGTCGTAGATTGTGGATATTGTATCACCGACTCAGTCCCTCTGACTGTTCAGAGATGTCACTAAACCAGCCGAAAGACGTAAACAACCATGCATGATCAGCGCCTATTAGATGGAGGGGTCCGACAGCCGTTTCAGTTCCAATCATTCCACCCGGAAGAAGGCGGTTGGGGATGTGGGGAGGGCTTGTATGGGGGAAGAGACCAACGAATGGGAAGGAAGCCGCCCATGCCATTTCAAAGGAGCCATCCCGGCATTTGCCTGGAGTGATTTAGAGGAATCACGGAAAACCTAGAACAGGATGGCTGGACGCGAGATTGAACCATTGACCCCCCTAAATGCGAGCAGGAAGGAGGTACACGGCTCGTGTTGTCTGTAGTTCAACCATGCCTAAACAGTCAATATCGCGATTCGGTCCCGTCCGCATTGCTATGTTGTGCCAGGATGGGCTGTCAACAAGGGAAGTTCAAAATGCTTCAAATGGCTCGGAGCACTATGGGACTTAACTTCTGAGGTCATTAGTCCCCTAGAACTTAAACATAACTAACCTAAGGACATCACACACATCCATGCCCGAGGCAGGATTCGAACCTGCGACCGTAGCGGTCGCGCGGCCCCAGACTGTAGCGCCTAGAACCGCTCGGCCACTCCGGCCGGCAACAAGGGAAGTGTCCAGGGGGTTCGGAGTGAACCAAAACGATGTTTTTCGAATATGGAGGAGATACAGAGAGTCAGGGACTGTCGATGACATGCCTCGCTCAGGCCACCCAAGTGCTACTGCAGTAGATGGCTACTATGTACGGATTATGGCGCAGAGGAACCCTGCCAACAACGCCACCATGACGAATAATGCTTTTCGTGCAGCTTTGTGTTGTGACTCAAACTGTGCACAATAGGCTGCATATGCGCAACTTCCTCCCGACGTCCATGACGAGGTTCATCTTTGTAACTATGACACCATGCAGTGCGGTACAGATGGACCCAACAACATGCCGAATGGACCGCTCAGCATTGACATCATGTTCTCTTCCCCGATGAGTGTCGTATATCCCGTCAGCCCGATAATCATCGGAAATGTGTTTGCAGGCAACGCCTTAGACACACTGTCCAGCGAGTACAGCAAGGTGGAGGTTCCCTGTTGTTTTGCGGTGGCATTATGTGGGGCCGACGTACGCTGAAAGTGGTCATGAAAGGCGCTGTAACGGCTGCACGATAAGTGAACACCATCATCCGACCTATAGTGCAACCGTATCGGCAATATATTGACGAGGCATTCATCCTCATGGACCACAATTCGCACCCTCATCGTGCACATCTTGTGAATGACTTCCTTCAGGATAGCAACATCGCTCGATTAGGGTGGCAAGCATGTTCTACAGGCATGAACCCTATCGAACATGCCTGGGATACATTGAAACGGCTGTTTATGGTCAACGTGGCGCACCAACCACTCTGAGGGATCTACGCCAAATCGCCTTTGAGGGGTGGGACAATCAGGAGCAACAGTGCCTTTATGTACTTGTGGACAGTATACAGGCATGCATCAGTGCAAGAGCACGTGCTACTGCGTCTTAGAGGCATTGGTGTGTACAGCAATCTGGACCTCTGAAGGTCTCACTGAATGGTGGCACAACATGCAATGTGTGGTTTTCGTGAGCAATAAAATGGTCGGAAATGATGTTCAGGTTGATCTCTATTCCAATTTTATTTACATGTTCCGGAACACTCAGAACCAAGGTAATGCAAAACTAATTTTGATATGTGTAATTAGCGCCAATTTTAGCCAATCAGGCCTTGTACACGCCAATTCAAACGGTCCGCCAGATACAATTAGTGTCATGCTTTCACAGCGTAGACGGTAGCAAACGCAACTGCTGCCACCGCAAGTCCAATTTTTATATCGCTCTCTTGTTCGAATTTAGGAAACCAAACAAGGAACGTGTCCGACGGACGGCTTGAATATGACGTGCGTCGGTCTCATTGGCTAATTGCTATGCTTATTAACTCGGAAATGGCGCAACGTATCGACTTTTTTAGAATTTTTTTCTTAATAATTATTTCTCAGCACAACCCACCCTGCTACACCTTCACAATCGTTTCAAACTGTTTCTGACCATCCTGTACACATTGACGAAAAAAAATTAAAAGTAGAACACATTCAAAGAATTTGGGGTAATGGAGATGTACTAATAATCGTCTCAACGCCATCTGTTTCTACCCTTTAAAAGGGACTGTTAATGACCAAGAGGGTCAGTGTAGAGCCAGCAGGTATTGTGTCACAGAGACCACTGGTGATTCATGCAACCGGTTCATTTGTGGCCTACCGAGAGGCGGGATGGTGGTTTAGAAGAATTGCCAGAAAGAATAATAATTAAATGATTGTATGGCATTGATAAGTTGGAGTGATAAGGCAAGGAATGAGGAGAATCGGAGTGGAAAGGAATATGTGGAAAACAATGACAAGGAGAAGGGACAGGACGGTAGTACATCTGTTAAGACCAGAGGTAATTATTTCCATGTTATTAGAGGGAGCTGTAGAGAGCAAAAACTGTAGAAGAAGATAGAGATTGGAATACAGCCAGCAAATAATTGACGTAGGCTGCAAGTGCTACTCTGAGATGAAGAGATTGGCACAGGAGAAGAATTCATGGCGGGCCGCATCAGACCAGTCAGAAGACTTATAACCTCCCCCCCCCCCCCCCAAAAAAAAAGAAATAGTTCTGGCACAGAGTTGCTAGTCTTTTCAGTGGGCGCCACACTGCGCCACTAGTGTGTCGACGATGATGAAATAGTGTTGAAGACAACACAACACCGACTCCCAGAGCCGAATAAATCTCCGATCCAGCCAGGAATTGAACCCTTGGCTGCTGCATGCCAGTCAGATGCGACGGCCACTCAGCTAAGAGGGCGGTTTTAGCCACGTTCTCTGGACGTGCCAAATCAGTTGCGCAGTGTTGCTGGCAACAGTGCATATGTGAGCATTCTCGCTCTCTCAGACGAAATTCTGGACGTCAATACAGCGACGATGCCCTCCAAGACCATCGTACTGTAAGGGCAGCAGGAGCAGATCGCTCTACTGCCACAACACAGATGTGAGCAAATGCGACAGCACCAGTGTCAACAGCAACGGTTACTAACCGGTTGCTAGCAGTGGAGTTGCGAGCACGCTCACGTCTGGCCCGTCTTTTCCTTTCAAGCCGCAGCATCGACGCGCACGGCTCGACGACAGGTGCCAACAGAGGATTGCCAGGAGGGATAGTACCGCGCCGTGCTCTTCAGATATAAATGCCGATTGTACCTGAGTGCAAGTGATGCTCGTTCGGAGGTACGACGTAAACTTAAAGAGCAATGTTTTGGACAGTGCATTCGTGTGAGACTCTCTGGTCTCATGCCAAACCAAATGGCCTGAGATGCGATAAGGTACAAGTCTCATTCACCTGTCGTGTATGTTGAGGTATCACTGACCAGGTGCCTTAAGTGCCTTAACTCTGCCTGTGAAACTGAAGGTGTTCTGCAGGTCTGCCTAGCCAGCACTACCTGTCTCCAATCGAACAGCTGTGGAACACGATGGGACGACAAGTGACTCTTGAGACACGTCCATCCACAACTCGTGCACTGGAAAAGGTAGTACTGGTGACGTTTATGATCGATTACGTCAGGTTCAGTACCTGCTTTGCCGCCTATGGCCAGCACCTCCTTCTTTTTCCTGCCCTTTTCCCGTGTCTTCATGGGGTCGGCATGGTAATCTGAATTTTGCAGTTCACAACTAAACTAATGGTAGACAGTGTCCGAATGCCCTGCTGGCAGGCTCTTTCACCCCCCCCCCTCCACCCACATCCTTTCCCCCTCTACTCTCCACCCCTCTCCCACTCACGGGAAACACATGTATACCCCAACCTTTCTGCGACTAGTGTTATACCACATGAAAGTGTATGAATCTTGCCTGCAGGTGTTCTACCGACCGAGCTACCCAAACACGGCTCACGAACCGTCCTCACAGCTTTACTTATGCCAGTACATCGTCTCCTACCTTCGAAATTTCACGGGAGCTCTCTTGCGAAACTTGCAAAATCAGAATTCCAGGAAGAACGGGTATTGCGGGGACATGGCTTAGCCACAGACTGGGTGGAGCGCTTTCCCAAGAAAGGCAAATGTCGCCAGTTGATGTCCCGCTTCGACACACAGTTTTAATCTGACAGAAAGTTTCATATCAGCGCACGCTTCGGTGCCAAGTGAAAATTTCATTTTAGTGTAAGAATAGATTTCATAGTATTTGTGAATTTTGTAACTGCGACAGAGCATTGGTGCCATACCAGTACTGAGCTAGTGGAATGCGGGAAGCGGCCAAAGGACCACGTGTAGTTTGGCCGGCCAACGGCTTTCGTTGTTAATCCACTGGGGTGCTGGGGCGTCCACTATAAGAACTGCAGCTTTCATACTAACGTACCAAGTAGCTGATTAGTGTGCCACAGCACGGCGATACAGTGCTTGTACAAGGAAACTAGGCATTCATCTGAGTGAATGGAATGAAAATTATTAAGGGTACACTAAAATCCACACCGGTTCCTTGGCTGCATACCATCAGTAACAGAACACCAACCGAATTGTAACGTCAAGAAGCAACCAATCGAGAGTGGAGAAAGCTGCAACGTCCCGACTAAACCCAAATTCTTCCAATTCATGTCTTAAATGATCCTCCTCCAGGCTGCTTGATACCAAGCACTACACTCTTGTTACATAATGGTAGAAACAGCAAGAAGTTTGACACTAAAGAAGAGCGGTGCAAGAGATAGAATGATGCAACAATAAAAAAGGTATTCAAGATCCATCTGCCAGTGTACCAGGATTTTATCTGAAGAGGAGTGGGCGAGACTTAACAGGATAAGAACCGGTAACGCCAGGTGCAATGATATGATAGGCAAGTGGGCACTCCGAAACTCTCAAGCTTGTGATCGTGGGGGGCAAGAACAAACCGTTTATCATGTTGCCAGATACTGCCCTCCGAGAAAGTACCCAAGACCATTCAGAAACTTTATTAATACTGCTCCCTCGGCAATCAGTTCCTTCATTCACTAGATGTTGAATTCTGTTGAATGGTATCTGTTTTAATTATAGTCCTAATTTTATAGTTTAAATGTTCTCTTGGAATTATTTATTTACAATATTTAAATATATTAGTTTTGTGCCTAAACCCTTAAATTTATAAATGTGAACTATATGCATTTCTTAATATTTACTGTTGTCGTTATACGCTAAATGCTATACTACACAGGTGAGTACTGTTAGCTACGGCTTATAACAACATAAACTATTGTAATAATAAATGTAATCTTTCCATGTACCTCATTGTATTGTTTTTACAATAAATTTTCAATGAATGGGAAAACTGACAATGGAAGTTTGAAATTCTTTTCCAGCAGTGTATGTAGATGTGGAGCATACCCCACATGAGTGACGTCGTATTGTTTAGTTTCGAGATAATTCGACAAAAGGGATACCGTTCCGGTAATTCTCTTGGTGCGTGACGTCAGCAGTAATTCAAAATGTGACGGCCGAACGGTGCCTGGCCTACCACATTTCTTTTTTTCTGTTTGGTTGTGGCCCTCCTGAGGGAGACGCAAATAAAGCCCTTTTGCTGGAGTGTATCAAATTCCAACGGCGCAGACTCCATGCAAAGCAAATTAGCGGACAGTGCTGTAATCACGGCAATTAGTTTAAGATCCAATTACCGGCCTTTGATTGAATTCCGAAGCAATGAGCGATTTGTATTTGCACATAATTTGTTCTCAATCAGTCAATAAAGCTTTGCGAATTTGCCGAATTCGATGCTCATTTCAGATGCATTCAACTGCTGCGACATACTTGTATGACGTCGGTATGGGAAACTTTCACAGTGATGCAGTATGTTTGGTGGCACGAGCTATGTTCAAAATAGTTTTTGTATCAATCTGTTTTATGGAAACCAACTTATTTCCTTCGACATACTGCTTCTTGAGCGACTGAATCGTCAGTTGCATGATTTCTTTCTCATAAAGTCAGTGAATTGTGGATATTTATATAGGGCACGTTTCCTGCCCGTTTCATTTCTGATGACTAGTCACTAGCAGCGCAGAAGCATTAAGAACATGATAAAACGATAAAGAAGTGGGTTTACACAACCCCTGTTGTAGGTCGATTCGTGTGGAAAACATTTGCAAAATTATTATCCAGTTAAGTGTTTAACTGCATACATTTTCTGTAAACATGTCCTAATAGTTTGCCATGAGGTGGAACATCACAGCTCGTTTGTATAAACAATTCCCTACTGTTTGTATAGCCACACGCTGGTTATTTAGATGAGAGCTTTGCATGTATATGTATAAAGCTAATTACAGTTTTACATTTGTGTACAAGGAACTCCTTGTCATGTTCTCTGTTGAAAACTTTCATAAATTCATGGGAAGATGTGATCGATTGGAAAAATTTATTTTGTCCTTATAATTAAAGTAACTCTTTGTCAGTAACTTTGATTATCTAACACGGTAGCAAAACTTTTATTGTCTCGATAGTTCGTTCTTTGCGTGCAAAATTGTGATTATTAATATGATATTTTCGTCGACACTAGTTATTTGCTGACTGTTATTTGTTGCAATATCGCAATGATCACCTTCATAAATTGAAGTACGCTGTTGCAAAAATTTATTGTAAACCGATGACAGAGTAAAGAACCGTAGTGACAGTCTCGGAGAATGAACACAATTCAAAATCGATCAGTCACGGTTAGTCTTCATTTAAATACTACGTCTATATAAAAAATGAACAATAGTCCGTAATATTTCGAGGACATTACTGCAAAAAGCAAGTTGCTTGCCTCAAAACAGTACGTTGTTTAGTGCAAACATAACCATTGTAACTGTTACTAAGACACAAATCCAGCAGGTTAGAAAATGGATTTCCACTCGTTTTCGTTTTCTAGCAGGCCGAGGACAAGACGGTGTGATCGATACAGAGGGTGTCTGTCATTCTCTACTGTCGACAATCGAAAGTATATCGTCATCTTTTTAACTGAACTGACTGTGAGCTATCTGTGAAGCACAGCAAAAACCAATACACAAAAAAAGGTTTCTGCATATGTTTCAAAAACTTTTTTTGTGAGATCGCATTCATAATTACTAGAAATCAGATTCTAAATTCGAAATCAAGGTTAGTAGTATGTATAAATTATTTAGAAACATAAGAAATAAGTGCCTTTTCAATTGCAGTATATTACATTTACAATTTGTGTTTCACCTAAGGCATGTGTTACAACTTGTTGAGAATTTCAGCGATTATTTAAATAACAATCAAGGTCATACCATGTATCCTACATCTCCAACCGGTATATGCATCGTGTGAACTTGCTGATCGGTTATATTTATTTATACGCATTTATCTAATAGAGGATTCTTCTAGACAATATGTAAAAGTAGAACATGGTTGATAGGCGTTTTGTTAAAAGTACAAAAATTTTAACTGCAGTTGCAGAGACAAAGGTTCGAAGTGTAGCTCAGCATTTTAAATAGCTAACAGGGGACACTCCTCATTGGATTCCCCTGAAATTTGGTGGTAAGGTGGCCTAGTGTAAATCACGCCAAGAACTGAGAGCACGCATGAAAACAGGTAGGAGATGTACTGAACTGTAAAAAAAGAAGCAAAGTAGAAACAGTGAACGGTCTAAGTTCAAGATATGCAACATCAAGCACATATGAAGAAATATGGTGTCGTGGTTAGTAGTAGTAGTAGTAGCTTTATTCATCCGTAGGTCTCTTTTTACAAGACTATAGGACATGTCAAAGTATTTACAAATTTAGATCAATTTAAAACGAGGTAGTTCGCATACACATATATTTACAGAGTTCTAGTTAGAGACAATTATTAGATTTACTCCTGGTATACAGTACTTTTTTACAAATAATTTATTAAATAATGAAATGCCACACTGTTCACTCATATCTCATTATCAGTCACTGCACACACTATACACACATTGCTTCATAAATTCACCACACACACACACACACACACACACACACACACACACACACACACACACACACACACACACGTGATCTCTGGGCCATTTTCTGTACTACAACTTCCTATTTGCTATCCTGAAAAACTCAGGCAGCATGCTCCATAATGAGTGACATGTTGAGCCCAGAAAGAGGAATAGGTGTTAGTATTGTGCTATGCATAGTTTGGGGGTAAGTATTTCTAGAAAGGAAAAAAGGCGGAACAAAACGTAAATCGAAGGTGTTATGTGGAATATGATCATTATTATTATTATTATTATTATTATTATTATTATTATTATTATTATTATTATTTATTTGTATAGCATTTTTTATCAAACCCCTACTCTGTTTCAGCTAAGTAATCCTTCAATGCATAAAATGTATTGCATAATGGATACTTTTTAGCTCTCTTTTTAAATAAGTGTAATTTTGCAGTTTCTTTAATCTCTTTTGGTAATTTATTGTACAGTTTTATTTCTTGGTAGAAAATGCTGTTTTGAGCAGATCTTTACAATGCGCTCGACTAGTATTTTTGATTATTATTCTTATGGCTCTTTCCTGGAGTATGAAAATTGTGTTCATATTTTGTGCATTTGTTCCCCGAAAAAGAATGCTTTAGTGGAGAATTGAGGGTACATATGAATAATATGTAAATAAAAGACACTGCATGTTACACACTGATGACAGGATTCTTAGGGCATAACATGCTGATGGCATTCTGTTTGCAAGTACCTTTGTGTGTTCACACCAATTCAACTGACAATCAATATTCATTCCTAGAAATTTTGCATTTGTTACACAGTCTATAGAGGTGCCATTTACATTTATTTAACATTGTCTTTTTTCCTCTTCAAACTGAAATTCATGGCGTTAGTTTTCATTATTGCTAATTGACCAATCATAAACTTTCGTGAGAATTTCATTTGCTTTTTCAGCAAGGAGTTCTGTTGTTTTCTACGTGATTATAATGTTGCTGTCGTCAGCGAAAAGAATTTTTTCACCGTGAGTAACAGTACTGGGAAAGTCAGTGATGTATATCAGGAACAGTATTGGTCCTAATATTCTGCCTTGCGGAACTCCTATATTAATGTATTATGGTTCTGATAAGTGTTTTACTAAATGTTAAATCTATTTGAAGTATGTGTTATCTCTACTCTTTGTACTGTTAGGTATGATCGAAACTAGTCATTAGCTACCCTTCTTGTTCCTAATGCTTATAATTTATTTAATAGAATCCTGTGGTCGACTGTATCAAACGCCTCAGAAAGATCAAAAAATATACCTGTGACACACTCACCTTTATCAAGAGCATCAAGTACAACTTTTGTGAATTCTGCTATGGCTAACTCCGTATTTTTGCCACTTGGGAGACCAAACTGTGATTCGCTTAAAATATTGTATTTATTAAGGTAATTCATTTGTTTTGTCTTTCATAATTGCTTCTATTATTTTTGAGAATGGTGACAGCAGTGTAATGGGCCAGTAATTTTCTATGCCTTCTGCATTATCTTTCTTAAGCAAAGGCACAACTCTTGCCTGTTTTAACTGCTCTGGAAATGTCCCTGATGTAGTCACTATGCTAGACTTAAAAGCTGGAGGTCATTGTACAAATCTCTCTCGTGCCACCTTTTCTTTCACAAAATTATGAACTGTCCGTCATGTCATTCGCCTGCCTATTCGCTGTATTGAAATTTGTGCCTGTTTCGTGTTGTAAAGTCCGTTTGCAGCAGCGAGATATAAGGAAGAGGATCTGTTATGACAGTTGATTGTGCACAACTACTCTATTAGCAGCAGAAAGGAAGTGGCTCTCCAACGGGAATCGCAAGCGTCTGACGACAAGGCGAAAAGTCAACTGAATCCTCCACCGGAAAACACGTCTGGTGTGTCATACACGGCATTAGTGACAGTACGTGTCATGTGATAGGAATATCTTAATGACAACCGTAACTTGTATGCCTAGTGAATCAGTGAGATACGCCTCGTAGCCCGACTTGCGTGTTCCTATGGATATGAATGTGATCGCTCCGAAAGAATTCATAAACATATAATAGTTTGTCACATAAGCTGCAATAAATAAACGCAACGGTTTCACAATTACACAGTTTTTCTTGTGCTTTATCAAACCATATCTTTTCAATGTTTTTGAAGTTTGGGTCTTGAATTCCTTTGTTGTAACATAGTTCACACCCATTTACTTGTTGTTTTCATTGCTGTGAGAGATCTATGTGGTATCTGGCCTGCTCTCACTATTCATAACATTTACTTCTGTCGGTGATATGTCCTTACCACATGACTCATTTTCTATAACCAATGTCCAATATGACAACTCCAGGACTATAGAAAGGGGACACGTCACTGATCGGACGGACATTCATAATTTTATGAAAAAGAAGAAAAACAATTGGCACGAGGAAGATTTAAACACGGATCCTCTGCTCTGGAGTCTCACACGGTCATCACATTACCATAACGCTGTTGCTTTTCCAGTTCGTTCGATGTTCCACATCTTGAGCTTGAACCATCCACTGTTTCTATTTTGCTTCTGTTTTCACAGTTCAGTACATCTTTTTCCGGTTTCCATGCTTGATCTGTTTTCAATTTTTGAAGGGTTATCTGTTGGGGAGTCATACCACTAAATCTGAGGGGGATGGAACGAGGAGTTTCTCTTGTATAAGAATGCTCCGGTAAAGGTGAACATTAGCGTTCCGTTTCCCTCACTCACTCTCGTGTTGTGTGTCCCGTTCCCCGTGCGCTCTCATAGACGTCTCCGTATGGCACAGACCGCGTGGTGGCAACACTGCAGAGCACGTGGCGTGTTTAAGGGCTGGTAGGGCTGCGTCCCGGAGGCGGCCCTCATTAATAAAGGGCTCTCCACGCACGCCCTACTCCTCAAGACAACACCCCACTGTACTCCTTGCCGAAATGCAAGGGCAGGATAATTTACTTTACGAAACCAGGGCGTTCCTCCCAAATAATTATTTGCCCATTTACCTGTGGTGTATTTCCGCACACGGATGATATATGAAAACGAAAGTGTGTGCCTGATCCTCGTGAGAAGTCAAGCAACCGTCTCAGTGTTCTATCATTAGATTATTCGACTCAGAGTTCTAATATTCGACTTTTACAATTCGTCTGAGCT
Organism: Schistocerca serialis cubense; assembly: GCF_023864345.2. Taxonomy (NCBI): domain Eukaryota; kingdom Metazoa; phylum Arthropoda; class Insecta; order Orthoptera; family Acrididae; genus Schistocerca; species Schistocerca serialis. Next base: position 1,265,693,125 of record NC_064638.1, on the reverse strand, counting down.
TCAGTTACATACAATAGTAATTAACGAATCAGAAGCAGTCATTTGACAATCACTGGTGGATAAAGAATTCCTCTAGACTGGTTCATGTGCTACACCAAAACCTTCTGTCACGTTTACGCCATATTCTATCTCTATTTCCGTTTCCTGTGATTTCTTTATATAGTTAAAAATTTTAATTACTAGGTGATATTTATTTGCGGATACTGACGGCAATGCCAATAAATTGCGTATATTTTTCTAGTCTGATCCAAGGATAGGATGTAACAAAGGCAAGGAAAAGAATTAGGAACTCCGTCTGTGCTGTGGCGCAACAACAAAAGATAATTAATACAGAGTAATTACACTACTGGCCATTAAAATTGCTACAGCAAGAAGAAATGCAGATGGTAAATGGGTATTCATTGGACAAATATATTATATTAAAACTGGCACGTGATTACATTTTCACGTAATTTGGGTGCATAGATCCTGAGAAATCAGTACCTAGAACAACCACCTCTGGCCGGAATAACGGCCTTCATACGCCTGGGCATTGAGTCAAACACAGCTTGGATGGTGTGTACAGCTACAGCTACACATGCACCTTCAACACGATACCACAGTTCATCAAGAGTTGTAACTGGCGTATTGTGACGAGCCAGCTGCTCGGCCACCATTGACCAGACGTATTCATTTGGTGAGAGATCTGGAGAATGTGCTGGCCAGGGCAGCAGTTGAACATTTCTTGTATCGAGAAAGGCCCGTACAGGATCTGCAATATTCGGCAGTGCATTATCCTACTGAAATGTAGGGTTTCGCAGGGATCGAATGAAGGGTAGAGCCACGGGTCGTAACACATCAGAAATGTAACGTCCTCGTCCTCTATTCAAAGTGCCGTCCATGCGAACAAGAGGTGACCGAGACGTGTAACCAATGGCACCCCATACCATCACGCCGGTTGATACGCCAGTATGACGACGACGAATACACGCTTCCAATGTGCGTTCACCGCAATATCGTCAAACACGGATGCGACCATCATGATACTGTAAACAGAACCTGGATTCATCCGAAAAAATTACGTTTTGCCATTCGTGCACCCAGGTTCATCGTTGAGTACACCATCGAAGGCGTTCCTGTCTGTGATGCAGCGTCAAGGGTAACCGCAGCCATGGTCTCCGAGCTGATAGTCCATGTTGCTGCGAACGTCGTCGAACTGTTCGTGCAGATAGTTGTTGTCTTGCAAACGTCCCCATCTATTAGCTCAGGGATCGAGACATGGTTGCACGATCCGTTACAGCCATGCGGATAAGATGCCTGTCATCTCAACTGCTATTGATCCGAGGCCGTTGGGATACAGCACGGCGTTCCGTATTATCCTCCTGAATCCAACGATTCCATATTACGATATCAATCACTGGATCTCGACCAACGCGAGCAGCAATGTCGCGAGCGATAATTCGCAGTCGCGATAGGCTACCTTTATCAAAGTCGGAAACGTGATGGTACGCTTTTCCCCTCCTTACACGAGGCATCACAACAACGTTTCACCAGCCAACGCCGGTCAACTGCTGTTTGTATATGAGAAATCGGTTGGAAACTTTCCTCATGTCAGCACGTTGTAGGTGTTGCCAGCGGCGCCAACCTTGTGTGAATGCTCTGAAAAGCTAATCATTTGCATATTACAGCATCTTCTTCCTGTCGGTTAAATTTCGCGTATGTAGCACGTCATCTTCGTGGTGTAGCAATTTAATGGCCAGTAGTGTAAATTTTTGGAATGCGTTTGTTAGGTATCATATTTAAGCTATTAACATTGCTGAATCGCAGGTTAATGTAAGCGCGAGATGCCATAGCAAATGTGAAATGCTGATGTATTAACTGATGTAATCGCCAGTATGTTGAATAGAAGTAGGCAAACTTGGATGCATTATGTTGTGGATGACGCTGGAGTTGGTGTCCGATGACGTCCCATACGTGTCGAATGGAGACAGATCTGGCGATCGAGCAGGACAAGTCAACATATCGGCACTATGTACACTCCTGGAAATTGAAATAAGAACACCGTGAATTCATTGTCCCAGGACGGGGAAACTTTATTGACACATTCCTGGGGTCAGATACATCACATGATCACACTGACAGAACCACAGGCACATAGACACAGGCAACAGAGCATACACAATGTCGGCACTAGTACAGTGTATATCCACCTTTCGCAGCAATGCAGGCTGCTATTCTCCCATGGAGACGATCGTAGAGATGCTGGATGTAGTCCTGTGGAACGGCTTGCCATGCCATTTCCACCTGGCGCCTCAGTTGGACCAGCGTTCGTGCTGGACGTGCAGACCGCGTGAGACGACGCTTCATCCAGTCCCAAACATGCTCAATGGGGGACAGATCCGGAGATCTTGCTGGCCAGGGTAGTTGACTTACACCTTCTAGAGCACGTTGGGTGGCACGGGATACATGCGGACGTGCATTGTCCTGTTGGAACAGCAAGTTCCCTTGCCGGTCTAGGAATGGAAGAACGATGGGTTCGATGACGGTTTATATGTACCGTGCACTATTCAGCGTCCCCTCGACGATCACCAGTGGTGTACGGCCAGTGTAGGAGATCGCTCCCCACACCATGATGCCGGGTGTTGGCCCTGTGTGCCTCGGTCGTATGCAGTCCTGATTGTGGCGCTCACCTGCACGGCGCCAAACACGCATACGACCATCATTGGCACCAAGGCAGAAGCGACTCTCATCGCTGAAGACGACACGTCTCCATTCGTCCCTACCATTCACGCCTGTCGCGACACCACTGGAGGCGGGCTGCACGATGTTGGGGCGTGAGCGGAAGACGGCCTAACGGTGTGCGGGACCGTAGCCCAACTGGGAAGTGGCGGTGCGGTCCCCTACGGCACTGCGTAGGATCCTACGGTCTTGGCGTGCATCCGTGCGTCGCTGCGGTCCGGTCCCAGGTCGACGGGCACGTGAACCTTCCGCCGACCACTGGCGACAACATCGATGTACTGTGGAGACCTCACGCCCCACATGTTGAGCAATTCGGCGGTACGTCCACCCGGCCTCCCGCATGCCCACTATACGCCCTCGCTCAAAGTCCGTCAACTGCAAATACGGTTCACGTCCACGCTGTCGCGGCATGCTACCAGTGTTAAAGACTGCGATGGAGCTCCGTATGCCACGGCAAACTGGCTGACACTGACGGCGGCGGTGCAAAAATGCTGCGCAGCTAGCGCCATTCGACGGCCAACACCGCGGTTCCTGGTGTGTCCGCTGTGCCGTGCGTGTGATCATTGCTTGTACAGCCCTCTCGCAGTGTCCGGAGCAAGTATGGTGGGTCTGACACACCGGTGTCAATGTGTTCTTTTTTCCATTTCCAGGAGTGTAGATCTTGTTGGTGTACAACAGTGTTACATAGGTGAGTGTTACCCTGATGAAAACACTCCTTGCAGTAAAACTTCGAACATAGCTGCTAAGGTTCAGTGACCGTGTCAGAATTATATTGGAACAAATAAGCCCTCGGTCACAAATATTAAGTCAAAATTGACCAGGTTTCGACGCTGCTATGAGCGTCGTCTTCAGAATTAGTCGAATTATGTAGACGACGCTCACAGTAGCGTCGAAATCAGGTCAATTTTGACCTAATATTTGTGACCGAGGGCTTATTTGTTCCAATATAACTCCTTGCAGTGTTTTTAATTAATGGGAGCATAATAGATCGAATCATTAGACTGACGTGCAAATTAGTAGTTAGACAGCGTGGGTTGACCACGAAAGTGCTCCTGCTGTCATACGAAATCGCATTCCAGACGAAGTGGGGAGGTTGGTTGCAGGCCCTCAGCTGGTCTTCTTTTAACCAACATACGACCATCACTGGTGCCGAGGCAGAAACAGCTTTCGTCAGAAAACGCAACAGGCCTACACCGTGCCCTTCAGTGAGCTCTCTCTTGACACAGCTGAATTTGCAAATGCCGGTGGTTTGGGGTGGGTGGAATGCATGTTACAGGGCGTCTGTCTTGGAACTGTCCTTGAAGTAACCGATTTGTAACAGTTTGTTGTGTCTCTCTGGTGCCAACTGCTGCTTAAAGTGCAGTTATACTGCAGTATAGTGCACCAGAGCTAAGCGCCTAACACGAAGGTCTTCCCTCTCGGTAGTGCCATGTGGCCATCTGGAGCCCGGTCTTCTTGCGACTGAACATTTCCGTAACCACCGCATGCTAGTAATCATGAACAGTGGTTAGATTTCTTCCAATTCTTTCTGAAATATCAGAAGCGGCATACACCTTGTCGTAGCCCTGTTACGAGACTTCGTTCAAACTGAGTGTGGTGTTGGCAATGCGTCTTTGTCGCCTTAAAGGTATTATTGACTAGCATCAATTCACCACATACGACCTCAAAGGTAGCCAACGCTTACGACCGTTAGAGCATTTAGCCGAGCGGGGTAGCCTTGTCACGGTCGGTGCGGCTCCCCCCGTCGGAGGTTCGAGTCCTCCCTCGGGCATGGGTGCGTGTGTCATCCTTAGCAAAAGTTAGTTTAAGTTGGAACAGTGTGTAGGCTTTGGGCTGATGATGTCAGCAGTTTAGTCCCATATGAAGTTACCACGTTAGAGCGTTTAGTTAAAGAAAACCTGCCGGCCGAAGTGGCCGGGCGGTTCTAGGCGCTACAGTCTGGAACCGCGCGACCGCTATGGTCGTAGGTTCGAATCCTGCCTCGGACATGGATGTGTGTGATGTTCTTAGGTTAGTTAGGTTTAAGTAGTTCTAAGTTCTAGGGGACTGATGACCTCAGAAGTTAAGTCGTATAGTGCTCAGAGCCCTTTGAACCATTTGAGCCATTTAAAGAAAACCTGATTTGCATCCTCATAATGGCGATACTGAAGCCACTCCTATTTGACCCGCACGAAAGCTGAGTAGACATCATCTTTCAGTTGTAGTAACACGCATCCAAACTTGGTTTGTGTCCCACACCTCCTTCTTAATGGCTCATTATTTTTTCGTCAATGTATATTGACAAGTAGTACAACTTGTGATAGACCAGATGGAGAATTTAGCGTTCCACTTACCATCACTGGCATGATGACGACCAACTCATTAAACCTACGTAATACTGAACGTAAAAATCTAACGTTCGTCAACATCATCTTAAACCCTGACTTTTTATACTCATTGGAAAAATAATAACGTTACAAAAAGACTAATTTCCGCAGGAAAAATGTTCCAGAACATTCAGCACTACAAAAGTAGACTGTGGTATAACATCACGACTTTAAGCGTTACCACGTCCGGTGCTGCCATGGTTCTGTTAACTTTCTGTGCACTCTGCTTTAGTTTGAGACGTAAAACCACTCATCCCGCTGACTGAATCATCAATATATCAAACACCTGCTGAATGGCTGAATAGTATCAATAAGAAAAAAAAAGGGTAACATAAAATACAATTGAAACTTGTATTAGAATATAAGGGTTCAACAGGGACAAAATAGGATTCAGAAACAAAGTAAATATATGTTATGAGCCAGCTTTTCAAACATTTGACCAACAAGAAATCGTACAGTGTGTAATTTATTATTTTAAGCGAAATGATGGACGATTAAATGTTCCGAAACCTATCATGTATACAATAAAAGACTGTTGATTCAGCAACTTTTGGGCGTTTCATCATTTTATAAAGTGTAACTATGTATGTGATATATTTGTGACGAGATCGTTCCAAAGGTTAACTAACGAAAATTTCACAACGGAATGATATCACGGACAAATGTAACCGAGCGGGGTGGCGCAGTGGTTAGCACACTGGACTCGCATTCGGGAGGACGACGGTTCAATCCCGTCTCCGGCCATCCTGATTTAGGTTTTCCGTGATTTCCCTAAATCGCTTCAGGCAAATGCCGGGATGGTTCCTTTGAAAGGGCACGGCCGATTTCCTTCCCCATCCTTCCCTCACCCGAGCTTGCGCTCCGTCTCTAATGACCTCGTTGTCGACGGGACGTTAAACAATAATCTCCTCCTCCTCCACAAATGTAAGATTTTTTAAAAGTTTTCTCCAACTGGCGCTAAACAAAGTCAGGCATGGCCACTCCACTGTGTAGCAATCAGGATGACAAACGGACAGAGAGCCGATAATGAATGCAGATGGTATGGCACATAGTGGAAGCTGTATCTTCGACTCGTTCTTGCGAGAAGTCTGAATCATTAATTCTGCAACATGACCTCACAGAGAAGAGATGATAACGTCATTCCAACAGCACAGCATAAATACTGCACGAACGGAGAGCTCTCTTATCAGTCCACTGGCTGGCGGAAGCGCACCAATATGAAGCACTGAAAGCCACTGGTTTGACACCGAGGTACCGCGAAGAACGCAGATGAGTTCCGGAAACGAGGACATATGCGTTCACCGTTGGCAACCCATAACACCATTGCCTCAGACGGACCGCAATTAATACTGAGGCTACCTAGCCCGTATCTGATTCAGCTACATTAAGCTAGCTACGACGCAGTCCCAGCGACATGCTGCCTACCATTGGCCAGATCGCTTGTACCTTCGAAATTGCTGCCTGCCTGGTCTGTCGAACCTTGTCTCTGTGAGCCAACAACGTCTCATCCGCTGGTGTGAAGCCTAATACTTCCGGCCTGCTAAGAGCTGAACTAGTGGTGTTCTGTTGTACTGTCAACCTGTTGCTCTATCCGGCTACTGTGCTGAAGGCTACTGCCCTTGACTTTCGTCTGTGAGCAGAGTCCGGCGTAAATGGCCAACCTCTGCTAACAGCCCATCCCGTAACTGTGCACTGCCATCTACATTCCGTGCAGAGCCTCTCGAGTTTACTCGTGAACAACCCTTCGATATCCACGAGAGTATCCCAGAAACAAAACGACCACGATCTGATGATTGATGCCAACAGCTACGCCGCCTCCAGCTAACCAGGGCGGCGCTGGGATGTAGCGTCAGTGGCCGCTACAGAGAGAACGGCCTCGAGAATGCGCTGAGGCGGGCGACTCAGCGTGCTCCAAGGCCGCGCGCTGTCTCCAGTGCCTTCAGTTGCATTAAATCAAATTCAACCTACAGTGGACATCACAAGCTCATGAAGAAGATACCAGGAGAGGGGTCGAAACGCCAACTGTTTGAAGAACTGTGATGCGGCCAACAACCCAGAAGATTTTAACTTCAGTGACAAAGACCATGAAAGTAAGCAAACGTACATAATACATGACTTGCTGATGATTAATTTACCTCTTACGTTTACTGTCATGTTCAGCAAACAAATGGAAAATGCTATTAAAATATGCACTGTACTAATACAGACTACTTACAGTTTGCCATGATAACTTTATGATGAAAGTCTATTTTACTAACCCATGAAGTACCTGCAACACGAGCGTACCTACATCATCATGAGTTAGTACGATGTTAAGCTCTTTGGACATTGAAACGGGAGGTGTGTGTGTGCTGTCCTGTGTCATACTGAAGTAGTGCGGAACATTTGCAGTTGAAATAGATGCATAAAAAAGACCAGTTAAGTAATTATTCAGAGACATAAATAAAACTATGTCTCAACAAAAACTAAAATTATTGCACCAAAGCAGGAAGCGCCTGTTGGTCTTGGTTAAAACATTCCGCATTAACTTATTACTGATTTCTTGTTTCATGCAGATTTGTAGTCATCTGCCTGGTTTGGTGGGCCTCACCGAGAATTCCTCTCCTGTGACAACTCCTTCATCTCAGAGCAGCACCTGCATCCTACGTCCCCAGCGTCCTCAATCAATATCTCTGTCTTCCTCTGCAGTTTTTACTCTCTACAGCTCCCTCTAGTACCACAGAAGTCATTCTCTGGTATCTTAACAGATCTCCTGTAATGCTATCCGTTATTCTTGTCAGTGGTTTTCCATACATTCTCTGCAGAGAACCTCCCTCTTCCTTATGTTATCACTCCATCTAAAATACAACATTCTTCTGTAGTATCGCGTCTCAAAAGCTTAGATTCTCTTCTGTTCCGTTTTTCATCGCAATCTAACTCTTACTATTACGAAATGCTGCGCTCATCACTTAAATTCTCAGAAACATCTTCCACAAATTACCAGGAATGCCCTTTTTCCACTGCTAGTCTGTATTTTTGTCATCCATGACCCATCGACGATTAGTTATTTTGCCGCCTATGTGGCAGTGTTCCTTAACTTCAGCTACTTCTTGATCACCAGTTCTGATGTGAAGTTTTCACTGCTTCCATTTATGCTACTTCTCATTACTTTAGTCTTTCTTCTATTTACTCTCGGCCCATATTCTGTGCTCACAGGACTGTCCATTCCATTCAAAAGAGCCGGTGATTCTTCTTCATTTTCACTGACAACAGAAACGTCTTCAGAAAACTTATCACTGATATCCTTTACCCAGAATTTTAATCCCTCTCTCGAAACTTTCTTGTTTTTCCGTCATTCCTTCTTCGGTGTATAGATTGAACAGAACGGGTGAAAGACTACATCCTGTCTTACGCCTTCTCTAACTTCAGCATTTAGATTTTCGTTTCCCACACATATTGTTCCCTCCTGGTTCTTGCACATATTGTATATTAACTGTATAACCATACAGCTTTCTCCTATTTGTCTCAGAATTATTAACTTCTTGCACCGAACGCTTTTCCCAGATTGGCAAATCCTATCAACGTGTCCTGTTTCTTTTCTTTTGTCTTACCTCCATAATGAAATCGAAGGCCACGTCGGATTTGCCTCTCTAATACTATTTCCTATCCTAAAGCCAGACTGATCGTCATCTAAAAAATAATCATCTTTGTTTTCCATTCTCATACATATATTATTCTCGGGAAGAACTTGGATGCATGGGCTGTTAAACTGATGGTGCACTTGTCGGCTCTTACTGTCTCAGAAGTGTGTGAATGCTGTTTCTCCTAAAGACTGATGGGGCACCGTCACTCACACATTCTGCACACAACACGAACAGTCGCTTTGTTGCCACTTGCCCCAATGATTTAAGAAATTTTTTAATCATTCCCGATTCATTTGGTCTTCTGTTCTCCAAACCTTTTATTAAAACCTGATTGTAATACTGGATTCCCTACCTCTTCCCTACCGACTATAATTTCTTGTACTGTCACGTCAAATCAGGCAAGTGCTGCCGCTCATAGAGGTCTACTATATACCATTTCCATCTATCCACTCCCTCTTCCCTCCGCTCCCTCTTCACATTTAACAGTGGAATTCCCGTTGCACTCTTAATGCTATCACCCTTGCTTTTAACGTCACAGATGGTTGTTTTGATTTTTCTACATGCTGACTGAGTCCTTCCTACAATCATTTCTTTTTCGATTTCCTCCATTTTTCATGTAGCCATTTTGCCTTAGCTTCCATGCACATCATGTTTATTTTATTCCTCAGTGACTTGTGGTCCTTAATTCCTGAATTTCCTTGAACATTTTTGTACTTTGTTCTTTCGTCAATCACCTGAAGTATTTCTTCTGTTCCCGATGGTTTCTTTGCAGTTATCTTCCTTGTACCGATGATTTTCTTTCCGAATTCTTTGACTGCACCTTGCGGAGTATCCATCCCTCTTCAACTGAACTGTCTACTGTGCTAATCATTATTGCAGTATCTGTGGCCTTAGCGTAGATATTCATTCTTTACTATTTCCGTGTCCCAGTTGATTGCGCAATGATTCTTCCTGAATTGTCTTTTAAATATCAGCCAAATCTTCGACATTTCTAAATTGTGATCTGAGTCTGTATCTGCTCCTGGGTGCTCCTTGCAATCCAATTTCTGACCATAATGTGATTTAACTGGAATCATTCTGTATCTCCGAGCCATATCCAGTACACCTCCTCCTCTTATGATTCTTGAACAGAATATTCGCAATTACTAGCTGAAATTTATTGATGAACTCAGTTTTTCTCCTCTATCATTACTATTATCAACCTACATTCTCCCGTAACAGTTTCTTCTACTCCTTACTCTACAACCGAATTCCAATTCCCCATAATTATTTAATTTCCATCTCCCTTTACGCACTGAATACCAGTTCAGTATCTTCATATACTTACCCTATGTCTTCATCTTATGATTGCGACATTATCATGTGTACCTGAAATATTGTTGTTGATGTTGTTTTGCTGTTGATTCTAATGAGAACACATCTGTCACTGAACTGTTCACAGTAACTTACTCTTCGTCGTTCCTTCGCATTCAGAACGAATCCCACTCCTGTTATAATATTTTCCTCTGCTGTTGATTTTCCCTGTACTCGTCTGACCAGATATCGTTGTTTTCTTTCCATTTCACTTCACTGACCCCATTGTATCTAGTTTGAGCCTTAGTATTTTTCTTTTCTAATTTTCTGGGTTCCCTATTCCGTTAAAACGTCTGACAATTCACGTTCAGTCTCGTAGGGCGTTATCCTTTCCTTGGTTATTTAATATTTTTCCCCTAATGTGCTGTACTAAACAAGTCTTCGCTTGCATTTTTATTCACAAGAACGTAGGCACTACTTTTCTTGTGAGACACTGTTTATTATGCCTTATGCTTCTTTAATTTTCACCATTTTTATTTTATGATGTAAGAATTGCAAAATGGTTCTCTAGTTCATCTTGGCAGTACTACTAATTCGAAAATCTACTTTCCAGATGGGCCCACAGCACATATTAGGTCAGTGCATGAAGTATTAAATTTTTTCTGTTTTCTGCTGCACAATGATTGTGGTAGCTCGTTATTTACATACACGACGAATCTCGTTTCGCCAATTTCCTATTTTCAAGTAACCGTTGTAACGCGTCCTCTCATATTATTATGATTTGCCATTGTTATTGTTATAAAAATCTTTATTCAGTCGGTCATCGAAATTTTAAAATAAAAGTTATTATGGATGTCGCGTGATTAATATTTCGCGTGAAGCGCTGTTGCGACACAGGCAAAGATCAATTGTGGAAACTAAGCCACTGAATATTAAAAATAATGTTATTAAAGAATACGGCCGATTGATTACATCAAATATAAGGGCAAGCACATTCGCGAATGAGTGGTAAAAAAAAGCGGTAATACTGTGCAGGAAATGAACCTTAAATATAGTTACATTTGTACACACTCAAACGTATGCGAACATACGAACGGGATAGAGGCACGTACACTTTGAGTGAAATCATCCCCCGTGGCCTGGATAAAAAGAATTACAGTTAACTGCATTTATTCATCTTAGAACGTGGACTTTGAAAATAAATGAAAAGAAAGACTGCAGGTTCTGAATGGCGCGGCAAATATATTGAAATTGACGATAGCGGCCACGAAAGGAAGAAGACGAACACATTCACGTACCTCTACTGCTGAGCAGCGTCGCCGTGAAGATCGTCGCCTCCATCTAAGTTCGTTGCATAAAATTAAAATAATAGTAATAATTTTCCAGAATTTCAGGAGCTGGGACCCATGGTATCACAAAAGATGAAATCGCTCTGCTTTAAAATCACTTTCATTATTTAACCTAATTTTATCAGTAAGGAATGGCACAACACGTCTTAAAATTAGGACAAGATAACAGCGAAAGGTAACTTATTCTAAAACTAATAAACGAAGAGCGTAAAGATTCTTTTGTTCAGCAGATGCTTTACGCGTTAATCTCTGGTAGTTGAAGTAGTGTCTATATATTCATAAAAAATTTCTTATACAATTCCTTTACACCCTGTCTTATATAATAATTGTTTGAGTTTTGTGTATTGCGTGTAGTTTTCTACTTGCACTTATGTTACTGTGAGAGCACAGTCCACTCCATTGGAAAATATAAAATTACAGTTCACATTTGCCGAATTTCAGTGATACTAACTACATACAAAGATCATGTTATTCTAAGCTTTCACGTCCTGTGCAAAGTTATAATTTGTGTTGAAAGTCCCACTGTTATTATTTATTTCGCGGTGTCGTGAGGTGCTGAAAATTATTCTTTCTGTTTCGGGACGTCAGTACAGTTTTCTAAACATCGCTTGTGCATAAAAGAATTTGGAATTTTGCTTTTCCTGCTTGTAGTTTCGTTTGTAAAGTGATACAGGTACGTAACGCCAATTTTACTTTCATCTTTTGAAATAATTTTTTGAATTTTCCCGAAATCAGGCCAACATGTGTGGTCGTTACATATGTTTCTTGCGACATTTTCTTCTCATCTTAGCCTTATTTCTGTATTTATGTTTGTAGTTTTTTGTTGTGTACATTGCAGCTACCACTGATGTGTTAAAAGCATTCTCTTGTGCTATGTATCATGATGCTTCAATTTTTTTTTCTCTGCTGCGTCAGTGTGAAACGGTAAGTTCGTGATCGGTTGATCAGTGATTTAAACATTGCAGGTTTATGTGGTTTTGGGTCACAGGAGTAACTGTTAACAATATTTGCTTTGGTAGGTTTCTTATAATTGTTTATTGTTATGTGCAGAGGGGTGACTGACATGTTTTACATACACTTATGCGGCCATAAACACGCAGCAGAACAAATTGAAAGGTAATGAAAATTCTAAACATGAACGTAAATGAGACAATGAATGTTTTGAAAGAACTCGAAATTTATATCCACACAGACGCATTTGCAGACATAATTCTGAGTGAGCAAATAGAACTGAAGCACAAGAAATATTCATGCAACCAATGAATTCCTAAAAGAGGAAGGACAATTTCCAGCACCTCACGCTGCCACCAAATTAATAAGTCTTAACTTAAATTACGTATTTTCACTGTAAATAAAAGCATAGAATAATACGACATTTATATGTAGCTATTATCGCTCTAATGCTGCGAAAGTGAATTGTAAATTCTTTGTATGTATATATATATATATATATATATATATATATATATATATATATATATATATATATATATATCAATGGAGTGGATTGAGGTGTTAACACATTATGTTGTAACAAGCGTCAACAGCACGGAAACTGAGAAAGTCTCAAGAGACACTGTGAAACACTGTATTGTGACATATGTTGTAAATATGTACAAAAATAGATGTAAGCCGACTGACTTTTTTTTCAGACGAAAACATGGTATATTCTAGTATTACAGGAAAATGGCAAACCGGCTGAACGAGCCTGAAGCAAAACAAGCGCTGAATCATTGTAAGATGCGAGCGGGTGTGCCACGGTTTACCCCATTTCACTACTAATAGGGACCGTCACCGTAACGACCCTGTGTTTAACATAGAAAAGACTGCACCGTAATCTAAGAGAGAAATTAAAAATTAAAATAACTTATAGGAACTTCGTCAGTGTATGCTTCAGTGGATTAATGTTAACATTGTGAGGTCACAGAAAGGTCAAATGTACATATTATGCAAAATATACAATCTTAAAAGAAGACAGTTTCGTTAAATAATAAAACTAGAAAGCATAAATTTGGTCAGAATATGCAAAAGTACGTCACAATTAAAAGCTGCACCTCTCAAGTTGATGAGAGCAATAGGCGCCATATATAAATCTAAAAAAAAAAAATGAAAATTCGCATATAGCCTCAGTTTAATCTAAAAACGGTAACTATATGACAGTAATAAGCTGCATCTGTTAGTTTTCAAGTTATTTACTAAAAAGCAAATTTGGAATGAAAACTTCCCTACTTGTAATAGATTAAGTATCATTTTTACTTGTAATAGAAACTTATAATCACAGCACTTCATTACAGTCATGCTATAATACATATGCACCAAGTTTCAAGACTGTATTGTAAAAAATGATAATTACAAGGCATCTTACAGAGGCAGTTCAGAGGTCACGTTCTACTCTCGGCTCTGTTCAAGCCGACTGAGTTAAATTGCACTCGAATAAAACCATTTCAGGAACTAAAGTAAACTTGACAATATTTATATTACCATTAAGAAGATAATAAATTGTTAAACAACATTTTGATGCTGCTACATGTGTGTAAGGTGGCTGATAGAAGATGTTCCGTTTGGCGGTTCGCTGTGCCCTTACCTATGAGGTTCATTCAAATGAAACCTGGCGAGTACGTCTACCTTTGCCTTACACGTAAGGTGGCACCTCCGTGATTGCGGGTATGGTGGCGCTAGCTATTGGTAGAGAGACTGACGCCTGCGCATCGTTCGATGTTGCATTGCGCCACTGTGGTTTCACGCCGAAGTGAAAGCAGGCGCACAAGTTATCGTCCATTACAGTACATTCAGGCAAGTAAGCAGGAACAACGAGGAGTGATTCGAATTTTGGCGGCGGAGGGAGTTGGAGGCCGTGAAATGTATCGGCGGATGACGGCTTTGTACGGTGAGTACAGAACGAGTAGTTCAAGTGTTGCGGAATGGCGCAAACGATTCCTAGAGGGGCGCGAGTCACTGGAAGACGTTGCTCATCCTGGACAGGCACATCGTGCCATAACACCGGAAATTGTTGCGGAAGTGAATGCTTTAGTCTTGGACAACCGCAGAATCACCGTGGACGAGATCCATCGGTTACTGGGTATTAGCGTGGGCACCGCCCACACCATAATGCAGCAACACTTGAACTTAAGAAAAATCTGTGCGCAGTGGGTTCCCCACAAACTGACCGCCGAACAGCGAAATACTCGAATGGCGCGATCTTTGAGTCATTTGCAACATTATCATGAGGAGGAATACGGCTTTCTGTCACGTATCGTCACAGGTGGCGAAACATGGTGTCACCATTTCGAACCGGAAAGCAAGCACCAGAACAGGCAGTGGAAACATGTGACTTCACCACCCTTCAAAGAAATCAAAGGCCGTGCACACCAGCTCTTCTGGTAAGGTCATGATGTCCTTCTTTTTTTACCGCAAGGGCCCACTGCTTGTCGAGTTCGTGGAACGGGGAACCACCATCAGTGCCCAGCGTTATGAAGCCACTTTACAGAACCGTAGACGAGTCGTGATGTCGAAACGATTAGGCATGTTGTCCAGTGGCGTTATCCTCCTGCATGAAATCGCCCGCCCACACACGGCCAATGTGGTGAAGACGGCATTGCAGCAGTGTCAATGAAAAACGCTGGGACAACCACCGTACAGCCCCGACCTTTCACCGTGCGGCTTTCATGTGTTTAGACCTCTAAAACAAGCTATTCGCGGACATCGATTTGCAACGGAAGACGAAGTGTGTGACTGGGTCCAGGCCTGGATCCGACAGCAGCCCACCAGCTTCTTCAAGGATGGAATCGACCGGCTAATGTCGCAATGGAATAAATGTTCCAACAGTTTCGGCGACTGTTTTTGAGTATTTGTACTGTGTATAACTACATTTTTGAGTTAATAAAATCGTTACAGTTACTTTATACTAGTGACCGGATTTCACTTGAATGCCGCTTATAAATACGGCTAGAGAGGCAATGAAGCGAGACATTTCGCAACGAGGTATCAAACCGTTCACGTCAGTCGAACGCCTGTCTCGGATGACGTCAGCACTGAACATACTTGAAGGCGTTTTCGATAAAAGTAGGAAGCGAACTCGTGAGGACTGAACACAGTCCTGCATCGCTTATATTTCACGTAAGTGCTGTTTTTGTGCCGCCCGTACTTTTGACAAAACCGTGTGGCAAGTGGCGAGATCATTTTCCACTTTAAGGCGAGCTGTTAACATTTGGTGATTATAAGTGAAGTCGATAGGCTGTTTTAGTTGGAACTTCTCGAAGAGGTTTCCTCTAAACTGTTAATAGTGCTGATCCTACTGCGTAATTAGCGAGTGCGAATATTTTCTTTCACTAAGCACAAACAACAATGTGGACATGCAGACTGGAAATTAAGGTCAGTATGTTCTCCATCGCTTTCTGGCTGACTGCAAAAAATAGTTTTCGGGCTCTTGCAAACGATGGAGATAGGTGCAAAGCACGCATCGACAGTACAAATATCTTTTTATAACGACATAACGAAACAACGACCATTTCTATTATTTATCCGCCGTCCCATACGACCCATCGTCTATGTAAATAACAGACTATTAAATTTAGTGTGCAGCAGAAAACGGGGAATATTTCAGATGTCAGAATTAATTTTGTTGAGCCGCCACAATTCGCATGTACCTTTTTATTTATTTTGCATGTTTCACTCAACGAATGTAAGCATTTTCAGTAATTACGTAACTGAGGGCCACATGGTTCAAATATCATCACCATATATGTCATTCGCTGACCTAATGAATGTTGCCAGCACACCTGAAACAAGAATGTGGAATAACTACTAAGGCCAACGACAGGGATCATCAAGCATTATTTAAGTCTTAAAACAGAATGGTAGAACTTCTAGAAAGCATAAGATACATCAAACGGTGCCTCTCAAAGAATGTAGGCCTAAATATATGTGTGTAGAAGTGCAAGCAAAAACTAAGTACACCATATTAGGAGGATTGGAGCGAAAATATATATGAAACAAGAAAGCAGAAAATGTAATTACCAAGTCTGCAATATCGCAAATTTTTCGAAATTACAGTGTATGGTACTGGAGAAAGCAAGAGAACTTGTGATGGAGAAGTTTTCCTAAGTTATCCTTGATGATTTTCGATCTGGGTGATGGAAGTTCTGTAGCAGAATAGGTACAAAATTGGCCACCATCTGGACTGGAATAAAGGCGAAATGCTTCCTTAATAACGTGTCCTCGATTACCTAAGAAGTAGCAAAAATCTGAGACGTTCGTCTGTCTCATACTGCCCCAGTGGTGGTTAGAACACGTAAATCGTAATGTAAAAGATGAGAATAGTTGCAATTTCCGCATGGAACGAGTTCCTTGGTCTCAAAACTACTAATTGCAACCCCGATGTCAAACCATAACAGGAAATCACTCAGGTTATTCAGTGGAAATGAGAACAAAATATCGATTTAATTTAGCAGGATATTTCTGTTTCATCCAGCAAATAACTCATTGGTCACACACCTGTCGACTAGATTCTACAGTGTTGCTAACTTTCAATTGTACTCCCAGCACGAAGAATGTGTTTCACCAGCCGATATGTTCCTTCAGAGGGCGCATAAGTGTCTAGTGCAGATGCCTGAAAGACGTAGCCACCATGGAGCAGACTATCAAATGTATATGTCAATGAGTTTTATTGCATTGCTGTAGCTGTGTTTAGGATCTAGAGCGTAGCTATTAATAATAATCACACGCATCAACGGCAAACTAAATATCATAAATCAAAAACTGTCAAAATCTTTTTTTTCTTAAGTTTACTGAGAACTGAAAAGCTAGTTCACCAGACGCGATTAACAGGCTTGGAGTTTCTCCAGTGGTTATTCTGTAAACATTACGATTAGGCAACACATTTTTTGATCATTATAGACTTATAAAATATTTTTCTTAAGATCCCCGTCATTGGCACTATCCTCAAAACACCGTGGAACACAAATGAAAAGACGGCAACAAAACCTAATAATCCACTGAAAGAGTTCAGAAGTTAAGAATAGTGCAATGGTCCAAATCAAAAATGGCTAAAAGGTTGCCTCAAAAAGTTGTGGAGAAGTTGAATACAGTGAATATGTGCAATGTAAGTTCGTTTCCAGCTTCTGCGGACATGAAAGAAGAAGCAGTTGCCATCAGAACATAGAACAAGGACCACCAACTACTGACAGAAGTGTCTGGAATAAATCATCCTTAAACTTAACTGTCAGTTTATAAATACTGAAAGAACAGGTATCATCTGCTTGTAATGATTACAACATGCTGATGCTTTGACAGTAAAAACGAAGAGTATCTATGTTGAAGAGCTTTTCAAGTAACAGAATGCCTAAGACAGAGAGAGCCTGAAACAACAATAGCTTCATCAAGATGATCGTGGTGTAAATGTTTTATGCATTGTTTCACAACTGGCACAGAATGTTATTAATTTAATCCATCAGATGAGAATTATTGAGGTGTAGTGAAACGGCATGGATGGACGAATGATTAAATTATTTTCGGAAACGCTGCTGAGTCATAACAACTACGTCAGATGATAGCCCAGACTTCATTTCTGCCTATAATGGCTGAACAGTATCAATACTCCAGCATCCAAACACAGCACAGAGCCTTTATTTACCATATACCAGTTAATCTCACCAAAATGAACCCCCCACCCTACCCCTCACTCATCCCGTATAAACACAATGCGGATATGCCATAAATTATGACACTCGGCGTAGATCTATAACTATCAACTTTTCTGAATGGATAACCTGCTGATGTTCCGAAATGACACGAAATGAGCGTGTGGCATTCTTTGCCTGGAGGCTCCACCTAGGGAAGTTCGGCCGCCACATTGGGCGACTTAAGCGCAGGCGATGAAGATGAAGTGATGAGAGGACAACACAAGACCCAGCCCACGAGCGGAGAAAATCTGCAACCCTGCCGGAATCGAACCCGGGTCAACTGCAGGGCAGGCAAGCAAGTTACCACTCAGCTACGGACGCAGGCTGATATTTCGAGGATGAATAGTTAAGATTAATACGAATAGTACGTGTGGTGACCACCTAATGATTCCTTCTCCCTGCTCCATCATTCAAAAATTATTGAAAATAAGCTACAGAAAAATGCCTACGAACAATAAATATTAATAAAGTAACAATTACATTTGGAAAACTCCATCACTCCTCTGAAGATTATGAAAAGCTGCTTGATTTATTTACACAGCACTGCAGTGTGCATTCCAGGGTTTGTTAGCTTTCCGTTACTTAATTTCGCTGTGGTCATTTTAAGTTACAGCAAAAGAAGAGGAAAAACATGTGAGTTTATACTTTCCTAGGAGAGTTGATTCTAAAAAATATGCATTTCGACGTAAAATATTTTTGCTACATCATAGTACCTAGCACAGTAACTATACAGGGTGAGTCACCTAACGTTACCGCTGGATATATTTCGTAAACCACATCAAATACTGACGAACAGATTCCACATACCGAACGTGAGGAGAGGGGCTAGTGTAATTGTTTAATACAAACCATACAAAAATGCACGGAAGTATGTTTTTTAACACAAACCTACGTTTTTTTTAAATGGAACCACGTTAGTTTTGTTAGCACATCTGAACATATAAACAAATACGTAATCAGTGCCGTTTGTTGCATTGTAAAATGTTAATCACATCCGGAGATATTGTAACCTAAAGTTGACGCTTGAAACCTCCGACGTTCAGTTGCGTGTTGTAACAAACACTTCGTTGCAGGGGCCCAAACAGCTGCAACATACATCGCGTTTCTACAGAATGATGTGCCAACGTTGTTCGAAAATGTCCCACTGGAAACGCGTCGACGTATGTGGTATCAGCATGATGGTGCATCTACATCTGCACATTCCGCAATTAACACTAGGCTGACCCTTGACAGGATGTTCGACGGGCGTCTCGTAGGACGTGGAGGACGCATAAATTGGCCAGCCCGTTCTCCTGATCTTACACTTCTGGACTTCTTTCTGTGGGGTACGTTAAAGGAGAATGTGTACCGTGATGTGGCTACAACCCCAGAGGATATGAAACAACGTATTGTGGCAGCCTGCGGCGACATTACACCAGATGTACTGCGGCGTGTACGACATTCATTACGCCAGAGATTGCAATTGTGTGCAGCAAATGATGGCCACCACATTGAACATATATTGGCCTGACATGTCGGGACACACTCTATTCCACTCCGTAATTGTAAACGGAAACCACGTGTGTACGTGTACCTCACCCCTCATGGTAATGTACATGTGCGTCAGTGAAAAAGACCAATAAAAAGGTGTTAGCATGTGGACGTAATGTGCTGTTCCAGTCTCTTCTGTACCTAAGGTCCATCACCGTTCCCTTTGGATCCCTACGTAATTCGGTGCTCTCCGATACACACGATCGAACAGCGGAGGAGTGGTACTCAAGCGTCAACTTTAGGTTACAATATCTCCGGATGTAATTAACATTTTACAATGCAACAAACGGCATTGATTACGTATTTCTTTATATGTTCAGATGTGCTAACAAAACTAACGGGGTTCCATTTAATAAAAAACGTAGGTTTGTGTTAAAAAACATACTTCCGTGCATTTTTGTATGGTTTGTATTAACCAATTACATTAGCCCCTCTCCTCACGTTCGGTCTGTTGAATCGGTTCGTCAGTATTTGATGTGGTTTACGAAATATATCCAGCGGTAACGTTAGGTGACTCACCCTGTATATCCTGTCACTAAGGGTACTCAGCGTTGTTAATGGCAAGAAGCAACACAATTAGAATCAGAACTAGTTGTTAATTACGTGACGAGATCTAATAAATTTGAATTTTAATTATGTCAAAAGCTGTCGATATAGACTTCTTCATTAAATGCGAGTGCAACACACACATGAAGTCGTAATGAGGAAGATAATGCGGTGCAGGTAGCTTCTGCTTAATATGAAACTAAAACATCTATCGCTGACATTAAATCAGCCAATAATAAACCGAGATGATAGAGTGATAAACCTGCAGCGCTCCAAATGGCCTGGCAGAAAAACCAAGGTCGCGTTGGTGGAAGTCGCTACATGAGTGTATTGCTACAGTTGAGTGTATTACTATAGTTGAATTACATTATGATAATTAATAGCACCGAATGAATGTTTTGCTTACAGAGAACAGGATAATACTAACACAAGATAATATACATATGTTACTGTGAACATTATTCTTGTTAAGGAAGAGCTGTAGAACCATGCAGGTATTTGTGTTGTTACCTAATCAACAATGGAGAAGTTTTGGAAAAAATTAACATTAGTAAATTTGAAATTCATCTTATAAGTCCATCACACAGGCTTTTGCCTTCTATTTAGTATTAAATATAACGATCTTTTTTAATATCAAGGAAAGGGTGGTCAGTGTCATTAATGTCGGTGACTATCGCACATTTGTTGGAATTGTTAGCGTGGTACGCATTGATAAGTTCACCGCAGCAGCAAAGGTGTTATCGAATTCGTATGGCAATCGCAGACAACGACTCGTATAATACGAATGCGTTTGAGTTAAAAATTTTGTGTTACAGTATATCGGTTCAGTTTACAGTGAACATAACACTGTTTTAACATGTAATTTATCAGAGGCTCTGCTGCCTCATCCCCTATACTAATGTAAATGTGAAATATTTTTTGAGAGTTGCGTTGGTTTTTATGAAAAGAAAATGAAAACACGAATTTTTAAGGCTCTGTGTGCACTTTTTTTTTTTTTACTGGTTCGGAATGTTTTCCCTAGAGAGCGCTAATAACGCATACGGTGGATTTCATACAGGCTTCCATTGAAAACCCGCAATTTCCAATTTTTCATCCGTAATACGGAGATAAAAACGTCGGTGGCCGGCAGCATCTGCCCGCTGCAGTAATCCCAGAGCGGCCGTCCTGTGAAACCCCATCGTGCCTGCTCACCCCCATCCCTCCGCTCGCTAGAATGCCCCCCCCCCTCCCGGAACAACCCGGGACCTCCTTCATCATCCGACTCTTTGTTGTCGATCACACAATCCGTCTACGATCCTAAGCTCAGACCCCCTTTATTCCTACGTGAAAGACAGCAGGGTTTCTGAAGGTGGTCATTCATCATCTATAAGATGTTAAGAAGCTCGCTTTTGTTACAGCGGATGGCGATTGTCTGGAGAAGCAAGATAATTTTGATTGGCTTTCTAATGAAGGACAGCTACCGAAATTCTCGACAAGAATACACTTTTCACCTCACATTTGTGTGTCGAATGAAGATCAACTATGGCTTTTATGTTTTCCAGTGGTGGGCAATAAGCAGAGTCACTCGTAGTGAATAGTAGGCGCCCCAACTGATAGTGTGCAATAACTAAACAAGCACAACGAAAGACTGAGACTAATTGCTCTAGTTATATGGAAGAGATTACTAGTCAGTGTAACAGTTTCACCTGATTTATATGTGTAACGGAGGTCCGAAAATATTTCGTTGATATACTGCTGCAAGGCAATAAAAAACGCGTGCTCAGATTTCCCATTATTACAGAGATAAGAATTCTAAAACATGTGCGGTGACTATCTTAAGGGGAGACGGAAGGCAAGTGGGCTTCAAAAATTCGATTTTTAGATTTTAGCACATGTGAAATGCCTAGTCTTTCCTGCGTGAAACAGTTTTTGTTTTACATAAATACTACTATTTTTTCTTGAGATATGATGATTTTCCTGACGCTCTGTTCAATCTGGCATTTAAATACCACGCCTTCCTTTTTGCGCAGTGCAGAGATAATGCACAGCATTCTTTTACTCTTTGTATATTATATTGTGATTCTCTTGTTTTATCGCTTTAATGTTTCCTACCCTATATCTACTATCGTTATTCTTTTTTTCGATGGAATTTGTTATTGTTTTCGAGCGTTAATGGTTGTACTTAGTGAAGTTTGTTGTGAGTGCAGTACGTGTTGATTTGTGTGCTTCATCTACGGGTCACATCTGTCGGCGTTTGAGGGTACAAAACTGTATCGAAGCATCCGATAGACGTAGTGTTTTCTTACATTATGTGGAACGTATTCTGTAAAACTATAACTTTAAATAGGCTACTTTCATGTGTCAAGACATTACTTGTCATATTGTTTCAGTTCCTTTACAAATCAAATTTGATTAATGGATACTGATGAAGTCGAGAAATCTTCAGGTGAGAGGCGTATAGGAAATATTGTAGAGAGGATTTTGGTTGAAAGTGTCAGTCTGTGAGCAGGATTATGGTTCAGTCTGATGGATAATTTTAATTTATATATGACTGTGAATTGATACACATCCTTAAGGTAATATTAAGCAAATTTGTTTTTAGAACCGAAAGTACCGAATGTTCACCACAGTTAAGGGTAAAGAAAAAGTCTGTCAATGAAAGAGTGCAGATTTAAGTAGTGGTTCGTAGTTCGAAGAGATATTTGATGACATTAAAGATGATTGCATGGTAAAAGAGACTGACTGTAATGAAATATGTGGCAATTACGAGTATATGTTTAATTCCTGGCTCCTGTGTAAACCACTTTTTGATATTATGTTTCTTGAGAAGTCCTCTACGTTAGGTTACTTATTCAGTGGTGTGTTCACATTACAACTGATATGCATAATTTTACTTACAGTGGCATGAGATCAAAGAGATACTCTTATGGTTATCAGTTGTGCGCTCAATTAATCCGCCAATGCGAACAGTTGGCGCAATAGCTATTTACAGATAGCATTTTACCGAACAGGAGTAGTTAATTCATTTAAAACATAAGATTTCAGTAAAGGAAATAGTACAGAGAGCTATGTGTGTTACTCTGGATCGGTCTACTAGTTATAACTATCCATCAAAGCAAAACGTTCTGTTGGTTTTGCTTTGTTCCGGCATAAATGATTGAGTTAGACTTTGGACAAAATCAGCAAATTAATACAGTTGTATGTGTATCCTATAAACATGACAGCCCAAGATAGTTCTTGTGGTAATATAGATTCCAACAGAATAATTAAATCATCAGAAGTGCTTGTTGGCGTTCGATTAGTAGGCTTAATAACCAATATCGTTCTGAAGTGCATTAACAGACCTTTACACACTAAAAATTTACTGAACTTGATTTTTAATATGAAATCCTTGTCGCCAGCAGTTTTAGTTTCATTGCATAGTTTCATTGTGAACAGTACGTGTAGCAGTATCGTTAAACAACTTCGTAAAAATTTGAACAGTATGTAACACGAAAAAGTTTGATTCCATTTTCTATTATCATTCAACTAAACAAATCATAGAGGAAAAGAGTGTTTTACCTGTTGGTAAAGAGAACGACTTGCATGAATATCAAGAGCTCAGATGGAAACCCAGTTCTAAGCAAAGAAGGGAAAGCAGAAAGGTGGAAGGAGTATATAGAGGGTCTATACAAGGGTAATGTACTTGAGGACAATGTTTTGGAAATGGAAGAGGATGTAGATGAAGATGAAATGGGAGATATGATACTGCGTGAAGAGTTTGACAGAGCACGGAAAGACCTGAGTGCAATCAAGGCCCCCGGAGTAGACAATATTCCATTGGAACTACTGACGGCCTTGGGAGAGCCAGTCCTGACAAAACTCTACCATCTGGTGAGCAAGATGTATGAGACTGGCGAAATACCCACAGACTTCAAGAAGAATATAATAATTCCAGTCCCAAAGAAAGCAGGTGTTGACAGATGTGAAAATTACCGAACCATCAGTTTAATAAGCCACAGCTCCAAAATACTAACACAAATTCTTTACAGACGAATGGAAAAACTAGTAGAAGCCGACCTCGGGGAAGATCAGTTTGGATTCCGTAGAAACACTGGAACACGTGAAGCAATACTGACCTTACGACTTATCTTAGAAGAAAGATTAAGGAAAGGCAAACCTATGTTTCTAGCATTTGTAGACTTAGAGAAAGCTTTTGACAATGTTGACTGGAATACTCTCTTTCAAATTCTGAAGATGGCAGGGGTAAAATACAGGGAGCGACAGGCTATTTACAAATTGTACAGAAAACAGATGGCAGTTATAAGAGTCGAGGGACATGAAAAGGAAGCAGTGGTTGTGAAGGGAGTGAGACAGGGTGGTAGCCTCTCCCCGATGCTATTCAATCTGTAAATTGAGCAAGCAGTAAAGGAAACGAAAGAAAAGTTCGGAGTAGATATTGAAATCCATGGAGAAGAAATAAAAACTTTGAGGTTCACCGATGACATTGTAATTCTGTCAGAGACAGCAAAGGACTTGGAAGAGCAGTTGAACGGAATGGACAGTGTCTTGAAAGATGGGTATAAGATGAACATCCAGAAAAGCAAAACGAGGATAATGGAATGTAGTCGACTTAAGTCGGGTGATGCTGAGGGAATTAGATTAGGAAATGAGATACTTAAAGTAGTAAAGGAGTTTTGCTATTTGGGTAGCAAAAATAACTGATGATGGTCGAAGTAGAGAGGATATAAAATGTAGGCTGGCAATGGCAAGGAAAGCGTTTCTGAAGAAGAGAAATTTGTTAACATCCAGTATTGATTTAAGTGTCAGGAAGTCATTTCTGAAAGTATTCGTATGGAGTGTAGCCATGTATGGAAGTGAAACATGGACGATAAATAGTTTGGACAAGAAGAGCATAGAAGCTTTCGAAATGTGGTGCTACAGAAGAATGCTGAAGATTAGATGGGTAGATCACATAACTAATGAGGAAGTATTGAATAGGATTGGGGAGAAGAGAAGTTTGTGGCACAACTTGACCAGAAGAAGGGATCGGTTGGTAGGACATGTTCTGAGGCATCAAGGGATCACCAATTTAGTATTGGAGGGCAGCGTGGAGGGTAAAAATCGTAGAGGGAGACCAAGAGATGAATACACTAAGCAGATTCAGAAGGATGTAGGTTGCGGTAGGTACTGGGAGATGAAAAAGCTTGCACAGGATAGAGTAGCATGGAGAGCTGCACCAAACCAGTCTCAGGACTGAAGACCACAACAACAACAACCTGTTGGTAATCAGTCTTTCGAATGTCTGTCTATGGGTACCTCCTATCAGCTCCACACATCTCCCATAAATTTGACCCGGAAAAATGATCCCACTAAATAGCTAGCTTGTAGCCGCCTCGCTGTCTCCCCTACAAAGGTCACACATTAAAAGATGGCAAAATTGCGATTCTGTTAATTTATAGAGAGAGAGAGAGAGAGAGAGAGATGGAGAGAGAGGAAGGGAGAAGCACAAAGCAATGAAAGAGAACTTATTTATCTTTAAGAAACTTTTCTTGGTGTCTGGTGAGTACTCTTGCAGTTGTCGTTGATAATGTCGTCTTGAGCTCTTGGGTCTGGGGCGTTTATATGCAAATACCAATGGTCAAAATAATATTCACACAAAAATCCACACCACGCTATTTGTTGTTAATCTAGGTTTATCAGCGCCACAGATGAATTTTATATAAATTTCTTAAAAGCATTTGTGACTCTATAATTGATATCAAACCAAAAATGACACCACGCCATTTTAATGGAAACTGATGTTTCAGAACTTTTGCGATCAGAACTAAACGTAAACTGTCTCTGACAGTGATCACCTATTTAAAACAACAGTGCATGCTATACGTCGTCAACCATGTGCCTACAGCCTGCATTCGTACATCCATTGTGTGTATTCCCGTACAGGGCAATCATTTTAACTGGAAGTTGCTCTCCCGATGTCGGCGCATAAACATGATACCGCAGTGCCTATGTTGTTCAGAAGGACGACGTATTTTTCCTTCGGACATGCGTGCATACGTGTATAGACACATGGTTAACGATATATGGTAGTTTGGATCAAGCCGTAAAATGTACTCTAATAGCCAACAGGGACACTTCGTTCACTATGGTGTAGAAGGCGAGGGGTAGATCACATGAACTTCATGCAGTACACGATCACGGCCTATTGGACACGCTTGCGAATGCCTCGATATCGAGACCTGTTCCATCCTGAATCTTGTTTTCAGTCGGCAAGGTGTTGGTTAATTTCATTTTTCTGATGATAGGTGTTTTCCTTTTTATGTATGTTTCCCGTCTCGTTTGCTTCGGCTTGTTCAGATTACCTGCTCGATTTGTTTAGTGTTTTGACTCAGTGTCGCTCCAGTTCCATTCTAAAATGTTAATAGATGAAGTATATATACACATGAGCGTATGCACTCCTCGCAATCATATTGGAATTGTTCTTAGATTGCTATTTATAATATAATCTGATTTTTGTCTTTCTGCTTTTAGATTCAGTGTAAAAACTAGTACATATAATAAATAAAAATTCAACAAGAAAACTGAAAAATATAAGAAACTAAAAAATTGTTTATGTATATCATGAGAGCTTGGTGGTGGTTTTTCGGGTATGTTCTCGTTTTCTTCAGTTTTCTTTCTGGTATTATTTTGTTATTATAACTAATTTTTTTCTCCCATTTTCAGCTTATATTTCATGATGATTTGACTATGGTCTACTGAAGTTTCGTGATAGTATCAAGTCACTCTGAGGATTAAAAAAAAAATGGTAAGGCGACCGCTCGCGGTAAGAGGGAAATTCGGGTTACAGTGCCATTCCCGCACAAATTTTTCATTGTCGTCATTCCATTATTCAACCGATGATCGTCCATATTCGCATCTGGGAGTATCTCTCGTTTATTTCAGAACGACTGTAGCCGCCTCTGTGCCTGTCCGAAGGACCATTGCATTGTGCTTCTGAACAATGTAGGACATGCACTATCATATACGTATCAGCATCGACAGCAATAGTTCAGGTATACACTGTGCTATACTGGAGCCAAGGTAGCCACTGAGGGCCGGCAACCCATATAACACCACAGAGGACGAGGCAATCTATGCCCAAAGGTGTATCCAAAAGCACCATATTAAACACCTGCTCTTCACACACACACACACACACACACACACACACAACACACAAGATAATGGAAACAGATGTTGTGTAAATAGCCGGTGTTTACCATGGTGCTTTTGAGTACGCCTTTGGGCATAGACAACATGGTCCTCTGTATATGGGTTGCCGGCCCTCAGGGGCTACGTTTGCTCCAGTATGACACACTGATGAGCCAAGACGTCATGGTCGCTTGCTTAATAGCTTGTCTGTCCATCTTCGGAACGAAATACATAGCTAATTCTGTGTAATATGGATGTGTCAGCTTGTTGGTAGGTTTATGGAGATATGTGGCATTAGATGTCTAGGCATATGTCATACAATTCACGAAAATAATGGGACGCTGATTTGCATACGCGTTGATAGAGCCCATTAGCGATCCAGATGGGTTCCATAGGATCTACATCAGGCGAATTTGGTCGCCAAGACATTAACATGTGTTCGCTATAATACTAATCAAACCATTGTAGCATGGTTATGGCTCAGAGACGAGGTCAATTTTACTGCTGGAAGATGACCTCACCGTCGGGGAAGAAGGGGAAGCATAAAGGGATGCAGCTGGTACGCAGCTGTCATCGTGTCTTCGATTCGTACCACAGGTGCAATGCAAGCGCAGGTCAGTGTCTCCCACAGCACAAAATGGTCCCAGCAGCACGTATCCGTGGCGCGCTGCACGTTTGGAGTCGCCGTTCATCTCGATAACAGCGTTTGTGAAGAAGACCATTGACCTAGTGTAGCAAAAATGTGATTCACCCAAAGGGCCGACACGTTTCCATTGATCGACCGTTGAATCCCGATGATCCGGTGGCCTCTGAAATCGTAACTGACGATGTCGTTGGAAAAGAAAGAGTAACACTTCGAGGTGAAAGCTGGGTATTAGTGGAGAGCCACGTTGCGTGAGAGACAGAGACAGGCGGCAGTAAGCCGTCTGCTCTGTATGAGATACTAAATACGAGAGAGCGTAATTCACAAGCTTCTGCAGATTTCGGGGAGCGGGTGGGGGCAGTCATATGGACTCTATCCCACGCTTCCTGAAAGGTTATTCAAGGAATGCTGGACAACGTTTCCTCTTGGTATGCGTCTATACTGCCCTTGTACTTTGGCCGATCACTATAAAGTCATGTAGCGTCATGTGTAGCTGGCTAGAATGTCTAGGCCCTGATTCTAAAATGATAGATAACTGAAAAGACAGAACAATTAATGTCTTTGGGCTCCTTTTGCCATTGAAAACAGAAGTTGTAAACCCCAGATAGCCACTTTTCTATTACTGTTGATTGTTTGTAGTACATACCTAGTTTCGTCAGATGATTGTGGTGTGGTGTTTGTAACCAATAATGCAATGTAAATGAGAACTAACGCAAAACTAACCATATCAGTAATTAAAATTAATGTCTAAAGTTTTTGATTTTCATTTAATCTTAACTTTCTGCGTGTTTTCTGTCATCTACCCATCTTTCATGACCTTGTCGTCCTGATTTTATCTTATCTCTTGAAACAAAGCGCAGCACGTTCTTCGGCCACCTGCTAGGCATTTGCAGGACCCGTATACTTTTATTTCGTTTTCATTACTGCTTTACCGTCTAAAATCTGCACCGCGATGAATGCCTTTGTTTTCCCATCTCTCCTATTAATTCGTAGCACGCAGCTGTCGATTGCCCGCAAGGCAACACTGAGTTTTTAGATAGTTTTTGACGTTAAAAATCCAAATATGATTGTGGTCATTTCGTAAGATGCATGTGAGGGGACGTAGTATGTTGTCCGACTCTTCCCAGGAAGCACTCTCTTGAAATTTCAATGGTTAATGTCTCCGTGACGCACAGCGCCTCTCTTGTAACGTCTGTGAGAGGAGCTCGTTGAGCATGTTACTAACACCTCGCGCTGACTAAACGATCCCATGAGGAAATGTGCCACTCTCCGTCGGATCTTCTCTAAGTCTTCTATCAGTCCCACGCTGTAAGGGTCCCAAATTGATGAACAATACTTAAAACTCGGTCGAACAATCGCCTTACCAGCCACTCCTTTGTGGACTAGTTACATTTTTTTCTATGAATCTCAGTCTGGCAGCAACTTTTCCTTCTACAGGGTGAATCATCAGTCGCAATATACCATGTTACGTCAAAAACCCTACAGGAATAGGGAAACCTGAATATTCCAGTAAGATATGCGTGAGAACGTCTATCTTATACGGCATAAGCGAAAATGGTCGCCTTATTGAAATCAGCCATGTTTTTTAATGATTAGGTTAGATTAGATTAGATTGGTACTTGTTCCATAGATCACGAATACGACACTTCGTAACGATGTGAAACGTGTCAGGTTAATAAAAGGTGTCTATACAAGATATTACATTACACAAAATATTACATTACACTTAATATTTTTAATTTTTTTGTGGGGGATGGGGAAATTACCCACTCACTATATCCAAAAATTCATCTAATGAGGAGAAGGAGTTGTCATTCAGAAATTCTTTTAATTTCCTTTTAAATGCTATATGGCTATCTGTCAGACTTTAGATGCTATTAGGTAAGTGACCAAAGACTTTTGTGGCAGCGTACTTTACCCCCTTCTGAGCCAAATTTAGACTTAACCTTGAGTAGTGAAGATCATCCTTACTCCTAGTGTTGTAGCCATGTACACTGCTGTTACTTTTGAATTCGTTCGGATTGTTAATAAGAAATTTCATTAGTGAATATATATATTGTGAGACTACAGTGAAGATCCCTAGCTATTTAAATAAGTGTCTGCAGGATGATCTTGGATAAGCTCCAGCAATTATTCTGATTACACGTTTTGTGCAATGAACACTCTTTTACTCAATGATGAGCTACCCCAGAATATGATGCCATAAGAAAGCAGAGAATGAAAATGGGCGTGGTAAGCTAATGTACTGAGATGAATCGCCAAAGTTTGCAATGACCCTAATAGCATAATTAGCTGAACTCAAACGTTTCAGCAGATCTTCAGTGTGTTTCTTTTTTTTTCAGTTGAACCCCTCGTCAATGAATACAGCTGGAAATTTATAATATTGTACCTTAGCTACCGATTTCTGATCGAAGTCTATATTTATTAATGGTGTCATTCCTTTTACTATGTGGAACTGTATATACTGTGTTTTGTCAAAGTTTAATGAGAGCCCTTTTGCAGAGAATAAGTTAGATTTTCTGAAAAACATCGTTTACAATT
The DNA here is from genome assembly GCF_023864345.2 of Schistocerca serialis cubense. Lineage (NCBI taxonomy): Eukaryota > Metazoa > Arthropoda > Insecta > Orthoptera > Acrididae > Schistocerca > Schistocerca serialis. The sequence continues at coordinate 1,265,662,684 of NC_064638.1, read as the reverse complement.
TCATCACTTAATTATTGTCTGTTGGGTGTGATAGCTATAATTGTATCATTGGCAAAAAGTACCAGCTTCGCATCTTAGTGAATATAGAATGGCAAGTCATTAATATATATAAACAACAGCAGAGGAACCAAGACCGAACCTTGCGGCATCACATTCTTGATTGTTCCCCAGTTTGAGAAATCAGCAGTTTTTTGCATATTATGTGAACTGCTTATTTCAACTTTCTGCACCCTTATAATTAGGTATGATTTAAACCATTTGAGCGCTGTCCCATTCATACCATAGTACTTGAGCTCATCTAGAAGTATTCCATGATTTACACAATAAAAACCTTTGAGAGATCACAGAAAATCCCAAAGGGCGCCTTCTGGTTACTCAGAGCATTTAATATTTCATTAGTGAAAGTACATATAGCATTGTCCGTTGAAAAACCTTTCTGGAAACTAAACTGACATTTTGTTAAAACTTTATTTTTACAAAGGTGTGAAGCTACTGTACAATACATTACTTTTACAAACATTTTGGATACGGCAGTCAGATGAGAGATTGGGTGGTAGTTGTTGACATCAGACGTATCCTTATTTTTATGCAGTGGTTTCACAATGGCATACTTCAGTCTATCTGGGAAAATACCCTGCCTCAGAGAGCTATTACATATGTGGGTAAGAATCCCACGTATCTCTTGGGAACAAGCTTTTATTATCCTGCTGGAAATGCCATCAATACCATATGAGCTTTTATTCTTGAGAGCGTTTATTATCTTCCTAATTTCAGAAGGAGAGGTTGGTGGAATTTCAATTGTATCAAATTGTGTGGGTTAGGCCTCTTCCATTAACTACCCTGCCTTTTCTAATGAACATTTAGATTCTATTTTGTCTACAACTTTTAAAAAATTATTATTCAAAATGTTTTCGAATCCCGGCATGTTGTTTGTCAAGTTTCCATTCGCTTTGATGGTAATGCCGTCATCCTGTACTCTTGGCTGCCCTGTCTCCCTTGTAATAATATTCCAAGTTGTTTTGATTTTGTTAGCAGAAGTATTAATCTGAGACATGATGCACATGCTTCTGGACTTTTTAATAACCTTTCTTAATGTAGCACAAGAGTGTCTATAACATTTGGCTGTTTCTGGGTCATTATACTTTCTTGTTGTCAGATACAGTTCCATTTTGTCGTTACAATATATTTTTATTCCTTTAGTAGGCCAAGGTTTTCTGCATAGTTTCTTATAACTAGAGTTAGCTACTTTTTGGGGAAACAGTTTTCAAATTCTGTTACAATTTTATCTTGAAATAAGTTATATTTTAAATTAGCATCGGGTTCCTTGTACACCTCATTCCAGTCTAACTGCTGAAGATTTTTCCCGAAATTTCTAATTATTGTGTCATTAATTGAATGCACAATTTTGAAGGGTAGTTTTGAATTACCGAATGGAGCTATGTCATATACTGTAACTAGCTGAGCACCATGATCAGAAAGGCCATTCTCAACAGGACAAGAATTTATGTTTTTAAACTTATCTTGGTCTATAAAATTGTTATCTTTCAATGTCCTGCTGTCCTTTACTACTCGCGTAGGAAAATCAATGACAGATGTCAAATTGAAAGAACCGAGCAAGACTTCCAGGTCATTCTTCCTATTACACTCTTTCAGCGAATCAACATTGAAGTGCTCACAAATAACAATTTGCTTTCCCCTATCTGACAGATAGCACAACAAGGCATCCAAATTTCCCAGGAATAAATGAAAGTTTCCTGACGGTGATCTATATACTGCTATAATTGTAAAAAATCTCTCCTTCAGTTTAAGTTGACAGGCACATGCTTCTATATGTTGCTCTAGTTAAACCTTTTTTTTAATATCTAAGATTTTTACACAGTGATAACTTTTGACATATATGGCAACTACTTCTCTCATCTTATTCTCTCTACTCGTATGTGCAGCTAGTTTACAACAACTGATATTTACCTTTTCCATATCAGACACAGCGTGATGCTCAGACAGGCATAGTATATCTATTACATTATCAGATTCAATGTCATTAAACAAATCGGGAGCTCATCTACTTTTTTATTCAAACGTGGAATATTTTGGTGAAGAATGGTAACATTATTTTTTTAGTTTACTTTTGTGAGAATCTACTTTTTTCATTAATCCACCACTATTTTCGTTAAATATGGCAACATTATTATTTATTTTACTGTTGTGAGAATCTTGTGAGTTTTGGACCTCTTTAGCACCTGCCTGCCTGAACTTCACATGGGACACTGATATTAGTCTAAGAAATAGGTACATCCATGAGTCCTAGTGTCCCCTCTTATGGATTTCGCTAACAATCCTGCCAGTTTAACCTTCCCTTTCCTACTGAGGTGTAGGCCACGCCTTATGAAATCCCCCCCCCCCCCCTATCAATAGCCTCGACAGGAACCAATCCAATGTTTGACAGAGTTGCTGCCCTACGCAACTTATCCAACTCCATATTTACCCTCCTGACAGCGGTTCAACTGGGGTTGATCATGCCGCACGAAAGCAGTCAGCAGCCCAACATTGGTATGGGTCGTTAAAGAGGCTATAATGTCGTGTGATGTACTAAATAACATTAGCATTTTCTCACAAGATCATTCCTGTAAGCAGATTCGAAGCAGCAATTATGGTTCAAAAGTTACAACACTTTTTTTGTTATAGGTACCTGGCATGGCTTTGACCAAGGAGGAGAGAATTGAGGTCATATTGATGTATTGTGAACGGAGTTTCCTTGTCACAGTGACAGATGTTAACAACCTGCACCCAGGGAGACTTCGAGTTTCACCCTACACTGTTAGGTGCTTATTTTCCAAATTTAGGGTATATGGGACTGTGGCTGACAAGGTGCTGAGTGGCCATTCAAAAAGAACTACTGACAATCTCAACAATGGCTTTGGCGTCTTTCGTGAAGTGCCAACACCGCAGCACACAAAGTTTTTCAGGAGAATGTGGAATCAGTCGATCACGATCGTGCGAACCCTTCATGCTTATCAATGACATCCATTCAAGATCCAGATACTCCAATACCTAGCAGAGGACGACCAAGACACAGACAGATATGCAGCTTTATAAGTGGGCTCTAGAGCAAATTCAACAAGATCGCTTTTTTGACTAGGTATGTTGTTCAGTGGTGAAGCAGACTTCATTGTGAAACTTCCTGGGAGATTAAAACTGTGTGCCAGACTGAGACTCGAACTCGGGACCTTTGCCTTTCGCGAGAAAGTGCTCTAACAGCTGAGCTACCCAAGCACGACTCACGCCCCGTCCTCACAGCATCACTTCTGCCAGTACCTCGTCTCCTACCTTCCAAACTCTGCGAACTCTGCGAACCTTGCAGAACTAGCACTCCTGAAATAAAGGATATTGCGGAGACATGGCTTAGCCACAGCCTGGGGGATGTTTCCAGAGAGAGATTTTCACTCTGCAGCGGAGTGTGTGCTGATATGAAACTTCCTGGCAGATTAAAACTGTGTGTGTGGGTAGTGCTTGGGTGACTTATTTGGTAGAGCACTTGCCCACGAAAGGCAAAGGTCCCGATTTCGAAACTTGGTCTGGCACACACTTTTAATCTGCCAGGAAGTCTCATATCAGCACTCACTCCGCTGCAGAGTGAAAATCTCATTCTGGAGACTTCATTGGCATTGGTGAAGTCAACTGTTGCAACCACAGATACTGGAATGACCACACTGGATGGAATCTTCTAAGCCACACCATAACCTTTACGTCACCAACTATCTTGGAAGGTTCCATCCAGTGTCACCCTTAGTTCTAAATGAATATGGGAGTTTTCCCTGCTACTTTCAACAGGACCGGGCTCTACCACAGAACGGAGCAGTTGTTCGTCAGTGATTAGATGGTCAGTTTCCTGGTCAGTGGATTGGCCGGCGTGGTTCTGAGAAATGGTCACCCAGATCACCTGATCTTATATCACTTGATTTTTATCTGTAGAATCATTTAAAGCAACTCGTATATGCAGAGAAAATAAGAAATATACACCCTCTCGAGCAGCGCACTGAAGAAGCGTATGCCAGCATTCCTGCGGAAATTTTTCTGCGCGTACGTGACAATTGGACTGAGCACCTTCAAATGTCCGCTGACCGATAGGGACTCCATGCAGAGCACATTAAATGTCTCTCGTTTATGGGGAACAGTCAAGCCATCAATTCCAACGAAAGTATGTTGTAACTTTTGGACCATAACTTAGAATGTGTTTACAGGAATGAACTTCAGAAAATGGTGATTTTATATTATATTTCACACGACCATCTTTCCATTTAAAAAACTGACTTAGATCCAAGACGGCCGATTTCAAGTCGGCGCACATGTTGAGTAAGTACCATAAAAGATTGACCACCTCATCCATATCTTACTGGAATATTCAGGTCACTCAATTCCTGCAGATTTTTTGGCATAACAGGGTATATTGCGACTTTTATGTCGTTATTTTGCTTGTGGTCTTTCTGGATATTTTACTGTAGATACTGTTTGCAGCAGTTTGTCATCGATAGTGTAGTTGTACAGCAATGCATTCCTTTCCTGTATATGCGCAATGTGTTAATTTATTTACCTTCAGGGTCAACTGCAAGAACTTGCACTATTCATGAATCCTCTGCAGATCGCTTAGCAAATCGGTACTGTCTTCTGGCTTTGCTACTTTGTTATAGATAACTGCATCATCTGCGAACAGTCTTAAAGACCACTCTACGCTTTGGACTAGATCATTTATATACGTAGTAAACAGAAACTATCCTACCACACTTCCTTGGGGTGCTACGGAAAAAACATTCACGTCTATAGATTTTGTTCCATTAAGAGCGACATGTTGAGTTCTACATACAAGGAAGTCCTGAATCGAAATCTGGTCCGATACTCGACAAGCTGGTAATTTTTGCCGTTACACGGTAGTGGGGGACAATGTGAAATGTCTCTGATGTCAAGGGACACGTGTATTATTGAAATCGCTTTTTGGCCTTCTGTAGGGCTGCCGGGTTTATCTTTCTTGTTTTGACATCTCCGTTTCAAATAGAGATATATAGGTCAAATCATGTTTTCCTAACCTGTAAAAGTTGGTCCGCGCTAACGATCATTTTCGTCTTTGGAACTAGCCAATGCATCGCTTTTATGTGCTTCTTCCGTTTTGATATTTTGCAGTTATCGTGATTTTGGAGTCACTGTTTCAGTTCGTCCCCCATTCAAAATCCCCAATTTCCGGCAGTTGTCCTGTTAACATCAACTTTTATTAATGAGACGAACTGTTGTAGGCTACATTTACATTTGGATGCCACTGGAACAGTTGCCTTTTTGAAGTCACGTTATGACGTCATTGACCAAAGTCAATCGAAGGTTCTTTTTTAACCCATTTAGATACGTATAATGAGATGAAGCGATAGGTTCTCGATAGGGAGTGATGGGAGACAGCATGGAGGCATTCGAATGACGTAATGAGAAAAGTATGAATGGGAAAAGCAAAGGGGGAGAGATTTGTCGAGCTACGGCAGGGAGAAGTTGTGCGTGACTGATTGCTGGTAGCGGCCACTATTCATCCCCTCCTCGCTACCCCCTCTCCAGACCGCTGCCAGCAGGGTTTCCTGCAGCCGTACGTCTGCACTGAAGACCCTGCCGCAGGCAATTTTTCGCTCGCGTGGGGCGTTATCGACTTTGCATTAGCTGTCACTCGTTCCGCCAACTTCCATCTCCGTATAAGATTTTAAGCTGTTCGTAACCGTCACGGGATTTCGGTGGTAGAGGCGCTGGAAAGGCGTCCGGGAACCCTTGCTGTGGGGTGCACACGGTGCAAAGAGGTACAAAAGTTCAGAAGAAAATTAAAATATTTTTCTTTTAGTTTTGGAAATAGCTAAAAATATATGCCTGAATAAGCTCATTAAATCAGCCTACGAAAGTAGCTCATCTCTAACTGATTCTGTTCAAAGCCTATGATGTTAACATAACATATATTGGCATGCGACGAATCAGCATGCCAACCTGGGATGTGTCCCATTCAGTATACCACGAAATTCAATTAATCATGCGTGATAAGAAATCTACGTTTTGGAGCAAAAAGTAGTAGTTAATGCTCAAAATGGCGTCAGGTAAAACAGCTGTATTTAAGAAGCCCTGAGTCCTATATACCAAGATGGATTACGTTGTGGGCTGTTTATAGACCTATCTATAAACTATGACATCAATGATGATCGCTTCATAGTAAATTAGACAAGTATGGTACCTGAGGACATCCCTACAACTGATTTAAGTCGTAAGCAGGCAACAGAAAGTACAAACATGTCACTAAGATAAAATTTTCTTATCGAGATGCAGTAAGGATAGTTATGGATAACCTCATGACAGTCTGTTACCCTTGTTAATGATTTCACATAGGCTATCACTTGCCAGCAGAAGATGGTTCAAATGGCTCTAAGCACTATGGGATTTAACACTGAGGTTATCACTCCCCTAGACTTAGAACTACTTAAACCTAACTAACCTAAGGACATCACACGCATCCATGCGCAAGGCAGGATTCGAACCTGCGACCGCAGCAGCAGCATGGTTCTGGACTGAAGCGCCTAGAACCGCTCGGCCACAGCGGCCGGGCGCCAGTATAAGAGCCAATATTTGTACGCACATGACAGCTGATTTACAACACAAGTTCTCTAAGACAACAGAAGAAGCATAAAGGTGGTTCATAGGCAGCTGCATAAAGGTAAATGAGAAAAAACAATCAGCATGGTTGAGCCTTATAGATATAAGAGTAAAAGCCTGAAGCAACATAATCCAAGGCTTAGGGAATCTTAGGAAGTACTAAATTCGGAAGTATCAAATATATCTGGCATTTCGGCAGCGTTGAAGCGGCTTTCCTCAGTCTACACACAGCGAGAACCGTTGCAAACAGGCCGAAACATTGAATGTTTTGAGTATTGCACCATATTAGTACATTAGAAGACGACATGACAGTAATCCGAAAGCCAGCGTTATTACGTCTTACAGAAAGTTGCTAGGAGTTTACTTTCATGGTAATAGAAGATGGTAAAAAGATGCCAGACTACTGAAGAAAATATTCACCAAATACTGTTATGTCTTAAGGATGGTTATGAAATACTGTAACAGTGATACAGTTTTGAAAGTTTGGTGCGCAAATGTGCGTTGTGTGTTTCGCCCCGGTGTGACGTTGCAAAACACGCATATTACATTGAAAATTGAACATTAAGAAGTGTAACCAGTAGGTAGTCACGTATGGAACATTTCTGAGCAAATAAAATTTTTTTAATCTTGTGCAACTGTATACACACTGACAGATAAAAATTCGCAACATCAAAAAGGATGAAAATCAGGTATTCTTTAAAAGCACGCTCTAACAGTTGTGAACATTCGTTGCCTTTGAGACTGGACGTGGTGAGTTGGTGTTGGTCAGGAAAGCCTTTAAGGCGACAGAGACGCCATTATCAACAACTCACTGAGTTTTAACGTGGTCGTGTAACAGGGCTACGAGAAGCTGGATCTCCTTCTGTGATATTGCAGAAAGACTTGGCAGGAATGTAGCCGCTGTAAATGATTGCTGGCAGCGGTGGTCACGATAATGTACGGTCGCAAGAAGTCAGCGCTCTGGACGACCACGTGTCACTACCAAGACTGTCCGCAGCTCGTGGTCGTGCGGTAGCGTTCTCGCTTCCCGCGCCCGGGTTCCCGGGTTCGATTCCCGGCGGGGTCAGGGATTTTCTCTGCCTCGTGAACACTGGGTGTTGTGTGATGTCCTTAGGTTAGTTAGGTTTAAGTAGTTCTAAGTTCTAGGGGACTGATGACCATAGATGTTAAGTCCCATAGTGCTCAGAGCCATTTGAACTACCAAGACTGAACGTCATAGAGTTCGGCGTATGGCTCTGGCGCATGGTACTGCATCTAGCAGCAATCTGACCAACAGTCTGCGCAACAGTGAACAACGAAATGTTACAAACTTGTTACTTCAAGAACTGTTCAGAGCCGGACCCCCTGTAGCGTGCGTTTCACTTACCCTAAATCACCGCCGTTTGGGACTTCAGTGGCGTAAAGCGAGAGCTTACTGGAGAGCAGGGTGGCAGTCTGCTGTGTATTCTGATGAAAGTTGGTTCTGCCTCGGTGCCTGTGATGGCCATGTGTTTGCTAGTAGAAGGACAATGTAGGGCCCGCAACCTACAGGGCTATTACAAATGATTGAAGCGATTTCATAAATTCACTGTAGCTCCATTCATTGACATATGGTCACGACACACTAAAAATACGTAGAAAAACTCATAAAGTTTTGTTCGGCTGAAGCTGCACTTCAGGTTTCTGCCGCCAGAGCGCTCGGGAGCGCAGTGAGACAAAATGGCGACAGGAGCCGAGAAAGCGTATGTTGTGCTTGAAATGCACTCACGTCAGTCAGTCATAACAGTGCAACGACACTTCAGGACGAAGTTCAACAAAGATCCACCAACTGCTAACTCCATTCGGCGATGGTATGCGCAGTTTAAAGCTTCTGGATGCCTCTGTAAGGGGAAATCAACGGGTCGGCCTGCAGTGAGCGAAGAAACGGTTAAACGCGTGCGGGCAAGTTTCACGCGTAGCCCGCGGAAGTCGACGAATAAAGCAAGCAGGGAGCTAAACGTACCACAGCTGACGGTTTGGAAAATCTTACGGAAAAGGCTAAAGCAGAAGCCTTACCGTTTACAATTGCTACAAGCCCTGACACCCGATGACAAAGTCAAACGCTTTGAATTTTCGGCGCGGTTGCAACAGCTCATGGAAGAGGATGCGTTCAGTGCGAAACTTGTTTTCAGTAATGAAGCAAGATATTTTCTTAATGGTGAAGTGAACAGACACAATGTGCGAATGTGGGCGGTAGAGAATCCTCACGCATTCGTGCAGAAAATTCGCAATTCATCAAAAGTGAACGTGTTTTGTGCAATCTTACGGTTTAAAGTGTACGGCCCCTTTTTCTTCTGCGAAAAAAACGTTGCAGGACACGTGTATCTGGACATGCTGGAAAACTGGCTCATGCCACAACTGGAGACCGACAGCGCCGATTTCATCTTTCAACAGGATGGTGCTCCACCGCACTTCCATCAGGATGTTCGGCATTTCTTAAACAGGAGATTGGAAAACCGATGGATCGGTCGTGGTGGAGATCATGATCAGCAATTCATGTCATGGCGTCCACACTCTCCCGACTTAACCCCATGCGATTTCTTTCTGTGAGGTTACGTGAAAGATTCAGTGTTTAAACCTCCTCTACCAAGAAACGTGCCAGAACTGCGAGCTCGCATCAATGATGCTTTCGAACTCATTGATGGGGACATGCTGCGCCGAGTGTGGGAGGAACTTGATTATCGGCTTGATGTCTGCCGAATCACTAAAGGGGCACATATCGAACATTTGTGCATGCCTAAAAAAATTTTTGAGTTTTTGTATGTGTGTGCAAAGCATTGTGAAAATATCTCAAATAATATAGTTATTGTAGAGGTGTGAAATCGCTTCAATCATTTGTAATAACCCTGTACTTTTCTCCGTGATGTACACACTGTACCTACACCTGGAGTAATGGTTTGGGGTGCGATTTCGTATGACAGTAGGAACACTCTTGTGGTTATCCCATGCATCATGACTCCCAGTTTGTACATTAGTCTGGTGACTCGCCCTGTTGTGCTGCCTTTTATGTACAGCATTCCTGGGGGTGTTTTACCAACAGGGTAACGCCCACCCACATACCGCTGTTGTAACGCAACACAATCTGCAATGTGTCAACGTGTTGCCTTGGCCTGCTCGATCAGCAGATTTTCCTCCAGTCGAACACATATTGTACATCATCGAACGATAATTACAGCGCCACCTGCAAACAGCGACAACCGTCCCTGTGTTGAGTGAGCAACTGCGACAGGTATTAACTCCGTCCCACAAACTGACACCTATACAATAAAACGCATGAACGCTAGCATGCTTGCATTCAACACTCTGTCGGTTACAACGTTTATTAATTTACCAGCATTTGGAGTTTGCTATGGTTCATCTCCCACTTACATTAGCCCGTGATCTGGTAAAATTAATCACTTAAATATGACACGTAGACAAATGTATTCCTGAAATCTCATACTTTTCATTAATTATTTTTTGGTGTTGCGATTTTTTTCTCGACTACTGATTGTCACAGTAACGCACGTAAGAAATCCCTGTAGAAGTAAATTATGCTACATAAAACTTAAAATAATCTTCAGTGGAATGGTTGCACAAATAAGAAATGTATTAATGTTAGGTATATTTGTGCAAGAGTTCAAAAAATTGCTAATACGAAATTTTCCCTATAACACTGAGGAATACGTAAATTACTCGCATGATGGAAGTCTACCGCTTTGTTCAGTAATACCTATGGTAAGTTTTTCTATGTCTTTTTACTGCCACTACTCCTCTGTTTTGATTGTTTCAGGTCATCAAGCCAGTAAGGGGGGAGAGGGAGGGGATTATCCATTTATCTCACCGTATGATAGAATCGGCAGTACAAGACATAGGCGGCTGTCTTTGGCGGTGACGAATTCCAGCTGTGCAGGAGTGTATTGTGCGGACATTGTTTGACAGGCAGCGGTTTGTGTCTCCACATCACTGTATAAGTTTGGATATACGGGGAAGGCTAGGAGCTGCTTAACCTGCGTCTCGTCCGCAGCTTCCCCCCATTAACCAGTCACCAGGTAAAACTGCCAGCCGGCGGTTGGCGAAACACTGTTGTCTTGACCACAGTGGCCTCCAGTTGCTCACGTGACGCCTGTTGTCTTCAGTAATTAGACCAAAGAGTTGGCGTCCAAGTGATGTTTCAAGATGTAGCTCAGGAGTAGGAACTTACTCGAATGTTCATCAGTATGAATGTTAGACCGAAATGAAAAGCAATCCATCACGGAACGGAAATTGAGGATGTTACAAAATGACAACACACATTTGGATGAATATATAAACCAGATTCAAAGTCTGAAAACTAAGTGGAAAACAGACCGACATTTTTACAGAAAGTAACTTCAGATTACTCTAAGCAAAACAACAATCAAAATTACCCAGATTAAATCGAATTCATACCCTCAAACACCATAGTCGGGAATATCTTTCTTTTCTCCCTATTATTTTCCCTCGTGGTGCTGAATTTTCTGTCGTATCGTCTTGGTGGACTCCGTTTCCAATGTCCCCCAATGAACAATCGACGCTGAGTGGCTCCACCCTGCGAGACATGATTATAAGGTGCCAGCCTTCCCGATCCTGCTTCGAAAATCCCTCGATTCTTGTCTGGGGTGAGGGGGGGGGGGAGGCGGAAGCCTTCTATCATCAGTTGCCGGTGCTGTGTGTGAAAACTTGCCTCCCAGTGAGCATCCCCTGGTAACTCGCACAAGAGATTTTTTTCGTAAACAGTTAGGTTTGACTTCAGGTGTTTGTTATCTGCATTTCTGAGTCGCAGCTTAAGTACAGTTTGTTTGTAAAGGAAAAATCATCTAAGCCCCCCTTCCCACAACTCTTCTCCACTCAACTGTCCCAGGTCCCTGGAAACGTAGCCCTTAGTTGTCAGTCAATCTCAAAATTGGACGCACCTTTCAAAGTGCTGCAGAATAGTTGTAAACAGCACCTGCACGTCTCTGTGGCTTTGGTGAAAGTGTCGCAACAGGTGTGGCTACAGTTCATAGCGTCAGGTCACGAAGTATTACATTAAGAGTTAGAGCATAAGATTATCGTTATTTTGTACTCAGTTTAGATTTTTTTTCTTTCTGCATTATGAGATTCGATGTATTGCATACCTCTTTTAGCTACTTATCAACATCATCATAGAATAAATAACCATTACTATTAGCGTGTTGCTAATACTGGAAGTAAATTATTCGATTACTTCAAGAACGTGCTGACTTCGATTTACTTTTTACTCAACTGCCCAACTTTGAACAGACAGACGGTGTCCCAATGGATAATCCCATGTCATCCATTGGCTAGTAATGTAAGATTTCCAGGAGAGAACACTCTATTTGGCAGAGTTGAAACCCTAAGCGTTTTTGGCCTTTGAGGTCTGACTCTACGGCACTGTACCGAATGAGGTGGAACAGGGGTTAGCCACTGGACTCTCATTCGAGAGGACGACGGTTCAAATCCGTGTCTGGCCATCTACAGGGTGTTACAGAAAGGTACGGCCAAACGTTCAGGAAACATTCCTCTCACATAAACAAATATATGATGTTATGTGGACATGTGTCCGGAAACGCTTAATTTGCATGTTAGAGCTCATTTTAACTTCGTAAGTATGTGCTGTACTTCCTCGATTCACCGCCAGTTGGCCCAATTGAAGGAAGGTAATGTTGACTTCGGTGCTTGTGTCGACATGCGACGCATTGCTCTACAGTGGTAGCATCAAGCACATCAGTACGTAGCATCAACAGATTAGTGTTCATCACGAAAGTGGTTTTGCAGTCAGTGCAATGTTTACAAATGCGGAGTTGGCTGATGCCCATTTGATGTATGGATTAGCACGGGGCAATAGCCGTGGCGCGGTACGTTTGTATCGAGGCAGACTTCCAGAACGAAGGTGTCCCGACAGGAAGACGTTCGAAGCAATTGATCGACGTCTTAGGGAGCACGGAACGTTCCAGCCTATGACTCGCGACTGGGGAAGACCTAGAACGACGAGGACACCTGCAATGGACGAGGCAATTCTTCGTGCAGTTGACGATAACCCTAATGTCAGCGTCAGAGAAGTTGCTGCTGTACAAGGTAACGTTGACCACGTCACCGTATGGAGAGTGCTACGGGAGAACCAGTTGTTTCCGTACCATGTACAGCGTGTGCAGGCACTATCAGCAGCTCATTGGCCTCCACGGGTACACTTCTGCGAATGGTTCATCCAACAATGTGTCAATCCTCATTTCAGTGCAAATGTTCTCTTTACGGATGAGGCTTCATTCCAACGTGATCAAATTGTAAATTTTCACAAGCAGCATGTGTGGGCTGACGAGAATCCGCACGCAATTGTGCAATCACGTCATCAACAGAGATTTTCTGTGAACGTTTGGGCAGGCATTGTTGGTGATGTCTTGATTGGGCCGTGTTCTTCCACCTACGCTCAATGGAGCACGTTATCATGATTTCAAACGGGATACTCTACCTGTGCTGCTAGAACATGTGCCTTTACAAGTACGACACAACATGTGGTTCATGCACGATGGAGCTCCTGCACATTGCAGTTCGAAGTGTTAGTACGCTTCTCAACAACAGATTCGGTGACCGATGGATTGGTAGAGGCGGACCAAGTCCATGGCCTCCACGCTCTCCTGACCTCAACCCTCTTGACTTTCATTTATGGGGGCATTTGAAAGCTCTTGTCTACGCAACCCCGGTACCAAACGTAGAGACTCTTCGTGCTCGTATTGTGGACGGCTGTGATACAATACGCCATTCTCCAGGGCTGCATCAGCGTATCAGGGATTCCATGCGACGGAGGGTGGATTCATGTATCCTCGCTAACGGAGGACATTTTTAACATTTCCTGTAACAAAGTGAAGTACCCTGGTACGTTCTGTTGCTGTGTGTTTCCATTCCATGATTAATGCGATTTGAAGAGAAGTAATAAAATGAACTCTAACATGGAAAGTATGCGTTTCCGGACACATGTCCACATAACATATTTTCTTTCTTTGTGTGTGAGGAATGTTTCCTGAAAGTTTGGTCGTACGTTTTTGTAACACCCTGTAGATTTCGGTTGACCCTGGGTCTCCTCAATCGCTGAAGGAAAATACCAGGATCGCTGTAAGTGGGGAAGTTATACATCGGACAGATTTGTCGCACTGCAGAAGGCAAATGCGCTAAACATGCACCTCTTTCTCTCAGGCAACTAGAAAAATCTGCAGTGCTAATCTGTTGTCTCAATACAGGGTGAAACATGGATTACAAAGGCACAAAAATTGTCTCATAGGTGTCTTATTACTTGGCGACGTAGTTAAAGAAGCGGCAGAAACTCGCAGCTCATAAACGTCGGCGATAGAGAGACAGGTATCCAACAAAGTACAATACGGACTCCAACGTCGGCAAAGCCACAGCGATCACAAACGTAAGCTACTCGTCACCCAAGGGATTGCGCTTCTGTGGCCGAATTGAATATTCGGATATCAGTGACGACGATGGCCGCGTACCACCGTGGACTATTTACGCATGCGGCGTCAAATAGTATTCGCAGGGCGGCATGGCGGCAGTGCGCCGCATAAGCAATACCTTTTGTACTGCTGCCCATGTCCTTGGTTTGTCGTCATACAGGTAACGTTGCTGTTCTCGTCAGCCGATCAGCAATGCTAGGCTATTGGCTACCGAATTTTGCGCCTTCAGGTCTATGCTTTTCCCAACTGGACAGACATAAGTGAAATAAAGCTACAGTCATAGCTGAGAAGTAAGTTCGTCACACCTGAAGCTGTTGGTTAGTTGCTCCGATGAAAACTGGGGAAATTTAGCAACAACATACGACGTCCCGGCGGAAAATTATTTCTAAAATTATTATTATTGTAAATAATTTTGGGCCAGTATCTGCGAATTCAATATACTTCGTATACCTTGTTTAACCGTGTATGATATCATCATCATTTAAGACTGATTATGCCTTTCAGCGTTCAGTCTGGAGCATAGTCACCCTTATAAAATTCCTCCATGATCCCCTATTCAGTGCTAACATTGGTGCATCTTCTGATGTTAAGCCTAGTACTTCAAAATCATTCTTAACCGAATCCAGGTACCTTCTCCTTGGTCTACCCCGACTCCTCCTACCCTCTACTGCAGAACCCATGATTCTCTTGGGTAACCTTGCTTCTCCCATGCGTGTAACATGACCCCACCATCTAAGCCTGTTCGCCTTGACCGCTACATCTATAGAGTTCATTCGCCGTTTTTCTTTGATTTCCTCATTGTGGACACCCTCCTGCCATTGTTCCCATGTTCTAGTACCTGCAATCATCCTAGCTACTTTCATATCCGTAACCTCAACCTTATTGATGAGGTAACCTGAATCCACCCAGCTTTCGCTCCAAAACAACAAAGTTGGTCGAAAGATTGAACGTTGCACAGATGACTTATTCTTGGTACTGACTTCCTTCTTGCAGAAGAGAGTAGATCGTAGCTGAGCGCTCACTGCATTAGCTTTGCTACACCTCGCTTCCAGTTCTTTCACTATGTTGCCATCCTGTGAGAATATGCATTCTAAGAATTTGAAACCGACCACCTGTTCTAACTCTTTTCTTCCTATTTGGCACTCAATCAGTTTAAATCTCTTTCCCACTGGCATTACTTTCGTTTTGGAGATGCTAATCTTCATACCATAGTCCTTACATTTCTGATCTAGCTCCGAAATATTACTTTGCAAAGTTTCAATCGAATCTGCCATCACAACTAAGTCATCCGCATATGCGAGACTGCTTATTTTGTGTTCACATATCTTAATCTCACCCAGACAGTCCATTGTTTTCAACATGTGATCCACAAATAATATGAACAACAGTGGAGACTGAAACTACTCTGAACCATGGACTCAATTTACCGTCAACTCTAACTGCTGCCTGACAATATATGTAAAGATCTTTAATTGCTTGCTAAAGTTTGCCCCCTATTCCACAATCTCGTAGACCAGACAATAACGTCCTCTTAGGGACCCGGTCATATGCCTTTTCTAGATCTATAAAGCATACATACAATTCCCTGTTGCAGTCGTGACACTTCTCCATTATTTGCCGTAAGCTAAAGTTCTGGTCCTGACACCCTCTAAGAGGCCTTAACCCACACTGACTTTCATCCAAATTGTCCTCAACTAATACTCGCACTTTCCTTTCAACAATACCTGAGAAGATTTTACCCATGTATGATATACTTCTGTAATTAAGGCGAAAACTTTGTGTGGCTCAAGGGACGGTTGCTCGAGTTCCGACTGGACGCCACTTCGGCGACTTCAGTGTCTCCAACCCACCCCAGTTATTCAACTGGGCAAACGGGACCGGCAGTTTACCGTGAAATCCGAACCAAGTAATGCAGTGACTCCTCACTTCGTTGAGAGATGAGGTCTAGGTTAAAGGTTGATTCAAAATTCCCGTGGTTTCACCGGTAGTCGATCCAGCAGCCTCTTGGTTTCATGCGCCTTACCACTCGACCACCAGGACTGACTTTTTGCGGTATTTCAGTGACGATGGAAAATTTAACATTTTTAGTAGAGAAGTATATTCTGGAAACGACCTATTCGAAAGATGCGAAGCCAATAGAATACGGCAAACTACGGATCATTGTTTGTAGTCCACAATGAATTAAGAAATAAGAAAAAAAGAAAAGAAAAGATGCACCATGAAGGAACTATCCAGATGGGACGGGAATCGGTAGACATGATTTATACAAGCAGACATAAAAATGATAAAAATTTTGGAAAAATTGGATGATTTATTCAGCACAAGGAGTTGCACAATGTTAGCAAGTCAGTTACTAATTACACCTCCGGCTCCGATGCAGGTAGTTATTCGGCTTGATAGAGTTGTTGACTGTCCTTGGTCAGTCGGGGTTAGACCATCAAAATCTAGAACTCGTTGGAAGGCCCTGCCAATAATGCTCCAAAACGTTCCCAATTGAGAATTGATCTGGCAGCCGTTCTGGTCAAGTAGTGTTCGATAAACACGAAGACAAGCAACAGACACTGTCGCTGATTTTGGGCAGGCATTGCGTTGCTGAAATGCAAATCCAGGAGACTTGCTATGAGGGGCAGTAAAGCAGGGCGTAGAATATAGCCTACGTACTGCTGTGCTACGAGGATACCGCCGATGGCAAGCAAAGGGATACCAAGACCGTCATTCATAGTTGTCAAGCTGCATAGTTAGATTGGTATCCTTCCGCTGCCCAGGGAATCTCCAGACACGTCTGCACTTATCATCGGGGCTCTGTAGACAGTTCTACTCCCGTTAATGAGATTCCAGGCCGAAAGTGTCTGGAAACTCCCTGGACAGCGGTCGCTCCCCAACATGACCCTCGCCCACCATACGGCCCTACAACCAAGATTGATGGTTTAGGGTGCTACTTCTCTTCACAGCAGGGTCCCACTGGTTGTCATCGGCGGCACCCTTATAGTATAGTAGTACGTCGACGATATTCTGTGTTTCCCCTCATGCGAAGCCATCCTGGCCTCACATTTCTCGAGATAATGCCCGCCCAAACACGGCCAGGGTCTCTACTGCTTGTCTTCATGCATGCCAAACCGTAACTTCGACAGCAAGTT
Source organism: Schistocerca serialis cubense (assembly GCF_023864345.2). Taxonomy (NCBI): domain Eukaryota; kingdom Metazoa; phylum Arthropoda; class Insecta; order Orthoptera; family Acrididae; genus Schistocerca; species Schistocerca serialis. Next base: position 1,265,645,412 of record NC_064638.1, on the reverse strand, counting down.
CGCCGGATCTCTCTCCAGCTGAGAACGTTTGGTGAACTGTGAGGAGCGCTCTACAACCAGCTCGGATTTTGACGATCCAACGCTGCAATTGGAAAAAAGTTTCACGATGTCCCTCAGGAAGACCACTGACAACTTTATCAATCAGTGCCAAGCTGTACAACTTCTTATATAGGGCCAATAGGGGGGGGGGGGGGGGGGGCAACGTGTTATTGTTGGAATTGTAAAGCTCTCTTGAGTAAATCATCAAACTTTTTCTAAATTTGTAATCATTTGTTTTCCTGTAAATGTACATCACATCCACTGATTTCCGTCCCATCCGAAAAATTTCTTCGTTGTGCATGTTTTCTCTTTTCCTTGTTCCTCTTTTTTGCTGAAATTTCATGGTAAAGGAATCATATCAACTAGTAGGTGTGCATCGTGTGGTGGTGTGGGTGTGGGGGGGAAGGAGGGCTGAGGACTAGAAACTCTGCTATTGGTTTATGGAGTCACATACACGCTCCTGATGTAACGGAATGGGGGAGGTTGTAATCTGCATTTGTAAGTACGTAGTCGATTAGCGCAAGTGATAGAAGTGATAGATGACGTACCCTAATATGCAATTATCAGATTTGTTTGTCATGCACATACAAGCAAATTCAAGCTGATTGGAAGCTGAAAGTCTGTATCGGGCCAAAACCTCACGTAGGATAAAACCGACGAATATGGTTTTAGAAATATACTCGGTCCGTTTCGCCGAATGATTTTGATTACTAGTCCGCCCCATGTGGCGTCGAATGCAATAAGTACTTGCCCCCGGGGGCCAAACTTCCCAGAATGGGGTACTATCGGCACACAATGCCGTATACTCATTTCCATTTTTTGATTACGAGAGCAATTGCTCCGCATGCTGTCCGCACACAACACAGCTGCATAACATCAGGTTCATTGTACAACAATTCTACAGTTGTAATAACTGTTTTCATGGTAGTATTTCTATCATTAAATTGTGGTGGAGGGAAAGAAATATCATTCTGCGTAATATCAGAAAGGTGAAGTGACTGTTTTGTGATAATTAACATAATTTTCGGTGTTTTTTATGAATGGCAGGCAATTAAGATAGAAAGTTCAGATTGTGAATAACACGTAATCTGAAACGTAACCAGAGGATGTTGTGGACACCAGCTGTTCATAATAGGGTGTTCCGTGCCCCAAATCACTCGATGATCTGTGTGTCGTAGATCATCGATAAATCTGTCCTCAAAAGTTAGAAAGGGTATTGGCTGTTTACCGTGACTCCTTCCGTGGTAAAAGAGCGTTTGGTGAATGAAGAGTTTCTGGTCGTCGAATTGAGTAGCACTGCTACGGCTGATTAATGTACTCCACTTTAGTGTGAACAGCAATAATGATAGAACTTCTGGGCAAGTTTTGCACGCTGAGCCGTTGGCACACGAAGAGTGCTGTCGGACGCTAGCGTTATGCGTACTGAGTTTAACGTGCTGCTGAACGCACAGAAACCATGAGACTTGTGCGCACGGTTCGTGTGCCTTATCGTGATATAGGCGGTCGCAGCTGTGCCTAGCATGCAAATCACTCTGTTTACAAAGTTGTGCGGACCTAAAATTTCTGCGTCGACTCTATTAAAATGCACATTTCCTCCATTTTCGATATGGCAGTCGTGTTTTCGTGTCTGTAGTGTACATAAAAACTTCAATATCCTTGGACATGTTATGTTTGAGTTACAAACCCATTACTGATTTCGATCAGCCGAAGGACCTTGGAACGAATACTCTGTTCGAACATGATGAATTACCTCGAAGAAAACGCCTTATTGGCAAATAGCCAACATGGCTGCAGAAAGTATCGTTACTGGAAAACACCACTAGCTGTTTACTTACACGAAGTTCTGCGTTATCGACACGGCATCTCAAATCGACTGCATATTTTTAGATTTACAGAAAACTGTTGACATCATTTTTCGCAAATGACTTCTCATCAAATTTCATACCTACGGCATCTCGTCTGTTGACGGATTCGTAATTTACTTTCAGGAAGGACACAGTTCGAAGCAACTGAGGAAACGTCATCGAATAAAAGGGAAGTGATATACGACGTTACCCTGGGAAAGACCGTCTGCTGTTCCTGATCTACGTAAAGGACTTAGGAAGCAATCTCAGCAGCCCTCTTACACTATTTGCTATTTCCGGCCTCGTAAAGTCTAAAGATTATGAAAACCAATTACAAAATGATTTAGGCAAGATATCTGAATGGCGCAGAAAGTTGAATTCGACTGTAAATAACGAAAAGTGTGAAGTTATCCACATGAGTAGTAAAACAAATCCGCTTTATTTCGGTTACATGATGAGTCACACAAATATAAGGCTCTGAATTCAACTAAATGCAGACGGATTAAAATTACAATACCATAAAGTGGAACGACCCCATAGATAATTTTGTGTGGTAGGCAAACCAAAGACTTCGTTTTATTGGCAGAACACTTGGAAGATGCAACAGGTTTACTAAAGAAACTGTGTACACTACGCTTGTCCGGAGAATTGTTGCGAGGTATGGAATCCACATCAGATAGGGTGGAGGATATCAAAAAGGTTAAATGAAGTGCAGCTCTTTTTGTATTATTATGAAACAGTCCGGAGTATTGTTGCGAGGTATGGAATCCACATCAGATAGGATGGAGGATATCAAAAAGGTTAAATGAAGTGCAGCTCCTTTTGTATTATTATGAAATATAGGAGAGAGTGTCAATCACTAATACCAAGCTGTTTTTCGTTGCCGCAGGATCTTCTATCATGAAAGTTCAATCATCAACTTTCGCTTCCGAATGCGGAAATATACATTGGGAGAAATGATCTGTGTAATGACATAAGAAAAATCGAATATCGTTGGAAATATTTAAGTGTTCGGCCTTCCCGCACACTGTTTGAGATTGGAACGGTAGAGATACAGTACGAAGGCGGTTCTATGAACACTGTGACAGGCCTTAATCGTTAATTTGCAGAGTAGTCATGTAGATATAGATGTAAAATACAATATGTACTAGAACCAAAAGGGGAAAAATAAGAGTGATCAGATGAACATGAGCATAAGACAAGCGTGTAGTCTCTTATCACTGTTGTTGAATCTATAATTAAAAAAAAAACAGAAGGAATTAAAAGTAAGGTTTAAAAGTGGGATCAAAATACGGCGTGAGAGGATATTAATTACAAGATTAGCTGCTGACGCCGCTATCCTCACTGAAAGGGAGGAAGAACTGCAAGACCTGTTGAATGGACAGTCTAAGAAGCAAAGAATATGAACTGAGAGTAAACCGAAGGAAGGCGAAAGTAATGAGGAGTGTTAGAAATAGTCTTAGCAATAAACGACGTCAAAATTGAAGACCACGAAGTAGACCAAATCAAGGAATTCTGCAGTGTTGGGAGCAAAATAACGTGACTGGCGAATCAAGGCCGATTTAAAAAAAATAAAAAATAAAAACTAGCAGAAACGGAGAAGGAGAAGTAGGAAATCGAAGCGTCTGAGTAGCGGTGCTGCAGAAGCATTTTGGAGATTACACGGAATGATAAAAAATGAGGAAGACTGGGAGAAACGGCGAAGAAAATTATACGTAGAAAACATTAAATAGGATAAGGAGCAGGGTGATTGGATATTTGTTAAGACTTCAGAGAACACCTTCAGTGGTACTATAGAGTACTGAAGGTGAAGAAACCGACTGGAATTGATACAATGTAGGCTTTCACGGCCGCTGTTGTCATCAGTTCTCAGGTGATCGTGGCGGGCTGCAACAACCTGTCAGGGGACTGAAAAAAATTATGGCCGTCATAACCCAAGCTACTTCCCCCATGAACCATGGACCTTGCCGTTGGTGGGGAGGCTTGCGTGCCTCAGCGATACAGATGGCCGTACCGTAGGTGCAACCACAACGGAGTGGTATCTGTTGAGAGGCCAGACAAACATGTGGATCCTGAAGATGGGGCAGCAGCCTTTTCAGTAGTTGCAGGGGCAACAGTCTGGATGATTGACTGATCTGGCCTTGTAACACTAACCAAAACGGCCTTGCTGTGCTGGTACTGCGAACGGCTGAAAGCAAGGGGAAACTACAGCCGTAATTTTTCCCGAGGACATGCAGCTTTACTGTATGATTAAATGATGATGTCCTCTTGGGTAAAATATTCCGGAGGTAAAATAGTTCCCCAATCGAATCTCCGGGCGGGGACTACTCAAGAGGACGTCGTTATCAGGAGAAAGAAAACTGGCATTCTACGGATCGGAGCGTGGAATGTCAGATCCCTTAATCGGGCAGGTAGGTTAGAAAATTTAAAAAGGGAAATGGATAGGTTAAAGTTAGATATAGTGGGAATTAGTGAAGTTCGGTGGCAGGAGGAACAAGACTTTTGGTCAGGTGATTACAGGGTTATAAACACAAAATCAAATAGGGGTAATGCAGGACTAGGTTTAATAATGAATAAAAAAATAGGAGTGCGGGTTAGCTACTACAAACAGCATAGTGAACGCATTATTGTGGCCAAGATAGACACAAAGCCCATGCCTACTACAGTAGTACAAGTTTATATGCCAACTAGCTCTGCAGATGATGAAGAAATTGATGAAATGTATGACGAGATAAAAGAAATTATTCAGGTAGTGAAGGGAGACGAAAATTTAATAGTCATGGGTGACTGGAATTCGTCAGTAGGAAAAGGGAGAGAAGGAAACATAGTAGGTGAATATGGATTGGGGGGAAGAAATGAAAGAGGAAGCCGCCTTGTAGAATTTTGCACAGAGCATAACTTAATCATAGCTAACACTTGGTTCGAGAATCATAAAAGAAGGTTGTATACCTGGAAGAATCCTGGAGATACTAAAAAGTATCAGATAGATTATATAATGGTAAGACAGAGATTTAGGAACCAGGTTTTAAATTGTAAGACATTTCCAGGGGCAGATGTGGATTCTGACCACAATCTATTGGTTATGAACTGCAGATTGAAACTGAAGAAACTGCAAAAAGGTGGGAATTTAAGGAGATGGGACCTGGATAAACTGAAAGAACCAGAGGTTGTAGAGAGTTTCAGGGAGACCATAAAAGAACAATTGACAGGAATGGGGGAAAGAAATACAGTAGAAGAAGAATGGGTAGCTCTGAGGGATGAAGTAGTGAAGGCAGCAGAGGATCAAGTAGGTAAAAAGACGAGGGCTAATAGAAATCCTTGGGTAACAAAATAAATATTGAATTTAATTGATGAAAGGAGAAAATATAAAAATGCAGTATATGAAGCAGGCAAAAAGGAGTACAAACGTCTCGAAAATGAGATCGACAGTAAGAGCAAAATGGCTAAGCAGGAATGGCTGGAGGACAAATGTAAGGATGTAGAGGCATATCTCACTAGGGGTTAGATAGATACTGCAAACAGGAAAATTAAAGAGACCTTTGTAGAAAAGAGAACCGCTTGTATGAATATCAAGAGCTTAGATTCCATTAGAACTGCTGACGGCCTTGGGAGAGCCAGTCATGACAAAACTTTACCATCTGGTCAGCAAGATGTATGAGACAGGCGAAATACCCACAGACTTCAAGAAGAATATAATAATTCCAATCCCAAAGAAAGCAGGTGTTGACAGATGTGAAAATTACCGAACTATCAGTTTAATAAGTCACAGCTGCAAAATACAAACGCGAATTCTTTACAGACGAATGGAAAAACTGGTAGAAGCGGACCTCGGGGAAGATCAGTTTGGATTCCGTAGAAATGTTGGAACACGTGAGGCAATACTAACCTTACGACTTACCTTAGAAGAAAGATTAAGAAAAGGCAAACCTACGTTTCTAGCATTTGTAGACTTACAAGGGGAGGCCGCCAATTGTGAAATTCAGATTCGATTCATACTGCGCATAATAAAAGCTCATGGCCAGAGGTGTAATGTGGCAAAGCATCAAGATGCACTTCTCAGCCATTAGTAATTTTCTACGGCGTCGTGGCGCAGCGGTAAGCGCTCGGGTTCGTAATCCGAAGGTCGCCGTATCGAATCTCGCGACATGCTATTTTTTTTATTATTAGTTTTTTGTAATTCAAATATATATATATATATATATATATATATATATATATATATATATATATATATATATATATATATAAAGTATTAATGAATTGCTTATGCATGTTGGTGAAGGCGGATCGCTCTCCACTCCAATTGTACCGCCTCCATTTTTCCGTTTTTTTAACAGGGTGTACCAAAGCTCTCCCGTCCGCAATGATTTTCGACAATGTTATAAGTTGCGCTAGGGACCGCATCTACATTCTTTCGAAGTTAGCAGGCAACTATGCTGTTATGCGGCGGCTCGTTTCGGCCCATTCAACATCTGTCATTGAAGTGTAACGAGCGAGTAACGGAGTTTATATTTCATACCTGCCACAGCAAATTTGTGTTCGTGGGGTCTCTATTCTAATTCGAACGTTTGACTTACGCTATACGTATTCGTTTCGGACTATCGTTTCTACGTCTTCCGTTAACTATGCGTGGTTAACATTATGAAGACAATTAATAACATTTGTGAAATGCAACTGATTGCCGGGATATATATATATATATTATAAAAAACAAATAATAAAAAGGATGCATAGCGCGAGATTCGATCCGGCTACCTTCGGATTACGAACCAGAGCGCTTACCGCTGCGCCACGACGCTGTAGCGAATTATTAATCGTAGAGAAATTTCTCTGGAACGGTTTCTTTTAACTGTCGATTTTCTCGACATCGGCTGCGAAGTGCATCTTGGTGCTTTGCCACATTACACCTCTGGCCATGAGCTTTTATTATGCGCAGTATGAATCGAATCTGAATTTCACAATTGGCGGCCTCCCCTTGTTAGAGAAAGCTTTTGACAACGTTAACTGGAATACTCTCTTTCAAATTCTGAAGGTGGCAGGGGTAAAATACAGGGAGCGAAAGGCCATTTACAATTTGTACAGAAACCAGATGGCGGTTATAAGAGTCGAGGGGCATGAAAGGGAAGCAGTGGGTGGGAAAGGAGTGAGACAGGGTTGCAGCCTCTCCCCGATGTTATTCAATCTGTATATTGAGCAAGCAGTAAAGGAAACAAAAGAAAAATTCGGAGTAGGTACTAAAATTCATGGAGAAGAAGTAAAAACTTTGAGGTTCGCCGATGACATTGTAATTCTGTCAGAGACAGCAAAGGACTTGGAAGAGCAGTTGAACGGAATGGACAGTGGCTTGAAAGGAGGATATAAGATGAACATCAACCAAAGCAAAACGAGGATAATGGAATGTAGTCAAATTAAATCGGGTGATGCCGAGGGGATTAGATTAGGAAATGAGACACTTAAAGTAGTAAAGGAATTTTGCTATTTGGGGAGTAAAATAACTGATGATGGTCGAAGTAGAGAGGACATAAAATGTAGACTGGCAATGGCAAGGAAATCGTTTCTGAAGAAGAGAAATTTGTTAACATCGAGTGTAGATTTAAGTGTCAGGAAGTCGTTTCTGAAAGTATTTGTATGGAGTGTAGCCATGTATGGAAGTGAAACATGGACGATAACCAGTTTGGACAAGAAGAGAATAGAAGCATTCGAAATGTGGTGCTACAGAAGAATACTGAAGATAAGGTGGGTAGATCACGTAACTATTGAGGAGGTATTGAATAGGATTGGGGAGAAGAGAAGTTTGTGGCACAATTTGACTAGAAGAAGGGATCGGTTGGTAGGACATGTTTTGAGGCATCAAGGGATCACAAATTTAGCATTGGAGGGCAGCGTGGAGGGTAAAAATCGTGGTGGGAGACGAAGAGATCAATACACTCAGCAGATTTAGAAGGATGTAGGTTGCAGTAAGTACTGGGAGATGAAGAAGCTTGCACAGGGTAGAGTAGCATGGAGAGCTGCATCAAACCAGTCTCAGGACTGAAGACCACAACAACAACAACAACAACAACAACCCAAGCTACAGTTTTAAAGCAACATCACCACAAATTTGCAGTGGAAATGTAGGCGGGCACAGACTGATTTGCATGCTACCCTCTTAGTTAAACTTGTGTACTCTACATCACATGTATTCGTCATTGCCAATATGGACAACCATCAGCAGTACGTACACTACTGGCCATTACAATTGCTACACCAAGAAGAAATGCAGATGATAAACGGGTATTCATTGGACAAATATATTATACTAGAACTGACATGTGATTACATTTTCACGCAATTTGGGTGCATAGATCCTGAGAAATCAGTACCCAGAACAACCACCTCTGGCCGTAATAACGGCCTTGATACGCCTGGGCATTGAGTCAAACAGAGCCTGGATGGCGTGTACAGGTACAGCTGCCCATGCAGCTTCAACACGATACCACAGTTCATCGAGAGTAGTGACTGGCGTATTGTGACGAGCCAGCTGCTCGGCCAACATTAACCAGACGTTTTCAATTGGTGAGAGATCTGTGGAATGTGCTGGCCAGGGCAGCAGACGAACATTTTCTGTATCCAGAAAGTCCCGTACAGATTCTGCAACATGCGGTCGTGCATTATGCTGCTGAAAAAAAAAACAGGGATCGAATGAAGGATAGAGCTACAGGTCGTAACACATCTGAAATGTCCACTGTCCAAAGTTCCGTCAATGCGAACAAGAGATGACCAAGATGAGTAACCAATGGCACCCCGTACCATCCCGCCGGGTGATACGCCAGTATGTCGATGACGAATACACGCTTCCAATGTGTGTTCACCGCGATGTCGCCAAACACGGATGCGACCATCATGATGCTGTAAACAGAACCTGGATTTATCCGAAAAAATGACGTTTTGCCATTCGTGCACCCAGGTTCGTCGTTGAGTACACCATCGGAGGCCCTCCTGTCTGTGATGCAGCGTCAATGGTAACCGCAGCCATGGTCTCCGAGCTGATAGTCCATGCTGCTGCAAACGTCGTCGAACTGTTCGTCCCAGATGGTTGTAGTCTTGCAAACGTCCCCGTCTGTTGACTCAGGGATCGAGACGGGACTGCACGATCCGTTACAGCCATGCGGATAAGATGCCTGTCATCTCAACTGATAGTGATACGAGGCCCTTGGGACCCAGCACGGCGTTCCGTATTACCCTCCTGAACCCACCGATTCCATATTCTGCCAACAGTCTTTGGATCTCGACCAACGCGAGCAGCAATGTCGCGATACGATAAACAGCAATCGCGATAGGCTACAATACGACCCTTCTCAGAGTCGGAAACGTGATGGTACGCATTTCTCCTCCTTACACGAGGCATCACACCAACGTTTCTCCAGGCAACGCCGGTCAACTGATGTTTGTGTATGAGAAATCGGTTGGAAATTTTCCTCATGTCAGCGTGTTGTAGGTGTTGCCACCGGCGCCAAGCTTGTGTGAATGTTCTGAAAAGCTAATCATTTGCATATCACAGCATCTTGTTTCTGTCGGTTAAATTTCGCGTCTGTAGCTCGTCATCTTGGTGGTGTAGCAATTTTAATGGCCAGTAGTGTATAACTGAAAGACGAAAATGAAAATTTGTTTCGGACAGAGATTCAAACTCAGATATCCCGATTATCGAGAGCGATCATCGCATGCATGTCCGAAGGAATAGACACTGCCGCGACTACATTCGTTTTCTAATACATAAAATGTGTTCGTAGTTACGAATGTTTATAACCATCATGTATATAATGCAATGAGGACTACGAGAATGTGTGCTGGATCGGGTCTCGAACCCGTATTTCTTGCTTATCGCGAACGGTCGCAATCCCATGAGGCTCTCCCAGCACTTCTCAGAACAACAGAGGTACTAAAGCATCGTGTGGTGCACACTACTTGTGCCAGAGACATCCTATTGATGTAAGACATTTCATTTATCTTCGTTCACATAAAAGGTTTTCCTGTTTCCTTCAGACTCTACGAGACGCAGCCATAAACGGAGATGGCGCCACGTGACAAGGCAGCTTCAGCAGAGGTACAAAATAGTCACGGTCAGACGCCACAGAGCGCTCACAGACTAAAGATTATGTCACACTTGCGTCTGACGTCACACAAATAGTTCCCAGGTGGACATCCACCAGGCTAACGGGATATAAGCAGCCTTGTGGCTCCACTCAGTATATATGCGGAGCACCTATAATACTTCAAGACTGTTTCACCACCGCGTCTGCAGTCGCTTCCAAAAAGACACAATGTACATTTTGCAAATGACCGTAGTTATCTATTCACTAGATTCAGGACCAGGCCAGAGCTGAAGACCATTTATTGAACTGTAAACTAACACCAAGCACCAGTTTCACGCTAAAGTAGTATAATATTTCTTTCAACAAATTATTGTAATTTGTTCCTAAGCTTTGTTGCCACATACTTTTTGTTTAGCTGTTATCTATCCGTATTTGGTCTTGTTATGTGGCTATATATTTGTAGCGTGGAAGCAAGGTATCTCACAACAGCAGCTATTTTCGGTGGTAACGGTTTTTTTCCTTCAGCCTTGCGATGTTTGATGCCAAATATATTTACAGAATACAGCGGGTTTCAACATGAGGGAGTTTTAACTTGAGATTACCTATTTTGCTCGTAAGCAGTTCCAGCTGACGTCCCCTCGGATATTTGTAACAAGCATTAAATTAAAAATGATCCCTTGTAACTATGGACTCAGTCACTTTTCTACCAGAGTTCCCTATCTCAAATCGATAAATATGCTGGTTCCATCATACCTGAAATTTCGCTTAATCATCAGAGGAACATCATATACATATGTAAGGAAGCATGACTACAAACTAGAGCTTATCTTGAGATCACGCGCCAGCCGGTGTGGGCGAGTGGTTCTAGGCGCTTCAGTCTGGAAGCGCGCGACCGCTGCGGTCGCAGGTTCGAATCCTGCCTCGGGCATGGATGTGTGTGATGTCCTTAGGTTAGTTAGGTTTAAGTAGTTCTAAGTTCTAGGGGACTGATGACCTCCGACGTTAAGTCCCATAGGGCTCAGAGCCATTTGAACCATTTTGAGATCATGCTGGCGAAAATTATTTGTTGGTATTTCGTCTGTAGCCCGTTCTGAGTTTGATGGGTGATTCCTTATATGTGATCATTTGCTATTTATAGTCAACTGGCAGCTCAGTGGTGAAATACAACAGCAGTTAATTTTTTTAGAAAAAACTGTGCATCTTTCTGACAGTGGTAATGTACAATCGAGGCTGTAGACAATGCGAGAGTGAGCGACGATTTCTCGGTGTGGGACAACGCAGCTCCGTCAGTTGCACCTCCCATCTACTTTTTTGCTGTCATTAAAGCGAGTGACAACAGATATTATGTGAATGGTGCGCGGTTCATACAAAGGACCAATCAGAACTGAATGCCACCTATCACGTTCACCCCCCTTGCTACACGATGATTGATTACCAGAAATCAAACGCGCAGCTCACGGTTCTTCTGTGACATCTAGAATGGGACAAAGGAACCGAGGACGCTCTGAGCAGCAACTAGAAGACCAGTCCTATTTAAACAGAAAGATGTTCTTAAGTGTCAAAAACATCCAACACACAAGAGTCTGCAACATTTACCAGTGGATCTGAATGGTACCAGGATGACACATATTACATTTATTGACCAATAACGCGCCTTTCTAATTAGAAAGCCGATTTACATAGGAGGAATAGAATCACTAACAACCATAGATTGGGGGAGGTTCACCTAAAGGAAAAATAAAACATAGTGTTTACCAATTTAATTGCATTCAGAGTTATGTACCTGATTAATCGAAATTACGTCATATTGGTCTCATATATATAGTTGGAGGGAGATTCAGTTTACCAACAACGTGCCAATTAAGTGGGTGGCAACAGGTCTGAGCAAAACGAATTTGCACAGTCGTACAATAAAACAACTATCAATGCAGTTTTGTCAAGTAACAGAGGTGTTTCATATCGGGCCTTCATGCGAAACGACATAACAAAACGTGTATCTATAACACGAAGTGGGAGGAATACGAATAAAAAAAATTATTATGTTTAAGACGACGCAAACACTTGTTAAAACTACAGCATAGTCAAAATATATAAAGTGGAACACATGATAAACAGCTACATGGGGCAGGCTTAACATTTACCAAGATAAATTCACTTGAATTAACACTGTACAACAATCCACAAGGACCGAAGGATGGTACTGGGATGGTACCTCCGCGGCAAACCGTAGACATTATTACTTGATGCTTCTGTTTACGGTCCAGTTCTCTTGCCTAATATTGTTCGCAGCTATCGAATCTTTTAAATTCTACAGTTATATATTCCTGACATGCTCTGTGTGGTACGATCTGCAATGTTTGATAAATGAAGAAAGCTTCACAAGACAAGACGGCTTAAAAAGGATTTTATTGGATGACTGATTTCGACAGATCTATACTTTCATCATCTGGTACCAACATTTAAAAAATTTTACATGTTGTCCATCAGTGCTGCAAATTGCGTCACATTGAGTATACACTTCCCACCACCATAAAGATCACTATACACTGACTTGCAAAATGTAAAGTACCATGTACAAAGATAAACATAACTACATTGCGAATGTTACTAGGGTTATTGTCTCCACCATTGGCTAATTTCAGTAAATAACATATTTACTAAATAAAGGGAGCAGTAGTGAGAAGTTACTAGGGGAATGTGGAGAATTTTGTAAGTAAATATTATAACACAGCATGCAGAAACACATAGAAAAGGGTGAGTTTGCATCCTATTTGAGGAGAGTAAATAGGAAACAGTATTGTTCGGCAACACCACAAAAACATTCGTAGATTATAGAGCAAAGAGACCATCAAGTTCTGTAGGTGAAGAAGATATTGCCCAGTTGTGGTTTTCCACAACGGTGGTTGGTGAAACTAACAAGAAAGTATTCGCAGGTGTAATTAAATGACCTTGATTAATCTTGGCGGGTGTATAGACGAGTCAAAATAATGCAATACTTATTATTTAGTTTTTTTTCCCCAGTTTCATTTTGTAACAGGTAAAACAGACTCTGAAAGGTAACATGGCATATTAGAGAATATCTTCGAAACCATGATACATAAAAAATGTGCTTGACATGAAAGTTGAAGCGTAATTAATTTTTTAAAAACTGTAAAATCAATTTCTTAATAAAATGAAAAATTTTCAAAACACACCACCACAAGTAATTAATTTTACAAAAAGGAAACTATTGTTACAGGATAAATTAAATAAGATTTCACGCTCTGTGTACTAAACATGGATTCTGATATACCATGTTGCCGGCCGGTGTGGCCGAGCTGTTCTAGGCGCTTTAATCTGGGACAGCGTGGCCGCTACGGTCGCAGGTTCGAATCCTGCCTCGGGCATGGACGTGTGTGATGTCTTTAGGTTAGTTGGGTTTAAGTAGTTCTACGTTCTAGGGGACTGATGACTTCAGATGTTAAGTCCCATAGTGCTCAGAACCATTTGAACCCACCCATTGTTTGGAAAATACCTGTACCCAGTGTGCTGTCGTATTATTTTCAAATTACTAAATAACATATCTTAACTTTCATTATTATTCTACTTATTCGCTTCACTTATTTTTGTTTTGTTTCAAATGTATTTTAAGTTTTAAGTTGCGTTTGTTTTTGTAGTTTGCTATTTGACGTAAGTTTATTTTGTTAATTGAAAATAATAACTAAACACTGCTATGATACAAAATCATTACAGTAATGATAGTCTGTAAATTAATGCTTAAAGATAAGGCTTTTTTTACACTATGCACATAACACACACAATGGACAACTCATTCAAAACAAAACAACAGGCTGCTCAGTTTGTGGTAGGCGATCCTCGAAACATCCTGATCTGCACTAGGCACACTGAAAAACGAAGAGAAATGATGATTTACTAATGACTACATGTTGATTACATTGTTTTTCAATTGGAGATTGACATCACAATTAATCAGCAGCGCTACAATCTGAAGATCTCCTAACAAAGTTTCTGCAACATCGAATGTCATATATGGCCACTGGAACTATGCATCCCATTTAGCTTTTGGGATCATCAGATGAGCAACTTCCTTTTCCTCGGTTACGACGCTCAAAACCGTTTTTTCACGCTTACCCACCAAGAATTTAACAATAATATAGATTTTTCTCCTGCAATCAGAAAGAAAACTTGTTTTAAAAAGCTTTGGCTTATCATGTTGAATAATCGGGTATGTGGCGGTTATTCTCGTTTTTCCTGTACGATATTTCAACTGCGTGATTCGCAGTCTCCTTCAGGTGCTGTCTAAAACTGATTACATAGTGTAACGATTCCGGCATTTATGCATATGTTGTGCTAAGCGCTCCCTCTGCGGTCCGCGCCGTGTTAGGCGCTCTGTCAGTGGCATGCGTCGACCAATAGCAGCGACTGTAGTGTTTCCTTCTAGGCGCAGCTCTTCCGCTCGTTGCGCGCGTACTTAGTGGTTATTATAAGTTGTGAATCTTGCTGCATTAAGTTATGTATGACGTTCAGGCCGTGCTAGACGTTTTATCTTCCGATTGTCGTCATTTAAGCCCTCCTTTCATTTAAGACTTTTTGTCGCACTGTTAGGCGTTCCGTCCGAAGTCCTTGCCCGCCACGAGTGGCTACAGTGTTATTTTCAGGCCAATGGTGTTAAAATTACCGCTCCACACTCGGAAGAACATCCTCAAGTATTTTGCTTGTGGTATGAGGCACCATTTCACGTGCGCCCTTTGTTACATGTACTGGCCTGTTATCTTTAACTCTTCTTTCTTCATACATTTGTCCCTTGAGGTGTTGATGTTCCCTCCGTTGCATCATCAGAAGATCGAGCGCTGGGTTCCAAGACGAGCTCAGCTAGAACTTGGTGTCACGGTTAATAAGTTTCTATGCGGCGTTAATATCAATATTATTTGATGACGTTGTGCCCGTGTCACGATGTTGTGTTAAAACTGTTATAGAGTGATTGAGTTCTAAACAATGCTCGACAATCGCTGAATTGGTTACCTCAGTCTAGTATCCCTTTGGTGCTGTTTGCACCTGATGTCAACATCCTGGTCATCTGGTGATGTATGCCATATCACATTCACATGGGTTAACGCCCGGTTTCTGTAGACGCAGATCATCCTTCACAGTTCTTAGTAGAGCCTAATCTTGACAAGTGGATGGAACACGCTTTTGATGTTAAATTTAAGGAGAATTATGCTGATTTTGAGAAATATCGGCCCGATATGTGACAAATATGCAAACTTCTGCGTTTCATCTTGCACTTCTTCAGGGACCTCTGGCAGGGAAAAAGGTCGCAGTCCCTTTTGAAGATCTCGAGAAGGGTATACATTTTTGTAGGAAAGATTGGATATATTCTGTCTTCGTCCCCAAATCATCAGGATCTGACAGACTTCGTGTCCGGTGGACCAGAGTTCTGAGTACACTAATTTTCTGTGCTGAGTGGTGGTAACTGATTGAAGGTACCATCTTCCTTCCACTTAACAAGTACATCTTGGAAAGCAAGCAGTCCATCGTTATGCAGTTCCACGCTGAATTTAACGTTATCATGGCTCCAGTTTAGGTGGTCCAAGAAAACATCGAGCTTTTCCCTGCCGTGGAGCATATGACAAAGGTGTCATCCATGTACCTATAAAAGCATTTCGGTTGATCTGGGGCCTATGTAAGTGCCTCCTCTTCATTTCTTTCCATAGAAAACTGGCCACTACTGGTCAGAGAGGCTGCCTATTGCCACCCCTTCCGATGCAACCTTCAGTCACCGTGTGTATCGGAAACCTATTCACACCGACTTGCACACACTCTTGGGTGGTTTGCGGAGTATAAATGTAGATGTAGATGTAGATGAATAGCTGATAGTAGCATTGCTTGGGTAAACATTTGTCAAGAACTTTACGATTTATCGTTTTCAGAATATAGTGAAAATTGTTATAGTAAACTGCATTTTCTATTAATCCCAGACATAATGCTAAATCCTCAGCGTAATGAACTTCAAAGGTCAACAAATTTATTTCTCCATCAGAGTGGGAACAGTGAACTTTAATTACAGGCACCACGTTTTTGCCAACGTTGTTGGTAGAGAGCATGTGTTGAGAACGGCAACAACAACAGACAAAATTTTCCACGCGTCACCACACAGCGTCCTAGGATGGTCTGTGTAGCTGCGCTGAGCACTCAGTGCAGATGGCATAGTGGTTATTGTATCTGCGTAGTTGGGAGGAATCACGTTCCCGATTCATTTGAATCAATGACCACTAGCATCTAATGCCATCAATCATTTTGTGTCTTGACGACATAGTTTTCATGACAAAGAACCTATGACCCAGAGATATCTGTTGAACTATACAAACTTATAGATGACAGGCAGGCCTTGCGACGTTGCTTCGTTTGCAATTGTATTACTCAACTGAAACAAAGTTGTACTGAGCTCCACTGTGCACTTTGCCAAACATCAATCCCAGTACTATGTTGGTATACCAATCCTAGTTCGATGTTTGTCGAGAAAATCTAGCTCGAGAATCAGTTAATGTCCTTCACCCACACATGACATAACTTCCACAAGCTATGTAAACTTAGTTTTCCCAGTAGTAGAATATAGTCGTAGCCAACGATTCTAGACTGTTGTCGCCATCACCGCATAACCAGCTTATATCGCTCCTCCTACTTCCAGGTCCAGATCGTGTCTAGAAGGAACCTCTCTTCCACATCACTAAGCCCTGTACGCAGCATTCTGTCTGTGCACTAACGTGTGAATTTAACGGCTTCTTACCTCGATGATGCTTCCAGTTCCTCCTGTCTAGACAGTTCGATGTTTTGGGGCCCACTACCACACAAGTGTATCACTCAGGTTGCCTAAATTTTTTCTAAATACCTGGTGATCACAAAGTCAGTATAAATTTGAAAACGTAATAAACCACGGAATAATGTAGATAGAGAGGTAAACATTGACACACATGCTTGGAAAGACATGGGGTATTATTAGAACAAAAAAAAAGGTCACAAAATGTCCCACAGATGGCGCTGGTCAACAAAACTGCTACCGTGACGGGTGAGAGGTACGCCGATATGATACAGAATTCCATCATCCCCAGCCTGGCTGACAAACACCTGCAGGAACGTACGATGTTTATGCAGGATGGCGCTCCATCCCATATTGCTAGACGCGTGAAAGACCTCTTGCCCGCGTCGTTTGGTGATGATCGTGTGGTCAGCCGCCACTTTCATCATGCTTGGCCTCCCAGGTCCCCAGACCTCAGTCCGTGCGATTATTGGCTTTGCGATTACCTGAAGTCGCAAGTGTATAGTGATCGACCCACATCTCTAGGGATGTTGAAAGACAACATCCGACGCCAATGCCTCACCCTAACTCCGGACATGCTTTACAGTGCTGTTCACAAAATTATTCCTCGACTACAGCTATTGTTGAGGAATGATGGTGGACATATTGAGCATTTTCAGTAAAGAACATCATCTTTGCTTTGTCTTACTTTCTTATGCTAATTATTGCTATTCTGATCAGATGAAGCGCCATCTTTCGGACATTTTTTGAAATTTTGTATTTTTTGTTTCTAATAAAACCCCATGTCATTCCAAGCATGTGTGTCAATTTGTACCTCTCTATCTACATTCTTCCGTGATTTATTCAGTTTTCAAATTTATACTGACTTTTTATCACCTGGTATGACCCTTACGTCGACACCACAATTGACGTCCGAAGCGAATACACAGTCATCTGCCCGTTGCTTCACGACAAAATCTATCTTCTCCAATTGCGCTGCAATTCTAAGAGCTGCTGTGAAATCATTCGGATTCTAAATACGAATTCTTCGTGACATTTCGAGCACGAAAACACCAACGCTTTGTTTTTTCCTTGCTGCAGTAACACCTTATTAGCCTTTTTATTCTGGTGAGGTTCATATGTCTCCGCATTTACTTCGCGAAACCTGTCTGAATCATTAAAAGTACTAAGCTTCTCGCGAAGGAAACCGCGTGCTCTTTCAATTTTCAGTGAATTTGTCGTAGTCCAGCGACCAAATGCCGAAACGATTGTGATTCATTAAGAGGCTCGTGATACAATTCATGTGTGTCGGCTTCCCCTCTGTACCGCGCTCAGCCCTATCGTTATATTGGCTACAGGCTCTGTCCTTGCTGAAGTGACCTCTTGGGCTGAAGTGAGGCTTTATCTGCGACAGCGTAGCGAAAGAAGAGCAGCAGAAACGGCGAGTAGGCAACAAGTGCGCGTCTCGATGTTTGCACGGTCTGCGCAGCAACTAGTTTACTTGGCTCTAGACGGAAGGCGCCGTGCTCTGTCTTAATGGATATCACGATTGTGTATACTGTTCAGGAGCACTGCAGTTTGTTCAGAATGGTTCAAATGGCTGTGAGCACTATGGGACTTAACATCTGAGGTCACCAGTCCCCTAGAACTTAGAACTACTTAAACCTAACTAACCTAAGGACATCACACACATCCATGACCGAGGCAGGATTCGAATCTACAACCGTAGCAGTCGCAAGGATCCGGACTGAAGTGCCTAGAACCGCTCGGCCACCGCGGCCGTCACAGTTTGATAAAGTGTAAGACTTGTACAAATTGTCTATCTTAACGGTGTTGGAGACTCGGTTTTCACGCGCACTATGATTATTTTGTATACTCTACAAGGGATTGGTGGAGCGATCAAACGAGTATTTGCATGTAATGAACGGCACCAGAAAATTGAAGGAGTGTCCCCTAAGGGAAGATACCATTTATGACAATTTTGGTCGCTAATAATAATTTTTAAAGTTGATCTGGTTGTCAGATGAAGTGGCAGAATTTGCTCAAGATAGGGCGGTGCTCATTACTGGTTAGTCTTATGAGTACAATCAGTGTAATATACTGACGTGTTAAAATCTATTTGGTGGTACCATAACTTACGTTTATAGCGGAGTTTTCTTGTAAAATTGCAATCTTGGTAGAATTATCAATGTACAAGTACGTTACCCAAAGATTGGTGTTCGAAGTTTAATTTCAAGTCAGGCAACGTACTTGAATCTGCTGTGAATAACTTTATTGTGTTCAATTGATTTTCAATTCGGTCAGCTTCTTTGCTGCTGGATCAATAACTGTTATAAGAGCTGTTTAATAACCTTGCGCTACTGCTGGTTTGAATAATTCTTACCTTCCAGCACAATAATTTGGTCTTATGAGATGTTAGGTGATCAAAGGCCATTTCTCTCTGGGACGCACTATTGTAATTCGCTGAGCTGTGAAATTTTTTTTAAATTAATGTGGTTTACATAATGCCTCTGTCACTCAGTCAATCGTTTTCCCTTTTCTAATCTATGGGTACCAATGATTCGGTACACCAGTTGACAACCAAGTTAGCCACACGGAGGGTTACTTCGTCTCAAAAAATGTTCAGATGTTTGTGAAATATTATGGGACTTAACTGCTAAGGTCATCAGTCCCTAAGCTTACACACTACTTAACCTAAACTATCCTAAGGACAAACACACACACCCATGCCCGAGGGAGGGCTCGAACCTCCGCCGGAACCAGCCGCACAGTCCATGACTGCAGCGCCTCAGACCGCTCGGCTCATCCCGTACGGCGGTTACTTCGTCTGACCAACCGTTTATGCAGCAGTACCTGTTACATCATTAATGGATATCGCCACATCTTTTATCCGAAAGGGACTGATAAGTGTGTCTACAGACGGATGAAATAAAAAAGGAGCCACCCCCTTCCTTATTTTCCCCTGACTCAGACTGTGATTGAACCTGAACGGCCGGCTGGAGTGGCCGAACGGTTCTAGGCGCTACAGTCTGGAACCGCGCGACCGCTACGGTCGCAGGTTCGAATCCTGCCTCGGGCATGGATGTGTGTGATGTCCTTTGGTTAGTTGGGTTTAAGTAGTTCTACGTTTTAGTGGACTGATGACCTCAGATGTTAAGTCCCATAGTGCTCAGAGCTATTTGAACCATTTTTGAACATGAACGGCTTCCAAGCTTCAAATCTATGGAGGAGGTCCTCGAGTTCCGGCTGCTGGAGGAAATTTTCATTTCTTAACACAAACACTAGCACTGTTAGAGCAGCAGCAGACTCTGCAGTGATAGGAGCGCATGTTTCTATCACTCTGCGTATTATCAGCCGCCACCGGTAGACTAGAAAGGTGGTCAATGACGTTTAGGTGTCTGGAGGTTGCGAGGGAGCGCCCCCCACCAGCCGGGTTGTAGACACCTTGCAGCTCCCCGCATCATTGACATTATCGTTGACTCGCAGCAGCCACGATACAGGTACGAAGCATCTTTTACCAGAACTCATAGAATAAGTAATAATTAATCCATGGATGGGTTATCAGCTGATCTTCATCACCCACTGCTACCCGTAGCTTCTCTGAAATTCGAAAGCACATCATTCTCTCTTGTTCAAGACACATACAGAATGTCAGCAAGACTGAATGCTTTGAGCCGTAAGCTCTATTATTTTAACCCCTATAGCTGCGATTCTAACGTAGCCCTACTGAAGGAGGACGAGTAGGTTGGCCATTTACTTGTTCTGTCAGGTTTCCAAAGTGCGCTCCGACCTGAGAAAAGGTTGCCAGGCTGGAATAAATTTTGCAATGTGTGAATCTCCCGATAGCAACAAGTGTTGGACTTACAAAATGTTACTTCACTCTTGGTCACAGT
The DNA here is from genome assembly GCF_023864345.2 of Schistocerca serialis cubense. Taxonomy (NCBI): domain Eukaryota; kingdom Metazoa; phylum Arthropoda; class Insecta; order Orthoptera; family Acrididae; genus Schistocerca; species Schistocerca serialis. Next base: position 1,265,624,768 of record NC_064638.1, on the reverse strand, counting down.
CTGCTGAGACGTTCGCTGTTCTATGGGCCTCGCCCGTTACCAGTGTAGCAGACCGTATCTAGAAAGAATGTTTTGACGTAATGTCGACAATACTGCCCAGTGGTTCACTTGACTAACACATCGCCCGAACTGGCCTCTACTACCTGGCAGCGGCTGGAATTAAACTTTAAAAATTTAAGATACTGCAGTACCTGTCTTATCCCGAATTACTATGCAGTGTTCCTTCGGACAGCATGCATGTCCAAAGGAATAGGCACTGCGGCAACTACACCTGTTATGAAATACGAGAAATGTATCCACAATTGCAACTATGTACAGCTGATGGTTGTCCAAATCTAGCTTTGCTCATTATAGTACTAACTGGGGACGAACCAGATACCATGTTGCAGTATTTGCCAAATTTAATGAAATGATGCAGTAGAAGAAGAAATGAGGGAAATAGGATTTGGCTTTAATGGGCCGTCCACATCGAGGTCCTTATAAGATGGAACACAAGCTCGGATTGTCTCAAGGTTGGGGAGGGAAATATGCAGTGCTCCTTCAAATCAACCATCCAAACATTTAACTGGCTCGCTCGGTGCAGAATTTTTAAGGCTGGGTGAGAATGGGTAGCAAAAGGTGATAAGTACTGTAAAAATATTGAATTCATGAAAGAGTACGCCTGTATATTAGCATCCTACGGATTCTTTTTTTTTCAATTATTACAGACGAACCCAATACCGCACAACTTGCTTCCTCCTGACTAATACTGCTAGTAGATTTTGCATAAATTGCTTGTATACTGTCAGAAAAACTATTTTTACAATATTGGAGTTCATTTTCTTATTTTCTATAACCATAATCAGCAATTCTAACAGAAGAATCCTTAATTCATGGACTACGAGTAAAGTATGTAATCTAATACAACGCTCTTTTTGCTGTAGATGATCCTTCACCAGCAGGGGGGGGGGGGGGGGTCTTCATTTGAAATGACTGATGATGACGGGGATGTTTCCACCAATATCAAGAAGCACGTCGCAACGCAATAAAGGAAGGCTGCTATTACACTGCAGCAGGAAATGCTTGCCTCTTTATTCAGCTTGATGCAGGAAGGTGAGTTTCAATTAAATACTCACGATGCGAGCGTACATGAGTAAATATAGGCTCTATGGCTTACCCCTAGGTGTACAAACCACCGGTCATCCACTCTCTTTTTACCTAGACACCTTGCCTCACTGCTGCAACATTGTGTAGGTGGAACTGACAGTCATATTAAAAATTCATATCGTTTGATTGACAAATTGAAGCAAATGTACGTGCAAGGTGACATCCTCGTTAGGTGTGACGTTGTGTCGTTATTTACCATGACTCAGGTGAACAAAGTTGTATCACGCAAAGCGGATATCTCTCCAACAGATTGTGTGGACCTATTCGAACACTGCCTCACCACATCCTAGTTTCATTATAATTGTGATTTTTATGAAAAAACTGATGGGGTGACTGTAGGCAGTCATCTTAGTCTGGCTGTGGCTAATTTGATATGGAGACTGATAAATGGACGTTGCAGTCTGGCAGTAAAAGATCGGCCACGTGATACCGATATCTCTATAACACTTTTCAAGTACGAACACCCGGTGCTGAGGAGTTGGATGGATTCCTGATACAAGTCAGTAGTTTCAGTCCGAAAGTCCAATTTACTATGCAAACGGAGAATAACGCCAAAATGAATTTTTTGTATGTGTCAGTTGTTCAGCAACGGGACGGGACGTTGGGCAATTACCTTCATATATATTCTAACCACCACCCCAGACAAAAACATTAAAAACTTAGTGGACAGGGCACACAAAATTTTTGAACCGATTTATTTAAAAATGAGGTCGACATTCAAGAAGAATGGTTACTACAACAAGGACAAAGATCGACCACGTCACCCTATGGAGAGAATCAGGATCAATGAAGAACAACAGGCGACCAAGGGAAATGTTTCCTTTAGTTCATTACTAAGATTACAGATCGCTTTGGGAAAGCATTGAGCAAGCAGTTTGTGGAAACTATCTCCAGACCCAACAGGAAGATAAAAGAATGTTTAAGCTCAGCAAAAGATGTATGAAATCCCTTAGCTACACCGGGTGTATATAAAATTCCTTATAGTTTTGGATTGTTTCATAATGGTACCAAGAAAAAAAAGTGTTAAAAGTCGTCTGGTTGATCACAAGTGTTTTTTCCACGTGGGGCGTACGGATAAATCGGTCGTAGTGGGACACGTTTACCTAGAAGGTGATCATGAAACAAAATTCGGTGAGCTTACTCTAGTCATAGACGTAAAATGTTCGTAACGTCAATACTGTAAGAGAATTTATTTTAAAGCTTTATGAAATGTGTCACCTCTAACAGCGCCTTTCTGTTGTTTTCAATATCTTAGTATTATATCTGTGCCGTTTGTCATATGGAACACGGTTCCCAGGCGGTCTCCTGTGGTACTAATATAGCATAGTCACATAATTTTACCCAAGTGGTTAGAAAACCCGCGTGAAAGCATTTTTATCTGGGTCGCTTGTAAGCTATATTACATGGCCCACTGAAGAACTTGTTGATCGTAATGCATATCGCATATGTTGTGCATGACTGTACACTCACCACACTCATGTTAAGAGAACAGAGTGCATAAGTCAGATATTGAGTTCAGAAACCTATAATAAACGTCTAAATGGCGAGAATTGGTAGAAAGAACAATATCAACTAGTTTGCCAGAAGAGATAGTGAGAGACATCTGAATCCTCGCAATTGAGACTACAAAGTACGATAAAATTGAGGATGATGAAAAGAGCAGACTCAAGCACAGCCAGTAAATTATGCCAGAGAATAAATCTATTGGTCTGAATAGAGCGTAAAGTTTCTAAAACTCTTAATAATCTGTGGCACTGAAACAATGAGCGAGGGGAACTGCTAAAGAATACATTGGAGCCATTAAGTTTGTTTAACTGCAGATGGACGTCACAACTTAAGAGTGCGGTAAGTAATCCACAATGATATCCTATCGCTAACAGTACAGAACTTTAAGTGCCTTTAGTACACGCTATACAAATATATTCCTCTGACAGTACTATATCGGCTCTACTCATAGCTTTATACTTTGAACTCTCGGTTTCTGCGGAATATTTAACACTGTTTGTGGCCATATAGAAACAGAATGAGGAATTAAGAAACTGTATTTAAACAAATCGAAATATAAGAGGAGCAAAACGAATCCGACTGTCTGACAGAGGTCAAATGAATAAAAATATCGCTGGAAAATTAATCATTTGCCGACGTTTCTATAGGAGGTCTCTAAAAATTCCTACTATCAGCTGTTTAGAGAGCTATATGACAATGATAGTCCAGTTTTCTATGGCTCTGCTGACTGTAGTCATTGGTGTCAGCTACTAGAATGTTCTTCTGCAAGAAGTAAGTTAGAAACTAATAAAGCAACTTTTGACGGCGTAAGATTAACTATAAAGTCGGGGACGGAATTCATTACGCTGACGAAGATTTAGCGTGCACAGAATTATTTCCTGAGCAGTGAAGTGGAGACAGTTTAGAGCCCGGTTCCACGCGGATTAGTGTCAGAGTTATTAGGAAACTTCGTGACGTGCTGAAGCTATTAACCATGAATACATCAAGCGTGTCAAGCAGCGAAAGGTAAAATCTGATTGATAAAAAAAAGGGAAAGTGATATTGCATCTTCGGCATCTAAAACCATACAGTTTACAGAGATAGGTAGACAATATGGCTCACTAGTTATAGGTTCCCCCATGTTTAGCTTTGAATATGCTTGTAAGAACTCGAAGGGTAACTTTCGGTACTAAGGAAGTGATACAGAAAATGTTAACCACCTCTCTCAGTGACAGAACTTTTAGCCACATTTGTTGTACGCAGTTAATCAATAATCCATAGCCCTTTATTATATATAATTCCATAGATTCTCTGCATGCCACTGCGACATAAAAATGCGACGACGATGTTGAACGCGTTGTGTAAGAGATGATAACTAAAAACAGTTAGTGTCATTTAAATTAATAAAAATAAAAAAATCGTTTTTGATGCCTTAATCTGATTTCAGTAACGTTAAATTGAGTATATATGCACCAATCTAAATAAAGGTCCTTGGCTAGAACCTGTTGAAGTTTAGTAATGAAGTATATTCTCCTGTTTCACGTGTACAGAATGTAGACTATTAAAATACCAAATAAAATGTCATATTACACTTCATTCTGTGTTAAGCAGTTTTTCCACAAATTAAAGTTAAATAAAGTAGTAATTTAATTACAGTGACTTAATTCAGTTTACGCTGTGGTGCCTTGAATAATTGTTGTACGAAAATGTATGGCATCTCCTTCTCAAAGGAATAGATCAGTTCCTTCCACTGCTGCAATTAGAATAAATATAGCACCAACCAGCTTTAAGATAAGGGCCAAACTACGCAAAATAGTAAGTAACTAATTAGAATAACAATTCAAAACATAATTTTTTAAAAGTAAATGTTGCTGATGATGCGTTTGTACATCTGCCAACACGTACTGCCTTGCTGCAAATGGTTGAAATGGTTCAAATGGCTCTGAGCCCTATGCGACTTAACATCTGAGATCATCAGTCCCCTAGAACTTAAAACTACTTGAACCTAACTAACCTAAGGACATCACACACATCCATGCCAGAGGCAGGATTCGAACCTGCGACCGTATCATTCGCGCGGTTCCGGACTGAAGCGCCTAGAACCGCTCGGCCACCGCGGCCGGCTGCCTTGCTGCAAGGCTGCAAGTGTAATTATTTTGGTGTATAAAATCTTCTGATTTTAAACAAACGTCTCATTAAAATTTCTCTCACAGGTTGGTTATTACGTTGGTGCAGAAGTTCGAATCGTTTTTGTTTTTCAAGTTGGCATTCCTATTGCTATTGGCTTATTTATCGATTTTCTTTTTTTTAATTGTTAGTTCACCGTTGCTAAATTAACATACTGCCATCTTGTCATTTGGATATAGTGACAGGAGTTTTGGATTCAAGAAAATGGAGTGCCAAGTGGAGAAATCGTAACACTTCCGACATATTCTTCTGTTTGAGTTCAGTTGAGGGGTGACAGCAGTGGAGGCAGCCAGAAACATTTGCACCGTCTATGCGGATGACGTCATTGGAGAGAGCTATGAGGATCGCTTTGACTTTAATGACTCTCCACGTTCAAGAAGACTTTCGGTGTTTGATGGAGGTCGTTTAAAAGTGTTAATCCTCAATGACCTGCATCATTGTACTCGAGAACTAGTAAATGTGATGAACTGTGATCAATCCACCATTTTCATGATGTGTAGAAGTTTAAAAAATCGGGCATGTTGGTATCGCCTTCTCTGAGCCAAAATCACAAAAATCAGTGCATCTCTGCTTCTTCGTCACCAATTGGCTCATGAACAACATCGACCATTTCTATCCTGTATCATTACTGGTGACAAGAAGTGATGCCTTTATGCTGACATAAGAAAACCAATGGATGGTTGAGCCCAAGCAAAGCAGCAACCAGCGTGCAAAAACCTGCTTGCATCCACAAAAGATCTTGTTATGCATCTGGTGGAACAACGACGGAGTGGTGTACTACGGATTACTTAGCCGACATGTAACTGTCACTGCTGACGTTTATTATCAACAATTGAGATGTGTTGCAGACGCAGTCCAATACCGACTACCGGGAAGACTGCTTGAAGTCATGCTAATCCAAGATAAGGTCCCCCCGCAATCTGCTAATCTGACAAAACGCACTGTATAGAAAGTAGGTTGGAGAGTTATTCAGCACCCACCTTATGGCTCACATTTTCTTCTTTTCCGCTCTCTATAGAGCAACGTTAAAGGAACTTCCTTTGTGAATGAAGACGCGCTACGAATGGCTCGACAATTTCTTCGCCTCAAAACCGCCGCTGAATCGAAAAGTTTCCCCAGCATTGAAAGACTGTTGTAAATAGTGTAGCATGATGTATCATTGATAGTTAAAATCTGTGATGTATGTACGTGTTGTGTTTTTTTAAGTTTATGGAAAAAAGCTACGAACGTATGCACTAACCCAATACTTAAGTATTGGGACAAGTACACTATTGGCCATTAAAATTGCTACACCACGAAGATGACATGCTACAGACGCGAAATTTAACCGACAGGAAGAAGATGCTGTTATATGCAAATGAGAGCATTCACACAAGGTTGGTGCCAGTGGCGACACCTACGACGTGCTGACATGAGGAAAGTTTCCACCGATTTCTCATGCACAAACAGCAGTTGACCGGCGTTGCCTGGTGAAACGTTGTTGTGATGCCTCGTGTAAGGAAGAGAAATGCGTTCCATCACGTTTCCGACTTTGGTAAAGGTCGGATTATAGCCTATCGCGATTGCGGTTTATCGTATCGCGACATTGCTGCTCGTGTTGGTCGAGATCCAATGACTGTCAACAGAATATGGAATCGGTGGATTCAGCATGGTGATACGGATCGCCGTGCTGGATCCCAACGGCCTCGTATCACTAGCACTCGAGATGACAGGCGTTTATCTCCATGGCCGTAACGGATCGTGCAGCTACGTCTCGATCCCTGGGTCAACAGATGGGGACGGTTGCAAGACAACAATCATCTGCACGAACAGTTCTATGACATTTGCAGCAGCATGGACTATCAGCTAGGAGACCATAGCTGCGGTTACCCTTGACGCTGCATCACAGACAGGAGCGCCTGCGATGGTGTACTCAACATCCAACCTGGGTGCACGAATGGCAAAACGTCATTTTTTCGGATGAATCCATGTTCTTTTTACAGCATCATGATGGTCGCATCCGTGATTGGCGACATCGCGGTGAACGCACATTGGAAGTGTGTATTCGTCATTGCTATACTGGCGTATCACCCGGCGTGATGTTATGTGGTGCATTGGTTACACGTCTCGGTCACCTCTTGTTCGCATTGACGGCACTTTGAACACTGGGCGTTACATTTCATATGTGTTACGACCCGTGGCCCTACCCCTCATTCGATCCTTGCGAAACCCTGCATTTCAGCAGGATATTGCACGACCGCATGTTGCAGGTCCTGTACGGGCCTTTCTGGATACAGAAAACGTTCGACTGCTGGCCTGGCCAGCACATTCTCCAGATCTCTCTCCAACTGAAAACGTCTGGTCAATGGTGGCCGAGCAACAGGCTCGTCACATTACGCCAGTCACTTCTCTTGATGAACTGTGATATCGTGTTGAGGCTGCATGGGCAGCAGTACATGTAAACGCCATCCAAGCTCTGTTTGACTCAATGCCCAGGGTATCAAGGCCGTCATTACGGCCAGAGGTGGTTCTTCTGGGTACTGATTTCTCAGGGTCCATGCACCCAATTTGCGCGAAAATGTAATCACATGGCAGTTCTAGTATAATATATTTGTCTAATGAATACCCGTTCATCATCTGCATTTTTTCTTGGTGTAGCAATTTTAATGGCCAGTAGTGTAACTAGTCAATCAATGCTTTATTGAAGACCGCCACTAACTGGCAGGTTGACCACTTTTACTGAATTAGAGTCCTATGTGTAAGGCAGAAAGCGACCTTTAGATGAGACGACAGGTAACAATGCATCTGCTGGCACAAGTGTTTCGGAGCACACCGTTCGGCGCACATTGTTGTACGTGTGGTCCTGCAGCAGATGGGGTACGTGTTGCCGTGTGGGCCCAATGACATCGCCAGTCGCGATTGCAGTAGACACGGGATAATCGAGACTTGATCACGGATCAAGAAATAGAGGTGAATGTTGTAGCTTGGAATACTTTTCAGACCTTAGCGTCTAGCTATCTCTGCAACGCGTATTTAGTATACATTTCTACTCCGTTTCAAAATAATAGCATTCACTTTGTCTGATGCAGACTTTTCCTGAAATTGTAAAATTACTCCTGAAAAAATAAGGTTCCCCAAAATTTGTAAAGCTGTTCTAAGGTACAACATCGTTATGCACATAGGAAAGAAGGTTCTATTCAAATTTAAAACTGTTCCAATCGAGAAAATCTTATCAATACTGTATTTAATAGTCTATGTGTTTCACTATTATTCTACTACACAGCAATAATCAGTAAGTGCAATCAAATTAAGAAGTACTATAAAAACCAGTACTAAGTTAAATGCGTTTTGAAATAGAAACTATTGGCGGCGAACCCATTTCCATTTTCAAGACAAGGAGAACTGGTGAAACGTTAAAGAAACTCATTTCATTTGGAATATCACGTGTTACTTGCTAAAAGAACCTTTGGATTAAATGTTCAAAATGGTGCACGACTGACAAAGTATAGCTTAATTGTTAATAAATCATGTAACCGATTTTAAAATATAAGAAATTTTACTGATCATAAAACTGTGTAACAGAAGAATTAACAGTATCTTCAAGCTAGCTTTGATACAGGGTGTTCCAGGATGAATGGAAGATATATGGGTATATTACAGAAATTATCATTCGAAGCGAAGAAGTGTAGTAAACATGCTCTCTAAGATGCATTCCTTAAGAGGTGCGCGCACCACATCTTTATCACCGATATTGTGAAGCAAAACGCTCCTACTGCAAGATCTTTGCTTTTCATATTTTGCTTAGAGGAAATGTGCACCAAAAAAAAAAAAAAAAAAAAAAAAAGAGCACTTGTTCAGTAGATGTGATGTGTTTCACAACAGCGAACATGAACAAGTACTCATAGCTCTTAAGGTATGCAATTTGGAGTCCATGTTTACTAGACTCCCTTTTCTCGTTTTGTTTCATATCAATTTCTTTATTATCAGTCATCTGACTAATCTGGACTGATGCTGTCACGAATTCCACTCCTGGGTCAACCTGTTCATTTCGAAGGAGCAGTTGCAACCTACATTATCAGTTAGTTGCCATAAGTATTCCAGGCTCTGCTTCTCCTATAGCTCTTACGATCTGTAATTCCCTATAGTACCATGGTGGTTACTCCATAATGGGTTAACACGTGTCTTACCATCCTGTCCCTTCTTGTTCACAGTGTTTTCCATAAGTTCCCTGATTCCTGATTCTGCGAATGACCTCCCCATTCCATACCCTATCAGTCCACCTAATTTTCTACATTTTTCTACATTATCACATGTCAAACCCGTCGATTCCCTTCTGTTCCGGTTCTCCCACTGTCCGCGATTCACAACCGTACGTAGATTCTCAGAAAGTTCTTCTTCAAATTATGGCCAACGTTTGGTACTAGCATACTTTTCCTGCCCATAAATTCCATCTTTGCATGTGCCACTCGGTTTCTTACGTCTTCATTGCTTCACCCGTCATGCTCTTTTTTGCTTTCAAGACAGAAGACTTCATTAAATTCGTCTACTTCGTTACAACCTCTTTTGTCTTTTTCCGGTTCACACTCAATCCATTTTCTGCATTCATCTGACTGTTCATTACAGTCACCAGCACCCGTAATTCTTCTTCAATGCCGTTAAGGATAGCAATATCATCAGCGAATTTTATCGTTGATATTCTTCCTCCTTGAATTTTAATCATACTGTTGAAGCTTACTTTTTTTCCATCACTGCTTCTTCGATCTTCATACTGAACAGACGGGCGAAAGACTACACCCCTGTCCTATATCTGTTTTAATCCGAACGCTTGGTTGTTCTTCCAGTCTTGTTGTTCCCTCTTGGTTCTTGTACATATTGCATGTTATAGACATTATATGTCATCAATGCAGTGCGTTGTGTATCCTCATGCCATTGACAGTTGCTGCTTAGTTTTTGGGGCAGTTCCCCCACCCCAAAGGCAAGAGAGGGTCCTGAATCCGTGTGTTCTCTTCCACCATCTGTGATCAGGCCGTTGACAGAAGGAGAGGCACTTCTTATGCCAGAATCCTTAGGCCACCATTGTTGATGTTTTGTATTCAAAATACTACAACTACGAAACTACAGAAAGCAAAGAGCTGGCTATAGAAGAGATTTGTTTCACGGTTTCAAAGTTGAGGAATTGTTCTTCCAGTGCGTATTTTTTAGAGCTAACGTTTATTAGACACTTTTATTCGAGTGATCGTTCCTGTTACGTCTCTGAATAGTGACCATTGCTCCTGTCCCTGTAAATTATAAAGAACTTAGATATACAGGGTGTTACAAAAAGGTACGGCCAAACTTTCAGGAAACATTCCTCACACACAAAGAAAGAAAATATGTTATGTGGACATGTTTCCGGAAACGCTTACATTCCATGTTAGAGTTCATGTTATTACTTCTCTTCACATCACATTAATCATCGAATGGAAACACACAGAAACAGAACGTACCAGCGTGACTTCAAACACTTTGTTACAGGAAATGTTCAAAATGTCCTCCGTTAGCGAGGGTACATGCATCCACCCTCCGTCGCATGGAATCCCTGATGCGCTGATGAAGCCCTGGAGAATGGCGTATTGTATCACAGCCGTCCACAATACGAGCACGAAGAGTCTCTACATTTGGTACCGGGGTTGCGTAGACAAGACCATTCAAATGCCTCCATAAATGAAAGTCAAGAGGGTTGAGGTCAGGAGAGCGTGGAGGCCATGGAATTGGTCCGCCTCTACCAATCCGTCGGTCACCGAATCTGTTGTCGAGAAGCGTACGAACACTGCGACAGAAATGTGCAGGAGCTCCATCGTGCATGAACCACATGTTGTGTCGTACTTGTAAAGGCACATGTTCTAGCAGCACAGGTAGAGTATCCCGTATGAAATCATGATAACGTGCTCCACTGAGCGTAGGTGGAAGAACATGGGGCCCAATCACGGCATCACCAACAATTCCTGCCCAAACGTTCACAGAAAATCTGTGTTGATGACGTGATTGCACAATTGCGTGCGAATTCTCGTCAGCCCACAAATGTCGATTGTGATAATTTACAATTCGATCACGTTGGAATGAAGCCTCATCCGTAAAGAGAACATTTGCACTGAAATGAGGATTGACACATTGTTGGATGAACCATTCGCAGAAGTGTACCCGTGGAGGCCAATCAGCTGCTGATAGTGCCTGCACACGCTGTACATGGTACGGAAACAACTGGTTCTCCCGTAGCACTCTCCATACAGCGGCGTGATCAACGTTACCTTGTACAGCAGCAACTTCTCTGACGCTGACATTAGGGTTATCGTCAACTGCACGAAGAATTGCCTCGTCCATTGCAGGTGTCCTCGTCGTTCTAGGTCTTCCCCAGTCGCGAGTCATAGGCTGGAAATTTCCGCGCTCCCTAAGACTCCGATCAATTGCTTCGAACGTCTTCCTGTCGGGACACCTTCGTTCTGGAAATCTGTCTCGATACAAACGTACCGCGCCACGGCTATTGCCCCGTGCTAATCCATACATCAAATGGGCATCTGCCAACTCCGCATTTGTAAACATTGTACTGACTGCAAAACCACGTTCGTGATGAACACTAAGCTGTTGATGCTATGTACTGATGTGCTTGATGCTGGTACTGTAGAGCAATGAGTCGCATGTCGACACAAGCACCGAAGTCAACATTACCTTCCTTCCATTGGGCCAACTCGCGGTGAATCGAGGAAGTACAGTACATACTGACGAAACTGAAATGAGCTCTAACATGGAAATTAAGCGTTTCCGGACACATGTCCACGTAACATCTTTTCTTTATTTGTGTGTGAGGAATGTTTCCTGAATGTTCCGCAGTACCTTTTTGTAACACCCTGTATAAATGTTATAATATTTACTAAACTCACCCTCATTTCACACAACAACAAAAACGGTGAAGAATGCGGGAGACTGCTTACGGGAGTGTCCAGTAAACATTCCTTCGTGTGATTCAAAAATCGGTCACTAGATTTGAACACCGACCAGGAAACCTCATGTGCTCCTAAGTACATTTTTCTCCAGATACCACCCTGTCCCCACAGATGTTCTATGCGTGCATCTCGCCACTGACGCAGACAAGGGCAGTATGTTGCTATAGGGGACATTCACTTACGCTTCCATGGGACCCGCGGTAGCATCATTCAAGCTGTGGACAACGTGAACATTCTGCGGGGGACCCGCTGCCGTTAATGCTTCGTGTATTTGCCGATGTGAATGGAATCTTCCAGCAGGGTGACAATATCATCTGAATCATAGTACAGTGGAGTATGGCAATTAACTCACATTGATGTCTTGTTCCCCAAATTTCCCAGATCTGAAACCAACGAAACACATCCGGGACGCAATTGGGAGCTATTTTTGTACACGTAAGGTACCAGCCCGTAATTTACACATTTTACGTCCCTCTGCGTGAACATTTGATGCCACACACAGCCTAGCGTGGAATAGTCTAACCCATGATTCTTGAAATCGCTGCTGTATTGCGTTCCCAGGTTGAACGTACTCAAGTGTGCGTCATTTATGACGGCGGACGAGTTTAGGTTCGTTCTGCGCATCTGACGTCACAGTCAGCCAATGAACAGAGAACGACGTTGCCAGAGCTCGACTGCCGTGCAGAGCATGGACGAGTTTCTTCAATTTTAGAAGAGTTCAGTCATAAATAAAGTAACAGAACAAAAGCAATGTCTTGATAGCAGACTTTCTTTTATACAGAATTTCAAAAAAACATTCTTTATACCAATTGCTTCATATTCTATTAATTAATTAAACCAAACAAGCAATATGGCTCCAAATTCAGGCGATAGCAAGGAAAGGTGTTTGTATAATTCTCACGAACCGCTTTCTCGCAATAAAGAACAGCGGAAATTGTTTATTTGCTATTGAACTTCGACGAAACGTGAGTAATTCATAGTCATACCAACAGTGTTTGTCGGTAGTTTAGAGTCCTCCAGGAGTTCTGTTGAACGGCGAGCGCGCCGGCACGGTAGCTCAGCGTCTTCGGTCAGAGAACCGATTGGCCTCTTAAATCAAAAAACTGAGTGAAAGGATCAACAAAACGAACTTGAACGGATGTCATGTGACGTCCGCAACGACCAAACACAACGACCAAAAAAAAAATAAAAAAAAAAAAATCTGTGTTAGCGTAATGGTTGAAGTGTTTGACTGCTGAATGAAAGGTTCTGATTTCAAACCCTTTTTGATGCTTAATATTTTCTTTATTTAAAAACATTATCGAAGTGCCTTACTTCGTGAATTTTATTCGTTTGAATGTAATTTTTAGAAATTTCTAGTGCTTTGTCTCTTCATTATAATCATAATAAGTTTTCGGTTTTTCTAACTTAGGGGCCAAATAGTTTTTGTGAAATCGAATGATCAAGTGTGTCAATGCAGTCGGAACACGATGTGTCTTCACAGGCGAGCAGTGCAGTGACAAAACCGCGCACAGCGCGGAATGCAGGGAGCACGTCTTTCTGGCAGCGAAAGGGTTAATGCGGCCGTGGTGGCTTTACTTCATGAACTGCGCGCTCCCCCCTAAACGTAAGCTTGCGAACTATACTATACTGTGACGCTGCCTCTCTTGGCGCGTGCGTCGTTTGCAACTGGCAACGCAGCAATCTCCCGCGTCTGCGCGGGCATGCGCGAGCCGCCAAGATAGAAGAATTGAACCATAGTTCCTCGACTACAATAAACAAGAAAACGCGCAGAGCATTTTCGTCAACTGCTATGTTGTAGACTCTTTCACAAGTACTCGGTACTTAATTTGTCTGTAAAAGTAAAAATACTATCAGTACTCACATTAAGAATATGCTTTGATTGTGTTTCAACCTTTTTATAAAGAGACACGTTGTAATATTGTTTCACTTACTTGTTTTAATGATGGCTTGATGAACGACTGTGTAATTTCTTCCGTAAAATTCAAAATAATAAAAAGGTGGTTCCTGAAAATTTATATTTGACAGTGTAGTATTCAATTTAGAGACCAAATTATTCTTTGGTTATCCTGAACGTACTGTCAACATGGCGGCACTCAAAATACCACCCAAATATGAATAAAACGGTGGTTTCCTACTGTGGGTCAAAAAAGATCCGCACAGTACTACTAGGGGTACGGCGAAGCCCCGTACTTCTAGTGTTAATCCGAAAATATACGGTCTTCAATATCTCGGTTATAAGGATTAACCATACACAAAAATTAAGTGTCCGTTAACGTGCTACCATCTGCCAAAAACAACGAGTAGATCTCTTGCACAGTTAACAAAACAAAAGGAGTGTTATTTCTTATGATAGTGACCTGGTATACTGAGAACAATAATAATCCATGATTAGGGTCCACCAACAGCTTGATGGAGTTCGTTGAAGATACCGTCAAGATCATCACATCATCGTCATCATCATCATCATCATCATCATCATCATCATCATCATCAGGTGGCCGAGCGGTTCTAGGCGCTACAGTCTGGAACCGCGAACCGCTACGGCCGCTGGTTCGAATCCTGCCTCGGGCATGGATGTGTGTGATGTCCTTAGGTTAGTTAGGTTTAAGTAGTTCTAAGTTCTTGGGGACTGATGACCTCAGAAGTCCCATAGTACTCAGAGCCATTTGAACCATTTGAATCATCATGATCATCATCGTCATCGTCTTGGACAATTAGACTTTTTGTCCTGTTCCAGCTCAGACTTATTTACGGTATTCTTTCAAAGGACGAGCAACATTGAGCTTCCCTGTGGGTTATACAGTACAGCAGCTTCAGTTTTCCTGTTATTGTTAGACATACGTGGACATAGTCTTTCCATTTCGGTGTGTACTATTCAGTTATGGTTCTAATGGTTCCAACGTGTAGTTTTTATCTAACATCATTGTCTATGATGGTCCAGTGACGAATATATCACGTCAAAGTTGTGAAACCACATCTCTTATGATTCGATTGATTCCAACTGATCAGATGTTAGGGCGAAACACTGGCTACAAACAGCATTACCCTATAATGTTTCATTCCATGCGTTAGGTTTTCTGGTACGTTATATGGTCCCACAGAAATATTTGAGTTTGGCCAATTTTACCTCTACATCATCTGACTTAAAAATTGCGCCCTAGGTATTTACACTTACTTGCTCCATTATTTGCCAATATATAGCAATGTCGACTCTTAAGTGCCGCTGTCCTTCGAATACCATCACTTTCGTTTTATGTGTTAATATTCTCAAATCTTGTTCAG
This sequence comes from Schistocerca serialis cubense, assembly GCF_023864345.2. Lineage (NCBI taxonomy): Eukaryota > Metazoa > Arthropoda > Insecta > Orthoptera > Acrididae > Schistocerca > Schistocerca serialis. The sequence continues at coordinate 1,265,609,706 of NC_064638.1, read as the reverse complement.
TGGCAAATTTACTCAACTTATGCACTCCATTGACAACCTTAAAGGTAGCAGCCCCCACAACTGTCCTTCCTTAGCCTGCAGAGCGTTTGTGACGCGGGCAGGGGACACTCAAATTGCCGAAAGTCAAAGGAAGATTTCACGCGTACCCGTTAGATCACTTATATACGCGCGTTCATTTTACCTGAAGATATTGAAACATCTCGAAAATTACACATCAAAGCGAGTTACAGTTCCAATTTGTATCCGAGCGGGACATCCAACGATACCGCACTCGACCTTCGAACCCACCCCACTCTGTACGTTGCTGGCGGAAGGTAATTTTGAAATCTTCAGTGGAAACCGCCGTCCTGTATAGCGCTTTAGGATTCTACGACAAAATTTGTATACGCCTTGACTGAAGCATTTCGTGTCGCACTGATGGAGCTGTAATCGGAGGAACATAAATATCTACACAGTCGTCTTTTACGACATGTTTCTCAACGGCCCTTGAATATCCAGTGGCACGTGGGACCCCACCTGCATGCTGCAAGTGTAGGACTTCTAATTGGAAATCCCATTCGCGACGTCGTATTACTCTGACATATGGAACAGGGGACCAATGGACGAAAAACTGCAGCTGTGGGTAAGGTGAACACTACTTAACTTTTCCCATTAGATTATGTGTTCCGCTTTTCAGACGACTGTATACACAGGATAGAAGCATATCTGCGGGAATGTCAACACAGGCGTTTCTGATGCTGTGGACCATGCCCTCACGGCCTGTTAGCACTTGCTGGCCCACCTTATCTTTTGAATATCCCCACAGAAAGAAATCCGACGATGTCAAATATGGTCACCTAGCGAGCCAATGAACAGGGCCACTTCCGCCGATCCACCGACCAGTGGAAACACGGTCTAGTAAATGCCGTAGTTCAGTTGCGTAATGCTCTGCTGAAACAACATAAGTTGTCGAACGTCCAGAGCAAAATCCTGCAGCAGTACACGTAGTTCCTGTTCCAAATATGTTCCATATTTGCGGTCATTCCACGTGCCATCGATAAAATACGGAGTATTGAATTTGTCTGAAAGGCTGCACCACACGTTACCAGACCAACAGGCCACGGATATTGATGGTCAACTTGCGAAGATTGTCTACACTAACATGCTGGTTGACGCTACTATGGTTTGTGAATAGTACCTCGGCAAAGAAAGAGGGTGTTGTTTCCGTTTGCTGATGTGTCCATTCATAAAACACTGTCCGGTTACGAAAATGGGCACCATGAAGTTCTTGATGCAGTGACACTTAGTAAGGATGAAGCAATATTGTGACATACTGCAATCGCGATGTACTTGCCGCGCTTATTCGTTGGTTGTAGTGCTGTGCCGCTAGTACAGCTATTTCATTAGCTTCTCTTGTAAAACGCTTGTTTCGTTTCGTTCTGTAAGTCTGTACTCTGCTATCACGCATAAAGCGATCAACAACCTTGTAAAAGAACGAACTAGAGCGAGCTTTCTCTGGAAAACGCTCGGCATTCAAAGCAAAAGCAGCTTTAGTATCTCTCCTACATTCTTCGCAAATCAGGATCATTTCAGCCCTTTCTTCTGTGGTTTCAACACTCATCGTCCACTTGCATGTCTGATCTCCGAGTGATAGGTAGGTGTACAAGTATTGGAATTTTTGGAGACGCTATCTGTTGTACATCTGCAAGATACGTGAAATTCAGTCGTAGTATCAGAGGAATACAAAGTTGCGAATGGGGCTCCTATAAAAAAGCGGGGGTTAACACTGAAGGTTTTAAAGCTGCCCCCGCCATCCACGCACAGGGTGGGGTAGGGGTCGAGTTTGATATCACTGGATATCCCCCTCAGAGAGAGACAAATTCTACATTTTCTGATCCGATCTGTAGTTTTCTAGATGCTTCAATGTCTCCAGCCTGCAGTGCCTTTAGAAGAACACCCTGGACGTCCATACGTGGGACGTGTGAGGCCTGTATCACGGTCCAGAACCGTAATTTCGAACACCTTCTTTGATGACGATTGTTTTCTGTTTTTGCTCTGACTTTTTGGTTTCTGCTGTACCTAAAAAGATAACATATTTCTTTACCCTGTACAGGTTCTTCCTTTCTTGTGGTTTGTGTCGTCAGAACTGCGGCAGGAAAACCGTGCACTGCTGTGTAATTTTCCAACGTGTAGGTGAACTCTCTTGAAATTTTGTAACCGCTGTGCTGAAACACTAGGTATACTGTAAACATCAACCGTCCTGCAGCAGTCCTTTTGGATATGCCCGATGTTCAATTGATGTCTTTGGCTTTTTGTTCTTTAAGAATGTTATGGTACGAGGCCTGTTCAGAAAGTAAGCTCCGATTGATTGCCAAATTGAAACCACAGTGAACATCAGAAATGTTTTACTTGTAACAATTAGCTACACCTTTCAGCTACGTCTCTACGTAGTCGCCGTTCTGACTTAGACTTTTGTCATAGCGTTGTGCCAACTTTTCAATAGCCTCATCATAGAAGGCAGCCGCCAGTGCTTTACGCCAATTCTCCACGCTGGCCTACACCTCGTTGTCTGTGTCAAAATGTTGTCTTCAAAGACAGCGGTTCATATGACCAGAGATGAAACTTTGGGGGAGACAATTGCGGACTGTATTGTGGGTAATCTCACATTTCCATTTGAAAACGATGTAGGAGCATCTTCATTGCCCCTGCAGAATGCGGCTGAGAATTGTCTTGAAGAATAAACAGCACGACAGTTATGTAATGTTAGCTGCATAGCTTCAGGCGAAATTTCTCACCAGGCCCTCGTACTTGGCGGCAGACACTATTTTCTAGACATCTTTACGCACTCACTGCGAGCTCAGAAATGAGAAGAGCGACGTGATGCTAACTGGGGTTACACTAGAGACACTACCCAACACATCTGTGCAAAGCTTTATCGGATTTTCATAGTCGTTTCCATTTCGCGACCGATCGGAGCTTACTTTCTGAACGCCCCTCGTATTTGCTAGGAGCTCTTCGACTACATCATAAAGTTTGTCTGATGTACCGTTTTGTTCTGTTTGCTTGGTCACAATGAGTGTGCCGAACGGTCACCGGAATTTGACAAACTTGGGCGCCTGTGTCTACCGCTAGTTAAGTTGCGTGGACAAGCGAGCTGCGTCTCACACGACGCGCTTTGCGGAGTCCTCCATTACGAGTCGCCCTGCGCCACATACCTGCTCGGAAGCAATTCACCTGTCCATTTGTCCCCCTGGAAGTCGTGGCCGCCGTGGATGTGGCGGGCACAGCCAGCCGGTAGCTGCTCCTGCACTGTGGGAGAGGCACACAGCCCTGGGCTAGGAGAGGAGACGGCAGGAGCGGCAACTGCTCGCTTTGAAGCGCCGCCAACTTCGCCGCCGGGGAAATCAGACTACGCCACTGAGACGCGCGGCCCTACCCCGGCTTCCTACCGAGGCGGATGCCACCGCGCCTGGTAAACACGGCCGCAAGTTCCCTCATCAGCCGCGGGCGGTGGCGGCGCGCACTACTTGCTGCTGGGCTTGTAGTGCTCCACTCAGCAAACAGTGCCCTAAGTGAGCCATTAGATTTCAAGCGTACGGGACAAGAATTATCTAGTCGCGTGGGCCATGTCTGGCATCAGTGTCTAGCACATTGTTTCCTGTTCGCACCTGTGTGCTCAGCTTGTGGCTGTTACGTAAGCCATGGCAGACCTCCCATGGGAGGAGGTCTTTGTCCAGTCTGAAGAGAAAGGGCCGGTCTGCCAATAAGCTTGATAGGATGGTGGTGTGGTCCGACTATGCTGTTTCCAAAGGAGGAGTAATTTCCCCACTATGGCCGGTGTTTTCCAATGACTATTGCAAATAATATTTAAGAGTCCCTGAAGTAGGCAGTATTGTGTCTTACTGTTTAGAAGCACAAAACGCGTGGGTGTTTTCAGCTCTTTACTAAATGCAAATAAGTAGGTGGTGTCCAGGTTGCCATAATATGCGGTATGGCACACTGTTAGAGAGGAGGATTGTTATTCAAGAAACACACAGTAGAATGAAATTATATATCTTCAGTAGTTTGTAGGACTGCAGCTGCGTCTATGAACTGACAGTCTCGTAATATGGAATATCATGAACTAATACAAAATATTTTCAGGGACTAAGCCTGATGGGCCCTAGTCAGAGAATCAATCCAAACATTACAGAAATGGCTGAGGGCCGATTATGAAAGTGCGTCTGCCTGGGTTGAAATCTAGCTAAGAGGTGAACGAGGCACAGTCCATTTCCGTCGAGCGCTGCACAGCCCGCTAGAGTGCGCTGTGCTCGGCAGACGACGGGCTGCCAACCTTGTGTTGGCGCGGCGTTGTAGTAGTATCTGTAGCAATGGTACTACAGGCAGCTATTTGGTAAGTTCTATTAATGGGAAAAAGTTTTTGGAAACTTGTGGTAAGTTCCTATGGGATCAAACGGCTTAGGACATCGGTCCCTAGGCTTACACCCTACTAAATCTAACTTAAAATAACACAACACACTCACCCATGCCCGAGGACTCGAACCTCCGACTGGGGGAGCCGCGCCAGCCGTGGCAAGGCGATCTTAATGGGAGCAGAAAAGAGCCACTGAAAATGTTTGAATTTTGTTCCTGAGTTTTACTGACCGAAAGGCTCCATTGTTAAAAATTCACTCTAAGCAAAAACCAAATAAATAGAAAAAAAGAGGCGCCGCAAAGGAATTATTCAAATGGCACGGAAATCGGTAGACATCATGTACAGAGAAACAAATGATTACCATTACGGCGAGACTGAATGATTTATTCGGGCGAAAGAGCTTCAGAAATCGGGAAAGTCAATAAAACTTTGATCCTCCTCTAACCTTTACATAAGCAGTTATTGGGTTTGGCATTGATTGATAAAGTTGTTGGATGGCTTCCTGAGGGATATCTTGCCAAATTCTGTTCAATCTATGGTCGCAGGTTCGAATCCTGCATCAGGCATGGATGTGTGTGATGTCCTTAGGTTAGTTAGGTTTAAGTAGTTCTACGTTCTAGGGGACTGATGACCTTAGAAGTTAAGTCCTATAGTGCTCAGAGCCATTTGAACCTTTTTTTCTGTTCAACCGGCGCCTTAGACTGAGAAAATCCCGAGTGGGTTGGAGGCCATGCCCATAATGTGGCAAACGTTCTCAACAGGGCAGATATTTGGCGACTTTCCTGGCCAAGGTAGGGTTTGGCAAACATCAAGACAAGGAGTAGAAACACTCGCCGTTTGTGTATGGCCTTTATCTGCTACAATATTAGACCAGGAAGGCTGGCCTTGAAGGGGAACAAAACGGAGCGCAGAATATCGTAGACGAATATCTGGGTTGCTAGGGTGCCGCAGATGAAAACCAAACTCGTCTTGCTATGAAAAGAAGTGGCAGCCCAGATCATCACTCCTGGCTGTCAGGCCTTTGCGGTTGTTGGTGCTTCAGTCCCGAACCGCGCTACTGCTACGGTCGCAGGTTCGAATCCTGCCTCGGGCGTGGATGTTTGTGATGTCCTTAGGTCAGTTAGGTTTAAATAGTTCTAAGTTCTAGGAAACTGATGACCTCAGATTTTAAGTCCCATAGTGCTCAGAGCCATTTGAACCATTTGGTCTTTGCGGCTCATTTCGAAGAGGCATCCACCACTGGTCACAATTCTGCTCCGGTCAACGGGATGACATGCGGAATATGTGTCTGGTGACATCGGTGGGACCCCAACTGGACTGTCGCCCAGCATACAGTCCCATATCCAAGAGCTATGGTCGGGGATGCCGTTTCTGTTCATAGCAGGCCCCCTTTGGTTGTAACCGGTGGCACTCTTACAGGGCACTGGTGCATCGATGATATTCTAAGGCCCGTTTTGTCCCTTTGGGGGGAGCCACTCCGAGCTTACGTTTCAGCAAGATAATGCCAGCTCACAAACAGCAAGAGTTTCTACTGCTTGTCCTGGTGCTTGCCAAACCCTAGCTTGGTCAGTAATGTTGCTGGATCTCCCCACCTGAGAACGTTTGAGGCATTATGAACACGGCCCTCTAACAAGCCCGCGACTTTGACGACTTGGCGCTATAAATTGACTGAATTTGGCACGACACCCTTCAGGAGAACATCCAATAACCCTGCCAATCATTACCATGCCGAATAACTGCATGCATAAAGGCCACAGGCGGGCCAACGCGTTGCTGACTTGCTCATTTTCTGAAGCCCTTTTTCTTGAATAAATCATCCAATTTTTCTGGAAACGTAATCATTTGTTTGTCTGTAAAGGTACACACCACATATATCTATTTCCCATCCACCGATTTCCTTCCCATTCAGGTAATTCTTTCGTGAGGTGTCGGATTCTTATTTTCGTTAGCGTGTAATTACGCAGAGCTGTTTAAGAGGTCGCGAAATGTGAGACCGTGGGGAGCCCTCGTGGCGGTGGAGCTACTGTTTGTGTCGCGCCTATCACATCGGAATGAGCGATTTTTAGTGATCTGTACCTAACATTGGTCTGCCTGCGCGGAAAGCTTGGGAAGGGTTCGCGGCTGCGAATGAGAACCGCCTTGTTACCCTTCCAGTTTTCTTGATGAGTGCTGCACTTTTGTGCAAGTACATCTACTCCGTAGGAACGAACCACGTAGTGGAGCGGGGCTGTGTGGGGGGAGGGGGAGCAGGGTATTAGATAACACGTTTAACGAACTATGCTGACTACAATGTGATGTCTAATACAAAAAAAGTCCTGTTTCCAGCCGCAACTTCAAGTGTGGTGCCTTGGTGTGTGCCTTCTTCATTTTCTACTTTACAATGGTATCCAATTTTCCTTAAGGAGGCATTTCTTGGCAGCAGTTTCTGGATGCATTGGAGATAGTGTAGAGCATGTTTGCGGTGCTCATTTCTTAATCTAGTGGTCGCATCTGATATTCAACTGTACGTAATTGGGCTGCTACGGGGTACGTACGAGTGATATGGAAATTATGACATTTTTTAACGCAGTTTGGATGGCTAAAGCGAGAATGGCAACCCATCTGACATAAGCAAACAAGAAAATGGGTTGTCACTGTGCACGGACTCGAATATAATCATGAAATTAATTAAACGTTTACAATTTACAGTCCTCTAACTGGTCTGACGTGACCCAACAAGAATTCATCGCTTGTGGAAATTTCTTCGTCTCACAGTAGCATTTTCTAAGAACGTCCTCAGCTATTTGGCGTATTTAAATAATTATTTTCTGCTATATGCTTTTTACCCCTACAGCTCCCACAGGTACTATGGAAGTTATTACTTGATGTCCTAACACAGTCTCTTCTTTTTGACAGTGCTTTCCACATGTTCCTCTTCACTCACACTCTGTAGGGAGGCGCATTTCTTATCAGTTCACTTAATTGAAACAAGAATAGCATCAAATCTCGAACGTCTCTTTCCACCGCCGACGGTTTACTTCCATACTACAATGTGCTCCAAACGTACCCCAACGTATTCCTGAAATTAAGGCCTATGTCTGATATTGGTAGACTTTAGACTTCTTTTGGCAACAAATATCCTCTTTCCTGGTGGTAGTCTTCTTTGTATGTCATCCTTGGTTCGCGCATTGTGCCATTTTTTTTTTCAAAGGTAGGATAATTCCTTCGTCTACTTCGTGGTCCCCAATTCTGGTGTTATGTTTATCGCTAATATCGCTTCCATTACTTTCCATTACTACTGACTTCTTTTAGCTCACGTCCAGTCACTATTGGCTGCTCATTATACTGTTCACTCCTTTAACAGATCCAGCATTGCTTCCTCACTTTCACTGAAGATAACTACGTCAACAGCGGATCTTGTCTATGATATCCTTTCATTCTGGTACCGAATCCCATACCTTCCCATTATTTCCCTCACTGCTTCTTGGATGTACAGATAAACGACAGGGGTGAAAGACAACATCGCTGTCCAACACCATTTCTAACCCAAGCACTTAATAGGTGCTCGTATTTTCTTCCCTTGGTTCTTGTACATGTTGCATATTTCAAGTGTAAAGACTTGTGGAACGAGCCATTTCTTCGATTTTACATTGTTGCTCTCTTTTGGTAGGCCTACAAATCCTGTGGACATACCTTTATTTTCCTTAAGTCTTGGTTTCATTATCAAGCGTAGCGTCACAACTACCTCCGCGCTGTCTTTACCTAAGGCGAAAGTGAATCTTATCTAAGAGAACCTCAGTTCTTTTTTGATTCGTCTGAGTGATATTCATGGTAGGCTAGTGGAGTATATACAGGGTGTTTCAAAAATGACCGGTATATTTGAAACGGCAATAAAAACTAAACGAGCAGCGATAGAAATACACCGTTTGTTGCAATATGCTTGGGACAACAGTACATTTTCAGGCAGACAAACTTTCGAAATTACAGTAGTTGCAATTTTCAACAACAGATGGCGCTGCGGTCTGGGATACTCTACAGTACGGTATTTTCCACATATCCACCATGCGTGGCAATAATATGGCGTAGTCTCTGAATTAAATTACCCGAAACCTTTGACAACGTGTCTGGCGGAATGGCTTCACATGCAGATGAGATGTACTGCTTCAGCTGTTCAATTGTTTCTGGATTCTGGCGGTACACCTGGTCTTTCAAGTGTCTCCACAGAAAGAAGTCACAGGGGTTCATGTCTGGCGAATAGGGAGGCCAATCCACTCCGCCTCCTGTATGTCTATTCAGGAAATTAACGACGTCGGCCTTGCGATGTGGCCGGGCACCATCTTGCATAAACCACGAGGTGTTCGCAGTGTCGTCTAAGGCAGTTTGTACCGCCACAAATTCACGAAGAATGTCCAGATAACGTGATGCAGTAATCGTTTCGGATCTGAAAAATGGGCCAATGATTCCTTTGGAAGAAATGGCGGCCCAGACCAGTACTTTTTGAGGATGCAGGGACGATGGGGCTGCAACATGGGGCTTTTCTGTTCCCCATATGCGCCAGTTCTGTTTATTGACGAAGCCGTCCAGGTAAAAATAAGCTTCGTCAGTAAACCAAATGCTGCCCACATGCATATCGCCGTCATCAATCCTGCGCACTATATCGTTAGCGAATGTCTCCCTTGCAGCAATGGTAGTGGCGCTGAGGGGTTGCCGCGTTTGAATTTTGTGTGGATAGAGGTGTAAACTCTGGCGCATGAGACGATACGTGGACGTTGGCGTCATTTGGACCGCAGCTGCAACACGGAGAATGGAAACCCGAGGCCGCTGTTGGATCACCTGCTGCACTAGCTGCGCGTTGCCCTCTGTGGTTGCCGTACGCGGTCGCCCTACCTTTTCCAGCACGTTCATCCGTCACGTTCGCAGTCCGTTGAAATTTTTCAAACAGATCCTTAATTGTATCGCTTTTCGGTCCTTTGGTTACATTAAACCTCCGTTGAAAACTTCGTCTTGTTGCAACAACACTGTGTTCTAGACGGTGGAATTCCAACACCAGAAAAATCCTCTGTTCTAAGGAATAAACCATGTTGTCTACAGCACACTTGCACGTTGTGAACAGCACACGCTTACAGCAGAAAGACGACGTACAGAATGGCGCGCCCACAGACTGCGTTGTCTTCTATATCTTTCACATCACTTGCAGCGCCATCTGTTGTTGAAAATTGTAACTACTGTAATTTCGAAAGTTTGTCCGCCTGAAAATGTACTGTTGTCCCAAGCATATTACAACAAACGGTGTATTTCTATCGCTGCTCGTTTAGTTTTTATTGCCGTTTCAAATATACCGGTCATTTTTGAAACACCCTGTATGTAGATGTAAGTTTGTGTGGTAGTTGCCGTAGATATCTGTCTTTGCTTTTCTTGGAATTGTGTGGATGGTACTTTTCCGAAAGTCTGTTGATATGCGTCCAGACACAAAAGTCGTATAAACCAACTCGAATAGAAATTTGTTTACCTCTTCACCCACAAGTTCCTTAGTTGGTCGCAAGACTTCCATAACTCTGTTGAGTTCTAATAACTGATCCCCAACGTCTCCAAGTAGGAGGTCTATTTGAATTTTGGGTAACAGTTGACGTCGGTCGTCAACACTCTCTCTCTACCCCTCTCCCTCCCACTAACCACCCCAGACAGACCCTCGCCCACCCCTCCGTCTCACACATCCTCTCCCCAGCTTCCCATGACAGTCTTCCAGTGGTGATAGCACTTGCTAAGCAACTGCGTATTGTATCCATGTGGTCGAATTCTTTCCTGGGAGTTGTCCAGCATGCAGGTTGTAGCAAGCAAGCACGTTCTTCGCTTGTCTGCTCTCACTCAAGCTGTTACACTGTGTAGAATACTGTGTCTTACGAAGTACTCTATTTAACGGAAGTTATCATGTGTTATTATCTAGGTAATAGTATGCATGCACGAAAGAGACGGACTATCCTGTCTGTCATTCATGTAAGGCACTCGTTCCGTCAGGACAGGTAAAGATTACAAGAAAATCACAGAGAAATAGATCAGTCTGTTATGGAACATCTTTGGATGCATTGTCAAACGTGTGTGGACAGCGTACTGTTGGGATTGTGTTATGGATGAAGGGAAAGGAGAGGGTGAAACACGGTGCTCGCATATAGCTTGCTCTTCTCGAATAGCACCAAGCGCCCGCCGGCCTCAACGTCCCCACCCGACGGGTGGATCACCGTCGTCGGTGTCACATGCCCTCAATGCAGCAGACACTGCGGAGAGGTTTCGAATTTATTCGAGGACATTGGCACAAAGACGGGTTATCAGGAACCTTAAGCTACCCCCTCTCCTCTCCTAGCCCGCCACATACTGTCAGTGCAAATTTTCCATCACCAGGGTTCGAACCAGCATGCCTCAAAGTCGGGCACCAAAGCGCAATCGTGCGTTAGCGACCTCGGTTACGGAGACAGCTAGATTAAAATTACTTTTTCCTAATACATCTACAACCAGTGTGAAAAATCGTAGTATGATATATTACAATAATATATTATGATAAAAAACTGCAATTCGTAGATTACTATTTCAGTACGGTACATTAACATCTCTTTTACGTCTGTAAATAGGGGGTTCCAATTACATTTTCACAAAACATCAAAAATATAAAGATTATAATATCAGTATCTCTAACCTTTACAACCGGTAGGCTTCATTTTCATAAATCATCGGCCGGCCGGTGTAGCTGTGCGGTTCTAGGCGCTTCAGTCTGGAACTGCGAGACCGCTACGGTCGCACGTTCGAATCGTGCCTCGGGCATGGATGTGTGAGATGTCCTTAGGTTAGTTAGGTTTAAATAGTTATAAGCTCTAGGGGACTGATGACCTCAGATGTTAAGTCCCATAGTGCTCAGAGCCATTTGAACCATAAATCATTCACAACTGGTATTTTAATGGTAAGACAAAGAGCATTTCAAATGCTGCAAACATTCAGTGTTGGTTATCGACAAAACAAGAAAACATTTTGAGGGACAATTTCTGACATGAGAATGTAAATCGCTTTTTTTTTTTAGTTTTTTATCTCGTGAATCATAGCTAACACTTGGTTCAAGAATCATGAAAGAAGGTTGTATACCTGGAAGAATCCTGGAGATACTAAAAGGTATCAGATAGATTATATAATGGTAAGACAGAGATTTAGGAACCAGGTTTTAAGTTGTAAGACATTTCCAGGGACGGATGTGGATTCTGACCACAATCTATTGGTTAGGAACTGCAGATTGAAACTGAAGAAACTGCAAGAAGTTGGGAATTTAAGGAGATGGGACCTGGATAAACTGAAAGAACCAGGGGTTGTAGAGAGTTTAGGGAGAGCATAAGGAAACAATTGACAGGAATGGGGGAAAGAAATACAGTAGAAGAAGAATGGGTAGCTCTGAGGGATGAAGTAGTGAAGGCAGCAGACGATCAAGTAGGTAAAAAGACGAGGGCTAATAGAAATCCTTGGGCAACAGAAGAAATATTGAATTTAATTGATGAAAGGAGAAAATATAAAATAGCAGTAAATGAAGCAGGCAAAAAGGAATACAAACGTCTCAAAAATGAGATCGACAGGAAGTGCAAAATGGCTAAGCAGGGATGGCTAGAGGACAAATGTAAGGATGTAGAGGCTTGTCTCACTAGGGGTAAGATAGATACTGCCTACAGGAAAATTAAAGAGACCTTGTGAGAGAAGAGAACCACTTGTATGAATATCAACAGCTCAGATGGCAACCCAGTTCTAAGCAAAGAAGGGAAGGCAGAAAGGTGGAAGGAGTATATAGAGGGTTTATACAAGGGCGATGTACTTGAGGACAATATTATGGAAATGGAAGAGGATGTAGATGAAGATGAAATGGGAAATAAGATACTGCGTGAAGAGTTTGACAGACCACTGAAAGACCTGAGTCGAAACAAGGCCCCGGGAGTAGACAATATTCCATTAGAACTACTGATGGCCTTGGGAGAGCCAGTCATGACAAAACTCTACCATCTGGTGAGCAAGATGTATGAGACAGGCGAAATACCCACAGACTTCAAGAAGAATATAATAATTCCAGGTGTTGACAGATGTGAAAATTACCGAACTATCAGTTTAATAAGTCACAGCTGCAAAATACTTTACAGACGAATGGAAAAACTGGTAGAAGCGGTACTCGGGGAAGATCAGTTTGGATTCCGTGGAAATGTTGGAACACGTGAGGCAATACTAACCTTGGGACTTATCTTAGAAGAAAGATTAAGAAAAGGCAAACCTACGTTTCTAGCACTTGTAGACTTAGAGAAAGCTTTTGACAACGTTAACTGGAATACTCTCTTTCAAATTCTGAAGGTGGCAGGGGTAAAATACAGGGAGCGAAAGGCTATTTACAGTTAGTACAGAAACCAGATGGCAGTTATAAGAGTCGAGGGGCATGAAAGGGAAGCAGTGGTTGGGAAAGGAGTGAGACAGGGTTGTAGCCTCTCCCCGATGGTATTCAATCTGTATATTGAGCAAGCAGTAAAGGAAACAAAAGAAAAATCGGAGTAGGTATTAAAATTCATGGAGAAGAAGTAAAAACTCTGAGGTTCGCCGATGACATTGTAATTCTGTCAGAGACAGCAAAGGACTTGGAAGAGCAGTTGAACGGAATGGACAGTGTCTTGAAAGGAGGATATAAGATGAACATCAACAAAAGCAAAACGAGGATAATGGAATGTAGTCAAATTAAATCGGGTGATGCTGAGGGGATTAGATTAGGAAATGAGACACTTAAAGTAGTAAAGGAGTTTTGCTATTTAGGGAGTAAAGTAACTGATGATGGTCGAAGTAGAGAGGATATAAAATGTAGACTGGCAATGGCAAGGCAATCGTTTCTGAAGAAGAGAAATTTGTTAACATCGAGTATAGATTGAAGTGTGAGGAAGTCGTTTCTTAAAGTATTTGTATGGAGTGTAGCCATGTATGGTAGTGAAACATGGACGATAACCAGTTTGGACAAGAAGAGAATAGAAGCTTTCTAAATTTGGTGCTACAGAAGAATGCTGAAGATAAGGTGGGTAGATCACGTAACTAATGAGGAGGTATTGAATAGGATTGGGGAGAAGAGAAGTTTGTGGCACAACTTGACTAGAAGAAGGGATCGGTTGGTAGGACATGTTTTGAGGCATCAAGGGATCACAAATTTGGCATTGTAGGGCCGCGTGGAGGGTAAAAATCATAGAGGGAGACCAAGAGATCAATACACTAAGCAGATTCAGAAGGATGTAGGTCGCAGTAGGTAGTGGGAGATGAAGAAGCTTTCACAGTATAGAGTAGCATGGAGAGCTGCATCAAACCATTCTCAGGACTGAAGACCACAACAACAACAACCTCGCGAATCCGAGCTAGATGGATTCTAGATTTTTACTCCTTTCTAATTGTTACGTGCAGTTACTATAACGTGTAGTAGGAGTTGGGTAAAACCCTAATGTTCCCTAAGTCAGTATTACAGCAGTGCACCAACACGAAAGGTAGCTTGTGTTTTCCCCTTTGGGAAACAAAATAAAGGGGTTCAGGGGTGCAATGACAGCTTCTGAGTGATGCAAAGCCCGTTCTTCTAGTGGTGAGGACGATGGCAGCTCTCCTACCTTGGCACTGTGGGTTAGCTGGGTTGGCAAGGGCTGTGTGTGTCCGTGGGAGGTGAAAATTACTGCGACAAGACAGACGGCGCACAAGGAAACTCTGTATTACTTCAATAGCCAACAGCGGCTACAGTTACTCGGCCCAGCGAAGCCCCACGGAGTCCATGTTTTACGGCTGTGGTCATGCGTCGATCTCGTGACGCTGCACTGAGGCGACTTGTCCGAGTGACAGCGTAGCAGCTCGGATGTGTTGACGCACCAAGTCGGCATCTGGAGGGATATAGTTGCCGCATTCCGGATGGCCGTGGCCATGTAAGTCCATAAGGTGGGCAGCGATGCGCAGGCAGTTCGGTGCCCAAAATCCAGGACCTCAGTGGACAAGCAGCGGTCTGACGAAGACCACGGCTATCCAGCAGATGCTGAAGCGGTCCGACAGCACGGCGGCCACATAATACTGTTGCCGGCTGAAATCTCTGCCTGGAGGCTCCAAAGGTGCGTATAAATAACCCGGTAGGATGTGGCTGTCTGGCTTCAAAGGAATGCAGTGCTTGTTGGTGCACTGCTACGTCAACGGCTCGTTACAAGAGACTAGCGGCATTTTGACATAAAAAAAGTGTGAATCTTTTTGTATGTCCATCCTAGTGATAGGGCGACTGAGGGACCTCGGTCGTTCACTTAAGTAATAAAATGGAACAGCTACAGCCGTTCTTACGATGTTATTTACTCTCAACTTGATAGTTGATGGTTGGAGAGACAACATCGCTGTTGCAGGTATTTTGTGAAAACCAGTTATAGATGTTGTCACTCATGAATCGTGTATACGGATGGTGCTAATATCCTTGGCGACAGTTAAGGCCTGAAGTTGGTGCACTGAAGCACACAAACTGGTAGCATCGTCAGGACCGCTGCAGGTATTCCATTTAATTACTTCTGAAAATTGGCTGCGTCGTTAGCTGCGAGACTTCGGAACCCAAACTGGAACACCGTACATTCAGCCACAATCAGAGAAGAAAAGTCTCTCCATAGATCGCATAGTTCTAGTCATTGGCTAGTTCTGTAAACTGTGATCAAATTCTATAACATATGTTGTAGTATATTGACACATGCTACTACAGTTTAGCTCCATTCGTTTCTTTTGTCCGTACTATTCAAGTTTCGGTCCCCTTTTCAGAGGCCATTCACTTCTTCCTGCTAAATTTTCTATCCTGTCACACTGAGTCAACAGGCGAAGCTTTTCCGCCAAACACTTACATTCCACAACATTGTCTTGTCCATTTGGCAGCTGCGTTAAACCTACTCGTAAAGATAGGTGTGTAGTAATCTGGGACGCATCCTGAAACATTTCGAAACAATGTAGGTATTCTTCCTCAAGTGCTGATTTCCTAACAGCTTCGCTTAAACTTAAAAACGTATCACTTCCCCAGTTTCATCATGATCGACATTTTGCAATAACATCAATGCTCCCTGACCAGACTAAACGCTCTGTTTCACTACACACATCAGCAACACTACACATTCCCCCTAACTAGACATTTAACCTAGAAGTTCGTGTAACCTACCACCTGATAATTTACTTTAACTACAGCGATGTTTCCTTCATATTCCTAAGTAAGCCTCTTACATGAATCCACGAACTTCTGTGAATTGAATCACGATGTTGCTAAATGTATTCTGGTGAAGACATACCGAACCTGAACATACACTACTCACTCCGTCTTGAGGCCACAAGTGACCCATCGGGACCATCCGACCGCCGTTTCATCCTAAGTCGAGGATGTGGATAGGAGGGACGTGTGGTGAGCACACCGCTCACCCGGTCGTTACGATGGTATTCTTGACCGAAGCCGCTACTAATCGGTCGAGTAGCTACTCAATTGGCACCACGAGGCTGTGTGTACCCCGAAAAATGGCAACACTGCGTGGCGGCCTGGATGGTCACCCATCCAAGTGCCGGCCAAGCCCGACACAGCTTAACTTCAGTGATCTTAGGAAATGCTGTATCCACTGCAGCAAGGCTGTTGCCGAAAATACGCTACAAGCCATTAAAATTGCTGTACCATGAAGATGACGTGACGCAGATGCGAAATTTAAGCGACAGGAAGATGTTGTGATATGCAAATGACTGGCTTTTCAGAGCATTCACACAAGGTTGGCGCCGGTGGCGACACCTGCAACGTACTGACACGAGGAAAGTTTACAACAGATTTCTCATACACAAACAGCAGTTCACCGGAATTGCCTGGTGAAGCGTTGTTGTGATGCCTCGTGTAAGGAGGAGAAATGCGTACCATCACGTTTCCGACTTTGATAAAGGTCGGATTGTAGCCTATTGCGATGGCGGTTTATAGCATCGCGACATTGCTGCTCGCGTTGGTCGAGATCCAATGACAGTTACCAGAATATGGAATCTGTGGGTTCAGGAGGGTAATACGGAACGCCGTGCTGGATCCCAACGGCCTCGTATCACTAGCAGTCGAGATGACAGGCATCTTATCCGCATGGCTGTAACGGATCGTGCAGCCACGTCTCGATACTTGAGTGAACAGATGGGGACGTTTGTAAGACAACAAGCATCTTCACGAAACGTTCGACGACGTTTGCAGCAGCATGGACTATGAGCTCGGAGACCATGGCTGCGGTTGCCCTTGATGGTGCATCACAGACAGGACCGCCTGCGATGGTGTACTCGACGACGAACCTGAGTGCACGATTGGCAAAACGTCATTTTTTCGGATTAATCCATGTTCTGTTTACAGCATCATGATGGTCACATCCGTGTTTGGTGACATCGCGGTGAACGCAAATTAGAAGCGTGTATTCGTCATGGCCATACTGACGTATCACCCGGCGTGATGTTATGTGGTGCATTGGTTACACGTCTCGGTCACCTCTTGTTCGCATTGACGGTTATTTAAACAGTTGGCGTTACATTACAGGTGTGTTACGATCAGTGGCTCTACCCTTCATTCGATCCCTGCGAAACTCTACATTTCAGCAGTGTTGCAGGTCCTGTACGGGCCTATCTGGATACAGATTCAAATGGTTCTAATGGCTCTTTGCACTATGGGACTTAGCCGGCCGAAGTGGCCGTGCGGTTAAAGGCGCTGCAGTCTGGAACCGCAAGACCGCTACGGTCGCAGGTTCGAATCCTGCCTCGGTCATGAATGTTTGTGATGTCCTTAGGTTAGTTAGGTTTAACTAGTTCTAAGTTCTAGGGGACTAATGACCTCAGCAGTTGAGTCCCATAGTGCTCAGAGCCATTTGAGCCATTTTTGAACTATGGGACTTAACATCTTATGTCATCAGTCACCTAGAACTTAGAACTACTTAAACCTAACCAACCTAAGCACATCACACACATACATGCATGCCCCAGGCAGGATTTGAAACTGCGAACGTAGCAGTCACGCGGTTCCGGACTGATGCGCCTAGAACCGCACGGCCACCGCGGCCAGCTCTGGATACAGAAAATATTCGACTGCTGCCCAGGCCAGCACATTCTCCAGATCTCTCACCAATTGAAAACGTCTGGTCAATGTTGGCCGAGCAACTGGCTCGTCACAATACGCCAGTCACTACTCTTGATGAAGTGTGGTAACGTGTTGAAGCCGCATGGGCAGCTGTACCTGTACACCCCATCCAAGGTCTGTTTGACTCAATGCCCAGGCGTTTCAAGGCCGTTATTACGGCCAGAGGTGGTTGTTGTGGGTACTGATTTCTCAGGATCTATGCATCCAAATTGCGTGAATATATAATCACATCTCAGTTCTAGTATATTTGTCCAATGAATACCTGTTTATCATCTGCGTTTATTCTTGGTGTAGCAATTTTAATGGCCAGTAGTGTGTCCTCAGGGAGTCATCCTAGTGATACGTGGCTGGCGACCACGGGGTCCCGAGCTGAGTCCTGGCATTGCTTCCACTTACTAATGCCAGGCTCCTCACTTTTATCATTCCTATCTGGCCACTCTCCGCCAGCTCTTGTTCTTTTCCGACCCTGACGCTATTAGGTTTCGAGGGCTAGGGGTCTTTCATTTTCCAACCTATACTTCTCATGCAGCGTCTGACCCGGAGCGGGCGGCTGCAAAAGGCGTCTGTATCCCATGTTAGGGGCGGCCTCCAGAACTGCGGAAGGCAACGGAATACCACCGCAGATTATCTTCTCTGCATATTGCAGTCTCCATTTTATGCAGAAAAAATGGCTTCCTCTCTTTTAAAATCAGTGTCTGGAAGTAAAATAGTCCCCCATTCGGATCTCGGGGGGGGGGGGGGGGGGGGGGGCGGAAAACTTGAAAGGAGGCAAAAAACCAAAACGAGAATTGGTACCTGGAATGTCAGAACTCTGCTACAAGCAGGAAAACTAGAAAACCTTAAAAGAGAGATGGAAAAGAATCATATGGACCTCGTAGGAGTTGCTGAGGTAAGATGGAATGGACATGGAGAGTTGCAGTCAGATGAATATGTATTCTACTACTCAGGAGGAGAAGCAAAAGGAATTAATGGAGTATGAATGATTATGACAAAGGAATTGGCTAAATGTGTGGAATATGTAGACTATGCAAATGACCGGGTTATTGGTGTAAGGCTGAAAGGAGCACAAAAAGATTTACTCATTGTCCAGGTGTATATGCCAACTTCAGAACATGATGACCAAATTGCAGAGGAAACGTACAATGTAATAGAGAGAATAATGGACGAAAATAAAAAATGCTGCAAAATAGTAATGGGAGACTGGAACGCCATTGTGGGAGAAGGGAAAGAGGGAAACATAGTAGGCAGTCATGGTCTTGGAAAGAGAAATGACAGAGGTGAATGGTTAATTGACTTCTGCAGGGAAAGGCAGCTGATACCGGCAAACACATGGTTCAAGAACCATAAGAGGAGGCTCTACACTTGGAAATCACCAGGGGATAAATATAGAAACCAAATCGATTTTATACTGGTAGAAGAAAGATACAGGAATGGAATCAAGAAGGTGCACACATTACCGGGTGGAGATATTAATAGTGACCACAACTTACTTATGGCAGAAATACACTCCGGGAAATGGAAAAAAGAACACATTGACACCGGTGTGTCAGACCCACCATACTTGCTCTGGACACTGCGAGAGGGCTGTACAAGCAATGATCACACGCACGGCACAGCGGACACACCAGGAACCGCGGTGTTGGCCGTCGAATGGCGCTAGCTGCGCAGCATTTGTGCACCGCCGCCGTCAGTGTCAGCCAGTTTGCCGTGGCATACGGAGCTCCATCGCAGTCTTTAACACTGGTAGCATGCCGCGACAGCGTGGACGTGAACCGTATGTGCAGTTGGCGGACTTTGAGCGAGGGCGTATAGTGGGCATGCGGGAGGCCGGGTGGACGTACCGCCGAATTGCTCAACACGTGGGGCGTGAGGTCTCCTCAGTACATCGATGTTGTCGCCAGTGGTCGGCGGAAGGTGCACGTCCCCGTCGACCTGGGACCGGACCGCAGCGACGCACGGATGCACGCCAAGACCGTAGGATCCTACGCAGTGCCGTAGGGGACCGCACCGCCACTTCCCAGCAAATTAGGGACACTGTTGCTCCTGGGGTATCGGCGAGGACCATTCGCAACCGTCTCCATGAAGCTGGGCTACGGTCCCGCACACCGTTAGGCCGTCTTCCGCTCACGCCCCAACATCGTGCAGCCCGCCTCCAGTGGTGTCGCGACAGGTGTGAATGGAGGGACGAATGGAGACGTGTCGTCTTCAGCGATGAGAGTCGCTTCTGCCTTGGTGCCAATGATGGTCGTATGCGTGTTTGGCGCCGGGCAGGTGAGCGCCACAATCAGGACTGCATACGACGGAGGCACACAGGGCCGACACCCGGCATCATGGTGTGGGGAGCGATCTCCTACACTGGCCGTACACCACTGGTGATCGTCGAGGGGACACTGAATAGTGCACGGTACATCCAAACCGTCATCGAACCCATCGTTCTACCATTCCTAGACCGGCAAGGGAACTTGCTGTTCCAACAGGACAATGCACGTCCGCATGTATCCCGTGCCACCCAACGTGCTCTAGAAGGTGTAAGTCAACTACCCTGGCCAGCAAGATCTCCGGATCTGTCCCCCATTGAGCATGTTTGGGACTGGATGAAGCGTCGTCTCACGCGGTCTGCACGTCCAGCACGAACGCTGGTCCAACTGAGGCGCCACGTGGAAATGGCATGGCAAGCCGTTCCACAGGACTACATCCAGCATCTCTACGATCGTCTCCATGGGAGAGTAGCAGCCTGCATTGCTGCGAAAGGTGGATATACACTGTACTAGTGCCGACATTGTGCATGCTCTGTTGCCTGTGTCTATGTGCCTGTGGTTCTGTCAGTGTGATCATGTGATGTATCTGACCCCAGGAATGTGTCAATAAAGTTTCCCCTTCCTGGGACAATGAATTCACGGTGTTCTTATTTCAATTTCCAGGAGTGTAGAAATAAGAATGATAAAACTGAAAAAGGCGACAATGGTGAAGAAGTGGGATGTAGAGAAGATAAGGTCCAACAATGAAAAAATTACAGAAATGCTGTCTCGGGTCATTCTAAACACATTACGAGACAAAGAAGCACCTGATAATGCCAACGAGTACTGGAATATGCTGAAAGATGGAATCATTAATTCAGGACAGCAAAATATAGGATATGTAAAAGGGAAAAGGTCAAAAAAACCATGGGTCACACAAGAAATGATTTCCATGATGGAGGAGAGAAGAAAATTGAAAAATATAAGAACACTGAAGATGCAATAAAGATATACCGAAGGTTAAATAACGAACTGCGAAGAGAAACACAGCAGGCTAGGAAAAAATTGCTAAAAGAGGAATGTGATGAAATTGAAGAACTGGACAGGAAGGGAAGATACGACTTACTATACAACAGAGTAAAGACTATGACATGGGAACAAAACAGAGCAGGAAGTGCTACTATGGAAATTTTGAGTAAAGACGAAGAGGTAGTGTACAAAGATCGTGACGATGTCCTCCAGAGATGGGAAGAATATATAAAAGAGCTATATGACACAAATAGCAAACCAGAAACTCTGGAACTTGAATCACACAACAGTGTAAGTGATGAAGAGAAATGACCGACCGTCGTAATGGAAGAAGTAAAGTCTGCCATTGCTGCAATGAAAAATGGCAAAGCAGTAGGTACAAATACAATACCGGGAGAAATACTAAAATGCTTGAACCACAATGGAATAAGAGAAATATTGAGGTTATGTAATAAAATATATGACAGTGGCGAATGGCCTGAGGACTTTTTGACAACAGTAATGATTCCATTACCGAAAAAACAAGGAACCAAGAAATGCAGCGAGCACAGGACAATCAGCCTCATTTCACATGCAGCCAAAGTGATGTTAAGAATAATTAATAAAAGACTTGAGAATGTAATAGAGGAGAATCCCGGCGAGGAGCAGTTTGGCTTTAGACGGAATACGGGCACCAGAGATGCAATAGGGCTCCTACGAATCTTGGGAGAAAGGTTTATTGAAAAAGGAAGAGACCTATATATGTGCTTCATCGATTTAGAAAAGGCATTTGACAATGTGTTTTGGGACAAGCTGGCGACTATTATGAGGGAAAAGAGAGTGGACTGGAAAACTCATTGTACCTTAATCAAAAAGTTTCAGTTAAAGTGAGAGGAGAAAGTACAAACTGGATCAGACTAGGGAAAGGAGTAAGACAAGGATGCTGTTTATCACCTACTCTTTTCAACCTGTACTTGGAAAATATGATTGACCAATGCTCATTAGATGACAAAGGAGTAGAAATTGGAGGAAGAAGTGTAGGGTGCTTGAGATTTGCTGATGACATGGTCCTTCTAGCCACAGGGGAAAAAGAATTACAGGATTTGGTGGACACCATTGCAACTAACGGAAAAAAATATGGAAGAAAATTAACACAAATAAAACAAAAGTATTGGCAATAGGAGGAAATAAGGAAATAAAAATTGTGCTGAATGGAGAACAGGTGCAAAATTTTAAGTATCTTGGAAGCAGGATAGACACCGACTGGAAGTGCACCACAGAAATTAAAACTAGGATAGCAATGGCAAAAGAGGCGTTTTATAAGACAAGGAGAATCTTCTGCAGCGGTCTGGACAGAGAACTCAGAAAGAGACTCATAAAATGTCTTGTATGGAGTGTTCTTCCATATGGCACTGAAACATGGACTATGAGGAAAAAAGACAGAGAAAGGCTGGAGGCTTTTGAGATCTGGACATGGCGGAAGATGGAAAGAATAAGTTGGATGGACAGAGTAAAAAATGAAGAGGTACTGAGAAGAGTGGGAGAGAAAAGACAGTTACTAGATGTAATAAAGAGAAGAAAAAGAAATTGGATTGGGAATATATTAAGAAAGAATGACGGACTGATAAAAACAGTTGTAGAAGGTAATGTAGAAGGGAAAAGGAAGCGAGGAAGGAAGAGAATCCAGATACTGGATGACATGATGGACGGCACAACATACAGCAGACTTAAGAAGGAAGCAATGGATCGCAGAAAATGGGGAGGCAAAGGACCTGCTAATATAGCAGATAACTGATGATGATGAGTGTATACACAATGATCACAATTTGAGTTTAACCTAAACTATTAACGAAGACTAAATAATCCGCGGTAGAGTAACTAAAGCCGCGTTGTATTGCCCATAAGACCCGGAGAACTATCACATAAACTTAAAATTGCATCTTTCACCCCGAGGAATCTATACTCGATGAGCCCAGCGGTCCCACTATTGCATTTAACCCCAGGTGATTTCCTGCTACAGTCTATGTCCGTTAATACCACGCAACAATATTCCGTAACACGTCTCATTCATAGCTCTCAACTATATCATCTTCACTGTAAATCCTCACTACTTCATAACATCCTCCAATATCTCAATTCACAACAGCCTGAGAGACTAGTCAATTGTATCGCTCAGTATGAGGTCGCCGATATCACCAAAAGCACCTTTCCAGCTCCAGCATGTGTC
Source organism: Schistocerca serialis cubense (assembly GCF_023864345.2). Classification (NCBI taxonomy): domain Eukaryota; kingdom Metazoa; phylum Arthropoda; class Insecta; order Orthoptera; family Acrididae; genus Schistocerca; species Schistocerca serialis. The sequence goes on along the minus strand of NC_064638.1, from coordinate 1,265,586,697 downwards.
TCTTACAACACCCACGACATTCCACAAAAATTCCCAGTACCTAATACGTTTTACCTTACACTGATTCTGACCGCTGACCTAGACACATTTCCTGCAATCATGTGCACGGTTTCTCGGTGTACCTGGCGCAGTTTAACTGACGAAGTCCAGGCCTGTGAGTCCTATCAGATCTGCTGGGCGCCCTTTTCTGCTTTGAGGCTGTGCCACGTGATGCAAAGACAAAAAACGCAAGCCATGCGGTACGGCAGCGACACTGAGCTACGTTTCGCGTTCTCAACACTGTCCCACAGCTTACAGCTACTTTAGAAAATAGAATAAGCAGTGGGAGTTCGGATCATAAACAGAAAATAAAAGCTTCGCACGCAATTTAGACTCTCTGTGGACGTCGTACGACTAATCTACACGGCTAGATCTACCTGTCCTCGCTTCCTACGCCCGGGTTCCGCGGTTCGATTCCCGGCGGGGTCAAGGATTTTCTCTGCCTCGTGATGACTGGATGATTAGTGATGTCCTTAGGTTAGTTAGGATTAAGTAGTTCTAAGTTCTAGGGGACTGATGACCATAGATGTTAAGTCCCATAGTGCTCAGAGCCAACTGAACCATTTTACGCAGTCCTGTCCAACTTACACTTGCCTGTACCTCCCTAACAAGAACTCACCTTAATTGCTCATAATTTATGCACTGAAAGAGTAAAAAGAAGACAGAAACAAAACCAGAAATAATTGGAACAAGAGCCCCACGAGCTGTTTCAGTAAAGACATGCTGTTATCTAATTGAATTCCTGAGGATCGTAGCACCTTTTCCAGTCCAGATACTGTCACCAAATGGTAGCGGTTGCATATCCCAGTAGGGCCAAGACATTGCATAGTCGCCATATCTTGGTAGTGCCTCGTCAGGTGTCGCTGCCCTGTGTTGTTAGCTGCTGGTGGGGTGGTTGTGTCCTACACTGATTATGTGAGCCCCTTGATTGGTTAGTTTGGTGGTTGATTTTGTGAGAGGGGACCAAGCAACGAGTTCATCGGTCCCATGGATTAGGGAAGCGCAGGGAAGGAAGTCGGCTGTGCCCTTACAAAGGAACCATCCCGTAATTTGACTGGGGAGATTTAGGGAAATCACGGAAAACCTAAATCAGGATGGCCGAACGCGGGTTTGAACCGGGAGGCCCTTGTCGCCTAATTCGGCAGCAGTCTGCAGCGAGAAGAACGTTCAGGACTTCACGACAGGGACGTCGACTGTAAGACCGGCTGCGCCGGGCATGACCAGCCTGGCCGAAAGGACTGCTTTTCTACAATGCACGGCAGCTCTTGCTGCAGTTCAGGTCACGTACACAGCGCGCGAAGCGTCGTCAAAATGTCACGAAACGACTGTTATTGCCCCGGCGACGGAAGAAGCTGCTTGTACGGTGTGAGTGCTAAACGTGCAGTGTCAGGAAGATTTCGAATTTCGGCATCGGGCCACGTTTAACGTCCATGCAGCCACAGTATGGAGAAAATTATCTGTGATATATGAGATTTAGCGATGGGTATATGCGTTGTAAATTGGTAAGAGTGGTAGAAATGGTGGAACATCAGCCAACCTGCTGAAAGACAAAGATGGAATACTTGCCGCAAAAATCCACATATTTGTAGGTAAGATTTATAGACAACAGAAATTTTCTGAGCTATCAAAAGTTTAATAGTCCTTAAAAAGAACTGACAGATGATACATAATTGCATTAAAATCTTCTCTGAATTCATACCATGCATTGTTGTTAACGTAAAATATGCCTGAAATCTTTTAACCGTCTGAACTCATTTACACTGTGCCGTCACATTAAAGTGGCCACATGTCAAAAACATCAATAATCAGCTTTTTTTAACAGTGTGGACCACTGTGAGACGCACAGAGAGAGTGAATCAAGTTCTGGAAGATGCCGACAGGATTGTGGAGTCACGTCAAATTAGAGTGCCAGCGCCAGCCGCGCTAGGTTTCTCGCTTGCGGATCCATGGCACGAACACACCGACCGAGGTGGTGCCACAAATTCTCAACTGGGTTTAAATCCGTGGAGCTTGGTGGTCAGTGAAGCACGGAAACCTCATACCTGTGCTCTTTCAACCACGCACGTACACTGCGAGGTGTGTGACATGTTGCATTGTCCTGCTGGTAGTTGCCAGCAAACAGTGTGTAGGATGGACGTGGTCGCCAAGGATACACACGTTCTTGTGTTGACTGTGTTTTCCAGTATTAGAAGGTCACGCAAGGAATGCCACGAAAACATTCCCCAGAGTATAACGCCCTCTTTCCTGGCTTGAATCCTTCCGAACGATTGTCGCAGGGTGGCTCACATGGTTCAAATGGCTCTGAGCACTATGCGACTTAACTTCTAAGGTCATCAGTCACCTAGAACATAGAACTAATTAAGCCTAACAAACCTGAGGACACCACACACATCCATGCCCGAGGCAGGATTCGAACCTGCGAGCGTAGCGGTCGCTCGGCTCCAGACTGTAGCGCCTAGAACCGCACGGCCACTCCGGCCGGCTGTCGCAGGGTGTTCGCTTTCTGTCCGATGGCGCGTAAAACGTGATGCATACGAAAAGGTCACATGTTGTTACTCAGTGGACTTTCAGTAGTGAAAATTCCAGTGTTCGGCGCTGGTGAACAGCACTCAGCACGGGTGCATGAAGCAGGCGCATCCAGCGGAGTCCCCTATGCAGCAACGCTCGCTGAACGGTCTTTGAGGAGACACCGTTGATAGCGCCTTGGTTCACCTGGACGGTCAGTCGCTCAGAAACTGCAGGTCTACCCCCCCGTACATATATTTGCAGCCGTCGATGACCACTGTTACTATGACACCACAGTCGCCTCAGCGACAGATTTGGATAGCGCCGTTTTGCTATCCGTGTACTTTAACCACGGCGGAACGCGATAACTTTACAGTCTTACCCATTTTGTTTCAAATGGTTCAAATGGCTCTAAGCACTTTGGGACTTGACATCTGAGGTCATCAGTCCCCTAGACTTACAAGGGAAGGCCACGACGTTTCGAACGCGGATTTACTTCAAACTTCGAACACTCGTAGTACTCCATTAGGACAACAAAATGTGTAACCAGTAGCGCGTACATCTCAAGCGTTATTGAGAAAATCGCAAGATAGCTTCGATCGTCAAATATGTACCTGTGCGTGGCCGTTTTTACCAGGAAGCGAAGCAACCCGACTGGGTATTGCCGGCACGGTAACTCAGCGCGTTCGGTCAGAGGGTCAGCTGCCCTCTGTAATAGAAAAAACTGAGTTAATGGATCAACGACGAACTGAAACGGGTGTCTTGCGACGTCCGCCCCGAGCAGGTACAACGAACAAAACGAGATTAAAAAATAGGAGGTAGCGTTCAAGCCCCATAATTGCTGGATCTAGTCCCGTTCGTCAGTTTTTTTTATTTTTAACACATTTTCAGTATCACTTTATGCATTTGGTCGTTTACTAGTCGATAACTATGAATATTATGTTATTTGTGATAATAAAAATTTGTAGACTGCCAAATAACATTGTAAATTTAAAAAAAAGGTCATCCGATTACACGTATTTTTCGCATTATATCAATTGTAATATAAATAGTGAAGAGAATGACTGTGTTTAAAATAAAAAAACGGGACTCGATCCAGCGACTACGGGGCTTGAACGCTACCCACTTTCTTTAATCTCCTTTTGTTCGTTGAACCTGCTCGGGGTGAACGCCGCAAGACACACGTTTCAGTTCGTCGTTGATCCATCAACTCAGTTTTTTCTATTACAGAGGGCAGCTGACCCTCTGACCGAACATGCCGCCGCTTCCGGATAACAACGGCGACGCACAGGTTTACATTTGACGACCGAAATTATCTTGCGATTTTCTCAATAACGCTTGAGAAGTATGCGCTGCTGTTTACACATTTTGTTGTCCTAATGGAGTACTACGAGTGTACGAAGTTCGAAGTAAATCCGCGTACCAAACGTCGTGGTCTCCCCTTGTTAGAACTGAGTAAACCTAACTAACCTAAGGACAGCACACAAATCCATGTCGAGGCAGTATTCGAACCTGCGACCGCCGCAGCCGCGTGTTTCCGAACTCAAGCGCCTAGAACCGCTCGGCCACAGCGGCCGGCTACCCATTTGGGAAATGCTTCCACCTTTTGCCCGATAGCCGACGATTGTCCCCTTCTGGTCGTTAGATAAATCGCTCCGTTTCCGCATTAGGACAACCACTGCACTTTTTTCGGCGTTCCCTGTCATACTTTAAGTACCATCACCCGCCAGTGCTGCCACTTGCCGTCTGTGTGTGATTACTGATGTCAAACGTAGCCGATGGTCATATTAATGTGACTGGTCCGAATTGTTGTTGACGGATTTGACTCATCTGAGACTAAATGAATATTTAATGTGTAGCACTTTTCTTGAGACGTTTAACTGACTTTGAAATTGTTTTGGTACTGTGGTTTCGTGAAAATATCGTTCCTTTCCATTTTCTTTGTCTTTTTTGTCAAACACTCTTTCTCATTTTCTGCATTTCTCATTTTTATTTCTTGAGACTTCTTCACACTTTCGTCCGTCTAGTAATTCCTCTAAACGTAACTCTTTCCTTCTCAAAACATCTCTTTCGGCGACTTTATCTGATATAATGGCGTGCATTTCTAAATCTTTCTTTGCGACGTATTGGATCCAGAGATACTTGAAAACTAATTTTGTCAGCCTATAAAAATACCCCAAAAATATGTTTCCTTTTTATTGTTTCTGCAATTTTCTGTCTACTTCGATGTATTCATAATTGTTTCTGAGTTTCCTCGCTTCAATGCTTCTTATTTAACCGTGAAGTTTCCTCAGTTCAAATGGCTATGAGATCTATGGGACATAACTTCTGAGGTCATCAGTCCCCTAGAACTTAGAACTACTGAAATCTAACTAAGGACATCACACACATCCATTCCCGAGGCAGGATTCGAACCTGCGACCGTAGCGGTCTCGCGCTTCCAGACAGTAGCGCCTAGAACCGCTCGGCCACCCCAGCCAGCCCTCAGTTGAAGATTCTTCTCTTCACTATAGCTATTTTAATTTATTGTTACGTGCTAATCACTGATTATTGCATGTACATTATGGCTTTATAATAATTTATTTTTACATTTCTTGATATTCACCTTTTGTTATAAACATTTTTTGGTTCTGTATATACCCTTTTCATTTTTATACCTTTACAAATGGGTTCAACTTTTCAAATACATTTTCTTGAATTATCTCACCCACATACTTTTTCTGTTTGAGCCCTGTGTTTTTCTTCATTTAATGTTATTAACATAGAATAAATTAATTATAATGGCAACGAAATTCAGATATAGGAAACATAACAACATTTGAGAAAAGCCCAGAGTTCAAGATAACTTAAACAGTCCCCACTCAGTTTCAGCTAGAAGTTCGAATGGTTCAAAGGGCTCTGAGCACTATGGGACTTAACATCTCAGGTCATCAGTCCCCTAGAACTTAGAACTACTTAAACTTAACTAACCTAAGGACATCACACACATCCATGCGCGAGGTAGGATTCGAACCTCCGACCGTAGCAGTCGCCCGGTTCCGGACTGAAGCGACTAGAACAGCTCGGCCTCCCCGACCGGCTAGCTAGAAGTATGACCTTATTTAACTTTAGGTGTAAACAGTTATGCCGGGAAAAGAGATAGAAAAGCAACAAGTTTACACTTTTGCTTACTCCTTCCTTCTCGGGAAGTAAGAGTGTAAGGGACAAAATCCCTACTTTACTGCTTTTGCAATGGCACTGTGAGCTGAGCATTATCGTACGTTCCGTAATTGGGTTCTACATCTACATCTACATACATACTTCGCAATCCACCATACGGTGCGTGGCGGAGGGTATCTCGTACCACAACTAGCATCTTCTCTCCCTGTTCCCCTCCCAAACAGAACGAGGGAAAAATGACTGCCTATATGCCTCTGTACGATCCCTAATCTCTCTTATGTTGTCTTTGTGATCTTTCCGCGAACTGTAAGTTGACGGCAGTAAAATAGTACTGCAGTCAGCCTCAAATGCTGGTTCTCTAAATTTCCTCAGTAGCGATTCACGAAAAGAACGTCTCCTTTCCTCCAGAGACTCCCACCCGAGTTCCTGAAGCATTTCCGTAACACTCGCGTGATGATCAAACCTACCAGTAACAAATCTAGGAGCCCGCCTCTGAATTGCTTCTATGTCCTCCCTCAATCCGACGTGATGGGGATCCCAAACGCTCGATCAGTACTTAAGTATAGGTCATATTAGTCTTTTATAAGCGGTCTCCTTTACAGATGACCATATCTTCCCAAAATCTACCAATGAACCGAAGACGACTATCCGCCTTCCCCACAACTGCCATTACATGCTTGTCCTACTTCATATCGCTCTGCAATGTTACGCCAAAATATTTAATCGACATGACTGTGTCAAGCGCTACACTACTAATGGAGTATTCAAACAGTACAGGATTCTTTTTACTATTCATCTGCATTAATTTACATTTATTTGCATTTAAAGTTAGCTGCCATTCTTTACACCAATCACAAATCCTGTCCAAGTCATCTTGTATCCTCCTACAGTCACTCAACGACGACACCTTCCCGTACACCACAGCATCATCAACAAACAGCCGCACATTGCTATCCACTCTATCTTAAAGATCATTTTTGTACATAGAAAACAACAGCGGACCTACCACCAATCCCTGGGGCACTCCAGATGATACCCTCACCTGCGATGAACACTCACCATCGAGGACAACGTAACGCGACATCCTCGCTGAAATATGAGACAGTGCATTGTACTGTTTAACCTGCCAAGCACATCAGTCTTAGACCCTCATCTACAGGGGTTCAGCCGTTCTCGAAGAGCACAACACAGCTTCTAGCGGGCGTCCGCCAGATTACTGTGTGTACAAGCCGGGACGTCACCGGCTTGGTGCGCTGCCGTTCTAATCAGCTTAGTGGCGGTCAGATCACAGGCCTCGCCCCGGGCTTCTAATTACGCAGCGACAGCAACAGGAGGGGGAGGGGAAGACACCACACTGCACCGTACCTCACCACAGAGACAGCTCAGGTGAGGACTTCCTGACAACAGGTGAAACGACCCCTTAGAAAAATTGTACAAGGCTGTGCTTAAACAGACACACAATATTTTTGGCGCAACACAATCTGACTTTCAGTAATCCCTACAAAAGAATGGCCCTGACTAACATTAACCTATACGTTTCACAAATCACTTACCCCACAAAAATCTTCGTTACTCGAAGTACTGCAAAACAGCCAGCGCCACTACTGCCAGCTAAATGAAAGATTCAAACTGCGGAAGGCACTAACTACTGATACGCATAGTTAGCAAATGAAAGATTTTAATAGAGAACAAACAATGTATTTACTTTAACAGTGTTGAAAAATCATAATATACATAGCAGTTCGTGACATCCAGTCTTACAAATTTCAAAACTCCGCCATTTTTCTCCCCACATCCACCACTGCTGGCGGCTCACCTCCAACTGCGCAACGCTACGCGCTGTTCACATCCAGCTGCCCAACACTACAATGGCAGACAACAATGCAAACTGGCCACAGACTGCACACAGCACAGCCAGTGATTTTCATACAGAGCGCTACGTAACGTTGCCAATAAGAAAACATAAACAGCCTACTTACACAGGCACAGTCTAGCCCGTACACTGGTATGCACTTCTTCCTCACGCACGTGCAGGTGCCTAGGTAGAAGGCCAATCATAAGATCTTCGCTGTCATCACTTACTACGAGGAGATATTATAGAATCGACTGAATGGAACGAACAGTATAGCGCACGCTGAAAATATATTTAGAGCCTACTAAAGTAAAAGGAATGTAATGTAAACAAGAATGAGATTAAGAGTGAACTTAACATCAAAGTTGGAAATCAATTACTGCTGGAAGAAGTGAAGGAACTGATGTACATTACTGGCCATTAAACTTGCTACACCAAGAGGAAATGCAGATGATAAACGGGTATCCATTGGACAAATATATTATACTAGAACTAACATGTGATTACATTTTGACGCAATTTCGATGCATAGATCCTGAGAAATCAGTACCCAGAACAACCATCTCTGGCCGTAATAATGGCCTTGATGCGCCTGGGGATTGAGTCAAACAGAGCTTGGATGGCGTGTACAGGTACAGCTGCCCATGCGGCTTCAACACGATATCACATTTCATCAACAGTACTGACTGGCGTATTGTGACGAGCCAGTTGCTCGGCCACCATTGACCAGACGTTTTCAGCCGGTGAGAGATCTGGAGATTGTGCTGGCCAGAGCACCAGTCGAACATTTTCTGTATCCAGAAAGGCCCGTACAGGACCTGCAACATGAGGTCGTACATTATCCTGCTGAAATGTACGGTTTCGCAGGGATCGAATCAAAAATAGAGCCACCGGTCGTAACACAACTGAAATGTAACGTCCACTGTTCAAAGTTCCGTCAATGCGAATAAGAGGTGACCGAGACGTGTAACTAATGGCACCCCACACCATCACGCCGGGTTCAAATGTTCAGATGTGTGTGAAATCTTATGGGACTTAACTGCTAAGGTCATCAGCCCCTAAGCTTACACACTACTTAACCTAAATTATCGTAAGGACAAACACGCACACCCATGCCCGAGGTTGGACTCGAACCTCCGCCGGGGCTAGCCGCAAAGTCTATGACTGCAGTGTGCTAGACCGCTCAGCTAATCCCGCGCGGCTCACGCCGCGTGATACGCCAGTATGGCGATGACGAATACACGCTCCTAATGTGCGTTCACCGCGATGTCGCCAAACACGGATGCGACCATAATGATGCTGTAAACAGAACCTGGATTCATCCGAAAAGATGACGTTTTGGCATTCGTGCACCCGTGGTTCGTCGTTTAGTACACCATCGCAGGCGCTCCTGTCAGTGATGCAGCGTCAAGGGTAACCGCAGCCATGGTCTCCGAGCTGATAGTCCAAGCTGCTACAAACGTCGTAGAACTGTTCGTGCAGATGGTTGTTGTGTTGCAAACGTCCCCATCTGTTGACTCAGGGATCGAGAATTGGCTGCACGATCCGTTACAGCCATGCGGATAAGATGCCTGTCATCTCGACTGATAGCGATACAAGACCGATGGGATCCAGCATGGCGTTCCGTATTACCCTTTTGAACCCACCGATTCCATTTCCTCCTAACAGTCAATGGTTCTCGACCAACGCGAGCAGCAATATCGCGATACGACAAACCACAATTGCCACAGGCTACAATCCGACTTTTATTAAAGTGGGAAACGTGATGTTACGCGTTTCTAGTCCTTACAGGAGGCATCACAACAACGTTTCACCAGGCAACACCGGTCAACTGCTGTCTGTGTGTGAGAAATCCGTAGGAATCTTTCCTGATGTCAGCACGTTGTAGCTGTGGCCACCGGCGCCAACCTTGCGTGAATGCTCTGAAAACTGCATATCACAGCATCTTCTTCCTGTCGGTTAAATTTCGCGTCCGTAGTACATCATCTTCGTGGTGTAGCAATTTTAATGGCCAGTAGTCTATATGGAAAACAAAATAATGCTTGATGTACGAAGCAAGGTGGACGTACAGAGCACACTGCTACAGGCAAAGACAGCAAATAAAGTCAATAAATAAAACAAACGTCTTAATTTGAGGCAGATATTTATGATACCTGTAGTTCGAACAAGATACTGCATTAAAGTGAAGGTAAGAAATAGTTGATTCTCATTAGAAAGGAGCGTGTGTGGTGCACTGGAAGAAGCGACAGGATGCCAATCAGATCGATTCAATGTGGCGTGCGCGCGTAAGTCGATCCGGGCAGCTAGCGGAGCTATCGCCCGTGGCAGCACCGGTAACTTAAGGTGGCGCCAGGGGCAGGCGCCATGTTTCAAACTGCCGCTCCCGCTTTCTTTCGATGTCCAACGCCCGTCCCCGTGCCCTGCTGAGTGTGTATCCCTTGTCTCTGTTGAAATTGTTGTTGTTTAAACAAATCTCGGACGCTTCCTTTATAACAGAGTTCCAATATGTAGACGCATGAGCCAATACTTTTGTATTTTATGTATTTTATGTCAGTTTTCGAGGCAATGCTCCGCTATGGCCGACTTGCCAAGCTCCCTTTGTTTTATATGGCGCTTGTGCTCAGTACAACGCTCCGCAACCGTGGAAATTGTTAGTCCTATATACATGCTGCCACATTCACAGGTTACACCATACACATCGGACACTCGAAGAGCAATGTCGTCTTTAACAGGGCGCAGCACATCTCGTATCTTGGGGCCGGGCCGGAACACTGGTCTTAGCCCATGTTTCTGCCACAGACGTCCTGACTTACTGCTAGTTGCTCCACAGTCTGGCAGGAATACAGTCAGTTTACCCTCTTCTATTGATTCACCAGGTGTCTTTCGTCGTCGGCCCTTGAAAGCATTTGCGATATCTCTTTTTGCTGTATCCGTTTTCCCCGAAAACACGTTTTAAGTTCTGCAATTCAGACTGTAGGAGGTCCTCGTCAGAGATAATCTTGGCTCTATGAACGAACGTGTTCAGGACAGCTTTCCTGTGTACAGTATGGTGGAAACTATTGGCGTTGAAGTACCGATCAGTGTGTGTTGGTTTCCGGTACACTGAATGACCAAGCTGGCCTCCTGCCTTCCGCTCAACCAAAACATCCAAGAATGGTAGCTTGCCATGCTTCTCCATCTCGGCAGTAAATTTAATGTTGGGATGGACACCATTTATGTGATCGACGATCTGCTGTAGTGTATCATCACCATGAGGCCATATCAGGAAGGTGTCATCAACGTATCGTAGAAAGCAAGACGGCCGTAATATCGCTGTTTGCAGAGCCTGCTCCTCAAAGTGCTCCATGAAGAAATTTGCGACTGCTGCAGACAGTGGTGATCCCATGGCTGTGCCGTCCGTCATCTCACAATATTCATCGCAGTACAAAAAGTACATTGTCGTTTGGACGTGACGGAACAACTTAATGATTCCTGATGGAAAATGTTATCCAAAAGATCAAGCGTATCTTGTATTGGCACCCTCGTAAAAAGTGACACAACGTCCAGGCTAACCACTAGGTCGTTTGGGACTATCTTCATTCTGTTGAGTGTCTCAACATACACTCCTGGAAATGGAAAAAAGAACACATTGACATCGGTGTGTCAGACCCACCATACTTGCTCCGGACACTGCGAGAGGGCTGTACAAGCAATGATCACACGCACGGCACAGCGGACACACCAGGAACCGCGGTGTTGGCCGTCGAATGGCGCTAGCTGCGCAGCATTTGTGCACCGCCGCCTTCAGTGTCAGCCAGTTTGCCGTGGCATACGGAGCTCCATCGCAGTCTTTAACACTGGTAGCATGCCGCGACAGCGTGGACGTGAACCGTATGTGCAGTTGGCGGACTTTGAGCGAGGGCGTATAGTGGGCATGCGGGAGGCCGGGTGGACGTACCGCCGAATTGCTCAAAACGTGGGGCGTGAGGTCTCCACAGTACATCGGTGTTGTCGCCAGTGGTCGGCGGAAGGTGCACGTGCCCGTCGACCTGGGACCGCACCGCAGCGACGCACGGATGCACGCCAAGACCGTAGGATCCTACGCAGTGCCGTAGGGGACCGCACCGCCACTTCCCAGCAAATTAGGGACACTGTTGCTCCTGGGGTATCGGCAAGGACCATTCGCAACCGTCTCCATGAAGCTGGGCTACGGTCCCGCACACCGTTAGGCCGTCTTCCGCTCACGCCCCAACATCGTGCAGCCCGCCTCCAGTGGTGTCGCGACAGGCGTGAATGGAGGGACGAATGGAGACGTGTCGTCTTCAGCGATGAGAGTCGCTTCTGCCTTGGTGCCAATGATGGTCGTATGCGTGTTTGGCGCCGTGCAGGTGAGCGCCACAATCAGGACTGCATACGACCGAGGCACACAGGGCCAACACCCGGCATCATGGTGTGGGGAGCGATCTCCTACACTGGCCGTACACCACTGGTGATCGTCGAGGGGACACTGAATAGTGCACGGTACATCCAAACCGTCATCGAACCCATCGTTCTACCATTCCTAGACCGGCAAGGGAACTTGCTGTTCCAACAGGACAATGCACGTCCGCATGTATCCCGTGCCACCCAACGTGCTCTAGAAGGTGTAAGTCAACTACCCTGGCCAGCAAGATCTCCGGATCTGTCCCCCATTGAGCATGTTTGGGACTGGATGAAGCGTCGTCTCACGCGGTCTGCACGTCCAGCACGAACGCTGGTCCAACTGAGGCGCCAGGTAGAAATGGCATGGCAAGCCGTTCCACAGGACTACATCCAGCATCTCTACGATCGTCTCCATGGGAGAATAGCAGCCTGCATTGCTGCGAAAGGTGGATATACACTGTACTAGTGCCGACATTGTGCATGCTTTGTTGCCTGTGTCTATGTGCCTGTGGTTCTGTCAGTGTGATCATGTGATGTATCTGACCCCAGGAATGTGTCAATAAAGTTTGCATTTCCTGGGACAATCAATTCACGGTGTTCTTATTTCAATTTCCAGGAGTGTATTTCTCCGAGTTGACAACATGGTGTTCGCGATGTCCCAATTTTGGTGCTCTTATTGTGATTCCTTGGGGTTTCGACGGTGTTCCATCGCCCCTTCTACCCCAGTGCGGGGTCCAGGAGAAGAAAATTGCATCGTCTCAGTTCCTAAAGATGGGGCAGTATCGGACGTAGCTTCCGGAGCAAGGGGTACACGACACTGTCGAAATTTGTACGATCGTGTGGTGGCGTAAGTCACTTTTTCTTTTACTTGCAGGACGAACGCTTCTTCTGGACGTGGGTCTCCGTGTCTTAATGTGAATGTAGAGCCAACTCCTCTGCACCTTCAGAGAGGAATATTTGGGTCGGTACGATTCGTGTATCAACATCCATCCGCTTGTTGTGCGATGGGAGTTGCTGTTTGGGTTTGTCTGGTGTCTCCTTCTGCAGGGAGCGGATAACATGTCCGTCTGTCTGTGCTGGTAACGTATCCCGATACCCACTGCCCGATGTCTCAGGAGCGCCACTTTTGCGCCAGGCGTCGTAGGCGCTGTCACTTGTGCATAAGGAATTGGTAGAATTGATGGAGAAACAAGTTGTGCGCTTCTCCTGTTGGAATGTGGGTGACCCGCCGCTGCAAACAATCAGCCAACATGAGCCTCCTGTACACATCATGAGCATGTGCGCAGTTGTCCATCATACATGATAATTGCACAACAACCGGCAATGATTAAGTATGAAGTAACATGCTTCATTTCGTCAGCTCGATTTTGACCTGTCTTACTCTGTTGAGTACGGGATACATTGTAAAAGTCTGCCACTTCTCAGCCACATGACTAATGACAGACCCATACGGCTTAATAGCGGAGGTAATGGACTCGGCGGGTACTTCAAAAGGCAGCTCGAATGCCTGAAGGGTCCTCATACCTAAGTCTGCGTGTTGTAATGTGACAATGAGCCGTCTAGTGAATGCCAGGCATAGTCAAGGCGCAACGGTAGAGAAAGTGGACGTTTATGCGATCTGTGGGCCGAAATCGAAGGCAGAGCGAAAGTGCTTCCACCTGGTGGCAGCTAAATTGAAGAACGCTATGCAGGAGACAGTGTCTGGCTTGTGCTGCACTCTGACAGCAAAATAACAAAAGAATTAAACTCAATAATATTGTTACATGTAGTAAAAATATAAATGTAATACTACTTTCACATATGTAAATAACTGTAATTGAATATTGTAATGCTATGGTATGTTCAATTGTATATAGAGAACTTGGCGTAATGTAAAAAGATGTTTAGGTGTAGGGGGAATCCCCAAGAATGAGAACAGGAACTGGTTGGCACGTAATATTGGCAGTAGAGCTAAGTAGGAGTAGCGCTGAGGCAGAACAAGTGTTAAGTGGCGTAAAAGTGACTGCCGGTCTCCCCACTCAAAGCAATCGCACACTGACAGATCAGGTAACATGCATGGGCAGCTAGACCCGCAACCAAACTGACTTCTGCTAACAGCTGTACCAGACGTGAAGACTGTGTAAATGCCTCCAACATTCACCCGGTTGTATGGGCAGTTGCTCCATCCTCTGGAGTGTTCCCACAATCCCACAAAATGCATCCACTCATCCGGGCTACTTTTATTGGTCCCAGACTCTATAATAAAGTTCTGGTTAATAACAAGATGTGTGATTTGAGAATGGATCTGAGATGGACAAAATAAAAAACTATAAAATTTTCCTCAATATTGTAGAGTTGCAGACCAATGAACCCCAAGTCGCATGCCTCAGATGAGCGAAAAAATGAAAATGGCGACATCAGAAAGGATGTAAAAAGCATAATGACAATCATAAGAAATGAATTTCTGATAAAAAGGAATTTATTAACGTCTAATATAAATTTAAGTTATAGTAAGAAATGTTTGAAAGTAATTATCGGCAATTTAGCTTTGTACAAAGTTAAACATGGACGATAATTAGTTCTTACGTGAAGAGAATACAATCTTTCGTGTTGTGGTGCAACAGAAGGCTGAGTTTAGATGGGTAGATCGCATAGCTTATGAGGAGGTACTGAACTGAATTGTGGAAAAAAGATATTTAGGCACACTTTTACCAAAAGGCAGAATCGGTAGATAGTTCAAGGAATCGTAGTTTCGTTGGTTTAGGGAAACATGAGGGTAAAATTTGTATAGGGAGACATAAGCATGAATACAGTTGGCAAGTTCAAATGCATGTAGGTTATAGGAGTTATGCAGAGGTGAATAGGCTTTCACAGGACAGACTACCCGGGAAAGCTGCATCAAGTCATTCTGAGTATCGAAGACGACAACAATAATAACAACAAAGACTCATATTCGACGGTCTATATCAGTAAATAAAGTGGTAAACTTCACTGTGGAAACATTATAGGTGATTCTTTACTGTTTCTCGAAGAGGCACCGCCAACGTCGATGCGGTAGGCTTTCGTTTGTTATCAAACAGAAGCAACTCTCGAACATGTGGCTCACATACATTGCTCATTTAATACATCTTAGCACATAAAATATTTATTTCCTGGCATTGATTCTTTAGAGTAGTGATTCTTCATCAGAAAAATGTACGGTTTAGGGTCGTCTAACATAGCTCTGGCAGAGAAAAAAAGTCACCAATCACCGACAGTGATAGGCCATCATCCACTTGTCCAAGCGAGAAGGTTAAACCAGTTTTGCTTATATTTTTTCTAATGCATTGAGAAACTAACAGCAAGTTATAAAATGCCATCGTTTGTCATCCTAGACACGTGTCTGAAAATACCTACTAGGCTTCTGCGGCCAGACTGTCGTGACAAAAATGTTTTTCTACGTACAGCACCGTATCATAAAGTAACGTACTATTACTGGAGAAACAGTAACAGTTCTTTCTTTTACATTAGGAGGCATTACCTTACCCACAAACACTTACGTCAACTTGTTTGAATGTCCAGCCACTGTCCATGTTGCTGAATAGTCGGATTTTGCATGCACTTCCAGTAGGTGCTATAGCCCCTTCTTCAGAAAAAGCTGCAGCACCGGCGTTATCTGTGGGTTCGACTCTCCCTCACAAAGGTTTAATAATTTCAATAGACGGTAGTTAAGAACTGTTGTCTCAATGAACCGAGGCCTTTCCCGAAGCCGTAGGTGGTTGCTATTACAAGGCGTTCCCCCAATCAACAATTTTGCCCTTCCCGAAGCTACAGTCACAGTGGTTCACAGCAGTTCCATCCCTGACTGACAGACTTAGGCGAGGCGGGGGGACAGACAGATATGTGGTTCCTGAAGAGGAGCCTTTTCAGTGGTTGCAGGGGTAAGAGTCTGGATAGCTGACTGATCTGGCCTTGTAACACTAACCAATATGCACTTATTGCGCTCTCCTAGCGAAAGGCTGAAAGCAAGGGGGAAGCTACAGCCGTTAATTTTTTACAAGAAGCGTGCAGCTCTACTGTATGGTTAAATGATGTTGTAATCCTCTTGGGTAAAATAATCTGGCGGTAAAACAGTGCCCCGTTTGGATCTTCGTGCAGGAACTACTCAGGATGACGTCGTTATCAGGAAAAACCAAACTGGCGTACTACAGGTTAGATAGTGCCATGTTTCATCCCTTAATCTGGTATGTGGGTTAGAGGATTTGAAAAGGGAAATGGTTAGATTGCGATAGTAGGAATAATTATTATTAGCGACATGAGGTGGCAAGAGAGACAGCGTTTCTGATCAGGTGAGTACAGGGTTACGAAAATTAAATCAAATAGGGGTAGCGCAGAAGAAAGTAGGAATAGAGGTACACCATAGTGAATACATTATCGTAGATACGAAGCTAGGATAGAAACGAAACCAACACTTATAACAGCAATACCTGTTTAAATGACAATTATATCAACGTACACACTCCGCAAGATACCGTATGATGTACGGCGGAGGGTAACTTGTACCACGAGCAGTCATCTCCTTTCCTATTCTACTTGCAGATAGAGAGAGGGAAAAAGTCTCCGTGCAAGCTGCAATATCTCTCACCTTGCCTTAGCGATAATTATGAGGAATGTACGTTGGCGACAATAGAATCGTTCTGCAGTCAGCTGCAAATGCCTACACCGCTGATAGTGAAGGAATTTGAAAGAATGTGTTACTGTGAAAAACAAATAATTGATAAAGTTAAGGAAGACGAAAATTTAATTACAGTGGAGTACTGGAATTCGATAGTAAGAAAATGAAGTTGAAGCAAACTGTTAGGAGAACTTGGTCTATGGGAAATGGACTAAATGGAATTCGCTGGAAGAATTTCACACAGGCCATAATTTAACCATGGCTGACGTTTGTGTACATGGAAGAAAACTTGGAAACTGGAAGATCGATTATACAGGGTGGCCCATTGTTTGTGAACGGGCCAAATATCTCACGAAATAGGCGTCAAACGAAAAAAACTACAAAGAACGAAACTTGTCTAGCTTGCAGAGAGAAAACAGATGGCGCTATGGTTGGCCCGCTAGATGGCGCTGCCATAGGTCAAACGGATATCAACTGCGTTTTTAAAAATATGAACCCCCATTTTTATTACATATTCGTGTAGCACGTAAAGAAATATCAATGTTTTAGTTGGACCACTTTTTTCGCTTTGTGATAGATGGCGCTGTAATAGTCACAAACATATGGCTCCCAGTTTTAGGCGAACAGTTGGTAACAGGTAGGTTTTGAAATTAAAATACAGAACGTAGGTACGTTTGGACATTTCATTTCGGTTGTTCCAAGGTGATAAATGTACATTTGTGAACTTTATGCACTGACGCATGTTGTCAGGCGTTGTCGGTGGACTACGATAGCAAATATCCCTCAACTTTCCCCACAGACAGAAATCCGGGGACATCAGATCCGGTGAACGCGCGGGTCATGGTACATGGTATGTTGCTTCGACAATCAATCTACCTGTCACGAAATATGCTACGTAATACCACTTCAACCGCACGCGAGCCATGTGCCGGACATCCACATGTTGGAAGTACATCACCATTCTGTCATGCAGTGAAACATCTTGTAGCAACATCGGTAGAACATTATGTAGGAAATCAGCATACATTGCACCATTTAGATTGCCATCGATAAAATGGGGGCCAATTATCCTTCCTCCCATAATGCCACACCATACATTAACCAGCCAAGGTCGCTGATGTTCCACTTGTCGCAGCCATCGTGGATTTTCCGTTGCCCAGTAGTGCATATTATGCCGGTTTACGTTACCGCTGTTGGTGAATGACGCTTCGTCGCTAAATAGAAAGCGTGCAAAGAATTTGTCATCGTCCCGTAATTTTTCCTGTGCCCAGTGGCAGAACCGTACACGACGTTAAAAGTCGTAGCCATGCAATTCCTGGTGCATAGAAATATGGTACGGGTGCAATTGATGTTGATGTAACATTCTCAACACCGACGTTTTTGAGATGCCCGATTCTCGTGCAATTTGTATGCTACTGATGTGCGGATAAGCCGCGACAGCAGCTAAAACATCTACTTGGGCATCATCATTTACTTTCAGGTCGTGGTTGACGTTTCACATGTGGCTGAATACTTCCTGTTTCCTTAAAGAACGTAAAAATCCGGCGAACGGTGCGGACACTTGGATGATGTCGTCCAGGAGCAGCATACATAGGACACGGCCGTTGGGGATTTTGATCACAATAGCCATACATCAACACTATATCGACTTTTACCACAATTGGTAATCGGTCCATTTTAACACGGGTAATGTACCACGAAGCAAATACTGTCCGCACTGGAGGAATGTTACGTGATACCACGTACTTATACGTTTGTGACTATTACAGTGCCATCTATCACAAAGCGAATAAAGTGGTCCAAGTAAAATATTCATATTTCTGTACGTACTACACGAATGTGTAATAAAAATGGGGGTTCCTATTAAAAAAAAACGTTGTTGATATCCGTTTGACCGTTGGCAGTGCCATCTCGTGGGCCAACCATAGCGCCATCTGGTTTCCCCCTTGAAGCTAGACAAGTTTCGTTCTCTGTAGTTTTTTCGTTTGATGCTTATTTCGTGAGATATTTGGCCCGGTCACTATCAGTGGACCACTCTGTGTAATAGTAAGATATTTAGAAACCAGTTTCCAATCCGTAAGACCCAGCGAGGAGGCGCAGTTATTAGCGCACTGGACTCGCATTCGGTAGGACGACGGTTCAAACCCGCCTCATGCCATTCTTATTATGGTTTTCCGTGATTTCGCGGTATCGCTACGGGCAAACGCGTGATGATTCCTTTGTAAGGACATGACCAACATCCTTCTCCCTCCTCCCCTAATCCGATGGGACCGATTTCCTCGCTGTCTGGTTCCATCCCCAGAATCAACCATCCAACCAATCAAACTGTAAGATATTTGCAGGGCCAGATATCAGGTCTACTTAAAATTTAATGTTTATAAATTACAGATTAAATCTGAAGAAATTAAGGAGACACGACCAGCATAAACTAAAAGAATCAAAGGTTGTTGAGAGTCTCTGTATGTCCATCCTTTCAGAGATAGTTTTGGGACTCGGCTGCTATTTAGTCTTAAACGACCATTATTGCGTCACATAAAGATACAACGTACTTAACAGGTCTCTATGGGTTTAACTGAATTCGTAGTGAGAGATGACATACACAGAGTAGACGTCACGTTTTCTAGTAACAATAACAATTCAATTAATGGTGGAAGGTACACAGAGTCTACACTGTAAAGTCTGCACTTTCCCAACTGATGAACTCCTTTATTAGAGTATCATCTTCAACCATTTGACATCCAGTACTGGAGAAACCTGTACACTTCTCTGCGCACCTTTATCTTCAGCTGTACACATCCACGTTGCTCCTTCATTTTTTTTCTAATTTTTGTTACTCATCTTTTGCAAGGCGCTGTCAGAACACTTTCATATTTCATAGACTCCATCACAAGAGCTTCATTCGTCTATTAGCCATTCATTCCTCTGTCAATGTGGTCTGCCCAAATTCATTTAGTTTGGTTATATTAATGATTAAAATCTTCCATTCCTACCGATTCCTTGATCCAGCTGCTTGTTTCCCTGTCTCTCTCTTACTAATTCTGGTAGTGCATCTCTCCAGCGTTCACCGGCAAACAGTCAGACCGTGAAGTTGTCTCATTAAACGTCCACACCCTTTGGTCGTAAGTCAAAATAGGTAACGCACGCTCTTTGTAATCATTCAATTGACACGCATTGGAAGTTTTGTGTTGAAAACACTATTTAGTCTACCTAAAGCGTTCTAGGACTCTTTCACTCTGTTTTGGAAACCTTTTCTCGTACTACACCTCTCAAGTAATACGGTGTACGAGCAACTAGTGATTTAGCGAATAATAATGATAATTTTGTGTGGCTCAACGGCCTTGAACAAGTCTGTCAATTGGGTGCCACTTCCTTAACATACCGAATGTAGGACTGTGTCAACCGCCTCATTAAATGATTTCTTTTGGCTTAGTAAAACAACTCTACAGAAACGTTATGTGGGTTTGAACGTAAACGGTCATTTATTTTCCTCCACTCTGAAAGTAGGGATTATTTTAATCAAAAATTTAGTTAGACGCTGTAATAATTTGTCCGTAATGGTTGATATGGCATGAGAAGAATTGCAAGCGACTGTTGTTAAACTAACTTTCCTTGACAACACTATCAATGGCATACAGGCGTAAAAGAATGTCATCACAACTTTTATTTGCCACATACCCAGCGTCGTTTTAATAATTTTTAATAAACGCGGGAACACCGGAAAGAGAACCGAAACGGACAGGGAATATTCTCTGGTCAAGAATCACACAATTCCAGCTTCATGTTTGAAAGGATCTCATCGTTTCGCTAATTAATACGTGGTAAGTAATTAGGGAAGTGGAAATGAAATAACTTTGAGTTCGGATACGTAAAGTGAAAATTTATACAAAGAACTCGACCAGCAGTGCGAATGATATTCCACTTTAATTAACTCAGCAGAATACGTCCCTGGTTCATTCTACATTATTTTTCTGGCAGCTGCTTTCACACCATGGTTGCCAGAGTCGTGTCCAAGGTAACGATCGTCCCTTTCGCTTCCTTTGTCTCGTCCCATTCTCGATATTTCTGAAAGAGAGAGAGAGAGAGAGAGAGAGAGAGAGAGAGAGAGCAGTCCTATACTGGTCCGACTGAAACAAAACTAAACAGGCGGCCTTGTATATGATTTACCAAATACATGAATGTTGCAGGACACCATGGATAAAAAATGATTATATAGATAGTGTTAGTGTGGCTGAAAGTTACCGAGTTCACATTGCGCTGCCGTTATATTTGTCTCGATTGAATAATTAAAGTAGGCTTTTGCTGGAGATATTCCATGTCGCCTTCAACAGTGGTTATATTTAAGATACGTCTCGCCAACCTCTTTAATCTGACAGAAATATCGTTGGAGTGTGATCTTTGGTAAACTAGTTACTAATCTCATAAAATCTGATCCTAATCTTCCGTTTTGTCTTATTGAATCCGTTCAGCTTATTTGATATCGATACTAATGGTGTAGCTAACTGTTCAGCACTTAGTATTCTTTACAACACTCGTATCGTATTTGACTGCGTCTCCAGGGTTCCTACTGGGCACGCGTATAGTCCACGACTCCCAGAGACAATCAGCTCTGACAGGAAAAGCATGCGGAGAAGTTGCAGTGACCCAATTTATCTGTATTCTCTCATGTAACGTTTCAATCAAACATGTTGCCACGCTCACCTCATGTACGCTTCTCGAGTATATACAAGTCGTATTTTAATTACTACCGAAAATGTTGATGACAAAATATGGCAATAGAAGCGAAAAAGTTGCGGTAAACTTGTATTTGTAACGAGCCTTGGGCGTGATAGTTAAGAATGTGTGGTTATAAGGCTCCAAGGATTTAAGTTAAGTACGACAGTACTTAATACAAATACAGTTGAAATTTTTAGTGTTCGATTATCCCTAGCTACCTCGGCTACCTTCGATGACTCCTTGGTCAGACATCGAGTGTGGCCGAGCGGTTCTAGGCGCCTCAGTCTGGAACCGCGCGACCGCTACGGTCGCAGGTTCGAACCCTGCCCCGGGCATGAATGTGTGTGATGTCCTTAGGTTAGTTAGGTTTAAGTAGCTCTAAGTTCTAGGGGACTGATGACCTCAGATGTTAAGTCCCATAGCTCTCAGATCCATTTGGACCATTCAGACAATGAAAACTCAGGCAGACTAAACTTTCATGGAAAGAAGTCACTAAACAACCAAACCGACATACGTACAATTGCAATGCTGAGGACTCAACATGTACTTACGGTATGGCGCAGGAATCGATGGGAATGGAAAGGGCTGGAAGTAGGATGGCAGTAAATCCATGACAAGCTTTAAATAGATATATTAACAATAAAACTCAATAATCAGAGTG
Source organism: Schistocerca serialis cubense (assembly GCF_023864345.2). Taxonomy (NCBI): domain Eukaryota; kingdom Metazoa; phylum Arthropoda; class Insecta; order Orthoptera; family Acrididae; genus Schistocerca; species Schistocerca serialis. The sequence continues at coordinate 1,265,564,734 of NC_064638.1, read as the reverse complement.
AATGAATAAGCTCAAACGTAAGTAAAATAGCCAGTGCTTAATTCATATTTATAAATAACTTAATATCTAGTACAACATAACAAACAGTAAAATCGTCTGCCCCTTAGAAACCTTCAGCTTCACCATAATGCGAGCAGAGACCAATAAACGAGCATACCGTAAATCTACATCTACATCTACACGGATACTCTGCAAATCACATTTAAGTGCCTGACTGAGGCTTCATCGAACCACCTTCACAATTCTCTATTATTCCAATCTCGTATGGCACTCGGAGAGAACGAACATCTATATCTTTCTGTACGATCTCTGATATCCCTTATTTTATCGTGGTCATCACTTTTTTCTTATGTAGATCGGTGTCAACAAAATATTTTCGCATTCTTAGGAGAAAGTTGACGATTGGAATTTCGTGAGAAGTTTTCGCCGCAACGATAAACGCCTTTGTTTTACGTTAGTGATGTCCACCACAAATCCTATATCATTTCAGTAACACTCTTTCCCCTATGTAGCGATAATACAAAACGTGTTGTCCTACTTCGAACTTTTTCTATGTACTCCGTCAATCCCGTATGGTAAGGATCCCACACCGCGCAGCAGTATTCTAAAAGAGGACGGGCTAGCGTAGTTTAGGCTGTCTCCTTAGTAGATCTGTTACATTTTCTAAATTTCCTGCCAATAAAACGCAGCCTTTGGTTAGTCTTTTTCGATGTACTCTGTCAGTCCTATCTGGTAATGATAAATAAGTATTCTAAAAGAGGACGGACAAGCGTAGTGTAGGCAGTTTCTTTAGTAGGTCTGTTACATTTTCTAAGTGTCCTGCCAATAAAACGCAGTTTTTGGTTAGCCTTCCCCACAACATTTTATGTGTTCCATCCAATTTAAGTTGTTCGTAATTACAATTTTTACGTATTTAGTTGTATTTACGGCCTTTAGATTTCACAGATGTGTCGTGTAACCGAAGTCTAGTGGATTCCTTTTAGCACTCATGTGGATGTTGACCTCACACCTCTCCTTATTTAGGGTCAATTACCAATTTTTGCATCATACAGATATCTTTTCTAAAACGTTTTGCAATTTGTTTTGATATTCCGATTACTTTATTAGTCGAGAAACGACGGCGTCATCTGCAAACAACCTAACAAGGCTGCTCAGATTGTCTCGCAAATCGTTTAGATAGATAAGGAACCGCAAAGGTCCTCTAATCCTATCTTGGGGTACGCCAGAAGTCACTTCTGCACTGCTCAATGACTTTCCATCTATTGCTACGAACTGTGACGTCGTCGCTGACAGGAAATGACGAATCCAGTCACATAACTGAGACTATATTCCATAAGCACGCAATTTCACTATAAGCCACTTGTGTGGTACAGTGTCAAAAGCCTTCCGGAAATCCATAAATACGGACTCAATCTGAAATCCGTTGTCAATAGCGCTCAACACATCATGCAAGTTAAAAGCAATTTGTGTTTCAGAAGAACGATGTTTTCTAAATCCACGTTGGCTTTGTATAATTATACGAACTGTAAATAAATGACAAGGAACAAATAAAATAATTGAATTCTAGCTAATGACAGATGAACCCACCACACGAGAGCCCGAAAATGGTGTGCATAGAGTGAAACAGTAAATAGATAACTAAAACACAATGAAACAGGCTGGCCCCACTGCTCACTACTGAGCACAGAGAATAATTCAACAAATACGAGCAGTAAAAGGCAGAACAGAAAATTCTTTGAGCATAGTTAACAAAAAACATGCAGATACCTTAGGTCGTGCTGATATGCTAGTGTAATAACTTGTATAACTGATACTGAAATCCAGCCCAACATAGGCATTTGCACAACCAAAGTTTTGTACTGAACTCAACTTGCACATCTTCTAACAACATCATGACCAGACACACACAGCAGTCAATACCTGCTTTTATCTTGTCAGCAATATCTCTCTGCACCCGAAATGCGACGCACCATCCATTTGTCGAACAGGTACAGATGTTCGTTGCTGACAGCAGGCCACAGCAAGCTCAGACTCCATCAGGTTGCCTTTATTGCTTTGCTGCACAAACTCGATGCCCTACGTCATCCAGCAGACTGCCTTCTCAGACAATCGCGTCCTGTAGAGTCTTCTCGTAGGCTGTCTTCATACTAGCACTTCCGCTGAGGCTCTGCCCCATCCTAATGACGCCATCAGTTTCCTCGTCCTCTATATCCAAGGGGGCGCTGGCACTGCCTGTCAAATGCCAACTGCCACCCATTCTCCCAGGCACCGCCACTCGCAAGCCAACTCCCAGAACGAGGTACGCCGGTTCATAAACAAGATCGGACCGTGTACCAGCGATGTTGCATGTCCACATAAATTGAATATAGTAACCGATAATCTATATCCAATTTTAAAAAAGTGTATCACGTTACCCTAAAAGTATACCATATTATACCAACCGTATCAAATTACATACAAAGAGTATTAAATTATCCCTGCAAACTGATTTAGGCTTTATGCATTAGGTGTAATTGTTCGTAATTGCTCAGGTAGTGTAAACTCCTCAAAATTACTGATGTCTTTTTCTTGACTAATGTCACTACCGAGATATTAGGGAAACTTGAAACTTTCGATAGGCGTTGGACTTTATAAATTAACCATTCGACATTTTCCATTAGGCATTAGATGTTACTGGATACTAATAAGTACTCTAACACCAGTTGAATGTTAGTTACGTCCTTAGATAATGTTGCTGTCTGGAGGTGATGTGTTATCCATTAGCGATTGGGTTTTAGGTGTAAGGTGTCGCAGGATTGTGACTGTTATTGTATTACTAGAGGCTGCAAGTTAGATCTGCAGACGTATTTAATGCTACGAGTATTTTAATAAGTCATACAGACAATTTCAGTGAGGACATATTTAATTTACTTGCAGAGAGTGTGGAACTTTCGGCGATTTTAAGACATGGTGCATTTTAAACTGGAAGACAGATCTTCTGCAGTGCCATGTTCAGCCAATTTTTAGGTATTCAGATAAATTTCATGCTATCGAAATACTTTCATCTGTTAACCTGCAATTTATTTAAGCAATAGTGACAATTTGTGAGTGTAATTATTTAGTTTCATGCCTCATTGAGGTAGAAAAGTATGCAAAATCATACATGTAATACAACTTCATCTTTACTCTAATTTTCGTAGAGGTCCTCCACTGTACGATGAGCATCCAAGCTGTGCATTTTAATGAGTTACACAGACAACTTAAAAGAGCAAATATTTAGTTTAAAGACAAATAGAATTTCCAAGTGTGGTAGGAAAATCAAACTTTTGACGAAAGCTGTGTAATGCTTAACCTAAAACATCTTATCAGCAATGACAATAAGTCATCTTTCTGCATTTTGAAAAGTAATACAGATTTTTCGACACGGAAATATTTGATTTTCCTGCAATGAGAGCAAAATCACAAATTAAATTATAAATAGTTTTTTCTTCCGGATACCGACTCTGACATTGTCTTCGGAGATATCACATTTCCCTGTTACCATCTTCGCTATCTTGTAAGTGTGTATAAATTAAGCACGTCATTCTGCAGTTTGAGTACCATCCTTCGTAAAACTGTGGTGATAAAAATACAATTTTTCCTTGCTAACGCAATGTTTTCCTTTATTCTGTTACGTGTTTTTCAACAACGTATATTTTTATTAGATGACAGTCTTATTTAACAACTGATTACAGGAAATACTGTCTGTACATTGGCACCACAATTCTGACAGCGAATTTCGTTCAGGGTGTTATTGTAGGTAACCTCCCGTAGGTCTGTGTTATTTGCAATATTAGCCATACTTGTAATGGTTACATTTTTATTATGTACAACATGACACATTATCTAAGCATCACAGATGGATAAAGGAATTAATTTAAGCCTGTGTTATATCTTATACCAAGCATTCCACAAAGTTCGAAAATTTAACTTTTTTACTAGTGCAGATATCTGTTAATGACAATGAGCATCTCATAGCAAAAAAATCGTTTGACATTTTTTACAGTGAAGCCATGTCTTGGCGACTGTAAGTTACTTGTAAATAAAAGAGCAGCTGGCTTTATTTCGCATTTTCAGGGTCTGTGGAATACTATTTAGAGTAAAAGATATGTCTAACAATTATGTATTACTAATTTGTTAATTACACTTCAGGAGCAAATGTTTGTTTTTAATTATTTACAGAGGGTATGTTATATATAATTCCAAATTATATAAAGAGTGATGTATAGCTTCGAATGAAACATACTGATTTGACCAGCGGAATTCCATTAACAGTTTCTGGTAGTCAGTAATGAAAATTTAGTTATTCATTTTTATACAGTTCAGACACATCGACATATCTTTTCATAAACATCTGTGATTCAGTGATAGGGATTTTCTCACCGGAACTGACAGCAAACAAGCACTGACATCAATGGTTCAGGTATACATTAGGGTGTTACAAGGAAAAGTATGTGAAGCAGTTGAGCGGGTAATTCGGTACGTGAAAGGAGATCTAAATGTGATAGTCATGGGGGATTGGATTGCGTTGTAGAGGAGGAAGTAGAAGAAAGGTTTTCAGGAAAATTTGCGATTGGTAGCAAGAACGAGAGAGATGAAAGACTGAATTCTAAAATAAATATCAGTTAGTAATAGAGAGCACGCTGTTCAAGAATCATAAGAGGGGGGAGGTTTACTCGTACAGGGAGATGCGACGATATTTCAGTTACATTACATCACAGTAAGGCAGATATTCCTAAATCAAATATTGGATTGTAAAGCCTATCCAGGAGCAGATATAGATCCAGAGCACAATTTAGTAATGATGAAGAAGGGGCTGACTTTTCAGAGACTTGTCAGAAATTATCAAAGTACAAAGAAGTGGGTTACGGAAGTACCAAGGCATGAACAGACAAGACAGAAGTTCTCCTAGACTATAGATGATGAAATACCATACTCCTTGATAGCGTAGGGGAACGATGCGGAAGACCACACCGCCGTACTAGGCAACGTCCTAGTGGAGGTGGTTTGCCATTGCCTTCCTCCTACCGTACTGGGGATAAATGATGATGATGAAGGCGACGCAACAACACCCAGTCATCTCGAGGCAGGTGAAAAACCACTGAACCTGCCGGGAGTCGAACCAGGGTCCCAGTGCTCGGGAAGCGAGAAGGCTACCACGAGACAGAAATAAAAAACATAAGTACAAGAAATGCAATCGCGAAGAAACTACGCGTAACAGATGAAACACTTCGGCAGATCGACGACAGATAGAAGTAAAAAGTGTTTATGGAACTTCAGGGATACAGAATTACAAGTGACTTAGGAACGAAATAAGTAGGAAATTTGGGGAGCTAAGGCGGAATGGTTACATGAAAAATGTAAAGAAATCACCTATATCAAATTCACCTATATAATAAATCATCTATATAATAAATGTGAAGAAATCACCTATATCAAAGTCAAAACAACCTTCGGTGAAATGAAAAGGCAAGGCAGTAACATCAAGCGCACAATGGAAATTCCACTGTTAAGTGCAGAGAAGAGAGCAGGTAGGTATAAATAGTACATTGAAGGTCTGTGAGAGGGGGAAGACCTGTCTGATAAAGTGGTAGGAGAAGGAACAGGTGTCGACAGGGAAGAGATAGAAGATCCAGTATCAGAATCAGAATTTAAAAAGGCTTTGGAAAACTTAAGATCAAATAATGCAGGAGGGATATACAAAATTCCATCGGAATTTCTAAAATAATTGGGAGAAGTGGAAACATAACGATTATTTCCATTTTTTTGTGTAGGATGTATAAGTCTGGCGTTACACCATCAGACTTCCCGGAAAATGATACCCAGCCAATTCTGAAGCCAGTAAGAGCCGACAAGTGCGAGAATTATCGCACAATCAGGAACAGCTCATGAAGTCACGTTGCTGACAAGATAATATACAGAAGAACTAAGAAGGAAATTGAGGCTCTGTTGGATGGCGATCAGTTTGGCTTTAGGATACGTAAAGGCACCAGAGAGGCAATTCTGACGTTGCGTTTGGTAATGGAAGCAAGACAGTAGAAAAATCTGGAACCATTCATAGGATTTGGCGACCTGGAAAAAGCATTCGACAATGCCAAGTGATACAATATTTTCTAAATTCTGAAAAAAAGTAGGGGTGAGCTAAGGAGAAAGATGGGTAGTATTCCATACGTACAAGGACTAAGAAGGAATAATAAAACTAGAAGACTGAGGTGAAGTTCTATTACTGAAATCAGGGAAGTATTCTTTGCCCCCTAGTGTTCAGCTTACACATCGAAGAAGCAACGACGAAAATAGAAGGAAGGTCTAACAGTGGATTAGAATGCAGGGTGACATAATACCAGCGATATGATTCGTTGATGAGATTGCTGTTCTGAGTGAAAGTGATGAAGAATTACGAGAAGGTGTTGAATGGAGTGAACATTCTAATGAGTGCAGAGTACGAATTGAGAGTAAATTGAAGACAGACGTAAGCAATGAGAAGCAGCAGAACTGAAAACTGCGAGAAACTTCGCATCTCACTTAGGGATCTTGAAGTAGGCGAAGTTGAGGGATTCTGCTACCTACGCAGTAAAATAAGCCGTGATGGACGGAACAAGGAGGGCATAAAAAGCAGACAGTCACTGAAAAAGAAGGGCATTCCTGGCCCAGAGAAGGTTGCTAGTATCAAACATAGATCATAATTTGACGAAGTAATTTTTAAGAATGTCATATTTGCAGCGCAACATAGTATGGAATGTGGGAAAACCAGAACAGTCGATGAATCGAAACCTCTGAGAGGGGTGCTATAGTAGAATGTTGAAAATTAGGTGCACTGATAAGATAAGGAATGATGAGGTTCCTCACAGAATCTGGGGCAAAGTAATTTATGGAAAACACTAATAAAAAAGAGAGACAGAATGATAGGACATCTGTTAAGACATCAGGGAATATGTGGTGTCACCGCCAGACACCACACTTGCTAGGTGATAGCCTTTAAATCGGCCGCGGTCCGTTAGTATACGTCGGACCCGCGTGTCGCCACTATCACTGATTGCAGACCGAGCGCCGCCACACGGCAGGTCTAGAGAGACTTCCTAGCACCCGCCCCAGTTGTACAGCCGACTTTGCTAGCGATGGTTCACTGTCTACATACGCTCTCATTTGCCAAGACGACAGTTCAGCATAGCCTTCAGCTACGTCATTTGCTACGACCTAGCAAGGCGCCATATTCAGTTACTGTAATCTGAACAGATAATATTGTGAATCATATACCGTCAAAAGCGACGTTCGTCATTAATGGATTAAAGTTAAGTATGAAACTAATTACGTCCGCTTTCTGAATTCTAATTCCTTGTCGTGTTCCTGACCTTACGTCAGTACAGTCCTTCCCTCCTCACGCCAGCCTGCGTGAGCTAAAACGCGTGCATTTCGGCCTCCTCTAATAACACGTTAATCCAGGTAGTTTGGGCACAGTTCAGCTGCAGCTACAGTGTAATGGTAATATTAAACTCTTGATTAGAGGAAATGAGAGAGAAATGTGTTCCATTTTTTTTAATTTTTTATATAAATAAAATGCATAGTTCACCTACGTTAGAGGACGGCCAAGTGGAGATTCATTCTGATTGGATCTTTCATTTTAATAATAGCTTCTGACTGGAGGAGAGGAAAAGAAGCTGTGTGATGTACTTTATGATACATAATTCAGGGTGATCCGATACTTTTGAACAAGGCGAAGATGGAGTGTCTTTGCGACTGACTCTTTTGTCTTAATACTTAGCTATAATTGGACTTAAGTAATGAGAGGAGGGGTATGGGAGGTGGTACATTGCGGACTGTATGTGAGCTGCTTGAGATAAATCTTTGATTTTGTAACTATTTTAATATGACATCAGATGTATGTTTGAGTATGTAAATAATGCAACATGACACTGTATTTGTACATAATTTTAATGTGATGTCGATGTTTGTATGTGTACGTAAATAATGTAATTTGACACAATTCTTACGCAAGAGGTAAGGCTTTATGAAATACTGAATATCTTTGACTTTAGTCTGAGGTTTACGTAATTTTTACAGCCTATTTGGTTCTACTTTTAATACTTTGCACTGACTGGTTGGAGATAGGGAGGACGGATGGAGGAAGTGTACATCAGACATAGTGTATTTCATTACTATTTTACACTCCTGGAAATTGAAATAAGAACACCGTGAATTCATTGTCCCAGGAAGGGGAAACTTTATTGACACATTCCTGGGGTCAGATACATCACATGATCACACTGACAGAACCACAGGCACATAGACACAGGCAACAGAGCATGCACAATGTCGGCACTAGTACAGTGTATATCCACCTTTCGCAGCAATGCAGGCTGCTATTCTCCCATGGAGACGATCGTAGAGATGCTGGATGTAGTCCTGTGGAACGGCTTGCCATGCCATTTCCGCCTGGCGCCTCAGTTGGACCAGCGTTCGTGCTGGACGTGCAGACCGCGTGAGACGACGCTTCATCCAGTCCCAAACATGCTCAATGGGGGACAGATCCGGAGATCTTGCTGGCCAGGGTAGTTGACTTACACCTTCTAGAGCACGTTGGGTGGCACGGGATACATGCGGACGTGCATTGTCCTGTTGGAACAGCAAGTTCCCTTGCCGGTCTAGGAATGGTAGAACGATGGGTTCGATGACGGTTTGGATGTACCGTGCACTATTCAGTGTCCCCTCGACGATCACCAGCGGTGTACGGCCAGTGTAGGAGATCGCTCCCCACACCATGATGCCGGGTGTTGGCCCTGTGTGCCTCGGTCGTATGCAGTCCTGATTGTGGCGCTCACCTGCACGGCGCCAAACACGCATACGACCATCATTGGCACCAAGGCAGAAGCGACTCTCATCGCTGAAGACGACACGTCTCCATTCTTCCCTCCATTCACGCCTGTCGCGACACCACTGGAGGCGGGCTGCACGATGTTGGGGCGTGAGCGGAAGACGGCCTAACGGTGTGCGGGACCGTAGCCCTGCTTCATGGAGACGGTTGCGAATGGTCCTCGCCGATACCCCAGGAGCAACAGTGTCCCTAATTTGCTGGGAAGTGGCGGTGCGGTCCCCTACGGCACTGCGTAGGATCCTACGGTCTTGGCGTGCATCCGTGCGTCGCTGCGATCCGGTCCCAGGTCGACGGGCACGTGCACCTTCCGCCGACCACTGGCGACAACATCGATGTACTGTGGAGACCTCACGCCCCACGTGTTGAGCAATTCGGCGGTACGTCCACCCGGCCTCCCGCATGCCCACTATACGCCCTCGCTCAAAGTCCGTCAACTGCACATACGGTTCACGTCCACGCTGTCGCGGCATGCTACCAGTGTTAAAGACTGCGATGGAGCTCCGTATGCCACGGCAAACTGGCTGACACTGACGGCGGCGGTGCACAAATGCTGCGCAGCTAGCGCCATTCGACGGCCAACGCCGCCGTTCCTGGTGTGTCCGCTGTGCCGTGCGTGTGATCATTGCTTGTACAGCCCTCTCGCAGTGTCCGGAGCAAGTATGGTGAGTCTGACACACCGGTGTCAATGTGTTCTTTTTTCCATTTCCAGGAGTGTAGATATAATGTAAATAGTACACGTTGACTGGTTGGAAAGAGGTTGGAGCGTGGGTTATAAACCATAACTGGTTTATTTCCTTCACTTTTAGTTTTTAATACTGCGTGATTGGCTAGAATAAGAAGAGGGAGATGTTTTCCAATTTTCCTTTAGCAAAATTGTGGTACTTTCTCTAATTATACTCTAATTGGTTAAAAAGGGAGGATTAAGAGTGCGAAAAGTACAATTGGTCTATGTCCATTATCTTGGATTTTTTTCGTTTTAATACTGCCCTATGATTGTGGGAGGGGAGGGGTGAGGGATTTTAATTTCCCATTGACGCAGTTGGGTTATTTCGACCATATTAGAGTTTTTCACTGAATTTGTTAGTTTTCATACTGCGCTGTGATTGGTTGGAGGTGTTGGGGCGAAAGTGTTTTAATTTCCAAGTATTGATTGATTAATTTTATTGACTAAAGATGTCATGAATGGTGATGACGTGGCTGGACTCTTCACATCAAAGGCAGAGACAATGAGTGTATACAAACAGTTTTAATGTTTTAAGTTACTTCACTGAAGATGGCACACAGCGAATAAAATCTAGACATGCAATAAACATCATTTATGATTGATTATTGTAGCCTTTAACACTTGACACGAATACAGCCGCTGGACACAGCTGTTCCTGTAAGATATCAAACCTGATCTAATGTATGTCTTACATCATAACTTTTAAGGTGTATAGACAACTGATGACGATCTGTGTAGCGTTTTGTAAATACTTTGTTTGAAGTAATAGCTGCTGAGTAGTACGGGAGAATGAGCAGTAGCTTTTCTCAAACTAGATGCTTTGTTTCTAGAATACATATTGAGAATAGTCTCGAAAACAGTTCAGAAGCAGATGTGAGATCGGCAGTGGCCACAAAATGTTTGGAAAACTGCCTAGGCCACAATGAATTCTTCAAACCTCACACCTCCATTAACGCCAGTGGAGTTAGCGAAATAGGCGGTGTTTTTGGTCACAATTTGTCCCTTCCATAACTCGGTTTTCTTTTTAAATGCATTCCCATATAATTAGAAATTAGCTGTTTCTCGCTTTGCCTTTCTGTGGACAGCGCTCTGTCAAATCCACTTAAAATTCGACGTCTGCAATCCTCAGTCAGCCTTCGACAGATACTGCATGACTGACACACAACCATCATTCGCACACAATAATTACATTGGTTGTAAACGTATTACTTACTCGTACATCACGATATGCTCCCACCATTGCCGTTAGCTGTCACTCGAAACGTCAGTTCAGTATGGACCACATAACATTCCTGCCTTTAGTCAATTTTCCTGGCGAGCGCTCCTTACATCACGTAAGTTGTATGATAATGATGATATTCAGTTGTAAAATATGTTCTGTGATATTTATTCATAACTCGACAGAGTGGTCAGCAAACAAAATACGCTACATCACATAACCCGTGCGAAGTTGGGCTGGGTTGCTACTATATTATGTACACATACCTTCTTCGAAATCCTCATCAAAATCCATACAACAGTTCCCAAAGTCAGCCTTCGCATACATGTAGAAAACGTGGCGGGTAATCCATATATATTATAAAAAAGAATGCATGTGACAAAAGAAAGCATGTGTGTGTATGTTTGTTTGTTTGTGTGTGTGTGGGTGTGTGTTCAAGATCTCCTACGCCACTGTACCGATTTTAGCCAAACTTGATACACATATACTTTACAGCCCGACGACAATCGGTATGGGATAAGAAACACCTACTTGTCATGGGGGTCGGAGCACGTGAAAAGCTAGCGTAGTCCGCGACGCACATAGGGGTATTTCATGCAAAAAGTTGGCTAAAATTAGTCTTTGGTATTTTCTGTACTATGAAACGCTAGAGACTACACTCGTATTTGTAGGATAATAATCTACATACATACGCTGTAAAATAAATTACTACGAAACTAAGTTTTTAATAGAATCTTTATATCTCAACACAATACTATGTACTGTTCCGATGATGCCTCCAATTCTAGTTCATCTGCGCAATCTGTCTCTATTGGGGTCTGCTCTCCATCACCACTCTCAGCTTGAGGCACATGCCTAACTCATCGTTCGACTGAGAAAAGCCCATGTATTTCTTTTAGGAAAGGTTTCCTGGCAGACGGAAGTGCTTAAGCGAGCCTGGGCTGCTTTTTCTCTGCCGCTGAGTAAGGGTGCATGTTCAATAACAGTTGGACCAAGACCGAAAATCTTGTGTTTACTGGGAGACATAGGATTACATGGAACTAAATGAATACACAGTCTTGCTGTTTCGCCAGTATAAGCAGTAAATTTTTTCTATGTCTACCTTAAGCTATTGGAAATAGCTTCTAGAGTAACCCTGAATAGATGAGATGCAAATCTATACATGTTATTTCTGCTGAAGGTTCAGAGTTTGCAAAAACCTTCTACTGGCATTTCTGTCATTTCTATTTCCATAGCCTTGTTTGGCAACATGTGTAATTAATTTCAATCGATTTCTGAACATTCCTTTCGTGCCTTAGAACAATTCCTTTTCCACTTTCGAACGGGTTTGCCACTGCTTACTGTTTATTCTATAGGAAAAATGCAACAAGAAATCAAAACATCGAATTCGGGAATGGAGTGTAGACAGGCTCAAATGAAGACCTTCTGCATTTATTACTTTTGTTTTAGACAAGTCAATGAAGTAATTTTCAGAAGCCTTGCAAATGCAGCGTCTCATTGTCGACGCTGTTTCCATTACTGCATTTCAGACCTTTGTATCTACCATAGTCATCAGCAGTGTGGGTTTTATTGGTGAATCACCCTCCGTTCTTGCAAATTTGTTTCTCGTAATGTTTCAATTTGCATATTGTTACAACAGTTTCTTCATTAGTAACATCAGCCATTTCAGGTATAACTCTACTTCGTATTGCTCTACTACAGTGAGGAGACGATACTGCAGGAATGCTCCCAACAATTAGGTCTTCAATCAGGCGACTAATAAGTGGGAGAGGCACTAAAGATAACGGAAATATTGATGTTTTCAGATACTGATTCAAACTGAATTCGCTGTGAACCATAGCAACCCCATTTATAAATAAGTTCCAATGCCTTTATATAATCATTTGGAAAAGCATTGAAAACATCTTCCTGGACAGCCTCTATTTATCCTCTTGAAGGATACAGTAACAGGGATAGACATTCCTATCCGTTGTTCGAAAGAGCCGGCCGCTGTGGCATAGCGGATCTAGGCGCTTCAGTCTGGAACCGCGCGGCCGCTACGGTCGCAGGTTCGAATCCTGCCTTGGGCACGGATGTTAGTGATGTCATTAGGTTAGTTAGGTTTAAGTAGTTCTACGTTGTAGGGGAATGATGGCCTCAGATGTTAAGCCCATAATGCTCAGAGCTATTTGAACCATTTTTGTGGTTCCAAAATTGTTTCTCAATGGTTGTCTTTCACAGTTTAGAGGGTTCTCTTTACGAACAACTTGATGGCCTACCAGCCAGAGTATCCCAACACAGAATTTTAATGGAACTTTGCAGCCACTTAAGTTTTTTTTTAAGAAGATACTTTCAACTTAGCGAAAAACAACGATCTTTTGTGACTTTATGTACGTTACAACATTTCTTTATTTTATCAGTGATGCGGGGATCTGATAGTATAAAATTTTTCTTTAGGTTCAATTATATAAAATTTTTCTTTAGGTTCAATTTTTTTACAAAATCTTTTTCAGAACATATTTTCATAAGCCCCCCCCCCATGAACCATGGACCTTGCTGTTGGTGGGGAGGCTTGCGTGCCTCAGCGATACAGATAGACGTACCGTAGGTGCAACCACAACGGAGGGGTTTCTGTTGAGAGGCCAGACAAACGTGTTGTTCCTGAAGAGGGGCAGCAGCCTTTTCGGTAGTTGCAGGGGCAACAGTCTTGATGATTGACTGATTTGGCCTTGTAACACTAACCGAAGCGGCCTTGCTGTGCTGGTACTGCGAACGGCTGAAAGCAAGGGGAAACTACAGCCGTAATTTTTCTCGAGGTCAAGCAGCTTCACTGTATGGTTAAATGATGATGGCGTCCTCTTGAGTAAAATATTCCGGAGGTAAAATAGTCCCTCATTCGGATCTCCGGGCGGGAACTACTCAAGAGGACGTCGTTATCAGGAGAAAGAAAACTGGCGTTCTACGGATCGGAGCGTGGAATGTCAGATCCGTTAATCGGGCAGGTAGGTTAGAAAATTTAAAAAGGGAAATGGATAGGTTAAAGTTAGATAAGTGGGAATTAGTGAGGTTCGGTGGCAGGAGAAACAAGACTTTTGGTCAGGCGAATACAGGGTTATAAATACAAAATCAAACAGGGGTAATGCAGGGGCAGGTTTAATAATGAATAAAAAAAAGGAGTGCTGGTAAGCTACTAAAAACAACATAGTGAACGCATTATTGCTTCCAAGATGGACACGAAGCCCACGCCTACTACAATAGTACAAGTTTATATGCCAACTGGCTCCGCAGATGACGAAGAAATTGAAGAAAAGTATGATGAAATACAAGAAATTATTCAGATAGTGAAGGGAGACGAAATTTTGTCATGGGTGACTGGAATTCGGTAGTAGGAAAAGGGAGAGAAGGAAACATAGTAGGTCAATAGGGATGGGGGGGGGGGAGGGGGGTAAGAAATGAAAGAGGAAGCCGCCTGGTAGAATTTTGCACAGAGCTCAACTTAATCATAGCTAACACTTGGCTCAAGAATCATAAAACAAAGTTGTATACATGGAATAAGCCTGGAGATAGAGACAGGTTTCAGATAGATTATACAGGGTGATTCAAAAAGAATACCACAACTTTAGGAATTTAAAACTCTGCAACGACAAAAGGCAGAGCTAAGCACTATCTGTCGGCGAATTAAGGGAGCTATAAAGTTTCATTTAGTTGTACATTTGTTCGCTTGAGGCGCTGTTGACTAGGCGTCAGCGTCAGTTGATGCTAAGATGGCGACCGCAGTATCTGGAGATGTTAGAGAATTGGCTGTTCCCTCAGCTCGAACAAGAAGCACAACAATTCATATTTCAGCAGGATGGAGCGCCACCACATTGGCACTTATCTGTCCGTAACTACCTGAACGTCAACTACCCGAGGCGATGGATCGGCCGCCAGGCAGCCCGTGACAGAGCACTTCATCACTGGCCTCCAAGAAGCCCTGATCTTACCCCCTGCGATTTTTTCTTATGGTGTTTCGGCCACCTCTCCCAGCCACCATTGATGATTTGAAACGATAAATAACAGCAGCTATCCAAACTCTTACGCCTGATATGCTACAGAGAGTGTGGAACGAGTTGGAGTATCGGGTTGATATTGCTCGAGTGTCTGGAGGGGGCCATATTGAACATCTCTGAACTTGTTTTTGAGTGAAAAAAAAACCTTTTTAAATACTCTTTGTAATGATGTATAACAGAAGGTTATATTATGTTTCTTTCATTAAATACACATTTTTAAAGTTGTGGTATTCTTTTTGAATCACCCTGTATAATGGTAAGACAAATATTTTGGAACCAGGTTTTAAATTGTAAGATATTTCTAGGGGCGGATGTGGACTCTGACCACAATCAATTGGTTATGAACTTTAGATTAAAACTGAAGAAACAGCAAAAAGGTGGGAATTTAAAGAGATGGGACCTGGATAAACTGACTAAAGCAGAAGTTGTACAGAGTTTCAGGGAGAGCATAAGGGAACAATTGACAGGAATGGGAGAAAGAAATATAGTAGAAGAAGAATGGGTAGCTTTGGAGCATGAAGTAGTGAAGGCAGCAGAGGATCAAGTATGCAAAGAGACAAGAGCTAATATAAATCCTTGGGTAACAGAAAAAAAATTGAATTTTAATTGATGAAAGGAGAAAATATAAAAATGCAGTAAATGAAGCAGGTAACAACGAAAACAAACGTCTCGAAAATGAGATCGACAGGAAGAGCAAAATGGCTAAGCAGGGATGGCTGGAGGACAAATGTAAGGATGTAGAGGCTTATCTCACTAGGGGTAAGATAGACACTGCAAACAGGAAAATTAAAGAGACCTTTGTAGAAAAGAGAACCACTTGTATGAATATCAAGAGCTTAAATTCCATTGGAACTGCTGACGGCCTTGGGAGAGCCAGTCCTGACAAAACTCTACCATCTGGTGAGCAATATGTGTGAGACAGGTGAAATAACCTCAGACTTCAAGAAAAATATAATAACTCCAATCCCAAAGAAAGCAGGTGTAGACAGATGTGAAAATTACCGAACTATCAGTTTAATAAGTCATGGCTGCAAAATATTAACTCGAATTCTTTACAGACGAATGGAAAAACTAGTAGAAGCCGACCTCGGGGAAGATCAGTTTTGATTCCGTAGAAATATTGGAACCCGTGAGGCAATACTGACCCTACAACTTATCTTAAAAGCTACATTAAGGAAACGCAAACCTACGTTTCTAGCATTTGTAGACTTAGAGAAAGCTTTTGACAATGTTGACTGGAACACTCTCTTTCAAATTCTGAAGGTGGCAGGGGTAAAGGATAGGGAGCGAAAGGCTATTTACAATTTATACAGAAACCAGATGGAAGTTATAAGAGTCGAGGGACATGAAAGGGAAGCAGTGGTTGGGAAGGGAGTGCGACAAGGTCGTAGTCTCTCCCCGTATATTGAGCAAGCAGTGAAGGAAACAAAAGAAAAATTTGGAGTAGATATTAGAATCCATGGAGAAGAAGTAAAAACTTTGAGGTTCGCCGATTACATTGTAATTCCGTCAGAAACAGCAAAGGACCTGCAAGAGCAGTTGAACGGAATGGACAGTTTCTTGAAAGGAGGATATAAGATGAACACGATCAAAAGCAAAACGAGGATAATGGAATGTAGTCGAATTAAGTCGGGTGATGCTGAGGGAATTAGATTAGGAAATGAGACACTTAAGGCAGTAAAGGAGTTTTGCTATTTCGGGAGCAATGTAACTGCTGATGGTCGAAGTAGAGAGGATATAAAATGTAGAGTGGCAATGGCAAGGAAAGCGTTTGTGAAGAAGAGAAATTTGTTAACATCGAGTATAGATTTAAGTGTCAGGAAGCCGTTTCTGAAAGTATTTATATGGAATGTAGCCATGTATGGAAGTGAAACATGGATGATAAATAGTTTAGACAAGAAGAGAATAGAAGCTTTCGAAATGTGGTGCTACAGAAGAATGCTGAAGATTAGATGGGTAGATCACATAACTTATGAGGAAGTAATGAATAGGATTGGGGAGGAGAGAAGTTTGTGGCACAACTTGACCAGAAGGAGGGATCGGTTGGTAGAACATGTTCAGAGGCATCAAGGGATCACCAAATTAGTATTGGAGGGCAGCGTGGAGGGTAAAAATCGTAGAGGGAGACCAAGAGATGAATACACTAAGCAGATTCAGAAGGATGTATGCTGCAGTAAATACTGGGAGATGAAGAAGTTTGCACAGGATAGAGTAGCACGGAGAGCTGCATCAAAAGAGTCTCACTACTGAAGACGACAACAACAACATTTTCATAAGTCATAGAGGCCTTTTCTTGGCATAATTTTGACTTTCGAAGAAGCTAAGAAAAAAGCAAAATGGTTGCAGATCTAATTTCGGAGATGACGTTGTTTATAACTGGCCACTCATTAATACATAACAATCAAACAAAAGCAAACTGATGTATTCAGCGGCTACATCTTTAAATTTCCAAACTAAAAATGTACTAACAATTACGAATGGGAACACCCTCAACCGAAACAAAAAGAAACTATTGAAAGTAGTAAATAATGTGAATGAAAATTATAATAAATAACGGTATATACCCGAATCTTCGGAATCAATATTGCTTTGCACCACACTTCAAGTGAAGACGTAGTTTAACAACCAACTGCAGACTGATTTCATTCCAGTAGAAAAGCTTCGGGCACACTGGAAGCGCGATGTAAATCGAGATTAACTCTATCGCCTATCAGTGCACAATAAGCTAATAACACACTGCCTAATCTAACAACGCACTGCTTAATCAATGATCCATCTATCAGACTATCACAGAAAGTTATGGATTCTGGGAATCATCCACATTTGAAAAGTGAAGTTCTGGACAGCCTTTAGGGCAAAATACCCCAACGTGCGACGCGTGAATTCTCGAATCAAATTCATCCAGTACTTGAGAATGAGTGCACTTAATGACTTGCGGCAAACTTTACACTTAATTTCAAATATTTGAAAAGTTTTTCCTCGCTGACAGCTCCTATAAAATGATGAAAGGAAAAACGTTGATCAGATACTACTTTAGCGATATTCTTGGAGTAAAGGTACCGCGTGAAGAACGGCGTTATAACTCAACACTTCTTTCCTGCTAACAGTATTTGCGACACACTTTTACAGACTGTTTGCACATATACACTGAATGTAACTGCGAAGTTATATCACTGTACCACACATAGTTCGGGAAATATGATGTTATAAACAGTGAGACTCATGAACAAATGCAGCAGAATGCACGATGTTTAAATTTAGTACTTCTTTGCTACTAACTCCATTCGCAATAAATTTTTCAGGCAGTATCCACATTTGGCGCTCAATGTACCTACAAAATTATAACATTGAACAATACGTAATTCAAGAGGTATGACATCATAAACATTAAGCATAGGCACAGACGCTGGTGCGGGCATGGACATACAGCTGTAAACACACTACTGGCCATTAAATTGCTACACCACGAAGATGACGTGTTACAGAAACGAAATTTAACCGACAGGAAGAAGATTCTGTGATATGCAAATTATCAGCTTTTCAGAGCATTCACAAAAGCTTGGCGCCGGTGGCGACACCTACAACGTGCTGACATCAGGAAAGTTACCAACCGATTTCTCATAGAAAAACAGCAGTTGACGGGCGTAGCCTGGTGAAACGTTGTTGTGATGCCTCGTGTAAGGAGGAGAAATGCGTGCCATCACATTTCCGACTCTGATAAAGGTCGGATTGTTGCGTATCGCGATTGCGGTTTATCGTATCGCGACATTGCTGCTCGCGTTGGTCGAGATCCAATGACTGTTAGCAGAATATGGAATCGGTGGGTTCAGGAGGGTAATACGGAACGCCGTGCTAGATCCCAACGGCCTCGTATCACTAGCAGTCGAGATGACAGGCATCTTATCCGCAAGACTGTAACGGATCGTTCAGCCACGTCTCGATCTCAGAGTCAACGGATGGGGACGTTTGCAAGACAACAACCATTTGCACGAACAGTTCGATAACGTTTGCAGCAGCATGGACTATCGGATCGGAGACCATGGCTGCGGTTACCCTTGACGCTGCATCACAGACAAGAGCGACTGCGATGGTGTACTCGACGACAAACCTGGGTGCACGAATGGCAAAACATTTTTTCGCCTGAATCCATGTTCCGTTTACAGAGTCATGATGGTCGCAGCCGTGTTTGGTGACATCGCGGTGAACGCACGTTGGAAGCGTGTATTCTTCATCGCCATACTGGCGTATCACCCGGCGTGGTGGTATGGTGTGCCATTGGTTACACGTCTCGGTCGCCTCTTGTTTACATTGACGGCACTTTGAACTGAACAGTGGGCGTTCCATTTCAGCAGGATAATGCACGACCGCATGTTGTAGGTCCTGTACGGGCCTTTCTGGATACAGAAAATGTTCGACTGCTGCCCTGGCCAGGACATTCTCCAGATCTCTCACCAATTGAAAACGTCTGGTCAATGGTGGCCGAGCAACTGGCGCGTCACAATACGCCAGTCTGTTGATGAACTGTGGTATCGTGTTGAAGCTGCATGGGCAGCTGTACCTGTACACGCCATCCAAGCTCTGTTTGACTCAATGCCCAGGCGTATCAAGGCCGTTATTATGGCTAGAGGTGGTAGTTCTGGGTACTTATTTTTGAGGATCTATGATCCCAAATTGTGTGAAAATGTAATCATACGTCAGTTCTAGTATAATATTTTTGTCCAATGAATACCCAAATATCGCCGGCCGGAGTGGGCGAGCAGTTCTAGGCGCTACAGTCTGGAACTGCGTGACCGCTACGGTCGCAGGTTCGAATCCTGCCTTGGGCATGGATGTGTGTGATATCCTTAGGTTAGTTAGGTTTAAGTGGTTCAAAGTTCTAGGGGACTGATGACCTCAGCAGTTAAGTCCCATAGTGCTCAGAGCCAATACCCATTTATCATCTGCATTTCTTCTTGATGTAGCAATTTTAATGGCCAGTAGTTTAAATACCTGGGCAACGCCGACTTTTCCGCCATTCTATACATAATTCCTAGCACTGTGCGTATATCAGAACTAGTCATAATTTGTTCTTCCTATACTTTGTAGAACGTAGCTACTAGTCGTAGTCTCTGTCCGTTAATGTAGAACTAGATTCGTTCCTCATCCCTGCAGCCTCTCCTTGATTGCGGAATTTACGGAACACGTTGTGTTGGTGAATGAATAAACGAACTGTTTAATTCTGTAGGATAAGTTCTGAATGGTGCACACTGATAATGGACAACAAAACTTTTTTCTCTGTCTAATACGCACACAAAGCGGTGAGAACACATCTCTGAATAATAGCACCATTATCTGCACTGGGAAGCTGGGAGCCTTTCACCTGCAGTATTCGTTTATTAAAGGCCCTCCTGCAAAGTTGGTGGTTTCCGCAGGAGCGGCGGCGCTGCCTCTCGCAGTTAGTGCAGGGCGCGGCGCCCCACGAGTGGATGCGGTGCTCTGCGCTGAGCGGCTTTATATTCGTCGGCCGCTCGTTTCCTTCACTTCCCCGGCGCCCAGACGGTCGTTACGAAGTCGGCTGCAGTAGGGAGGAGAGTAAATGGGAAACTTCTGCCCGAGAGTGTGGACACCCTGAGCGAAGCCCGGCGCAAGCTGAAGGCTCCAGGTGGGGCGTCACGTTGCAGAGTTGGCAACTGCGCCACTTTTTTATTACAGCACACAAACCCGTAAAAGAACTGCCACAGAAAGGAGTCCCGAGTTAAACGTAGACAATAGGAGAAAAAAAGCTGGTGGCAATGAATATTTAAATCACAGGAAAATTTATATTTTGAGAATTCTCCATGAGGTTTCAGAGTCATTCTTCAGCGAACATGTGGTGTTTTTACTTATTACATATTACTTCTTAGTTACTTGTAGCGCTAATATCAGCTTCTATTCACGATATCTGGGAGTTCTTACGGTGTAGGCAAACCTATATCCTGGGAACTCTGACCGAATCTGGCTGTATTGAGGAACGTCGGGAAATAATAAATATACTTATCCCAGAATGAGATTTTCACTCTGCAGCGGAGTGTGCGCTGATATGAAACTTCCTGGCAGATTAAAACTGTGTGCCCGACCGAGACTCGAACTCGGGACCTTTGCCTTTCGCGGGCAAGTGCTCTACCAACTTTTTTTTTTTTTTTTTTTTTTCCCTAATGAACCGCTGCAGGAGCAGGACGACGGGTCGGGCAGGGGTCGACACCCGAAGCCTGGCCATCCCGCCGCCACGCCCAAGCAACGTGTTCGAGTTCGAGGATCGAAGGATCAGGAAGAGGATGGAGTGGGTTTGTCGATGTTGTTCTTTTTATTTATTTATTTATTTAATTTTTATAACATTTTTTTTGTATTATAGATTTATTTTTGTTTCATTACAAAGAAAGATCCTACAACTGCCGTAGCCGAGCGTCCGAGTCGTCTTCTCGTCTGTTGGGAGGGGTTCCCCCCTATTCCGTCCGTAGAGGATCAATATGCTCCAGGATTCTTCTTCATTTTCAGCGTCTCATACCCGGAACGCCCCAGTGAGCAGGAGGATCCGCAAATAATGAACCTAAATAATTTGCGAAACGAGTTCTGTACTTCGGGTGGCGGCTGAAAGCTGCATGTGTCGTCATCAATAGGGACCAAAAGTCGAGTGTACCTTTGGGAGCATCGCAAAATATGTAGTAAACGGCCATTCCTTTTAGCCAGTTAACGGCGTTCGTTCTGGTTGATGGAAAGTATACGACGTCGGGGCGCAATACGTCATCAGGGGAGATAGACTCCGGCAATCGCCGCAAGAGTAATGCCAGCATGCGCTGCGTCAGTAGCCAGCACTCGCTGGTCGCGGCACACGTCAGACGGTGTGCATCCGAGTCAGCGACTGAGCATGTCGGACACAAGGGGTCGTCCGTCAGATGTATAGAATGTAACCTCTGACGAGTAGCGAACTTCCCATTCACAACTACGTACCACAATGAACGCACCGTCGTAGGTAGAAAAGGCGTGTGTACCGCTCGCCACACCGTGTTCCAGGCAACTTCAGGGTGTCTGTGGGTGACCGTATTTACAGGCTGCCGCTGCTGATAGAGGCGATAATAGTCTTTTGTGCTGGGCTTCCGTGTCGTCGGAAGTTCTGAACGTAAGTAGCTGAAGTCAATAAAGAAGTCTCTGATGTGGGTGAGTGCCGGTGAAATGTGTCCTACAGAAACCGGGGGATGCAGAGAGTGTGGTGCCACTTCTGCTATCAGGGTGCCCGTCAGAGTGGCGTGGGCAGAGGTCCACGTGCGACGCATAGTGTTGAGATAAAGCGATCGCGCACGGTTATATACCTGAATTAAACCGATACCGCCCGCCCGCTGCGGCAGTGTCAGGGTGGCGTATCGGACTTTAAAAACCAGATCGGTGCTTACGAAATGTCCATATGCTGCTTGAAATCTGTCGGCCATCGTAGCTGTCAAGGGAAGGATATGCGCAAAATAGTTCAGTTTTGAGACAAGATAGGTGTTGACATAACGCGTTCTGAGGAGCATATCCAAGCGACGCAGTTTGTTGTCCTGCAGCAGAGCACGTGTCTGGTGTAGGAGCCGGCGGTACGTAGCCGCCGCCGTGCGGCGGATATTGCTATAGAATTGCACTCCTAAACACTTGAGTACGGGCACCTTGTCAAAGGGCACGTCCGTTGTGTGGGAAATCCCCCCTCCGACATCCATGTATTTTGTCTTCTTCACGTTGATGACGCTCCCAGCGACCGCCCCGTACTGGCGTAGCCACTGTAGCGCCATATGCATTTCATCCTCTGATCTGGCCAGGAACACCACGTCATCGGCGAATGCACCACAACAAAAGGTCACGTCCCGCAAGGAGATACCAGTTAATCGCTGCCGTAGACCATGTAAAGCTGGTTCAAGTGCTGCAGCAAATAATATGCCCGACAGGGGGCACCCTTGTCGCACTGACCGTCCAACAACAATGTGACCAGACTGATAACCGTTGACCATCATGCGGGAGCGCGCTCCGTGGACCAGTCGAAGGACCACCTGTGCAGACTCCGGAGAGAGGCCCATGCGATGCAAAACTGCGCGTAAGAAGCCGTGATCGACGCGGTCGAATGCGTGGTCAAAATCTACGGCGACAAGGGCGCCTCGTATTTTGCAGGCCGCCGTCAAAGCAATTACGTCGCGGTATGCTCCTAACGCCGTATGAATGTTGCTGACACCACCTAAACATGTCTGATCGGTGTGGATGGCTTTCCCGATAGCGGTGTGGAGACGAGCGCGGAGGATACGGGCGAAGATCTTGTAGTCGTTGTTGAGGAGTGTGAGTGGGCGAAAATCCTGCCACCTACAACCACCATTCGGTTTCGGAACTGGGATCAGAATGCCTTCTGTGAATTCTGTGGGGACAGTGAAATCAGGGCGGATCAGGTCTTGAAACATTTGGAGCCACTTGTCACCCATAAGGTGGTAAAAAGTGCGGTAGAATTCCAGGGGTAAACCGTCCGGTCCAGGCGACTTGTTCGGTGCTCCACGTGCCAAGGCCGATGTCAGCTCATCGGGTGTAATGGGCAACAGCAGACTGTCATCGGTTGCCACGTCTCGAGGGGCGGGAAAATCGTGCAACAGCTCGTCATAATCACGTACATTTCGCGGATCTTCCATGTACAAGGTCCCATAGTGTCTGGCGAACGTGTGCGCGATGTCCGTTTGTGTCACTGCCCGCCCGCCGTCCTCCGTGTTTACCGCCGTAATGAGCTGACGTTTGCGGTGGCGTCTCTCGCGCACAATGTGATACACTGACGCTGTTTCGTTGGGGATACAGTCTTGCACTCGCGCACGGATGCGGACACCGTCTAGCTGCTCTGTCCTGATGCGAAGTAGACGAGCTTTGATGCGTTGTACGGACATCTGACGTTCGGGAGACGGCGGTTGCGTCGCCAGCTCACGTAACGCTGTATAGTAAAATTCCGATGTTGCCCTTTGCCAGTTCGATCTGTCACGCCCGTAGGCCATCAAGGTCTTTCGGAGGGCAGGTTTGACACATCCCAGCCACCACAGCAACGTGGAAGCATACGTAGGCAGGCGCCTGATACATCGACGCCACGTGTCAGTGACTGCTCGCCGACACGCTTCCTCGCGAAGAAGGGAGACGTTCAGCGTCCACGGGCCCCTGCTGCGTCTTGTGAGTTGTCGGGGCAAGGTGACAGTGCAGATGTACGCGAGATGGTCCGTGAAGGCCGTCGGCCAGAGTTCTGCATCACGGGTTGCTGTGCGGAGGGCACGCGAGACGTATATCCGGTCCAGACGACTGGCAGAATGGCTGGTAAAGTGCGTATATCCACTCTGGGTCCCATGATGTAAGAGCCATGTGTCGTGGAGCGCGAGGTCACGTATCAGTGCTTGTAGAGCCGGGCATGGGACGTAATGCGGTATCTGGTCCTCGGGCCGCAGAACACTGTTAAAATCGCCGCCCACTATGTAATGGTCCATATTTCCTTGCAAAAGTGGGGCCAACTCCTCCGAATAGAAGACATGCCTGTCACCACGGTGCGAATTACCGGAGGGAGCGTAGACGTTAATGAGGCGCACTGCGCCAAGTGTGAGTGCGATGCCTCGTCCGTTCGGCAAGTACGTCGCGTCCGTCGCGTCTATGCCATCTCGGAGAAGGATGGCCGTTCCTCCTGCGCCATCACCTACGGGTAGGCTGTACGTGGTGTAGCCATATAGGTCTAAACACAGCTCGGGACGGACCTCCTGGAGAAGGACAATGTCCAAGTCTGCCGCTCTGATCATGTCGTGTAGCATGCGGGTCTTGACAGTGGAGTGGACACCATTTACGTTGACTGTTCCCACACGGTATGACTGAGACATATCAAGTGGCGGAGGCAGTGTGCCGGTGCAATCCCACAGTGATTTCACACACCACACACCACACAGCCATCCACCTGCATGCTGTGCATTACTGTGCCGTAGGAGTCCCTGACTGGCAGAGCCCTCCGGGTTCATTGTCAGCCATCGGCTCTGGTGGAGATATCGATGTTTGCTGTGCGTCATCTGCCTCCATATCGTCTGCCCAATCACCAAGAGACGATTGTGATGTCATTGGGGGCTGGATGCTTTCACAGGAGCCCACATTTTGGGAGTCGACGCAGTGCGCCTCGTTTTCTGGGCCACCAGATTTAGGAGAGTGTTCCTTGTCTTCAGGCACCTTCTGGTGAATGATGCCACTGCAGTCCGTTGCAATTGTGGGCGAGTCAACGAAGTCGATGTCTTCCGCCGGCTTCACATTCCTGTCCTGGTCGTCAGCTGACAATCGCCTCTTCTTGTGTCGCTTGGGTGATTTTTGCTTTCGGGTCCGAGATTCGACATCCACTGGAGGGCGGGGCTCGACACACTCTCGGTCGCTAGGAACCCCTGTGTCTGATCCCGACAGTGACGGTGGCTGGGTGCCCACGACGCTGCGGTGGGCGGAGGCTGTAGGAACCTCTGCACCGTTGGGCTGCGGCGTCGTCGACGGCGCTGACTCTCCAACGGAGCTGGCAGCGGCTTGAGGAGGTAGCAGGTTTTGATCATCCATCACGTCATGTCGTGCCGCCTCCACATATGTGAGTGGGAGAGAGGTCATAGTGGATCGTTGGGGAAGTTCATTGCGGGGCACCTGAACGAGGCGGCGCTGCAGACACTCAGTTCTAACGTGGCCTTCCTGGCCGCAGCCCGAGCAGGTCCTCGGTTGTCCATCATATATAACAATTGCGCGGCAGCCACCCACGAAAACATACGATGGAACGTGCTTCTTAAGTTCTATGCGCACTTGTCGTACCCCGTTAAGGACAGGGTACGTTTCGAATGTGTTCCATTTCTCCTCTGTGTGGCTCAGAACTGTGCCGTATGGCCGCAGCGCATCAACGACTAGGTTGGCAGGAACTTCGAACGGTAGTTCAAAGATGCGCACGGTACGCACCCCCAGACCAGCATGGTCAACTCCTACCACGCTCACGTTACCGTCTGCGTGACAGAAGCGAAAGCCGTTTGCAGATCGTTGGAGTAATCTGTCGCAGGCCGCTTCGTCAGTCAGTTTGAGGTACACCGTGCTGGTTACAATAGACAGATGAATTCCTATCAGTTCTTGTGGTTCGATGTGCATGATGTCTCGTAGAAACCGTTCAATTTCATGGGCCTTCGGTCTCGTGTACGATGCGTTGAACGTTAGTTTGATTGTAGCTTTTCGATATGAGAACGCCATGTCGGGTCGGTACAGGTACTATACGGCAAGACAACGACGCGACCGCGCGCTAGCGGGTAAACAACAACACCTGCGGAGCACTGCCCGGCGCGCCGAGCCCGTCCGCACGGTAACACGGCTGAAAGCCGACGACCAACTGAGCTACCGAAGCACGACTCACGCCCGGTACTCACAGCTGTACTTCTGCCAGTACTTCGTCTCCTACCTTCCAAACTTTACAGAAGCTCTCCTGCGAAACTTGCAGAACTAGCACCCCTGAAAGAAAGGATATTGCGGAGACATGGCTTAGCCACAGCCTGGGGGATGTTTCCAGAATGAGATTTTCACTCTGCAGCGGAGTGTGCGCTGATATGAAACTTCATGGCAGATTAAAACTGTGTGCCCGACCGAGACTCGAACTCGGGACCTTTGCCTTTCGCGGGCAAGTGCTCTAGCAACTGAGCATCGGTAGCACTTGCCCGCGAAAGGCAAAGGTCCCGAGTTCGAGTCTCGGTCGGGCACACAGTTTTAATCTGCCAGGGAGTTTAATATACTTATTGTTTCCTAGATTAGATGGGACATAACAAATGAGGAGGTATTGAATAGCACTGGAGAAAAGAGAAATTTGTGGCGCAACTTGACTAGAAGAAGGGATCGGTTAGTAGGGAATATCCTGAGGCATCAAGGGATCCCCAATTTAGTACTGGAGGGCAACGTGGAGGGTAAAAGTCGTAGAGGGAGACCAAGAGATAAATACACTAAACAGATTCAGAAGGATGTAGGTTGCAGTAAGTACTGGGAGATGATGAAGCTTGCACAGGATAGAGTAGTATGGAGAGCTGCATCAAACCAGCCTCTGGACTGAAGACCACAACAACAACAATGTTTCCTAGTGTCTATATGTTATACGGCGTCTGTGAATCCCATGCCATTAAATTTTCTGTTTGGCCAGCAGCATACACAGAATCAAAATTACTATTTTATTGACAGTTTAGAGTGTTATTTATCCTCAATGAAATATATCAAATGCAAAGATGCGCACAGATAAATAATATTTGGCGAACCATTCCGTAAATACAATGCGTTTCACAATTCCTATTACAGGTTTCTAGACGTTGCAGAGGACACTTCGTAGACAAAATTTCATAAGAAACTCATGTCCAGAAATGTACTACCTGCATATAAAATAAGTTTGAAGACCAGACATCGTTTAAATCTCTTGTTTCGCGGTACTCACACAGCAAAGTCAATTAACTCTGACCTGTGTGATGTACAGGAGCAAATGGCATGGATGAAGTGTTGAATACTCGTCATAGGGTTTTCTTCTAAGTGAAAAAAAGAAGTCCTTTACAAAGTTGAAAATGTGGCACTTCCGTGTATCACTTCAGTGAAACCTAGTGGCGAATATATCCGTTTCTCGCAGTCGTTATTCTAATGAGGCGAGAATAGAATGACAAGTCATAATTACAAAATGAATTAACGACACCTCCCTCTTCTCGGTTTGTGTGCGTACTGCGAAGCCTCGGATTTGAGACTGATCCCATTGTCACACTCGAGATCCAAGTAGTACATTTGTGGATTTGAGTTCCTTATCAAAAACTTGTGTACAAAGTCCCATCTAAAACGCGTTTTCGATGCCTAGTCGAAAGTGCAATGTAACCTTCCTTCTGATAGCCCAGCAACGTCTTGCTCGGAGTCCGGAAAGAGGGTGCACTCACAGCAAGGCGCGTTCACGTAACGCCCCTTAAGATCGGCTCGTGGGCAGTTGTTTCTCATCGCCTAACGTAGGAAGACCATGGAGCAGCTGCGAGTGACTATTACGTGGTCTGGAAGGCCAAAAGCACCTATAATAACCGGGCGGTCTGTTGGACAAAAGTTTGCATTGCCAAACTGCCACTGATGGGAAAGACGGTACTCGAAATGCAACACGGGCTTGGTTCGAACCTACTTTAGTACCCTGCGGGTACACAGGCAGTGAGGAGCAGTACGTATTGTGTGCCGTCGGGTGCATGTAATCGTTGGTTCACTTAAGCCACATGCTAAGAAGAGTCTATGGTAGCTACTTTCGTGAATTTGATTTGACATTTCGCTTTTGTGATCAACCGAATCCTCCTCTAGTGTGCTGTGGATAATTTACAATGATTGTGATTTGGTTGCAAATCGTATTATCGTGCAGCAAGGCGAATTTTCTCTTTTTAAGTGGGACGTTCTCCGTTTCATTGTACTCCAACTATTGTAATTAATTTATCTGGAGTTCAATTACATTTTACTAAGAATCTTATCTGGTTGTATTTTACAGTTTTTTGATCGGAGTTTCAACATGATGTCTAATCATGTTACTTGTTCTGGCTTGGATTAAAATATTTTGCTAGCGGAAGCCGGCTGATTTAATTTATTGATAACATTGGACAATGGATTTGCATCTTTCATTGTCATTGGTAAGTCAATTGCTAATTTAACCGTAAATTGAATAACAACTTCTCGGCTGGACTCCAGCCCTTGGGCATTTATTATACATGTTTATCATTGTGGAGGTTTGGCTACAGTTTATTATTTGTGCCCATACGTATTACAGCAGTCAGGGAGACCTTAGTTCTTGGATTGCACCTGTAAATGTTTTTACTGCACTCTGCTCTTGTACTATTTTGCAGTTATGGGCTGATATGAGCCGCAGATTAAACTTTCTCTTGTGTTTGCGTCATTAGTATAAGTTGCCTAATGCAGACCCTCTTCTCTATTTCAGCGCAGATGTGTTTGCCCAACACAAGCGGAAGCAAAGATATGGGAAAGCTTAAAGTTTTGTTCCGGTTAATTATTATCTTTACAGTAATTATTATACTAATAGATTGTGTTGTCCTCCCACACTTGTCATTTTACTTAAGTTGTACTGTACAAGAAGATACATTGGTACAGAAATTGCACTGATCTATATTTGTCAATAAATGTCTTCTCTGATACAGATGTCACATTTTACTACCCAGCAACTTACCGCTCCAAGCACCTCCATGGAATCTCATAATAGGAATTGTGAAACAACATGTATTTTTGTATATTTCCTGCCTGATGCAGAATGACTTTCTAGACTTCTGCCTGAAGATCAGTAATACTCGAAAATGAAATCACAATAAGCAGAAAAACAGAGTAATTTTTTGTTCTGGCGTAGGCAAAAGCGCCAGAACAAAGAAGGATACGAGACCAGAGAACGCTGTGAAATGACGTCGGCCAAATAGAAGCGCACCACTACAGGAGCGCCCTCAATTCAAAGTGACTATAAGCGGGGGTCCTGCCCGCCTCGGCCGCTCAGATCGGCTCGGTGTATGGACATTAGTGGGAAAAAAAATGGCTCTGAGCACTATGGGACTTAACACCTGAGGTCATCAGTCCCCTAGAACTTAGAAGTACTTAAACCTAACTAACCTAAGGACATCACACACATCCATGCCCGAGGCAGGATTCGAACCTGCGACCGTAGCAGTCGCGCGGTTCCGGACTGAGCGCCTAGAACCGCTCGGCCACCGTGGCCGGCCATAAGTGGACAGTGTAGGCACAGTTGTAGACTGGCACTCGCAGATGAGTTATTACTGACGTGTGTTCAAACTTGGAGGAACACTGCATATAGCAAAGGACTCTCAATTATATTGCGCGTCGCTCATTGTTTGCGACAAAATTTAGTACATTCAAGTTAAGTATTGCTAAATCTGCTTTATGGAAATAAAACTACTAATGTTATAAGCTTGAATTGTTGTATAGTATTCCGAGAACGCAGCATCCCTTAGGGTCCCTATAGGAGACGAGTGGACAGGACCCAACAACGAGTACCTCCATCTACATCTACGTGGATACTCAGGTGCCTAGCAGACGGTTCATCGAACCACCTTCACAATTCTCTATTATTCCATTCTCGTATAGCTCGCGGAAAGAGTGAACACCTATATCTTTCCGTACGAGCTCTGATTTCCCTTATTTTATCGTGGTGATCGTTCCGCCCTATGTAGGTCGGTGTCAAAAAAATATTTCCGCATTCGGAGGAGGAAGTTGGTGATTGGAATTTCGTGAGAAGATTCCGTCGGAACGAAAAACGCCTTTCTTTTTTTTGATTTCCAGTCCAAATCCTGTATCATTCTGTGACACTCTCTCCCATATTTCGCGATATTACAAAACGTACTGCCTTTCTTTGAACTTTTTCGATGTACTCAGTCAGTCCTATCTGGTAAGGATCTCACACCGCGCAGCAGTATTCTAAAAGATGACGGACAAGCGTAGTGTAGGCAGTCTCCTTAATAGGTCTGTTAAATTTTCTAAGTGTCCTGCAAATAAAACGCAGTCTTTGGTTAGCCTTCTCCACAACATTTTGTGTGTGTTCCTTCCAATTTAAGTTGTTCGTAATTGTAATACCTATGCATTTAGATGAATTTACGGCTTTTATATTAGACTGATTTATCGTATAACCGAAGATTAACGAGTTCCTTTTAGCAC
Source organism: Schistocerca serialis cubense (assembly GCF_023864345.2). Lineage (NCBI taxonomy): Eukaryota > Metazoa > Arthropoda > Insecta > Orthoptera > Acrididae > Schistocerca > Schistocerca serialis. The sequence continues at coordinate 1,265,534,186 of NC_064638.1, read as the reverse complement.
TGATGTGGATGACCTCACACTTTTCCTTATTTAGGGTCAACTGACACTTTTCGCACCATTCAGATATCTTTTGTATATCGTTTTGCAGATTGTTTTGATCTTCTGATGACTTTATTAGTCGATAAACGACAGTGTCATCTGCAAACAACCGAAGAGGGCTGCGAAGATTGTCTCGAAAATCGTTTATACAGATAAGGAACAGCAAAGGGCCTGTAACACTACCTTGTGGAACGAGAGAAATCAGTTCTCTTGTAGCCGGCTGAAGTGGCCGTGCGGTTAAAGGCGCTGCAGTCTGGAACCGCAAGACCGCTACGGTCGCAGGTTCGAATCCTGCCTCGGGCATGGATGTTTGTGATGTCCTTAGGTTAGTTAGGTTTAACGAGTTCTAAGTTCTAGGGGACTAATGCCTCAGCAGTTGAGTCTCATAGTGCTCAGAGCCATTTGAGCCACTTCTGTTGTATTGGCCGAATTCCATGCCTGGCGGTCACGGCATTTCGTGTATATTCAGCTGGTGCCTTAATTCTCTCATGTCTTTACTTCGCAGGGGCACCTATTGCTTAACTGTTTCTTGCCGTTTTTGCTAATCAGTGTTTTCAGATGGGCGTTGCAGAACCTTTCTGTGCACATAATTGTGTCTGTTACCTTTGTATATTCAAAAAATGTGTGTGAAATATTATGGGACTTAACTGCTAAGGTCATCAGTCCCTAAGCTAACACACTACTTAACCTAAATTGTCCTAAGGACAAACAGACACACCCATCCCCGAGGGAGGACTCGAACAGTCCTTGACTGCAGCGCCCTAGACCGCTCGGCTAATATCGGGCGGCTTTTGTATCTTCCAACATGACCCCACCACCTGTCCCGCCTCCTGCTCAGACGCCACAGCCGCAAGCGTTAGATGCTACACAGCTAATGCAGATGTTTCCGTTTCAGATGCAGCAGATCTCAGCACTACTCAACACGGTGTAGCAGCTACTGGCCAAAGCTGCGCGTCCGACTGACAAGCACCGCCTACTACAGGTGCTGTACCACCTTCTCGACAGTTTTGTGAACAGGAAGAGGAACGACGAGAGTTGCTGCACCAGTTCAATGCACATATGCTAGCTCACAACGTCCCAGGTACTGTGAAACGTCCATATCTATTATCTACTGTAGAAAGTACAGTGTTCAGCTTAATCCAAAACCTCATTCCTAAAGCCACTCCGAGTGATTTTGCGTATTACAGTGTTATCTCTTCGCTGACTAACTGTTATGTCCAACAAGTGAATGTGGTAGCAGCTAGGTATCAGTTCTTTAGTTGCAAAAAGCGGCCAGAACAAACGTATCGCGAGTGGGTAACAGATTTGCAGAGAATGATAAGGAAAGGCAAATTAATATGTGCTTTCGGTGCTTTGTATTCAGATGTTATGTTGCATGGTGCGAGCTTGCACAATGTACCTGATGTCAAACTTAAAGAACAAATTTTGAAACAGTCCGACACGCCGGCCGGAGTGGCCGTGCGGTTCTAGGCGCTACAGTCTGGAACCGAGAGACCGCTACGGTCGCACGTTCGAATCCTGCCTCGCGCATGGATGTGTGTGATGTCCTTAGGTTAGTTAGGTTTAAGTAGTTCTAAGTTATAGGGGACTGATGACCTCAGATGTTAAGTCCCATAGGGCTCAGAGCCATTTGAACCATTTGAACAGTCCGATCCATTGTACTACTGCAGTGGTACTCACCTGAAGATGGCCAGAAGACTGCGCCGAAATATCGTGGCAGGACGTTACTGACATCCGGCAGTTCTCCCGTGTTTTTATGGAACAGTCCGATCCATCATTTCAGCAGGTAGTGCAAATATTAGATCAGTACGTTTGAGCGGCCAGCTATTTGCCAGGTCGGGTCATTTGCTCGCATCGCCCCATTCCGCGAGGGCAGCTTGCGCTAGCCAAGCCGCGTAAAAAACGCTGCACGCCATGTAAGCATTTCGCTAACAGCCAGTTACACAAGCAAAGAGAATTAACTCTTGCCCTCGCTTTTATGCACGGCAGAAACGCCAAGACTGCCCCTCCCGACAAGCTTGTGGTGGGAAAGGATATGTGCAATCCGTATGTTTGCAACAGAACAAACATAACAATTCGGCCCACTCACAAAACTCTCGTCACAAAAATAAATGCAGTAGCTCCGCACGAAGTATCCACGCGGTCTGAGGCGCCTTGTATTGGTCCATGCGGCTCCCTCCGTCGGAGGTTGGAGTCCTCCCTCGGGCATGGGGGGGGGGGGGGTTGTCCTTTGCATTAGTTAATGTTAGATTAAGTAGTGCGTAAGCTTAGGGACCGATGAACTCATCAGTTTGGTCCCATAAGGCCTTACGACAAATTTCCAAAAGTAAATACAGTATATTCCAAGTCTGCAGCTAGAAAGCGCGTAGTTTCGTCAGTGACATTCCAGTCAGACAAACGTTTTGTACATTTACTTCTTTGTGGGAAACGTGGGAAATTTCAGTTGCACACTGGTGCCTCTGTCACATTGATAAATCGTCACACATATGAACCTTTGCGCTCCGCATGCTTGTCTAAAACTAACACGCAACTGACGGTTTATAACTGACACGATATTCCCGTTCTCGGAACATGTACTTTGCCTGAGATGTATCGCTCGCATACGCGAACAGTGACCTTCACAATCGCGTGAGTGTGAGAACTTATTTGGTCATCATTCTTTTGATTTACTTCGCTTTAACATTCAGGATACTGTGTTGTCAGTGTCTGCATTCAATGCAAAGGACAGTGTAGCTAGCTTTCTAAAAGAATTCCCAGAACTCTGTTCTGAAAGCTTAGGCACAGCTAACAATTTTGTTGCGTATATTACGCAGAAAGACACTGCTGAGCTGAAATTTTTCCGGGCCACAACTGTCCCCCTTGCATTACGGAACAAAGTCAAGGTTGAACTGAAATAATTGCAAGATAACGAAGTTGTTGCACCAATCTCAGGTAGTCAATGGGCAAGTCCACTGGTTTTTCTCCCCAAACCTTCAGGTAGCATTCGCCTCTGTGTTGACTAAAAGTCTACAGTCAACGCAAAAACTGTCACACCCAGACGATCTCATGGACAAATTAGTCACTGGGCGCTACTTTTCCAAAAACTAATTTGCGTGACGCGTATCTTCAAATACTGCTCAATGAAGAATCTCAAAAAGAGTGTGTAGTAAATACTCGTTTGGGTTTGTTTAAATATTCACGTTTGCCTTTTGGCAGTCCTTCCGCATCCACCATTTTTCAACGGTATTTGGAACAGCTGACTGCACAAGTGCCAAACTGTTCAAACGATGTGGACGATATTGTGGTAGCAGGTTGAACAAGTAAAGAACATATTGCCAATTTATATGCTTTGTTTCGTATGTTATCTGATGCGGGTCTAAAGTGTAGATTGGAAAAGTGTGATTTTTTTTTAATGCCTGAGTTACAGTATCTCGGTCGTGTCATAAAAAGTCAAGGCGTGCATCCTCTTGCGTCGCATTTATTAGAAATACAAGATTTGCCAGTTCCTCCCAATATCACAGAATTGCAGTCAGTTTTAGGAAAATAAGCTATTATATTTGGTTCATACGGATGTTGCACAAATTGCAGCTCCGTTGCTTCGCTTGCGTCGCAAAAATGTCGCATTTGTTAGACAGATGAGTGCCAAGTAGCTTTTCAAAAAGTTAAAGATGCTTTACTCAGTGGTCGATGCTTAGTTCAACTTGATCCTGACAAACCAGTTCTATTGCAACTCTACCTCTTATGGAGTTGGTGCAGTGCTTTCATACAGAATTGGCGATAAAGACAAACCGATTTCTTTCTCATCGAGAGTGTTGTCCAAAGCTCAGTGTAACTATTCACAAATTGAAAAAGAGGCTTTGGAAATTGTGTATCGTGACACCAAATTCCACCAATATTTGTATGGCAACAAATTCTACTTAGCAGCGGATCAGAAGCCTTTGCAGTTCTTGTTTGAACCGAAGGACCCGGTTCCTGTGTGAACTACTCAAAAATTGCAAAGATGGGTTTTTTGTTGTCTCAATACCAGTACAAGATCCAGTATCGTCCGACAGCTAAATATGGTAATACAGAGGCACTTTGACGTATTCTGAATAGTTTCGACACAGACTCCGACGCTTCTGATGCGTCTTGTTTGTCACATCGATGCTCAAGATTCCAATTTGCTTCAATCTTTTCCGCTGAACTATAAGAAATTTGCACAGGCCACGGAAACTGATCCAGTTTTGAACATTTTGCTCAACTACATTCGCACGTCTAGGCCTTGTTCCTTGCATTCCATAAGGAACTCTGTGGTGCGCCGATAATTTGCACGTCGGCATAGCCTCGCTGTACAGGAAGGTGTGATTCTTGTTCAAAATGACAGTGGACAGTCACGTGTGTTGATCCCTAAAGCTTTGCACAAAGGAGTGTTGCTGTTACTTCACCAAGGACACTGGCGGATTGTTTGTACGGAACAGTTAGCGCGTCGACACTGTACTTGCCAGGGTATGGAGGCCCAAATAGAACAGATGACGTCACAGTGTCAGGCATGTGTGGAAAATCACTCCGCTCCGCCACAGAAGTTCTCTGCTTGGCCTAAGTCGCAATCGCCATGGCAACGCGTGCACATTTTCTTTGCGGGACCTTTTTGGAACATCCGTTGGTTGATTGTGGTAGACTCATATAGCAAGTTTCCATTTGCTGTGCCAATGAACTCGACAACAACACGTAGCATAATTCAGGTGTTTTCATCGAATTTTTGCCTAGAAGGCTTACCTGAAGTAATAGTGTCAGACAACGGACCTCAATTCACATCCAATGAGTTTGAAACATTGGGTGAACGCAATGGCATACAGCATCTAACTATAGCAGCGTTCCATCCACAGTCAACAGCGAAGCGGAGCGCTTTGCCACAACACTCAAACAGCAGGAGGCCAGACTTCGCTCCGCACGCACCATACATCAAGCCTTGCAACTGCTTCTCGCCTCGTATTGTTAGCACCTAACGCCGTCCGGGACGCAATGGCAGGCACCATACCTGATCGCACCTCACAACAACGCAGTGCGGCCCTGCCCCAGGAAATCCTGGGCCTAATCTCAATGAGGAATCGCCTCAGGAGACAATGGCAGCGCACCAGGCGCCCGTACTTTAAACGGCACATTAACAGACTACAGGGCATCATACACGATAAAATACAAACACATAGAACACAACAGTGGAATCAAAAACTCGAAGGGCTGGACACCGCACGACCTGGCGTGTGGCAGCTAGCCCGACATTTCACCAGGGAGAAAATATACACCCCAACGCTTCAAGGGCCTGACGGACCTGCATACTGAGCGGAAGAGAAAGCAGAACTAATGGCTCGAACACTCGCAGCGTCATTCACACCGAACCTGGTACCATCAGATCCAGTGTTCACACTTGCTACTGACCAAGAGGTTACACGCATTCTAGCCCAACCATCGCGCGACGACATTCGACATGCTAGCACAGCCGAAGTCTCCTGGGCTATAATGCATTCCGCTGCTAGGAAAGCCCCTGGTCATGATGGCATTCAAAACCGTGTCCTCCAGGAGTTCACGGATAAAACAACTGAGTACCTAACACACATAACGAATGCCATACTAAAACACCAACACTTCCCCGCCTTATGGAAGACGGCCAAGGTCCTGATGTTCAGGAAGCCGGGGAAAGACCACAGCCTCCCACAAAATTACCGACCTATCAGCCTTCTGAGCTCGCTCAGTAAGATTGTTGAGAAGGTGATTCTCAAACGCATCACTAGGCACTGCATAACAAATGACATCCTGAGACCGGAGCAATTCGGCTTCAGGAATCACCACTCCACAACACAACAACTCCTACGGGTCGTTGAACATATAACACATGGCTTCAACATAAACGAAGCTACAGGGGCAGTGTTCCTGGACATCGAAAAGGCTTTCGACCGTCTATGGCACAACGGCCTCATCCGCAAACTCAGCGACGCGGGATTCCCTGACGGGCTGCTGTGTCTAATACACTCATACCTCACAGACAGGAGTTTCAACACTGACGTGCAGGGAAAACAATCAACACAACACGGTATACACGCGGGAGTACCCCAGGGAAGCATCCTAGGGCCCCTGCTGTTTAACCTCTACATAAACGATCTCCCAACCACACACAACACAATGATGGCAATCTACGCGGATGACACAGCCATCCTTGCGCAAGATTGGAAACCATCAAACATTACGTCACGCCTACAGACTGCACTCAGAGTGGCCGAGCCTTGGTTGGAGAAATGGCGTGTTAGAGTAAACGTCGACAAGTGCGAAGCCGTTCTGTTCACTAGAAGACCGAAGCAACTGCGCAAACACCGCTACTGCAGACCAATAACTCTACATGCACGCCCAATACGTTTCCGTGAGAAAGTCAAATACCTCGGTGCCTGGCTGGACCGGAAATTACTCTGGGGGGACCACATACAACACATGACCAACCGAGCTAGCGCGAGGCTCAAACAGCTCTACCCTATGCTCAACAGGCGTAGCACACTGAACAGAAGGGTGTCGAGGTCCATGTGCATGACACTTATCCGACCCCTGATGACGTACGCAGCTCCTGTCTGGGGATACGCTGCGCCTACACGTCTGCGCCGTCTGCAGCTCATACAAAACAAAGTACTCAAAATCATAAGCAATGCTCCACGATACACACGCATCGCGGACCTTCACCAGGAATACCGACTTGAGACTCTTACGGAGGTAATCCACAAACTCACCACAAGACTATACAGAAACTCCAGACATTCGCAGAACCCGTTTATTCTGAATCTGGGGAACTACGACCACAACCATAGATGGAAACATAAAAGACCAAAAGACATACTTGTAAGGACATAACATCTATGGCGAAGCATACGCAAACATAACGGCACAGGCGAGCCCCTGTTTATCAGACCCATTACTGGATATCCAGCTGGATTGGAGTACACTGCCGAATAACTGGCACCACACAGGGAAGCCGTACCGTACAGTGCATGCAAACAAGCTCCACACATCCCCCACACAGTGAGATGATCTATGGCCGACCTCCCACTACTGTATAACGATCTTGACTGTTGCAGGAATGCAGCAGCAGCAACAACTGGGACACATCGCCATCGCTTGTCACGGTAATGATGCGTGATACCTATACTAACAAATCCAACCTTGCATGAACTATCGCAGCTAGTAAGCCACTACTGCTCTTACTACCCATCCCACTGTCGCAGAGGTTTTTTTCCCACGGCACGAGCCATGGCACTTTTTTTCCTCTGCTCTTCAAATCGCTACCCTCACTCGCGTTTCGTCCACTATCTATCACCTGATGGACCGTGTTAATGCGTAGCCTTACCCAGACGCAGGGACAACGTCACAGCCCAGCATCCTGTGATCCACATACTAGACAACTAACATGTTTACGGAGGTGACAGTAGAACTTTTGGTTTGGTCACCACGTCGGTGCGGGCGTGGAGGGGCCCCATCTCTATCCAAAAAAAAAACCGGCCGGTGTGGCCGTGCAGTCTAGGCGCTTCAGTCTGGAACCGCGTGACCGCTCCGGTCGCAGGTTCGAATCCTGCCTCGGGCATGGATGTGTGTGATGTCCTTAGGTTAGTTAGGTTTAAGTAGTTGTAAGTTAAGTCCCATAGTGCTCAGAGCCATTTGAACCATTTTTTGTTAGCACCTACAGGATGGACCATCGCCGGCGGAATTGCTTCACGACCGCTACCATCGTTCACTGCTCCACCCTCCTCAACATCCGGCGCCAAAAAGGCCGCAAGTATCGCTTCGCGCCGCATTACATTGTCTTTTTCATGGTTTTTAGTGGCAGCAGAATGTGGGCGCGTGGCGCTTGGTGCTTGTATGTATCTTCTTTCAGGTCCAAATGGCTTGCAGCGCCACCATCAAAATGAACTTCGCCTTTGTTATGTACACGAAGATCTTTCAGTCTCTCTTCCCCAGATTTACGGGTCCAGAGGAAAGTGTGGCCACAGCATCCGCAAGAGGGTGTCATCACGACCCCGTGGAGACCGAGCCTTCGCCTCCTCTGCCTCCACTCACCCAACCGATGGAGCTGGAACCACCACAGCAGTCACCGCCTTCTTCTTCGGGTTCATGGCAGCAGGAGGTAGACGCATACCCTTCTGGTTGTCTTCCTGTGGACGGTTCTGCCAGAGCGCAGGCCGGATGGCAGGGTACGGCCGGAAGCTTGACGTCCCCAGGAGCTACAACTTCTGGCCGAACAATCCGCCCACACTGCTGCAGCCCCCACTGAGTTCGCACGGTCCATCGCTCTGGTGTGGGGGGGGGGGGGGGGGGGGGAGGGGGGAGAGGGCTGGGAAGGAATGTGTTGGCGTAACCACAAGCGCCGGAACGAAGAAGAACGAAACACCAGAGAAGGTGGTGAAACAATGTCGCCAATGGTGCGTGATAGTGGACAGCATAGGCACAGTTGTAGACTGGCACTAGCAGATGAGTTATTAGTGACGTGTGTCCAAACTTGCAGGAACTTTGCGTATAGTCAAGGACTCTGAATTATACTGCATGTCGTCCATCGTTTTCGACAACATTTTGTACATTCAAGTATTGTTAAATCTGCTATACAGAAAGAAAACTACTAACTTTATTTGCTTGAATTGCTTAAATTGTTGTACATTGAGGCGTAGCGCCGTATAACGATCCTGGTTTGGAGGCGGTTAAATGGGAGATGTGTCTCAGAAGGATCCTTTATTGTATGATTATATGATAGCGGAACAAACACTGGTAGCAGTTACTTCTGTAAAATATCTGGGAGTATGCGTGCGGAACGATTTGAAGTGGAATGATCATATAAAATTAATTGTTGGTAAGGCGGGTACCATGTTGAGATTCATTGGGAGAGTGCTTAGAAAATGTAGTCCATCAACAAAGGAGGTGGCTTACAAAACACTCTTTCGACCTATACTTGAGTATTGCTCATCAGTGTGGGATCCGTACTAGATTGGTTTGACGGAGGAGATAGAGAACATACAAAGAAGAGCGGCGCGTTTCGTCACAGGGTTATTTGGTAACCGTGATAGCGTAACGGAGATGTTTAATAAACTCAAGTGGCAGACTCTGCAAGAGAGGCGCTCTGCATCGCGGTGTAGATTGCTGTCCAGGTTTCGAGAGGGTGCGTTTCTGGATGAGGTATCGAATATATTGCTTCCCCCTACTTATACCTCCCGAGGAGATCACGAATGTAAAATTAGAGAGATTAGAGCGCGCACGGAGGCTTTCAGACAGTCGTTCTTCCCGCGAACCATACGCGACTGGAACAGGAAAGGGAGGTAATGACAGTGGCACGTAAAGTTCCCTCCGCCACACACCGTTGGGTGGCTTGTGGAGTATAAATGTAGATGTAGATGTAGCTGGATAGTGACAGATGGTGCGCGAGACTGTATCAGCCGATAGAGGACAATATTGGATAGGGGGACTGATTTTAGTTTCGATTGTGCCCACTAGAGTGCACTAAAGTAATTGAATGTTTTTCGTAAACTGTTTTAGTATTTTCATAAAGTGTTATTATTTCTTTTTGTGTATGTAAAATGTTATAAATGCGTTTTAGCCGTATGAATGATGCGAGAGGGTGGTTTAAGATTAATACCAAGACAATTGTTTAAGAAGTCATGTAGTAGGATTTAGTGTGGGAACATTTCGAAGACGTATGGATATGAACAAAGGGGATTTTCTTAGAATAGATTTGTAAAGTAAGTTTATGGTAAAGAAAAAGTTAATTCAGTTATAAATAACAATAGTAAATACGTTTATGCATAAGAAAAACTTCAGCATATTAGATAATTACGTTGGTAAAATGTGCAGTCACGAGGTTTACTATTTTACGATTGGTTGTGGATGAAAAGGGCGGACTGACGTGGGAGAATGTTGTTTTGTTATTGGCTGTTAAGTAAACTGACCAATGGTAAAGCAATATACTTCGCGCGCCTTTCTCTGCTGGTAGAGAAGACTTAAAGTATTCTAGAGTAGGAATCGAAGCCTAGCCATGGAACAGATCGGACGTGTGTGGTAGTAGTTCCGATGGAAACGATAAATTGCCGGATCTAGCAATGTTTCATACATCAAAATTGTTGGAAAGTGACGGCATAATTATTCCGATGGGCGTGTAGAAATTTCGGAATTTTTTAGTGAATTTTGTGACGGGAAAAGACATGTATTCCGCGTGGCGTAATGAGCAGGTCGGTGGTTAAAACTGTGACTGCATTTGGTACCGACAGACTTAATATTTGTTGAGTGTTCTAAATCAAAAACAATTAGTGTTTTTGTAACTATTACGTTTCCGAGAAATGCAACATCATAAACTAGCTAACGTGAGTGAAAGGGATGTGAGTGACTGTGTTAAGACTAGCACGGGCTTGGCAGTGATACTTGTTCACCTAAGTTTCAGAATATATAAATTGAGGACAAAATTCCCAACCCTTCATTTCGTGTTTCTCCCGAAACGTAGATTAGTGATTTGAATTGCAGCCTGGTTCACGTCGAAGTACAGTAGGTTTTACTCGGCTTTCCTACTGATGATCTGCTGAGACAATGTTGACAGGTAGGCGCAGATCCGTCGTAAAGGGACGGAAAGAACCGCGCCGCCGCAACATCGTTCCGGCAACGCAGCTTCCCTTAGGCAGCCTACGCAAGACGATTGGGCAGGACCCAACATTTTTCATGGCAGAAATAACCATGTAGAATAATTACACGGCTACGTGGTTGTTTTTTTTTGGGGGGGGGGGGAGGGGGGGAACCAAACCGCGATGTAATGAGACCAATCGGATAAAGGAAGGATCAGGAAGGAAATCGGCCGGTGCCCTTTCAGAGGAACCTACAATAATTAGATGAAGGCTAATCGCACATTCAAGTATTGTCTATCTGCTACTGGACAACGCCGATTTCTGGTTAATGATCAGCCAGTCACAATTTCCTGAATAATTTCTTTTAGACTCTGTTCCATAGTTCAGTAGAATGTTAATAGGGAATTGAGGATGTTGAAAACTTTATATTCTTCCTTGTTGCGTATGATTGGCTTTGAATGAAAATGAAAGAGATTGACTGTAAGTTTAACCAAAATTGTATTTAATGCAAGTTTAATGTTAACTACATCCCTTTCCGATTGTTTTAAGGAGAGCGTTGTAAATCTCACTGAGTTTCGTGATCTCAAAAACACATACATATACACACGCACACAACATTGAAATAGAATATTACAATTGAAAGAAAACAGCCCTCGGTCACTATTTTGAATGAATTAACCGTGTTTCAATACTGCTAGGAGTGTCTTCCTCAGAATTTTAATCAAAGGATGGTCTGTAACATGGCCACAAAATTATGACTAAAAACGTATGATACAGAGTGTAAGTACAGAATCATCGTGAAAGTCTGGCAGTGCTAATATGTCATATATAAAATAATAAATATGCCAAAAGGGCATTAGTCACAAAGATATTTAAGATAAAAATTATGATGGCCAGCCACTAAGGGCTGCTCGTTACTTACGCGATCACAATTATACTGTGTATCATACGTTTTTAGTCATAATTTTGTGGCCATGTTACAGACCATTCTTTGATTTAAATTTTGAAGAAGAGACTCCTAGCAGTGTTGAATCCCGTTTAATTCGTTAAAAATAATGAGCGAGGGCTGTTTTCTTCCAATTGTAACTATTCACTGTCTCTGAACGTGCAGCCATGTACAAAATTTTGCGAAATAGAATGTCATGGAGGCTACTGGTGCCCAGACGATCCTTGTCATCCGTGGTCAGATACCAACGTATCATATCCGTCGACAACTATTGGATAGTTATTTCCAGGGCTCTGTGTGCAATGTATTTGTAATGTACGTTATATCGACCATATCACTCCTGCCTATGAACAGTTATCATGGCTACGTGCCAATACTTGAACTTGGGACCTTTGCCTTTCGCGGGAAAGTGCTCTACCATCTGAGCTATCCAAGCCCGACTCACGCCCCGTCCTCACAGCTTTACTTCCATCAGTACCTCGTCTCCTACTTCCCAAACTTCAAAGAAGCTCTTCTGCGAACCTTGCACAAAGTTTGGAAAGTGGGAGACGAGGATAGCTCAGATGGTAGAGCACTTGCCAGCGAAAGGCAAAGGTCCCGAGTTCGAGTCTCGGTCCGGCACACAGTTTTAATCTGCCAGGAAGTTTCACTATCTGTCTCCGACCCTTACACTACTATCTGAACAACACAGCAGAAACACTCGTTCCCAACAACGTAAAATCCTCTCCGACCGCAACACTGCAATCATCTCTAAATGATTCCCTGTATCAGGAACTCGACTTTGGGAGAATCTTCCTTAAAATATTAGAAAAATTAAAATCCTTTCAAACTTCAAAAGACAGAAAATGACTTACGTTCTGTCCCAACAGTTACCTCTTCTGCAGCTCACTTTCGTCAGTCCTCTTTCCCACAACACTTTTCCCTCCTCTCATCTACAGAGTTCTCTATCGAAGTGCGGTCTTTTCGCAGCAGGAATTCTCCTTCCACTTCTTCTAACACTCAACAAGACATCGAAAGTGCTAAGCTAATCAGTGTCACTCTTAACGCCTATGCTATTTCATTTTTATTAACAATTACTAAATTTTGTTAATAATGCAAATTACTGTTACTGAGTTTGTCACATAACAAATAATCAATATCAGTCATAATTCCTACATTATTTAATCATCATTGTTAGTATGCTATTATTATTATTATTATTATTATTACTGTCCATTTTTACTTCTGTTCATAATAAAAATTATTATTATTTTGAATCATATTTAATGTTTTTTTTATGTTTTCTTCCTGCCTGGATGTAAGAGAGGACCTTAAGGCCCTTATCTGGTCAGGTTAAATACAATGAATGAATCTTTTAGTTTTTTTGAATAAGAGATATATCCTTGCAACTCTGTTGTTGCCTCTCTTGGTCCTGTTTGAATCTGGGATATTCTTTTCGGGCGTTGTAACGTGACATGCTATAAAGCTCCCATTAAACTAAAAGTGCATAAGGCATAATTGGGCGGATGCTACCTTCTCGGAAGCTCGGTCACTTGAAGCAAGTCTTTCTATTTGACGCCATTTCGACGACTTGCGAGTCGATGACAATGACATGATGTTGAGGGACCCGGAGTCCCATGATCGAGAGTCATCAAAACTACAAGACCAGGAGCTACAGACAATGCTTCCATAAACATGTAACCCACAGTTAAATTACATTGCAGCACCCAGACCCAGGTACTAAATACGACAGCACACATTGTTAGATTCATGATTCAAAAAACATCATTTATGTTTCGTACTGCCGAGAATACCGTCTTCCTATTCGTATATAGCATACAGATTTCCCTCACTGAACCATTCCTTCTGAAATATAGTGCACCTTTTCACCTACATCCAAATTCCATGTGCATATACGAGGGACGTTCGGGAAATAATGCTACACATTTTTCCCTGAAAGCACATTTGTTTTATTCAAGATTCCAACACACCACACCGTTTCTAACTCTTTTGGCTTCAAAACTCTATTTTACATTATAATCTTCCTTCAAAGCGTTGGGGTTAGACTTCCCCTCTGGGAGACCCTGTGGCGTCCTGACATAAGTGGGAGAGGGAAAAAGGGGTTACTTGTCAGTCTGCGCTCCGGAGCGGCACAGAGCAGAAGTCACAAGGACAATTCACAGTGAAGGTGTTTAATTGTTTTCTACTATCTGAGCCAACATTAGTACAGGCATTTACTAAAAATGCAGGTGGTGAGACTCGGTAGGGAACTCGTTGTGGACTCTCGGACAAACAGGCTTTTGAAATAGTTTCCAGAATGAGATTTTCACTCTGCAGCGGAGTGTGCGCTGATATGAAACTTCCTGGCAGATTGGAAGAGCCGGCCGAAGTAGCCGTGCGGTTAAAGGCGCTGCAGTCTGGAACCGCAAGACCGCTACGGTCGCAGGTTCGAATCCTGCCTCGGGCATGGATGTTTGTGATGTCCTTAGGTTAGTTAGGTTTAACTAGTTCTAAGTTCTAGGGGACTAATGACCTCGGCAGTTGAGTCCCATAGTGCTCAGAGCAATTTGAACCATTTTGATTGGAAGGCAGGAGACGAGGTACTGGCAGAAGTAAAGCTGCGAGTGCCGGGCGTGAGTCGTGCTTCGGTGGCTCAGTTGGTGGAGCACTTGCCCGCGAAAGGCAGGGGTCCCGAGTTCGAGTCTCGGTCGGGCACACATTTTTAATCTGCCAGGAAGTTTTGAAATAGTTGCTTATTCCAGACGGGAATAACTAATACAGTGGAGGCTATTTCTAGGGTTAGAAAAAGCATGAATAACACTGTTACAACAGAAGTCAGTGCAGAAGTCCCTGGCGTGGATGCTAACCACAGTAGCAAACACTAGCAGCATCTTAAGGCAACGACTTAGTTGCAGAACAAAACATAACGAATGCAACACTGTTCACTGAGGCACTCCAAGAGAGAGAGAGCAGACTTATGCGGAGCTGGGCCGAGGCTGGAGTCGACGGACGCAGATTCGGCGCCCAGATCGTCTTACTGAGAACTCTGTCAAAATGAGGAATCTAGGGGTTTTAAAGAGTCGCGTGGGCGCACTGTTTTTCCCCACTTAAGGCCATCCAGCCAATCCCTTAGGTCTCTTGCAGGTGAATGCCAATCATGGTTTAGTTAGATCCCCTCCGTTGCTCCTAAGGCGGGGATGTTAACGCAGTTGCACTAACTAAGTCCGTATTTGGTATCAACGTTGTTCCGCTGAAAGCTAAACGTAACTGCTCTGCCAAATAAGGCCTACAACATTTTTGTTATACGCCATTTAGCCCCGCCCCTCGGGCTCCCCGGAGTAGAGACTGCTGGGTCAACAGTTTTTGGCGTTTTCGCTCTCTTTCTAACCCTTGTGAGTCTACTGACGTTGCTGCTCTCAGGGCTGGTATCAAGCTGGCTTTATACACTAGTGCGTGCCTGTTGGTTACAAAGTTCTACGGTGACAACCTACTACAGCGTATAGACGACATATGAAGTTACATGTTAATTTCTTGAAGAGTAACTAACGCCCTGGGATTGCGTCTGGGGGCGTCTCCATCTTCGCAAGGCTCTCCCCTTACAGTTTACTTCATGTAACAATATATCTCCCAGTTTCGTCTGCCCTCAGCATCGTCTCTGCTTCCGCGCCTTGGAACGCCTGTCCTCCTGTCTTACAGTTTCAGGATACCACTACAGTAGCAAGGAATAACCAATACAGGGTTATTACAAATGATTGAAGCGATTTCACAGCTCTACAATAACTTTATTATTAGAGATATTTTCACAATGCTTTGCACACACATACAAAAACTCAAAATGTTTTTTTAGGCATTCACAAATGTTCGATATGTGCCCCTTGAGTGATTCGGCAGACATCAAGCCGATAATCAAGTTCCTCCCACACTCGGCGCAGCATGTCCCCATCAATGAGTTCAAAAGCATCGTTGATGCGAGCTCGCAGCTCTGGCACGTTTCTTGGTAGAGGAGGTTGTAACCTCTCCCTCGCTTATCGACCTTAATGACAGTGAAAAATTAAACCGCGTGTACCTAATGGAAATTTGGGAAAAGCAATCGTCATCGAAGTTAATCTGTCGGTAAAGAGGGAGGAAAGGGTTACATCTAAATGAAAGGAAAAATGCAAATTAAACTGGTGGAAATTAATTTTGAAGAGGGGTAAAGTTAATAAAGAAAGTAAATGTGCGGCCGTTACGTTAACAATTAACTAGCGGTAATTAGACATTTGAGATTTGGGGGAAATTACGGTCGCCAGTCCTAAGGACAATTACTATAGTAACTGAAAAAGAAAGGTTATTACACATATAATTAGCACTAGAAGCGTGGCAATTGAAGGTTGACACGTGTAGTGTGAAAACTGAAAGTTTGTCAGAAGTAATATATTTTGCTACACTCTGACTTAATTTAGCAAAAGAATTAATAAAATGGGAAAATCGAAAGTTAATTTAGTGACTGAAGTTAATAGTGAGCTTTCTTTCTGAAGCACATCGAAATTCAGTATAATACGGTTAGTCTTGGACTACCTCAACAATCATTTCAAAAGCAACTTGACTCTACGCAATTTTGAAATAAGAGATTTAACTTTGAACTTGAATTAAATGATTCTGAACAATTAACAATAGCAAAATTTGGTACGTACGAAGCTGAGCTGCAGTCACAGGTAAGCTAAAATACGGTAACAAAACTCGCACTCTTAATTTGTGCTTGTGTAATGTAAATATTGTAGCCAGCTATGAATACATTAACTGAACTTTGAAATTAAAGCAGTGAAATCGAATTATAATGCTTTAATGCTGGCGTTTGAATTTCAACGACACTTGGGTTCATTTCGGAAAAGGAAGGGACCCTGCTTGGCAATGCAATAGGGGCAGTGAGCAACAAAGGTTCATGCTAAGCTGCTGTAATTTTGTGATTTGATCTCTTTGAAAAGCTGAGGTCTGCCATACAGTTCTGAAACTTTACGTGCATTTAGTCTTCCTTGTTGGTTGATTGAAGGTTTGAAGTCGCCGATCGAGGAGGTGGCGACAGTCACTCATTGTCGGCCGTCGCTGTTGCAGAAGCTGGATGCTGACACGCCTTCTTCTCGACACGGTCACCATGCGAAACGGGCTCTTGATGTGTGCCAGCTAATGCTTCCTGTCCGCGACACCGTGCTAGAAACTACCAAAGCAAGTCGAGCGCAATTACATGCTGCCAAACCCCGAAAGCGCGGCAACTCGCGGGAGCGTCACACAACACACCTAGTCAACCGCACTACTCCAGCCAGACTCCCCCTCGCTGCCCGCGCTCCACGCGGCAGAGTTAACACTCCCAAAGATCCTACACACTTTCGTGCTTCACACGACCTATCGATGTATTCGTTCGATAGCATAGTTTTCCTTAGGCAAGACCCAGCGTAAAATACAAATAATATTTACAAAACAAACCAATTATACATCGACATAAATGCATATATATATATATATATATATATATATATATATATATATATGTATATATATATATACAAATATTAAAACAATTACAATATATAAAGACACAGAAATATTACATCTTCAGGTAACAAAATAAGGAAAAAATTATGGTACAATAGATGTAAATAGGAGGATATGCATTTCCGGCGTTACACGTGCCCCAAATTGTCTGAGGATGTTCGTGTAACCTAAACAGACTCAGAAAATGTCCCAAAAAAGAAACAACGGAAATGTATATGGTCAAAACATCATCAAAATTTAGCATTCGTCTAATTAAGCATAAATCTATTTTTAGACTATAATAATAGAGTGGAGACACTCCTAATCTTATTCCACTCTGTCATCTTGCACAAAATAAAACAGGTTGACAACATATTAAAATTCGTAGAAAACATAGAAAATGGTTTAGCTATCCTAAAATCGTCAAAAGTCGAAACACTATCAAGAAATGGAATATTATTTACAAAATTAATCAGAGTACATGGCCATAAAAACAGGTAGATCAAAATACGCAAATTAATTATTAATTACATATTATACACATTTTTATATAACCTTTTCATAATTAATATTCTCGTCATGAGAGTCCAATTAAAGCTAAACAAGAAAATAATATTCAGCAGATCGACAAAAACATAAATATTGCGAGCAGAATTCTTTCACATCAGCTGTCCGGGAAGAAAAACTATTCCGCCTTTCGTACCCGCAAGTACAAAGTATGCCGAGAGCGGCACAAGAGCCAACAGCGCCTCCGCCCCGCCAGTATTGTTGCGCCCGCCTGTGCGGCACGCTTGATCTCACTCGCCTGTGTAACGGCATTTCCAGAACGTCCGTTTCACTGAGTTCCTTCGGAACAACTCACTCCCGCGTAATCTCAAGGGGGCCATTAACACTATCACAGTGGATAACTCAACACTGTCCATCATCACACGCATGTACTTGCCTGAAACTTAAAACAGCGTCTAAGTACATCGGCAATGACTAGTAAATCACATATTTATGAAATCTTACAGCTTGTTACAAAATCATATTTCCATTCCTTAATCTACTGTGACTCAGCTGAAAACTTAAACTAGCAGCTTGGATTTTTCAGTAGATTAATAATCAGTTTCTCTTAAATCATTTAGTAAAAATTAATTACTTATTAATTACAACTTCATTAATGACCTCTTGGTCAGGCATAAGCATGGCAACCTAGCAAATCCTTAAATCGTACACTCTATATTTACATACTGTACAAATTACCCATTCTGTGGTATTAATCAATCCTAGGTTGGTACAATTTCAGGTCTACAATGTTCCGTATACCTAATAGTTTTCCAGAGCTTGGATACTCTAAGCAATAAGCATTTGTGTGAGGTATACCAATGACTTTATATGGTCCATTATAAACAAACATAAATTTAGAGATTTCATGGTCTATCTCGCTCGATTTCTCATGAGCTTTTACAAGTACTAAGTCTCCGATTGCAAACTTAGCAAAACGCGCTTAAGCGTCATGACGACGTATGCGAGCATCGGCTTTTAGCTCCATTACTTCTCGCAAACGATCTTTTTTCACACCAATACTAATGTCAATCCGTGGAGGGAATTTGATTATCTCTTCCACTAAACTTTTAGTTCTGTCATCCAACAGGATTTCCTCTGGAGAAAATCCCGTCGATTGATGTCTCAAGGTGTTCACAATTCTCTCAAATACTGCTACATATTTGCCCCATGCCCTATGGTTGTGATGGCAATAGGTACGGCACAGTCGGCCTAGCTCGCGCATATACCTCTCAGCGGGATTCCCAGCCGGACAATAAGCTGAAATATGGATCACCTCGACCCCATTACTTTCCATGCCTTCATTCCACAACTTAGAAGTAAATTGTGCCCCATTGTCTGATAGAATCGCCTTGGGCTTACCAATATGAACAAAATAATCGTTCACAAGCTTGCTATAGACCGCTTTGGCTGTAGCTTTCCTAATCGGGTATAGCTTGACGAACATGGAAAAAGTTTCTAGCACTACTAAAATGTAGGCAAAGTTTCCTGATGACTTGGGCAAAGGTCCGTACAAGTCCACGCATAGTAATTCAAAGGTGTCGTTAGGCCTTATACTTTGCATAGGACCACGACTCGTACAGTTGGTAACCTTCACCTTCTGACATAAATCGCAAGTTTTCACTCTGTCAGTAACGCGTTTTAACATGTTGTTAAAATGCACTACTTCACTCAGCTTCTCCGTGCATTTCTTTGGTCCACAGTGACCATACGCCAAATGGTAGTAGTCTATTATTTCCGTGACGACTTTGGTGGGCCAGCATACCCGCCAAATATTACTATCTTCACCCTTACGTATGTACAAGATATGATCGTATATCTTGTAATACTTCCTTAATTTCTCTCCTTCTGGACTCCTTTCGTCATATCGGGTTTTCACCATATTTAAACAACCATCCTCGTTCTGATGACGACGTAGATTCTTACAGATGTTCACTATTAATTTGCGTCCCTCAACTTCTTTAAAATAGTATAATTTGACCACTCCATCTGACTCATCTTTCAATACATCTTGATTAGACTCGGGCAACCGCGACAGCGCATCCGCTACGCAATTGTCGGTCCCTTTTACGTAACAGATGTCATAGTTAAATTGCTGTAAATACAGCGACCACCTAGTCAGTCTTTCGTGAAGTAGTTTACAATCCTTCAGATAAGTGAGCGCCTTATGGTCCGTATGAATAATCACCTTACGGTCCCATAGGTAACCCTTGAACTTCTTGAACCCCCACACGATAGTGAGACACTCTTTCTCAGAAATCGTGTAGTTTCGCTCACTTTTTGATAAAGTTCGACTCGCGAACGCTATCGTCCGGTGTTCCATATCTTCTCCTTTACCAACTCCTTGGAACAGTTGTACCCCCACCCCGTAATTCGACGAATCCGTTCCCAGATGGAAGGGTAGCGATAAATCAGGATGGAATAGTATGTTAGATCTTAACAACTCGTCTTTCAATCTCTCGAAAGCGGCCTGACACCCGTCAGTCCACACAAACGGAACATTTTTGCGTAAGAGGTTATTCAAATTTTCATCATTAAACACTTGTCCTTTTACAAATTTACGGTAAAATCCTGTGAGCCCTAGAAAACTTTTTAACTGTTTCCTAGACTTGGGTGGAGGACAATTCCTTATTGCCTCTGGTTTCTCTGGGTCTTTCGTAATACCAGCAGTGGTAATTACATGCCCTAAAAATCTCAGTTCCTGCTTCACAAATTCGCATTTCTTTAGCTTTAGGGTAATTCCGCCACGGCGCAATGCTCTAAAAACTTCATCTAACAGGTCACAATGGTCATGCCAAGTGGCATTGGCCAACAATAGGTCGTCAACATATACAGTTAATCTTGAACTCAAAGCCGGTCCTACCACTTTATCTAGGACCCTGATGAATACGGACACAGATATATTAAGTCCAAACGGCAGTACTCTATACTGATAACCCCTGCCCGCAAATAAGAAGGCGGTGTATGGCCTAGATTCTTCGTCGAGTTATATTTGCCAGTAACTAGCCGTCAGATCGAGGCTAGTCATGAACTTAACGTCATGAAAACGTTGCAAAATCTCCTCCATACTCTTTGGTCTGTCTCTTTCGCGTTGAACGACCCTATTCAAAGTGCGTGCGTCAATCACAATACGCACACTACCATCCAGTTTTGCTACAATGACCAAACCGTTATTGTATGGACTTGTACTTCTTTCAATCACTCCCAAATCGATCGTCTTATCTATCTCCCGTTGCACTGCTTCCTTTTTGGACAGCGGTATAGCATACGGTCTCACGAAGAATGGTTCTTGCGGAATTACATGCAACTTGCATTTTTATCCTTCCACAAGACCCGGTTTGTCTGAAAACACACTCTTATTCCTCATTATCACTTCATACAGGCCTCGTCTTTGTTCGTGTGTTACGTTTGACATACCGTCTACAATACTTTCCAATTCACTTTCTGCACTATTGTCAATGCCGAGATTCCTCACACTACAGTAGTTCAAATTCATACCTACGTCAATACCATTCGGCCAGTTGATAATGTGTATAGGCTGGTATTGCCTATGCACACCGTCTCCTGCCTCGTCAAAACTAACTACTGTTGTTTTATCTTGGGACGTACATGTCAAAGTTTTGCTTTCGCAATTAATCACTGCACGGTACTTTAATAGCCAATCGAACCCGACAATTACTTCCGTAGTTAAGTCTGGCAAGACGACAAACTCTTGTTCAAATCGTGCCCCACATATCTCGAAGTTGACAAAAATCTGTTTTGTGACCGGTTTACTGGCCTTCCCAGTAGCACCGATAATTTTCACTCCTGTTACTGGCATAACTACGATACCAGGTCTGTCTTTCAGTAACTCAAATATTTTCCCAGATACAGCACTCAATTCTGCACCGGTGTCAATCAATGCGTTTAATTGTAGGTCGTGCATATTAACAGACACTACTAGCTGTCTACACCTTTCAAAGCTGTTTCTTTATTTTCCCACAGTAAATCCTCGTCTATATCCAGGTCATTCCAGAAAAAACCATCCGGCTTTGACCCTAAATCCGGCTTATCTGGCGGCCTTTTCAGCCTCTGTTCACATACAGTTTTAATTTCAACACGTTTGTCCTGAGGCTTTGTCTGTAGCTTCGCCTCCAATACCGAAACCTTTTCCTGTAACTCGTCAACTAGTGAGTGTTGCTTTGCTATCAATTCATGAATTGTCACCTTCGTTGATTCCTCTTTAGTCAGATTGATCTCATCTGCCAATCTACCTGGAGGAATGTGCCCAGTAGTATCTGCAATTACTTCCTCTGGATCTGCGTAACCCACACTGCTACGGGTCCGACCGTATAACGTCAGCTCTAACCTCATACACGCTGTAATCTACGTGCTTTTCTACCAATCGTGTCCGGCTATCACTAAAATTCTCGTAATCTTTCTCCTCAATACTTTCGCAATGTTTAAACTGGAGCTTTGCGTCGGATGGGTCGGCCACTTCTAACACTATAACTTTCGGTAAAGTCTGCCGGTCAGGGCCAGAACTTTCCGTTACTACTTCAACATCCATCTCCTGCGGGGCGTAACACGACGAATCTTGCTCGGGCTCCCCATTAACATCAACTATTTCTGATAAAGTCTACCGGTTAGGGCCAGAACTTTCTATCACTTCACAAACACTAGCGTCCTGCGGGACGAGACGCTGCAAACCCTGCCCGCGCTCCCCATAAACACTTCTCCCGTACAGGCCCCTATAATCTCTTAGTTCGTCGTATGAGCGACCGAACTGCCTTAACCAGACCTCATCCCTCTCTGCATCCCCTCGCTCGATGACGGACGTTTTATCCGACATCTGATCTTCTCTCAACACTTGCGAATCATTCTTAAACTCAATCTCCAGTTCCGCTGTGGGTATTACAGCTGGCACCTTATAATCGATTTCCGGAACACTACTAAAATTGTTCTCACTGACAGTGAATGTACCTTCTACTGCCATGTATACAGCTGATCTACTACTTGTGGGCGCACTCCTTTCTCTTAACACTGGCACACTCTCCCGCCGTTGATTATTCCATACGGCATTTTCATAACGACGACACCTGGGTTTTCTCTTGTTATTGGGCCTCCAAAATTTCTCCACGCTCGGTCGCCCACTCACCGGCGCGGCTAATGGTTTCCCTGTCTCGTCCCAGCAGATACGCTCCCCGGATTCTGCTGAGGCGGCTGATCACACCCCCTGGCGTTATTACTATTCTGCGAAGCCCCCATCACGCTAGTATGATACTGGTTTCCGTCATTCCTGTTATTATTTGCATTGTACCGATTGTCATTACGTCCCGAACCACTATTGTTATTGCCGCCATGATTGCGGTATGCATTATTCCCATAGTTATCGTTGTTGTGGTTGCTGTGGTACCCGTTGTTGTTACCACGGCCTTCACCACTGTCGCGATTATTGCGCCAATAGTCCTCGTCCTCAACTCTTCCCAGGAAATCATTGATTGTCCTGTGATTGCTTCCTACATAGCGTTTTGTATCATCTGGAAGCTTCTTGTAGAGTTCCCAGACTATTTCGGATTCCGTGCGGCGATCACGTAAATATTCCAACTTGCGGATCCAGCCCTCACAAAACTCCTTCATCGAGCCACGCGAATTCGCGTCGAAAGGCCTCGACACGACAAATTCGCGCCAGACACTTTGCTGTTTTTGCTCTGACCAGTATTCAGCCAGAAACAAATTTTTAAACTCGTCAAAAGTCAGGTTCGTAATGTTGAGGTTTAAGCCCCAACGCTTGGCATCACCAGCCAACACATCAATAGCCGCATTAATTTTTCTCTCATTAGTCCATGATCTGGGTAAAACTCTTTCACAATTTTTAATGAAATCAGTCGGGTGTATACCGCCTTTTTTCAAGGGGTCGAACCGCTCCTCTTTCGTCAACAATTCCGAACTAAGTGCACAGATTGCCACATAGCTCCGTTTTTCGTCAAGTTTCTTTTCTAATTCCGACACTCTCGTAATTACTTGGCAAGTGGTTGTTGCAAGCGTTTCTACTTCCTTTTTTTTCTCTTCGCAGGTATTAGCCTGCTTCGTCACTTTGGTATCTACTTCGGATACTAAAGCCTTTAAAGTTTCCACCTTCTTTTGATCCTCTTTTTTCACTAACTGAATTTGTTCCGTCACCTTATTCTCGGTGATCGGAGCAACTGCTTCTCATACACTTTTTTCGATTCTGCTAATTTCGGAATTAAAACGCGTATTTATGCTCGCAATTTCCGCCTGAACGCCTATCATTTCCAGTTTAAAATTACCGATTTCGGTATTAACCACAACAATATCTTCTTTGATTTTATCAACTTTTGCGTTAACAACTCCAACATTGTTGTTAACAACATTAATAGCTTTGTTCTGATTGTCTAGCTTCCTGTCAATTTTTTCAGACTGAGCTTCTTGCTTGGCAGACTGAGCTTCTTGCTTGGCAGCCTGAGCTTTAATTTCTGCCGATTGAGTTTCTATCTTGCTAGACTGAGCCTTGATTTCGTTAATCAAAACATTCAATAAATCAGCTAAATTCCCGGAAACTACCGGTTTTACTTCCGTAGCGGCTTCCTCTTTAATTGTGCCCGCGTATTCGTCATCAAGGGGTTCAGATTTGATTTTCACTTCCGATTCCGAAACATTTTCTAAAGTTTTGAATTCCATTTCTGCTCTTTGTTGCGTTTCGGCGGTCGCGTCTTTCACGCTAGCCACCTGCCCCTGAACAATGGGTACCGCGGTGCGCGTTTCCCACTGTTCGACCAATTGTTCCGTATCCAAGTCTACCAAATTTTGGTAATTGTTCGCTTCACTCATTTCAATAATTTTCAATATAAAAAACAAATCTCAAATCTAATTAGGATTCCTCCCACTACTTAATCTCGCTGACGTGACTATCTGTTAGTAACCAATACTTTGTTACGACATTTGCACCAAACAAAATTCGTGTCCAGAACAACCTCAAATTGAACAACGTCCTGTCACGGTCGCCACGTGTAACCTCCCCCTCGCTTATCGACCTTAATGACAGTGAAAAATTAAACCGCGTGTACCTAATGGAAATTTGGGAAGAGCAATCGTCACCGAAGTTAATCTGTCGGTAAAGAGGGAGGAAAGGGTTACATCTAAATGAAAGGAAAAATGCGAATGAAACTGGTGGAAATTAATTTTGAAGAGGGGTAAAGTTAATAAAGAAAGTAAATGTACGGCCGTTACGTTAACAATTAACTAGCGGAAGTTAGATATTTGAGATTTGGGGGAAATTACGGTCGCCAGTCCTAAGTACAATTACTATAGTAACTTAAAAAGAAAGGTTATTACACATATAATTAGCACTAGAAGCGTGGCAATTGAAGGTTGACACGTGTAGTGTGAAAACTGAAAGTTTGTCAGAAGTAATAAATTTCGCTACACTCTGACTTAATTTAGCAAAAGAATTAATAAAACCGGAAAATCGAAAGTTAATTTAGTGACTGACGTTAATAGTGAGCTTTCTTTCTGAAGCACATCGAAGTTCAGTAAAATACGGTTAGTCTTGGACTACCTCAACAATCATTTCAAAAGCAACTTGACTCTACGCAATTTTGAAATAAGAGATTTAACTTTGAACTTGAATTAAATGATTCTGAACAATTAACAATAGTAAAATTTTGTACGTACAAAGCTGAGCTGCAGTCACAGGTAAGCTAAAATACGGTAACAAAACTCGCACTCTTAATTTGTGCTTGTGTAATCTAAATATTGTAGCCAGCTATGAATACTTTAACTGAACTTTGAAATTAAAGCAGTGAAATCGAATTATAATGCTTTAATGCTGGCGTTTGAATTTCAACGACACTCGGGTTCATTTCGGAAACGGAAGGGACCCTGCTTGGCAATGCAATTGCGACAATGAGCAACAAAGGTTCATGCACGTTGCTGTAATTTTGTGATTTGAACTGTTTGAAAAGCTGAGGTCTGCCATACAGTTCTGAAACTTTACGTGCATTTAGTCTTCCTTGTTGGTTGATTGAAGGTTTGAAGTCGCCGATCGAGGAGGTGGCGACAGTCACTCATTGTCGGCCGTCGCTGTTGCAGAAGCTGGATGCTGACACGCCTTCTTCTCGACACGGTCACCATGCGAAACGGGCTCTTGATGTGTGCCAGCTAATGCTTCCTGTCCGCGACACCGTGCTAGAAACTACCAAAGCAAGTCGAGCGCAATTACATGCTGCCAAACCCCGAAAGCGCGGCAACTCGCGGGAGCGTCACACAACACACCTAGTCAACCGCACTACTCCAGCCAGACTCCCCCTCGCTGCCCGCGCTCCGCGCGGCAGAGTTAGCACTCCCAAAGATCCTACACTCTTTCGTGCTTCACACGACCTATCGACGTATTCGTTCTATAGCATAGTTTTCCCTAGGCAAGACCCAGCGTAAAATACAAATATTATTTACAAAACAGACCAATTACACATCGACATAAATTAAAAATATATATATATATATATATATATATATATATATATATATATATATATATACAAATATTAAAACAATTACAATATATAAAGACACAGAAATGTTATACCTTCAGGTAACAAAATATGGAAAAAATTATGGTACAATAGATGTAAATAGAAGGATATGCATTTCCGGTGTTACAAGGTTTAAACACTGAATCTTTCACATAACCCCACAGAAAGAAATCGCATGGGGTTAAGTCGGGAGAGCGTGGAGGCCATGACATGAATTTCTGATCATGATCTCTACCACGACCGATCCATCGGTTTTCCAATCTCCTGTTTAAGAAATGCCGAACATCATGATGGAAGTGCGGTGGAGCACCATCCTGTTGAGAGGTGAAATCGGCGCTGTCAGTCTCCAGTTGTGGCATGAGCCAATTTTCCAGCATGTCCAGATACACGTGTCCTGTAACGTTTTTTTCGCAGAAGAATAGGGGGCCGTAAACTTTAAACCGTGAGATTGCACAAAACACGTTAACTTTTGGTGAATTGCGAATTTGCTGCACGAATGCGAGAGGATTCTCTACCGCCCAGATTCGCACATTGTGTCTGTTCACTTCACCATTAAGAAAAAATGTTGCTTCGTCACTGAAAACAAGTTTCGCACTGAACGCATCCTCTTCCATGAGCTGTTGCAACCGCGCCGAAAATTCAAAGCCTTTGACATTGTCATCGGGTGTCAGGGCTTGTAGCAATTGTAAACGGTAAGGCTTCTTCTTTAACCTTTTCCGTAAGATTTTCCAAACCGTCGGCTGTGGTACGTTTAGCTCCCTGCTTGCTTTATTCGTCGACCTCCGCGGGCTACGCGTGAAACTTGCCCGCACGCGTTCAACCGTTTCTTCGCTCACTGCAGGCCGACCCGTTGATTTCCCCTTACAGAGGCATCCAGAAGCCTTAAACTGCGCATACCATCGCCGAATGGAGTTAGTAGTTGGTGGACCTTTGTTGAACTTCGTCCTGAAGTGTCGTTGCACTGTTATGACTGACTGATGTGAGTGCATTTCAAGCACGACATACGCTTTCTCGGCTCCTGTCGCCATTTTGTCTCACTGCGCTCTCGAGCGCTCTGGCGGCAGAAACCTGAAGTGCGGCTTCAGCCGAACAAAACTTTATGAGTTTTTCTACGTATCTGTAGTGTGTCGTGACCAAATGTCAATGAATGGAGGTACAGTGAATTTATGAAATCGCTTCAATCATTTGTAATAGCCCTGGATATTACAATCCTGCGTGCCCACATGTTAGCACTTTACTGGTCGACGTCGGAATCAACGTCTTGCTGCTTCAATAACCTCCCCGTCATCCATGTACTGCTTTCCACGGAGTGCATCCTTTATTCTGCCAAACAGATGATATCTCTTGTTAGAAGGCGAATAAGCACATCTTTGAGTACCCCAACTGGTGAACTATTGTGTCAGCAATACCAACAGAGACGTCAAGCTGAGTAGTGAGGTGTTTGTGATCTGTCAATCATCTTGAATGAGAATGACCGACCGATCCAACACTGCGGGAGTCGCAGCAGTGTGATGCTGTCCGGAACGTGGGAGATCGGACAGAGTTGCGCCACCTTGTTGCATTGATGACAGACACCTCGCCCAACGACTCGCCTTGCTTTCGTTCACTGCCAGGTCTCCACAGACATTGCGTAAGTGCCCACGAGTAGTTGCGATGCTCTGATTTACCTTTTATGAAACTACAGGGGCTGAAGCCGGACTACTCCACGATGTCCTACGACAAATTCCACATTTATTTTTCAACTGAAATTGGTCGGAAAAATACGTGTAGAATTTCTTATTGAACGCACGTCGTATACGACTACTTTTCAATCCACACTGAAGTGCTCTCCAAGAGGGGTTATGAGACCACTTTTAGATTACTTTTCTACAGTTACACTCTCGAATAGCACGCGGGGAAATCTTCCCATGCAGCCTCTTATGTCTTTCTTATTTCATTGCGATGGTCATTTCTCCTTAGGTATGAGAGTATCAGCAAAATATTTTAGGATTTTAAAGAGAATAATCGTGATTGAAATTTAATGAAAAAGTCTCGGAGGGGAATTAATTATAAGATATTAATGAAAACAAGTCGTAGCAACGAAAAACTCCTTTGTATTAATGATTGCGATCGCAATTCACGTGTTATACGCATGATATTCTTTCTGCTAATTAGAGACAACAAGGAACTATCTGCCTTTCTTCGTATTTTATCGAAACCCTCCGTCAATACGTATTAGGTAAAGACCCGACA
Source organism: Schistocerca serialis cubense (assembly GCF_023864345.2). Classification (NCBI taxonomy): domain Eukaryota; kingdom Metazoa; phylum Arthropoda; class Insecta; order Orthoptera; family Acrididae; genus Schistocerca; species Schistocerca serialis. The sequence goes on along the minus strand of NC_064638.1, from coordinate 1,265,505,819 downwards.
CTGCACAGAAGTACTTCAGAAAAGTCAGACTTCGATAGTGTAGGCATTAGCCTCAGTAGATTTCGTGCCTGTTTTGTACGCTACCTATTGTTCGCCTTACCTGAAACATTTTTTGTGGTACTGCTCTAATTCAACTATTCCTAATTGTAATCCCTAGGGATTTAGTTGAACCGAAAACTTTTAAACTCGTGTGATTTATCGTGTAAGCGAAATGTAACTGATTTTTAGTACTTGTGAGCAAGAACTCACACTTTTTTATTGCTTAGAGTCAACGTCCACTTTCTGCACCGTGCAGATATCTTGTTTAAATCATTTAGCTATTTGTTTTAATCACCTGAATGACAAAATTCATCCGCATGCAATCCGAGAGAGCTTCTCAGATTGTCTCATAAGTAGTTTGTATATACTGGGAAAAGCAGGGGCATATGAAAATAGATACGTGGTGTGTCTAAAATATTCATTGAATGCTATCAGAAAACAAACAATATGAACAAATGTTCTTTACTGCTCTTCGTAATAGTCGCCTCCCGCTACAATACGCTTGTAACAACGTTCGTACAGCTTCTGAAAACTATCAGCAAGAAACTCCTGTGGAATCGATCACAGAACGGCGTCATAGTATCTTCGATGGCATTTACGCCCGCATACGTTCGCCTTTCGTGGCCGCCTTCAAGCGGGGAAACGTGAAGAAGTCCGCAGGAGCCAGATCAGGAGAGCATGGAGGGTGTTCAAGAACAGTTACCATCCTTTCCGCCAGCGATTATCGCATACGGATAGCTCAGTGTGCAGAGGCATTGCCATGGAGCAACATCCATTTTCCAGTCCTGCGCAGCTCTTGCAGACGGCTTTTGCTTGGTCGCGGGGAAGACGGTGAACACCTTGATTCCGGATCGAACGGGTAGCACCAGGTCTCAGAAGTAATGGATGCTGGTCACACGTGGAAATGAAATCACCAGCAGCTTCCATCCGTTTTCCTTTCTGCTCGTCTGTGAGCTTGTGTGGCCAAATCGGGGGCAGATTTACCCAAATCATCGCTGACGATGGTGTGCCCCATATCCTTGCTAATGCCCAATTCCTCCGCAATCAGTTTGATGGTCCGTCGCCGATTTTGTGCCATCATTTGTCGCACCCTCTCGATCTTTTCTGGGATTCGGCTTGTCGATGGTAGACCTGAACGTGGCTTATGCTCAGTTGCTTCCTTCCCTTCACGGAAGCGTTTAAAACTTTCGTAAGCGCATTTTCTGCTCACAGCTTCCCTCCCGTAGACCTGCACCCACATTCCATGTGTCTCCGTTGCAGTATTCCCCAATTTGTAGTAGAACTTGATGTTTACACGTTGCTGTGACACTTCCTCCCACACTGACGACGGTCAACTCGTTGCAGTCTGTTTACACAGCCAGTCACATGCAGTGCATGTCGTGTATCAATTCTCCTCATGTCTCCGAAGACCCATGAGCATGCACGCACACATGCACCAAGTTGCCGTTCAGACATGACGCCATTCGCCGAACTTTTTAGACACACCACGAATCACTTCCGTTTCACTCGATCACATTCCTTCATTTACTGCGAACTGTGACTTGTCTCACAGGAAATAAGGAACCCATCAACACAAATGCGGTGATACTCCATAGGCACGCAATTTTATTAGAAATCATTTGGGACAAACACTGTGAAAAGCCTTCTGAAAGTCTATATATATACGAAATCCTGTTGGAATCCATTCATTACTTCGTATGATTAAAGAACCAGTTGTGTTTCATGTTTCGCTGGCCGGAGTGGCCAAGCGGTTCTAGGCGCTACAGTCTGGAACCGCGCGACCGCTACGGTCGCAGGTTCGAACCCTGCCTCGAGCGTGGATGTTTGTGATGTCCTTAGTTAGGTTTAAGTAGTTCTAAGTTCTAGGGGACTGATGACTTCAGAAGTTATGTCCCATGGTGCTCAGAGCCATTTGAACCAAGAAATGTTTCCTGAATCTGCTGAATATGTGCCAATAGGTCGTTTCATTGGCGTAATTCATAACGTTAGAACACAGCGCATGTTCAAAATTCGTGCTAGAACGATGTCAGTGATGTGGGTTTATAATTAGGCAGGTTAATCCTATATCCTTTCTTCTATATTGGTGTAATCTGTGCAACTTTCCAATTTTTAAGTTACATATCTTTCGCCGTGCGAGCAGTTGTATGTGACCGCTAAATTTGGAGCTATTACACCACCATACTCTGAAAGGAACCTAACTGGTACACAGTTTGTACCGGAACACTTACTTTCATTACGTGACTTCAAATGAAAGCGTAGTCCGCAGTGGGCTGTACACTTTTCATATTTATTTGCTATTGGATAATTTCGACTTTCTGTCATTCGCGAGCATCTTCGATGTAACATGTCGTAACACTTGTACCACACAAATAAATCCACTAACCCACATATGAATCAGCTTATCAACATTAACGTGATCTGGGTTGAATAGGGACAATGTTTACCGTGCATGAGGGAGAACCACGTACGATGTATCTTAAGTAGGTACTGATCAACAAACCACTGATCATACTCGTTATTCCATGCATCAGCACGAGACTTATTCTCATGGTATCTCCATTTCAGTTAGTTCACCTCAAACACTGAATTAGTAATTTCATTTGCCCAATTCATATTGCTCGTCGGGCTTACTTTAACTTCCTCTATGTTAGAGTTTCTTGCCCCTTTGACAGGACCTGTCGACGTTACGGGCATTACAGCGGTGAGAGGCGGTACGGCGAACCGCAGCAGTCTGATGCCGTTCTCAGGACTAATTGTGAGAAACGGCCGAAGTCCACTTTGCGAATGCAGACTCATTTTTGCTTTCCCGAGGTAGATAATTTACGACCGTCCAATGAAAAAAGAAAGGAAAAAGGAGACGCGCGACCTGGGAAAGAACTCAGGTCACCTGTTTGCGCTTTTATTGTGGGCGGCCGGCGCATAACGGCCAGCACAGGAACACAGCCCGCACCTGAATAAGGCCAGACAAAAGAGCAGCTGAACTGCACCACAGAACTGCGGCGTCGACGTCCGTGTCAGTCTGGCCGGTGGAGTTACGCATTCGAAGGTCGCAGTTGAAAAGCACGCTAGTTATGCAGGTGAAGATGCCGTGAGACTGAAGCGTATACGCTGTTTCGAGGTGTCTGGAGTAAGATGATTTTCGTCACCAATCTACACCTACATACCAGTGGACAAAAACGCAACAAACACCACACACTGCCATGCTTAGTCTGGTGTAGGAAAACCATTGTCATTCAAAGTAGCTACGAGTCGCCTCGGAATGGATCAGTACAGATCCTCTACTAGTTTCAAGGTAATCTTATATCATTCTTCCTGCAAAGTAGTAGAAAGATCAGAAAATGGTGATGGACGGGGATAGCGATCACGCGCTCTTCTCTCCGAAGTAGAACACACCTTCAATCCATAGCGCAATGAAGATTGGAAGGACCGATTTCTTCTCACGGTAAACATATACATCTACGTGATTACTCTGCTAACCACAGTAAAGTGCCTGGCAGAGTTTTCAGTGAACCACCTTCAAGCTGCCTCTCTACCGTTCCACTCTCCAACGGCGCCCGGGAAAAACGAGCACTTAAATTTTTTCGGTGCGAGCCCTGATTTCTCTTATTTTATCCTGATGATCGTTTATCCCTATGTAGGTGGGTGCCAACAGAACACCCAAATACGCTTCCCTAGCACTGACTACCTCAGCCGTCGCCTTTATGAATGATTCGGTTATCGCCGTGGTAGTATGTAGACTCGAAGAGAATTGTATACTTATATCGATATGGTGTCTGTTCTTTCGGACATGTCCTGAGCAGACACCATTAATGATCAGCCGACTAGAACCAAATTAGATTTATATTAATACCTTCAGCTGCTGATGGGCGTTGTTATATATCAGCAGGGATATACAGGGTGTTACAAAAAGGTACGGCGAAACTTTCAGGAAACATTCCTCACACACAAATAAAGAAAACATGTTGTGTGGGCATGCGTCGGGAAACGCTTGATTTCCATGTTAGAGCTCATTTTAGTTTCGTCAGTATGTACTGTACTTTCTCGATTCACCGCCAGTTGGCGCAATTGAAGGAAGGTAATGTTGAGTTCTGTGCTTGTGTTAACATGCTCTACAGTACTAGCATCAAGCACATCAGTACGTAGCATCAACAGGTTAGTTTTCATCACGAACGTGGTTTTGCAGTCAGTGCAATGTTACAAATGTGGAGTTGGGTGATGCCCATTTGATGTATGGATTAACACGGGGCAATAGCCGTGGCGCAGTACGTTGGTATCGGGACAGATTTCCAGAACGAAGGTGTCCCGACAGGAAGACGTTCGAAGCAATTGATCGACGTCTTAGGGAGCACGGAACATTACAGCCTATGACTCGCGACTGGGGAAGACCTAGAACGACGAGGACACCTGCAATGGACGAGGCAATTCTTCGTGCAGTTGAGGATAACCCTAATGTCAGCGTCAGAGAAGTTGCTGCTGTAAAAGGTAACGTTGGCCACGTCACTGTATGGAGAGTGTTACGGGAGAACCAGTTGTTCTCGTGCTATGTACAGCGTGTGCAGGCACTATCAGCAGCTGATTGGCCTCCACGGGTACACTTCTGCGAATGGTTCATCCAACAATGTGTCAATCCCCATTTCAGTGCAAATGTTCTCTTTACGGATGAGGCTTCATTCCAACGTGATCAAATTGTAAATTTTCACAATCAACATGTGTGGGCTGACGAGAATCTGCACGCAATTGTGCAATCACGTCATCAACACAGATTTTCTGTGAACGTTTGGGCAGGCATTGTTGGTGATGCCGTGATTGGGCCCCATGTTCTTCCACCTACGCTCAGTGGAGCACGTTATCATGTTTTCATACGGGATACTCTACCTGTGCTGCTAGAACATGTGCCTTTACAAGTACGACACAACATGTGGTTCATGCACGATGGAGCTCCTGCCCATTCCAGTCGAAGTGTTCGTCCGCTTCTCAACAACAGATTCGGTGACCGATGGATTGGTAGAGGTGGACCAATTCCATGGCCTCCACGCTCTCGTAACCTCAACCCTCTTGATTTTCATTTATGGGAGCATTTGAAAGCTCTTGTCTACACAACCCCGGTACCAAATTTAGAGACTCTTCGTGCTCGTATTGTGGACGGCTGTGATACAATACGCCATTCTCCAGGGCTGCATCAGCGCATCAGGGACTCCATGCGACGGAGGGTAGATGCATGTATCCTCGCTAACGGAGGACATTTTGAACATTTCCTGTAACAAAGTGTTTGAAGTCACGCTCGTACGTTGTGTTGCTGTGTGTTTCCATTCTATGATTAATGTGATTTGAAGAGAAGTAATAAAATGAGCTCTAACATGGAAAGTAAGCGTTTCCGGACACATGTCCACATAACATATTTTCTTTCTTTGTGTGTGAGGAATGTTTCCTGAAAGTTTGTCCGTACCTTTTTGTAACATCCTGTATATCACGGGGACCTTGTAACGTTGTTGCGTTAATTTACTCTGTAATCGGTGCTGACAAGACCATAAAAGTCGGTTAAAAGCTGTGAGCAGTCTGGGGAAGTTAACCTTGCATTACTGAGCAACTGTTTCACCAGGTATCCAGTCTAGCTTACCAAGTTACCAACCAGACTAACATTAATTATAATCTTTTAATCGTCATACGACAACCGGTGATATATATATGTTGTTGTTGTTGTGGTCTTCAGTCCTGAGACTGGTCTGATGCAGCTCTCCATGCTACTCTATCCTGTGCAAGCTTTTTCATCTCCCAGTACCTACTGCAACCTACATCCTTCTGAATCTGCTTAGTGTATTCATCTCTTGGTCTCCCTCTACGATTTTTACCCTCCACGCTGCCCTCCAATACTAAATTGGTATATATATATATATATATATATATATATATATATATATATATATATATATATATAAGAGAATTTAAGAGATAAATAAGTTTATATTTGGAAATTTATTTTAACATTGATCATTGAAATTTCAGCATATTAAACTTGATTCATAACTAAACTGGTGCCTTATTTACGATTGTGAAAATGCGAGTTTGTAATCTTACAGAACACATCAAATATGTAGCCAAGATTGGGAGACTGCATACAACACTGCATTCATAAAATAACACACAAAGAACGTTGAAACATATACAAGAGGAAATTAACCACAACCAACCGATTCAATTTTCACCCAAGGAAGTTACGTTCGTAGCGCAATCCTGTCCGTCATGTAATTACCACACACTGGTATACTAAATTCACACTAACTCCCTGTGAAATCTTCCCAAAAAGAATAGCTGAGGGCTACTTTGATGATTACACCACATGCTTCACGTGGTCAACTTGGTTTACGCAAAGGGTGTACTCCACAATAATTTTGATAATTAATATAAATTAGATCGAAAAACAATTTACAAACGAAAAACCTCGAACTGGTTACTATCGTCTTACTATTAATCTGATGGGTCTAATAATTTTGTAAGTACGTGGTACTGGTCTCATAAAGTACACTCCACGTGGGTTGAACTTAAAGAAAAGTTGCTATATTGAAAAATATTGTCAAGACGAGACGTTATAATCTCACGCACATTCGCATTCTAAGATTGATGATCTTAGTTAGAGTTACTGATCAACACGTGGTTCCACTTTACTCACACAGTAGTGACAAAGCAACTACTGGAAGATATTCAGAACTTCTCACTCGAAACACACTGCGTTGCAATTTAAGATAATATTAGATATTTTAGAGCTAAACCTGAAATAAAGGTGATTAAATTTTCAGTTATGCTGAACTTAAGAAATCCATTGTCCTACGGACTTAGCAGACACTCGATTAGCCAGACATCTTACCACTCCAGACGCTCGCCGGGGACAGACTGACCTGGGCTACTACCAAGGGTGCTTCCGTATACAAAACGGAAGTGACCAGAGAGGCAGCTTCCTATGCCAACATGATTAGGGACGGACAGGACCATACTGAGAATAGAATCCTCTCTGCTTTTAGAAAGCGTAGCTACCTGTTCCGACGTTGGTCCTACTGTTCTCTAGCAGACAGGCTTGTCTTCTACCATCAAGTATGCAACTAGAAATACATTTGCTCATTCATCCTCTCACACAAAAGGGAAGGGGGATGACGTTATATTATCATATACAGTATATAAAAGAAAGTGGATGTAGGTTCCGTATGAGACTGTGTGACGTGAATGACATATAAACTGTGTTTTAAAGTGTAGTAGTGTGACAGATCATTCTTATTTATGTGTAAAAGTAACACGTTTCACTGCTCATTCTCCTCCCAGATAGTCAGAAACACCACAGTAAATTTAGAAGAGGAATTTATGCCGTAAATGACAACATATTTAAGAAATTAACATGAAAGGAATCCAACAGAGACGTTTCATAACCCCAACGCTCGGGGAAAAGACTGTGCAGGGCATTTTCAGGCCATGCTAAGACATTCCCAAGCAGGTTTGCCACATTCAACTTAAACCAAAAATGTAAAAAAAGGCTACTTGCTAAAACACAATAATTTCAAGACATCTTTAGAGTCTACCAATTTCAAAGAGAAAAAAAATAAAATCTGTTACACCTATTTAAAAGATAGTGTAGATCTAATTCGGTCAGCAACTAAAAACAATGGTCCCTGTGTCATTAGTATGAAAACAATTTCTGGTTGTTACCCTTACGGAGTTCCCCAGTATTTGCTCATTGCAAGAGCCAATTGATCACAGGAAAATTTATGACTGTTTATTAACAATTATAATTTATGAAAATAGCAAAGGTGCCACAGCAATTAAAAAAAAATGAAAATAACATCAGTATTATAAAGCAGAACATTACAATGCACAATCCCCAAAAGCAAAAAAAAAAAAAAGATAAGAGAAAAAAATATGTTTTACAAAGTGGTTATCGCAAAAAAAATTCTATATCTTATAAAACTAATAATTTGTAGAATTAAAACAACTTTGTGGCACTAATTTAATCACTCTACTATATTTCAGTTAGTTAGCAAACAATTATCACTGTGTCATTATACTGAAACTACAATTAATTATGTGATTGTTACCCTTAAGGGGTTCCTCACTATAAATATGCCCTACGCAAAGGCTAATCGATCACAGTCCAATGAGCATGAATAGCTGTCTGACTGATAAACGAAGCAATGCCACAGGAATGAATTTACGAAACAAAATATCACGAATTTAATACAACACACAAAAACAAACATTGAGAAATAAAACAGCTCTGAAAGTACAGTAGTCAACGTCTAAAAAAAAGACACCAATAAATAAAACACCTGCAAAATACAAGAGTCAGTCTAATAAAAAAAACACCAATAAATCGAACCCCTGCAAAATACACGATAAAATTTTCTCTGAAAGAACACACGTACATCCATTGGACTAAGAACCATATAATCACTGTTCACTGGCACACTCAGTAGTTCCACTGTTCCGAGGCACAATGTAAGAGGGGGGGGGGGGGGGGGGCGTTCGTCGCCTCAGCTGTCAGTAGGGATTTTTGTCCATCTGTTGCGTGCAATCCCGCCATCTCTGCCCTCTCATGAAGTTTCTCTTGGTGGCCCGTGTCACGTACATCTCGATTTGGTTCCATGTTTGTGTTGTTAAATTCGTGTGGTATCCTCGATTGACACGCCAGGTTGATATTCCTGGACAAGGATGACACTTAATGGCTCTTCTTTGTACCACCCTTAGCTACCAGAGTACATCGAACTATGATTTACTGTCGCTTGACAGTGAGCTTCCGCGCCAGGAAATGTTGATAGGCGTCATTGAAATCTGCCAATTTCTCTGGACAGTACGTGTCAAAAGGCTCCACGCCCCTTGTGTTGTTAAATTTTTGAGTTATCCTCAATTGGCTCGCCAGTTTGATATTCCTGGGCAAGGATGACACTTAATGGCTCTTCTTTGTGTCATCCTTAGCGACCAGAGAACATCGAACCATGATTTACTGTCGCTTGACAGTGGGCATCCGTCAGGAAATGTTGATAGGCGTCATTGAAGTCTGCCAATTTCTCTGGACAGTACGTGTCAAAAGGCTCCACGCCCCTTGAGTTGTTAAATTCTTGAGTTATCCTCAATTGGCTCGCCGGTTTGATATTCCTGGGCAAGGATGACTCTTAGTGGCTCTTCTTTGTGCTACCCTTAGTGACCAGAGAACATCGAACCATAATTTACTGTCGCTTGACAGTGGGCATCCGTCAGGAAATGTTGATAGGCGTTGTTGAAGTCTGCCAGTTTCTCTGGACAGTACATGCCAAAAGGCTCCACGCCCCTTTATCCCCTGTCTTCTGTCGTATCACCGCGACCGTCTCGTCACAGATGGATTTCCGCGCGGTGGACCGCTCGGCCATCTCAGGTCATCGCCTCCACGAAGGGTCGCACTGGTGCGGCCGGTCATTAGCTCCGGGTGCAAGGGAAAGCGTTTGCCGCGTACCCTTCTTTTGTTGTCGGCCGCGCTCCGGAAGTGGCCCGGTTGACAGTGTGTCCTGCTGGGAAACCTGCCTGTTTACAACTAGTCCTCCTCCTCGCTGCTCCGGCTATCTCGTAAGAGTTTAGCCAGTTTGCTTTCACGTTCTCAACTGCATTCACAGAAATGTTCATCAAAGTTATGTGATTTCAAAATGTCATACATAATACCGCTTAATATTGTCTTTCACAATTTTTAACAACAAAAGTGAGACTTATTCTTATTTTGCAAATGAAAAAGTTAAATGAATCGACAATATAAAAATAAAAGTTAAATGATTTGATAATATAAAAAAATAAAAGTGAAATGAATTGACAGTACAAAAATAAAAATTAAATGAAGTGACAATATAACACCTAAATCCATATCACTAATGTGGTTCACTTGCGTTTTAATAAATCAAATGCTACTTTTTAATTCACTAAAATGAATAGGATTATGCCTTGTGCAAGTATAGGTCAGGGCAGCATCGGGTTCACATGTTATTTACACACACACACATGCACACCTGTTGTCTATACTACAAACTAACTACCCATAAACATGTATTACTCAAAATTCTACTTCAATTCACTACTAGTTAAGCCAACAAGCTACTTCAATGCTACTTCAACACCGTGTTTATACCACTACAACATTGTTCTAATTCTTTCTCTTCTTGACGCTCGTGGCATATATCTTGTCACATGATAAATATGGAGAAACTTTCCTTAAACATACATAGTAAAAAGAACAATGGTTATTTGCACGCCAAAACATTTATACCAGTCTACACACCTGATAAGAGACTCGCAATTATACATTTATCATACTCATATATTTACACATAAAACAGTAAGACAATTTCATCTAAAATTACGTTATCACAAGAATTAATCACACAGATGACTCTGAGAAGAGTAAAAATATTTTCATTATACAGGTTATACTACATTTTCTTACCCATTTCGTTCCTTCTTAAAATTACCTTTCGCTTCCAAATCAGTTATTTCTCCTGTGGTGGTCATTCTGGATTCATTTCTCATAAATGGCAAAATTGTGGTCACCTCTATTCTGTAAAACAGTTTCATCTTAACATATTGAACTTACAACAGACACAAAAGATCTGAATCCTCCTGTAGTTTAAATGACAAATATTTTGCTTCATCCCTATCACCTTAAACCAAGCTTTCCTTCGGTCCCATAATCAAAATTATTTAATCTTCCTCCACCTTCAAGAGGGGAATTTCCTCAGTACAAATCATATATGCTGCAGTGCATCCCGCACCAGCGAAAACAGTAAGCTGTAATGCTCACAGCATCAGCAAAACACATAAACGTCGCTTTTCTAGGACAAGTATTAACGCAGAATAATTTTTCAGGCTCTGGCTCAACATCAATCAAGACTACAGAAAGGATCCATATTTCTGTTCCATTCTCCATTTGCTGAAAAACCGCTCGTATTTGACTACCACAATAGTATGTCAGGGCCACGTAAATTACACAAACCACAATTCTTCTTTCACCTTGAAGGGAATCAATATGCTGAAGAAATCCACAGACAGCACTTTACATACTCAGCTATAAAGAACAAAAAAGACATATATCATCACTATTAACATATCATCGCATATTGGGAAGCCAATGGTTAAACAATCGTATTATCGCATCCTGTTTTCAAGATTCTAAACTTACTCATTCCTTTCTCAGAGTTCTCCTATCTTAAAATATTCATACACCACGCATACTACAGTAAGAGATCCTCATTTGTACTGAGAGATATAGAATAGTAATAGATAGATAGTAGCACTGAAAGCAGAAAATCGGAAACACAGCTACTAACAGCTGGGGACCTGCATTTGCCAGACCCATAATACCCACAGATCGGATATTCCCCTGAGTTTTGCGTTAATTCAACACTGATCTTGCTTCTCTCAGGAGCGACTCTTTTCAGTTTACACAAAAAAACCATAAACAGCATTTCACTTGTTCACAGAGAAACCTTTCATCTTCACATTTGAAACAACTAAATCCTAATTCCACAAGGAAAAAAACCGCAAGCATCACTTCAATCAATCACACAGAAACATCTTTATCATTATTAGTACCAACATATTATTCAAAATGCATATGTCACAAATTTAAACTAATCAATTGTTTCTCTTCACCGTCCTCTCAACTCCTCACTGTCCTTTCTACTCATTTGGCATGTCGCTCAATTGTTCCGATTGGGCGCCTTCTGCGCTGATCATTTGTCATTGCCGGTTTTGTTCATTTCCATTTGCTGGATTATGTGTAGGGTTGGCCGACCAAATTTCAACATCATGTGGTGCTCCGCCTACAATCCTATTCCCACCGTGTTCATCGTAGTACCGATTCTGGTTGTCGTACCTGCAGCATTCACGATCCTGTCCACGTCCTCGATCATTTCCGTTGTTCCACCTGTGTTCGCGGCTGTTACCCCAGTTTCTATACGGCCGGTCCCGATTATTGTTCCGTTCGCGTCGCGACGACCAGTCATGCCGTTGATTAGTACTATCGCCACGACTGCGATCGCGCTGTTGTGCCCTGTAATAACTTTTTGCCTGATTAGGCGGGCATCTACTGTATTGTATTCCAACTCTTGGAGAAGTGTCTTAAACGTTTCCACGTCCTCTTTGCATCGTCCCGCAAGAATGACGTGACGCAAGTGCATCGGCAATTTGTTGATGCATATCCTAATTAGTTCCGCAGGCCCGTGTGGGTCGTATAAAAATTGATTTGCCTGCAGCATGTGGTCGAATAGGCGTGCTGGGATACCGAAACCAGACTGGTTCAAATTTGGAAGCATAATTATGCCACGCTTGATCCTATCTTGTGCCGCTTCCGACCAATAGGCGGACAGAAATGCTTGTCGAAACTCCCGAGTGGAGTTGCAGTGACGCACTGCCGACCTCATGCGAATCGCCGGTTCGCCTTCCAAATAGCCACACATATATTCTATCTTATGTGAACTTGCCCAGTCGGGGGGAAGACAGAACTCAAATTGCTCGAGCCATGCTCATGGATGTATTCCTTTTTGCGAATTTCGAAATATCTCAAACTTTCTCACCGTAAGGAAATGTTTGAAATCAAATCCCCGCATTTCCTCCCGGCGAGGCCCTTGAATGTTTCTATTTTTCTCATGTCTGTCCCTCAAAATACATTCTTCCCTGCCGTCAAAGTCTCACTCGTGGCCAGAGTCCCTCTCTGCACTGTGCGTATGGCTATTTTTAGTGCTAGTGGCGAGTTCGGAATCACACCCAAAGCAGCTTCCCAGATGCGCCACGCGTTCTTGTAATTCACCTGTTACAGCTTTGTGCCGCCTGTTCACTTCGAACTGTCCCTTCTGAAATCTAAGAAGTGAACGCACTTCTTCGGTCTCTGCGACCCCTACCTGTGTAGTATTGTTATCGCTCTCCGTCACCTTCATCGTGGCTACGATGTCCGCTAATGCCGCAATCTTGTCATGTATTTGTCTGTTGTCCTCCGCCCCAGTCTGCTTCAATTGTTCTACTTGCTGTTCGAGTGCGTGAATCGCTTGACTGTTGTCCGCTACTGTATTGCTAATGGACGCGGGACAATGCGTTTCCACCTCCTGGACCCTCGAGAGTACCTGCTGGCGTTCCCTTTGGCATTCTTCTCTCAGCGCTTGGAAATTCCTAAGTAGCTGTTCTTCGCCCTCTTTCGATTCTGCATCGCGACTCTGCTTGCCCTGTTCTAAAGCTTGCAGATGGTCATCGATTTGTTCAAATGTACGGCCTAATTCTTTCGTAGTATCGCTTTTTATTTCACTTGCCAGATTGTTTATTCTTTGTGAGATATCATCGGACACTCTCTGCGTCGACTTGTCGACTTTATTTGTCTGCTGTATTAGTTTTCCGTCTATTTGTTCGCCTAGCTCGTGAATCGATTTTTCAGATTTCTACGTCATTTGTTCACCTAGTTCACGAATCGATTTTTCAGATTTCTCTGTCATTTGTTCGCCTAGCTCTCGGATCGATTTTTCAGATTTCTGCGTCATTTGTTCGCCTAGCTCTCGGATCGATTTCTGCGTCATTTGTTCGCCTAGCTCTCGGATCGATTTTTCGGATGAATCTTTTTGTTCTCGGAACAATTTTTTTGATTTCTCTGCGTTTTCTTTATTTTGATGCAATAAGGCTTTTACGAGTTCTGCCAAATCAATTTGGTTAGTTGGAGGCAAATTAATTTCTGTCTCTGCTGTGACCCCGTTCGTCCTGCTGTGCATTTCCTCTGAAGTATTCCCCATTGCATTTTCGGCACCGTCCGACGTGTTAATATTCGAAATCAAATTATCTCCTTGGTCCATGTTGCTTAAGTTGTTGGACCGCCTACTTTTAGCTTGGTTACGTGTCTGCATTAGTTCAATTTATATGCGGCACGCAACACACTAATCAGAATAAACGTATCCCCCGAAAATTACGACAGTCACACGAAAGGTACCCAACCTAGTACGCACTTTTTCACACGCAAAACAAATTTATATCTTTGATCGAAGTCAGTGCAATTTACAGGCGAGAAAAAAAAACACATACATATAAAACACACAAATATAGAAAACAAAACAAGACAAAAAACACAACACCGCTCAACAACGCCGTGAATCTTTTGAAAGTCTGCTCAGAATCAATGCAGAAGTTGTTTGAGCGAAAGAGGAGAAAAAAATTAAGATTATACAACGCTCGCATATCTAATGTTTCAGAGATTCCAGAGTCTAGTGGAATCACAGAACAGGGTCACCATGTGTAATGTTGTTGCATTAATTTACTCTGTAAGCGGTGCTGATGTTCAAGACCATAAAAGGGGGTTAAAAGATGTAAGCTGTCTGGTGAAGTTAACCTTGCATTACTGAGCAACTGTTTCACCAGGTATCCAGTCTAGCTTACCAAGTTACCAACCAGACTAAAATTAATTATAATCTTTTAATCGTCATACAACAACCGGTGATATATATATATATAAGAGAATTTAAGAGAAATATCAGTTTATATTTGGAAATTTATTTTAACATTGATCATTGAAATTTTCGGCATATTAAACTTGATTCATAACTAAACTGGTGCCTTATTTACGATTGTGAAAATGTGAGTTTGTAATCTTACAGAACACATCAAATACATAGCCAAGATTGGGAGACTGCATACAACACTGCATTCATAAAATAACACACGAAGAACGTTGAAACATATGCAAGAGGAAATTAACCACAACCAACCGATTCAATTTTCACCCAAGGAAGTTACGTTCGAAGCGCAATCCTGTCCGTCATATAATTACCACACACTGGTATACTAAATTCATACTAACTCCCTGTGAAATCTTCCCAAAAAGAATAGCTGAGGGCTACTTTGATGATTACACCACATGCCTCATGTGGTCAACTTGGTTTACACAAAGGGTGTACTCCAGAATAATTTTGATAATTAAAATACATTGAAAGGTGGCTACACTGAGCCACAGCGCCAGAGATCGCGCTAGAGAGTATTGTTCCGCCGCCTCCACTGGCAATGATTATTGAGAAGTAGCGGAGGGCAGTGCTTGTCGAGAGGTCGTGATGGAGAGTGCTTGTTGAGATGTGGTAGTAGCGAGTCAGTGTGGAGATGTTGTAGTAGTGAGTGCTTGTTCCATGTTTTATGCAGTTGTTTGATGGTATAGACAGCAGACGTTGTTCCAATGGAGATATTGTAATGATTAGAGTGCTTTTCATCAATATATATATGAAGATAACAAAACTCGCTTTATTTCTCATTATTTCAATGTCTTGAATAATGCGTCATTACAGGTTCAGTCAACAAAGCATCTGGCTTGTGTTCTTGTATTAGAGTGTAATTCTGGTTTTCTTGCGCAATTATAGTATTTCTATTTTTTAATTACTTCAGTATAAATGATATTTAAAATTTCTTGTCTTATTGAAGAAGAACCGTGGCAGATGTGTACGTTGAATCACACTTCCACACACAGAACAGTTACACTTGTGCTTCGTTGTTGCGTTGGTTTTATAGTTGCTGGGGACTTAATTAATTAATTGTGTTAACGGAAATTTTCTTTCATTGTTTGTTGTTATTCTATGCAGTCAGATTGCGTACTAAAACTAGTCAGGGCCAACCGGTTAGGAGACTCCGTAATCGTACATACAGTTATTAAAATTAAAAGTATTTGTATTTCATATTTATTTAATTAAGCCCCCATGCACATGGCAACCGCTGCTTCGGATCGTCCCTTGGAATTCTTCTGATTGTAAAAATAGTACACAGTAGTATTGTTGTAGTAATTTGTAGTTTAGTAATTGTAATCTATATTGCATGTGTAGATTTGGTAATTGTCATTCTTCTAATGGTATTTCAGAATTTAATTTTGTTGTCTTGTATACGCGTTTGACAATTTAGTGCAATTATTTCAATTGTTCGTTAATTGTGTTTGTGGGATACATTTCGTGTGAATAGTATTGTTGGAGATAAGGAGTCATTGTGTGTAATTTTCGTACAGTGACGAGTTTTTTATGTTTTGTAAATGATTACGCGATCGATGAAAAAGGCAAAAATGATGGATAGTCAGAATTACGAAATTGTGGGCATGGCGAACTCGCCAACACAGGAGAACAGTATGATGAGTAATGAAGTGGAAAACAATTTAATAAGTCGGGAAAATAGTCCGGAACCATTTCAAAATTTTTCTCAATCAAAAAATTTTCAGAATCCGAGATTAACGACAGAAGATTCTGTAATAGTATCAAACACAGATAGCCTTACAGCTATGACGAAGGAAGCTGGTTTTGTGGGAAATGTTAGGGGCGAAAGGAATTTTCAACTAGTTCATACGGAGCAGTTGATGGGTGCAATATTAAATTTGGGATCACGGTTAGACTCACTGGGATCACAGTTACGATCTGAAATTAATATTGATATGGGAACAATGGAATCACAGTTGGGATCTAAATTTAAAACAGAGATGGGAACTTTGAGATCTGAATTAAAAACTGATATGGGAACAATGGAAACACGGTTGGACTCACAAATAGGAACAATCAGAGCTGAGATGGGAACACTGGAAACACGGTTAGACTCACGAATAGGGACATGTTTCAAAAATATGAAAGATGAGTTAAAGAAAGAAATCAGAGAAGAAGTACAACCGATTTTGAATTCTCACAATAATAGATTAATTGCAGTTGAGATTAAACAAAGGGAACAGGATAGAGAACAGGAAGAAAGAGATCGCGTGATAGTACAAAAATTTTCAGAGTTAAATTTACAACATGCACACGATAAGGAAGAAATATTTGAGAGACTCGAGGAATCCGTACCAAATGACAGAATAAATAATCTAACACAACAATATGAACAGTTAACTACCAAATGAGTTAATACTGAAACCCGAATCGCGACACTTACGGAAGATGTAAATGAACAGAAAGTAAAAATAGGTGACTTATCGGAAACAGTTGAGGAGATTTCAGATAAATTGACAATCTTAGTTTACATGGGGACAGAGATTCGGATGATGCAGCTCCATTACCATTTGCAGAAACCGAAGAGTACCAGAACATACATAAGCATGTTGAAAATCAGGGAAAATTTAATGAACGCGTGAAAAGGGAATTTGACGCGTTACAAATGCAAGTCAAACAAATTGAAGGCGAAATCGTAGGAAAAGACAGCAAAAGAAATTTAGGATCACAGGTAGCAGAGGGGTTTGAAGAAAGTAATTTGTTTCATTTACGGGATGCAACAAGAGAGCGCCAGGCGCGCGAACTTGACAATAATCAACACTGGGACTGGGACAGACGCGGTAGGTCTTTGTCGCCACGAGCGAAAACTTTGATATAAACACTTTTTGACTGTTCGGAAATTTAAGATCTTCCGCAATTCTAAGAATGACATACATCCATGTGCATGGTTAGATCAATTTATGTACGCACTTCCACCAAATTGGCCAATAAGTCGCAAACTGGAATGTATGTGTGGACATTTAGGAAACGAACCGGCGACGCGGATGCGCACACTCATTAGACATTGTAATAATCTAAATGATTTTTATCATGCATTTCTATCTGCATATTGGTCCGAAAACACACAAGACAGAGTCAAACATAGTCTGATTATGCAGCGTAATTTTAAACAGTCTTGAGTTCCGCACGCCGGCAAAATACTTTGAAGACATGATTCGAAAGAATCAGTTCCTGTCCAACCCTTATAGCCCGACTGAATTAATTCGCATTTGTTTAACTAAGCTGCCACAATCCATAAGACAAATTGCTTTAGCCGGAAGATGTAAAGACGACATTGAGACTTTTAAGACTTTGTTACAAGAACTTGAGTATGACAACGACGACGGGACTTCTTGTAACTTTTTCAGTAATAGTAATTACAATAGATTTTCAGAGAAAAGGGATAGTGATCGGAACGGGCGTTATATGGGTAACTTTGAGAATGACAGACGTAACAGACAGGACAATAGATACCAGCCTTATGACAATAACAGACGTTCTAACAGAAATTACACAGACAATTATAATGACGGTAATTCCTACCGGAATGATCGATCATACGGAAACAGTAATCGGTAACATCAGGACAGAAATTATTCATACAATAATAGAAATTATTACTACAGAAATAACCAGGGCAGTAGATCTAACAGTAATTTCAGAAGTGACAGTCGAAATTACACAAGAAGCAGTCATGCAGACAGACAGGAAAAAAGAAATTTTAAAAACAGACACAACCAAGAATTTGCGTCTAACAGACAGGAGGGATCTAATTGGCATCCTCCACGTGACAGAACTTCAGAGAGACAAGTGCAAATAGTAGAAATTGATCCGCGAAATGACGCGAATAATCAAAGACGTGACGCAAGCAAACGACAATGACTTGCAGCTTCGGCTTCTGGCAGCAACATTGACGGTTCAGAAAGTAATGACACTACGACTTTACACTACGTACGCCTGGAAGACATGAGAGACATTTTGCTAGACGAAAAGGAAAATAATGTAGACGCATTTTTACATCCTGTTATTGAAGTATGTGTAGGTAAGAATAAGTTCACTGCAGTTTTAGATTCTGGGAGCCCATTGAATGTCATTAGTGAATCAGTTTTTCGTATATGTGTAAGAACTATTGCTTGTCCTGTGTTACCTATTTCTAAAACTACAATTCGAGGCGCTATTTCTGGAAAAAGTGTGGAAGTTAAACGACAGACCAACCTAAATTTCATTTGTCAAGGATACGAATTTTCTGTTAATTTTATTATTGTTCCATTACTCAGTACACAAATTATATTAGGTATCGAGTTCCTTAACACACATAAGGCAATTTTGAACTTTAAAGAAGGAAGTGTGAACTTGACTGTTGCCGGAATGCCGAAATGTTTGAAATTTTTCGAGTGTTTAACAAGATATGAATCAGATACAAAATGTTTAAGGTTTCTTACTTCTGATGTTTTCGTTCAGCATTATGACGACAGTGTGTTTATTCACGACAATGACAATACATACAGAGGCGCGATGGATGACATAATTAATAGCGAAGAATTAATTAATGAAAAGGTTAAGAAAGCTGAAGTGCCAGATGACGTTGCAAGAGAAGAGCTGCAGCACATTTTAACTTCACATGCTACAGTATTTAGTCATCACACAGGAACTATACAAGGCTTACAATATTTATTTAAGGTAAAAGAACACACACCATTTCGGGGGAAAACGTGCGCTATTCCTTTAGCTTACAGAGACAGGGTTAAGAGTGAATTTCAATACATGATAGATCAAGGCATCATTGAGCCAGCAGTCAGTCCCTATACCAGCCCATTACACGTTGTTCTTAAAAAGGATGGGACAATTCGTTTGGTTCTGGATTCCAGACAGATAAATAATATCATTATTCCTGAAACTGACCGTCCACAAAATTTAGATGAACTTCTTCAACATTTCCATGGAATTAAAGTTTTATCCACGATTGATATGCGCGCAAGTTTTTGGCAAATAGAACTCCACCCTGAATGTAGAAAATACACTGCCTTTTTTGCCTTTGGTAACTGTTACCAGTTTCGGAAATTACCGTTTGGACTTACTGTATCTTCTGCAGCGTTCATTCGTAGTTTAAACGAAATCTTACCTGTTTATCTTCGTGACAATATTACTTCATGTGTTGACGACATTCTTATTGCTAAACGTTCTTGGAGTGAACACAACAAAATTTTGGATTCATTATTACGTATTTTTGCAAGAGTTGGCATTACAGTGAACTTGGAAAAATCTGAATTTGGTCGTTCTCAGGTGAAATTTCTCGGTCACATTATTTCTACAGAAGGTATTCTTCCTGATCCAGAGAAACTAGATGCTATTCGTAATTATGCTGTTCCTACCACAAAACGTGATGTTCGTAGTTTCCTTGGTGTCTGTAATTTTCTTAGACGCTTTGTTAGGTTGGACAATTTGGCCACACCTCGTTTATGTGAACTATCTGGAAAGAAATCTAATTGGTGTTGGGATGAGGAAGCTCAGTCAGAATTTGAACAACTTCGTGATGCTTTAGTTGCTGCTCCACTTCTTTCACTTCCGGATTTATCTAAAGATTTTTGTTTGGCGACGGACTCATCGTACAAAGGCCTAGGTGCACATTTATTTCAAGAGATAGAAGAAAACGGCGATGTAGTACAGAAGTCGTGTTCTCTCTAAATCAGAAAAGAATTATTCAATTACGGAACTTGAAGCTTTGGCTGTTGTATGGGCTTTCACAAAATTTCGGACATTTTTGTTTGGCAGACATACTAAGGTTTACACCGATCATCGAGCTCTGGAATTTCTTACGTCAACAAAATTAACTCATGGAAGATTGTCACGATGGGCGCTGTACCTAAATGTTAAATGTTTGTTGTTATTCTATGCAGTCAGATTGCGTACTAAAACTAGTCAGGGCCAACCGGTTACGAGACTTCGTAATCGTACATACAGTTATTAAAATTAAATGTATTCGCATTTCATATTTATTTAATTAAGCCCCCATGGAACATTAATCGAAAAGCAATTAACAAAAGAAAAACCTCAAACTGGTTACTACCGTCTTACTGTTAACCTGATGGGTCAAACAATTGTATAAGCACGTGGTACTGGTCTCATAAAGTACACCCCACGTGGGTTGAACATAAAGAAAAGTTGCTATATTGAAAAATATTGTCAAAACGAGAAGTTATAATCTCACGCACATTCATATTTTAAGATTGATGACCTTAGTTAGAGTTACTGATCAACACGTGGTTCCATTTTACTCACAAAGTAGTTTATTTTATTTATCGTATCCAAGACATCACCATTTTACAAAAAAAATTATATTACAATGCAAGAGGAGCAGTTATAATACGATAATACATGATTATAAGGTAAATTAACTACAATAATATAGAAAAGTATGTAACATATAATGATAAGCGCTAAGGATGCGAAACAGTGCGATTTTCATATCCCACGTGAAGCCCAATACACTGCAGCTTGAATAGCCTTGTCATTTGCTTCAAATAGGTCTTGAGTCGAACACGGGTTGTTTAGTTTCCTGCAGACCAGTAGGTGTTGTAGGTTTTGCTGTTCTCCACACTCGCAGGATTCGTCTGCATTGATGTAGCCCCATTTTTTCAAGTTTGCTCTGCGTCGTAATACGCCTGTTTGTAGTCTATTCAGGGCTTTCCAGGTCGTATACGGGAGTTCAGAGCCAGCTGTGGGTTCTTCCCTGGGGCTATTCCCTGGTCTTCCTGGGTCCACATTGTACCACAGCTCTTCTCGTCGTGCTCTAGGCTATAAAAGAGTTGCTTCATTTGTTCGTAGGAAACTCTTCCTTGATTTAAGTCGGCGAGGTTGAAAATTGTATCCGAACATTGGATGCCTGGGATCTGTCTCCTGTTTATGTTTCTCGATTTCTGCGGCAGTCCTTCTTCTGATGTCTGGCGGGGCTATGCCCATGAGGTGGTACAGCTGCTTTGTGGGAGTTGGGCGGAGGCATCCTGTCACGATGCGTCCAGTCTCATTCAATGCTATATTTACTTGTTCAGCGTGGGTGGAATTTTGCCAAACGGGTGCCGAGTACTCCGCAGCGGAGAAACATAAAGCTAAAGCTGACGTGCGGAGAACTGTAGGTTGCGCTCCCCATCTGCTGTTTGTTAGCTTGCGGATGATGTTGTTCCTGGCACTCACTTTCATCCTTGTGGCCAAACAATGTTCCTTGTAGGTGAGAGCACGGTCAAGTTATATCCCAAGATATTTTGGTGTGTCGCAGTGAGATAGATGTTGTCCCTTCCAGCTTATGTTGAGTTTCCTCCTCGCTTCCTTATTACGTAGGTGAAAAGCACAGACCTGGGTTTTTCTGGGTTTGGCTTGAGGTGGTTATTATCATAATAGTCACCCAGCTTTTCAATCACTAAAGTTAATTTACTTTCTACCTCTTCAAAGGTTTTTCCCTGGGTGGCAACGATTGTATCCTCTGCATAGATGAAGGAACGAGCGTCCATGCTGATCGGTTGGTCATTGGTATAAATGTTATACAGCAATGGGGCGAGGACGCTACCTTGAGGTAGGCCGTTTTTCTGGGTCCGCCATCGGCTCTTCTTCGACTGCAGCGTGACAAAATACCGTCTAATCTGCAACAGGCACTGGATGAATTGCGCCAGTCTGTAGTCTTTTGTGGTGTTATATATTTTTGATATTAACTTACTGTGATTTATGGTGTCATAAGCTGCTGTAAGGCCGATAAAGGCTGCACCTGTAATTTGTTTCCGCTCGTATCCATCTTCTATGTACTGTGTAAGGTTGAGGATTTGTCCGCAGCATGACCCTCCTGGGCGGAATCCTGCTTGCTCTTTAATTATATTCTCGTCTACATGTTCTGAGATGCGGTTAAGGATCATTCTTTCTAAGACTTTATAGAGCTGACAAAGCAGGGAGATAGGCCGAAAATTTTTAGGGTCTGTGGGGCTTTTTCCAGGTTTTGGTATAGCTACTATATTTGCCTTCTTGGGGATTTTCATTCCAAGAACACATTTGTACATCATATCTAGCAACCACCGTCTGGTAACAGGTCCAAACATTTTTATTTGTTCTGGGCGTAGATCATCTAGGCCAGCGGCTTTATTAATTTTCATTATGGAAATGGAATCTTCTAATTCTTTCAGAGTAAAGGGGGTGCCTAGGTGGTCTTTTTCTTGAGTGCCTCTCTGTAGTTTCTTTCTTGGGTGCTTCCTGTTGGTTTTACCATTAAGTAGAAGCTGATTTCCTATTTGATTTGGTGTGACCTTATACAGATTTTGTGTATTAGATGAGGGGTCATTATTGATGTTTTTAAGAAGTTGCCAGGCCTTTCGGCTATTCTGTTTCATGTCTAGGTTTATATCCTGGAGGAGTTCTTCTCCCGCCATAGTTGTTTCCTTTGACAAAGGGTTTTCCTCGAAGAGCTGTTGGTAATGTTCCAGAAGAACCTTGGAGTTTCCGTCAAGTCCAGGGATATAGCTAGTTCTGCAGCCTCGGGGGATATTTCTTCGGGAGACAGTTTTAACTAATTCAATGAAAGTGTCATATTTTTCCGGGCTAGCATCAAGGTTCTGCACCTCTTTGTCAAGTTCTTCAGAAAATTTGTCCCATAGGGCACGCTTAAAATTAAAACGTCTTTGGAAATGGGTGGTTGCTGGTTTAACAACTGCTTCAACCAGACATAATATAGCTCGGTGCTGTGTATGTGGGAGGGGTTCTCCCACATCCTTCCTGGTTTGATGTGCTACGTTTTCGCTGACAAAGATGTTATCTGGATTGTATCCACGGTTCCACCTGCTGCTGTTGAAGGAATATGGAAGTTTGGGGTCGTGTATTAATTTAAGGCCAGTTGAGTCTGCCCAGGTTTCTAGGTCGTCCCCACTTTTGTCTGTGTACCTGTACCCCCAGGCTGATCCATGACAGTTGAAGTCGCCCATTACTATTTTCGTTGGTTGTGAGTTGAAGTTGGTTGGCTCACTGAATCTGAACGCCCTGCTCGGTGGCTTATATATAGACGTCACAGTGCAGGACTGTAACTCTACAGTCAAGATTTCGATGTCTTCTTGAGATGTCAGTTCTGCAGATATAATACCTAAGCCCATTTTGGCGAAGATTGCGCTGCCATATTGCTCGTGTGGTCTTTCAATTACTAATTTCATTCCGGGGATCTTTGGTCTTCTATTTGTGGGGCCAATGTGGGTCTCTTGGATTAGTAAGAGGTCACAGTTGTGAGTTTTACATGCTACAGCAAGTAGCACTTCTTTCTCATGAGAGAGTCCTTCAATGTTTATGGACATTATATTTAGCGCTGGCTTTGATAAAAGCCTTTTTGCGGTGTCTTGATGTTGAAAGGATTGGCCGTTAGGCACAGGTTCCTTTCGTGTAGTAGTGACAAAGCAACTACTGGAAGATATTCTGAAATTCTCACTCGAAATACACTGCGTTGCAATTTAAGATAACATTAGATATTTTAAAGCTAAGCCTAAAATAAAGATGATTAAATTTTCAGTTAGGCTGAACTTAAGAAATCCATTGTCCTACGGACTTAGCAGACACGCGCTTAGCCGGAGATATTACCACTTCAGACGCTCGCCGGGGACAGACTCACCTGGGCTCCTACCAAGGGTGCTTCCGTATACAAAACGGAAGTGACCAGAGAGGCAGCTTCCTGTACCAACATGACAAGGGACGGACAGGACCATACTAAGAGTAGAAACCTGTCTGCTTTTAGAAAGCGCAGCTACCTGTTCCGATGTTGGTCCTACTGTTCGCTAGCAGACAGGCTTGTCTGCTATCATCAAGCATTCAACTAGAAATACATTTGCTCATTCATCCTCTCACACAGAAGGGAAGGGGGATGACAGTATCTTATCATATACAGTATATAAAAGAAAGCGGATGTAGGTTCCGTATGAGACTCTGTGACGTGAATGACATATAAACTGTGTTTTAAAGTGTAGTAGTGTGACAGATCGTTCTTGTTTATGTGTAAAAGTAACATGTTTCACTGCTCAGTCTCCTCCCAGATAGTCAGAAACACCACAGTAAATTTAGAAGAGGAATTTATGCCGTAAATGACAACATATTTAAGAAATTAACATGAAAGGAATCCAACAGAGACCTTTCAACCTCTACTTCGATGCGGTGAACACACATTCCCCGAACTCTTACGGGACTTGGTAAAAATATCTACCGCGAGTAATGAGTGTGTTGGGGAGGGACACTACGAATGTAGTGTGTGGACATACAAGGTGAGAATGTGGGTCTCGTGGGAAGTGTGCCTGAGATAGTCCCTGCATTCGCACTGCCAACTGTGCTCTCGGTGGCTCACGCAGTCTGCTTTCGGCTGCGGTGGGCGAGGACGTCCGCTGCGCCCCGCCGTGCGCGACCGTGAGTGCTTGCTTCTGTTTACCTTCTCGCGGCGCGAGTTATATTTGTTCCAAGTTCAGTGCGACTATGGCACACACATGGCGCCATGATACAATCAAAACTACTTTCCAACCAGATCACGCGCGTCGTCGAGCCTATGAAATAGAACAGTTCATACGCGATGATCTACGTTTAGATCCGGCGACTGTCGTCGGAATACGTTTTTCTATAACGGCGAGCGTGGTTTATGTTAAAATGACCAGTGCAGAGGTCTGCGCGACTGTGGTGTCTAACTAATCGAACTCACTCAGATTCAAACATTCTGACGGGCATATCGGTGCAGTGACGGTGGATCATGCAGGCATGGGCCTAAGGACTGTAAGGGTTTTTTGAGCTCCCCTTCGAGGTCCCAGAGGAAGTTGCCAAGGACGGCTTCCGACCATATGGCAATGTTATCAGCGACGTTGCAGAAAAGTGGCAAACTTTCTCGACGTTTAAGGTCTACAATGGTGTGCGCCAAATTAAACTTGAGCTCAAGAAACATGTGCCGTCCTATTTGAACATCGGTGGCTGTCGTGGAATCATCATGTACGACGGTCAACCGCGTACCTGTTCCGGATGTGGGCAGGAAGGCCATGTTCGATCTAGCTGCTTACAACGTAGAATTACGCAGACACCAGTGGGAGACTCCCTTTCGCCGACGGGGACTACACGGGCGATCGGGTACATCCATCGACTTCAGAAGGACCAAGGGAGGAAGTGGAAGGACCCCAGATGCCAACCCATAGTCGCCTCCTCCGCAGGAACAACAGCAGCAACAGTCCCACGGAATCCAGACGCAGCATAACAATCAGAACGAGACGGACGTGGACGCGAACATTGTCCCGACCGCGGCTTTCCTAGCGGAAGGTGATACGACACTGGATTGCCTCCCACATTCGGAGACGGATGTCCACGTTCGAAAGCAACGTTCGCCTCGACGACGCAAGCGACGTCGGCGGACCCTTTCTGACGATTGCCTCCTACACACCGCCGGTCAAGAAGGTGACATCTCGTCACACGCCATGGATGCTGCGACTGCTGAGGATCTAAGTGGTGTAGGCGGTTCACTTGCCCATACTACGAGTGCCCAGTTACTTCTGGCACCACAGATGCAGCAGGTCGCGTCTATGGATGGCGCTCCGTCTACCTCTACCAAAGACGACGTACGTGAGAGAGACTTAGGTGCCGATCAGCTACACAGCATCGTGTTGCACCAACTGTGGTCGGACGATGTTGAGGAACTTCCTGGAGAGGGCACGGGTGACAGGGAAGGGGGTGGCATTGGGGATGCCATTCCTAGCGCGAAAGACTCATAATTTGTAACGGGTTCGGTGGGTCCGGCATCTCTCGCGGTTATCTCCGACTGCCATGGCGTCTACCCTAGAAGAAGAGGCTAGGCAGCACACCTTTCGCCTTGCCACAATCAATATCAACGCGATAAGGGCACCCCACAAACTGACAATGCTACAAGGCATGCTTGATGCGGCGGACATCGACGTGGCCCTCTTGCAGGAAGTATGTGTCGCTAGTTTCCCTGACTTCTACGGATATACCGCCCACATCTCCCACGCTTCTTCTACCGATTGTGGTGTGGCTGTCCTGCTACGGGTCGGCTTGGCGGCTACGGACGTACTGTACTTACCAAGTGCAAGAGCCATGGCAGTAACTGTCAACGGTGTACGACTCATCAATGTATATGCCCCTTCAGGGTCTGGGAGACGGAGAGATCGGGCCCGCTTTTTTTCGGAAGATATTACGCCTCTAATTATGGGCCGCATAGACGATATGGTGATCGGAGGAGATTTTAACTGTATATTATCTCCGTCTGATCAGCAGCCACATCACGTCCCGTGTGCAGAATTGGAAATGCTAGAGCGTGACCTCCACCTGATTGACACGTGGCGCCACATCCACGGAACAGCTCCTGGTTACATCCATTATATACGTCATTCATCAAGTCGGTTAGACAGGATTTATGTCACAAGCACCCTTTCGACGGCGACGAGAGGAGCAGAGCTCTGGCCCACTGCATTCACCGACCACACAGCCTGTATTTGCAACATTGCCCTCCAACCTGCACATGTGTGGCGCAGTAGGCCCCCCTGGAAACTGAACGACGCCCATCTGGACGAGCCGGCATGTAAAGGTGCTATCGGAGAGTCGTGGAACGCGTCCTTACAGCGTCGTGGTCGTTACCGATCGACCCTTAGTTGGTGGATTGAATGTGCGAAGCCTGCTCTTCGGCGCACCTTCATGGCTTACGGCCGGGAAGCAGCGGCATGGAGGAGGAGCACGGAAAACTTTTATTACACCGTCCTACGGGAATGTCTTGCTATGGAGCCCTCACCTGACAGGCAGATCATAGTCAATCGCGCGAAAGCAAAGCTCGTCTCCTTAGCACGCCGTCATTTACAAGGCGCTGTTATACGGTCGCGTGCTCCAGACATGATACAATCAGAAAGGCCATCTATGCACCACGTGCTCCTAGAACGCAGGAGGCGCCGTAGGGTACTGGTAACCGACATGATAACGGACGACGGAAGACACGTGGCAGAACAAGCAGATATAGCGGAAGCCTTCTATGGGCATTACACTGAACTTTATTCAGCAGTGCTCCCTGATATGGCGACGGTAGACACCGTTTCAGCACATGTCCACGGTACAGTTCCACCAGACATGGTACCGACTTTACTGGGAGAAGTGACAGAAGAGGAAGTGCTCGACGCCATTGGTAAAGGGGCTCCCCATAAATCACCAGGAATCGATGGATTACCATTAGAGTTCTATCGAGCCTTTAAACAACTGTTGGTACCATGTTTGACTGAAATTTGTCAGGAATTGATGTCCCCGGGTATAACATAGCCTGCACCGTTCTTGGAGGGTCTGATTGTCCCCATCCATAAGCCGAAGGGACGGAATCATGTCCGCGATTATCGCCACTTAAAGTTATTGAACAGCGACTTCAAGATATTTTCGAGGCTGCTATCAGAACGTATTCGCGGCACACTATTGCACGTCCTGTCCGGCGATCAGACGTCCTTAGGGGGACCCGACAACATCAGAACTGCGTTATGTCGTTACAGAGATCTCATCTCCCTTGCACGGGTGAGACGTTTGCCGGCAGCCCTGGCGTCTATCGACTTTAGCCAGGCTTTTGACCGTGTGGGCCACACTTTCCTCACGGCCGTTCTAAGGCGCATGGAATACCCCGACCCCTTTATCACAGTGTTGAGACGCCTACTACATGGTGCAACTTCTCGAGTTCTTGTTAATGGACGACTGACGGCACCCATGCCGATCCGCCGATCAGTACGACAGGGATGTCCATTATCAACATTGTTATTTGCATTGGCCTTAGAACCTTTGTTGTGTGGTCTCCGAGACAGGCTCACTGGGATACAGTTCGGCGGCTCCGTCTATCGTTGCACCGCATATGCGGATGATTTGATGATCGTCATACGTGGAGCTGACAACATGGCCGCGGCTTTGGACTGGATTGC
Organism: Schistocerca serialis cubense; assembly: GCF_023864345.2. Lineage (NCBI taxonomy): Eukaryota > Metazoa > Arthropoda > Insecta > Orthoptera > Acrididae > Schistocerca > Schistocerca serialis. Next base: position 1,265,477,342 of record NC_064638.1, on the reverse strand, counting down.
AACCTACGGTACAGCTTCTGGTAGCCAAATCAACGTTGACAAGTCCGTCGCCTTGAGCATCGGGATTGTGCTACCGCAGGAACACACTGCCCCCTTACGCTTCAGTGATACTGTGCGCTGCTTGGGCTTAGATTTCAAGAACGACATGCGACAAGCGACGACTGTCAATTATCGACGCCTTCTTAACCAAATTAGGGCCGGAATTGCAAGTCAGCGCTTGCGATCCCTCAACACCGTACAGTCGGCGTATTATGCCAATGTATACCTTGCGTCCCGCATACCGCATGTCGCCCAAACGTTACCCATTCCGAAACCTTTGGCTCGTAGCATTATGGCAGCGCTGGGATACTTCGTCACCGCTGGTATGTTACTGAAGATCAGATACGTATCTCCCCAAGGAAAAACGTTGTCTCGGCCTAGTTAACGTCCATGACAGGGCCATTGCCCTCTATGTTAGCTCACATTTATGTCTGCTGCGCCGTTGTCCTACGAGTCTGCTTCTGACGGCGCTACGACCTGCTTCACTAAGAGCGCCAGTGCCGTTACAGGACATTCCAGCGCCCCCTCTTTTATGTAGGACGTTTCTATTTAGAGCAAAGCTATTGCAGTGTAGCGCTTACGACACCGCGAATGGCCACAACTCGACGCCTATATCACGACATGCTACAACGCCGCCCCCAAAATGTGGTCGAACTAAAATATCCTGACGTACGGTGGCGCGTGGTGTGGAAGACTGTACACGATGCCATGCTTGATTCCGATGTTGTTTCCCAATAGTACGTAGTCGTTAGTGGGAAGCTGGTGACGCTAGAACGTCTCTACAATATGCACATGGCAGAATCTCCCAATTGTGTGGGGTGCAATAAAGTAGATTCTGACGAGCACCGCCTCAGCTGTGGAGAGGCGGAACCGATTTGGCACCTTGTGCGGCGGATGCTGGCTTATGTCTTGCGAGTTAGACCGGAACATATATCTGCACGCACGTTATTGTTTCCGGATGAGACATTTTACCCTACGACTCGAACCAACTCTGTCACCTGGATACGTGGACATGCGGTCCATTACCTCTGTCGTGACGGACACAAGAACTTACTTGACTTCTGGCTCTATTTGCAAGAAAGACACCATGCTGTTTCCGGGCATACCAGATATCGACAGTGCCTCGCAAACTACCTCTCGAGTGCCTTTCAAAGCCCGCCGTGTAGCTGGAATGTTTCAGGCAGTGGTAGATGAGGTCAGAACGAACTGCAAACGATCATTTATAGAACAATCCTTATCAGTGGGCGCAGTCGCTGGGAAGCCTAACTACGAAGTGGTCGCTTTATTTTCATGTTATTTATGTTTACTATCTTCGATGGTGTCTTCATTCTGTTTTAGTTTTCCCGGCTTGATTAACTATGACTGTTCGCACATTGATATCTATATAAATAAAAAAAATTAAAAAATAAAAATAAAAAAAAAATAATTTAAAAAACCTGGATAGAGCGTCTGCGCTGTAAGCAGGAGATCCTGGGTTCGAGTCCCGGTCGGGAAAAACATTTTTACCTGTCCCCGTTGATATATATCAACGCCCATCAGCAGCTGAAGGTATTAATATAATTATAATTTCCAAGAGAATTGGTTTTAAACTCACCTTCTGACAGTCCCTCTGAAATCAGACTATAAAGTTTGATAGTCAAGTCTAAAGGAGCAAATGAATGTGAAGTTTGACAGATTAAATTGAGTTTTCTCTAAACTCAATAAGAAATGTGTTTGGTCTGACGTTCCCAGCATCTATGGCAGCACGATCAATTCCCGACCAATCAAAGGCTGGTCACGGGCTACACCACCACAGCAGCAGCCATGACAGTCTTTTGTTTCTGAGGAATGGTAACTATCAGAGGCTCGTGCTTCTACCCAGAACTGATGTGGCAATAAGTATGAGAATATTTTTACAGGAAAATGAAGAAATAGATAAAAAAACATTTTTTTTAATTTTTATTCCAGAATTTCACACTTGTATGATTTATCACTGTATTTTGTTTTTGTTCTACAAGTATATGTTATGACGCATTTTGTGGCTTTGTGTTATTGTTGTTGTTGTTGTGGTCTTCAGTCCTGAGACTGGTTTGATGCTGCTCTCCATGCTACTCTATCCTGTGCTAGCTTTTTCATCTCCCAGTACCTACTGCAACCTACATCCTTCTGAATCTGCTTAGTGTATTCATCTCTTGGTCTCCCTCTACGATTTTTACCCTCCACGCTGCCCTCCAATACTAAATTGGTGATCCCTTGATGCCTCAGAACATGTCCTACCAACCGATCCCTTTCCTAATCTAATTCCCTCAGCATCACCCGACTTAATTAGACTACATTCCATTATCCTTGTTTTGCTTTTGTTGATGTTCATCTTATATCCTCCTTTCAAGACACTGTCCATTCCATTCAACTGCTCTTCCAAGTCCTTTGCTGTCTCTGACAGAATTACAATGTCATCGGTGAACCTCAAAGTTTTTATTTCTTCTCCATGAATTTTAATACCTACTCCGAATTTTTCTTTTGTTTCCTTTACTGCTTGCTCAATATACAGATTGAACAACATCGGGGAGAGGCTACAACCCTGTCTTACTCCCTTCCCAACCACTGCTTCCCTTTCATGTCCCTCGACTCTCATAACTGCCATCTGGTTTCTGTACAAATTGTAAATAGCCTTTCGCTCCCTGTATTTTACCCCTGCCACCTTTAGAATTTAAAAGAGAGTATTCCAGTCAACATTGTCAAAAGCTTTCTCTAAGTCTACAAATGCTAGAAACGTAGGTTTGCCTTTCCTTAATCTTTCTTCTAAGATACGTCGTAAGGTCAGTATTGCCTCACGTGCTCCAGTGTTTCTACGGAATCCAAACTGATCTTCCCCGAGGTTGGCTTCTACTAGTTTTTCCATTCGTCTGTAAAGAATTCGTGTTAGTATTTTGCAGCTGTGACTTATTAAGCTGATAGTTCGGTAATTTTCACATCTGTCAACAACTGCTTTCTTTGGGATTGGAATTATTATATTCTTCTTGAAGTCTGAGGGTATTTCGCCTGTTTCATACATCTTGCTCACCAGATGGTAGAGTTTTGTCAGGACTGGCTCTCCCACGGCCGTCAGTAGTTCCAATGGAATATTGTCTACTCCGGGGGCCTTGTTTCGACTCAGGTCTTTCAGTGCTCTGTCAAAATCTTCACGCAGTATCATATCTCCCATTTCATCTTCATCTACATCCTCTTCCATTTCCATAATATTGTCTTCAAGTACATCGCCCTTGTATAGACCCTCTATATACTCCTTCCATCTTTCTGCTTTCCCTTCTTTGCTTAGAACTGGGTTTCCATCTGAGCTCTTGATATTCATACAAGTCGTTCTCTTATCTCCAAAGGTCTCTTTAATTTTCCTGTAGGCGGTATCTATCTTACCCCTAATGAGATAGGCCTCTACATCCTTACATTTGTCCTCTAGCCATCCCTGCTTAGCCATTTTGCACTTCCTGTCGATCTCATTTTTGAGACGTTCGTATTCCTTTTTGCCTGTTTCACTTACTGCATTTTTATATTTTCTCCTTTCATCAATTAAATTCAATATTTCTTCTGTTACCCAGGGATTTCTACTAGCCCTCGTCTTTTTACCTACTTGATCCTCTGCTGCCTTCACTACTTCATCCCTCAAAGCTACCCATTCTTCTTCTACTGTATTTATTTCCCCCATTCCTGTCAATTGCTCCCTTATGCTCTCCCTAAATCTCTGTACAACCTCTGGTTCTTTTAATTTATCCAGGTCCCATCTCCTTAAATTCCCACCTTTTTGCAGTTTCTTCAGTTTTAATCTACAGGTCATAACCAATAGATTGTGGTCAGAGTCCACATCTGCCCCTGGAAATGTCTTACAATTTAAAACCTGGTTCCTAAATCTCTGTCTTACGTTATATAATCTATCTGATACCTTTTAGTATCTCCAGGGTTCTTCCATGTATACAACCTTCTTTCATGATTCTTAAACCAAGTGTTAGTTATGATTATGTTGTGCTCTGTGCAAAATTCTACCAGGCGGCTTCCTCTTTCATTTCTGTCCCCCAATCCATATTCACCAACTATGTTTCCTTCTTTCCCTTTTCCTACACTCGAATTCCAGTCACCCATGACTATTAAATTTTCGTCTCCCTTCACAATCTGAATAATCTCTTTTATTTCATCATACATTTCTTCAATTTCTTCGTCATCTGCATAGCTAGTTGGCATATAAACTTGTACTACTGTAGTAGGTGTGGGCTTCGTATCTATCTTGGCCACAATAATGCGTTCACTATGCTGTTTGTAGTAGCTCACCCGCATTCCTTTATTATGTTATTGATAACATAATAAATAATGCTCCCTGTGGCAGGTTTCTTTATTCAAACGCCTTTTTGTGAGTTCCCATACAGTCTTGTCACTAGAAACCACATGCTTTGGAGTACGGTACGCCCAGAAAACCAACTAAACTAATGATCCTACACGGAAAGAGCGGACTGCCACGTCGTCTACAATATCGTTTTATAGTATAACGAGATGCGTGCTAGAACCATTCAGTGCGCATACTTTACGGCATCGTTCGTTTTCATGAGAAAAGAAGGAATGTCAAGTAGGCACCGATTCAATCTCTTTCAGAAATTCGTATTCGTTTTCAGTCACTTGGTTGGTATTTCATAAGGTTCGAAGAAGTGAACAAAACCGAAATAAACAAGAGCGTAGACAACGTCACTTGTTTTTCCAGGATTTTATCAGTGACTGTGAAAATAGAGGACGCGGCAAAGACAGCGCAGACATTCTGGGCATTCTACTGTTGTGGTGACAAAGTAAGTCATGGCGCGAATAGAGGAAACTTGCAGCTATTGCAGCAGCCAACGCCGTATTACGGTTGGAGTAGTTAATTAACAACGCGGTTACGCAAACGATGAAGTAGTATCGTCACTTGATAAATGATTACATATTAAATCACGTACATAAATCGATTAGAAGTCTTTCAAATGACATGTAAATTCAACATATTGCAATCATTCCGAGTAAAATAAGTATCGATAACGCTCTGCACTCACAACTTTCGCTCACTTAGCGGCATAGCATCTATTCTTGATTTTTGTTTACTGACACTAATAGCCGTAGATATTTTCATTCATTTTTCCAAACCTTATGCATCATATTTGCTGTATCTTCATAACTGCCCTATTTTTACCTTACGTATTTCAGAGTCTTTTTCTGTCAATAACATAATTTGCATCTAACCCTCATTTGACGTTTTCTAAATCTGCATCTGCATACATATTCCGCAAACCACTGTGCGGTGTACGGCGGAGGGTACCATGTATCATTACTACTCCCTACTAGACATTGTCTTTACCTCTTTCACTAGCAAATGGACAGAGGAAAAAACGACTGTCTACATATATGCCTCCGTATTGCGACGTCATGTTTACAAGTTTTCCCTACAGAATTATGTCCACTCACCTTCTGGTGTTTTGTTTTTCTGCAGTCCACTCCATACGGATGCACTGTTGGAAAACTAACGTTTCTCCGCTGAAAAGCTGTAGTAGAAGCAGCAGAACAACACTTATCTACAGGTCGCATCAAAAATTTTAGTTTCTGGCCTTTCGAAACAGTTGAGTGAAAGGCAAGTCCTCAAAAAAAATTTACTATTTCCTCTCTTCTTGGTGACAAAACCTCCGACAAGTCCGTGCTAATTGGAAGTTTCAGTTTCCTCATTCACACGCAGTCAATATCATTCTTATTTAGCCAGCTTATGGTTTTTAATCGACCCTGTTACGGCAAAGATTACAAAACAGATTGTCCGTGACAGAGTGCTTGCACTAATATTATCCAAATCAAACTCTTCGACCGTTTAGTTCTCGATCACGAATTGTATAAAGTGCCACTAGGACTTTAGTTTGATTCAAAAGCCACAGTTAACACATAAAGTCCGGACTTCCACGTACACCTCTTTCTCACTTGCTCGCGTTCACTTTACCGCAGTCATAATTCCCAAAATTTTATATCTATTCACAGCTGCTAATGCTCGCGTCCGAACCTGTTGAGGGCTGAGTTCCGGATAAAACCTAGACTTCATAAGGCAATTCTTTAGCACACATAATAAGCGCGAACGTCCTCTCCTCGGATTGGCTCAGAAACATTGCAGTCAATGATCTGTCAGTATAAACCTGTGTTATCTCATGTTTTTTACATTGCACCAATCACAACTTTATAGCTCTTACGAGCAATTTATTTAATTAAAAAGTTTATAAAACCCGGAAACATAAAAATAACTTCCTCTTTAAGCAATGGTAGAATTTTTTTATTTCCCAGTACCATAAGCTGGCAAAGTATATTTTAAAAATTTCCCCTGAGGATTCGATTAACTCTCTCTCTGAAGACAATTCCTTTGCTACCAGTTATTCAGTAGACATAACACTATTTGTTTATTTTATTGCTTTGCATTCACACCTTCATTCATTGTAATAACTAATGTGAAATCAGCTATAATTAATAAAATACATAATAATCTCTGAAGATAATGTTTCATTTACAAAATACGTAGTTCTGAAAGCTTAGATTTCATAGTCTGTAAGATACCGACATCATTCCGTCACAGTCCTTACTACTTGTAACTAACAGTTTCGTTCGATTGTAAGCGTACATCTGTCTTGCTAGAACCATGACTATTCGTTTTTATGAAGATATGTGCTATCTTCTGACTTCTATGGGAACGATTCGAAGGCGCTACTCCTCAGTGAGAGCTCTAATTTCTCTTATATTCGCGGCTATCACGCGTAATGTTCTTTGCCGGCAGTAGAATCATTACGTAGTCAGCTTCAAAAGACTTTCCCTATCTTTTTTGAATAGTATTTTGCTCAAAGAATCTCGTTTCCCCCATAGGGATTTCAATTGGAGCACACGAAGCATCTTCGTACCACTAACGTGTTGATGAAACCCAACAGTAAGAAATCTAGCAGCACGGCTCTGAATTTCTTCCTGTTCTTCGTTTAATCCAACCTGTTGGGAATCGAAAAGACTCGAGCAATACTCAAGAATTGGTCGCACAGGTGTTCTGTTCGTGGAATCCTTTGTAGACGAGCTACATTTTCGTAAGACTCTCCCTATAAACAGAAGTCGACCATTCGCTCTCCTTACTACCTTCCTTGCGTGCTCTTCCGTTCCACATCACTTTGCAAATTTACACCTAGATATTCAATGGACGTAATATTATCATACATTTATCCAAACTTTATGCATTATAATCGTTGCACCTTCTGATCCTGTTCGACTTTTACCTTATGTATTTCAGAGTGTCTACCTTCCACTAATATAATTTCCATCTAATACTAAATTGGAACATTAAAGGATTGTTTTTCCAACTCGACTGCATTAATAATACTATATGCAGTCATACTGGCCGTTATGACAGGCAGGGAGACTGGAAAGAGTTTGTTTAGACTTTCGGGTATCAGAGAAACTAAGTGAAGTAGACAAACTGAATAAAATGGATTAAAAACTGTGAAAAAGTGGATAATGGGTTTAGGTATGATGAGAAAATCTCATGCTATAGTATAAGCGGAAACACTGTCGAAACTAAACGCCTCTAAGGAAGAGGCTTGTCAGTTGGGTTACAGTAGGGTTCCTATTCTCCTGTAACTTAATTTAACATTTATTATAGTTCTGAAAATAGTTTTTATAGACTCAAATTTGTAATTTCCATATTAAAATAATGAGAAACCCCAAATAACCTGAGATTTAACACATCAAGTTTGCTGCAGCTTTCCACTGAATATATGGTCCTTAATTATTATAGAATGAAGCGCCAAAGAAACTGGTACAGACGCGCGCATTCAAATACAGAGATATATAAACAGGGATAATAGGGCGCTGCAGTCACCAACGCCAATATGAGACACAAATTGTCTGGTGAATTTGCTACATCGGTTACTGCTACGACAATGGCAGGTTATCAAGATTTAAGTGAGTTTGAACGTGGCGCTATGGTCGGCACGCGAGCGATGGGACACAGCACCTCCGAGGTAGCGATGAAGTGGGCCTTTCCAGTTCGACCATTTCACGAATGTCCCGCGTTTATCAGGAATCCGGTAAAATATCAAATCTCTGACAGCGCTGCGACCGGAGAAAGACCTACAAGAAAGGAACCATCGGTGACCGAAGAGAATCGTTCAATGTGACAGAAGTGAAACCCTTCGGCAAATTGTTGCAGACCTCAATTTAGGGCCATCAACAAGGGTCAGCGACCGAACCATTCAACGAAACAATATCGATATGGGCTTAGGGAACCGAAGGTCCATTCGTGCACCCTTGATGACGGCGAGACACAAAGGTTTATGCCTCGCCTGGATCCGTCAACACCGGCATTAGACTGTTGATGACTGGAAACATGTTTCCTTGGCGGAGGAGTCTCGTTTCACATTGAATCGAGTGGATGGACGGGTACTGAGACCACCTCATAAATCCATGGAACCTGCGCTTCATTGTCCACAGCTCGCGGTCGTGCGGTAGCGTTCTCGCTTCCCACGCCCGGGTTCCCGGGTTCGATTCCCGGCGGGTCAGGGATTTTCTCTGCCTCGTGACGACTGGGTGTTGTGTGGTGTCCTTAGGTCAGTTAGGTTTAAGTAGTTCTAAGTTCTAGGGGACTGATGACCATAGATGTCAAGTCCCATAGTGTTCAGAGCCATTTGAACCATTTTTTGCACTTCATCAAGGGACTGTCAAGCTGTTGGAGGCTATGTAATGGTATGGGGCGTGTGCAGTAGAAGTGATATGGGACCCCTGATACGTCTAGATACGACTCTGATAGCTAAAATGTACGCAAGCATCCTGTCTGGTCACGTGTATACATTCCTGTCCACTGTGCATTCTCACGGGGGTGGACACTTCCAGCAGAGCAATGCGCCACCCGAGACGTCCAGAATTGCTACAGAGTGGTTCCAGGAACACACATCTGAGTTTAAACACTTCCGCTAGCCACCAGATTCCCCAGACATGAACATTATCGAGCATATCTGGGATGCGATGCAACGTGCTGTTCAGAAGAGATCCCCACCCCCTCATGGACAGCCCTGCAGGATTCATGGTGTCGATTCCCTCGAGTACTACTTTAGTCGAGCCCATGGCGCGTCGTGTTGCGGCACTTCTGCATACTCGCGGGGGGCCCTACACGATATTAGACAGATGTACCAGTTTATTTGGCTCCTCAGTTTATAATGTGACTGATTTATAATTAGGTAATAATTGCTCCATTTATGATCTGTTGTCCGTGGCTACAGTTTCCTACATTTCACTTACTTGGTCATTAGCTTCACAGCTTTATAGGATTTCTATATAATCTGTTTATCGTATGATCTGAAGCTTTCATGTCTCATGACGACAGTGTTACGTAGCAACGTGAGTTCGTGCGCTCTAATTTTCTCTCGTGTGGATCACTGTAGACCACGGAGGCACCGGCTGTTGCCGAGTAATGGGATGCTGGCTGCAGCCAGTACGTCTCCGACGATTTAATTCCTGCCGAAACGTTTTAACTGACGACGTATGGCTTGAGAGCGCTTATCCTTTTGTACCCCACCGTGTTCGCCTCTACCTTTCCATGTACGCTCCTCTCTCTCTCTCTCTCTCTCTCTCTCTCTCTCTCTCTCTCTCACACACACACACACACACACACACTTACACACACATGAGCTTATACTCACAGGCACGGAGACATGATCAACAAAGAGGAAAACATCCCACAAGGAAAATGCGGCTGATAGGACTTACGCGTTGCCAGGACCATGTGCGCATCGTTTGCCTTAATGAGATCTCAGCGCTTGGTCCACTTTTCCTGTGGCGTCTCCTGCTCCCTGGCAGGGAATGGAGCTTGCTTTGATTCAACGGAAGCCATCGTCGTCACAGTTTCTCATGGTGCCGTACAAGTACGTGAGTGTGTGTGTGTGTGTGTGTCTGTGTGTGTGTGTGTGTGTGTGTGTGTGAGGAGAAGGGCTGGGGAAAGGAGGAAGCGAGGAACAGAGAGAGAGGGAGAGAGAGGGAGAGTTCACACAGGTCGGGAAGCTTCAGTAGCAGCGTCCGTCCCGACCCTGTGGCGGACTCTTCAGTTAAGTTAAGACCGCTGCTATGATCCGGCGCTCGTGAACCACGGCAGCGCCCGCCGTCGCCTCCAGCCGGGTCCTCCAGCCCTCCCCCTTCCCTCACAACCCTTCCTCAGCCGCTCACGTACCCTGCCCCGCCCTGCCACAGTCAGGGTCTCACTCATAAACTAGCGAAACCGCTTCCCCACCTCCCACCAGTCCCTCCTACCCCTCCAACTACACTACTGGCCATTAAAAATGCAACTACAACATGCTGACATGAGGAAAGTTTCCAACCGATTTCTCATAGGCAAACAGCAGTTGACCGGCGTTGCCTGGTGAAACGTTGTTGTGATGCCTCGTGTAAGGAGGAGAAATGCGTACCATCACGTTTCAGACTTTGATAAAGGTCGGATTGTAGCCTATCGCGATTGCGGTTAATCGTATCGCGTCATTGCTGCTGGCGTTGGTCGAGATCAAATGACTGTTAGCAGAATATGGAATCGGTGGGTTCAGAAGGGCAATACGGAACGCCATGCTGGATCCCAACGGCCTCGTATCACTAGCAGTCGAAATGACAGGCATCTTATCCGCATGGCTGTAACGTCTCGATCCCTGTATCAACAGATGGGGACGTTTGCAAGACAACAACCATATGCACGAACAGTTCAACAACGTTTGCAGCAGCACGGACTATCAGTTCGGAGACCGTAGCTGCGGCTACCTTTGGCGCTGCATCATCATCTGGTCAATGGTGGCCGAGTAACTGGCTCGTCACAAAACGCCAATCACTACTCTTTATGAACTGTGGTATTGTGCTGAAGCTGCATGGGCAGCTGTACCTGTACACGCCATCCAAGCTCTGTTTGACTCAATGCACGGGCGTATCAAGGCCGTTATTACGGCCAGAGTTGGTTGTTCTGGGTACCGATTTCTGAGGATCTATGCACCCAAATTGCGTGAAAATGTAATCACATGTCAGTTTTAGTATAATATATTAGTCGAATGAATACCCGTTTATCATCTGCATTTCTTCTTGGTGTATCAATTTTAATGGTCAGTAGTGTACTTACTGATCACATGCTTTGGAATCAAAATCCTCCTCCTTCTACGTCCTTGCAAGCTTCATTTCAAACCGATGACTTTTTGCTGCTCAAGATCGTCATAAGACAAACAAAAACCTTTACAACCGCTGTACCGCTGGTACGGAATGTTAACAAATTTCCGTTTCACGCAGATACTTAATAGAATACGCCTCCTGATGTACTGCAAGACTGTAGTTATTTGAAACCGGCTTTCAGTTTCTTTCGCCGTCTACAGGGCACGACCGAATGTCGCAAACACAGATATAATGACGTTTGATTTTTACAGATATTATTTACACAGGGGATACAAAAATGGTAAATGTAGAGGGTTTACATAGTAAATTACAAATTTTTTTATCACGGCGAAATACTGACATTAACTCAAAAATGTAGTCTTATTGAAAAGCACGGGTGGCCTACCGGGACCATCCGACCGCCGTGTCATCCCCAGTGGAGGATGCGGATAGGAGGCGCGTGGGGTCAGCACACTACTCTCCCGGTCGTTATGATGGTATTCTTGACTGAAGCCGCAACTATTCGGTCGAGTAGCTCCTCAATTGGCATCACGAGGCTGAGTGCAGCCCGAAAAATGGAAACAGGGCAGGGCGACCTGGATGGTCACCCATCCAAGTGCCGACCACTCCCGACAGCGCTTAACTTCGGTAATCTCACGGGAACCGGTGTATCCACTGCGGCAAGGCCGTTGCAACAGTTCTACGTGGAGGTACATTTAACAACGGATGAAAAATAAAGTTAATTTACAATAAAGTTAATTTACAATTTCAGTTTGTTATGGTAAATGTAAAAACATAGAACACAGATTGTCACATAAGTATTAAATGATCAAGGTCAGTTCCCTTTTCCCCCTTACTGAATTAAGTTCTGTTACAAAAAGTTGACTTATATTGAAACTTCAACTTTTTCGGCAGTTGTTAAATTTATGTTTACATAAAATACTTTGTCTCCCTCTTTAGTTAGCCATGTATCTATTCCGGCAGGAAGTAAAAAGTAATGCTTTCCTATGTGAATGCACAATATTTACCATTTTTTATCTATTTTATCTCCTGTATAAGTAGTATGTGTCTTCGCTGTACATCATTTTATCTGTGCTCGCGACATTCAGTTGTCACGAGAATAGAGCCCAAGAAGACGTAAGCCGGCTCGTGGCCAAATAAATTTAACTTTCTAAAAGATCCAGAAGTTTTTGCTATGTAATATTGCCATGATGTTTTTCCAGGCACCGTCCAAAAATTCAGCTAATGATATTAACAAACATCTGCGGGTTTTTACCTTCCTGATTACTTCCTTCGTTTATCCATCTGTCGTTGTCTTCTACTGTTATACATACAAAACAAATCGACATTTGAATCTAGTTTTTAATGGGCCGTTTCTACATAATTTTAGTCTTCTTATAAATGTAAGTGATTTCCCTCAACTACATTCTGGCTTCAGCTTTTTCTCTTAATTAGATCAGAATGTATCTGCAGTAGACAAAATGTAGTGTAACGACCAGCACCCTGATATTTCTTGCATATTCGATGAGATTTTTATTCCTAAGATAGTTTATCGGTTTAGTAACATGGAGACTTTCTTAGTGACTGATAGGAAGTCTCCTTGTCTCACTGCCCACCATACACATTACCAAACCGTCCAAAACTGGTAGTGTTAGTAGTAAATAGTAAATGTAGATTTTCATTTACAACATTTTATGAATGTCAAATCGGGGCAGATGTCCTACTTTTCCGATATTATCCTTTGTTTCTGATCTTGAAGGGCGTCCCCACTGAGAGATCTTCAACGTCTTCTCGCAGTTATGGAGACAAATGAATCACTCAGAAATTCACGTATGTATAAACTGTCCTTGCCATACGCTTTTTTTAGCTAAAGGTAGGTTCCTGTAGCAGCTTCTCTAACTTACATGTCAAAATTCGTGACAATTCATTGCTATATATATATATATATATATACCATGTGGCATAATGTAGGAACCCTCACCAGAGATAATAATCTCTGATATAGGTATAGTACGGTAGGCCAAAATTTCTCGGGTTTCAAAGGATTCCAAACCAGGCCTCCCTGCACTATTACAGGCAACGAAAGCAACAGTTATCCATCCATTACCCAAACTCGAAGAAGAGGAAGTTTTCATTAGAGAAAAATTAAACCTCGCACCACAAAACAATGTAGGTCCGTTTAAAAGAACAAATTGAGCAGTTTTACCTACTCCGCGAACTTCGTTCTTTTTTCCCTTCGAGGAAGATGCGGAAGCACCAAGAGTACCGTCCACATTTACAAGTGTCTTGTAGACAAGCAATATATATATATATATATATCACACTTACATTTTTCCTGCAAAACAAATCAACAGTTCTTACAAAAAGAAAGGCCATTGGCACAATACAGTATACAGTCACCAGAGATGCCACATACGGCTGACTTTCGTCATTCCATCTTTTGTGTAAGCATACTGACTCAAGGATAGCAAAAGCACCGTTTTTTCATAGACACACTTCGTATAAGGATGTGAGGTAACGGTCGAGTCGTCGCGCCCTGAAATTTTTCGAAGTTCGGAGGAAGTAGTGGCCGCACGGCCCACTCGCAGCTCGGCAGCTATGTTGCTGTTCACGACTAATTACGTGAAGTAGGAATCTATTGTTTACCTGTTATTCAACTTATATTTCATTTAATAGCTGGACCATCGACACCAATAAGTGTTTGGCTGAAATATATCACATTCTCAAAAGTACTTCTACTATCGTCCTAATGATTGAAAGTCGTTATTAATAGTACCTACAGATTTTATTTAATTGCAATCTTTTATTTATAAATGTCCACATTAATTGGCAACTGCCGAGTTATAAGAACCTTCGACTATTCGATTCATGTAAGTATTCATATTGTGTACTGCAGACTCAGCAGTATTTGGCTTGTAACGAGGCAACTACGTATCCCAGCCCATAGACAACGAAACCAGCCAAAACTTTTAATATTGCAACTCTGAGTCGCAGGGTACGTAGTTGGCCAGCCAAAACTATTAACATTGCAACTCTGAGTCGCAGGGTACGTAGTTGAGGGTCACACCACACCCCATTTAATTTTGCTTTTGGAAGCCCACAAGGAGTTGAGCTCGCTGAGCTTGACTAAGTTTTTAAATGCTGTCTGAACCTTTACAGACTCTCCAGCATAAGAAGACACTTAAGTATCCCTTGAGCGTTGCGGGAAATTTCAGAAAATTACTGTTCGATGAATTTTGCATCAAGTGAGATAACTACCACTCATCATAAAGTGCTGAAGTGGAGCGATAAACAATCCCTACAGAGTTCAGAGGAGTTAGAAACGTTCTCTTTGGCAGTTTTTGAAGATCATGGTGATGCACTTCATCTGCGCAGTGTAGCAAATGACAGTATCTTTACCCCTAAGGTTAACATGGTCATTGTGGTCTCCGATGTTAAGAGCTGGTTAAACTCATCGTTTCAGTTCGAGTCTCTTCGGAGAAACGCTGGCGAGTCGGTGTCTGCTGGCGCTCCCGCCAGCTGTGGTATGCGACCATCCTCAGCAGCTCTGGCGCGGTCTGTACACCACCGGTGGCTGCCGTGGCTCCGCCGACGTTCCCTTAAGCCCCAATGCGTAGCTCCACGGGGCGATCCATCCACTGTGGCTGCCGTAAGGCACGGCCAAACAACAGTGTTTACTTCCTTCGTAAAGCATGCAGGCTGTATGAGGCTTCATTCCTGCAGTAGACATAAAAGTCCAGTAACTGTAACGGTGCTAATGACACCAGCAAATATGATCATTGTGTAACGCAGCCATTTGATTCAGTTAGTATGGAAACTTCATTAAACAGAATCTGAGTTAGTAACGCCTACTTTGAATTTTATAACTTAACCAAGCAATAAACAGTAACTGCAACTGTCTTCTTAGTATGGTCACATACGGACTTCGTTTTTGATATGGTAGTATGGACGTGAACATCTAGCCACGTAGTCGCGCTGCATTCTACACTGACAGGCTCAGTACAGTGCGTCGCTATACGAAGTCATGCGTCGACACCTTCAAAGTACTTCCGTAATCAGTTATCGGCAAATGTTAAAACAAACAGGTTACAACTGTAATCAAACGGCGAAGATTGGCTAAATAATAACAATGTTGGTACAAATTTATCTAAAATGTTTTGGAATAAAACTTTCAGAAGAATACAGCGATCTGTTAATACAACTTATTTAATAAACAAAGTCGCGATCGCATTTGTTTATTATCATTTTTAGATGACTGTCTTCTTTGTTCTAAGAGATCATCTTCATATCTTACATAGTTTTTCAGTTACAATCGAACAGATCGCTAATAGAAAATAATGCAATAAAAATGGCAGCTGATATACTCTTGACGACAGCAGGAACCGGTGACGTGGAGCAAGTCCGTCTGTGCGAGCGTAGAGAATACTGCTGAATACGGGTCGGCTGCCGCTAGTTAAATAGCGGAAGCCCCGCACATTGTCTCTGCCGTAACATCATTGGTAGCCAATGGCCGGGAGACATGACTGCGCTGTGCAAAGAGCCTATATTAGATTTATAATTATTAGGAGTCCGGTCCTTGAGAAAACGCCGAAGGACATTTCGATGTTATGAGGAAGATAATACGTTATAAAAAG
Source organism: Schistocerca serialis cubense (assembly GCF_023864345.2). Classification (NCBI taxonomy): domain Eukaryota; kingdom Metazoa; phylum Arthropoda; class Insecta; order Orthoptera; family Acrididae; genus Schistocerca; species Schistocerca serialis. The sequence continues at coordinate 1,265,461,506 of NC_064638.1, read as the reverse complement.
CGACGAAATAGAAAAACGGTCACTGTCAATGAGAGCGCTCACTTAAACGTGGGCTGCCCTCTGCAGGGCCTTCTGGTAAACGTAAACCAAGAAGACGAAATACGTTACGCCATTAATGAAAGATGTTACGAATTCCCATTGCCAAGAGGGACGTCATGGAAACAATGTGTAATCAATAAGTACCGTCAGTCGGCAACAGATGTACGTAACCATCTGAAGATAGTATAATACACTTATGTAACACGTATTTTAAGGAAATTACCTGCTTTTATGTCGTTACGTTTGTCCAGATGTAGCTGATCTTTATTTAAATGACCGTATCACTGCTCACAAGGAAAATACACACCTAAAGCATAGGTTGCAAGGCATATAATGTACATACATATACCAAGAATGCACCAAATTCCCGATAAGAAGTTTTAGTCGCAAGGAGCTATAAAATAAATAACAGTGGTACGGTTTACAGTAAGTGCTATCCTGTACGGCCTTTGGTAAATATTTATTTATGTATATAGAATTTTCAGTTCGGTAAAGCGTTACGTTGGCACAGACATAATATTTCTCATTTAAATGGCCACGACACTGTTTGAAAATATAATAATGCAATGTTACAGTATGGATGATAAAATACACATGCAACTTTTATACGAATGTAAAGTACATAAATAAATCAAGAATCTGAATGACTTCAGAATATCGATAAGTCTTAGCAGCAAAGAACGATAAAATTAATAACACTGATGAAGTGGTATGGCAAAAGCAGTACTGTGTAACATTAAATGTACGCCATTTATTACAGGTTAAAATTCTGTAAAGGGGGAATTATAAAATACAGTAATACTTGCTAGGTATTCGATTTATATAACGCACATGTTGTCATGAGAATAAAACATTTGAAATAGTAAAATAATCTATATCAAACATGTTGGACAGCTGGTGTCCCATATGTAAACTGAATTTTGAAAATACACATATTGTAGCGTTCGTCTTAAAAAGATTAAGGCTTTAGCATTATGTTGAATAAATGTCTGAACTGTGGCATGGATACAAAACTCAAATTATTGGATTGCGTGTTGTAAGTGCAAGTGGTGTACTTACTCAGTGTTATTGTTAGCAAAAGCTTTATACGATCTGATTCGGGAATGCAACTCCTAATATCAATAAAATCAATAAAAATACATTCAGCCCTTTGGGTACTAAATCATCTGATCTTGTTCATAACTGATAACTTTGGTCCCTGTGCACATAACAAACAAATTAATTTGTCTTACCTCTAAAGCAGCAACGGCAAACGCGATATAGTTTGGTCTCTCACAAAAAATATAAATATGCTACTACAGGCTCAGTGGTGTGCAGTGCGAGCCGTTGAAATGCAAGTGAAATTGTTTTGTCTGATAAACGAAAACATTTGAGAGACATCCAACTCCCCTGAAAAACATATGACATGGACCGGTAGGTGGTACTGACTATGGTGAAATACTAACACTTGAGTTTTTTATACCAAAATTATATTGTAAGTTCAGTCTGTCTTTTCAGAACCATCTGACAATTGAAGTTACATTACTCACAACTGATTCACGAACATTCAGATTTAAACAGCAAGTATTATCTACTTTCATGAAACCAGTATCTAGCCCTTTTGTAAAAACAGTCTACGTCCATTCTGGAGTTACTCAACAATTACAAATTATCACCGTTCTACGTTTTACCTTGCTTGCATGAAGACATCTGCTTCCATATGCAACAATATTGATATACCTAAATTAATCTAACGTTCGGTGGCTTCACACCGCACTACACTAGAACTGCCTACTCCATCGTCTTTTCATCAGAGACAGCTGCCTACAACTGTGCGACAAGCGCTCTCTTTCTTCAACGCTTCAATAATCTCAGACCCGAAGCAGTATCCCTGGCTCTGAGCTCGTCGGCAGTTTTTGAGGTGTGCTGTGTGAAGCCATCAAGTGTTAGATTAATTTAGGTACGTCAGTGTTGTTGAACATGGAAGCAGATACCTTCATGCAAACAAGGTAAAGATTTTAAATAACTATGATTTATGTTTTTGTCTGCGCATTAGTAATGTTGGCTAATAATTTGTAATTGTTGAGTAACACCAGAATGGCCTTAGACTGTTATAATAAAAAGGCTATCTAGGTATTTCACTTTTGTAATACTTCTAAGATTAACAAAGCTATATGTAATTAGATCATTTACATTTATACTGGTTTGATGAGGACAGATAATACTTGGTGTTAAATGTTATTGTTTGTGAATCAGTTGTGAGTAATGTAACTTCAATTATCCGATGTTTTTGAAAAGACAAACTTAACTTACGATATAATTTTGCTATAACAACTCAGTGTTAGTAATTCACCATAATCAGTACCGTCTCCTAGTCCAGGTCATATGTTTTTCAAAGAAGCTGGATTTCTCTCAAATGTTTTCATTTATCAGCCAAAACAGTTTCATGGGCGTTTCGAACTATTACGGCCAGCATTGCACACCACTGTGCCTGTAGCTAGCATCCTTATATTTTTAATGAGAGACCAGAATATATCGCGTTCCACCACTGCTGCTTTAGAGAAAAGACTATTTAAATTATTTGTTATGTGCACGGGGACCTAAGTTACCAGTTTTGAACAGGATCAGATGATTCAGTTCCCAAGGGGCTGAATGTATTTGACAGTGACTGTATTTCTTTATTGGTACTGGGAGCTGCATTGCCGATTCGGATCGTATACAGTTTTTTCTAACAATAACACAGAGTAAGTACACCATTTGCAGTTACATCACACAGCATGATAATTCGAGTTTTGTATCCACGCCACAGTTCAGATATTCATTAAACATAATGATAAAACATTAATCTTTCTCAAAAGAACGTTTCAATATAAATGGCATAGGGTAGTATCTACAACCCATGAATGTTTTTACGAAAGTTTTTATTATATTTCTAGCACTGCTGAATATTTTACATTTTACCATCAGAAAATAAAAAAATGACAATATGTACCACGCATCCATTTTATATATTTTGCAAATGGTACTGTATATGACAAGCTCTGCGGCACTGTACGTCAGCTTTAAATGTTTGTGTTTACTTTTTGTATAACTTAAATACATAAATGAAGTACCTAATGGATACAATTAAGCTTTTACTGCGTTGTGTCATCACTGTTGTTAACTTATCATTGCTAGGTGAATATATATACGAGGTGGACACAAAGAAACCAGAATTATTTTGTAAAAGCTCTGTTTTCAAATGTTTACAAACCAACCTTATACCCTTCAACAAACTCCCCATTACAACCAATACATTCGTCGTGCCAGTGCTTCCACTGTTAGATACATTTTTTGTAGTCATCTGTGGAAATGGCTCATAGGCCCTCCCTCGTTTATTTCCTTGACTTCAGTTTTGTCAAGTCAGCGTCCTTTCATGCCCCTTTTCATGCATGGAAATAAGAAAACGCCACACAGGTCAGCAAGTAAGGTGCTTGGAGCAGCGGAACAATGCCAGTTTTAACCAAAAACTAACAGAGATGACTGTGTGATCAGGTGCGTTGTCGTGATGGAAGAAGCAGTCTCCTGTCTGCCACAAATATTCCTTTAAAATTCACTGAACGGAGCTCCAGGATAGCCCACTAATCTCTGAGAGTCGATCGATTGTCTGTCGACGGTCTGTGAGCACAAGCTCTCGAATTGTTTCAGCTTTCCTCAACTCTGGTAGTTGATGGACGTCCTGAACGAGGTTTGTTATCGACCGACATGTCGCCAATATTTCAGGAAAGCTAACCATTCACAAACTTGTGTTTTTCCCGTAGCTTCATGTTACAGCTGTTCTACATTAAAAGAGTTTCAGCAGCATTTTTACCGAATTGAAAACAAAATTTCTTAGATGTACGTTGTTCACTTTACCCTACCACCATAAGAAACGAAACGAGAACAAAATAGCGTCAGCAAAAACAACGACTGCAGATTGACGGAACAAGCCATGGTGACAACACAGGTGGCACCGAACTGGCAATGAGTTGAGTTGTACACGTCTAGCGGCAGAAATGGGTACTACGCAAGCTCCACCCACGGCAATGTTATTCGGTTTTTTTTGGGGGGAGGGGGCGGGGGAAGAGGGATACCTTCTAGTGTAAATGCATCTTACGTATTCCATTGAGAGTCGGTCTATATTCATCGCCTTTACTGCAGTCTGTATGCTGTCATCCTCTGGATTCCATGCTTTGTAGTTGTAACCTCCCCTCACTTATCGACCTTAATGACAGTGAAAAATTATCCCGCGTTACCTAACGGAAATTTAGGAAACGCAATCGTCACCGAAGTTAATTTGTCGGTAAAGAGGCAGGAAAGGGTTACATCCAAATGAAAGGAAATATGCAAATGGAATTGGTGGAAATTAATTTGAAAAAGGGGTAAAGTTAATAAAGAAAGTAAATGTGCGGTCGTTACCTTAACAATTAATTGGCGTTAATTAGGTATTTGAGATTTGGGGAAAATTACGGTCGCCAATCCCATGGACAACTACTATAATAACTGAAAATGAAAGATTAATGCACATATATTTAGCACTAAAAGCGTGGCAACTGAAGATTGACACGTGTTGTGTGAAAACTGAATGTTTGCCACAAGTAATAAATTTCGCTACACTCTGACTAAATTTAGCAAAAGAATTGATAAAACTGGAAAATTGAAAGTTAATTTAGTGACTGAAATTAATAGTCAACTTTGTTTCTGAAGCACTACGAAATTCAATAAAATAAGGTTAGTCTTGGGCTACCTCAACAATCACTTCAAAAGCTACTTGAACCTACGCAATTTAGAAATAAGAGATTTAACTTTGAACTAGAATTAAATGATTCTGAACAATTAACAATAGTAAAATTTAGTACGTACCAAGCTGAGCTGCAGTCACAGGTAAGCTAAAATATGGTAACAAAACTGGCACTCTTAATTTGTGCTTGTGTAATCTAAATATTGTAGCCAGCTATGAATACTTTAACTGAACTTTGAAATTAAAGCAGTGAAAGGAAATGATATTACTTTAATGCCGGCGTTTCAAATTCAACGACACTCGGGTTCATTCCGGAAAAGGAAGGGACCTTGCTTGGTAATGCAATTAGGACAATGAGCGACAAATGTTCATGCTAAGTTGCTGTAATTTTAGTTATGGAAATGGAACAGTTTGAAAAGCTGAGGTCTGCCATACAGTTGTAAATCTTCGCGTGCTTCCAGTCTTTCTTGTTGGTTGATTGAAGGTTTGAAGCCGTCGATCGAGGAGGTGGCGACAGTCACTCATTGTCGGCCGTCGCTGTTGCAGAAGCTGGACGTTGGCGCGCCTCCTTCTCGACACGGTCACCAGGCGAAATGGGCTCTTGATGTGCACCAGCTAATGCCTCCCGTCCGCGACACCGTGTCAGAAAGTATCTTAGCAAGTCGAGCGCAATTAAATGCTGCCAAACTCCGGAAGCGCGGCAACTCGCGGGAGCGTCACTCAACACACCTGCTCCATCGCCCTAACCCAGCCAGACTCCGCTCTGCCCGCGCTCCACGCGGCAGAGTTAACACTACCCAGGATCCTACACACTTTGATTCTCCACACAACCTATCGATGTAATCGTTCGATAGCATATTTTTCCCTAGGCAAGACCCAGCGTAAAAATACAAATAGTATTTACAAAACAAACCAATTATACATCGACATAAATGCATATATATATATATATATATATATATATATATATATATATATATACACAAATAGTAAAATAATTACAATATATAAAGACACAGAAATGTCATAGCTTCAGGTAGCAAAATCAGGAAAATGATTTATAATACAGTAGACGGAAATAGGAGGATAAGCATTTCCGGCGTTATATAGTCAAATGTTTTAGTATGTGGTAACCAAACCACTTCAACTTTTTTCTAACAGAGATTCTTGTGTTCTTTCCTGAATTGTGGGAAACGTATAATTGATTTAGTCGCCCATTGAACAACAAATCTGTTATAAAGAATTACATGAAACCAAGATTTGTGGCTTAGAGTCTTTAAATATTCCTCAGTTACGCAATTGTAAATGGATGTCTATCGAGGCAGCTGTATGTAGCCTTTTGGAATGCTGAATGAACTGAACCCTTTTTACCAACTTGCCAGAGTAAATAAACATTGTTGCATGTTAGAAATTTTGCACAGTGTCTTTAGTGACGAGAAACCATCCAATTTAATTTATATGAAGCCAATCTTTAGGAAGTCCAGGCGGTGAACAAATTTTTTAGGAACAACACTGCTGGAATAACCAGGTACTTATACAAAATATTTCTTGTTACGTTGATCGGTAATTGTACACAGCATGCGCATTCGAGAAAAAGTTTAGTTTGTGTAATCTAACATGTGAAGTGTTTCAAAACATTAAAAACCGATGAGTAAATTTTACTCAAAAACTCGTCGTCGAATTAGAAACAAGTGTACCTAGAAATTTTGCAGATGTATAAAAAGGAACTAACTTAACAATCGTCGAAATAGCACATTAATTTAAAATGGATGCAACAGTAACTGATGATCTTGTGTGTTACTGGCGAAACATTGTCAATATACAGTGGAAGTGTACTACGTCTACTTTTAAATTTCGGTGTGAAGTTCGCGTCAACAAAGACGCTGCTGGAAACAAACCTTTTTCTTAACTAGCAGGACTTGCAACCAAATTATTAACTTTACCATATTCCAGCGAGGACATTCATCGTGTATGCATCCAGGTTAGCTTGGTTAATACTAAAATGAGGAACAGTTTTAAATAATCAACATTAATCTCAATTTTACACGTAAGATCTGGATTGAAAATAGAGAACAAATGTTGTCAAACTCACAATGTTCCGGAGCTTGTATTACAAATCTTTTTAACAGAAATGTATTTCTCTTGTTTCAGATAGTTTTGACGATGCAATTGTCTTACTGAACCAAGTTAATTAATATTTTCTGCTCGTTTCATCCCACGTTAGACATATGTTTGACAAAAACTTTCGTTTTTTTCTGGTAGCAGTAAAATCTGATATTTCGGTTGTGTTAGAAAATGGTAAAGTTATCGTAAGGTAGGATTTTTTAGTGAGATGTTTACGAGTAAACAAGTGTTCTGATGTAGTTTTATATTGGTAGGTTGTAAAGATTTGGTAGACCTGTAAACTTAGGCTCTAGAACGGCAACGTACAAAAGTGGTAGACAAATGTATGGTAGATATTTTACTTGAGCTTAAGGAAGCGTTTTCATGTGATGGGGTTCGTAAGTGATATAGGTTTTTCTAAGTAGAAATAACATGTGGTGGAATAGTTTATAGCTATAGTTAATTTTTTGATAGTCAAGGTAATTGTGTTGGCATTTGTACAGGCTATTCAGTAAACGTCAGCATATTATTGGCATTTTCTTAACGTTGATTCGGCCTAAAATATTATTTCAGATTTGGCAAAACTGAGAGCTACTTCTACGACAGTTGCTTTTGAAGAGTAGACTAAAAAATTACGTTAAAAGAAGTTCCTCTATGTGCCACTAAACAAAAAAAAAATGCGTCGCGTGCAGACAGCTGTAACATTACAAATAGGCACTGTTATTGCCAGTGGGTGTGAAGCGATTCCTCCGTATCACAATGACACGTCCTTCATTTACATAAACAGAAGATTATATTTACTATGCAACACTCAGCATTCGTGGTTTTGTTGCTGTCTGTCTCAGCACTTACATTTAAGTTAAACACACGACGAGATAAACAACCAAATTGAAAATCCCTTCTGCACTTTATGGCAGTAGCTGCTCTGCTGATACGGGTCTGCTTGCGTCGTTTACACAGACCGGGATAAGATGTCTAGCGCTGCTGTAACGTTTTTACTGCACGCTAATCCCTCGCCGCTAATCCTCAACTCGTTTCTCCCGGCAGTTTCAGCGATAAGAGGCAGCACCAGAAGACGGGCCTCTGCTCGTAGTTGCTGACTGCGGAAACCAGGAATGCTGCCATTTGCATCTTCTCAAAATGAGCATGTTATCTTACCATATTCCGTACACTGCTGGCGAGGAATCTTTTCTGTAACTGCTGGTACCGTAATATTACCGGTCCGAAAGATAATTCCTCATAACCAGTGATCAATGTGATACTTGATAACAAGTCTATTGTAATGCGAAGTGACTGAACGGAGATTGTGATATACGCAGTGCATATGGGAAAAGAAATCGTTGGGTCATAAACGTTTGTAAATTTACGGTGTGTATGTGAAGCTGTATCTCCATTACCGAATTGTTTTTGTACGTTTCAAAGCGACCTACGTGTAGGCTAAAAAATTAAAAAAGAAGTCCAATAAAATCAGCGACATTGGGAAAGGCCCCATTACACAATCTGCATGCACAAATCAGATGTATGCCAATTGAAAAGTGATAAGATAAGAAGTCCAATACTTTTTCGTTGCGGCATACGCTAACCTAGCTTGTTGGACCGATATATATTGCCTTAGGTACATTTAGAGCATTAAAGCATGGGTTTGAGACCAGCATCTATGAACACGGTGATATGGTAGTTATTAGCCATTGTAGTGCATTGACCCTCACCGCTTGTGATATTCAGATCTTGCATCGCGCGGACGCTGATTGATGAGGACATACTTTCTGATTTAGTTTGAAAGTAGTGCCAAGGAATAAGAACAGTACCGTTGCAAACGACAAACTGTTTTTAAATGGACTGTGTCATTTTAGATCACCCATTTATTAACTTTCTCCATATCCGATTTATAGAACTGTAATTGCGTTAACGACACTGCATTCCAGTTTCCAGTATCAGGACACAGTCTGATAATTTGGGGTTTCACACAGTCCACGGCATTTGTTCGACTGCCAAGGTATATAGTGGTTGTTAGAGTGGGCTAAGATCGTGAATCAAATATTATGATGCTGATAACGAACAGTGTTCATATAACGAACATATTGTACCAGGGAAAGACAAATGACAACTGATTATCAGCCGCCATTGGACCATAAAATGATTTCATTCATAATTAGTCACCGTACCTGTTAAGACATTTATCCCACTGGGAGACAAATGTCGGTCGGCCGCTGACGGATCCAAAACCGCATCCTCTGGTACACTTTTTCGTCCGATTGAAAGTGACGTCTACGCAGGTACTTCTTCAGGTTACCAACGATGTGAAAATCACTCGGCGAAAGACCCGGGCTGTAAGAAGGATGCTGCACGTTTTTCCCAATCAAATCGCCTAGACGAAGCCTTCATTCAGTTGGCAGTGTGGAGGGGAGGGGGGCGGCGTTATCGTGCAACAGAATGATTCCGTCCAGTAGCATTCTGACAATTCGATGGCAACAAACTGAAATACCAATAGTGAGCTATCGCACATCCCCCCCCCCCCCCCCCCCCTGTCAAAGAAATCGAAAGCCGTTCGCAGAAGTTCCTGTGAGGTAACAACCTCCTTCGACTGCAGGGGCTCTCTGCTCGTCGAATTTCACGCCCATGGAACGCCAATCAATGCGCAGCTATGAAGACCCATTGCAAAAGTTGCGAAGGACCATAGAGTCAAATGGCCCAGGAATGCTGTCGGACGGAATCAGCCTGTTGCACGATAGCGCCCGCCCACTCGCTGCGAATCGGACCACGGTCACGCTTCAACAGTGTGGTTAGGAAACACTGCATCATTCTGTGTACAGTTTGGATCGTTTACCGTGTGATTTTCACATCGCTCAAGACTTGAAAAAAAGACAAACACCGACGTCTGTCTCAGTCCGACGAGGAAGGGCAGGAGTTGATGCGATTGTGGATCCGCCAGCGGCGTACCACGTTTTAGGAAACTGGAGTTCATGGTCTTGTCTTCCCGTACGATAAATGTCTTGACGCCTATGGTGATTAGTTTTCAATGGAAACCATTCAATATGTACGTTGTGGCGGGTGTTCGGCTTTCACTTGACTGCCCCTTACACGTCCATCGAACATGACAAGTACTTAACGGAATTTTGAACAGAGACTGTATTTGTTTGTAGCTGGTTGTTTGCTACCCATCTCAATAGCACTAACTTCCGTATATGTGCATTTGTGCTCTGTGAATCCCTGTAAACTCCGCAATTTTGAATGAAAAATAGGATTTTAAAGCGTTCTACGATGATTTCACATATTAGCAGATCTGTGTGAGGTGTTATTTGTGAAATTTTACCATCACCAAGTCCACGAGATTTCTACCAGGAAACCAGTTCCTACATGCCCTAAATTGACGAAATTCCAATACTTTTACCTTTTGGGACTGCTTGTTCCATTATCTACACTATGTGATCAATAGTATCCGTGCACCTGGCTGAAAATAACTTACAAGTTCCTGGCTCCCTCCATCGATAATGCTGGAATTCAATACGGTGTTCGTCCACTTTTAGCCTTGATGACAGCTTCCACTCTCACAGACATACATTCATTCAGCTGCTGGCAGATTTCTTGGGGAATGACAACCCACTTTTCACGGAGTGTTGCACTGCGGAGAGGTATCGATGTCGGTCGGTGAGGCCTGGCACGAAGTCGACGTTCCAAAACATTTCAAGCAAGTTCTATAGGATTCTGGTCAGAAATCTGTGCAGGCCAGACCATTACAGGGATGTTATTGTCGTGTAACCACTCCGCCACAGGCCGTACATTATGAACAAGTGCTCGATCGTGTTGAAAGAGGCCATCCCCGAATTGATCTTCAACAGTGAGAAGCAAGAAGGTGCTTAAAACATCAATGTAGGCCTGTACTGTGATAGTTCCACGTAAAACAACAAGGGGTGCAAGCCCCCTCCATGAAAAACACGACCACACCATAACACCACCGCCTCCGAATTTTACTGTTAGCACTACACAGGCTAGCATATGATGTTCACCGGGCTTTCGCCATACCCACACCCAGACACCGGATCACCACATTCTGTACCGTGATTCGTCACTCCGCACAACGTTTTTCCACTGTTCAATCGTCGAATGTTTACCATTTTTACACCAAGCGAGGTGTCGTTTGGTATTTACCGGCGTGATGTGTGGCTTATGAGCAGCCCAGTCGCTCGACAATGGAATCCAAGTTTTCTCACCTCCCAACTGTCATAGTACTTTCAGTGGATCATGACGCAGTTTGGCATTCATGTGGGATGGTCTGGATAGATGTCTGCCTGTTACACATTACGACCCTCTTCAACTGTCAGCGGTGTCTGTCAGTCAACAGACGAGGTCGGCCAGTACGCTTTGTGCTGTATGTGTCCCTTAACGTTTCCACTTCACTCTCACATCGGAAACAGTGGACATATGGACGTTTAGGAGTGTGGAAATCTCAAGTAGAGACATATGACAAAAGTGACACCTAATCACCTGACCACGTTCGAAGTTCGTGACTTCCGCGGAGCGCCCCATTCTGCTCTCTCACGATATCATATGGCTTCTGACGTTAGGTTGACTCTAGTTTAATAACCGATGACATGACGTCTGAGACCACGCTGACTACTTACAATAGCATGTTATACTGCTGATTCCGATTATCGGTTTAGTCATTTTTCACTAGTCGTCTTCATATTGAAATTTAACTACTGCGAATCGCAGTTCGTCATAAGGACAATTTTTTAGCTGAAACTATTGTAAAAGGCAATTGTGTAGTCTTGATAACTGAGGCATTGCTGTGACGATGAACTGCTATTCCCTATAATCAAATCTGGAACGCAAGAAGACTTGTATCAGAAGACGAAACCAGTAATCCGAATACATATAGAAACTTATCCTTTCTTCCTGACTGCAGGTTGATTCGTAACGCTAGCACTGAAACATCGATGCTCGTTCCACGGTTCAGATTGACGTTTAGGCACAATACGCGTGTAGATGGACTGATCCCCTGCAACAAAGTGGCACAGACTTCCACGGCCGTCGTTGCCAATTTACAGCGACTGAGATGGTCGACCGCTCCAAAAATTCGGTAAAATCTTTGGAAAAACAAGGATCTCGTAATCGGTATAAAATAAGTGAAAGGAAAGCAGTCTTGATTGTGATGACTATTTTATTAAAATGACCGGCAGTTTCAGCGACTGAAGTCCACTGACCGTTTTATGCATCGTCAACTTCAACTGATACTGTCTGAAGATGGCATAAGCCTAGACGAAAGCCGGTCAGTTTAAAAGTATAGCCGTCGCTTTCAAGACCGTTATTTTATTGAATTTAGGTTAACGTTATGTACGGTTTACAAGACAACGAATTAGGGGTCTCGACTCTTGTTAAACGTGACCTACTCATCACTCCATTTCTCGCCACAGAACGTTGAGCACTCAGAAGAATATTTCGTAAGCAGCAGGTGACCATCTTCTCACTTTTATTCCATTTGAACAGCCTCATTAGTCTTTGGAAACCTGGAGAGTGTTAAATAAGATATGAGTATTGTACTAATCCTGTTCTTGCGATCATATGTCTCCTTCACTTGGAGGGTTAGATAGAAGTTTGACTCTTCACTGTAGTTAGTCTGTCCACATTCGATTACTTTATACGTGCTTTATATTGTCATAAAGCGACCGTGCAGCGTGAATAACTAAGAAAATCAACATATCCACCGGTATGCTGCCGGTCTATAGTGTCCAACGGGCACAATATTTCGGCGATCATACATGTCGCCATCATCAGGTGAACTGACGGACTGAGCTCCTGTGAACGTGCCGGCACGGAGATCCGTACGCTATGGCTGCTCAGAGGGAACTGGGTTCGGTCGCGGCGGCGGCCGATTTAAATACCCTCCGCCCGCGGCGCGCCCCCTCCGCCGTCCGCGCCCCGCGCCACGGTAGCGCGGTGGAACAGATTGCGACGGCGTCTCAGATGACGTCGGTGTGATGGCTCTGTCCGCCGTGGCCGTCACAACTATACGTTTGCTCGATTTACTCTTGATTAACCCGATCGCTGGTTCCCAAGCCTTGCTAAGATTATAGCCACAATCACGGTTTATGAGGTCGTCATTGGTGCGAATTTCGATGGCCTCTCTAACAACGCTGTCCCAGTATCTCGACGTCTGTACCAGAATCCTCGTACGGTCATACTCCATGGCGTGATTTTCGGACAAACAATGTTCAGCGACCGCCGACTTGCTCGGATACATCAGGCGAGTGTGTCTCTGGTGTTCACGGCATCGATCCTCGACGGTACGCATCGTCTGACCAATATACGACTTGCCACATTGACACGGAATCTGGTACACGCCGGACTTCCTCAAACCCAGGTCATCTTTGGCGCTCCCCACCAGTGCACGAGTTTTATTTGGAGGACAAAACACAGTTCCGACCCGGTGTTTCTTCAGAATGCTGGCGATTTTCCCCGAGAGTGCTCCTGTGTATGGAATAAATGCAGTGCCTACCTCTTCCCTCGTGACTTCGTCCATCTCAACAGGTTGTGCTGGAGTGGTTGGGCGGAGAGCACGTTGAATCTGCCACTCTGAGTACCCATTTTTTCGAAATACAGTTCTCAGGTGTTCCAATTCCTGGGGTGGACTCTCTGCGTCAGAGATAGTGCGCGCCCTACGTACTAGAGTTTTAAGTACCCCATTCCTCTGTGAAGGGTGGTGGCAGCTGTCTGCTTGCAAATACAGATCAGTGTGCGTAGTCTTCCGATACACCCCATGACGTAGGGAGCCGTCAGCCCTTCTCTTGACCAAGACGTCAAGGAAAGGTAATTTACCCTCCGTTTCAGTCTCCATAGTGAATTTGATGTTGGGGTGTATGGAGTTTAGATGTGTAAGGAAGTCAAGGAGTTTATCCATACCATGTGGCCAGATGACGAACGTGTTGTCCACGTAACGGAAAAATCAAGTAGGTTTCCATACGGATGACGACAGGGCTTCCTCCTCGAAGTTCTCCATGTTCAAATTCGCTACCACCGGTGAGAGTGGGCTACCCATGGCGACTCCCTCCGTTTGTTCGTAGTATTTTCCATTAAAAAGAAAATACGTGGAAGTCAAGACATGCCTAAAAAGTTCAGTGGTCTTCTCGTCAAACTTCTGACTAATCAATTCAGTTCACCTGATGATGGCGACATGTATGATCGCCGAAATATTGTGCCCGTTGGACACTATAGACCGGCAGCATACCCGTGGATATTTTGATTATCAAATACGCCGGAAGAAACTCAAGAATCACAACTAAGAAAATTTTCTTCGTAGTTCTGGTCCCTCACTGACTGTTATCATTATGCAACCAGCTCTAGATTTAATTCAGTAGAATTAGTAGCTGTTGCATGGGGGCTTAATTAAATATGATTGAAAATACTTTTTTAGTTTTTAGTAGCTGTAAGTCCGATTACGCAAGTCTCGTAAACGGTTGGTCCTGACTAGTATTATTACGCAATCTGACTGCATAGAATAACAACAAACAATGAAAGAAAATTTTCGTAAACACAGTTAATTAATTAAGTCCCCAGCAACTATGAAACCTACGAAACCAAAGCATAACTGTTCTGTATGTGGAAGTATGACTCAACGCACATCTGGCACGGTCCTTCTTCAACAAGACAAGAATTTTTTAATACCAATTTTACTGACGTGATAAAAGAAAATTACAAATACTATAATTGCGTAAGGAAAGCCGAATTAAACTCTAATACAAGAACACACGCCAGATGCTTTGTTGACTGAACCTGTAATGACGCATTATTTAGGATACTGAAATAAAAGGAAACGGAGTTAGTTACCTCATTTATATTGATGAAAATCACTCTAATCCTTACAATATATCTCACACCGTCTCTCTACTATCACATCTCAACCAGAACTCTCCAATATCACATCTCAGCAAGCACTGCCTACAAACACTCTCTGCTACGAGTTCTTAACAAGTACTGACTGCCACGAGCTCTCGACAAGCACTGACTACCACGAGCTCTCGACAAGCACTGTGGAGGCGGCTTAGTAATACTCTTTGGCGCAATCTCTCGCGCAGTGGCTCAGTGTAGCCACCTTTCATATGCCCCTCCTCCACAGGCCAGAATTTGATGGTATTTTTGCCAGCATTGGTGGTGAAAATACCACCAAATTCGTCCACAAAAATACAGACAAAAATAAAAGATAATATTAATACCTAAATATCACATAATTAATATTAATACCTAAATATCACATAATTGGGGGTGAAGCTGACTCCTGCACGTGGTGCCCCTGCATAGGTACTGGACTAGATTCTCCAGTACTGAACTGAACGTCAGCATTCCAAAAGCATTGCATTATAGGTTTCACTATGAATGGAAACCAAAGGTCTTTATCAAGACCTCACCTTGTGATTGTATCAATCAACATAGAAGGATTGTCTGTTGCCAAAGAAGAACTCCTGCAACATATTGCCAAGGAACCTAGGTGTGATATTTTATGTATACAAGAAACCCATCGAGATGACACCATGAGAAGACCAAAAATCCTTGGGATGAAACTGGCAGTTGAGCGACCCCATAGACAATATGGCAGTGCTATCTTTGTGAGGAACGATATAGCTGTTCTCTCTACCTCACTTACAGAATTCAACAATATTGAAATACTGTCTGTAGAACTGAATGGTTGTATTGTGTCGTCAATTTACAAACCCCCAGGAGCAGATTTCCAATTTTCACCTACAGACAACTACACCAATCAACAAGCTCACTTTATTGTTGGAGATTTCAATAGTCATAGCAGTGTTTGGGGTTATGCTGAGGACGACAGTAATGGTGAAGCAGTTTTGACTTGGGCTGATACCAACCATCTTAATCTTGTCCATGATAATAAACTCCCACCATCTTTTAACAGTGGGCGTTGGAAACGTGGGTATAACCCCGACTTAATTTTTGTTAGCGAGAACATAGCTCACCAATGCAGAAAAACTGTTCTAAATCCGATACCAAATACTCAACACCGCCCCATAGGCTGCCAAGTGTTTGCAGCCATTACTCCTAGAATCACATCATTCCGAAGGCGATACAATTTCAAGAAAGCAGACTGGCAGAAGTTTGCTGATCTCCTTGACTCAGAAGTTTCACGCATAGAACCCTCAGTTTCCAACTATGATGAGTTTGTAGAAGCCGTGAAAAGATGCTCAAGACTCTCAACTCCCAGAGGCTGTCGAGTTAACTACATACCTGGCTTGACAGAAGAATCCGTGAAGCATCTACATAACTATATCCAACTTTTCAATGATAATCCTTACAGCATTGAAACCTTAACTGCTGGCCAAAATTTATCCTCAGCCTTAGCCAAATCCAAAAAAGAACGATGGATAGAGCTACTCGAGAACCTTGATATGTCTAAAAGCAGTCAGAAAGCCTGGCAGTTGCTGCGACGCCTGAACAACGACCCTGTCCACAATCATGGCCATGCAAACATTGCACCAGATCAAATTGCTCATCATCTAGTCCAGAATGGAAGGGTCAATTGTTCTAAAGATAGAACAAAACTCAAAAGAGAACCTGAACGTGAAAACAACCATATATCAAATGACTTCATCTTACAAGAACTCAGAACCGCAATTCAGAAATGCAAAAATGGTAAAGCGCCTGGTCTAGACGACCTAATGATTGAGCAAATTAAACATTTTGGTCCCATCACGGAAAGATGGCTTCTGCAATTCTATAATGGTTGTCTGAAGCGGAAACAGATCCCTGCCATCTGGAGGAAAACTAAAGTTATTCCCTTACTAAAACCTGGAAAGGGTGCAGCTGATCCCAAGAACTACCGACCGATTTCGCTCCTTTGCCATTTGTATAAAATCTATGAAAGAATGTTGCTAAATAGACTCACTCCCATTGTTGAAAAACAACTCATACCTCAACAAGCAGGTTTCCGACCTGGAAAGAATTGTACAGCACAAGTCCTTAATCTGACTGAACATATTGAAGAGGGATATGAGAAAGGATACATTTCCGGGGCTGTCTTCGTGGATCTCACAGCAGCATATGACACCATTCAACATCGACAATTATTGCACAAAGTCTATTACATCACTAGAGACATTAATTTCACCAGAACTGTGCAGACACTTTTGGAAAACCGGCGATTCTATGTGGAGTTCCAAGGAAGAAAGAGTAGATGGAGAAGTCAAAGGAATGGCTTGCCTCAGGGTAGTGTCCTTTCCCCCATATTGTTCAACATATTTACAAATGACCAGCCTCAACCTTCTCTTACAAAGAGTTTCATCTATGCAGATGATCTTGCCTTAGTCACACAAGCCAGAGATTTTGACACAGTAGAAAACCAGCTTACTGTTGCTCTCAAGGACCTATCTGAGTACTACAGAGTCAATAACTTAAGACCGAACCCTGCTAAAACTCAAGTTTGTGCTTTCCACCTACGCAATCGAGAGGCCTATAGAAAACTTACAGTGTTTTGGGAAGATCAAGAGCTTGAACATTGTTTCTACCCCAAATATCTGGGTGTCACCTTAGATCGAACGTTGACCTACAGAAAACACTGCACTAACACCAAGCAGAAAGTTGCTGCTCGTAACAACATCCTGCGGAAGCTCACTGGCAGCGTTTGGGGTGCAGATCCCAAACTACTAAGAACATCAGCCTTGGCCTTGTGTTATTCCGCAGCTGAATACGCATGTCCTGTATGGTACAAGTCATCTCATGCAAAGCAGGTTGATGTGGCCCTGAACGAAACCTGCAGGACAGTAACGGGATGCCTCAAAGCTACACCTATTGATAAACTCCATAAACTAGCAGGTATTGCTCCTCCAGACATAAGGCGTGAAGTCGCAGCCAAACTTGAGAGACATAAAGCAGATCATAACACCGATCACCTGCTACATGGATACCAGCTACCAATTAGTAGACTCAAATCTAGGAGGAGCTTCATGAGAACTACTACACCCCTCACCGGTCGGACTGGAGCAGCCAGACTATCTCAGTGGACAGCAAAATCTGACAGTAACGATTGGATGACTCCTTCTGAGACCCTTCCTCCTGGTGGAAATCAAGTCTGGACAGTGTGGAAGTCTCTAAATCGGCTCAGGAGTGGCGTCGGACGAACTAAGGACAATCTGTTTAAATGGGGCTTCATGAAGGAATCTTCCACCTTGTGTGACTGCGGAGAAGAACAGACAACCAAACATTTAATTAACTGTCCTAGATGTCCTGTATCATGTTCCACACAAGAGCTTGTTGATGTTTCAGACAATGCTGCTGCCGTTGCACAATTTTGGGCTAATACCGTTTAGTTTGTTCTTTTATGATTTGACCTGATTTGTTATATTGTATATATTGTAAATATTGTTGTAATGTTTTTGACTCGAAATAAATAAATAAATAAATCACATAATTAGTTAAAATTTTGGCTTTGCACTGATCTTTCAATAACCTAATATATAAAATACAGTAGGCAATACAAATTCTTTTCATACATGTGGCTTTACATAATAGTTTGCACAATACACAAAAAAATCAGTTAATACAAATGTTCAAATAAAATACTTTTAATTGTTCAAAAAAAAACAAACAAACAAATAGTTGATAATTCCAGCCCAGCAATGGTCAACAGGTGCAAACACCAACAAGTGACATCATTTCAGCAGAAACAGTCCATCAGTTGCACCCAGCAATGTTGAGTGCAGGTACAGACACCAACAAGTGACATCATTTCAGTAGAAGCAGTCCATCAGTTGCACCCAGCAATGTTGAGCAGGTGCAGACACCAACAAGTGACATCATTTCAGTAGAAGCAGTCCATCAGTTGCACCCAGCAGTGTTGAGCAGGTGCAGACACCAACAAGTGACATCATTTCAGTAGAAGCAGTCCATCAGTTGCACCCAGCAAAGTTGAAGAGGTACACACAGCAACAAGTCACATTAGTTCAGTAGAAGCAGTCCATCAGTGGCACCCAGCAATGTTGAGTAGGTGCAGTCACCGGCAAGTGACATCATTTCCATAGAAGTAGCTTCATCTGTGCACCCAGTAATGTTGAGCAGGTGCAGACACCAACAAGTAACTTCATTTCAGTAGAAGCAGTCCATCAGTTGCACCCAGCAATGTTGAGCAGGTGCAGACACCAACAAGTGACATCATTTCAGTAGAAGCAGTTCCATCTGTGGCACCCAGTAAAGTTGAAGAGGTACACACAGCAACAAGTCACATTAGTTCAGTAGAAGCAGTCCATCAGTTGCACCCAGCAATGTTGAGTGCAGGTACAGACACCAACAAGTGACATCATTTCAGTAGAAGCAGTCCATCAGTTGCACCCAGCAATGTTGAGCAGGTGCAGACACCAACAAGTGACATCATTTCAGTAGAAGCAGTCCATCAGTTGCACCCAGCAGTGTTGAGCAGGTGCAGACACCAACAAGTGACATCATTTCAGTAGAAGCAGTCCATCAGTTGCACCCAGCAAAGTTGAAGAGGTACACACAGCAACAAGTCACATTAGTTCAGTAGAAGCAGTCCATCAGTGGCACCCAGCAATGTTGAGTAGGTGCAGTCACCGGCAAGTGACATCATTTCCATAGAAGTAGCTTCATCTGTGCACCCAGTAATGTTGAGCAGGTGCAGACACCAACAAGTAACTTCATTTCAGTAGAAGCAGTCCATCAGTTGCACCCAGCAATGTTGAGCAGGTGCAGACACCAACAAGTGACATCATTTCAGTAGAAGCAGTTCCATCTGTGGCACCCAGTAAAGTTGAAGAGGTACACACAGCAACAAGTCACATTAGTTCAGTAGAAGCAGTCCATCAGTGGCACCCAGCAATGTTGAGTAGGTGCAGACAGCAACAAGTGACTTCATTTCAGTAGAAGCAGTTCCATTAGTGGCACCCAGCAATGTTGAGTAGGTGCAGACAGCAACAAGTGACATTATTTCCATACAAGTAGTCCATCAGTTGCACCTAGCAATGATGAGCAGGTCCAGAGAGCAGTCCATGATATTCACTATCACTGATCACACAGTTCATCAGCAGAAATTAAACATGTCCTAGTGGCACTAATCATGTAGAAAAAGTGCAAGTAACAGTCCATAATATTCACTATCACTAATCAGACAGTTCATCAGCAGAAATTAAACATGTCCTAGTGGCACCAATCATGTAGAAAAAGTGCAAGTAACAGTCCATAATATTCACTATCACTGATCACACAGTTCATCAGCAGAAATTAATCATTCCTAAGTGTCACACATTATGTTGAAAAAGTGCAGGTAACAGTTCATAATATTTACCATCACTAATCAGACAGTTCAGGCATGAACAATAATTTGAATGCACATACAAATGCTTTTACACTAAACATACAAATTCTAATAAACACACAAATGATGTCAGATAATTGTCATATTAACTATTACAAATACTCAAATATCAGTAAACCTATAATATTTATGGGAGTCAGTGCAAGCCACAACAAACAAATAAAATAATATTTAGGAGATAGGTGGGTAGGATTAGGAAAGGAAAACACACAAAACACACTCACTCATCTTTCATCCACATTAAGCACTACTGTGTAACTGAATAGTGTTAACTGTGTAAATGCAATTCTGTCAAAATCTGATGTTCATCATGTGTATCAAGTAGTAGTGGCAGCAATGTATAACAGTCAATAATAGTTAAGTCAACGTCATAGTCATCATGTCAAGACCAATGTTTGCCAAGCCAGATCAAATGTACTGTTGTTGAACAACTGTCAGTGAGCCAAGATATGCAAATACTTCCTCTCTTCAAAAAAAAGTATATACTGCTTAGTGATTTAACAAAGTGTGTGTATATACTATCTTCCTTCTACTTTAGTGTTCTAGTCTGCTATCTTCATCCTCCTTGTTCCATAAGACCAAAAAAAAAAAAAAAAAAAATGCTCCTCACTTACTTTACCTCTTATCCACCAAAACTCCAATAATCATCAGCATCACATAATCTCAATACTTCAATAATACCTCTTACGTCGATACGTATAAATCTTATCATCAATATCATTTACCTTACCTCTTGTCCACAAAAACTCCAATAATCATCAACTTCACACAATCTCAATAATACCTCAATAATACCACTTCAATACGTCGATACATATGAACCTTATTGCCAATATCATCTCACTTCCATAACAACTCTTTCCTCTAGTGAGTCTCCTCGAACATGTACAGATAAAATCCTAGTGCAAACTTCAGTTCATCATCCCATACAATCTGAAGACACATTGTCAACACACAACCTCTGTGTAATCCATCTGACCCAAATCTTCTACTCATTGTGAATTATAAACAAAGAAATGCATACATGACCTCTAACAGACTTAGTTCGAATAACTCTCAGTAATTAAGTACAATTACAGAGTGTGAATGATCATAATATTTCACAGTGTGTACACCACTTCAAGAATTATGGCAAACAGAAGCAAACATGTCGAGTATTTCTTGTGTCAAGTGTCACTTCCTATTTCAATTGCTCACGAAGAATCCAGTGTAATAATTGTTAATGGTCTAAACCTAGTAATGGTATGTCATGTCGTTAGCTTCCTTCCTATTAGCATAAAGTTATACAGCTTCCATAAAACCTCAGCTCATGTGACTTCTATGAAGTTTCTTGTACTAATGTCGTTCGTCGAATTATAGCAGTTCATTTTCTTATCTTACAAATATAAGGCACTGAGCGTAAGCAAAACAAGCAATAGCGAGTAAATATACCAGTAGAGAACAGAATGTCAACAAGTGGATGCAGCACAATTCCTACAACGAGGCTCTGCCAAGCGAACGATCTATAATTAATCCAATAGTGTGGCCTAAACTCTATGTTCGTACACAGTATATCAGCATTTTTATACACCAAATTAAAGAGTAGTTATGACAACAACAGATATGTATAAATATGCAATCCATACGCATAGCAGCAAACATATGTTATCTAACATAATAAACAGGTCATTAGCATCATATCAGCATAAGCAAATAAATGTTCATATGTCATCTTAATAAGTAAACATGAAGGCGCAAGCAGATAAATCACAAAGTATAACTTACATACATATCAGCACAACTAATCAGGTGACAATTATAATTTAAATAAATAAGCACAGCAGGCATATAATTAAAAAAAAATATGACGTCAGTGAAAAAGCATAGCAGCCAAGCGATGCACAATATACACAAGTTACAACCCAGTTCATTAATAATCATTGTCAAAAACAGTTAACGTACGCAAGCACGTCGCTTCACAAGTAATTTCATAGAACATGAAATTAGCACAAAGTATGAATCACGTAATCGCGAGCAGCAAATTACGTCTAAAGTACGTACCTGAGTGGAAATATGTTACCTGAAAAATAAACTCAATTAATAGTTACCTTTTTAGTTCATTAGTTTCTTCTTCGAAATTACATTCTTCCTGAAAATTTCTCGATAGCAAGTCCTCTTAATGTCGGAGAACACACAGAATTTACCTGAAGTTCTTAAATATTTTATAGAACCGTATCCTGAAAAATACTGAATGTTAATAACATAATTCATCAAGTCACTATAGCTATATACTGAATTTAATCAGAGACATTAAACTGTTTATTTGTTTACGGCTGTCAGTGCATTCGCACTGAGCGCTCGATCAGCTGTAGGCGCGTGACGTAGGAAGCAATTGTTCGCGGTCAACGACTGCCTTGTGCGGCGCGCAGACTTGACTGTTGCTTTGAGTATATGCCGCCGCCAAAACACAGCGCGGTATCCTTGTACTCTCCGCATGTTTACATCTATCTGTTGGTTTCTCAAAAGTATGTCATTCCACAAAAATTTTTACGTTAGATATATGATGTATTCCTTTAGAGCGTCGAGATTTAAGAGTTTCTACTGCGACAGTGTGATCATGAATAATTTTACGAATTCTATATGGACCGTTATAAAGCAGAAAATATTTGCGACACAAGCCTTTTCCTTTGTGAGACAAACGATGAGACTTAATTAACACCTTCTGACCAACTAACAAGATTTTTGAACGACCAGGACGCTTAGCTGATTTCTCTCTTCTAGCAGCCGCAGATGCAGTATTTCGTAGAGCCAGGTTGACAACTTCAGAATGCCGTAGTTTCCGTGTAGGCGGAAAAGGAACGATTTCAGAAATGCGATTTGTCGGTGCTTTGTTTCTTAATATCAGTAAAGGCGATAAAGAAGTTGAATCATTAGGGAGTTCATTCAGAATGTTTTGAAAAATATGAAGATACTGATCCCAAGTTCTGTGATTCTGATGACAATAAAGACGACACAATTTATTGATTTCCTTCATCCATCTCTCTGAAGCGTTAGATTGAGGGTGAAAAAGTGAAATGAAAATTGGTTTAATTTTACGACGCTGTAGAGTACGAAGCCAAATCTTAGAGCGAAACTGTGATCCATTATCTGATATAACCTTATCAACATGACCAACTTCTTTAAGAAAATGTTTGATGAAAGCGTTAGATACTGAACGAGCTGTTGCTTTGCGTAAAGGTGTAAAACACACATATTTTGATGTCAACTCCACCGCTACGAAAATGTACGCAAAACCATTAGTAGAACGAACCACTTGACCGAACAAATCGACTGCAGCCATCTCCTTTAATTTCGCTGGAATGATAGGAAACAACGGTGCTCTGTGAGAAACTGTTGGCGGCTTAGCCTTTTGACATAATTTGCATTTGGTCAGAACAGATCGAATACGTTTTCCCATATTACTGAAGTAGCAATTTTCTCGTAATTTGTGAAAGCATTTTCTGGGACCAAAGTGTGCATAACTGAAATGCGTATACCAAATCAGCTTATTAACCCACTCATCAGGAATACAAACTAACCAAACAGAGTTGTCGACCGATTTTCGTTTAAAAAGAATGTCATTGCGAACTGAATAGCATCTAGTTTCTCTGGATCAGGAAGAATACCTTCTGTAGCAATAATGTGACCGAGAAATTTCACCTGAGAACGACCTAATTCAGATTTTTCCAAGTTCTCTGTAAGACCAACTCTTGCGAAGATACGTAATAATGAATCCAAAATTTTGTTGTGCTCACTCCAAGAATGTTTAGCAATAAGAATGTCGCCAACATATGAAGTAATATTGTCACGAAGATAAACAGGTAAAATTTCATTTAAGCTACGAATGAATGCTGCTGAAGATACAGTAAGTCCAAACGGTAATTTCCGAAACTGGTAACAGTTACCAAAGGCTAAAAAGGCAGTATATTTTCTACAATCAGGGTGGAATTCTATCTGCCAAAAACTTGCGCGCATATCAATCGTGGATAAAACTTTGATTCCATGGAAATGTTGAAAAAGTTCATCTAAATTTTGTGGGCGGTCAGTTTCAGGAATGATGATATTATTTATCTGTCTGGAATCCAGAACCAAACGAATTGACCCATCCTTTTTAAGAACAACGTGTAATGGACTGGTATAAGGACTGACTGCAGGCTCAATAATGCCCTGATCTAACATGTACTGAAGTTCATTCTTAAACTTGTCTCTGTAAGCCAAAGGAATAGCGTACGTTTTCCCGCGAAATGGTGTGTGTTCTTTTACTTTAAATAAATATTGTAAGCCTTGTATAGTTCCTGTGTGATGACTAAACACTGTAGCATGTGAAGTCAAAATGTGGTGCAGCTCTTCTCTTGCAACGTCATCTGGCACTTCAGCTTTCTTAACCTTTTCATTAATTAATTCTTCGCTATTAATTATATCATCCATCGCGTCTCTGTATCTATTGTCATTGTCATGAATAAACACACTGTCGTCATAATGCTCAACGAAAACATCAGAAGTAAGAAACCTTAAACATTTTGTATCTGACTCAGATCTTGTTAAACACTCGAAAAATTTCAAACATTTCGGCATTCCGGCAACAGTCAAATTCACACTTCCTTCTTTAAAGTTCAAAATTGCCTTATGTGCGTTAAGAAACTCCATACCTAATATAATTTGTGTACTGTTTAATGGAACAATAATAAAATTAGCAGAAAATTCGTATTCTTAACAAATGATATTTAAATTGGTCTGTTGTTTGACTTCCACACTTTTTCCAGAAATCGCTCCTCGAATTGTAGTTTTAGAAATAGGTAACACAGGACAAGCAATAGTTCTTTCACATATACGAAAAACTGATTCACTAATGACATTCAATGGGCTCCCAGAATCTAAAACTGCAGTGAACTTATTCTTACCCATACATACTTCAATAACAGGGTGTAAAAATGCGTCTGCATTATTTTCCTTTTCGTCTAGCAAAATGTCTCTCATGTCTTCCAGGCGTACGTAGTGTAAAGTCGTAGTGTCATTACTTTCTGAACCGTCTATATTGCTGCCAGAAGCCGAAGCTGCAAGTCATTGTCGATTGTTTGCGTCACGTCTTTGATTATTCGCGTCATTTCGCGGATCAATTTCAACGATTTGCACTTGTCTCTCTGAAGTTCTGTCACGTGGAGGATGCCAATTAGGTCCCTCCTGTCTGTTAGATGCAAATTCTTGGTTGTGTCTGTTATTAAAATTTCTGTTTTCCTGTCTGTCTGCATAACTACTTCTTGTATAATTTCGACTGTCACTTCTGAAATTATTGTTGTATCTACTACCCTGATTATTTCTGTAGTAAGAATTTCTATTACTGTATGAATAATTTCTGTCCTGATGATACCGATTACTGTTCCCGTATGATTGATCATTCCGGTACGAATTGCCGTTATTATAATTGTCTGTGTAATTTCTGTTAGAACGTCTGTTATTGTCATAAGGCTGGTATCTATTGTCCTGTCTGTTACGTCTGTCATTCTCAAAGTTACTCACATAACGCCCGTTCCGATCACTATCTCTTTTCTCTGAAAATCTATTGTAAATACTGTTACTGAAAAAGTTACAAGAAGTCCCGTCGTCGTTGTCATACTCAAGTTCTTGCAACAAAGTCTTAAAAGTCTCAATGTCGTCTTTACATCTTCCGGCCAATGCAATTTGTTTTATGGATTGTGGCAGCTTAGTTAAACAAATGCGAATTAATTCAGTCGGGCTATAAGGATTGGACAGGCACTGATTCTTTCGAATCATGTCTTCAAAGTACTCAGCCGGCGTGCGGAACTCAGACTGTTTAAAATTACGCTTCATAATCAGACTATGTTTGACTCTGTCTTGTGTGTTTTCGGACCAATATGCCGATAGAAATGCATGATAAAAATCATTTAGATTATTACAATCTCTAATGAGTGCGCGCATCCGCGCCGCCGGTTCGTTTTCTAAATATCCACACATAAATTCCAGTTTGTGACTTAGTGGCCAATTTGGTGGAAGTGCGTACATAAATTGATCTAACCATGAACATGGATGTATGTCATTCTTAGAATTGCGGAAGATCTTAAATTTCCGAACAGTCAAAAAGTGTTTATAGTCAAAGTTTTCGCCTCGTGGCGACAAAGACCTACCGCGTCTGTCCCAGTCCGAATGTCGATTATTGTAAAGTTCACGCTCCTGGCGCTCTCTTGTTGCATCCCGTAAATGAAACAAATTATTTTCTTCAAACCCTTCTGGTATCTGTGATTCTAAATTTCTTTTGCCGTCTTTCCCTACGATTTCGCCCTCAATTTGTTTGACTTGCTTTTTCAATACCTCAAATTCCCTTTTCACGCGTTCATTAAATTTTCCCTGATTTTCAACATGCTTATTTATGTTCTGATACTCTTCGGTTTCTGCAAATGGCAGTGGTGCTGTATCATCTGAATCTCTGTCCCCATTTAAACTAAGACTTGTCAATTTATCTGAAATCTCCTCAACTCTTTCCGATAAATCACCTATTTGTTCTTTCTGTTTATTTACGTCTTCCGTAAGTGTCGCGACTCGGGTTTCAGTATTAACACATTTAGTAGTTAACTGTTAATACAGTTGTGTTAGGTTATTTAATCTGTCATTTGGTACGGATTCCTCGATTCTCTCAAATATTTCTTCCTTATCTTTTGCACGTTGTAAATTTAACTCTGAAAATTTCTGTACTGTCACGCGATCTCTTTCTTCCTGTTCTCTATCCTGTTCCCTTTGTCTGATCTCTACTGCAATTAATCTATTATTGTGAGCATTCAAAATCGGTTGTACTTCTTCTCTGATTTCTTTCTTTAATTCATCTTTCATATTTTTGAAACATGTCCCTATTCGTGAATTTATCCGTGTTTCCAAAGTTCCTATCTCTGTTTTTAATTCAGATCCTAACTGTGATCCAACTGAGTCTAACCGTGTTTCCATTGTTCCCATTTGTGATCCCAGTGAGTCTAACCGTTTTTCCATTGTTCCCATTTGTGAGTCTAACCGTGTTTTTAATTCTGATCCCAAATTTAATATTACACCCATCAACTGCTCCATGTTAAATGGTTCAGAATTCTTTTCGCCCCTAACATTTCCCGCAAAACTAACTTCCTTCTGCATAGCCATAAGGCTATCTGTGTTCGATACTATTCCAGAATCTTCTGTCGTTAATCTCGGATTCTGTGAATTTTCTGATTGAGAAAAATTTTGAAATGGTTCCAGACTATTTTCCCGACTTATTACATTGTTTTCCACTTCATTATCCATCATACTGTTTTCCTCTGTTGGCGATTTCGCCATGTTAACAATTTCGTCATTCTCACTATTCATCATTTTCGCCTTTTTCATTGATCGCGTAATCATTTACAAAACATAAAAAAATTCGTCACTGTACGAAAATTACACACAATGACTCTTTATCTCCAACAATACCATTTACATAAAATGTTTCCCTCAAACACGATTAATCGAACAATTGAAATAATTGCACTAAATTGTCAAACGCGTATACAAGACAACAAATCAAATTCTGAGAAAAAATACCATTAGAAGAATGACAATTACCAAATCTACACATGCAAAATAGACTACAATTACTAAAGTCAAATTACTACAACAATACTACGGTCTACTATTTTTACAATCAGAAGATTCCAAGGGACGATCCGAAGCAGCGGTCGCCACGTGCATGGGGGCTTAATTAAATATGATTGAAAATACTTTTTTAGTTTTTAGTAGCTGTAAGTCCGATTACGCAAGTCTCGTAAACGGTTGGTCCTGACTAGTATTATTACGCAATCTAACTGCATAGAATAACAACAAACAATGAGAGAAAATTTTCGTAAACACAGTTAATTAATTAAATCCCCAGCAACTATGAAACCTACGAAACCAAAGCATAAGTAAAACTGTTCTGTATGTGGAAGTATGACTCAACGCACATCTGGCACGGTTCTTCTTCAACAAGACCAGAATTTTTTAATACCAATTTTACTGACGTGATAAAAGAAAATTACAAATACTATAATTGCGTAAGGAAAGCAGAATTAAACTCTAATACAAGAACACACGCCAGATGCTTTGTTGACTGAACCTGTAATGACGCATTATTTAGGATACTGAAATAAAAGGAAACGGAGTTAGTTACCTCATTTATATTGATGAAAATCACTCTAATCCTTACAATATATCTCACACCGTCTCTCTACTATCACATCTCAACCAGAACTCTCCAATATCACATCTCAGCAAGCACTGCCTACAAACACTCTCTGCTACGAGTTCTTAACAAGTACTGACTGCCACGAGCTCTCGACAAGCACTGACTACCACGAGCTCTCGACAAGCACTGTGTAGGCGGCTTAATAATACTCTTTGGCGCAATCTCTGGCGCAGTGGCTCAGTGTAGCCACCTTTCACTGTACAAAACCATACATCAAATAACTGTTAAGTGTTATAGATACTGCTAACGCAAAAATTTGCATAGTCAGCAATTTACGTAACTGACATAATGGAAGAGAACAAAATTACCTTCGCCCAGAATGGGGCAATAGCTGCCTCATTGCCTTCAGCCTTCATCAGCTCTTCGTCACTGCATGACTCACGGCAACAGGTGATTCATTGTTGGTTGTACTTCGCATTGACAATGTATTGGTCCTTTGGAAAATCCCCACTTGGCAAGCTTGCCTCTGGATTTACTAACACCTGACTTTATCCTGTTGAGTGATCTCCAGGTAGACCAATATACAGGAAAACAGAGGTAGAAATTCGGCAGATTTCATTCACGTTTGAAGTTTGTCACGTGTAACTGCTCACAGTTGTTCTCTGGCAGCATTTGGAGACACGGTGCTGATGTTGAGCCGAAGACACTTTTTCTGAATTTCAGCGTAGACCTTGGTGGTTGGTGGCCACGGAGAGGATTTAAATTATTTTGTGCAGCTTTTTCCCTTTCAACGTCTGCTGCTAATTTGCAATATGGCAGGCGGTGCAATACATGCCAAACAATAAACATCTTTTGTAGGTGTCTGTTTCAGACATCCAGTTGCCGTACGAGCATTTTAGTTCTGTGCAACGTTCACTTGCTTCATATGGGCAGAGCTGTACCAAACAGGTAATTTAGACTTCAGAGTAGCTGAGAAATCAGACCCTCACTGGTTTCAGATGAAATATTTGGGTTATTGGAAGTTTGGTAGCACATACGTAAGGTTATAGGTGCATGTAAAAGGCAAGTTGATGCCTAATATGCAGTCCCAATAGACGCAGTTGTAATACGATCTTGAACTAATCTGATGAGTATTAGCTCGTTAAAAAATTATATAAATATATATAAAAATATATTCAAATTGTACTTTTCCTGCCGCATGTTATCATTTGTAAGCCATTTAATATTATTACATTCTTTTACATTGCTGATGTTTCATAACACAAAGGTAATGAAGTCTGGGCGAAAATTGAGACATTATAAGTTACCGCTGGCGATACAGATATAATATACAGAATACATAAACCAGCAGCGGCTGCAAAGCGATATATCTCTCCATTTCATCTGTTAAAAGATTCTTCATGAGGAGTTCTCTGTCAATAAATCTTGCCGTGTGTAGCCAGTCAGACTGCCACCTAAAGGAATCCGATTGTTATTCGGAGCAAGTGTCTCGTCGGCTAAGGCGTCTAACCCGGACCGAGTGTAGCAGAGGGTACGCTGGTGAGGCGACCGCCATATTGCATAAATATTGAGGCGCTCAGGACGTGCTCCGTATTCAGTGGAGTGTGTGGGGCGGCATCCTCAATAAACTCTGATCTCGTGTCGCAGAGGGCTGGGAAGTGGAGTAGAGTAGGGGGGTGGGTGGGTGGGGAAGAGGGTGGCGGGAGAGCACCTGACTGGAGAAGCCAGCTCCCCAGATCCATTATTTGCTGATACATATGGATGGCGGGCCAAGGGAAGGAGCGTACGTCCTACACAAGAGCCGAGATCAACAGCATGAAGCGAGTTCACCATGTTTAGCTGCGAGAGGTCGGCAACATCAGAGCAGATCCCAGGCTGCTGGGAGAGTAAACTGGAGCAACACACTTACTAGTCGTACATAGTTTACTACGGTAATGCCAAGACACAGCTATCAACAGGTTACTTCTCAGCGACATAGGTGAGGCTCTGTGACATAACTACTCTGGACAAGACAAGTGGCTTTGCAGCCAGCAACGAAAACGAAGTATTCAAAACTTGTCAACCTGTTGTTGTTTTTCTCTTCAGTACGAAGACTATTTGGATGCAACTCTCAACACGACTCTCTCTCCTGCTCTCCTGTGCAAAACTGGCATAGATGGTGTTTCTTTCCTCCTGACTGCAGGTTGATTCGTAATACTGGCACTCAAACACCAGTGCTTATTCCACTACTGCAACATACATCCATTAGAGCCCCATATTGTGTACGAAGCATTGTCGTCCTGATACAATACCCTCTCCACAACTTGCTTCCCATTACTAAACTTACGATTCCTTCATGCCTGACGATGTGTCCACTAAAGCGATGCTTTAGCGATACTTTCTTTTAGCCACGTTGTGCCATAAATTTCTTTCTTTCTCCACTTCGTTTCCGCATCCTGTCATCAGTTACTCGCTCTATCTCTCTAATTTTTAGCACTCTTCTGCAGCACTATGTTTCAATAATTTCTCTGCTTCTCTTATATGAACAGCTTCTAGTCCACGTTTCACTCTCTTCAAACACTCGATACAAATGCCTTCGGAAAAGACTTTCTGTCATTTAAGTTTGTAATAGACGTTAACAAATTTTTCTTTTCCAGAGATGTATTTCTTGCTATAAGCAGTCTGAACTTTATGTTCTCTCTTATTCATCCATCATCAGTGCTGAAGTAGCGAAAACCATTTACAACTTTTTGTGTGTCATTTCAAATCCAGATTCGTTCATCATAGTCGGATTTAATTCGACTGCAATCCATTATCATCGTTTTATAGATTTTGATATTCGTATCATAATCTCTTTACAAGACACTGCACAGGGTGTTAAAAAAAATGCTGAATCCTTTGAGAGGTGGTAGTACTCGTCGCAAAAAGAAAATTAATTCCAATAAACATGGGTCGGAATATGCATAGTTTCTGCGATAAACACATGTTTATAGGAGGTATTCAACGTGGAGTCCATTCATCGCAATGCGCCCCTCTGCCCTTGGGCGTAAGAAATGACGTACACTTTGAAGTATACCCGGTTGTTTTTGTTGTATGTGTTGGCACGCATTGAAGACGCGACCCTATGGTTGACTGTCGTGAAGTAGGCCAATTTCTGTAAGTGTCCCTATAACCAAACGTCTAGGGGATTGAAGTCTGGGGAAGAAGTAGGACAAGGTGTGGCCACCTTCCCCCCCTCACCCGAGATGTCGGTATGGAAACTTTTCAAAATGCGAGATCTCGTGGACGACTTGCACTATAGTCCTGCAACAAACATTACATTCTAATTTACCTACTTTTAATTTATTTCTGTTAACAGGCATTGTTCCATTTAAAAAAATGTAAAATCTGTTGATTGGCTAACAATACGAGCCCCCAACTACCAACTATTCTGTTAAAACTACACATCAATAGCAATGTTTGCTGTGCAAAGTTTTACGTGATTCACCCCGTATATAGGTAATAATAAAAGCTGGAGAACCGGCTATGCGAAGTGCAGACCACCTGCACAGAGCCCTGTTTATTAGAAGTGGCAAAAATTCTTCACACAAAGCAGCCGTATTAAACGTGATTATGGGCGTAAGAATCAGAACTATACAAAGACATTACCATTCCTTTAAACTGCTCACTTAATTTCTTTGTAATCTCTATGATGTCATCGACAGATAGTAAAGTTTTAACTACTTTTCCCTGAACATTAACTTCCGCTCCATATTTCTCTTTTCTTTGTGCTTGTTCTGTGAACCGATCGAGTAACATCTGGCTACAACCCTGTCCCACCCCCTTCTCAATCACTGCTAGTCTGTCATGTCCTTCGACTGTTACAGGTGAAGTCTAGTTTCTGTACAAGCTGTAAATGATCTTTTGCTCGCTGTATTTTATCCCTACCACCATCACAATTTCTAAATGTGTATTTTCGGCAACATATACATGTGTTCAGTTTATTTGGACCAAAAGAATATTATTTTGTTCCTTTATTGTTGATGGTTGTAATGGATAATTATTTCGAATTAATAAAAGTAGAGTCGGGAAACGTTGATTAGAACACAATAGTCGTGACGGGTGCCACGAGGAATGACAAAAACGGTGGGAAAACATTTTTGTTTGGCAAGAGTGACGGGGTAAAAACTGCAATGGATGTTAGCAGTTGTCTTCAAGGACGGAAATATGGAGCATACATAGATAAAAAAGCAAAGAAGTTGTACAACATGCGTTAGTCAAGTATCTGCCGTGGAAGGTTGCGGCAGATGGAAAACATTTACCCTGGTTCAATAAACGTGTTTGAAAGTGGCTGCGAGAGCAAAGCGATTTTCATCTTTGACTCAAGCTAAGTGAAAGCCTAGTAGAAAAACAGAGACAAAAATAAAGCAAAATCAGCTTGAAGACAATAGTACGAGAGGTAGTCGGTGAATATAAAAGTAAACTTTGGCGGAACGATCTGACTAAAAGTCCTAGGAACCTGCGGTCAAAAGCAGGTCGTAATTGTCTATTCAGATGAGGGCAACCATATTCACGGCGAAACAGAAGATTATCAAAACTAGACATGACTGTCTCACTGGGAATTCCGCGATCGTTTATTAAATAAAATATGGCGTTTCAGTCTTCGATCACTACTCTTTATTTTCTATTACCAGTTTCGGGCTAGCTTTCCATCTTCAGATCTGTTAGACAAAGTTAAAAATGTAATTAATAAAAGAGATACAGTTAGTGATAGAAATATCTTAGTTTACAAAAAGAAATTCTGGAACGTATTGTATGCCAACATTGTAGTTACAGAGTAGCTTGTCTGTACAGAACTCTCGGTTCGCTGTCATAAGTAAATTTCAATCTGTTAAAACCTTATATCGCAGTTTTTAAGAGTAACCTGATTGGTAACAGTAAAAATTGCCCTCTACCTATAACAATTGTGTATCTGTTATTATTTCACCGTATATATTAATGTCGAATATTCTTTTTAATAAAACAATTTTTAAGATAATAACTTATGAATAATCTTTCTTGAGAGGACCATGAAACGAAAAATTTACGCTAATTTAAAATTTCTTTATAAAGAAACATAAAATATAATTAAATTGTAGATATTCTTTCGAAAATGTGCGTTTCCTCTTCTTTGTTTTGATTGGAGGTGGAGTGGATTTCCCTAAGCCAGAACGTACAGAACGCCACGCCGAGTGCTCTTCCGCCGCGCCCAATTCACCTCGCCGCCAGTACGGTGAGGGCCGTTCCGCTGCAGCTGGTTCTTACTGGGGCGTGCTGCTGCATTCAAGAGTAAGCCCAAACAGGTCTTTAAGAATCTCATAAAATCACCTTGCTCATTAAGCAGTAGGCCTGGGGTTTTTCTTTGATGAGCGTATGACTGAGATTGGGACGGTATTCTGAACTCACTAATCTGATACAGTTTTACCGTAGCAGATCGTAATACGGTTCTTTATTTCCCTCACGTCAGTGGCAGATTTTGAAATATACAATCACAGAATAAGGAAATCAACTAAACCTGCTTAACGCTGGAAAGTCAAGTGGATGGATAAAATACCTGTGAGATTCTATTAATATTATGATGTCTTATTTGAAATATACACGATCTAATAGCGAAGTAAAGTTGAACAATTTATACACGGTACAACATTTACTCAAGTTCACTTATGAAACGCTCCGTCAGGCAAATTACTACCGTTCACGGACACACACGACTCGAGGCTCCGAACGAATCTTTTGTAACT
The DNA here is from genome assembly GCF_023864345.2 of Schistocerca serialis cubense. Lineage (NCBI taxonomy): Eukaryota > Metazoa > Arthropoda > Insecta > Orthoptera > Acrididae > Schistocerca > Schistocerca serialis. Next base: position 1,265,427,361 of record NC_064638.1, on the reverse strand, counting down.
TCTGGAGGGATTCTGGAAATTTCATCGTGAATTCGATGTTGTAACTGTTGTCAGCTTCTCGGCCGGTCGGAGTACACTGTCGTCTTCGAATAACCCCGCAGGTAAAAGAGAATGTCACGGTTAAATCAAGTGAGGCAAGCTGCCATTCGACACAAGCGTGATAATGCGGTTACCAAACGCTTCACGGAGAGCTTGGAATGTCTAGTTGGATGTGTGGCTTGTCGCACCGGCTTGCTGGAAGTTTTCGTAACGAACGACGAGGGTTTGACTGTAAACTGCTACGCACACTTTCGATGTTGCCGGTAGTTCGGACGGATTTCCGAGGGCCGGTTGACTTCCGATTCGATGCACTGGCAACTGCACGGAAGTTTCTTACCAGTCAATACTGCTCCACGAGCAGGAATTGGATATCGCGTCTGAATCTTAAAGTGCTTACGAAAGGCACGCTGCTTGCGCACTCGCACTGATTCGCAATTTGGAAAGTAGCACTACACCGCGAACGCACGATTTTACGATTTTGATTCGATCTGTACGACGTGATCACTGACTTGCATAGGGACTCCGAACTACTAATAGAAAGCGCCAGTTTCGCTGCATCCACTGGTCAGCGCGCGTTGCTCAGATCTGAAATCGTCAAAACATTTTGAAGCACCTGTATTACGTCGGTGCAATTCGGTGGCCTCAGGGGAAGGAAATGAACCCTGTCTAATCATAGACACACACACACACACACACACACACACACACACACACACACACACACACACACACACACACACACACACCCTGCCGCGTGAACCAGAAGGGTTTGAGCTGTCAGTGGCAACAGCCTGTTTTACAAAAGATAATTAGGAAAATTGAGCAGAGTCGGATAGAAGATCTTTCAGAGCAGCAGGATAGTTCACCAAACGAAACATTCTGAAGAGGTAGAATATATTCCCCAGTTTCAAGAAATTATCGACAATATAGTTTATGAAACAACAAGTAATTCCACGGCCGAACTAATGTTAGACAAGCCAGTAAGAGAGGTGGTGAGATTACACGCTTCCCATACGGCTGACCTGCCTTGAGGAGGATTCGGATGAAGAAAGATATGAGGAAAGAGAGGCACTTTTGGAGACCCGCCAAAGTGGGAGACCTATTGTTAGTCCGAAGTCATCCTCGGTCGGATCTGACAGAGGAAAAAAAAAAACAAAACGTTAGGTTCTATCTTTCATACGACGGTCCTCACCGAGCAGCGAACGTCTTAAGCGATCAGTCACATATAGTTGACCCAGATACTTGCTTTTGTAAGGGATACAGACAATTGGGAGCATCATGCAATTTGTTATTACGCTCTTCCTTCCATATGTATATTATAATGGGACGTCCAAACTTAAGAATTACACAACCAATCGTTATCTTTTACCATTTTTTGAAGTGCCCTCATCGCAAATGCTATCCGCTTCAGCTCACGATGCCGCTAGATCTTTTATGGATAGCATTGGAGGGTACACCTTGGTGCTCTCCAAATAGTAGTGCGTGGGATGCCGGTGAGACGCGTGACTTCACCACGCGAAGATAAAACCGTTAAAGTCACCGTACCTTCCTGAACCGTCCAAGCAGCAGTAGCACTTGTTTCGTGTCTATCGCTACGGGGCCCAGCGTCCAAACAGCCTGTGGTTTCGAACTTGGTGGTAATTTTCTTCACAGTCATACTTGTCACACGCACTTCACCGTTTCGTAGGCTCGGATCTACTATATTTCCGAACCGGGGCACAAACTTGATAGTGGCTCCCGCCTCCTTACCCTTCTCCCTCGAGCGTTTGAGATGGGACGTCGAAAATTAAAATAAAAGCTCACATCTTTCTGAAGAGTTTCATAATGTTCGAGGAAATGTAAGACACGTTATTTGGTCTTAACTGTACCAAAGTGCAGTGCCACGCCTCTTCACGCAGCATTCTTCTATCGCGTGTCACTGTAATTCGCTCTGTGGAATTCAAAAGAGTACATTTCGTAATGGAACCCATCAAACCCCCGTATTGAGGACGGTGGAATTCAAACATCCTGCGGAGCCTCTTCTGCTACCAGTCGGCATGTTTGACATAGAATCCCCCAAAAAATAAATAAAAAAATTACAGTCACAATTAATACCGGGAGAATAAGATCTCTTCAGAAAATTAGCTCCCTTTATTGCATGTTAGCTAATAACTTCCTCTTTTTTGCGACATGAAATTGAATATAGGGAATATAAAAGCAGTAAAGACGAGAGACAAGCAAGACAGTATATATTTCTTCAACCCTTAGGTCCCAGTACTTTTTTCTCTCTAATAATGCTACAGCTTTACTATGTGTGCTTTCCCTTCTGCGAAAGAATCTATTACCTCACCGAAGTTCGTCAAACATTTTGCTACATGAAAAATCAAAATGTCGTATTCTAATACTGAAAAGGCTGTTAATGCGAATAGTACGCGAGACTAGTTTGGTTTCTCGATTTGATTAAGACTGTCTTGTCCCTGTTTGTTAGAGAAAACGAAACGGGTCGTTCTAATATTGCAGCATTGTGACACACTCCATATAAGCGAGACTGTTTTGGCACAAATTGTCATTTTTATCTACCTCAGTTTCATAAAAAACACGACAGGATACAATTCACAAAGTACCAATATCAAATGCCTATTCGGCTTACTACAAGCAAAAAGTTTTGTGAGACTAAATAGCTTCAAATTTAATTCTCAGGGATGAGACAGAAAAGTAGCAGTAGTACGAAATTTGTATATAAATCTGGAATCGTCATAATTAGTGTGATGTCTCCGTTTCTTCTCCTTCGTTGTTCTAACAAACAATCTTGTCATCACTAATTTTGTAATCATTCCTGCTATTGTCAAAACTTTTTGTCTGGTTAACTACACTAACACTGCCAGCCGCGAGCCGCGAGGGGTGGCCGCGCGGTCAGAGGCGCCATGTCAGGGGTTGCACCCCCTCCCCCCCCCCCACCCCCTCGCTGTAGGCTCGAGTCATCCCGCGGGCATGAGTGTTTGTGTTGTCCTTAGTATAAGTTAGTTTAAGTTGTGTGTAAGTCTAGACACCGATGGCTTCAGCAGTTTGGTCCCTTAGGAATTCACATTCAACATTTAAACCCCGCCAGAATCACCGGTTCTGTTGTCCCGCGTTTATTTTCCGGTTAGGTGTTATTACCTGTTAGTACAACGCGTTCTCCGCGCTATTCCGAGAACGGGATTAAGCGGCTGCTAACCGGGTACTGTATGACAGGCCCATAGTAGTGTAGTGATCTGGAAAAAAATTTCTGTCAAAATATGGGTCACCATCCGATAACAACTCCAGTCTAATCCTTAAACAGCGCCTGATTCTACGAATTATTTGGCTAATAATTATAACAACGCTTATCATTCGTACACCCAGTCAACCACAGAAATAAACAGCGATTGGCATTCATCCTTCGGGTTTATCCGGCTAAGGTTCTATTCTATAGTCCCGTCCCCTTCTGTCTGCGGGAAAGTGTTTTATTTCTAGATGCGACGGGGATTACCCTGTTAGAGATATCGTGTACACTGTGCATGCGTTCAAAAATCAACTTATGATTCGTGCGAAAATGTTCAAAAACCAACAGCGGTGCGTTTCAAAATCATATGAACAATCAGTATAACAACGTGCTCCGGATGCCAGCCGCTTTATGAAACAAGGTTTCTTTTCTTCAAAACTATGAATTTGGCGCCCCCTGAAATTGCTGTCCTGGACAGGTACCCCTGTTTGCACCCCATCCTACCTCCCACTCCATATCCTGGCCGGACTATAGGTTGTTGCAAAGTAATTGGTAAGACCAGCTGATACTGCTTCATATGATTACCTGTAAGGGCTGTTTACTTAACCTTTCTGTTATACTGGAGCCAAGGTAGCCCTGAGAGTCGGCAACCCGTATAACACAACAGAGGACGAGGTTGTCTACGCCCACGGGGTACCCAAAAGCACCATGCTAAACACTGGTTATTTATATACAAGGTAACAGAAACAGGCATTCCGAGTACTACTTCCTGCAAGGGGAGCTCGAGCCACGCCCTGCAGGAAGTATCACTACGCCAAAACCTGATTGGCTGGAGACAGCTATTTAAGGGCTAGAACCAACCCCGAAGTTCAGTTCGCGACGGATGCCGATTTCGTGTACTGCGACCGTTGAAGAATACATCTTCGACTCGGAATTGGACTGTAACTAGTTTGTGAGCGTGTTACCACGAACCTTTGTGGAAAATTAGAAGTGAACTTTTGAATGCCTCAATTAGGAGACTTTTTTCGTTATTGTTACCTTTCGTTTGTATGTTCAGTCTTGTGAACTTACATCAATAAAAATTGTGCTTGTGAGAAATTGCAAATTGTCTGTCACAACACCCGCGTCGTTATAATATGAATATTGTGATTCTTTAAGATATAAGGCAGTAAATTGTTACACAGCCGCAGGCGGTTTCGCTGAGCGAACCAGGAGGCAAAAATTAAGGCGACACTTTGTGGAGTCAGAGAGGAAGAAAGCGAACGGGAAGAACGGACGGGTGCTCCAAGAGGAGGTGGGGCTATTGAAGACAGTTGAAATACTAGTAGCGACTGCGGTTGTCACTAAAACATTCGATCTTCGGTTATATCGATTTCTTGCGTTTTTTTCCTTTTTTTTTTTCAACGCCAGATTAACCTGAGTGTTGAAACCGTTAAGAACAACTGCTTTCCTAAACAAACGATTTTCGGTTTTTATTCCTATTATTTCCAGTCATAAACGCAGAATCAAGCAAGGGTTGAAATACTTTAATTCCATCAGTTTCAAGCTACATGTAACGAAAATATTACATTAAATAGGCGCACAATGGAGAAATAGACCGTCCATCAATTGCTACTTTTCTCGAAAAGTGGTAAGTGCTTCTGTAATCTCCCTCTTACTAATCGGCCTATCCTGCTTGCGATATAAAATATGGCCGTGGATGGCGTGTATGCTTAATGGATTTTTCTAATTGGATAAGGCTATCTTTCTCGCAGAAGTGATACCGATAAGTAGGAGGAAAGTGTACAACCGAACCTTCTGATGAAAAGTCTACTAAAAATAAAAAAGAAATTAAACTGAACAGGGTTGTAATTTAGAAAATGAAACTAATTTTCTGCATTCACTCACGAACAACACTGGACCGAAAGGGGTACCACTGATCATGAATCCAAATCAACGAAATCAACGAAAAGGAAATAATTAACGGTCGCTAGCCTACTAGGGCAATTTACATCCAAAATCTTTTACAAGATAATGGGAAAGAAAAACATATTATTTAACACTGACGTGCCAACTGAACGTTGTCACGTTTTTTGACACTAATTTTAAGTGAGTATGTAATGATAAAGAAAACTGAGAAATCACTCATACATTATGTTTGGCATTAAGTTTTGAAAAGGGCAATCGAGCAATGATTTGAAAATATGCAATTAAACTATATGTTAGTACTGAACTTCGTTACGTGAACAATGACTTTCAGTGACCTCAGCGTGATGTAATCAAAGAAATTTAGGGAAAAAGGAAGCACTTTTTACTTTGCCATTACTGATTTTGCAAATTGGATTTCTTATTATTGCCTGAACAACTGAGCCTTTTTTACTGACTTTAACAGAATTAAATACTACAATACGTACCAAACCAAACAGCCATGTGCTCCAAGCTATATGTAAAATAAATAAAAGTTCCGCACTCTTAATCTGTGCATTTACTTAGATTTGGTTTTTTTTCAGTGATTGATTCTCAAACTTGAAAAATGAAATTGCTTTACTTTAGTCATATACTGAAGCCTCTGTTGTACAACAGTTAATTGAAAGTAGACTGAGGCTAAAATTCTTAAAAGACAATTTATTCATTTATAAACTAGCTGTAACTATTCAATTTGTTTCTTATAACACTCAGTTAGCATATTAGGAAAAAAGAGAACAAGGATTCTGCTTGGTAACAATGTCTAGGGTCAACGACGTCACAATCGCCCTGAGTTTAAGTGGTTATTATTTAAATAAATCTTATCAATCAAATCGTATTCAGTTGTGCTGCTGGGTTAGCCGTTAATACTTTCTACCAATGAACAGTCTTACTTCAGTGCTGCGCCTACGACGAAATTCGGAGCCGACGACGAAACTGTGTTGTTGGAACTGCTACTGTTGTTGAAGACGGTAGCTTATTGTGGAGCCACGGCTAATTACAGGAACGGGCAATCGTAATTAATACAGCCTCTTCCTCCCGTCCACTGTTCGTACTCCTGCTCTAGACATCTGGCCGGCGCGCGTATACAGGGTGATTCAAAAAGAATACCACAACTTTAGGAATTTAAAACTCTGCAACGACAAAAGGCAGAGCTAAGCACTATCTGTCAGCGAATTAAGGGAGCTATAAAGTTTCATTTAGTTGTACATTTGTTCGCTTGAGGCGCTTTTGACTCGGCGTCAACGTCCGTTGATGCTAAGATGGCGATCGCTCAACAGAAAGCTTTTTGTGCTATTGAGTACGGCAGAAGTGAATCGACGACAGTTGTTCAGCGTGCATTTCGAACGAAGTATGGTGTTAAACCTCCTGATAGGTGGTGTATTAAACGTTGGTATAAACAGTTTACAGAGAATGGGTGTTTGTGCAAAGGGTAAAGTTCTGGACGGCCGAGAACGAGTGATGAAAATGTAGCACGCATCCAGCAAGCATTTGTTCGCAGCCCAGGAAAATCGACTCGCAGAGCTAGCAGAGAGCTGCAAATTCCACAATCAACTGTATGGAGAGTCCTACGAAAAAGGTTAGTTATGAAACCTTATCCCGAGGCGATGGATCGGCCGCCAGGCAGCCCGTGACAGAGCACTTCATCACTGGCCTCCAAGAAGCCCTGATCTTACCCCTTGCGATTTTTTCTTATGGGGGTATGTTAAGTATATGGTGTTTCGGCCACCTCTCCCAGCCACCATTGATGATTTGAAACGAGAAATAACAGCAGCTATCCAAACTGTTACGCCTGATATGCTACAGAGAGTGTGGAACGAGTTGGAGTATCGGGTTGATATTGCTCGAGTGTCTGGAGGGGGCCATATTGAACATCTCTGAACTTGTTTTTGAGTGAAAAAAAAAACTTTTTAAATACTCTTTGTAATGATGTATAACAGAAGGTTATATTATGATTCTTTCATTAAATACACATTTTTAAAGTTGTGGTATTCTTTTTGAATCACCCTGTATAATGCCGCCTAAAATGGTACTCTCTACTGCGAGAGCGTTAACACCACACTTCCGCACACTACAAGCGCTGCAACCCGTCTCTCACGCGCTCTGCGCAACAACCCCGTACCCGAAGATTTTACAACGCACAAGCACTGCCATTATCGTTGCTACTCGATGCAGATAACAATTCCTTTGGATTTTTCCCAGAGCTTATAAGTTGCACAGTAAGACATAGATAAATACATTGAACCGTCAACAGACTTCTAATTAAATTTACGCATACAGTGAAGCAATGTTTTTACTTATTAAAAGAAAGCTTTTAAATTACAAATATTTACATACAAGTCAGAAAAAAAAAAAATATATATCGGTAGAAGGTGCCATGCATCCTGCATTTTCGGTGTTACACTTCAACACTGCAAAAGTCCCCAGTGTTCCCTGTTGACTCTGATTGTTTGGTACTCTGCTCAAAGATAATGTTGTATTTGAGGATCATCCCACTATTTTGACATTAAGTTAGTGAGTGCTAAAGGGTGAAAACTGAGACTGTAGAACTATTTTTCACATTAATTAGTCCAGTTTAAAAAGCTACAAGCACATGAATGCATAATATATAGACACAGCAACAGATCAGCTACTTTCCATTTTTATTGTCCGAATGGATTCTTAAGTTTCAAGTTTTTTCTGTATACGATGTCGCAAGTTTGTTGTAGCTCCTCCCATTCTTAATCTTTTTAAAGCAAATGCACTTCACTGATGAAGCATGTCGTAAAATGGACCCATTCTAATGCAACTAATGTCCGACAACATCAGCAATGAACTATCATACAGGCCAGATGGGATAAATCTCGCACACTACATGTACACACGTACTATCCAATAGGTCGTGTCACATTATTGTCGAAACAATGCTGTACGAATTCCTATGCTATGTGTTTGTTGCTCGTTTGTGTCGATATTGCCATTACAGCAGCTTTTTCCACCTTCTGTTATAACACAATGTTACAAAGCAATGGACACTTTATGAAGAACAGTTCTTCTTTTTCAAACGGTGGTTTATTTAAAAACTGCTGCTTTGGCTAATTGATATTTAGGCTTTTCCCGGTTATTAGTAAAAATTATAAAAAAATACCTGTTGCAACCGAGACCAAATAAATTCCCCAAAATACCAGTTACTCACAATTAAAATACCCGTATCAGTTTTAACCAGTCGGTTTCTCACATCCGTAAATAGCATGAGAGAGCTGTTCCTCTCGTTGCAGAATACATCCTTCTAGTGGCTACCCCCCACCCCACCCCACACCCACCCCCAACTTCCCTTCAATTGAAATTTTTGTCGAAGGCAGTTCGAGTCACAGCACCAATGATTCTGACTTCCTCTGTCAAGCAGGCTAACTCCAGTTGATATAGTTAACAAATGGACGGCAAACACTCAATCACACACACTTTTCTCACATGCACTGAGAGCAAATACTGAGTAAGGAAGAACTGTACAGTGCATAACATCAGTTGCATACATGGAAGAAGGTGCAGGAAGTCGGAGCAACTGCACACAGAAGGAATAAGGGGACGTAAATGAACGAGAACAAGTGAGGCAATAGGTAGAAAAGGGAGAAAAATAGACGATTATGGGGAAACTAGAAGCCATTAAGTTAGCAGCACGGTCTGACCAGATGTTAAGAGGAGGGACGAGATAGAATATCGCCTATTGAAATGCAGAATTGAGTCAATAAAACGTCCACAACAGTTCTCCAGTCCAATGGGGTGGTGTTCGTTTCTCTCTTCCAGCACTTCCAGCAGTTTTCGCAATTACACGTAAGGTTAATTTGTGGTGAAAAGGAGGGTGGCGTATTATTCTCTGACATTACGTTAGCTCTCGCCTAAGTAAGCATAGCTCTGAGAAGTAATACTCATTGCAAATCCGAGAAAAGGGACATGAAGTAACGGTTGAAACGGAGTTAGACATGGTTTTTCAAGAAGAAAACTAAAAACAAAAAATGTACAGAAAAGTATTAAATTTAAGAAGCAGTCCAAGGAAGCTAAAATTTTCTGTATATATGACACCAAATGTAAGGACAGCGACGGGCTCGTGGTTCCTTTAACGGTGTCACTGACGCATAACGGCGGGCCTGAAATTTGGAATGCTAAGGAGAGTTCATTTTCCGTGCTATAAGTATTATCATGCCAATTGTTTTGAACGTATGTAAATGAATAGTCTGCTGCTTGAAGAAGAGTGCTCACAATTGCGCGGCCATAGTTTGTCCCTGTGTTTTAGTGTACCACAACAGTTCCTGATCGCAGATATTTGTTTATTCAATTACCGCTTTCAATCATAACGATAACGTTTGCACTGATAGATTAATATCAGCAAGAAATCAACAAAGCAAATAAAATATCTGGCAACAAAAGGCACTGTCACATTGAGTAAAAGCTCGATAGCCGGCCGGTGTGACCGAGCGGTTCTAGGCGCTTCAGTCTAGAACCGCGCGACCGCTACGGTCGCAGGTTCGAATCCTGCCTCGGGCATGGATGTGTGTGATGTCCTTAGGTTGGTTAGGTTTAAGCAGTTCTAAGTTCTAGGGGACTGATGACCTCAGATGTCCCATAGTGCTCAGAGCCATTTGAACCATTTTTAAAAGCTCGATAAAATGGCAAACACTCACGTCTCTGTCGGGTCGTATCTGGCTTACTATCGCTTCAAGCGTACATCGAAAGTCTACTTACAAACTTTCAACAACCAGCATTAAGTGGTAACGTGCGCAGAGTCATTAAAGCAATCATTTACCCTGGCTCCACACGTGACAGGAATGAAAAAAAAATCCTGTCTTGTACCTCACATTTATATGCAAAGTACGTAAACATATTAGATAATGGCCGGCCAGTGTGGCCATGCGGTTCTAGGGGCTACAGTCAGGAATCGAGCGACCGCTACGGTCGCAGGTTCGAATGCTGACTCGGGCATGGATGTGTGTGATGTCCTTAGGTTAGTTAGGTTTAATTAGTTCTACGTTCTAGGCGACTGATGACCTCAGAAGTTAAGTCGCATAGTGCTCAGACCATTTGAACCATTTTTTTAGATAATGCCACTATAGCAAAAGAAACGTCTTCTTGCAATTTTGTCATATGACGACATGGTTGGAGACCGTGACTGTTATTTGAAGACAAATGTTTGAAGGAGAGTGCGTAAACCGTCTGAAGATGAATCATAACGATTCTAAACCGGTAACGGTACCCTTTGAATAAAGGAACTGAAAGTAAATTTGTGGATGGTTGTTGTCCCAACACCATCAACGCTGTCTTCTTATTGAAACGCATGCTAATGAGTATATGAACAAATTGTTTAAAGCACGTTAATCTCGAAAAAAATTCCAAGAATTTAGTACTTATCAGTTAGCCTCATTAACTTCCTGTCCTACAGCAATAATATAAGCAATCGAAGAATTGGAAGGTGACAACTGTCAAGTACAAATGGATTACATAACCCACACTTTAAAAATAGTAAAGCGCAATAGATAGCCTACATTTTTGGCAGACGAACTAAAAATTATGTAAAAAATCATTTATAGTGGACATTGTGTTTTACAGAATCTCGACTTACTGATTTAAAATGTTCAGAATACAAAAACACTTTAAATTAGTTGTTTGTAGTTTAGCCCTTGTATATCCTACAGAATCCGTTTAAAATACATAGTATTTTCACAAATATTTCATAACTGATGTACTCAGTAATGTCACTGTCATTGTTAATTCATCTCCTTTTTCAAGGTTATTTGAAACTGTAAACCGAACAAAAATATTGGTCGTTATAAAAGTATCAAGGACTTAACATTAGTGCTTCAAAACGTCAGGAGTACAATACATTCAGTGATCTATCACAGGATAGAAAATATCTTGTGGAATTACGGAACTTCTTGTTGGGCAACTGTTTGTACCCCATGGAAAAGTATCTACTTGATTCTAGTATATTGCTTCGTAATAGATTAGTATTAGCACTGTTGTTCGGTAGTATTTAATTTATTGTGTTGTATTGCATTGTTGTATTGATTTCACGTACCAGAGGTCAATCCCTATACGATTCATCGAATGCAACTGAAGTAAAGCGGCAGATTCCCTCTTAACACTACTTTGTACGAATATCCGTGGAAATGGGTTGTTGGAAACGAATCCACTAATAATACGGAGCATCAAAGAATAAACAAAACTCAAGTTCACCCTGCTGAATACAATGTAACCACTCTGCGATTTACTAAACCTGACAAACGGAATTGCAAACAGCACGGGAAATCGTCTGATGCCAGTAATTACGGATATCAAACAGACTTTAACGTCTTCCAAAAAGAAAAAAAAAAATATTCAAATGTGTGTGAAATCTTATGGGACTTAACTGCTAAGGTCACCAGTCTCTAAGCGTACACACTACTTAACCTAAATTATCGTAAGAACGAACACACACACCCGTGCCCGAGGGAGGACTCGAGCCTCCGCCTGGACCAGCCGCACAGTCCATGAGTGCAGCGCCTCAGACCGCTCGGCTAATCCCACGCGGGTAAGTCTTCTAAGACTGGTTAATAAGATCGGAATTTGACATGACAGTAACTTAATCAGTTCTTCTCGTTTCCACATTATTAGTCGAAATCTGATTACAGAGAAATAGGCATAAAATTGTATTAGCAAGAGTTACGCTATTGGTTACACTTTTACTTACACTAGAAAACCCTTGTTCCTGGTATCCACGCCCCTCTGTTAGGAACGTCGTGCGTTAAATACGTTTCAACCATAAGAAGCAGACTGTTCTCTGCAGAATGTTTAACTGAATCCGTATATGAATAACTTTTCCCTTATTATCACTTAGTGCGAAATGCATTTCAGCATAATGTAAGTTTCGTGAAGAAACACACGACATAGTACGGGCAAAGAGAGATTTTTGATAAGAAAAAAATGGTTCAAATGGCTCTGAGCACTATGGGACTCAACTGCTGAGGTCATTAGTCCCCTAGATCTTAGAACTAGTTAAACCTAACTAACCTAAGGACATCACACACATCCATGCCCGAGGCAGGATTCGAACCTGCGACCGTAGCGGTCTTACGGTTCCAGACTGCAGCGCCTTTAACCGCACGGCCACTTCGGCCGGCTTTTGATAAGATGTCAGCACTGAAGGAACTTAGGAAAGGAAGCAAGAAAAACTACACTGGAAAAATAGTGAGAAATTTATCTGAAACGTAGCAAAATGATAAAAATATAGAAACAGGAAAGAGACAGGCAGGGGAAGAAGACTGAACTCAGTAGAAAAGATAATCTGTAGAGATAACTTAAAATTGATGTGCAGTCTGTGTCTGCACAAAACTTTCGTTCATTGTTTGCACCGCCTCGCCTGCGTTTCATCCGAGGCGGCTCGGCTGTACTCAAGCTGACGAGAAACGAAATGCAAACCTGTTGCTGACGACACCCGCGGCTCTTTGAAGGCCCAATTACTCTCGCTTATCCACCGCTGAGCCAATCAGCTAACAGCAGCTACTGCCTCCATCTCCCGGATTAACGCTTTGTCTCGTAAAACACGGCACGCGTAAATCCCCGCTCGCGTCTGCTGTCAAAGCACTTTCCTTGTTTGTCGCTCCCTGCTCTTCTGGAGAAAATTACAGTGGAGCCGTAGGCTATATTGGAGATCATCACATGCTGTCTGTAAACAGCTTTTAAAGGAAAGATCCCCATGAAAAAGTTCCCCATTTGGTTTCAGCCGACAACTCCCACAGTGATTTCACTGTATGGTATCAAGATCGAAACATCCAGATAAATGAACAAGTTACTTCCTTCTCCTCCGGTTAAAACTTTTGTTATATTCCATTCCTTTATCTTATTCAAACTATAAATGGTTGAAATGGCTCTGAGCGCTATGGGACTTAACTTGTGAGGTCAACAGCCTCCTAGAACTTAGAACTACCTAAACCTAACCAACCTAAGGACATCACACACATCCATGCCCGAGGCAGGATTCGAACCTGCGACCGTAGCGGTCGCCCGCTTCCAGACTGTAGCGCCTAGAAGCGCTCGGTCACCGCGCCCGGCAAACTGTGAATGAAAAGTAGGTATTTATATTTAACTACATGTGAGACTTTGGCATCTCATTTACTCTGTAACCTTGGAGCTTCTAACGGAAATAGCACTATATAGTGGTCTTTACAAAAACGCAAACTAAATGATGTTAAAATTTCATTATATGATATAAATTGCATGTAAAATAGCGACTACTTTAATTTATTGTTAATATAGTGCAGCTTTATTCAGCCACTGTCTTCCATGACCCTTGCAAGACATCTCGCATCAATTTAAGTATCACATCGTGTCCTCTATCTGCCCATCATATGATAACAGTTTCTTCATAGCTCGCTGACCAACTGTATCGCTAGCTTTTTGTGTTCTCATTTCGTTTATTTATTTAACCTTATGACAAAACTGTCTTCGGACTTCCTCTTACGTCGGACCAAGCGTTTAAGGAAATGAAATTTCTTGGGTGTAAGCGTACTTAAATAATTTTACTAATTTTAATATAGTAATACCATGTGTAACAATAATATCTGGAGTCATAGCAATGAAACATTTGTCATCATACAGGAAGTTAGATTTATTTAAAATAATAATACGGAATAGTGACAGCGTATTTGATTAATAATCAAAACAGCATGTGCCCCAGATCGTACAGCCACTGCTTAAATTTTGAATAAAAGTCACCAGCAATGGCAGAATTTGAAAACGTATGTAACACCGAAAATGCAGTTAAGATACCTTCTGCACCATCTAAAATTTTTCGCCGTTTACTAGCTGTTGATAACTTCTAATATACTGCTGTTTATGAATCAGTAAGCTTTATTACAGAAACTATATTTAACCCTTAATTGATGTAATAGTGTATTAATTTGTGAAAATATACAGTTGATTGTAATTATAATGTCAATATAGTAAATTGCTGGATAATCGCCAAGGGAACTTCGTGTAAGTGTATCGATAGCAACGACGAAACGGCAGCAGCTGTGTCGTTGTTTAACTTTGTGTCTGGAGACTCTCTGTCACGCTGCCAGCAGAGAGAAGACATAACAGGTAGAGTCTTGAAAGACTGCAAAAGTATGTGTGGGACACTCCCTCAGACGCGTTGTGCCGTTACGGTAGCGCCAGTGAAGGCGCACCTACTGTATTAACCAGCGAGTATTCAGAGCACGTTAGGAGTGGACAGGCGGAGCAAGCTGCAATTCTAGCTGTTGCCTGTCCCATAACTGTCCGTGGCTCTGGAGACGACTCGTGGTTCTCAATCAGCGGCAGCAGCAGCAGCAGCAGCAGCAGCAGTAGCTCAGCATTGTCGTCGGCTACATTCTTTGTCATCCGCTCACTTCTGTATTGCATAATAGAGGCTTCAATCATCTGCTATTTTAACTTCACTCACTGAAAGCAAGGTAAAACTTGACTGGCAAAAGTAATAACGGAAGAAGCCACACAATTGAAGAGTGTGCAATTTCATTTATTCTGTATTTAACTTAGCGAGTGACTTCTGCTCCCTTGGAACGTATTTTATTGTTCTTATGTTGAAATGAAATCAATTGCTCACTTGCTTACAGTAAATTCAATTCAGTCTTTCAATAATTAGAAGTTCATTGCTTTCCTTAAAGAAAATTGTGTATTACGTTACGCTGAGGTTTTTGAAAGCCGTTTTCTATGTAACCAAGTTTCAATTATAGTAGGTCATTTATGAAATGAAAAACTTCATTTAACTTTGCTTCAAAAATTTGGTACTTCACAGTAAGTAACTGCAAACTCATTGCTTCCTGATTCATTTACCTTCTCGTGAACTGTGTTGTGAACAACCTTCTGTTGCCACAGCAGTGATTATTTGCTTAATTTTCTTTGCCATTTTCTTTCTTAGGATTTTGGATATTCTTTGCCCTAGTGGCCTGGGGACCTTTTAATGACCGCTTTTTGGCTGATCAACATAATTAAGACAGTATCAGCAAATAGTGTATCTTTTCCTTTTACAACATGGCCACGTGTTCATTTTTTATACAAGTCTTTCAAGAGGCATATTTTATGTTCTTGTATGCAGCATCTAATATGTGATATTTCAAAAAGTTTTAAGGCCAAGCGCTACAGTAGGCGGCAACTCGTTTTATATAATGTATTTTAAACAATGATTAAATGGATGAAAAGTACTAGACAGAATGAACGACATCCACATTGGCTGTATATAATGTGATTCTACGTGAATAAGCTTGACTGAAATTTTTTGTAGATATTTACTGTAATTATACTTATGTAATGTTACTATCTTCGTTCCAGACACAATGTCTAAATCTTGTTAATGGGTACAATATCTTTCGCAGAAGGCGGTTGTAAAACCTTCCAGCCGGCCGAAGTGGCCGTGCGGTTAAAGGCGCTGCAGTCTGGAACCGCGAGACCGCTACGGTCGCAGGTTCGAATCCTGCCTCGGGCGTGGATGTTTGTGATGTCCTTAGGTTAGTTAGGTTTAACTAGTTCTAAGTTCTAGGGGACTAATGAGCTCAGTAGTTGAGTCCCATAGTGCTCAGAGCCATCTGAGTCATTTTTGAAAACCTTCAAAACCAAGGTCAATGTTCAATAAAACCGTATATACTAGTTGGCTGTTATTTCTAATCTACTGAATCTCTTGACATGTAATTGCCTTAAAGCACAATAAATGCCTCCTCTTTTGCAACTAACTTCACCTGCAACTTTTAGGATGTTTTATAAATCTTTTTAACACACAATTAACGTAGAGTAATGAAATTTTGGGAATGCATTTGCCTCAGGAACATGTTTAAGTGTGTAACATGGCAGGATCACACGTTAATGTAAGCGCGAATTAAGCCATTACAAATGTGAAATGCTGTTCCATTAACAATCGGTGTAACCGCTAGAATGTTGAATGCAAGTACGAGTATGCAGGCGTACATGCATTGTGCTGTACAGGTAAAATGTGCCGGATGTCTATTTGTGCGACGAAGTGCCAGCATGTTGCACTTGGTCTGTCAGTACAGGGACGGTTAGTGATGTTTCACGAAGATGCTGGAGTTGTCCGATTATATCCCATATGTGCTCTATAGATCTAGTGATCCAGTAGCCCGAGGCAACATGTTGATGTGCTGGGGACCCATTTTGGGCTACAACAGCGGTATGTGGGCTTGCGTTATCCTGTTAGAAAACACCCCCTAGAATGCTGTTCGTGAATGGCGGCAAAAGAGGTCAAATCACCAGACTGACGTACAGGCTGGCAGTCAGGGTACTTGGGACAACCACGCCAGACCCCACTTCCAGGTGTACGCCATTATTTCTAGAACGCAGACATGTTGGTTGTAGGCCCTCAACTGGCCTCCAGCTAACCAATACGTGACCACCACTGGCACTGAGGGACAGCCAGGTTCCATCAAAAGCATAACAGACCTCCACTCTGTCCTCCAATATGCTGTCACTTGACCACTCTCAAGTCGCAAATGACTGACGGTGATATGGGGTCAGAGGAACGCACGTCGCAGCGAGTCTGTCCCGGAGATGTCCTGAAGTGATTTTTAACAGCTGATTGAATCACTGCGGACCATATTGCTGCAGCAGATGCAGTAGGATCCGCCAGAGCCACAAGCAGAACACAATGGTCTTCCCTGTCGGTAGTGTGACGCGGCCGTACGGAGCACGGTGTTCTTGCGACCGCTGACTCATGTGAGCACCGTTGCCTGCAGTCATGTTGAAGCCGGCCGGGGTGGCTGAGCGGTTCTAGGCGCCACAGTCTGGAACCGCGCGACCGCAACGGTCGCAGGTTCGAATCCTGCCTTGGACATGGATGTGTGTGATGTGCTTGGGTTAGTTAGGTTTAAGTAGTTCTCAGTTTTAGGGGATTGATGACCTCGGAAGTTTAAGTCCCATAGTGCTCAGAGCCATTTTTTGAATCATGTTGAAACTTCCCCTTTGAATGTAAAGAATGAGGGTGCTGGAAAACTCTCACGCTATTTGATTTTCACACAGCTGAACAAAACTGAACGCACTCAGACACTTCTCTGTTTACTTATTCTGGTCATCACTAAACTGAAAAACAATATTTTTAGCGCAACGCAGTGTCACTTTTAATAGTCCCTACAGAAGAATGGCCCTGACTAACAATAACCTATACCTTTCATGAATCACTTACCTCACAAAAACCTTCGTTACTCGAACTACTGCAATACAGCGAGCGCCAAAGCCACTAACTGCTGATAGGCATAGTTAGCAAATAAAAGATTTTGATAGAGAACAAAACAATGAATTTATATTAATGGTGTTCAAAAGTCATAATATATATACATATATATCAATTCATGACATCGAGTTTGCCAAAATTCTTATTTACGGTCACCTCCAAATCGTCCGTTCATAATAACCTCTCAAAACTCTGCTCACGTCCAACTGCCCAACGCTACGCGCTGTTCACAACCAACTGCCCAACGCTACACTAGCGACTATTCCAACAATGAGTCCAACCAGCCACAGACTGCACACAGCGCAGTCAGCGATTTTCTTACAGTGCACTACGTGGCGTTACCAGTTTAAAAACCTAAACAGCCTGCTACAAGACCTCGTTCAAATGTAGTGATGTGTTGATAATGACTTCATTGTCGTCTTCAAAGCATTCTTCACTAACATCAGTTCACCACGTCTACTCTCAAAGGTAATTAACGCTTACGCCGTTACTGTGTGAATTTAAAACAAACCTGGTAGCTGTATAGACTCATACATAAAACCGTCAAATGTAGAAACACACCTACCAACTTCCTTTTATGTCATACAACTATTACTCGGTGTTGCATTTTTTTCCGTCATTGTATTTAATTAGCACTGTCTACGCTCGTCTTGATGCAGAACCCGACGAACCGTCTACAGTAAATGCTGTACAGCAGAGGCTGGTAACCGGAGGACCTCGCCCAGCAGACTGTAACAATAACCAACTGGATCTGAGATGCCTGATGCCGAATCGGATGGTTTTCGAGTTTTTGGCCTTGGTTGATACATAGAAGAAACTGTTTCTCAATCCACACCGCTGTTGACAACTTCCCAACATCACCGCGAGCACCTCCCAATATACCACTTGGAGAGCCACGTGCAGCCAGCTGCGAGGCATGGAGATGCAGGGCCACGGCTCGCATTGTCTGTCCCGCTTGCATTGTCCCTGCTCCACGTGGTTTTCACTGTCGACTGTCGTCATCTTACTCCTACGGCGCAAAGACACCATTCTTTTAACAGAGTTTCGCGAAGAATGATGCATACCTGCAATGCTCGCATGTCAATCTAGCCTACAGGTAAGATATCTGAGTCGCTTGGATGTCTTGCTTTAATTCACCCCAGTGCTATGTGGAGGAGGGAGGGGGGGGGGGGCGGGGGAAGACGGAGCGAATAGTAAGAATGAACAGCACATGTTGTGTTTACTATCTCGTTTACAGACGAATCACACTTCTCTAACAACTCCTCCAGCAAACAGAAGTCGAGCATTCGTCTTCCCTACAATCATGCCTATGTGCTCGTTCCAATTCAGACCGGTTTGCTTGTTACACCTGGACATTTAACCGGCACGACTGTGACAAACTGCCTACTGGAAATAGGCAGTTTATCAACAAGTGACCACGAAAGCCTTAACAATTTTGTAGCACGACCGTGTTAAGCAGTGATGTGGTAAAGCTGCATTCGAACATTACGGGGTTGTTGCATTTCAAACGGGGTCGCACATTACACCTAGACATTTAACCAACAAGACTGTGTTAGGCAGTGATGTGCTGAAGCTGCATTCGAACATTACGGGGATGTTTCCTTCACTCCTACTCGTCCACATTAAATGACATTTAGATCAGACTGCCATTTAACACGCCAACTAGAAGTGTTGTCTCACACAGTCACTCAACGACGACGCTGCAGCACCATCAGCAAACAGCCACCAATTGTTGTTCATCGTGTCAGTCAGATCATTTGTATGTATGGAAAGGAGGAAGTATTCCTTAACAAGTCTTCGAGCAACTTGCAGATCTTGGAACCTAATCCACATGCTCAGACCACCGTTAAAAGTCTACAGTGGGGCGCCGTGTCAAATGATTTTCGGAATTCTAGGAATATGGACACAGCTTACAGCCATAAGCTATAAAGTTTTTTGTAAGGGGATAACTGACAAGTTCAGAAGTGACCATGTGAAGGAATCCACATAGTTTCACTATTGACTGTTAATACTAAGAGTGATACGAAATTGAAATGCGAATGTAAGATTAGGATTTGTTGTAAGTGCTTTGCGCGCGATTTCTAGAGTAGGCCCACGACTGTAAAAACACATGTCAATAATTGGTAAATTCAAATAAAGTGTTCAGAGATTGCTTTACAGGCATTTCTACAAATTCTCAACTAAATATGATAAGGACTGTTTGACCTAAATTTGCGTTAGGTGTTATGCGTAACACACTATGCAGCTTGCGTCAAGTGTAATGCATCAAGAGTCAGGCCAAGCATCATGAATTAGGTGTTAGCCGCTCTGCGTTCGGGATTAACTGTTGCTGGTGTATGGTATCTTACTGCGCTTGCAAAGTGTGCGAAATCCTACATATAACATCTTTTGTCTCAAATATTCCTGGAGGGGATAGGCATGTATTTTAATGAACTGTACAGACATTTAGGATGCGGTAATGTTTAATTTTAAGCCTCATTGTGCTTCCGGAGTATATCAGAGGCATACACAGATAGGAAAGCTTTTGGTAGTGGGGCGACCGATGTCTACTCTTAAGGGGTCTGTGGTGTTCACTCTTGGGCCAGGCGCTTTGACATCGTAAACAAAGTTTCCGACCCTTCAGAGGACGGGCGGTTGCGAGGTCCTCCGGAAAGTAATCACTTGGTTTGATTTGAGAGAGGTAGAATATTCGACTGATCGATAGCACACATTGCGGAAGGGTATAATTATTCCCACAGTTGTGTACTAGTGATTCGATTCCAAATGAATCACAAGCGAGACTGAACAGTCCTCAAAAAATCTCGTTCTACGTAATCACAGGTTGGATAACATATTAATATTGAACACAACGGACAGTAAAATGGCTAACAATATTACACGAAAAATTCACTCCCAGTCTAGGAAACTACACGCTCGAGTGGAATGATAGCTGGCCTGGCTTTCGAACGTCGCTGCTGCTCAGATATTCGTCCATCGTGAATACGGTCATGAAGTATTTTCTCACATCCTGCAAGTTTACCTTCAATTCTCCTTATAATTTTATGCTGTTGTTTCATCATAGTGCAACATGAACCCCATCCTGGTATTACTCGAAGCCTATTACTATGCGTAATCCTTTTATCAAAACAGTTATACTGAACACTGCAGTCTTCATCATAGATCACGAAGCAAAGACTTACTCTGGTTGCTTGTATTTTCTTTTGGATACTGAAAACAAACGTCTTTTAACCAACAGAGCTACTGCTAAACAATTACAGATGTTGTACTGTTCATGAGTGTTCACTTTGCAACTGCCAAGTTGCTACAGTGTAAATTCTGCGTTGACTGTAGAAGGCTGTCGTTTCATGAATTATTGTTTCCCACAACGAAAACCATGAATATGTGTGAACTGTTGTTTTTACAAATATCGTAAAACAATAGCAAATAGGTAACGACTGTGATTTCCTCTTGCTGTATTGATGATCTTCCTGGGCTGTTTACTACATAAATTAGTTTCTAGCTTTAACTTCTATGAATACAACTTAGTAATTCACTCGTCGCTGCAGACTTGAGTTTCACACCAGTAACTCTAATTGCTAGTCGTGTTTCTAAAGACAGTATACCTTAATAGCCAAATTTTAATAGAACTGCATTAGATATTCTGTGGTATTTGTAGGAGTTAGTGTAAGACACTGATACAGATCACATTATTGTTTTCATTTATCTCTTTAAACTGAGTAATAACTGTCCACATTAGAAGGTCAGTGAGTACCGAAATCCCAATAGTATATCTTACAATCTCCTAATAAGTACGAAATAAAACTAGTCGGTGGAACTTGTATCACTATTGTGTTACTCGATTTCTTAAACATAGTTTAACTTCTAAGACTTCGCAAAACCACCACATAGTATTTGTACACTTCTGGAAATTGAAATAAGAAAACCGTGAATTCATTGTCCCAGGAAGGGGAAACTTTATTGACACATTCCTTGGGTCATATACATCACATGATCACACTGACAGAACCACAGGCACATAGACACAGGCAACAGAGCATGCACAATGTCGGCACTAGTACAGTGTATATCCACCTTTCGCAGCAATGCAGGCTGCTATTCTCCCATGGAGACGATCGTAGAGATGCTGGATGTAGTCCTGTGGAACGGCTTGCCATGCCATTTCCACCTGGCGCCTCAGTTGGACCAGCGTTCGTGCTGGACGTGCAGACCGCGTGAGACGACGCTTCATCCAGTCCCAAACATGCTCAATGGGGGACAGATCCGGAGGTCTTGCTGGCCAGCGTAGTTGACTTACACCTTCTAGAGCACGTTGGGTGGCACGGGATACATGCGGACGTGCATTGTCCTGTTGGAACAGCAAGTTCCCTTGCCGGTCTAGGAATGGTAGAACGATGGGTTCGATGACGGTTTGGATGTACCGTGCACTATTCAGTGTCCCCTCGACGATCACCAGTGGTGTACAGCCAGTGTAGGAGATCGCTCCCCACACCATGATGCCGGGTGTTGGCCCTGTGTGCCTCGGTCGTATGCAGTCCTGATTGTGGCGCTCACCTGCACGGCGCCAAACACGCATACGACCATCATTGGCACCAAGGCAGAAGCGACTCTCATCGCTGAAGACGACACGTCTCCATTCGTCCCTCCATTCACGCCTGTCGCAACACCACTGGAGGCGGGCTGCACGATGTTGGGGCGTGAGCGGAAGACGGCCTAACGGTGTGCGGGACCGTAGCCCAGCTTCATGGAGACGGTTGCGAATGGTCCTCGCCGATACCCCAGGAGCAACAGTGTCCCTAATTTGCTGGGAAGTGGCGGTGCGGTCCCCTACGGCACTGCGTAGGATCCTACGGTCTTGGCGTACATCCGTGCGTCGCTGTGGTCCGGTCCCAGGTCGACGGGCACGTGCACCTTCCGCCGACCACTGGCGACAACATCGATGTACTGTGGAGACCTCACGCCCCACGTGTTGAGCAATTCGGCGGTACGTCCACCCGGCCTCCCGCATGCCCACTATACGTCCTCGCTCAAAGTCCATCAACTGCATATACGGTTCACGTCCACGCTGTCGCGGCATGCTACCAGTGTTAAAGACTGCAATGGAGCTCCGTATGCCACGGCAAACTGGCTGACACTGACGGCGACGGTGCACAAATGCTGCGCAGCTAGCGCCATTCGGCGGCCAACACCGCGGTTCCTGGTGTGTCCGCTGTGCCGTGCGTGTGATCATTGCTTGTACAGCCCTCTCGCAGTGTCCGGAGCAAGTATGATGGGTCTGACACACCGGTGTCAATGTGTTCTGTTTTCCATTTCCAGGAGTGTATATTATCAGCAGCACACCCACATTTCTTGTAGCTCACTCACTAATACATGTGATCAAGTAACGTATCAATGATTACGTTTCACTGCCCCAGTTATTGCAAAAATATTCACTTTACTCTCACGTTTTAAAACAGTAAAATCGATAGGCGGGTCACTGCTCTTGTCACTTTGCCAAGTCTTATAGACACAACTGAACTTAGAATACAGCACAATTAAACATAAATGCAACTCATAGAAACTTGTTATCCTACAAAATTATACAGCATTCTAGTTCTATTCTCGTCGAAAATGTGGTGCTGCTGCTACTCTTTTATGATACAACAGTACAACGAAATCAGTAACCACTGAAAACTTATGCACAAAAGTATAAATGAAACAGACTGCATCTCCAAAGTAGATGAAAGTTGACGGAACAGTAACACTGAGAATTAAGAGGTGGCGGAGCTTGCGTATCATATGGTTTTAGTTCATCCACAATTACAGCGACAGTTGAATTTCCGCAATAACAGGAGACACGGTGCGTACTGAATATCACACAGCACCGTATATTTGAAGTTAAAAAAATTGCAAGTATGTGGGTAGAAAATAAATGTTTGGGTAGCATACATTTATTTTCTATTTTATTCTTGAAAAGCTTACTTAGGTGTAATTTTAGATGGAAAAGGAACGTCGCATTTCATTGTTCAACAACCAAGTTTTATTCTAACAAGCTGAAACATTACCTTTCTGTAAAATGTAAACATTCACGACCAGAAGTGTCACAAATAACAAAATGTTCCGGACTGTTATGACGCGCTCAAATGGATTATATATTAAAACACAACTTTTCGTCTACATTTGTTGAGGACATATTCAAAGGAGTAGAAGCTTCTTTGAGTGTCCGATTCACAACATGTCTCGCTATTCACTGTAGCAAAATTCCGTTTACACCTGCTTCCACGTAGTGTCGTGACGTTACAATGTTTCAAATACCGGAGCACAATTAAAGAAACTTTTACTTGTCAGTGACACCTCATCAGACGAAAGTGCCTCGTTCTTAAGTTTTGCACACGAGTGTAATTAACCAGCACACTTTGTGTGCATGTATTGTTCCCGTAGCTCCTACATCTCACAGTGAGTCTGCAGTGGCCCGAAAACAGTTAAAAGCACATAAAAAGTCCTCAAAAGCAAATAGTTGTGTATTATAACCACATAAACCAGCAATTAGTTTTCTACTTTTCGCGAAATGCATAGTTTTTCGATTCCGTACACTTAAAACAATTTGAAACTTCTTGAACCAATTTGAAATCTTCAAAAAGACTAAGGTTACTATTAATATTGTCTATCAACTCATTAATACACACTGCTAAGCAAAAACATTATGAACACACCGCGATGTTGGATACCACCTGGTTGCATTACGGACACGTGACGGGGTAACAGAAGCATGCAAGCGCAGCAGACACGGACGGGGGATTACCCTAACGAAGACATGGCCTGCAAATGGGGAAATCAATTGAGACGAGCACCTTTGACTAAGGGCAGTTTTTTATCACGCAAAGCGTGTGAACAAGTGTCTCGAAAACGGCGAAGATGGTCGAATGTTCACGTGCTACCGTCGTGAGCATCTACGGAAAGAGACAGGACGATGAAACTACCAGTAGACGCTAAATGGTTGGATGTCCACGATTCCTCACAGAACATGTGGTTCGGAGACTTGTCTGCTCTGTAAAGTAGAACAGATGGTGATTCGTGGCATCTCTGCCGACAGAGCACAATGCTGCTTTTGGAGCACACCGTTCATTGTACATTGTTGAACGGGGAGTTCCGCAGCAGACCACCCCCACGTGTTCAGATGTTGACACAATGACACCGTCAGTTACGATTGCAGTGGGGGTGGGATCATCGGGAATCGACAGTCGATCAATGGAAATGTGTCGGCTCTTAGGGTGAATCAGATTGTTGCTGCACTAGGTCGATGGTGATTTCCCCAAACGCCGCCATCGAGGTCATCGACGCCTCGTAACGTGCAGTACGCCATGGATGTGGGCTGGTGGGAGCAGTACTACGCTTTGGGAGACATTCTTCTACCCTTACATGGGAGATGTGGTAGTAATAGAAGACACCCTGACAGCTGCGAGCCATCTGCAATCCCTTCAAGCTTGAAGTTGTCCCCGAAGGCGATGTCATCTTTCAGCTATGTAATTGTCCGTGTCTCGGAGGAAGAACCGTAGTACATTGGTTTGAGTAGTATTACAGAGAACTCACGTTGATGTCTCGGTGACCAAATCTGCCTGATTTAAATCCTCTGTAAGGAATCTAGGTGTATAAGCAGGCATTCGTAGTGTGAACACGGTTTCAGCAGAAGAAATCCGTATAGGAGTTGTAAGAGTGCTAGCTCGCGCAAAGCCTCCAAAAAGTAATTTAGCTGTGGGTGAGAGAAATGCTATAAGACGCCTGAATCAGGACGATAGTATTATTATTAAACCCGCCTGTAAGTGAAATGTGACGGTTGTTTTGAAGTAAAATTAATGACTCACTAGATCCTCCGGTGTATAGCAAACTGCGTAAAGACCCCACTGAGAGAGTTCATAAAAATGTTACGCGCTTGATGAAAAAGTCCTCCGTCGACCAGAGTTTACAAAAGAGTTTGCCGGCCGCTGGTGGCCGAGCGGTTCTGGCGCTACAGTCCTGAACCGCGCGACCGCTACGGTCGCAGGTTCGAATCCTGCCTCGGGCATGGATGTGTGTGTTGTCCTTAGGTTAGTTAGGTTTAAGTAGTTCTAAGTTCTAGGGGACTTATGACCTCAGCAGTTGAGTCCCATAGTACTCAGAGCCTTTAGAACCATTAGAACCACAAAAAAGTTTGTTTAAGTCAGTTGTGCTACCTCCTAAACTTTATGGGCTGCCAAAGTTTCACAAAAAATATCTTCCTCTAAGACCTATAGTGAATGCTATTAGTTTGCCCACCTTTTCGATCGCCAAGTTCTCGACAACATTATTACGACTGTATGTAGGTGGATCGGTTTAGTATATCAAGACTCGACGCATTTTATCTGTAAATTAAGTGCACAGTGATCCTGTCGGAGGACATATTAATCAGATTTTATGCGGTATCGCTATTCACTATGGTTACGCTAAATGAGGTGTTAACAACTGTTTAAATATACCGTCACAAACACGTATTTGAAACGGAAAGATGAGTGGTATGAACAGACGGATGCCGTAACTATGGGGAACCCATTAAGCAAATTTATAGGGAATTTATTTATGGAAAAATTGTTGGAGCAACCATTTAAACTGCCAACAGGGGACCAAATATTAGGTTACACTACGTGGATAATACGTTTGTTTACTAGAGGCATGGCAGAGAGGGACTAGGTCGTTTTCACAACCATCTCAATGGGATTAACCCCAAGCTTTTGTTTACTACGTAGGAGGAGACAGGCGGAAGATAAAATTTTCTTGGTATGCATTTTTCAAGAAAGAAGATGTAAGCTCAGACCACACAATTGACCGAAACCCCACGTTCACAGGCCGTTACCTACACCGGAATTCGAACCGCCATTCACAACAAAAGGGAGGCATCATAAAAACGCTGGCTGAATCTTCGAACCAGTACTGCTTGACGCAGAATTAAAAATCCCACCAATGCATTGCTGAACAATGGTTATCTGTTTGCTGAGGTGAGAAGCGTCAGAAGAAAACGCTCTTAGCGATGCAGAAGCGTATGTGAAATCAAAAGTTTTCCAGCGTCTCATTAAGGACAAAACAGGCCCAACAGAAAAAAAAGTCTTGAAGAAACGGATCATCGTGCTAATCTACAAACTCACCTGGTAGACACAAGTTTACCTAAAAGTGGTCAAGGGCGCCGGCAAACCACCGAAGAAAGCAGTAGTTTATACGATTCCGCGTAGTTGGGGTGAGGTGCACGTCAGTACAACAAAAAGAACAGTCAGAAGACGACTAGAATAGCACAAAGGCAATTGCAGAAAGGGGACGACTAACAGACAACCTGCTGCGGAAAGTGATTTGCAGCCAGGAGACCACGACATTCATTCTGATAGGACCCAAGTACTGGCAGCCATAAGCGGATACCATGAAAGGCTGTACAGAGAGACCATAGGGATTATAAAACACCCAGGAATATCAATAGGAAGGAAGAGGGTGTGAAACTAAATGAATTAGGATTCGGGTGCTGAATAAGATGTGTACGAGAATGAAATTTTCACTCTACAGCGGAGTGTGCGCTGATATGAAACTTCCTGGCGGATTAAAAGTGTGTGCCGGGCCAAAACTCGATCTCGGGGCTGGCGAAATTAAGGCTGTGAGGACGGGGCGTTAGTCGTGCTTGGGTAGCTCAGTTGGTAGAGCACTTGAGCCCGAAAGGCAAAGGTCCCGAGTTCGAGTCTCGGCCCGGCGCACAGTTTTACTGTGCCAGGAAGTTTCAAGATGTGTACCAGTATTCCATCACGTGGTGATAGCAGCAGTGCACGACAGCAGTCGACAACGGCCAACTGCGCTCGGGTATTCAAAACTTATCTGATGATTGTGGTAGAAGGAGAAAGAGGAGTCGATAGGGA
This sequence comes from Schistocerca serialis cubense, assembly GCF_023864345.2. Taxonomy (NCBI): domain Eukaryota; kingdom Metazoa; phylum Arthropoda; class Insecta; order Orthoptera; family Acrididae; genus Schistocerca; species Schistocerca serialis. Next base: position 1,265,400,051 of record NC_064638.1, on the reverse strand, counting down.
AGATATAGGGAACCAGTATTACCACCAGAATTTAAAAGACTGCAAGTACTGACAAGTGCGAGAGTTATCGCACGATCTGCTTGACAGCTCATGCTTGCAAGTTTCTGACAGGGATAACATACAGAAGATTGGAACAGAAAATTGAGGATGTGTTAGATGACGACCTGTTTGGCTTTTAAAAAAGGTGAGGGCACAAGAGAGGCAATTCTGACATGTGGTTGAAGACTAAAGAAAAATCAAGATACACGCATATGATTTGTCGACTTGCAGAAAGCGTTGGACAATGTAAAATAGTGCAAGATGTTCGAAATACTGAGAAAAATGGGGGGTAAGCTATAGGAAGGGCCGGTTCATATATAATATGTACAAGTGATGAAGAATTGTGGGATATACTGAATGGAACGAACTGTCCAATGAGTACAGAAAATGGACTGAGAGTAAACTAAACCGCTACAGACTTAATGGGCTCGACATGTAGACTCTTTCGTACAGGGGGAATGCAGAAACTGATACATTGCACACTTGGGCCATGATTACACTGTTGTATGCGGAAAAACTCGACAAATTCATAGCACGACCCTCTTACATATTAATGCCAGCATGATAGCCTGTCTACCGCCAATGGCAGCGAACGGTATAGATCATAGACATTCAGAACACTCGAATTCTTGGGTAACATTAATTCAAACATTACCTCACCACGCATATCAACTACTGAAAACTTGAATCCAATGGCAGAAACTAGGAATATGAAATGCATGAAACTCTTCAATTGTTTTCTGATCTGTATACTTCCACATACTGCATAGGTAGTTCCACTCATCTGATGAATACTGTACTTTATGTTCAATAGGTTGTGCCTTTTCTACCTTTATACCTACTTCAAAATCGCCGTTCTTCCTAAATTGTACTAAACGCTTTCTCTGAGAATTACTTTCAAAAATTAGTTCATGAGCCCACACGAGTCGTAAATGGTTGCGGAAACACACATGACCTCTTATCCACAAATGATCCTGATCTAATAGAGAGCGTCATGACGGATACAAGGAATAGTGAATACAAGGTCATTGTAGCGAGGCTCAAAACCATATCAACCAAACCTCTATAAATAAACGGAAAATATATCTATTTAAAACAACAGATAAAAATTCGCTTGATGCCTTCGTAAGAGAGAGTCTCCATTCCTTCCAAACTAATTATGTAAGTGTAGACCAGATATGGCAGAAATTCAAAGATTCAATATCGACAGCAATAAATAGATTCATACCGCATAAGTTAATAAGTGGCGGGAGTTATCAACCATGGTACACAAAACACGCCAGACAGTGTTGCAGAAGCAACGGAAAAAGCATGCCAAATTCATAAGAAAGCAAAATCCCCAAGATTGGCTAAGTTTCATGGAAACTCGAAATTTAGTGCTGACGTCAATGAGAGATGCTTTAATAGTTTTCACAATGAAACATTGTCTCAAAATATGGTAGAAAACCCAAAGACATCCTGGTCATATGTAAAGTACACCAGTGACAGAAAACAGTCAATACCGTCACTGCGCGATAGCGATGGAAGTGTTACCGATAGTGGTGCCACTAAATACAGTTTTCCGTAATTCCTTCACGAGAGAAGACGAAGTGTATATATACCAGAATTCGAAACCAAAACAGCTGTTAGCGTGAGTGACATAAAAGTAGACATCTTAGGTGTTGCTAAACAACTCAATTCACTTAAGAAAGGCATGTTTCACGATCCAGATGCTATGCCAATTAGGTTCCTTTCAGAGTATGCAGACAGAATAGCTCCTTTCATAACAATCATATACAACCACTATTTGACGAACGGTCTGTTCCTAAAGACTGGAAACTAGCACAGGTCACAGCAATATTCAAGAAAGAAAATACGTGTAACCCATTGAATTACAGACCCACATCACTGATCTCACTTTGCAGTAGGATTTTGGAGCATATACTGTACTCGAACATTATGAATCACCTTGAAGAAAATGACTTATTGATACGTAGCCAACTCGGATTCAGAAAATATCGTTCTTGTGCAACACAGCTAGCTCTTTATTCCCATGATGTGAAGAGTGCTGTCGACAAGAGATCTCAGATCGATTCCACATTCCTAGATTTTCAGAAAGCTTTTGATACCGTTCCTCACAAGCGACTATTGATACCGTTCCTCACAAGCGACTATTAATCAAATTGCGTGCATGTGGAGTATCGTCTCAGTTATGTGACTGGATTTGTCATTTCCTCTCAGAGAGGTCACAGTTCGTAGTGATAGACGGTAAATCATAAAGTAGAACGGAAGTGATATCTGGCGTTCCGCAAGGTAGTGTCGAAGGCCCTCTTCTGTTAATGATTTACATAAATGATCTAGGTGATAATCTTACCAGCCTCCTTAGATTCTTTGCAGATAACACTGTAATTTACTGTCTAGTAATATCATCAGACGATCAATTCCAATTACAAAACGATCTAGAGAGAAATTCTGTATGTTGCGAAAAGTGGCAGTTGGCACTAAACAAAGGAAAGTGATAGGTCATCCACATGGGTACTAAAACAAATCGGATTAATTTTGGATACACGATAAATCGCACAAATCTAAGGGCTGTCATTTCGACTAAATATCTAGGAATTACAATTATGAGCAACTTAAATTGGAAAGACCACATAGATAATTTTATGGGGAAGGAGAAACAAAGACTGCACTTTGTAGGCTGAAAACTCAGAAGATGCGACATACCCAATAAAGAGACAGCCTACAGTACACTCGTCCGTCCTATGCTGGAATATTGCTGCACGGTGTGGGATCCTTTCCAGGTAGGATTGACGGAGGATATCCGAAAAGGGCAAAGAAGGGCAGCCCGTTTTGTGTTATCGCGCAGTAGGGGTGAGAATGTCAATGAGATGATACGCGAGTCGGGGTGGCAGGCACAGAAACAATGACGGTCTTCAGAATGAGATTTTCACTCTGCAGCGGAGTGTGCTCTGATATGAAACTTCCTGGCAGATTAAAACTGTGTGCCGGACCGAGACTCGAACTCGGGACCTTTGCCTTTCACGGGCAAGTGCTCTACCAACTGAGCTACCCAAGCACGAGTCACGCCCCGTCCTCACAGCTTTCCTTCCGCCAGTACCTCGCCTCCTTCCTTCCAAACTTTACAGAAGCTGCCCTGCAAGATCACTTGCCCGTGAAAGGCAAAGGTCCCGAGTTCCAGTCTCGGTCCGGCACACAGTTTTAATCTGCCAGGAAGGTTCAAGGACGGTCTTCTTTGCGGCGAGATCTATTTACGAAATTTCAATCACCAGCTTTTTCTTCCGAATGCGAAAATATTTTGTTGACACTCAACTACGTAGGGAGAAATGATCATCATAATAAAATAAATGAGAGCACGAACGGAAAGATTTAAGGGTTCCTTTTTCCCACGCGCCATTAGAGTGTGGAATGGTAGAGAAGTAGTATGAAAATGGTTCGATGAACCCTCTGCCAGGCACGTAAGTGTGAATTGCAGAGTAACCATGTAGATGTAGATGTAGATGTAGACTACATTCACACCTTTAGAATCAATAACATATTGGTGAACAGAAGTATCCTGCAAGACTCAGATTCAGGCTGCTGCTATGGGTTCACTGTAGCATAGTCGAACAACACCAGATCAGAAAGGTCGGGAAGACATCCTGTGGGCAACGACTGTGAGAAGATCTGGGAGTCCTCGTTGAGCGCTGCATCAGGCGCTAGTTGCCGCTGCTCTGCTCATCGTCTAGCAACCCCGCATTGGGAAGACATCTTGTGGAGCGTGGCTGCAGTGGTGATACCGCCTCGTGTATGACAACGATAGCAATAATAATGTAGTATAAAAAATACGACATATCATAATATTAATAATCAGATATGGATTGATATAGTGCGCACCATTAGTACGCTCCTTGCCAGCTGATCACCGGCCGGGGTGGCCGAGCGGTTCTAGGCGCTACAGCCTGAAACCGCGCGACCGCTACGGTCGCAGGTTCGAATCCTGCCTCGGGCATGGGAGTGTGTGATGTCCTTAGGTTAGGTTTAAGTAGTTCTAAGTTCTAGGGGACTGATAACCTCAGAAGTTAAGTCTCATAGTGATGAGAGCCATTTGAACCATTTTTGAACCAGCTGATCGTTGATGCCTTTGCTGCTGGACAAGTGATAATGCGCAGGCTATCACATTATTGTGAAAAACATGCTCAAAGGTTTGGGAACTGATCTTGCACATCATTCACTGCAGAGCAGTGGCGCTCGGCATCGGGAGAGGGGGGGGGGGGCTGTGAGGTGGCGGTTGCTTTCATGTTGATAACACGGATGCAAATTGCTAGGATGCAGGAGGCGCAGGCATTAGAGACCATCACCTCCACACCCCTCCTATCCGTGGTCTTGCCGCGTGGTTCGCAGAGTGACCTTGGAGTTAAGGAAGTGCTTATGCTGCTGTCAGCGGAATATGACATACGCAGTTGTCTCAGCTGTAATACGACACTGAAGATAAGAAAGTGCTGATGTTGATGTTAGGACTTTTCTGCTCCTTATGTCCACTGTCACACTAGTATGGTAAACCGATTCAGGTTCGCTGTTAAACTGGAATATACCAAGAGAGGAGATAACGTATAAAGGTGTAATCTCTTCTGAATGGAGAGTGGTTTCAATTAAGATACAGGTTACAGGGATATTTTGTTCCGTTGTGGTATGGTTGTGATGGAGAAGGAGAAAGTTTTAATGTAATGATAAACTCTAGCCTAGATGCTTGACATATACGAAGCAATATTGTAGCTATGGAATTATGACAGATATTGAGATGCGAGGACCGGTACTGAGGGCAATAGTGACCAGGAAACCAACGAAGAAAACAATGTGTCTGACAATCACGTCACCTACCCAGTCGCAAACAATCAGACTCATCATAGGTAGGAGTGACGTGATCAAGAAGCGATTATTACATACAAACCGTTTGCAGACATTGGTGCCTGACACGAATCGTCTCCAATTCTCACTGTTTGTACCGCGTTTAGAGTCACAGTAGTGAAAATGAAGTGAAATGAAATGCTCGTGTGGCATTGACGGCTGGGAGTCCACACCTGGAGAAGTTAGGCCGCCGAGTTACAAGTCTTCTCAGTTGACGCCATTGTGGGCGATTGCTTGTCGATGACGATGAAATGGTGATGACGATAACATCCACTCCATGAGCGCGGAAAATCTCCGACCCGGTCCGCAACAGAGCCCCAGATAACGTCTGAACTAGGGAAGGGTGATTCAAAAAGAATACCACAACTTTAGGAATTTAAAACTCTGCAACGACAAAAGTCAGAGCTAAGCACTATCTGTCGGCGAATTAAGGGAGCTATAAAGTTTCATTTAGTTGTACATTTGTTGGCTTGAGGCGCTGTTGACTAGGCGTCAGCGTCAGTTGATGCTAAGATGGCGACCGCTCAACAGAAAACTTTTTGTGTTATTGAGTACGGATGAAGTGAATCGACGACAGTTGTTCAGCGTGCATTTCGAACGAAGTATATTGTTAAACCTCCTGATAGGTGGTGTATTAAACGTTGGTATAAACAGTTTACAGCGAATGGGTGTTTGTGCAAAGGGAAAAGTTCTGGACGGCCGAGAACGAGTGATGAAAATGTAGCACGCATCCAGCAAGCATTTGTTCGCAGCCCAGGAAAATCGACTCGCAGAGCTAGCAGAGAGCTGCAAATTCCACAATCAACTGTATGGAGAGTCCTACGATACAGGTTAGTTATGAAACCTTATCGTCTGAAATTGGTTCAAGCATCGTCTGCAGCTGATAAGATTAAAAGAATCGATTTCTGTGATTTTATCCTTGCTCAAATGGAAACAGATGAATCTTTCGTTTCAAAGATTGTGTTTAGTGATGAAGCAACTTTCCACACTAACGGGAAAGTCAACCGTCACAATGTCTGTATATGGGGCACTGAGAATCCGCGGGAAACAACTCAGTATGAACGTGACTCGCCATTTCAGCCAATAAAGTTTTTGGTCTCTTTTTCTTCGAAGGTGCTACTGTAACTGGACTGGACTGCAGTATCTGGAGATGTTAGAGAGTTGGCTGTTCCCTCAGCTCGAACAAGAAGCACAACAATTCATATTTCAGCAGGATGGATCCACCACATTGGCACTTATCTGTCCGTAACTACCTGAACGTCAACTACCCGAGGCGATGGATCGGCCGCCAGGCAGCCCGTGACAGAGCACTTCATCACTGGCCTCCAAGAAGCCCTGATCTTACCCCCTGCGATTTTTTCTTATGGGGGTATGTTAAGGATATGGTGTTTCGGCCACCTTTCCCAGCCACCATTGATGATTTGAAACGAGAAATAACAGCAGCTATCCAAACTGTTACGCCTGATATGCTACAGAGAGTGTGGAACGAGTTGGAGTATCGGGTTGATATTGCTCGAGTGTCTGGAGGGAGCCATATTGAATATCTCTGAACTTGTTTTTGAGTGAAAAAAAACCTTTTTAAATACTCTTTGTAATGATGTATAACAGAAGGTTATATTATGTTTCTTTCATTAAATACACATTTGTAAAGTTGTGGTATTCATTTTGAATCACCCTGTATATTATACTGGAACTGACATGTGATTACTTTTTCAAGCAATTTGGGTGCATAGATCCTGAGAAATCAGTACCCAGAACAACCATCTCTGTCCGTAATAATGGCCTTGATACGCCTGGGCATTGAGTCAAACAGAGCTTGGATGGCGTGTACAGGTACAGCTGCCCTTGCAGCGTGTACACGATACTACAAGTTGATCAAGAGTAGTGACTGCCGTATTGTAACGACTCAGCTGCTCGGCCACCATTGACCAGACGTTTTCAGTTGGTGAGAGATCTGGAGAATGTGCTGGCCAGAGCAGCAGTCGAACATTTTCTGTATCCAGAAAGGCCCGTACGGGACCTGCAACATGCGGTCGTGCATTATCCTGCTGAAATTAGGGTTTCGCAGGGATCGAATGAAGGGTAGAGCCACGGGTCGTAACACATCAGAAATGTAACGTCCACTGTTCAAAGTGCCGTCAATGCGAACAGGAGGTGACCCAGACATGTAACCAATGGCACCCCACACAATCACGCCGGCTGATACGTCAGTATGGCGATGACGAATATACGCTTCCAATGTGCGTTCACCTCGATGTCGCCAAACACGGATGCAACCATCATGATGCTGTAAACAGAACCTGGCTTTATCCGAAAAAATGTCGTTTTGCCATTCGTGCACCCAGGTTCGTCGTTGAGTACACCATCGCTGGCGCTCCTGCCTGTCATGCGGCGTCAAGGGTAACCGCAGTCATTGTCTCCCAGGTGATAGTCCATGCTGCTGCAAACGTCGTCGAACTGTTCGTGCAGATGGTTGTTGTCTTGCAAACGTCCCCATCTGTTGACTCAGGGATCGAGACGTGGCTGCACGATCCGTTACATCCATGCGGATAAGATACCTGTCATCTCGTCTGCTAGTGATACGAGGCCGTTGGGATCCAGCTCGGCGTTCCGTATTACCCTCCTGAACCTACCGATTTCACACTCTGCTAACAGTCATTGGATCTCGACCAACGCGAGGAACAATATCGCGATACGTTAAACCGCAATCGCGATAGGCTACAACCCGACCTTTATCAAAGCCGGAAACGTGATGGTACGCATTTCTCCTCCTTACACGAGGCATTACAACAACGTTTCACCAGACAACGCCAGTCAACTGCTGCTTGTGTATGAGAAATCAGTTGGATACTTTCCTCACGTCAGCACATTGTAGGTGCCGCCACCGGCCCCAACCTTGTGTGAATGATCTGGAAAGCTAATCATTTGCATATCACAGCATCTTCTGCCTGTCGGTTAAATTTCGTGCCTGTAGCACGTCATCTTCGTGGTGTTGCAATTATAATGGCCAGAAGTGTACATCTTCACTTGTAGATGATCTACTGTGCTGTATCGTATTCGAAAGCCAGGTTGTCATTTTACGTGAATAAGTTCTGTGTAGTTTCAAGAAAAATATATTGAGATAGGTAATAAAAGTCATTCAGAATACACCCAAAACGCGTAAATACAACAAGAAGTTATTTTCATTAAGTTATAGTGGTCAATGAGGAGAAGTTTCTCACGTACGCAAGCAAATTTAGTATGTGCAAAATTTTACTTGTGTAATTTATTTTATTGACAACAATATTTGTAGTATACTCAATCATCCACGATAAAAATGGTGTTCTGTGTGGCACCACGAAACTTACTTGTCTGTGTTACAGATTTGTTTTCTGGGACAAGGAAGGGGGTCTTAACACGTTTACAATCGGCGATACTTTTAAACGACAGTGACACTATTCTTCTAGCCATTTGGTTCTTGAAAGTGACAGATCCAATCAGTGGAGAGAGGCGCTTGTTAAGTCTACCAGAGTGGAGTCGCTAAGCGGATTGGCTTTGAGCCCATTCTTCCGGCTGCAGTAAAACTCCGCCATCATTGCGCCGTTAAAGCTCGACAAGTATCTCATTCCATTAACGGCTCAAAGGAGGCGAATCTCCACATAATAGTCTTATGAACAGCTCGCTAACGGCCTAAGATGATCTGCACGTAAAACTGGAAGCGAGCTGAAATCGAAAGAAGAAATGAAAACCGCTTCTTGATTGTATGCTATAATGTGAACAGCTATAATGCTGTAAACCGTTCCACTTAAGAAACTGATGCTGCTTAAGGTGTCATTAATGTAAATAAGTTGCTATCGTGAACATGAGATGTATATTTTGTGATATAGGCGTTTCGTATGTTCTTATATATGAAACATCTTCGGTGGCCCATAACACAGGTCTCTTTTGCACACAGTATACAGGTATGATAATTATGTTAAACAATGATTCCAGATACGTTATAGTATTACAGTGTTTCGTGATTTTCTGGTTTTTAAGCAATTTACATGTTTTTGGATAGCAAGTTTCGTGAAACTGATATACAATTTCGTTTTACTTACGATTTTGTGATTCTATTATTCCACATTTGTAGTGTTGTACTTCCACTTACTTGCACTGCGTACACCAAGATATCTGATTTCCGTTGTCTTAGAACAAATTTCAACTGGACACTTCTCTTTCATTGTGTGTTGATTCCGTGTTTCTGTGGTACGGTGCTACCAACTGCCACTGTGTATTTATTTATTTTTTCTTTTTGTATGCGGTACCTGTATGTAGTTTGATATACGAAAGACTGGAATATATATTTCAAGGGTAGGCTAAACGCCCTTGGTAGCCTTATAGGACTCTATAGTATCTAGTTCGGTTACAGACTCCGAATGTAGAACAGTTTGGATAAAGGTAAGGATCAAAAAATAAACATGGTTCTACAGACCACAAGTGTCAGGAGCCGTAGAGGCAGAGGGCTTCAGAGGAAAGTTGTAGAATATCACGAGTAAATTTCCTAACAAAAGGAAATGACATCATCCCTGCTACAAGATGGGAGAGTCATACAGTTAAAACTGATGTTAGGGAAAGGGATTCATCTAGGATTCTTCTGAATCTCTTGTCTGAAAATTGCTTCGAACGGGTCGTTAAATAATCGACAAAGAAGGACAATTATTACACCTCGCAGTAACTAACAGACCTGAATTTTTCGAATAGGTCAGCGTCGAGCAGTGAATCGGAGATCCTAAGGCTCACGTCAGGAGAGTGATGCGACAATAATTTAGTGGACATCAAAGTACATTTTGGACAAACGATCCTAAGAACTTTTGGTTATACATGGAAAAACAAAACAAAAAAAGAAAAAAAAAAAACGACGCAGTGTCGGCGATTACAGGTATTACAAGGAATTTCAAAGAAACACGATATAATTTCCACAATGTCTAAGTAGTCAACATCATACATTTAGCCCTGATGACAAGGATGTGGAGCACCAAAGGGTTAAGATGAGAAGTGTTTTACAATATTCCTTAGACATGTGGCTAAGAAAGTTGTGAGTGGCAACTACGTACCTTAGTTCAACAGCCGAGTTAGAATCCTAACACCATAATCGATAGTGAGTAGTTTATTATGTGAAGTATATCGTGTTTACTCTTTTCTGCTTAACGTCTTTGCATTACTGTAAGGAACTGGAGTTTAGCGAAATATGTTTTGTGGAATCATAACTGTGTGTTTATATAATGAAACTGTATTAAACATGTTTACTTTTGTATGAGAAACTGCAATGTAAAAACTGGTTCATACTTACGGATTTTCTATTGTGTAATATAAAATACATAGTGATTCCCCTACGGAAGTGGTTTGAGGTGCAAAGAAAAGGTGGAAGTGGCAGTCAGGCTGAGCGGGAACTGAGAGAGCACAGTAGGCAGTCAGTGGCCAGCAGTTGTGGAGTCAACACCGCAGGTGCCAAGTCAGGCGTGCTATGATAGAACGGCCTCGGATGTGGTTACTACTGTAAAAGGGTGCTCTCGCATTCGGAATGGCTGTAAAATTAATATTTACGTCGCCAAGAAGAAATGAAATAGAGCAATAATCCGCCAGATGAGAGACCACGTAGCCGCCACGTGCTCGCCACCGCTACTGCGCCACTGCTCCAAAAACTTCAGGAGGTTGTAACAGTATATCAGTATGAACCCGTGTGTTTGCGTGTGTTTCATTTTGCAATAATAATCCAAGTGTTGCAAAAACTGGTATTTGAACCATGAACTTTTCCCCTTCAATCAACCAAGCAGAGTTCTTTCCTCAAAATACTTAAGTCCGTGTATCCTGTTTGTGAAAGACTGATATTAATGTATTTTATTTTACGTTGAATATATGAAAAGCTCCAATTTACTTTGAATAGCTTCTAATTTACCAGTGTCATTGCTTAATGTGTAGGAACATTAAGATTGTCAGTGAAAATTACTTACTTCACGAGTAATGTAAGTGGCACATAATATTTATCTGATGAAAAGTTTTAATTTGCTATGAAATATTTCAATAGGAAAGTGCCAGATGGTTAGTACTAATGAATTTAAATGTGATTGGATGAAATCACTTTCTTCACAAGAGACAGAAAAATTTGAAATCAATTGAATATTTGCTTTAATTTGAACTTTCTTACCAATCTAGATAAAAATACTTCCAGTGTATATTGTTTTCAAGCTTTGTGGGCTAAATGATCTTAAGTGGGTTTGTAGTTCAGCATCATTATAATGCAAGGATTTTCTTAAAAGAGTGCTTATTTGTGGATAAAGGAGTGGTCAGTTTGTAGGCTTCCACTATAGTATTTAATAACAGAAAAAGTCATACTAAAAGCAGGTTTCTGTTAATGAACCTAAAATATTAACAAAGTGGAATTCATATGAATTGTGAGTATTGTGAATTATATTCCATTTGTGATATGTGTAAGTGTGTTAACCTAAACTGGACTCTGGTCAGATGCTATTTAGTCTCGTGTTAGTCTTTGAGAACATTTTTTTGTGTAGGATAATTAAAGGATTAAGTTATGATTGTAGTCACCAGTGAGAAAGTCTATTTTTGTTCCGGGGAATGCTAGTCTATGCAGTTGAGTGCTACTGCTACCCACTGTATAGTTTGGTTTGTTTATTGTAGGTGTTCATTGCACTTTTCTGAGACAGAATCTATGAAGGTCACTTTTGCAGGAGTATATGCAAATCCATTGAAAATAGTGTTTTCACATTATTGTGCTTAATTAGGCCGGCGACCGTTTATTATTTCATTTATGTTAAATGAAAAATACAAGTCCTTTTAATTTCTACCGACAGCCATTCAGTTTGGATTCTCTGTATCCATGAAGTTAATGCACGGTCAATGCAAAATTCTCCCAGAGGCTAACACTTACTGCAGGTTTAGGCCATATTTGGGAATTTTCAGCCAGTTATACTGTTATACGTGGCTCCTGGTGACAGAATTGAGAATTTTGTCACTGGGCAAACTGCATGCCGTTGTAATACATGAGGCTTAACTGTGAAGCGTTAGTGTTATAGGTTGTTCAGATACAAAAACGGGTCTCATTTCCGAACTAAGCAAATTGAAAGCGACAACATCAGGAGAGTGATGCGAACAAGAATTCAGTCAACGTCAAAGCAGAATTTGGACATATGATCTGACTGCAAATCCTAAGAACTTCTGGTCATACATGGAAAAACAAACAAACAAACAAAAAACAATGCAGACGCACCATTAAGGTATTATCCGAAAGGGACACAAATAGATAGATGTTCTTCACAGTCAAAAAAATTACTCCAGTTTCAGAAAAATTCAAGTATTCAGGAGAAAGAGCTTCACAAATTGAGAAAGTCAGTAACGTACTGGCCGTTATACAAGCGGTTATTCGGCTTGGCGCTGACAGGGTTGCTGGTTATCCTCCTGAGGTATCCCTCAGGATATCTGTTCAATTGATGGGTTTGATCATCAAAATCCCATAATGGTTGGAGGGCTCTGACCGTAATAATGCACACGCTCTCAATTGGCTTCAACATAGGATTAAACAGTCAATCGGTTTCCAGAATGAAATTTTCGCTTTACAGCGGAGTGTGTGGTGATATAAAACTTCCTGTCAAATTAAAACTGTGTACCGTACCGAGACTCGAACTTGGGAACTTTGCCATTCGCGGGCAAGTGCTCTACCGTGTGAGCCACCCAAGAACGACTCACGACCCGTCGTCACAGCTTCAATTCCGCCAGTACATCTCCTACCTTCAAAACTTCCTCACTCCGCAGAAGCTCTTCTGAAGTTTGGAAGGCAGGAGATGAGGTACTGGCGGAATTGAAGCTGTGACGACGGGTCGTGAGTCGCGCTTGGGTAGCTCAAGCGACAGAACATTTGACTGCGAAAGAGAAAACTCCCGAGTTCGAGTCTCGGTCCTGCACACAATCTGCCAGGAAGTTTCGGAGAATCGGTTGTACATAAACGGTAGATACATTGATCTAGGTTTCGACACCTACTAGGGGTTTCTTCATCAGAATGAAATGTTGCTAAATCGTAAATTTACATTGCTAAAAAGCAATAGTCAGAATTAGGAGCACCTCAAAAGTGAAATATAACGCTCTAGCCTTCGCCACTTTCAGAATAAAACAGACTATTGGGAATAGATCCTACGACCTTTCTGGTCAAGGCAGGGTTTGGCAAGCATGAAGATCAGCATTAGAAACTCTCAATGTCTATGGGTGGGCACTGTCTTGCTGAAATGTAAGCCCAGGATGGCTTCCCATGAAGGGCAACGAAACGGGACTTAGAATATCGTCGACGTACCACTATACTGTAAAAGTGCCATAGAATGTCGTTAGTGTGTATATATAAAAAGAGTGTGTGTAAAGTTACACCAGCAATTCTTCAAGGAAGCTACGCCCTTGTATAAGTCCTGTATTAGGTAAAACTCGTTAACTTTTGTAATTCCCATGTCTATGGTAAAAGCGTTATTTCTATACGGACTCCGTACTTAAAAAATACGGTGTGGAGGACAGCCCCCGTATTTCCTACAATTTTATTCGATTTACATTGTCAAATAACTTATCAAAATTTTCCAAAGCCTTTGTGTTTCTTAATTCTTTAATCTTGTTTCATCTATTATTTCTCTGTTGTTAAGACATTATCCGTGCAGAATCTCCGTTTCCTAGATCCACTTTGACGTTATCGTAACAGACAATTTACAATAGTATTTAATCTTACATTTATTACTTTAGTGAAGATGTTATATCGTGTATTCAACTGGTTACTCTATAATTTTCACAATTTTTGTACTCGCACCTGTTGGACAGATTTTCCACTACAGTCGTTGCACAAGAGTGAGGTATTTGGGAAATTTTCAGCATTTATTGAGTAGATGTAAAATTATTAATTTGCATATTATACAAATATATAACACAAGTTCCATATTCTCTCCAATCAATCTAGTTGCCTTCCTTTTTTTCAGATTACTACTGTTTCTAATTCTTGTAATGTTTTGGGTTCTACTTCTCCAAATCTACTTCCATAGGAGCTGCCTATTTCTGTTTCATTGATTTCCTCATTATAGGAAGTTGTTTATGAAATTTCGTGTAATGTTGCAGACATATTTGTTTTAATTTATCTGATTTATTCAAGTGCTACGTGACTTAATATCCACTTACCTGCCACCAATTACATCATGGTATACTTCGATTCAGAGCTCATTCCATGCTTCCTCAAGAGACTTTCATGTTATTTTATTGGCGGATGTTCTTTTCTTTTTATAAAAAACTTCATTTGCTGTTTTAATGATTGCCTATAGTAAATTTTTAAATTCTTCAATTCCGTCAGACTGTTTGTAGTTATATTTCTTCCAGTTTATTCTTGTAGCAAATAAACTTTTCTCAGCTGTTTTTGTGTTATTTTTCCTTCATTTTGGGATTATGCTGGGTGTATTATCTCCCCATATAAAGGAGAAAAATAAGTTGTGAAAATATATTTGTTCACTTCCGCCGAGAGAGGCGAAGGTCCACCTATTATCGGACAAAAAATGCTGAGTGTTTTTCTGAGACTGCCGTTATGTTCGTATGGGACAAACTGTTACGGGAGCATAACAAAAATCTCCTTACTAGGTAATGGAAGGCTGCAGAACGAAGCGTCACTGGAATCCCTCAAAGCAATTGTTTTTGTTCCCTAACAATGATTCAGCTCATTCTGTACATGACACAATCCCACGCACTGCTCACCTGGACTAACATAACTTGCTCCACTCCGCCGTCTTCTGCTGCCAAAGCACCCAGTCGCTTCTCCCTCAATCCTCCTAAGCTATTGCCTGGCAGGGATTTCCTGAAGGACTAATTGATTTTCAAAGAATAATCCTGCACTAGCAGCAAACCTTCAGACTTATACCACCGAGGCCTCCACCAAGTTATACTTCTAAGGGAAAAATGCACTACTTTGATAGATGAAGTTGTAGAGAATGACCAACAATCAACTTCATTTTCTTCGAGATGGTAATTAAAACTTTGCCATTGTTGTCACATATCATCCAAAGTGCGCTCCAGTTTTATGAAAGCAATCGTGCTTCTAAATTGCCCTGTATTCTCAACTGGAGTACTAAAATGGCTTCACTAATGTTCCTTCTTCCCCTAAAACGAGCTGTGTTGTTGTTGTTTTTGTTGCTGTTATGGTCTTAAGTCCGAAGACTGGTCTGATGCAGATGCCCACGCTATTCTATCGTGCACAGGTCTCTTCACTTCCGAATAAGTCCTGCAATCTACACCCAATTCCATCTCTTCACTGTATTGTCTGTTGGTCTCTCTCTATAGATTTACCCCTTACACTTCTTCGACTACTAAACTGCTGAATGCCACAAATTTATATTCTGTACTTTCTCGTTAGTTAGACGATCTACCAATATGATCTTCGGCATTCTTCTGTAGCACGACATTCATATTATCTGAAGCGATTATCGTCGTAGTTTCACTTTCATACAAGGCTATACTTGAGACTACAAACGTCTATTGGAAGTTTATTATTGGCGTTTCTGGAATTTGTACGTATTATGGATGTCTCAAACGCTAAGCGACAATTTTGAATCGCTTATTATTCGTGTGGAGTCTTTGATCAGAGTAACTGTGTCCATGGGAGATGTGCTTGTTTTTGCCATCGCTGCTGAGCCGCGAGTAGCGCGGGAACACTATCGCGAGAGTACTACCGAGACAGAAGCGGAGCAGAGGACTCGTGCCAATGTAGAAGTAAATTTAAGTGCATCTGTGTTTAAGTAAAATGATACGCATTTGAATACTGTTAAGTATTTCGTTAACGTTTTGTAATGAAAAGCGTATGAAGAAGAATAAAGGTAATATATTTTATTTATTCGCACTGCAGACGCGTAGTTAGGATTCATTGTTGAATGAGACATCTGTATCAGGGATATGCATTTGAATACTGTTAAGTATTTGGTTAACGTTTTGGAATGAAAAGCGTATGAAGAAGAATAAAGGTAATCTATTTTATTTATTCGCACTGCAGACCCGTAGTTAGAATTCATTGTTGAATGAGACATCTGTATCAGGGAACTTGAGAATTTCCGTAGAGGATTGACTAATTTTCACTGTAAGGTATTTTTAAAGTCTATTAATGATTTGTCCAACATTAGTGAGAGTAAGAATTTATTATTAATGTTGCCATTTGTCAATCTTAATGAGTGTTCTAACATGAGTTTCATACAAGTAATAATATATCAGACACTTTAAAAACAGTTTGTTAAAGAAGTACTTCACCTAAGCGCATTGTCCACATCCTCGATACAAGTCAGTTTACATGTAAAGGAGCATCTCACTCAGTGATGTGTATAAAACAGTTTACTTGTTGTCTGGAGCATTGCACTAAGCTCTCAGAAACTGTAATTAGAACTTCGCAGCTGGCGCACAGGGAGCAGCAAGCACCGCATTTCCAAGCAAGTACATTATGAGGTAAGATGTTTTCATTTCAGGATCAGTTTGCTACGAAAATTATTAGTGCACAGAGACCATGTCATGAACAACGTTATTAGGGTGATCATTAACACAGAGGGACAACTTAGTTTATTCAGAGAAATTAATCGTAAAGTTCTGGATTTATTCAGTTTGCACATTTGTATAAAGGTTATAAAAAAGCTAGTTCCTGTTATATTCTCGCAGGCAGATGTATTTCGGTTCTCTGGTAGTTGGAAATGCACAGTCACCCAAACAACAGCAAAGCTACAACCAACGAACCAAGCCAGTACGAAATCACATGCCAAATGAAAAGAAATTGTACAGGAAACTTTCAAGACAGTAATTTTAGAAATGCCCTCCTAACATCCTAACACCTTAACTTACCCTCAATGTTAAAAGATTTTTCTTTTTCACGTAAGTCTTTCTTGCCTTTGCCAGTTAACACTTTGTATCATCTTCGTTTTGGGCATAATCAGTTAGTATACTGTTCAAATAGCCCAACATATATATTACTTATACCTTCCCGTTTCCTAATCCAATCCTCTCAGCGTCACCTGATTTAACTGTATTATATACCGTATCACTTGTTTTGCTTTTGTTGATGTTGACGAACTAGTCCTCTCGTAATCTGTTATCAGTTTTCTGACCATCCTTGAATGACGTGTCGTTGTTAATAGTTTTCGTACGTGCCATACTACACTATCTGTTTGATAGTGTTCACATCCGTCCTCCCTTCTTCTCATCGGAACTATAACAACAAAATTCTTCTGAACTTTGTCAGTTTCATTTACAAGCCTATCTAGCAGTATCTCCAACATCTCTCAACTGACACCAGTGATACCGATAGTTCTTTTAGTATATTCTTATGTTTAGGAGTAATTACTTCTTGCACCCAATGACATTCTTGCAACGTGTCCTCATCACGAGTCCGACTAATTTATTGTGGGCCACTAAGAAATTTTAGGTACTGCCCCATTTTGTCGACTTAGGTTCTGCTTCCGGTAAATAACTTTCTCTTCGCTGTGCTCTGTTAAATACTTCCATACTCAGTGATGCAGTAAACTAAGATGATACCATGACATGTCCAGTATAAATTAGACTGATTCCGTAACGGATGGTACTTCGACTTCTCAAGCGCCTCCCAAAGACGTAACGTATGGGCCCCTCGGAACGAACCGACGGTGGGGTGCTAGCGCTTCAGCCGGCTCCATCAGGCTGCGCGGACACGTGCTCCGCTTGTGTGGAAAAGCCCGCTAGAATAATTTAGCGCGCTCGCCGCTGTATTCCGGAGAGTGCTCTGCATTATGCATGCTGGTACGGCGCTGCCAGTATGGGACATCAATTCCTCGTATGTGGCTACACGCGCTGCTGTCAGCGAAAGCCTTCCCGCCCGGTGCATTCTTTGTCGTTGGAGGCGGCTTCATCCTAATGTCTACGGACGGAGACCACCACTGCGTTGCAGCACTTCTACCATTTTACCATCTCAGCAATGGGAAATTAATACTTTAGCATTTCATCCATCTGCAATTGCTACTGTAGCTTCAATTTTCAGTATATTTCGCTAAAATCATGAACTTTAATTTGGATGATGCAGCTGCCCTGTGTTAATTTATAATATGATTAACTACTACACATCGAGAGTTCCATATTTATGACATATATTATATGTAAGCTGTAGTTATTTCCTAATCTGTATGTTGTTGCTCCAATTTTTCGCATTTACAATTGTGCAACAAACACGTTTTCCTTTTCGCACCGCACTAAAACACCGCAGTATCTGCATCTTGCCGACGAACATATTTCTTTTCATTCAATGTAAATTTTAACTTTCACAGGGCAGTCGTAGCGTCCAAACTCAAGTCGACAACTTACGATTAAATACATACTAGGCAAAGTGCCCGAAACTCGTATTCACATAGATAAAAATTCAAAAAAGTGACTGTTTTCTGTGATTCTTATAATAATGTAATTCACAGCCAAAGAGCTCAACAACCTGTGAAATACATAAATTAATGTGGTTTGAGCGTTATCTGAAAATTAATATCTGGGACTTCAGTTATGATGCACAACGCCTATATACTGTGATGGTGCAAAATATTTCAGTGAAGTTGTGTCAAAATGTACAGACCTGGTTAAATTGAGATATGAGAGGAAGTGGAATGTCATTGGCCGACATTCTTATAAATATCGAAAACACAATTCTTACAGAATTTTCAAAAACACTAAAATACGTATGTCGGATACTGGTATGGTGTGGCTCATGTTAAAGAGGGTGAGTATAAGACTAACAATCAGAAAGTTTGTTCTCCTTTACTGTTAGTCATAGTCCTCACCTATTTCACTTATACGAATGGCTCTGCATGTATGAATGACGCCAAGGTGCACAATGGGTCGGAGTGCTACTATAGGCAGGCAGTCGAAGTCATACCACATACAGCAGGCTGATGTCTAGTGAAATACTTGCAGTATGGCCAACAAACGAAAAAAAAGAAAATATTTTAATTGTAGACCGACACTTGATTAAACGGATATATTATTAATTTATACATGTAAGATTTGCATAAGTAATTTCTACGTCTTCACGATAGTACTACTATACATAATGCTCGGATGGAAACCCAGTTCTGAGCAAAAAAGGGAAAGCAGAAAGGTGGAAGGAGTATATAGAGGACTATACGACGGCGTTGTACTTGAGGTCAATGTTATAGAAAGGGAAGAGGATGTAGATGAAGATGAAATGGGAGATATGATACTGCGTTAAGAGTTTGATAGAGCACTAAAAGACCTAAGTCGAAACAAGGCCCCGGGAGTAGACAACATTCCATTAGAGCTACAGACAGCCCTGGGAGAGCCAGTCCTCACAAAACTCTACCATCTGGTGAGAAAAATGTATGAGATAGGCGAAATACCCTAAGACTTCAAAAAGAATATAATAATTCCAATCCAAAAGAAAGCAGGCGTTGATAGATGTGAAATTACCGAACTATCAGTTTAATAAGTCGCTGCTGCAAAATACCAAAGCGAATTCTTTACAGACGTGTGGAAAAACTGGTAGAAGCCGACCTCGGGGAAGATCAGTTTGGATTCCGTAGAAATATGATAACACGTGAGGCAATACTGACCCTACGACTTATCTTAGAAGCTAGATTAAGAAAAGGCAAACCTACATTCCTAGCATTTGTAGACTTGGTGAAAGCTTTTGACAATGTTGACTGGAACACTCTCTTTCAAATTCTGAAGGTGGCAGGGGTAAAATACAGGGAGTGAAAGGCTATCTACAATTTGTACAGAAACCAGATGGCAGTTATAAGAGTCGAGGGACATGAAAGGGAAGCAGTGGTTGGGAAGGGAGTGAGACAGCGTTGTAGCCTCTCCCCGATGTTATTCAATATATATATTGAGCAAGCAGTAAAGGAAACAAAAGAAAAATTCGGAGTAGGTATTAAAATCTATGAAGAAACAAAAACTTTAATGTTCGCCGATGACATTGTAATTCTGTCAGAGACAGCAAAGGACTTGGAAGAGCAGTTGAACGGAATGGACAGTGTCTTGAAGGGAGGATATAAGATGAACATAAAAAAAAGCAAAACGAGGATAATGGAATGTAGTCGAATTGAGTTGGGTGATGCTGAGGGAATTAGATTAGGAAATGAGACTCTTAAAGTAGTAAAGGAGTTTTGCTATTTGGGGAGCAATATAACTGATGATGGTCGAAGTAGAGACGAAGTAAAATGTAGACTGGCAATGGCATGGAAAGCGTTTCTTAAGAAGAGAAATTTGTTAACATTGAGTATAGATTTAAGGGTCCGGAAGTCATTTCTGAAAGTATTTTTACGGAGTGCAGCCATGTATGAAAGTGAAACATGGACGATAATTAATTTGGACAATAAGAGCATAGAAGCTTTCGAAATGTGGTGCTACAGAAGAATGCTGAACATTAGATGGGTGGATCTCATAACTAATGAGGTATTGAATAGGATTGGGGAGAAGAGGAGTTTGTGGCACAACTTGACTAGGAGAAGGGATCGGTTGCTAGGACATGTTCTTAGGCATCAAGGGATCACCAATTAAGTATTGGAGGGCAGCGTGGAGGGCAAAAATCGTAGAGGGAGACCAAGAGATGAATACACTAAGCAGATTCAGAAGGATGTAGGCTGCAGTACGTACTGGGAGATGAAGACGCTTGCTCAGGAGAGAGTAGTGTGGAGAGCTGCTTCAAGCCAGTCTCAGGACTGAAGACCACAACAAGAACAGTACTATTGATGGATGACATAAAGTTATATTAATTTCCATGAAAACGAGATGACAGTTAGAAGGCTCCTTTGTATGACGTATTAGCAATCTCTTAGATACATACAGTTCTTTCATTACTTGCACATAAAAGTAACGAAATTGTATTAGGAATGTCCAGTTAGAGCGACAACATGAAATGCTGCAAACTGTGACGATATAGTGTTTTCATGCTGTAACCGAGACATTAAACTGTATTCAGCAGCTAGACTCAGCAGTATTCTGGAGCAGCTAACACAGTGGAATGTTGACTGTTGCCAACTATAAGCCATGTGACACACCATTGTGTACCACTGTCGCTTTTCACTCGTCGTAGAGTTGTCTTCTGGTCGTCCCCACAACGTTTTTCTCAGTGCCAGGAGGTACTTATTTCGTAGTGTTCTCCTAAGTGGTATCTTAGTTAACTTGTGAAATTTAACATGAATACCAGTGACATCTTTATCTCTCACACCAGTGAAGCATTCTTACTGGGTCACATTTGCGCTCTTCCTGGTGACACGATTGTAGTATGGCTATTACTCTTCACATACATCCCTCGATTAATGAATGTAACAACTGATTGCCCGATTTTCATCTGCTAGTAGTTTATTCGAAACAGAATTCTTGTCTTTCACTCCTAATTATTAGAGAACCAGGTGCCCTCATGAAGTAGACCGCCATACACGCGTTCTCAAACCAGCCTAAAGATTGAGGACAGCCGTTCATACCAGGGCGTACTTCATTCTTACTTAACCACAAGTTCTTACTGCATGCGGTAAGAGGTAGCTGTTTTTAAGATGGAAGCTCTTATCTGAGCATATCTCTCTCGACATAAATGCTCTGGCAAGTGCCTCAGGTAACAACTCAAATCTTAACAGACTTTACCCCATTCAGTACATCAAAGTCCAAATATTAAATTTCAATTAATCCTCAGAGCATATTAATTTATCTGTTTCCTTGGTTGATAAGCAATAACTCTGACTTTAGTTTTCCATGGTCCCCAATACCACAACGGGAAAATTACAAGGTGGGGCTTATCAAAATACAAAGTATGATTTGTCTTCTCACGTCATTCTATCTGAGCTAGTATTTCAGAATCGAGGAAACATACACTGCTATCATTTTGTCTGGCCATTGACAGCTACTATCACTGGAAGAAATATTCAAATTTCGTGAAGTATAAGTGCGAATACATTGAGATTTCGTCACTGACAGCAAATATTCAATATTAGAACGAGGATCGAAATTTTAATGCTGATCTAACGCCGAGATCAAAATGCTGTCAAACAGAATGTAGTACTGAAATGCGTTTTTAATTTTTTATCAGATTTATTATTTGGCGCTATTTGGAAAGCACATATACATGAGGATGGATTTCTTACATTGCTGTATTCACTTTGAGAGGCTAATTTATGTTAACGGCACCTACGTTCAACACGTGCAGTCAGTGTCTAGTGAAAAGATTAGGTACACGAGGTGCGTTAATTTAATTAACGTGTATTGTATTTATTTTTATTTCTAGCAAATTTTTCTCATTCTGGTCCGCAACAAGACTTTTTAAATTTGCCCATTATAGCCAGTATTCTGAAACAACTGACAGCTTTCTATCTCACAATAATATTAAAAACAAAAGCAAAATACGCTCTGTGCACAAGCTAGACTCACAAAAGCTTTTATTTACGTTACTACAGTACGCCTTTCAGTGTTGTGGAGGGTTAATGTTACAGCGCAGCAACGCACCGCTGCAAACAATAGCTCCTCTTTTCAGATTCCGACTGCTGGGTGAGCGGGGTACACTCTGGCGCAGATCAACACACGGGAAACTATCGCAGTTACTGTCCTGTTTGCAGATATGATCCCTCTCGCGTTTATAAGCCCAAAAACGTTATTAGAGTTCGTACAGTATGGCACATGTGTTTCTGTAAAATGAAAAGTTTATTAAAGTTCGTTGACTATTAAATTGACGTGGATACAGTAAATATGTTATATTGACCCTACTCGCTTTTACTGCTCAGTTTCATTCTCCTTTTTACTTCACATGGAGTTATTATTATTCGTTCTATGGCGCTAGAACTGTGAAAATTACTTTTATTTAATTTAGTGATTTGACTTGATTTAATGTTGCCTAATGTGCCAGTCGACACTTATTGGTAGTCGCACCAAGGGACAATGACCTGTCTTCAGGCTGGGAAGTTACGGTGGATCTCCAGCGCGATGTTCGGCCGTCCTGAACGTGGCTGTCGACTGGAGGGGTCAAGCCGGAAGTGTGGCGGACACGGCGTGGATGGTGGAAAGAGAAAAATGGCGGAGAACAAACTGAGTGCTTGGAGCCCTGCTCGAACAATGAGGCTGCAGAACTGTTAGTGTTCGAAAGGGAAACGTAATAGCGGCGTTTTTTGACAATGTAAACACGTACAAAGCCGACATTTATATTAGAGTAGGATTGTACTGAACCTCTGCTGAGGTTAACTGTTCACGGCTGTTGTCACGGTCTGTCTCTTGTTAAATACCGATTTCTGTTTAGGGTTCGGAAACAAGGTACTGAATGTAATAGCGGTCAATCCTCTGCAATGTGTCAATGGTGTTTCAAAAGGAGCACTAAAGGCATCCCCATAAAATGTCACAGTAGTAGAAAGGTGTTTCCCTAATAGCTTTTCTAGCAGTGTGACTCAACTGGCTTCATTACTGGTGCGTGCTCATTATTTGTTATTCTGATGAAATGTTGTTATTTCCAGCGTGTAAAAAATACCTGTTGCAGGTTAAGGAAAGTAGTGCACAAGTCATACGCAAACGAGGGGGCAGTCTGTGCCAATGGACTACATGTAACTTCATTTCTGTAAAAGAAAAACATGCTGTATAGACGTTCTATACTGCTGAATTACTGGCCAGGATACATCTACATTTATACTCCGCAAACCACCCAACGGTGCGTGGCGCAGGGCACTTTACGTGCCACTGTCATTAACTGCCTTTCCTGTTCCAGTCGCGTATGGTTCGCGGGAAGAACTACTGCCGGAAAGCCTCCGTGCGCGCTCGAATCTTTCTGATTTTACATTCGTGACCTCCTCGGGAGGTATAAGTAGGGGGAAGCAATACATTCGATACCTTATCCAGAAACGCACCCTCTCGAAACCTGGACAGCGAGCTACACCGCGATGCAGAGCGCCTCTCTTGCAGAGTCTACCACTTGAGTTTGCTAAACATCTCCGTAACGTTATCACGCTTACCAAATAACCCTGTGACGAAACGCGCCGCTCTTCTTTGGATCTTCTCTATCACCTCTGTCATCCCGACCTGGTACTGATCCCACACTGATGAGCAATACTCAAGTACAGGTCGAACGAGTGTTTTGTAAGCCACCTCCTTTGTTGATGGACTACATTTTCTAAGGACTCTCCCAATGAATTTCAACCTGGCACCCGCCTTACCAACAATTAATTTTATATGATCATTCAACTTCAAATAGTTCCGTGCGCGTACTACCAGATATTTTACAGAAGTATCAGCTACCAGTGTTTGTTCAACTATCATATAATCATACAATAAAGGATGCTTCTTTCTATGTATTCGCTATACATTACATTTGTCTATGTTAAGGATCACTTGCTACTCCCTGCACCACGTGCGTATCCGCTGCAGATCTTCCTGCATTTCCCTGCAATTTTCTAATGGCAGCGGTCGAGGGGTTCTGCTACAGAAGGGAAGAATCATGTAGGTATTCATCAATTATTTCTGTATTTCTATAAAGGGTGTTCATTTACTAGGTTCCAACATGAATCGAGAGAACAATGGACTCCCGGGTTATGGTTTGTTCGATAAAGGCATAAATAAAGATAATTGTATTATCGCTTTATAAAACTAATGATTTTGGATTTGTTGTCTTTAAAGATTATTGTCTTAGCATCATGTTGTCTTTCATTATCAGAAGCTATATTACGGAGGCTAAAGGTTGGCAACTGTTTTTTGATAAGATTTTGCTGCAGTAGTTCAATTTTTTGGTATCTTCATCATGTTAGACATTCTTATAATAATTTGCAGTCATTACATTGTAGTAAGTATGTTTTTAGACTTGGTGCTATATTCCTTATGACTGAAGGCCAGTCTTCATCTTTTATGGAAATACAGATTATACTCACGTATGTTAATGGTAATCAGGCAAAAATGAAAACACGAATTTAAAGATGGCAAAAGAAGAGAGTAAGTAAAGACATCCCAGCTTCCTTTGTCACATTATCCCGTCATTGGACTGACCATATAAATATTTTAAATATCTAACTGGGCAATTCAATGGCTACAGGTAACCCCAGAAAGTGGATTTAGCAATCTACACACAAAAGAATATTACATAAGAAACCACCTTATCAAAAACTACAGTACCTATATTTTACAAATTCCTACTTATATGATCTGGCCATAGGAAACTATTTACATATAGTGTACAGCACAATGTCACAAAATATCCATAAGCTATATTTTCGATAAAAATTTGGCATCTTCATCATAAGTGATACCCTTTTTGGGTAAACAAAGATTACATTGTAATATACATATCACTTTGTACAAGTACTGTCTTGCTTCAAAGAATAAATTATCGTGGATTGCACTGCCCCTTACAGTTCATTATCAGACAAAAATTTCACATTTTAAATGTTTGGTATTTTGCATAACCACTTCCACTCATTTAATGAGCCTTAACACACATCCTCACCAAGTCGACCACGCCTTCAACGGGCCCAAGTGGCAGTTAATATGGAAATGCACCGCTATCACTTCCCTTGGAAGTGGTACTCCTCCACCACAGTACATGAAAAAGTTAGACAAATTAACCTACTTTAGTACACTCACATTTACTTCTAACTAAGTATAAGGAAAAAAATGGTTCACGCTAATGCTAAACAACAGTCATTAATTCATAAATAAATACATTACACAGTTCTCATAACATTAAAACAATTGTCACTAAAATTGACTATAGTACAAAATTGACTATAGTATAAAATCAAGTGCACATTACACTACAAAATATTACTCTAGGTCATAGTTCTGTCTCAAAGTTGTTAAAATTAAAAGATTTGGGTTTCTCTTCGATTTGCAAATTCACTGAAATGACAAGTCCTGGTTTGAAATTCACACCATTTATGAACTCGTATCATCTTAATATCCAAAATATGTATCTTGCCTCTAGCAAAAACTCAAAAAGTGCAGTAGCATAGATTTACTCATCATTACGTTATGAGAAAAAAATAGAGTCATCAACACTTAACTCTATCACTACTCTAATGAAAAGTTAAGGGATGGTAGTTGTACCAAATCACTGCCCTACTTCTCCACTCATCTCTGAGTACAACTCTCATTCAACCAGAATATCACATCCTCAAAATCACAAAATCACAAAATATTACCAAATATCTGTCATTATAGGTCGTCTGTCTTGATCTGACTGCAATCTAATTAAAAAGAATTACACCAGACACAAAAGCATCTTCAGTGGTCATTGGTGTTTATATAGATAATCTGCCCCTTTCCTTCTTGCTAACAGTGGTTGGTGTCGACAGGCTTCATTTCACATATGCACTTGGCAATTTTCGGCTTTCTGCGTTATTTCCTGCGCTGCACTATTTACAATTGACTTTCTTAACTGTTTCTCATTTCTCACTGCCACAGTGTTTATGCCTAATCCTTTTTTTTCTTTTTTCGTTTGCGTTGTGAGTGTTGCCAACCATTTTGTAGACGATGCACCGTGACGTCAGTAGCAACACGTTGGTGCTGGCGGCGCAATTATGATGGCTCCATGAGTCATGAAATTAGCATGTATAGATCCTGTTGACTAGTATAAGCTGCACCATGCAGAAATATTATCCCTCTTGGCGTTTCTTTGGCCACAGTCTAGTCGGACGTAATCATTGTTGTGTAGGTCCAGTTTCGTAGGTGCGCGATTACAACGTTCCATACATTCAAGTTTCTGTTTCTAACACTACATTATTCAGTTCCTCAGATCACGATATTACGGTCCGTACACGTTTAATAATCACGATCACGAATTCACAGATCTGGTAAAAAAGAAAACAAAAAAAACACGTGACAATCAGTTTGTCAGTCTCCACGGCGGCATTTATCGTCTTAACGCGAGTGGCAGCTCATTAAGTTGCACAAGAGGCCATAAGTTCAATGTACATTCTTTCGTGCAACTCTGTTACGTGGAGAAACTTCGTTTGTAACCATGACAAACACAGTCCATTCGCACAAGCATTGTCCCTGCTGTTTATAGTGTTCAATATCATACAGTCGAATATTTTGTTCCATTATATCTACGGTGAAGTTTTGTTTCGACCATAACCGAAAAATAAGAACGCGGCCTTGAAATTGCGCGTGCCTCAGTCTAGAACGGTTACTCAAGACAGATAACCTGTAATAACGTATGTTAACAGCTGCTGCGGAAGATGGTCACGCAAACAAACGTATTATTAACAAATAATTGACCACTCAGAATTTCACATCACTCTAGAACCACAGTCATCAATTAATCAGCAAAATTACTTTTCATCGTTCCAATATTATCACTTTAAGCTCATAACTCCTCAAAACACAAATACACTCCTGGAAATTGAAATAAGAACACCGTGAATTCATTGTCCCAGGAAGGGGAAACTTTATTGACACATTCCTGGGGTCAGATACATCACATGATCGCACTGACAGAACCACAGGCACATAGACACAGGCAACAGAGCATGCACAATGTCGGCACTAGTACAGTGTATATCCACCTTTCGCAGCAATGCAGGCTGCTATTCTCCCATGGAGACGATCGTAGAGATGCTGAATGTAGTCCTGTGGAACACCTTGCCATGCCGTTTCCACCTGGCGCCTCAGTTGGACCAGCGTTCGTGCTGGACGTGCAGACCGCGTGAGACGACGCTTCATCCAGTCCCAAACATGCTCAATGGGGGACAGATCCGGAGATCTTGCTGGCCAGGGTAGTTGACTTACACCTTCTAGAGCACGTTGGGTGGCACGGGATACATGCGGACGTGCATTGTCCTGTTGGAACAGCAAGTTCCCTTGCCGGTCTAGGAATGGTAGAACGATGGGTTCGATGACGGTTTGGATGTACCGTGCACTATTCAGTGTCCCCTCGACGATCACCAGTGGTGTACGGCCAGTGTAGGAGATCGCTCCCCACACCATGATGCCGGGTGTTGGCCCTGTGTGCCTCGGTCGTATGCAGTCCTGATTGTGGCGCTCACCTGCACGGCGCCAAACACGCATACGACCATCATTGGCACCAAGGCAGAAGCGACTCTCAACGCTGAAGACGACACGTCTCCATTCGTCCCTCCATTCACGCCTGTCGCCACACCACTGGAGGCGGGCTGCACGATGTTGAGGCGTGAGCGAAAGACGGCCTAACGGTGTGCGGGACCGTAGCCCAGCCTCATGGAGACGGTTGCGAATGGTCCTCGCCGATACCCCAGGAGCAACAGGGTCCCTAATTTGCTGGGAAGTGGCGGTGCGGTCCCCTACGGCACTGCGTAGGATCCTACGGTCTTGGCGTGCATCCGTGCGTCGCTGCGGTCCGGTCCCAGGTCGACGGGCACGTGCACCTTCCACCGACCACTGGCGACAACATCGATGTACTGTGGAGACCTCACGCCCCACGTGTTGAGCAATTCGGCGGTACGTCCACCCGGCCTCCCGCATGCCCACTATACGCCCTCGCTCAAAGTCCGTCAACTGCACATACGGTTCACGTCCACGCTGTCGCGGCATGCTACCAGTGTTAAAGACTGCGATGGAGCTCCGTATGCCACGGCAAACCGGCTGACACTGACGGCGGCGGTGCACAAATGCTGCGCAGCTAGCGCCATTCGACGGCCAACACCGCGGTTCCTGGTGTGTCCGCTGTGCCGTGCGTGTGATCATTGCTTGTACAGCCCTCTCGCAGTGTCCGGAGCAAGTATGGTGGGTCTGACACACCGGTGTCATTGTGTTCTTTTTTCAATTTCCAGGAGTGTAGAATATTTCAGATAACCTACAGATCCGATAATGCAGCATTCTTTCTCATGAACCATGGACCTTGCCGTTGGTGGGGAGGCTTGCGTGCCTAAGCGATACAGATAGCCGTACTGTAGGTGCAACCACAACGGAGGTGTATCTGTTGAGAGGCCAGACAACCGTGTGGTTCCTGAAGAGGGGCAGCAGCCTTTTCAGTAGTTGCAGGGGCTACAGTCTGGATGATTGACTGATCTGGCCTTGTAACATTAACCAAAACGGCCTTGCTGTGCTGGTACTGCGAACGGCTGAAAGCAAGGGGAAAATACAGCCGTAGTTTTTCCCAAGGGCGTGCAGCTCTACTGTATGGCTAAATGATGATGGCGTCCTCTTGGTTAAAATATTCCGGAAGTAAAATAGTCCCCTTTCGCTTCTCCGGGCAGGGCTACTTAGGAAGACATCGTTATCAGGAGAAGGAAAGGTGGCGTTCTACGGATGTCAGATCCCTTAATCGAGCAGGTAGGTTAGAAAATTTAAAGAGGGAACTGGATAGGTTGAAGTTAGATATAGTGGAAATTAGTGAAGTACTGTGGCAGGGGGGGAACAAGACTTCTGGTCAGGTGACTACCGGGTTGTAAGTACAAATTCACATAGGGGTAATGCAGGAGTAGGTTTAATAACGAATAAAAAAATTATGAATGCTGCTAAGCTACTACAAACAGCATAGGGAACACATTACTGTGGGCATGGTGGACACGAAGACCACGCCCGCTACATTAGTACAAGATTATATGCCAACTAGGTGCGCAGATGACGAAGAGATTGATGAAATGTATGATGAGATAACAGAAGTTATTCAGATAGTGAAGGGAGACGAAAATTTAATAAATGGCTCAAATGGCTCTGAGCAATGGGACTTAACATATGTGGTCATCAGTCCCCTAGAACATAGAACTGCTTAAACCTAACCAACCGAAGGACATCACACACATCCATGCCCGAGGCAGGATTCGAACCTGCGACCGTAGCAGTCGCGCGGTTCCGGACTGAGCGGAAAATTTAATAGTCATGGGTGACTGGAATTCGGTAGTAGGAAAAGGAAGAGAAGGAAACGTAGTAGGTGAATATGGAATGGGGCTAAGGAATGAAAGAGGTGGCCGCCTGATAGAATTATGCACAGGGCACAACTTAATCATAGCTAACACTTGGTTGAAGAATCATAAAGGAAGGTTGTATACATGGAAGAGGCCTGGAGATACTGGAAGGTTTTAAATTACAAGGCCTTTCCAGGGACAGATGTGGACTCTGACCACAATCTATTGGTTATGAACTGTAGATTAAAACTGAAGAAACTGCAAAAAGGTGGGAATTTAAGGAGATGGGACCTGAATAAAATGGCAGAACCGGAGGTTCTAGAGAGTTTCAGGGAGAGCATTAGGGAACGATTGACAAGAATTGGGGAAAGAAACAGAGTAGATGAAGAATGGGTAGCTTTGAGACAAGAAATAGTGAAGGCAGCAGAGGATCCAGTAAGTAAAAAGAAAATGGCTAGGAGAAATCCTTGGTTATGAGAAGAAATATTGAATTGATGACAGGAGAAAACTTAAAAATGCAGTAAATGAATCATGCAAGAATGAATACACGCATCTCAAAAATGAGATTGACAGGAAGTGATTGATGATCCAATATGACTAAGTAGGAATGGCTGGAGTACAAATGTAAGGATGCAGAGTCATATATCTCTAAAGCTAAGATAGGTACTGCCTACAGGAAAATTATAGAGACATTTGGGGAAAAGAGAACCACTTGTATGAATATCAAGAGCTCAGATGGCAACTCAGTTCTAAGTAAAAGGGAAAGCAGAAAGGTGGAACGAGTACTGAAATGGAAGAGCATGTAGATGAAGATGAAATGGGAGATATGATACTGCGTGAAGAGTTTGACAGAGCATTGGAAGACCTAAGTCGAAAAAAGGCCCCTGGAGTAGACAACATTCCATTACAGCTACTGATAGCCTTGGGAGAGTCAGCTCTGACAAAACTCTACTATCTGGTGAGAAAGCTGTACGAGACAGGCGAAATATCCTCAGACTTCAAGAAGACTGTAATAATTGCAATCCCAAAGACAGAAGGTGTTGACAGGTGCAAAAAAAAAAAAAAAAAAAAGTGAACTATCAGTCACGGCTGCAAAATACTAACACGAATTCTTTATAGACTAATGGAAAAACTGGTAGAAGCCGAGCTCGATGAAGATTATGTCGGATTCCGTAGAAATGTTGGAAGGCTATTCTGACGCTGGTCTGCAACGGTGTAAGATGTCCCAGAAAGTCGTGCATCACTATTATATCACATTGTGTCTTCCACGACTATAGAACAGATACAGATCGCCAACACACCTATTTTAAAAGCTCCATGAGTTCAAGATTGAAGTGCCAAGTTTCGCAAACAAAAGAGTGAATTATTTTCACACAGGAACATAGCGGGAACCGATAAACACAAATATAGAACAGTGTCGGTCACCGAAGTATTTATACACCTCTCATCTAGTCACCATTTGCCGCATAGTGTTTAGGTATCAGAGAGAGAATTTAGCCGTGCACCGATGCAAATGAAACGGTTCGGTGTCTGCCAGTTGCCTGGGCCACGGGCAGTGCCTATTAGCGGTGGTCATAACCCGGCTTCTATCGAGCGAGCAGTTCGGGGCGCAGGAGTCGCTTTGCCGATATTTTTTGCGCCGCTGCCCTTTCAGAGAGGTCCAGCCAATAGCCGGAGCCAAAACCACTCTCCTCCGCCACTCGGTGCCCACCCAACCGCGTGTGGCTCTCTCTGCCCGTTCAGACACACACGCTAATCTCCTACACTGCTGCATCGCATGAAGGATTCAACTTAATTGATGATTTGGCGTCACGTTAGCGAAATGAGCAGGATTAATGACGTGCAAGCACTCTACGGATACAAAGCTGCAAAATATTCATTTCTGACTTCATAGCTTTACATCTTTAGCATCAGAACTTAGAACACACAAAAAATATACTTTTTTATCGCTTGGTTTGTCGTTTACCAAAATCGTATATGGCTATAGAAAGTTTACTTTAATTTCATTTACATCTTCATTTGTGTGGAAATCACTTCCGTTGTTGCTGTATGGTTTATTTGTAATCTATCTCAGATTTTTCTTTCGTTCCAGACTACTGACGTCGTTTTAAATCAACAATATCAAATGTGTACGGTAGAATAAACTCACAGTTTACGATGTTTATTGAGGACACCTTGTAGACAGGGCTGCCACAGCTGTGGCTAATCATCAAGGGGATTAAGACGCCGCTTCAGCTGTATTTAATCTTTTATTATCAGATCACCGCGTTGTCAGACCATACCAATATAACGCTAAATGGCGGTACGTCAATGAACCTAAATTAGCCGGACGTGGGAATCAAAGTGCAAAATTGTTGGTGGAACAGCAGTTGAAGCCTGTCGGCACATCCCGAGCGCGAGACGAGACCGCGTACTGTGAAATACGGACCAACGCGGTAGCGTCCCGTGTTACAGGAATTCCGATACAATGCACTTGAAATTCCAACAACAATTTTGGGCTTAGATCCCCATGGCCGGCTTATTTTCATTCATTGACGCACCACCATTCAACAGTTTACTATTTTAGTCTGACATCGTATTGTGTCTCACTGTTTAGAGGCACAAAACGCGTGGGTGTTTTCAGCTCGTTACTAAATGCAAATAAGTAGGAGGCCAAGTTGACAGGAACTGAAGGAGT
The DNA here is from genome assembly GCF_023864345.2 of Schistocerca serialis cubense. Taxonomy (NCBI): domain Eukaryota; kingdom Metazoa; phylum Arthropoda; class Insecta; order Orthoptera; family Acrididae; genus Schistocerca; species Schistocerca serialis. The sequence continues at coordinate 1,265,367,618 of NC_064638.1, read as the reverse complement.
CCAGGTTGCAATAATATGCGGTGCAGCACACTGTGGGAGAGAAGGATTATTATTCGAGAAACACATAGTACAGTGAAATTACTTATCTCCAGTAGTTTGTAGGACTGCAGCTGCGGCTATGAACTGACAGTCTCGTAACATGGGATACCATGAACTAGTGCAACATATTCTTAGGGACTAAGCCTGATAGGCCCTCCTCAGAGAATCAATGCATACAAGTTTGGCTGAGGGCCGATTATGAAAGTGCGTCTGCCTGGGTTGAAATCTAGCTAAGAAGTGAACGAGGCACAGTCCATTTCCGTCGAGCGCTGCACAGCCCGCTAGAGTGCGCTGTGCTCGGCAGACGACGGGCTAACTACCTTGTGTTGGCGCGGCGTTGTAGTAGTATCTGTGGCAACGATACTACACATCGGATATTGGGTTTCGTGTTGCGAGCGTAAAAGTTAGTTAATGTTACCTGATGATGTGGTTTTAGGGCCACGAAACCGGATGCGGCCTGAAAATGAAAAGATTAAACACAGCTGAAGCTGCTTCTTAACCCTAGCATTACCAACGTATTTTTTGTTACATGTAATACCAACGGGGGGGCCTCAAAGGCCCACAAAGAATACCACAATTTATTTTATCATAAATCAAGTTTATTTACTTCTGATACCTCTAATAACAATTCAAAATGCTTAGACATTTTGTATACTGGATAATAAAAGATGTTATTATAATAGGAATAAAATGAACAAATCACGAGAGGCAGTTTATATATTTTTTGGAATAATGTTTCAAAATAGTGTTTTCTTATAAAAACGACTTTTTTAATTCGATACACTACATGAAGCAAACAAAATTTACTGTCTCATTCTGCAACGCATTTTTCACACAACACTGTCTTCCTGCAGTGTTTCCCACAGACGTGTTTGTGGCACTGAGAGCAGGTAACAGTTGACTTTCCCAGCTTGTTGTACTTGATCTTTTTAGATGCAGCTTCTTGGCAGCATAGGTGGCACCGTCCACGTGTTCCTGGTTCTGCTGTTGAGGATGATGGTTCTACAGAGCAGCTGAGCTTCCGTTGTGTGATGCTTTCCATTGCCATTATTACTGGCTTCTGAAGTCCATACAAATTTTGTGCCCGTTTATCTACTTGAGATCTTATTAGTTCGAGACCTAAGTTAGTGATAAAAACTCTTCTGCGGTTTAGCAAATTCTTTTTCCAATTCGGAAAGTTGAGGAGGAAGAGTGAATATGCATTTATTGCTGCTATGTCAATGAGTGTGTAGAAGAGGGACAAAGGCCATCTTCTTGTTCCTCTCTTTGTGCTGTAGTGTCTTGCCATCTAGTCTATGGTGTCCACGCCTCCCTTTGTAGAATTATAAAAAAGATTTATGTTAGTCTTTTTTGAGTCTTCATTCAACACCCCTTCTGAGTGATAAGTTGAAAGCATCAACAGCAGTCGTTTTGGCTTCTCGCGGACTAGCGTTGATGCAAGAGTAACTGGTGGCCTCTGTGTCTGAGGGTCAGTATAAGCAAAGATGGAAGAGTGTAAACTGCGGCCAGTTGTAGTCTTCAGCTCTTCAGGTATGTGTCGTCTGTTAGACTGTAGGGTGCCAACAAGTGTGAGGTGAAAATCATTCCATAGAGTCTCAGCAAGCTCCACTGAAGTATAGTACCGATCTGTGGTAACATTACGGCCTGATTTTTCAATAGGTTTTATTAGTCTCTTTACAATTTCCATCGGTCCATTTGAATGCTGTGTATTTCCTGACTTGCCTGTATAGATGTCCATGCTGATCACATATCTAGTCTCAGAATCAGACAGCATTCGAATTAGAATGCCGTATTTTCCAGGTTTTTCTTTTAGAAACACCTTGAATGGACAGCGACCACGGAACAAAGACAACATTTCATCCACTGTTGTATGTAGACCAGGAATAAAATGCAATGGAAGTGAAGAATTGAAGCTTTAAAAAATTTCCCTCATTGGAGCAAACTTGTCAGTCTGGCGACGAATTTCTCTTGTGTTCTTATCATCAAACCTCAATATTTTAGTCAATTCGAAAAATCGGGTCCGACTCATTGATCCATAGTACACTTGTCGGCCCTGAACCAAAGACCATAAATCTTGGACAGGTATCTTATTGTCATGATTTGAACCCATGATTAGCAAGAGTCCTATATAACAAAATAACTCATCTTCATCTGTGTGTTGAATACCTAGTCGAGAAGCCTCTTCATTTGAGTGTAGTTTTATTAGATTCATAATTTGAGGTGTAAAAAAGAGCTCTATAGCCTCTTTCGGATACGCAATTCTTTCTCGCACTGTATTTTGTACAGAACGCCGATATTGTCGAGATGGCTTCGTAATATACTCTCGTCCACTTTTTGCAATGAATTTATCACATTCCGTATCATTATCATCTGGTGGATTGGCTTCAACCTCATCTTCATTCTCAGACGATGAATCAGTTCTAATTTCCTCCACATCATCATCCACTTCACTTTCCTCTAAATCTGATTCGTTCAAAACTTCTTCTAGCACTCTTTCAATGGAACTATCACGTAAACGATGTCTACTCATGTTGCTGGTTCAACAGCAGCAGAAACACTGAAAATAACAATGGTCCGCTTCATAATAATATGTGTGAAGGCAACAATGCCAAAATTCGTTTCATGGTAAGAATTTGAAACGAGAGACTCAACCTCGTAAATCTTTCCTTGCTATTACCAACGGGTGGGCTTCTAAGGCCCACAGAGAATTAAATCAAGTAAATGAATTTTAATTACATTTTTATTCCGAAATTCTGTAATGACTCAATAGTACATTCAATAACGAACAATTACCTTTGCTTTCAAGTTCATATATCAAAGGGTGTGGATACAACATAGAAAAACTGAGTCAGTGGGCCTACGAGTCCCTCCCGTTGGTAATGCTAGGGTTAATCCCCAAGCTTTTATTCAGACTTTACTAAACACATATCGTTATAGTAAGCAGGGAACAGCTGAAGTCATTCATTTATTTTTCAGGTGACCTCAGACCGCGTCCTGAGGAGTATACTCTCGTCAGCTGGCCAATTCAATTTCTTTTTTTTTTTGTTTTTGGTCATCAGTCTACTGACTGGTTTGATGCGGCCCGCCACGAATTCCTTTCCTGTACTAACCTTTTCATCTCAGAGTAGCACTTGCAACCCACGTCCTCAATTATTTGCTTGACGTATTCCAATCTCTGTCTTCCTCTACAGTTCTTGCCCTCTACAGCTCCCTCTAGTACCACGGAAGTCATTCCCACATGTCTTAGTAGATGTCCTCTCATCCTGTCCCTTCTCCTTATCAGTGTATTCCACATATTCATTACCTCTCCGATTCTGCGTAGAACCTCCTCATTCCTTATCTTATCAGCCCACCTAATTTTCAACATTCGTCTATAGCACCACATCTCAAATGCTTCGATTCTCTTCTGTTCCGATTTTCAAACAGTCCATGTTTCACTACCATACAATGCTGTACTCCAGACGTACATCCTCAGAAATTTCTTCCTCAAATTAAGGCCGGTATTTGATATTAGTAGACTTCTCTTGGCCAGAAGTGCCTTTTTTGTCATAGTGAGTCTGCTTTTGATGTCCTCCTTGCTCCGTACGTCATTGGTTATTTTACTGCCTAGATAGCAGGATTCCTTCATTTACCTCGTGACCTTCAATCCTGATGTTAAGTTTCTCGCTGTTCTCATTTTTACTACTTCTCATTACCTTCGTCTTTCTCCGATATACTCTCAGACCATACTGTGTACTCATTAGAATGTTCATTCCGTCCAGCAGATCATTTAATTCTTCTTCACTTTCACTCAGGATAGCAATGTCATCAATGAATCGTATCATTGATATCCTTTCACCTTGTATTATTATTCCACTCCTGAACCTTTCTTTAATGTCCATCATTGCTTCCTCGATGTACAGATTGAAGAGTAGGGGCGAAAGGCTACAGCCTTGTCTTACACCCTTTTTAATACGAGCACTTCGTTCTTGATCGTCCACTCTTATTATTCCCTCTTGGTTGTTGTACATATTGTATATGACCCGTCTCTCCCTATAGCTTACCCCTACTTTTTTCAGAATCTCGAACAGCTTGCACCATTTTATATTGTCGAACGCTTTTTCCAGGTCGACAAATCCTATGAAAATGTCTTGATTTTTCTTTAGCCTTGCTTCCATTATTAGCCGTAACGTCAGAATTGCCTCTCTCGTCCCTTTACTTTTCCCAAAGCCAAACTGATCGTCACCTAGCGCATTCTCAGTTTTCTTTTCCATTCTTCTGTATATTATTCTTGTAAGCAACTTCGATGCATGAGCTGTTAAGCTGATTGTGGGATAATTCTCGCACTTGTCAGCTCTTGCCCTCTTCGGAATTGTGTGGATGATGCTTTTCCGAAAGTCAGTTGGTATGTCGCCAGACTCATATATTCTACACACCAACGTGAATAGTCGTTTTGTTGCCACTTCCCCCAATGATTTTAGAAAATGTGATGAAATATTATCTATCCCTTCTGCCTTATTTGACCGTAAGTCCTCCAAAGCTCTTTTAAATTCCGATACTAATACTGGATCCTCTATCACTTCTAAATCGACTCCCGTTTCTTCAGCTATCACATCAGACAAAACTATCAATGTATTCTTTCCACCTACCTGCTCTCTCCACTGCATTTAACAGTGGAATTCCCGTTGCACTCTTAATGTTACCACCGTTGGTTTTAAAGTCACCAAAGGATTTTTTAACTTTCCTGTATGCTGAGACTGTCCTTCCAACAATCATATCTTTTTCGATGTCTTCACATTTGTCCTACAGCCATTTCGTCTTAGCTTCCCTGCACTTCCTATTTGTTTCATTCCTCAGCGACTTGTATTTCTGTATTCCTGATTTTCCCGGAACATGTTTGTACTTCCTTCTTTCATCAATCAACTTAAGTATTTCTTCTGTTACCCATGGTTTCTTCGCAGCTACCTTCTTTGTACCTATATTTTCCTTCCCAACTTCTGTGATGGCCCTTTTTAAGAGATGTCCATTTCTCTTCAACTGTACTGCCTACTGCGCTATTCCTTATTGCTGTATCTATAGCGTTAGATAGCTTCAAACGTATCTCGTCATTTCTTAGTACTTCCGTATCACACTTCTTTGGGTATGGATTCTTCCTGACTAAAGTCTTGAACTTCAGCCTACTCTTCATCACTACCATATTGTGATCTGAGTCTATATCTGCTCCTGAGTACGCCTTAAAATCCAGTATCTGATTTCGGAATCTCTGTCTGACCATGATGTAATCTAATTGAAATCTTCCCGCGTCTCCAGGCCTTTTCCAAGTATACCTCCTCCTCTTGTGATTCTTGAACAGGGTATTCGCCATTACTAGCTGAAACTTGTTACAGAACTCAATTAGTCTTTCTCCTCTTTCATTCCTTGTCCCAAGGTCATACTCTCCTGTAACCTTTTCTTCTACTCCTTCCCCTACAGCTGCATTCCAGTCGCCCATGACTATTATATTTTCGTCCCTATTCACATACCGCATTACCCTTTCAATATCCTCATACACTTTCTCTATCTGTGCATCTTCAGCTTGCTACGTCGGCGTGTATACCTGAACTATCGTTGTTGGTGTTGGTCTGCTGTCGATTCTGATTAGAATAACCCGGTCACTGTACTGTTCACAGTAACACACCCTCTGCCCTACCTTCCTATTCATAACGAATCCTGCACTTGTTATACCATTTTCTGCTGCTGTTGATATTACCCGATACTCATCTGACGAGAAATCCTTGTCTTCCTTCCACTTCACTTCACTGACCCCTACTATATCTAGATTGAGCCATTGCATTTCCCTTTTCAGATTTTCTAGTTTCCCTACTACGTTCAAGCTTCTGACATTCCACGCGCCGACTCGTAGAACGTTATCCTTTCGTTGATTATTCAATCCTTTTCTCATGCTAACCTCCCCCTTGGCAGTCCCCTCCCGGAGATCCGTATGGGGGACTATTCCGGAATCTTTTGCCAATGGAGAGATCATCATGACACTTCTTCAATTACGGGCCACATTTCCTGTGGATACACGTTAGTGGACTAAAATATTGTCTGCTACCAAAGGTCAATGACAACTAAGCGTACATACAATTATAAGTCAAATTAGTTTATGGCAACAGCCAGAAAATTCCAATAAAATACCGTTTACTCAGTTTTCACACTTGAAGATGACACATACAGCCACAGGCAGTGAAGGTTCCACTGTCAGTGTTCTGTTGCTAACAACGTAATACAGTGAAGAGCGAAAGGAACTGGTAAACATGTCTAATATCGTGTAGGGTCCCCAAGAGCACGCAGAAGTGCCACAACACGACGTGGCATGGAATCGACTATTATCTGAAGTATTTCTGTAGGGGATTGACACCTGGTATCCTGCAGGGCTGTCCATAAATCCATAAGAGTACGAGGGGGTGTAGATCTCTTCTGAACAGGGCGTTGCATGGCATCCCAGATACGGTGGATAACGTTGACGTCTGTAGTGTGTTTAAACTCAGAAGAGTGTTCCTGGAGCCACTCTGTAGGAATTGTGGACGTGTGGGGTGTCACATTGTCCTGCTGGAATTGCCCAAGTCCGTCGGAATGCACAGTGGACATGAATGGATGCAGATCATCAGGCAAGATGCTTACGTACGCGTCACCTGTCAGAGTCGTATCTAGACGTATCAGGGGTCCCATATCACTCCAACCACACGCGCCGCACAAAATTATAGTGCCTCCACCAGCTTGAACAGTCCGCTGTTGACATGCGAGGTCCATGGGTTCATGAGGTTGTCTCCATATCCATACACGTCCATCCGCTCAATACAATTTAAAACGATACTCGTCCGCCAGGCAACAAGTTTCCAGTCATCAGCCAGCCCCGGCGGGGTGTAAAGCGTTGTGCAGTGCAGTCATCATGGGTACACGAGTGGGCCTTCGGCTCCGAAAGCCAATACAGAAGACGTTTCGTTGAATGGTTCACATGCTATCACTTTTCGATGGCCCATCACTGAAATCTGCGGCAATTTCTAGAAGGGTTGCACTTCTGTGACGATGAATCATTCTCTTCAGTCGTCGTTGGTCCTGTTCTTGCAGAATCTTTTTCCAGCCGCAGCAATGTCGACGATTTCATGTTTTACCGGATCTCTGATATTCACAGTGCACTCTTGAAATGGGCGTAAGGGAAAATTTCCACTTCACTGCTACCTCGTGTGCCGACTATGGCACCACGTAAAAAGTCACTTAAATCTTGATAACCACTGTAGCAGCAGTAACCGATCTAACAACTGCGCCAAATACTTGTCGTCTTATATAGGCGTTGCCGACTGCAGCGCAGTCTTCTGCCTGATTACATATCTCTGTATTTGAATACGCATGTCTATACCAGCTTCTTTGGTGCTTCGTGGTATTATCAATACACGCAGCAAGTAATTAAAGATTCGCTAAAACATAAAATACCCATGTAAGGTCTGTTTGTAGCCTAAAGCAAATACAGATAAAACTACTTACCACCTGCACTTCAGTTAATTTAAAAGTAAGGACAAAATAGTCTGTAGAGTTTGTGTGCTATGTTGAAACATCGTTTACAGTGTGGATGTAAGGATGAACTGGAACACATCAGTAAGCAATGTAATTTGTAGAACTTGTGTCATGAATGACGAAATTACCATTAAATGTACAAATATGTCATTGCGTATTTGATATAAAAATAATTAATTTCTCGACGCAATCAAATTTATATTCTTGTATGACAAAATTAATTCATATCGACTGGTCATCTTAAGCTTCGTTTAGGATCTACGTTGTCTGTTGTATCACATTTCAGGTGTGCATCATGGAAAATATTACTTCTAGTTCCGAAACTTAGTGTGACAGTCTTATTCTATCGAATCGTTGCCGAAATTTAAAACACCTCATATAATACTGTCCAGTAAACGCGCTTTTACTCCGTAGGATTATGTCAAGTGATTTAAATTCCGCCAGTAACTCACCCTGAAGATATCCGTGAAGTTGTCAGCTGAGTTATCGGAAGCAGAAGCAATACTATCAGGGATGACAGAATATTCTGTCCACCCGGAAAACTTCACGAGAAACATCTGTACTGTTGCCAAAAAGGCTAAGCATTGGTTGCGATCCAGCTCATTATCCTTCAAAGAAATCCTATGTACTATGGGAATTTATTATGTTATCGGAATTTATGACAATTTATTTATGAACGTACGTCAGTAAAATCTCCCATACAAAATCAGCGTATAAAATATGAAGATTGTACCGCAATAAAGAAAGGGGAATTTATTTGACACACGTACACAGGCAAAGTACGTAAAGACCCGAATTTCTAAAATAGTTTATCGCTGTCTACATCTACATCTACATCTACATCTATACTCCGCGAGCCACCTTACGGTGTGTGGCGGAGGGTACTTATTGTACCACTATCTGATCCCCCCATCCCTGTTCCATTCACGAATTGTGCGTGGGAAGAACGACTGAATGTTGCTTTAGGTAAAGAAAATCTACCATATTACAGTGTCTTTTAGTAAACTTGCACTGCTCCAGAATTTGGCATAGAATAAAGTAAAAATTTCGTAATACAAGTATTTGAGATGCAAGAGTGAAAGTATTAGATTTTAAATTGGTATTTAGATGATCATGAATAACATTCGAGGTATCATACAGACACTTTGAAACTGTACTTTTCAGAACAACATATAGGCCTAACTGTTAAAGTCAAATATCAAATTGTCACTTCTAATTTTACTTGAACCAGAACTACATATTTAATATGAGAATCAGACTTTTTAATACACCTTTGCAAATAGAGGCCTACTCGAAATCTGTTTTGATGAATTAATTTAACAATGTGCAGGCATATGTCAGTTAATCTTTAATGACTATAATTCAGTATAAGTGTAAAAGATCCTGAAACTCTGAACACCTAAAGCACTGAAAACTGGAAAAAACGTATGCACACCACATCCGCAGACCACTTCATCGTGTATCGTGTATAACTACCTTAACGTTTGATTAAATATAATAAGTTTCATATTTAGTCGGAGGGTACCCGTGGTCAAGGGTCGCGGCACGGTAGCTCAGCGTGTTCGGTCAGAGAGCCGGTTGGCCTCTGTAATAAAAAACTGAGTGGAAGGATCAACCACCGAACTTGAACAGGATGTCTTGCGACGTCCGCAACGACCAAACACAACGATCAATAACGAACAAAGAAAAAAAAAGGGGGGGCAGCGTCTTTGATTCATAATCAAAACGTCTTCGGTCCCAAGTTCGATCCTCGCCACTGCCTAAATTTTGATAAATAAGCAGCATTGGCGGCCGAAAACTTCCGACATAAGAAGTCAGCCTTATTCTGCCAACGGCCTTGTCAAAGAGGGTGGAGGAGCGGATAAAGGTTCAGGGCACTCTCTTGTCCTAGGGGTGGCAAATTGCACGTAAAGGCGGAAGAATCAGCAATGATCAACGACATGAGGATGCAGAAGGCAATGGAAACCACTGCATTAACGACATGTAACGTGTATCCTCAGGACATGTGACCTGTAATTGAAGAAGTGTCATGATGATCTCTCCATTGGCAAAAGATTCCGGAATAGTCCCCCATTCGGATCTCCGGGAGGGGACTGCCAAGGGGGAGGTTACCATGAGAAAAAGGATAACGTTCTACGAGTCGGGTAGGAAAACTAGAAAATCTGGAAAGGGAAATGCAAAGGCTCAATATGGATATAGCAGGGGTCAGTGAAGTGAAGTGGAAGGAAGACAAGGATTTCTGGTCAGATAAGGATCAGATTACATCATGGTCAGACAGAGATTCCGAAATCAGATACTGGATTGTAAGGCGTACCCAGGAGCAGATATAGACTCAGATCACAATATAGTAGTGATGAAGAGTAGGCTGAAGTTCAAGACATTAGTCAGGAAGAATCAATACGCAAAGAAATGGGATACGGAAGTACTAAGGAATGACGAGATACGTTTGAAGTTCTCTAACGCTATAGATACAGCAATAAGGAGTAGCGCAGTAGGCAGTACAGTTGAAGAGGAATGGACATCTCTAAAAAGGGCCATCACAGAAGTTGGGAAGGAAAACATAGGTACAAAGAAGGTAGCTGCGAAGAAACCATGGGTAACAGAAGAAATACTTCAATTGATTGATGAAAGGAGGAAGTACAAACATGTTCCGGGAAAATCAGGAATACAGAAATACAAGTCGCTGAGGAATGAAATAAATAGGAAGTGCAGGGAAGCTAAGACGAAATGGCTGCAGGAGAAATGTGAGGACATCGAAAAAGATATGATTGTTGGAAGGACAGTCTCAGCATACAGGAAAGTTAAAAAAACCTTTGGTGACTTTAAAACCAACGGTGGTAACATTAAGAGTGCAACGGGAATTCCACTGTTAAATGCAGTGGAGAGAGCTGATAGGTGGAAAGAATACATTGATAGTTTTGTCTGATGTGATAGCTGAAGAAACGGGAGTCGATTTAGAAGAGATAGGGGATCCAGTATTAGAATCGGAATTTAAAAGAGCTTTGGAGGACGTACGGTCAAATAAGGCAGAAGGGATAGATAATATTTCATCACATTTTCTAAAATCATTGGGGGAAGTGGCAACAAAACGACTATTCACGTTGGTGTGTAGAATATATGAGTCTGGCGACATACCATCTGACTTTCGGAAAAGCATCATCCACACAATTCCGAAGAGGGCAAGAGCTGACAAGTGCGAGAATTATCCCACAATCAGCTTAACAGCTCATGCATCGAAGTTGCTTACAAGAATAATATACAGAAGAATGGAAAAGAAAACTGAGAATGCGCTAGGTGACGATCAGTTTGGCTTTAGGAAAAGTAAAGGGACGAGAGAGGCAATTCTGACGTTACGGCTAATAATGGAAGCAAGGCTAAAGAAAAATCAAGACATTTTCATAGGATTTGTCGACCTGGAAAAAGTGTTCGACAATATAAAATGGTGCAAGCTGTTCGAGATTCTGAAAAAAGTAGGAGTAAGCTATAGGGAGAGACGGGTCATATACAATATGTACAACAACCAAGAGGGAATAATAAGAGTGGACGATCAAGAAGGAAGTGCTCGTATTAAGATGGGTGTAAGACAAGGCTGTAGCCTTTCGCCCCTACTCTTCAATCTGTACATAGAGGAAGCAATGATGGAAATAAAAGAAAGGTTCAGGAGTGGAATAAAAATACAAGGTGAAAGGATATAAATGATTCGAATTGTTGATGACATTGCTATCCTGAGTGAAAGTGAAGAAGAATTAAATGATCTGCTGGACGGAATGAACAGTCTAATGAGTACACAGTATGGTTTGAGAGTAAATCGGAGAAAGACGAAGGTAATGAGAAGTAGTAAAAATGAGAACAGCGAGAAACTTAACATCAGGATTGAAGGTCACGAGGTAAATGAAGGAATCCTGCTATCTAGGCAGTAAAATAACCAATGACGTACGGAGCAAGGAGGACAACAAAAACAGACTCGCTATGGCAAAAAAGGCATTTCTGGCCAAAAGAAGTCTACTAATATCAAATACCGGCCTTAATTTGAGGAAGAAATTTCTGAGGATGTACGTCTGGAGTACAGCATTGTATGGTAGTGAAACGTGGACTCTTGGAAAACCGGAACAGAAGAGAATCGAAGCATTTGAGATGTGGTGCTATAGACGAATGTTGAAAATTAGGTGGACTGATAAGGTAAGGAATGAGGAGGTTCTACGCAAAATCGGAGAGGAAAGGAATATGTGGAAAACGCTGATAAGGAGAAGGGACAGGAAGATAGGACATCTGCTAAGACATGAGGGAATGACTTCGATGGTACTAGAGGGAGCTGAGGGAGCTGTAGAGGGCAAAAACTGTGGAGGTAGACTGAGATTGGAATACGTCAAGCAAATAATTGGGGACGTAGGTAGCAAGTGCTACTCTGAGATGGAGAGGTTAGCACAGGAAAGGAATTCGTGGCGGGCCGCATCAAACCAGTCAGTAGACTGATGACCAAAAAAAAAAAAAAAAAAAAAAAAAAAAAAATTGGTCGCGTTTGGTTTAGTAAAGTCTGTTTTATATATGTTTACGTTTGAAATATGTTGACGTATCCAAAGCATGATGAACGCATGTTCCACTATTTTACTCAATTTAGTTGCAAAATCTCTATTATCAATCGTTGATGGGATCTGCTGTCATTTGTCACCTTGGTAATGCATTTACTTCTGAACATAGTCAGCCAGCAGACGAACAATGAGGGAAGCCACAACTCGTCCCTACTTGCACCGCTTCATCCGTATCAAACTGAAGTTCTTGAACTGTTTTTTAAATCTTGGAAACAGACGAAAATTGGAAGGGGCCAAGTCGGAACTATAAAGAGGATGATCGACGACGGAGAACACATGATATGGAATAGAAGGGGGAACTGGTAGAGGTACTCAAAGTACCCTCCGCCACACACCGTCAGGTGGCTTGCGGATGTCGATGTAGATGTAGATGTAGATGTCGGATTGTTGCAGAAGTCTCAGCTCTCGTTTTTAGTCTACTGGTGTCATTCTGAACGGGACGGTGTTCCATGTGTGGGCAAATTCTTCTGATTCGAAACTCGACCACAGCATGCTGTTTGTCACGCATCGACGTAGTAAGTCTACACATCGCTATTTTTACGCTACAATGCAGAAGCAGCAAATATGCAACCGTGAATGCGGTCTCTTTGGAGTAACCTGTGATAACATTCTCCCTTACAGTAAAATATACAGCTGAAGTTTTTCGTTATATTGGTTTAAATAACAAATAGTGTAACTTCGGACGCTTGTAATCAGAAGTCAGATTCCAGATTCTCAATAAGTTGTTTCAGTTTTGGCTAGAATTGACCAGTGAGGAGTGGATTTATTCCACTTGTCCAGCTAATTACATGACATTCCCAGTTCAGCTTAAACTTGGCTCCCACGTCTATGAACTTATGTCTCCCTGTAGAGTAGTTACAACCAAAAGACGTTCGCATGACTAACGATTGTTTCATTGTAATTTCCTATCACGGTTACTATTCAGTTATCGGCCCACGTGTCTATATTTCAGAAAAGACTGGACGCGTTACGACGCATGTAGCATCGGTAAGCATTTCATGTGCAAAAGAAACTATATATCGTTCTAATGATGTCTGAATCTATGTTACATAATTTTTATTCTCATGTAAGTTCTCAGTAGTTCAGTACCAGTACATATATATACATCTGCGAATGAACTCCATAAGTCACCGTACGGCGTGTGGTGGAGGGTACCCTTTACCGGTATGAGTCACTTCCTTTTTCTTCCACTTACGAATGCAGCGACGGAACAACGACTGTCCACATGCCTCCTTATGATCCCAGATTCCTCTAACGTAGTCCATGCGGTGATGCGGTAATTTGCGTCGGCATCAGTAGCATCGTTGCACAGTGTGTCACAAATGCCGGTTCAGTGAACTTTCTCAATACAGTTTCGCGAAAAGAACGTCGCTGTCCATCCAGGGAATTCCATTTGAGTTCGCTGATCGTTCTCGTAATACGTGTGAGTTGATTGTCACAAAATCTAGCAGTATGCCTCTGAACTGCTCGACATCATTGTTTAAACCGACCTGATTGGTGCCACAGACGGATGTTGAAAGTTAGGTGGACTGATAAGGTAAGCAGTGAGTAGGGAAACACTGAGAAGAAGAAGAAGGGACAGGATGACACCACATCTGTTAAGACATCACGGACTACGTTCCGTTGTAGTAGAGAGTAAAAACTGTAGAGGAAAACAGAGACTGGAATACCTCCAGGAAACAAACAAACTGTTCAAATGGCTCTGAGCACTATGCGACTTAATTTCTGAGGTCATCAGTCGCCTAGAACTTAGAACTAATTAAACCTAACCCACCTAAGGACATCACACACATCCATGGCCGAGGCAGGATTCGAACCTGCGACCGTAGCGGTCGCTCGGCTCCAGACTGCAGCGCCTAGAACGGCACGGCCAATCTGGCCGGATCCAGGAAACAACTGAGGGCGTAGGTTGCAAGTGTTACTCTGAGATGAAGAGGTCAGCACAGGAGAGGAAATTTGGCCGACCGCATCAAACCAGTCAGAAGAATGCCGACAAAAAAAAAAAACGCCCGAGCATTGCTGAAGAGTGGATCACACTGGTTTTCTTTACGAGGTCTCCTTTATAGATCTTCACCTGTGTAGAATTCTCCGAAAAACTAACGTCGACCATTCACGTCCCTGCAGGCGAATACAATCCAATTCCTTCTTCCATTTCCGTTTCGGACATGTCCGAAAGAACAGACGCCACAAATTCATATCATCTGATAGGCCTAGCTGGGCAATGAATCCACCCTCTGCAGAGCGGATGCACAAATACGTACGATCTCATGTGGGAATCTGACAGAACGGATATGGGGGAAATGGGTAGGGACTTGTGGATAGGTGGCGCTTGATGGGAGTGTGGATCGGTCGTGAAGCGTACCGAGATAGTCCGTGCAGTTGCGACAACACTTTCTCTCAGATGGCGCAGCAGTTTCCGCACCTGACAAGAAAGCAGGATATCTCGGGTTCGAATCCCTTTCCGGTGCGAATTTTCACCCGTCTTCACCGATTCCGTGTAATGTCCCAATGCAGCTAACAGCAGTGATCCCTCCTCTTTTCTTTCCGCTTTTCCCCTCTCCACCTTCAATTTACATGTACGGTATTTAACGTTACAGGACTGTTTTCCCTGCTCATCCGCATCATATTTAGGGCAAGCTGCCATTCGTGAAACCAAATAGACACTCTCTCCAAGTCATCATGAGAATATAATAGCCTAAGACGTTGCTGTCATATACTGGAATTCGTTGCCGCATATGTGTTTAGTATACTTGCTAGGCACAAACGACTTACGAACACCAAAATTCAAACGAATGTCGCCCATAAGCCTATTCCGAAACAGTCTACTGACAATATAACGATCTTGATTGCTCCATGAATGCAGCGGCTGCAGCAACTGGGATACATCGCCATCGCTTGCCACGGTAAAGATGCATGATACCCATACTAACAAATCCAACTTTGCATGAACTATCAAAGCTAGTAAGCCACTACTGCTCTTACTACCCATCCCACTGTCGCAGAGGTTTTTTTCCCACGGCACGAGCCTTGGCACTTTTTTCCCTCTGCTCTTCAAATTGTTACCCTCATTCGTGTTTCGTCCACTATCTATCACCTGATGGACCATGTTAATGCGTAGTCTTACCCAGGCGGACGGATAACATCATAGCCCAGCATCCTGTGATCCACTTACTAGTTAACTAACATGTTGACGGGGGTGACAGTAGACCTTTCGGTCTGGTCACAACGTTGGTGCGGGCGTGGAGGGGCCCCATCTCTAGTTAACTGGTTGCAGAACTGCCGAAAAACACCTGATCTCGCCCGCATCTCGTGGTCGTGCGGTAGCGTTCTCGCTTCCCACGCCCGGGTTCCCGGGTTCGATTCCCGGCGGGGCCAGGGATTTTCTCTGCCTCGTGATGGCTGGGTGTTGTGTGCTGTCCTTAGGTTAGTTAGGTTTAAGTAGTTCTAAGTTCTAGGGGACTTATGACCACAGCAGTTGAGTCCCATAGTGCTCAGAGCCATTTGAACCAATGGCTGTTTTGATACAATAACGACGTAGCAACGGTAAAGTAATACAACTACAACACATATAGGAGCACTCTCTACTCTAAACTCCGTTCTTACAGGTCTCGAAAGAATGTAACGTTTCCGACCGACCGCCATGTTGTCCTCAGCCAATAGACGTCACTGGATGCGGGTATTGAGGGACGTGAGGTCACCACACCACTCTCCCGGTCGTTGTCAATTTTCGCGACCGGAGTCGCCACTTCTCTATCAAGTACCTCCCCAATTTGCCTCAAACGGGTTGAGTGCACCCCACTTACCAACAGCATTCGGCAGATCGGACATTCACCCAACCAAGTACTGGTGCGGAACCGGTGTTACCACTGCGACAAAACCATTGGCGGGCATTTCATCATCTGACCTATAATTCCAGTATATTTCATTATGGTTAAATCGATGTGTTCAGTAGTTTCTTGGCTGCCTTTCTCACTTATGACTTGAATATGTATAGCTCATGTATTTTATTCTTTCGTTCATTGGGTCCTTCACGACGAAAACAAATTGCATATGAATGACAAAATATTAACGTAGTATAATTGTGTTTGTGAGTGTCACTATGAATTAAATTCTACAATGCAAGGCGTCTATAACGAGTGTGCATTAGTTTATTCCCCTCAGCACATAGAAATTGTTTAAAATATACGACACTTACTATTAGAGCGTGTATTTGACTCAGTGTAAGTCCTGAAGTGATATAAGAATTTTGCAGGTAGAGACACCCATATTACCTGGTGATGCACTGGTGCACCACCATTGTACCATCTACTACTACCCTGCAATGCACTGAAACACTAACGTACGTCGCCTGTTGTTTCACGTAATAGGAAAAAGCTTATCACAGCACTGACTTCCAGTAAGGGAGCGTCCACGTAGATTCGTCAGCGATTGTGAACTTGATCTTGCACAGGAATACAAGAAATGCACTTATAGAGTGCATTTCTTCTAGAGTATTGGATGATGAGTTTTCAACTACTTATTAAGAGTGATGTACATCAAGATCAGTGTTACCGCTCATTATTCAGGTTCCTCCTGTTACTAAGTGCGACACTCACATTACGGTTCTAAACCATCTTTGAGGTATACCACGTTATTCCAGCAGGAACTGTGCAGAATATTCGACTGGGGTAGCTTGCAGTTCTGTAAACTAAAACACAATACGGTATTTGCAGTGTAAGCGACACAACTATATTTGGGATAATCGAGGACGACAATGTACCAGAATGCTGCTACAATTGTTAATTGCTAGATGTTTTGCCTTAACAATAGGTCTGTGTCGGCATTGTCGCTATCTTCAGGCTATCTACGGCCAAATACGCTTTGCTAATGTAAAAGTCTAGGAATTAACAATTATAGCAGCGTTCTGGTAGACTTCTGTCTTTTATTTTATTATACCGTTAGAAGACTTCACCGTGCTGCGGGCCCAAGTGAAAATAAATTATATTTGGTTTCCATGATACTGGCCTCTATGTAACATAATTGTTCTGACAGATGTATCCAAGACCACTGACGCTGATTTGAGGTACTGACACTGGATAGTAAGACAGGAAGTGTCTGTTATTCGAAACAATGTGAGCAAGAAGTGGTGCGCTTTTTTAAAGATGACTTGCTTTGTTGATGGAGTAAACTTGAAAACAATGTAATACAGACAAGAACTGTTGTAGCAGACTAATAGTTTCACAAAACGGTTTAATTAGCGGCTTAGTTTCGATAAATTACTGACTTTGCCAGGTAAGCGATTATTCCAACTTGCAGCAATGTTTATTGTGGCGAGACAAAGCGGAATGCGGCTGTGACCGAGATCCGCACGTGTCGCTTTGTACG
Source organism: Schistocerca serialis cubense (assembly GCF_023864345.2). Lineage (NCBI taxonomy): Eukaryota > Metazoa > Arthropoda > Insecta > Orthoptera > Acrididae > Schistocerca > Schistocerca serialis. Next base: position 1,265,350,093 of record NC_064638.1, on the reverse strand, counting down.
TGCCTGACTCTCGTATATCGTGTTGTAGTGGGCTTTGATGCAGCGAGACCAGAATTCCGCTCTTTGTCAAATGACGCGCAGTAATTTGATTTGCTGTTCGTCGTGTCGAATGTACTGCTGAACATGGATTGACATGGAGAGCTATTGCAGCAGCATGCACAGCGCTAAATCATTCCTCTCTGTGTTCTGGTCTGTGCGAATCTGCTCCACCAATAGTCCTAATCCCTTACCATTTCCTTCCAACTACCGTCAGTATTTTACTTCCTATTACGGATCTTTGGGCATGTTTCATGTGGTAAGCATAATATACATCATTTTTCCAATTAGACCTTCTGCAGTTTTTGACAGTTTTCCAAGAGACAGATTTTCAAATGGCATTTCATTAGTAATTAGGATTATAGCAGGAAGTTTCATTTCAGTTAAAAATCAATGAAGAAGTAAATGTGAAATAAGGTCATTGAACCAAACGAAATATGAAACTTCTTAAAAAATTCTGAATGTTCTGCGTTAATAATATATTTTTGTACGCCATTCACACTGTCAGTGAAAAAACGCAAGAGAAACCCATTACTAAATGTTGTCATAGACACGAAATAACTATTCGGCAGTAAGTACCGTTTTATTCTTCCATCTGAACTGGCAAACTTTTGATAACAATTTGACTGGTTACCTCAAGTGTAATGCCTGTGATTATAATGAGGAAGAGTCCTATATTACAATAAATATTTCTCTGGAACGCCATGAAAAGATTCAACCATGTGTCACCATCAGAAAAAATATGTTCTGTGAGAGTAACACACTGTTACCACTTGAATGAGACGTTGGACGAGTCCGTTTACTACGACGAGAACATTACTGAGCTACAACGGACACAATTATACAGACTTTGAAAGTGATGTACAGTGTCGCTGTTAAATATGTATAGTGTTCATTTGCATGGCTGTTCACTGTGCACTACAGAATACAACAAACAGTAGACCACCTACAAAAAGATATTCTCAGGCTTACAGCCTCGTCACGTAGTTAAAATGCTACTTTGTTAAAGTAAACGACAATTAATGCTAAGGTTAAACCCCTGCGAGGAACTTTTGAGAAAGTTCTTACTGTAGGATAACCTAATGCGAACAGAACAATCAGACTAGGATTCGTTTCCGAAACCCTCCAGCGGAGCATAACCAACAATAAACAGGTGGATGAGGAACAGACGTTCTCCCAGCAAGAGGGCAAGTTGTAGTATTACGTATTAATATCGGTCGGCGCCTGAATAGTAATTCTTTTGCAGCAATGTAATAAAGCAGAAGGCAGTGCTAAGTCCAACCTAATCTTGCTTGACACACACTAAACTCTTTTCTTTGTACCTGTTCACACTACACACAGTAGCCTAACCTTGCAGATGAATGTACTACTAACTTGGAAGTCAGACAATCAAATGGCCAATAAGATAGCAAGCAGTAACATATGCCTCCCAATAACATGTACCTTAAATGAACTAGATGCAGCATTTTATAGAATAAATCACTAACACATATGAAACTAATAGCAATACGAAACAGAGAAGAGCATGGAATGATTCTGACTTAAATCAGGAGGCTATTAGTGATTATAATAACATCACTGCTTGATGCAGGTTCTCTATGCCTGTGCATTAACCAACTTGCAATGGAATAGTAACACAGCAAACACTTATTTCATAAGCTCAGTTTGAAGCAATTAAACAGAATGCAAATCTAACTACACTGGCTCTGAAGGAGCCCTTGCTTTGCTTCATTAACTAACTAGCCTAGCACACGAGGTCCCTTAAACTTTCATGCTTTGAAGAACTATGCTCATTAACAAAACTACACTAGTATGTATAAGAATTGATAAGTATTCTCATCAATAATTATTAATGAAGCACAAGAAAGTATAACTCTTTGAAATACAAATGTGGTTTGATAGGCAGTCTTTTAACCTCCCCAAAATATTGTTGGCTGTGCAAATGCCAACACAACTTTAAATTCAAGTTGGCGCACTTCCTCATGAAATTAAAACTGAGAAAACTTTGTAATTCTGATCAAAGTGCATAAATGCAGCTCTTAATAATCTTTTTCACTTCAGATCAATATCATAGTGGTTTTAACTTACAGCTTTGCAATTTAGGCAGCTTTTCAAATAAGGCAAATTATTTATGAAAGTGACTGCAGATTGATTTAAAAATGCACTGGAAGTGGAGTATTTCTCAAACAATAAAATTGAACTTTAAACACTCCACTTAAATAACTCCACACATTAGAAAGCAATCACAACTATTCTTACAGCTGCCGAATACTTCTTTCCGACCGGCCGGAGTGGCTGCGCGGTTAAAGGCGCTTCAGTCTGGAACCGCACGACCGCTACGGTCGCAGGTTCGAATCCTGCCTCGGTCATGGATGTGTGTGATGTCCTTAGGTTAGTTAGGTTTAAGTAGTTCTAAGTTCTAGGGGACTTATGACCGCAGCAGTTGAGTCCCATAGTGGTCAGAGCCATTTGAACCATTTGAACGTCTTTCCGTAATAATTAGGACACTCGGAATTAAATTCACTAGGATAGGATTCCTGTCCGGGTTTGTGATTTGGTATGATCACGGGTGTAAGATAGGAACACTACGATTTTTATTAAAATCGATCAAATTTCACAAATACCTGATCCATTTACAGAGTGCCAAATATAAAAAATTTAGTGGAGGGCTGGTGGCACTGGTGGCGAAATTTGCAGTGTCTGGTAACATGGCGGCGATGCACTGATGGCAGTACTGTTGGCCCCGCACTGCTACAGACCTTCTTCACGTCGGAATTATACTTTTATAGGGCCAAAAACCATGCCATGATAATAGTATCAACAAATGCAGCATGCAAGGCCTATAAATACTGCTCTTAAGTTCCTCTGGCCTCAACACTCATAGAATATGAGCCACAATGATTCGCTACTACTAGCAAAATATTAACCGCAGCATTGCTCAGCTAGACTTCTTACCCGTCATAAAGGACTAGTTGCCATTTGTGCTCCAACCGCAGCTTTTCCTCTCCGGCAGGCTACTTCCGTACCTGTAGGGCTTCCCCCCCCCCCCCCCCCCCCCCTACGTTCCCTGACTCTGGACTGTCATTTACATTACATTATATAACAATATTTTCAGTAGTTATTTAAATCCACAAGTACAGTTTAAACAAAATAGTTCAAAAAGTTCACATAACTGAAATATGTATACATAGTCAAAGAGTTTCCATGGCAGACACAACACTCTACGTAAGCAACACTACAAATTAACATAGAAATATCGATACATATACGAAAATAGGTCTTACAACTTGACGCGACTATAAGGCCGAAAGCATTTTATTCAGTGTTACCGCCGCAAATATTTCAGCTACTGGAAAATCTCGCCACTGAGTGTCGCATTGTGCTCGTTGAGTGATGTGTGACATCTGTTTCAGTCTCCCAGATGCACGCCGACCGTTGGTTTCTGACGAAAGCATGGAGTGAGATCGATGTTTCGAGCCGCGTATGAATTCAGTAGCTTAGCACGCTCGCTCATGAGAGGCGTGGCAGTCGAGTTGATTGAGATGAATTCGGATACGTGATTGGTTTCGTGAGATCGCGCCAATGCATTTTATTTGTGACAGGAAGGAATTTAGATTGCAATTTTCTATCTTTTACATTTAGAAATCTGCTCCACTGCAATTCAGTATTTTAATTTCTTTTTCCAAATTAAATGACTGCAAACATCACAGACAAAATTTACCTTTTGAGAGTCACATTGACGTCAGCCAAACGAACAGTGATGTGTGAGAGCCCATTCGTCTCTTTATTAACATTACTCATTGTGAAATCACTGTATTTTTTATGTTCCTTGTCTTTAATGCAGTGAAAAGCTACGGCATATATTGCATTTGACTTGGAAGCTCTTACTGAGTTTCTTTGTATCGATTCATGATGTCCTTGTCTCGCATCTACGGGTACTGCGACTACACATACTGTCATGTGTTACACAGCGTGCAGACAACAATAGATATGAGCATGAAATGTGTGTGATAAACTCCGCTTACCTCTCGAACGTAAATTCGCATCAGGGGGGTGGGGGGGGGGGGGGGGGGGGAAGTATTCACACTCATGTATTCTACTTACTTTCCGCTTGCAAGAAAGTTTTCAGTGAAATCGGAGGTCGAAGATTGCGAACACACCTAGACCTCGATACGGATAGAGAGAGATATATTGTCTATGCGCGCGACTGCTTATCTTATTAGGCGCAGTTATATTTTAATGAAATACGCAACATTAAGAATCGAAACTTCCAGGACTTTCTTACACCCTAAGATCATCGGTTTCTAATGAATCGGAATCTCTTGGTGGAATGATAATTACAAATTGTTTCTGAATCACCACATAAATACACAACCGTCGTAACATACTACTAATTCTGTTGCGGAATTTAGGTGCTTTCAGTAATCATGTGAAAGTGGATACAAATTATATGATAAAAATTGAAATAAAGAAATAAGTAGGAAAGGAGTACACTACATATGTATAGAATCGTAATCACTGTTATATTTAGGCAATGAAGATTGAGCAGAAATAGAACGGTGTTCGCAGTGGCTTAAAATTTGTGAAACTGGGAAAGCTTTAATTTTGTAATAAATTATTTATTCAGTGATTATTGTTGCAACATAGAGCAGGAGAATCTATTTCACGCACTGGAACTGTAAAAAATTGTTGCATCTAACAAGGGTCCATATTACTTCTTACAGTGTTTTGCTAAAAGGTATAACTGAAACCGCCGAATTAAGAAGTGGCGGTTATTTGTGCCAAGACCTAACCCATGACAAAAATCGACACTAAATAACGAAATTATTTTAAAGTAATTATGAGTTCATTTTGTTGTTGACTAGACGTGAAATGTCGCTAAACTTGTGCGTCTAAAATCATTTAAATCAATTGTAGGTTCATCGATCACATATATATTCAAAGACAATTGCTACAGGTCACAGAAAACACCTACTCAGAATCAATATCCCTAGTAGAAAAAATATAGATGAACTACTTACTGCTTGGTTCTGAACACTGAAGAAATTGCGATAGTTGTATTACATGTAACGATATGGCTAGAACTTCGATGATAACATTGTATATTCCGGTGCGAGGATCACATAACACACTATGTGATCAAAAGTATCCGGACACCTGGCTGAAAATTACTTACAAGTTCGTGCTTCCCTCCATCGATAATGCTGGAATTCAGTATGGTGTTGGCCTACCCTTGGCCCTGATGACAGCTTCCACTCCCGCAGGCATACATTCAATCAGATGCTGGAAGATTTCTAGGGGAATAGCAGCCCATTCTCAACGGAGTGCTGCACTGAGAACAGGTATCGATATCGCTCGGTGAGGCATGACACAAAGTCAGCATCCAAAAAAAACTAAAGGTGTTCTATAGAATTCAGGTCAGGTCTCTGTGCACGCCAGTCCATTACAGAAATCTTATTGTCGTGTAACCACTCCGCCACAGGCAGCGCATTATGAACAGATGCTCGTGTTGAAAGATGCAATCGCCATTACCGAACTGCTCTTCAACAGTGGGAAGCAAAAAGGTGCTTAAAACATCAGTGCATGCCTATGCTACGACAGTGCAACAGTTCCACGCAAAAAAACAACAATGAGTGCAAGCCCCCTTCATGAAAAACACGACCACAACGTAACACAACCTCCTCCGAATTTAACTGTTGTCACTACAGACGCTGGCAGAGGACGTTCACCGGGCATTCGCCATATCCACACCCTTCAATGGGATCGCCACGTTGTGTACCGTGATTCGTTACTCCACACAACGTTTTTCCACTTTTCAACTGTCCAATGTTTACGCTCCTTACACTAAGCGAGGCGTCGTTTGGCATTTACCGGCGTGATATGTCGCTTATCAGCAGCCGCTCGACCATGAAATTCAAGTTTTCTCACCTCCCGCTTAACTGTCATAGTACTTGAAGTAGATCCTGATGCAGTTTCGATAGATCTCTGCCTACTACGCATTACGACCCTCTTCAACTGTCGGCGGTCTCTGTCAATCAACAGATGAGGTCGGCCTGTACGCTTTTGTGCTGTACGTGTCTCTTCACGGTTCCACTTCACTGTCACATCGGAAACAGTGTGCCTGGGGATGTCTAGTAATGTGGAAATCTCGTGTACAGACGTATGACACTACTGACACCCAATCACCTGACCAAGTTCGAAGTCCGTGATTTCCGCGGAGCACCCCATCTGCTCTCTCACGATATCAAATGACTACTGAGGTCGCTGATATGGAGTACCTGGCATTAGGTGGCAGCACAATGCACCTAATATGAAAAACGCATGTTTTTGTATGTGTCCGGATACTTTTGATCACATAGTGTGTGTTCAAGCACCAGAGGACGTAAATTTTGTGACACACACTGCGCTGACTAAATCGTGTCAGACCTTCTTTTGCCCGGTATAGCGCTGCTGTAAATTGGCCATGTGGCAGACACGGAACTCCATCACCCATTGCGGAATTCGAATGTGGCTCTCTGCTGTGCGTGGGGAAGAGGATGGTGGAGGTGTGTCCACGGATGTCCCCTGATGACAAATTATCATTTATTCTTCAACTGCGATACATTGGTCGTGGGCCCTCAGGGCGAGCTTTGCTTGCGGTCGTAATATTCTCGGCGGCGACGGAGGTGGTCGGCACAGGCTCACCCAGGCGCCCGCTGCTGCGATTGTAGCTGCAGAGGAGTTAACTGGAATCTGTTGCCCCGTTGGCAGCGCTACGGCCTTGTCGGCTCGTATTGCGGCTGCTGGAACCACGCGCCGCGGGGTTCTGTGATGGCGGCTGCTTGGGGGCGTGGCAGCGCAACAGGTCAGCGCACCGCCGCAGGGACCATTTCCTGCTGCGGCTGTCTCGCGTCGGCCGGCCACCGGCCCTAGCTCCGACCCCGGTCATAGCGTTTGTGGAGGCAGCGACGAAGGACTATTGCGACAGTGCGTTACAACAACGCACTCCAGGCGACTACTCCAGTGACAGGCGGCTGCCTGTTGACGATAATTTCTGTGGAGATATTCAACCTATATATAGGATGTTACTAAAAGGTAGGCCAAACTTAAAGGAAACATTCCTCACACACAAATAAAGAAGAGATGTTATGTGGACATGTGTCCGGAAACGCTTACTTTCCATGTTAGAGCTCATTTTAGTTTCGTCAGTACGTAATGTACTTCCTCGATTCACCGCCAGTTGGCCCAATTGAAGTAAGGTAATGTTGACTTCGGTGCTTGTGTTGACATGCTACTCATTGCTCTACAGTACTAGCATCAAGCACATCAGTACGTAGCATCAACAGGTTAGTAATCATCACGGACGTGGTTTTGCAGTCAGTGCAATGTTTACAATTGCGGAGTTGGCAGATGCCCATTTGATGTATGGATTAGCACGGGGCAATAGCCGTGGTGCGGTACGTTTGTATCGAGACAGATTTCCAGAACGAAGCTGTCCCGACAGGAAGACGTTCGAAGCAATTGATCGGCGTCTTACGGAGCACGGAACATTCCAGCCTATGACTCGCGACTGGGGAAGAACTAGAACAACGAGAACAGCTGCAATGGACGAGGCAATTCTTCGTGCAGTTGACGATAACCCTAATGTCGGCGTCAGAGAAGTTGCTGCTGTACAAGGTACCGTTGACCACGTCACTGTATGGAGAGTGCTACGGGAGAACCAGTTGTTTCCGTACCATGTACAGAGTGTGCAGGCACTATCAGCAGCTGATTGGCCTCCACGGGTACACTTCTGCGAATGGTTCATCAAACAATGTGCCAATCCTCATTTCAGTGCAAATGTTCTCTTTACGGGTGAGGCTTCATTCCAACGTGATCAAATTGTAAATTTTCACAATCAACATGTGTGGGCTGACGAGAATCCGCACGCATTTGTGCAATCACGTCATCGACACAGATTTTCTGTGAACGTTTGGGCAGCCATTGTTGGTGATGTCTTGATTGGGCCCGTGTTCTTCCACCTACGCTCAATGGAGCATGTTATCATGATTTCATACGGGATACTCTACCTGTGCTGCTACAACATGTGCCTTTACAAGTACGACACAACATGTGGTTCATGCACGATGGAGCTCCTGCACATTACAGTCGAAGTGTTCGTACGCTTCTCAACAACAGATTCGGTGACCGATGGATTGGTAGAGGCGGACCAATTCCATTGCCTCCACGCTCTCCTGACCTGAACCCTCTTGACTTTCATTTATGGTGGCATTTGAAAGCTCTTGTCTACGTAAACCCGGTACCAAATGTAGAGACTCTTCGTGCTCGAATTGTGGACGGCTGTGATACAATACACCATTCTCCAGGGCTGCATCAGCGCATCAGGGATTCCATGTGACGGAGGGTGGATGCATGTATTCTCGCAAACGGAGGACATTTTGAACATTTCCAGTAACAAAGTGTTTTAAGTCACGCTGGTACGTTCTGTTGCTGTGTGTTTCCATTCCATGATTAATGTGATTTGAAGAGAAGTAATAAAATGAGATCTAACATGGAGAAAATGGTTCAAGGGGCTCTGAGCACTATGGGACTTAACAGCTGAGGTCATCAGTCCCCTAGAACTTAGAACTTCTTAAACCTAACTAACCTACGGACATCACACAACACCCAGTCATCATGAGGTGAGAAAATCCCTGATCCCGCCGGGAATCGATCCCGGGAACCCGGGCGCGGGAAGCCAGAACGCTACCGCACGACCACGAGTTTCGGACTAACATGGAAAGTAAGCGTTTCCGGACACATGTCCACATAACATATTTTCTTTCTTTGTGTGTGAGGAATGTTTCCAGAAAGTTTGGCCGTACCTTTTTGTAACACCCTGTATATATCTGATCTACCTGACACTTCGTCCAGAAAAGACTGCTATGCCGCTGACCTGGCTCTAGCCGTAAAACACGAGGAAATGAAGACAACAGAAGAGATTCTAGCCAATGACCTATCTGATTTGATGATTACTTCAAAATCTGGAGACTCCAACCCAATGTGAGTAAAACAGAAGTGTGTTGCTTCCATCTAAGTAAAACTGGAAGTAAGTTTCAGAGGCAAAATTATTCGTCGTAATTGGAATCCAAAATATCTTGGTGTCATCCTGGATCGTACACTATGCTTCAAACAACACCTTCTTAACTTAGCTCAAAAGTTGAGGACTGGAAACAACATCCTCCATAAACTATGCGAAATTACCTGGGGATCTTCAGCAACCACCCTGCGATCTTCAGCTCTGGGCTCGGTGTACTAAAGTGCTGAGTATTCTGCACCTGTTTGGACGAACAGTCATCATACAAAGTTTTTTGGTACCCAGCTGAATACGACAATGCGCATAAAATCTGGCGCAATCAGATCTACTCCAGTTTATTGGCTTCCACTCTTAACCGGTATAATGCCTCCTGATCTACGCAGATGTACTGCCCTTATGAGAGAATTCCACAAGATCTCCAGGAATCTTAGCCTACACGTGCATAGCGACCTGCCACTTTTAAATCGCAAGAGACTGAAATCACGCCATCCAACTCTGTGCGATGCTGCTGACATGGTTGCTAAGGATTTCAAACCTCTCGAAGAATCGAAAGGTCGCTGGCAAGCAGTGACAGATGTGCACCTGCATAACACCTTCTCAGGTGCTAAACTTCCAAGTGGATTCGACCTACCACGCAAGACCTGGACTACTCTCAACAGAATCCGTACCTGCCATGGTCGATGCAGGGATGCTCTCTTTAAGTGGAAGAAGCTGCCTGATCCAGCCTGTAACTGCGGGGCTCCATACAAGACTGTTCACCACATTGTCAGTGAATGCAGGATTCGAGCCTATCACGGCGCCAAAGAGGACTTCCTGCTAGCAACTCCAGATGCAGTGCGCTGGATTGAAGGACTGGATATTCAGTTGTAAAGACAAACTTACGTTTCTTGTGTGCCAATATGTACATAATATCTATATGTAATTTAATTTCATGATATTAACCATACGCTAAATAAATAATACTGTGGCGAGGTACTGCTGGCGCGTCCTAGGCAACGAACTGGCATTAAGACGGCGACTATTACGATGACTGGGATGGCAGTGACGTTTCCGAACTAGTGGCGGCAATGAGTGACAGAGGCTCCGCGTCACTCCAACACCTCACGATGGATGATGTTGACGAGTTGGTTGTCGGTCCTCCAATACGAATTTCTGCCGCTGACGTCTTCCCTAGTAGATCAGTTCAAATGGTTCTGAGCACTATGGGACTTACCATCTGTGGTCATCAGTCCTCTAGAACTTAGAACTACTTAAACCTAACTAACCTAAGGACATCACACACATCCATGCCCGAGGCAGGATTCGAACTTGCGACCGTAGCGGTAACGCGGCTCGGGATCGAAGCGCCTAGAACCGCACGGCCACACCAGCCGGCAGTAGATCAGTGGAATATTCAATATTGTTCGGCTGGCGTAACTGACTCGATCACCGCCATCGATGTTGACATTCTCGCGTGCGACGAGTTGCTTCTTGTCAAGTCCTCTGCAGGCTGGTGCGACGGGGCGGTAAATACGAGTAATAAAGAAGTTCGGCTGCAGAGAGTTCACATGAATGTGCGTATACAAATGTTGGCTAAAAATGTTATTGCAAATTTTGGCTCTCACGTAAGTCTCAGGGGATGATTTCCACACTTGGTGCATTAGTACACTTCCACACCCGCGCATTTGTTATAGTTCTTGAATTAATTATTCACTCAGACATAAATACAGTTTATGCTAGGGAACAAGAATTAGGCGATTATTATACTAAAATCAGTTTTTCACGACACAGTTCAATCACTATTTATTGGCGTTGCTCTTTTCTTTCACACAATGAAATTAGCACTGGCGACACGGTTTAATGTTTTACTTTAATAATAATTTGACTCTGAGCACCCAATAGTAATAATGTAGGCTGTTATAAACTAAAATTACTCAATGAATTAGAACTGAACCACCACACCCACTGTCCTTTTTGTTCTAACAGTTTTGGCGCGAAATCACAGTTCGCCACATGTTCACTTACGCCGATGTATACCTCGTAAATCGTACTCACACAAATAATCGTAGCACTTCTAGTTCACCAAATATACGCTTGCAGATTCGCACTCCTAAACAATATTCTTTGTCGAAATAAATCGGGGCGAAAAAGAATTCTCAAACGACCACATGGGCCACCCTCAAGTGGAGCTTGCTCGCCACCCACCCTCCAAAACGACTGACCAACGACTGACCCCTGGCCAAGATGGGCGCTCGCTTATATAGGCCGGCCAGTGTGGTCGTGCGGTTCTAGGCGCTTCAGTCTGGAATGGTGTGACCGCTACGGTCGCAGGTTCGAATCCTGCCTCGGGCATGGGTGTGTGTGATGTCCTTAGGTTAGTTAGGTTTAAGTAGTTCTAAGTTCTAGGGGACTGATGACCACAGATGTTAAATCCCATAGTGCTCAGGGCTATTTGAACCATTTGAATCGCTCATATAGGCTAGGACGTCAACCCCCCGGCTATGTAAGTACCAGTCTCACCACTTAAGGTTGCAAATTTTGATACATCCATCCTTTGACAGAAATAAGTACACCATCGGAACCGTGCTAAAATGTACATCCTATTTACCATGTTACATTAATTACTAGGATTATTCTATCACCCGTAAATCAAGTTTTAATTTTTGCGAATATTCGCCACTCAGCGCAAATTTCTTTGTTGACATCTGTGCTGCAAAGTTTTAACATTTAAATGCATATATCACTGTTTTTAGACGTAATCTGTAGCGATCTACACTGTGCGCTGCTCAAAATCTTCATATCTATAATAATTACTTAATTATGTGCGATAAATGTTAATAATAAAAACTGTTGCAAGTTAAATGTATGGTATAACTTAACGAGTTTAAAATACGTGTGATGCCACCCAAAATATTATATAGTGGCTTTCTTTAAGTCATGAATTTTCTATTGAATTTTATAAACAATTTCCCCTCCAACTTTGTTTATTGCTCTTTACAGGCTTAATTATTTATGAATCTTAACATATGACTACGGCACTCGATCCGCTATGACGAGACGTTTTTAATTAGTGCTCGCTCATCTCTGTAAGTTGTTACTTACTATTTTTATTAATCTTTCAGTATTCATGATATTAACCGATTTTGAGTTTACTATAACTTTTGCGTCTCGTGAGTTGAAATAAAGGTACATATTGCAATCTTTCAGAAGGTGCATATTGCTGACCACAATCCACTGCCGCATCGCTCTTCACCGTAAGTTACATAGTTTCGCGTAATGCGCGAGAAACCAAAGACATCCCACCGACCGTTGCAAATCTCGCGCGGGTGGGCCACGCGCTTCCGCTAATCACGCACCATGTAGCACGTTCGCTCTCTACAAAGCAATCCTTGCATACTAGAAAACATCCATCTAGTAACGGGGGTTTGAACCGTCACACTGGTTACACAGCCTTCATTTTGCTTATCTAACACGAAGTTAGTTAAAATGTGATGAACTACTGGGAGGCAGAAGCGGCATGTGTGTTACATTCTCCTACCTCTAGCTAACTTAATCGTTCGCACCATTCGACCCTCTATGCAGGAACGAGATGTTGCGTAGACCCAACAAGTCGTTGCAAGCCCCTGCCGAAATACTGAGCCTTGATGGCCCTACAGCCTTCCATAATTACGAAAGTGTTGCAGGTGCAGACTTTCCTGCAAGAGCTGACCTCCAGACTATGTCAAACTAATGTTTGATGATATTCACGTTTGTCGATCTGAGGGGCCTAATCATTCGCTCGAATTGTTCAGAACGTTCCTAAAACCAATTGTGAACAGCTGTGACTTGGTGATATGACTCATTGTCATCCACAAAAAGTCGATTGTTGTTTGGTAACATGGAGTCTTTGAATGGCTGCAAATGGTCGCCAAGTAACAGTTGTACCAGAGGACTCAGTCCATTCTATGTAAATACAGACCACAGCATTATAGAGCCGCTACCAGTTTGCGTGGTGCATCTTTGACAACTTCTTTCCATGGCTTTGTACAGAGTTCGCCACACTCGAACCATACCATCAGCTCTTGCCAACTGAATTTGGGACTCATCGGCCCAGGTCAGGGTTTGGCAGTCGTCTAGGGTCCAAACGATATTGTTTAGAGAGCACGAGAGTCGCTGCAGACAAAGGCACTCACGTTGGTCGTCTGCTACCATAGCCCACTAACGATAATTTTCACCGTACTGTCCTAACTGATACGTCCGTCTTACGTCCCACATTATTTGTGCTGTTATTCCACGCAGTTCATATATGGCTCTAGGCACTACGGGACTCAAAATTTGAGGTTTTCAGTTCCCTAAGACTCAGAACTACTTAAACCTAACTAACATAAGGACATCACACACAACCATGCCCGAATGCCCGAGGCAGGATTCGAACCTGCGACCGTAGCAGCAGCACGGTTCCGGACTGAAGCGCCTAGAACCACTCGGCCACAGCGGCCGCCCTTTCAGCAGTGTTAGTTGTTCGTTAGCACTGATAACTTTAAGCAAACGCCAAACGCCACTGCTCTTGGTAGTTAAGTGAAGGCCGTCGGTAATGGCATTGTCCATGGTGAGAGGTGATGCCTACAATTTCGTGTTCTCGGCACACAATTGACACTATGGATCTCGGAATATCGAATTCCCTAACAATTTTCGGTATGGAACTGTCCAATACTACTTCTTCGAACCGCTATTCCGTGCTCAAAGTGTGTTAACTCCCGTCGTGGCGTCCATAATCACGTCGGAAACCTTTTTTGCACGAATCACCTGAGTACAAATGATAGCTCTGTCAATGCGCTACCCTTTTATACCTAGTGTAGGTGATAGTACTGCCATCTATAAATGTGCATATCGCTATCCTCAGACTTATGTCACCTCAGTGTATACTGGTTTCGAGTCCCAGTTCAGCGCAATTTATCATGTGTCACTAATGAATCGCACAAGTGATACCTTTCGACTGACAATAATAATAATAATTATAATAATCAGTTGCATTGGGCAGCTACCCGACTCCTGTACACTTAAAATAAATATTATCTACTGAAACCTGTGAAATAAAGACCGTTTAATATGAGACATTACTCTTCATTTGCTGTTGTCTCAACTGAATTTAAGTTCCGTTACTTGCGGCAATAGTCGGACCTCAAAGTTTTGAATCCGGCTCTATAGGAGCGAGTGCGATCTGTTGAAAAGTAATTAAAGTGGGAACAATGAGGTCGAGTGTGTGCTCATTAACGTCATAGAACAGTTTCCACTTGAGCTGCATGTTTTCAGCCGGCCGAAGTGGCCGTGCGGTTAAAGGCGCTGCAGTCTGGAACCGCAAGACCGCTACGGTCGCAGGTTCGAATCCTGCCTCGGGCATGGATGTTTGTGATGTCCTTAGGTTAGTTAGGTTTAATTAGTTCTAAGTTCTAGGGGACTAATGACCTCAGCAGTTGAGTCCCATAGTGCTCAGAGCCATTTGAACCATTTTTTTGCATGTTTTCTTACCGTCGTACCCAGTCCTCCCCCCAGATTTCGATGAACTGGTTCCGAGCCGTTCTAGTTTAGAGGCTGCATCTGCAGCAGTAGCAGAAAGGAACTGCCTACTTATGCTATAGGTAAATGTTTATGTTGCGGTGTAAAGTCACGCGCCGGCACGCCAGTCAGGAAGGACAGGGAAGAGAAGGCTGTGAGAAGTCAGCCCATTACACGCTGACCGTACCTCCCTCCAGGATGACCACACGACAACAGCGGCCCCTATGTGAAAAGGACATAAGCATCGCAACCGAGTGGTGACGACCCAGTTCAATATCAGCTTCCAGATTAGCGACTTCGGCAGCAGCCTCAACGCTAGACGCTTCGGTTGTGCGGCTGGTCCCGGCGGAGGTTCGAGTCCTCCCTTGGGCATGGGTGTGTGTGTTTGTCCTTAGGATAACTTAGGTTAAGTAGATTGTAAGCTTAGGGACTGATCACCTTAGCAGTTAAGTCCCATAAGATTTCACACACATTTGAACATTTTTATACTGAAGACGATCGATTATTTTGTATGTTGCCCTTTTCTTGCGAGACATCTGTGTAATTGCCATAGTTAAGTATTGTAACTATCTTATTCTAATAGAACTCCTTAAACTTGTGTGTTTGTGTAGCGAACCGAGTATGCAGGCTTCCTAGACACTGTACTTTACGCGCACCGCCCTGAAAAATCTGACACAGGCTAGTGAATGGAAAGTGAGCCGTCTTGTCTCCTTTTAGATGCACGGCCGCTTACGGGCAATGTAGCTAGGCAGCATTGCACGCTGAAAGACGTCTACCAGCAACAAACAAAGGCCTAAATCTGGAAACGTGGCTATTGGCAATGTACGCCTGGCTAACAGAATTGTATCGATGTTAATCATGAGCTGAGAGAAAACAGGGAAGGAATGTTTGATATATGTTGTTATAGAAGGTTGCTGAATATTAACTGCACTGATTACATAATAAAAAAAACAGGAAAACTTAATCTTCGCCAGAGGAGTTATGTTTGGCCAGATAGCAATAAAGTATATATAAAGATAATTATCTTCCGCATTTTAAATTGCGGTCTTGAGATCATCTACATACATCAGCCATGGTGGCACACAATGTAGTGCACTGTCAACTACTCATAAACATATCGGTTAGCAACTCGTTAAAGAAGACGCCGCTAATACACCACATTGTGACCATCTACCCAATAGCAGGTGTGATATTGCAGTGCCTGTTGATCTCAGTGGACGCCCCAGGACATGGCAACTACTTAACGGGCGGGAGGAAGATGCACGGTGAATTTACGGAAGCCATTTCTTGCTTCACAACAGTTGTTAATCTTTTATGTAACAACATATACTTAAAACATCGATAACATATAAATCAGTAGTAACTATTTGAGATCGATTTGAGGACGACAAATCAAAAAGACGAAATATACAATTTTTTTTCTCTTTTTCAGGAGAAGTAATGGCTTTTTAAAATAACGATTTCAACAACCACAAAAATACAAGTCGAGAGCCCTTTAGGCACCCGTAAAATATCAACGAGGCAAATGTTACTTCTGTACAGTTACAGATACAGCATTACCACAATTTTTGAGAACCACTCATTAGATAGTAAACCTCAAACAAGGAAGGGGTCCTTATTTACAAAAAATTTACATGATCAGGATTATGATTAAAATAACTTCACGGCGCTTTTTGGGCTTGCAATATAGAAACCGAATGATAACCCCATTACAAAAATGTTACAGGTTGAGCGTTTCGAAAAACTGAATGAGCTCTTTGACATTAGCAACTTTCCAAACAAGAAGGTGACAATATTCAAAATTTTATGATTTCAGCATTTGACAACATTTTAAAATTCACCGGTTCAGGATTTCGTAAAAGACTTAGAGCACTCTTTCGACACTATCAATTTTGGAACAGATAGGTTACAACGATTTTGAAATTGAAAGATCTTCAGATCAGTCAAACGTTAAGACAGGAATAAGAAGACAAGGTCGGGCTGACGGAGGCAAGGCAGGGCTTGGCTAGGACAGCTAAGCGTAGAGGTCGCTTTGATTTAAAAGGAAGTCCGGATGCCATAAAGATTAAGAACTTCATTTACAGAGAGTTGTAGTAGGAATCGAGGAGGCGGCGCCACCTCAGTCGCAACCCCAAGACATGAGGCGGAACACCACGCAGCACACACGTTCACAGTGGACGTGGTCCAGCCAAGCCCCCTGAACTGGAGGGTGGTGGATAACACGCCGGGGGCAACGGCTCCAACAGTAAGAATAACCGAGAGCAAACAGACTGCAAGACTGAGCATCAAGATAAGTAGATTGTCAAGGCCCGACACAGCAATACAAAATGACAAACCCCTCCCCGGACACCAACCAACATGACCGCATACCTGAAACAAAGGTGATTAACCGGTTAATCGTTTAACAGCAATGACCAAACATAAGAATTAACTTTATTTAACAGCTAACTCTTAACAAGAATACAACAAAAAAAATTCACTAAAGTAAACTTAAAAGGAGCAAGAAATGCTAGAGCGCTAATACCTTAGGACGGGATCACAATAGTAATAAAATAAACAACAGTAAACAATAAATTCCTTCTTTTGCGGTAAGTGCTGGATCTCTCCAAGACCTTCCAACTTCAGTACAAAAAAATGAGCCAACATTCATCGCACCGCTGGCGTTTGTGCATCACGACCATGCCCGATGTTGCATTTTGTGCACAAGTCGGCCAAACAGAACCAACCACTTTAAACGTCAAGCTCGATATTCGATCTCATAAGTCACTAGTATGTGATGTCCTAGAACATGTTACAACCAAATTACACACTCAAGCAATAATGGCAATAATCACTGAAATGCTCAACAAATTGCAATAAAAAGAGAAAACACAGTTTAAATACATTCAGGGGCATTTATTTATACAAATAGGGGGCGAATTTAGTAGCTTGAGTGCAGAGTGACTGAGAACAGCGGGCAAACCAGCCAAACGGGTGCAAGTCCAGCACCGCACCACATGTGCCGAAATCCATAAACAGAAGCATCTTACCCGAAAATAAGGTAGGAGGGGGCGGTTACCAGAAAAAAATCAACGTGATAACGACGCACACATCAGCAGACGTCACTCCCCAATCTAGACAGTCAATCGGGCGCAAAAGCATATAGCCCAACACTCCACACCAACACGGCTCCGTACAAGTAGCGGCCCACTTGGACGAGTGACCTTTCGTAGCACGTTTCTCTCTCTCACCGCCGCACCGACCGTCAACAACTTACCTCCAAGCTCCTCTAACCAAAGATCCAACTACTAAAAGACCGAAGCGCCACCTCGTGGCAACAAAACAGATTGCGCAGTAAGTAAAGATATAAAAGCATGGAAAACGAGCCGACAATGCTCATCTGTGTTTTCCGAATTACTGAGCAAAGTTCCTTTTGGGCATGCATGTACACTATGTGATCGAAAGTATCCGGACACCTGGCTGAAACTGACTTACGAGTTAGTGGTGCCCTGCATCGGTAATGCTGGAATTCAGTACGGTGTTGGTCCACCCTCAGCTGGATGGCAGCTTCCACTCTCGCAGGCATACGTTCAGTTAGGTGCTCGAATGTTTCTTGGGGAATGGCAGCCCATTCTTCACAGAATACTGCACTCTGTAGAAGTATCGATGGCGGACGGTGACGCCTGGCACGAAGTCGGTGTTCGAAAACATCCCAAAGGCGTTCTATACAGTGCGGGTCAGGACTCTGTGCAGGTCAGCCCATTACTGGGATATTATTGTCGTGTAAACACTCCGCCACAGGCCGTGCATTATGAACACGTGCCCGATCGTATCGAAAGATGCAGTCGCCATCCCTGAAGTGATCTTCAACAGTGGGAGGCAGGAAGGTGCTTAAAACATCAATGTAGGTCTGTGCTGTGATAGTGGCACGCAAAATAACAAGGGGAGCAAGCCTCGTCCATGAGAAACACGACCACACCATAACACCACCGCCTTCGAATTTTACTGTTGGCACTACAAACGCTGGCATATGTTCACCGGGCATTCGCCCCATACCCACACCCTGCCATCGGATCGCCATATGTGTACCGTGATTCGCCACTCCACACAACTATTTCTTCTGTTCATCGTCCTATGTTTACGCTCCTTACACCAGGCGAGGCGTCGTTTGACATTCACCGGCGTGATGTGTGGCTTATGAGCAGCCGTCGACCATGAAATCCAAGTTTTCTCACCTCTCGTCTGTCATAGTACTTGCAGTGGATCCTGACGCAGTTTGGAATTCCTGTATGACGGTCTGGATAGATGTCTGTCTATTACACATTACGACCCTCTTCAACTGCCGGTGGTCTCTGTCAGTTAACAGACGAAGTCGGCCTGTACGCTTATGTGCTGTACCTGTCTCTTCACGTTTCCACTTCGCTATTACACCAGAAACAGTGGACCTAGCGATGTGTAGGAGTGTGGAAATCTCGCGTACAGACATATGACACAAGTGACACCCAATCACCTGACCACGTTGGAAGTATTTGAGTTCCGCGGAGTGCCCCATTCTGCTCTCTTACGATGTCTAACAACTACTGAGGTCGCTGACACGGAGTACCCGGCAGTAAATGTCAGCACAATGCACCTAATATGAAAAATGTATGTTTTTAGGGGTGTCCGGATACTTTTCATCACGAAGTATATGTCTTTAGGAACTCATGTCTGACGAAATAGGAAAGTTTGTGTGTTGCCTTTAAATCGTGCTCGGATAGCGAATTGGTAAGGTAACCGCTAGCGATAAGCAGGAAATCCGGGTATGAGTCCCACTCGGGCACAATTTATCCGTTTCCATTACACAGCTGGTTGTAGTCCAAAATCGTAACTGCGTATACATTTCATATATAACAGCCGATGTGTACACCTCCAGCACGTGTAACAGCGGCGAGGCGTCGTGGCATGTAACCTGTGAGGCCTTGGTAGTTCGCAGGAGGGAGTTAGCACCACATCTGCACGCACATGTCACCTAACCACCCTCAATTCCGGGAATTGGGGCTATTAACTCCTTGGCTTGTTACACGGTGCATTACCTTGTTGAAAAACACCAGTGCCTTCGGGCAGCTAGATCGTCATGAAGGGGTGTACGTGGTCTGCAACCAGTGAACGATACTCATCGGCCGTCACAGTGCCTTGCAAGAGTTCCACTGCACCCATGGATGCGCACGTTAATGTTTCCCAGAGCGTACTGGACCCGCTAAAGGCTTGTCTGCGTCCCACAGTACTTGTGTCAAGGACTGTTCACCTGGAAGACGACGGATTCGCGCCCTCCTATCGCCATGACAAAGGAGGTATCGGGAATCATCAGCCGATGAACCGCCCTGCCACAGCGCCGACATCCAGTGCCGATGTTCACGTGTAGTTGCCGGTGTCGTGGTGTTCACACTGGCACATGCACTGGCCGTCGGTTGCGGAGGCCCATCGTTACGAGTGTTCAGACACACGTGTACTCTGACTAGCATTTTAGTACCTCCACATTCGCCGCTTTTCCAGTTTTATCAGTCTCCCTACGACGTCCAACATTTGTAATGACGGATGGTCGCCCAAAACCACGACATCATGGCGAGGATTCACCTTGCTTTCGCCACGTATTGAAGACACTACAGCGCTACTCGAACACCCGACAAGTCGTGCGGTTTCTGAAATACTCTGCCCTCGGTCAAATTCATATACACTACTGGCCATTAAGTGTGCTACACCACGAAGATGACGTCCTACAGACGCGATATTTACGACAGAAAGAAGATGCTGTGATATGCAAAAGATTAGCTTCCCAGCGCATTTACAGAAAGTTGGCGCCGGTGGCGACATATGCAACGAGCTGACCTGAGCAAAGTTTCCAACCGATTTCTCATACACAAACAGCAGTTGACCGGCGTTACCTGGTGAAACGTTGTTGTGATGCTTCGTTTAAGGAGGAGAAATGCGTACCATCACGTTTCCGATATTGATAAAGGTCGGATTGTAGCCTATCGCGACTGCGGTTTATCGTATCGCGACATTGCTGCTCGCGTTGGTCGAGATCCAATGACTGTTAGCAGAATATGGAATCGGTGGGTTGAGGAGGGTAATAGGGAACGCCGTGCTGGATCCCAACGGCCTCGTATCACTAGCAGTCGAGATGACAGGCATCTTATCCGCATGGCTGTAACGCATCGTGCAGCCACGTCTCGATCCCTGAGTCAGCAGTTGGGGGCGCTAGCAAGACAACAACCATCTGCACGAACAGTTCGACGACGTTTGCAGCATCATGGACTATCAGCTCGGAGACCATGGCTCCGCTTACCCTTGATGCTGCATCACAGACAGCAGCGCCTGCGATGGAGTACTCAACGACGAACCTGGGTGCACGAATGGCAATACGTCATCTCTTCGGATGAAACCAGGTTCTGTTTACAGCATCATGATGGTCGCATCCGTGTTTGGCGACATCGTGGTGAACGCACATTGGAAGCTTGTATTCGTCATAGCCACACTGGCGTATCACCCGGCGTGATGGTATGGGGTGCCACTGGTTACGCGTCTCGGTCACTTCTTGTTTGTATTGACGACATTTTGAAGAGTGAACGTTACGTTTCAGATGTGTTACGACCCGTGGCTCTACCCTTCATTCGATAGCACCGAAACCCTACATTTCAGCAGGATAATGCACGACGGCATGTTGCAGGTCCTGTACTGGCCTTTCTGGATACAGAAAATGTTCGACTGCTGCCCTGGTCAGCACATTTTCCAGATCTCTCACGAATTGAAAACGTCTGGTCAATGATGGCCGAGTAACTGGCTCGTCACAATACGCCAGTCACTACACTTGATGAACTGTGGTATCGTGTTGAAGCTGCATGGGCAGCTGTAGCTGTACACGCCATCCAAGCTCTGTTTGACTCAATGCCCAGGCGTATCAAGGCCGTTATTACGGCCGGAGGTGGTTGTTCTGGGTACTGGTTTCTCAGGATCTATGCACCCAAATTGCGTGAAAATATACTCACATGTCAGTTGTAGTATAATATATTTGTCCAATGAATACCCATTTACCACCTGCATTTCTTCTTGGTGTAGCAGTTCTAATTGCCAGCAGTGTAGATCGCGCGCCTACCCCGTTCCACACATTTACGGCACGCTCACTGGCGCTAGGGCACCCGGCGTGTCTCTGACTGGCAGTCATTCCTCGCCAGGTGACACTGTTTCGCTTGGACCTGTTTATATCTGTAGTAGGTCAGTGGTTACAATGTTCTGGCTGATCAGTGTAATTATCTTGTTATAACTGCTACTCGTAATTTATTTATTATTTTTCGCGAGCAACTTCCCCATCTATGTGTAATAATTTATTTAATATCAGCAACTAACTATTATTATTTGCAGTAGCAATGGATCACTGCACTTTTGTATTACAATTTATAAACTGTGTAACATCTATAATGTTTTCATACTGAATATATGCATGGTATCAAAGTGCTGAAATTATTGCTTGACTGTGTGAGTGTGAGTGTGTGTGTGTGTGTGTGTGTGTGTGTGTGTGTCGGAAAATTAAAATTAGTTTCTGTCTGTGATGTCCACATTGCTTCATTTATAACTGGTGCTTTTTTCTGAACTGAAACTAGCGTTGCGGCAACCGTTCCTATGAACCATCGAATTTGTTCTCCACTAAAGATTACCTAAGAAAATACAGGGAAGATAAAAGCTTTCCCGTCACAGTAAAGTCCATGTATAGCCAGACTGAATGGAATTAATACCTCTTGTAGATGCTCCTCAGAAACTCATTTCTGTTTTCAGCGTACTGACAATTGAACACCAGGATTCGAACCTGGACTTTTTGCTTATCGCGAGCATTTACCTATTATTCCCTTCTCCTGTATAGTCTCACATTACGCTTGCCAATTGTATTTCCATAATCATGACTTACTGTGTTTAGATTTACACTACGAATTTTCCTTCGGTCCATTGGCATTAAAATAAAAAGCATATCCAGATCCAAGCGTAATGTGTGCTGCTACTGGCTTTCGATCAAACATAGTGGTTAACTAATAAAAAAAGTTGTTCTACACCCACACATATATGTGCATGTGTATAAAAGTAAGTCAGACATCGACAGAAAAAGCAATTCCTTGTATTAATTGTTATTTCCTTTCGAATTATTCCTCCACTCCACCAGCGATCACATGCAACCAAAGTACTCATAGACGATAATCAGCGTCTCAGAATCCCGGTGTCTGTATCGGCTGGATATGTATATCGCGCTTTGACTCAAACCGGGACAAATATCAAGTGATCCTCTATTTCTGTCGAGAAGCAACTACGCGATTCCTCGAATAAGGTTGAATCTGGACCTGAAGTTCTGAGCGCAAGTGACAAAAATTTTTGGATCATATGCTCTGCTTGCATCCTAACTATTTCGATGTCATCCCATATTTGATGAAATAATCTTCACAGTCTTTTATCGATGACTTGTTGTTTTTGCAGTTACAGGACACGTAATGCCCAAACAACCATACGTAACTGTTGTTTTTTGAATCAAGGAATAATCTTCAAACCGGTATTCTCATCTCTTCCTTCGAGACAGCATTTTTGATAGTTCTATTACTAAATGATAGTCTCTTCCTCGTCTAGTTCTAGACCGGATACTGTTTCTTGCAAAGAAAACTATGTGCGACTGAATCCCTGAACTGCTATTCCTTACAGTCAGGGGTGTCATCTAAGCGACTATTAATACGTTTATAGTAGTTTTCATTACATGTAACATTTTGATACCTCATAAAATAGTCTAAATTATTCTTACTGCATACGAAGCAACGTGTAGTTCCTCAGTTCCGTAGATTTTGTAAATTAAAGTCGAAATGCTAAAAATTTTTCGGCGCTTGTTTCGGAGCTTACCCATACAACATATACTTTTTTTGCCTGTTTGAGCACTTTAATGATAACAGAAACCAATATTTGTCGCTGATTTTGTGCTTGCAGTAATTAGCCTCATTTGATGGACTGCGAATTTGAAAGCACATTTTTAAAATTAATGAACATGTAATTAAATGACAGACGAGCGTTAATTGTTGATATACATACAGAGCTCACCCTTTGACAACCCAGCCGCACACACACACACACACACACACACACACACACATACGCACGCACGCACGCGTGCCCACATACACACACACACACACACACCCAACTTCACACACACACACACACAGTGAGAGGGAGGGAGAGAGAGAGAGAGAGAGAGAGAGATGCGTTGGCGTCACAGCAGTGGACCTAAGATCATCCGTCTGTATATCCTGCGATCTACATATCTTTTTCAGTCTCTTCCAGTCTTTTGTATGAATGTCTAAATTACAAGTCCTTGGCCAGCATTTTGGTAACCAACAAGCTGGCAGCAAATCAATATGATGCGCATTTCTGTAGACAGGCTGCTCTGTAAAAGTTAGCGAGGAAATAGATAAAGTAACACAACTTGTGAATCGGTCGAAACGAGTGGAAGTGCGGGAGCGTGTTGCCAGACGTCTCCTAGTCTTGAAAAGAAAGCTGTATGTCACATGGCAGGAGATCAACGCGACTGTAGCGCTAAATGGGGTTTGCTGCTCAAGACGAGGCAGTAGAGGCAACAGGAAAAGACAGTGTGTAATAATCAGGGAGCAGTTACGGTGCACTGTGGTGGTATTATTTATTACAGCAAGGTCTGGAGACAGAATTTGGATGATTCACAAGCGGAGGGATCATCGGAACACTGGAAGAAGGACGAAGTTTGTCGAGTGTGGCGTTCGCTTTGTTATTCAGTGGTTTGGTATTTAACTAATTTGTAAATGGAAATGATAATCTTATTTTATTACATTGAGTAATTACTAAATAGTTTTTCTTCCGGCTAAAGATTTGATCAAGTTGCTAAAGAGTTCCAAGTTAACGTCGTGTTAAAGTGTTGTCTGTAAGTTGTGTAAGTGTCACTAAATCACAGTTCATACAACAGATTCTATACAACTATTGATTAAGATGGAAGCAGTTATCTTCAGCAAAATGATCATTAAAACCACGGAATATCAGCCGCGCACAACACTGACGTATGTTACCTGAAACAATATTCTTCGCAACTCGTGCGTAATTAATTTCGGCTCCATACATCAGCTAGAAAAGTTTCTTATAACGATCGTGCTATGAGCACTGTTTTTAAAGAACCAATCTGATTCGAATCATTTTGATTAAAATGAGTTCGGGACCACCGGTGCACATTTATTTTTACACATTTGTATCACCTTCGGCATTTATTCTGCAGAGTTGCGTAATTAGAATTTGCCGCTGAGATAATTGTTAAGATGGCGGCAGACAATTGATAGAGACTTTCTATTGTTAGACCAAATAAGTATTTTAACTGCTTATTAAACTTTACAGAAACTCAACTTTCGTATTGTGCACTATTTAGACTTCATCAAGCAAACATTTGATTTGTTTCTAAGGAAAACACAGACAAAAACGCGATACAAATCGCTATCATCAATGGCTGCGCTCGTTGCAGCGGAAAGAAATAATTAACACAGATAATGCTTACTGAGAGAGGAATTAGAGTTACAAATAATTAATCACTCATATTTATAATAATAATGAACTCTATTTTCAAGTAATAATTAACGACTAATTACAATTTCTTAACAGACCTCAGTTTGATATGCGTCTTGCGTGCTGAACCAACAAAAGGTAAAAACAAAGGAAGACAAACGCAGATCATAAAAGCACTTTACAATTATCATTGTCTTTGTATGATACACATCGATATGTCCAATTATATCATAGAATATAATATAAATAATTAATTCATTATAAGTTTCCACTGTTTTTTCATACGTCGAATACATAATGTTTATAACTGTTAGAGGCATAATTTCCTCTCGTCCCACTGTAGCCAAAAATTTATCTCGTGGATGTTACATGAGTATAGCCTAGGAGGTTAATATAGCTTACAGCAGTACCTCACGTCCGTAGGAAGCGCTCCGAACCACAGGCACTGATGGTCGACCACGGCCAACCACAACGGCAGCGAGAAGTATCACCTAAGTCCTTCACTAAAATTAATACAATTATAAAACTCTAAAAAGCAGAAGATGTTGTGAGATTGATGGAATATCAGAGAGAATTATAAAAAATTGTTCCAACTTAACAAGTAATGTCCTTAGTGATATATGCAATGCATCACTGGCACAGGGAATTTCCCCACACGGGTTAGAATATGCAATTACTAAACCAATTCACAAGAACTAAACTATAAGTAAACTAAACTCCGTCCGAACAGGCCAACGGTACCAACCGGCCGCCGTGTCATCCTCAGCCCACAGATATCAATGGATGCGGATATGGAGTGGCATGTGGTCAGCACACCGCTCTCGCGGCCGTATGTCAGTTTCCGAGACCGGAGCCGCTACTTCTCAATCAAGTAGCTCCTCAGTTTGCCTCACAAGTGCTGAGGGCACACAGCTTACCAACAGTTCGTGGCAGACCGGATGGTCATCCATCCAAGACTTCACAAGAAAGTTGACATCTGTCTCCGAAACATTCGAAAAAGCAGTGCACTCAAGAGCTGTCGCACACTTAAGTGGAAACAATTTACTTAGTGTATCACAGCTAAATTACAAGACAAGATTATCGACTGAGAATGCTATTCATATTCTCAATCATCAAATAGTACAAGCCTTTAATAGTAATATATCGGCAGCTGGAACGTTTTGTGATCTCTCCAAGGCCTTCGTTCGTCTGGGTCACTATACTCCCTTAGAATTTGAATCATACTTGAAGAACAGAATGAAAAAGTTGCTCTGAATAATTCGGACAATGTCGGGAAGGTTGAAAATTTTAATAACTGTAGTAAGAGACATAGAGTAGTCGCACAGGATAAATTTTGGGTTCACCCCTACTCCTTATATACGTGAATGATCTTCACATTACACTCAACAAGCAAAATTGGTATTTTTCTCAGACGATACAAGTGTTACAACAAACCCCATCGGAGAGAAAGCAACAGGACAGTTAGGAAATGATATTTTACAAAGAACTACTAAGTGGTTTTCTGAAAACGAGCTCTCGCTAAACTTAGAAAAACACACTAATTGAGTTCTGTACAACAGAAAGAGTAGCGCCAACAAGTGAAGTAACATGTGAGCTGGAGTCTGTAAGTAGCACACAATTTTCCAAATCATTGGATGTGCATGTGGACGAAAACTTTAACTTGTGGCAAAGCAAGCTGGGATATTTTTTACTTCCCCTCTTGTTTTGCCATCTGCCTCCTTAAAATTAATTTCTTCAATTTTAACTAATTACCATTAACATACGCGAGTATAATCTGCATTTTCATAAAACAGCAAGGTGGGCCCCCAGTTTTAAAGAATATAACACCGGATCTAATCTTGAGCTTAGCTTCATGTATATAACTAATTATCTAATTTGTTTCGACTATTACTAGATAGTACTATTGTTGTAGGGTGAAATCAGTAATTGTTTCGTAACTTAAATGATGTTTTTGACATATAAACAAATACAAATTCTGTGCTAATTACAAACATTTGGAGGAACAACTAATAGTATTCTTAAAGGATTTATTAGGCTCTATTCGAAAACATATTAGATAAGCCAGCCCTTAATTAATTTCAAAGTAATTTCCAGTTTCGTCAAAAGTATTGGTTGCTTAACGATATTTGTTAATTTCATGATTTAAACAAATAATTCGGCTTAACCCTTCTAGTAGAAGAAACTGTTAAAAAGAATCAATTTTTCGATATATTCAGTTAATTTAATGAGTTAAGTTGTAAATGTAATTTTTGTAAATTAAACATAGGACAAAGTGAGGTTTCAGTACTTATTATTGTGAGGATATAGAAGGACCCAATTTTTGGTCCCAAGACAGTCAGTCCACAACCGAGTTTCAGTCGAGGAACCTGTGTTGGTTACAACAACAACAATGCCTGAACTTAACTGTGAAATAAATGTTTCACAAATAGGCCATGTGTTAAAACACTGAGTGACCGCTCCATTTGTACATTTCTATTCTTCAAGAACTGTGAACTTCGTGGTTAGGTTCTTACTGCTTGTAGATGTTTAGTAGTAAACTATTGTAGCAGTATGTGGAGGTTCACCTGTTAACTATTAATGAGGCTTATCGAAAGTTAAACAATAGTGCACTGGCCATATTAAACTTGTATATGGGGGGGGGGGGGGGGGGAGGTTGTGAAAAATTACACAACTGTGAAACGATAATGTGTACCTGCCGGCTACATCATTTACTGTAGACAGTACTGCACTTCCACCCCCTATTTTTTCAGCCAATACATCGACAGCGAGCACAACAAACAAAGAAATAAAAGTAGGTCAACTATCACAAACCGGAGGAAGCATATGACTGAACTTCTCAATTAAATTCAGCTACTTTTGCTCTTTATATAATTGCTAATCTTGGAAACGAATGTTCAGAATGGGTTCAAATGGCTCTGAGCACTATGGGACTTAACTTCTGAGGTCATCAGTCCCCTAGAACTTAGAACTACTTAAACCTAACTAACCTAAGGACATCACACACATCCATGCCCGAGGCAGGATTCGAACCTGCGACCGTAGTAGTCGCGTGGTTCCAGACCGTAGCGCCTAGAACCGCTCGGCCGCCCCATGAATGTACAAATCTCCCAACATAATTTGGATATTTCCACTCAATAATGCCGTCCGGAATGATATTCTGCTGTAACTCAACACTTATAAATAAAGTACTGATTGCACAAAGTGACAGAACTTCTACAAGGAGCTAGGCATTTTAACCGCGCGGTCACAATGGATATTTTCGCTAGTGAAATTTCTCGTAAATGATCTATCACAATTTGAGAAAAACAGTGTCGTACATACCTATGACACTAGAGCGAAAAATGACCCTTCCATTATTATAGCTGTCCGTGACTCAGAAAAAATGTTCAAATGTGTGTGAATTCCCAGGGGACCAAACTGATGAGGTCATCGGTCCCTAGACTTACACAATACTTAAACTAACTTATACTAACATGATAAGAACAACAAACACACCCATGCCCGAGGCAGGACTCAAACCTCCGGCGGGAGTGGCCGCGCAATCCGTGGCATGGTGCCTTAAACCACGCGGCCACTCCACCTGGCTCAGTGGCTCAGAGAGTAGTTCAATATGCAGAAATAAAAATGTTTGATCATTTACGCAATAAGATAAAAGTTTTGACAGGTAGCGAAGCTAGGTTTTATTCTAATTTAAAATCATTTCTCCTGAACAACTTCTCCTATTGCACTGAAGTATTTCTGCGCAAGAACTGGTAACCAGTCCAAGAAATGCAGAAACCTGTTTTTAAATGTAGTTGGACGAGTAAGAATAAAACGGTAATGTTTTATTAATAGATCTAATAATTAAATTTTCCCCGAGGCATTTATCTCATCCAGATATAAATTGAAGTTTATCTTGGGGAGGAAATTTGACTTGTGTAGTTCATGCAGGAATGTTGGCGGCTGTCTAATAGTCAGCATTTTTGTCTAGTAGAAAAGAAGAACTGGGTTCGAGTCACAGCTGTGACATATTTTAATTCATTTCTTCGGCTTCCAGCACTATCTTGTTTATTAATGTGAACACCAATCATGTATACATCTCCTCTAAACTATCTCGTTCCACATTATTTCGATAAAAGAATCGCTCAAAGGAGCTGTGGAGCATGTAACTAACTACCTAACTATAGTTTTGATAATATTCATGTACAATAAATATATATGCGTATTGAAGTTCTACTGGTTTATTATTTTTGCGGGTAGTAATGGGAGATTCTAATGCTGTCACAAGAAAAGGCCGCGAATAAAATGTCGTAGGAGAACATGAACTGGGTAAATGAAAAGAAGGAGAAGAATGTTTAAACGGATTTTTTCAGGTAAACAAAATGCTCCTTGCTAATTCGCCTGAACCACAATGATGGTGGCAGCGATGGTATCAGGTACCCGACAACAGGCAGAATACCTAATGATGATGATGATGGTATGGTATCGTATTACATTGCATTTCAGAGCTATCATCCTACGGAAAACAATGCAGGACGTCAAAATACACTATTGTTGGTAACTTAATGCAAGTAAGAGTGGTACGTTAACAAAAACGTTTGAACTAATTTGCGCTCATAAAAAAGCAAGTATTTCATTACGGTTTATGTAAGTTAAGTAAAATACATACATAAACAAATTGTGGCCACCACTAGCAGCACCAAGCTAGCAGATAGTGTATGTGTTCAATTTAAGAGCTGCTAAGCAAAAGCAAAACTCATTTAAGTTTACCTAGGTACTTTTTTTGTGTGATCGTAAATTTCTTGCACGTTTGTATGCTTATGAGGCATAATGCTCAATTTCAGTATCTGTGCAGTGTCTACGTACGCATTCTGAGTCGCCACTGTCGTTTGTTTTCGCTTTGCCACCCAGTGGCTGTTGTGGAACTGTCAGGCGCCTGACTTCTATACTAGGAGCAGCAGGCCAGTAGATAACTTATGTGTTCATTTTACGAGGTTTTAAATACGAGCGAGTTACTCATTTAGAATTTTTTGTGTTGCGTTTGTTTTTTAATAGTAATTTCTGGAATTTTGTTTCGCATAGTTTCCCACCGCTATTAATATGGATGGTTACTGTGAATGTTGTTTTTGGATGCGAACTCAGTTGGTAACCCTTCGCTCACAGCTCCTGATGGTACTGGCTTCACTCACGCAGCTTGATGCTGGTGCCAATGGACATCGTGGTGGGTCACCAGACGCAGGGATCCAAGGGACGTCCATCGGCCCGGTTACTGCAAGCACTGATGTTGACCACTCACTCGTGATGAAGCGGGAAGCCATTACAGCGTGTGGGAGACAGCGGAAGACTTTCTGGGTGACCTATTGAAAGACCTCCCCTCTGTATCAGACAAACAGTTTTCAGGCACCACCTGTGAATGGTAAAGATAACGAGCAATATGCAGTCGCCTAACTCGTTACACAGGAAGCCTCTCGGCCTGCAAGGTCCAGGCACTCGCAGAGGTTGGGATTCTGGTAGTTGGGAGCTTCAATGTTAAGGTCATGGTGGAGACCATTGGCAGATGTTTGCCATGGCGTTGGGGGAGGGGTGGCTGTCAGTGGGTGGAATAAATTCTATGTGCACTCAGTGTGCATACTGGTGGGAGTCACCTCATTTGTAGATGGTTCCTTCCAGAAGCGATGAAGTGCATAGGGTCCAACCAACAACACGTGTTGGCTCACGCCGATACTAACCATGTGTGTCACTGCTGATGAGAACTGATTCTCCGTAGTTCCGGCGGCTATATGAAGTGGTAAAGACAGAAAGTCTTGTTAACAACATGAAGGCAAAACTCAGCATCTGTGACATTGTTGACAGGAGCAGCTGTGGACCCTTGGTACAGAGCCGACTGGAGGCTCTGAACCATTGGCTCAGACACTTCTGCGACTGTGTAGGCTGCAGGTTCCTCGACTTGTTTCATTTTGGGGCGGGGTATCGAGTGCCACATAGTAGGTCAGAAATACATTACACACAGTAGGTGGATAGATAGGCAGCACATGCTGCGTGTAGTGGGCTGGACACCTTTTTCGTATTAGAATGTTTCTAAAGTGCAAAAATCAGGTGTTCCGTCTCAAATGGCCTAGGTTCTACATGAGGCGACGGTAGATATAAAAAATATTTGTATTATACGTTGTTGTAAATTGTCGTAGCTGTACTGGAAAAGAGGTAGAGCTCTAAGTGCTCATAGAAGGAAACGAAGCGGAAATATTTATATGCACTGAAATCTGGCAAAACAGGAACGTAAGTTAAGCTGAAGTTCGTACCAAGGGCCTGATGGTGTTCGGAAGGAAGAGACTAAAATCAGTTGCTGGTAATGTGTTCGTTGCAGTAAGAAATCATCTTGAAGTGAAGTTGAAATAGGTAGCTAAGGTGAGGTTACACTCGACAACAAAAATAAACTAATAATAAGTTCCTTTTACTGACTCCACGACTCAGGTAATACAATTTCTGAAGGGTTCAAACAACGGTTATTCTGATAAGAGGATTCGAATTACATTTCAACCAGCATGCACTGAACCTCAAGAGCAGCGAGAGAAAATGGAGAACCCTCCGAGGATGGTTTTTATATCTTATGTTGGTGACTTGTCTTTTAAGGCCAACAGGCCACTCAAGAAATATCAAATAAAGGGTTTCTTCCGCCACCTAGTGCAAGTGCAAACAATGTCACGTTATGTTGAAAATAACCTAGGTTTAAGGAGACCAGGAGTATACGCTGTAGCACACGGACCATGTTCAGCCAGAAATGCGGCAAGCAGGAACTGCCACAGGCCCAGCACAGACGAGCGCGGATGTTGTTCCTGACAATATAACACAGCTGTTGCAACCTTGCGAGGCGAGCTGGCCTGGCGAGATCTCAGAACAGTTGACAGAGTAGTGCCTGAACAGGAGAATTCGAAAGCTTTACCACGACGGCAGCCTTAATGTTTAATATCTGTGCAACAAGGCATAGCAAAGTCCAAGAAAATACGTAGAAATATCTAGCCACTTCGTACTACGGTCATTTGCGTCTGTATCGCAGATCTACCACGTCAGGAGCCATGACGTTTGAGGCGCCATCCAGAACTCTGATCTGGGGTCACAGTTCGACTCTGCATTAAGGCAGCACGTCCTGAGATCACTGGGCTCAGAACCGTGACCACAATTGGCCCGACCGGCCCAGGAACCAGCATGCCGGCCTGAGGCAATGGGTCAGGGCCATTACGACACCTGTCATTGCCTGCTGGCAGTCTGAGAGATGCAAAACGTGTCGCCGCACGTGCGGCCACAGCCAGCTAAAGTCGCCAGAACCCGGAGTCGTCACAGGCAGAAGCCATTGGGAAACAAACCACTTCCACAAGCATACGCCACAATCTGTCAACACTACTGGACGACAGACACACACACACACACACACACACACACACACACACACACACACAGGAGGCCACGGAATGCCGCAGCAGCCACACAACCACTGCCTCTATCGAACCATGACAGGAAGCCACAATAGAGTAACTTGGAACTCTGTGCTGTTTGACTGGTGTTGTACAGCGTCCTCATGCACCACTTTCACTCCAGATATCTTCAGTGGCATTCTGTGCCAGTGTGGGAAACCATACATCCCCATACGTGATGCACTGTTAGAGGTAGATGCAATGGATAAAGACATCGCGCCTCATTACGTCAGGTAATTTTAACTGTTCGTGTCAGTCTTGAGATTGGTAAGTCAAACACTGCATTCATTGATCGTTCTTTCAACTGATTAATTGCGTATTTTCTTTACGACATGTCCGAAAGATCAGACACTATTTTAGTCCCGCAACAATTATCGATTAAGACACAAAGGAATCACAGAAATCAGCTGCGAGATGGCATTGACTGAAATAATTTGACAAAGTTTAAATTTTGTGTCGAGACTGAATTATAACGCGGGTATCTGGCTTACTAGGCAGATGTTGCTGAACAACTTGAGGTCGAGTCCTTTCCAACAAATTCCTGTGTGAAGTTACCGGCCCATTTCACCTCCACGTACTGACACTCCATCATTAAACATATGTTGGCGAAAATAAATGTATAAAGTCGGTAGTAGTCACAGGGAATTGTCCGAAATGGTACTAAACACTTTCTCTGACAATTACACTACTGGCCATTAAAATTGCTACACCAAGAAGAAATGAGGATCATAAACGGGTATTCAATGGACAAATATATTATAATAGAACTGACATGTGATTACATTTCCACGCAATTTGGGTGCATAGATCATGAGAAATCAGTAAGCATAACAACCACTTCTGGCCGTAATAAGGGCCTTGATACGCCTGGGCATTGAGTCAAACAGACCTTGGATGGCGTGTACAGGTACACCTGCCCATGCAGCTTCAACACGATACCACAGTTCATCAAGAGTAGTGACTGGCGTATTGTGACGAGCCTGTTGGTCGGCCACTATTGACTAGACGTTTTCAATTGGTGAGAGGTCTAGGGCATGTGCTGGTCAGGGCAGCAGTCGAACATTTTCTGTATCCAGAAAGGCCCGTACAAGACCTGCAACCTGCGGTCCTGCTGAAATGTATGGTTTCGCAGGGACAGAATGAAGGGTACAGCCACGGGTCGTCACACATCTGAAATGTAGCGTCCACTGTTCAAAGTGCCGTCAATGCGAAGAAGAGGTGACCGAGACGTTTAACGAATGGCACCCCATACCAACATGCTGGGTGATACGCCAGTATGGCGATGAAGAATACACGCTTCCAATGTGCGTTCAACACGATGTCGCCAAACACGAATGTGACCATCATGATGCTGTAAACAGAACCTGGATCCATCCGGAAAAATGAAGCTTTGCCATTCGTGCACCCAGGTTCGTCGTTGAGTACACCATCGCCGTCGCAGCGTCAAGGGTAACCGCAGCCATGGTCTCCAAGCTGATAGTCCATGCTGCTGCAAACGACGTCGAACTGTTCATGCAGATGGTTGTTGCCTTGCAAACGTCCCCATCTGTTTACTCATGGATCGAGACGTGGCTGCGTGATGCGTTACAGCCACGCGGATAAGATGCCTGTCATCTCGACTGCTAGTGATACCAGGCCGTTGGGATCCTGCACGGCGTTCCGTATTACCCTCCTGAACCCACCGATTCCATGCTCTTCTAACAGTCATTGGATCTCGATCAACGCGAGCAGCAATGTCGTGATACGATAAACCACAATCGCGATAGGATCAAAGTCGGAAACGTGATGGTACGCATTTCTCCTCCTTACACGAGGCATCACAACAACGTCTCACCAGGCAACGCCGATCAACTGCTGTTTGTGTATGAGAAATCGGTTGGAAACTTTCCTCATGGCAGCACGTTGTAGGTGTCGCCACCGGCGCCAACATAATGTTAATGCTCTGAAAAGCTAATCATCTGCATATCACAGCATCTTTTTCCTGTCGGTTAAATTTCGCGTCTGTAGCACGTCATCTTCGTGGTGTAGCACTTTTAATGGCCAGTAGTGTATTTTGAGCAATTAATTCAGGTGCCCACTAGAAGTGTAACAGATTGTGATAACACACTTGACCTCTTTGCAACAAGTAATCCTCACCAAACTGAAAGCAATATAGCGATGCAGGGACTTTTGACAACAATGTACCTGTAGCGAGATTAAATACTGTACCATCCAAATCGTCCAGTTCAGCGTGGACTCAATACATCACGCTTTTAATGGTTTTCGCAATGAAACTCTGTCTCGAGATATGGCAAAAATCCGAATATTTTCTGGTCCTACGTAAAGTGCACCTGTATGACGACACGATCATTCCTTCTCAGCGTGCTAACAATGTGGTAGTGTTACCACTGAAAGTGCCTCTAAAGCGCTGTTACTAAGCAAGGTTTTTTTTCTTTTTATATTCCCTAACCAAACACGACGAAGTAAATATTCCTGAATTCGAATAAAGAATGGCTGATAACATGAGTAACTAGGAAGTTTATATCCTGGGTGTAGCGAAGCAACTCAAGTCCCTCAATAGAGGCAAGTTTTTCGGTCCAGATTGCAACCAATTAGGTTCCTTTTTCCTTCAGAGTACGCGCATGTAATAGCTTAACAATCACATACGAAAGACCCTCATCTATGGACTAGAAATTGCACGGGTCACAACAACATACGAGAAAAGAAACAAAAGTGCAGACGTCGATCTGCAACAGTATTCTGTGTTCGTACATTATGAATTACTCCAAGAAAATGGTCTGTTGATATGTACTAACTGTGTGTTCAGAAACCATCTTTCTTGTGAAACACAGCTCATTCTTTATCGACAGGAACTACTTAGTGGTACTGACAGTGAGTCTCAAATTTATTTCATGTTTCAAGACTCATAGAACGCTTTTATCGCCCTTCCTCAAAAGCGATTTTTAACGGACTGTGTGCTTATGGAATACCTTGCGACTGGATTCGAGATTTCATGTCAGAAAAGTTACAGTTCGTAGTAAGTGATTTCTGCCGTTCGAAAAGGCAGTGTCCCCAATCTACGTAAACCATTTAGGAGACAATCTGAACTGCCGTGATAGAAAGTTTGCAGATGGTATTGCAGTTTACAGTCTTGTAAAGTCATCGGATGATCAAAACCAACTGCAAAGTGTTTTAGGCTAGTATCTGTAAGGTGTGAAAAGTGCCAATTTAATCTAAATAAGTAAAACCTAATGTCATCCATGTGAGTACTAATTCGATTGCACTATAAATCCCACTCATTTAAAGGGTGTCATTACAAGTAAATATCTAAAAATAACAATTACGAATACCTTAAATAGTAACGATGAAGTAAACAATGCTGTGGTTCAGGCGAACCAAAGACTGCTTTTTATTGGCAGAACACTTAGAATATGCAACAGATCTACAAAAAGAGACTATTGTTGTAACGCCCCAAGGACAAAAAACGCCAATTAACAAACTTTGTGGAAGCTTAAAGTAGGGAAGTGAGCCATCTTGACAGTGACGGCAACTATTGACCACAAAATCTACACTGGTAATTGATTAACACCTATATCACTCAAATACTGAGAATAGCATACAAAAAAGGGAGATAAAAGGAAAGAATTATCATAGATTCATTATTAAACATCTGTAGAATAAATTCAAAATAATGTGAACGAAGGTTAAATCCAAGAAAGTAATTCAGTCAAAGATAACATTTACCATGGAAGAGAGTTGTAGCCGCATAGAAACGGAAATTCAATGCGACTACAATGCAACTCGGATATGGAAATGCTCAGTTAGTTAGTTGCTCTTGAGTCTCTGTAGAGTACATTTGCGATAGTAGTCTGGACGCAAACGCTATGAGATTGTTTCAGTTTTGGAAGTTTGGTAATTCGTAAGGTAGAGACGGAAGTATTGCTCATTCATTCGACTGAAGGAAGTTAATCTTTACCGTTCTCAACTCGACGGTATAGTGAGATGAGTGTTAGACTTCAATTGAGTGATATTGGTTTATCGGACTTAGTCTTCGTGGTGATGAAGTTACAAGCCTTGAGAGCAATGGATCAACGACAGAAAAACAGTTCGTAGTCTTGAGTAGAACACAATAAAACGAAGACTCAAAGAAAGACAAGTACTCCGATCAGTCAAAAGTTGTCGTCAGCGTCGCGATTACTGAACAGAAGTTAATCTTGAATGATACACCGGTGTGCGTTTGTTGCAGGGAGAAACAGTTAATTACTGAAAGAACAATAAAATCTGAGTCAGAAGATAAATATTACGTGTCGCCTAATTCTTAAATGGGCAATACAATGTGTATTAATGCAAGTTGATCAACTCTTTAAACATTTTAAGTGACTAAGTGAGTACATGAATAATGTACAGGGAAAAGTGATTAGTTTAAACCGGTATTACGGCGTATTAAAAACCATTTACTGCAACATAAGTCATATCTGGAGTTGCGTCGGACCGTTGTTAACAACTTGACGTAGCCATGGCATAGCAACGGAATAGTAGACAGCAAATTTTCATCCTCGGTATGCATGATGTTGAAAACGAGCGTAATAATGAAACCAAGAATCAAGATTTTATTTCATCACGGAACTAACCGGGCATTAAAATAAAAATAAACGATTGAAGTTTACCAGTTCGCACAAGCTGAGAAGACAGATAACAGAATATTTCTAAGCCACGCGAGAAGTTGTGTTCTTACGAGAGTTACAGGTGCTGTTTGACGTCATACCGACGGGGACGGACATCGTTACGAGTCGCGTCTCCTCCCGGCGAGTGAAGGAGGGAAGGGACTTCACACTATACTACCCTTGTCCGTCCTGCACTTTATGGGGTTTCTGCCAGATAAGGTTAACAGAGGACATCAAAAAAGATCAAAGAAGGACAGCTCGTGTTGTATTATCGCGAAATATTGTAGAGAGTATCACGGATATGCTACGGGAGTTGTGGTCTCAACCATTAAAACAAAGGCGTTTCCGTTGCGGTGACACGTCTTCAAGAACTATCAATCACCACGTTTCTCCTTCCAATGTTCTAACATTTTATTGACGCCCACCAACGCAGTGAGAAATGATCTTTATGACAAAATAAGAGGTACTGAACTCTCATGGAAAGATTTACATGTTCGTTTTTTCTACGTGCTATTCGAGATTCGGATTAATGCGAAGAAGGATAGAGAAATAGCGTGAAGGAGGTTAGCGCCTTTGTTAGAACAAATGGGGATAAATACCTGCTTTTCATTCGGCCATCCGAGCATATTAGGGACTTACCACATTACTTTCCTACTCATTGAATAATATTACGGGAACAAACATGGGGTTAGTTTTCCGTCGTTGCCAAAGGTGTGGTTCTGAACACCCAAGTGGTCCGTTATTTGGCTTTGTGTGTGCTGTTTATGAGCTTTTGCCTACTTCTTGAATAGTAGCTGAGTTTAAATTCAACTCTCTCTTGAACTCATTCCCCCGAAATCATTTTCCTTTCCTCTCATCCTTGATGCTCACCCACTCCCGTAATCATTCAAGTTTTGTTTATGAAAGCACGACGCTTGCTTGCAATGTGTTTCGAACAGTTTTTGAAATACCTTCAGCAGAGGCAACATTTCTTAACTGTCTTCCTCGGAAATAGAGTTTCCTGATTTTCTAAGTTCTAGGGGACTAATGACCTCAGCAGTTGAGTCCCATAGTGCTCAGAGCCATTTGAACCATTTGAACCTGATTTTCTATGCGGTTTTAGCTATCTAAGGTGAGTGCTAGTTGTAGTTATTTTCAAGACATATGCTGCAGAAAGAATAGGTCAAGATTTTGCTTTCAAAATAGTCAGGTTCCGTTTGTTGTATGTTATATGCTACGTCTACACGGGACGTGTCGCTTCTACAAGGAGTGTTACATGAGCATTGATAGATTGTAGTAGTTGAAGATTTTGGTAGCAATTTATGTTAAGCTAAATTACGTTATAGCCTCTTTGTTTTTCCGTTAGCTTTAAAATTTGGTTCTCTGCTACATATTTCGCTGAAGTTGGCAGATAGTGTTGCTATTCATTCACAGATCAAGTTTCATGCACAGAGAAATGTCTTCAGGACGTTACAACCGAAGATATAATATGCTATGTTTTCATATATCTAATTTAGATGGTAATTGCAACTTCCGTCTTTTCACAACAATGTGATTGTCATGGCTTCTGCATGATGAAGAAATAAAATTATCCTACGGCATTGATGGTCAGGAGTCGCCATCTGAGCAAGTTCGGCCCCCCGATTTGCAAGTTTTCTGAGCTACTGTAGCACTGGAAGACTTACGTATCGATAATGATGAAATGATAATAACGGCAGCATAACACCCTGTTACACAGCGAAGAAAATCTCCGAGCAGGCCAGCAATCGATCCCGGGCCTGCTGCGTAGCACTCAAACGCGCTGACCATTGAGTTAATGGGGTGGACCCTCATGACGAAGCGATAAGAGCTTAGAAATGGATCGTAACATACGAAAATCATCCAATAAAACATATTAAATTAGTTTTAGAATACAGAGAGGAAATATTTATTCTTCGCAATAACTCTATGGTTAGATTCTGATAGCGACATAGATAGCTATAGGTTTGTCTTGACGCTATTGATTGCAGACGATTTTGAAGGCATACTGCACGATATACGTAAGAAAAGAATATAGTAATTTAGAAATTATAGAAATTTCGCTTGATAAAAAAGAATCTATGACATTTTATGGTCCATTTAAAGTTAGTTGTAAGTTGGTATGAAGTAATAAGTACATTAAAGTAGTCGTCCAGTTCGCTTTCCTGGGATCCATTCAATCATCATTGGATGAGTTGATAGAGCACACAAAGTTGAAAATTTTAGCATAAAGTGTGGCACATTGCACAGAAGAGTAAAACACAAAGTAAAGAAGGTACCAATGCCTAAGCCCCACAAGATTATGGTGGTGTCAACAGTCTTACATGTGGCTAAAACTTGAGTCCTCGCAAGTCAGTTAAAGCTTCCTAAATGCCACTTGAACCATCAAGAGTGGGGATGCGAAAGAGGTACAGGAAGCAAATCGAAAAGATAAGGCGATCACTGAAAATTTAGAGCTTAAACAACAAAATGTTGGAATACCGTCAAACCAGGAAATGTCATATAGAACGGTTGACCGATG
Source organism: Schistocerca serialis cubense (assembly GCF_023864345.2). Lineage (NCBI taxonomy): Eukaryota > Metazoa > Arthropoda > Insecta > Orthoptera > Acrididae > Schistocerca > Schistocerca serialis. Next base: position 1,265,310,319 of record NC_064638.1, on the reverse strand, counting down.
AACGTTTGCCCAACACGGTCCACAGGTGAAAGCATAGCCGCAGAGTGGGGAGTTAAGAGAGAACATGTAAAAGAGCGAGTGTGAGGCTGCAACTAGTGCGATGGTGAAATGCATAAAAATTATGCAGTTAAGACGGTTGCAGGTCAACACGGAGCCTGAATTACGCAGGGGAATCTGTTAAAATTCTGTTAGGATATCAGGTGGAGTGTGTGTTTAAGACTGATGTTTCAAGATTTGACGATAACCCTAAGAATAAGCAGTGTTATGATCGCTTCGTTACAGATGTAATTTTGTGAGTTGTGAAGATAAAGACGTTATTGGTGGGAAATTTCTTCTGTTTTTTCTGTCACCGCTTTCGCTTTCTTAGACCAAGCATTCACATCTTTGATGGCGTAGCATAGCTGTGTTTGGCAATGATGTTAAAACGTAACTGAAATTTATTTCCTTTTCCCTAATGGATAAGTAAACATGTTTCTTATCAGATGAAAGGACAGCTTTACTGAGTGAGAGTTCGCGCTCGCAGTAGTCATATGCAAATGTGACAAACATTTCAATTGCAGTCGGAAATTATCATGGTGTATAAAGAACTGAAACGAGTAGTAGGTACGTATACCGAGTAACAAACATCCATATTCTAAACCTGCGATCGTCACTAACAGTTATGTCTCCAGTGGGTGTTAGCACACTGGACTCGCATTCGGAAGGACGACGGTTCGATGCCGTCTCCGGCCATCCTGATTTAGGTTTTCCGTGATTTCCCTAAATCGCTTCAGGCAAATGCCAGGATGGTTCCTTTGAAAGGGCACGGCCGATTTCCTTCCCCATCCTTCCCTCACCCGAGCCTGCGCTCCGTCTCTAATGACGTCGTTGTCGACGGGACGTTAAACACTAATCTCCTCCTCCTCCTCCAGTGGGTGTTAAACGCCACTGCAGATGACTTCGCAGCTAACCGAGAAGAGACTTCACTAACATATTTCACCGTGGAAATACGACAAACAGAGTTGCTGTAATAACTTTGTCTGCAACATCACGAGCTATCACCGTCCTCTCAACACACCGTCACGCCTCTCCAACAACAAACAGATTAACCACATTGCTGTGCGCTCTCCACAGTCAACGACTAACAGAATTTAACAGTTCCTACAGTCAACCGTTTCTTTCATTACAAAATTGCTTTCTTCCTTATCCTTTTCCTAACTTTTTCTATGTGAACTGTTAACTACCAATGTACTTTCGTTTTTATTTAAACTATCTCTTTCTTTTAAATTAACTCTACCACAGATGAAGGTTTGTGTGCCTTTCGGAGGGGGAAGTGTTATAAGCGCGTGTGAACTATTAACTTTCAGAGCAAGTTCGCGTACCTCAATGTTTGAGACGGTAGTGCATGTATACCGCGACGTCTGTAATTGGTTTCTGGGAAACGACCAATAAAATTATAGTTGCTTGTTTGTTACGGGTGTAAGCTTCGCGGCGAGGGTAAACTGAATGTGGCAGCTGTCAAACGTACCTAGCCGTTACCACACTTGCACGAATAATAACTTGATTGTTGACGGTTGCAGGGCTAAGTGAACAAATGTATAGCTAAATCCTACAATTTTTATGGGATTAGTAACGGGATTGTGTGCGATTAAATAATTTAGTGTCTGGGTGGAACCACATTCTCCACGTCCACAGAATTCGGATGACAAATAAGTATTTCAGAAATAATACACAACATCAGGCATCTGAGAACAGGAAGTACTGTTTCCAAGTAAATTTGTTAAATCGTCTGTGAAGCAATACCCTTTACACCCATGTTACCGAAAAAAACTATCATGACATGTAACACTACCTAACTGTTTAAAATATGTAAAATGAATTACAGTGATAAACTGAATCTTACTTTATAAGACACTTCAAACTTTAAACATTAATTATCATGTGTATTCAGTTACATATTCTAACACTCTGTGATAGTGGTTTTCTGTGAGAATTTTCTCACCGTGCCTGAAAGTACGAGGACCGTACAAAAAGTATGGTAAAAAGCTCTTTTATTCAGGAACTAGAAGTGATGCACGAAGCTACTAAGACACTGTAAGGTATTACTTTTCCACATAGTCAACATGATTGTATTTGCCATTTGCTTCATTGCTAAACCAAACTTTCCAAACCGGCATGACAGAAATGAGCGTCCAAGTGACTAAACCACAACCTCATCAATGTCCACTAGACAACCAATGCAGCTGTTGATTGTGTGCAGCCTGCCTCCAATGAATACGATAGACTTAAATGGAGTTCGACACGACGAAGCCACCTGAGGTAAACTTGATTGTCCGCCCTGATCTTTGCCCGTATCGCAACTCTACCTACATCTACATCTACATACATACTCCGCAAGCCACCTGACGGTGAGTGGCGGAGGGTACCTTGAGTACCTCTATCGGTTCTCCCGTCTATTACAGTCTCGTATTGCTCGTGGAAACAAGGATTGTCGCTATGCCTCTGTGTGGGCTCTAATCTCTCTGATTTTATCCTCATGGTCTCTTCGCGAGATATACGTAGGAGGGAGCAATAAACTGCTTGACTACAGGTGAAGGTATGTTCTCGAAACTTCAACAAAAGCCCGTACCTAGCTACTGAGTGTCTCTCCTGCAGAGTCTTCCACTGGAGTTTATCTATCATCTCCGTAACGCTTTCGCGTTTACTAAATGATCCTGTAACGAAGCGCGCTGCTATCCGTTGGATATTTTCTATCTCTTCTATCAACCCTATCTGGTACGGATCCCACACTGAAGAGCAGTATTCAAGCAGTGGGCGAGCAAGCGTACTGTAACCTACTTCCTTTGTTTTCGGATTGCATTTCCTTAGGATTCTTCCAATGAATCTCAGTATGGCATCTGCTTTACCAACGATCAACTTTATATGGTCATTCCATTTTAAATCACTCCTGCTATTTTGTAGTTAAATGATAAGGGATCTATCTTTCTATGTATTCGCAGCACATTACACTTGTCTACATTGAGATTCAATTGCCATTCCCTGCACCATGCGTCAATTCGCTGCAGATCCTCCTGCATTTCAGTACAATTTTTCATTGTTACAACCTCTCGATATACCACAGCATCATCCGCAAAAAGTCTCAGTGAACTTCCGATGTTATCCACAAGGTCATTTATGTATATTGTGAACTGCAACGGTCCCACGACACTCCCCTGCGGCACACCTGAAATCACTCTTACTTCGGAAGACTTCTCTCCATTGAGATTGACATGCTGTGTTCTGTTATCTAGGAAATCTTCAATCCAATCACACAATCGGTCTGATAGTCCATATACTCTTACTTTGTTCATTAAACGACTGTGGGGAGCTATATCGAACGCCTTGCGGAAGTCGAGAAACACGGCATCTACCTGGGAACCCGTGTCTATGGCCCTTTTCCAATCCTTTGGAACGCTACGCTCTTCTAGAGACCTACGGTACACCGCTGTAAGAAGGGGGGCAAGTTCCTTCACGTACTCTGTGTAAAATCGAACGGGTATCCCATCAGGTCGAGCGGCCTTTCCTCTTTTGAGTATTTTAATTGTTTCTATATCTCTCTTTATTTCGATATCTACCATTTTGTCATCTGCGCGACAATCTAGAGAACTAACTACCTGCGTTTATTGAAATCCTGGCACATAAACCACGCCTGTTCTCGTGATACTACACTCGCACCGTAAAAGTCCAGTAGCTGGTGATGAATTTGGGCTGGGGACGTTTCCTCTAAACGCAGGAACCTTATTACATTTCGCACTTCAATCGCCGATCGTGAAACTCGGGAGCACAGCTGGCTTCAATCGGCGTCGTGTAAAAACTTTAACCGCCTCTTCTGCTTAGACTTGGAATTTAATTGGAAGGAGTTACTTACACGTCTGTGAGAACTTTTTATCTCATTTACTGAACCAATCTCTTAAACGGGAAATAAGTACAGTTAATTATTAATTTCACTTTATACATTACATTAGTATATGGACCAAGATGAATCGTAATGACAGAGGAATGGAGCACTAAACCAATCAGATGACTATAACATAAATAGTAATAAATCGAAAGCGATAAAACCACACCGTCAGAAAGGAAAAATGTTACGACTTAATCCTCTTTACCGAAAGTCACCAAAGCGATATTCCCCTTTTCCTCTCCTGTGGAATGGAATATGTTGATCAAAATTTCATTCCTATTCGAGATTACTTTCAAGATTTTCCGTGCAGAGAAAGGCGGTCCTATAGCTGAAAAATTGCGTACGTTCGTGACTGCTGTTGGATGTGTCTAACGTAACGGCACCTTTCATGTGGATGTCGCGTCAGACAGTGGCCAGAGGATGAACAGATGCAGCTTTTCGCCATATTTCGACCTCTGAAAAATGGCGTTGAATACTAATGAAAGCAAAAAAGTGACCTAACAGGTTAACCTAGAAACATTTGTGCAAGACCACATAGGCAGTTAATTGGTCATAGTGCAATAATTGCACAATGAGTGCGCACAAAACGGACTAAGGACAATAATATGGCTGGTGGCTGTGGCCGAGCGTTTCTAGACGCTTCTGTCTGGAACCGCACAACCGCCACAGTCGCATGTTCGAATCCTGCCTCGGGCATGAATGTGTGTGATGTCTTTACGTCAGTTAGGTTTAAGTAGCTCTAAGTTCTAGGGGACTGATGACCTCAGATGTTAAGTCCCATAGAGCTCAGAGCCATTTGAACCATTTGAACAATAATGTGGCGAGAACAGTAGGTAAGGACTCTCCCAGTAGGGCTACACCACCGGAAAACTATACAGTTGTTCGGTGGGTTTTGACTGACAGATGCCACTAACTGAACCCCGGGCAGTGGTTATTGGTACCGTGTCACAACGAACAGTCGGGAAAATGTTGCTTAAAGCTGCTTTCTGATCTCTAGTTGCCACGATTCACATATGGTTGTCACGTTTCCACAAACAACAGCGACTTACGTGGTATAGAGTAATATCGTGGGGTGCTTAACTATGTCGTTTCTGTTTATGTCTTTCAGACGGACGCCCATCGCTCTTTAATTTACGCAGTCTGCAATATCCTGAGTTGGTCGCAGATGAAGAAATTGTAATGGACAGAAACTAGAAACCAGTATGTCTTTGTTTATTAATCCATTCCTTAAGCATTCCGGTTTTAGCCATGATCAGAATTTTGCTTTAGATAAAAAGTAGAGGATGACATTTGTTGACTTGCGATGAACATGAAGAGTCTGACTGGTGACTTTCAACGAGCATGAGTAGGGTGACAGTCTGTTCGCTGTAAGTCAACATTGTAACTATGTAATCCTCTGTTTTTATATGAACCAGCATTCTGATGACAGCTAGTTCCAAAACACGTAAATTGTGGAATAATAAACGGAGGAATACTGGTTTAGAGCTTCTTTACAATTCCTTTATCTGGGACCAATTCAGGAAATTGCAGAGTAGGTGAATTATTCCATCTTCGCCTACCTCCTGCGTGACTTAATGGCACACCTTTGTTACCATCCGCTCCGTAGACCATATGATGAGACGTCAAAGTGTAAGTAGGCCGAGGACTACAGTGGGTCTGCTCTGTGATGACCTACCTACCAATATTCTTCAGACTTTCGACTGACTCTGCTGTGGGTTTGCTCTGTTGTGGACCATTACCTGTCTGCATGTCCGGAGTCAGCATTATCTTTCTGTTGGAAGGACAACACCACTTCTTCAAGACTGCATGGAAATCCATTACTTCCGTGTGCATTTTCTTTTACTGCTCAGACTTTGAGAGAAAGAAAACACTGCAATTTTATTGTGATGAATGATCAAATGGCTCTGAGCACTATGGGACTTAACATCTATCGTCATCAGTCCCCTAGAACTTAGAACTACTTAAACCTAACTAACCTAAGGACATCACACAACACCCAGCCATCACGAGGCAGAGAAAATCCCCGACCCCGCCGGGAATCGAGCCCGGGAACCCGCGCGTTGGAAGCGAGAACGCTACCGCACGACCACGAGGTGCGGGCATGAATGATCAGTCTTTATGGACTGTGAGAAAATCATATTTTTTGGCCAACATTGTATCAATAAGTGTGTGCATTTGATTTCTTTCTTATTTTAACTGTAAAAAATTTTTTAACAAATATGTATTGGCCAGTGCCCAAGACAATTTGTAAAATTTTTTGTGGGTAGCATGGGGGCTATGTATGTAGGCTGTTTAGGTTTTTATATTGGTAACCTCACGTAGCGCTCTGTATGAAAATCACTGGCTGTGCTGTGTGCAGTCTGTGGATGGGCGGCATTGTTGCAATAGTCGCTATTGTAGTTTGACAGCGCGTAGCGTTGCGCAGTTGGAGGTGAGCCGCCAGCAGTGGTGGATGTGGGGCAGTGAGATGGCGGATTTTTGAGAGAGGATGATCTGGACGTGTGTCCATCAGAAACAGTGCATTTGTAAGAATGGATGTCATGATCTGCTATATATATTATGACTTTTGAACACTATTAAGGTAAATACATTGTTTGTTCTCTATCAAAATCTTTCATTTGCTAACTATGCCTATCAGTATTTAGTGCCTTCAGTAGTTTGAATCTTTTATTTAGCTGGCAGTAGTGGCACTCGCTGAAGTTCGAGTAACCAAGATTTTTGTGAGGTTAGTGATTTGTGAAAGGTATAGGTTAATGTTAGTCAGAGCCATTCTTTTGTAGGGATTTTTGAAAGTCAGAATGCGTTGCGCTAAAAATATTGTGTGTCAGTTTAGTGTTGATCAGAATAGGTAAAGAGCGAAATGTCTGAGTACGTTCAGTTCTGCTCAGCTGTTTGAAAATGAAATAATGTAACAGATTTATCAGCACAGTAATTCATTAAGTTTTCTAAGGGGACGTTTCAAAAGGAGGCAGTGACTCCTAAAACCCATACAGTTTCAACTTCCAGAATCACAGTGTGGGGAGTCATTGGTTACGAAAACAGGACTGATTTGATTGCTTTGAAGGGAGGTTCGACGTTCACCAGTATACGTCAAGAATGGTAAACCTGATTGTCATACCTTTCATGACCAATGTACCAAGTAGCGAACTCGATATGATAAAAATTGTATATCTTCCTACCAGCACCCAGACGGTGATCCACATGAACTGATATAGCACGTGTTTCAAACGTAGCAAGAAATTCCTCTGGTTGTTACTCGGAGGCCGTTTGATTCCATGACACAACTAATATAAAAACGTATTTGTGCAGAGGGTGGGGGCGGTCACATCTGATATTAAGAGGACATCAGTTCTCAAAGTAATAAACGTATAATTATATCCATTGCGTGTTAAACATCTCAAAAAAGATTGATAAATACGGAACTTGTGCTTCATGATGTAATAATTTTGATTCCCATCTGTGTTATCCATCTCAGTGGAGTCTTTATTACGCAGAAGTGCGAATGCCGTTTGATGATGATACGCGAAAGAAAGGGCATGAAGCTTGGATCTGAAAACTCTGTGTGACAGAGGTAAGGCAACAGTAATGAGGTGATTCCGAGGACGGCAGTTCATGACGTCAGCGGGCTGCTTATTTTCTACGCTTAGACATGAGTGCATCCGGTTCGGTGCGCAGGTCGTTCCATCTAACAGCGGCCTGTGTCAGGTTCCATACCGTTCCGGCAACGCCTGCTCCAGTTACTCGTTTTCCGGCGCTGCCGCGCTTGTGGCTGCAGTAAATTCCTATAGACCCCTGTCCATGCTGGGTGTGGTGCAGCAGTAGTTAACAACCCAGTAACGAGAAATTATTCTCACATGAAGGCAAATAGCTGGGCAATAACCATCGGAACACGGGTGCTCCGGCGGTAGTTGCATATCTCAAATTCTTCTGTACCGTCCACCGAAATGGAGATGCGGACAGTGTATTCCAATTTAATGACTCTCCCTGTTAATAACTTCACATTCGGCATCATGTCAGTGGTTTTACAGCAACAGAAAAGACTTATTACCATCACCTTGCTGCCATAGAAAGAAATGCATAAAGGAATATTTCTAGGGCTCAGTTACTGGAGAGCTATAAAATTGTTTTTTATTTCTTTACTGTTTATCTTATTTATTTGCACGGTCAGCGTGGTTACAGAAGCCTCGTACACGCTTTTCAACGTGCATGTTTCCTAATTTTTATTTGGTGCTCTGTGTTGAGTCCATGTAACTGTTCACTGAATGCGCAGTCCCAGTAAATCTGATTATCACTAATATCTCAAAGATATGACGCGCAAACGTATACAGAAAATGACTGCATCGCAGTCGATCTACCACGGTCAACAGGATTTTTTTCAGAGGGGGGGGGGGATCTGGTTTATCGTGTAAATTCTTTTTACTTTCACTTTACTCTCATTGAATATGGAACTTGCTGATGATGAATATCCTTCCGCGTCTTCCACACTGTTAAGATTGACGGGCCGCTTTTTAACTTTAAAAGGGGATGAAATTACCGTTCAATTTTTTTTTCACCCCCGTTTTACTCGCGTTAAATATGGAAGCTGCAGTTTGGTGAACATCCTTCCACACAGTTAGGAGCTAAGCACCACTTTAAACTTTTCTTTTTTTTCAAATGGAAGTCTGTGTGAACTACACTTTGTCGTAGCCAAACATACTACAGCGCAAACTCACCGAGAGGAAGGGAATACGTTAATGATAAGTCGTGCTTGGACAGCGCAGTCGGCAGCCGTGGAAGGCAGAGGTCTGAGGTTCGAGTACGGATATGGCAAACACTTTTCTTCACAGTAGCTATTCTGGAAGCCTCGCTGGATACCTTTCCTTCGTTTCATGCTGGTGTCCCGGTTCGGCACACTGTTTTAGCCTGATGGGGAATTTCAAACCAGCACACAATCCTGTGAAAACTGACATTTTCATTCGGAATGGAACCGCAAGGTTCTGACCAACCACTCTAACCTTCCTATTCCGAGAGCACTAACCTCTGTGCGTTAGGAGCAGGGCTTCTGTCATGTTTGGAACGTAGCAGGGTGCTATTTACGTAAATTACTGTGACGCCGCGTCGTGAATTATGTCTGAATATGTTAGCTGATTAGACCGTCAAAGGCAAGGTTTTATGTTCACGTCACAGGTACTGGTGATATTTTCAGTTTCGTGTCGCTAACCATAAATCTTAGAAGCAAGCAGATGCATTACGATATCAGTGTAAGAATATCACCGTGTTAGAGATAAACCCCGTCAGTCCAAACAATTTCGAGATTAGATTAATAAAAATAGAGAAAAGCTAAGATTTTAATTTTAATGTTTCCGGTATTCTCCACAGTCTCCTTTCACTTGAGAAAGACGTTCATACTATCGTGTGAGAAAGAGAAAAGTACTTGATGTTGGACGGCCGAAGTGGCCGTGCGGTTAAGGGGGCTGCAGCCTGGAACCGCAAGACCGCTACGGTCGCAGGTTCGAATCCTGCCTCGGGCATGGAAGTTTGTGATGTCCTTAGGTTAGTTAGGTTTAACTAGTTCTAAGTTCTAGGGGACTAATGACCTCAGCAGTTGAGTCCCACAGTGCTCAGAGCCATTTGAACCATTTGAACTTGATGTTGTATAGAATACACTTGTGTATGTGATGGGAGCGACCTGGCAAATTAATGGGAAGTGGTTTCTTCTGAAATCAATATCTCCAAACATTATTTTGTTTCACGATGACCGGTTTTGACAGAAACTTGTAGTCATCTTCTGATCTTCGGAAATTTTCGAAGATCAGAAGATGACAGCAGGTCTCTCAAGAAACTGATCACGTGAAACTAATAACATTTAGAGATATTAAATTCAGAAGAAATTTCTTTCTGCCGTTGATGTTCTTCAACTCACACGTCACGTTGGCTTGAACGTCGGTTATGTCATAAAAGCGTCGACTGTACCATACCAACCACCGCACATTGTCGTTTTATGGTAGGTCGTATTGATAACAAGTCCAGTCACCCGTGATATTTTCCAGGAAAGAATTGTATTTCATTAAAATCACGACAGCCGTACACGTGTCATTGTTCCTGTTTCGAGAGTCGAGGTGTGCCTGACAAACTTTGTACACACTTTTCCTCATCTTCAAAACATTCCAGAGGCTGTTTGGAATACTTGATTTAGAGATATTGCCCAACTGAGGTTTATGATACAACGTTGACACACTACGTCTACCAGTTAACTACTGAACACTGGCAGTCCGCCTCGGTTACATAGTCAGCGTACCGGATTGCTAACCGAAGGAGCTCGGATTGCTAACCGAAGGCGCTGAGTCGAAAATTTTCTGGCTCAGGGACTAAGTGTTCTGTTGTCATCACTTTGATATCGTCGTAATTGATATTCAACAATTGAGATACCTGCATCGGCACTTCCCGAAAGCCAATAAAAAGACAAGTAAAATAAAATAAGAAATAGAAGAGACTACTTTGTCACAATTGGTAGGTCGAATGTACATCTGTTGTTGCTAGGTGTTAAATCAAGCTGCAACTGTAGTTACTGCGCTGAAGTCGCTTCTATGCCAGGAGTAAAATCAGTTTAAAAATTTCTTGGGTGAACAATGTCTTTATTATCATGGTAAACAACGGATGCAATATGAAATTAGTAAAAAGTGTAAAACCAATTGTTTTAGGGAGATGGTTGAAAGATTTTATACAAAACTAATTTTAATGATGGTAACCAACGACTGTAAGACGAAATTTGCAAAAGGTAAACAATAAGTTCTGTTTTCAACCACCCATCACTTCCTGCATTATATTTGAAAGCAAATTCGAATTTTTCCTAGACAAAATCCCTCATTCCGAATCTTTGATGAATTCAAAATTCCTAAAATTATAGTCCTAAGTAACAAGAAAATTTTTTGTCTAAAATATAATGAATTTTGCATCAGAACTACATACTATCCCCGTGGTTTCATTTCGATGATATTCAGCACTATAAACTCAAATTTAGTTATAATAATAGTATATCTCATGGCGGTTTCAGGCAGTATCCACTGGGGCTCTAGGGTTTAACGGCACAGTGCTTCGTAGACGAGAGAGCATTAAGTACCTTGCAGTCCCTTCTCGCCCAACACCGCGTCTCGCACGAAGCCATACCATCTGTACACCAGAGAATGCGCATAATCGTGGAACCTTGGTAGGAGCAAGCTTTTGTACCAACACCAGACACGGACAACACTATGGTCTAGGCACTGAAAGGAAGATCGCATAGCCAAAGATCTACATCTACATAGACACTCCGCGGTGCGTGGCGATGGGTACCCTGTAAAAATATTAGACATTTCATTTCCTGTTCCACTCACAAATACAGCGAGGGGAAAATGAGTGTCTACAGGGTGACAATTACTGAACTATACGAAATAAAATAGTCTTAGCTTCTGAACGGTTTGCGTTAGGACGTTCTAACTGCACGGTTGTCCGTGGGCGTGATGGGAACTAGTATGCGCAACGAAACCCACTTTCATTTGGATGGGTGTCATCAATAACCAAAACTGGCGCATTTCGTGGACTCAGAATCCGCATTTCGCAATGGATTAGTCTCTTCGCCCTCAACGGGTGACCGTGTGATTTGCAATGTCCGGTCACGGAATAATCCATGCGATATTCCGTGATGGTATGGTGACTAGCAAACAGTACGTGAAGGATTTAGAAGATGATTTCATCCCCATTATCCAACTTATTTCACAAATTGTGGCTCAAGCAAGACGGAGCTCGAACCCACTGAAGCAGGAAAGTGTTTGATGTCCCCGGGATGTACTTCGGGAACCGCATTCTGGCTCTGGGGTACCCAGAGGCCACTGGCATGGGTCTCAGTGGGTCTCCATATTCTCCGGATCTCAACACATGTGCATTCTCTTTGTGAGACTATATTAAAGACAAGGTGTACAGCAATAACCCCAAAAGCATTGCTGGGCTGAAATCAGCCGTTCAGTAGGTCATCGACAGCATCGATATTCCTACACTTCTGCGGTTCGTGCAGAATTTCGCTATTCGTCTGCGCCGCATCATCGCCAATAATGGCAGACATATCGAACTAGTCGTAACCTGAATCCAAATGTCTGTAGTGACGTTACATATTGAATAAAGTGCGTGCACACGGTAGTTTGTAACTAACTTACCTTTTTTTCACATAGTTCAATAATTGTCACCTAATATGTGCCTCCACATGAGCCTTAATTTCTCTATCCTTCGTGGTCCTTACGTGAAACGTATTTTGGCGGAAGTGGTATCGTTCTTCACTCAGCTTCGAATGACGGTTCTCTAAACGTTCTCAACCCTGTTCCTCGAAAAGAATACCGCCTCCCTTCCAGGGATTCTTATTTCCGTTCCCGAAGCCCTACTTAATTAACTTGAGTGTTGTTCCAATCTACAGGTAATAAATCTAGTATCACGTTTCTGAATTGCTTCGATGTCTTCCATTAGTCCTACTTGTTGCGGATTTCAAACACTCGAGCTGTACTCAAGAACACGTCGGACTAGCGTCTAATACGCTGTCTCCTTTACAGATGAACCACACTGTACCAAAATTTTCCCAGTGAACCGAAGTCTACCATTCACCTTTCCTATCACAATAGTCAGACGCTCGTTCCCTATCATATCGCTTTGCAACGTCACGCTCAGATACTTCAACGAAGTGACGGTGTCAAGCATGATATTACTAATGGTGTATCGGAGCGTTACAAGTTTGTTTCTCCTACGCATCCGCAGAACTAATTTTTTTTTTTTTTTCGTTTCGATCTAGCTGCCGTTCATAACACCGTATTACTACTGGACGTAGGCACATACGCTGTAAGTGCTGACAGCCCGACGTCTACAACTAACACTTGTGTCGGCGAAAACCAAGGGTGCTGACGAGCTAACACATTAACGGAATGGGAATATTAAATTTTTCCCACTCGGTCTGTTCATAACATTATCTTCTTGTATGGTTCGGGAACGTGAAAAATTTTCTTGTATAGCTGGATAGTATTAACGGAATGGGAATATTAAATTTCGCCCTATTCATAACTTTATTTTCTTCTATGGTTCGGGAATGTGAAATATTTTGTTGTGTAGCTGGATAGGTCTGATGATGATGATGATGATGATGATGATGATGATGATGATTGGGTTGTGGGTCGCTCAACTGCGCGGTTATCAGCGCCCTTACAAATTCCCAACTTCTGCTCAGTCCAATCTCGCCACTTTCACGGATCATGATGAAACGTTGAGGACAACACAAACATCCAGTCATCTCGAGGCAGGTGAAAATCCTTGACCCCGCCGGGAATCGAACTCGGTATTCCGCACTGGCTAAGTGGGAACGCGACCGCGAGACCACGACCTGTGGACTGGATAGTTCTGCATACGCAGTAAAATTTATTTTATGAACGAGTGGAAGTTGTAGCCGCCACACGAACCTGAGTGCCGTCTCTGACGCACGAAGTGATTCTGATAAGATGTTTATGTGATGGATACCATTTTTTGTGTTGCGTTGTCGTCTTCAGACAGTAGTGACGTAAGTGCAAGATTATATGGTGTATACCGATGACACTACGCTTAATAATGTGACGACGAAGCGGATTTGTATTGAACAATGTGGTTGTGTAGTTGTAGGTAAGGAAATACAGTCTTTGTCATACGTAGCGACATTTCTACATCTACATCTACATCCATACTCCGCAAGCCACTTGACGGTGTGTGGCGGAGGGTACCTTGAGTACCTCTATCGGTTCTCCCTTCTATTCCAGTCTCGTATTGTTCCTGGAAAGAAGGATTGTCGGTATGCCTCTGTGTGGGCTCTGATCTCTTTGATTTTATCCTCATGGTCTCGTCGCGAGATACACGTAGGAGGGAGCAATATACTGCTTAACTCCTCGGTGAAGGTATGTTCTCGAAACTTCAACAAAAGCCCGTACCGAGCTACTGAGCGTCTCTCCTGCAGAGTCTTCCACTGGATTTTATCTATCAACTTCGTAACGCTTTCGCGATTACTAAATTATCCTGTAACGAAGCGCGCTGCTCTCCGTTGGATCTCCTCTATCTCTTCTACCAACCCTATCTGGTACGGATCCCACACTGCTGAGCAGTATTCAAGTAGCAGGCAAACAAGTGTACTGTAACCTGCTTCCTTTGTTTTCGGATTGCATTTCCTTAGGATTCTTCCTATGAATCTCAGTCTGGCATCTGCTTTACCGACGATCAACTTTACATGATCATTCGATTTTAAATCACTCCTAATGCGTGCTCCCAGATAATTTATGGAATTGTTTCCAGTTGCTGACCTGCTATATTGTAGCTAAATGATAAGGGATCTTTCTTTCTATGTATTCGCAGCGCATTACACTTGCCTACATTGAGATTCAATTGTCATTCCCTGCACCATGTGTCAATTCGCTGCAGATCCTCCTGCATTCCAGTAGAAACTAAAGTTTTGGGTGACTACGTGGGCCATATTACCTGTGAACGCTGCGCTGCTGGCAGACCAGGCGCAGAAAATGCACGGGCTTACGCACGGCTATCGCGTACACGATTAGCACATCTGGCCAAAGACGCACCGTCACCACTTATTCCCCTCCTCATGCATCGCCATGTGCATGGCAGTTATTACCGCCCATGATATCACCAACTCAGCATTCGCAACTCCTACACACGTTTCGCCACTGCCAAGTTGAAGAAAGACAGCGGCATAGGTGCGATATCAGCCTCGTGCCTCATGCCTGTTGCCTCATTCTCGTCGCAGTAGACACTAGGGTGAGTGTTTGTCACTAAGACCTTAGGACACGTTTGCTTTTGTCACTGTATTATATGAAACTTCAATTATCTCAGCTGAATGTGCTACAAGTGAAGTGGTTACCTAGAAATCTTTAATGTGCGTTTGATGTAACTGGACTACAGGGTTTGTAAGAATATTTCTTTAAATTTTATGAGTGATGCAGTACTGCTTAACTCTTGCTCCATTTTCTTCCCCTCTGTTTCAAGGCAGCTGAAGATAGAATTATATTTACATGAACCAATAGAATAGTGTTCTCTATATTTTCCGGATAATGTCCATTACAATTACCTTGTTAACAGTGCTACATTTCTTGTTTTGCTATTTGAATTTTTGTAGTTTTAAGCTACCTTAGTTCATATGAAAATGTTTACTGCCAGGCAGTTATCTTAGTGGCACATGTTTCTTTTCATAAATATTGAATTATTTTGCTTGATGTTCAACTACTAATGTTATTAGGCTACACAGTTCAGTAGACTCAGTAGACAGTTCAGTAGACAGAATCCCTTAGTGGGATTTCAGACATAATGTTTATAGAATTGTAGCTTCACTTTTATTGTAATTCCAAGTTCTTATTCACGTGACGAGTGTGGACCAGTTTTGAACATTGTATTCAGGTCTACGATTGCTTCATACTGCCGGAAGCGACCGGACTGCCGATCAGTGTTGTGACTTGAGATCGGTGGGCAGCTGTTGACTGACAACGTCCATTGCCATTTTTTGCCCCCCTCATTCTATATTGTTATCCTTTTGTTTTTCCTCCTCTGCTGAAGAAGAAAAGTTGACACTGAAGCCATCTGGCAGTGCCGATTTTTCTATCACACCTTTCCACTATTCCACTGAAGCACTGAGCTTCCCTTTGTATAAAACTTCAACTAGTATGAGTTCCGGGACTCTTTCTCAATCTTATGGACTGGACCGAGACATTTTATTCCACAGCCACATATTTAAACCCAGTGCTACTATGTGTCAAAGTAGTACCTACTTAATTTATTCTTCAGTTGTTATTTTAGTGTTGCTGCATACAGTTATTTACCTTATCTTCTCATAAATGGAACCGTCGCTTTTCGTTACAAGTCACCATTTACCACATCTGCTAATTATTAAATACTTCATAGATATAGAAAGTGATACATTCACCGTTACTGTGATTTCCATGTGCTCCGTCAACTAGCACTTTTTAGTCACTGAAAGTAAATATTGTCTTAGTAGTGATGAAAACGAGACTGAAGTTCAAGAGATTAGTAAGGAAGAACCAACACACAAAGAAGTGGGATCCGGAAGTACTAAGGAATGACGAGATACGCTAGAAGATCTGTATGGCTCTAGATGCAGCAATACGCAGTAGTTGCGTAGGCAGTACAGTTGAAGAAGGATTGACATCACTAAAAAGGGCAATCACAGAAGTTGCGAAAAAAACATTGGTACAAAGAAGGTAACCGTGGATAACAGAAAAATGTTTCAGTTGATCGCTGAAAGAAGTAAGAACAAAAAATTTCAGGGAAATTAAGGACTACAGAAATAGAAGTCGCTGAGGGATGAAATAAATAGAAAGTGCAGGGAAGCTAAGACGAAATGGCTGCATGAAAAATGTGAAGAAATCGAAAACGAAATGATTGTCGGAAGGACTGAATCATCATACAGGAAAGTCAAAACAAACTTCGCTGAAATTAAAAGTAAGACGGGTAACTTAAGAGCGCAACGGGAATTCCACTGTTAAATGCAGAGAAGAGAGAGGGTATGTGGAAAGAATTCACCGAAGGCCTCTATGAGTAGGGTGGAATGGGAGGGAAGAGGGTGATTTGTCTCATGTTATAGAAGGAGGAACAGGAATCGATTTAGAAGACATAGAGGGTCCAGTATTACAATCAGAATTTCAAAGAGAGTTGGAAATTTTAAGATCAGCTAAGGCAAAAGTGAAAGGTAACACTCCATCACAATTCCTAAAATCGTTGGGGAAACTAGCAACAAAACAACTATTCATGTTTGTGTGTAGAATATATGAGTCTGGACACATAGAATCTGACTTTCTGAAAAATCTCATGCACACAATACCTACGTCTGAAAGAGCTGGCTGGTGCAAGATTGTCGTACTATCAACTTAACAGCTCATGCATCCAAGTTGGTGATGAGAATAACATACATAAGAATGGAAAAGGAAACTGACGACATGTTAGATGACGGTCAGTTCAGCTTTAGGAAAGGTAAAAGCACCTGAAAGGCAATTCTGACGTTGCGGTTGACAATGGAAGCAGACCCCCTCCCCCCCCCCCCCCCCCGTAAAAAAAGGAACAGAATCATTCATTGGATTTGCGACTTGGAAAAAGGGTTGGACAGTGTAAAATGGTACAAGATGTTCGAAATTCTGAGAAAAGTAGGATAAGCTATAAGATGAGATGCGTAATAAACAATATACAGTGTGTTACAAAAAGGTACGGCCAAACTTTCAGGAAACATACCTCACACACAAAGAAAGAAAATATGTTGTGTGGGCATGTGTACGGAAACGCTTACTTTCCATGTTAGAGCTCATTTTATTACTTCTCTTCAAATCACATTAATCATAGAATGGAAACACACAGCAACAGAACGTACCAGCGTGACTTCAAACACTTTGTTACAGGAAATGTTCTGAATGTCCTTCGTTAGCGAGGATACATGCATCCACCCTCCGTCGCATGGAATCCTTGATGCACTGATGCAGCCCTGGAGAATGGCGTATTGTATCACAGCCGTCCACAATACGAGCACGAAGAGTCTCTACATTTGGTACCGGGGTTACGTAGACAAGAGCTTTCAAATGCCCCCATAAATGAAAGTCATGAGGGCTGAGGTCAGGAGAGCGTGGAGGCCATGGAATTGGTCCGCCTCTACCAATCCATCGGTCACCGAATCTGTTGTTGAGAAGCGTACTAACACTTCGACTGAAATGTACAGGAGCTCCATCGTGCATGAACCACGTGTTGTGACGTACTTGTAAAGGCACATGTTCTAGCAGCACAGGTAGAGTATCCCGTATGAAATCATGGCGGTGAATCGAGGAAGTACAGTACATACTGATGAAACTAAAATGAGCTCTAACATGGAAATTAAGCGTTTCCATACACATATCCACATAACATCTTTTCTTTATTTGTGTGTGAGGAATGTTTCCTGAAAGTTTGGCACTACCTTTTCGTAACACCCTGTATACAAGAAACAAGACAAAATAATTTGAGTGGACGACCCAGAACGAAGTGCTCAGATTAAAAAGGGTGTAAGACAGGGATGTAGTCTTTCGCCCTACTGTTCAGTCTGTACATCTAACAGGCAATGGTGGAAATAAAGGAAAGGTCAGAAGTGGAATTAAAATTCAGGGTGAAAATATATCAATGACGCGATTCGCTGATGACATTGCTATCCTGAGTGAAAGTGAAGAAGAATTACATGATCTGGTGAACGGAATGAACAGTCTGATGAGTACAGAGTATGTATTGAAATTAAATTGAAGAAGGACAAAGGTAATGAGAAGTTGCAGAAATGAGAACAGCGAGAAACTTGACATCAGTATTGACGGTCATGATGTAGATGAAGTTAAGGAATTCTGCTACTGAGACAGCAAAATAACCAATGACGGACGGAGTAAGGGAGACATCTAAAGCAGACTAGCCAAGGTAAAAAAGGCATTTCTGCCTAAGGGAAGTCTACCAGTATCTAACATAGGCCTTGATCTGAGTCAACAATTTCTGAGAATGCACGTCTGGATCATAGCATTGTATGCTAGTGAAAACTCTATTGTGGGAACACCGAAAAAAGAAGAGAATCCAAGCATTTGAGATGTGCTACAGACGAATGTTGAAAATTACGTGGACTAATAGGATAAGAAATGAGGAGATTCTGCACAGAATCGGAGAGGGAAGGAATATTTGGAAAATACTGTCAAGGGAAGGACAGTATGATAGGACATCTGTTAATACATCAGGGAATGACTTCCATGGTACCAGAGGAGCTATATATGGTAAAACTACAGAGGAAGACAGAGATTGGAATGCTTCCGGCAAATAGTAGAACACGTAGGTCGCAAGTGTTACTCTGAGATGAAGAGTTGGCGCAGGAGAGGTATTTGCGGCAGGTCACATCAAACCAGTCAGGTAAATGATGACTCAAATAAAAATTTTTGTAGGAAATAGACGCATTTTAATGGTTCAAATGGCTCTGAGCACTATGGGACTCAACTGCTGTGGTCATAAGTCCCCTAGAACTTAGAACTACTTAAACCTAACTAACCTAAGGACAGCACACAACACCCAGCCATCACGAGGCAGAGAAAATCCCTGACCCCGCCGGGAATCGAACCCGGGAACCCGGGCGTGGGAAGCGAGAACGCTACCGCACGACCACGAGATGCGGGCCATTTCAATGGTTTTAAGCGATTTTCCGTATCAGCTAGGGAGCTGCACATGGTCAGAATTAGTTGTGATACGTATATTACATACAAGGTTTATTATATTTGTTACGGTGCTCGCTTATTTCCAAGTTCGTATCGATCTTAGTGCTGAGCTTTCACTCAGACGGCGCTTTGGCGTTAGGCGGTTGTTCCCGTGTGTGATCACTGGCAGCAGCTTAGCTGCAGGCGTGTGAGGAGGAAAGAGGTGGCTGCCTTGGCGTGGGGACAGTTCGGCTCGCTGGGGTTGTTTGCGTCTGGACGCCGAGTGGGGCCCGATGAGAAAACCAGACCGTGATTTTACGGTTAAAAGTGTGGACAGCGGCGTGGTGTGCCGTTTAACTTGATTCGCAAGGGGAGCAAAATCTCGCCTGTTGTAGTTTGTCGAGCCTGAGTTTGAAATACCTTCTATGTGCGGCGGGATGCCATTTCATCCTCCTGCCTCTCCGTCGCTGGGACTGCTATCCTCGTTGGTGATGGAAGTGCGTCGTTCAGCGGCACGTTAGCCTGGGTGCTTTATGTTTGATCTTCTAGTGCATAGTCTTCGAGTGGCACTCCTTAGAGTTTGCCTTGCGCAGTTAGATTGGAGTTTATTTTGTCTTGTGGTGCTTCCGCTTCCCGTTAACGAAGGTTAAGCTTGATTCGGAACTCCGTACGACGCTTGGAACCTCAGCAGGCGGGTGGGAGCCACCTTCGCGACTAAACGGAAGCCTTTGGACTGAGAGGTCTTGTGTTTTGCATATTTTTCATAAATTGTTGTTTTGTTATTAAGTTGGCTGAGGTTTCTTATGGATTTTCTAGGATTTGGTCTGTTGTCAGGCCCGGGCTAGGTCTCGTTATTTTAAAGGTCGGTCCTTGTTTCAGCTTAGTACGATTTTGGTTCACTGCCTGGTGGTTCTGGTAGTACGCCGGGTCGCTGTGGTTGTGTTGCATTTTGTATGGGGCTGTGCGCTCGGAGCCGTGGAGTACCATTTGTGTGAACTGCTTCACTGGGGAGGACTGATCGGGCCATTGTGGGTCCTCTGCTGTATCAGATGATTTCATTATTATTTTAAAGTAACATTATCACTTAAATGATTTAATTCTTGTTGCGTTAATTGCAACTTGGGCACTGAGAAATATAGTAGTGTAATTACGGAAGATTTAATAGTGGCACATGCCCCTTTACCTGTTTCGTAATCTGTTAATTACCGAAAGACCTCAACCTCGCAGTCATATGATGTGATTTTATTAAATTTTTGTATTTTTATGTCATGTTATTGTTTTTTTAATCTGCTGCATTTTAGTTAATTTTATGCTGGTATTATTTTAATTTCTTACATTGGTAAAGTTCTGCGGCCGTCATTATGCACACTGTTTGTCATAGCGGAGTTGATGTGCCATTGTAATTTCTTAAACTCCATTGTGTGCGCCCTTGGTGATACATATTTTTTGTCATAGTAGATTTGAGTATGCCAATTGTAATGTCTCATATATCATGATGTGGGTGTGTAACGGTGCAATAAATGGATGATTGTTATTTCTGTTTTTGGCGCCCTTCATGCCTCCTTTCTTGTCCCTATTGGTACGCTATCCCTGCACTTGTGTTGGTAAGCCACATCAATTTTAGTTAATATCAATTTGTTAATGTATCAGTTGTGCCTATTTAGGCAGTAGCAATTTTTTTGGCTTTTCTTAACATGTTAAAACTGTTGTCTTTCGTATCTCTATTCTAAATAGTGAAAGAAATCACTGACTTTTAATGCAATTCAAAGTAAACTAAGATTAAGATCCAAGAAAGATGTTAATGTATCATAATTCTTGCAGTGTCTTTGGCATTAGTCCCCTAGCCGGCCAAGCTGTCTTCCTAAGTAAGTGGATGTCTTTCCTGTAAATATTATTGTCATCGCTTCTATGAAAGGGGAAGGGCTGGGCACGGTTTCATTCGTTCACGCAGATTGTATGGAAGTAGTTTATTGATACTTTATTGACTATCTAAATTTTCTTCCACATTTGAAGCTATGAACCTGCTACTATCGTGAGTTCGTCACAAGCCTTCGTGCCAAGTCAGTCTGTCTTTCACGACTGAAGCAACTCATTCTCACAGAAAAGGGTTCGATTTTCCACGCGGCGCCCGTAGATAATACGCGAGCAAAATCAAGTGCCATAAGCAGAGACGTGTCCAAAGAAGCATCCGGTGGATCCCCGTACTCTGACCTTGGTTTTCCGACTGGCATGACATGTTTCTCCTTTCTCCTGCTTCTTTCCTACTTTCTGCACTTCGGTGCAACTCAGTTCAACAGAGCCGCGCTGGTTCCCCCAATGGTTGGTGGTTGGGACGCACTTCTCAGGGTGCACCCTGTTTACCCCATGTACGAAATACACTAGGTGCGTTCAACAAGTAGTGCAACACTTTTTTTTTCGCCAAATTTCGGTTAAAACAATACGGCATTTGCTGTGGTACATCATGGAATATTTCCACTCCAGAACCCCGTAGTTTCATGACGCTCTAGTAAGTGCTGGGCTATACGAGGTGCATTCAAGTTCTAAGGCATCCGATTTTTTTTCTCCGGACTGGAAAGAGATAGAAACATGCGCATTGTTTTAAAATGAGGCCGCGTTCATTGTCAATACGTCCCAGACATGGCAGCACCGTACGGCAGACGGAATTTTACCGCCAGCGGCGAGAATGAGAACTGTTTTAAATACTTAAAATGGCGACGTTTTCCTTACTCGAACAGCGTGCAATCATTCGTTTTCAGAATTTGCGTGGTGTGAAACCAATTGAAATTCATCGACAGTTGAAGGAGACATGTGGTGATGGAGTTACGGATGTGTCGAAAGTGCATTCAGTTTAATGAAAGCAGAATATCGTTTGACAACAACCGAAACAACCTCGGGCTCACACAAGCCGGTCTGACGACACGATCGAGAAAGTGGAGAGAATTGTTTTAGGGGATCGCCGAATGACTGTTGAACAGATCGCCTCCACAGTTGGCATTTCTGTAGGTTCTGTGCACACAATCCTGCATGACGACCTGAAAATGCGAAAAGTGTCATCCAGGTGGGTGCCACGAATGCTGACGGACGACCACACGGCTGCCCGTGTGGCATGTTGCCGAGCAATGTTGACGCGCAAAGACAGCACGAATGGGACTTTCTTTTCGTCAGTTGTGACAATGGATGAGACGTGGATGCCATTTTTCAATCCAGAAACAAAGCGCCAGTCAGCTCAATGGAAGCACACAGATTCACCGCCACCAAAATAATTTCGGGTAACCGCCAGTGGCGAAAAAATGATGGTGTCCATGTTCTGCGACAGCGAGGGCGTAATCCTTACCCATTGCGTTCCAATGGGCACTACGGTAACAGGTGCATCCTACGAAAATGTTTTGAAGAACAAATTCCTTCCTGCACTGCAACGAAAACGTCCGGGAAGGGCTGCGCGTGTGCTGTTTCACCGAGACAGCGCACCCGCACATCGAGCTAACGTTACGCAACAGTTTCTTCGTGATAACAACTTTGGAGTGATTCCTCGTGCTCCCTACTCACCTGACCTGGCTCCTAGTGACTTTTGGCTTTTTCCAACAATGAAAGACACTCTCCGTGGCCGCACATTCACCAGCCGTGCTGCTATTGCCTCAACGATTTTCCAGTGGTCAAACCAGTCTCCTAAAGAAGCCTTCGCCGCTGCCATGGAATCATGGCGTCAGCGTTGTGAAAAATGTGTACGTCTGCAGTGCGATTACGTCGAGAAGTAACGCCAGTTTCATCGATTTTGGGTGAGTAGTTAATTAGAAAAAAATCGGAGGCCTTAGAACTTAAATGCACCTCGTACTTAGCCTTCAAAATGTGTTAGAAGCAGAAAGCCGTCATTGAGTTTCTTTTGGCGGTAAATCAGGGCGTTGCAGATGTTTACAGGCGTTAGCTGACTATCTACGGAGGCCTGGGAAGGAACAAAACCACAGTGAGTCGGTGAGTGAGGCGTCTGTCTTTATGGCAACAAGGTCACGCAAACATGTCCGACCTCCCGCTTGCTCGACGATCGCACGAAGCTGTGAGTCCTGTAATGCTGAAACCTGCGGACAATCTTATTCGAAGTGATCGATGGATCAAAATCAAACATCTCGCTGCACAACTCAAAGTCTTATTGCTGGTAGTCATCCAAGCATTTAGGGTGCTCAAAGGTGTGTGTTTGTCGGGTTCCTCGCCGGCCAACGGAAGACCTTAAAGAGTAATGAAGGACAATATGTGCGGAACTGCTTGCGCATTACAAGGGTGACCGCGAAATGTTTTGTCCGACGTCGTCAAAGACGATGAGACGTGGATTCATCACTTCGAACCGGAAAGAAAACAGCAATCTATTGAGTGGCGCCACACCACCTATCCTCTGAAGGACAAGTTCAAAACCACGTCAACAGCCGGGAAAGTCGTTACTACGGACTTCTGGGACTCTCACGGGGTTATTCTGTTTGACGTCCTCCGTTACGCAGCAACGATCCACTCTGAAGTGTATTGCCCTATCCTCAGGAAATTGAAGAAACGACTTCAATGTGTTCGTCGTCACAAAAATGAAAAGGAACTTATGTTTCTTCATGACAACGCAAGCCTTACACAAGTCTTCGCACAAAACTTTATTTGGCTTTTCTACCTCATACAACCTTCAGTCTCGATCTCGAACATTACGACTTCCATATGTTTGCCCCAATGAAGGATGTACTCCACGGGAAGCAGTACGTGATTGTTGGGGAGATTACTGATGCAGGAAGACGTTGGATCCGACGTCACCAATAGTGTGGTATCGTGCGGATATACAAGACCTCTCCAGGAAAATGGCGAAAGGCCGTCGCAATGAACGGAGATGAAGTTGTAAAATAGGGCTTTGTATCCAAAAGAGTTGGGAATAGTATGGTGTATTGGTATCCAGCAAAACCAACCTGCTTTCAGTAAAGAAACCTCGAAGCTTTCATATATATCTCCCAAATCTCCTGTGTTCATTATACTCTTATCAGATGCCCATTCTCTCATTAATCCCTGCACCCGTGCAGTCCTCACTCCAATAAATCTGATGTTCGTTTTTTACATTTTCTACGCGATACACTGCACTACAAATCGTAATGACGTAAAACTGTAAATGAAAACATAGTCCATCTACACATCAATGTTCTTTACTTCATTTGTGCAACTATCTAATTTCGACTTTGCATCATTTTCAACCACATGCATTATATCACCTTATGTACAACACGTTTTACATTGTGTTGTATTTAAGTTGATCTTATGCCTGTGCTTAGAATTGACGCAAAGTCGAAATTAGCTAATCACACAGATTAGATGAAGTACGAACTATTTTTATTTTAAAATATTTAGAGGCTGTAGACCAACGCAGAAACCAATCTTTTTATGTATAACTAATTAATTTAGAAAATATTAACATGACTGATATTTACATGTGACCTCACTCCGGCGCCGGCCGGAGTGGCCGTGCGGTTCTAGACGCTACAGTCTGGAGCCGGGCGACCGCTACGGTCGCAGGTTCGAATCCTGCCTCGGGCATAGATGTGTCTGATGTCCTTAGGTTAGTTCGGTTTAATTAGTTCTAAGTTCTAGGCGACTGGTGACCTCAGAAGTTAAGTCGCATACTGCTCAGAGCCATTTTACACCTCACTCTGGCCATATGTTGTTGATTTCACACTTCAAGAGCTAAACTACTCGTTTGTAATATACGTATACATATATGCAATGGAACACAATAATTTTCTGAGAAGGAAATTTTTCACCTTATATTCACATTTATCTTTCTTAACTGTTACACTTCTCTGCTTCTAGAATTTCCCACTTTTCGCTGGATTTTTGACGTCTCGGGTCCAGCCATTCTTATTCTCGCAAAGCTCACGCTACACCAAGCGTACGTGCTCCGTGGCCCTTGCTGCAGCCCACGTGGCGTGTTTAAGGGCCGGTAGGGGCGCCCTTTGTCGGGGGCCGTAATTAATGAAGGGCCCGCTCCGCCCTAGTGTGCTGCGACACTCTATTGTTCGGCGTCACTTAAAGCGCCGGGAGAAAAATTTAATATCGCCAAGGCGTGAGGCCCCCAAACAAAACGCTGTCTACCCATATATCAAGGAACCATTTTTTCTGGTAACTTGCGCGGAAAAGCAATTTATAGTCATTATTAACGCATACACAGCATGTTTTCTGCCTCTTTCTTCCTTGTTTTATTCGTGACAGTAGCATGCAGTGACTTTATTCAAAGCTATAACATAATTGGTCAATATATCTTGTTCACAACAACGCAAATTGAAAATACATTTCTTGCATAAAAACGCTATGTAAATGTTAAAAACAGTGTACACAAACTACAGTTGTTAAACTGTAGTCAGTTTGTCTCCTCTACCGCCTCTTACAACACTATTCGTGCCTGTTTTCCTCATGGGAGGTGGATTCAGTAAGACAGTCACGCATCACATTTTTTCTGAAAGAAGGTTGGTTTGATTGAGGAGTTTAGTACACCATATTATTCGTCTACATCTACATTTACATCCATACTCCGAAAGCCACTTGATGGTGTGTGGCGGAAGGTACCATGAGTACCTCTATCGGTTCTCCCTTCTATTCCAGTCTCGTATTGTTCCTGGAAAGAAGGATTGTCGGTATGCCTCTGTGTGGGCTCTAATCTCTTTGATTTTATCCTCATAGTCTCGTCGCGAGATATATGTAGGAGGGAGCAATATACTGCTTGACACCTCGGTGAAGGTATGTTCTCGAAACTTCAACAAAAGCCCGTACGGAGCTACTGAGCGACTCTCCTGCAGAGTCTTCCACTGGAGTTTATCTATCATCTCCGTAACGCTTTCGCTGTTACTAAATGATCCTGTAACGAAGCGCGCTACTCTCCGTTGGATCTTCTCTATCTCTTCTATCAACCCTATCTGGTACAGATCCCACACTGCTGAGCAGTATTCAAGCAGTGGGCGAACAAGCGCACTGTAACTTACTTCCTTTTTTTTAGATTGCATTTCCTTAGGATTCTTCCAATGAATCACAGTCTGGCATCTGCTTTCCCGACGACCAACTTTATATGATTATTGCATTTTAAATCACTCCTAATGCGTACTCCCAGATAATTTATGGAATTGTTTCCAGTTGCTGACCTGCTATATTGTAGCTAAATGATAAGGGATCTTTCTTTCTATGGATTCGCAGCACATTACACTTGTCTACATTGAGATTCAATTGCCATTCCCTGCACCATGCATCAATTTCTCCGCAGATCCTCCTGCATTTCAGTGCAATTTTCCATTGTTACAACCTCTCGATATACCACAGCATCATCCGCAAAAAGCCTCAGTGAACTTCCGATGTTATTCACAAAGTCTTTTATGTATATTGTGAATAGCAACGGTCCTACGACACTCCCCTGCGGCGCACCAGAAATCACTCTTACTTCGGAAGACATGCTGCGTTCAGTTATCTAGAAACTCTTCAATCCAATCAGACAATTGGTCTGATAGTCCATATATTCTTACTTTGTTCATTAAACGACTGTGGGGAACTGTATTGAACGCCTTGCGGAAGTCAAGAAAGACGGCATCTACCTGGGAACCCGTGTCTGTGGCCCTCTGAGCCTTGTGGAGGAATAGCGCGAGCTGGGTTTCACACGATCGTCTGTTTCGAAAGCCGTGCCGATTCCTACAGATTCGTGACTCGATTCGTTATAAAAGCCAGTTTTTCAGCATAATCCTCGCTCAATACTACGGCCTTACGCTACTTTACTGGAAGAACCTGCATGCCTGAGTGGTACCACTCCACTGGTCGACGTCGGATCCAACGCATTGCATCATCAACAACCAACAACCTGCCTATCAAGCACGAACTGCTTCCCGCGGAGTGCATCTCTAATTGGGCTAAGCAGTTGGCAAGTGTGAGATCGGGGCTGTAGAGTAAATGAGGGAGAACAGACCTGTGAAGTTTAGAGGGTTCCTCTTGTTTGCTCAGACTTGAGTTAGGCCTTGTGTTTCATGGGCAAGGAGACGTTTGTTTGAAGTCGCTTCCTCAGTATCCTGAGGACAGCACAGTTAACTTCAGAGTTGATCGTCGCACCGTGGGAGAGTACATCAAACAGATTTTCTACTTCAGAGCCTCAGAAGATGGTCGCCATGACTTCACATGCTGAGGGTGTGGCTTTGAAAGTTTTCTTCGGAGGAAATGTCGTATGGCGGCACTCTATGCATTACTGACTTGTTTCCGGTTAGAAGTAATGAATCCATGTTTCATGGCCTGTGAAGATCTAGACAAAAAATGTCACGATTAGCCTCGCAACGATCAAAAAATTCTTCTCATACCATCCTTCAATGCTCATTATGGTCGTCTGTTTGACGTCCAGGAACCCAGACGTCATATACCTTTGAGTACTCCAACTGGTGGATGATTGTGTCAGCGCTACTGACAGATACGACCAGTTATGCAGTGAGGTGTTTGGTTGTGAACCATCGGTCACCTCTAATGAGTGTTCGTCCGTTCCGGCATTGCAGGAGACACAGCTGTGTGCGGCCGAACGGCACACGGGATATCTAACAGGTCTGCGCGGCCTTGTTGTGTGATGTCAGACGTCTCGCACAAAGACTCATCGTGCTTTTGTTAATTTATAGGTCTCTGTAGACATTCTATAAGCGTATATGAATATCTGTGATGGTCTGGTTCTCCATCAGAAGAATCAGCTGCCTGCTTGGAACGCCCCTCCGTTCAAATGTTCAAATGTGTATGGATTCCTAAGGGACCAAACTGTTGAGGTCATTGGTCCCAATACCTACACACAACTTAAGCTAACTTAAACTAACTTACGCTGACAACAACACACACCCATGCTCGAGGGAGGACTCGAACCTCCGGTGGGAGGAGCCGCGCAACCCGTGACATGCCGCCTCAAGCTGTGCGGCCAATCAGTATTGCACCTCCGTTACAGTTGTCATTTAGAAGGCTATGTAGAGAGGCACCACCTATCGCAGCTTAATGAAACAATAGGTGCTAAAGCGGGAATATTCCACGGATGTTTTTGTGGTCTGCAGTCCAGAGACTGGTTTGAGCAGCTCTCCATGCGACGCTAGCCTATGCAAGCTTCTTCATCTCTATCTACTGCCACCTACATCCTTCTGAATCTGCTTAGTGTCTTCATCTCTTGGTCTCCCTCTACGACTTTTACCCTCCACGCTGCCCTCCAATACAAAATGGTGATGCTGTAATGCCTCAGAACATGTCCTACCAACCGATCCCATTTTCTAGTCAAGTTGTGCCACAACTTCCTCTTCTCCCAATTCTATTCACTACCTCCTCATTAGTTACGTGATCTACCCATCTAATCTTCAGCATTCTTCTGTAGCACCACATTTCTAAACCTTCTATTCTCTTCTCGTCTAATCTATTTATCGTCCATGTTTCACATCCATATATTACACACAAATAATTCCAAAAAAGACTTCTTAACACTTAAATATATACTCGATGTTAACAAATTTCTCTTCTCCAGATTGTGGCCGAGCGGTTCTAGGCGCTTCAGTCTGGTACCGCGCGCCCGCTACGGTCGCAGGTTCGAATCCTGCTTCTGGCATGGATATGTGTGATGTTCTTAGATTAGTTAGGTTTAAGTGGTTCTAAGTTCTAGGAGACTGGTGAGGTCAGTTGTTAAGTCCCATACCGTTCAGAGCCATTTTTTTTCTTCTTCAGAAATGCTTTCCTTACCATTATCAATCTACATTTTATATCCTCTCTACTTCGACCTTCATCAGCTATTTTGCTCCCCAAATAGTAAAACTCATCCGCTACACTAAGTCTCTGATTTACTAATTTAATTCCCTCAGCATCAACGAATTTTATTTGACTACATTCCATTATAATCGTTTTGCTTTTTTTTAATATTCATCTTATATCCTCCTTTCAAGACAATGTCCATTATGTTCAACTGCTCTTCCAGATCCTTTGCTGTCTCTCACAGAATTACAATGTCATCGGCAAACCTCAGTTTTTATTTCTTCTCCGTGGATTTTAGTTCCTACTCTCAATTCTTTTTTAGTTTCCTTTACTGCTTGCTCAGTATACAGATTGAATAATATCGGGGATAGGCTACAGCCCTGTCTCACTCCCTTCCCAACCACTGCTTCCCTTTCATGCCCCTTGACTGTTATAACTGCCATCTGGTTTCTGTAACAGTTGTAAATAGCCTTTCGCTCCCTGTATTTTTCCCCTGCCACCTTCAGAATTTGAAAGATAGTATTCCAGTCAACATTGTCAAAAGCGTTCTCTAAGTCTACAAATGCTAGAAACGTAGGTTGGCCGTTCCTTAATATATGTTCTAAGATAAGTCGTAGGGTCTGTATTGCCTCACGTGTTCAACATTTCTACGGAATCCAAACTGATCTTCCACGAGGTCGGCCTCTACCAGTTTTTCCTTCCATTTCCACGGTATCCCACAAAAAATTCCTAATTTTTATATTGAACTTATCCAATAAAATATGTGTTGCATTACCTATCGAACATCAGTCCAATTAGCATTTCTTCTCGTTCCATCAACCTAAAGAGTTAAGTAGAATGATTGCTTGAATGCCCCAGTGTGTGCTGTAACTAGCTTCATCCGCGACGTCTCTATAGTAAATACGTGGGGAGTTCCGGAGTTATGTGTGGTCATCATCTCCTAAACTTTTGGATCGATTTTAACCAAACTTGGTTCACATAACAATTGTTGCTATCCAGAAAGAAACACGGTGGAGTAGGAATCACCTCCAGCAAATATCGTGACTATATTTGTCCAAAATTCGAGATTGAGACTACTTACCGACTTACAATAAACTATACTCATAGTTTCATACCTTCACCAAAACATTTTTCACCGACACTCCCCACAAAATGATGAAGGGAAAGAAGTTTATAGCATACTACATATTTGCTGTTGATGCAGCAAAACAGAAGCACTGTTCATGGAGTTGTGAAGTATTCCTTCTTTACAACTAACTCTACTTTCAACACATTTTGCAGACACTATCCGAGTACGCCACTGAATCTACCAGCAAAATTACATCATTGTGCGACACAGTTCGGGGTGTATGGCGTCATAAACACAGAGATGGGCGTAACTCGAGGTTTCCTTAAAACGGAGTGGAAGTTACCTAGATTATACTCATCCAGTATTTGGTAATGACAACACTGAGCGACTTCCAGCAACCTTTAAACTTAATTTCTGACCCCTTCTAAACTTTCCCGCTCACATGCTTAACGTCAAATATTTAATACATTTACTACCTACATTTCTAGCATTTGTGGACTTAGAGAAAGCGTTTGACAATGTTGACTGGAATACTCTCTTTCAAATTCTAAATGTGGCAGGGGTAAAATACAGGGAGCGAAAGGCTATTTACAATTTGTACAGAAACCAGGTGGCAGTTATAAGAGTCGAGGGGCATGAAAGAGAAGCAGTGGTTGGGAAGGGAGTGAGACAGGATTTTAACCAGTCCCCGATGTTATTCAATCTATATATTGAGCAAGCAGTAAAGGAAACAAAAGAAAAATTCGGAGTAGGTATCAAAGTCCATGGAGAAGAAATAAAAACATTGAGGTTCGCCGATGACATTGTAATTCTGTCTGAGACAGCAAAGGACTTGGAAGAACAGTTGAACGGAATGGACAGTGTCTTGAAAGGAGGATATAAGATGAACATCAACAAAAGCAAAACCAGGATAATGGAATGTAGTCGAATTAAGTCGGGTGATGCTGAGGGAATTAGATTAGGAAATGAGACATTTAAAGTAGTAAAGGAGTTTTGCTATTTGGGGAGCAAAATAACTGATGATGGTCGAAGTAGAGAGGATATAAAATGTAGACTGGCAATGGGAAGGAAAGCGTTTCTGAAGAAGAGAAATTTGTTAACATCAAGTATAGATTTAAGTGTCAGGAAGTCGTTTCTGAAAGTATTTGTATGGAGTGCAGCCATGTATGGAAGTGAAAAATGGATGATAAATAGTTTGGAGAGAAGAGAATAGAAGCATTCGAAATGTGGTGCTACAGAAGAATACTGAAGATTAGATGGGTAGATCACATAACTAATGAGGAGGTATTGAATAGTATTGGTGAGAAGAGGAGTTTGTGGCACAACTTGACTAGAAGAAGGGATCGGTTGGTAGGACATGTTCTGAGGCATCAAGGGATCACCAATTTATCATTGGAGGGCAGCGTGGAGGGTTAAAGTCGTAGAGGGAGACCAAGAGATGAATACACTAAGCAGATTCAGAAGGATGTAGGTTGCAGTAAGTACTGGGAGATGAAGAAGCTTGCACAGGATAGAGTAGCATGGAGAGCTGCATCAAAGCAGTCTCAGGACTGAAGACAACAACAACGACAACAACAAATAATTTGTAAAGTTGGAAGCTGTTTAATATATGGTAATTCAGTTTTTCTTAAACGGGGATTTACTGTTTACTTCTTATAGGGAAACAACCACTGTGGTGTTACGAACAACATCTATTCCGTAGGGGTGTGTGTGATAAGTAGTGTGACATTGAAACATATCTAAGGAACACCTGGAGCAATTTCAACCAACTTTGTTAGGTGCAAGACATTATTTGTATAAAAATAAGATTGCCCACTATGACTGCAGGTGGGGATGTAGATGAGAAGAGGTTACGTATAACGATTGGAAAACGATATGTTGGTATTTATTTCTTGTATTTAGTTGACATATAATGCTTTTAAAGTGAGTTGCAATTTACCTGTCATTTGTGATGTTCGTTGTGTCAGCCGGCTAGTAATTTTGTCAGCGTGTTTCGTCACCAGTGATCAAGCCACATGGCTGAGTAACACAGTAAACATTTACATTTAAATGTAACATCCTCTCTAGAGTCTGATGTTTAAAACATCAGTGAATCAGTGTGGACATTTGTTGAACATCTAAGCCTCTGGAACGATTCCAACTAAATTTGGTACACCTACTGCTTACTATCTGCAAAGAAATACAGTATGGGAGAAAGAACCAGCCTCTCACTGGAGTGGGGCAGAAGGTGATAATGGGGTGATGGACACAGAAGGGTGAGGTTGTATACGATGGACAGAGAGAGAGGGGGTTCTGTGAAGTCTCGTCACCAGTTATGTAAAGGCCTCGTCACTACTGCTGTGGAGGCCGAGTTGCCACTGTTGTTACGGTAGGCCAAGTTTGTGAGTTCGTGAAACGGCTTCTGGTGAAGCACACCGCAAGACAGTTTCTCCCTGCCACTATCACACAACTGTGGTGGGGGGGGGCGGGTTAGAATATTATCGAGAGATGGTTGCTTATTGTCGTCTTTGTTCGCAGTCTTTCTCACGCGAGCCTGGCAACCAATTTTGTGGTCAGCCAGAAAGCGATGGAGAACATACTGACCTTAGTTTGTAGTTTGCACGGCCACATTTTGGTCCAGACCACTGAACGAAATGTTTCTATTCTCTTTCTAATTAGCGGGATCACGACTACCATTATAAATGAAAGCCGGCCGGGGTGGCCGAGCGGTTCTAGACGCTACAGTCTCGAACGGCGCGACCGCTACGGTCGCAGGTTTGAATCCTGCCTAGGGCGTGGATTTGTGTGATGTCCGTAGGTTAGTTAGGTTTAAGTAGTTCTAAGTTCTAGGGGACTGATGACCTTAGAAGTTAAGTCCCATAGTGCTCAGAGCCATTTTCATAAATGAAAGTATAAATTTCTAGTTCAAACATATATTGAGTAAGGTATCTCACGCACAACACTTTGAAAGTCACTATGTTCAATTGACAGTAAATCTCTCAATCTTCAACATCACTATAATCAGTTCAGAGTCGACATCTATGGTACGTTCCTACCAAATAGTCCTTCGCCCTGACTGTTAATACTCAAATAAGTGTTCGCAATAAATGCTCGCCACCACGAAAGTAGAAATAAATCACTGCTTGCCAAGCGGATTTGTAATTATCCCGGATGGCCACAGCAACAGTTGCTTTAGGGAAATCTCAGCGATCCAGGATGGTGTACAGTCCACGCGAGTTCACTATAAGTTATTACAGAAAATACGCGATTTGTCACAGTCCGTCCCTGACGTCATCTGAGGCAGAGCGCAATCCGAAGTTTAACAGACGCGGATCTTACAGTGGCTGAGTGTGAAGTTAACCTTCCTCCTGCCTCTCGGGCTGTATTTATATATGTACCGACGGAACATCTGTTATCATCTGCCTTATGCTCAGGCAACAGCCTCTGAACGATCGCTTTCTCGGACACATAAAAATTAATAACAAATTTATGAATTAATTTAGAATTATCTTAATTTTTACCTGCATTCAGGTACGTTGATTGAAAGCACAGCAAAAGTTTCATCTCACCTGAATAAAAACTTTGCCTTCTAGAATTTTTATAGTGGAACGGACGGAAGGTCGTTACCACTGAACTATAATAGATCTTGTTTTTAGTAATATGACTCTTAAATTTTTTATAGCTCTGTTATTTAGTAGTTTTTATCATGTGCTGTAACCAAGATTTTCTATCATCAAAATTACACGTACTTAATCTACTAGAAACGGGTATAGTTTGGTTACAAATGCGGTTTTCATTAAATTACTAAAAAATGTGAATTTGCTTGACGTGGCCTCTTGCTTATCATTTTTATGTTGTACTGAAGCAGAAAACAAATTTTTACATTTCTAAGTCCATTATTTAGTGCCTTCAATTTTTCTTGAAGACGTGGATTCTGACTGGAATTTTTATTCTTTTGCCTTGAAACTTGCACCACTTCTGTCTGATCTCCGTAGGCAAATTCTGACAAAATTCTGGTTTTCTAGCTTTATTATTTAGCAACACATATTTTTTTTTCTTAAAACTGAACTTTGATGGGAACTATTGATTTAATTACCGTAAAATTTTGAAATGGAAATTTTGACTTTTAATCTTATACTTAAATATACGTGTAGAGGCGTGAAGGTGAAATGGTGCTACTAGCAATGAACTGGGGTAAGTCCGGGGACACTTCCTCGCCTATGTATCTCTGACACGATACAGCGCGTGTTTCGCTGCACTATACTCCAAGGTCAGGTAAGAGAACAGGAGAACGAAGATTCTACAAATTAATAACAAAGCCACACAAATGAGTTAAAATGGTTTACTTATCTTTGGGATTTGAAGAGTAATAGTCTGCAGCACTGCATGTAGTCTTAATATACCACAAAAAGGCTCTCAATGGCTAAGTGTAGGTAATTGTAGGTAAATGTCTTTGCATAGCAAACGCAATTTACGACAATTGTCTGTTCACTTCTAAGAGCTCACTAAACGACGTTCTCTAAGTCAGCCCTGGACGATGATCTGTAACCAAGTGGGTGAGATCTGCTGTTCTATCTTCCGATTAGGCTTCTGTCCATTATCGTCTGGTCATTGGCGGATTCTACTCGGCCGGCAAGTGGCCGGGGAGAAGTAGATATCTTCATCCACAACGCTGCCCGTGGCGCGCACGTGCCGAGTCTCTATGGCACTGTCACCAGCTCGCATCTTTGCGCCTTTGCTGCTTTTGTCCTGGCTGTGTTTGGATCGAACGACACAGCAGGGGGGGGGGGGGGGGATGAAGAGATGGACAGAGTGGGAGCAGAAGATGGGCAGATAGTGATGAATAGAGACAAGTAAAGTGGACAGAGAGAAAGAAGAGTAGGAGATGGTCAGAGTGGAGGGATAAGGGCCAGCCGCAGTGGCCGAGCGGTTCTAGGCGCTTCAGTCTGGAACCGCGCGAGCGCTACGGTCGCAGGTTCGAATCCTGCCTCGGGCATGGATGTGAGTGATGTACTTTGGTTAGTTAGTTTTAAGAAGTTATAAGTTATAGGGGACTGATGACCTCAGATGTTAAGTCCCATAGTGCTCAGAGCCATTTGAACCATTTGAAGGGCTAAGGAGGTGGATAGCAGACTGGAATAAATAAATAACCGGCCAGTACTGGGTTATTCAGCTAGTTTCCTTATATTGCTCAATATTGATTCTTGGAACTTTATATGTAGGCTTTCGCAGCTTAGTTGATGTCCATCTCCAAGCGTCTTTCGTTGAAGCTCTTTTTAGCATTTCTGTGATGCTGTTTCGTAGGTGAAATAAAAAACATTTATTTTCACAGTATCCTACCAACTAACTGCCTGCCATCTATTTTACCCACGGTGGACTGTGATGATTCCATTTAATTCTCCTCCAAACTGATAAATCCATGTGTTTCTATGAGTTCGCAGATTCTAATTGTGACTCAGAGGCATTGTAGTCATGTATTACTACGTTCTTCTCGTTTTGTTAGGTGCTAGGTTTTATATTTATGAACTTTTAAAGCAAGTATCCAAAATTGAAAAGATGAAAGGTTATAAAAATCCGACTGAATATTTGCGGAATTTTTCATAGACTGTACTCCATTACAGATAACTCCATCATGTGATAAATGTTGAGGTTATATTTAATACTGTTTGCAAAGTCATTAATGAAAAACATTAATAATAATTATCCCAACTACTCTTCCCTGTGGCACGCCTGTCATCTGTCGAAGACGCTACATCCAAGATAATATGCTGCGACCTACCAACCAAGAAATCATCAACCCAGTAACAAATTTTGTTTGATATCACAAATAATTGTACTTTTGTAAATAACTGCAACTGCTTTGACCCATTACTGTGTGGATATCTTATTAGAAAATCGCAATTCTGGCTTGGTATGACCAATGTTTACGAAGTCCTTGCCGGTTATCGTTGAGGAGATCAGTGTGTCAGATGTATTGCATTGCGACTGAACTCAGAATGCGTTCTAAGATTCGAAAACAAATGTATGTCAGAGATAGTGAGTCCTTTCACTTACCGTTCTTGTAGATGGGAGCAAACTGCGCGTTGTTTCCAATGCTGGCCATGTACTACTGGCCACAGTTCTTGTTAGAGAGATTCACGCTGTCTAATGGTTGAAAGACGGACAAACTCATTCACAAATTCTGTGTAGAATCTCATGGAAATTTCATTGGGACCTTGAGATTTGTTCAATTTTATCGTTTTCAACTGTTTCTCAATCCCACTGACATTATATCATTCGTGTTTTTAATTTAGCGAGAATTAAACTGAGGCATTAATCATTTACTTTATACTGTAAAGAAACATTATTAATCCGAGTTCAGTCTATCTGTTAACTTTTTTCCACCCACAGTTTAAATTGTTTAAACCCAAGTGCCAGACTGATAATTTTGGTGCCCGTGACAGCCCATACATATGAACTAAATTTTATTGGGTGTTTTGAGAGGTCTTTCGATAAGATTATGCTACGATGGTCATTGAAGTCTCCACGTACAAAACTTTTTACAATTAACACGTTTCACTCAGCATTTCTCTGCCCACAGCCCTATGTTGTGTAATGCAACTACTGTTCAGTAGTCTGTAGGCGCTACTTCACAGTGACTATGTATCATGAAGGGCGACTCCCATCATGTACAATTCTACTAGGACATATGTATCCAGGGCTTGGTCAAGTACGTTTCTATATGTCACCAATCGTTGCTCTAGACTCTCCTGTCGTGTTCTTCTACATCTACATCTACACCCCATATGCCAAGTTACTGTGTCTGACGGAGAATTGTGTACCACTGTAAATTCCCACCCATTCGTCCTCTCTAAGAAAGATTGTTCGTGCGCCCCCAAGTGAGTACAACGCCCATATTGTATCGTTTGCCACTAAAGTTACATGATCATCATTGCGACGCTTTAACGCTTGCGTAATAAACCTTTAACAAACCGAGTTGCTCCTCTATGGATCTTCTATGTTTCCTTCTATAAATCAGATCTATAATAGTACAGATCTCATCATTATCAACATTCATGTACTGGTCGAACGAGGAATTCGTAAGATGCCTGCTTTGTTGATTTACTGCATTGCCCAAGCATTCTTCCAGTGAATTTGTTGGAATCTGCATTACTGTGACTAGTTTCATGTCTCAGTTACCATTTAAATGGCTCCTTAGGCACACTCCCAGAAGTTTAAAGGATGTGACTGTTTACAGTGATTGTTCTGCATTTCTGTAATCACACACTAATAGATTCTTCGCCCTCTTTGTGCGCAGTACCTTACACTTGCGTGTGTTGAGTGTCAACTGCAAAGTTTTGAGCCAAACTTCGATCCTGTGTACCTCTTCCATTTCATGTCAGTTATGTACACTTGTGACATCTCTGTATGCAAGAGTATCATCTCTTTATTGAGGTACGACACTACACTCTTTATCTAGTTTGCTAAACGTATAAATCTTTGTACTTGTTTTAGTTTCCCACTGTAACCCTGTAATCATTGTGGTTGCAACTCCTTCGTGGTCACTGTTACCAATTCGAGCGTGAAAATCCTCAAATAGGTCAGGTCTGCTCGTTGCCATTATAGCCAATATATTCCCATGAAGCATAGGATTCCGAACTACATGCCGCATTAATGTGAGCACCGTCTACGTTAGATGTCGAGATATAATAACCACTCACAGCCGTCAGATGGCAGCACTAGCAGTGGAGGGTATGTAAAGCGTCTCACGGCCAAGAATGCGGAAACGGAGCTATGGTTCAAATGGCTCTGAGCAC
Organism: Schistocerca serialis cubense; assembly: GCF_023864345.2. NCBI lineage: Eukaryota > Metazoa > Arthropoda > Insecta > Orthoptera > Acrididae > Schistocerca > Schistocerca serialis. The sequence continues at coordinate 1,265,272,609 of NC_064638.1, read as the reverse complement.
TATGGGACTCAACTTCTGAGGTCATTAGTCCCCTAGAACGTAGAACTAGTTAAACCTAACTAACCTAAGGACATGACACACATCCAAGCCCGAGGCAGGATTCGAACCTGCGACCGTAGCGGTCTCGCGGTTCCAGACTGCAACGCCTAGAACCGCACAAACGGAGCTATGTATTTGATCCAGAATGAGATTTTCACTCTGCAGTGGAGTGTGCGCTGATATGAAACTTCCTGGCAGATTAAAACTGTGTGCCGGACTTAGATTCGAACTTTTGAACTTTGCCTTTCGCGGGCAAGTGCTCTACCAACTGAGCTACCCAACCACAACTCACGCCCCGTCCTCACAGCTTTATATTCTGCCAGTATCTCGTCTCCTACCTTCCGAGCTTTACAGAAGCTCTCCTGCGAACCTTGCGGAACTAGCACTCCTGAGAGAAAGGATATTGGGGAGACATGGCTTAGCCACAGCCTGGGGGATGTTTCCAGAATGGGATTTTCACTCTGCAGCAGAGTGTGCGCGGATATGAAACTTCCTGGCAGATTAAAACTGTGTGCTGGACCGAGACTCGAACTCGGGACCTTCGCCTTTCGCAGGCAAAGGCAAGTAATCTACCAACTGAGCTACCCAACCACGACTCACGTCCCATCCTCACAGCTAGGAGTGCTAGTTCTGCAAGGTTCGCAGGAGAGTTTCTGTAAATTTCGGAAGGTAGGAGACGAGATACTGGCAGAATATATAGCTGTGAGGACGGGGCGTGTGTCGTGCTTGGGTAGCTCAGTTGATAGAGCACTTGCCAGCGAAAGGCAAAGATCCCGATTCAAGTTGCTTTTAAGATGATTGTTGAGGTAGCCCAACACTAATCTTATTGTATTTAATTTCTCAGTGCTTCAGAAACAAATCTCACTATTAATTTCAGTCACTAAATTATTTTTCAATTTTCTGGTTTCATTAATTCTTTTCCTAAATTAAGTCAGAGTGTAGCGAAATTTATTACTTCTGACAAACATTCAGTTTTCACACAACACGCGTCAACCTTCAGTTGCCACGCGTTTAGTGCTAAATATATGTGCATTAACCTTTCTTTATCAGTTATTATAGTAGTTGTCCATAGGAATGCCGACATGTAATTTTCTCCAAATCTCAAATATCTAATTAACGCCAGTTAATTGTTAACGTAACGACCGCACATTTACTGTCTTTAGTAACTGTACCCTCTTTCAAAATTGATTTCCACCAATTTCATTTGCATTTTTCCTTTCATTTAGATGTAACCCTTCCTTCCTCTTTACCGATAGATTAACTTCGGTGACGATTGCTTTTCCCACATTTCCATAAGGTACATGCGGTTTAATTTTTCATTGTCATTAAGGTCGATAAGTGAGGGGGAGGCTACACAGCATGTTACATCGTCACTGGGTGATGGATTTTGCTGTGACCGCCAGTGCAATGTCCGCTTTCTCTGTATTCTATCCTGTGATCATGGGGCCTCACGGCTGAAGACGTGTGCTACGCATCGGACGGATCGCACCCAGTATTTATAACCCATGTGGGATGGGGTGTAGGATATGGTGATGCAGTACGGCATTTAGCCGTAATCGTCCTTGTGTGTGGTGAATCGAAATGGACAGAAAGTCACCCCGAGCAAGCCTTAATCTCTTGGGTACAATTTCGTGGGGAGATTTCACTCACGATTTACTGAAATTTTATCTGACAAACTGGATTATGTAGAATTTCATGAGCCTTAATTCGTTAAACCTGAATCAGTCGATTTGATTCATCGAAGACCAATTCAATTGTAGTGTCACTGGCAAACTGAAACAAGAATAACAGTGGTAGAGGCCCCCAACGTGCCTTTTATGGCGTTTTTCATGTTCTGAGGACGAATCATAGTTGGTTACTTGTCCAGAATCTGATTAGTCTTAAGACTTGGCTTTGGTATCAAATCAACGCTCTCTTTGCTTATATACATTGGTGATAAATATATGCTATAAATTTCATGTCCAGTTGTGTGTCGAGTGTTGCTTAGCCTGCAGTTATTTTCGGCACGAATTTAATTTTCATGGAACGCTAATTCGGTGCACTCTTTTTGATATAATTGCATATACGGCATGCGTATATCTCTGCTCTCTTTATGTTCTAGTAAAATGGGCGATTAAGACGCGAGTTGTTTTCAGAATGTGTAAGCCACATGTTCACTTTGGGGTGACCTTAACTGATGTGTTGAATCAGTTGACTTGCTGCAGAGAAGCAGATTTTAATTAGTTTATTCCTTTCAATTATTAATGTCTTTTACTCTGTCGGTTCATCTTATAAACGGTAAAATAAAATGGTTGTGAATCTAATTTTCTTAGTTGATGACTTTTTAAAACAGTGTTTAATGCTCCTGAAAACTGCATTCATAACTTTTAATTATAATTAAAGATTATTTTTCTTAACTGTGGTAGATTTTCCGTAAAGATTGCCTGTCTCAGTTAAGTTAACTTCGCTTGAAGTTTGATTTTCTTAAAGTTTTCAAATGGTTCAAATGGCTCTGAGCACTCTGGGACGTAACTTCTGAGGTCATCAGTTCCCTAGAACTTATAGCTATTTAAACCTAACTAACCTAAGGACATCGCACACATCCATGCCCGAGGCAGGATTCGAACCTGCGACCGTAGCGGTCACGCGGTTCCAAACTGAAGTGCCTAGAACCGCTCGGCCACTCTGGCCGGCTCTTAAAGTGTGGTTTATTGAAGATTGTCTAATTTGCGACAGTTGACAGTTTCTTTTTTTGTTAACACATCAGGGAATAAAAGAAAATATGTAGCAGAATATTATATTTTTTGGCATGGTCTTCCCGCTGCCTGTTCCATGCATTGTCTTGTGACACGTAATACTTACAAAGGCTTAACTAATCCAGCGATGACAGTGTGATTCGTAAACATCTTCAGCTGAAGCTCTCCACAGGAAACCACGCTTGCTCTTCCTAGCTCCTCTTCATTTCATATCTCATGTAGCTAATTATTGCCATTCAGTTATGGAATAACATTTCAAATTCCTCCAGTTTCGTATTCCAATGACTTTTGAAGAACACTCTTCTCCTCTAGGTAATACTTTATTTCAGACGCAAATTTTTGAAAATTTCTTCCTCATTTCCATGTTAATGTTTTGTACCAGCAGCGCTCTCTGAACGCTTTCCTTGCTTGCGCTATGTACTTCTCATATCATCTTTGGATCAGTCATCTACTTCATCAAATCCAGTTTTGATATTAACCCAGGTGAGGTTCACTATTCTACTACTCAACATAATATTCGATTTAGGTTTATTTAACAGTTATTCGAATTTCCTGACAAGTATAACCTCCATTCCCGATGATAAGTCGTATAATTCTTATTGTGTTCGGCCAGAATAGTTTTGTCTGTTTTCAGTTTCATTCCTCTTCTGAATTTTCTTCACGCCCTTCACTGCTTCGCAGACGCAAGTTAATATTCCTGGGTGATAAGATGCATGCTGATTTACACTTAGATGAAGACCAGTTTGTCTTTCTTTGTTGTCTTCATTCATTACACTGACTTTTTTTTGTTGGTAATGTATATTTTTCGTTAGTCTTAATATTTTAACGACACTCAGAATTCAGACCATTTTGTTCCACATTACGTTGTCAGAAGGTTTCTTGAAACTCGCATTTGTAAGAAAAGTATCCTCATTTCTCATTACACTTGTTGCTTTCCTGATATTAAACTAACATTCCTCCAGCAGCGGATGTTTTTTTCCCTCATTCCCTTGTGCAATACCGTACAGGCCGTGTACTTAATTTTATGCTGTCACGTCTTCTTCAGTAATGTAATTATTATTTCTTGGAAATCTGATAAGTTACTCATAGAGACAACCTTCCACACTATGTGCTTCCCAGAGACTGCGGTACCGTCTAAATATACGGTCGACATCTGTTGATTTCATTGAGCTCATTCAACTATAACTGACCCAAATTTGTAACCCCTCATGGACACCCATAGATGAATGCGTACATCTTGTTTCTGTCTATCTCTGTATTTGTCTCTGCCAGTCATTCTGTTTTAGCCTGTTTAAAAATCCAGTTATTTTCTAAGTTGTTTAAAAATCCATTTAATTCCTAAGTAACTATACAGTTCAATTCCCGAATCAGTTTTTAGAGGCATATTCTGATCGGTTAAATGTTACAATACCTCTCTTATGACAAGCACTTCATGTCAGAGTAGCACATCCACCCTAAGTCTCAATTATTTGTTGCCTGTATTCTAATGTCTGTCTTCCGTTAGAGTTTTAGGCACATTAGCTTCCTATAGTACCATGGAAGTTATTCAGTGATGTCGTAATATATGTCCTATCAACCTGTCCCTTCTTCTTGTAAAGGTTTCCCATATTTTCCTTCCTTCGCCGATGCCATGGGGAACTACTCCACTCCTTATATTATAACTCCGCCCCCACGAACCATGAACCTTGCCGTTGGCGGGGAGGCATGCGTGCCTCAGGGATATAGATAGCCGCACCGTAGGTGCAACCACAATGGAGGGGTATCTGTTGAGAGGCCAGACAAACGCGTGGCTCCTGAAGAGGGGTAGCAGCCTTTTCAGCAGGTGCAGGGGCAACATTCTGAATGATTGACTGATCTGGCCTTGTAACACTTACCAAAACAGCCTTGCTGTGCTGGTACTGTGAACGGTTGAAAGCAAAGGGAAACTACAGCCGTAATTTTTCCCGAGGGCATGCAGCTTTACTGTATGGTTAAATGATGATGGCGTCTTCTTGGGTAAAATATTCCGGAGGTGAAATAGCCCCCATTCGGATCTCCGGGCGGGGACTACTCAAGAGGACGTCGTTATGAGGAGAAAGAAAACTGGCGTTCTACGGATCGGAGCATGGAATGTCAGATCCCTTAATCGGGCAGGTAGGTTAGAAAATTTAAAAAGGGAAATGGATAGGTTAAAGTTATATATAGTGGGAATTAGTGAAGTTCGGTGGCGGGAGGAACAAGACTTTTGGTCAGGTGAATACAGGGTTATAAATACAAAATAAAATAGGGTTAATGCAGGAGTAGGTTTAATAATGAATATAAAATAGGAATGCGGTTAAGCTACTACAAACAGCATAGTGAACGCATTATTGTGACTAAGATAGACAGGATGCCCACGCCTACTACAGTTGTACAAGTTTATATGCCAACTAGCTTTGTAGATGACGAAGAAATTGAAGAAATGGATGACGAAATAAAAGAAATTATTCAGATACTAAAGGGAGACGGCCGGCCTCAGTGGCCATGCGGTTCTAGGCGCTGCGGTCTGGAGCCACGCGACCGCTACGGTCGCAGGTTCGAATCCTGCCTCGGGCATGGATATGTGTGATGTCCTTAGGTTAGTTAGGTTTAAGTAGTTGTAAGTTCTAGGGGACTGCTGACCAAAGAATTTAAGTCCCATAGTGCTCAGAGCCATTTGAACCATTTGAAGGGAGACGAAAATTTAATAGTCATGGGTGACTGGAATTCGGTAGTAGGAAAAGGGAGAGAAGGAAACGTAGTAGGTGAATATGGATTGGGGTAAGAAATGAAAGAGGAAGCCGTCTGGTAGAATTTTGCACAGAGCTCAACTTAATCATAGCTAACACTTGGTTCAAGAATCATAAAAGAAGGTTGTATACATGGAAGGAGCCTGGAGATACTGACAGATTTCAGATAGATTATATAATCGTAAGACAGAGATTTGGGAACCAGGTTTTAAATTGTAAGACATTTCCAGGGACAGATGTGGACTCTGACTACAATCTATTGGTTTTGATCTGTAGATTAAAACTGAAGAAACTGCAAAAAGCTGGGAATTTAAGGAGATGGGACCTGAATAAACTGACTAAACCAGAGGTTGTACAGAGTTTCAGGGAGAGCATAAGGGAACAATTGACAGGAATGGGGGAAAGAAATACAGTAGAAGAAGAATGGGTAACTCTGAGGAATGAAATAGTGAAGGCAGCAGAGGATCAAGTTGGTAAAAAGACGAGGACTAGTAGAAATCCTTGGGTAACAGAAGAGATACTGAATTTAATTGATGAAAGGAGAAAATACAAAAATGCAGTAAATGAAGCAGGCAAAAAGGAATACAAACGTCTCAAAAATGAAACCGACAGGAAGTGCAAAATGGCTAAGTAGGGATGCCTAGAGGATAAATGTAAGGTTGTAGAGGCTTATCTCACTAGGGGTAAGATAGATACTGCCTACAGGAAAATTAAAAATACCTTTAGAGAAAAGAGAAACACTTGTATGAATATTAAGAGCTCAGATGGAAACCCAGTTCCATGCAAAGAAGGGAAAGCAGACAGGTGGAAGGAGTATATAGAGGTTCTATACAAGGGCGATGTACTTGAGGACAATATTATGGAAATGGAAGAGGATGTAAATGAAGATGAAATGGGAGATACGATACTGCGTGAAGAGTTTGACAGAGCACTGAAAGACCTGAGTCGAAATAAGGCCCCGGGAGTAGACAACATTCCATTACAACTATTGACAGCCTTGGAAGAGCCAGTCCTGACAAAACTCTACCATCTGGTGAGCAAGATGTATGAGACAGGCGAAATAGCCTCAGACTTCAAGAACAATGTAATAATTCCAATACCAAAGAAAGCAGGTGTTGACAGATGTGAAAATTACCGAACTATCAGTTTAATAAGTCACAGCTCCAAAATACTAACGTGGATTCTTTACAGACGAATGTAAAAACTAGTAGAAGCCGACCTAGGGGAAGATCAGTTTGGGTTCCGTAGGAATACTGGAACACGTGAGGCAATACTGACCCTATGACTTATCTTGGAAGCTAAATTACGAAAAGCATTTGTAGACACAGATAAAGCTTTTGACAATGTTGACTGGAATACTCTTTTTCAAATTCTGAAGATGGCAGGGATAAAATATAGGGAGCGAAAGGCTATTTACAATTAGTTTAGAAAACAAATGGGATTTATAAGAGTTGAGGGGCATGAAAGGGAAGCAGTGGGTGGGAAGGGAGTGAGACAGGTTTGTAGCCTACCCCGATGTAATTAAATCTGTATATTGAGCAAGCAGTGAAGGAAACAAAAGAAAAATTCGGAGTAGGTATTAAAATCCATGGAGAAAGAATAAAAATTTTGAAGTTCGCCGATGACATTGTAATTCTGTCAGAGACAGCAAAGGACTTGGAAGAGCAGTGACTTGAAAGGAGAAAATAAGATGAACATCAACAAAAGCAAAACGAGGATAATGGAATGTAGTCGAATTAAGTCGGGTGATGCTGAGGGAATTAGATTAGGAAATGAGACACTTAAAGTAGTAAAGGCGTTTTGCCATTTGGGGAGCAGAATGACTGATGATGGTCGAAGTAGGGAGGATATAAAATGTAGACTGGCAATGGGAAGGAAAGCGTTTCTGAAGAACAGCAATTTGTTAACATCGAGTATAGATTTAAGCGTCAGGAAATCGTTTCTGAAAGTATTTGTATGGAGTGGAGCCATGTATGGAAGTGAAACGTGGACGATAAATAGATTAGACAAGAAGAGAATAGAAGCTTTAGAAATGTGGTGTTACAGAAGACTGCTGAAGATTAGGTGGGTAGATCACATAACTAATGAGGTTTTGAATAGGATTGGGGAGAAGAGAAGTTTGTGGCACAAATTGACTAGAAGAAGGGATCGGTTGGTAGGACATGTTCTGAGGCATGAAGGGATCACCAATTTATTATTGGAGGGCAGCGTGGAGGGTAAAAATCGTAGAGGGAGACCAAGAGATGAATACACCAAGCAGTTTCAGAAGGATGTAGGTTGCAGTAGGTACTGGGTGATGAAGGAGCTTGCACAGGATAGAGTAGCATGGAGAGCTGCATCAAACCAGTCTGAGGACTGAGGACCACAACAACAACAACAATTTTGAATATCCTTCCATAGCACCACATCTCCAACCTTTCGTTTCACTTCAATCTCGATTTCCACAGTGATACTGCCTACGACAGTTGTAGACAAGTGCCTGAAAATGTTTTGTCACATTATCTTTCGTAAATCATCTCCGAAGCTGCAGACCTTATCAGAACTAACTCACTCTGTACCGTGGAAAGCGGCAAAAAGACCCAGATTGTGAGAAACCTTCGATCCTGTACCAAGGAATCTTCATCAAAAATCTTATACATTTTTTTAAAGCAGGGAACTTAAATTTACAAGAAAGATCGAACAGTTGGTGGGACATGAGGAAATAGTAGAGTGAAGTAATTTTGTTCAAAAATCTGCATCTCGGATCAGTTGCTTTCGGAACTTGAGAGAATAATATCCGGTTGTATAACAATTTTTTTACGCCCTGTCCAAATGTCATATTCAAAGCGTTTCTATATTTCATGCACTGTAACACACATATATGACTTCACGCAAGTGTGGAGTATTTAGACTCATATAACGATTTTCCAGACGAGTAGGCGTGATGGGAGAGTGCTTTGCTGTTGATTTAAGAAGTGAATGAGAACAGCAGTTGAGTAAGAGCTCACTGGATGGTTTGAATTCACCTCTCTCCACCCGCAGAGTTCCCTCGCTTGCTGGTGTTCCAGCAACCCAAGCTAAACAGTTCCGCCTCGTATGTCAAACCAGTTGTCTTTGTAATCCACCCACTTCCTGACTCTTTATTTCTCGTCCCCTCGCAGTCTAAATAGCGTTTTGATTACGTGCGGCGTTTACCCGGATGATTACTCGCGCTTGTGCCATTAGCGATGTTTTCCCTCTGTCTGTGGCTGAACCATTTGTGTCCATCCCCCTCGTCAATTTCATTTCGCCGCTATAGCACGCGGCAATTATGGGGACAGTGAAACGCGTAGAAACTATGAAATGTGATACAAGAACTGTGGAGCTTGTGTCGTTTCCATTTCGCCCGGCTACATTTTTTGACTGCGTGTTACAATTAGCCCGAATGAAATAATCTGTGAGGGGAAATAACGACATCAACATTTTCTGTGTTAGACGTACCACCCTGCTGGTATATGTACAGATGCCAGACAGGTATTGTTAATTACGTTATCGTGTACTGCTTATTAAAATGGACCCAGACTTTGTTTAAAAAATAAATTTATCGTACGTGAGAACTTGAAGACGCGTGCACCAAAAATACTTCAATGATATTGCTGAAGGGAAAAGAAGTAAAAAAATGCTACATATTGTTTGCTAGTATTAATAAACTACAGTCGACCGCACTCAGGAAAATTTTAAATTTTGCATGCAGTTATTCTTTTCATTCTGCTTTAAACCCTTCAACAGTACGAACTTTATGATATATTTCATCTCGGAGGTAAATTTTCACAGGATTTGGTAATGAAACTGGAAAAGCTGTTTTGTAATTTATAGGATAAGTCAGTTTTGCGGAAATGTAGAAATAACGTTTAAGTAGTTGCTTATGCATGGAGAGAATTGCATTAATGATAAAATTTTGGCCAATATTATTAACTGAGGAAGATTTTCAGTTTTCTTAGATGCAGTATTTAAATTTCTGTAGGTAAGTGTGTCGGGGATTCGTAAATGAAAAGCAGAGGTATGTGAATGCTCTTCAGTACTAATTTACTCAAACAATCGGTTTTCGTTCGACAACGTTATCATCACACTATCGTTAACAAATAGATGTCTAATGGTGAGCAACTGCGAAAAAGACTCACATTTGTACAACGAGGTCAAAAACTTTCTAAATATCATTTGTATGACTGAAATTATAACAATACTAAAATATTTGATGTAAACATTAAACAACTGTGACTGTGGGTGTGTGTGTATGTGTGTTAAGGGGGGGGGGGGGGGGGAAGGTGTGTGCGTGTGTGTGTTTGTGTCTCTGTGTGTACACGTGCAGGAAAGGCAGCAAATGAGGACGCTGCTTATATGAACAAAACCTAACCATTTATACCTAACTCTAAATCTGTGACAGTGATATATACGCGATAAATGACAAGTTTCCAGTTGTATGCATGCAGCATTACATTCACCACAATGATGTACACGTGGCTAAACAATGGATTAGTCTACGTATCAGTTTAGATTAACTTGGACAACTGTAGTAAAACACATCTACATCTTCATGCATACTCTGAAAATTATACTACGTGATCAAAAGTATACGAACACACCCAAAAACATACGTTTTTCATGTTAGGTGCATTGTGCTGCCACATACTGCCAGGTACTCCGCATAAGTGACCTCATTAGTCATTAGACACCGTGAGAGAGCAGAATGGGGCGCTCCGCGAAACTCACGGACTTCGGACGTGCTCAGGTGATTGTGTCACTTGTGTCATACGTCTGTATGTGAGAGTTATAAACTCCTAAACATTTCTAGGTCCACTGTTTCCGGTGTGATAGTGAGGTGAAAACGTGAAGGGACGCGTACAGCACAAAAGCGTAGGCAGACATCTATCCAGACCATCACACAGAAATTCCAAACTGCGTCAGGTCCCACTGCAAGTACTATGACAATGAGGCGGGAGGTGAGAAAACATGGATTTCATGACCGTGCGGCTGCTTATAAGCCACACGTAGAAAAATGTGTGGATTGACGAATCACGGTACACAATGTGGCGATCCGATGGCAGGGTGTGAGTATGGAAACTGCCCGTTGAACCTCCTCTGCCAGCGTGTGTAGTGCCAACAGTAAAATTCGGAGGCGGTGGTGTTATTGTGTGGTCGTGTTCTTCATGGAAGGGTCTTGCACCCCTTGTTGTTTTGCATGGCACTATCACAGTACAGCCCTACACTGATGTTTTAAACACCTTCTTGCTTCGCAATATTGAAGAGCAATTCGGGGATGGCGATTGCATCTTTCAACACGATCGAGGATAGCCTGTGGCGCACTGGTTACGCGACAATAACACCCCTGTGATGGACTGGCCTGCACAGAGTCCTGACCTGAATCATATAGAACACCTTTTGGGTGTTTTAGAACGTCGACTTCGTGCCAGGCCTCACCGATCGACATCGATACCTCTCCTCAGTGTAGAACTCCGTGAAGAATGGGCTGCCATTCTCCAAGAAACCTTCCAGCAACTGATTGAACGTATGCCTGGGAGAGTGGAAGCTGTCATCAAGGCTGAGGGTTTGAGGGTTGCCCAACTCCATATTGAACTCCAGCATTACCGATGGAGGGCGCCACGAACTTGTCAATCATTTTCAGTCAGGTGTCCGGATACGTTTCATCACATGGTGTAAGTGTCTAGCAGTGGGTCCAACGAACCACCTTCACAATAATTCTCTATTATTCCAATCACGAACAGCACGGGGAAGAAACGAAAACCTGTATATTTCCATGGGAGGTCGAGTTCCCTTATTTTGTTAGGATGATTGTTTTTTCCTACGTAGGTCGACGTCACCAAAATAGTTTCGCATTATGAGGAGAAATGTGATGATTGAAATTCCTTAAGGAGATCCCGCCGCAACCCCACAAACGGATTTGTTTTAATGATGTCCACTCCCAATCCTGTAACATGTCAGAGACACTGTCTCCCCTATTTCTCGATACTACAAAAGCGCAGCTCTTCTTTGAACTTTCTCAATGTTCTCCCTAAGTCCAATCGGGTAAGGATATCACACCGTGCAGCAGTACTCTAAAAGCGGAAGATCTTCTGCATCTTCTAAGCGTTCTGCCAATAAATCGCAGTCGTCCGTTCTCCTTCCCCAGATCATTTGCTGTGTGTTCTTTCCGATTTATGTTGTTCGTAAAAGTAATTCCTAGCTATTTGGTTGAATTTACGGGCTTCATATTTCATTGATTTTTCTTGTAGCCCCATTTAACGGATTCCTTTTAGCACTCATTTGGATTACCTCACACTTTTTATTACTAAGGATTAATTGCCAAATTTCCCACGATAAAAACCTCTTTTCTAAATCGTTTTGCAATTTGTTTTGATTTCCTGATGACCTACTAGACGATAAACGACAGTATCATCCGCAGACAACCTAAGACGGCTGCTCAGTTTGTCTCCTAAATCGTTTGTGTTGATACGGAACAGCAGAGGGCCTTTAACACTACCTTGGGGAACGCCAGAAATCACTTCTGTTTTACTCGATGACGAACTGTGACCTCTCTGACAGGAACTCACGAATCCAGTCTCACAACTGAGAAGATTTTCTACAAGCACGCAATATCATACAAGCCGCTTGTGAGGCACAGTGTCAGAAGCGTGATGTTCCCTAAATCTGTGTAGACTGTCAACAGACCGTTCACTTAAATTTAATTCATAATGTTCGAACACAACATATGTTCCAAAATCCTGCTGCATATCGACGATAATGACATGCGCCTGCAGTTTAGTGGATTACTTCTATTGCCATTCTTGAATAATGGTGTGACCTGTGCAACTTTCCAGTCTTTGGATACGGATCTTTCGACGAGTGAGCGGTTGAACATGATTTTTAAGTATGGAGCTATTGCATCAGCATACACTGAAAGGAACAAAAGTGATATACAGTCTGGACCGGAAGACTTGTTTTTGTTAAGTGATTTAAGTTGCTTCACTGCTCTATATTCTAGGATGTATACTTCTAAGTCACGCTCTATATTCTAGGATGTATACTTCTAAGTCACTCATGTTGTAAACTGCTCTTGATTCGAATTCTGGAATATTTACTTCGTCTTCTTTGGTGAAAGAATTTCAGAAGGCTATGTTTAGTAATTCTGATTTAGCAACACTGTCACCGATAATATTTCCATTGCTATTGCGCAGAGAAGGCATTGATTGTGTCTTGCCACTAGCTTACTTTAAGCCCTACGAGAATCTCTTTGGATTTTCTGCCAGGTTTTGAGACAAAGTTTAGCGGTGGAAGCTGTTATAACCATCTGCCACTGAGGTCGGCGCTAAATTTCGAGCTTCTGCAAAAGATCACCAATTTTTGGGATTTTGCGTTCTTTTAAATTTGGCATGCTTGATTCATTGTTTCTGCAACAGTGTTCTAATACGTTTTGTGTACCAGTGGGATCAGCGCAGTCGTTTGTTAAGGTATATACGTAGCTTGGAACTTAAATAGTGGCAGCATTGCTGTGGAGACACAATGCAACGGAATCGCTGATAGCACACGTTGTTGACATACCTGCCTCACCTGCGAACAAATGGACTCGCCCGTCCCACGTCACCGGCTTGCGCACAATCGAGGGAAACACAGTCACTTGTGAGCGAGCGGTCTAACGTTACGATTTCGAAACAGGAACAAAGGAGTTGGATCAAGACTGAATTGGCCAGGGTTCGTACAGCACGATAGTGTCATAAAGGTCTTCAAGAGGCGTGTGGGGAATCGACATTGCCGTACGGAACAGTGGCACGTTGGGTAAAGGCCTTCAACGAAGGTCGGCAGACTGTGGCAGACATGCATTGGGCACCGTCTCTGAAGAAGAAGATAAGCATGCTGTTGCCTATTATATACTACACGACTCTGGTAAGCTCATCACTAGCTATGTTCTTAATTTTTTTTCTTTCGTTTCCCCCGTCTCATATCTTCAAGAATGTGAGAGGTTTTTTTTTTTTTTTTTTTTTTTTTTTTTTTTTTTTTTTTTTTTTTTTTTTTTTTTTTTTTTGCACCACCTTGTCTGGGAGATATAAGACGTGCCGAGCTACAAGATCTGGAAGGAGATTGACCTGTTTCAGATTGAGGAAGAAAGCGTGAGATTTAAGCGCTCCGTAATTTTTGCAGTCAAGGGCCTGGACATTTACCAGTGATTTGACAGAGCTGCCGTGTAACAGATGAGATGATTTAACGCACCGGCTATCACGTTCTTGTTCAACCCATGGCTAATGTTACTGTAAAGTGCTAAAATAAATCCGTTAAACTGAAGTTACACGATAAATCAGTCAAATCTAAACGCGTAACTTCAACTAAATACACTACTGGCCATTAAAATTGCTACATCAAAAAGAAAGGCAGATGATAAAAGGGTATTCGTTGGACAAATATATTATATTAGAACTGACGTGTGATTACATTTTCACGCAATTTGGGTGCATAGATCCTGAGAAATCAGTACCCAGAACAACCACCTCCGGCCGTAATAACAGCCTTGATACGCCTGGGCATTGAGTCAAATAGAGCTTAGATGGCTTGTACAGGTACAGTTGCCGATGCAGCTTCAACACGATACCACAGTTCATCAAGAGTAGTGACTGGCGTATTGTGACGATCCAGTTGCTCGGCCATCGTGAATCAGACGTTTTCAATTGGTAAGAGATCTGGAGAATGTGCTGGCCACGGCAGCAGTCGAATATTTTCTGTATCCAGAAAGGCCCGTATAGGACCTGCAACGTGCGGTCGTGCATTATCCAGCTGAAATGTGATTTCGCAAGGACCGGATGAAGGGTAGAGCCACGGGTCGTCCACTGTTCAACTTGCCGTCAATGCGAACAAGAGCTGACCGAGAGGTGTAACCTATGGAACCCCATACCACACGAGGGGTGATACCCCAGAATGGCGATTACGAATACACGCTTCCAATCTGTGTTCACCGCGATGTCGCCAAACACGGATGCGGCCATCATGATGCTGTAAACAGAACCTGGATTCATCCGAAAAAATGACGTTTTGCCATTCGTGCACCCAGGTTCGTCGTGAGTACACCATCACAGGCGCTCCTGTCTGTGATACAGCGTCAAGGATAAACACAGCCATGGTCCCCGAGCTGATAGTCCATGTTACTACAAACGTCGTCGAACTGTTCGTACAGATGGTTATTGCCTTGCAAACGTCCCCATCTGTTGACTCGGGGATCGAGACGTGGCTGCACGATCCGTTACAGCCATGCGGATAAGATGCCTGTCATCTCGACTGCTAGTGATACGCGGCCATTGGATCCAGCACGGCGTTCCGTATTACCCTCCTGAACCCACAGATTCCATATTCTGCTAAGAGTCATTGGATATCGACCAACGAGAGCAGCAATGTCGTGATACGATAAACCGCAATCGCGATAAGCTACAATCCGACCTTTATCAAAGCCGGAAACGTGATGGTACGCATTTCTCCACGTTACACGAGGCATCACAACAACGTTTCACCAGGCAACGCCGGTCAACTGCTGTTTGTGTATGAGAAATCGGTTGGAAACTTTCCTCGTGTCAGCACGTTGTAGGTGTCGCCACGGACGCCAATATTGTGTGAATGCTCTGAAAATCTAATCATTTGCATATCACAGCATATTCTGCCCGTCGGTTAAGTTTCGCGTCTTTAGCACATCATCTTCGTGGTGTAACAATTTTAATGGCCAGTAGTGTACTTAATGAATTAAAATCACGAACAACTTAAAATGGAAATAACACATTGAAAACTTTGTGGGAATCGCAAACCAGACTGCTTTTTACTAGCAGAACACTTAGAAAGTGCAGCACATCTACTAAAGAGACAGCCATCTCTTCGCTCGTCCGTCTTCTCTTGGAGTACTGCTGCACGGTCTAGGGCCCCTACCACATAATATTAACGGAGTATGTCGAAAAATTTCAAAGAAGGGCAGCGCTTTTGTAATATCGCGAAATAGCGGAGAGAGTGTCACTGACATGATACAGGGTTTGGGGTGGACATCATTAAAAATAGACGTTATTCGTTGCGGCGGAATTTTCTCACGAAATTTCATTCACAAATTTTCACCTCCTAATGTGAAAATATTTTGTGGTAGCCGACAACATAGGGCGAAGCGCTCATCATAACAAAATAAGGGAAATCAGAGCTCGCACAGGAAGTTGTTGGTGTTCATTTTCTCCGTGCGCTGTTCACAATCAGATTAATAGAGAATTAATTTGATGGTCTTTCGATGAACCATCTGACAAGCATTTGAGGGGGGTTGGACGTCAAACGGGCCGAATTGGAGCAGTAGAGGCACCACAGGACATTCTAATTACTACTGTTTATACTTTTACAAATAAATTCATAAAACTTCGTCAGCATGACCAGGAAGGATTCACAATTGACACTCATAGCAGTGGAAGTTCGAAAACATAACGAAATAATAATCTTTACATGTGAAATTTTATCACTTTTTTCACTTATTAATGGCAGCATTTGTGGCTATAGGTACACTTTGCTTCATAAGTAAGAGAGATTCTTCCATGAATTTTGCACAGCATACAAACCATACTTAAAGGTTTATAAAACTCTAGAATTTTCGAAATCTATTAAAAACTGTAGTAAAAATTGAGGTAATTAGCAGTAAAATTTGTGTTTTTCTAAACATGAAGTTTAAAATATAACAGCTTATTCGTTTTTTCATAAATTAAAATAAATCTAGAGTTTCATACACCTGTAACTATGGTATGTATGCTGTGCAAAATTCACCGAAGAATCTCTCTAACTTATGAAGAAAAGTGTACCTATAGCAACAAATGCAGCCATAAGTAAGTGAAAAAAATGATTAAATTTCACATGTAAAAAAAAATTATTTTGTTATGTTTTCGAACTTCCACTGAAATGAGTGTGAATCCTGAATCCTTCCTGGTGATTCTGACAAAGTTTTGTGACTTTGTTTGTAAAAATATAGACACTGGAAATTAAAATGTCCTGTGATGCCTCTCCTGCTCCAAGTCGGCCCGTTTGATGTCCTACGCCCCTTAAGTGTGATTTGCAGAGTATCCAAGTAGATTCAGACGAAGAAGAGTTCTTTCATATGGATCAATTTAGTAAAACATAGCTTGGTTTCCAGGCTATGTTCTTATAATTGCGTATCTTAGTGGAAAACTTGAAAAGCAACCGCCAAGAGTATTTCATTTATTCCAGAAGCACTCACCACATTCGTACTGCGATTTCCTTAAAACAAGTATGCACATGTGACTTCTGAAATTTTCCCGGCGTATTTCTTCTTCTAATAATTTCCGGGTATGCTGCATACCCGGAAATTATTAGAAGAAGTATGCACATTTTCTTAACTTCCGGTCACTGAAGAGCAGTAGAAATATCGTTAAAATAAATCAGTTCCGGAGATGTTTCTTGATGCTAAATTTAGAAAGTGATGTTATTACAATAAATATTAAAATCCGTTGATGTGGCTGTTACTCTGAAGAATCTTCCCCTATCGCATTCAGCGCAGTTTCCTTGCAGCCCACAAATATTTTGTGGCCGCCAGTGAGCGAACAGCTGGCGCGGGAAAGCCTGAGCTGTCGAATAATCATTGTGGCGGGTCTCTTCTCTCCAGGGGGAGAGGGAGTGTGTGGCGGGGCGGAAGGGAGACGAGAAAAGGGGGAGGAGCCGAAATGGCTCTCTATTGAATGAGACGCGCCTGCCGCTGTGAATTACATAAAGAGCCGCCAGCCTCCGGCAGCGAGGTCTGCAGACATCGTGTGGTTCTCAGGAAAACTCCGAGAGCATCAGGACCATCTCCGCCGCGGAGGAAATTTATCGGCGGTAGGATTACACGGGGAGCCGGGGTGAGATCCCGCTTATTTCTATCAGGATCACTGGCAGCTGCCAGAACGCATTTGTATGATAAGGGACATCGCTACCCTTCATCTTACGAAGTTACATCAGTAGGCTTTGGAGTGTGTATCCGCCTGCACTGCAGCCTTTTAGGCCCATGTTGTCGTTCTCAATAGCACTGTTTAGTCTCATGTTTGGCCAAAAATGCACGCGCACTTTATTAAGGTCTGCAAGATCGAAATCTACCGGGTGATCAAAAAGTCAGTATAAATTTGAAAAATTAATAAGTCATGGAATAATGTAGACAGAGAGGCAAAAACTGACAACATGTGCTACAGTCGCAGGTTCGAATCCTGCCTCGGGCATGGATGTGTGTGAGGTCCTTAGGTTACTTAGGTTTACGTAGTTCTAAGTTCTAGGGGACTGATGACCTCAGCTGCTAAGTCCCATAGTGCTCAGAGACATTTTTCTGACACACATGCTTGGAATGACATGGGGTTTTATTAGAACCAAGCATACTGCTAGACGCGCGAAAGATCTCTTGCGCGCGTCGTTTGGTGATGCTCGTGCGCTGAGCAGCCACTTTCGTCATGCTTGGCCTCCCAGGTCCCCAAACGATTATTGGCTTTGAGGTTACTTGAAGTCGCAAGTGTATCGTGGTCGACCGACATCTCTAGGGATGCTGAAACACAACATCCGACGCCAATGCCTCACCATAACTCCGGACATGCTTTACAGTGCTGTTCACAACATTGTTCCTCGACTACATCTATTGTTGAGGAATGATGGTGGACATATTGAGCATTTCCTGAAAAGAACATCATCTTTGCTTTGTCTTGCTTTGTTATTCTAATTATTGCTATTCTGATCAGATGAAGCGCCATCTGTCGGACATTATTTGAACTTTTGTATTTATTTTAGTTCTAATAAAACCTCATGTCATTCCAAGTATGTGTGTTAATTTGTACCTCTCTATCTACATTATTCCGTGATTTATTCAGTTTTTAAATTTATTCTGACTTTTTGATCACCATGTATAACACAGATAGTGTCCCCAACAAAAATTTAAGAGAAGCAAAACTCCGCTCAGAGTCAATTAAATAGGAGTCCATGTGTCGGACTTTTTTGAAGTGTTTTATTTTTAGGTTCTAATAAAACCCCTTGTCATTCCAAGCATGTGTGTCAATTTGTACCTCTCTATCTACAATTTTCCGTGATTTATTCAGTTTTCACATTTATACTGACTTTTTGATCACCCGGTACTTAATTTTCAGTTTCATATAGATGGTAAGACCTTTGACATTTCTATCATACACAGTGAAGACTGACAACGTGAACGGACGCAAATTTACACGTTTCAGTTTTTACACACTTTCTATCTTAATTAATAATTTTGGGAGGTAACGGATTTCCTTTCATTGCAGGCACTACCACATCTGTACGAAAAAGGACAAAAGCTATCCCTTGATTCTACAAATCTACAAATGAGGATGTTATATCAACATAATTAAAAAACTTTTTTTATAGTATAAAACTATTTATTGGCTGCCATTATATCCATAGGCCCACACTTATAACACCTTAGCTACCTGAATTCCTTATGTCCTATTCTAGTAAGCTTATATACGCTAAACTACTTCCTCCCGTCCCACAAAATTAATGGCGCAAATGCATCACCCTGAAAGTGACATGCGTGTGCTAGCCAATACACACCACCTTAACTCCCCTTACATATGAACGATTTTAAATAATATAACTCGCTGCAAGATTCTTTGAACACGAGAAAAACTAGAGATGAAGGAAGACAAATTCAACCACTCATGATCATCAAACAGAAAACGACTCATATAATGAAGAATGTTTTACATCCTTTTGAGAAAAGCACTTGATTAACCAACTACAAATATTGGATATCAACAAATATACACATAGGTGACAAAAGTTTTAGGACTGCGAAATGCACATACACAGATGGCAATAGAACGGCGTAAAGGCGCGCGGAGTGGCCGCGCGGTTTGAGGCGCCATGTCACGGATTGCGTGGTCTCTCCCGCCGGAGGTCCGAGCCCTGCCTCGGGCGTGTGTGTGTGTGTGTGTGTGTGTGTGTGTGTGTGTGTGTGTGTGTGTGTGTGTTCTTCTTAGCGTGAGTTAGTTTAAATAGTATGTAAGTCTAGGGACCGATAACCTTAGCAGATTGGTCCCTAAGGAAATCATAAATATTTGAACTGCGTAAACAAGGTATAAAAGGTCAGTGCTTCAAATGGCTCTGAGCACTACGGGACTTAACTGCTGAGGTCATCAGTCCCCTAGAACTTAGAACTACTTAAACGGTAACTAACGACATCACACACATCCATGCGCGAGGCAGGATTCGAACCTGCGACCATAGCGGTCACGCGGTTCCAGACTGTAGCGCCTCGAACCCCTATACCACCGCGGCCGGCGTGTCCGAATTCTTCGACTACTCTGGTGTTTTCCTGTCCACAGGCCGCGATTAAATTAGCATTTCCTTTCTGATCATGAACGACCAAATGCGTATGAAGTTGAACGTTTTATAAGGAACGAAAAGCGTCTTCCGCCGCAAGATGTTCTCGGAATTTACCTTCGATCTTTCGTACCGCTGTGTACATAAGGCTGACGAATGACGAGCTGTGGTCCTACGTTGTGAGGCCCCATGCCAACGCTCTGAATTTCCGATACTCCGACGGCCATACAGTTGCTGTCGTGATAGATCGCGCTGGTTTTGGCCTCGTAACGTTGAGCGTTTCAGTCTGAGATGCCGTCGAACGTTGTGATGGCAGCCTTTAAAGCTCACGGTAACGTCAGCAGTCATGTTGCCGAAACATGGAAAACGTAGAAAATATATATTGTCCTCAATGGTGTCCGTCAGATAAAAATCGACCAGAGGAAACACGTGCCCTCCTACACGGTAATTGCCAGCTGCAGGGCTATCGTCATGTATGATGGCCAGGTGCAAACTTGTTCAGGATGTGGCCTGGAGGGCCATATCGGTTCTGGGCGTGTCCAACGTAGACTGGTTGAGACAGTTATCGGATACATCGCTGTCACTGCAGCGCCTGCTACCTCCCTCTTATGCGTTCGTGGCGGGGCTGCCTTCTGTGTCCACTATCACTCAGTCGGCACCGGTGAGCCGGCCGTTGTGGCCAAGCGGTTCTAGGCACTTCAGTGCGGAACGGCGCTGCTGCTACGGTGAGAATCCTGCCTCGGGCGTGGATGTATGTGGTGTCCTTAGGTTAGTTATGTTTAAGTAGTTCTAAGTCCAGGGGACTGATGACCTCAGATGAAAAGTCCCATAGAGATTAGAGCCATTTGAACCATTTGAGGCACCGGTGACGGCTCCTCTCGACAACGAGATGGACGTTTCGCCTGTCCAGTCAGCATCCACTTATGGATACGGGCTTTCCGCCCCCCTCCCCCTCCCCCCCTATAACTGATGCGGGTGCTCCCGTTACCTGTGACAATGTTCGTCTGAACCGCCCCAGTGAGGCGTCTGCTGAGTACGGACGTTCTGGAGGTGAACAAAGCAAGGGGGACCTTACGC
This sequence comes from Schistocerca serialis cubense, assembly GCF_023864345.2. Taxonomy (NCBI): domain Eukaryota; kingdom Metazoa; phylum Arthropoda; class Insecta; order Orthoptera; family Acrididae; genus Schistocerca; species Schistocerca serialis. Next base: position 1,265,251,677 of record NC_064638.1, on the reverse strand, counting down.
GGAGTTTCCTGTCCCCTCTGAATGTTCAAATACACCGTTCTCCTGGCAATGGCAGCTTTTCAAATGTATCCCCTCACAATGGTCAATGCCAATACCATTCACGTACGCTTTATTCCATGAAAAGCTCTATGCTCCAGACGTAGACTTTGCGTTTCTTCGAGAGATAATGGTTGCAATCCTTTGTGACCCCCATTATTTTTTTGTAGATGCCCCCCCCCCCCCTGAACTTCACTTACTGGTAGAGCGGTGTCGGTCCTCTGATACAGTTACGTATTTCCCTGATATCGGAGATATGGTTCTGAAGTTTAGTGGCGTCAGGATCAGCAACCTTGTGCACCATCTGGTTAGGTTCGCAGCCGCGAATGTTCCACCTTCTTCTCAGATGCAGTCGCGCCTGGGTCGGCAGGATTCATTTACCATGGGAAGCGATTTCAGCTGCACCCAGGCAGCCAAGGACCAACTGCCGCGGCGCTAGGACAATTCTCCAGCACCTCAACTTTCTAGACTCTTGGAAGCATATTCTTGGCGATCGTTTGGATTTAAGCATTTCACTAGCCATTCTCCCATCCTCCTCGATCATATTTATATCGTCCGCGATATTGTCAAAGAGGTGTAATCTGCTGGATCACGACCCTTTGCGTGGTCTGATCAAGTCGCATGTATCTGCGCCTTAAGTCTCCGCCACGGCTGGGGACCATGGAAACTAAACACGATCCATCTTACTTCTTCCAGTTACCGGAAGCTCAACGAGCCCAAGTGGACAGCTTGTCGTCGATTCTGTTACGCATATCGATCTGCCGTGTTATGGTGGGTGCTTGCGCAAAGTCGGCCCTCCGCAAGGCCTTGATTGGTAGCAGAAGGGAGTTCGCGGTGTGGCGGCGACGAAACCGGGTTTTCTATTTCACCATTTGCCAGTAATGTACTGTGATTCCGTATAGGCCACAGCGCCAGGCAACGGTGAATCGTGTCAAGGCACAGCTCATACATCCCACTCACTCGCCGTCACCTTGAATGAGCTATGGTCAGGCAGCGCACACCCGACGCGTTAACACATGAGCGTCCATCTATGTACAATGTGGTAGCGGAACCGTGCCACAGTCGGAGGACTTTGATTAATGCTCTTACGACTGATGATGGGCGGCGAATACATACCCAACGCTATATAGGATCTGCTCTCCATGCATAAAATGTTATGCTGCACGCTGTACGACGTCACCACAATGACAACATTACGGCGTCAATACGTTTACATTTAACAATACGGCGGTCTACCGACTCTCCATGGACTCTATTTCTGTGAATGCAGTAGTAGGTCTGCTTGCCGACGTCACGGAGGGCGAAGCCCATGATGATATCCAAGTTGCCCGGCCCTAACGGCCTTCCACTGGAGTTTCATCGGACACTTCGCCCCCTAATAGCGCCTATGTGGACAAGAATTTGTCGTGACCTTACGTCCCCCCTCATGCAGATTCCAGACGGTCTCCTCGATGATATCCACATTCCCATCCACAAGCCTCAGGGTACCTCACGAACATGTGATCACCGCCCGCTCAATAGCGATACAAAAGTATTTACCCGGGTGTTGGTTGCGCGGCTTAAACGGACAACTCGGTGCGTGGTGTCCCCCGATCACACTTCCTTGGGAGGTGCCAATAACATCCGCGGTGCCCTGTGTCGTTATCGAGACATTAACACTCGGTCACCTTCTCGTGTGCCTAGAGTTTTGCCAGCTCTTGTCTTCACCAAGCGTTCGATCGTTTCGATCACGCGTACCTAGAAGGGGTGCTCCGCAATACGGGATACCATAAACGACTTAATAGATGTACATCCCGTGTACTCTACAATGGCCGTCTCACTTTTCCCACCTTCATACACCGTTAAGCCGTCGGCACACGGACCGTGAGCCGGCCGAAATGGCCGTGCGGTTAAAGGCGCTGCAGTCTGGAACCGCAAGACCGCTACGGTTGCAGGTTCGAATCCTGCCTCGGGCATGGATGTTTGTGATGTCCTTAGGTTAGTTAGGTTTAACTAGTTCTAAGTTCCGGGGGACTAATGACCTCAGCAGTTGAGTCCCATAGTGCTCAGAGCCATTTGAACCACGGACCGTGCATCCGAACGTTGAACATTGAGCGTGCCGAGTTTCTGACGTCATGGCGTGGAATAGCACGTTCGGTAGTCTTTCCGACCGTGCAAAGCAATATCTGGCATGTCAGACATTCTGAGCGTGCGTCTGAACGTTGACCAATGAGATGGCACAACGCCACCTACGTCACACGCACGCCGTCCCCCTTCAGAACAGAGTTGTGAGGCGCCATATTGGCATTCATTTGAAGCCCATACGTATACATGCCGTTTCTGAGCACTAGAAAATTGAGAATCAGTGGAAAACACGTTGTTAGTTGTGTGATTCGTTCCAATAAAATAATGAGAAACATCATATTCGTGGGAAAAGAATTTTTGTAACTTGCGTATTATGAGAGTAGGCTATTTGAAGGCAGCGACACAATGGAGATCCAGCCATTGTTCTTGGTACAATTTTTTATAGTTAAATTTCAGTTAGTAACATAATTATCTACGATTAACGTTTTTAGCAACAGTAATGTAATACGATTAAATACAGGGAGCCCGTTTTTGGGTTAGCGTAATGAGTAGCGTCTCTGTCCGATAACGAGTTTTTGTTGGGGCGGTGGATCGCGTTTCAACACTTCCAAATTTTTTTCCTAACATTCGCGTTTTATTAGGTTCTAATGCTTTATTATTAGTTTAGTATAAGTATATGCTATAATATTTAATGTTATATAAATATAAGTCCACCAGTTTTTGAGCGGTGACTTTGTTCGATTGGCTTCATCTACAGGACAGCTTGCGCTACTTGTATAAAGATATTTTGCTCCTTTTTCTTTTACGCTCCGTAATTCATATGTTGCAAAGATTCTGCTACTGGGTAGGAACAGTGATCAAGTAAGACTGCCCTTGAGGTTCGCCGGCCTCGGTGGTCATGCGGTTCTAGGCGCTCAGTCCGGAACCGCGCTACTGCTACGGTCGCATGTTCGAATCCTGCCTCGGGCATGGATGTGTGTGATGTCCTTAGGTTAGTTCGGTTTAAGTAGTTCTAAGTTCTAAGGGACTGATGACCACAGATGTTAAGTCCCATAGTTCTCAGAGCCATTTGAAGCATTTGAACCTTGAGGTTTTACTAAAATGTGGGAAATATGAAATAACGTTTATCTTATGCGGAGAAGTATTCCAAATTCGTACCGCACTGTTTGTAATGGAACTTTTATAAACCTGTGTCCTTATTGATTGGACATGGTACTATCGTTTTTGTGGACGATGAAGGAAATGTGCGTTTTAATACAGCTAATGTTGGAATTTAACGCGCGCCCGTTGAGTGAACAGTGTGATTTGCGAACTAGAAACATCCCTCAACTGCCGATGGAGTGCGTTGAGATCGCGTATACCACGTTGGGGCCCCACATACCGTATGCACAAGTCGCATCGTTCCCGAGTGTTCAGCAACACGTTGAACTTGGCACGCTCAACGTTAACGTTGGACAGCACGGTCCGTGTACCGACAGCTTTAGGTGCGACAAGGCTGCCCCCTCTGCTTTCGCCATGGAACCGTTGCTCTGCGGCCTCCAGGCTGGGCTGTCTCTCGCTGGACATGTATTCGGCTGCAATGCTTATGTGGACGATCCCGTAATCGGCAGTGACCCATAACTAAGCACACTTCCTATGTCGTGTATTATATATCGTGCTCATCACATTCTCTTATCTCACATACGTAAAACCAGAAGTCGTACTCCATCGTATGCTGCAGGCATCAGTACCTAGATGGTATTGCGGTGGAGTACAACTTCTGGTTTTATGTTTGTGAGATAAAAGAATATGATGAGCACTGTATGCAATACATGACATAGCAAGTGTGCTTGATAATGGCTCACGGCGGAAATTATCAAACAGCGCGATTTGAATAAAGCACAGTACAGCCTACAACGGATAAAGTATTCTTTTATTAAGTCCTGTTTTATGTTTAGCGTAGAATACCTGAAAAACCTGGCATTCCTCTGATATTCGTGTCACCAATCTTCTGTTAGAAACAAAACAAAACAAAAAAACTACGTTGTGTAATATCGAGAAAAAAATTAATTTGCTTTGAAATTGTGATACTGTCGTGCAAAGAAATAAACACAATGTACAAATGTATAGGTACATTGCCCCAGATAGTTTCTGCTGCTTCGCGTGTCTGCAATACGATTTTGTAAACGTCTTTAGAACAACGCTTCTTCGTAGCTCTATAAAGAGCTATTGTTTCCTCCTACAGCCTTTTGCGCTTTGTAGTTGAAATTTGCCAAAAACGCTGCCAGATTCGGCCATATGAGTGTCTTAGTGCTAAAGAATAAATGTGTCAAAATGTAATGCGGTATGTGGCATTTTTTTCAGGCGCCTCACGATTTTGACGTTACATCTTTTGAATTATGGGTTGTATAACGATATATTTGTGTAGATGCGTTCAGGTGCATAAGGGGATACTGCCGTGCATGGTGCGGCAGTTTGTCACGCATCTCAGTGTTCATGACGTCACATCTCCTGAAATATGGTACAGTTTTCAAGTTGCATTTAGCGGCATATGTGAATACTAAAATGTAGACTTTCGCGGCCGGAAATATCATGTCCATTATAATTATCCGAGCTGTTATGCCGTGGTCGGTTGACGAATTCTGTGTCGATTCGCAACGTTTCGTCTCCGACTGCGGGAGACATCTTCAAGGGGGTCCGTAGCTCAATGGAAGGTCCAACACACCCACTGGCTCGCTACTGACTGCCGCTAAATTCCGTGTCCGCGCGCTCCCACGCCGCGGCGTGACGTCACGTGTTTTGAAAACGCCAGTGCAATTGGCCGCTGTCCGTCGCCGTCGATCGCCGTTGCCATCACCCAGTAGTGGGCGGGTGGTACACATCTTCTTTAACACCGGCATCCATATGCCGTTTAATTTCACACCTTCCTTCTTACGGTTGAAATTATTATGGTGTTTAGCGATTTCGATTGCCTCCCTGTAGAGCCTTTCGTAACATCCGCCCGAGACCGCTAGTACTTGCGTCTCCTCGAAACGAATATTGTGGTTCCCTGGCTGGAAAGCGTGCTCCGCAAAATCTGATCATTCCGTTTCTCCTCTTCTGCAATTTCCCTTATGCTCTTCCAAACGTTTAGAAACAGTTCTTTTAGTGGTACCCACATAAGCATCACCACAGCTGCATGGGATCCTATACACTCCAGCTTTTTCCAGTGGTTTGCGAGCGTCCTTGGCAGGCTTAAGGTATTCCTGTATCTTCCTGGTAGGCTTGTAAATTACGGTAATATTCCTCTTCGTCAAGATCCTCCCTATTCTTTCCGTTACATTTTTAACAAACGTCAGGAAAACCTTAGATTTTGCAGTAGCCTGTACGTCAGTATGATTTCTGTGTGGGTGCCTCAACGCACGACACAGAATTCGTCAACCGACCACGGCATAACAGCCCTGGTAATTATAATGGACATGATATGTGAATACTGCCTGCGTAATGTCTCGCAAGTAATAAACGTCAGGCAAAACGCTGCAGTTTTTCACGCGTGTCATTCTTTATGGTGCCATATCTCCTGAGTAATGATAGGCAGCTGGTTCTCATCCCCAAAGCGGTTGTTGCCTGAGAGTAAGGGATGTGTGCTCCAAATTTGTTTGAAATAGGTCCCTTGAGCCTTACTTCTACATACATATTCCGCAATCCACCATACGGTGCGTGGCGGAGGGTACCTCGTACCACAACTAGCATATTCTCTCCCTTTTGCACTCCCAAACAGAACAAGGGAAAAATGACTGCCTATATGCCTCTGTACGATCCCTAATCTCCCTTATCTTATCTTTGTGGTCTTTCCGCGAAATCCTAAGTTGGCGGCAGTAAAATTGAACTGCAATCAGCCTCAAATGCTGGTTCTCTAAATTTCCTCAGTAGCGATCTGCGAAAAGAACGCCTCCTTTCCTCCAGAGACTCCCACCCGAGTTCCAGAAGCATTTCCGTAACCCTCGCGTGATGATCAAACCTACCAGTAACAAATCTAGCAGCCCGTCTCTGAATTGCTTCTATGTCCTCCCTCAATCCGACCTGATAGGTATCCCAAACGCTCGAGCAGTACTCAAGAATGGGTCGTATTAGTGTATAAGCGGTCTCCTTTACAGATGAACCACATCTTCCCAATATTCTACCAATGAACCGAAGACGACTCTCCGCCTTCCCCACGACTGCCATTACATGCTTGCCCCACTTCATATCGCTCTGCAATGTTACGCGCAAATATTTAATCGATGTGACTGTGTTCAGCGCTACACTAATGGAGTATTCTAACATTACGGGATTCTTTTTCCTACTCATCTGCATTAATTTACATTTATCTATATTAAGTGTTAGCTGCCATTCTTTACACCAATCACAAATCCTGTCCAAGTCATCTTGTATCCTCCTACAGTCACTCAACGACGACACCTTCCCTTACAACACAACATCATCAGCAAACAGCCGCACATTGTTATCCACCCTATCCAAATGTCATTTATGTAGATAGAAAACAGCAGTGGACCTGCCACACTTCCCTGGGGCACTCCAGATGATACCCTCACCTCCGATGAACACTCACCATCGAGGACAACGTACTGGGTCCCATTACTTAAGAAGTCTTCGAGCCACTCACATATATGGGAACCAATCCCATATGCTCGTACCTTAGTTAGGGGTCTGCAGTGGGGCACCGAGTCAAACTCTTTCCGGAAGTCAAGGAGTATGGCATCCTTCTGATACCCGTCATCCATGGTTCGCAAGATATCATGTAAAAAAAGGGCGAGTTGCGTTTCACAGGAGCGATGCTTTCTAAAGACGTGCTGACATATGGACAGCAACTTCTCTGTCTCAAGGAAATTCATTATATTCGAACTGAGAATATGTTCGAGAATCCTGCAACAAATCGATGTTAAGGACATTGGTCTGTAATTTTGAGGATCCGTCCTTCTACCCTTCTTATATACAGGCGTCACCTGCGCTTTTTTCCAGTCGCTTGGATGGAGATATGGAACATGCACACACACAAACACTAAATTTTATAATATGTATTCATAAAGTGTTGTGGCTTAGCAAGACAGCCAAGCCACCATGAGGAAGCCGAAAGGCACGCGTTTAAGCTCACGCAGGCTGGCGTGAGGTCTGGAACAGGACAGGGTAATTAATATAGCCAATAACGTACGTAGCTGCTGGAATATTTAACTTTAATCCATAATTGGTGAACGTCGGTCTGACGGTACATGCGTCACAAGATAAATAGCAATTGATAATGGCGCCTTGCTACATCGTAGCAAATGACGTAGCTGAAGGCTATGCTAACTGTCGTCTCGGCAAATGAGAGCGTAATTTGTCAATTTGTCAGTGAACCATCGCTAGCAAAATCGGCTGTACAACTGGGGCGAGTGCTAGGACGTCTCTCTAGACCTGCCGTGTGGCGGTGCTCGGTCTGCAATCACTGACAGTGGCGACACGCGGGTCCGACGTATACTAACGGACCGCGGCCGATTTAAAGGCTACCACCTAGCAAGTGTGGTGTCTGGCGGTGACACCACATAAAGAATTAGAACAAATCATCCGAGGTAACTGTGTAATCCGCTATTGACAATTACATATCACGAGAGACGAAATCACCAGCATAGAAGATGGCGGCAGTACGGCGTTGTCATTAGAGACGCAGTAGTAGTCGTAGTATGGTTGGTCGGGATAGTTCAGTGTCTTCGAATATGGACTAGTCATTGGAGGTCACATTAATAACACATCCAATGGGGATATTAAAACACTTCTGAAGCTACCGAATTCCACTCTTGTGGATATTATTGTGAAGTGGAAACGTGAAGGAACAAGTGCAGCTAATCCGAGCCTAGGCAGATTCCATGCACTGACGGACAGGAAAAATTCAGCACTGCGAAGGGAGTTCATAAGAAATCGCATGATAGCAGTAAAGGGAATCACTCGTGAGTGCCAGACTGTTACCAGCAGCGTAGCTAGGATAAGGAATGTGCGTAGTAACTAAAAGAGAATTGGGTTCAGTGATACTCCTCATAAGCTACACGTCTACACTGAGTGCTAAACGAGACTTGAGGTGCTGTATAGAGCGACGGTAGTGCGCAGTGGTTGACTGGGTTTGGAGTGGTGAATGACGATATACCCTGTGGCAATACCCTGGGACGATGTGGGTTTGGCAAATGCCTGGAGAAACTTACCTGCTACCATATGTAGCGCCTACAGTGATGTATGGAAGAGCTGTGTAACAGTATGGCAGTGTTTTTCGTCGTTAAGGCGTGGTCCCTTTGTCGCAATTAATACTAAATAATGAAACACAGCCGGCCAGCGTGGCCGAGCGGTTCTAGGCGCTTTAGTCTGGAACCGCGCGACCGCTACGGTCGCAGGTTCGAATCCTGCCTCGTGCATGGATGTGTGTGATGTCCATAGGTTAGTTACGTTTAAGTAGTTCTAAGTTCTAGGGGACTGATGGCCATAGATGTTAAGTCCCATAGTGCTCAGAGCCATTTGAACCATCTGGCTGATGGCCTCAGATGTTAAGTCCTATAGTGCTCAGTCCCATTTGAACCTTTTTCAGGAAACACAGGAACACATTTCAGAGCATTGTGTACTGTTTACAGTAGAGGAACATTTCTGAGACGGTGATTGTTGGTATCAGCAAGACAGTGCACGCTGACATAAAGCAGCAACCTTAGGGCAATTGTGGACAATAACGTTCCAGAATTTGAGTGCCCTGCCCAGTGGAACACTTTTGGAATGAATTACTACATCGTCTTCACTCCAGACGTCAGCCTCCAACTTCACTACTTTTTCTGGTTTCTGTTGTTGAGGAACAATGGGCCGACTTTCCACCACACAAATTCAAACACGTCATTGACAACGTCCATAGCAGAGGTCAAGCAGTAATAAAGCCGTATGGATGATACACTCCACTAATAGGTGTCTGGATGCTTCGATTCAGGTGGCATATATATTTCGTCCAACAAGAAGCGGAAATTGGAATTGGAAATCCTTGGTGCAGCGGACATTTTCCACAACACAGGATCGCCTGTAGAGGTTACGGAATGCAGTCGGGAGCGTGTTGCAAGACTGCAGTACGATGCCTGGTTCCGACTCACTGATCTGAGGTGTCCCTCTTTCCTGCAGCGTGTGCAGTGCTCCCACCGATCTGGAGGATCAGCACGTGCAGCGCTCCCATAAATCTAGACTATCTGATCGTGAATGGGTGGAAAAGCTTTCTGAGCCCCAGCGTCGAGATCTCCGTACCCGGAAATGTATGATATTAATGAATTACGACGTTGCTGCCCTCTGGGGATCACCCTGTGTAAGCCATGTGAGGATGGAGCCCGTTGCAGTACCTGGACTGTAACTCCTTGTGGTCTTTCAGTGATGCGATCGTTAGCCGCTGAAAGGATTTAAAACGAGTGGGTATTTCAGAAGATATGTAGATGAGTGGTTCGGTTTCATAGTGGCAGGGTGAAACTTCAGATCTGCAACTAGAGGGGCAATGTCGTCGTTATTTAAGGTTTCTGTATAAGATGCCCTGCATTCGGGATCATCACTGGTGAAATCTAGTACGCCCATCAGACGTTGTGAATCAGTTACCCAAGAATAGTATAATTCTCCTGTCTGTGAGAAGAGGAAAGAAGCGGAGGTTGTTGTTGGTTGGTTGTTTTTTGGGGAAGGAGACCAGACAGCGTGGTCATCGGTCTCATCGAATTAGGGAAGGATGGGGAAGGAAGTCGGCCGTGCCCTTTCAGAGGAACCATCCCGGCATTTGCCTGGAGTGATTTAGGGAAATCACGGAAAACCTAAATCAGGAGGGCCGGACGCGGGATTGAACCGTCGTCCTCCCGAATGCGAGTCCAGTGTCTAACCACTGCGCCACCTCGCTCGGTGAGAAGCGGAGGAAATTAGTGTTTAACGTGCCATCAACAAGGAGATCATTAGGGACGGAGCACAAGTTCGGATTACTGAAGGATGGCGAAGGAAAGTGGCCGTGCCGTTTCGAAGGAACGATCCCAGCATTTGGCTTAATGTTTTAGGGATATCATGGAAAAACTAAATGTAGATGGCCGGACACAGGTTTGAACCCTCGTCCTCCGAAATACGAGTACAGTCCGCTAACAGCAGCGTTTCTCAGCTCAATAGAAGAGGAAACAACCAGTTTGACAGTGAAAGTGGGAGACGACAAAAGGTGACTCGCAGGGCGATGGAGAGAACAAAATACAAGTGTCTCAAGCGAAATATTGGGCGACGGGAAGCCCTTCCTTTCACTCCAATTATCCATACAAACGTATGGAATTAGCGCACTTCTGTCTAGTTGTGAAGGCACTGGAACCGAAATGATGCTCATGACAGAGCGTTGACAGTCGTTGGGTGTGGGATCATTAGTATGTGATTAGACGGAGAAATTTGAGGTGACAGATCTGATTTTGTATTTGGCAGAATGTTTTGTTGGAAAGTTTCGGCTTGTGGTGTCACAGACAATCCTGAAGAATATTCCTGCATATCAAGAGAAACAATTATTAAATGACTGCTTCTAGGATGCTTAAGTAAAATAATATTTTATTTTATTGTGACAGGCATCCATGGAATGTAGCCATGCATGAATTTTGCAAGCATTATTAACATAAAAAATACGCAAAGATAATACTGATGAAATATTCTGACAAGCATCTATTAAATGCAGCAACGCATGAACTTTGTAACTATTATCAAGATAAAAAATAGGCCCAGAGAATGCTGATGAAATACTATACAAAGACGTTTAATAGTGTGTGAAGACTTCTTTTTACCCGAGTGTCCTGGTGTTCGGTTCTGGTATCTTGCTCTCTTTCTATTTTAAGTCAATTTCTCAATCATCACTGCTGACACGACAGTGTTGCTGTACTCCATAACTTATTATAAGTGGCCTAAGATGGTTTCACATTGAAACATAAGTGTTTTTTGCGCATAGACTACGTTATTTAATCACGCATTCAGTGAAAACCATAGGTATGCGATTTTTCTAGGCGCCATTTTGTGCGTGGTTACCATTTAAGTGATGCAATCGTTGTAACCTGCAGTCACATCTATTTTTCGAAGTTCGATAATGTTTGTGGATAACATTTACCGAAGGGAGAACGTTATCTCTGGTCGTGCCCAAATAAAACACTGCCAAACTAAATGTTCTCCAATCGAATTGTAGGCCGTTGCTAATTTCTGAAACCTCGCTAAGAAACTGATAATGGTGGTAATTATTCTTGTATCTCTTGCAAATTAATTACGATAAATCAAAAGTACATAACTGCATTGTTTGGTTCTACATTTGCCTAGTATTAGATTTGACAGTTAATCTCAGATCTCACAGCATATTAGAGGCGGTAACGATACGGGCTGCAGCTGTATGAAGGGAAGCTGGTTGGGTATGGATAGCGAAGAGGCTGCTTCGATGGTTTCAGAAAGGGGAGCAAGGAAATGATACAGTTGCAGGTATATTGGCCGAACCTGCGATACTACGTCACTGCTTTTACGCACAGGGTGGCGAGCCGGCGGATATTGCCTGACCAGTAGGGGGTCCCGGAGCCGTGTGCAGCAGAAGAGAAGCGCTCTTAGCAGGCTACAGTGCACTGTCTCAACGACTTACAGCACGTTATTTTTGTTGTAGCTTCTTGATTCAAGTCAAAACGGAACTGCTCCCTAATAACTGATACATGTCGAGGGGAGTGCATATTCTCCAGGTATCACGATTAAGTTTTCCAAGGACTTTTTTGTGAAATCCGTATCTTTAGAGAACACGAAAACATTTCGCTTCGGCCGTTGAACTGGACTGATATCCCATACGCTGTCGCCGAGGTAGGCATTGCGTTATGAATGTAGGCAGCCACACCAAATCGTTTCCCGCGGGAGCAGAGAAACATCGCTTTCATTGTGAATCCGATGGCAGCGTCAAAAACTGCAGAGTACTTTTGGAAATGTTAGTGAAGAGACTGTGAAAGATCTTCAGGCTTTGGCCATAAGCTGAGTCTCACGGAATATTTAGGAACGAGCATTGATTTCCATTAGGTTGTAGTTTACGACGGGATCGATCTGGAGAAACGGTCACGGTCCTGGGACGAGAGAAGGAGACTGAGATTCCCTATTCGAGTCAAAGCGACACTGCAGGTTTCTCCAGATGCATAGTGAGCAGTTTGCAGCTCCGGCACGTTATGAACCATTAACGTCAAGTTCTCATTCAAAATGGCAAAATATTCGATCCTTATTGCAATTCTTGAAAGGTATATGTATCTAGAATGTTGAGACGAAAACGCTTTTGGTCTATGCCCCACTAACATGTTTTAAGCGTGATACTCCCTATGATGCCGGTCGGAGTGGCCGTGCGGTTCTAGGCGCTACAGTCTGGAGCCGAGCGACCGCTCCAGTCGCAGGTTCGAATCCTGCCTCGGGCATGGATGTGTGTGATGTCCTTAGGTTAGTTAGGTTTAATTAGTTCTAAGTTCTAGGCGACTAATGACGTCAGAAGTTAAATCGTATAGTGCTCAGAGCCATTTGAACCATTTTACTCCCCGTGCAAAAATTTACTGTATATTGAGGATGGCAGGTCCTTTGGTTTCAGCTTCATTTCACTTTAATTAATTATTCAAATCACGGGCATATATGCAGTTAAGCCACTTGTAGTTAGTTACGAAGGCACTGGACCAATATGATGCTTGTTAAAGAGGGGTTGACAGTGGCCGGGTCTGAGTTCGTTGGTTTCTAATTTCACCGAATATTTTGATGTAGCCTAACTGAGTTTGTGTCTGACAATATGATTTGTTAGACACTGGGCGAAGAAAACCTCGCTCGCCTTAGCGAAGAGGCCGCTTTAATTTTTTAATCGCGGGAATTTCGGGGAACAAGGGATGGACGCAGATACAGCTATATCGGGTAGGCCTGCTTCTACGCAGAGGGTGGGAAGCTGTTGGTTGGGTGGTTGGTTGTTTGGGGAAGGAGACCAGACAGCGTGGTCACCGGTCTCATCGGATTAGGGAAGGATGGGGAAGGAAGTCCGCCGTACCCTTTCAGAGGAACCACCCCGGCATTTGTCTGGAGTGATTTAGGGAAATCACGGAAAACCTAAATCAGGATGGCCGGACGTGGATTGAACCGTCGTCGTCCCGAATGCGAGTCCAGTGTCTAACCACTGCGCCACCTCGCTCGGTGGTAAGCTATCAGACGTGACTAGAACAAGAGGGTGTCCCCCAGTAGCGTGCAGGGAAGTGCTGTTAATAGGCTGCAGTACGTTTCCCTAGAAACCTGCGACACGATCTTTTTACATTAACGGAGTGACAGTGGCCCGTAGTCCTGTTAATGGCTGGTGAAGAAAGTGCATTCTTCAGATTCTGCACGTATCTACGACAGTGTTTTCTGTAGACCATCCTGCGAGATGCGTATTCGCAAGGATCGTGAAAACATTTCGCCTCGGTTGCTGAAATGAGCGGACGGGGCAGAGCGGCCGACTCACTGTCACCGGGACAGCCATTGCGTTTCTTGAAAGTCGTGTAGGCGTACGCGCTAAGTGGATTTTGAAGTGAATAGTGAAACAGCGTTTTGATTGGAAATCCGTCGATGACGTCAAATTACGCACCGGAAGGCATCTGCTCCTTCTCACCGAAAACTACAGGAATGGAGGAATTTAATTTGCCCGTCTCTGGAGGTAGGATGTGATGAGAGAGGAGACTTCTGCGATTGGCGTAAAGAAACGCTGTCGCATTTCGATTGGTTGGTTTCTTATATCGAAAGTGCTGTATGTTGCATCTCCATTGGTAGTTTTATTATTTCGAAAGTTCTCGATGTGGAGTGTTTTTTGAAATGATAGTGAAGATACTGAGAAGGATATTCGGACTTTGGCCGTGAGACGAGTCTGATCGAATATTCAGGACATATTATATCGTAGATTTAGGTCTGATCTGGAGATGTCGGTCTTGGATTCTGTGATGGGAGAAGGCGGCTGAGACCCACTATTTGAGTCGACGCAGGGCCACGCTGGAAGCAGCATTGCAGGCACTTGCAGGTGCATGGCGAGCATTTTGTAGCTGCGGCAAATAAGAACCATTAAGGTAAATTCTCAGCGTCTGCGTTGTGCTATTTCACTCTGCATCAGTCGCTGTTTAATTCGTGCGTGTCATGTTAGATTGCACATTAGCAGTTCACAGTCACTGCCAACCAAAATGGGAAGCACAGTATAAACTATATCAACCACTCCACAACTTGGTCAGCCATACAGCAGTAGATATTTTATTGCGTTAAACAGATGCTTCTATGTAATTAATGGTTGTTTGTTTTTGTTCATGCCTGATTTCAGTCTTGTTTTATTTGTAATAAATCTATCTCTATCTTGAATGTCATGTCTCATTTCAGTAAATAACATACCTTGATCATTTATTACTTTGGTTCTTTCAAGTGGGACACAACACAAGTCGTTTCCAGTATAATATAGAGTGTCAACTGCAGTTTCACTGCTAGCTTATCAAATCACTTACTCGCTTTTAAACCATCCACTGCGTACCGTTCCACAGTGATGTACATAAAGGGTGGTTCAGTGCAGTAGAATATTCGAGGACCGAAGTTAATTATTGGTAACCCCACATTAACCTCCCACCGTGAACCTCTTTGATGTTCCTGGCAGGATAAAACGGTAGCAGCATGCTTATAAATCTATTAATTCATCTATGTCTTTGTTTATATCCGATATGTAGCATTCATGAAGAAATTTGTTAAATATTTACTATGTTTTAGAAAGCACAGAGACATTAGGCTCCTGGTCTACCTTTTGCTTCTCTTCTTTTGATATATGTTTATTTAATTGTTTATGTACTTAATAATGTTTGCTAGAGCATGTTTATGGTCCAGCTGTAGGAATATTTATTTAATTTCAAGTATTTAAATGTAGATCCAGTATTTCGTATGTGCTTAAATATGTTTGTGGTTGCGTTAGCTGGAAGACATAGCTCGAGCGCTCTAGCCAATCGCAGAGCCCGTGAAAAGGGAGACTGGATGGAAGCGGGAGAAGAGCATCGTTTCGAGAGAGGACAGGGTAGTGCTGGACGGTACGACACTGGATACAGGAGTGAGTGCCGGGCGCGGACAGTACAGCGCGACGGACGTACAGTCGCAGGAAAGACTTGGGCAGTGGAGCAATTTGCGAGTGGTCGCGGACGATAGAAATATTTCGGTGTGCCGACTTGTGCTCTTGTGTAATTTCCGTGGCTTCTACAGTGAAGACGTAGTGTGCGTTTAGAAGTGAGTATCTTACGAGCTGTATTATTGTTCATAACTAATTACTTGCTGTAGGAATCTATTGTTTCCCTGTTATTCAACTTATATTTTATTTAATTGCTAGACCATCGACACCAATAAGTATTTTACAGAAATATACGGCATTCTCAGAAGTACTTCTACTATCGTACTCATCATTTAAAGTCGTTAAAATAGTACCTGCAGATTTTATTTAATTGCAAACTTTCATTTATAAATTTCTATGTTAATTCGCAATTTCCGAGTGATAAGAACCTTCGACCATTCGATTAATGTGTCTATTCATATTACATACTGTAGACTCAGCAGTATTTGGCTTGTAATGCGGCAACTACGAATCCTAGCCCCTAGAAAACGAAACCAGCCAAAACTTTTAATATTGCAACATTGATTCGGAGGGTGCTTAGTCCTGGACCACATCTATGAGGAATGAGGGGTACAGTTATCTTGGCGACTGCAGCGATTCATAGCTATTGCCACCGACTATCCGCTGCATAAGCCCATATCTTATGGTGGGCCTGAAATTTGCTGGGCCAAGATGACTAACAGCACAAGAAATTCATTCGCTTAATGCAAAATCGAAGCACTCAGCGGTCCTTTTACTTAAAGATAGATGCACAGAGTTAATTTCAACAAAATTCAAGTACAAGCTCGAGACTCCTTGTGCAATTAACCATTCTATTACACCAAATAACATTCGATGGTCCGATATGTGTAAGTGCTGCGCAACTTTAAGCAGTGATAGTACGTCATTTGATATTGCTATATAACTGTTTGCTACCTGTCCGTACAGAATAATGTGCAGCACACTAGAGAAGGAGGCAGGGAGGTGTGCCACACGTGGGTCGAATGAGTGCAGTTGAATGACAACTGCGGATTGAGCAAAGGCCAGAAAGAATGTGGCTTTTAGGCGGCTTCCTCAGCTAGTTTACGCAAATGCTGATTCCACCTTACAGAACAATATACGTAAAAATAAATTTTACATGGCTTCCACTAATTTCCTACCTTTGGCTATCTTGACTACTGTGTCATCACGTAGGGCATCAGTCCCAGGGTTCAATAATAAAATAAAAATTTGTGAAACACTGAAACGTGGACCACGTGCTAGCCAGGATACATGTCAGGGAAGAAAGGAAATCTTATTTTATCTTATATGTAGTAAGGATAACACCATTATCAGTATCATCTTCTTTTATTCGACTACTGTGTCATCCGGAAAGGCATCACTCCCAATGTTCAATAATAAAATAAAAATCTTTGAAATACTGAAAAGTGGACTATGTGCTAGCCACGATACATGTTTTGGAAGAACAGAATCTTATTTTATCTGATATGTAGTAAGGATAAAACAATTATCATTATTATCTGCTACGGTAATCCTAGGTGTACTGATACTGTACACATCAGGTCGGGATGGCGAAGAACTCGGCTCGCTAGCCGTGTCCAGGCGAGAGTGCCGTGGTGGTCAGCATTGTAGGCTCGATTTCGCCAACAGCACGCCGTGCTATCTGAGCGTGAGGAAGGGGAAGAGGGGGAAAGTGCACACGCACTGCATTTAAATAACAGTGCAATCGCACTGCATACAGTTTGGTTTTATTTTTTGCATTTCTCAAAAACATATATGTTACTATCGTTGTGGACTTCAGTCCTGAGAATGGTTTGATACAGCTCTCCATGCTACTCTATCCTGTGCAAGCTCCTTCATCTCCCAGTACCTACTGCAACCTACATCCTTCTGAATCTGCTTAGTGTATTCTTCTCTTGGTCTCCCTCTACGACTTTTACCCTTCACGTTTCCGTCCAGAACTAAAATGGTTATCCCTAGATGCTTCAGAATGCGTCCTACGAACCGATCCCATCTTCTAATCAAGTTGTGACACAAATCCCTCTTCTCCTCAGTTTTGTTCATTATCTCCACATTAGTTACGTGATCTACCCGTCTAATCTTCAGCGTTCTCCTGTTGCGCCGCATTTCGAATGCTTCTATTCTCTTCTTGTCTAAACCATTTATTGTTCATGTGTCACTGCCATACATGGGTACACTCTATACAAGTAATTTAAAAAAAATCAACTTCCTGACACATATCAATACCCGATGTTAAGAAATTTCTTCAGAAAAGCTTTCCTTGCCATAGCCAGTCAACATTTTGTATCCTCTCCAGTTCGACTGTCATCAGTTACTTTTCTCCCCAAATAGCAAAACGCATCTACTACTGTAAGTATCTCATTTCCTTATCTAATTGACTCAGCGTCACCTAATTTAATTCGACTACATTCCATTATCTTCGGTTTACTCTTATTGATGTTCATCTTATATCCTCCTTTCAAGACACTGTCCATTCAGTTAAATTACTCTTGCAAGTCCTTTGCTGTCTCTGACAGAATTACAATGTCATCTGCAAACCTCAAAGTTTTAATTTCTTCTCCATGGATTTTAATTCCTACTCCGAACTCTTCTTTTGTTTCCTTTACTGCTTGCTCAATATACAGATTGAATAATATCGGGGAGAGGCTACAACCCTGTCTCACTCCCTTCCCAACCACTGCTTCCCTTTCATGTCCCTCGACTCTTATAACTACCATCTGGTTTCTGTACAAATTGTAAACACCCTTTCGCTCCCGGTATTTTACCCCTGCCACTTTCAGAATTTGAAAGAGAGTATTCCAGTCAACATTGTCAAAAGCTTTCTCTAAGTCTACAAATGCTAGAAACGTAGGTTTACCTTTCTTCATTCTATCTTCTAAGATAGGTAGTAGGCTCAGTATTGCCTCGCGTTTTCCAACTATTTCTACGGAATCCAAACTGATCTTCCTCGAGTTCGGCTTCTGCCAGTTTTTTCCATTAGTCTGTAAGGAATTAATGTCAGTATTTTGCAGCCGTGACCTATTAAACTGATAGTTCGGCAATTTTCACACCTGTCAACACCTGCTTTTCTTGGGATTGGAGTTATTATATTCTTCTTGAAGTCTGAGAGTATTTCACCTACCTCATACGTCTTGCTCACCAGGCTCATCAGGCTATCAGTAGTTCTAATGGAATGTTGTCTACTCCCGGGGCCTTGTGTTGACCTAGGTCATTCAGTGCGTGGATAAAGATAAAAACAAATGTTCATTATTATTTAATTATCTTTGAAAAAAACATGTTAGGTGCATAAGCTCGAAGAGCTTTTTTTGACATGTTCGTATTCCGGTTTTTATAGATTTATTTACTGAATGACCTCTTTCTTTGTAGTTCCCTCTTGCTATTCGCGTTTGCATATTGTCGTTCTCTCATTTTAAGACGGCGAGGCGAGTGGAACTGTGGACGCTACACTGCCGACGTATTCCTGTCTGAGTACAGCTGAGAAGTGATAGCAATGGAGGGTGGCAGAAATATTTGCTCCGTTTATCGGTATAATGCCATTGGACATAGCACGACAAGAAAATGGTATTCTCGTTCTAAGGAGTGACTGACTATCCACTTTCAAGAAGACCTTCGGTATTTGATGATGATCATTTAAATGCGCCAACCCACAATGATCCACGTCAGTGTGTTCGACAACTTCAAATGCGATATACACATCGTGTGACATTTGCATGCAATGGGGAAGATTCTTAAATCAGGGGCACGGGTACTACATGCTGTAAGCTAAAATCACTAAAAACAGCGGTTGGCCATATGTGCACCTCTGCTCGCACTTCATAAATTGGCTTGTGAACAACACCAAGCTATCCCATTGTTCATGCTATCACAAGGAAAAGAAAGGAAATAGTTCATCCCACACAAAGCGTCAACTCCCCGTACAAAGGCTGGCGCGCATCCACGAAAGATTATGTTCTGCACGTAGTAGAAAAGCGACGTTGTGGTCTACTTCGAGTTGCTTCCCATCACTGTGACATTTATTGTCAAAAACTTGGGCGTGTTGCAGACGCACTGCAGGAAGAAAGACCTGGAAGACGACTTGAAGTGATGCTACACCGCGACAACGGCGCCCGCATTCTTCTAGACTGATAAAAAAAATGGTTCAAATGGCTCTGAGCACTGTGGGACTCAACTGCTGAGGTCATTAGTCCCCTAGAACTTAGAACTACTTAAACCTAACTAACCTAAGGGCGTCACAAACATTCATGCCCGGGGCAGGATTCGAACCTGCGACCGTAGCGGTCTTGCGGTTCCAGACACTGATAAAAAACTCATTTGTAGTGTTGGGTAGGGAAGTCACCCTGAACCCATTATATTCACGCCACCTTGTGTCCTCAGATTTTCAGTTTTTCCGCTCTCTATAGAAGAACCTTGAAGAAACTTCCTTTCCAGATGAAAATGCGCTCCGAACATGGCTCGGGGAGTTCTTCGTCTCAGAACCACCTCATTTCCACAGTCGCGGAATCGAAAAGCTACCCCAGGGTTGGTAAAGTGTTGTAAATATTGAAGGACAATGTAGTATTGATCACTAAAGTCTCTGGTATACGCATAGTTTATTAAACTTTTGGAAAAATGCTACAAACTTATGCACCCAAAGAGTAGTTATTATCTGGTACAAACTGTGGACATACGGACAGATGCTGTTTCAAGGACTTTCGCTCTCAAGTTGACAGGTAAACGTAACTTACTTATTTTCATTATAGAAAAAGACGTCTGTCAAACACGTATGTTGGTCGAAATATTGTAGCAATTTCGCTACTTCATTGTGCAGTTGTAGAAATGCTTGTGGAGGAAAACAATGAAGACGTTCTGGACAGTTGACAGTTCTGGTGTTTAAGGGAATTTTCTTTAAAACGGGAATTACTTCGCAGATAAACTAGTTAGCCGCGTGGTGTAGGCGCCTTGCCAAGGCTGGGGCAGCTCCCTCCTTTGGAGGTTAGAGTCCTCCGTCGGGCATGGGTGTCTGTCAGTTGTTCTTAGCATAAGTTAGTTTATGCGTAAGTCTAGGGGCCAGGGGCCGAAGACCTCAGAAGTTTGGTCCCTTAGGAATTTACATACACACACACACACACACACACACACACACACACACACACACACACAGAGAGAGAGAGAGAGAGAGAGAGAGAGAGAGAGAGAGAGAGAAGTCATGGCATAGTTATCTGCACATTACAGATTCCGGTAATGTCGCATACGCAACGTATAAAAGGGCAGTGCATTGGCTGCGCTGTCATTTGTACTCAGGTGATTCGTGTGAAAAAGTTTCAGACGTGATCATGGCCGCACTGCAGGACTTAACAACTGTTAACGCGGAATGCTACAGGTGTGCGACATTCCCATTTTGAAATCGTTACAGAATTCAAAATTCCGCCATCCACGGTGTCAGGAGTGTTCCGAGAATACCACATTTCGGGTATTACCTCTCACCACGTCCAACGTACTTAACGACGAAAGTAGCAGCGTTTGCGTAAAGTTTTCAGTACTAGCAGACAAGCAGTGCTCCATGAAATACCGTACGAAATCAGTGTGGGTCGTACAACGGACGTATCTTTTAAGACTGTTTGGCGAAATTCAGCTTTATGGGGCTGTAGCAGCAGACGAGTGCCGCGAGTGACTTTGCCAATAGCACGAAGTCACCCGCAGCGCCCCCACCCTGGGCTCTTTTCAATGTTGGTTGGACCCTAGGCGACTGGAAAACCTTGGCCTGGTCAGGTCGGTTCTGATTTCAGCTGGTAAGAGCGTGCCGCAGACTCCACGAAGACAATAACCCTATTGTCGACAAGGCATTTTGAAAGTTGGTGCCGGCCGGTGTGGCCAAGCGGTTAAAGGCGCTACAGTCTGGAACCGCGTGACCGCTACGGTCGCAGGTTCGAATCCTGCCTTGGGCATGGATGTGTGTGATGTCCTCAGGTTAGTTAGGTTTAAGTAGTTCTAAGTTCTAGGGGACTGATGACCTTAGAAGTTAAGTCCCATAGTGCTCAGAGCCATTTGAACCATTTTGAAAGTTGGTGGTGACTCAGTAATGGTGAGTGCTGTGTTCTCGTGGCTTTGACTGGATCCTCTGGACATGCGGCTACATGAAGACCTTTTGCAGCCACTCATGGACGTCATGTTTCCAAATATTAACGGAACTTCCGTGGATGACAATGTGGCAAGCCGGGCCGCAATTGTGCGCGAATGATTCGAGGAACATCCTGTACAGTTCGAGCAACTTGTTTGGCCACCGAGATTGCACGACAAGAATCTCATCGGACATTTATGGGATATAACTGGAAGGTCAGTTCGTGCACAAAATCCTTCACGTGAAACACTGTCGCGATTGTTGTTGTTGTTGTGGTCTTCAGTCCTGAGACTGGTTTGATGCAGCTCTCCATGCTACTCTATCCTGTGCAAGCTTCTTCATCTCCCAGTACCTACTGCAACCTACATCCTTCTGAATCTGCTTAGTGTATTCATCTCTTGGTCTCCCTCTACGATTTTTACCCTCCACGCTGCCTTCCAAAACTAAATTGGTGATCACTTGATGCCTCAGAACATGTCCTACCAATCGATCCCTTCTTCTGGTCAAGTTGTGCCACAAACTTCTCTTCTCCCCAATCCTATTCAATACTTCCTCATTAGTTATGTGATCTACTCATCTAATCTTCAGCATTCTTCTGTAGCTAGCACCACATTTCGAAAGCTTCTATTCTCTTCTTGTCCAAACTATTTATCGTCCATGTTTCACTTCCACACATGGCTACACTCCATACGAATACTTTCAGAAATGACTTCCAGACACTTATATCAATACTGGATGTTAACAAATTTCTCTTCTTCAGAAACGATTTCCTTGCCATTGCCAGCCTACATTTTATATCCTTTCTACTGCGACCATCAACAGCTATTTTGCTCCCCAAATAGCAAAACTCCTATACTACTTTAAGTGCCTCATTTCCTAATCTGATTCCCTCAGCATCACCCGACTTAATTAGACTACATTTCATTATCCCTGTTTTGCTTTTGTTGATGTTCATCTTATATCCCCCTTTCAAGACACTGTCCATTCCATTCAACTGCTCTTCCAAGTCCTTTGCTGTCTCTGACAGAATTACAATGTCATCGGCGAACCTCAAAGTTTTTATTTCTTCTCCATGAATTTTAATACCTACTCCGAATTTTTCTTTTGTTTCCTTTACTGCTTGCTCAATATACAGATTGAACAACATCGGGGAGAGGCTACAACCCTATCTTACTCCCTTCCCAACCACTGCTTCCCCTTCATGTCCCTCGACTCTTATAACTGCCATCTGGTTTCTGTACAAATTCTAAATAGCCTTTCGCTCCCTGTATTTTACTCCTGCCACCTTTAGAATTTGAAAGAGAGTATTCCAGTCAACATTGTTAAAAGCTTTCTCTAAGTCTACAAATGCTGGAAACGTAGGTTTGCCTTTCCTTAATCTTTCTTCTAAGATAAGTCGTAAGGTCAGTATTGCCTCACGTGTTCCAGTGTTTCTACGGAATCCAAACTGATCTTCCCCGAGGTTGGCTTCTACTAGTTTTTCCATTCGTCTGTAAAGAATTCGTGTTAGTATTTTGCAGCTGTGACTTATTAAACTGATAGGTCGGTAATTTTCACATCTGTCAACACCTGCTTTCTGCAAATTATACTGTCGCGATTATAGACGGCTAAAGAGGCACCATGGCTCAATATTTCTGCAGCCGACTCCGAACGACGTGTTGACTGTGTGCCACTTCCAGTTGCTGCACTACTTCGAACAAAAGGAGGTATCTCAGGACTTTTGCCACCTCAGTGTTAGGTCTGAATATTCTTCGTTCAGTTGCACTGAAAAACCGGTGGAAATGGCACAGGAATAATGCGACCGACTTTACAAATTATGCTGTTCTTACGAACAATTACTTCACATATTTCATGCCATGAAGTATAAACCAAGAGGCTTCTTTATCTACAGAATAATGAATGTCGTCTCTCGATCGTTGTAACTGTTGTTCTGTCATTCTCAATTTGATCTTTGAACTCCTTCTGAATGATATTGTAATGTCATTTGGTAGTAAATTTGCAGTACCCGTCGTTTATGTACGGCATAAGATCTGTTGAGAGTTCTCATCCCTCTATTCTGTCATTCTCATTCATTTATAAAGGCCTGTGAGGACAGCTCGCCACATTGTCTCGTTTTCTGGAAACAGCCACTGGAACTACGAACATCCTTCATACCGCGAACAAATGGCGAAGACTAAACATCACGGACACCACGATTCTCGCGAACTGAAGAGAGTAGTGCCGATGGTAAAATGCTACGCCGTAATACTAAATGGAGTGTCGGGCTGTTCAGGGTGCTTCCGAGGAGGGCCGAGCAAAGCCGAGACAGGCCGATCGTCGGCACGCACACTGCCCTCGCACCCACTCAAATTTGTCACTCCTTGGCCGGCTATGCCGTAGGCGATAAGAAGCTTCAGTTGAGTGGACGGCGATGTTTTAGGACCTCCTTCTGAAAGTGTACGTCATTCCCTGTATCCAAGTTGTCACCCGTTCATGGTGGGGCTAGTAGATCATGTACTCTCACACTGGAAATGTTTGTGTACAAATGAAACCCGTAATTACAACTGATTGTGTTATCCTTACTACACTGAAGACAAATGTCTCTGGTGGAGCCATAAATATGTTGCTAAATTTTCGACACTGTCATGTACAACCGAAAATGAATAAGATTCGCCGCGTAACGGGGTACATCCCAAGTTGTAGAACAAGGAGGTGAAACTCGAAATGCTTCTGATAAGTAGTACAGACCGAATACTCTGTACTTGAAAGCTTTCAGTCAAACCATCCTAATGCGACACATACAGACAAATGCATATCTTAACACAAAAAAGTTGTTTGTGCTCTTAGTGTCATGTAGACTGCAGCTAGTGAGATTTGCTCTCAGAGAAATTTGCGCACAAAAAATTCGAAGAAACGTCCACAAACCTCCCAGTCCGATCTTCGCAACTTGCCCGCCAGGTAGGAGGCTCAAGGGCTCTTACGGAGATTTGACGCAGACCTTATTTTACGGCAATTGTGGCCGTGCTCGTCTATTTACCTTTATGTGATCTACTGATCAAGATGACTACAGATGCTCGAACGAGAACCGGCAATGCCAAAATTGTCATAATTGGAAGTGATCATATTTTCTTTGGTTAAAGATTTTTACTTATGACCGTATCTTCAGAAACTACAATAGAGAACTTAAAACACAAATTATAAACACAGAAGTTTCTACTTGACAAAACATACTTTAATATAAGCATAAAATAGAGTTCAGTGCACACACATGGATCAGCGTGTACCGCATGAAACGTACGGGGTGTCGATAACAAAAGTTCCAGTTTCAAACCTCTGTAGAAAGAGAACGATCGCCCAGAATGACGTCACATTCGAGTAGCATGCTACTGACGCAGGGAGAAACGGCATGGAACGAAAAAATTAATGCTAATTTTACCGAAAAATGCCCCTGTTAGCATCTTAATGTAAATGATGTCGCCTACAAATGACGGATGAATCGCAATAGGTAACTACGGTTTAAGTGAAAGAGTACACCGTACGTACTATCCAATGTGTGTGACTGAACACGTTAAGCAGTCAAAAGGCACTGTTAGTTAGATAAGTCCGTCTACAATGGCAAGGACGCGCCACATTGGATGGGAAAAATCGGTCCCTAATTGTCCTCAGACCAAAAACCACATAAAAAGTTACATGACAACGGTCTTTGATCTTCCTGGGGCCGACGATCGCATAAAAAGCAAAATGAAATCGGTTCCTACCTCGTCGGAATGGGGCAATACGTGTTAGATATGCTGTCCACCTTTATCTGCCAAAAGCAAAAATCGAGATACAGCATATTCCACGACAAACAGGAGTGTATTGGGATGACGTTCAGAACGCTTTGCGCAATCCATTCCTTCAATTCAGTTACGTTCGTAACTGAAGCATTAAACACAACAGTTTTCAGATAATCCCGCAGAAAGAAGTGGCAGGTATTAAGATTAGGAGTTCTGGATAGGAAGGTTGTAGGGAAATGAGGGCTGAAAATTCTACGAGTGTTGCCCATAAAGTAATGCAAAGCATTTTTCCCGACAATTCTTTATTGTACATAAGGAGAATAACACACACGAAGGAGTGATGGTTTTTGAACACACTCCGTTTTTCCACGTAATCTCCGTCCCGTTCTATGGCATTCGTCCAGCGCGAAACAAGGGCGTGTACGCCCTATCGATACCAGTCCTTGTCCTTGTGGTGGGGCAAGGGTTTCACTGAGTGAATCACTTTCTCTTCATCCTCAAATATCTTCCACGAATGCACGTGCCCTCGCGAATGACAACATCAGCTCGCTGTAACATGTCAGGTGTGACAGCCGTGGGTGGTCTTCACGACCGCTTCAAACCGTGGAGCTCCGCCGAACCGCCTTCCGATGGCCTCGCCCTCTGTGTCCAGCGAGTAACTGGACTTCTGTCGGCCGGCCGGTGTGGCCGTGTGGTTCTAGGCGCTTCAGTCTGGAACCGCGTGACCGCTACGGTTGCAGGTTCGAATCCTGCCTCGGGCAGGTTAGTTACGTTTAAGTAGTTCTAAGTTCTAGGGGACTGATGACCACAGATGTTAACTCCCATAGTGCTCAGAGCCATTTGATTTGGACTTCCGTCGACAGCAAATGCTACATAGACTTTGCACAAGCGCAGTTTGTTTCTCTCCAGTGAGAAATTATACGACGGCACGCTGCTTGTAACGTACATCACCTATAGACGCCGGTTTCAAACAGTCCTGCAGCTACGCTGTTTCTCGGAAGTGACGGAAATTTGGCGCGCCCACTCAGTAGACTTCAAATAATACTTACGTAACGTTTCGTATTCGTAGCATTGTATTTGGCTGAGAAAAAATTCGGTGCTGTTCTTTCTGGGCAACCCTCGTAACATCTCCGAAATGGCTCTGTAGCAAGCGCACCACTGGCTGTGCTATTTGGTGTGGAAATAGCACTGTAGTTTTCACGTATTCTCTTTTACTATTTTTCCCTTTTCCTATATTTTCGTTTACTTTCCTCCTTTATTTTCACCATGGATTAAAAATTTATATCAGATTGGGTTCTGTAATTTTAATCCTTGATATAATTATGTTTCTGTGTACATAATGTAGCTGTTATGAATGTGACGGCCATTTTCAATTATTTTGCTGTTGAGTACTTTATTATTTGTTAACGTGTTATCTGAAGTAATTTTCTATGGGTCAAATAATGTGAAATTTTGATTTTGTTTAAAATTGTAAAGCAAGGGAATCAAAATCTTCGAATGTGTTACGTGAAGCGAGGTATATGTGCGATGTAGAAGCATATCTATAGGTCGAAAGAGAAGCCATCAACAAAAAGCCTGGAGTGAGAAAAATAGTCATGAATGTCATACTGCTTATGCATTGCTACACATTGTTTAGTGACACTATCTTGCTTAAAAATGATCCTACCCACACGTCCATGCTGCTCAAGGGTTAGAGTGACGTTTGTGTGCAAAAGACTCTCGTAGCGTTTCTCATGATGGTACAGGAAACAGGTATCATCTGCTCTGAAAAATATGGCCCTACGATAAAAAAATGCCGTAACTATCACCATACAGTCACCATTTCAAAATGAATTAAAAGCAGTTGATGTGCGTGCAGACTTTTCGTTGCCCATATTCTGCAATTCGGCGTCTTGAAATATCCTTGTACATAGAAATGGGCTTCGTCTGTCCAGAGAAATGTTCCATGGGCATTCATTGTCTATTTCCACGTGGAGAAAGAAATTCCAGAGCGAATATGTGTCTTGCTGGCAGGTCTGCAAGCAGTAGCTCCTGCACATGGATGATTTTCGGTGTACAGGAGTGCAGGATGTTTCGTAGGATTTTGTGCATCGCGCTCACAGGGATGTTGAACGTTCGCGCCATTGCCCCGGCACTGCACGTTTGCACACTGCCGCTCGACTCCTCCTACAACGCTGTGGCCACATCTTCGACAGACCGCTGATCAACAGCTTTAGTCCCTCTATCATAATGCACTTCAAAAGAACCTGTCTTTTCAAATCCTGTAATCCTGTTGTCATTTTCTCTAGTCCTTTGGGACACATGGGACCAATGCCTTTCTTCAAATCCTTGAGTGTCCAGAACTTCCGCAGGGCTACTGGTGCACAGTCAGTATTATTGTAATAGAGCTTTACCGGCAGCGATATGCACACACTCGTGCGGGGCATATTGGATGCAAACGGAGGAATAACCTTGTACCGCACATCAGCTGGTGTGCTTTTTTTGACCCTCAACATCACCGTCAATTCGCCTAACTTTCATTCAATGTTTTGGTTCCGTGACGTTTCCCTCTGCATCAATAACACGCTGCTCAAATTTGACGTCGTTCAGAGCAATGGTGCTTTTTCTACAGCGTTTTGGAACTGGTACTTGATGTAAGGACACACTTTTCATAAGATGCGTTGTAATACTGACTAAAACTGCAGGATTACGCACATATAAAGGTGAAATAAGCTGTGCATAACTTCTCCTCTGTCTCGTGGCGGTACATGCCCACGCTCCAACCAAATGACTTCAAAATTGGAAAAAAGTTTCTTTTATAATTGTAATTCTGCATGTCATTGTCACAATTGGAGAATCGGAGATATATGAGCAATATAGAACAGCGTTAAGTAAGATAGGCAAAGTCCCGAATTCCGGTCTCGGTCCGGCACACAGTTTTAATCTGCCAGGAAGTTTCGTGTCAGCGCACACTCCACTGAAGAGTGAAAATCGCATTCTGGAAACATCGCCCAGGCTGTGGCTAAGCCATGTCTCTGCAGTATCCTTTCTTTCAGGAGTGCTGGTCCTGCAAGGTTCGCAGGAGAGCTCCTGTAAAGTCTGGAAGGTAGGAGACGAGGTACTGGCGGAAGTAAGGCTGTCAGGACGGGGCGTGAATCGTGCTTGAGTAACTCAGTTGGTAGAGCACTTGCCCGCGAAAGGCAAAGTCTCGAGTTCGAGTCTCGGTCCGGTACACAGTTTTAATCGGTCAGAAAGTTTCATGTCAGCGCACACTCCGCTGCAGAGTGAAAATCTCATTCTGAAGATATACATTAAAAGGACACAGTATGCATTATAAAATGACTTACGTAATTACGAAGAAAGGTTTTTTTAGTTGACCATGCATGACGGTTTTCCATGCTAGGACAGAGTATGAATTGTGGGGAATGGTAAAGCAGGGTATAAAAGTTAAACAATCTAGGACTAGTCTAGTCCGCATACCACTTGCAGCGCTCTTTTTAGGGCAACAGGTTGTCAATATTGCTGGTCATTTACGTTTTGGCTTCAATGCCGCTGAGACAAGGCGGTCAGCAACTGACTGAAAGCACCGGTCAGCTCCAGCAGAAATAAACTGTAGCACCTGGCTCAGCGGATCAGATCATCATACACCTTAAAGTAGGCATTACTGGCAAACTACTTTTGGTTCTTTGGTCTCGCAACGTAGATACGCTGCATGAAGATACCTGCCTTTTTGTGCTTCGTGCATCGTGCACATTTGTTCTTCATTGTTATCTATGCTGAGTTTCACCTTGTCGAAATGCAAACCTAATGCAGTTTTGTTGCTAACCAAAGTATTTCCTTTAAATCACATGTCGTACGATATTCCTGTCGGGCCAATGAATGTCTGATCGCAGCCATGACAGAACATTTTATGAACACCAAGATTTGGATATTTGTCTTCCTTTTGTGATAAATTGTGAAGCCTTTGCGTTTTAAGATTACGTGTTGTTCTAAGCGAAATTTTAACACCGTTCTTCCAAAACATGTGTTCTAATTTTTCCGATGTCTTGTCAGTTGCTGCCCTTTTTTGAGGTTACATATAGAGGACGCCTGCGTGCAACCATAGAAGTGGGAGGAGAATCTATGTCCAGATGGTGTCTCCTGTATACCTGCATAATTCTGAACTTTTAATTGGTATGACAACGCTTTTATGCACTTTACGTAATATATATCATCTGTAGTAACGGAAGCATGCACGACTAGAAGATATTAACGATCGGCTGAGAGAATCGATGATGAGTTGCCAAAAACTATGGACAGACAACAACGGTGGTGAACGAACAAGAACACACACGAGAGAATGATCAGTTCATTTAGTGAACAGAATCGAGAGCCTAGACGTGACAATATCAAGAACCGACCAACGCTTAGTATAATGAGGAGGATGAGATTTCAGTCAGAATACGACTGAGGTCTGGGCATTTAATTTTTTTCTTCATTATTAATACTTCCTCTACATCCCTCACGCACCAAAAGCATTCATAAAGATGCAGCATGGATGATAGAAAACGAAATATATGATGTTTCATAGACCGTTAGAGACGAAAAACATGTAGAATTTAGAAAACGCTGTTGCGATGAGGTGATGTTCTTCTATGAAAAGAGCACTAGAGCACTGCACTTTCACTTAACGTCTGAAAGACATGTGTTGTGTGAGAAGTATTCTGAGACGAGAGAATATGTTCCATAGATACTGAAGGGCGTTGGTAAAGAGATATGAGTCAGTTAGGTGCGAAAGCTGATTATGAGACGTGGGAGCTGAAGCAGACAGTGGGAAAAATGCTGGGGAGGAGAAATGGTGTGCGGGTTGGGCAGTGGTACAAGAAGAAAGGCAGGCGGGTAGGTTGAGAGGGAAGAGGAGAGAGGAATCCTGATGTGGAGTGGGATAGATGAGGAACAGCTGACGTGAGGGATAGATAACAGGGCAGATCTCATTTCCTTGGAGAGAGAGAGTTGGTTGAATTTGCATTGACATGGAATGTGGAGAGTAATTGTAGTGACGGAGAGATCTGTTTCTGAGTATGCGACAGCATACCAAGGTTGGTGATCCGCGGCTAGACAAGGGGGTAATTGGAATCTAGTTTACGGATAGTACTGGAGCTTCAGAACTGTTTGATTTGGGTGAGGTGAGGTGGGAATTAGATAAGTGGATCCATATGGGGGAAGGTAAACAGAAGCGACAGTGAGGAGTGCGTGGCTTCTAAGAATGTCTAGGCACTTACAGCAATTTTGGGGGGGCAAATATCAATGCAACATTTGCATAACAGAGAATGGATCTGATAAGGATTTTGTAGGCGTGGAGAACAGTGGAGGGATGTAATCCCCAAGTTCGGCCTGTTAGTAGTTTTAGCAGTTTTTAGTAATTTAAGTCCATTGTGGGCATTCTGTTGGAGGGTTAGTAGGTGAGATTTCCCGGATAGTCCGGTGGAGGGGTTAACTGCATATAATAGTCGCAAATTCTGAGGCAGAATTCATGGAGCCGGAAGGTGGCAGTGGTTCGTACTATAAATATTCCTTGTGTTTGGGAGATGTGGATATGAGGTCTCCCCCCTGTGCTGTTGACGTTCTAGCGCTATCGCTGAGGTGCCGACAGCAGCGCTCGCAAACATAAGCAGCGCCGTCTAGCAGCGGTCGTCTAGGTCCATGCGTTCTGGCGACCTTCCGAACTCGTCGGCCTGGGATACCACATCAACAACAGGGATGAGCCATATTTCAATTTATGCATATTTTGATGTATACTATTGCAGAGTAGGACAGATATGATTTTTATTAGATGTTGGTACTTTGTTTTTGCATTTTGCATTGTTTATGGAGATGGTCGAATTGAGAAAATTGATCACAACTAAAATTTTGGTGACTGCATTAGAGAGCAAATAAAATAATTATCAGTCAATCATGGTGCTTCACATGTAAAAGTTTCCAGGAAGCGATGATGTTCTCAGTTTACGTATTTTTCGCAAAATATCGATTCCCATCACCCTTAATCCATGCTTTCTACAGGCTTAATGACAAAAGTAAATTGTACTTTACCCGTGTTTTACTAAATTTATTCAGATTTTTCAATTTATGAGATTGCTTTCAAACAAGCGCTCATGTCACTATCCTCCTTTCTTTCTCTAATTTCTTCCACCTTTGTACCAAGTTTCATGTAAGTTGTTCTCATTTATTTGCTTTCCGTACTTAACTCTGACTTTATTAATAGACTCGCTTACATCTCTGCTTCCGTCTTCATACATTCCATCACGTCCTTAATTTTAGCGTTTGGTGTTAAGAGCAAATTATTAATTTAGTTGTGTGTCTTTTACAATGTTAGTGGAGCAAAGGCGCCGCCTGTCTAATCTCCGAAGACAGATCGGATGTTCCTCATTTTTCAACCACCTATCTACATATAAATCGAAAAATTGGGAAAGCTTGATGATATGCGGTGCTTGTGAATGTATCTCGAGCCGTCCATCGCAGACATCTTCATGTCGAAGAAACGCCAAAGCAGCACACTTGCAAATTAGCAGCCTTACTTTTTCATTTTCTGTGTATTCGCACGAACACTATGTGATCAAAAGTATCCAGACACCACCAAAAAAACACTTTTCATATTAGATGCATTGTACTGCCACCTACTGCCACGTACTCCATGTCAGCGACCTCAGTAGTCTTAACACATCGTGAGAGAGCAGAATGGGGCTCTCTGCGGAACTCACGGACTTCGAACATGGACAGGTCATTGGGTGTCACTTGTGTCATGCGTCTGTACGCGAGACCTGCACACCCCTAAAAATCCCTAGGTCCACCGCTTCCGATGTAATAGTGAAGTGGAAACGTCATGGGACACTTACAGCACAAAAGCGTACAGGCTGACCCCGTCTGTCGACTGACAGAGATGGCCGACATTTCCGCGCCCAGGTTCCCGGGTTCGATTCCCGGCGGGGTCGGGGATTTTCTCTGCCTCGTGATGACTGGGTGTTGTGTGATATCCTTAGGTTAGTTAAGTTTAAGTAGTTCTAAGGTCTAGGGGACTGATGACCACAGATGTTAAGGCCCATAGTGCTCAGAGCCATTTGAACCATTTATAATAGGCAAACATCTATCCAGACCATCACACAGAAATTCCAGACTGCATAAACTCTCATTGTAATGCTATGACAGTTAGGCGGGAGGTGAGAAAACTTGGATTTCATGGTCGAGCGGTTGCTCGTAAGCCACATATCACGCAGGTAAATGCCAAACGACACCTCGCTTGGTGTAAGGAACGGAAACATTGGACGATTGAACGGTGCAATAAAAGTGTGTGGAGTGACGAATCACGGGACACATTGTGAAGATCAGGCAGCGTGTGCGTATAGCGAATGCCTGGTGAACGTTATCTGCCAGCGTCTGTAATGTCAACAGTAAAATTCGGAGGCGGTGGTCGTGTTTTTCATAGAGGGGTTCGCTCCCCTTGTTGTATTGCGTGGCACTATCACAGCACCGGCCTACATCGATGTTTTAAGCGTGTTCTTGTTTCCTACTTTTGAAGCGCAATACGAGCATGGCGATTGAATCTTTCAACATTATCGAGCACCTGTTTATAATGGAAGGCCTGTGACGGAGTGGTTACACGACAATAACATTCCTGTAATGGACTGGCCTGCGCAGGGTTCTGGCCTGAATCCCAGAGAACACTTTTAGGATGTTTTGGAACGCCAACTTCGTGACAGGCCTTACCGACCGACAGAACAATGGGCTGCCATTCCCAAAGAAACCCTCCAGTACCTGATTGAACATATGCCTGCGAGAGGGAAGCAGTCATCAAGGTTAAGGGCGGGCCATATCGAATTCCAGCATTACCGATGGAGGGCGCCACGAACCTGTAAGTGATTTCCGCCGGGTGTCTGGATGCTTTCGATCACATAGTGTATGTCCTAAGTCTTCCACTTTTCCCTGCAGATTGCTTCATGTTAATAACTCAGCCATGCTCTTCAGCCGATTCGTGCGCTATTTTTAGCGCAGAAATTGTAGCTGAGTCGATTCAACGGTGACTTTCTAGGATTCCAATCTGGTACGTTATCGATAATAATTTCCTTTTTCTGGTAAGAAGACAAAGACAACGCGGTAGATATGTCTCACACATTAAAATCCCAAACTCTATGTGAGTAATGTACTTTTGAGAAAATTCTTTACTATTGTGTTTCAATACCAATACCATTAAAAAAGTCGTGTTTACTCTTTAGAACTTCCCTTCGCAGTCCTCCACCAAAAATTATAATACTATTTCTAAAGATTTTCTCATTTAAAACTGCTCCTATCATTCATATTTATTACCTCTGTGTGAAGATCAACATTCTGTAGTGTTCCTCGTTCTTTCCGATTTCCGTATGACTTGGCCTGGTGCTTGTATAATGTTCGCTTCGTTACCTGTTGTTCTGTGAAAAAGCTATAGCCTTGTTTGTGCAAGACACCTGACTCTTCAGCATATCCTCGTATTTTAGGAGTCGAAGTCTCTTCTCCTCGCGATCTCTTCTTCGCATGATCCACAGCCTTCCGTACTTCTAAGTAGTCGTTTTCCGGAGCTCCACATTGGTGCTCATCTGTACTAAGAACATTACACTTTCTGGTGTTAAACATAGCTCTGCAGTGCATTGATCTATGTTTTGAATATCGCCAAATCACATTCCAGTATGCTTAGGTTCTACTTGTAGTATACGAATAACTTTCATAGTTGCCACAAGTCTTACTGCGGATGGTCATTGAGATTTCCATGTCGAAAATAGAAGCACGCAAACTCCACGTTGGAAGAATTACAAGATACGAAACTTAATTGCACTGCCAATGGTCCTCCAAGCAGTCAACCGCTTGGTTTAGGAGTACTTCCGTAACGTACTTAGACCGTGTCTCACAGGGAGCGTTTTCGATGGATGAAATCTCTGTGTGCAAGTAGGACTGTGCCCTTGAACAGATAGCTCCTTGGAAATTTGGATACAAATTGCTACAAATATATTTTTGGTTCAAATTTCACTTGGTGCGAATTTCATACATCGTGTTCTGTCATGTGTCTCTGCATTTAACCATTCCACAAAGGATCATAATAATGTTTTGTTACCTCAAATTAAAAGTATACTGCCGTCCTGAAAATTTCCGCACAAAGACTTTTTCAATTTCGTGGCCTCTCAACTTTTCCTTACGATCTGTGTATCTTGTTCATTGCTCTATGTTCTAGTTATAGCACCGTGTGGCGGAGAACTTGACGCATTGCTGATTCTATACCAGTCACTGGAACCACAGTAGAGATTGAGAACAGCTTACTGCGGATATTCTCAATGTCTAACAGGGCTAATCGCGTGATTCTGGTATGACGCTGCTGGTCTACAATTTGCAGCAATGACCTTAATTTCAATACTACAAGTTTTCGCCTTGTTTTATGTACGCTTTTACATATGTTTGTGTTTTAGTAGCAGGTACGGTGCAGTACTGCGGTTGCTACGGATGTAAAGAGTAGTATGTGAAAGGAGCACCAGTTACTTTTGATAGGTATGTATAACAAAAGTGTAATTGTAAATTTAACATTGATATGAGGCACTTCATATCTTGAAAAATATCGTGACAGGATTGTTATAAAGTCTTGTACTGCAGAGAGAATTTCTGCGATTTTATGGCTTGTGCTAACGAATAACTGCTACAAAATGGTTCAAATGGCTAGGACTTAACATCTGAGGTCATCAGTCCCCTAGAACTTAGAACTACTTAAACCTAACTAACGTAAGGACATCACACACAACCATGCCCGAGGCAGGATTCGAAACTGCGACCGTAGCGGTCTGGCGGTTGTAGACTGAAGCGCCTAGAACTGCTCGGCCACATCGGCCGGTTAACTGCTGCATAAATTTCCAAGTGTGTTTGAGTAAACTACCACTCAATGTATACATCTTAGTACTAAGTTCCTACGCAGATAAAATTAATACGTGACTAATTAATTTCCTTCAGTTTATGGAAGTTCTCAAACTATTGTATCTAAGAATTTCTACATGAGGCAGTTCGCTGTACAGTGTCATTGTGACGTAAATAACTAGAACAGATTCAGTAATACAATCAGTGTAATAGAGAATGTAAAAAAATGTTGTCGGACGTTACTTCCTTCTTTTTTACTCCAGAATTCAAGCATTGATCGTCAATTTTTTTATTTTTTTGTGCGTAATGTATGATTTTACTTTTCGCGTGGTATTGTAAAAAAATGTTATAGATATTTTACTTGTATCTAAAAAGCAGAAGGGCAAATAAAGAAAAACTGAAAGGAATTAGGGAAGCAGGTGGTGCAAATCACTTCATTTGTATCGTGTGACAATGTCATACTTCCAAATGCGTTGTTTTTTTCTGATGCATTGGCGCCGTTTACAGAGTCATTGTAAAGTTATTGATTAGAGCAGATATTCGACACTACCAATCAGTGCAATAGAAAGTTAAGAAATTCTGTTACCTGTCAGTTCTCATCCCGCTACCGAAAACACGTAAATAAAGTGGAATGTGTGATACCGTGGCGAAAAAGCAGAATGCTATTGGTCTTCACATCTTAAAGCCAACCAGAGTTCCTGGCATCAAACTGTTAAGATTTCTGTTAAACTCGGATACAAAGTTTCACGGTATTTCTGAATGTGATCAATCTGTAGCAGCGAAGTCAAAACATTCAAAATTCGCTAAGCGTTGCAAGGCTAAAATCCACCATCCCAACATCACGTGACTTGAGCGCCAGCAGATGTCAGATGTTGCGGACAGCATTCTCGTTTTGCGCGTCCGAATGCTCACGCCATAGATATTTAGACAGTATGGCTGCAGTCTGCAGTAGAGTCGCTGAGGGAAAACACGGGCGACTGCTCTAATTGGCCTCTCCTCCAGCGCCGTCTCGTGTTTCGCTGCAGAAAAGCCAGAGCGGCGGACGTCTGCAAACACTTGTCGCAGCTGCGGCCGCGCGGAAAATAACCCGTGCAGCCGCGGGCGGCGCGCTGGGAGAGGAGAAGGGCGGAGTGGACGGGGGCCAGCTGCCGCCTCCAGTAGTAGTAGGAGCAGCGCTGTCCGAAACCTCCCACG
This sequence comes from Schistocerca serialis cubense, assembly GCF_023864345.2. NCBI lineage: Eukaryota > Metazoa > Arthropoda > Insecta > Orthoptera > Acrididae > Schistocerca > Schistocerca serialis. The sequence continues at coordinate 1,265,215,517 of NC_064638.1, read as the reverse complement.
GGAATACATCGCTGGCTACTCTAGTCCCCTAGTACTTAGGTCTCGTCTGGTGATCAGGCACACATGACTCTGACTAGACAGTAGCAGTAAGAGGAAGACTTCTTCGTGTAAATGGAAGATATCTAGTATTTATTTCTGATGGAAAGTTGCGCTATAGTGAGTGGACTGTGGAATTAAGGGAGAGAGTGGTAGGAATATGTGGAATTAGCATTAAAGATGGTGAGAAATTTAAGGAGGAAAAATCTGTCAAGGTGCGAGAAGGACTCGCAAACTGACGGTTCGTACAAATTCATTTATCTATATGAATAGTTCATCCATTCTGAGAATCGAGGATTTGGATGATTCGAAGCTGCCGAGAATTCTTGCGGGTTGTATGGCCGTGGTTCAAAAAATGATTCAAATGGCTCTGAGCACTATGGGACTAAACTTATGAGGTCATCAGTCCCCTAGAACTTAGAACTACATAAACCTAACTAACCTAGGGGTAGCACACACATTCATCCCCGAGGTAGGATTCGAACCTGCGACCGTTGCGGTCGCGCGGGTCCAGACTGTAGCGGCTAGAACCACTCGGCCACTCCGGTCGTATGGCCGTGGTTCATGGAACTCTTCCATACCTGACGTTTCGTCCAAACGTACGTTGGACATCTTCGGAGGTGCTCCTGCTTTTACTGAGTTTTGCCAACGTCTTGTGCTGGTTGTGCTGAGTGGGCAAGACTCAATACAAGCAGGAGCACCTCTGAAGATGTCGAACGTAGCTTTGGACGAAACGTCAGGGATAGAAGTGTTCCATGGACCATGGTCATACAACTTGGAAGAATGCTCGACAGCTGAAACATACGGTCGTGAAAGCCTTCATTGTATGGATGATTTTTGCCTGTTATCAACATCGAGACTGGCAAGGTATCGGCCCCAGGAATTCAAAGACTTTCGAAGTTGGCTAATGAACATTTGCGTGATAGACAGCTTATGCCAAGTTTCCTTGAACAGGATCTTTGGCGTGAAGGGGGCGTGAGACGGTGGGAGCAAGTGGCGTTGGAGCAGTTTCCTGGAAGTAGCACGGGCAGCGCAGGTCTGCGGAGCACCAGGCTGGCTATTTGCTCTGCAGCACGTGTGACTTCCAAGTTTGTCTGCTGAGTATTTTCCGGAGACGAGGAACGTTACCCGGAACGGGGAATGAACACATTAATCCTTTGGCTGACCAGATTCGGAGGCGGGTGGTTTGGGTCGTCGTCATCAACGCATCTCCTGGTGGCTCCAAGATTTCCCACTATTTGTCACCGCACAGCGGTCTTGGATTCTCGATGAGTAACTTTTAGTTCGTTGCTTCGGTGCCGAGACCACGTAGCATCTTGAGAAAAATTGTGGCTGGTTCGATTATTGCCTGTCTTATATGTCGGACTAGGTTCAGCCTCCTGTTGTTGTTCCGTGTTCCTGCGTCTGGCCAGGAGATTTGAGGAGCGTGTCGCTCGCATGAAAACGTAACTTCAGAATATAAACTACTAATGTTGTGATTTGATTGTGTGTTTCTCTTGGTACGTTGTGCACTGAATCACCAAGTCGCTTTCTTTAGTTATATCGAGCCGGTAAGCTTATGCGTCTTACGGGGCAAATCGTGTTGCATATATGTTGGTAAGCTATACTTTCAAACCAAGTTTGTATTTGACATAGGTGGGGTCAACCAGCGAATCTTTCGCATCCCCGTTCCACCTATGTTTTCCGCCCCGTATGTACTGTTTCCGCCTCCTGGCGTGATTTGAAACTAAATATCGGTCGTCCACTGAAGTTGAAAATGGTTCAAAGGGCTCTGAGCACTATGGGACTTAACTGCTGTGGTCATAAGTCCCCTAGAACTTAGAACTACTTAAACATAACTAACCTAAGGACATCACACACATCTATGCCCGAGGCAGGATTCGAATCTGCGACCGTAGCGGTCGCGCGGTTCCAGACTGTAGCGCCTAGAACCCCTCGGCCACTCCGGCCGGCCACTGAAGTTCTTTACTATCAGGTATAAGTAGGGGTGTTTGACTTGCCCAGCTATTTATCACAACAGTTTTGTTGATTATCAGTAATTGCTGATGAATCTGTATTTGTTCATGAATTCTATTACGTGACTGGATGATTTTGTCTTAACGTGTCAAGGTCATGTTGACCTATTTGGAAAAGTTACTTTTCCTTCCACTCCCATGGAACCTTACGCTATTTGTGCGTACCAGACAACAAACGACAAAAGGAAACGTTTTCGGTGCGATATAATTACAAATTAACAACTTTCCACGTTCTTTTCCTCCACATGTATTGTGAAACCTTCTTTTTTCCATTTTCATAATTCTATGTCAACGGGGAGTACCCTATAGGTTTTAATGAGCGAATTGCCAGTATCAAATTTTGTGACATAAATGTTAGTGTGTTTTCCTTGCACTGAGTTAGAAGCATACATTTATTACACTGCCAAATGACTACAGACCTCCATATGTGATATAAATTTTTACTTTTTAGTTTTAACCGCTACTGAGAAAAAAGAGGTCTTAAGAGATAGAGGCACAGACACAGTCGGATAAACGTCAGAATCTTTTTCTTATGATGTAATTACAAATCAAGTATTTTCGTGTTTTCTCCTTCGGTTGTAGTTTGAGACCTTGCTTCTTGGAAAATTTCATTATTCTAGGTAAACGGGAAAAACGCTGTAGCTTTTGATTAAATCTGCGGGTATCAAAATATGTGACGTAAATACGATATTGCAATGGCTGCGCTATTCAGAACTACGATCTTTGTGGTTATCTACAGTCCTAACTATGAAAAGACTTCATGTAACAGACATAAATGGCTGCGTCATTTGGTTACTTTGGCTTAGCAACTACAGTTTATTATACCGCCAAGGGACCATAGTCATTAGCAAGTGACATAAATTTCAAATTGAAACGTCTACACACTCCTGAGAAATTGGCTTCTTAACAGATGGTCGGAGAGACAGGCCAAAATAAATAAAAAAAAAATATAATTTTCCTGTGATGTAACCACAAAGCAACATTTTTGTGATTTTTCGTTGTACTGTGATACGTTGCTTCTTGCTAAATTTCATGATTCTAGGCCAGGGGGAAGGATGTAGGCTATAAATTGTGATGATTGTCTTGGCAAGTATCAAAATATGCGACACACATGACCGTATCTTTTGACTGTATTGACTTAAAAGCTTCAATTTCTTTCATCGCAAAGGGAACGAGGTCCTTAATATGATATAAATTCAACACTGATATGTGTACCCGTTCTTGAGGACGAGGGTGTGGAACGGGCGGACAGACAGACAGACCGAGCGACGGACACTGCAGTGATCCTGTTAGGGTACCCTAAAAAGTACTACAGACTGTACTAATTAAGAGACAGAAGAAACCATTAAATAAGTGAATGTCTGATTGAAAAACTGTACTGCAGCACACAACTTTATCTCCAAGGGAGCTACGCTGATTTCCTATGTTGTGCTTTATAGTGAACGATAACTGTTTCACAATTTAATGATTGTGACCTGGTCTATGGTGTGTTCTGGTTATTAGGTGATTTACTAATTATGTTCAGCTAATTATGATATAATTTTAATGAACTGCATTATGTTTATTATATGGTCTCATGTTGTTTGATTTAGGTAAAATATTTGTCTTCATCTTCTCATAAGCCATAGGAAGGCCTATGTATATCATGTGCTTAGAGAGCTATTTTGTTACATTTTCCGTACTTTTTTCTGAGCTGCATTTTTGTACTGCCTATCCCGTGACTCTGCCGCACTTACCTTAGGCTGGCTGTGTTCTCCTCTTGTCAAGTATATCCACATTTACATTGTCTGGTGTGGTGGCGATTTTTTTTATTTTTTTTTTTTATTTTTTTATTTTTTTATTTTTTTTTTTGCAACAAGGCAAATCACTAGGGAAGTGGGAGCTACGCCACAGTTCAAGATGCTATGTACGAGGATTGGAACATTAATAGTGGCAAGTACTTACATACAGGTAGTACAAAATAGATACGTGTTTAAAAGTTTTACTGACCTTCACAGTAGTCTCCAGCATTGTGTTTATCCCGTTTCCTGCGTTGTGGAAGTTGTAGGGTACTCTTAGCAGTACTAGTCGTGTTAACAGTTCGAGCGGCGCGGTCTATTGCCCGACGAATTTGTAGCAGTTCTGAAGCGAATGCCATGAAGTGTTTACTTCAGTTAAGAAATCGAGCTGAACTCACAAGGGCTTAGGTCAGGGGAGTGCATTTGGTGGTATAGCACTTAGTAGCCCCATCCGTCAAACAAATCAGTAACAGCTTGCATTGTACATGCTAGAGTATTGTCCTGCAAAATGATGGTCAGGTCCTGTAGAAAGTGTCATAACTTCTGTCTGTAAGCTGGTCGTAGGTTGTGTTCCAAAAATGAACACCATAGAGACAGAAGTGATGACACTTTCTGCAGGACCTGCACATCATTTTGCAGGACAGGGCTCAAGCACGTAGAGTGCTAGCTGTTACTGATTTGTTTGACTGATGGGGCTTCTAAGTGCTATACGACCTACTGCACTCCCCTGACTTAGGCCCTCGTAAGTTCAGCTCGATTTCTAAACTGAAGGAAACACTTGACGCCATTCGCTCCAGAACTGCTACAAATTCGTCGGGCAAAAGACCGGGCCTCTCGAAATGTCAACACAACTGGCACTGCTAAGAATATCCTACGACTTCCGCATCGCTGGCAACGGTTTATACACAATTCTGGTGACTACTTTGAAGGTCAGTAAAACTTTGAAACACGTATCTATTTTGTACTAGCTGTAAGTAAGTAGTTTTCACTACTAAGGTTCCAACCCTCGTATATTCTGTGCGTCTTTGCACATACCACTAGAGTTTTAGATAAAAATCAAGTACACAGTCCCGAAGGTAGGTAGACAGATAAGTATGGGAACTAAGAAAGAATAAGCTCATATATCCAAGTTGCTGCCAAGAATAATACAACAAAAGGCTGCAATAATTAAGCAATAATATGTTAGATGACAGTAAGTTTGGCTCCAGGATTAGGAATGTCAGCGAAGAGGCAGTTCTGACTTGCGCCTCATGAAGGAAATAAGATGCAAGGAAAGTGAAGGGGTTCGTACCACTTCGTGACCAACGAAAAGTGTTAGACAATGTAAAATGGTGTATCATGTTCAAAGTTCTTGGGAATATAGACTTAAGCACTGATACACTGTTTCGTCGGTTGTAAGTAAAGTGTTTTATGCAATATGAATGAAAACACACACAACAATAGTATAATATTCTACACTCTACAGGAAGGCCACGGGTGAAACATGAAGTGTTACGTCACATCCACATGGGATCGTGGACGAACTATCTTGAAATAGTGGAAATTAATAAACATATGCCCATCTGCCCATGCTTAATATAATGACCGGACGTAGTTAATTTACTCATCATTTCTAACTACAGATACTACTCGTCCCATCCAGGCCATGTAAATTACCCCTTTTACACACACACCCATTTCCTGTACTTCAGTTGTTATAATTTCTATTGTGTTAAAAATTTTACTTTATATAATCACAGCTACTTCACTTAGCTACTTAATCTCATTGTATTTCAAGATCTGTTGAAGACAAGTATTTTGTTCAGACACACCTCTGGAATAGGTCACCAAGGTTAGTGGTGCAGTTTTTCTTCTATGAACGGCGGTTGTACTTTGAATGTAGTTGATTAGTTAACATGTCACATATTGTACCTTAGCTAAATAACCTTACATCGCATTTGCCCTGAAATAATCCCTCTTGTTTTATTTCTAAATCTAAAACTAACATTTTTCATCTCTAGATACTGGGATACTCTGTAGATGCACTAGTTTAAAATCTGTTATCGAAAATTTTCGCTGCGCCACGTACTTATCTCTGTACCTGACGATGGCGTAACAGCCGAAAATCGTTTAGTGAAATAAATAATAAATATTGTAGAATATTACACAAGTGTTGTGTGTGTCTTCATACATACCAGATATAAGCTGTAGTTGAAGATGAGTATTACACACTATTCACAAGAATGAATATGGAATAACGTGAATGGAAGATCAAGAATGATGTGTTCAGATTAGGAAGGAGGTAAGACATGGGATGTAATCTTTCACCCCTTCTGTTCAGTATGTATGTTAGAGAAGCAATAACAGTGAAAATGTAGGGTTCAAGAGTGAGATTAAATTTCAGAGAGCAACATCAGTGATAAGATTCACGATGACATTGCTCAGTGGAAGTGAGGAGGGGCTACAGGATATTGCGAATGGGATGAGAAGTCTAATGAGAACAGCCTATAGACTCAGTGTAAAAAGAAGTAGTAGGTGTAGCTGAAGTGACATTAGCGATAAAGACCAAAACTGCTGACCACAAAGTAGATAATGCTGTGGAATTCTGCACCTTGGAAGCAAAATAATAGATGACGCACAGAGGAAGGAAGACAATGTTCGCGAGGTGAGGCACATGTGGGAACATTGACAACAACAATATTGGATAAATGGAAAGATATCAAGGATTAACTTCAATGCTGCTCAAGAGTGCTGTATAGGTAAAAACTTTAGAGGAAATAGGGACTGGAATGCACCCAATAAATATTGGAGGACATTAGATGTAAGTTGCGTTGTGAAATAAAGAGATGCCACGGAAGGGGAATTCATAGCAGTCCGCATCAAACCAGCCAGAAGATTGATGACTGAAGAATAAAACAAAATTATCATTATAATGGTCAACCTGGCGCAACCAATTACTTTCTTATTTTATTACCACATCACATGATTTAACTTTTTTTAAAAATATCTTTGACCACTGTGACAAAACTTTGGTGATATTGGGTGATACACACATTTTCAAGGTGTGGGAAAAGATGGACATTACAACAAGAAATTTTCGTCAAAAATGAGCTCCTATGTCTCTTTGGCAGCAAAGCAACTTCCCTCGTGCCTCCACAAGATGTAAATGAAATAGAAAATTTATTTTTTAGTTCCTTGCGTTTTTATTAATCAATATAACGTCACAAATAAATTTTAAGTTGTTTGAAACATCCTTTTTGTTGTTTGAAGACTACGTATCGTGATTTATATAATTTATCGTCATAAATTAACATTGGCTTTACGTAATATTCTGGTTTGAAAACAATTATCTTTAAAAAGGGTTTGTACATAGAAAATTAGTTTTTCAGAAGCATTATCTCATTTGTTCAAAATAAATTATTAGTGAGTTCACTGAATTGTGTAAGAATATTAATCACAGATTTTATTTTCAAATATCTTGGGGCGATATTGTAATAAAACTGGAGTGTTTACCACACACAACACTACTTTCCAACCCAAAATTTTGCTGTGTATCCATAAATTCTGTGTACTAACACTGTTCATTCATATATGTTAGTTTCTTAGTGTCATGCAATCACACATTCAATTAATATGAAAGATGTGCTTCAACAACTAGTTATTTTATACATTATTTTCACGATATTGCTATATAAACAATACTTTCATGTTAGAATTAACATAACTCTGTAAGAATAGTAACACATCACAGTCAAGCAAGTTGGAGAAAAACGTTCCAATTATGCAGCGCCTTGTTGTCACGAGACTTTCCCCAGGCCACAGTAGACGGGCAGGTGCGCCTTACAGGTGTTCTGTTTCGCTTTGTAGGGGTGTCCCGTTTGAAGACTGACTGAAATCTGCATTTACAATGTAACTACATACTCCACACGGTGGACTTTACCCTGAACCATATCACTGTCTTAAATCTGTATAATTTTTACAAAAAAATATCATATCTCACTGCTGCAACAAGATTGAATTTTGGTGATACTTTGAGCTTCACATATATTCAGGATGCGAAAAAAAGGATAATACAACAAGAAATTTTCATCAAAGATGTACTCCCATGTCTCTTTGGCAGGAAAGCAACATCTGCCTCTACCAGACAGCTTGAGCGAGACGTTCCAAGATTCCTCCAGGCCAGAGACACTTTAATGTGGTGATATTAAAGGACTTTGAGAATATTACATTCCTCCTCGAGAAAATCATGGGTGTTTAACCACCACAACCGGAATACCACCGAGCTTGCACATACGGTGCTAGCTGCCAATGTGCCACCTATGACGGAAGATTCCAGGGATATTTCGAATCGGATTCTAAAAGTTTAGCCCCAAGCGTCATTACACGCAATTCAATTGTCAATCTGTCTCGGGTGGAAATTTTGATAGTTGTACTACTGAAATTCTCATTCTGATTCTCGAGGTCTGTCTGACTTAACGGTCGGCATGCATGTTTGTTTTCTACTCAGTTTTCACACTTTGAGTATGATTACAATATTCATCCTGATATCTATTGCCAATTTGTGACAGCCCCAGTTTCTAGTCCATTTTGAATGGGATTCTTCGAGTCCATGAAAGTTTCATCGTACTTCATTTGACTGTAATTCCACAACCTGACCTATACCTCAAAAAATAAATTGAGTACCGCCTCTGCTGTCCAAATGCTGCAGACAAAATACACTACATGAACATCAGGTGACAGCAGACGGCAGCTATAGCGGGAGCGATAGAGTAGCTCTGACTGGTATGTGGCAGTATTTCTGGAAAGTGGCGGCGTGAAGGGCTGAGCGGTTCTAGGCGCTTCAGTCTAGAGCCGCGCTGCTGCTACGGTCGCAGGTTCGAATCCTGCCTCGGGCATGGATGTGTGTGATGTCCTTAGGTTAGTTAGGTTTAAGTAGTTCTAAGTTCTACGGAACTGATGACCTCAGATGTTAAGTCCCATAGTGCGCAGTGCCATTTGAACCATTTTTTTTTTCTTCTGGAAAGTGACAAAGGAGGAAGCAGTGCTAGAAACGCGGCTTCACAAGCTTTGACCCTCGCCAGTAAAGCCTTGGGTTTACAGTGATGCAGAAATAAAAGTGACACAACACCACATTTCCCCACCAGGAGGTGAAGTCGTGCCGATACGAGACCAAGAGGCTGTAATGCGTGCAGTTTTCACGAAAATGCTGCAAAACGAAGCGGCCATTTGGAGGCAGTCTAATAGCTTTCCAATGCCTCGACCATACATTTTACTGTTCCCAAAGTCGCCTTACGCATGTCGGCACTCTGTCATTTTCAAATGTTATAAAATACAACACAAGACTGGTATCAAAAGACATGAATGTAAGTTACATTTCACCATTGATCTGAGACATAATATAATTAATCGAATATAACCTTCTAGCTTGCCAACATCATGTCAATCAAATTAAAATTCCTCGATAATTACATTGTCTCTCACCAACGTTCTCAGTCACAAGTCAAGTGCAAACTGCTACCAAGGGACAAACTGGAAACCAAGTGGACTAATCCGCTAGGCGGCGCCGGATATATGATACACGCTCCAGTTGGCCGTTTACAACTACATTTTAACGGCTTCATCGCATGAAACAATTTCATCAGTAAACAATTCATGAAAATCACTTTAATCTGTTTTAAAACAAGGCATTTCTTTATTAAACAACGCGTAGCAGGTCTTTTGAATGTCCGACAATATAACACAGGTAGACGCCACTGAGTGGCTCTGGGGTACATGTCTTGTTAATTAAATAACGGAATGATTGCCATATGCTGTTGATGGAACCGATGTATGGCGCTCCATGTTTGTGCGCTTTCTCAGATTGTTTGAATTGCCTCGTTGGCACTTAAGCGTTTGTTGCAATTGGCGAAAATGGCAATTCATAGGCGCCACCAGTTATTCATAACTGAGTGCCTCAACTAGCATTTCTGTACATTGTCGAGTCATTTATGAACTTTCCTCGTACTAGTAATACGTTGTCAAAAATTGTTTGTTAACCGACAATTGGCCTGATGTACGCTAGCACCACTCAGCAGCGTCCACCAGTGTATTATATTCGACCATTTGGAAACTCTGTTACACATTGTTTCATGCACATATACCATTTCTTGAAACATTCTAAAGTGATTTCCATGAATAAATTCCTCATGAAATGTTTTATACGATTTAATGATGAAAATGTTGTAGTAAACAAACAAAGCCAGCACGTATCACACGTATCTAGCGCCGCTTAGCAGTTTAATCTACTTGTTTTTAAATTTGTTCCTTGGTAGCCGTTCGAATTTGTCTCGCAAATGAGAATGTTGACGTGATGCAATGCATCTAATGAACAGTTTTATATGACTGACGTAATACTGGTAAGCTAGAAAGCCATATTCTGTTCAGTATACTATGTCTTTGAAAAACGGTGATTGTAACTTATTTTCATATCTTTTCATACTGGTTTTGTGTTCTCTTTTATAGCGTTTGAAAGTGACGGAATTTCGAAACGCTTATGACAATTTTGGAAACAATAAAAAAGTGTTGTCACGATAGCTGAAAGTTACTGAGCTGAACCTCTATTGTCATGCACTGCCGATACTGTCATGTGATGAGACAAATCGTTTTGAACCTCCTACATATCAAATTACTTAGATGTGTCTATGCCCAACCCAATCAAATGTGTATGAAAATGAGTAAACAGAATTACTTTTACACACTATCTATGTTCACAATTTTCGATACTATTTTGTGCATCCAGTGTGGAGTCGTTTAATTTGGTCGAATTTTTAGATACTTTATGAAAGTGAGTGAACTAGTAATTGCCCTTTTCGGTAACGGCATTAGCTAAATATTTAATATATAGCATTTCTTATTGTTCCAAAACAGTCTGTCGATTATTAACTTCTCAATCCGTTCAGAATAACATATTTCAGTAAACTGGTATAAAATAACATAATAACATTTAATTTTTACAGGTTTCTAAATCTACTACGAGTAATTAACACTCGTTAAAGAAGTAAGAGAAATTTGCGTAGAGGAGACTATTTATCGAAAACGGATAGGCAGGCCCTAATACAAGCTACCATAGGCAAATAAAGAACTAATTCTTACCCCCAGCCGGAAGGAAATTTCCAGGACTATATACACACACGTGAAACAGTGCGTTGATCGTCGCGCCCCGTACTCTGCTGCTTGTTGATGCCCTATGATGGACATTGGCCGCACCTACGTGTTGGTAGTCAACTGTGGTACCTGCTTGTAGACACACTTGCGTCGGCCAGACTTCGCATTGGAGTCGCCATCCTGCATCACTGGTCGGTCTGCGATGTTGCTGCAGCAAAGAGAATTGCCAACACTTCACATTCCAATAAAAACAAAGCCAAGTATACAAAATGAAAAAAAATTGTATTTTAGTAAGAGTACAACGGGAATGTTGTTTTTCGTCGTCATAATTAAGGTGCTGTCAAAGCAAGAAGTGGAAAGTGACGTTTGTAAATGTTGCAGCTAGCACACAACTCTTCAACCTGATTGGAGAACACTTAGGATGTCTAATAGAAAAACAGCGTTTCTAGCACAAAGCTGTTTTAAGAGGGTACCAGACATAAGTTTAAAACAGTTGCTAAAGACGTTCTAGTAATCAAACATTTAAAAGATACAGAAAAAGGTATGAAAGAGAACTGTTTTCTAAGGTGGATACATACACTCATAATCAAAAGATATGAGCAGATTTCCAGAGGCAATGAACGTTTCCTTTAACAAAGAAGGGTGGAGAACAACTTTCAGTGCAGCACGTTCGTAGGACTCTACAGAACTAAAGTAAACGTTGACCATGACGAAAACTGAAGGAGTAAAACAACAAGAACGCAGTTATCGAGACCAGTATGTGTCATCGACGGCGAATGTTGATCAGAGATAAGGCCATAGTCAGAGGACCCCAGGTATCTATGACAGGTTGTGAAAATTCATGGTGAACCTTTAGCTGCCCTTAAATTTGCACAATGCGCTTCGCTACAAATTTCGGTGACTGACAGCTGGAGGTTCATCATGTATTATAACAATTATTTGGTGGCTGAATATCGCCATCTGCAAACATAAATGAGTCTAATAGGACGTTGTTGTTCTCCGCATTTTTTGAGTCAGCAGTCTTCTGACTGGTTTGATGCGGCCCGCCACGAATTCCTCTGCTGTGACAAGCTCTTCATCTCAGAGTAGCACTTGGAACCGGCGTCCTTAATTATTTGCTGGATGCTTCCCAATCTCTGTCTACCTCTACAGGGTTTTGCCCTGTACAGCTTTCTCTAGTACCAGGCAAGTCCCCGATGTCTTAACAAATGTCCTATCATCCTGTCCCTTCCCCTTGTTAGTGTTTACCACATATTCCTTTCTTCTCCGATTCTGCGCAGAACTTGAGCAACCCTTACCTAATCAGTCAATCTAATTTTCAACGTTCGTCTATAGTACCGCATCCCAAATGCTTCGATTCCCTTCTGTTCCAGTTTTCCCACAGTCTATGTTTCACTACCATAAAGTACTGTGCTCCAAACGTACATTCTCAGAAATTTCTTCCTCAAATGAAGGCCTATGTTTGATACCAGCAGGCTTTGACCAGGATTGCCCTTTTGCCAGTGCCAGTCTACTTTTGATATCCTCCTTCCTCCGTCCGTTATTGGTTATTTTGCTGACTATGTAACAGGATTCTTTAACTTCATCTGCTTACGATGTTAAGTCTCCTTCTGTTCACATTTCTGCAACTACTCATTAATTTCGCCTTCTTCGATTTACTCTCAATCCATATTCTGTACTCATTAGACTGTTCATTCCATTCTGCAGATCACGAATTTCCTCTTCACTTTCATTCAGGGCAGCAATGTCATTGGCGAATCGTATCATTCATATATTTTCACTTTTAATATTAATTCTACACTTCAGGCTCACTTTTATTTCCATCACTGCTTCTTCGATGTACAGATAAACCGTAAGGGCGGAAGACCACATTCCTGTCTTACATCCTTTTTAATCCGAGAACTTCGTTCTTGGTCGTCCACTGTTATTATTCACTATTGGGTCTTGCACATGTTGCATATTACACGTCTCTACCTATAGTGTGTCCCTATTTTTCTCAGAATTTCGAATATCTTGATCCATTTTACACTGTCAAACGCTTTTTCCAGGTCTAACAATCCTACGAACGTGTCTTGATTTTTCTTTAGTCTTGCTTCCTTATCAACTGTAACGTGAGAGTTCCCTCTTTGGTTCCTTTACCTTTCCTAAAGCGAAACTGATCGTCATCTAACATATCCTCAGTTTTCTTTTCCAGGCTTCTGTATATTATTCTTGTCAGCAACTTGAATGCATAAGCTCTTAAACTGATTGTACAATAATTCTCGCACTTGTCAGCTCTTGCAATCTTCGGAACGATTCTACTGCCAACATAAATTGAGCGTAAGGGTCACGAAGATAAGATTGGAGAAATTAGGGGTCATACGGAGGCGTATAGACAGACGTTTTTTCCTCGTTCTATTTGCGAGCGGAACAGGAGGGGAAATGACAAGTAGTGGTACAGGGTACCCTACGCCACGAACTGTATGATGGTTTGTGGAGTGTCTATCTAAATGTAGATGTTAACGTAAATCTGGCGTTACAGAAGTTTGTTAGTAATGATGTGGGTGTATTGAGAGGTACATAACGAAAGTGACGGCTGCAAAAGGGAAGGCAGACTATCCAGGAAATACTATTTGGCGGAGTAGGCAAATTAAGTGTGAAAATAATGTGTCACAAAATATTAACTTTCGGTAAACGTGAAATAGGTCATATAAGTACAGTTACTCGACAGCAAGAGACTGAAATATCAGCGAATTCAGTAATATCTTCCTTACGAGGAATAAGGCATTTGTGAATAGAATGATTGGCTATAGAGCTACGATATTATTTGCAATGATGGTACTGAAGGCAGAAGGGTGTTCATATCATTCTATAAGTTAAAGTCCACTCAAAACATTTATCACTTTTTACACGGAGTGCCACACGAGGAGAAAATGTACAGAAAGACCCACAAATACCTCAGATGACTAAGCTGTTTGTTAAACGTTTAGGCTGCAAGGCTTTGTCACAATTTTACTCTTCATTCGAAATGCAAGTTGGAAACTGTCTCCTTAAATTATCACAAAGCACTCGACCTGTCGATGAGGGTGCCGCATCTGTTACCTTCCGCTGTGGTTCTTTCCGCCTTTTCTAATTGACACAGTATTAATATTTCTGCTCCGTCACTCGTAGAAGGTGATCACTCACGAACGTCAAGCACCGAGGATGAATTGATTTCAGCGCCTCTCGCCTAAGAAGCATAATAAATATTAAGTGAAAAGGGTGATCTTGAGCACCCTTAGCCCGAAACAGTGCAGTAAGTTTCGTCCCTCCCGAGAACACAACCATCCATCATTCACTGACAGAGATAAGAGGGTGCACGAGAAGTCGGTTCTCAGCGCTTTACGGAAATCTTCGCGTCCCTAAAACGTCCTTACGGTCTTCCGACGGTCATAAATTCCTCACTTTCCACTAGGTCTTTGTCTCTTTATCACTGTCCATCCATAGAAGGAAGTGTATATTAATATCGTCTCCATTTTTTTATGATAGTCAGCTTTTGCTGTTTTAAGACTTATGTTCCTGACTAATGTGTGCACCTTCGAGAACGAGTGTAGCAGGACTACATTTCACAGAAACATTGTATGATGAGGGTTAAGCTGCAACATGAACTCAACGAAACCGTATTCGTTTGACAACATTCGTGCTATGTGAGCCTGTAACGCAAGATATGAATGAACGTTAAATCTTTTGAAATTTCCTAGCTGTATCTGGCCACGCTTTTCTGTGGCTCTACTACTACTACTACTACTACTACGTGATCAGGCCCAGTGGACCGCACGCATCTACAAGTTTCCTCCTCCATTGTATTCTGTCCATTGCTGCTATCCGCCATCCGTCCACATCTATTGACACTTGGTTTAAATCTTCATGGTGTCCATCCCTCCAACGCTTCTTGGGTTTCCCCAGCGGTCTCTTTCCTGTAGGTGTGAAATCCAGGAGCTTCCGAGGCCATCTGTGATCCTCCATCCGGGCCACATGGCTGGCCCACTGCATTCGTTTGGCTTTGACAGTTCCTGCTATGTTGGGCTGCTGGTATAGTTCCTCAAGCTCTTGGTTGTATCTGATCCTCCATTCCCCTGTATCTACACCCAGAACCGGACCGAAGATCTACCGAAGCACTTTTCTCTCAAAAACAAGGAGCTTGTGGAAGTCCTGTTTCCGGATACTCCATGTCTCACAGCCATATAGAACAACAGGCAGGATCAGGGTTTTGTACAGTCGAATCTTGAACTGTATGGAGAGATATATGGACCGATGCAGTTGTGCTACGCTGTGGTAAGATCGGTTTCCTTCTTGTGTTCTGGCATTGATCTGTGCTTCACATGATGAGTTCTCAATGAAAAGTGCCCCTAGGTATTTGAATTCTTGCACTCTCTTGTAGGAATGGTCCCCAACCTGCAGTGATTGTAGATTATCAGCAATCTGTCAATGACCACGCGTCATAACGAGGTACTCTGTTTTGGCTTCGTTTATGTTTAGCCCAAATTTGCTGGCAGCCTCCTTTAGTGCTTTGTTCATTTGCTCCAACTCCTCTTCCGACCTAGAGAGTAAACAGATGTCGTCTGCATAGGCTAAGTATGCCAGTCTCTTTCCATGGATGTCAATCCCTTCGTTCTCTTGGAAGGTCTCGCATACGATCTTCTCGAGGGCTAAGTTGAACCGGATAGGGGACAACCCATCTCCTTGCCTGAGTCCTGTCACAATTTCAAACTCCTCAGTTACGCGATTTCCCATCTTCACCTTTGCACGTGGTTCATTCAGACAGATCTTTATCAGATCGATGAGTTTCTCTGCTATACCATACTCCCTTAAACAGTTGAGCAGGCTCTTGCAATGTATGCAATCATAGGCCGTCTTAAAATCAACGCATAAAATATGCAAATCTTTACCATATTCACCCAGTTTCTCAGTGAGGTGCTATGGCTCAATCTGTTAAATGGAAAAGAAAGAAAAGCGAAGGCACGTATGTCTCATATGTATGGGAGTTGGATGTACGTCCTAATCTCCCTCTCTCCCGTGTGTCTGTACGTCACCCTTTCCCATTTTATTTACTCATTTCCCCCTCATTCCTTCTCTCTCCTTCCATCACCTCCTCCCCCTCTATGCGCTCACCTTCTCTTCCCACTCCTCCCCTCATCTCGCTCCCTCCATGTCCTCCAGCACCCAACCTCTTCCCCTTTCTCAGCCCATCAGCTTCTGCCCTCTTTCTTTTTAGATGCCCTCCAACCTCCTCTCCCTCCGTCTCGTCCTGGCCCCTGTCTCTGTCAGTCTCCTCTTTTTGCTTTTCTATGATAGATTACATAATAGTAAGACAGAGATTTAGGAACCAGGTTTTAAATTGTAAGACATTTCCAGGGGCAGATGTGGATTCTGACCACAATCTATTGGTTATGAACTGCAGATTGAAACTGAAGAAACTACAAAAAGGCGGGAATTTAAGGAGATGGGAACTGGATAAACTGAAAGAACCAGAGGTTGTACAGAGTTTCAGGGAGAGCATAAGGGAACAATTGACAGGATTGGGGGAAAGAAATACAGTAGAAGAAGAATGGGTAGCTCTGAGGGATGAAGGCAGCAGAGGATCAAGTAGGTAAATAGACGAGGGCTAATAGAAATCCTTGGGTGACAGAAGAAATATTGAATTTAATTGATGAAAGGAGAAAATATAAAAATGCAGTAAATGAAGCAGACAAAAAGGAATACAAACGTCTCCAAAATGAGATCGACAGGAAGTGCAAAATGGCTAAGCAGGGATGGCTAGAGGACAAATGTAAGGATGTAGAGGCTTGTCTCACTAGGGGTAAGAAAGATACTGCCTACAGGAAAATTAAAGAGACCTTTGGAGAGAAGAGAACGACTTGTATGAATATCAAGAGCTCAGATGGCAACCCAGTTCTAAGCAAAGAAGGGAAGGCAGAAAGGTGGAAGGAGTATATAGAGGGTTTATACAAGGGCGATGTACTTGAGGACAATATTATGGAAATGGAAGAGGATGTAGATGTAGATGAAATGGAAGATAAGATACTGCGTGAAGAGTTTGACAGAGCACTGAAAGACCTGAGACGAAACAAGGCCCCGGGAGTAGACAACATTCCATTAGAACTACTGACAGCCTTGGGAGAGCCAGTCATGACAAAACTCTACCATCTGGTGAGCAAGATGTATGAGACAGGCGAAATACCCACAGACTTCAAGAAGAATATCATAATTCCAATCCCAAAGAAAGCAGGTGTTGACAGATGTGAAAATTACCGAACTATCAGTTTAATAAGTCACAGCTGCAAAATACTAACGCGAATTCTTTACAGACGAATGGAAAAACTGGTAGAAGCGGACCTCGGGGAAGATCAGTTTGGATTCCGTAGAAATGTTGGAACACGTGAGGCAATACTAAGCTTACGACTTATCTTAGAAGAAAGATTAAGGAAAGGCAAACCTACGTTTCTAGCATTTGTAGACTTAGAGAAAGATTTTGTCAACGTTAACTGGAATACTCTCTTTCAAATTCTGAAGGTGGCAGGGGTAAAATACAGGGAGCGAAAGGCTATTTACAATTTTTACAGAAACCAGATGGCAGTTATAAGAGTCGAGGGGCATGAAAGGGAAGCAGTGGTTGGGAAGGGAGTAAGACAGGGTTGTAGCGTGTCCCCAATGTTATTCAATCTGTATATTGAGCAAGCAGTGAAGGAAACAAATGAAAAATTCGGGTAGGTATTAAAATCCATGGAGAGGAAATAAAAACTTCGAGGTTCGCCGATGACATTGTAATTCTGTCAGAGACAGCAAAGGACTTGGAAGAGCAGTTGAACGGAATGGACAGTGTCTTGAAAGGAGGATATAAGATGAACATCAACAAAAGCAAAACGAGGATAATGGAATGTAGTCAAATTAAATCGTGTGATGCTGAGGGGATTAGATTAGGAAATGAGACACTTAAAGTAGTATAGGAGTTTTGCTATTTAGGGAGTAAAATATCTGATGATGGTCGAAGTAGAGAGGATATAAAACGGAGACTGCAATGGCAAGGAAATCGTTTCTGAAGAAGAGAAATTTGTTAACATCGAGTATAGATTTAAGTGTCAGGAAGTCGTTTCTGAAAGTATTTGTATGGAGTGTAGCTTTGTATGGAAGTGAAACATGGACGATAACCAGTTTGGACAAGAAGAGAATAGAAGCTTTCGAAATGTGGTGCTACAGAAGAATGCTGAAGATAAGGTGGGTAGATCACGTAACTAATGAGGAGGTATTGAATAGGACTGGGGAGAAGAGAAGTTTGTGGCACAACTTGACAAGAAGAAGGGATCGGTTGGTAGGACGTGTTTTGAGGCATCAAGGGATCACAAATTTAGCATTGGAGGGCAGCGTGGAGGGTAAAAATCGTAGAGGGAGTCCAAGAGATCAATACACTAAGCAGATTTAGAAGGATGTAGGTTGCAGTAGGTACTGGGAGATGAAGAAGCTTGCACAGGATAGAGTAGCATGGAGAGCTGCATCAAACCAGTCTCAGGACTGAAGACCACAACAACAACAACAACATGTCCATTTACCTCTGTACATCTCCTCTTCCCCTCTCTCTGAAGTTAGGCCTTGTTTATTGTTATTGCAAATTCCGATTATGTAGTAATTTTCTAATGATAAACCATTAAGAGATATACAGAAATTTTTTGTCTGCTAACAAGGTGTTTATAATTAAACTTTCAAACAACTGGTGAGAATGACGTCAAACTGCAACGGAATATTATTGCAGAAGAGGAAAGGTCATATCACACTGGATGGGGAAAAGCATAAGAAGCATGAGTCAAAATCAAATCAGATTATTAATTTCCATGTGACTGGCGCATAACATGTTCAATAAGCTGTCCACCATTTTCTGCAATAAGTTGAAATCGAGAAATAGCATGTTCCACAACTGATGGAACTGTTTCCGGGGTCACGTTCAGGATGTGTTGAGCAATGCGTGCCTTCAGTGCAGCTAAGTTTGCGATCACAACAATGAGCACCACTTCTTTCAAATAGCCCCACACCCAGAAGTTGAAAGTTTAATTATAATCACCCTGTATATGTATGTCAAAAGTATTTAATCTATATGTGTGTAACGTAGAATTAGGTACCTAAAAGCACTCTCATATTAGAATTCAACTTTGCGTCAAAACTTCAAAGAAATCGATCAAAAAATTTCGGAGATTTGCGATATTGTACAAGTGAAGATTTACATTTTTACATTCATTCGATTTTCGTACACTGTAGAATCACGTAGAATAAGTCGTTGATAGTAAAGCAATAGTTTGATTTTGGTGCAACATTTTAATATTATAAAGATTCAAGACAAGGTCAGAAACGTCAAAATTTATTTACAAAATAGAAACAGCTTAAGTTAAAAAAATTTTGGGCCCTGAAATATAAACTTTTTGTTTTGAATGGTACATAATCTAGGAGAAGACCAGTAGAAGAAGGAAAAATGTAGAGAGGGAAGGAGGGCATGAAAGTGCCCCTCGGGAGAAAAATAAACGTTTCTCAGTGATTACGAGTTGGCTCCAGATGCAAAAGTAATGTGAACTAAGTAGTTGAGCGGTCGCTGTGTGTGACTGACATGTGGGGGACGGGGGACGTGGGATTAGTTCCTGGTTTTGTCATCGACGTCTCAGATGTGAGGCGTGCCCTCAGCCTAGTGAGGTGACATGAAGAGCTACTAGTATCAGAAAAAGAGGCCCCAAGGTCTGGGCAGCTGACAGTTGTCAGATAAGCGACATGGTGACCCCTTGCTCCTACATACCGTATCAATATAACATCGTATATATAGTCGAATTGGTTGGTTGTTTGGGGAAGGAGACCAGAAAGCGTGGTCATCGGTCTCATCGAATTAAGGAAGGATAGGGAAGGAAGTCGGCCGTGCCCTTTCAGAGGAACGATCCCGGCATTTGCCAGAAGTAATTTAGGGAAATCACGGAAAACCTAAATCAGGATGGCCGGACGCGGGATTGAACCGTCGTCCTCCAGAATGCGAGTCCAGTGTCTAACCACTGCGCCACCTCGCTCGGTCATATATATATTAATGTAGTTATTTCACCAGGTAAGTTTGCAGCCTTCAAGTCTTGCTTTGCATCTAAACAGTTCCAACATAACAATATGCTTGATGCAACTTAAGATACGCCACTCCTCTTAAAACTGTATGAAGCAGTTTCCCCCTTACGATCTAGCCAAATGTGAGTAATGATATCAAATAATTGTGTGGTAGTCGCAGAAGAAATCAAATTCGGAGACTAGATTCATTGGTCATAGGAAACGAGAGGTACAACAGGATGATGCAAGCAGGTGATATGTAAGAAAAATTAGAAATAGGTGGGGATGATAAAAGCATTAATAGTGATGACAGAGTTACTCTGATACTAGAATGAGATTTTCACTCTGCAGCACAGTGTGCGCTGATATGAAACTACCTAGCAGATTAAAACTCTGTGTTGGACCGAGACTCGAACTCGGGACCTTTGCCTTTCACGGGCAAGTGCTCTACCAATATCCTTTCTTTCAGGAGTGGTAGTTCTGTAAGGTTCACAGGAGGGCTTCTGAATAGTTTGGAAGATAGGAGACGAGGTACTAGCTGAAGTAAAGCTGTGAGGACGGGGCGTGTGTCGCGCTTGGGTAGCTCAGTTGGTAGAGAGCACTTGCCCGTGAAAGGCAAAGTTCACGAGTTCGAGTCTCGGTCCGGCACACAGTTTTAATCTGCCAGGAAGTTTCATACTCTGACACTGTTTGCTTTTGGACTGATAGCTGCAAAGCGTCTAGAGGGCGTATGGCAGAGAATGACTCGGTAGGCTGTAGGTATCGCGGGGTTCTCTCGGACCGTTCGCACTTTTACTTTCACCTAGCTAATGTGTGCAGATCCAGTGGGCAGAATGTTAGCAGAATCCAACCAAAACAACCGGTTGATTTACGAAACCCTGCCCACCCTGACGCATGCTGATCAGTGACAGGCGGTGTAACTACACTATAAGATATATAAAAAAAACGTCGAACCACTAAGGAATTATCAGAAAAGGACGAAAATCTATAGGTTTGATGTGCATTACAGACAAACAAACGATTACAGTTTCAGAAAAATGAGATGATTTATTCAAATCTTCACAAATTGAACAAGTCAATAACGCGTTGGTCCACCTCTGATCCTTACACAAGCAGTCTTAGCACTCATTGACAGAGTTGTTGGATCCCCACCTGAGGTACAGAGTGCCTAATTCTGTCCAACTGGCGCGTTAGATCGTTAAAGTCCCTAGCTTGTTGGCGGGTGTGCCTATAATGCTCCATACATTCTCAATTTGAGAGATCAGGCGCCCTTGACGGCCAAAGTAGGGTTTGGCAAGCACGAACACAAGCAATAGACAGTCTCGCCGTTGGCGGGAGGGCATTATCTTGCTGAAATGTAAGCCCAGGATAGCTTTCCGCGAGGGCAACAAACGAGGCTTGGAATATTATCGACATATCACTGTGCTGTAACGGTAACGGGGATGAAAATCAAAGAGATTCTACTATGAAGTGGAATGGTACCCCAGACCACCACACCCAGCTGTCGAGCCGTATGGTGGTCGAGAGTCGGGTTGGTATCCCGCCGCCGGCTGGTGTGTTCAGACACTTCGATTCGTCAATTCCAGTCTATAACCGGTAGGCTAGCATTGTACTACATTATGTTATAGGTATCTCACCACATAAATAAAACAATGAATAAAAGGTGAAACAGATTTGTAGCGAATGTCCATAAGTATTAAAATTTCACAACCTACTTTTGTCCCCCACTAGACAATGCTTCTATCCTTCAGTAGCCGGCCGGAGTGACCGAGTGGTTCTAGGCGTTACAGTCTGGAACCGCGCGACCGCTACGGTCGTAGGTTCGAATCCTTCCTGGGCATGAATGTTTGTGATGTCCTTAGGTTGGTTAGGTTTAATTAGTTCTAAGTTCTAGGGGATTGATGACCTCAGAAGTTAAGTCCCATAGTGCTCAGAGCCATTTGAACCATTTCTTATCCTTCAGTAACTTCACAAATATATTCCCATGTAAATTGACTACCACTTTGTCTACTCTCTTGCCGGTAATCACGTTACAACCGAGTTAGAGAGTGTGTTACATGTTTCAAGGATGCAGTGGAAATAACCAGGTGGTTCCTTCTCGCACAGTAATATCTGTGCTTTCCAAAGTTTCGCTGTCTTAAATGTTATAGACAAAGAAATGAAGGCAGACCACCATTTTTCACATATGGACCAGCATTTTTGATAAATTGATTCATTCTGGCCCATTGCCATTTCTGATCTAATTAATACAAGGTTCTTGAAGCTGGACTTAAAATCATTTAACACTTGTAAATCGAGATGTTTTTCTCTCTCTTTTAGTTCATGTTATGCTCTACTTAATATATTTTGAAACTGAACAGTTTGATATCCTATGTTAAGCTGTTCACTTCCTAATTTTTAAGATTGTACTGCTCATTTGCTTATATTCATCCGATTTTTTCAGAGATTCTGTGTTACACTAATAGAGAAATATCTGGAATACCCTTTTAAAAAATAAATTCTTTCCTGGTTTAAGTGTTATGTTTTTGTGACCTAGCGACTTACCATTCCCATCTCCTCGCTTGCTATACCATCACACTTTTACAGAAACATTGGAATAGTGCGTAAGTTCGTAGTGTTTTTTTCTAAGATTAATAAACGCAAGACACATTAGAGAATTCAGTCAGAGACTTTATTCATCAGTGAAAGAAGATTTTTTCGTAAGATCGTGCGAAACTTTAACAGGAGATACAGAAACCCCAACGGAACAATTTGAGGTAGGGAACTTTGCTTCGGAGAAGCTAGCTTAAGGAGATAATAGGAATAAAATCATATTATTATGTACGTTTTTATTTATATTACAGTTGCCTGCAAATATCAGCACTGACACAATGAACGTACCGTTTGTACTATATGTTCCAAAATATGCTGAAACTAACGGCCATCAACCTCAATGCAAGCATGACATCGGAGAACAAGATTCTGACACACCGTGACAAATATCCCTGGTGTGTTTCGAATCACATCACAGTCATCCACAATTCTGGCAACAAATTCCATCTCAGTATCCACTGGGGTCCCATAAACAAGTGACCTTAGATACCTCTATACGAAATAATCAAGGGGATTCAGTTCAGATGGTCTCGCAGGCCATATAATAAGACTTCCCCTTCCAATGCAGCGAGCAGGAAATACAGCGTTGGGATGGTTGTGGATATTCACACTGAAGTGATGGGGTGCACCGTCGTCTTGTATCCACATCCTCTTATGGTCACCCGTGGTTGCATTGTCCAACAATTCAGGTAGAACTCTTTGTTACGTCTGCCACTGACGGCCCCTGCCAGGCAGACTACACTCAAGACACCCCTGTGTACCATATAACATACAAAAGCACTTGCAAGCTCAACCAAGAGGAAACCAATTTTCAAAACAAACAGAACTTGCTAGAGACTAATGCGAACCCTTTTCTGCACAGGTCGCCTCACAGATACAGGGAAAGTTGGAGTACTCCGCCGACCTCCGCCGGCTTTATAAGGCCAGCGCAGCAGCAGTACAGCCAGTTCCTCGCCGAGCTAGGACCAGCCCCGACAGACCTCACCGACACTCTTGATGAATGGTCGTCTACATGTTATTTGTTTTCTTTGTGTATATATTGTGATTGTTCGAGAAGTATAGTTTACTTTCAATAAACGACATTATACTGAGGATTCTACAATACTGAGTATTCTTCACTTTACCCGAACCTCGAGTACAGGTTGCCATGCAGGCGGCCAAGTAGAAAATAGAGCCCAGTGAGTTTGTTGCCTACAATGCTGGCCCAGATATTCACAGCAAAACGTACTTTATAATGTGACTCTACTACAGTGTGAGGGTTTTCCTCATCTGGCACATCGCTACTCCTGCTGTTCGAAATATCACGATCAAATGAGGCCTCCTCAGTAAACAGCACGATTTGGAGGAAATCTGGTCAATCAGTCCATTGTTGGAGTAACAACTGACGCAATGCGACCCTTGGTACAAAGTCAGTCACAAGGTTTGCACGGACTCGTGGTTGAGATGGGTGTAATAGTTATTCGCGGAGTACTCGCCCCCATTTCATGTGCAATAAGACGATTATTTGTAGTGGGGTCCGCTGCAACACGTTTCAGCATCTCCTCTTCAATATCTGGTGTCCGAATGGTCCTCATGTTGCCAGGTCCCTCGATTCTTCTTTCCAATGAACCAGTCTCCCGCATTCGTCGATCGAGCGAAATAAACACTCCTCGTGACGGATGATGCCTTTTAGGAAAACTTTCCCTGAACAGCTATTCAGCGGCGAGAGCAGTGCAACGTACTTCCCCATACACGAGGTGCACGTCGGTGAGTTCTGCAAAACTGTACCGGTACTGCTCCATAGTATATATAGCTCTGAATAGCACTGACAAGGGGAGGCCGCCAATTGTGAAATTCAGATTCGATTCATACTGCGCATAATAAAAGCTCATGGACAGAGGTGTAATGTGGCAAAGCACCAAGATGCACTTCTCAGCCGTTGTCGAGAAAATCGACAGTTAAAAGAAACCGTTGCGGTGAAATACTCTCGACGATCAATAATTTTCTACATCGTCGTGGGGCAGCGGTAAGCGCTCGGGTTCGTAATCCGAACGTCGCCGGATCGAATCTCGCGCTATGCAATTTTTTTTATTATTAGTTTTTTGTAATATATATAAGTATTAATGAATTGCTTATGCATGTTGGTGATGGCGGATCGCTCTGCAATTGTACCGCCTCCATTCTTCCGTTTTCTTTAACAGGGTGTACCAAAGCTCTCCCGTCCGCACTGATTTTCGACAATGTTATAAGTGGCGCTAGGGACCGCATCTACCTTCTTTCGAAGTTAGCAGGCAACTACGCTGTTACGCGGCGGCTCGTTTCGGCCCATTCATCATCTGTCATTTAAGTGTAACGAGCGAGTAACGGAGTTTATATTTCATACTTGCCACAGTAAATTTGTGTTCGTGGGGTCTCTATTCTAATTCGAACGTTTGACTTACGCTATACGTATTCGTTTCGGAATATCGTTTCTACCTCTTCCGTTAACAATACGTGGTTAACATTATGAAGACAATTAATAACATTTGTGAAATACAACTTTGTTTGCGGAAAACATGATGATGTCACCAGTTTTTCCACGACAAACGACTTTCAACAACTTATTATATGCGTAATTGTTGCAACTGATTGCCGCGAATTTTATATATATATATATATATATATATATATATATATATATATATATATATATATATATATTTGAATTATAAAAAACAAATACTAAAAAAAAGGTTGCATAGCGCGAGATTCGATCCGGCGACCTTCGGATTACGCACCCGAGCGCTTACCGCTGCGCCACGACGCTGTAGAGAATTATTAACCGTAGAGAGTATTTCACCGCAACGGTTTCTTTTAACTGTCGATTTTCTCGACAATGGCTGAGAAGTGCATCTTGGTGCTTTGCCACATTACACCTCTGGCCATGAGCTTTTATTATGCGCAGTATGAATCGAATGTGAATTTCACAATTGGCAGCCTCCCCTTGTGAGTAATGAATAAGTCTGTCGTTGTTTCGTAGCACATTCTGTCATTGGGCAATGTAACAACAGAGTCACCTTATGGACAAATGAAGTAAACAAAACCTCCATCATTACCTTCTAGTAATCAGGCTCGTCCTTCTTGTTTCCTTGCTAGAAACAAGGAATGTACAATAAATAAACAGCGTAGTTCGTGTTAACATGTACGCATATTAGTGTGTTAATAAGCTGGAAAACAGTAATCCTAGACAAAGCGGCAGTCAAGTTTACTTTCATATCTCCTTAAGCTGGCTTCTCCAACCCCAGGTTCCCCACCTCAAATTGTTCCCTATGTCCTGTTACATTTTTGCACACTTGACGGGTAGAACCTGTGTATTATGCTCCATTATTATTAACAACAGTCTGCCAACGATGGGGTAACTTTTCGATACCACGATTCTAGAATTCATTTCATTTTGAGCCGAAGAACTCGTTGAGACAAGTTTGGAGCCCATTCTTTGTCAAAGTAGCAGAATTAGAATCGACGTTGTGGAATAGCTGCATCAATTCAAGCAGTCTTCCTGGTCGTTCTTCCTGGAGTGCATCTGCAAGATGTGTCACTTGACACCGTGCGGTTCTAGGCGCGGACCGCTACAGTCGCCGGTTCGAATCCTGCCTCGGACATGGATGTGTGTGATGTCCTAGGTTTAAGTATTTCTAAGTCTGGGGGACCTCAGATGTTAAGTCCCATAGTGCTTAGAGCCATTTGAACCATTTGTCACTTGACAACGAATATAGGCAGAGATAGTTACAACGTGGGAAAGCTGTTCGTAGTATACCACGTCCTCACTATTCTGCCAGATGCATAAAATTATCTTTTGTGGGTGCGTGTAAGCCTTTGTACTGGGAGTTGCTGCTTTGTTTTGGCTGAATCAATCGTTTCGTTTCCTTATGGTAGCATAAAGACGCCATTTCTCGTCACCGGTAACGATACAGAATAGTAATGGTCGGTGTTCAAGAGCCAACTGATAACGAGCGAGCAGAGACTGTCAGATGGACACTCGCCGATGTTTGTGATTTTGGCTTAGAGCATTCGGTACCGGTACACCCGGTTTTTGAACGTTCCACATTGCACGCAAAAGTAGCACCACTACAGTTCACCACGTTGTCCAGTTCACGAGTATACAGACGTGGATCACTGTGGATTAATGCGTTTAAACGTTGTCCATCAAACGCCAAAGGCCTTCCCGAAAGTGAAGAGTCCCTTCTGTCAAAACGATCCTCCGAAAAATAAGAAAACCATTTTTCTGCCGACCTCTGACATTGGCATTATCCCCGAACACGGTGCAAATGTTTCTGGCTGCCTACGCTTTTGTCAGCCCGCTATTGAACACAAACGGAAGAATATACCGGGAATATTCCGATTTATCCGCTTGGCACTCCATATTCTAGCGTCCACAGTACCACTCACTATCTCCAAATGACAATTTCTAAGCTAAAATATCAACGGTGAATTACAAATGAAAAGCGTCAATATGTTTCTTGTGGGTTGGTAGGTTGGTTTGGGGAAGGAGACCAGACAGCGTGGTCATCGTTCGCATCGGATTACGGAAGGATGGGGAAGGAAGTCGGCCGTGCCCTTTCAGAGGAACCATCCCGGCATTTGCCTGGAGTGATTTAGGAAAATCACGGAAAACCTAAATCAGGATGGGCGGATGCGGGATTGAACCGTCGTCCTCCCGAATGCGAGTCCAGTGCCTAACCACTGCGCCACCTCGCTCGGTCCGTTTCTTGAGGGAGCTCACAGCTTCAGGACTGCTCCCACTCCTTGGATTCTCGCCTGCTGATAACTACATCAACATGAGTACTTTGAAAACCCCTGTAAAGTGCACAGCAGTGATTGCTTCCCACTGGACTGCGGGTTAATACTTCCTTCCATGGAAAAGCTTTGGAAGGCAGACTCACAATTTTCCGGGGTCACACTCCTTCCACGCGGGCAGCCTCCTATCGCCGGCGCTGCGTCGGCGCGCGCTACTTGTTAGGGGAGAATAAACTGGGGCGTGCCCGAGTGGCGCCGGGGGGAGCGAAAACACTTTGCTGGAGGGCCCTCCAGGGGGTTGTACGCAGCGCACAGCCCTGGCGTACGCACTACTCGCCACGCGACGCTGACACGCTGCGTGCTCACAAGGGACTTGTCCTCCACCTCCCATTCACCAGACTGACACTGGTGTCAGCCACGAGAGGGCAATGGTACTGCTTGTCGTTTCAACTATTAATACAGTGGCTCTAACAGAAACATATGCACTTCGATTTCTATTTCCCTGTACCACTCACGGCACTGTATGCATGTGGTGTGCGTACTGTAAGACCTTCGGTACACACACCATCAGATTATTTGACTTGTCACTCTAGCGAAGTAGGCGAGTGTCAGCAATATGTCTCGTGGTCTTATGGTGTCGTGTTTATCTTCTGCCGTTAGGTCAGACGATAGATATGCCACTTGCACGCTTAGAGTAGCAAATTGACGGTGACCAACTTTAAACAGAACTTGATTAATTTTCACACACATTTATTAAAATAATAACAATCACAAACCTTACTTAACTTGATTCTGGATGCTATTTACAGTTGACAATCTGAAGTTCCTTTGGTCTTGGTACGTTAATCTTATTCTCACATATCTCTGATACTTGACAAAGTGTCTATACATTTATCTTCATGGCTATGTACAGGAATACGATAATCTTACTAGGCGCTGACTGAAACTTGACTATAGACTAATGCAGACTGACTAATCGGAGGTCTGTACTCTCGTTATAATACCTCGAGCGTTCAGGTATCACTGCGAGAGTGAGATCCGCGAGGAGAAAAGGTTCTACGTTAGCAGCAATCTCATTGGCTGCGTTACATATTAATACGCGGATCGGCGGAAGCAGAATTTGGTCCGCCTCTATGGCAGCGCCATCTCGTAGTGCGGAGACGGACGAGCGAAGCGCCTGTGCTGTTGTGCTTAACGGGGCGCGCTCTAGTGGTAAAGTTGTGTACGCGCTGACTACGCGGAACTATGAACACAACAATGCACATTACGAGTAGCGAAATCCACTGCACGTGATGCATTGTTAGTATGTACTACAGAACCGCTTATGTAGAGTTGCCGTCAATGACGCCAGTTGTCACTTACCTTACCATGTAATTCCTTGTGCACCAATAGATGTCCGTAGCGGTTGTTATTTGGCTAGGGCGCTCGCTGATCTCCAAGCGACATTGTTGTTTATCTTGTTTGTTTGCGTGACGATCCTCCGCAGTAAGCACAGAAATGTTTGTTTTGTAAATAAATGCCGCCTCTTCTTTCTCCACTGTAGTTTATTTCTCCCAAACGCGTTTCGCCTTTTCTTACTCTAAGGCATCTTCCTTGGGATCCAGAACGATAGAGTTTTGGTTTGATATGTGTTACTTTTAGATTATCAAATAGTTCACGCCGCGTTTTTTATGTAAATAACTTGCGTTCAGTTTGCTGGCATCTGCTAAAAAAAAAAATAATGATATGTTTGAAATTTACTCTAAACCCTCAGCAATGGACATTGTCATGCTCCAATCCTCGAACTACCCTCACTCACAATAGCCAGCAGCACTTTGCCACATGCTCCATAGACTCAGCACAGTGCCACTCACCAAAGAAAACTACCAAACAGAACCTGACATAATAATGCAGATAGTACATAGCAATGATTACAATAGTAACATATTCGCAAAGCTATAAAACAAAATTAAAAGTAAAATAATAGCAGAAGCAACACACCACAAACAACACAATGGAACCAAATACAAACTCTCACCGCCATAACAACTACGCAGAATAATAAGAAATATACAAAAGAAAGTATAAAACGGCACACAGTTACATACAAATGCAAACTCACACATACAATCATCAACATTTGCAAAAGACAGGGAATAAATATAGTAACCACAGCAGTCAAATCTATGCAAAAAAGCACCCTAAAACTCACAATGAACAGAGACACATACAAGAAAGAAGTGTATATCAACTACAGTGTAATACTTGTGATGGCAGGTACACAGGACAATCAGACAAAACATTTGATGTCAATACAAAGGACACATAAGTGCCTCGAAGTATGGGACAAAGACCTCCATATTTGCAGAGCACCTAAGAGAACATAATCACAAACAAACCACTAGACATGGAGACATGGAAACAATTAGAATCAGCAATGAAAAACACCTCCTAATCTTGCAAGAAAATTACCACATACAGAAAACAAAAGAAGAAAAGGAAATCCTGCTGAACGATCAAGTACACATGACAAACGATTCATTGTTTACACTAATAGATAAAATAGTGGAATAACACTCCAAAAGAGGATTATTACCGTAATGGAATAATAATAGAACTGAACATCTTTCCACTCACCTGTCTATGACCTCCTCCACAGAACATTTATACCAAAACTCAAATCAGCTGATCACCAAAGTTTTTAACCACTTTCTGACACTTATTACATTCACATTCAACACTCTACAAGTCAAACCATCAACATCCTCCTTCCCATCCCCCCCCCTCCCCCAATACACACACACACACACACACACACACACACACAACAAAAAAAAACTCTTCTACTCTCTCTCGCTCTCTCTCCCTCTCTCTCTCTCTCTCTAATACATGGATAAATGTTAGTTTTCAACATATACTTCATTATGCTAGCAACATGTAGGTAAACAAACAAAACAGGAGGAAACACATAGTGGACCCACAATATTCACGTCTTTAAAAGCACTGTTTTCGAACAAATATCCATAACTAGTGGCAATACAAATAGTGCACCACAAAAAATAATGTAAACATGGTGAACAGTGTGAAGGATAAGTTCGCAAAATGAATATGTGCGACCTCCAGACCAGATGAAAGGAAACACAGATTCCAACAACCGTAAGTACTTACTTATTTACATAAAAAACGCCGCTTGAACTGTTTGATAATGTGAAAACAACACATATCAAAACTGTATCATTCTAGATTCCACTGAAGATGCTCTAGAGTAAAAACAAAATGGGCGAAACGTGTCTGGGAGAAATAAATTAAAGTGCAGCATCAAAAGGCCTCTTTTGTTTACAAAACAAACACATGGTTGTTAATGGTGCATCATACGAGTTACACATTAGCTCTGTTTCAGTGGAGTATGTATCTGAACGTTTACTACTGGACAACTATTTTTTATGCTATATGAAAGGCAGAGACACGGACTTATTAAGGAATTGGAACGGACTGGATGTGAACTGAAAGTTGAGCGCTCGTTATTACTAAACTTTATTAATTTTCAGTAGCCCAACAACCCTTCATTTTTTATACAATAGCATTGGCTGAACTGTCAAAACCGTGGTCTACCATTTCATTTATTTCGTTGAAGGGTAGTGTGAATCACTTCCTTTATTTAAGATCTACATCTACATCTACGTGATTAATCCGCTATTCACAAGAAAGTGCCTGGCAGAGGGCTCAATGAACCATCTTCATGCTGTCTCTCTACTGTTCCAATCTCGAGAGGCACGCGGGAAAAACGAGCACTTAAATTTTTCTGTGCGAGCCCTGATTTATTTTATCATGATGATCGTTTCTCCCTATGTCGGTGGGTGCCAACGGAATGTCTTCGCAATCAGAGGAGAAAACTGGTGATTAAAATTTCATAAGAAGATCCCGTCGCAACGAAAAACGCCTTTCTTTTAATGATTGCCACTCCAAATCATGTATCATGTCTGTGGCACTATCTCCCCTATTTGACGATAATACAAAACGATCTAACCTTCTTTGTACATTTTCGATGTCATCCATCAATCCCCCCTGACGCGGATCCCACACCACACAGCAATACTCCAAAATAGAGCGGAAAAGTGTGGTGTAAGCCGTCTCCTTGGTAGACCTGTAGCACCTTCTAAGCGTTCTGCCAATGAATCGCAGTATTTGGTTTGCTCTACCCACAATATTATCTATGTGATCGTTCAATTTAGGTTATTTGTAGTGGTAAACCATAATTTGTGTGACTTTTCGCGTAATAAAAATTTAGCTGATTTCTTTTAGTACTGCAGTGAATAACTTCCCATTTTTCTTTATTCAGAGTCAATTGCCACTTTTCGCAGCATACAGATATCTTATCTAAATCATTTTCCAAGTCGTTTTGATCATCTGATATCTTTACAAGACGGTAAATGACAGCATCATCTGCAAACAATCTAAGACAGCTACTCAGATTGTCTCCTATGTCGTTAATATAGATGAGGAACAATAGAGGGCCTGTAACACTTCCTTGGGGAACGGCGGATATTACTTCTGTTTTACTCGATGACTTTCCGTCTATTACTGCGAACATTGTAAACGACGTTAGTGATATAGGCCTGTAATTCAGCGGACTACTCCTACCGCCCTTTTTGGGTATTGGTGTGAGTTGAGCAATTTTCCAGTCTTTAGGTACGGATCTTTCTGTGAGCGAGTGGTTGTGTATAATTGCTGAATATGGAGCTATTTTGTCAGTTTACTCTGAGATGACCCTGACTGGTATACAATCTGGACCGGAGGCCTTGCCTTTACTAAGCTGCTTTGTTACACGGAGGATACCTACTTCTACGTTTCTCATCTTGGCAATTGTTCTCGATTAGAATTCAGGAATATTTACTTCGTCTTCTTTGATGAAGGAGTTTCGGAAAACCGTGTTTAATAACTCTGCTTTACTGGCACTGTAATCAGTGAGTTCACCGCTGTTATCGCGCAGTGAAGGTATTCATTGCGTCTTGCCACTGGTGTGCTTTATGTGTGACCATAACCTCTTTCGGTTTTCTGCCAGATTTCGAGACAGAATTTCGTTGTGGAAGTTATTAAAAGCATTTCGCATTGAAGTACGCGCTATATTTTGAACTTCAGTAAAACTTTGCCAATCTTGGGAATTCTGCGTTCTTTTAAATTTGGCACGTTTTATTCGTTCTTCTGCAACAACGATCTCACCCGTTTTGTGTACCATGGGTGATCAGTACCATCACTTATTAATTTATGTGGTATATATCTCTCAATTGCTGTCGATACTGTTGTAACCGTTAGTGATAGTGACCTGAACGGTCGAGTGGTGGCCGAGGAAGCATGGCGGGACCAATCGGAGAGCGGCCCGCGATCATGGAAACTAAAGGAAAGGACGGACAAGAAACAACGACAGACGATGTAGAGAAATCTTACGACAACACGCATGAAGCAACGGAGTGACATACACAACCAAACGAATCCAAGACGTCCACTAGTAATGAAAATAAAGAACGATAAACACGCTGTCTGTTGTCGAGGCGATGTGTCGAGACTCACGCAACGATTGGACTCGCTGGCTGAGCGAGAGGCGGGCGCTTAAATACTCTATCGGGCGGCGCCGCTATTGGCTGCTGGAACCACGTGTTCCACTGTGGCGCCCTCACAGTAAATGCGGGCCAGGAGGCGCGCGCCGCGACAGCATACTGCGCGATGGTGCAGAGACCTCTAGGGGTCTTCGACGTCCATGGCGTCTGGCGGAGATTCAAATTCCGCGGCGCGCAGTAGCAGAGATACTATCTCTTTGAAAACATTCCACAACTTTTCTACACTTACGTGATCAGATCGGAAGGAGTGAAGACTGTTTCTCAAAAAGGCGTTAAGAGCATTTTTATCAGCTATTTTTAAATAGATATACTTGGCGTTTCTTTTTGTTGGTTGTGGGTGTTACGGTATTCGGCCTAGCAGCAACTACCTTGTGGTCGCTAATCACTGTATGTCACAACACTCACTATTTGTCCAGGATTATTTGTTCCTAAAAGGTCAACTATGCTTCAGCAACCATTTACGCTCCGAGTGGGCTCATCAACTAATTGTTCAAAATAATTTTCTGAAAGAGAATTCAGTACAATTTCGGATGACGTTTTATGCCTGCCGCCGGCTTTAAACGTATAATTTTTCCAGCAATAGAGGGTAGATTAAAGTCACCACCGACTATAACTGCATGAATTTTCTTTGAACTGTTCAGCAACTGTATCTTCTGAGTCGGGGGGGTCGGTAAAACGACCCAATTAATAGTTTAGTCCGATTCTAAGGTATAACCTCTATCCATGCTATTTCATACGAACTATATACTACTACTTCTGACAGCAATAAATACTCCACCACCAACTATATTTAATCAATCCTTTCTGTGGAGTCCTGTAGTGCTCAGCTATCTATCCTTTCTGAACACTGTTAGATCGTTTGAAAAAAATTCGGCTGAACCTATTTCCGGCTTTAGCCAGCTCTCTGTACCTACAATTATTTGAGATTCAGTGCTTTCTATAAGGGCTTGGAGCGCTGGTTCTTTCCCAACACAGCTACGACAATTTACAACTACAAAACCAATCGTTTCTACAACTATCTTCCTGTGTTTTATCTGCTCACTTTTAGATGGCCGTCCCTTATGTGGTACCCTGAGACCCTCTAACCTAAAAAACCGCCCAGTCCCTTCCACACAGCCCCCGCTACCCGTGTAGCCGCCTCCTGTATGTAGTGGACTCCTGACCTATTAAGCGGAACTCGGAAACTCACCACCCGATGGTGCAAGTCAAGGAATCTGCAGCCTATACGGTCACAGAACCGCCTGGGCCTCTGATTCAGACCCTCCACTCGGGTCTGCACCATAAGACCATAGTCGGTTGTATCGATGATGCTGCAGATGGTGAGCTCCGCCTTAATCTCGGAAGCAAGACTGGCAGCCTTTGCCATTTGTGCTAGCTGACCGAAACCAGACAGAATCTGCTCCGATCCAAAGCGACACACGTCATTGGTACCGACATGAGCCACCACCTGCAGTTGGCTGATCTACATATGGACCACTCTATCAACTGTGTTTATAGTAGTCGATCAAAGGCAGGAAACACAATTTTAACCAATGAGAAAGACATTGCTTTAGAGATTGATCTAGTAATTACCAAATTGACAGGTAGATGCAATTATGCATCATTGAGTAAAGAGTAAGTTATTGTCATTTATTAGCATTTGTGTTGAGTGCTATTTGTCATGGACTATGTTTTTGGTCACTGATTTATAATGTTAAGAATGTGCTAGTCTAATTAGGGGCAGTTATTTACTGTGATGTGTGGTGCTAATACAGTAGGATTTGGGTTGTGTTCTGGACGACAAACTTCGCTGAGATGAACAGATATGAAAATAGTTTTGTTACAATATGATTCAATAGATATCCAGCGTTGTATATTTCATCACCTGTGGTGGAGAGGAGTTTTGTTGTAATCTATATGTGACAGTATTATTTCAACAAATTATAATTTTGAGTTGTGTCGTTAGGGTAGTTTGTAATTTAGATGTAATCTGTTTTGTAGACGTGGTTTGAGACTGGAGTCAGAGGATTTACAATTCTATTTGTAAATTTCACTGTACTTGTATTTATATGTTTAATCTCTTCTATGACTGTGAACACTGCCTGTATTCTTTTCCACCTCCGGTTTCAAAAAAGACTTTCTTTTTGAGAGGGGGGATGTAATAGGTCAACCACCCCTTACGTATGGAGAACACTGTATCTTTGGCTCATGCAGGTCACAGTGGGTATTGTCGATAGTCGAGCACCCGGTGTGCCTAGGTAGTGAGTGTTGAGATTCCAAGTAAGTAAGTAAGTTGCTGGGTGTAAGCAAGCAGGGCGGATTTTGGCAGGAAGGCCGACCGCCTTTGCAAGTGTGTCACCCAACGTTGTGGGCCTTATCTCCAGTAACTATGGAAACAGCATTAATCGAATGATTTGTTGATGTGTTTTACGTGTGCATTTGTGCACAGTGATAACGCGAGAACCGCGCGGAGCAGCAACGATTTGAATTGTAGTGAGGATTGTGCATTCGGTGCTACACTAAGAATATTGGCGTGTGATGATATTAATAGGCGACCTGTGATGAGTTAACCATTGTTATTTTGTCAGAGATCTTTTTAAAAAACATTCAAATGAGACGTGATATAACAATAGTACAAAACCAGTTGTTAAAAATTACATATGCGCGCGGCTATGAATGGTAGTTCTTGATTTTACCTTATACTACATCGCTCAGGCACGGCCATCGCTCTCCAAAACCGGCGCAACCACCCGACTGCGAGTTACTACTACTGCTGCCGAAACAGCTCTCTGGTCTGCGATCCTATTGTAGCTTACATATCGCAGGCATCGCCTGAGCAATCCATCGAAGTTACATCTGCTCGAGTGCGCTAGCAATAAATTCCTTAGTCATGGACCTCTTACATAACACTCCACTACAGGATAAAAATTTGGCAGCGATGGTGAGTCAGTTGAACTTGCCATGAGCAATAAATTTTTCTGTAACCTATTTAATTTACTAAGACTGCAGTCACAGAATGTATATATTGATAAAGACAATAAGTACAGAACATGTTAAGAAATGAAATAAAGTGCACACACACTGAGTGCATAACATATTAAGAAATGAAATGAAGTGCACACGCACTGTAAAAGTATTTAGTATTTTACAAAAATTAAACACATTGAGAAATGAAATGAAGTGCATACGCACTGTGTAAGTCTTTAGCAGTTTACAAGAACTAGGAAAGGAATGGAAAGGATAGCACCATGGTTGTAGCACAGTGGGTTCTACGTAGCTGCACCAAAAGTCCATATCTTTCTACAGAAGCTCAACACCAAGTGAGACAATCTGAAGTTCTCTTCCCTGAAGTATTTATCAGTGTAGCCAAGACACTGAAACGTTGCATTAATATTGTATGTTAACATTTTGGTAGTACATTAGTTACACCAAACAGTAGGTTCATAACAACATCTCCATCGTTCAAGATGGTGGACAGCTTGATGGCAACATCACATTAATGTAGAATCCATACACTTTTATCAACGTAGAATTAATGCAAATCCAAATAGAGTGCTCCATGATCATGAGGATGGATAAAGCATATGGATATGTCAGTAATTGGCGGTAATTAGGTCAGAAGGTGAAGGATACATTAAGACTTCGCTAGTCATAATTCAGAACCACACTAGTGTATCATCCGATTTGAATAAGTATTGGCTAGTTACGAAGCATTTATGTAGTATGAATGAGTATTACAAAACAGTATTTATAAGTCATCTCATTACAGTAATTATTGGCATATAATATACGGAGTATTACAAAACATTATTCATAAATCATCACATTACAGTAATTATTGGCACTCGTTGGCTAGTTACAAAGCATTATGTAGTATGTATGGAGCATAAAAGAACATTATCCATCAGTCATCTCATTACAGGACTTTCTGGCACTCGTTGGCCAGTTACAAATCAATTATTATGCATTATTCAGAAGTCATCATACAAAATAGGAGTTATTGCGTGTAGCAGCAAGCTGTTAGTGACTATATATCATATCATGCAAGTGAAATAAGATATATTTAAAACGTAAGACATTGCAACTAGTACTCAAGGTGTTTAATCCAATAATACATAGGCATAATGGAATTAATACATCAGAAAAATTTGCATTATATTTAGGACTAGAAAAATATGTTAAACTGGTAGCATTAGTTGTATACTGGTAGTAGTTGGGACTAATAATAATTTTTTCTGTGCTAGCAATGCATTGCATTGGGATCAATAGTCGATTGTCGGGGCATGAACATATTTGCTTTCGACTTATTGCTGGAAATAAGGATTATTAACATCACTGGTCATGAGTCAGCTGTAGCAAGGTTATCAGACAAGTACAGTATATGTG
Source organism: Schistocerca serialis cubense (assembly GCF_023864345.2). NCBI lineage: Eukaryota > Metazoa > Arthropoda > Insecta > Orthoptera > Acrididae > Schistocerca > Schistocerca serialis. The sequence continues at coordinate 1,265,178,182 of NC_064638.1, read as the reverse complement.
ATCACATTCATGAATGATAGAGACAACTGGGTAAAAGAAAATACAAGGAGTACAACAGGTTTAATAACTAAGTTTTAGTAGCATATAACATAAAGACATATTTCAGAAATCATTTTAACGTCATGAAAAGCTTCTCCTGGAAAAAATACAAAGTGGAATATTGAGCTGAAAGAAGAAATGTATTCACATTATGCTGAAAACTAGTGAACTTTGAATTAACAAAAACTGGTTCAAATGGCTCTGAGCACTATGGGACTTAACTTCTGTGGTCATCAGTCCCCTAGAACTTAGAACTACTTGAACCTAACTAACCTAAGGTCATCACACACATCCATGCCCAAGGCCGGATTCGAACCTGCGACCATAGCAGTCGCGCAGCTCCAAACTGAAGCGCCTAGAACCGCTCGGCCACAGCGGCCGGCTCGAATTAACAGGTAATGAAACGTGTACTTCATAAGTATGTACTCTAGCTGTCTTTCCCAAAACATTCATTCATTATACTATGCGACATATGACATACTGTCAAAAAGAACTGCAACAAATACTAAAATAACTACATAGCATCTCTTAACTAATAGAAAATATATAAACATCATCTGCAAAGGAAAACTTCGTTATTCATATTACCATATTCTACATATAACTATTCACCATCACGTGTTATCATCTGCAAAAAATAAACACTTTATTATTCATTATTCACATTACCATTTTATTTATACAACTATTTATTATCATTCATTATTTCATATATTATAGACTTTCTTACTTCTAGCATATTTCATAACTAAAATTAACATGTGTAGTATTATCTGACAGCCTGCCACACCACCTCATATTCTGAAAGAAAAATAATTAGTCAAGACTTATCATACGGTGTGTATAGTATATTCTTGTTAATGCTTGTTAATTCCGGTCCATTTACTTTTCATGTCAAAGTATTGCACGTTCTTTCTTTCATTCTGATGGTAAAATATCCATTTCATAGTAAACTGCTGTGGTTGTTTAATTTATTTTTTTTTACACAGTATTGCTTTCTGAAAATGATGAATATGGATTAATATCTTGCATTTAATTCATATTCCCATTAAATGAAAACTTGTTTCTAGTGATATGACTAAGCATGGAGCATAGCATGACAGAAAACGTATTACGCCAAAACCATAGACAGTTTCAATTGTAAAAATGTACACACAATATCATAATGTAGTATTAAAAAAGGTAAATAGTCAAGATATTGGGACGTCATAAGGCAAAATGTCAAAGTCAACTGGTGTTTGTTATACCTCAAAGATATCATAGCACACACAGAGAAAATTCTGCTTTCGACATGAAAACCATCATATATACATTAAAAAATGGAACATTTGCACAGTCTAAAATATAACGACAAGAAAAGCGACCTGCTAACCTTACCTTGCCGGGAACTTGCCAAGAAAAAATATAATCGTCATCAGTAGGTGCTCATATAAATATCTGGAAATGGCATTACAGTGTGATAAGTCATAAAGTATGTTTATCCAATAAAGGGTTTAATATTAGAAAAATGGCGATTGCCCTTGGTTTTTCTGGTTCTCAAAGTTTCGACATGTACTATATTGGGGTGAGGAACGCTGCGAATTCTATATGGACCAGCGTATAGAAGCTCAAATTTACTGTATCTACCCTTTCCTCTGTTGGATAAATAGTGTGTGCGTACTAACATCTTCTGTCTTATGTGAAATTCACAGGACGTACAAACCTGTTTCTGCTGTCTTCTGTGGCGTTCTGCGGCACGTTTGATGTTGTTGAGCACAATGTCAAATATTTCATGGCGCCGTAGACGACGAGATGTAGGAAAAAATACTAATTCTTTAATTTTGTAAGGTGGTTCAACATTTTTCGATATACAGTCGGAGATAGCATAGTAGATTCATTTGGTATGGATTTAATTACATCCTGGAATGAGAGTATGTGTGTGTCCCAATCAATATTTCTTTTATGGCAGTATATTCTACATACTTTACCAATTTCTTTCATCAGAAGGGTTCGAAGAAGCGTGATACCTAGATATATAGATGTGAGAAATGTTTTTAGCTCGTAACATACGTTTCCATATCGCAGATCGAAATTGCGGTCCATTGTCGGAAATTAATTTCAATACATGCCCTACATGAAATAGAAAATGTTTTACAAATGCATTAGAAATAGATTTAGCAATAGCTTTGATTAACCGAGTGAAGGTACCAAATTTCGAAGTGAGTTCAACAGCGACAAAGATGTAACAAAAACCTCTATTAGATCTGCAAATCGGTCCAAAAATGTCTACAGTGGCCATATGCCTCAATTTAATGGGTATAATTGGATATAACGGTGGAATATTTGAAGCAGTGTCTGATTTAGCTTTCTGGCAGATTTCACATGACGCTAAAACTCCTCGAATACGTTTCTCAATGTTGGCAAAATAACAGTTCTGTCTCAGTATAAGAAAACTTTTCTGGCTCCATTATGTGCGTAACTTAAATGAGTATACCAAATCAATTTGTTAACAAGTTCTTCAGGAATGCATAATAACCAGTTGTTGCTGTCAGGGTGAGAGCGGCGAAACACAATGTAGTTGCGTACAGTATAATTATTTCTAATGGTAACGTTATTCCTATCTTGCCATAGGTGTTTAATTTCTTTCCATACGTTCTCTTTGCTCTGCTCTTGTGCTATGTCCTATAATGACGGCGAAATGAAATTTTCAAATGCAACTTGTTGAATATACGTGATGCTAAAATTTGCTTGGCAGAACTCGGTTGCGATGTCTTGCTGATTGTTGCTGAGAGAACGGGATAGTGTGTCTGCTACAATATTTTGTATACCGGGAATGTGAACAATTGTGTAATGACAGTTTATGTTACGCAATGTAGAAATGACTTCTGTTCGATTAATTAATTGCCTGTTCTTCTGGAGATAAAGCATGCTGAAATTCTAATGCCAGTTGTACCTTTTCATCTTCCAACATTAAATATGATTTTGAAAGTCAATAGTGGCGTCGTGTTGAACCAAAAAAATTCGTACCTAAAATAACGTCTGTTGTCAATAGGGGAATCAACAAAAAAATTAGTGTGGAGCGTATGACCTGCAATAGAAAAGGATAAATGTGTCTGTAATATTACATTTACTCCTTTACCAGATACTGGTCCTTTTACTTTAGTTTTGCCTAGTGGTAACGTAGTAAAGGTGTTCTTTTTGTTACATTCATTGAAATTTCTTTCATTTGTAACTGACATAAGTGATCCAGAATCGATTATTGCTGAAAATGTGGATGATCCAATCTTTACTTCAATAACGGGGTGGGAAATGGTTTTATGTATAACTGGTTTTTCATGTAAAAGAGTCTCTCGGATGTCGTCAAAAGTAATAACATTTTCGTGAACAAGATTCTGTGTATCAAAAGTATTGCTTACTTTGCTGGAAGATGCAACCTGCACTGTATCTAGTCAAATTCTTTCTGACGTGCTGTTATTTTCAGGAGGATGCTGTGGCGTTTCGACTATTTGTACTGTTCCTTTATTTCGTCCTGACGTATTTGGCTGAGGATGATAGCGACTGTCTGGTTCATTCATGATAATTTGTGTTTGTGGATGATTCTGCTGCTGATAAAACCTAATGTTATTATACGTGCGCTGAAAACTGTGTTCATTACTTTTATTTCTGTCATGATAGTCATTACTATACGGCGCGTTGCGATAGGAGTTGAAAAGATGTGTCTTCTGTACGTCGTGATTTCCTTGTTGCTGTGCGTTTCTATTTGGCGGAGCCGACGCTACACGTGTAGGCGACGAAACATTATAGCTTGGTTGACCTTACACATTACATTGTTGGTTAGGTATGTTAACCGGCTGGTTCTGGTTTTGTTGTTGTTGTGGGGAAAACCATCTCTTGTTACCAAAATGTGTTTGCTGTTGCTGATAATTTTGACCACACTGATAATTAAAATTTTGACCGTTATATAAGTTCTGGTGGTTGTCATTCCTGGAGCGTCTATCACCTTTGCTATTAAAATGGCTGATCGTAATTACTTTATGCCTGTTGGCCATGGTTATGTTGTGAAAAATGTGTATTTATGAAGAAATAATGTGATTGCTCAACTTCCAAAAGCTGTAGTAGATCTTTCTGCTGTCCTGTTAAAAGTGACACTCTTAACAACCATGGTAATTTTGAAGTACATAATTGGATTAGCGCTGACTCACTGTATGGCTCACATAAATATTGGTTTTGCTGTACCATGTGTTCAAAAAATAGCGTAACAGTGGAAAAATTTGAGTTCTCATAATTCGGTAAGCCAATTAACTGATCCTTGATTCCGCGCTGTGTCGTCTTGGACCAGTACGCTGACAGAAAGGCATTCTGAAATTCTTCTACCGAGTAACATTGTCTCGCGATCGGTCTCATACCAGTTACCGCTTCACCTTCCAAAAAACCGCAAATAAATTCCAGTTTGTGTGTTACGGGGCAAGTGGTGGAAAAGCAAAACTAAATTGTTGTATCCAATCCAAAGGGTGAATTTATGTTCTGTCATTTTTAAATACTTTAAATATCCTAACGGATAGAAAGTGCTTGTAACCAAAATTATCGTCTCTGAACGTCTGAGCAGGTTCAGGATTGTATGGGAATCTGTTTGTGTCTGTTCGGAATCTAAGTCACGTACTCTCTGTAAATTACCTAAATTATACTGGCAGTGTGAGTGTGACAAATGTTCAGAATGTGGAGTATGCTGTGACGTGTTAGACGCTGAAACATTTTTCATTTCTGCCACTTCTTGCTGTAAAGATGACAGTTTTCTACGTAATGTATTATTGGACGACCCTACCTCACTGATTCCTGTACATTTTTCAATTCGGTTGTTTGATTGAACTAAACTGGTGACGTTTCGTCTGATTTGGTGTCATTGTCATTTTCGATAACACCAATACGAATGGCCAATTCATCAAATTTTTCAGTCACTGCTTTAACTTGTTATTTCTAATATCACGAGCATCAATTTGTGTATTTACTTCCCAAAGTCTGAATATTATTGTCTGTTTTTGTTTCTAGATCGGAGATTTCACCATGCAATTCGGTATTCTGTTTGATAGTACTGATTTCGTCTGATACTGTAGTAATGTTGGTGTCTACGTATGTTTTTGCTTTCGTAAACAACTTACGCTTGTCTTCCTGTCTCTGAGCAGTATTTGTTTCCATGGCTTGTTTCTTTACTTTGTTCTGTTCCTGTATGAATTTACACTAACGTGTTTCACTGGTTTGTAGGTAGTGATTAAAACGTTCGTCAATTTGGCTGTCCTGTTGGGCAAATTACTTGTCGTCTTTCGCATCTAGAGTGTGTGAAAGTTCTGCTGACATTAATTTAAACTCGTCGCGTAACAGTATTGCGTTTTCTGAACATAGTTTAGCGACTGCACTGATTTCATCTCTAAGTAATTTTGTTGGGCTGCATGTTTATTACGTAATTCTTGTGCAACGGATCTAATTTCTTCACTACTATTCCAAGCACAAGCCTTAATTTCCCAACGTAACTGTTCTTTGGTATCATGAGATTGCACGGCAACCGCTTTAATCTATTCATTAATCGGTTTAAAGTTCTGATTAGTTTGTTTGATCGACCTGTCGCGTTTTTCATTCGACTGTTTGAAACTGTCATTAAGTTGTTTGTTCGATTCATTAAGTTGTAGCAATACTGCCATAACTTGATCCATGTCAAAATTAGCGGCTCTATTCTCTGTGCTGTGTGATTGCGTATTTGTATTTGTCATGTTTTGTGTAACCATTTGGTCATTGTCTGATTCATGAAAGGTTTGCTAATTGGATGTGCAGTGTTGGTCACTACATCGGAATCAAATAAATCTGACGTATTTTGACTACGTTGTTCATCTTGATTAGAAAAATTTATCTGCTCACTGTGTAAATTTTGCAAATCGTGTGTGTCAAGCTGGGTAGTGTTCATTGTAACGGAACGTGCCGCGACATCAATTGTCATTAAATTTACTGTGGACATAATTGATTTTGTTTTTCGCCATTTGGATTAAAATAATTACTGGTGGTCGGCACGCACTGAATATCTGTAATTGTTGCAATTGGAGGATTATCATTGTGTCACTCAGAGTCACTAGTATTATTAATCAAATTATTGAAGTCGGGTTTTTCTCTCATTAAGCATCGCGATGTACTGCTCGCTGTTTTTCGCGGCATTTTCACAGGTCAAAGGTAGGCACAAAATCAAACAAAGACAAAGCAAAAATTGGAACCAATACAATTACAACAAAGAGCAACAAATTGCCGATGAACTGTGAAAGAAGAAGTGACAAATTAGTAAATGCGTTGCTCCAGATGCAAACTACATTTAACATTAGGTAAATAAGAGCAGATATATAACTGACTACTTCTCAGAAATTCACCAAAAAAAAAAAAATACGATCCTGGCCGGCTGTCGACAAGTGTAACCTCCCAATAGATAAATTATGTAACATCGGAATAAAAATATGACTAACCTCTCGGTAAAATTGTGACTCATATATAACCTTTCAATAATTAACTGACTGAATCTAAACTGCTAAATCTGGACGTCAGCAGTGCTGCGTCATGGCCCTGAAAAATCATTCTGAATAAATTGAAAATTATGACCGCAATGAAGTCGCCGGATAACGCGTGTATATCTGCTCCTTATAAGAAGTTTCTCTGGCACAGCCCAGTGCAGTGCTGGCAGCTACATTTGTCACGTATAAAAGGAAACAACTGATTATTCTTTACGATAATCGGGATGACCATGAATGGGAGAAATTACTAAGATCTTTAGATTCGGATGAATTATTGTCAAAAGTTAATTTTATAAGATAGAATATTATTAAAAGATTTTTTTAAAAACATTTGAATGGGGCTTGGTATAACAATAGTACAAACTCAGTTGTTACAAATTGCATATGCGAGTGGCTATGAATAGTAATTTTTGATTTTACCTTAGAGTACTTCGCTCAGGCACCGCCATCGCTCTACCGACTGGCCCAACCGCCCGACTGCGAGCTACTACTACTACTGCAGTCAACACTGCTCTCTGGTCTGCGATTCTATTGCAGCTTACATATCGCAGGCAGCGCGTGAGCAATCCATCGAAGTTACATCTGCTCGAGTGCGCTAGCAATAAATTCCTTAGTCATGGACCTCTGACAAGCATCCTTGAAATGCAGCTGGTTATAATTATTATTTAAGGGGCCGATAATTCTAGGGAATTTGTGGACCATTAGGGATCTCAAAATGTAAGTGAGGTCGAGAATACTAATCTTTTATTTAGTCTAAGTGAATGAGCACATGAACATTAATATCACAGAGCAATGCTCTGAAAATTATAGCCAACTAAGGTACAAAGACTCTAAACTCTGCCATTCACGTCTGTAACTAAAAGACTGTAAGGAGCAAAATAATTAAGACTTTCGCTTCTGAGCAGCTCGCAAAAGCGAGATAAGTGAAACAAATATTTAACATAGATAACCGAGCATTCAGGTTGCATGAGTAAATGTAGTACGAGCAAGCTGCTCCGAAGAGGAATTACGCTACTGCCTGACAGAAACTTATATTCTTCGAGTACAGCGAAAAGGCGCCATTTAGCAGCAGACGAGACATGGGAAGTGAATCCAGTCCCAGCTAAGTCATGTCCTGAACTCTTACACGTCTCAAGGTCCTTTTTGAGGCGAAACTGAATGCTGTCAATCTGATGATCGAATTTTTTCCCTTCTGCACTTAAAAAATGGTGACAGTAGAAACGTCCCACTCAAAACTTATAAAAGCAGCATTACGATTCATGAACTTGGTACTGGTTTTGAACAGTCTCTCTCCACTGGTCTGCATTGTCTGCACCACGTCTGGTGGAAGGGGCGTTGTTTCCGGCAGGACATTCCATAATTTCGTAGGGAAGCAACAGCTCCCGACGCAGGCGCCATTAGGCAGCTCCCCTTTGATGTGTGGACATAAAGGCAAGTTTCATCCTCAGCCGACCTCTTGCATCACGTCTCTGCCAAGCAGCTTCGTAATAGTAAGTGCCCACAGTGAGCATTTTGAGAAACAGGTACAGTCAGAGTGAAAACTGGCTGCTATCCCAGAGACCCTCATTCCTTGCTCTTCAAACACAATGAAACACATACTGCCAACCCCACAGAATCGCCAAGCCCTCAAGACTGACCTCCTTCTGGCGAGGATTCACATACATTCACTCTGGATTTGCATTCGGAAGGATGAAGGTTCAAACCAGCGTCTGGCCAACCACGTTTAGTTTTTCCGTGATTTGCCCAATTCACTTCTGGTAAACGCGAGGACCGTTCTCTTTGAAAGGACATGGCTTATTTTCTTCACCATCCTACCCTATGTCGAGCTTGTGCTCCATCTCTCGTGAGGGGACAGTAAAAACTAATCTCCTCCTCCTCCTTTTCAAGAAGCAATAACAATGCATGAGGAATCCCACGGGGCCTCAACCTTGCGAATGACGGCGCCCTTCTGCCCTCACAACGAGCACCTGTACGTTCGCTGATCCTGACCATGTGGCATAATGACTTTGCCACTCTCTCATATCACTCTCACATGAAGACGCAAGCGTTTGGAATAATTAATGCTACACTGCATCTTATCCTAACAACCGCTGGAGAAACTTCCTGGCAGATTAAAACTGTGTGCCCGACCGAGACTCGAACTCGGGACCTTTGCCTTTCGCGGGCAAGTGCTCTACCATCTGAGCTACCGAAGCACGACTCACGCCCGGTACTCACAGCTTTACTTCTGCCAGTATCTCGTCTCCTACCTTCCAAACTTTACAGAAGCTCTCCTGCGAACCTTGCAGAACTAGCACTCCTGAAAGAAAGGATAGAGCGGAGACATGACTTAGCCACAGCCTGGGGGATGTTTCCAGAATGAGATTTTCACTCTGCAGCGGAGTGTGCGCTGATATGAAACTTCCTGGCAGATTAAAACTGTGTTCCCGACCGAGACTCGAACTCGGGACCTTTGCCTTTCGCGGGCAAGTGCTCTACCATCTGAGCTACCGAAGCACGACTCAGGCCCGGTACTCACAGCTTTACTTCCGCCGGTATCTCGTCTCCTACCTTCCAAACTTTACAGAAGCTCTCCTGCGAACCTTGCAGAACTAGCACTCCTGAAAGAAAGGATATAGCGGAGACATGGCTTAGCCACAGCCTGGGGGATGTTTCCAGAATGAGATTTTCACTCTGCAGCTGAGTGTGCGCTGATATGAAACTTCCTGGCAGATTAAAACTGTGTGCCCGACCGAGACTCGAACTCAGGACCTTTGCCTTTCGCGGGCAAGTGCTCTACCATCTGAGCTACCGAAGCACGACTCACGCCCGGTAAACACAGCTTTACTTCTGCCAGTATCTCGTCTCCTACCTTCCAAACTTTACAGAAGCTCTCCTGTGAAACTTGCAGAACTAGCACTCCTGAAAGAAAGGCTATAGCGGAGACATGGCTTAGCCACAGCCTGGGGGATGCTATATCCTTTCTTTCAGGAGTGCTAGTTTTGCAAGGTTCGCAGGAGAGCTTCTGTAAAGTTTGGAAGGTAGGAGACGAGATACTGGCAGAAGTAAAGCTGTAAGTACCGGGCGTGAGTCGTGCTTCGGTAGCTCAGATGGTAGAGCACTTGCCCGCGAAAGGCAAAGGTCTCGAGTTCGAGTCTCGGTCGGGCACACAGTTTTAATCTGCCAGGAAGTTTCATGTCAGCGCACACTCCGCTGCAGAGTGAAAATCTCATTCTGGAGCCGCTGGAGAGTTTGTACATCACAAGGCTCACCGACTGGCCCAAGCTATCTTCTTGTTGTTGTGGTCTTCAGTCCTGAGATGGGTTTGATGCAGATCTCCATGCTACTCTATCCTGTGCAAACTTCTTCATCTCCCAGTATCTACTGCAACCTACATCCTTCTGAATCTGTTTAGTGTATTCATATCTTGGTCTCCCTCTACGATTTTTACCCTCCACGCTGCCCGCCTATACTAAATTGGTGATCCCTAGATGCCTTAGAATATGACCTACCAAGCGATCCCGTCTCCTGGTGAAGTTGTGCCACAAATTTCTCTTCTCTCCAGTTCTATTCAATACCTCCTCATTAATTATGTGATCTACCTATCTAATGTTGAGCATTCTTCAGTAGCACCACATTTTGAAAGCTTCTATTCTGTTCTTGTCTAAACTATTTATCGTCCACGTTTCACTTCCATACAAGGCTACACTACATAGAAATACTTCCAGAAACGACTTCCTGACACTTAAATCTATACTCGATGTTAGCAAATTTCTCTTCTTCAGAAACGCTTTCCTCACCATTGCCACTCTACATTTTATATCCTCTCTACTTCGACCATCATCAGTTATTTTGCTCCCCAAATAGCAAAACTAATTTACTACTTTAAGCCTCTCATTTCCTAATCTAATTCACGCAGAATCACCCGTTTTAATTCGACTTCATTCACTTATCCTCGTTTTGCTTCTGTTCTTGTTCATCTTATATCCTCCTTTCAAGAGACTGTCGATTCCGTTCAGCTGCTCTTCCAGGTCCTTTGCTGTTTCTGACAGAATTATAATGTGATCGGCGAACCCCAAAGTTTTTATTTCTTCTCCATGGATTTTAATTCCTACTCCGAATTTTTCTTTTGTTTCCTTTACTGCTTGCTCAGTATACACATTGAATAACATCGGGGATAGGCAACAACCCTGTCTCACTCCCTTCCAAACCACTGCTTCCCTTTCATGTCCCTCGATTCTTATAACCACGCCGGCCGGAATAGCCGAGCGCTTCTAGGCGCTTCAGTGTGGAACCACGCGACCGCTACGGTCGCAGGTTCGAATCCTGCCTCGGTCATGGATATATGTGATGTCAGGTTAGTTAGGTTTAAGTAGTTCCTAGTTCTAGGGGACTGATGACCTCAGAAGTTAAGCCCCATAGTGCTCAGAGCCATTTGAACCATTTCTTATAACCACCATATGGTTTCTGTACAAATTGCAAATAGCCATTCGCTCCCTGTACTTTACCCCTGCCACCATCATAATTTGGAAGAGAGTATTCCGGTCAACATTGTCAAAGGCTTTCTCTAAGTCTACAAATGCTAGAAACGTAGGTTTGCCTTTCCTTAATCTATTTTTTAACATAATTCGTAAGGTCAGTATTGGCTCACGTGTTCCAACATTTCTACGGAATCCATACTGATCTTACGTGCTGCTGAAGTTTTGACTGGTGCGCTGTTAAGACAGCCATACTTATGCTGCCTGATAATCCATAAGCAGCACTGATCGAACCCAGTACAATGCATGGCTGCTACCCAGCATCCACATAGAAGATGTAATGAAGTTTCTATTAGGTGAAACTATATTCCATGTGACTGACTGCAAAAAAGCCATACCTATAAACCTCCACAAACACAGCTAATATCGCAAGAACTGTGAGTATCACACCTTTTGGTCTCTTTTATTATCTTTCCATAATATACGGGTTGAAGCCTGAGCACAGATGCAGTAAGGCATCACTCATGGGACACATTTACGTTTCGATTTCTGCTGCGCTTATTTGAATGATTTCCTCCGTTTTTCGGTTATCTGTGAAGACCACGACCAACTCTTGGACAAGTTCTAACTTCCCTAAATAATGGAGATGTAGTGATCAACGAGGGGAAATCTCAGATACCGAAAGAAGAAGTTACCTTACTCAGGAACATAGTTAATAATATAGGGATGAGGAGAACGCGAGACAGAGCCGACACCGTCAGACTACTTCCCCTCTCCCAGAACTATCTTGAGCTCCAAAAGTTCTTAGGATTTTTGATCTTTTATTGGCAGCAACTGCTGCAAGCCCTGGAATTACAATGGCCCTTCACCGACGCACCAGCAGAATGTAACAAACGAGAGGAAAGGGAGAATGAGTGGACTGGAGAAATAAAGGATGCCTTCGAACTAGCTAAGGACTGCCTGGCACTTGCTATCACATTGTTGCACCGCTTTCCAAACGTGCAGCTCGCAGTTACCACGGACCTCAGGGACATCGCAGTTAGGACCAATCTGCAAAAACTAGTAGCTGGGGAGGCACTGCTCCATTGAATCTTCTTATCGAAACCTACATCCTCTCAAGCCAAATGGTTGGCCTTAATCGGGAACTCCTTGCTTTTCATGTAGAGGTGAGAGGCTTCTATGAAAATATTCAAAGGCAACATATTATAGTGTTTACAGACCGTAATGCATTAATCAGTGAAATACAACATCGATTGAAAGAATCAAACCGCAATACTTCTGATACATGGACTAAACTGCCAAGCACACTGTTGATATACGGCATCTACATGGAGCTGGCAATCTGGTCACCAACTAGCGTTTGAAAGTCATTGTCATCTTCCTCCAGTTCGATTATGAGAAGCTTAGCCACCAGCCACCCCAATGACACCCCCTTTTGGAGCTGATTTGCACCACAATAGTTGCCTATGAATGGAATGTCACACTGTCACTAGGACAAACGATGATCCTCTGTGATACTATTTGTCTCACAAGCAATGAACCATGCGATTTTCGACTTACTCCTCAGTGTGTCTCACACAGGCATTAGAACCACAGTCTGTCATATTACATAATGCTTCGTGGGGCCTAACATCGAGCAGGACTGCCACATCTAGGCGCATGCATGTGTACCATACAAATGCTGTGAAGTTGCAAAACGCCCACAACCACAATTGGGTAAATTTCAAAAGGCCATTTCCATCATGGATATTGAGCTTGTCAGTTCTCTACTGAAATGTCAGGACTTAAAGTATTTACTGTCAATTGGTCAGTGGTAGACACAGCTTTAAGGTGAATGGTAAGCAGCCCCCCCCCCCCCGCCACCCCTCCCCCCTGCACCAGGATATAACAGCAACATCCAGTGTCCCCACATTCATAGAAACATGATTAGGGCTTTTCGGCACACCAGCCACGATAACTACCGATCAGGCTCACCAGTCAGAGTGGTCCCTCTTCATTACTATGTGTAACGTCTGTGGAATCAAGCCGGCCGGAGTGGCCGAGTTGTTCTAGGCGCTACAGTCTGGAACCGCGAGACCTTTACAGTCGCGGGTTCGAATCCTGCCTCGGGCATGGATGTGTGTGATGTTCTTAGGTTAGTCAGGTTTAAGTAGTTCTAAGTTCTAGGGGACTGATGACCTCAGCAGTTGAGTCCCATAGTGCTCAGAGTCATCTGAACCATCTGTGGAATCAAATTTAACGACACAGCATGCAGCCTGTCACCTCTAGAGCAATGTGTTAGTCGAATTGTGGCACAGTATTCTCAGAACCACCCTTATTTGCCACAGTAGTTTGTGGGATAAAGCTTTGCTGCGGATAACTCTCATTATTTGAACCGCTGAAATACTAAATGGGGAAATCACAGAAGCTTCTTGCTGATTTCATTCTACTCATGCAAGACAGTGAGGTACAGACCTCCTGGTACTATTTTAGTGAATGAAAGATCACGTTAGACATATTCACGTGTCACGCCTCGGTCCACACTCGGAACTCAAGGTCTTCATGCATAAACTGCTCTCTAACTGCGAACCTATTATGTTGCAAGACGACACAGTACAATCGGCAATACATTCACTGTACATAAGACCCTTCAGAGTACTTAAGAAGGGCACACATGCGTTTGACAGTGTGATTGACAAACCATTGGCCGTTTCGATTAACCGCCTTAAACGAATACAGGTTCTCCAGGATAACATCGCCCTGAATGCCTTGAACGCCCGACACAGTGCCACATGTCACAGCTACATTCGATCTCAGTGACTTCAACCCTGAAGAATCAACATAAAATTGGTTTATAATGATCTGGGCTTCACACTCAACACAGAAGATACTCTTGACAGACGATAATGCTCTTATCCGCCGCTTGACCACCAGTACACCCTACCCTGCAACTCTGTCTCCATATCATCCCACCTTTCAAAGGCGGCGTCCTCATTATAACCTACACTCTCACCTTAGGCCGGGACGGATCCCGATGCAGAGGCAAACACTCCACCACCACACCCCACCACCTCCTCCTTGGACAGTCTTTGAGAGTTCTAACAATACCACCACTTGCAAAGTAGGTTAGAAGTCAGATTAATAATGTTGCTCACGCAGCATATGTTCGCTTTATCGGGCAACAACAAAGTTATTGACTGTGGATGGTGTCGTCAGAATGGAAATAATGAAGTCACTGAAAAAAAGTCATTAATTTTGGTACTTACCTTGAATGAATTCTCATGTAGATTTCGTCGAAGTTGTTATGGCTCATCTTGTTGATTCTAGGGTGATTCTACTTTGACTGCTAGACGGTCCAGATCTTTTTTTAGCAATATTTGAAGATCTAACAAATGCGTTTTTCAGGAAATTCTTAATGATCAGACAATCACAGATCAGAACAATGGGATGGTAGAAATAATTTTTGACTTGGTTTTCACGATCCACATTTTTATTAAAGTTCTTGTAAATTCACACATACTTCTTCTTAATTGTCACATCATCAAGAAAACAGTTTTGTGTCAATCTTCATATATTTAATTTCCACTTTAACCAAACACAAGACTTAACTGTTCTTTTACTATGCGAAATAACAACTTACCTTCTGCAAAGTGAAACAATGACTGCTCTGTGCGCATTCGCGCCAAAACGGTTACAAGTAAGTCAAAGATAATGACAGTCTCACAGAAATGAATACGCACAAGAACCATATCATTGTAATATATCGATACATCGAAGTACCTATACATTAATGAAACCAAATGTGAATATTGTCACGAAAAATATGTCTTACTTCGCAGAAAAGTAGTACGATATTACTGGCATCCAGAACTGTGGTTGGAGTGCCGTGATGGTCATGTATATAAAGCACCATTACAGTGTCCTGGTTTGGACCCGCAAGGTGCCTCGTGCTCCAACAAACTCCCCAACCAGTACACAGCAGGAGCGCCACACGCGATGTGACTGCAAGAGAACTGTCCAACTGTGCAGTGTAGCCAGTCATGACAAAGTTTATCTCACAGAGACCTGTGCGTGCTTATCCAACCAAACAACAATATATAGTTCACATATCGCGTCAGTGGTCCGCACTTGAATGGTGGATGTGGGTCGCATGTCACCGGCTCTGTGGGGAAATTGACTGCAACTCGCATCGCTTACAAGTGAAGAGAGGACCATTCGTGGACAGCTCAAAGACTTGAATGCGTTCTCGGCTGCGAGACGTTCTGGACATGGTATCGCAATCCGTGAATAAAATGTATGCGCAATTAACGACTTAGATTGCAATATTAAGACTTTCATAGAGACCCGGTAGGGCAATACTTGCATAAAATCAGTAATGTCAGATGATAACAACATGAATAGACACTGACATCATATCATAATGCAAATTACATCGTTAATCATATAATGAAGGCTTTCACGACTGCTTGTTTCAGCTGCTGAGAATTTTTCCGGGTTGTATGGCCGTGGTCCATGATACTCTTCAACCCCTGACGTTTCGTCCAAGACTAAGTTGGACACCTTCTGAGGTGCTCCTGGTTGTTCTGAGTCTTGCCGACTTGGCAAGCCTCATCAAAAGATGAAGACAGTTACTGTCTTCTTCTTTTGCTTGTGCCTTTGTCCCGCTCTTTTCGCAGGATCCGCATGGTTAAGATCTGATTTGGGATGGTTAATCGAAGGGGCGCCTGGATGCTCTTCATGACGCCTCCCCATACCCCCCGGCATGGAATCAATGTAACCCAGCTGTCTGCGTCCAGTGTAAACCACTAAAAAGTGCGAATGGGTTTCAAATGTCGGCGAGTCGTGTAACTGAGGCGGGACATGTGGACCACCTCGGTATTCACCTAGTGGGATGTGAAAAACCGCGTAAAAACTACATTTAAGCTTGCCAGCACATCAGCCCTCTTCATCAGTCCGCCGGGCGGATTCGATACAGGGCCGGCGCGCCTACCCGAGCCCAGGAAGCAGTGCATTAGCGCTCTCGTCTAACCTGGCGTGTGGTCATGTTACAACCGCAGTTGCCATTAACGTTGTGAACAGATTCATACTACATAGAGCCAACTGCAATTGTCTTCTTGTTCAAATGTGTGTGAAATCTTGTGGAACTTAACTGCTAAGGTCATCAGTCCCTAAGCTTACACACTACTTAACCTAAATTATCCTGAGGACAAACACACACACCCATGCCCGAGGGAGGACTCGAACTTCCGCCGGGATCAGCCGCACAGGCCATGACAGCAGCACCTGAGACCGCTCGGCTAATCGCGCGCGGTAAGTGTCTTATTGTGTCCAGGTTGGGACACTGGGCGGGACGGTCCATTTCACTATAATCGTCTCCGAAAACTGTTCCTATATTGTTGTCGGTACGGGATGTTGAGAAATGTGTTGCTATCTTCCGCAAGTTCAATAAGGAGATGACACATTAACCACGACAAAAGCCTCCATACTGTATCTAACACCATCTATTTACTTCACTGTAGGCACCAGATAGGCAGGTGGCAAGTGAGTTCCTGTCTTTTAACAATCTCATTCGTAATTTATAGTCACATACAGCTGAGCCGTGGTAAAAATTGTTGTTTTGAAGAGCGCGCCGCAGCGCGTAGTGTGAAGCAGTCGCCCTCCGTTTCTGGAGGTGGCGCCGCTGTGGCAATCGCAGCTTTGGTGTCTCCCTCTCGTGCGAAGGAGGGAAGGTTGCCTGTTCACGTGCATTTAATGGGCCCTATGAGCTCTGCAAGGGGTCATTCTGAGTCAGTCAGTGTGGAGTCAGTTAGTTGGCGGTCAGTTGGAGTGAGGCAGGGAGTCTGTCAGTCGTAGGAGTCGGTCGCTTGGTCAGCCGGGTCAGTATGGGGCAGTCAGTGTCTGTCTGTATTCCCGAGTGCTAGTATGTGTTAGGCCGCTAGGCTGCTCGATTTTGGTTCAGGCGATGGACATTGGCGGTTGAATTGATCGGTAGGTCGTTCTCTTCCCGGGGCAGGGATGTCGGGTGGTCTGAGGGCAGGTTTCCTCTGCAGGGGTGGGTCCGACCGAGTGTATCGCTTAGTCAATGTCGATCTGCCGTCTGGAGGGCCAAGATGTCTGTCGTTCGGATCGACGTTTAAGGCCGGTTGGATCGATCGGTTGGTCGGTCGCGCACTGACACACAAGATGACTTGTCCGTCTTGAGCGTCGGAGCATGTGAGGTCGCCACGTGATTCCAGTGGGCCGCGCC
Source organism: Schistocerca serialis cubense (assembly GCF_023864345.2). NCBI lineage: Eukaryota > Metazoa > Arthropoda > Insecta > Orthoptera > Acrididae > Schistocerca > Schistocerca serialis. Next base: position 1,265,160,939 of record NC_064638.1, on the reverse strand, counting down.
ATATAGTGAGGAGTAGTGGCTTCGCGGCCAACACGAGAGCTGCAGGAGTCAACCCACGACATCGGTCTGGCCGGCGCCAGCTGCGACGCCGTGAGACGGGAGATCGGCGCGCCTTCCTGCGTCCGTTGAAGCGGTTGGCAGCGGACGGTTCGGGAGAGCGTTTTGGGGGTGCTGTGCCAGGTCTTCGCCAGACATTGCCGTTTATTAGAAGTTAAGTGATTGCTGATATGTTGCTTCATTTACTTGTTAAATTCTACTTGTTTTCTTGGTCAGTCTTTCGTCCCCAGCTTGCTCGCCTGTCTTTCGTCCGCATTTGTTGGGCAGTTAGTGTCTGTCTGTCTGTCGGTCTGCCGCCCATTAATAGCTGCCTCTGTCATGTTTGTCGGATGCGGTGTTAACGAATTTATTGCTTAAGGTGTAAAGGCCGAATTCCTGAAATATGTTTTGCCCATCATCTTGAGAGGTGGTATATGTGGAATGTAGAGCATGTTTGTACATTTTATGTAAGACTGCATTTCATGGGTTCTTATTTAAATGGACAGTTTAGTATATAAAGTTGCTACCCTGCCACCGTAAGAGTTTTCTTTTAAAAAGAAGTTGCACTTTCGGTGGCAAGTAATTTTTTTGATGTGAGTGTTTTGTATTGTTTCCATCCGTCCTACGGGGTGCATAGCTTATGTGTTTGTGTGAGTAGTTAAAATTTTTAGTTTAAAGTAATCTGGTGTGTTGCAGATTTGCACCAGTCTAGTCTTTCAGAGGTTGTTGTGAGCGGTCGTGACTACGACCGTGTTAAAAGGGAGCGGCAAGCCTCACAGCCCGAAATGTCATACTGTCAAAAAAAGAAAAAAATATTGTTATTTCTGATTCTGAATAAATTGTAACCTAATATTTAGAAGGTGTTTTCTGATTATAAATTATTTTTTTTAAAAAGAAAGAGTTTTTAGGAATAAAATTTCAATTTGTTGAAAGAAATTTGTTTTCATCAGTTACCCATTGGCAACTACTTCCACGCTCACATAGTGTGATTAAAGGTGTTAATGTTCTTGATGAATCGTTAGTGTTGTTGTTGTGGTCTTCAGTCCTGAGACTGGTTTGATGCAGCTCTCCATGCTACTCTATCCTGTGCAAGCTTTTTCATCTCCCAGTACCTACTGCAACCTACATCCTTCTGAATCTGCTTAGTGTATTCATCTCTTGGTCTCCCTCTACGATTCTTACCCTCCACGCAGACCTCCAACACTAAATTGGTGATCCCTTGATGCCCCAGAACATGTCCTACCAACCGATCCCTTCTTCTGGTCAAGTTGTGCCACAAACTTCTCTTCTCCCCAATCCTATTCAATACTTCCTCATTAGTTATGTGATCTACCCATCTAATCTTCAGCATTCTTCTGTAGCACCACATTTCGAAAGGTTCTATTCTCTTCTTGTCCAAACTATTTATCGTCCATGTTTCACTTCCATACATGGCTACACTCCATGCGAATACTTTCAGAAATGACTTCCTGACACTTAAATCAATACTGGATGTTAACAAATTTCTCTTCTTCAGAAACGCTTTCCTTGCCATTGCCAGCCTACATTTTATATCCTCTCTACTTCGACCATCATCAGTTATTTTGCTCCCCAAATAGCAAAACTCCTTTACTACTTTAAGTGCCTCATTTCCTAATCTAATTCCCTCAGCATCACCCGACTTAATTAGACTACATTCCATTATCCTTGTTTTGCTTTTGTTGATGTTCATCTTATATCCTCCTTTCAAGACACTGTCCATTCCATTCAACTGCTCTTCCAAGTCCTTTGCTGTCTCTGACAGAATTACAATGTCATCGGCGAACCTCAAAGTTTTTATTTCTTCTCCATGAATTTTAATACCTACTCCGAATTTTTCTTTTGTTTCCTTTACTGCTTGCTCAATATACAGATTGAACAACATCGGGGAGAGGCTACAACCCTGTCTTACTCCCTTCCCAACCACTGCTTCCCTTTCATGTCCCTCGACTCTTATTACTGCCATCTGGTTTCTGTACAAATTGTAAATAGCCTTTCGCTCCCTGTATTTTACCCCTGCCATCTTTAGAATTTGAAAGAGAGTATTCCAGTCAACATTGTCAAAAGCTTTCTCTAAGTCTACAAATGCTAGAAACGTAGGTTTGCCTTTCCTTAATCTTTCTTCTAAGATAAGTCGTAAGGTCAGTATTGCCTCACGTGTTCCAGTGTTTCTACGGAATCCAAACTGATCTTCCCCGAGGTTGGCTTCTACTAGTTTTTCCATTCGTCCGTAAAGAATTCGTGTTAGTATTTTGCAGCTGTGACTTATTAAACTGATAGTTCGGTAATTTTCACATCTGTCAACACCTGCTTTCTTAGTAAATTAAGTAAATTCTTTAAGAAAGGATTTTGAAAGTAAATCCACGTTTCAATTGGGTCCAGGTTGGGACACTGGGCAGGACAGTCCATCTCACTGTCGTTGTCTCCAAACTGTTCCTCTATTGTTGTCGGTACGTGATGGTGAGAAATGTGTTACTATCATTCCGCCTTTTAGATTTTCTCAATTTCAGTAAGGAGATGACACATTAGCCCTTACAAAAGCCTCAATACTGTACGCAACACCACCACCTATTTACTTCACTGCTGGCACCGGATAGGCAGGTGACAAGCGAGTTCCTGTCTTTTAACAGTCTCCTTCGTAATCTATAGTCACGTACAGTGAACAACAAACCAGGGGGTCGGGAGTTGCACTTTCTAGTGACCTTGGAGAGAAGTTGTGTGTGTGTGTGTGTGTGTGTGTGTGTGTGTGTGTGTGTGTGTGTGTGTGAGTCGACTGTCGCCCCACTGACGGCAGCAGCCGGCTGCAGACTGCTGCGGTACAGAGCACCTGCCGCGGCCGCCCGCAATTTAATAAAGAGCCAGCCAGGCAGCCGCCACAGGCGGGCCGCGGTCGCTCTCCGTCGCGCCTCCACCTCGCGCCCCGACAGATTCAATTTCCTGCGTGGCCGGCCGCGGGATATGAGACCCGGCGCCACACAGCGCGCCGCTCTGCCTCCCCTAGTCTGGCCTGCCCGCCGCGCAACCCACACCCCACACTCCACTTGTTACTTCTCCAGCTCTCCAACTCTCTAACATCACCACAGCGCGTTAGAGCAAAGGAGTGTAAGTAGACGCCTTTACCTTCTGAGTGCTCTACAGTCAGAGGATTGCGCGGCTGCGGATACCCGCGGCTACACTCTGGGATATCCAGTGTTCATGTAATCTGAAACGTGGAACTCACTGGAATTAAGGGAAACGTGGAAGGGAGGACCCACATATACACAACCTTTTTATATAACAATATATAAGGATAAACTTTTTTTTACGAACTGCACAAATTTGGAAAATGAATAAGCGTTTGCAAGAGAAATAAAATCAGCAAACAATATTACAATAATTACAAGACAGCCGGACCTGCAGCCCGCCCGTTATCGGGTGAGACAGCGGTGTTTACTACCGCGCAACACACAGTTTCTCTTATTAAGGGGGGTAGGACGTCAAACGGGCCGACCTGGAGCAGGAGAGGCACCACAGGACATTTTCATTTCCACTGTCTATACTTTTACGAATAAATTCATAAAACTTTGTCCCCATGACCAGGAGAAATTACGTGAGAAATTTCGTCATTTTTTACACTTACTAGTGGCAGTATTTGTTGCTATAGGTACACTTTCCTTCATAAGTAAGAGACATTTTTCGATGAATTTTGCACAGCATTCGAACTATACTTAAAGCCGTATGAAACTCTAAAATTTTCCAAATCTATTAAAAATTGTGGTAAAAAGTGGGGTAGTTAACTATAAAATTTGTGTTTTTTCTAAACATGAAGTTTAAAATATAACAGTTCATTCATTTTTTCATAAATTAAATAAATTCTACAGTTTCATACACCTGTGAGTATGGTATGTATACTGTGCAAAATTCATCGACGAATCTCTCTAACTTACGAAGAAAAGTGTACCTATAGCATCAAATGCAGCCGTCAGTAAGTGAAAAAATGATGAAATTTAGCACGTAAAAAAAATTATTGTGTTATGTTTTCGAACTTCCACTGCATTGATTGTGAATCCTGAATCCTCCCTGGTGTTGCTGATTAAGTTTTATGAATTTATTTGTAAAGTTATAGACAGTGGAAATTAAAATGTCCTGTGATGCCTCTCCTGCTCCAAGTCGGCCCGTTGACGACCTATCCCCTCTTAAATGCCTTTCTGCAACACATGAAAACTATATAAACGCCGTTGATGACAAGAGTGATTGATTTACTCAAAACACATGATGCAACCTTTAATTTGAAAGCTGTATATTGAGAGGTTCTGGGTTAAGACGGGCACGTGTGCTAAATGGTTAAACACATTAGGAAACAATATGACCGTGGTAAGGCATACTTCAAAGCAAGCAACTCTTAATTTCAGTCGGCAGCCAAGGTGCGACTGGATCCCAACCCGTCCATTCTGACAACTTTATTTTGACTACAGCCCTGGTGACAGTTGGCTGTTAACATTTTCAAAGGTAAACTGATTGTCAGTTATTAAGACAGCTCTGAAGGAACGTCTTAAACCATTACTTGTAAACACTTGTTACAAGACAACTCACTCGGCGGAACCACAAGATCCAGCTAAAAATACACCAATAATGACCCGGGCATTCAAACACAGCAACGCACAGCTTAGTGCAACATGTTATTCGGATTATAACTAATGCAATTACAATCAAAGAAATGAACCGGTTAACAAGTAAATTTTACCACAAGACCCCTGTTTTGTTTAACGGGAACCTGTGCCTTAGTGCAATTGTTCTCGCGGTATTTGCTACCATGAGCAGATTCATTTGAACATTAATGACCGGATATAAACCAGAAAGGAAAGACAATACAATAGCGGGACAAATTTTCAAACGATAACTAGTGTCTTGGTACAATACTATGGCCTAAATTTACGACCAAAGAGCCGACCGAGTCAAACTCTGAGGTTCGTGTACAAACCAGAAAATAATTAGGAGGACAGGTAGACAATGACACAAATCACCACGCGGATTACAGAATGCCGGCCGCTGTGGCCCAGCGGTTCTAGGCGCTTCAATCTGGAACCGCGCTGCTGCCACGGTCGCAGCTTCGAATCCTGCCACCGGCATGGATGTGTGTAATTTCCTGAGATTAGCTACGTTTTAGTGGGTCTAAGTTCTGGGGGACTGATGACCTCAGACGTTAAGTCCCATAGTGGTCAGAGACATTTGAACCATTTGATTACAGAATGTTACTCCCCTTTTATCAGCAAGCAGTTCCATTGATCTACCGTGTCTCGCGGCTGTTACTGAGTGGTGCGGATGACAGCCAGGTAGAATGGGGCAGCCAGGCCACAAGCGGTCGTCCGACACAAATGTTGCCAACCAATCGAAGGGATGTCGGCCTGCTGCTTGTAGTCGATGCTGACTCCCATGAAGTACTCGGGTATCTTCGCTCTGCGCGGACCCTCCTTACCAAACTTTGTGGCTTCGGCTGCTCGGATCTCGTGACCACCTCTTCCCGCGACGCTACCGCCAATCCCCAAACTTCTAGCTCCCCTATCGGGCCAGCGAACCCCGTATATACATCGTCAAGCAAAGACCTTCTAAGGACACACCCCACAGATACCAACTCTTTCTCATACATACTGGTATGGGGCCCCAATAGGGATAGTCGATACTACACCTGAGCCAGTGGCGCCAGCCAGAACAGTCCACTAATTCAATGGCGTCATGGCTCATAATCTACAGCAATAAATTAATACTCTTCCAATTACAGTTCTATGCTGTCGCATCTTAGGACCTGGTTTTTTCAGTAGCCACTTGAACAATAGTTGCACCACATTCACAATGAGAGTTGCGATTATTGTAACCGAGAGATGACAAGTTGATCACGTTTGGGCCATTAATGAGCAGACCACTGCCTTGAAAAACTGGTTGCATTGCAATCCTAGGTTGACCTTGTTCACAGCAGCTCACAACAATCACTACGGGTCCACACAGCGCAAATATCAAATATACGCCTGCTCTTCAAAATTAGTGTTGCGGTCCCTTAACGTCACATGGGCATCCTTCCGCTCAAGCTTCCTCTACAAATACTTCCACCTTGCGAGGTGCTGTAGTAGTCTGGATCACTTGGGTCGAGCTCATAAGAGAACTATGCCCTGTGTGTTAAATGCTAAAGGTTGTATGTCACCATGCACCCATCTTACACAATAAATTATAACAAACTAAACACAGTCCTAGGTACACGTCCGGATGAAAAATATGAGCTATCCTCCAATTCACCATACTAACAAAACAAACAACTAAGAAAGAATAACACTCTCAAAACAGACTCCAACTGTTAGAAATCTCTGCCCTGAAATCCAAACTGTATTCATATACAGAGACGTGTAAACTGTCAGAATACGGCGCTGCGGTCGGCAAAGCCTATATAAGACAACAAGTTGTTAGATCGGTTACTGCTGCTACAACGGCAGGTTATTAAAATTTAAGTGAGTCTGAAAGTGGTGTTATAGTCGGCTCACGAGCAATGAGACACAGTATCTCCGAGGTAGCGATGAAGTGGACATTTTCCCGTACGACCATTCCCGAATGGTCCGGTAAAACATAATATCTTCGACATCGCTCTGGCTTCAAAAAGATCCTGCAAGAATGGGACCAACGACGATTGAAGAAAATCGTTCCACGTGACAGAAATGCAACCCTTCCGCAAATTCCTGCAGATCTAAGTCCTGGGCCATCAACAAGTGACAGCGTGCGAACCGTTCAACGAAACATCATCGATATGGGTTTTTGGAGCAGAAGACCCAGTCGTGTACCCTTGATGACTGCATGACACACAGATTTACGCCTCGACTGGGAGTGTCAACACTGACATTTGACTGTTGATTCCTGGAAACATTTTGCCTTGTCGGACGAGTCTAGTTTCAAATTGTATGGAACGGATGGACGAGTACGGGTGCGGAAACCTTATGAATCCATGGACCCTGAATGTCAGCAAGGGTCTGTTGAAGCAGGTGAAGGCTCAATAATAGTGTGGAGCGTGTGCAGTTGAAATGATGTCGGGCATCTGATGCGTCTAAATGCGACCCTGACAAATGACTCTTACATGAGCATCCTGTCTGGTCACCTGCACCCATTCATGTGCATTGTGCATTGGGACGGACTTGAGCAGTTCCGGCAGGGCAATGCGACACCCGACACGTCCAGAATTGCTGCAGAGTGGCTCCAGGGACACTCTTTTGAGTTTAAACACTTCTTCAGTCCACCAAATTCCCCAGACTTGGACATCATTGAGCGTAACTGCGATGGCTTACAACGTGCTGTACAGAAGAGCTCTCAAAAAAAATGTTTCAAATGGCTCTGAGCACTATACGACTTAACTTCTGAGGTCATCAGTCGCCTAGAACTTAGAACTAAATAAACCTAACCAACCCAAGGACATCACACACACCCATGCCCGAGGCAGGATTCGAACCTGCGACCGTAGCGATCACCCGGTTCCAGACTGTAGCGCCTAGAACCGCACGGCCAGTCAGGCCGGCAAGAGCTCTCCAACCCCTCGTACTCTTAAGGACATACGGACAGCCTTGCAGGATTCATGGTGTCAGTTCTCCCCAGCACTAATTCAAAATCAGTCGAGTCCATGCCACGTCGTGTTTCGGCACTTCTGCTAGCTCGCGGTTGTCCTACACGGTATTGGCAGGTGTACCAGTTTCTTTGGCTCTTCAGTTTGTATCGTCATCTAACCACTGACGAACCGTCAATACGCAGTGGATCATATAAAGCCCTTACTAATTATCACACATAAATTGCTTAAAGACACTAAATCATTAATCTACCGCATTCCAGTCAGTGCACTGTAGCACAAGGCAAATTATTTCCGAACACCAGCAGAGACTGCAGTGTAATCTATTAAACATTCCAATAACGAGGAAAGGATTATCCTACCGTGTGAAAAAATGTACACACTATATCGACTCTCTCTCTCTTCTTTGGTATTAAATGTTTTGATTTTAATTTATGGTCGGGATTATCTGGGAAAAGGGAGAGGATATTTAATACACTGTTGGGATCGCGTATATTCTGGACGCTAGTAAATACGGCTTACATATACGCCAACGATAATCAAAATTGTTGCACAGGAAAAAAGTTAATAAAAATTATTACAGTCTGGCTTGCAATGGTTTAATTACGTTATCCAAACTCACGGCTAATTCAAACTTATTCAGAAAGAGCAGGTAAGTGATACTGTTATTTGCAGATGAATTAATTGTTGCTAACAGGATGGCAATATAAGCTTCTACATGGGGTGAGGATTTGTATTCACGATAAGTAATTTCATTCACATCTCACAGGCACCAGTTTGGTTAGGCGTTTAGTTGTAAGAAGTAATCGCAATCTCACAGATATCGTGAAGCAAACCTAAGCCTTGTAGCCTACAGCAGCTAAATTCATCAACGCAGGTGCGTAAAAATTCTAATATAATGAACTTTGCAAATGTTAATACCTGAGAATGATTATTAGTATACAGTGTATGTATTACGTTAACTTAAGTGTGAAGCCCAATACTCAATATTTTAATTAAATTTCACGTAATGGACGGATGTGCGCCATGACCACAAACGAAAACCAGATGGGAAATTTTCAGTAAAACCCGCTTTCAGTAATTATTTTCACTTCAATATTTCAACAGGGAGGGAGAGGTTTTGAATAAGATCAGGAGTAGTTTAAAATGGTTCATATGGCTGTGAGCACTATGAGACTTAACTCCTGAGGTCATCAGTCGCCTAGAACTTAGAACTTCTTAAACGTAACTAACCTAAGGACATCACACACATCCATGCCCGAAGCAGGATTCGAACCTGCGACCGTAGCGCTCACGCGGTTCCAGACTGCAGCGCCTAGAACCGCTTGGCCACCGCTGCCGGCAGGAGTAATTTACTTTTTACCATATATCGTAACGGAAAATACGTACATCAAATACTTCCCGCGTCAGAACAGCTAAGCGACTTAATCGTCTTACAGCAGAGAAAAAAGTGGGATTAGATCTTTGAACTGAGTCCTTTTTAACACAAATGAGATATGATTTCCATGGTTATAAGGAATGTCTTTGCTTATAGTTACTCTTTGATACTATAATACATATTGTATTAACATTTTTAACACAAAACATTTTATATTAACGAGTTGTAGATTTCATAATTATCTGTCTTATTCACTACGGTTTTTATATACAGAAATACACACAGTTCTTTACTTTCTTTACACATGACATATACACGTCTGGCACAGGTTTCGTTTAATTTTTATAGACCTTTTCAAGTGGTATCACAGCGCACCCTGGAATCTTTACAGCCAGCTATATTGCAAGACCTGCTTGAAATTTTCCATAAAATATTTGTATTGCACAGTATTTGGCGGGTACAGTAAGTTGTTACTCCAATTCTTTCACTTTGGCTGCAGGCTTTTTGGAATTATTGTTTGAACAACAGTAGTGGGGAGAGTGTGGTATCAGCGCAGCTCAAATTAGTATGCAAATTAATTAAGTTGATCAATTACTTATCCCCCACCCCAACCACGCACAACCTGACTCCCAACACACCCACCTCACCCCTTGATTACGTCATGTGCTTTTCTCAGCCTGCAAGTGGGCCCCAGCCCCCTCCCCCTCTTGACACACTCCCCCTCCCCGCACCCCTCGCACAACTTTCACTATTTCGACTTTTGTCGGGAATTTCGAATTTGGCGGGAATGTTTTCGTCCCAGAGCTGTGCTGACGTCCCATTGCACCCACCACCCGGGCCTTGGTGGGAAATTACAACTGCCGTTGCCCTTTCTGGGACTTGAACACTGTTCCTCCTGGATGGAAAGCTCAAATGCACCCCCGTAACGCTGTTATACCCCCACAGGTGCTTGGCGAGAAATTTAAAATGGTGGGTCTATTTCCGGGACTCGAACCCTTGTCCTTCTGGATGGGAAGTCTATGTGCACCCCCAACCAACGGAAACTGCCCAGATGAAGTATCAGAAGGTTAAGGTGGTGTACATTATTTGTTTTTGTTGGAAAAAGTGATGTAAAGATCGGTCCTAATTACGTAATTAATCATAAAGATCTGGCGTTATCACACTACTATATGCATAGCACAACACAAGGACTGCCTAAAATCTCAATACAGCTTGAAAATTGAGACGCCTTACAACTGGTGTTGTCCTACTGGAAAAAATTTCAGAATACCACTCGGAAGTAGTGAAAGACACACTCAAAATCTACCCTTCACTTACAAGATGGTGGGCTGTAAGGCACTCTCTTTATTCTTTTTGGCAGGAAATATGTTCAACTGATAAGTTGCTCGTGTTGGACAGGGCCGAGTTTAAATTGTGTATTACCTGTAAGCATAAAGCTGAGCCCAATATCCATTGCGATTTCATGTCAGAGTTTGCAGCAGACGCCTGCACACGCCAGTACACGCTACCACGACTGATGCATCACCCTTCTAATTAAACTTTGAAATTTTCGTTAACAAACCAATATTCATGATGAACAGATCATAATGCAACAAATGTACTGATGAAAATCGTTGTCCCAAAGACTGCAGAGTGTGCGGTAGTTTAACGTATGGTTTCATCGACAGGCGCTCACAAACTGCCGAAAATAGAGGCTCTCTTGCCTCCCCTCATACCTCCGCTCCCAAGGGACGAGCTGCCCGCGATCACCGTCCGGTGAATGGTCCAAATGGTCCGCAGTGTCTTCAGTTCAATGCGCAGCCGTACGCACGAGGCTAGGAGGATGGCAGCGTACACTCCTCTGGTGTGAGACGTTCCCGGGTGCGGGAGGCAGGGGGGGGGGGGCACCCGTATCGTTGCCGACAAAAACTGCATGACTCAATTCTACCGACATGTCTGTAAGGTTTCTGCCATACAGCAGCAGATTCTCGTGTTCTAGTTTCGTAAGCAATTTGATCAACACAACTTGTCTCACGCAATCTACTCATATGCCACGAAAAAAAATACAGTCATTTCTAGATTCGAAAATGAGCTATAATTCCAGAGGTCTATAATTAGATGTTATGAAGTATGAAATAACACAGACGTGTTACCTATTTTTTAAAAACGCTGCCATAACGACAATAATAGAAACAGCCATGATTCCACAAGAACAGATACAGTCCACTCTCATTAGTTTTTTGTGCAGAATCGGAGTAGTTTTAAGAGAACTATCTGTGTTTAAACTTTTACCAGCTATAGCACTCCTTGTAACAAAACCTCCTGTAAGATTTTACCACGCCTTTCTCTTCCGATGTATTGAAAAACAGTTTGTTGTCATTGAGCATACTACATATACGCTTATAGCTCCATTGGTGCTGAAGGGCAGTGCCAGAAGTCGTTTGCACGGATCTCCAAAGAGTTCTGTCGTCTGTACTGGAGGGAGACCATGTCTAACAGAATAACAATCACACGAGGAGGTCCCTGTATCGTTCCTTCATCAGCAGTTTCATATATTTTTTTCAGTTGTAACACATCATCAAGTCAGTGTACACTTTTTTTTTGTACCATGACTTAGAGGTATGTGTCAGCTGCAGCTAAGCCGACATTAATAATTTTCGATCGTTTGGCACTCACAGAAAACTGAACACCGCTTGGCGTAAACTTTACGGCTCCCACAAGACACAGATTGGTAGAAATAAGACGCAGAGACAATGTTTGTCATTGACAAAAATGTGGAAGACATCGCAACATGGAAACTGGAAGAGTTTGCTGTATTGCAGAACGCTTCCAACGGCTACTTGAAGATAATGACCTGTACAGTTAACCTCATCTTCTCCAGTGACAGGGCAGCGGATGTCTTGGTGTTCCATTTCGAGGAGTATCGTTCACTCATTTTGCAGTCATGTGCACAATTACTGTTGCGGTATTGACCATCGTCGGAAGGTGCTGTTCAAAACACGCACGAGGTAGTACAAATAAAAAGAGGTACTGTTAATTTACTGGTGAAAAGAAATAAAAATAAAAATTTGCGGAAGGCATCGCAGCATATGGAAGTAGGACAAATCGAACGCTTCCAAACAACTGTCTAAAGGTGATGACCTCTAAATTTAATGCCATGCTCCACAGCGACAAGTAGCAGATATACAGTGTTCCTCCAGGTCTACCTCGATCTCATCTGAGTTGTGTCAGTCAACCATTATGCAGGAATCAATAGCGTACCTAACGGACTGACGGGATGGAAAAGACACAATTGCTATGGGACAATGTACTGTAATAGACAATGCTTGTGGTATTGAGATGAATTTCAGCAATTTTACGCGTTGTTCCGTAATCTCAGCGCCAGCCAATGACCCGGCAGTTTCTGCGTCATCGCTAAATGATCTCTCCACTACTTTGCAAATGCCATACACTTTACTGAGAATGCAGCTAGATGACTGAGCAGTACATCCATTACACCATATACACCAAAGGATACCAACTAGCGTTCCATATTGGTGCAAAAATGTTATTTACATATTTCCAGCGCATCGAGCGTAGTATAGAATGTACAATTATGGCTGGCCATCTTTCCCTTTGTGGATGGGCGCCACAGAGTATTGTCACGTTAGTAGGATAAAGTCGGAGATTGAAAGATCCGTCCCATATTCTCCTTGACCAATCCTTCTTGCAACACCAATCTTACCCACGGCACCCATCCAAAAGCAAAAGATCCCCCCAGATATGTACGTGTGGAGGACAGCCTCACCTATTATTGGTAGACATTTGAGTGTTGCGTTGGTGTAACTGACGGTTAAGAAGAAATCTGTGGCTTGTACGAGGGCAGTTCAATAAGTAATGCAACACATTTTTTCTCTCGGCCAATTTTGGTTGAAAAAACCGGAAATTTCTTGTGGAATATTTTCAAACATTCCCGCTTCGTCTCGTATAGTTTCATTGACTTCCGACAGGTGGCAGCGCTGTACGGAGCTGTTAAAATGGCGTCTGTAACGGATGTGCGTTGCAAACAACGGGCAGTGATCGAGTTTCTTTTGCCGGAAAACCAGGGCATCTCAGATATTCATAGGCGCTTGCAGAATGTCTACGGTGATCTGGCAGTGGACAAAAGCACGGTGAGTCGTTGGGCCAAGCGTGTGTCATCATCGCCGCAAGGTCAAGCAAGACTGTCTGATCTCCCGCGTGCGGGCCGGCCGTGCACAGCTGTGACTCCTGCAATGGCGGAGCGTGCGAACACACTCGTTCGAGATGATCGACGGATCACCATCAAACAACTCAGTGCTCAACTTGACATCTCTGTTGGTAGTGCTGTCACAATTGTTCACCAGTTGGGATATTCAAAGGTTTGTTCCCGCTGGGTCCCTCGTTGTCTAACCGAATACCATAAAGAGCAAAGGAGAGCCATCTGTGCGGAATTGCTTGCTCGTCATGTGGCTGAGGGTGACAATTTCTTGTCAAAGATTGCCACAGGCGATGAAACATGGGTTCATCACTTCGAACCTGAAACAAAACGGCAATCAATGGAGTGGCGCCACACCCACTCCCCTACCAAGAAAAAGTTTAAAGCCATACCCTCAGCCGGTAAAGTCGTGGTTACAGTCTTCTGGGACGCTGAAGGGGTTATTCAGTTCGATGTCCTTCCCCATGGTCAAACGATCAACTCTGAAGTGTATTGTGCGACTCTTCAGAAATTGAAGAAACGACTTCAGCGTGTTCGTAGGCACAAAAATCAGAACGAACTTCTCCTTCTTCATGACAACGCAAGACCTCACACAAGTCTTCGCTCCCGAGAGGAGCTCACAAAACTTCAGTGGACTGTTCTTCCTCATGCATCCTACAGCCCCGATCTCGCACCGTCGGATTTCGATATGTTTGGCCCAATGAAGGACGCAATCCGTGGGAGGCACTACGCGGATGACGAAGAAGTTATTGATGCAGTACGACGTTGGCTCCGACATCGACCAGTGGAATGGTACCGTGCAGGCATACAGGCCTCATTTCAAGGTGGCGTAAGGCCGTAGCATTGAATGGAGATTACGTTGAAAAATAGTGTTGTGTAGCTAAAAGATTGGGGAATAACCTGGTGTATTTCAATGCTGAATAAAACAACCCCTGTTTCAGAAAAAATGTGTTGCATTACTTATTGAACTGCTCTCGTACATGACAGAGGTCACGATGTATGGAGTTTGAAACATGTCAAGTAAATCAATCTTGCAATGAATTCTGAAGCATTATTCTACTGTCCACAGTCAGTATCAGGAAGCTGCCAGCAAGAGACAAATGATCGCAGAGCATAAACGCATACTCCGATGATTACACGGTTCTGCACCTAAAAATGCTATATTGTTAAAGTCATACGGTTTCCGAAGTATACTCGTGCGGCATGCGAGCTCATAATACTCTAATAGAGGATATATATGTCCAACGTCAGACATAAAGCCACCACGCAAGTATAATACCCCAATCACTACGGTGACAAATTTTAAAATGATAACGCTACTGCTATTCCAGTAAATAAACTGGAAGCTCTCTTGATCGCTTAACTTTTTTAATGGTGACCGATTTAGATGTTTTTATCAGATTATCTTCGGATAAAAAGATCGAAAATGGTCACCATTAAAAATTTTATGCGATAAAGATTGTTTGAAGTTTATTTATAATAATTACATATCGCTGTTTTCCTATATAAGAACTATGTTTTTAAAATGCTATTCCAGTAACCTGGGAAGGAACCGTCACTGTGTGTTCACCGCTCGAGTTGCTTATAAACCAAGTAGAATGAAGTATGGAGACTATTGTTCTGTCTCTTAGGAAATAAATGGATTTTATCCATCTTTTTCAGTCGGAAAACCCTCAACGACACTTCCCACGTCAGTAGTGCACATCATTAGTAACAGTAGTAGTAGTATCGGTTTTGGGGGTGCTACTCACTAGGACAAAAGATCAAAGAAAAACCCACGTAATTTACAGGGGGAGGGAGAGGGTTAAAAGTGAATGCAACCAGAACATAATTTTTAAGCTTTCCTCGGTGTCGAGTAACCGCGAACCCCCACACCCCCCTCCCCCGAAGCCTCCTCAGTTCCCTGCATTTCGAAGTACTTTTCCTCTAATTTCATGTATTCTCAGTCAATTTACGAAATATGCTACTTCTTTTCGCAGTTTTACATATTTCGTTGTATTTTCCTCAATTGTACGTATTTCTCATCAATTTGTCGTAATTATATGAGGTTTTTGTCGGTTGTTACGGATTTTGTTTTTTTCTTGTTTCTTTGATATTTCACCGCAGGTGTATGGTCATATTACAGGCATCCTCACGCGTTATTTGATTTTATATGAAGATATTTGCGTGTCCTATACACCTTCCTTTTAAAAAACCCTAAGAATTTCCATACTCCTGATGATCTACATGCACGCATTTTGGATAGACAGGTCATGAAAAGTATAGGAACACCCGCCTCATACCTTTATTAGAGTCATCCAGTGGTCCACATTGGAAACTCGTTGTCTGAAAACATATCCTTGTACTGCTACAGCACATCAGAGAGTTTGTCTGCAGACTCATGTAGCGACGCATTTGATGGAAACTCAAAGTCTGACACAGTTCTGCACATTCGTCTGACTTCCGCTCTACCGCGTAGCGATCTGTAACAGGGAGTTCACATGTGTGCAGAGGCGATTTCTGCGCTGCCTTAATATTCTTTTTCCCTGCAAGTATATGCTCTTATTGCTTACCAAATGAGCGTCGCTACTTTTGTTTACATCGCCTAGCTCGGATAGGCTCCCACAACCACGTCAGCTCGTCTGCAAACTGTAGGATTCAGGAACTTTTTATCCTAGTAATAAGCTATTCGTTAGTTGACAGTGCGTCTGCACATAGCATCCTGGACAGTGAGAGTTTCTCCTCCACGTACGTAGATAGTGCACACCTCCGGCAGCGTAATTTATAGACAAACAGTTAGCAAGTTAAGTATTCGATTGTTGGTTGATTGATTTGGGGGAAGTAGCCAAACGGCGAGGTCGTCGGTCCCATAGGGTTAGAAAAGGAGGCGAAGGAAGTCAGCTGTGCCCTTTCAAAGGAACCATCCCGGCATTTGGCTGAAGCGGCTTAGGGAAATTACGGAAAACCTAAATCATGATGGCCTTACTCGGGTTTCAACCATTATCCTCCAGAATGCGGGTCCAGTGTGCTACCCACTGCACCATCTTGTTTGGTCTTAAACATCTGAACCACAACTGTCAACTGCAAGCAGCACTGTACACATAAATATAGAGACTATGCATTCCATATTACCAATCATGAAGTCTCGATTTCAACTGCTTGTACGTTATTTTAGACAGTGCAACAGCCCTGCAAATAGTGTTTCTGTAGGGAATTTAAGCACATTTGAATATCCAGCTAAAGAGCATAACATTTTTGATGCATACTATATTACCGATATTTCTAACAATACTGTCGAGATTCGCCAGAAATAAAAAAAATGTCTAATGTAACCACGCAGATGGTTTCGATGTAACGGAAGGGAGAGTGAAAGATTGTTCCCGATTTTACGCAGGGTGGACATGAATCTGCTGATCATTTGTAGATGGTGGCGTTGCACATCGCTGGATGTCTCAAAATATTGAGAAGCGAATTTTATCCAGCAGATGAATGTAAAAACTGTACCGATTTTGCTTATAAAGCAAAAAAAAAAAAAAAATAAAAAAAAAATGGACCGTGTCTATTTTCGTGGGAGGAGGACATTTAGTATCATCGTAATTGTGTTTTACTTTTTTAGCAAATGTTTGATTATACGAGATAATGGGTTCACTATGCTGTTTGCAGTAGTTTTCCCCTCACTCCTATTTTTTTAATCATTATTAAACCTACTCCTGCATTACCCCTATTTGATTTTGTATTTATAAACCTGGTTTCACCTGACCAAAAGTCTTGTTCCTCCTGCCACCGAACTTCACTAATTCCCACTATATCTAATTTTAACCTATCCATTTCCCTTTCCAAATTTTCTAACCTACCTGCTCGTTTAAGGGATCTCACATTCCACGCTCCGATCCGTAGAACGCCAGTTTTCTTTCTCCTGATAACGACGTCTTCTTGAGTAGTCCCCGCCCGGAGATCCGATTGGGGAACTATTTTACCTCCGGAACATTTTACTCATGAGGACGCCATTGTCATTTAATCATGCAGTAAAGCTGCATGCCCTCGTAAAACATTACGGCTGTAGTTTCCCCTTGCTTTCAGCCATTCGCAGTACCACAATAGCAAGGCCGTTTTGGTTAGTGTTACAGGGCCAGATCAGTCAATCATCCAGACTGTTGCCCCTGCAACTCCTGAAAAGGCTGCTGCCCCTCTTCAGGAACCACACGTTTGTCTGGCCTCTCAACAGATACCCCTCCATTGTGGTTGCACCTACGGTACGGCTATCTGTACCTTTGAGGCACGCAAGCCTCCCCACCAACGGCAAGGTCCATGGTTCATGGGGGGTGCTCTGGTGCAAATCTACAACACCCCAGATTACTTTAAAGTAAAAGTTTTAACATTTCACATATGCACACAATTAATGCACCCCCATAGGAGGGATGGAAATGGTACAAAACACTTAAATTTAGAGATTAACTTGCCACAAAAGGTGCAACTTGATTTTAACTTCTAAGAAAAGTCTGACAGTGAAAGGGTGGCAACTTTATATACTAAAATGATCATTTAAATAAAAGCCCATGAAATCAATCATATATAAAACTCTACAGGGTTGATCAAACCAGTTAAGATGCTCTACAGTCCACGGATACCGTCTCTCAAGATGATAGGTAAGATGAAAACATACACTCCTGGAAATTGAAATAAGAACACCGTGAATTCATTGGCCCAGGAAGGGGAAACTTTATTGACACATTCCTGGGGTCAGATACATCACATGATCACACTGACAGAACCACTGGCACATAGACACAGGCAACAGAGCATGCACAATGTCGGCACTAGTACAGTGTATATCCACCTTTCGCAGCAATGCAGGCTGCTATTCTCCCATGGAGACGATCGTAGAGATGCTGGATGTAGTCCTGTGGAACGGCTTGCCATGCCATTTCCACCTGGCGCCTCAGTTGGACCAGCGTTCGTGCTGGACGTGCAGACCGCGTGAGACGACGCTTCATCCAGTCCCAAACATGCTCAATGGGGGACAGATCCGGAGATCTTGCTGGCCAGTGTAGTTGACTTACACCTTCTAGAGCACGTTGGGTGGCACGGGATACATGCGGACGTGCATTGTCCTGTTGGAACAGCAAGTTACCTTGCCGGTCTAGGAATGGTAGAACGATGGGTTCGATGACGGTTTGGTTGTACCGTGCACTATTCAGTGTCCCCTCGACGATCACCAGTGGTGTACGGCCAGTGTAGGAGATCGCTCCCCACACCATGATGCCGGGTGTTGGCCCTGTGTGCCTCGGTCGTATGCAGTCCAGATTGTGGCGCTCACCTGCGCGGCGCCAAACACGCATACGACCATCAGTGGCACCAAGGCAGAAGCGACTCTCATCGCTGAAGACGACACGTCTCCATTCGTCCCTCCATTCACGCCTGTCGCGACACCACTGGAGGCGGGCTGCACGATGTTGGGGCGTGAGCGGAAGACGGCCTAACGGTGTGCGGGACCGTAGCCCAGCTTCATGGAGACGGTTGCGAATGGTCCTCGCCGATACCCCAGGAGCAACAGTGTCCCTAATTTGCTGGGAAGTGGCGGTGCGGTCCCCTACGGCACTGCGTAGGATCCTACGGTCTTGGCGTGCATCCGTGCGTCGCTGCTGGCCGGTCCCAGGTCGACGGGCACGTGCACCTTCCGCCGACCACTGGCGACAACATCGATGTACTGTGGAGACCTCACGCCCCACGTGTTGAGCAATTCGGCGGTACGTCCACCCGGCCTCCCGCATGCCCACTATACGCCCTCGCTCAAAGTCCGTCAACTGCACATACGGTTCACGTCCACTCTGTCGCGGCATGCTACCAGTGTTAAAGACTGCGATGGAGCTCCGTATGCCATGGCAAACTGGCTGACACTGACGGCGGCGGTGCACAAATGCTGCGCAGCTAGCGCCATTCGACGGCCAACACCGCGGTTCCTGGTGTGTCCGCTGTGCCGTGCGTGTGATCATTGCTTGTACAGCCCTCTTGCAGTGTCCAGAGCAAGTATGGTGGGTCTGACACACCGGTGTCAATGTGTTCTTTTTTCTATTTCCAGGAGTGTATTTCAGGAATTTGGCCGTTACACCCCAAGCAATAAATTCGTTAACACACCTAATCCGAAAAACATGACAGAGGCAGCTCCGAACGACAGACAGACACTAACTGCCTAACAAATGCAGACGAGATACAGAGGAGCAAGCTGGGCACGATAGACTAACCAAGAAGTAAAATTTAACACGAGTAAATCACACAACATGTCACCAATCACTTAACTTCAAATAATTGCGATTTCTGGAGAAGATCTGGCGCAGCACCCCCAAATCGCTCTCCCGAACTGTCCGCTGCCAGCCGCTTCAACGGACGCAGGAAGGAGCGCCGATCTCTCGTCTTTCCTGGTCCGCACCAACCGACCGACTGCCCGCTGCTCCGTGCGCGACTGCTGCTCCGTCGCGACTGCCCTGCTGGTGCGTCTCCCACTCACTTCCAGACACACGAAGGCGGAAATACTTGCTCGGATTCAACCATGCAGAGGAAAGACGCCCATTAGCAAAACGACATCCCTACACCAGGAAAGGACCGAGCCAAGCTCCACATGATGGTAACTGAAGGGGCCCAGAAGCGCTCAGAGAACCAGTTACACCACGGCGTCGCAGCTCGCACCGACAAGACTGATGTCGTGGGTCGACTCCTGTTGCTCTCCCGTCGACCGCGAAGCCACTACCCCTCACTATACGCCGTGGCCCACTGGACTGACGTGGCGACCTCACATGCGCCGACGCTCAAGATCGACAAGTCATCTTGTGTCTCAGTGCGCGACCGACCATCCGATCGATCGATCCAACTGCCAATGACCATTGCCTGAGCAACTCGAGCAGACTGGCGGCCTAACGCGCAGACTCAGATGCAGGAACTCATCCCCGACCGAGCGACCACTCGCTGAGTTCTCTTACTGGCGGAGTGGAAAGACTCTCATTTTGCCGGCCTTAAAGGTTGATCCGACTGACGGGACATACTAGCACTCCGGAGGACAGACAGACACTAGCTGCCTCACAAATGCAAACGAGAGTCCGTGTAGCAAGCTGAGGACGAGAGACTGACCCATACTGACCCAACTGACCAACTGGCGAGCTCATAGTGCCCCTTAAATGCACGTGAACAGGCAACCTTCCCCCTTTCCCACCAGAGGTAGACACCAAAGCTGCGATTGTCACAGCGGCGACACCGCCAGAAACGGAGGGCGACTGCTTCACACTACGCGCCGCGGCGCGCTCTTCAAAACAGCAACTTTTATCACAGCTCAACCAGCATCTCGTCAGTTGAACATATTTCCCATCAAAAATAATAAAGATAGTAATTTTTGAGCTATATTGCGATTTTAGGTAGTCCTTGTGCAGCGCTATGCATATAGTTGTGTAATAATTCCCATTTTTTATGATTAATTACATAATTAAGACCGATCTCTACGTCAGTTTTCCAACCAAAATAAATGAAGTACACTGCCATAACCTTCCTTTCCTGCATCTGGGCAGGTGCAGCAGTGGGGGGGGGGGGGGGGGCACTTGGGCTTTCTATCCCGAAGGGCCAGGGTTACAGTCCTAGAGAGGGCACTGGCACATTTAATTTCCCGCCAGTTCCAAGCGCCTCTGGTGGTATAGTTGTGTTAGGGTGTGCCCTTGGGATTTCCGACCAGGATGACCAAGGTTCGAGTCTAGAAAGCGTACCACCATTTTTAAATTTCTATCAAATCCTTGGTGGATGATGGAGTAGGAGTTAGCAATGCCATGGGACAAAGAAATTGTTGCCAAATTCCAAATTCCCGAAAAAATTCGTAATCCCATCAATAGTGTAGGTTCGGGAGGGGAGTGGGACGGTGCGTGTATGGGGGGGGGGGGAGTGGGGGGGGGGGAGAGGCTGGGGCTCACATGCAGGCTGAGAAAAACCCATGACATCATCCGGGGGTGGGCTTGTCGGGGGTGGGGTTCGGAGTGTCGGTGGGGTAACTGGTCAAATTCATTAGTTTGCATTTCAATTCGATATCCATATCTCTCTGCTACTAAAACTGTGTCACCACGTTTGTCACTTAACTACTGATACCATCACAGTCTGGATTTAAATATCACTTTCCAGGAATAAATAACTCGCTTCAGCATGGCCCAAGCGATTTCCAGCTGAAAACCTTCAGTCTAGCTGTGTCTGACTGTTGCAATACGCCAGTTAAAGGTCAGACAAGGAAAAAAAAATACAGCATCACGCTACAAGTTCACATCAAATAAAAATCAGTACATTAATAATGCAATAAATTTTCAAGTTATTGGGTGCTTCATGGCACAGAATGGTTTTCATTTCTACATGGTTATGCAAATCGAATGATATTATTCATTCAGGCATTTCTGGAAACTTCAGTGTGCTTTGATTGAGCTCAGTTGCACATCGAGAGCTCAAGTTCCCAGTTTCACGTATCACTTCGTATCAAAAAATATTCGGTGCACACAGACACAAGATACCATATGTACATGAGACATTATGCAAGTTTTCTAGTAATTCACTTCATTGCTAGGAAAATCTTCAATGCTCACTGGCACGTCATTAATGTTTCAAGGTTCTACACATCAGTTATTTTCTGAGTTCGTCCTATATACATTTATAGACTGATAGCAACTGAAATATTGTCGTCGTCGTGCCGGCAGCAGGCAGTGTGAATTACCGGAATGCGGTCGTTGGTGAGTGGCTTTTATGACTGGAATTTGATCATCAGCGTGTGGTGTCTATGACCAGTATGTGGTTGACGGCGGGAGGCATCGATGACCTGTGTGTGGTCGGCGTCCCCCACTGGTGGTTGAGCCGCAGTTCGTTGGACAGCAAACTCGCAGTGGCAAGCCGATGACGATGACTGTGCAGGGTCAGGAATACAGAATCCGGACTAGTTGCAGGAACTCGCTACTGCTTTCTAGAGAGCTCGGCACCAGCTCGACTAGGATCACTAACAAGAAAATTTTGCGAAGCGGCGTCAGAATGCATTCATAACTTCTGTCCGGTGGAAAGATTTCACAAATTTCTATGTTGTTGTACATAAGTCTTTGTAGAGATATCGCCAGTTTAACGAGTTCATGGAAGTCACTTAGATAATCATATTAGTTCACTGATCTGAAGGCACTCAAACTTAATTTCGCAGTTAGCACTGTCTTTAGGTATATTAAACATATTAACACCTTATAGCAGGTGCAAATATTTGCATTGTCCTGTTTGCCGCAGAACTGTTTACTTCAATTTTAAGCGTTCCCATATTTATTTGTAGCCGTCATTTAAGAGTTTACGTAACCCTGCTGCGCTTTCAGTGTAGCCGTTTTCCCTGCAAGGCTTGAAACATTCGCTGCACTGCAGTTCTAAATGCATCGTACTCCCAGGGCAGTCTCACTAACATTGTCACGCTTTTGATTAACTTCACTGACGTATCACCGTTGGTTCATTGATCATTGAACACAAAGTTTATCTCACGTCACTTGACATGTTATGAAGTCAGTTAAGGTTTATATTATGTGTGCACATTCTTCATCTGTACGTTACTGTTTGATGAATTAATAATACACACACATTAATGGCCCTCTTTGCTTACATCAGCTCACATATGTAGATCTCCACGCCATGGATTATGATCAGTGACCATCTGCACTCTTCTTAAACAAGGCTCGGCCTTGACTTTTACTAAGCAAATATTAATTTGTTGTTTCTCATGATCTTTAAGCGCGACTATATGTAGAAGACACCAGTGTGTGTGTGTGTGTGTGTGTGTGTGTGTGTGTGTGTGTGTGTGTGTGTGTGTGTGTGTTCCTATATTCACAGAAGCAAACTACCGGTGCCTAAATACGAAATGATGTTGTCACGCTAACAGCATTAGACACACGAAAACTGGCAAATCTGCCATTCACATTCTGTAAATACAGACTCTGTCTCAAGGTCAAAAGAAATTCAGACCTTGATACACCACGGTGCACCCTTCAATGTTAATCAAGGTACACAATAGCATCTAACATGGTCATGAACCATGTGTCCTGTGGTTTGAGAAAATCAAACTTATGCTACGAATTCTGAATTCTACCTCTACAACAACATAAAAAAAGATTGTTACGCTCACTGAATCTTTGACAAAAATTAATCTGAAATCAGATGTTCACTCTGCAGCGGAGAGTGCGCTGTTATGAAACTTCCTGGCAGATTAAAACTCTGTGCCGGACCGAGACTGAAATTCGGTTCCTTTGCCGCGACAGGTAAAGGTTCCGAGTTCGAGTCTCGGTCCAGCACACAGTTTTAATTAGCCAGGAAGTTTCAAAATTAATCTGAATTGAAATATGGATTAACCTTCATCTTAAGCAAACAGCACTGAATGCATTTTTGTTATTATACACAATATTACATAAAATACAATGAAAATTATTGGAAAACATTTTCACAATCATTACTCAGCAGACAATATGTCTGGACTAATTATTTCTGGAGCTGCCCCCAGGGCATACTCTTAATCATCGTACCTTAAATGTCGTAAAACGAAAAACTTTAATCTACTATGCACATACTAATGATCCGCAAAACGGAAAAAACAAGAATACATTTATGTAAAAGTAACCAAGGTTATTCAATAATCTTCTAAATCTTAATAGGGGTATAAGCCTCAGACAATCATGTTGTCTGGCAGTGTTAGCCTGTATCTGCCCCCCCACAGAAAATTTTTATAATTTTGTAGGGGCCAGCATACAAATGTTGCCACTTCTTATTCTGCCTTTCATGTCTTTATAACTTAGGAGTTGTTCGAAGGAGCACCAGTTCTCCGGTTTCTTACACCTTTTAGATTTTTGTCGTACTTTTTCTTGCATTTCTCCGCTTCTTGGGTTGGCTTAACCAAGGTTGCCTACTTTTAGTTCGTTAGGTTACTTCACTTCTGACTAGCTTAGGAACAGGCATTGTCCACTCATTCTCTTCTTTAATTGCTACTATAATTTTCTCTGGGGTGTATACAGTGGAAGAGTGTGGCAAAGTATTGTATATTTGTTGGAATTTGCCTATATAGCCCACCCAAGGCATCCGTTGTTTCGGGCTGTAGGTTCTTATAAACGTATTGAATTCCTTAAAAACGTGTTCAACCACACTACTTTCAGGGTGAACCCGTGATATTAAAACTTGTTTAACGTGTGTTTCTCCAAGAAACTTTTCCATTTGGCACTGAGGAAACAGGATGCATTGTCGGAGAACATAGCTTTGGGCTTCCCTACACTTGGAAATTAATCACTCATTAATTTCCTAATGATAGGTGCTGTTGTGGTGTTTCTTGTGGGATACACTCTTAAATACTTAGAATACACATGACATACCGCTGCTAAATATTTCACTCCATGAGCAGTTGGGTGTAGACCACTTACATCAATTGATATAAGTGAAGTGGTTTTGTTGGTATTTTGGGGTTTAGATTGCTTTTAGTAGAAGAGTTCATATATTTAGCCTCTTGACAGATTTTACATTTCCTTATAAGCTGGTGGACAATTCATATTAAGTTTGAAAAATAGTAGTAAATGGCAACGTTCCTAGTGCATTTTTCTATGCCAAAATGATCCCATGCTCGGTGACTACACCAGATAAAGGTTCTGACTGATTTCGATGCGACACAGACACACCACTTATCTTTGCGATTTTCTTTATGCCGAAATCTTATATGATGTGCCCTTGCTTCTCATCTTCACTTTTCAGACAGCCCATATTCACAAACAAATGTCGATATTGGCGTACATTTAACGGAGTATTCGTTAAGAGTACTTTGTATGAGGAAGATTGTCCCACCAGTTTCGGTCTGTGGCAGAAGCGACAACACTTCAGTTACTACATTGTCCACCCTCTGATGTGCTTTATTTCAAGGTTGTATTCTTGTAGGAACAGGGTCCATCGAATTAGTCCCGCATGTAACAAGCTACACTTGAGGAGGAAACACAGTCACTGAAATCCGTTGTTCTTCTGCCATGGACGTACTAACTGAACTTTTTGAAAGGCAGTACCACAGGTAATGCCTCGATTTCTGGGGTGGAACACGTCCTCTGACACTGCCAGAGCGCACAAGTGGCAAATCCAATTAGTTTTAAACGCCTTCTCCTTTCTGTCTCCTCTACCTAGAATAGGCAAACGCCAAAACTCAAAATAAACCATCCGTGACTAGAAAAAGTCTTTCATAACGTCAGGATGACTCAGTATCTGGAAATTGATGAGAGCCTCCTTGATATTATCGTATGCTGACTGACATTCTATCATCCATAAACGCAGAATGTTAACCTTCAATAATTTTACCCAGACTAAGGTGTTCAGCGGGATGCTCCAGGCCAAGGAATACCTTAAATTGTTTCCATGTTGCGGGAATTTGAAAATGTTGTTTCCATCTACCTTCTTAGGATACGGAACTATTCATTCATCTCACACAATATGCCCTAAAAATTAATGTCATCGAGTAAAACTGAAGTGATATCAGGTGTTCCTCAGGGAAGCGTCCTGGGACCTCTGCTGTTCCTCATCTATATAAATGACCTGGGTAACAATCTGAGCAGTTCTCTTAGGTTGTTCGTAGACGATGCTGTAATTTACCGTCTAGTAAGGTCATCTGAAGACCAGTATCAGTTGCAAAGCGATTTAGAAAAGATTGCTGTATGGTGTGACAGGTGGCAGTTGACGCTAAATAACGAAAAGTGTGAGGTGATCCACATGAGTTCCAAAAGAGATCCGTTGGAATTCGATTACTCGATAAATAGTACAATTCTCAAGGCTGTCAATTCAACTAAGTACCTGGGTCTTAAAATTACGAACAACTTCAGTTGGAAAGACCACACAGATAATATTGTGGGGAAGGCGAGCCAAAGGTTGCGTTTCATTGGCAAGACAGAAGATGCAACAAGTCCACTAAAGAGACAGCTTACACTACACTCGTTCATCCTCTGTTAGAATATTGCTGCGCGGTGTGGGATCAAATGGTTCAAACGGCTCTAAGCACTATGCGACTTAACTTCTCAGGTCATCAGTCACATAGAACTTAGAACTAATTAAACCTAACTAACCTAAGGACATCATATACATCCATGCCAGAGGCAGGATTCGAACCTGCGACCGTAGCGGTCGCTCGGCTCCAGACTGTAGCGCCTAGAACCTCACGGCCACTCCGGCCGGTTGGTGTGGGATCCTTACCAGGTGGGATTGACGGAGGACATCGAAAGGGTGCAAAAAAGGGCAGCTCGTATTGTATTATCACGTAATAGGGGAGAGAGTGTGGCAGATATGATACGCGAGTTGGGCTGGAAGTCATTAAAGCAAAGACGTTTTTCGTCACGGCGAGATATATTTACGAAATTTCAGTCACCAACTTTCTGTTCCGAATGCGAAAATATTTTGTTGAGCCCACCCTACATAGGTAGGAATGATCATCAAAATAAAATAAGAGAAATCAGAGCTCGAACAGAAAGGTTCAGGTGTTCGTTTTTCCCGCGCGCTGTTCGGGAGTGGAATGGTAGAGAGATAGTACGATTGTGGTTCGATGAACCCTCTGCCAAGCACTTAAATGTGAATTGCAGAGTAGTCATTTAGATGTCGATGTACGAAACTTAGATTTAGTTAGGTGTGCGGTGACGCATTCCTCCGCGCCACTTTCAGACGTTCCTCCCACGTTCTCGTGGTGATCACAAGATTATCTATGGACAGTGAACCTTTGTCTAGGGTTTCTGGGTTTATCACGAACTCTAATTTATTGATGAATGCCCCTGTATAAATATTAAGTCCAAAGGGTAACTCCTGAATCTGGTAACTCTTAACACTGAAACAAAAAGCAGTGTACTCTCTGAATGAACTTAACAATGCTATGTGCCAATACAATGAGCTCATGTTATTAGTTTCATAGAACTTTTGGAGCAGTTCTTCTAAGTTTTCCGGCCATTTATATCTCTTGCATTCACAATGTGAGTCAACGAGCATTACGCTCTCATTTAAATACATGGCTGAAAAGTCAGCCTACAGGAATTGAGAAATGAATCCTGTCGCCCAGGACCGCATTCCACAAAGGGCGCAGAATCACCACGAGATGGGGAAACTCACAGGCGCCTATTGTCTATTGAGGCCTAAGCACTGTAGTGTGCGAGTGAGACAGATGACTAACTACGTCATAGGGAAACCCAGTAGAAGCAGTTCTACAACTACTACATCTACATACATACTCCGCAATCCACCATACGGTGCGTGGCAGAGGGTACCTCGTACCACGACTAGCATCTTCTCTCCCTGTTCCACTCCCAAAGAGAACGAGGGAAAAATGACTGCCTATATGCCTCTGTATGAGCCCTATTCTGTCTTATCTTTGTGGTCTTTCCGTGAAATGTAAGTTGGCGGCAGTAAACTTGTACTGCAGTCAGCCTCAAATGCTGGTTCTCTAAATTTCCCCAGTAGCGATTCACGAAAAGAACGCCTCCTTTCCTCTAGAGACTCCCACCCGAGTTCCTGAAGCATTTCCGTAACACTCGCGTGATGACCAAACCTACCACTAACAAACCTAGCAGCCCGCCTCTGAATTGCTTCTATGTCCACCCTCAATCCGACCTGATAGGGATCCCAAACGCTCGAGCAGTACTCAAGAATAGGTCGTATTAGTGTTTTATAAGCGGTCTCCTTTACAGATGAACCACATCTTCCGAAAATTCTACCAATGAATCGAAGACAACTAACTGCCTTCCCCACTACTGCCATTACACGCTTGTCACACTTCATATCGCTCTGCAATGTTATGCTCAAATATTTAATCGACGTGACTGTGTCAACCGCTACACTACTAATGGAGTATTCAAAAATATCAGGATTCTTTTTCCTATTCATCTGCATTAATTTACATTTATCTATATTTAGAGTTAGCTCCCATTCTTTACCCCAATCACAAATCCTGTCCAAGTCATCTTGTATCCTCCTACAGTCACTCAACGACGACACCTTCCCGTACACCATAGCATCATCAGCAAACAGCCGCACATTGCTATCCACCCTATCCAAAAGATCATTTATGTAGATAGAAAACAACAGCGGACCTACCACACGTCCCTGGGGCACTCCAGACGATACCCTCACCTCCGATGAACACTCACCATCGAGGAAAACGTAATGGGTTCTATTACATAAGAAGTCTTGGAGCCACTCACTCACTTGGGAACCAGTCCCATATGCTCGTACCTTAGTTAGGAGTCTGCACTGAGGCACCGAGTCAAACGCTTTCCGGAAGTCAAGGAATATGGCATCCGTCTGATACCCTTCATCCGTGGTTCTCAACATTTCATGTGAAGGAAGGGCGAGTTGCGTTTCGCAGAGGCGATGCTTTCTAAAGCCGTGCTGCTGCGTGGACAGCAACTTCTCTGCCTCATTATATTCGAACCGAGAATATGTTCGAGAATCCTGCAACAAACATATGTTAAGGATATTGGTCTGTAATTTTGAGGATCCGCCCTTCTACCCTTCTTATATACAGGTGTCACCTGCGCTTTTTCCCAGTCGCTCGGGACTTTACGTTGGGCAAGAGATTCGCGATAAATGCAAGCCAAGGCTAATGCAAGCAAGACTAATGGCCGTGACATGCAAAGTTAAGAAGGAAATTGTATTGGTTTTATGTAAAAGACTGTAACATTTATTATGAAATGGGTATTATTGTTACGTTGTGCCCATGAAGACGTAGCAGTGTTAGATATGGCGGACCTAAGGTCGGCCATCAGGGGAAACATTTATGTAAACTATTAATTCTGTAGTAATGCAGGGAATGAGGCCACACTAATTTCCATACATTTTCACAGTGATTCAAATAAAACGTTAATATTCATCATATCTATAATAATTTAGGGTTTACTGTCAAAATGAAATTAACAAATTTTGTAACAAACCCGCGAATGCTAAAATCTGAGCGAATTGGTCGATATTAATGATCGACATTTCATATAGAAGCGCATCATTAAAATGACAAACATTGTAAATATTAACTGTGTAACATTATTTGTTTAAAAGATGTAGTAAATCTGAGTTATCACTATTTACAATCGAGCACGAGAACATCAATTTCTCCACGCAAAAGACATTGAATGATGACAGCATGACACCTCATTTAATCTTTAGGTAATAGAATATTTGTTGTAAAGTTTAGTGCATAATAGTTACTTTGTTCTTTATTTATTCATCAGAAAGCATATGGGTGCAAGGCTAATATCCGTTACATGCAAAGTTAAAAAGGAAATTGTATTGGTTTTATGTAAAAGAATGTAACATTTATTATGTAATGAGTATTATTGTTACTTTGTTCAGAACGTGAAAGTGGTCAAGTTTTGATTATTTAAATATCTTGAAATGTGACATATGTAGAATAAACTGTAGCCAATCAGATGGACGGCTTCAGGAAAGGGAACTGCCCTCGTCAGTTGAGCGAGGATATTCGGCGCTCGGGAAACGCGGCCAGGGACGGGCAGAGGGACAGTGCTGGTGCAGACGCGAAAGCGGACAGTTCGGCTGGAGGTACCAAAGCGTACAGTTCGGATGGAGACGCGAAAGCGGACAGTCGGTCTTTAGGCAGATAGGAAGTGAAACGACTTAGAAAATTTCGCGTTGTGTGGTATCGATGGACTTAGTCTCTGAGCGGTGAGCAGCCGGGCGCCTGGTGTGAACTCTACATTTTCCGCGTAGATCTACTTCGCGATGAGATTGTCAAATATCGAACTGTGTCAAGTGGATATCCGCTCTAATGTAACAGTAACGCTAAATATTACCTCTTTCGCTATTAATTTACTTTTTGAACAAACATTTTTCTAACCAAATCAAACTGTGTGGCCTACACCATTAATGCGCCGTTAATTTTGTTCCCGATATTATCATTAGGGTTATTGTATGTTATATTGACTTTGTATTTCGCAACCTTGCCATCAGCCAAGCAATTTAACAAAAAGGTCACAAGCGTCTAATTTAAGGCGTGTAATGCGACACGTGCAGTTCAACCCCTACACTAGTTTGAGCCGAGAAATTTCGATGAAGAGGAAGCGCATGTGAGCCCGAACATCTCTGGGATGTTAGCTCACAAGAGCCAGCCTCGCGCTACCATCTGCCTTTGCTGTTGTTAATAATGGGCTAATATACGGAGAATAGGAAGGCTCTGTTATATCCCATTCGATCATCTTCCTTATTTCCTTTATTACCGCCTCCTTCTTTGTCCGACGGATGGAATATGTAGAGTGGCAGTATGTTTCGTGTGGGTACACATCCATGTTGTATACATAACATTTTATAGTTCCTGGTTTTTCAGAAAATTCTTCTGTATGCACATTAAGCAAATCCGTTAACTGTGTCTGTTGCTGCATATTTAGGCACTCCGGTTCAGCTGCTATTTTGTGGCAGTTATTTCTCCGATTTGACTGAGGTGTGAGGTACAATAACCCAGAGTAGGCAGATTACTGTCTGGGAATAATATTTGAGTTGTTGGTATACTCAATATAGCAGTATCCATGTATCTCCTCTGTGGCAATCAATTCCAGCACTATCCTTTTTCCTATACTGTCAACAGTTCAGGTTCGAGACGAGATGTCGATCTTTCCTGTAATGAAATCCCAATCCGGAATAAAGAACACTGATAAATTTCTTATCACCAGGAACGTGCCCTTAATGGCTCAATTTTCCTTTAAAAGGTCGAACTGCACCTTTATTTTGACTACCTGCGACTTGGCACTAATAGCACATACCACTCTACATCCTTGAACTGGAAATGACGATATCTTGTACAGTCGATATACTTCTTTGTATAAATCATAGTTCATAGCCCTAGTCGCTGCTCCTATATCCAAGATCAAATCAACGGTACATTGTCTATTTTTGCTCACACAGAAGCTTGCACTACGGATTTACCTGTCTAACAGCAAGTTTTCGGCTCAGCGCACAGTTCATTGCTCATATCCTGGCCGTGGCTGTAACGCATAGAGGTGCCTTCACTTTCCACCTTGACCATTACCGGAAGGTCTGGGGTGGTCGACTTTATTTTAAGGTCTGGACGGCTCGTGTTGGCTATTGTCCACAGCCTCTACTATCCTAACTCGTTGATCCTGATGCTGCTGAATTATACAACTATTTGTCCGTGCACATTATTGTGCTGGGAATTGCTTCCGTACTGAATGTTTCCACCAGGCGAAAAACAATTTTGACTCCGCTGAGCCGCCCGTTGGTTAGCTCACCTGTAGGAATTAGATCGACTGGTTTTAGGCTGTTGTAAGTTTGGATTGCTGTGTCCCGTGACGTGTGCACATATCTTCTTATTACTTCCTTTCTAATTCTTAACGTACCCGTTCCAGTTGAGTTCGTGCATACCGTATTCTGTTGTGTTTGCTTAAAACCTCCGTTATTTTTGTCACTGTGGTTATAGTAACCGTTTCTTTTTCTGTTTCCGTTACCATTGCCGTTGTTTTATTATTGTTGTTATTTCGGCCGTTCTGTGGAGGGTAATTATCGTTATTTGAGATAATCATTCTTCTATGTTTGTGGATCAAATCTAGAGAATCCACGATGGCTATAAATCTTAACTGAAGCTGTTATTTTTGAAAGTCTGCCTGTTTGCATTTGGTAATTTTGCGTAACTAAAGCTGTTAGTAACTGAAGCTGTTATTAAAGTAGGCCTGCCTGTTTTCTGTTTGGTAATCTCACTTAACTGAAGCTGTTATTGCTGAAGGCATGCCTGTTCCCTTTTATTTAAATCAAGATCTATTTCATAATTTGGGTTAGCTAAAACCCTTATTAATCAAGGCCTACCTATTATTGTTGTCAACGGCCTTCCCGCTGTGGTAACATCGGTTCCCGTCTGATGGCCGAAGTTAAACGCTTTTGGGCTGGGCTAGCACTTGGATACGTGACCATCCGGTCTGTCGAGCGCTGTTGGTTAGTGGGGTGCTCTACAGCCCTTCTGAGGCAAACTGAGGAGCTACTTGAGTGAGAAGTAAAGACTCCGATCTCATAAACTGACATACGGCCGGGAGACCGGCGTGCAGACCACATGCCCCTCCATATCCTCATCCACTGACACCTGTGGGCTGAGGATAACACGGTGGCCGGTCGGTACCGTTGGGCCCTCCCAGATCTGTTTGGGCGGAGTTTAGTTTAGTTTACTTTTACCTATTATTGCCCTGTTACTTGATCTGATATCTAACTCAATCTGTGTTGTAGTTAATTTAAATTCTGATTGCCAAATACCTGCCTATTTCAGAGATGTTTATTTCAGTATGGTAGTAACAGAAAATGACAGATGGTGGTGCATAGGAGCTAACCTTTCACCTTACATTCATTTATCCATAATCGTAGGTTTCAACTGGTATTCAAAGAGCGCGGTTGCATTCTGTTGCCGGCCGAAGTGGCCGTGCGGTTAAAGGCGCTGCAGTCTGGAACCGCAAGACCGCTACGGTCGCAGGCTCGAATCCTGCCTCGGGCATGGATGTTTGTGATGTCCTTAGGTTAGTTAGGTTTAACTAGTTCTAAGTTCTAGGGGACTAATGACCTCAACAGTTGAGTCCCATAGTGCTCAGAGCCATTTTTTTGCATTCTGTTGGCAGGGGTATTTAACGACTGTCTACCTTTTCTCTGGTCATCTGTTATTTCCTGCGACCATTTCCTTAGCGTGTAAGGATCCCTTACTGTATGTCGAGCATTATAATAATTTATTCCGTTGTTCGCAGGGAGCTAGCCTGCTATGGATCCAAGAGGTTGCCCGGTATTGGGCATATGAAGAAGGAGCATTTGCTGAATGAGCTTGTAACCTCCCCCTCACTTATCGACCTTAATGACAGTGAAAAGTTAAACCGCGTGTACCTAGTGGAAATTTGGGAAAAGCAATCGTCACCGAAGTTAATCTGTCGGTAAAGAGGGAGGAAAGGGTTACATCTAAATGAAAGGAAAAAAACAAATGAAACTGGTGGAAATTAATTTTGAAAAGGGGTAAAGTTAATGAAGAAAGTAAATGTGCAGCTGTTACGTTAACAATTAACTAGCGGTAATTAGATATTTGAGATTTGGGGGAAATTACGGTCGCCAGTCCTAAGCATAATTACTATAGTAACTGAAAAAGAAAGGTAATTACACATATAATTAGCACTAGAAGCATGGCAACTGAAGGTTGACACGTGTAGTGTGAAAACTGAAAGTTTGTCAGAAGTAATAAATTTCGCTACACTCTGACATAATTTAGCAATAGAATTAATAAAACTGGAAAATCGAAAGTTAATTTAGTGACTCAAGTTAATAGTGAGCTTTCTTTCTGAAGCACATCGAAATTCAGTAAAATTCGGTTAGTCTTGGACTACGTCAACCATCTTTTCAAAAGCTACTTGAATCTACGCAATTTAGAAATAAGAGATTTAGCTTTGAACTTGAATTAAATGATTCTGAACAATTAACAATAGTAAAATTTAGTACGTACCAAGCTGAGCTGCAGTCACAGGTAAGCTAAAATATGCTAACAAAACTCGCACTCTTAATTTGTGCTCGTGTAACCTAAATATTGTAGCCAGCTATGAATACTTTAACTGAACTTTGAAATTAAAGCAGTGAAATCTAATTATATTATTTTAACGCTGGCGTTTGAATTTCAACGACACTCGGGTTCATTTCGGAAAAGGAAGGGACCCTGCTTGGCAATGCAATTGGGACAATGAGCAACAAAGGTTCATGCTAAGTTGCTGTAATTTTGCGAGGCAAATGGAACAATTTGAAAAGCTGAGGTCTGCCATACAGTTCTGAAACTTTACGTGCTTTTAGTCTTCCTTGTTGGTTGATTGAAGGTTTGAAGCCGTCGATAGAGGAGGTGGCGACAGTCACTCATTGTCGGCCGTCGCTGTTGCAGAAGCTGGATGTTGGCGCGCCTTCTTCTCGACACGGTCACCAGACGAAACGGGCTCTTGATGTGCGCCAGCTAATGCTTCCCGTCCGCGACACCATGTCAGAAACTACCATCGCAAGTCGAGCGCAATTACATGCTGCCAAACCCCGAAAGCGCGGCAACTCGCGGGAGCTACACACAACACACCTGCTCCACTCGCTACTCCAGCCAGACTCTCTTGCTGTGCCCGCGCTCCACGCGGCACACTACCAAAGATCCTACACACTTTGATTCTTCACACGACCTATCGATGTAATCGTTCGATAGCAGTTTTCCCTAGGCAAGACCCAGCGTAAAAATACAAATAATCTTTACACAACAAACCAATTATTCATCGACATAAATGCATAAATATATATATACAAATAGTAAAACAATTACAATATGTAAAGACACAGAAATATCATATATTCAGGTAGCAAAAATAAGGAAAACAAATTATTGTACAATAGATGGAAATAGGAGGATATGCATTTCCGGCGTTACAAGCTTAGAATTCGGGAGCTTGGCACCGAAGGTAGTTTTCCAGAGCTGGCGGTCAGGTTACGCGAGGCGTTGGCACCCCGCTTTACGTTTCGGCGATCACAATTGAGGAGGCAGGTGTTTGTCTCGATAACATTGGATGAGGTGCTGCGGAACCTGTCCTTTTTGCAGGACAGTCAACCTGCTGTTAGGCAAATTTGTAGTATCCAGCCCCACCTAGCACATTTGGGAATCGTTTGAGGAACATTACTTCCTTGCACCTTAGCCATCCTGAAGTTGCCAGGGTGGGGCAATTGAGTGACCGAGCGATGGATTTGCAGCTTTAAGCTGTGTTGGTCTGCTTGGAAAGTCAGGAAGTCCAGCAGCTACTCCCACGAATCAGTTCTCTGATCAAGCATCAAGTGCCCAAGATTTAGGTAGCCATCCAGCTAAGCAGTTCGCTAGACTGGGCCTATTCAACGGTATTTGAGCGCTTTGCACTAGATCCGTTGCGACGTGTCCAGCAGTTTTAATGGCTGTTGGTTCGATTTGAACTTCATGGGAATGCCTTCCGGATGTCTCATCATGTGATATTAGCATTACTTTGCCCCTTGGCGAAAGGCACTCTGAGCGATTTTATGTATAAACTGAAGTGGGAGGGCTCAGTAGGATAGCTAAGGGGACTGACTTTCGGCAGGACTCTCCCGCCGCGGGTGTGGAACGAGGTTGTAACCACTCAATGTCATTCAATACGATCACGACAACACCCCTTGATCGACGTTAACACTCGTGGTGTCACTCGCCTTCGTACATGGCAGTGGACGTTTGAAAATTCGTGACGCTAGCTCAATGGTCGTCAATTGATTTAAATGTATTTCCCGGCTGACTCTTAATTCAATTACTGCCACGGGGGTGAGGAGAAAGAACACATCCTGATGGTACCAGCATTATGCGTATTTAGATGTTCGATTAATGTGAATGGTTTGCAATGTTCCAGCGATTCTATTCGCACTCTATGCTAATGCTAATGTACCGACAAGGACAATTTTCGCATATAAACATGCAAGTACGTAATGGATGTTCAGTTTCTCAATATAGTTCGTCGCACTCACACATTATACATCCGCTGTATTAACAATTTCATGCATTTACATTTTTGGTGCCCCGCAATATTGGCTGGCTAAATATTATGACGGCACGTTGCATACAACTTCCACAGATATTAAACTTCCTGGCAGATTAAAACTGTGTGCCGGGCCGAGACTCGAACTCGGGACCAGTTTCATATCAGCGCACACTCCGCTGCAGAGTGAAAATCTCATTCTGCCGCAGATATTGTTTATCATGTAGTCAATACTACGTAATGAAGCCAAAATCATGGATAAAATTTAAATGTAGTTTGTTTATTAACACTTTTCTTTTCCCTAATTAAATATGAAATGTGAATCGGGATTGGAGGTGATGATACTATCCTTTTTTAGTATTTTAGGTCCCCGTTAATTAATATCTGGTTGTTAATAAGCGAACTATTTTTTATGCTGGCGCGTTGTTTGTATCAGTTACCCCCACAACCGTCCAAGAGTAAGAATCTCTTAATGTTCCGAGCACACGCGTTTCACCATTTTATAAAATGCAGAATTGCGTAAACTATAGCTTTCAGTTGCGCACAACTTGCGTGGGTTCCACAACCGCAATAGTTTCCCAAGGGTATTTTCCTAGCTAACAGAAAGCTCGAATTATGTTGTCGGAATCATTTTCACTTCACCCGACAATAACCGCCTCTGATCACTTCGCCACACGTAATGTATTTTAAATGTGCTTGAAGACTCTTTAAATAATCTCCTTAACGAATTTCGCAGTCGCGTACCACTTTTTCATCGACTAGCCCGATCGCGACAACTGAAGGTAGAGAGCTCAATAATGTGTTACATGTTCTTTTACATGTATTAAAAAACAAACGCGCCCCTATATCTTTCTGTCCCGCTTGGTCTTTGCTACTTTGCTTTTTATTGCTTTTCATTATATTGCTGCTTAGTAATACTGTGTAGTTATTAAAGTTTCCTATTACTTCCCCCTTTTTAATTCTTCACCGATTTTAATTAATACGATGCTAATTGACATGCCTCCCTGCAACGTACCGTTATAAGTTCCAACGCAAATTTTACTGGCGGGCGCAGACCTTTGAGCCAGTACGTCGAGCGAGTGCGCCCAGCCACCTTGACTATCGGTATATCGGTTTCGGAACTCAGTACTGTATCAGACATTTTGGAGGGCATGCGCCCCAAGGATATGTCGCGCTTGACGTTTTCTTCCTGCTCCGCTGTCTTCCGGGAATTGCAAATATTGGTTGATTCCGTTGAATCCTTGTCATCTGACGACGAGGAGCGGAGACGTGACTCCTCCGCCCACCTCGACCATTAGTACAGCTCCTCAAACATCAAACAGTTTCTGGGGAAGGTTGTTTTCGGAACGGTGCGAGTGTCCCGTAGCACGAGCTCCTAGACCCGGCAAACGACGTCAGGAGAAGAAGTGGTAGGGACTGTTTCCGTCGGTGGCGTACGCAATAGTGCGCGCGTATTAAAGCTCCCTCCGAATTGGCCTCCCGTGTGCCCGTCTAAGACAAGAAAACTTGTGCGTGCTATGGATTCTGTAGCTCCGTGTCCCTGTTAAATCATATCTGGTTTTTGGAGTTTAGGCATTTGTGTAAAGTATAGTCCATGAGTTGCCTGGCGTTTTCTCTAATACGCTGGGTCTCACTAACGCTATACAGTACCAAGTACGTTTGGCTGACTATATTCCTGTGTGACAGTCTCCTTATCGCCTCATGCCACCCAAAATGAAAATCTTGAGACAGGAACTGGCGAGTATGTTGAAGAAGGGGGTCATTAGGCCGGCTATATCTTCCTTTACGTCGCCAGCTTTTCTCGTTCGTTAAGCTCAGGGCTAGGACTACAGGCCGGTGGTTGATTATAGACTCCTTAGTAAAAAAGGTTATCGTAGAATGTGTCCCCTTGCCGGATCTTCACAACTATTTTACCCGGTTTTCGGACGCTAAGTCGTTCACGGAACTTGATCTCAAACAAGTTTATTATCAGATTCCTCTTACCGAGGAGTCTAAACATGCCACCGCATTCTGCACTGATTGGAACCTTTATGAGTTCAAAGGACCTGGAAGATCAGTTGAACGGAATGGACAGTGGCTTGAAAGGAGGATATAAGATGAACATCCACGAAAGCTAAACGAGGATAATTTTAATGTAGTCGAATTAAGTCGGGTGATGCAGAGAGAATCGGATTAGGAAATGAGACACTTAAAGTAGTAGATAAGTTTTGCTACTTGGGGAGCAAAATAACTGATGATGGTCGAAGTAGAGAGGATATAAAATGTAGACTGGCAATGGCAAGGAAAGCGATTCTGAAGAAGAGAAATTTGTTAACATCGAGTATAGATTTAAGTGTCAGGAAGTCGTTTCTGAAAATATTTTTATGGAGTGTAGCCATGTATGGAAGTGAAACATGGACCATAAATAGTTTGGACAAGAATAGAATGGAATCTTTCGAAATGGGGTGCTGCAAAAGGATGCTGATGAGTAGATGGGTAGATCACGTAACTAATAAGGAAGTACTGAATAGAATTGGGGAAAAGAGAAATTTGTAGCACAACTTGACTAGAGGAAGGTATCGGTTGTTAGGACATGTTCTGAAGCGTCAAGGGATCACCAATTTAGTATTGGATGGCAGTGTGGAGGGTAAAAATCGTAGAGGAAGACCAAGAGGTGAATACACTAATCAGATTCAGAAGGGTGTAAGTTGCAGTAGGTACTGGGAGATGAAGAAGCTCACTCAGGATGGAGTAGCATGTAGAGCTGCATCAAACCAGTCTGTGTGTTTTCCATTCAGTGCTTCATAGTGTGAGGAAGACAGTGGATAACGATATATACAAACTAAGGCAAAGACATCATAATAAGATTCTGGGTTTAGAAAATAGGGTAATAGCGAGTAATAATGAATGTGTGTCAAATTTTAACTTCTTTCCAAGAGTACTGAATTTAACGAACATTGTTTTTGATCAGAGTGAAACCGACATGCTTAGTAAGGGTATGAAGTATAACATAAATAAGAAAGTGGATGGTAAGGCTATAGAAAACACGGTAGTTCACGCTAAGTATGCGATTGACTCATTGAGAATACCAAACCTTGATCAGAATAAAATTTGCTTAGCGATTAACAAGATTATTACTATTGAGGTTAGTAAACCATTCCCAAATTCTATAATAGAGAGGAAAGTCGTTGAAAATATTAACTTTAAGCTTTCGGAAAATGACGCCAATCTAAGTAAGGCAGACAAATGGGGAACAATTGTGGTCATTGCTAAAGATGTCTATATTGTCAAAACTTTAAAATTCTTTCAAGATAATAAGATTAAGAAACTCGATAAGGATGTAGCGTCCGAAGCTCAGAAGAGGTTGCTAGATCACTTAAAAACTTGCAGCGAGATAATATCACCGAGGGAGGCACCGAGGCTAAAAGTTATGAACCCCATGGCACCCACGCGTAGAGCACAAATAAAGGTACAGAAACAAGGCTATCCGATACACCCAGTGGTGGATGGTAGGAGTAGTGGAACTGTACAATGAATAGCCATGGAACATACTGTAGCAACACTAAAGACTTTTCAGCACACAGAATTGCAGACATGGGCAACGGAAAATCCGCTCGCACATGAAACGGTACCAGTTCATTCTGCAAAAGTGACTGTGTGGTGCGGGTTGTCGATATCGTTTATCAGAAGGTTGTATTTTTTCTAAGAGGAGACGCTTTCTGTTGGTCCTGTTGCCTATTCCGTCACTGGTAAACGCTAGGGGAGAATTTTTGCGCACGAATTTCATTCCAACCATTCTTGTGCGGGCATGCCGGTAGGATCATTTTAAGAGGGCGCTCCTCCGCATATTGCACAACCAATGAAACAGCTGCTGTAGAGGCATCTGTGAAGTACTAGGCATTTCCCGGCCGCCTGGTGATAGAGATCACCTGAACTCAATTTGTGTGACTTGTGGCTGAGAACTTACCTCAAAGATGGTGTGTACAGTGCTCCAATTACGAACGTAGCTGATTTGAAGGCCCTCCCTGCGCAATGCATTCTGGACATAACCCCGAGACAATCACATATATTTTGCGACAGAAAACGGTTGACAGCATATTGAACATGTCTTGCTCCAATCTTAGAAGTCAATTGGCTTTTTATGCAAGTCCTGGCCCCAGGACAATCAAAAACCGACGTAATTTTGCTTTTTATGTGGTTTTTCGCCTCGGGAGGATTAAAAACCGATCTTTCCCATGCGACCTGGCCTTACCTTGCCATGCTGGATGGTCTTATCTAACAAACAGTGCCACATCTGTTGACTGCCAAACTCGTGCACTCATTGAACAGTAATGTGTAACTCAAGTCATGGTGTCGTATTGCTTTTCATCTGTCGTTTGCAGCCGACACCAGGGCGATCTGTTGGCAATTTTCTTTTAGTAAGTATATGGCCTTGTAGCACTGGTTCCCCTCAGATCACCGAAATTACGAGCTGTCGGGCTGGGCTAGCACTTGGATGGGTGACCATGTGGTCTGCCGAGTGCTTGTGAGGCAAACCGAGGATTTACTTGCTTGAGTAGTAGCGGCACGTAAACTGACATACGCCCGGGAGAGCGGTGTGCTGACTACACGCCTCTCCATATACCCATCAATTGAAGCTTGTAGGCTGAGCATGACACGGCGGCCGATCGGTACCGCTGGGATTTCGTGGCCAGTTAGGGCAGAGTATAGTTCTTTTGATAACTTATCACGCTGCATTAATAATATGCTGTACGCATTTGACGTAATTCTGAGCAGTGATTGTCTTTGTACAGCGTTTACAAGTGTAACTTTTTATGGACACCCTGTACTTGGACACATTTATCACATAGTTTTTTGTCCCACGACCTTAAGTAAATCTGATAACTGCACAGGAGTGTCCCGTGTGCCATCCATTGTTGCAGTTGATTTACTTTAACCAATTAAGGATTAGCGATTGAATATGGGTGACTGTACGGTACACATTAAAAGCCCATCTACATCTAAATAGATACTTTGCAAATCACATTTAAGTGCCTGGCAGAGGGTTCATCGAACCACCTTCACAATTCTCTATTATTCCAATCTCGTAAAGCGCGTGGAAGGAACGAGCACCTATATCTTTCCGTACGAGCTCCGATTTCCCTTATTTTATCGGGGTGGTCGTTTCTCCCTATGTAGGTCGTTGTCAACAAAATATTTTCGCATTCGGAGGAGAAAGTTGGTGATTGGAATTTTGTGAGAAGACACCGCCGCAACAAAAAACGCCTTTGTTTTAATGATGTCAACCCTAAATCCTGTATCATTTCAGTGACACTCCCCCCCTCCCCTTATTTCACAA
Organism: Schistocerca serialis cubense; assembly: GCF_023864345.2. Taxonomy (NCBI): domain Eukaryota; kingdom Metazoa; phylum Arthropoda; class Insecta; order Orthoptera; family Acrididae; genus Schistocerca; species Schistocerca serialis. The sequence goes on along the minus strand of NC_064638.1, from coordinate 1,265,119,899 downwards.
TAATACAAAACGTGCTGCCCTTCTTTGAACTCTGTCAGTCGTATGTGGTAAGGATCCCTTACCGTGCCGCAGTATTCTAAAAGTGGACTGACAAGCATAGTGTAGGCAGTCTCCTTAGTAGAGCTGTTACATTTTCTAAGTCATCTGCGAATAAAACTCAGCCTTTGGTCAGCCTTCCCCGCAACCTTTTCTATGTGACCCTTCCAATTTAAGTTGTCCTTAACAGTAAGTTCTAGCTATTTAGTTGAATTTTCATCCTTTGGATTTTACTGATTTAATGTATAACCGAAGTTTAACAAATTCCCTTTAGCACTCATGTGGATGACCTCACACTTTTCGTTATTTAGGAGCAATTCCCAATATTCGCACCATACAGATATCTTTTCAAAATCGTTTTGGAATTTGTTTTGATCTTTTGATGCTGACTTTATTGGTCGACAAACGACATCGTCGTCTACAAACAACCTAAGACGGCTGATCAGATTGTCTCCCAAACCGTTTATTTAAATAAGGAACAGCAAAGTGCCTATAACACTACCTTGGGAAGCGCCAGAGATCGCTTCTGTTTTACTCGATGACTTTCCGTCAGTTACTAGGAACTGTGACCTCTCTGACAGGAAGTCATGAATCCAGTCACATAACTGAGACGATATTCCATGTGTGGTACAGTGCCAAAAGCCTTACGGAAATCCAAAAAATACGGAATCAATATGAAATCCCTTGTCAATAGCACTCAACACTACATGCGAGTAAAGAGGTAGTTGTGTTTCAGAAGAACGTTGTTTTCGAAATCCATGTTGACTGTGCGTCAAAAAATGCGTGTGAAATGTTATGGGACTTAACTGCTAAAGTCATCAGTCCCTAAGCTTACACACTACTTAACCTAAATTATCCTAAGGACAAACACACACACCCATGCCCGAGGGCGGACTCGAACCTGTGCCGGGACCAGCCATACAGTCCATGAATGCAGCGCCTTAGACCGCTCGACTGTGCGTCAATAGACCATTTCCTTCGAGGTAATTCATAATGTTCGAACACAATATATGTTCCAAAATCCTACTGCATATCGACGTCAATGATTTGGGCCGTTAATTTAGTGGATCACTCCTACTACTTTTCTTGAACACTGGTTTGACCTGTGAAAATTTCCAGAGTTTGGGTACTTTGACGCCCCCTCTCCCCTTTTGTTGTCGCTGTTGATGTTGAGCCGCTACTGCTACAGCTCGGTCGGTAGAATGGAGATGCGACGCGCAGTGATGGTTGTCTGTCGCAGTCGGATAACGCGGAACAGCACCTGAAAATCTCTAAAGAAATGTGTTCCTCGCGTAATGTGTGAAAAACCTTTTGCGAGTCCGCACAGTCTTCTCAGCGATGTGAACCGCTGATTTTAATTGTCTGTTATGGTTTTATGATGATTTGCTGTGCCCGGTTAGTTAGCTATTGCAGTATTGAGTGAATCATTCATCACCGACGTTGTTTCACACCACTGAAGCGAGGAAAAATTCATTTGCGGTTAAGTATCAGTAGTTGTTACGTTGCTAGCCATAATTGTTCACTACGGCAGGACGCAAGTCCAGAGATAATCTATAATGCGATCTTGCTTCCGTGCGTCGTGATATTATTTCTGCAAAACACTCCTTTCAGTGCTTACTGTTCATCAAGTCACTCTTTCAATTAAAATGTTCACAGTTAATTAATTTTCATCATCAACTATCACACAGTTCAATTAATGATAGAGCCGACACGTGAGATTTCCATTACTGAGGAACAATTTTATTGTTCCTTCTTAGTAGCTAGTTTATAATCATCACACCACACGCACACCGATGGATCAGATCAGTTAAGATTCTTTTCAATTCGGTGATGGTGACAATTACGACAACTTTTACAATCGGCGTATGTGTATTATCTTCGTGTGGTCATATTAATGTTTCCTCCTCAAGGCTAATCGCTCCTGATTAGGAACTTGTAATATGTGACAAAATGGGTTTTGTTTCAGACGCAAACGGGAACGCGAGAAGAGTAGCTATTATATATTAAATTAATACCCAAAAAACTCAAGATATTTAACTATCAAAGCACACAGATGATACTATAAAATTCGCACCTGGTTAGGAGCTCGTAAAAGTCACAAAATCGGTTACTTTACCTGTCGCTGCGTCTGTCTCTGCCACTGAAGAAATATAAGACATATCGTTCTGTATCCAGGTAGTTCTACTCTTCTAACTCAAATATGTGCAATAAGTGACAGTACTCAATGTTACAATAATTTTTGCATCACATGAGGGGAATTGAAGAAGTAAGTTACACTTTATTAGGGCAGGCCAAGTACCTTTTCTGAATGCTGTAGCATGCTTCGAAGTCACACAGATGCGTGACGCTAATCTTCCACATTGCCACCAAGTCAACGGTTGGGTCTTCTTACAAATCGTTATGTTCCTCGACGACAGAAATCCGTTCCTTGATCACGGATCTACTCGAAAACCGCTGTGTGAACGTTCACATCATCGGAAAATCTGCGAGTGCTACAAATCAGTTCCTCGACTGCCTTTACTTTGTTGATTGTGGCCGACGGTCTTCAATCCTATAAGCTGCACCCATATTTGTACGACCCTGACCAAATTGTCGCCACCATTCCACTGCGGCTGCAAGCGTTTTTGCATTTGGTTCATAAGGGCCTACCACCAGAATTTCACTGTGAATCTGTATTCAGTGTAGCCATTTTGCCATCAAGAATCGTACTGTGCCGCGTACTTCAAATTTGGATTACGTTTCCATTTGCAGCACCACTTCACTCTCACATTCTTATGCGCATGTTATACGTTCCGCATTTGCGGTGTTTTTGCGTTAAAGTTATCTTTGGTGTAGTATTAGAGTGGCGGCTGGCGTTCCGAACGGAGTTGCGGCTGTAGTGCCGAGTTACATTTTTGAACAGCTTCGTGGCGTAACAGTAGCCTGAACGCTAAAAGCACAAATAGACAAAGTGTATGTATTTATTAATACGATTACGTTTAAAGTGTGTAACGCCGGAAATGCATATCCTCCTATTTCCATCTATTGTACTATAATTTTTTTCCTTATTTTGTTACCTACATACATGACATTTCTGTGCCTTTATATATTGTAATTGTTTTACTATTTGTATATATATTTATGCATCTATGTCGATGTATAATTGGTTTGTTTTGTAAATATTATTTGTATTTTACGCTGGGTCTTGCCTAGGGAAAACTATGCTGTCGAACGAATACATCGATAGGTCGTGTGGAGAACCAAAGTGTTTAGGATCTTCGGTAGTGTGAACTCTGTCGCGTGGAGCGCGGGCAGAGGGTAGTCTAGCTGGAGTAGTGCGGTTGAGCAGGTGTGTTGTGTGACGCTCCCGCGAGTTGACGCGCTTTCGGGGTTTGGCAGCATGTAATTGCGCTCGACTTACTATGATAGTTTCTGACACGGTGTCGCGGACGGGAAGCATTAGGTGGCGCACATCAAGAGCCCGTTTCGCCTAGTGACAATGTCGAGAAGGAGGCGCGCCAACATCCAGCTTCTGCAACAGCGACGGCCGGCAATGAGTGACTGTCGCCACCTCCTCGATCGACGACTTCAAACCTTCAATCAACCAATAAGGAAGACTGGTAGCACGTAAAGTTTTAGAACTGTATGGCAGACCTCAGCTTTTCAAACTGTTCAAATCACAAAATTACAGCAACTTAGCATGAACCTTTGTTGCTCATTGTCCCAATTTCATTACCAAGCAGGGTCCCTTCCTTTTCCGAATTGAACACGAGTGTCGTTGAAATTCAGACACCAGCATTAAAGTAATATCATTCAATTTCACTGCTTTAATTTCAAAGTTCAGTTAAGGTATTCATAGCTGGCTGCAATACTTAGAATACACAGGCACAAATTAAGAGTGCGAGTTTTGTTAGCATATTTTAGCTTACCTGTGACTGCAGCTAAGCTTGGTACGTACTAAATGTTGCTATTGTTAATTGTCCAAAATCATTTAATTCAAGTACAAAGTTAAATCACTTATTTCTAAATTGCGTAGATTCAAGTAGCTTTTGAAATGATTGTTGAGGTAGCCCAAGACTAACCGCATTTTACTGAATTTCGTAGTGATTCAGTAACAAAGTTCACTATTAATTTCAGTCACTAAATTAACTTACAATTTTTCTGGTTTTATTAATTCTTTTGCTAAATTAAGTCAGAGTGTAGCGAAATTTATTACTTCTGACAAACTTTCAGTTTTCACACTACACGTGTCAACCTTCAGTTGCCACGCTTATAGTGCTAATTATATGTGTAATAACCTTTCTTTTTCACTTCTATAGTAATTGTCCATAGGACTGGCGACCGTAATTTCCCCCAAATCTCAAATATCTAATTACCGCTAGTTAATTGTTAACGTAACGGCCACACATTTACTTTCTTTATTAACTTTACCCCTTTTCCTAATTAATTTCCATCAGTTTCATTTGCATTTTTCCTTTCATTTAGATGTAACCCTTTCCTCCCTCTTTACCGACATATTAACTTCGGTAACGATTGCTTTTCCCAAATTTCCATTAGGTACACGCGGTTTAATTTTTCACTGTCATTAAGGTCGATAAGTGAGGGGGAGGTTACAAGTGGTTAGCGCTTTGTTGTCGTGACTAACGATCGCATTATACGGTTTAGTGGACTGCCTCTGAAACGAGTGTCACGCTGCGTATAGTAGAAAAGACTGTACATATGCGCAGTTATTTTACGACAAAAGAACAAGTTTTAATATAATACATAGTGCTTCTTATATACCTACTGCGTGTGAAACGTTACTTATTTCCTCCCTATGATTCCATGTTGTTTGACTATGTACATGGTTGTTCAAAACTCAGTGCTCTTCCGTACCGATACACAGTTTTAGATGGAGCAGAAATGTATATGCAAGAAACATAGAATAAGTACTACCTCCTGAAAACGCGCAACTCTTGTTGCATGGTGGTTTTAGCATGGGGCGATATGTGTAAATTTTTCAAGACTTCTCTCGTATCTTTGTTGCTGGTGATGTGTGGGCAAATAGAGTTTAAAGTTCAAACTTTTCAATAGTGGTGTAACAGGAGGATCTTGGTAATGAAATGGACGAAGTTACACTGATGATCCAGAACATTATGAACACCTGCTTAACAGCTTGTTTGACCGCCTTGGGAATGAAATGCATTACTGATTCTTCGTATCAGGGATCCGACAGTTTGTTAGTTGGTTTGCCAAGGTATGTGGTGTTAGATGCCTATGCACACGTCATGTAATTCGCGTAAATCACAGGCCGCTGATTTGCGTACGCGATGACGTCACTCGATAGCGACCCAGGTGGGTTTCGTAGGATTTGTGTCCGGCGAATCTGGTCGCCGACACATCAACGTGAGTTCACTTCATAGCTCCTCAAACCATTGTAGGTTGGTTCTGACTCTGAGATGCAGACAATTCTACTGCTAAAAGATGACATCGCCGTCGGAGAAGATGTAACGTCACAATAGGTTTCGTTACATAGTCAAAATCAGTGTTATGTTGCTATAAGCTGATAGACATTATCAGCGTAAATTCAATTACTTTACATAATTAATGAACAGTGAAATAATCTCAGCCCCAAATTACAAGCATGTAGAAACAATTATGGATCAAAGTCTTTTATTCTCATTACAATCTGCACGTCCTGTGTCCCTATTTACGTTTCCCCACCTCCCCTTAAAGTACGTGGTCAGGTGTGAATGTTTTGAGTGTGGTAGCAGACAAACCAGAGATATAGTGGATCTCAGAATCTTCTACCAACTTTAACACAGTCAGTGGAAGGCAAAGAGCAGGAACAGGATGGTTCGACCAGAGGTGCGAAAGCCTAAAAAAAAAAATGTTTTCTTACCAGAGGTTGGTCATGGGCCTCCCCCATCACCTCGCGCTGCTCGGGAGAAAGAGCCGCGCAACGGTTACGTGGAGTTATGTGGAAGACAGGTAAGCGACCAGACGTTCCTTCAGAACGCTGCGTCGAAATCAGGACAAAGGTATTTGAATGTCTAAATATGTTTGATGTTAACAATTTATTTATGAGAGGCTTTTTCGTGATTGATTAATTAAGAACCATTTATTGATTTTTGTTCAATTTATCCGATATAAGAGTAATCTTCTCCGTTCGAGATTTCCGTTACGACCCTCCACGTGGTGCATAGTTTCAAACTGCAACCGCCGAGAAAGCTAATAGAGGGAGTTGAGCCAGTTTTTGGGATTGCTGAACATTTATGCTAGCGTGTGTCGATATTTAACAACTTACTGAAAATTTAGTGACGAGTGCAGCTTTTCTAAGACGAATCGTTTCGTATTTGAGATACCAGCCACGAGTCCTGCTCGGTGCCAGAAACTGTACATAGAAAATCTGCATAAAGAATTAGTTACGATGCTTGCATTTCAGTGATAACTTAGTGCATGTGCATGTATCATCATAGTAGTAGTGACCACGCGCTCTCCAAGATTTTCCTTCCCCCCACAGGACGATGCAAATCAAGGACAACACGGCTTGTAATTCAAAGGAGAAATAAACTATGTGTACAGTTAAATAATCTTTGCCCATAGCTAAACGAAAATTCAAAACAGAATTAGTGAAATGTTGTTTTCAAAAGATTGTTAAGAAGTAACTTTGTAAATTTGTCTAATGCTGGTTAAAATAAAATTAACTTTGTTTTCGAAGTAATTTCCGTTCTCGGCTTGCTCATTTAAACCATACCTAAGAAAAGAGAATCATATCAATCACGCTGCCCCTTTACTAAAATTATTGGCACAAGACTAGATTCGTGCGGGATGTAGTTTTCTCTGACCATCCACAAAATTACAATTGCATTACCCGTTGCGACTTCAAATTCAATCGATAAGATTGTATTCTGAACGTTGATGGGCCTAAACATCAATTCTAAAGCGGGAAGCATGGTCAGGGAATGTAACGGTGGCGAGAGAGAGAAAGTGTGCATACGATACTTCCACATAGCAGGCTTATATAAAAATGAATAAAACTAATCCCTGCTGGTAAAATTAAGCAAACTCCCTCTTCAGCCTGCCACAGACAGGGAGAATTAACGACATTTACGATATAAATACAAGTCATTGGGAGCTTGCAAAGACACCAAACGTAAAGGGGTGCAGATAGTTCACAGGTGTCAGCGTGTCTTCGATTACTACCACAGGTCCCATGCAAGGGCAGCAGAATATCTCCCATGGCATAATACTGTTCTCATCTCCCTGAGTTGGTCGTGCGCTGCACGTTTCGAGCGCCGTTCATCTCGATAACAGCGTTTGTGGAGACGACAGTCGACTTACAAGGGGAGGCCGCCAATTGTGAAATTCAGATTCAATTCATACTGCGCATGATAAAAGCTCATGGCCAGAGGTGTAATGTGGCAAAGCACCAAGATGCACTTCTCAGCCGTTGTCGAGAAAATCGACAGTTAAAAGAAACCGTTGTGGTGAAATGCTCTCTACGGCTAATAGTTCTATACAGCGTCGTGGCGCAGCGGTAAGCGCTCGGGTTCGTAATCGCAAGATCGCCGTTTTTAGTATTTGTTATTCAAATGTGTCTATACACACCCACACACACACCCACACACACACACACACACACACACACACACATATATATATATATATATATATATATATATATATATATATATATATATAAATTCCCGGCAATCAGTTGCAACAATTATGCATATCATAAATGGTTGAAGGTCGTTTGTCGTGGAAAAACTGGGGACTTCGAACATCATTATGTTTTCCGCAAATAAAGTTGTATTTCACAAGTGTTATTAATTGTCTTCATAATGTTAACCACGTATAGTTAACGGAAGACGTAGAAACGATATTCCGAAACGAATACGTATAGCGTAAGTCAAACGTTCGAATTAGAATAGAGACCCCACGAACACAAATTTGCTGTGGCAGGTATGAAATATAAGCTCCGTTAATCAAAATATCCACGGGTATGCTGCCGGTCTATAGTGTCCAACGGGCACAATATTTCGGCGATCAAACATGTCGCCATCATCAGGTGAACTGACGGACTCAGCTCCTGTGAACGTGCCGGCACGGAGATCCGTACGCTATGGCTGCTCAGAGGGAACTGGGTTCGGTCGCGGCGGCGGCCGATTTAAATACCCTCCGCCCGCGGCGCGCTCCCTCCGCCGTCAGCGCCCAGCGCCACGGTCGCGCGGTGGAACAGATTGCGACGGCGTCTGAGATGACGTCGGTGTGATGGCTCTGTCCGCCGTGGTCGTCACAACTATACGTCTGCTCGATTTACTCTTGATTAACCCGATCGCTGGTTCCCAAGCCTTGCTAAGATTATAGCCACAGTCACGGTTTATGAGGTCGTCATTGGTGCGAATTTCGATGGCCTCTCTAACAACGCTGTCCCAGTATCTCGACGTCTGTACCAGAATCCTCGTGCGGTCATACTCCATGGCGTGATTTTCCGACAAGCAATGTTCAGCGACCGCCGACTTGCTCGGATACATCAGTCGAGTGTGCCTCTGGTGTTCACGGTATCGATCCTCGACGGTACGCATCGTCTGACCAATATACGACTTGCCACATTGACACGGAATCTGGTACACGCCGGCCTTCCTCAAACCGAGGTCATCTTTGGCGCTCCCCACCAGTGCACGAGTTTTATTTGGAGGACAAAACAAAGTTCCGACCCGGTGTTTCTTCAGAATGCGGGCGATTTTTCCCGAGAGTGCGCCTGTGTATGGAATAAATGCAGTGCCTACCTCCTCCCTCGTGACTTCATCCATCTCAACAGGTTGTGCTACAGTGGTTGGGCGGAGAGCACGTTGAATCTGCCACTCTGAGTACCTATTTTTTCGAAATACAGTTCTCAGATGTTCCAATTCCTGGGGTAGACCCTCTGCGTCAGAGATAGTGCGCGTCCTATGTACTAGAGTTTTAAGTACCCCATTCCTCTGTGAATGGTGGTGGCAGCTGTCTGCATGCAAATACAGATCAGTGTGCGTAGCCTTCCGATACACCCCATGACCTAGGGTGCCGTCAGCCCTTCTCTTGACCAAGACGTCAAGGAAAGGTAATTTACCCTCCGTTTCAGTCTCCATAGTGAATTTGATGTTGGGGTGTATGGAGTTTAGATGTGTAAGGAAGTCAAGGAGTTTATCCATACCATGTGGCCAGATGACGAACGTGTTGTCCACGTAATGGAAAAAGCAAGTAGGTTTCCATACGGATGACGACAGGGCTTCCTCCTCGAAGTTCTCCATGTACAAATTCGCTACCACCGGTGAGAGTGGGCTACCCATGGCGACTCCCTCCGTTTGTTCGTAGTATTCTCCATTAAAAAGAAAATACGTGGAAGTCAAGACATGCCTAAAAAGTTCAGTGGTCTTCCCGTCAAACTTCTGACTAATCAATTCTAGTGACTCTCGCAGGGGTACCCTCGTAAACAAGGAAACGACGCCAAAACTCCCCATGATATCTGACTCATCCAACCTGAAGCTATCAAGGCGTTTAACAAAATCCACGGAATTACGGCGTGATGAGGGCATTTACCCACATAAGGACTTAATATTCCCGTCAGGTATTTGGCCAACAAATATGTAGATGTCCTGATGTTGCTGACACTGGGGCGTAATGGTACCCCCTCTTTGTGAACCTTCGGGAAGGCTACGCACACTGATCTGTATTTGCATGCAGACAGCTGCCACCACCCTTCACAGAGGAATGGGGTACTTAAAACTCTAGTACATAGGGCGCGCACTATCTCTGACGCAGAGAGTCTACCCCAGGAATTGGAACATCTGAGAACTGTATTTCGAAAGAAATGGGTACTCAGAGTGGCAGATTCAACGTGCTCTCCACCCAACCACTGCAGCACAACCTGTTGAGATGGATGAAGTCACGAGGGAGGAGGTAGACACTGCATTTATTCCATACACAGGCGCACTCTCGGGAAAAATCGCCCGCATTCTGAAGAAACACCGGGTCGGAACTTTGTTTTGTCCTCCAAATAAAACTCGTGCACTGGTGGGGAGCGCCAAAGATGACCTCGGTTTGAGGAAGGCCGGCGTGTACCAGATTCCGTGTCAATGTGGCAAGTCGTATATTGGTCAGACGATGCGTACCGTCGAGGATCGATGCCGTGAACACCAGAGGCACACTCGACTGATGTATCCGAGCAAGTCGGCGGTCGCTGAACATTGCTTGTCGGAAAATCACGCCATGGAGTATGACCGCACGAGGATTCTGGTACAGACGTCGAGATACTGGGACAGCGTTGTTAGAGAGGCCATCGAAATTCGCACCAATGACGACCTCATAAACCGTGACTGTGGCTATAATCTTAGCAAGGCTTGGGAACCAGCGATCGGGTTAATCAAGAGTAAATCGAGCAGACGTATAGTTGTGACGACCACGGCGGACAGAGCCATCACACCGACGTCATCTCAGACGCCGTCGCAATCTGTTCCACCGCGCGACCGTGGCGCTGGGCGCGGACGGCGGAGGGAGCGCGCCGCGGGCGGAGGGTATTTAAATCGGCCGCCGCCGCGACCGAACCCAGTTCCCTCTGAGCAGCCATAGCGTACGGATCTCCGTGCCGGCACGTTCACAGGAGCTCAGTCCGTCAGTTCACCTGATGATGGCGACATGTTTGATCGCCGAAATATTGTGCCCGTTGGACACTATAGACCGGCAGCATACCCGTGGATATTTTGATTATCAAATACGCCGGGAGAAACTCAAGAATCACATAAGCTCCGTTACTCGCTCGTTACACTTGAAGGACAGATGTTGAACGGGCCGAAACGAGCCGCCGCATAAAAGCGTAGTTGCCTGCCAACTTCGAAAGAAGGTAGATGCGGTTCCTAGCGCAACTTATAACATCGTCGAAAATCAGTGCGGACGTTAGAGCTTTGGTACACCCTGTTAAACAAACGGAAAAATGGAGGCGGTAAAATTGGAGAGCGATCCGCCTTCACCAAAATGCATAAGCAATTCATTAATAGTTTATATATATATATTTGAATTACAAAAACCTAGTAATAAAAAAAAATGTTGCATGGCGCGAGATTCGATCCGGCGACCTTCCGATTCCAAACCCGAACGCTTACCGCTGCGCCACGACGCTGTATAAAACTATTAACCGTAGAGGGCATTTCACCGCCACGGTTTATTTCAACTGTCGATTTTCTCGACAACGGCTGAGAAGTGCATCTTGGTGCTTTGCCACATTACACCTCTGGCCATTAGCTTTTATTATGCGCAGTATGAATCGAATCTGAATTTCACAATTGGCGGCCTCCCCTTGTTAGTGTAGCAACAACGCTATTCACTCGAAGAGGCGATACGCATCCATTGATTGATGACCCTGTTCCCACTGAAATCGTAATTGACGATGTTGTTGGGTCAACACGTGAACACGTAGATGTAGTCTGCGTCTGATCTCCATGTTCAATAATGTATGACTTAAGTTGTTCTCCGTAACACTTGTGCGTGCGCCATCAATGTGCTCTTTCGCCAGAGATACCACAGATATCCATCTGTCTTACTTTACACGCAGACAAGCCTCCGAACCTCACTTTCTGTGAAGAGTCGTGGACGTCCAACCATTTAGCGCCTAGTGGTAGTTTCACTGTCCTACCTCTTTCCGTTGTTGCTCACAACAGTAGCACGTGAACATTCGACCAGCTTCGCCGTTTTCGAGATACTCGTTCACGGGCTCTGCGTAATAATAATCTCCTCTTTGCCAAAGTCGCATATCTCAATCATTTCCCCATTTGCAGCCCATATCGTGGGTAGGATGACCCCCGTTCATGTCTCCTCCGCTTACATACTTTTGTTACTGTGCCTTGTGCCCGCATTGTCACCAGGCGGCATCAGCGTCGTGGTGCGTAGTGGACATAATGTTTTCTCTGGTCAGTGTACACCACATTGTTACAGTGGACAAATAGGCCCGGAAAACATTGAAAGAAAGAAGGCACTTGGAGAGAAAAGTGCAGAAGATAAAGGTTAGAAAGCACAAAGGTATCTCGGGACGAAGAGTTTAGTTGGTAGACAGCGATTAACAGTCTGGAACATGTTAGGGAGAGATGCAACAGTGCAATACACCTTGAAGCAAACTGAGCGCTGTATCGTGTGTGAGATACAGAGGCGAGCGAGTGCTCCGGGACTTACACCAGTTCACTGCTAGTAGCGCCACGTCACCTTAACGCGTCTGCATGTAGCGCACAAGTATTGCACCACAATTTACTGTGAAATTAAAAATCAAAATTTATGTTTAAAATTTGCGAGGGCCTCCGCCATAATCACGTTTACGGCAGCGCCTCACCTCTCCCAGTAACGAAGTTACGCTCGCTTCAGCAGGCGAAGACGTGAGTGCAGCCTTTCCTCAATTCTCTATTTATTACCAACGAAAGCTGGTGGCTTTTTATGTACGTATTTTGACCGCTCTGGTACGGTTTCAGTACGAAAGACGAAGCATGAAACCAGAGAAAGACAGAATTTCACTCCGAACACCTTACAAGACCGGCGTCGAATGTGAGAGCACAAGGAATCCAGTTTTCAAGTCACAGTTTGACAGAGTTTTGATATACTTGCAATCCAACAAGGCAGAGGAGATATTCCTTCCGAATTTCTAGTAGCGTTGTAACATTACATTATTGAACCTGGTGTGAGGACTGTTAGACTGGAACATATCATTAGACTTTTGGAGGACTACCTTCCACAGAATTAGGAAGACAACAAGGATGATAAAAGCAAGGCCTATTCTACAGACAGTTTGATACGTCATGTATCAAGGCTGTTGAGCTGAAAAATATATAATACAGTGGAAGAGAAAATTTAAGGATCTATTAGATGAATATCAGTTTGGACTGATAATGATAGCAATAATTAAGAAAGGTCAAGAGGTTTCACAGTAAGTATGGAACAAGAAAATGCGTTTGACAATGTAAAGTGAAGCAAGATGATTCAAATCCTCAGAGAAGTAGATATCACCTGTAGTGAAAGATGTGTAAAATCAAGTTCTAGGATTTAAAATGTCGGAAGGCACAAAACAACCAAAAAGAAGTTTCATAAGTGTAAGAATATCGATGAAAGGTCTGCTTATTATTCTGTAAAAGTGAAGAGAATTTGTAGGATCTATTGAGTGAAGTGAAGATCCTGCAGAGCACAGTACACATTAAGAGTAAATCAAAAAGACCAGAGACAAAAGAAACACAATTAGTGGCAAACCTAAAATTCAGGACCACGCAGCAGATGAAGAAACTTAAGACCTCAGAGGCAATGGCTGATGAATCAAGGAGGACATATGGCAGAGTGGAGTAGACAGTGAGTGCAGTCCTCGCCAAAACAAGTTTCCTACTACTATATGTGTCTCTGTAGCAGAGCGTTGTATGGAAGTGAATCACCGACTGTGCAGAAACTGGAAGAGGTAAGATCAGACTTACAGAAGGATGCAATATATTAAATGAAGTGGTAAAGATAAGAAATGAGGAGGTTATACGCAGAATCAAGGAAGAAGGGAGTATGTAAGGAAAAACTAACAAGTAAAACAGAGACGGGTATTGGATATACAGGGTGATTCAAAAAGAATACCACAACTTTAAAAATGTGTATTTAATGAAAGAAACATAATATAATCTTCTGTTATACATCATTACAAAGATTATTTAAAAAGGTTTTTTTCACTCAAAAATAAGTTCAGAGATGTTCAATATGGCCCCCTCCAGACACACGAGCAATATCAACCCGATACTCCACCTCGTTCCACACTCTCTGTAGCATATCAGGCGTAACAGTTTGGATAGCTGCTGTTATTTCTCGTTTCAAATCATCAATGGTGGCTGGGAGAGGTGCCCGAAACACCATATTCTCAACATACCCCCATAACAAAAAATCGCAGGGTGTAAGATCAGGGCATCTTGGAGGCCAGTGATGAAGTGCTCTGTCACGGGCTGCCTGGCGGCCGATCCATCGCCTCGGGTAGTTGACGTTCAGGTAGTTACGGACAGATAAGTGCCAATGTGGTGGCGCTCCATCCTGCTGAAATATGAATTGTTGTGCTTCTTGTTCGAGCTGAGGGAACAGCCAATTCTTTAACATCTCCAGATACTGTAGTCCAGTTACAGTAGCACCTTCGAAGAAAAAGCACCAAAAACTTTATTGGCTGAAATGGCACAGAAAACGTTCACCTTAGGCGAGTGACGTTCATACTGAGATGTTTCCCGCGGATTCTCAGTGCCCCATATACAGACATTGTGACGGTTGACTTTCCCGTTAGTGTGGAAAGTTGCTTCATCACTAAACACAATCTTTGAAACGAAAGATTCATCTGTTTCCATTTGAGCAAGGATAAAATCGCAGAAATCGATTCTTTTAATCTTATCAGCTACAGACAGTGCTTGAACCAATTTCAGACGATAAGGTTTCATAACTAACCTTTTTCGTAGGACTCTCCATACAGTTGATTGTGGAATTTGCAGCTCTCTGCTAGCTCTGCGAGTCGATTTTCCTGGGCTGCGAACAAATGCTTGCTGGATGCGTGCTACATTTTCATCACTCGTTCTCGGCCGTCCAGAACTTTTCCCTTTGCACAAACACCCATTCTCTGTAAACTGCTTATTCCAACGTTTAATACACCACCTATCAGGAGGTTTAACACCATACTTCGTTCGAAATGCACGCTGAACAACTGTCCGTCGATTCACTTCTGTCGTACTCAATAACACAAAAAGCTTTCTGTTGAGCGGTCGCCATCTTAGCATCAACTGACGCTGACGCCTAGTCAACAGCGCCTCAAGCGAACAAATGTACAACTAAATGAAACTTTATAGCTCCCTTAATTCGCCGACAGATAGTGCTTAGCTCTGCCTTTTGTCGTTGCAGAGTTTTAAATTCCTAAAGTTGTGGTATTCTTTTTGAATCACCCTGTAAGTTAATACACTGGGGAATAACTTGAAGGTAGCAGAGGAAGCCACAGAAGATAAAAATACACGGATGAACCGAGATGGGAAAATATATCACAAATAATTGGTGCTTCTGGTTGTGAATGGAACACTTTAATGAAGAGATTAACAGTCGTCCTGGAGAGGAAACTGTCAGATTTCCTTCAACTGTCCAGAAAAAAAAGTCCCAAAGTAAAGTAAAGAGACTGGTCTACATCGTTAAAAGATACACATGGAATACGTAAATACGTATAAACATTGCAACTGAATGACTTCCTAGTCGTGCAACATATTTAATTAGATGTAGGAAGTGTTACTACAGAACCCAACACTCACATACAGGAATGGATAAAAACATAGAAACGTGAAATACACAAAACATTACCACGCTTAATACAATGTAGGAAATCCTTTGGCATTCAATATAGCTTCCAGTCGTCTCAGGAAGGATAAATACAATTCCCGAGTGATTTGGAAGGGTGTCTTATATCATTCTTTCAGCAAAATAGTGTCAAGTCCAGGTAACATTGATGGCGGTGGATATAGATCAAGCAACATTCTCTCTAAAGTAGACGTGGTGGCTTTGGTGGACAGGACAGATGCTGTAATTCATCTCGTGGTGACAGAACCAGTCCTGGACCATGACAGTTGTGCGAACACAGGCACTGTCGCTTGGAACCACAGCATCACCATTAGGGAACAGACATTGTACCATGGGATGGGTCTGAACAGCTGAAATGGTCACATAATACTTGATAGGAATGCGACCTTGTACGGTAACAATGGGGCTCATGCGGTACCACGATATAGCTGACCAAATCGTTACCGATCACCAGCCCTGTTCCACTCTTGGGACACAAACTCTGCCAGAAGTTGGCATCAGTGTGAAACAAGACTCATCCGAACAAATGACTTCCTGCCTTTGCTCTATAGACCAAGGTTTATGGTTTCAGCACAATATTTTCCTGTTATGGGCGCTTGCATCAGTGATGAGTGGTTTTGGAATTCTAGCCCGCCCTGCAGAGCTGTCTTCGTTTTGTTTTGGCACTGACAGGATTCGTGAGTACGTCATTCAGTACTGCAGTGATTTTTTGCAGCTGTCATCGTCTTAATTTTCGTCACAATTAATTGCAGTTTCCATACTTTTGTACCACCCCTGTACACTTAACTACCATAAAACGTTAATAAATACCTTTAAAATTACAGTAAGTTTGTCTTTGTTGGTGTGTGTTCTGCAGTTCCGATATCCATTCATTCGAAACTTCGTGCGGCAGTACTTTGACATGCCACGAGAGTAGCCAAAACAAAATGGTGTAGCCCATTCACCCGATCAGTTTGTACCAGGAATATAGACACGTACCAGCAATCATACAAAATATTCACTACGGAGCCTTATTTTTTCGAGATGATACTTCGTCAATACACATCCATATGTCGTTACTGGAGACACGGAGACAAAATCAGAGCCGAGGGCTATACGGAGTTGACGAGGACACGAGCTAGGCTGTGAAAGAGTATTCAGATCACCTGAATCATTGAAGAAAATGTTGAAGCTAGGAGAAATAGATTCTTCAGCCACATTTTGGGATTTCCACAATGCTGGAATCAAATGGTTCAAATGGCTCTGAGCACTATGGGACATAACTTCTGAGGTCATCAGTCCCCTAGACGTTAGAACTACTTAAACCTAACTAACCTAAGGACATCACACACATCCACGCATGAGGTAGGACTCGAACCTACGACCGTAGCGGTCGCGCGATTCCAGACTGTAGCGCCTAGAACCGCTCGGCCACTCACACAATACTGGGCCGTTTCAACCGCCCGAATGGCTCCCAATGTACGTTAACACCTCGTTGCAGTAGTCCTGATAAACTGCTCAGCGGTCTCTCTGATTTAACTACATGGCAGTGGGTCAGTCACTCATCCTCAACCAAAGACTGTACCTTTAGATACAGTTCTTAGTGGTTCGCCACTTGCAATGTCACAAAGCGACAGGTCTCTAACAGATGCCTACGTACATACACGAAAGATCTGTGATAAGGTTGCCGTCGATGCTGGAACAACTCAGCGTACCTTCATTATTCCATGCTTCTATTGCATACGCGTGTCCTATACCGGCCAAATATTCGTCAATGATTATATCTATGCTCATGTGTGTCAGTTTTAATGTAGAACTAACTCTAGTGGAAAAGTAAATCGAAGACAGAATTAATGAATACTAAATGCAGGTTTGAAGGCGAAAATTTGTTAGTGCAGGCAAGTGTCTCAAGCAGTCAACCGATCAATTAAACATTTGTGCGAGTGGAATGTACACCGGACTGAAAGACCTGTGTGTATTTTCCTTGTGTTCCCAGGTGTTTGCTGTCAGTTCCGAGTGGACGAGTTACATTACCCCGGGAACCTCCACTGACAAGGTAATGGTTCAATCCGACATGAAGAAATTTTTTTAATGCACGAGGAATACATGGAAAGAAATGTAAAGGCAAACTTTTAGCTGATAAAGGGTATTGCAAGAGTTTTCTTCAAAAAAATATTAAAATTACTCCTCTTTGCCACACGAAGAACCGCTACGAACAATGGTTTGCACAACCGTTCCTACTTGGTGCGACAATCGGCGAAGAAGCAGATCCAGTGACAAGAGAACGTAGTACCGCATATCTCGAAGTTCGCAGTGCACACACGCGAATTTTGAGCACTTAAGCCATTCCAATAATGTCTCAAATCATTTTTTTAATAACTTGCACTTCAAATCGTTAGCTTAGCTGTTGTTAGATGTAATTGTTACACAAGTGACTAGCAGAGGAAAGAAAATCAAGGCTGTGTATAAGTGTTACATTAGAGACTACTTCCATCAATCGGGATTTTAATTCCTTCACGTGAAATATTTACTTAATTACTTGGAGCGGAAGTCACAATATGCGATATGTCTATTGGAAGAAGAAAACAAATATTTTCTTTACACCAGGAAAAAATGAGAAAAGAAAAATTAATACATTTGGGCACCTCTCAATAATTACTAGTTTTATTTAGACAAAACCAGGATGGAGTAACAAATAGGCATGGCCACTGTTCTGCATATTGTGCTGCGTATCACACAAACTTCATCAAATTCGTAAATTCTAGTGTGCAGACTGACGAACCACAAGTGACTGAAATTTAACAGTACCATTCCGCTGATAAACCTGAAATGAAAAAGAGTTATAAGAATCAATATTGTCCAACAATTTCCTGAAAAATGGTTTAGAATATCGAAACATTTCTTTATCGAGAGGCAGAATCTTTTCGTGGTTCCTAAAGACAGACGTGATGTTATGTCCTGAACAAACGTCCTTCGGAGGCAATGAATTATTTGCTGCGACTGGTAAAATGACGTTTCGGGTGTATTATTCTCTTTAATTCTTCCAGATTTTGCTACATCGATTACAAAACCTTTACAACTTTACAGCCCCTTTCTTTTGGTCGTAGTATGCCTTGAGGTTCCTGGACGCAGGAATAAAGCTAAAGAAACAGTAACTCACTGATACTTATCACTGGCATTGTTATATACGACTTCGCGAGCGACTTTGTCTTTCTTTCGCTCGAAATATAAAATGCGGTTTGCACGATGTCTGGGACAAGAACTGACTGATTGGCTTCCTACATAGTACTTCAGTGGATAACGAGAAAATTCGTCTTGATGTCACCTACAAAATTTTCTATGGTATTACGTATTAACTGTATCTGCTCTACTCGTTTACTAAAAGTGAATTTCGTAATTTTGTGACTTCCTTTTCCGTGTAATTTCCTCAATCTCTTTAAATAAGTAATGTTAATGTCATTTACTATTTAGGTAGTCCAGTCACGGATACCTGCCTCAGTAAAGGTGGATTGATTCTAACGAGCAATTCTAAATCTTTCGAATAGTTTTTCTTTCACAATTTTGTGAGTTTTATTTTGGTTTGTATTTTGAACTTCAAGTAAACCTTTTTTCGAGTTACACAATTCACGTAAAAATCATACAAATTTGAATCGGCTTTGCACAGTGCTAAACATTACACATTACACATTTTCTCCCTCCTTTGTTAACCAAAAATTTTCGAGCCTTTCCTTTGACAATGAAAGATATTACCATAAATGTTTTCCTGAGGCTAGGGAGGTACTATGGTTTTTCTTCAGGACTACAATGAGCACAACAATCATCGTTTGAAACAAAATTCGCAGAATCGTCAGTCATTTCCTGTTTCTTCTAAAATTTCATACTTTAAACGAGATGTCAACGTCATTCAACAAAACAACTAAAAAATAACTAGATCCGCAGGAGAAGTAGATGATTTCGATTACATATCACGTTCTTCACATTTGATCTCTACAAGGTTGAAAACATTAACTGGATTCCACACTGTTGTGGAATCAATGAGCAAAGACGAATGCTATTAGCTAGTATATAAGAAGGAAAGACAAAGAAAACTAATTCAGTTTTATCTCCATTGTTAACACTTAGTGGTAGGCAAAGCCTGCTGATAATTATTACAAACATTAAATCAGTGGAAAATTCAGGTGAATAGCAACTACATACAATCGTTGCAGGGAACGTATCAAGGGAACCTGAAATTCAGTTTACGAATTAAATCATGTGGTGCCATGTTATCTGTTCATCGTTGTGCCGCCAACCAAAGCTATTCATCAGCTGTGTTGCGCATGCAGGGGTGTTCATTCCCTCAGCCAGCTGGCGAGCCACGCATGCGGAAATTTTGGACGTATTTTTTAAGTACTTGCAGACAGTCTTAGCAATTAAATCTGTGACAGTGTGTTCTTTTCGATGTATTCTTCCTGTAAAAAAAAATTCTGGGTAAGTGCCGACATGTCGGATTGTATAGTTCCCTTGTGCGTGCTATGATAAGAAAGTCAATATCAATCTTGTGTTAATCTTTTGTTAAAGCCATGTTTACGTACGAAGCACACTGTGATACGTTTTTGAACAGGTTTTCAGGAGAGGAGGTTGATTGCAAATTATAAATATAGAATGCTAATTAAAAAACGACCCACTGCTGTTCAGATCTTCGTAACGAAGAAAGATGAAAGAGAGTCTTCCTGTTTAATTTTTACTTCGTGTTCCTTCCAATTTATTCTTCTTGTACAAACAGTTCCAGACAGGTACCTAAACCACATTTGTTTCATTCATATATTTTTGTTCTCCCGAACAAGTAGTCATCTAGGGTGTGCAGGTAAACAGGACAAAAATTTACAGTTACTGATCTCTGGTACAAGGACTCTAGGGATTGTCAATTAGGATTTGTTGCTTCCAGGTGTACTAACAACTGATAAGGCTGCAGTCAGTAATATAATTATATGCTTTCCTACGAAATCCTTCATTGGAGAGCCTTTTCGTTATTATCTGCCGGCTTCAGTCATCAATACGACGGAGAGTGCGGAACTTTGTTGGTGTGAGATAATTGCTCCCCTCTGGAGAAGCTTAGAAAAGCAATCCGCTTACAAGAGCGCACGCCGGTTCCATAGCAATAGATCCGAATGGCTGGAACTCCTAACGACCACTAAAGGCGCAACGGCAGACCTGTTGGCGGGAGCTGCGAAGAACTTCCAACTACCCACTCTTCCCTGCCGGCTGTAACCCAGATTGTCGCCTTCCACTGATAATTACGGAACTAACTCGGTTTCCCGTAAATCAGCAGGACATCCTTTGAAACGATTCCAGCGCCGATGTAAGTTTCGCGAAATGGCCCCGACAACTTCGGAAATAGTAGGAAGTTGGAAGAAAGAGCTCAGCGGAAAACCAGTGAACGCTGAATGCAGCGAAAAGTCGAGGTGGCAGATGACCGTCCAGAGGAATACTCTAGTCTCCGATGTCACAGCCCATGCAGAAACAAAGTGGATATCTTAACTTTCACAGTCATACAACAGTTATACATCGCGGAAGGACTTGCCTCATCCGCGCTGACCTTTGAAACTAACGTCGAAACCACCTGACAGGTGGAATTCGGACGTGTTTCCGAGATTAAGTGCTGTTTGAAGTGAGGGTGATGGTCAGAATTTTCCACGTTTTCAGATGAAATTTTTAAAAAAAGTTAAATTAAATAAAAAACTGGCTAATCTATGGAATTAGTATTATTAACGTCGAGCGACAGTTTACGTAATTTCTGTGAAAGTCGCAATATTAACAATGAAATGGCTATGGTTTCAACGTCAGTTAGGTAAAAGCATAACAAAGAATTGTGTTGTGTGCAGGGGAGGTCTTCCGCAGCTAGTAAGTATACAGGGTGAGTTAGATAAGACGTAACACCCATTTTTGAATCGTGAACGGTTACTCAAATCGAAACGCGGTTTTCGGTAAATTTTAGAACCCCGAGAGGTACGTATTTTTTGCTTGATTAATTTCGTAGGGCTGGTATCAACGGAGATATTGAAGTAATTACTTTTTTTTTAACACTGAACCGTGTACTGCTTATAACTGTTTTCGATAGCTCTTGAGAAGACAATTACATCATTTGTTAATATAGGAGTGCATAGTTTCACGCTGATATATACTAATAAAGGTTTGTCGGGCTTCCAGCGGCGTCAAGTAGTCTAAAACCCACAAGCTTTCGGGCAAGTACTGCTCTGCCATTGTCAAGTGGTGACTGTCTTCTGGTTGCTGCTGCCGTCCTTATATAGCCGCGCTGCCTTCCGTGACGTCACTGGTACCCGCTCCGGCACCACATATAACAATGTTTGCGTTGTGTGGCCGCAGCACCCGCTTCAACATTCCTATGGTAGGCCCAAGCAGTGTTTAGCTCAGCAGTAGCAGAGCATGCATTCGACGAGACATGTATTATCACACGGACTGACAGTTTTTGGGATAGCATAATAAAAGAAGCGATCGAAATAAAAATTTATGACAACACGCTCAATAAAGATGGCGACCTGCAGCTAAGTACAGTGTGGGACATGGTGCCGTAGTGGGTACCAGTGACGTTACGGAAGGCAGAGCGGCTATATAAGGATGGCAGCAAAAACAAAACACTCACCACTTGACAATGGCTGGGGAGAACTCGGCCGAAAGCTCGTGGATTTTAAACCACTTGACACGGCTGGAAGCCCGTGAAACCTTTGTTAATATTTGTTAACGTCGGCGTCGAAAACCCGTGTGAAAGGAAAATCGAGAATTCTCCTAGAATTCTAGAGGTTGGTGGTCGTGATACGCTGTGTCAGAATATCAACACGTTTGCCTTTTTACTGCTGACCGCTCATTTCCGCTTCAACGTTCGTTGCGTCCAGCCACATACACCAGTGAGTACAAGTTGGATATCCTACTTTTATATGATGAACGCAAAAGAAATCCCGCAGAAAATAGTAAAGCGGTACAGGGGCTATCTATCCGGATTGCCAATGTCCGCCGCACTATGATGATGATGATGATGATGATGAGTTGGGGTGAGGGGGCACTCGACTTCACTGTCATCAGCGCCCTGACGAAAAGTCAACATGAAATCTCATGGGTGGGGACGAAGGCTGTCCCCACAGTCAGAGCAACTTATAACGTATTAAGTCTGCCGCCCTTCCCCACCAGTGTAGGGATGAGGCCTGACAGTTCACAAAATTTCACCCCTCTGTTAACCTGGTATCGATATCTGCGAGGACGGTGGGCAGATCTCCAGCGAGATATCAGTGTACAAGACACACGTAGCCACAATGTGCTGAACTGAAAGCGGCTCGCTACAAACATCACGGAAGGTGGATCCTCCCCCCCGGAGGAGGAAGCTATGTGTGAAAGGGCTATGAGCGATGCGAAGTCTGGTAAGCAAAACCTCCTTCCAGCGGCAAGGGTGACACGAATTCAGCCAAGCTTATGTGGTCGGTTTGAGCGACCGCTGTTTGTTGTCCGACACCTGAAACCATTCAGTCTCCCACTGACGCATGATGCATCTGTCAGAAAATGAGATAATGGTGTGCAACAGGATGGGACATTGATGGACAGCACCATCCCAACATGCTTTCTTGGCAGCTTTACCAGACATGTCATTACGCTGTATCCCAACATGGCCAGGTACCCAGCAGAAGATAACCTCCTTGCCGACGCACGAGGCAACTGTACGAATTATTGCGGCACTAGTGCGTACAAGCTGCTTTAATGTCAAAAACAGGACAGGAAATAAGACTGCAACTGACAGAATACGAAGTAGGTGTTCTGGCTATGAGGCGAATGAATCCACGCAGTGGTTACGAAACGTATTGTCAAGGAATGCGAAATCAGCCAGACGATTGTCATTCGCAGCCTGCACCGACAGAAATTGGATCCCTAATCATCAGTCACTACATCAGGCGCTCGACGACCGTGATTCCGAACGTCGTACAGAATTTTGACGGTTTGTCCTTCAGCAACTGGGAAACGACCATACTATTTTCTAGCGTGTGCTATTTGACGATGAAGCAATGTTTACTAAGCGAGCTAATGTACATTTGCGTAACAGACGCTACGGGGCACCCTAAAATCCACACTATCTTCCTTAGGTGCAACATCAACGGCCGTCGACCGTAAACGTTTGGTGCGACATCATCGGAAATTACATTGTGGGACCTTCCTTCATCTAAAGCTCTCTAAACGGACATTCGTGCGCACGCTTTCTGACGAACATTCTGTCAGTTGTTTTACAAGAGGTACCACTGGTTATTCGACGGTATATGTGGCTGCAACACGACGGTTGTCCAGCGCACTCAGAGCGGCAGAGCCTTGGCTGGCGAAATGGCGTGTTAGAGTAAACGTCGTCAACTACGAAGCCGTTCTGTTCACAAGAAGACCGAAACTAATGCGCAAACATCAGCACTGCAACCCAATAACACTACATGCACGTACAATAATCCGTTTCCGCGATAAGGTCAAATACCTCGGTGTCTGGCACGACCGGAAACTCCTCTGGGGGGACCACATACAACGCGTGACCAACAAAACAAACGCGAGGCTCAAACAACTCTACCCTATGCTTACCTGGCGTAGCACACTGAATAGGAGGGTGTCTAGGTCCATGTACATGACACTTATTTGAACCCTGATGACGTATGCAGCCCCTGTCTGGGGATGCGCCGCACCCACACGCCTGCGCCGTCTGCAGCTCATACAGAACAAAATCATTAGCAACGCTCCGCGCTACACACGCACCGCGGACCTTCACCGGGAATATCAGCTAGATACCGACTTGCAGGTATTCCAAAAACTCTCCTCACGACTGTACAATAACACGAAGCACTCGCATAACCCGCTTATCCTTTCTCTGGGTAACTACGAGCACAAAAATAGATGGAAACATAATAGGACAAAGACACTATTAGCAAGTAACTAAACATCTATGGTCCATAGCACGCTAACACGACAGTACTGGCGAACCCCTGCAACGCGGCTACTACTGGTAACCCCAGATGCTCGACCCGCCGAAAAACAGGCAACAGCATGGTTCAAATAGCTCTGAGCACTATGGGACTTAACATCTATGGTCATCAGTCCCCTAGAACTTAGAACTACTTAAACCTAATTAACCTAAGGACAGCACACAACACCCAGCCATCACGAGGCAGAGAAAATCCCTGACCCCGCCGGGAATCGAACCCGGGAACCCGGGCGTGGGAAGCGAGAACGCTACCGCACGACCACGAGATGCGGGCCAACAGCATGGAAACCGTAGTGTACACAGCACGCAAACCAGCCACACACACCCCCTACACTGTGAGATGATCTATGACCAATCGCCCACTAATGTATGACGACCTTGAACTGTTACAGGGACGCAGCAGTTGCAGAAAGCCCTACAACAAGCTTCCGCAACGACAAAGGTAACGATGCGCGATACCTCGCACTAACATAACCACACCTTGCATGCACTGTCGCAGCTAGCAACCCGCTTTTGCCCTTACTACCCGTCCTACTGTCGCACAGGTTTTTTCCCTTGGCGCTTGCCTTGGCACTTTTTTCGCTCTATCCTTACAAACCGCTACCCATGGATCTCTTTCGTCCACTTTCTGTCTCCTGATGGACCATGTCAATGAATAAACATACCCAGACGCATGGATAACATCACAGCCCGTATCCTGTGACTCATGATTCGAAAACTAACGTGTTATACGGAGGTGACAGTAGAACTTTTGGTTTGGTCACCACGTTGGTGTGGGCATGGAGGGGCCCCATCCTCTAAAAAAAAAGGTTGTCCAGCTTACTCGTTCCTTGTTGGAAAGGAAATTCTGAATGAGATCGTTCCTGGACGTCAGAAAGGACGAAATTCTATTGTCAAAGGGACTGCAAGGTAACCCCGGTTTGACTCTTCTCGATTATTACATACGTTAATCGTACTTTTGAAGGGCGATTGCAAATGTGCCTCCCAGTCTATGGTCAACGGTTTGAATACGCGCTCAAATGAAGGATAAAATTATTTTTTGGAAGACAAACTTTACGTTATGTGATTTGG
This sequence comes from Schistocerca serialis cubense, assembly GCF_023864345.2. Classification (NCBI taxonomy): domain Eukaryota; kingdom Metazoa; phylum Arthropoda; class Insecta; order Orthoptera; family Acrididae; genus Schistocerca; species Schistocerca serialis. Next base: position 1,265,094,497 of record NC_064638.1, on the reverse strand, counting down.
GTGGTTACCAAATCATTATTAGCAACTTGTTTATTTCATTTTCGTGTGAACGAAATAGCACTACAGTGTCAAGTATGTCGAGGGCATGTACTGCACATATATGGTAGCACACTCATAAAGAGCTTACGTGCAGCGTGAAACGACGTTTCGTTGAGAAGAAAATTTATTTGGCGATGTGTAGGTAGTCACCGAAGAATTTTTAGTAAAATGTTTAGTTCAACTAATGTATCGCATAGGCCAGTATTACACTATCAAATTTCTTTGTCAAAGATTTGATCAAAGATATGATGAAATATTCGTCAAATTTATTTGTCAAAGATCTTTGACGTGGGGCTAAAAAGGGAGTTTTACATTGTCACAATTTTTTTCGTCAAAGTTCAAGATAACTAACAACAACAGCTTGTTATTAACCGCAGCAGCTGCAAAATGGTTCAAATGGCTCTGAGCACTATGCGACGTAACTTCTGAGGTCATCAGTCGCCTAGAACGTAGAACTAATTAAACCTAACGAACCTAAGGACGTCACACACATATCCATGCCCGAGGCAGAATTCGAACCTGTGACCGAGTGGTCGCTCGGTTCCAGACTGTAGCGCCTAGAACAGCACGACCACTCCGGCAGGCCGGCAGCTGCATGTACCACAATTGCACTGTGTGCACATGTGGGAGAGAAGCGGGGGAAAAAAGGAAACGTAACTGGGTGAAAGGGTGAAGCCGAGAGTTTTACAACGAGACGATAAAAGCGTTGAACAAAACTTGTTACGTGAGCTTGTAGTGGAGGACGTCAAGTCCTACAGAAATTACTAAAGAATGGATGAGCATACATTTCAGTATTTGCTCAGTGAAGTGTATCCTCATATCACAAAGCACAATACTCACTTAAGAACTACTATAACTGCAATAGACAGGCTCACTGTAACACTCCGATTCCTTGCTGCTGGTGAGAGTTAGGTTAGGTCAGGTTAAGTCTCCAATCTTCTTAATCTATCTACATCTACATCTACGTGATTACTCTGCTATTCACAATAAAGTGCCTTGCAGAGGTTTCAATGAACCACCTTCATGCTGTCTCTCTACCATTCCAGTCTCAAACGGCACGCCGGAAAAATGAGCACTTGAAATTTTTCCGTGCGAGCCCTCTTTTCTCTTATTTTATAGTGATGATCATTTCTTCCTATGTATGTCGGTGCTAACAGAATATTTTTGCAATCCGAGGAGAAAACTGGTGATTGAAATTTCATGAGAAGATCCCGTCGCAACGAGAAACGCCTGTGTTTTAATGATTGCCACTCAAATTCACGTATCATGTCTGTGACACTATGTCCCCTAGTTCGCGGTAATACAAAACGAGCTGCCCTTCTTTTTACTTTTAGGATGTCATCCGTCAGTTCCACCTGATGTGGATCCCACGCCGCACAACAATACTCCAGAGTAGGGCGGACAATCGTAGTGTAAGCAGTCTGTTTGGTAGACCTGGTGCACCTTCTAAGTGTTCTGCCAATGAATCGGAGTCTTTTGTTTGCTCTACCCACAATATGAAATATGTGACCAAAATGGTACTGAAAGAGAGGATGACAGACTAAAGGTCGAAATACTAAATGTCTTTTTCCAAAGAGGAAGACTGCACTGTAGTTCATTCTCTAGATTGTCGCACAGATGACAAAATGGTAGATATCGAAATACACGACAGAGGGATAGGGAAGCAATTAAAATCTCTCAAAAGAGGAAAGGTCGCAGGACCTGATGGGATACCAGTTCGATTTTACACAGAGTACGAGAAGGAACTTTCCCCCCTTCTTGCAGCGGTGCACCGTAGGTCTCTAGAAGAGCGTATCGTTCCAAAGGATTGGAAAAGGGCACAGGTCATTCCCGTTTTCAAGAAGGGACGTCGAACAGATGTGCAGAACTATAGACCTATATCTCTAACGTCGATCAGTTGTAGAATTTTCAAATGGTTCAAATGGCTCTGAGCACTATGGGACTCAACATCTGTGGTCATAAGTCCCCTAGAACTTAGAACTACTAAAACCTAACTAACCTAAGGACATCACACACATCCATGCCCGAGGCAGGATTCGAACCTGCGACCGTAGCAGTCGCGCGGTTCCTGACTGAGCGCCTAGAACCGCTAGACCACGGCGGCCGGCGTAGAATTTTGGAACACGTATTATGTTCGAGTATGATGACTTTTCTGGAGACTAGAAATCTACTCTGTAGGAATAAGCATGGGTTTCGAAGAAGACGGTCGTGTGAAACCCAGCTCGCGCTATTCGTCCACGAAACTCAGAGGGCCATAGACACGGGTTCCCAGGTATATGCCGTGTTTCTTGACTTCCGCAAGGCGTTCGATACAATTCCACACAGTCGTTTAATGTACAGAGTAAGAGCATATGGACTATCAGACCAATTGTGTGATTGGATTGAAGAGTTCCTAGACAACAGAACGCAGCATGTCATTCTCAATGGAGAGAAGTCTTCCGAAGTAAGAGTGATTTCAGGTGTGCCGCAGGGAAGTGTCGTAGGAGCGTTGCTATTCACAATATACATAAATGACCTTGTGGATGACATCGGAAGTTCACTGAGGCTTTTTGCGGATTATGCTGTGGTATATCGAGAGGTTGTAACAATGGAAAATTGTACTGATATGCAGGAGGATCTGCAGCGAAATGACGCATGGTGCAGGGAATGGCAATCAAATCTCAATGTAGACAAGTGTAATGTGCTGCGAATACATTGAAAGATAGATCCCTTATCATTTAGCTACAAAATAGCAGGTCAAGCAAATGGAACCAGTTAATTCCATAAATTATCTGGGAGTACGCATTAGGAGCATTTTAAAATGGAATGATCATATGAAGATGATCGTTGGTAAAGCAGATGCCAGACTGAGATTCATTGGAGGAATCCTAAGGAAATGAAATCCGAAAACAAAGGAAGTAGGTTACAGTACGCTTGTTCGCCCACTGCTTGAATACTGCTCAGCAGGGTGGGTTCCGTGCCAGATGGGGTTGATAGAAGAGATAGAGAAGATCCGACGGAGAGCAGCGCGCTTCGTTACAGGATCATTTAGTAATCGCGAAAGCGTTACGGAGGTGATAGATATACTCCAGTGGAAGCCTCTGCAAGAGAGACGCTCAGTAGCTCGGTACGGGCTTTTGTTGAAGTTTAGAGAACATACCTTCACCGAATAGTCAAGCAGTATATTGCTCCCTCCTACGTATATCTCGCGAAGAGACCATGAGGATAAAATCAGAGAGATTAGAGCCCACACAGAAGCATTCGACAATCCTTCTTTCCACGAACAATACGAGACTGGAATAGAATGGAGAACCGATAGAGGTACTCAAGGTACCCTCCGCCACACACCGTCAGGTGGCTTGCGGAATATGAATGTAGATGTATGTGATCTTTCCACTTTAGGTTACTTGTAATTGTAATCCCTAAGTATTTACCTGAATTTACAACCCTCAGATTTGTGTGACTTATCGCGTAATCGAAATTTAGCTGATTTCTTTTAGTATTCATGTGAATAACGTCGCACTTTTCTTTATTCAGGGTTAATTGCCACTTTTCGCACCATACAGATATCTTATCTAAATCATTTTGTAAGTCGTTTTCATCATCTGATGACTTTACAAGACGGTAAACGACAGCATCATCAGCAAACGATCTAAAACGGCTACTCAGATTGTCTCCTATGTCTTTAATATAGATAGCAGCAATAGAGGGCCTATAACATTTCCTTGGTGAACGGCGGATATTACTTCTGTTTTACTCGATGACTTTCCGTCTATTACTACGAACTGTGACCTTTCTGACTGGAAATCACGAATCCAGTCGCACAACAGAAGCGATACTCCGTAGGTACGCAGGTTTATTGGAAGACTGCTTTTTGTATACAGGATGCCTCACGTTGTAATGCGCCTCATCTGCCTCATACGTCTCTATTAATTTTGCACTTGTCGGTACACACAATTTTGTATTTATCGGCAATGTTTATAAACACGCTACAGACGACTGAAAGCTGCAGCGATGCTAGCGCTCCACGTGGTAACATGTCACACTGCAGTGGACAGAAGACAAGTGACTTCTATGATCAAATCTACAGCGGGGACCTAGATTTGATCAAATTTATTTGACGACAGACGAGAGTTTACAAAGTGCCCTACTACACCATCAAACTTCTTTGACCAAAATATTTGACATATCAATTTTGACAAAGAAATTTGATTGTCTAATACCGGCGATACGATATAATTTACAGCAACGTTGGTGAAGACAGTTTTCCGACAGCATGCATTTTACCTCTAAGAAGCACACAGTCACTTGCAGGAAAATAAAGGTTAAATATTGCTTCTAACATTTAGGTATTTAGTACAGCAGCGTATATCTTTATTTCTGAATAATGAACAGCTGATTTCTTTCGTTCAGGCCACGTAAATATGGGAGGATACAGAAATGTTAAATGGTTTTCCTACGCCCTTTGTGATACGCCAGATTCTGGCCTATGTCTATTTCTGCATACAACATTCGTAGGTGAATCTGCGACTAGATCTTAAGTCGGTTCAAGGTCAAATAAAGGTGGCGTAACTCTTCAAAGAAGCTCTCAGAATCTGATAGTGCTTGTGCTCTGCGGACCAGCGTCCTAAGCACGCTACTGTGTTGTGCAGGATGGTGACAGCTGGTGATCTGTGAGTGTAAGTTCGTGGGTGTAGGTTTGAGGTACACCGTGTGACCCAAGCTACGCCACCTCTGTACGGTATTTTCAGAGAATGGATATTCTGAAGGGGAGATTCGCTGTACCTGACGCGTGGGCGTGCTAGAGAAAGTGAGGAGCTGAAAGAAAGTGATGAACAAAGAGGAATGGTCGTTTTGCCACATAGGGAATGAAATCTGTTTTCGTAGGACAAAGCGGATCAGTTTGTGGAAAGGGACCAAGGTCAATCACTGTTAGTTATACCAAACGCACACAACTTAATTCCTCAAACCAGTGCACAGTTTTCTCTTTAAAACAACAGAGATCAAGTCACGGCTGAGGTCCGAGGTAACTTCTCAAGAATAAGTTTGCATGATTGCTTTTAAAACACAAGGATTTAGAGTAACGGCTGAAGGCCTTACTTAAGTAAAATTACAATATCTTCTCGGCTAAAGGCTGAAATAATATTCCAGATCAGCTAAGGAAATTCTTTAGAAGCCAAGTGTTGTGTCTAGACAAGACAGCCTAGACACAATGAGAGGAAGCCGAAAGGCACGCGCTAAGTTAAAGTAGGATGACGTGAGGTCTGAAACAGGATACGTAATGAATGCTATAAAGAAAAGTACGTAGCTTCTGGAATACTTAACTTTAATCCATCCTTTTGGTACATCTGGAGATTGTGGCGATACAAGTGAGACTCTTTAGATACATGCAATGTTACTAATGGCGCCTTGCTAGGTCGTAGCCATTGACTTAGCTGAAGGCTATTCTAACTATCTGCTCGGCAAAGGAGCGAGGCTTCGTCAGTGTGCATCGCTAGCTACGTCGTCCGTACAACTGGGGCAAGTGCTAGTCCGAATCTCGAGACCTGCCTTGTGGTGGCGCTCGGTCTGCGATCACACAGTGGCGACACGCGGATCCGACATGCACTAATGGACCGCGGCCGATTTAAAACTACCACCTAGCAAGTGTGGTGTCTGGCGGTGACACCACACCAAGCATTTACAAATTTCGGCTAAAGGTCATATTAAGGAAAATTCAAGTTAATTCTTCGGCTAAAAGCCCAATTAAAAAAAAATTTCTTTGCCTAATATAAGAGAGACTTTTTCAGATAAGTCTTTACTCAGTACAACAGTAAAACATCTTAACAAAACTTGAAGTATCTTGTCTGCTCAAGCACCAAGCAATTGCTCAGGAATAATTGAAGACAACCTTAAGATAAACATTTACAGAACATGGCTGAAGGCCGTTTCAAGAATTCAAAATAACTAATGAGAAACTTTACAGACAAGGATTTACATATCAGGCCACCGATTCTGAAACAAACACGGCTGAAGTCCTAAATACAGTTAAAGGAATAGTCTTAAAGTTGCTATGAAGTTCGGCTGAAGGCCATATACTAATTAATAGGCGGCTGAAGGTCTGGCACAGTACCTGCGAGCAAATAAAATCACAAACGACAAACAGTGGTGCTCAAAAGTGTTCCAAGGGTCGGGCTGGGGAGGAAACTCTGACCACAGTGTAGGTGAGACAGGCGTAACACTAAACGACCGGGTTGCAGCACGACCTTCGGGCGGCTGTCCGCCCCTGGTAGCTGAGTGGTCAGCGCGACAGACTGTGAATCCTAAGGGCCCGGGTTCGATTCCCGGCTGGGTCGGAGATTCTCTCCGCTCAGAGACTGGGTGTTGTGTTGTTGTCCTAATCACCATCATTTCATCGCCATCGACGCGCAAGTTGCCGCAGTGGCGTCAAATCGAAAGACTTGCACCAGGCGAGCGGTCTACCCGACGGGAGGCCCTAGTCACACGACATTTTTTTCACGGATGGCTGACGAACCAACCAACCGCCTAATCAATTCCTGTCCACCCAACCAACAGGAAGACAACCGAAGGTACCAGCAAAGACGAGAACCGCAGCAGGATTATGGCTTAATAATTGGCGTATAAACACAGTCAAGGCACAACAAACACTCAAAGAGAAAAAGAAACAACACCAAGCTGCCGAACTACACGCCGTGCCGGACAGCTTCAACACGGCGAGGAAAACACACTGCCGCAAAACTACCCTAACGACCAGGGCAGGTAACCGGAACGTTAACGGCCACAAGGCAGAAGATACCACTGGTGCACTTCACTAATAAATTACTATCATTTCAAAGGTTGAACACCATACAGGGAGACGGCTGCAAACTTCTGCCGACTCCAACACACCATCACGTTGCTGCTTGCGGGGACAGCCCAGGATGCAACAACCAGCAATGAACGAAGAGATGTCACATTGGTTGAGCTTTCATGACAGGTTCACTGATTACTCAACTCCAGCACGCAGGTGCAGTGGGCGACGAACTTCGCAGTTTACGCAGCTAATGCCACACAACTGCGACCGCCAGCGTCTCCGGCCTGATAACAGACCGCAGAGACTTCCTCGCTGCTCTGCCGCAACCGATCAACTGTCACACACACAATGACACGGAAATACAGGGTGTTACAAAAAAGGTACGGCCAAACTTTCAGGAAACATCCTCACACACAAAGAAAGAAAATATGTTATGTGGACATGTGTCCGGCCACGCTTACTTTCTATGTTAGAGCTCATTTTATTACTTCTCTTCAAATCACATTAATCATGGAATGGAAACACACAGCAACAGAACGTACCAGCGTGACGTCAAACACTTTGTTACAGGAAATGTTCAAAATGTCCTCCTTTAGCGAGGATACATACATCCACCCTCCGTCGCATGGAATCCCTGCTGCGCTGATGCAGTCCTGGAGAATGGCGTATTGTATCACAGCGGTCCACAATACGAGCACGGAAAGTCTCTAAATTTGGTACCGGGGTTGCGTAGACAAGAGCTTTCAAATGCCCCCATAAATGAAAGTCAAGAGGGTTGAGGTCAGGAAAGCGTGGAGGCCACGGAATTGGTCCGCCTCTACCAATCCACCGGTCACCGAATCTGTTGTTGAGAAGCGTACGAACACTTCGACTGAAATGTGCAGGAGCTCCATCGTGCATTAAACACATGTTGTGTCGTACTTGTAAAGGCACATGTTCTAGCAGCACACATAGCGTATCCCGTATAAAATCATGATAACGTGCTGCATTCAGCGCCACGGCTATTGCCCCGTGCTAATCCATACATCAAATGGGCATCTGCCAACTCCGCATTTGTAAACATTGCACTGACTGCAAAACCACGTCCGTGATGAACACTAACCTGTTGATGCTACGTACTGATGTGCTTGATGCTAGTACTATAGAGCAATGAGTCGCATGTCAACACAAGCACCGAAGTCAACATTACCTTCCTTCAATTCGGCCAACTGGTGGTGAATCGAGGAAGTACAGTACACACTGACGAAACTAAAATGAGCTCTAACATGGAAATTAAGCGTTTCCGAACACATGTCCACGTAACATCTTTTCTTTATTTGTGTGTGAGGAATGTTTCCTGAAAGTTTGGCCGTACCTTTTTGTAACACCCTGTATAACTGCCACACCAAAGAAGTTACAGCAGTACCAGTGTCGATAAACGGTGCTGCCGCCACTGACGAAGGCAAGTGAGCAACTCCTTCAGATAGTAACTGAGAGACGACTAGATGGTGAGAAAATGCCCAAAAGGAAATATGACACTAACGAGCCAACCACGGCTCAGGAAAATTATAGGAGAAACATAAAATTAAATGCGACTTTCGTCCGTCAATGAAAAATCTGAGCTCTTATGGACTCATTGAAAGATGATATTGCCTTACGAAGGCCTGGTGTCAATAATATTCCCTGCAGCTACGATATGTCATACAATGGACAAACTTCTCGCATCGTGGAGGACAGATATGTCTCGAACATCGATAACACACATCTGGACCAGCCGGTGTAATCTGCAGTGGTCGAACATTGCCTCATACAGAACAATGCGTGGAATACAAAAATACCGAAATTCTGTCGTCAAAGTCTTCATACTGGGACAGCATTATTAAAGAAGCAGTGGAAATTCGCAGCTCGACCGATCTGCTCAACAGGGACACAGGATACCAACTCAGCACCGCGTGGGATCCAGTGCTGCCCATGTTAAAATCACACTGAACACAAGAAAGGATTGTTGGTTTTGCGATGGATGACGCTGAGATGGCGACATAGATATTTGCTCTAAAACGGTGACGACGGGCAGAAACCGGTGCTGACGCAGATTTCGGCAGGCGGCTCCCGACAGAGGGCGCTGGGCCGGCCGACGTCATGGCTGACAGCACGGCTCACAGCCTCTGCGCGTGCGGTCATCGTCCAACAGGCGGCGTAACTGTCGCTCTCGCTATCGATCTGCGTATCCGCGCTATTGGTCACAGAAACTTCGCACGTTCGGGCCTGTGCAGCTTTTTCTCGGGTTGTCGTAAGTGAGAGGCTTCGGTCACAGCCTAGACAGTGTGTTCGCCGCACCTGAAGATGTCGGTCAATTACACCGACTACGTCTCGACCGAGAACCTTATTTACATTTTCTACACTGTTACCAGATATTGGTCATCACGTCCTTTTTTTGTACGAAACTTAGTTTTCGTTCTAGAGCTGTAACTAAGTTCTGTACATGTTGAGACGTGGGACTCAGGGGAAGCAGGAAAGATGTGGACGGGTCCTAATCAGTTACCGTTGGTTGCACAGAAAACACATACACTTTATTTTTAAAAAACAAAACTCTCAACCATCATTTTTAAAAGACTTTACTACACTGGCGGCTGATGTCCTTATTAGAAGAATTGCAAGTTATTGTCGGGTAAAGGCCACAAGCAGTGTTACAATCAATGGCTGAAGACCTGATTAAGAAGGTTGAAAATTATTCGTGGGCTGAAGACCACAAGCAATTTCAGAATACACGAGGGCTGAAGGCCTGAATTACAAATAAGGTGGACAATTACACTTTAAAAATACCGAAACCCTTTATAATAATGATAATAACTTGTAACAAGCTATAGTGACAGCTAAAGGCCTCACTAAAACAGGATTGAAAATTATTTGTCGGCTGAAGGCCACAAGCAATGTTACAAACAATTAACGGCTGAAGGCCTGATTATAAAAGGATTCAAAATTACTGGGAGCTGAAGGCCACAAGCGATTTTCAGAATGCTCAACGGCTGAAGGCCTGAGTTACAAGTAAGGAAGGTAGTTGCATGTTAAAATACTAAAACCTTTTTCAAACAATCTTAACCAACTGCATTAGGCTACAGTGACGGCTACAGACCTTATTAAGAGAAAACTGAAAATAATTAGTTGGGTGACGGCAACAAGCAGTGTTACAAACAATTACCGGCTGAAGGCCGGAATTACAAATGAGGAAGGCAGTAACATGTTAAAACATTAGAGTAAATTTTAAACAATTATGACAACTTGTCCAAATGATACAGAGTGATCCACAGACAGTGCCCCGTGGATCTAATGGCTCTGAACACTATGGGACTTAACTTCTAAGGTCATCAGTCCCCTAGAACTTAGAACAACTTAAACCTAACTAACCTAAGGACATCACACTCAGCCATCCCCGAGGCAGGATTCGAACCTGCGACCGTAGCGCTAGCGCGGTTCCAGACTGTAGCACCTATAACCGCTCGGCCACCACGGCCGGCTCCGTGGATCTACCTGCGGAAGGTGACTACAGCTGTGTAAGCGGTGAGACAGTCAGCGAGGAGTTGTAACAGGATGGTAACTCACACTATGGGTAGCTTAAGCGCCGACCAGCCGACTAACCAATGCGCCGAACGTCCGATCACCGGTACAACGATGGAATATTTTTAGGCAAGGGGAAGAGACAGACAGCACCACGTCTCCATAAACACATTCAAGGCCGAAGGAAACACTAGAACCAAGGCAGACCTTCCAAAAACATATGCACAGTATAATTCAAGAGGCTGTCCAACTACACGCCGTGTCGGACAGTAGCAATACGACGAGGAAAGGAACACTGCCTGAAAAGTACGCCAACCTCCTGGGCAGGTAACTGAGGCGTTAGCGGCCACAAGGCTGAAAATACCGCTGGTTGTACTTCACTAATACGAATAATACTAAATCCAAACTAACATCAAGGAGTAGAAGACGGCTAATAGCTTCCGTCAACCTGACAGACTCCGTTTGTTGCGGTTGGTCTCACCGACCCTGGAAGCAGCAACACGCAAACAACAGCGAGATCACAAACAGTAGAAGTTTCAGCACTGGATAAGGTTCACTCAGCTTTCAAACGTACTGTGTTCGGTTGTCGGCTACAGCCTCTCCACCCGACAGTGCTAGCACGCTGCCAGTGGTACCGGCCTGCTCTAGCGTTGCGGACCTCCTCGCTGCTCTGTCCGAAGCCGAACTATCTCACACACACGACGACCTGGAATACTAGCCGTGGCACCAAAGATAGCACCACAGTACGTGCTATCGATAAGCGCTGCTGCTGCCACTCTCGGACAAACAAGGCGAGAAAACTTAGTGGCACCAGTGAACACACTAAGAAAACGAGACACCACTATCGCTATTACAAGATGCTAAGCTATGAATGGCATCAACTCAAGCCGCACACGGCTCACATGTACTAAAACACTAATAGGACGAGAAGCAGAAAACGTCAGGAAACGTTATGAGCTTTTCCTCTACGTCTACTTGCGTACTCTTGTAACCCACCTGCCATTGCATGACGAAGGGTTACTTGCATCTCTAATAGTCCTTTCCTTTCCTGTACTACCCGCAAATGGAACAATGTGAACCCCACTGTCTATATGCTTCGTTACGAAATCAAATTTCTCTTACCTCGTCTTCGCACTCCTTACGCGAAATGTATGTTGCCGGCAGTACAACCGCTCCATAGTTTGCCGCAACTGCCGGTTCTGTAAATTTTCTCAATAGTGTTTAGCAAGAAGAGCGGAATCTTTCCTCCAGGGAATGCCACTCTTCACCACGTACCATTTCCGTAGTACTCGTGCATGATCGAACTTATCGATAACCACTCTATCAGCATGCCTTTGAATTGCTTCGATACCTTCCCTTAATCCGACATGGTGAAGATGCAAAACCCTCGAGCAGTAATCAAAAACGGATCACAGCAATTTTGTATATGCCGTCTCCTTTATAGATGAGCTACATTGACCTACAATTCTCCGAATAACGCTGCCACTCGCATTCGCTACGATAAATTTTAAAGAGGTTCAAACAATGAGCCAATCAGTTTCAAAACAAAGGTTTATTAGTCCTTGACCTATCTTCCGATGTTTCTAAAAATATTTTCTTGAGAGGGAGTGGGCCTTCGTACATCACATGGTCGTAGATTAGATTAGTCGAAACAGAGCGGGTCTTGTCGTATACAAAATAGTTATAATATCGATCAAATATTTGCATAAGTTAAGTGTACATCGTGCCAGAGACAAAGGACTTTGCCTGTGGCAAATATTTATGCAATCATTTTATTGTGTGATTCCTGACAAGAGCCTCTACCAGTGTGCATCTACCAATGGGCATTTGTTCTCAAGTACGCTAAATGTAATCTGGCTGCTATCTACAGCCATGGCCGGTAATAATTGTTTCGCCATTGTGCTGCAGCCCGGACTTGTACATTCATAAGTCCCAATACACCTTCACACGCAGGGAGGGTGAGGGTATTGTACAGCACTTTAAATAGGGACCCAGCAGTAGGTTAATATCCAAATGCCTCCTGTAGTCTGCTTGCCATCGATGTCGGTAGTGGGAGAACCTGAGGCACGTGTACCAAACTGGTCGCCACGTGAAGGTCAAGATACTGGACACATTGTAGAAAGTCCATGTGTCAAAGCAGGTTCTGGTGGACTTATTCACCTGCAGTAGAAGTCTACAGTTCTTAGTAGCCGTGCGACGCACATCAATCAGCATATGGTATGCAGTGGAAGGTGCGGCACCTCAACATAATTCCCGAAAGTCTGCGTTTCAGCCCTCCTGTAAGTGGTTGCGGTTCAATCGCGTAAGAAATCATGGAGAGTGGACATCCTTCTCTAACTGAACGCCAGATTGGCTAGGGACCCAAAGCAAGTCCACTTACCAGCACATCGGTTGATGCTCCACAAACGAGGCCCAAGATTAAACCGAAGAAGTCAGAAGGGAAGCCCGTGCAGTCTAGAACTGACATAAGAAACTTTTGATTCACTCTGTCGGAATGTGGTCGACGTTAATTAAGGGGGGTAGGACGTCAAACGGGCCGACTTGGAGCAGGAGAGGCACCACAGGACATTTTATTTTCTACTATCTACACTTTTGCAAATAAATTCATAAAACTTTGTCAGCATGACCAGGAAGGATTCAGGATTCACACTCATAGCAGTGGAAGTGCAAAAACATAACAAAATAATTTTTTTTAGATATGAAATTTCATCATTTTTTCACTTATTGTTGGCTGCATTTGTTGCTATAGGTACATGTTTCTTCACAAGTAAGAGAGATTCTTTGATGAATTTTGCACAGAATACAAACCATACTTACAAGTGTATGAAACTCAAGAATTTTCCAAATCTATTAAAAACTGTGGTTGAGATCATTAACCACAAAATTTGATTTTTTTCTTAACATAAAGTTGAAAACGTAACGGCTCATTAATTTTTGATGCATTAAATAGATTCTAGAGTGTCAGACACCTGTAAGTATGGTTTGTATGATGTGCAAAATTCATCGAACAGTCTCTCTTACTTATGAAGAAAAGTGTACCTATAGCAACAAATACAGCCAATAGTAAGTGAAAAAAATGATGAAATTTTACATGTAAAAAAATTATATTGTTATTTTTTTCAACTTCCGCTGCTACGAGTATGAATCCTGAATCCTTCCTGGTCTTGCTGACAAAGTTTTATGAATTTACTGGTAAACGTATAGACAGTGGAAATTAAAAGGTCCTGTGGTGCCTCTCCTGCTCCAAGTCGGCCCGTTTGACGTCCTACCCCCCTTTAAGATCACAGCAGCTCAAGGGCGATAGGCAGTTGCAGTTTGCATGTTGTACTCTCCTAACCGTGTCGCTTGCTCCGTTGAAAGGATTGGGGCTAGACCTTCAGAATTTAACATTGGAGTTCCGTGGTAGTCCTCGATCGACCGACTTGTGAAAGGGTTATGTGTTGGGATGAGTGGTCCATAGACGAGGCGAGGTGGCAAGCAAAAGCCGGTGGTCATCAACTCTTGGTACATGGCGACCCACCGTGGCATCATCAGGATGCAGAAAGTCCGATAGAATTCGACGGGCAGTCCATCGGCCTGGGTGACTTGTTAAGTGTACCCTTATTCGGGGTGGCCGCAGAAAGGGCATGCGGCCACCTTCTGCAACTAACACTGCCAAATCAATAGTAACGGTGCCGACACCGCCTGAAGGGCGACAAAGGCCCAGAGAAAGACAGACAGAGACGAGGTACTGGTGTAAAGCTGTGAGGATAGGCCGTGGGTTGTGCTTTGATGGGTCAGTCAGTAGAGCACGTGGCCCCCGAAAGGCAAACGTCTCGAGTTCTAGTGTCGGTCTCCCAAACACTTTTAAACTGCCAAAAAGTTTTATATCAGTGTCACTACGCTGCAGAGTGAAGATTTCATTCACTGAACGTAGTTCAGTTGGAAATTTCAATGAAATCCAGACCTTTAGCTGCTTACAGGCGTTGATAAATATCATGTGTTTCAGTTGTGTCGAGAAGAAAAAGCAAAAGGTCTGCTATCTTTTGAAAAATGCAAAAAGACGATATTTCTGGTTGAGAGGGAGGACATTGTATCACGGCGTGCTCACTTTCTTGGAACAATGAGAGAAAACGAGAAAGACGCGAAGAAACCTACGACTGTGACTGGAAAGACGAGGATAAACCTACGACTGTGAGTAGCTTCAATTACTGGATCGTAAAACAACAATTTTATTTTAACTTCGTAATCTTCTCTCTGGAAGAATGTATTGATATTGTATTACACTTTAGCTTCAGTTACTAGAGAAGTTTCCTTTTTTTTCATTTCCTACGGTTTCCTTTAGGATATATTAAAGCAAAAGGATCGTTGTCTCCTACACACCCAATAGCATTGTGCAGCAGTAAAACGAGTTTTATTTTCCTGTGTTCATTCGACTGTTTTTTGTATACGTGTGTTGACAGAATATATGTTTGTTTTATTTGGTGCACTTAAACCAAGTACAGTTCAGGAACAGTGTTACATTTTGACTGAGTGCAGTTAAATCGCCCATGCGTCGCTCGAAAAATAAATAGCAGAAGTTGTCAGCAGTTTGCAGCGCGCTCAGCAAAAAACTGCAGTTGTGATGGGAACACGTTATACATAAAGAAGCGAATAAATTCAATAATATGGGTAATATTGTTTTCTGAAACTAGGCACCAACAGCCTAAAAAGCATACAGTCAGCATCATGCGCTGATGCTGCCAATTTGTTTTCATATCATTAATGTTTTCTTATATTTCCAGCTTTGGTTTGTATCGGCAGCATACGAAGAAGAGAAAAAAGCAGCTTCGTGCCCCGCATAGGAAGCCATAAAAGGCGGCAATAGCCGCGCATGTGGTGCGTAGGTGCGATCCCCGATTCGGGCAGTCTCCAATACATCTAACGTATTTTCTCGAGACTGGAAACAAAAGTGGCACTCTTTCCACCGTTGACAACAATATCGATAGCCCTGCACCCTCTGCAACACCGCGGTCTGTGAATCAGTGGCCTTTCCCCGCACTACGGCCACGTACTTCAACACTGGTCTGACCAGTTTTGGGTAAGGCGTGATGCCGTTGTGCAGCGGCAGCGACGACTGTGGCTTAAGCAGGGGACACAGGGTGCAGTGGCGCCCCACTGCTCTGCTTCTGACCACACGAATGTGTGGGACCCAGGTGAGCCTTTGGTCGATCATCACCTCAAGATATTTCACGGTATTCATCGATGGAATGGGGTTTGCCAGATGTTTACAGGCGACAGTTTGTTGCATGTGAAGACTACTGTCTATCTCTTGACGGCATTGGTTTTAGGTCGTCACTTCGTCACCCACGCTGCATTACGTCGCATCTGAGTTGTACGCTGTGTCTCATTCCCTAGACGTTGATGCTGCACCTAAACAGCACTGCATCATCGGCCTACTCCATGTGTGACACCACTGGGGTATTGGCAGTGTACCGGGAGTACAGCAAGGGGCCGAGCACTGACCATGGAGGCACCCTGCGCGTATGTGCCGGTCATTCGATGACCTGTCGTCTGCCCTCACATGGATGGTCCTACAACGAAGGTAGGACGAAAGAAGGACCATGTTTGATGCCGGCATCCCTTGCAAAAGAGTTTGTACTCAACGCTGTCGTACCACAAGGAGTCGAAGGCACTGTAGATGTCGAGGAACACTTCTCCACTGTACTCCCTTGTCTAGAACGCCCACACTGCCGATTCTAACAGTCTCAGCAGCCGGTGGGAAATGTACTGACTGCTCCAAAACCCAAACTGTTCGTCTGGTATGACACTCTGCTATGTGACTTTTTTTTTGTGTCATCACTATTGTAACTGATTTGATGCGGCCCACCACGAATTTCTCTCTTGCGCCAACCTCTTCATCTCAGATTAGCACTTACAACCTCTGTCCTCAGTTATGTGTTAAATTTATTCCCATCTCTGTCTCCTTATACAGTGCTTGCCGTGTACATCTCCCTCTAATACCATGGAAGTCATTCACTGATGTCTTAACAGATGTCCTATGATCCTCTCCCTTTTTATGTCAGTTTCTTCCACATTTCTCTCTCCTCCCCGATTCTGCGAAGAATCTCCTAATTCCTTACGTCATCAGTCCACCTAATTTTCAACATTCGCCTGTAGCACCATATGTCAAATGCTTCGATGCTCTAGTGTTTCGTTTTGTCCAGAGTCTATGTTTCAATACGACAGAATGCTGTGGTTCAAATTTACATTTTCAGAAATTTTACATTCTCAGAAATTTCTTCCTCAAATTAAGGACTAAGTTTGATACTAGTAGAGTTCTTTTGGCCACGAATGCCCTTTTTCCGGTGCTAGGCTGCTTCTGATGCCCTCTTCGTTCCATCCGTCACTGGTTGTTTTGATGCCCAGGTAGTAGAATTCCTTAAGTTCATCTACTTCGTGACCATCAATCCTGATGTCAAGTTTCTGGTTGTTCTCATTTCTGCTACTTCATACTAATTTCGCCTTTCTTCTATGTACTCCCAATCCATTCTCTGTACTCACTTAGACTGTTCATTTCAGTCACGAAATCTTGTAATTCTTTTTCACTTTCAGTCAGGATAGCAATGACATCAGCGAATCGTGTCATTGATATCCTTTCACCTTGAATTTTAATTCCACTCCTGAACCTTTTTTTAAAAATTTCCATCACTGCTTCCTCAATGTACAGCGAGGCAGCCATTCAGAGTACGGGTATATTAAACTTCCTGGCAGATTAAAACTGTGTGCCCGACCGAGACTCGAACTCGGGACCTTTGCCTTTCGCGGGCAAGTGCTCTACCAACTGAGCTACCGAAGCACGACTCACGTCCGGTACACACAGTTTTACTTCTGCCAGTACCTCGTCTCCTACCTTCCAAACTTTACAGAAGCTCTCCTGCGAACCTTGCTTTGTCTAATCGAATAGATGTTGCTATTTTAATTTCAATTGCTTGAACATCTACGCTAACCATCAG